>NC_052624.1:38323813-40823813 GCF_016161935.1 Mauremys reevesii
CTCATTCTTGACAGAAAGAGCAGGTGAAACAGAAGGGGAAATGGAGCCCCAAATGCTGGCAAGACGTGCAAGATAGGATAGGACCAAGAAAATATGCCCATTTTCAAAGGAATGAAACTGAGTGGTCCATAGAGATATTAAATATTTTGTACAAGAAAATGCACCTTGTAATTGCTCTACCTTGCCTTATTTGGCCATATTTGACTATATTATGTTGAGTATATCTTGGCATATAGGCATTCTCTTGGCAACAGATTATTGCTGGTTTGCAAATACTACCAATATTCCTGCACAGATAGTGGTCAAAGACATACCCCAGGAGAAGGGAGAAATGTGATTCCATTAAGATTAGACCATGTCCTTGTTTTGGGTTCCAATGAGAGTCAAGGGTATTATTATTAGTATTATTATGATATTTAATTATTATTATATTTAATAAAACAATAGCAATAAAATAAAATAAAATAAAATAAAATAATAATGTGTACTGCTGTAGTGCCCAGGAGCCTCAGTCATGGACCAAAACACCATTGTGTTAGATCAGTGATACTCAGGCTGAGGCTCAGGAGCTGCAAGTGGCCCTTTACTGTGTTTCCTGCAGCTCTTTTCAGCACACAATATTAAAACACTGTGTGATTTCATTAATAACCAATCAGGATGGTTTTACTATGTTATTAGTAGAATTGTAGAATACTTGGTCAGTCATTTTGCTGTGACACACACATATATAGTAAACGAAACAATGAATTCACACTACTGTGGCTCTTGTGGGTAATGTTGATAGCTAATTTGACTCCTGCACCACTGAGGTCTGAGTATCACTGTGTCAGATGCTGCACAAACACTGAACCAAAAGACCATTCCTATCAGAAAGAGCTTACAATCTAAGACATAAAACAGATGGATACAGACAGACTGATGGGGGGGCATATAAGAAAACAATGAGACAATATTGGTTAGTATGATGGGCAGTGGTCTCAGCACATCAGCATCCTACAACAATGGTCTATTAGCCCATGGAACTGTGCAAGGCTCTTAGGGAGTTACATCCTTGAACAGGATCCATCAGTAACCTTATTTATGCAATTGGGAAGCCTCCTGGGAAATGATCTTACTCCTCTCAGCTGAACTGTACCTTCCCACCATTCACTCTTGCCTGTCCATTTTTGAAAATGCTGCTGGAGGAATGCTACTGCTCCCTATTGTACCCGTCAGCTGTGACCACACTTGCCTTTTCTGGGGCCTGAGAAGGATCATTTTCAAAATTGTTTGCCTCCTTATTTCTCCCTGTGAAAGCTGATGGGCTTGTGATACACTTGCCCAGTCCCCTTGTTGGGCACCTGTAGGTTGAAACATTTCTGACTACGGTAAGTAGCCCCATCTATTGTCAATACTGAGTGACAGTTTCTCAGCTACTGGATTTTTAGGGACCAGAACCTAGCTGAAAATCCTTTCCTACTTACTGTACAGTAGGGGTGGGCAAACTACGGCTCGCGGGCTGGATCCGGCCCCGCAGGATTGTCCCCCGTGGCACTGTGGGCCCTGTGCCACTCTCAGAAGCGGCTAGCACCATGTCCCTGTGGCTCCCGGGCAGGGGGGAAGAGGGCTCCATGCATTGCCCTTGGCTCAAGGCACCACCCCCGCAGCTCCCATTGGCTGGGAACAGGGAACCGCGGCCAATGGGAGCTTCGGGGGAGGTACCTGGAGGCGCAGCAAGGGCAGAGCATGTGGAGCCCTCCCCTAGGGCCGCATCGCTTCCTGGAGTGGCACGGGACCAGGGGCAGGGCAGGCATGCAGGAGCCTGCACTGGCCCCAGTGCGCGCCGCTGCCATCCCGGAGCCACTTTAGGTAAGTGGCGCCAGGCTGGATCCCTAACCCCTCCTGCCCCCTACCCCCCAACTCCTTGCCCTAATCTCCCTGCCTGCACCTCACACTCCTCCTGTACCCCAACCCCCTGCCCTGAGCTCCCTGCTGCACACTGCACTCCTGTGCACCCCAACCCCCTGCCCTGAGCCCCCTCTCGCAGTCCGCATCCCTCCTACACCCCTGCCCTTAGCCCCCCTCCTACACTCCACACTCCCTCACACACCGCAACCCCCTGCCCGAACCCTGCATACAATTTCCCCACCCAGATGTGGCCCTCGGCCCAAAAAGTTTGCCCATCCCTGCTGTACAGCATATAGGGGAAAGACACTGTCACTTCAGCTAACTTTTATTTCAATAAATCTTTCGGTTATTTTGTTATTCCTCCAGACAGATTCCCTGCCCACTTACAAGTTTAATAATTCAGTAGGGATACATGTGACTCTCAGATACCACAGAGAACCTTGCAAATACCAAAATGGGTAGATAAGGAAGCTCTTACTAAAAACCTTTGCAACCTTACAGGGAGGCATGGAAAGGAATCTACAGTTCATGACTAGCAATGAGTGCCTTTAAAATGGGTCAAGTTTAACCTACTCCTTAAAATTTACTGGCCAGACTTTTTAAAAATATAGCCTTACTTGAAATCACAGGAATTAAGTAATATGATCTGGATTCAAAAGTTTCTTTTCAAAGATTAATGAACAGGTTTATTTTGAATCCTTCCAATCCTGCCACTGAATGCACAATCCCTCCACCTCCACCCAGGAGGCAAATTAACACATACAGTTAAATTCAGGCACTTAGTGTTGATCCATGGGGAAAAAAAGACACAGAACAGGCTGTGGGTCCATCACAGGCCCTGGTTGTAGCAATCCCAGTAGTTGCTTCTTTAATCAAGCATTACAAAGTATCTTCTCTCCTAGTTCTAAACATTTTGGAAATATAGACACACAATGCAAAGGATGGGCTGCATTTCTTCTAATATGTACCTCAATTTCCATTTGTTGTCTTAATCAGAATCCAAATATTAAGGTTGCAAAACATTAATAGTAGTAAAAACTTAGAAAATGGGTCATTTATATTGAATGTGTTCTTACATTGACCATATTATAAGCTTTTATTCTGTTCCACCTACAATACAGAGGTCGAGAGCTAGTCCATTCCCCAATATGCAAGCAGGATCTTTCTCTGATCTTCAAAAATGTATCAGTGTTTCTGTGCCTGCATGTAAAACATACAATATCTAGTTAATGTGACAATATTTACCTGACTATCTGAGAGTAAAACAGAGCCCTAGAAGAAAATGTGCCAGGTCAATGGTTAATTGTATGTATCAGAAAATGAAAGCCCCTTTTCAAAATGAAAGTAAAATTTGTAAGAGAAAATTAAACCTGTTACATTAGAAATTGAGAATCTCTAAGAACTAGATATTATGAATAAAGATGGATTTGTATTTTACAAGAAGTACTGCTGCCATACATTTCTGTGAAATGACTATATATTTCATAGCTCTGAATATGCTGCACACTCACTAAAGTATATTTTTATCCTATTTAATATGTCTTCAGATGTTCACATTTATTCTAAGTAGCTAGTCCTTTTTTGAGTTCTGCAGAGTTCTCACACTCAGTTATTTTTTTGGGCAGGGAGTTCCATAGGTTAAATACAAGTCATGTCATAAACTATTGCTTTTTTTAGTTTTGAATTTATTGCCTTTCAATTTCATTGGATGTGCTCTTCTCGCAATAGGAGAAAGGGTAAACAGGACTGCTTGTTTTGTATTTTCTATCCCATTTTTTATTTTAAACATCATAGAATCATAGCACTGGAAGGGACCTGGAGAGGTTATCTAATCCAGTCCCCTGCACTCATGTCAAGACTAAATACTATTTCTAGACCATCCCTGACAGGTGTTTGTCTAACCTGCTGTCAGGGTTCCTTCCCCACTCTGAACTCTGGGGTACAGACATGGGGACCCACATGAAAGACCCTCTAAGCTTATTTTTACCAGCTTAGGTTAAAAACTTTCCCAAGGCACAAATTCCACCTTGTCCTTGAACAGTATGCTGCCACCACCAAGTGATTTAGACAAATAATCAGGGAAAGGACCACTTGGAGTCCTATTCCCCCAAAATATTCCCCCAAGCCCTACACCCCCTTTTCTGGGGAAGGCTTGAGAATAATATCCTCACCAATTGGTCAGGTGAACACAGACCCAAACCCTTGGACCTTAAGAACAATGAAAAATCAATCAGGTTCTTAAAAGAATTTATTAAAAAAAAAAAGAATCACCTCTGTAAAATCTGGATGGAAGATAACTTTATAGGGTAACAAAAAGATTCAAAACACAGAGGATTTCCCCTCCAGGCAAAACTTTAAAGTTACAAAAACAGGGATAAACCTCTCTTTTTGCACAGGCAAAATTCACAAGCTACTTCAAAATTCAAAAGATACTGTAACACATTTCCTTGCTATTACTTACTATTTTTTGTAATATTAGATGTATTATTTCAGTGGGAGCTGGATTACTTGCTTGGTCTCTCCCTGTGTCTCCGGAAAGGACACCCACACAGCACAAACAAAGTCCCTCCCCCCCACCCCCGCCGTTTGAAAGTATCTTCTTTCCCCATTGGTCCTTCTGGTCAGGTGCCAACCAGGTTATCTGAGCTTCTTAACCCTTTACAGGTAAGGAGGGATTTTATGCTACCCTTAGCTGTATGTTTATGACACGTGCTCTTAAAAATCTCCAATGATGGAGATTCCACAACCTCCCTAGGCAATTTATTCCAATGCTTGACTACCCTGACAAGAAGTTTGTCCTAGTGTCCAACCTAACCACCCTTGCTGCAATTTAAGCCCATTGCTTCTAGTCCTATCCTTGGAGGCTAATGAGAACAATTTTTCTCCCTCCTCCTTGTAACAACCTTTTGTGTACTTGAAAACTGTTGTTATACGTCTTCAGTCTTCTCTTCTCCAGAGTAAACAAGCCAAATTTTTTCAGTCTTCCCTTATAGATCATGTTTTCTACACCTTTAATCATTTTTCTTGTTCTTCTCTGGACTTTTTCCAATTTGTTCACATCTTTCCTGAGTTGTGTCATCCAGAACTGAAAACAATACTCCAGTTGAGGCCTCATCAGCACGGAGTAGAGCAGAAGAATTACTTCTCCTATCTTGCTTACAACACTCCTGCTAATACATCCCAGAATGATGTTTGGTTTTTTTGCAACAATGTTACACTGTTGACTCATATTTAGCTCGTGATCCACCATGACCCCCAGATCCCTTTCTGCGATACTCCTTCCTAGGCAGTCATTTCCCATTTTGTATGTGTGCAACTGATTGTTCCTTCTTAAGTGGAGTACTTTGCCTTTGTCCTTACTGAATTTCATCCTATGTACTTCAGACCATTTCTCCAGTTTGTCCAAATCACTTTGAATTTTAATCCTATCCTCCAAAACACTTGCAACCCATCTCAGCTTGGTATCATCCACAAACTTTATAAGTGTACTCTCTGTGCTATTATCTAAATTATGCTCATGAAGATGTTGAACACAACCAAACCCAGAACTGATCCCTGCAGGACCCCACTTGATATGTCCTTCCAGCTTGACTGTGAACCTCTGATAACTACTCTCTGGGAATGGTTTTCCAACCAGTTATGCACCCACTTTATAGTAGCTCCATCTAGGAGAAGACATCTCTATCATGTCTTCCCTCATTTGTTTCCTTCAAAACTACGCAGTCCCCAAATTGTCAGTATCTCCTCATTTGGCAGTTTTTCTATGCTCTTGGCTATTTACATAGCCTCTCTCTGGATACCTTCTCATTTTGTTTTGTTTTTTTTAAGAGGAGATGACCTGAACTGGATATAGCTTCACTGACTGATATGATCATTATACTGTTTTCAGTATTATTTTCTATCCTGCTCAAATTCTACAGTGATGGAAGCCATATAGATTACACAGGGTGTTCCCATTCTTATTCCTAAACATTTTTCCCTCTGGGAATTGGGCATCAAATGTCTCAAAAATTTAACCACCATGAGAGATGGCACCTCTGCGGAGGGTTCTGAAACAGCACACCAGGAGAAAGCCCAGCACTCTCCCAATTCTGATCAGCTGGGGATGGATGGAAGAATTGAAGAGCTGGGCTCCTTCCCAAGGCATTGCTTCTGAACGTCACTGAGGATTCCCTCAATTTTGTCTTCTGAATCTACATATTACCATAGCTAATAGATGCCTGATAAATTTGTCAAGTCTGTGCAGCAGTGCCTAAATCCAGAGGCTGACAAAAATCAGGATTTTTTAAATACATGCACATTGCCACAAAGAAACATTCTCGAAAGAGTTTACTGGATTTGCCCCTACAAGAGCGCCCATGTATTCAGCTGAAGAGAGATGTGATGGTGACATACCTAGAAGTGATAAATTAGCCCAGCAGCCCAAGAGGAAAATTTCCTAATTTTGTCCTCATTTCCGCACCACGTTCCATCATGAGATAGGTCATTTTTTGTTTGTTCCAAGAACAGCAGGAAAGGTGATTTCTTCAGATAAGCTAAATGACAATCTTGTTTGTGTAACTAGTTGAATTCCCCAAGCCAACTACTGTGCCAGTGAAGCAAAGTTCAGATTTTTATACTTTGAACAAAATTATCAAGGTGGCACGCATTCCCTGGGATAATAGTAATGACAGAGTGCTCAGCTGGCAGAACTCCTGCATTCTACTTGAGGAATTACAGTGGTATAAAGTCTAGTATTCTCCCCCAGTGATTCTCTTTTTATGATTTGGTCCTCGTACAGCAGTTCAGCTTCAAAGACTCTCCTGCCACTTCAAAGTCACAGATTAAAAGAGTTCAGCAGTTTATACTTCGAGAGGAAGCAATCATTCTGAACAGAGTTACTCCAGTATTCTGATGTAAACATGGCATGCTGCTTCAATATTATTTCAGATAGAATTAGGCAAATGCATGGAATATAGGTCCATTTATAGCTATTAGCTAAGAGGATCAGCGATGGAACACTAAGCCTGTGACTGCCAGAAGTTGGGAGTGGACAACAGGAGATGGATCACTCATTAATTGCTCTGTTCATTCCCTCTGAAGTCTCTGGCACTGACCACTGTCAGAAGACAGGACACTGAGCTACATGGACCATTGGTCTGCCCCAGTATGGCCGTTCTTATGTTCTTAATCATACAAAATCTTCTAGTTTAAAAAAATAATTCTATTACAGTAATGGATTTTAGAAAATTTGTGAACATGTAAACATTATATATATAAGCACACTGCATACACATTTTTAGAGTGCTCACATGTACTTCTCACAAAATAATAGCTTTGGTAAGGCCCTCTTCACTGTTTTACAAGGGTAGCATTTTCTCTTAATGTGAACCCCCTTGAGTTTATTCTTAAAGATTTTTTACTAGAGGCAGCTCAACACCTTTTAACTTGAAAAACTATTTCACTATCTAATTCTAGCTGCTAATTTAATGATAATTGTAGAGTATGGGCTTGATCCAGCTTCTATTCAAGTCAACTGAAAAATTCCAATAGGCTTTAATGATGCATGACCAACCCCTGTATCTGTAAACCCACAAAAGAAACAAGCAAAAACGTATCCACCTGCAGTTAGTTAGAACTCTGTGTAATTTCTCTACCAAATTATTTTTGTAAGTAAAGAAAGAGGTCATTGTTGTGTTAGATTCATATGGACTCTTAATAAAAAACAAAACAAAGTGTACCCATGCTGTTATGCATTGCAGGACCTCACTTGGGCTTTGTAATCACATTATTATGGCTTAGGGTGACCAGATGTCCCGATTTTATAGGCACAGTCCTGATTTTTGGGCCTTTATCTTATATAGGCTTCTATTATCTCCCACCCCTGTCCCGATTTTTCACATTTGCTGACTGGTCACCCTATTATGACTATAATTCACAGCTAGTTATGAGCACTTTCAGCTTTCCTCTTTCCTCATCTAGACTGAAGATATGAAAGAAACATCAGACTTAGGTATCCAAACTGCAGGAAGAACAAGGTTCTAAGTACTACAGAAAACCACATCATCACGCAAAAGTGAATTTGTTGCTTTCCTACCAGAAGTCATGGCGTGATTTCAAACATCCCTTAATTATTACACTGTAGAGAATATAAAACTATTTTAGGCAAAATGGTTGGCTATGAATTTAACAACTTTATTTCTACTACAGTGACAACATTGTGCTTCAGAAAGATTCCACTTTAAATTATTTACAAACTACACATACCAAATCTTTCTTACAGAAAGGAATAGGCATTCCAAAAACACAGTTCAATCCCCACAGTTATTCCATGAATTAAAATCCAGAGATATACAAAGAAATACCTCAGCAACAAGGCACAAGAACAAGATAATTAAAACATGATAAGCTTTAGCTCAGCACTGCAGGCGAGGAAGTAATCTGAACAAGAACAGGATCCGAAAGATTTGGCACCTAAAAATTCATGAACAGACAGCTTGCCATTTCAGAACTGGGCATTCACTATATCTGCTGCTCACTAGGCTATGCAAAATGCTTGCTGAGATCTTGGATTAAGTTTACCTAGTACATTCCTTCTGTTCATCCACCACCAAACTCTGTAACATGGAGAGGCTGTGAAATCAATCGTTTCCTGTTTGTTCATCTCTAGGAGTGGTACAATGCTGTTTATAAAAGAGAATGAACAGCCAGCATTATAATAAAGCTGAAAGGGCTTACTGGCCACTGACCCAAAGGATGATAAACACACACTAGTGAATGCAAGATGGCTCAGAGGATTGGTAATAGTGACACATCCTTTCATTTCCAAGTCACCAGCATGGAGTTGACCCAGCTCAACATGGTAACTGTTCAGCGACCCACAGTACTTGAGAAGAGTTGGTGATCACTGTCTATTTTGTGGAGCTTGATTTTGCCACCTGTATACACTGTGAGTATTATCTTACTACCCTAGTAGCTTCTGGGCTCCATCCTGCAAGGTGCCAAACATTTTGAGTGTGCTCCAGCATGTGTTTCAATGGAATTATCCATGTGTTTAAAAGTTAAGTATATGCTTAAATGCTTTGCTGGATTTGGGGCAATGTGCTCAGCATCTAGCTGGACTGAGCCCCCATTGAGAATCAGGCCCTTAGTGAGGGTGACCACATCAGAGGTCCTCCTCAGTGTCCCACTGCCTGGCTCAGCAGCAGTGACAGAGGCCTGCAGTGAGCCAGGCATGTCTGTCTCCTTATCTGTCTGGGCTCCAACTGAGCTTTTATACTTCTTCCTGTCTCTCAACTTCCAGTGGGAGGGGGAGAGCCAGGACCGGCTCCAGGGTTTTTGCCACCCCACGCAGCGGAGGGGGAAAAAAAAAAAAAGTCGTGATCGTGATCAGCGGCAGCTCCACCGTGCCGCTTTCTTCTTCGGCGGCAATTCGGCAGCAGGTCCTTCCGTCCAAGAGGGACCCGCTGCCGAACTGCCACCGAAGAGCCCAACGTGTCGCCCCTTCCCCTTGGCCGCCCCAAGCACCTGCTTGCTGAGCTGGTGCCTGGAGCCGGCCCTGGGGAGAGCCCAGCCTGACTCCACCCACCCGGAAACTAGGGTGAAGATGCCATATAAAGAGACCTCAATAGGAATATATAGATTCTAGATAGTCAGATAGTGCATTCAGTTTTGGTGTACTTTTTCCCCTATAAACTCTTCTCAGATTGTGTTGTCTTCAAGACAGGGACTATGTTATTGAATGCATTGTAGGCCCTACAGCAACACAAACAAATAACTGTTACAATCAGAGAGAGAGAGATTAGCTATGATTTGATAGGAACAATAGATGGGAAAATTGACAATGACTTCAATTTACAATGTCCAGAGAAAATAAAAGAACCTCACATTTTGTACCAAGAAAAAAACACTACATATATTCCTCAGGACCTAGTAAAACAGGAATGATTGAACATGCAACTGACAAGGAAGATTAATGAACGACAAGAGGAGCAGCACATGTGTAATGTGGAGATAGACTGCAAGAGAATTAAGCAGGTGCTTATGGGAAAACAGCCATGCTATTCAAATTCTGTATAAAAAAACCCACAAGATTTCTAATTGAATACAAGGCTGTAACTCAACCAGGAGCATCTCAAGATGTTAGAAACTGTGAAAGTGCAGTTCCAAAAGCAGAACCCAAGAGATAATTGCAGCCATAGCATTGCAGTGGTGATTTTCCTGAACAAGTATCTCCAGGTTACCTAAAATAAAATCCATCAGAGGAGGAGAAAATTTGATATAGGAAGATAAAGGATTATAGCAAGTGAGAGATGTAACTAAGATAGTTGAAGAAAATAAAGCATTGAAGTAATCTACTTTGGAAATGGGTTACACATACACACAGAGCTCACACCTCACTTTATCTAATCTATACATCAAAAATTCACAGACATTGAAAGTACTCCAATACTATGGTGATGGGCACTATGCAAAATCCTAACATGCATACACAGAGTTTTTGTGCCAGCATTTATGTCATGCCAGGTCTTGTCAAGATTGGGAATCTTAACCACTGATCACATTAAAGATTTCTCATCAAACAGGTTTCTGAGGGAAATATTGGAAAGAAGGGGAACATAAGTGCATAAATGCACACAGATGATACATTAGTGCCATATTCTATAGCCACAGACCACGGCTTTAAGATAATTTTGAGATTTAAAAAGGAAGCCAGGCTTATTAAACAAATAATGAAATTACAGTTCAAATGGTGCCACTGCCCCCCTCAATACCAGGAAATCTCTCTTGGGAGCCTGTAGGGAGAAAAAAAAAACATGATAGTAACTTCACACCAAAAGGATACAACATTTCAGCTAAGGGCATATTCTGAGTTACTGCTCTAGCTGTTAGCAAATAATGACCTTTTGCACTTACTGCTTCTCTTGAGAGTCCTAACCACCAAATTGTTTTGACTTTGTCACTGCTGTTCTAAACTTTGTTGTTGATGACATCAGGGACTGAGATCTGTTTACACCATTTGACTTCTGGTGCAAAATAAACCAGTATCACAATCACATTCAGACTTCCTGCAAAACCCATGAGTCAAATCTCACAACCACTAAAGTTAAAGGAAGTTTTGCCCAAGTAAGGAATGCAGGATTTTGCCACATATTTAGAATTGCACAGGAACAACAAATGTTCAGATTAGGGCTGTTGATTAATCACAGTTAACTCATGCAATTAGCTCAAAAAATTTATCGTGATTAATCACAGTTTTAATTGCACCGTTAAACAACAGAATACTAATTGAAAATTATTAACTATTTGTGGTTGTTTTTCTACATATTCAAAGATATTGATTTAAATTACAACACAATAAAAAGTGCACCATGCTCACTTTATATTATTATTTTTATTACAAATATTTGCACTGTAAAAATGATAAAAGAAATAGTATTTTTCAATTCACCTCATACAAGTACCATAAAGCAATCTCTTTATCATGAAAGTGCAACTTACAAACACAGATTTTTTTTATTAGGCAACTGCACTCAAAAACAAAAACCATGTCCTCTGGAATGGTGGTTGAAGCATGAAGGGACATATGAATCTTTAGCACATCTGGCATGTAAATATCTTAGGATGCTGGCTACAACAGCACCATGTGAATGAATGTCTGTTCTCACTTTCAGGTGACATTGTAAACAAGAAGGGCAGCATTATCTCCTGGAAATGTAAACAAACTTGTTTGTCTGAGTGACTGGCTGAACAAGAAAGAGGAGTGAATGGACTTGAGGCCCTAAAGTTTTACATTGTTAAACAATAATAGAATATTTATTTAAATATTTTTTGATCTTTTCTACATTTTCAAAGATATTGATTTTAGTTACAACACAGAATGCAAAGTGTAGAGTGCTCCCTTTATATTTATTTTATTACAAATATTTGTGCTGCAAAAAATTCTCCTCAGACAAGTACTGTAGTGCAATCTCTATCACGAAAGTTGAACTCACAAATGTAGAATTATGTACAAAAAATAACTGCATTCAAAATAAAACAGAGTGATTAATCATGCAATTAATCATGATTAATTTTAATTGCAATTAATTTGATTAATCGCTTGACAGCCCTAGTTCAAATCCAAACAGGAACGTATAGAAAATATTGAACAGATGATATGGGAAGACTATAAATTCTCTATATAGCAAGGTGTAGTAAAAGGGTTGAAAAAAGCCAGATTAACAACCTGGATATATGAGCTGGAACAAACCAGTTTGAGAAACCCCACTTGTGGCAAACTCACCTAGACTGAGGAAGCAATGATACAAGCTATGCAGAACCCCTCGGGGGTACAGCCAAAAGCAGCCAGAGCTGGCCCAAGTAAGGGCAGGGTTAGGGTAGCTGATTCAACACTGGGGCTTCTAGGCACCCCTAACAAGACACAGTGCTGCTAACTGTCACCATATTATCATAAATCTTGGAATATTTGGTGTTTCTTCCTAAAGCCCCAGCTGCTGGAGTCTTGTGATCACATAAGAATCTCATCTTTCATTTTCTTCTCCCCTGGTTGCAGATAAATGCTGTAAAAACATGCATCCTAAAGGTTCAAAAACTATAACGCAAATAAATTTGTAAAAATATATATTTGTAAAATCTCATGTTTTTAAAGCCATTTTGAGGATTTCCTGGGGCCAGACTCATGACTTTTGAATGCTTGGGACTGGCAACAGTAGATATTATAGTGTCCTCCACAGCTGAGCCCTGGAAAGACAGTGACAAAACACCACTAGTGCCAAAGATGCAAGGGGCTGCAAATTGATTTCTCTACTCAGCATGAATCTGGCCCAACTGCTTTCTGGATACATTCTAGTGTCTCCCAATAAAGAATAGAATTTCATGTCTTTATTTTCTCCAATTAGACTGAAAAAAGTTACTTTAAAGAATATGTTAAACTGGTGTGAGAGGCAAAATACCAGATCATTTGCGCTTTGTAAGGATTTTATGCAGGTTTTTAACCTAAAAGCAAAATGTCACCATTATGCAAGTGTCATTATTATTATAATATTTTTCTTACATCTGCTTCCCTGTTATAATGCTTAGATGCTAATCATGACATGGTATACGATACTGTACATCTACTAAGTCAGACGTGGGCAAACTACAGCTCGCAGGCCACATCCGGCCCGCGGGACCGTACTGCCTGGCCTCTGAGCTCCCAACCGGAGAGCCTAGTCCCCAGCCCCTCCCCTGCTGTCTCTCCTCCCCCGCAGCTACGCTGCCACACAGGCCGCACTCTGGCCCGCCACTCCCACTGGGCAGCGTGGGGAGCACAGCTGGCTCTGGCCGGGTGTCCCGGCTTCAAGCTCCTATTGCTCCTGGGTGTGGAGCAGGGGGTAAGGGAGCGGAGGGTCCTGGAGGGCAGTCAGGGAGGAGGGGGCGGTTGGATGGGGCAGAGGGGGTGGTTCTGGGGGGGCAGTCAGGGGATGGGGACCAGGGAGGGTTGGGACTGGGAGTCCCGGGGGGGCTGTCAGGAGGCGGGGATGTGGCAAAGGGTCAAGGTTGTCAGGGGACATGGGGGTTGGATAGGAGTTGGGGGTCTCAGGAGAGGGCGGTCAGGGGACAAGGAGCAAGGGGCGCTGGATGGGTTGGGAGTTCTCAGGGGGGCAGTCAGGGGGCGGGAAGTGGGAGGAGGTGGATGGGGGTGAGAGCCAGGCTATTTGGGGAGGCACAGCCTTCCCTACCCGGCCCTCCATATAGTTGTGCAAGCCCGATGTGGCCCTCGGGCCAAAAAGTTTGCCGTACTTTGCCCACGTCTGACTTAGACTGAGGTTCAGGTCAGGGATTTTGCTTACTTGTTTCTTGAGATTGATTGGATTATCACAAATTTACAGACCAGCCTTCTGAACATATTATTTCATGGAAGGCTCTCCAATACAGAAAATCCTTTGTGTAAGTATCTTTAATATCTGTGGTCCTGCTTAGATTCTTCTTCATTCATGTTTCACCAGATCTGTAATTAGACTCTTTAAAAAAAACACATCATTTTTAGAGTCCTAATGAAGAAGTAGTCCAGGGTACACTGGTACATAGTTGCTGAGGTATAGCATAAAGCTGCTTTCTCCTCTGACAATGATTCCTTCCGAGATTCATTTACTTTAACAGATGGAGGACTGCAGTAAAAGAAAGACAGTTAAGGTTGAAGAGGTCATAAAGCTCTCAAGAGCAGGAAATTACATGAACATAGCTGCCAATTCATTCTATTTATCAAAAGTCATTAGGCATTTCCCAATTTCTTCAGTTCTTTATTCTTGAATAGAAGAACAGTATTTTAAGAGTCGCGTATTCAAACCATCTTGTTTTAATGTCATCTAAGCTTACTTATAAAAGTAAAACGAAAGATAAAGTCTAGATCACAAGCAAACTTTAGAATGAGAACACCTGCTGGTGGGAAACCAACATGCTCCATAAACAGATCATTGATTCTTTCCACAGGCCCAATCCTGCAGTCCTTGCTCAGTTTGTGTGAGAAGTTGATGGTTACTATTTTGATACTACAGGACTGGGCCCTTGGTGTCAACTACAACCTTAGTTCCTCATCCTAACTCCCATTTTATGTTAAATGGGAGTTTTGCCATTGATTTTAAATGGAGCAGAACAGCAGCTTTTAGAAGAGCATTCCTCTTCTGGGGATCAAGGTCCTGAAACTGAAGGCTCCACTGTGGCATTAAGCCCCAGCCATGGGATGGGGATGCAAGGCGTGGGAGTCAAAAAAGGCAAGCTCCAGAAGGCGTTATGCTTCAGTGAGTTACAGTGCCTCCCAGGTGCAGAAGGGGCATGGTTGCTGCACTTCAACCTAAGGGAAATATACACCCCCTCCACCAGGGATGGCTAACTAGCTTCATGGGCTCCTTACAGCCTCCTTCCCCTTGCGCACACACAGGCAGTGACTGACAACAATTTGGCCCAAACTGCTCAGTAAGGTTGATCCTGTAAACCTCACGGAGGCTATATCTACACTACCGCGGTAAGTCGACCTACACTACACAACTCCAGCTACATGAATAACGTAGCTGGAGTCGACGTACCTTAAGTCGAGTTACCACAGGGTCTACACTATGGGAGGTTGATGGAAAAAACTCTCCCGTCGACTTACCTTATTCTTCTCATTGGGGGTAGAGTACAGGGGTTGACTGGAGAGCGATCTGCTGTCGATCTGGGGGGTCTTCACTAGACCCACTAAATCGACCACCAGTGGATCAATCTCAGAGCATCGATCCAGACTGTAGTGTAGACATAGCCTTACTCTTCTCATCAGGGGTACAGTACAGAGGTTGACTGGAAACTGATCTGCTGTTGATTTGGCAGGTCTTCACTAGACCCGCTAAATCGACCGCTGGTGGATCGATCTCAGATGTCAATCCAGGCTGTAGTGTAGACATAGCCTGAGAAAAAATGTTATTAAAGCCATTGGGAGTATTGCCAGAGTAAGAGCAGTAGAATTTGGACTATCATCTGTAAATACTGCAATATTTCGCCTGTGCAATGATTTCAGCAAGTGTGATGAGTAATGTCCTGTTACCAGTGCTTAGGCATTTTATTTGTGCATAGTCTCAAGTACTATTAAACTGCAAAAATGAGGAGTTCATACTATGCAGAAATTCTAGCAAATTAAAACGGCAAAGAGCTTGAAGGCCTTCTTTTTATTAAAGCAGTTCCAGCAGCAATAGCTTTCTCCCCACTTCTACGGCACGTTAATTTCTACTCTTGCCCATATTTTAAAACTAAGTTCCCGATAATGAACATTTCAATCAAATTATAATATTTAAATTTCAATAAAAGATCATTACTAGAGGCAGTTTGCACTCTTCCACAGATTGATTAGTTATTGCCTATGAGACAAGAAGTGGACTTACTGAAAACAGAGCAATTATACTAGAACAAACAGAATTGTGTCCTCCCTGAATAGATCACAATATATCACTGAGTTAAAGTAAAACTTTAATAAACAGAAAAACTTGTATACAAATAACATCCTCCAAACAGTAATAGGCTTCATTCCTCTGGGAAATACATACATTAAATGCTCACAATCACATTCTTATTACAGAAAGAGACCATGGAGACTAGTATGTAACTGGGCAAGTTAAGAGTAAAAATGAAGGCAAAGAAGCACGTTTAACCAAGAAAATTCAGTGCAGTTTATGTAAATAAAGAATAAGGCAAATTCAGCACGCACTGGTTTCTCCAGTGAGATGATTGCCTAAACCTTCCATATTCATTCCTGCATAATATTTCTCTTCAGAAACAAGGCTACGACAACCCTACTATCTATCAGAAGATACTTAATAAATTCAGAGAGGGTAAATGGATGCACCTAGTTAAGTGGTACCTTAATGAACACTCAAATGTTACCTTTCTAACAATGTCCTAGTAACATTCTTAATGAAACGTCATCCATGATGAAAAATTACCATTTTATCAACACTGCTGCAATAAAGCACCCCAATGCACCATAATAACTTCTTAAAACAGCCTATCCAATTTGCATCCAGTGGCAATCACAAGGTATTTTAATCTTCTTTAAATGAAATTTACCAGCTGGGAATAAAGACCGCCTGAACCCTGTGATCAGCCAGCTTTTTGCAGACCGCAAGGAAGTGTCCCACAGACTAATAGCTTTCCATAGGCCAGTTAGAGAACCATTTGTGTGGTATAAGCATCTCAAGTCACGAATCAAAGTGAACAGCTCTTATAAAAAATACATACTCTAATGCAATATAAGTACATGGAATGAGAGATCAGAACTCAATGTCACAAGAGACTGAATATTATACTCTATATCACCTTTCTGATATTAGTCTCCAAAGACTAAATGACTGGAATCTAGTTTGCTTCCAGCTGAAGAGCTTTGTCCAGGTCACTACACAGCCTTCATCTGGTGTTATTAGAAGTGAATACAATACAAGCCCATATAAACAGCACTCAAAATATACCCATGTAGATTACACACACAGAGATGTATAGGGAGATTATTTCATTTAGATTTTATTGACATCAATGCTGAGGATGCAGTATTTAGGAAATCACACCATAACAGTTTTAGAACTAAATGCTATGATTTTAAAGGTAATTTCTTCATATTAACAGATTCACGTGTTGTCAGCTCTGCTGAAAGAGCTCTGAATGTACTACAACCATTGTGAAATCACATATTCCAAACTAACTGGGGCACATGTTTCAAGGAGGTTATCAAAGATAACAATGGAAATGTAGCATAAACAAAAGAACAGAAAACTTACTATATGTTCCACTTATAAATACTCTGAATATTCAAGAAAAAGTATATTTTTACTGAACTCAGACAATAATTTTAGATGATGACTTAATTATATCTCCAAATTGGATAACTGTTCTTCAAAAAGAAAAATAAGATATCCGGCTGATGTGTTTAATTAATAGAAGGTCTTTAAGTAAATGGTACTTGCCATTAATGTTATACAATGAAAGGGCTATAAATTATACTGAAATGCTTAAACGTACACAAGAAAATCAGCATCTCACAGTTGGCTGTTTTTTGGTCATCGTTTCTTTGGAAACAGTTCTACAACTTGACAAACCTTTATCAAGGTTATTTCAATACATGAATGATTTATGTCAATTTTATACTTAGTTTATGCACCCTTCAGGGCAAGGCTTGAGTCTTTCCCTTAGCATGGACAGCACCTGACAGATTTTGGGCCAATACCATCTGTGGGAGCTGCAAAGTCATCTTAACAAGCTACCTTAAGATACCTCTAATATGGGGACTATCCACACTTGGCATAGGACTACTACTGTAGCGCCTAAGCCACCCCTTCCCGGCCTTCCTACTGGCACAGGGGACTTGCTGGGGAAACAGGGACATGACTAGGGAACCATAATATCCAGTCAATTTATGTCTGCTGTTCCCACTAACATAATTTAGTGCAACACTGAGACTGCTCCAACTTGCATATCAGGACCAGGCTGTGGCCCAGAGGTGATTTCTCCCAAGCTGAGCTGCAGGCCAAAATGGCCAGTCCTGAGGATGTGTCCCTTTGGCTTTTACCAAAATATAAGTGAAAACAATAAATCGAGAATGATTTTGATTAGAATTCACTCTTGATATTTTCCTGCTCTTTTGTATATGGATATTTATTTCTAAAGCCTAGGAAGCTAGAAGCTCAGGAAAATTTAGACCTCTAGTTTTATCCAAGTGCCTGGATACACCAAATACACTAACACCCACTCTGTACACAGTTACCTGCTACATTTGCTTTTAATCCTCCTGAAGGAATCACATCTCTCAGGGCAAGAAAACACTCAGAATTCTGACCTCAGATCACTGGGAGGCAGAGACGTGCATCTGAGAGCAGAGTTTGATGGCTGCAATCACAAAGGTGGAGGCTCATTAAAAAGTCACCACAAAGTATTTATGATACCTCTGTACACATCCCCTAAACACTGAGCACACTCATTTCACTATCGGAGAAAAATCATGTTGTCAGATCCTCCAGGGAATAGCCACGTACAGGGTCTTCCAGACACACTCTACAATTGTAGATGAAGCTTCTCCATCAGCTGCAAGAGGATACAGATGCAAAGGAAAATATTGCAGATTTAAGTTGGGAACTCTAACATAGGGGATACAAAGGGACAGCAACTCCAATCACACAGGCTTTCAAATCCAATACTGTTGTATCTTCTATCAGATACTATTTTGTTTTGTTTTAATGTAGGAGACTGAATGAATCTCTCCTTCCACTGGTATTTCAATTAATAGCCTCACTGAAGTATCTTTCAGATTCACCCATTAAATGTGGTGCAAATGCACAGCTGACTAAAGTATTGATGCCTCCCTGTGCTTTCCTAGACTTCTAGGGAAGAGAGTCATGCAGTAGTTTGAGGTGGCAGAGATTTCTGAAGCAACACTGGCTCTGAATCTTCCTCCCCTGTTTGACCTGTTCCATCTCTCTTGGGAGACTGCAGTGCTGCTTTTTCTTCTCCACTACCCTGTTTAAAAGAAACCTCCAATGGTCCATGAATATGGCTTCTAGACTGCTTGAGAGCGGGGAGACTGCAGCAACTGCCTTTCAAGGGGTTCATAAAAGTTTACACCAGGAGTCAAGGTTCTTCCAGATGTGCATGTGACAGTGTTTGAAACTATGGATCTAAAGACAAAAGGTCATTCAGGAAGACATCCCATACAAAAGAAACAGACAAGGATATTTTCTGTAATACAGGCATTTAGAAGGATGGGAATTGGAAGGATGTGAATCAAGTAGATTTGGTCCACTTCATAACAAGAGAACCCTATCAAAATTCAGAGAGCTGCATAAAACTTCTTGATATTTCTCTTTCTGCTCTCCTGTGGGTGGGTTCTATCCTCCTCAGAAAGGAGCATGGTGTGGACCAGAGTTCAAACATAAACTGCATATCTGATACCTGCTTGTGTTTTGATTAACAAGTTTTTGTAATCTCTTGTTCAATGGCTGAGAAGGCACAACATTTGGTCTAGTGGTTAAAAAACTGGACTATGAATCAGAAGACCTAGATTTCATTCCTGACTCTGCCACATTCTGTCTGCATGATCTTGGGTAAAGCATTTAATCTCTCAATGCTTCAATGCCACATCTGTAAAGTGGGAACAAATAACACCAACTTATCTGATGTGGCTGTTTAGAGGCTAACTCCATCATTGTTTGTGAGGCGCTCAAATAGGATGGTGAGGAGAACCATAGAAAAGCTTATAAACAGTTATTATTCCAAAATTCTGAGCAATCATCTGTAAGTTGACAGGCGATACGTAAAATATATCAGTAAAAAGAATGTGTGACATGACTTTAAATCTTAAAATTAATACAGGATTTCTCTGTCTGTTCCATAGGATGGCTATTATTCTTCCAATGCCATTTGGACGGATAAATATAAACAGCAAGAGTGGCTACAATTCAATGAGCTTTCTACTAATACCCTGGCAAGTGGGCATCAAAGACCCTAACTGAACAAGAACCAAATAAAAGAGAAGCAGAGGTGGAAGGGAGATGTTTGGGAAGACAGGAACATTTTCTATGATTCATGAGAAAATATGAGAAATGCAAGTGATTTGCCTTGGCAAACTAAGATAAATGATCTGATGTGCCAGTTAACAAGTTAAGGAAATGCAGCCCACAATTGCAGATGGGTGCACATTTATAGGAGGATACACTGACATTTCAACATCTCCTATAAAATGAATGCATGATTTCTGGTTATATTATAGTGCTTTCTGCTTACAGAACCAGAATTATGGTCAGAGGATACTTTGTTAAAGTGCAGTCCAAGCCACAGTATAGTTGTAAACATACAGAAAATTACTGTAGGGCCAAAAAAGCTGACCCTAGCCTTGTCATTATCATCATTATTCATTCTCTCTCTCTCTCTCTCTCCCCATCAATAAAGCATGTTTATATGGTTATATTACCAAGGGAATCTTAAAAGAAATGCTACAGACTAGAAGGCTTCCCACCCTTCTGTCTTAGGTAAAACAGGTGTCCAGTAATTAAAAGGACACATTTCTCAGGAATGCCTAGAAGAACAGCACAGCACATATGCAGACAATGAATCCTTTCATTCCTCAGACACTTTTACAAGGTAACCATTGATAAGAGCAGTCACATGGCAGGGAAATACAGGTGGGGAACAAATACCAGCTTCCTCTTCCAGTTCATATGCCCTTTATTATAAAGAAGATTTTGACATTCTCAGAAGTGTGCAATGGACAGATCCTCTTTTATGTGACTGTCATGCGACAATGCTAAACAATCACAGAAAGAATCATTTTCTTCTAATGCTAAACAAGGGACTTAATTAGAATAAGAAACACATTCTCACTGTAACTAGTCTGCTTTTCTGTAGAGCATCTGCCTAGCCTCTTCTCCAGCTCCTGCCTGTTTGGCTTCGTGCAGAAGATTAAAAAACAAAGTGACTTTACTTTTCTTTAAAACCATTAGATCAGCAACTGGATCTCTTGGTTTCTTTCCTCTAGTCTAAACCTTCAAGCAAACAACTCTTCTTCAGAGATCAGTACAACTCCTCAAATGAATAAGTGCGCAGAATCAGCCCTTTAGTTTCCAATTCAGTAGAACTTCAGAGGTAAGAAAACCCTGGGAATGGAGGTTGTTTGTAACTCTGAAATGTTTGTAACTCTGAACAAAATGTTATGGTTGTTCTCTCAAATGTTTACAACTGAACATTGACTTAATACAGCTTTGAAACTTTACTATGCAGAAGAAAAATGTTGCTTTCCCTTTATTTTTTAGTAGTTTAACACAGTATTTTCCTTTTTGTTTTTGTTTTTTTGGCCTCTGCTTGCGAACTTCCAGTTCCAAATGAGGTGTGTGGTTGACTCATCAGTTTGCAACTCTGGTGTTTGCAATTCTGAGGTTCTGCTGTAGATGTTCCAGTAGCTCTCACTTTATCCCCTCTTTTGTATTTAGAGAGCTTGAGATGCTACAAGTTAATGCACTTTCCTTTGATATTGTGGTTAAAAACAATTTCACCTTCAGCTTTTAATAACACAGCTCAAACACTGGAAATAAAGAACAGAAAGGCAACTAGAATATTTCAGGTTTCCTAGGACCTCCAAATCATAAAACATCTTCAAAAAGTATATCAAAACATCTTCAAAAAGTATATCAGTATGTTTAAGAAAGACAGTATAGAATTTACAATAGCAAAAGTTACAACAACAACAAGATGACTCTTTCATGGGAAACAACCCATATTTAACTCCCTAAGGAAAATGGTATCTAACCAAATTATGACCAAAGATTCTACATTAAAACCTTTTACATAAAATTTAGAAAATGTTGAGCATAGTGTGGAATTAAAGCAAAAACTTTACAGATAAAGTATCCTCTCAGTTAGGGACACATATTACTGAATACAACTACTTCTATCAGAGGGCAGACTTTAAGCCCTAGCTTGCTAATTTAACACCTCTACAGATATACAAATTATTTTGTTTAACCATTTTTGCAGAACTTCTGGATACAGGAAGTGCTAAGGCCAAGATTCAACAACACACTTCAGCATGTACTTGACTTTGACTTAAAATGAGACTTAAGCTAGTTGTTAAATTTAACCATGTGCTTAAGTGCTGTGCTGAATCAGGGCCTAAAAGAGTAGCAATTATTTTGTGTGCTTTATTACAATAAATGCACAACTACTCTCTCTATCCCTCCTTCTCTGTTGACAGCCTCAGATATGCTATCATCATCCCAAAGGGTCATAGCTTCCTTGCAGACTGAATGCCACCTGGACCAGTCTCTAGCTAGGTCCTTCAGAAGGTCTGGCTAATTATTCAGTTTATGTTCATCATGGGTAACCTTATTGCACCACTGAAATCTTTTGGTCAGGGCCAGCTCCAGGCACCAGTGAAGGCAACAAACAGAAAAGGGCGCCAGTCCGTCCGTTGTTGGGGCGGCACGTCCGGGTCGTCGGCGGCGGCACTTCGGTGACAGCTCAATTGGCCCACTTCAGTCTTTGGCAGCAATTCGGTGGCGGGTCCTTCACTCCCTGTCTTCCTCCTCGGCAGCACTTCAGGGGCAGCTCAATCGTTTTCAGTTTTTTTCTGCCACTTGGGGCGACAAAAAAGCTGGAGCCGGCCCTGCTTTTGGTGACGTTGTGCTCACCAGCCATGTAGTGGTATAATTAATTAAAAACACTTTGGAATTCAATGATCTTCCAAATATTTAATTCTAAATAAAAGTCCAGAAGGCATTTCCCCAACAAAAGAGGGGCAGTTTTGGTGGCTGAGAGTGTCATGTTGGGGAATATGGGCTGGCCCTGCTAAGCAGCATCAGTGTTGATCTCAGTCTCTCTCATCTGCTTATAGAGTATGATGTTTATTACCATCCACAAGACATAGTTGTGTGGTGCAGAAGGTCACTGAACACGGATAGTGCTCTGTGGCACAGGAGTTTTTAAAATTCATTGAGAACATTAGTATGGAATACACCTTCACTCAGCAGCATCATCAAATAGTGCAATAAGGATAAGAGAAGGGGATTTGAATACCAACTGAGAAGGGACATATCCAAAGTTACAAGCAGGAGATTATTATTTATACAGCACCCACTGACTACTATGCCCTTTGCAGACATACCTGAAGATAATTTCCCTGTCCTGAAAAGCTTGCAATCAAATATTATCTATGCACACCTGGGGGAAAAATGATGATTCATTAATATCTCTGAGCCATTCTCTGAGGTTAATGGGAATTTTGTCTGTGTCAAGACTATTAATCTAAAGTAAAGTAGTAGCATGTGGAAGGTGTTTACACCTCCACAGATTGATCTTAATAGCAGCTGAGGCACCTCTCAAGATCAGGCCATATTTCAGTCCCTCATTACCAGGGCTGAAATATGTCCTGGTAATGAGAATATTTGGTTCGTACAGTTCTTAAATATCATTTGTACACCATAAGTGAGATCATTCCAGGCCCTTATGGGGGAGTGTGGTGAGGGCACATACAGAAAAAGCAGGGACTACTCTATCTGTATTCCTCCTGTTTGCACAACACCCCAATGGAGCATGGAGGAGACAGCACCATAAATCTCCTTCTGTACCAGTCTACAGAGTATAATTCCTTCTAGAGACCCTTTTGGGATATTGCAACTATATACCAGTAATGTACTGTGCCTCATGGAAAACTGAGCTCTATGGCCCTGACTCAGAAACACTCTAAAACGTGTGCTTAAGTCTATCCCTTTTTAGGGCAGCACTTAAGAATGTTTAATATTAAGCACATGCTTAAATTCCATTGACTTTAATGGAACACCAAGCACATATTTTAGTGTGGTTCTACTGCGGATGCTGCCATGAATGGGAGCCTAAAGATGTAAGCCGAGACATTTCAAAGGACAGCATCCATCTTTTGAGGTTCACTGATGCTATAATTAATCTGGAAAGGATAGTGTGAATCCCTTTTTCAGGCTTAGAAAAACATTACAAGATAAATACAAGAGTTACTTTTAGAAATTTATTTCTGCCTCCATTTCTCAACCACCTACCATAGCTCTTGTACGGTACACCAGAAAATAGCAGACACGAAAGAACAGTGATTTTATTAGCGGTTGACTCCATTTGTATTCATACCCTTTCACACTGCAGGAAATTTCAACATGATTTATTTTAGAGCATGACAAGCACAGGCTATACTACATATGTTGGTAATGCCTGTGCTTAAAAGTTCATGGGCCATACATTCCGTAAGTGGTGCTATTACATTTGTACAATATAATACTAACATTTATAACAATTATTGTGGCTTGTTCCTTTATTTCATCTTAAGTATAACTCTCAGAGGCCAAATTTGCAGGCTGTAGCCCTTAGGTTTACAAACACAGTCATTTACTCTTGCAATTCTGTGGGTATTGTCAACAGTACAAGCTAGTGATAGCAACAGCATTCCAGATTCTCAGGAGGTGTGAGAAGCCGGCCCTGTGTTTACATGGAAATTTTGTAATGCCCACACACTAAGGACTGCACCTACAGAACTGTGCATACAAATGACTGTCTATGAACAACTGGAGGCACTTGGCACCTTGCAGGATTAGACCCTAGCTGCAGTTCTCTTCCTCTCTAAGTTCAACCAAATGAAAAAAAGAAGTCAAGTTCACAGCTGGTCACTTCCTCAATTCAGGCTTTCCATTCATGGATGCACAGAGCAGTAGGAAGTGCAATTTACAGGGAGCTCTAAAATAACACCAGTGGTAAATGAGAAGTCAGATGGAACCCAACAGAAAGACTAAAGTCTCTGGCCATCTGCCTGTGATTTTTTTAGATAGAAGTAGACAGAAGTGACGTTGTGGCCCACAAGTTGAATTTGTGGATTTAGAGTCAGCTGGGATCAATTATAGCCCCGGATCAGGGGCGCCAAACCCCTGAACTTTGGTGAAATTTGGGGGTATATTGGAAGAAAGGGATTCATTTGCTATGAAGTAGAATGGATGATGGCCATAGGGTTCAGACTTTGGAATTGGTTTAAATCTTGGTTCTGTCAAAGACCTCCACGTGACCTTCAGCAAATTACTCACTGTCTCCAAATCTCAATTCCCCGTCTGTAAAATTGGGACAATATCACCCTACTTCCCAGAGGATACATTCACTAATGTTAGTGAGGTGCTCAAATACTATGATGATGAGGCTAACTAGACAGACCTACAGAGAAACATGGCCTGGAATAGGGAGGAGTGATTTGCAGACTTGGAGTTCAAGGCTTAAATAAATCACAAGCCCATTCTGGAGGCACAACTTTGGTGGTGGATGATGAAGAGTTCACAGACCAAGATGAGAGAAGCAGCAAGATTTGGGCTTGGACTGTAGCAAACATTCAAGTATGAGACCAATTCTCAGAAGCTGAAATATCTGAAATCCACACCCCAACCTACTCCCCCAAAAAGTGAAATATGCTCCAAAGGTTGGACCCTTGTGTGGCCAACCTCCTCATAACAGAACTGCCAATCCTAGCAGTCTTCGATTAGAATTAAGAACTAGCCTCTTTTGCAGGTCTAAGGGGCTTCTTAATGAAAAATTATTATAGATAATGGTATTCTTTTCCATTCAAACTCAACTTTATGACTAATATCAAAGGAACAACACCTGTTTTAGATCATTTAGGCTTCTCCAAGAAGTGTCCCAATTTCATTTGGTTTGAATGAGAAAAAAAAAGATAGCTAAATACTCAGTCAACAGTGAGCATCCACATAATCCTGTATAGGGTGCAGATGAGGGACTAAAAGTCTAACGAGCTGAATCACCAGCAAGTGTGGCTTTGCTTTGCCAGGCCACGCAGACAGATGGGTAAGTAAACAGGATATAGTAAAGGAGGTATGCTAAACACAGTTTTGTCAGTCGGTTTTTGTTGTTGTTTTTTTTATACTGGAAAAAAGGCAATGCCTCCAATGACTTTTAGCATTAGCAGTCAGGGAGAAAGTTTTGTGAAACCAAAAATAGATTTTTTGTCAGTAAAATCTGGTGGTGTTTCTCCTTTCATTTGTTTCTTGGGGAAGGTTTTGGTTTTTGGGGTTTTGTTTTGTTGGGGGTAGGGGGTTTGTTTGTTTTCTGGTGGGTTTTTTTTTAACTTAAATTTGAAATCTCTGTATTTCAGAGATTTCAGATTCTGAAACAGATTCTGCTGTTTATTATGCAACCCCTGTACCACTTCAATTATAAAATATTGTCTTAAATATACTTGCTAAATATACTTGGTTAAAAAATATCTGAAAAACTAGTAAGATGTTAAAAATATATGAAATGATAAACAAAGGTGGCATTCATCCATAAGGAAGTAGTTTGTCGTATCTATTTACTTTATATTAAGAAGATCATTTAGATCAGTATGTATGTATTCTGATTAGCATTCAATAATAAATTGTGCTCATACTGAGGCCACGGTTTTGCAATATACCAAATGCTAAGCTTCCAGTCCATAAATGTCTTTGCTGCAAATAACCCATAAGTCTATTATCTTTACAGCAGTTGCAATCTGGAGAATGTGCCCTCTTTTAATTTAATTCCCTCATGAATTTCAATATTAACTAAGAAGCAAGCCTGAATGAGCAATATGTCATAAAGCCAGGAGTTCACTAAACCCAGGCAAATGACCCAGCTGGACTGTTCACTTCAGCCAACCCACAACAACCCAAACTGCAGCTTTTATGAAGAAAATGATCTGTTTTGAAAGAGATCATAGCATGTGGTCAAAAATGCTCAACAATGAGGACTCACAATTGGAGGTGGTCAGAAAATGGAATTTCCAGCTCTTAGGTAATTTCTGACATTTTGAAATGTATTTTCATTCCCAGGTGGAGCAAAAAGATCAAAATTTCTCACAGAATGGAAATCCCCCACTCACCCCCTCCAAAAAAGGGTGATTCAGAAACTGCTTTCTTAGATAATGTTGAAAAACTTTACCTTATAAATATTAAATATATATTAAAATAAAATAACATTAAAGCTTTAACAAAATAAAACAAAGTTGAAATGAAACATTTTGACTCAAACAAAATGAGAAAGTCATAAAAATTTGTTTTGACATCTTCTCCTTGAAAATGTGGTCAGAATCCCAACGAAACTGCATTTTCCAATGGAAAACTGTTCTGCTGAAAATGTTTTGACCACTCTAATCAAAATAACCACTGGTGTTAAAGGGAACTGTCCAATATTCTCTACTTTTCCATTTCTGTACTCTCTCTTTGGAGGGCTTGTAATACGTACAGACTTAAAAAAAAAGTCCATTCAAACTGTTATTTCTTTCCATCTACAGTAGCAAGTTTGGATACCCCTACCCTGTTTCTTATATAGATCACAATCCAACATGGCTTTGTATCTGCTGCCTTACTGAGGTATATCCAGTCCCTGACCCTGGGTGTGTCAGAGGTACCTGTAGCAATTCAACTAGTGCAGTTTTCTAGGCAGGGAAAGTATGTTGGGTTTGGGAGCAGAGGAGGAAGTGCACAATTCAGAGCCAAACTCTGCAGGGAATGTGTGTGTGGTAGTGCATAGAAAGGAGGGGCATGGCATGGCATGGGTGAAATGCAGGGCCTAGATAGGTACCTTTAAGTATATCCTCCAGTCCTCCCCTTGTTACAAAGGTGCACTAGGAGAGCAAATGCTACATCATCCACCGGCTGAAGTGGTCTCCATGCAACAGCTCTGCAGTGGACAGTGATGGGAAGAGTCCTTCTGCTTCACTGTCACTTCCAGGGAGACATCCACCTTTCAGCTCGGACAGGACACTAAGCCCCTGGATTTCACCATCAGGTCCCAACTTTGGCCTGTATGTCCACAAGGTGAAGGGGCACAGATTTTCAAGACATCAAGGTTTCTACTGACATCAAAGAGAGCCACACAGAAATCCAAAAAAACAGACTTTGACTCCAACTCAACATTTTATATGATACAAGTACGGTGTTCAGGACAGGATTTGTTCATTGTCTTACACTCCCTCTGCTGAATCTCCAGAAACAGAGCATAAAGCAATGCAGGCCCTATATAAATATTACCTCTCTCTCCCCAACCTTCCATTTCTTGTCAACAAAATAGTAATAAAATACAGGAAGTTGTAATCATGGTTTGAGCTTGAACAAAAACATCTAAATATAGATTTGGCACAATCATGACATCTTCAAAGCAGACAAAACTTTGAACAGCAGGGTGAAAACAAACTCTTACACAATTCTTTCCAATGGTTGGAAAATAGCAGCTTCAGACAAAATTTTTGAACCAGAACATTCAAAGTTGAGCTTCTAAATCCATATTTAGGCATATAAATAAATGTAGTGCCAAAGGGCTGAGCACATGAAAATCACACTGAGATCAATGTGAGGTGCTCATCACCTTCAGAAATAAGGCTACTAATTTTGGTGCCTGAACATTGATCTACAAGATTAACTTGATGCACTCAGATTAGAAAATTTTGGCTAATATTACTAACGGTTACAATGGGATAACTTGCCTTTTACAATCAGTCCAGCCAGAGCTTTCATACAAAGGAAAGTCAGAATTGAAAATCCAAATTGGCAGGATTTGCAAGAGTCACAGTCTGATAAAAAACAAGAGTCAAAATGAAAAGATTAAGTAATAATTTAATAGAAGAAAACAATTAAATGCAGCAGTAACATAATTGCAACTGAAAAGTCATTGGGCTAAATCCTGCTCTCTGAAGTCAGTTGAGCTGCATAGGTGTAACCTGGACAGAATTTGCTGTATTCTCTATCGGGATTAAAGAAGGAATTGTAAAAGCTATAAAAGTTATAACAGAACCTTAGTATAGGTGACCATTGACTAAAGTTAAATTACAATGGAACACCTACAAAGAAAAGGTACAGAAATTTCAGCATCTACTCATTATGATACAATACATATTTAAAGTGTTATTCAAGATAGGATAATGGAGAGGGTTACACCTTGTACAGGTATTTGTGAACATTTCTTAGTAGAGGTCAGTGATCAGTTACTGCATGAAGATACAGTACATGTGATAGATATGAAATACACACGCTCTAATAAAATGTCTCTACAATGCTATTCATTAAGAACAAGGTATTAACCGGCCACTGTGAAACTCCAATAATGTTTATTTTAAAAGTCCAAAGCCCCTAAAAGAATTGAGAATCAAAGCCATTTCAAGAGGAGGAACTCTAAATAAACTAGAAATTAAAAAGCTCTCTTGTCTGGATGTAGTCATTGAAATGCTAGAAAACTTAGGTTAAAACTACATATACTGCTGACAAAGGAGCATAGGTCCCAATCCAGCAAAGCCATGGCATTTCTTGCATACTTACAGTTACATGCATACTTAAGTGCTTTGGGGATCCAGAATATGTCTCCTGTATCTGCACTGAGGCCCTGATCTGCTCCCATTGAAATCAATACAAACATCATATCAAAGGGAATAAGACCACTATGAGCAGAGAATATATTCCCACATATTTGTGTTCTAGTCATAGAGTCACTATGTTACATACCATCTTTCAAACCCAGAATTAATAAATACACTCAGCAAAGCAGATTGCAGAATGCAGATTGCAGAAGGAAAGATATGTGGGGCCAGGCTAAAATGGGCTGTATCAAGGAGGGCCAGAACAAAATTAAGTGAAGTAGTGCTCCGTGATTAAACAAACCACACAGCATTCACAAACAGCATCTAACGGCATTTTCTGGTATGTTTCATGCTCATTTGCCATAAAGAACACCAAGAGACAGAAACATGAACTTGATGTCACTTCTGAAATATATGGAGAGTAGAAAGAAATCTCATGAGTGGATGTTAGTTCCTTTTTGCTTCTGTAATGCTCTTGTTTGGCAATTTGGGGAACAAGAAGTTAGATTCTACTGCCCGGCATTCTGAGCCCATCCCTAATTAGCCCTTCAGTGATCTGATGATATCTCACACTGCTGGCAAGATAGTACTAGATGACTATTTGCTATTTGCTCACAATCCTAAAATCCTCTTTCTTGTGCCTCCCTATCTCCTCTGTCCAAATGTTGGTTTAAAATGAAGTAGTTTTGCTATAAGCTGTCTGAGTTTTACAATGTTGTTATGACCTAATTAAATTTCATCACTGAGTAATGACAAGCCTGGTACTGTTTTGAGTCTATTTTAAACTCTGGCTTCAGGTTAAATTAGTGGGGAGAAAACCAAGAATAGAATTAAATAGAAATTACTCCCAAAACAAATGAAAATTACCTTAGTCATTTTGATCTGTATTATATTCCATTTACCACTGTGGGAAAGGAAGTATGAAAAAGCAGAGGCCTACTTTAAGACAGAGTGCTCTCAACTGTCTGAATTTTAGTATCAGTTTCTATTAACCTAAATGATTTCTAGGTCTATACATATAGGTAAATATACTTGGGGTTAACATTTGGGGCCAATATGTGTGAGGGTTTGAAAACAGAACCTTATTGTGGTTGTATCATGACATCATCCAACCTGAAGGCAAGGTTTATCATTGCTCCACCCATAAAGACTGACACACAGTCTGAGTTTCTAATTTCTCTAGAAGAAGACATTGCTGAGCAGGTGACTGACTGTCAGTGGCCTTTGTGATAGGAAGATATCTAACCTTTGGATGGGGTAACATCTTAATAGGGCAATAATTCTGAAACAGTATAGGCATGTAGTTGTGCATGTGAAATGCACACGCATAAGCCTATGCACATAAACTTATGCACATGCATAAGCCTGTATACAGTTATGAAAATTACATTTGCAACAGATTTAGCTATTTGTGTGTACACCAGCGCCACAAGCCTGGGAGGCAGGAGAAGTGAAGCAGCCACGGCGTGTTCGGGGAGGAGGCAGAGCAGGGGTGAGATGGGGTGGGCAGCTGCCGCATGGTTCCCCGGGCCGGGGGGGGGGGGGGGAGCTGCCATGGCTGGGGGGGCACCTCAGGGCAGGGAGCTGCCACACGGCTCCCGGGGGGGGGGAGCTGCCGCAGGGGGGGCGCCTCAGGGTGGGAAGGGGCAAGGAGCCACTGCCGGGCTCGGGGACGGCGCAAGGTGGAAGTTTCGCCTTGGGCGTGAAACATCCTTGCACCGGCCCTGTACACAGGCTATATCTTCTACTCAGGGTTTCTCAAACAGGGGTCGCCGCTTGTGTAGGGAAAGCCTCTGGCAGGCCGGGCCGGTGTGTTTACCTGCCCTGTCCGCAGGTCCGGCCGATCGCGGCTCCCACTGGCCCTGAGCAGTGATCCGTGGCCAGTGGGAGCCGCGATTGGCCGGACCTGCGGACAGGACAGGTAAACACACCAGCCCAGCCCATCAGGGGCTTTCCCTACACAAGCAGCGACCCCTGTTTGAGAAACCCTGTGCTACCTCCTTCACAGTCCCTCAAATCCATTCCCCTCATTAGAGTATTCCAACGAAATTGTAATTTTTGAATCTCATGGCGTTTCCATGAGTCCCCTGGGGTTTTCACAAGACTGCAGGATATGACCCCATGTTTTGCTTTACATTAATTTACCTGTGGTAATAAACTAAATGACCCAAAATGACAGAATTTTTAGAAGTCTAATTTACCTTTCATCATTAATTATATTTGTTGACAGCTTGGACAGGGACAATAGTCAGTTCCACTGTGCCTTATAGTTAATTTCAAGTTTAGAGTTAGTCACAAGTCTGATGCAAATGATGCAAGGGGATGCAAATAACAAGCTGTTTTCAGCAGAGCCGCCCAGAGGATTCCGGGGGCCCGGGGTCTTCGGCGGCGGGGGGCCCTTCCGTTCCGGGACCCGCCGCCAAAGTGCCCCAAAGACCCGCGGCGGGGGCCCCCCTGCCGCCGAATTACCGCTGAAGTGGGACCCGCCGCCGAAGCGCAGCCCGGTCTTCGGCGGTAATTCGGCGGCAGGGGCCCCCCGCCGTGGGTCTTCGGGGCACTTCGGCGGCGGGTCCCGGAACGGAAGGGCCCCCCGCCGCCGAATTACCGCCGAAGACTGAGCTGAACTTCGGCAGCGGGTCCCGCTCCGTCTTCGGCGGTAATTCGCCAGTGGGGGGTCCTTCCGCCCCGGAGCGGAAGGACTCCCCGCCGGTGAAGACCGGGAGCGGAAGAAGCTCCTGGGCCCGGCCCCACAAGAGTTTGCCGGACCCCCGGAGCGAGTGAAGGACCCCGCTCCAGGGGCCCCGAAAAACTCTGGGGGGGGCCCCTGTGGGGCTCGGGGCCTGGGGCAAATTGCCCCTCTTGCCCCCCCCTCTGGGCGGCCCTGGTTTTCAGAGTAATTTTTAAAAAGTCAATGAACTATAACTATTGATCTTACTGCAGGTTTTGTAGAAACATGTTACAAAACCTGAATGTAGAGACACAGATCAACCTGACTAATCTGGGACAAACATCTTTGTATATCAGCAATATTTCAAACCACACATTTAGAAAAAGTGATAATACGTCAAAAAGAGAAAGTAGGAAAAGTAAGGATGTACAAATAGAGATGAGTTCCTTAAAAGGAATTCTAAGTACTACTTATATAGGACATGTGTTGGCTTTATTGCTAAAGTATCAGTAATGGCCACCTGTATTTCTCTATTTGATTTTTCGTTTACAAATATCATTAACTCACAGAAATAAGGTATAACATTTAATGCAATAGAAACAGAAGTTACCAAACACATATACTGCTTAATATTTTGTTTCTTTTGCTGATTTAAGATGAAATATTAATCAGCCAAGTCTCCTAATGAGAAAAAAGTAATACAGACAAGCAACTCAAGCAGTGCAGCAGGTTGGAATGTTTGAGTATTAGCTAAAGGTTAGTCTAAGAATAAAAATGGAACAAATTGAACAATACCCCCTCTAAATAGCAATATTTGGAAATGGTTGTTTGTCAATGAATATAAATTATACCAAAACACTGGAACACACTTTGATTTAACAAAAATTACAATAAAAGCCTCCTAATTCTGACTGATCGTGTTTCCAGAAAAGTAACATTTTTAAGGCTTCTTGTGGGAATACTTCAACAATTAAGAAGCCCTCACTTAGAAAACCAGAAGCTGTAATTGTTCAGCTAGCTTCCCAAAGAACATTTGTTTCCATTCACTGAACTTATTTCATATTCAGTGTGATTATCTTAAAACACACATATGCCCAAATCTTACATTTAAGAACCTTGACCACTGATTTATGCCATTTCTAGTCAGCAAAATGAAGCTCTACGCAAACACAAATATAGAAAAAAATAATATAAGACAATTGGTCTGAAACATTTTGAAAAGAACCATATCTGCTGAAAGACAAAGTTGCAGGGGACAACAGTTCTGCCCTCTTGTGGAGATGCTTCCTATTCATCAGCAGCACAAACACTTCACGTTTAATTCCACAACCAGGAACCTTTTTGTTTGGTTACAGCCAAACATGTTTGCTCTAAAATTACTGATTGCTAAACATCAAACCTCTAGGCTACTAGACAAATGGTTAGTATCTCAGGAAGTTTGAAGGGTCTAGTTCTGAACTGCTGGCAAAAGCCATACAAAACTGTGGCTCAGCAAACTGTGGGTCAGTTTTATATGAAATCATGATGTTCATTTGATAACATTCCATAAAATCCTCTCTTTACTCCAGCTATTCAAGAACCTATACCACATGTATTGTCTGCATTCCTTTCTATTTTTATTTCATTTCAATTACAAGAACGTATTTTACTCCTGAGAATGTAAATAATGCATAGCTCAGACACAAACTATAATCAAACTCCCATTAAGCATTTGCAGTTACTTCGAAGATTTTTTGGTTCAGTTTAAAATTTAGAAGACTATATTTAAACGTATCCGAAGGGGCATGGTATTGACCTCGATGTACAAGTAAAACTTTTAAATGGCACTTTTTACATTTCAAACCACATAAACTGAAGTTAGATACAGATGTTCATTTTCAAAATGGTACTTCTTGGACACGCGGATATAAAAATTCATGGAATAACTTTCAGAATATATTTTTGTTGCAGTCAGGTCTCCTTGCTCTGCATAACAGCATTCTCTACTGCTGTAAGAAATATAGTCTATTATTCTATTGTGCTTCTCTATTGAAGAACGAAAAAGCCATACATATTAAGGCTGAATGTATTTCAATTTCTGTTACTGAATTTCGACAACATGCTTGTGACAGTAACATCATATTTTTAGAAAAAGGATTTTAAAAGATAAACCTCACAACAAGCTACCTGTCAAAAGTTGTCATTTAAAATTTCCATTTTACTGTTATGAGAGAAGATTATCTCTTACAGATTATTTCATCAGGACTTCTTAACATAAAAATAAAATTCACCTTTATAATAACTATCTTGGTACTTTACACTATGGATCATATTCAAAGCTTAAATATTTTTCCTTAACCTGATAAGACATAGCATATTAATAAACCAATAACAGATTAATGAGCAGGTGATATGCCATTCTATTTAGTGCTGAGATAGACATTAAAATAATGCAACTCTAAAGCCTAAATCAGCAATGAATGACCAGCAGTGTGCATTGATCATTCACTTCATCAACAGACTGTATTTAATCAAGAAATTATTGACACTTCTTTTGCACAAACACGCCTACGGTGGAAAATTAATGAACTTCACATGCTCAGACTACAGCCTTACATCTTTATTATTTTCTTTTCTTAGCCTCACCCCTTTCCTTTATTTTCTCTAGTGATTTACAGTAAATAATATTTGTGTATGTTTCCTAAAGGCAAAGCCCTAGAAATTGCAGCACGGGGTTGGACATATACATGCTGAAGAGAAGTATATGAAAACCTTCCTTCTGGGTTTTCCCTGAACTGAGATGTGAGCCCTCAGCAACCTGCAATACCTAAACTCAGTGGTAGGCCCTCCTGGTCTGGCATAGCCCTAGGTGGATGTTTTTAAAACTCCTACATCTAGACTGCTCATGTCACTCTTCACATTTGTATCAAACCACCTGTGCAAAATGGGGTTAGTTTTCTTACAGACTATTTGTAGAAGGACTACAGGACTCAGTTTAGGGGTTAACTTTTTGGCTGGCAGGGGAGGGAAAGTAAAGTGTCCTTATGGCTCTAAAGATGGATGTTGAATGATAATAAAATATTTGCATTCCCAAACCTAACCCATAATGTTAAACACAGCAACTTTCAGTTGTTATTCTTAGCCTCCTAATATGCTAAAAATGTTCACCCTATCTCATTCATCAGCCAACTTTTCCCAAGCATGCCAAGACTTCTCTAGCAATTCTCCCTATGGATTAAAAGCATGCAGAGGTCTATGGGATATGATGACCAGGAAGGGGACCACATTTGGGGAAAGACTGGGTAGCTGATGAGAGCCCATTACATGTGGCTGGCCTGATGCACTAACAGGTGTTTCTAGGAAAGTTTTGAACTAGAGGACCCTGAAAGGGTTACAAGGAAACGTGGTCAGCCCATGGTACCAGAAAGGGCTCGAGCTACGCACCTGCCAGTACTGAACTAATGTGTGCTGATTTATTGGTGGGCATGCAGCTGAGGGCTTCCGAGAACTCAGCCAGAGTGAGAGGCAGCTCTAGCCGGTCTCAGTCGCCTGCGCTGATCATCGGGAGTCAGTCCCAGATCACTTTGCAAACATTAGGATTGGTGGGATCCAGGGAGAAAAGGCCTGCTGAAGAGGGGAGGTAAAGTTTTCCGGGGACACTTACAACCTGGTTTTGAGAGGTAATGAGCAACCTCAACTCCAGCTAAAGTCAGAAGGAGCTGCAGTTGCTCAGCACCTCTGTAAATCAGGCCATAAGTGAAGACAACACCCATTACTAGAGACCCACATAGAGAAAGCAGCCTATTTAGTAACAGCAAGGAACTCGCTGAGCCCAGCAGAGAACAGGGGCTCCCTTTTGCAAGCCTGTCCCCCTCCAGAGAGGGGATGTCGCAATTAATGCTGCGCTTTACAACGCCAGGGTCTCTCTGACAGGCTTTGGGGGGCAGGGCCGGGTCACAGCTCCCCAGAGACTCTGGTTCTGGGGTGTTCAGCCCAGTTAGGTGACTAATTAAGGCCATTCTGCCTTTGCAGCGCCTCTCTCTCACCTAAGATGACCAGATGTCCCGATTTTATAGGGACAGTCCCGATTTTGGGGTCTTTCTCTTATATAGACTCCTATTACCTCCCATCCCCTGTCCTGATTTTTCACACTTGCTTTCTGGTCACCCTACTCCCACCGCCCAAGTATCATGGCTGGGACTGAGACTCCTGGGCCCTAGTGAGAAGTTGGGACTCAGGAGAGAAACATCCCCCCACACCCTCTCAGCTGAGCGGCTCCCGATTTACCCCCAATAAACCCGGGAAGAGGGGGCGGGGAGGTCCCAGCTCCATCAGCTCCAAGGCAGCAACCTTCCCACGGACCCAGAGGCAAGGGGCAAACCCAGCCCCAACCGCAGCATCTTAGTGTGGCCACCGCTTCGCTGAAGGGGGGCCAGGCTCGATCTCCCTCGGCCGGCCAGCAAAGTGGAGGGGGGTGGGTAGAGGGAGGCTGGGGCAGGGGGCTGGCCACACACAGCACCGGCGCCTGGGGGGACCCGACCTGATGCCACGGTGGGGGCTGCTGATCGGCGTGTGCCCGGCCGGGTGTCTCGCCCGCGCACCCCCAGAACAGCCCCGCCAGGGGACCGGGGAACTTCCGCAGCAGCCCTTACCCTGCGGTCGCCGCGCCGTCTCCCCGTCCACGAGCTGGAAGCGGGCTGCCAAGCACTGGGCGAGGAAGAGCGCTGCAGCCGCTAAGTGGCCGTGCCTCGGGCTCGCCATCGCCCCGAGCCTGCCGGGCTCGCTCGCTCCTTCGCTGCGCCGCTCGCCTGCAGGGCGGTGGGGGCCGGGCGAGTCCTGCAGATCCCACTGCTAGCCGCGGCCGGGGCGCCTCTGGTTCGCATCGGCTCCCCTCCGGCCGCGGGGAGACGCCGGGCTCGGTCCCTCCGGCGGGAGCAGCCCCAGGAAGGCAGCAGCTGGCGAGGACAAGCCCAGCTCCGGCCGCCAAGCGCCCAACTCTCCCTCCTTGCGGCGGCTGGCCGGGCCCCCCTGGCCGCCCAGTGGGAGGGGGGCTGGGGCTCCTCTCCACGCGCAGGTCAAGGCAAAGCCTCCCCCTGCCCGTCAGCGCCGGCTCGGGAGCGCCGCGGCTCTGCGCGGCTCTAGGGGAGGAGGGACCAAAAGAAGTTTCTGCCCCCCGCCCCCCACCGGTGTCTTGTTGCTCCAGCCCCGTGGGGTCAGGCCAGAAGGGCAGAGCCGCTCCTCGCAGCGGGATGGGGAACCGAGCGAGGAGCCCCGAGGCGAAGCCGGTGTCTGGCGGGGCCAGCCGCGCGGGGAACTAGTTCGGGGCTGGAGCGGGCGCCTGGCCGCTGCTGCGGCCGGTCCTGCGTGGGGAGAGCGCGCCGCCGGCTGGGCGCCCCGAGCGGCCCCGCTCCCCGTGCTCGGGTCCAGGCGGCCGGAAAGGACCTGCCCGATTGCTGCACTTTCCCGGGGCTGAGCTAGCGAGCGAGAGCAGCCCCCATCCCCCCTCGGGAGAGGCAGGAGCTCCGCGCCCAGCGCCCCCCAGCCCACGGCCGGCGAGAGGGGGCCCCAGCTCCCCACTGGCGCCCGGATTGCTGGCGGGCACCGCTCTCCCGCCCCCGGCAAACACAAAGGGGGGCTCTGCCAGGAGCAGCGTGGCCGCAGGCAGCGTTCATTCGGGAGAGGCGGGGGTGGGGGGAGGTGGTGGAGGATGGAGAAAGGGAATCAAATTAAAAAAGGATTTGTCCTTAGACGGGAGGATAAAGAGGCATTTTGGTTATTGGTGGGAGGGATGTCCCTGAAAACCCCCAAACTCAGTGAGTTTTTCATGGCCCTGCTGCTGCCATCTAAAGTGCAAAGAAGAAGATTAGTTAGGGAAACTGGCTTGGTCCTGACTTTTGCTTATGTCAGTTTCTGGCATTGAGCTCAGCTGGAGATCGGGAAAGAGGGCTGGAGAATAAGCGGGGTTCAAAGGAAAGGAACAGTGACAATCTGTCCCCGAGAGCTGTTTCACAGCCTGGAGGTGGGTGAAAGAGCATCGGACAGTGTAAGTGGGGACGGTCACCCGGTATGTCTCTGGAAAGTATCACTGTAGCCAACCAGAGCCCCTTCCATTTAACCCGTACCCTGGTGAGTACTGGCAATATCGTACAAAGTCTATGAAACAAGAATCCTGATTTTTATAAATTCCTCTGCTCAAAATGCCCCCCCTTCTTTCCCCCCCCAAAGCAGAGGCATATAAACACTAAACATTTTTAATGAGGAGGTGTCACTAGTAATCCTTTTTGGACAAGTCAGCCCCTTTGCTGAAAAGTAAATGGTTGTGATAGATGTACAGTATTAAACTATCGGAACTATGGTTAATACGTTGCAAAGATTTATCCACGTGCTTAATTTAATGCAATCTGAATAATCCTATCCCATACATAAATCTTTGCAGGATCAAGGGTCCATGCGAGTAAAACTTGCGGAAACCATATATGTCTGTCTCGGGCACAGAAATGAACAGGGCCATCCAGAGAATTCAGGGGGCCTGGGGCAAAGAAATTTTGGGGGCCTCTTCTATAAAAAAATTGCAATACTATATTCTCCTGGGGGCCCTTGCGGGGCCCACGGCAAATTGCCCCACTTGCTCCCCTCCACAGGTGCCCCTGGGAAAAAGAAACCTTCCGCATTTCGGCACAAACCCAGTTTTGAGAAAACTTCTTTACAAGGTATCACCGGTTCTCAGCATCAGCTAGTGCTAAAAGGCATAAAGCTCATTAAAAGGGTTGGACAAATATTTTCCATCAAAACTTTTTCTGGATTGAAAACTAGGGGTTTTTAAAAAGCAGAAAAAAATCACAGACAATATCTGCTTTCCTTCAAAATTTGTTGTGTTTTTTTAATTGAAGAGCTGAAATTAGTCTGCCAAAACCTGAATATGGTTTGAGGTTTCAGAAGTGTGTGACCAAATATTTGCTGCTTGCTGTGTTTGATTGTTTAAAGAAACAATAAAAAAATTCTGCTTAAAAAAAAATCCAAAACTTTTGAACCACCTCAGCTTGTAACCAAACACCTGAGCCCATCCAGGCAGAGATTTGTCCAGGTTTCTGATACTCTTCTGGCTTCCTTGACTCATATCTGTCTCCATAACTTTGGTTTCATTTAGGTTAGAACATAACAGCCATACTGGGTCAAACCAAAGGCCATCCTGCCCAGTATCCTGTCTACTGACAATGGCCAATGCAAAGTGCCCCAGAGGGAGTGAACCTATCAGGTAATGATCAAGTGATCTCGCTCCTGCCATCCATCTCCACTCTCTGAGAAACAGAGGCTAAGGACACCATTCCTTACCCATCCTGGCTAATAGCCATTAATGGACTTAATCTCCACGCATTTATCTGTTTCCTAGAGACTGGCTCCATGGGGTCCCTCACAAACTGGAGAAGGTTACTGTGGTTTTTTCTTTACTATAGATTATGTACATACTCCATGAACTGAGCATTTGAGCTTGTTCCAGAATCTGGGATGAGCCTATGTTGTCAAAACTGAAATGCTCAAAATAGCACATGCATGTGAATGGACACAGGGTGCTAAAATTAAATTAATCCAGGGGTTCTCAAACTGGAGGTCAGGACCCCTCAGGGGGTCACGAGGTTATTAGTGGGGGTCGTGAGCTGTCAGCCTCCACCTCAAACCCTGCTTTGCCTCCAGCATTTATAATAGTGTTAAATATATAAAAAAGTGTTTTCAATTTATAAAGGGGGGGGGTCACATCAGAGGTTTGCTATGTGAAAAGGTCACCAGGACAAAAGTTTGAGAACCACTGAATTAACCCCTCTGAAGCCTCAGGGAATGCAGGGGAGGGAGGTCTCCCTTGGTAGGGTTGGGAAGGATATTGCTCTTCGCATGTGATCCTTCCTCCCAGTGGCTAATTTTAAATGAAGCCACCCTCCCCTGACATGAATCTCCCTATGGCACTGAAATTACATGTAGACTATAATTTGGCATTTGAGAAGTGAAAGGGACGGTAGCTCTAATGGAAAAGCTAACAGCTTGGCTCTTCTGCAAGCCTCAAACTGCTGAATGAGCTTTAGGGTAGGGAAGGCTCTGCCTCCCAAACAGCCTGGCCCTGCCCCCTATCCGACCTCCACCCACTTCCTGCCCCCAACTGCCCCCCTCAGAATCCCTGACCCATCCTGCTCCTTGTCCCCTCACCATCCCCCAGAGACCCCCCACCACCACCCCCCTAGGACCCAACCCCTGCTCCCTGTCTGTCCCAACCCCTAGCCACCCCCCCGAACACCCACAATCCAACCCCCCATTCCCTGCCCCCTGACCGCCCCACCACCTCCGCCCCCTGCCTGTGCCCTGACTGTCCCCAGGACTCCCTGCCCCTTAGCCAACCGCCCTGGCCCCAGCCTCTTACCCCCGGCTCCTGCCTCACCCAGAGCCTCAGCACGTCGCTGAACAGCTGCAGCGTGTCTCTGGCGGGGCCTGAGCTCCGCCCCGCTCAGAGCCGCGTGGTGAGGGGGCGGGGCTGCGAGCTCCAGGGCGAGCGGAGGGAGCTGAGCTCAGCCTGGAACTCGCAGCCCCGCCCCCTCACCCCCGCTCAGGGGCCCCGCCGGAGACATGCCGCTTGATGTGCTAAGTCTCCAGGAGAGGGGCGGAGGTGGGAGCCTCAGCTATTCTCCTGGGGGCCCCTGCGGAGCCCGGGGCACTGGGCAAATTGCCCCCTTTGCCCCCACCCCACCCCCCGGGCGGCCCGGGAAATGAAAGAGGGACCAGTTTGTGCTAGCACTCACCCAGTCCTATTAACCAGTTAAGCAGATCATTGCTATAGTAATTCTCATGGAGAAACCTTAATATACCACATACACTTTCAACCCAGGATAATTAAATAGGGCTGCTGCAGTTCAAAAATAAATTAACTATTAATATGTAACCACTAAAAGAAGCAGCCATGAGATTTTATCTTCATGTAATTTATACCACTGTTTGTGAGATTAAAAATGTATCAGCTCTTTTATAATTGTTTTACCCTTAATGTCTTGACACACATATGCATAAAGCATAGCAGAAGTTATTTTAATGCATATTTTCCCTATAAGCAGAACTTTGCACAATCATTTACTATGAAGTAGACTATATATCTGAGCCATTTGCAGAATAATAGCTGACCCAGCTAAATACTCTTGGGTCCATTATGTTTGTCCTCCTTAAGGGTCTTGATTATTTGCAGGAGATTAGCAGAAAGATTTATCAATCAAGCCAGTTATTATTTGTTAACAAATAATTTTAGAAATGCTGTCATTGTACTAGAGAGAGAGAGTGAAGAGGAGAGAATGTGCTAAATTGAAGACTAGGGTGACATTTTGGCTCCATTGAAATCAATGGTAGTTTTGCTATTTACTCCAGTGGGGTCAGGAATTCACTCTGGAGAACTGGGTCCTGCCACAAACAGTGTGTGTGACTTTGGCCAAGTCACTTGAAGATAATCTTTAAAAAGGTGACATTTTAAAAACTGATTTTTTTAACTTTATGATGCATAAAGAATACAGTAACTCCCCAGTGAACGTTGTAGTTATGTTCCTGAAAAATGTGACTTTAAGTGAACTGATGTTAAAGAGAATCCAATTTCCCCATAAGAATTAATGTAAATAGGGGGGGTTAGGTTCCAGGGCAGCTTCCCCTACTCTGCAAGCACCAGGGGTGGGGGGCTCAACCCTCAGCCCGTCCACTCCCCTCCTTCCTCTAAACCCCCACTCTTGACCCGCCTCTTCTCCCCCACTACTTCCTCCCCCTTTACTTCACACACTGCATCCTGGCTCCTCCCCCCTCCCTTCTAAACGCTGCAAGGGGGAAGGCGCACGGAGTCCTTGCTCCTCCCCACTCCCTCCTGCCTCTAAAATGCGCAAGCCAGCTGATTGCCACGGGCAGGATGGGGAAGGGAAGGTGCTGATCTGTGGAGTCTGCCGGTGGGCGAGAGGCATGGGGGAGTGAGGGGCATAGGGAGACTGCCACCTGTGGAGAAAGCAAACAGCCAAACAACATAAGAGTGGAGCATTGCAATGTAAGAGTGGAGCATTTAAATGAGTATGTTCCCTAATTGATCAGCAACATAACAACAAAACAACATTAAGCAGGACAACTTTAAGTGAGGAGTTACTGTACCTGCTAGGTTTCATTTGTTAACCTTAGATGTATCAGGAATGCAAGTCCAGTCTTCCCAACTTCTGCTGGTGCTAGAGGTGGGAATCATGAGCTCTCACATTTTAATGGAAGGAGCAGCTATTGAATTTTTAACAAAGACATCCTTTCTTGCAAGTGTTAATCAGGCATTGATATTAAAAAGGTGAGAACAAAAGCAAAATAAGAACCAAGGAATCTTTAGCAGTCTGAGTAAAAATGTCCTCTGTTTTGCTCAGCATTGTTATGCTGTCATACATTCACTCATTCTTCAGTCACACTAGAGTCTTCCAGTGAAGGAAAGATCTGAATGTCTTATATGCAGCTTTTCTAATATAAAAAAAGTCATCCTTTTAGATTATGGTGTATGAAGAAGGCCTGAAAGCATTTTTAGAGAAGCCAAAATGAGTGCAAGCCAAATTTTCTTTCTTCGTTTGCGGCTTGGTGCTAAATATTATTATTTACCTGGATTTATCGTTTTAGATTTATATTCCTTATACTTATCTCACAAATACTCTAGTGCTCAAAGAAAGTGAGGGATTATACTGTCTTGAGCCCAAGCAATCTGTACATGGGAGTCATACAAGGTTCCCCACACAGCTTTGACAACTTACAATCATAAACTGAAACAATCCACTTTGTTGGTGGTGGGATGTGGACACAGGGATTAGGATAAGAGCATCAAATTCACTTTCACTTGTGCTCTGATGAGTTAGAACTAGAACATAGATCTCCAAAGAGGAAAAACAAATACATTACTCTTCTGCACTATAAAAGACAACCAATACACATGTCCTGGTGTAATTTGTGTGCAAAGAGACAAGTAAAACCTAATAGTGTGCCAGGGAAAAAAAATCAGATGCAAGTTAATAATACTATTGTGATTAATGGCAATGTCATTGCTAAGAGGCATTCATAGCAAAGATAGAGCATATTTATTCATGTATATTAATAAAATATAACAAATTGTGAGACGGCACCTTTCTTTGATGGTTCTTTGACTCAATGGATTTAACTTGTTTTGGACAGGATAATTTTTCATCTCTATAATGTTGTTTTACTCTCTCCCTCCTTTACATATTGTCCTATGTCTCTAAGGAACCATTCCTCAGCAGGCCTATATCAGTGTAGTTGCACTAAAAATCAATGAAGCTGCTCTGATTTACACGAGACAAGGATATGGTCCTAAATTCTTATCTTCCTACTTAACTCCAGCATTACTGATTGTATCATCAATCATCCCAGGAGGATAGGAGAGACCCATTTGTTGTCTGGAACTGCCTCACTACTTTCAAATTCTCTCTCTCGCCCACACACTGGTTTCACTTTTTCTTCTTCTTGTATCAGAGTCTTTCAACCCCACAGCCTTCTCAGCTTCTTGCATCATGTTGGTAGAGCAGAGCTTTAACCACTTCTTATTTCTCCCCTTCACATTAGAACATATATGACAAATCCTGCAATATCTTGGGAAACCCTTGTTGAATTAAGTATCCTAGGAGTTCTTTGTATTAAAAATGCAAGATGTTATGTATTTCCATGAGGGAGAGGGACTACAGCCCTCTAGGAACTGTGGGGGGTGATTAGGCAGTTTCCCTCAGGTTGGAATACCTCCAGAGAACTACTATCGCCACCTGGCCAAAGGCTCAGATATACTTGTTCAGACTTGATTCTCCAGGGACCAACAGACAAAGAAGGATTTTTTGGTTATATAGCATGAGTTATAAAACAAAACAAAAAAATAAAAAAATAAAAAAAATAACCCAATGTAAAACCTCCTTTCTGACAGGAACAATAAATGGACAGGAATTCTTGTCTAAAGGGGGCTTCCAACCCCTAGAGAAGGATTGGCAGGTCTTTGACCTACTGAGGCCCCATAAGACTTGGGGAGCTGATTCTGAGCTGAAGCTGTGATTAGCTTGTGCCCACAGGAAAAAGCCCTGTGTGGGAATTGGGGTGATCTCTGGTAAGCTTATTAGCATGTATTTTGGTTCTTGTATTGTTTCACTATTTTTTTTCTCTGTAATGCTTTTACTTTAAGAATAAAAGCACCTGCTTTAAAAGAGTTGTGTGGTAATTTAGAGCTGTTAACTTATATCAGTCTGTCTTTTGGGAAATGACACCATACAGTCAGGAGCCTGAGCAGCCTGGAAATACCCAGGTCAGGGGGAAGAGAGATTCCTGTCTCCATCAGAGAGAGGGTGTCACAGAGTCACTGGGCAATGATCTAAAACTACTCCATACGAAGCCAGTCAGGACTCTGGGGGAGCCTCCTTTCTCTGAGCAGACTGTCTCCAGGGCATCGACCTTCCTGGGTCTGACCTTGGAGCATTCAGCATCCCCTTGCACACCGTGCGCTTCCCACAGCGAGTCTGCACAGGGGGGGCTCCTGGGGAAGCCAGAGGGTCCTGCACCCCAATTCCACAGTCAGACGTGACTCTTAGCCAGCCAGTAAAACAGAAGGTTTATTAGATGATAGGAACATGGTCCAAAACAGAGCTTGTAGATACAGGAAACAGGACCCCTAAGTCAGGTCCATCTTGGGGCCAGGGAGGCCAAAGCCCCATCTGGGCCTCCTCCATTTCCCAAGCCAGCTCTGAACTGAAACTCTCCAGCCCCTCCTCTGGCCTTTGTCTCTTTTCCGGCCAGAAGGTCACCCACTTTCTTTGCTCTCCAACACCTTCAGTTGGCACCTTTGCAGAGGAGGGGCCCAGGCCATCAGGTGCCAGGAGACAGGGATCAGCCATTCTAGATACTTAAGAACTGCATAGGGGAAACTGAGGCACCCATAGTATTCAGCGAAAACATTAAGAACATTCCCACTTTGTCACAGAGGGGATGGCTGAGAAGCCTGGAGCTTACAGTGAGTGCTCTTGTTGGACCGTAGAGGGGAGAGTCAGATGCAGCTGCCCAGAACTGACACATATCCTACCCTTTTTTAATCATAGCAAAAGAGTGAGGGTGCTGGCAAGGTGACTGTGTACACACACATCCCCCAGAGTGAGTTGGCTCCTCCCATGTTGACTCTGGAAGTCATTCTGAGAGGATGTTGTTGGGATAGGGTGTCTCTTCTTCCTACATTTGGGAAAGGAGAAAATGATATGTACCTGTAGCATCAGCAGGAAGAGGGGAGCTATCTTTGTACCCTCTTCCAGCAAGAAACAGATGTTGGTTTTTATATATAATGAAGTTGTACCTACTGTCAATACGTGGGGAAATGTTGGCTGCTTGTGCTAGCTCACTAGTAAGTGGACCACAACTAACAATACCTTCTATTGTAGATGTGGTGTCTTAGTATAATTAAACAAATACACCATACTTTTAGGGCCCATAGACTGCATCTGCAAGGATTGTTCCGCATGAGTACTGAAGTGTGTGGCCCTTACTGGGCAAATATTTCACAACCCAATCTTATACATCTTTTGACCATGAAGTATTTTAGGTACAGTTATTTGTAATCATGTTTTTCAGATTAGTTATAAAAATATTAAACCCAAATGACCAAAAGTAAAAGTCAACAACAACAAGGAGTAAAAGTATTTGAGGTTCAAAAAGAACTCAAGTTGCATTGGTTTGAAAAGTAGACATGCACTTTTGGAAGTTTCTCTCTTCTGGGAATGTTCCTTTACATTTTTGGGTGAAATGAACATACCAAAATATTGTAGCTAAGCAGTAGCAATGCAGCAAGGTGGAGGGGAAGATAAGGTTTTGTTATTTAAATTATAAGTTCTTTTTAAACATAACCTGTTTAAAATGAAATCTGAATTTAATACAAATTATGTTAAGGACTAAAATTGTAATCTCTTAAAACATTTAAATAAAAATAAATATGCTTAATCCATGAGCCTGTATCAAGAACTTTGAGTTAAAGCTGCTTTTCTATATAAAGAATCAAGAACATCTAACTTTTAAGGGCAAGCTTTATTAATATTTCACAGTTGGTCATGTACTGTATTAAGGGCTTGATCCTGTGGGGGACTCAGGGGCTGTGCTACTGGGAGCAAGAGACTGGCAAAGTCATCAGAGGCATTGGGACTGGGCCTCTGATTCTGGAAGACACCATAATGTATGTGTGGAATCATACACCTATTTTATAACTTCTCCCTACCTGAGCTCTGATTGGATCACCTCTCAAATAATGAATATTTATGACTCCACACATCCCAAAAACTTAATCTCCAGCTCATGGAAAAACACTGATCTGCCCAGTAACTACTAACCGTCGCTTCTAGATGCTTCAAGTAAATGGTATTCCTCTGTCTCCTTGCATATGTACACAGACAGGGATTCAAACAAACAGAAATCCATTAGTTTAATTGCCTCTCAGTCTCTAAACAAATAAAATACTGTAGTGTAAATGGCATGTAGGTTATACGAGCAGAATTCCCATACTGTTTTTAGTTCTTTTGTGTTTCAGGGAATAGGGGAGGGGGGATTATGTAACAAGGGAGCAGGAGCAGAGAGTGTGCTACCAGAAAGGAGCAACACTAGTGTCAAAACAGGACACCAGGGGAAGAAGGGACAAACATTTTTCAGAGTGCAGCTTCTAGTGCTGATTTCAGCACATGGGAACTGGAAAAAAACAAACAAACCCTGCCCTAGCTACAAATAATCCCTCCCCCCCCACACACACACCCATCCACAATTTGGGAATATTTTCAAGGAATTCCTGCACTTCTGGGTAAAAAAGGAACATGTGCCAAATGTAAAGAGTTCAATCAAAAGATGCAAGGCCTGAAGGCCTGGTTGTCATAATGAATCAACATTATGAAAAATGCTCATCAGAAGACAAGGTTTTTGCAGATGATTGTTCAGACATGTCCAATGTGGAGCAACTGGATAGTAGACTTATTTTTGCACCATTCTTAGGGACTGCCTACCAGGTTTTACTATGCTAGTAGAGAACACAAATTTATGACAATCTAAGTTGGCTGGATTGCTTACTTAAGAATTTGAAAATGTTTTTGTTCAAAATTTAATTGATATGTTTATTGTGGGAGTTTAACAACAACACTTTTACTGTTACTGCTGGACTTCAGAAATGATTGTTTTATTGCTCAATATAACTGAACAGGTGAAGATGTCCTGTTTAAAGTTTTATTAGGCGTTTATGAATTTTAACATTTAAAAAAATCAAGCTGTGTCATATGTTGCTAGAGATAAGGGTTTAAATTGATTTAGATAATCCCTATACTTTGTTAATTATTTTCCCTGTAAAACTGATTTAGAAAAAGATTAATATAAACAGTGGTACAAACAGCTGAAGTAGGAGGAATCTTTCCTTTGCAATTTTTTTTTAAATGCAGTGCACTCAGTGAGTGAATGTGACTTTAAAAAAAAATACAAAACCATTTTGTTCAGGATTCATCTTAGACATAAGGGGTTATGAACATGCATCAGTTGTAAGGTCTACAACTTCAAAGCCATCTGCTGGTACCACCAGCACTGCTTCAATGAAATATTAAGTAACTGGTATCAAAAACAAACTAAGGGACTCATTATTTCTGGCCTGGCTGCCTCCTTGCAGCCCTAGTACTACCTCAGACCTATGCTGCAAGGCCTCCGCCTGGCAGGTCGCCAGGCCAGAGCTCCCCAGCTCAACCTGCCCTTTCCCAGTACTGCTCTGTCCAAGGTATCCCTGTCTCTACCAAACAGCTAGGTCCTTCTTGCTCCACTGCTGGAGCAAGACTGACTTTCTTCTTCCCAGGAGCCCTTCTTATACTGGCCCTGATTGACTGTCCGAAGCCCAGTCATGATTGGCTCCCCGGGGCAGCCCTTTCCCCAGGCTGGTTTTTAATCCCTTCCAAATTGGAGCAGGCTGATGGCCCCACTACACTAGTTCAGAACAAACATTTCATCCACCTGGTTCAATTGTTACAACCAGGCTACACTCCACCTGGCAGAGAAGACATTCCTGAAAGATTGCTGGATACAGTATATGAGAAGGAAATTGAACAGTGTACAAAAAACATTGACAGGAAATTCTTTAATCTGAGTCTTGATGGATGGAGCAATGTACACAATGATCCAGTAATATGTGCTTGTATGACAACAGGAGACGGGATTGCCCATTTTACAGAAACAATTGATACATCAGGAAATGCCCAACAGCAGAATACTTACAAGTAGTAACAGTAAAAGCTATAACAAGCTGTGAACAAAAATTCAAGTGTCAAGTGTGTAGCTTTATCCCAGGCAATCCTGCAAATGTTGCAAATATAAGAAAGAAGATAATGAAGGGAACCTGAAACTTATAACTTAAGGGTACAGTACTTATTTGATGCATCTTTTAGCCAAAGACTTAAGTACAACTCCAGGAATAAAGGAAAATGTTGCTGAAATTGCAAAATAATTTCCATAACCTTCAGTTTCACTGAAGAGATAAGGAGAATCCAAACTAATTCTCCCTCAAGATGTACAACATAATTCAGTGCTTGACTGTTTTGCACTATATATTAAGAACTAGCCTATTCTGATGACAATTTGTAAAGAAACTTATGACAAAATAAATAGAACTATCACAGCCAAAGTAGTCAACATGTGGAAGATATGCTGAATATACTGAAACCTATTTCCATAGCATTGGACAAACTGCAGAAAGATTGCGGCTGTATTGCTGATGCTGTTGAATTTGGAAAGAACTTCAAGATACATTGAAGAAAGAAATACCCAACAACAAAGTTAAATTGCAGGCAGTAAAGAAGAAGATGGGTCAAACACTTAGTTTCTTCCCAGTATTTTCAACCCAAAGTACCAGAGTAGATATCTAAGTGCTGAAGAAGATGCTGCTGTGGCATGGGCATCTAATAATCACCCATCAATCATGCCACCCATAATAAATATCAGGGCTCGTGGTGAACCATTCAAGCAGTACACGTTTGATGATATTTTAAGGAAGGTGCCCTTGCTGTATTGGTGGAAGTCACCTGGTAAGCACCTGGAACAAGAACTTATTGAAGTGCTAAACCAGTTTTTGACAGCACGAGCCTCTTCAGCAGACAGAGAGAATATTTTCTTCATTTGGACAACTTCATTCGAAGTTGAGAATTGATTCGGAGGTTAAAAAGCAGTAAAACTTGTTTCTCTCTTCCAGTCTATGAATAAAATGAGGAGGGAGGGAATGAGATCTTCTAGTTTTAAAAGTTTGAACAGCTGAAGTAACCCAGGAGTCTGTTTGTCTCATTTTCAAGAGACTTAAGTTCCAGTTACTTTCACCTACACATAGTTGAAAATTTCCCCAGGTTGATCTGAAATAAGCAATGTAATTCACTGATTGTTATTTGCTCTGTTCCTTTAATAAATAATATGTAGATGTGAAACATATTTTGATGAGAAGTTTATATATCCAAAACATTTAAGATAAAAAGATGTAGCAAATCTAGAGTAAAGTCTCTCTCTAGTTGTAAATCAAAATGTTTTAATGGTTATTGTGACAGGTTTCTGGGGTGCAGCCTGGACTGTGGGACTGCTGAGCCCTCTGCCCCACCAACATGGAGTATCCCTCTCATTCTGTGATGCTGTTGTGAAGCTACAAACTTCTGACAGGTGCTGCACTTACACAGTTATCCACAGGCAGGGACACATCCAACTGAGTTCCATGAATGCTTTGCCAGCCACTCATGAACCAACAATAGGCCCCAGACAATTCCTCCCAGCTCCCCAGCTTTTCACCCCAGAACCCTACCATCTTGCACCGGTCAAAAGCCTGACCAGTGTAAGCTCATTACTCAGTCTGTCCCCTCACCCCCCTCCCCAGCTCAATATGTAGAGGACACACACTAGCCTTTATAAATTGAGCTGAGATTTCATAAGCGTTTCAAACAAAACCACAAAGTTTTAAGTAAAATATAAAACAGATATTAACTACAGAAAGATTTCAAGTGATTATAAGAAGTAAGCACAGAGATCAGTTGATTACCTAAGAAATAAAAGTAAATTTTCAGTCAGTTCTATACAGGATTTGAATCAAGCAGTGTGACACCCTGATAGATGGTACAAACAGGCCACAAATCTTCAATAAACCGGCTGGAACTGCCTTCCAGTCTGGGACCACCTCCCTAGTTCAAAGTCTTTGTCTTCCAGACTGGTTTCCAGGTGCTCAGTTGGGGGGGGGAGAAGAGGGGGAAAATGAGGCCAAGTCATGTCACTTCCACTCTTTTATAGTTTCTTCTAGCCTGCTGGAAAGATCTTTTGCTTGTGACACGGGGTCTGATCCCATTAGTCAAGCAGTTTCCATGGTCTACATCAGGGCGGCCAACCTGAGCCTGAGAAAGAGCCAGAATTTACCAATGTACATTTCCAAAGAGACACAGTAATATGTCATCAGCCCCCCCCAGCAGCACCTCCCCTCCGCTCGCAGAGCCTCCCACCCCTGCCGATCAGCACCTCCCGCCCCCCGCCTCCTGATCAGCTGTCTCGTGGCATGCAAGAGGCTCTGTGGGGGAAGAGCCAGGGTACGGCAGGCTCAGGGGAGGGGGCGGGAAGGGTGGAATGGGGGCAGGGCCTGTGGCAGAGTCAGGAGTTGAGCAGTGAGCACCCCCCGGAACATTGGAAAGTTGGTGCCTGTAGCTCCAGCCCTGGAGTTGTTGCCTATACAAGGAGTCGAATATTAACTTCTGAAGAACCCCATGTGGCTCTGGAGCAACAGGCTGGCCACCCCTAGTCTACATGCTCTCTCTGAGAAGTCTCATGGGATGGCTTCTGGGTAAGTGGATGGCCCATTAAAGGGAAACACATCTGGCTACTCCATCGTTGTACCTGAAAGGCTGGTTGTGGGTGTTCCCAATCTCACAACATATTTCAACCACACACACACACACACACACACAGCACAAAACTTCATAAATTCACATGCCATGATTGCACATACAACCAACAGGATATTAATGTTCAACAGATCAAGACTTAAAATGATACATCACAAGGCATACATTGTACAAAAACATAGGGCAGTGGTGAATATGGGGGTTCAGGGTGCTGCTTTCAGGTACAGAGTGCCACAGGGATAGCAACCGGTGAGACTGCACTTTTTTTTTTTTAAGAAGAGAACTGAATGACAAATTTAAGAGTTGATTAAAATTGATGATTTAAAATCAAGGCTTTTCACTTGGTGATTTAAAAAAAAAAAATCGCTGATTTAAATCAGTCCATGCTGCTATGCTGATCCAGTAATACCAATGGTCCTTTCTTCCTTTGCATGCTATATTTCCGTTGTTATAAGCTACAAGACAGCTTTCACCAAAAACCACCACTGGATAAAAAAAATCTTAACGTCCAGCTGAAACTGCATGGAGAATTTGAGGCCCTGCAATGAGCTGGGCACTGGCAGACTCCAGCGTCCATGTGGAGCCCCGTTGATGGGCCGATTGGGGCCTAAGTGGGTGAAATTTTACCTCTACAGGAAATTTGGCTGGGACAGTTCACTTAATGTTGAAGAAAAGGGCTGGGCTTCACTGGAAACTTACAGAGGCGTTGCTACATCTTTCAGGGGTGTGAATAATCCCCCTATGTGTAGACAGCACTAAGCAGATGGAAGAATTCTTCTGTTGACTTAGTTACCACCTCTCACTGTAGTTAATTCAACTCAGTGATGGGAAAACCCCTTTGTGACTCTCTGTACCTCATGGGAACACCCAGCATCCCCATATTCATCCTTGTAAAAATGATTGTGTGGAATCCAATGCAAATTTTGTCATGTCAGGTGTCTTCGGAAGGCTTATGATGCACCGAGAATTGCTTTTACAGTAATGTTATAGGTTATAATTTCATATATATAGTTGTGAGGCTGAAAATAAGTCCAGGCAAAAACTCTCCAAGAGCAGAGAGGCAGTTCACACCTCATCAAGGCATGTATGGGACACCCGCAGCCCAGCCTCACAGGAACAGAGGATGCTAGCCTAGGCAACAACAAAAGGACTCTCCAGTGAGTCACCCCCCTTTCTTTGGTCAGTTTGGAACTGCGATGAGGTAATGCTCACCTGACTCTGAAGGGGGGAGGGAAGCCAAGAGGAAAGAAAGAACATGATAAAAGGGAGAGATGTTTGCCATGCTCTTCCTCTCTTTTCCACCTCCATCACCACCAAGCGACTGAAGCTCTGATCAAAGAGGAGAGCCTAACTCAGGGGTCGGCAACCTTTACTATCAAAAGAGCCATTTTGCCCCCTCTTCCACTAAAGAAAAATAGTCTGGAGCCGCAAAACATAACACTGCTTATAAACTTTTAAAAGTTTTAATCTTTTTTTAATTTTACCTGTTACAACAACAGAATACAACAAACAGAAGTGCAGTGTGCATGTGTAGGCCTACTTTGAAATAAATTAAACACTGAACTATGCAGGCCTTTTTGAGTCCTTCCCGTATTTGTGTAAAATTAAAATAAAACGTAGCCCACTTTAATATAAAAAAACATATAGTTGCAGCTTAGCAGTTTTAAAAAAGTAAACATAAAATTAGGAACGTTTTTTGACAAGTCCATTTCAGTGTGCTCTCATCCTCTTCGGGTTTCTTTCTCGGCCAGCAATCAACCGAAGCACCTGAACATACAATAAAAAACTACATCAGCTCCGGGTCTGAAATAAATGTTTTTTTCTGAATAATAATAGCCTATTAAATGCTAGTGTTCTCACCTGTTTAATGTGACTTCTGTTTCTGAAGCTCGATGCTGATCTTCCCTATGTCGGGGCTGTAAGATGTGACTTTGATCTTCACACAGGACTGTAGGCTCTCATTTGTGAGGCGGGAGCGATATTTGGACTTTATGAAGTTCATGCTCGAGAAAACTTGCTCGCATAAGTATGTTGAGCCAAAGATGGACAGGACTCCAAATGCATACTTTTTCATGTTCATATACGTGTCGGGAATGGCACTCCATGTTTCAAAAACAAGTTTGTCGGGTTTGGGGAGGTTTTCAATATCATTCCATTTGTGCTCTTTAGCGAGAGTGGCCTTCTGACGGGCGACTTCTTCGAGATCCGCTGTCAGGCTTTTGAACTTGGACACCCATAAGTCTTTATCCGCTATGTCGGCCAGTTCAATTTCAAGATCGGGCTGACTTATCCCATGTGGACATATCCACATTCATAGGGATATGTGACAGGGAAGGACAAAGTGTTTTTTTCCTTTCTGAACTCGCTGAATCTTTCTCCAAATGCAGCTTGCATTGCCATTATTGCACGGTGTAAATAATCACAATTTATGTGATTGTTCTCTTCTTTGAACTCTCTCAGGGAGGGGAAGTGAGAGAGCGTACCTCTCTGTACATCTCTGGCAAACACTGTCATCTTGCGCTCAAACGCCAGAACATCCTCCAGCAACTGCAGGGCCATGCTTCCCTTTCTCTGGAGATTTTTATTCAGCGTGTTTAAGTGACTTGTCATATCCACCATGAAATAAAACTTTTCCAGCCAATCGAGGTCTCCCAGTTCGGGATAGCTGAGGCCTTTGCTTTCCAAGAAGGTTTTCACATGTTCCAGACAAGCAGCGAAGCATTTCAACACGTCTCCCCTTGACAGCCACCGAACTCTGTTGTGCAGCAGGAGATCCAAATATGCGCTCTTGACTTCATCTAACCATGAACAAAACTGTCGGTGGTTTAACCCGTTTGCAATTATTTTGTTCACTATCTTAATAACGAGGTTCATCACTTCCACACATTCAGGGGGGAATGTTTGAGCGCACAGTGCTTCTTGGTGCAAGATGCAGTGAAACGTCATCAGCTCTTGATCCAGCGACTTTTGAAGTAAATTCACAAAGCCCTTCTGTGCTCCTCTCATACTGGGTGCACCATCAGTAGACTAATTATGAGTTGTCTAAAGCCAAAGGAATAAACACCACTCACCTGGTGTTTATTCCTTTGGCTTTAGACAACTCAAAACAGCCTCACAAATGTCCTGTCCCCGCGTTTGGCCCTTTAGCGGTATGAGTTCAATCAGTTCTTCCTGCGACCCATCAGAGTTCACATATCTGCATAACAGTGCTGTCTACTCAACATCGTTTACATCACTTGACTCATCACAGGCAATTGAATATGCTTGAGCTGAATTCATGTCATCAATTTGCTTACTGGTGATATTTGTTGCCATTTTAATGGTCCTGTCCTTGACGGTCTTTGCAGAGAGAGGCATTTCTTTAATTTTCTGAATAATTTCCTGTTTGTTTTTGAATTCGGAGAATAGATGCTCTGATATTTTTATGAACGATTCTTTCATGTATTCTCCATTTGTGAACGGCTTCCCCCTCCTTACGATCTCATGAGCTGCCACAAAACTAGCAGCTGTAGTTGAGTTTGGAGAGTTGATCCACTTCTTGAAAGTATGTTTGCTCTGCTCAACTTTCCGTAGCAGTTCCGAAATCGCTCTCTTTCACCCATCTTCAGTTGGGTACTTTTCAGAAAATGCTGAGTGCTTGTTTTGAAAATGTCTTTCAACGTTACATTCTTTGTTGTTTGCTAATTTCTCGCCACATATCAAGCACACAGGTAAGCCAGCGTCGTTGGCAGTGAAGGCAAAGGAATCTGTCCATGCAGAATTAAACTCTCTATTTTCTTCTGAGATTTCTCTTTTTTGGGATGTATTCATGGTTAGCTTACCGCGGGGGTCGCACACTCAAGAAGCCGCCTGCAGATAAAGGCGAGGGCTATAGACGTGGATGTGACGCATATTTTAATTGACAAATTATAAAAACTTTTTAAAAATTCGATGTTAAAGTATCACCTCGAACTCCAAGATAACTGTGCAACAAAATAAACAAAAATAAAATATATAAATAAAATATATAAATAAAAATTAAAATAATAAATAACCGTTATTCTTTTTTTTTCTTTTTTTTTTCTTTTGTCAAGGCCGAAGGGAGCCACAACAAGGAGGCTGAAGAGCCGCATGTGGCTCCGGAGCTGCGGGTTGCAGACCCCTGGCCTAACTGAAGGGCAACCAGCCAGCCTGTGGTGAGAAGGATCTAAGTTTGTAAGGACACTGAAAGTATTAAGATCAGATTAGAATGCATTTTGCTTTTATTTAATTTCACCAAATCCCACTTGTTATGCTTTGACTTATAATCACTTAAAATCTATCTTTATAGTTAATAAATCTGTTTGTTTATTCTACCTGAAGCAATGTGTTTGGTTTGAAGCAGATCAGGGACTCTCCTTGGGATAACAAGCCTGGTACAGATCAATTTCTTTGTTAAATTGACAAACTCATAAGCTTGCAGCATCCAGCTAGCATAATTGGACACTGCAAGACAGAAGTTCCTAGGGTTGAGTCTGGGACCGGAGATATTGGCTAGTCATTTAGTTGCACAATCCAAGGAGCGGGTTACATTCTAGAGGCTGTGCGTGAACAGCTCAGGAGTGGTTCTCACAGCAGAGCAGGGCAAGGATTGGAGTGACCTAGCAGATCACCGATCCAGATGACATGAGAGGGGAATGTCAGACCCTTCCATTGTTGTAGTGAGTGTCTTCACAGAGCTACTGCAGCTGTAGCTTTTTAAGTGTAGACTTAGCCTGAGTTTCTCCGCTGCAAATATAGGGCTTTCTTCAGTTCACAGCTGCTTCTGAGGTTGCTAGTTCACTAAAGGGCCAAAACTTTTCTGCATGCTATTGGCAGGGAAGCAGCTTCCTTAGGCCAGGTCTATACTAAAATAGTTGAGGTGGGCCAGCTCCTTTGCTCAACCTAGCCCCCAGTGTAGACAGCACTAGGTCAATGGAAGAATTCTTTTGTTGACGGAGTTATCACCTCTCAGGGAAGTGGATTAACTACAGTGATGGGAGAAAAACTTCCCATAGTTGTAGTGAGTGTGTACAACTTCAGTGGTGCAGCAGCTGTGCCATTGCAGTGTTTCTAGTGAAGACACAACCTTAATTAAGCAGGCAAATACAGCAACCTTCAGGAGAAGCTGCATTACACCTTTATAAGGCTTCATATTCTCTGCCCATCCCAAGCTGAGTTTGTGACAGTGCAGATTGCCTGACTGGGAGACACCCTGAGCTTCTCTCAGCATTGTATAGGGGAAGGGCTCTTTCTTGGCTGATTCCCATCCAGCAGGCATTACTGTCATGTTCTGTGCAGCTCCCTGCATGACATTTTATGCAAATGAGCTAATTTGCTTAATTGCAACCAATTAACATCACTGAACTCTAGCTTTAAAATTATTAGAGTGCTTGTACAGTCTTGTCAAGCATATCTACAGGGTAACACACACACACACACTTGTCGGCATGCCTCATCCCTAAGGTAGGGAGAGCTTCTTCTTGGGTAAGACTGAGTTCAGCCTCCCTGGCTCTTGGAGTTCTTGGTCTCTCAGCCAAGTCTGGTAACTAGTCCAAAGTGTGGTGGGAATTTGTGATGTGGGAGCTGGAACTGAACCCCAAACTCATGTCAAAGCCACCGCACATCCATTAGATGGGCAAAGTTTTTAGTCCTGGCCGAGCTGGGCTGGCTTCTAATAGGTGACCTAATAGGCAGAAGGCACGGTACCTCATCAACAGTGCCTTGAGGCAACCAGTTCCCTAATACGTGCTAATGTTACACCTTTGAGAATGAGGCTTGCTTTCAGGGAAGAGAAGTTACTAAATCAAGTTCTGACCTTTTATGGAGCTTACACAAGCAAGGTCTTCCTCTCTCTGGACACACAAGCAGCCTCTCCTATCTACTGCTCTCAGTCATTTCACACAAGGCCTATAATATATGCCCATACTTTTCTTAAAGAATCAGCTCCCATTAACCAAAATACAAACACTAAACCTGCAACAATAAACCAAGTATTAACAGAACGCACACACATTCACCTCTAAAAACAATGCTTTACAATATAAAGTCATTTCAGAATGTATTCCGTAGTCTCAGCCTAACTTGCATGTATTTTCCCCTGTGCCATGGGTCATCAGCAAAGTTTGAACTCCCAAGGAGAAGACCTGAGCTGTAACTGGAGTGGGCAAGCACGTTGCCATGGTCTATAAGGAACAGCTCTTAAAGGAAGAGACACAAAATATTGTGTCACTGATTATATACCCATTTGTGAACCAACACTGGACTATTGGGTACAAGGATTCCTGGGCTCTACTCCTGGCTCTGGGAGTAGAGTGTTGTCTAGTAGTTAGACACAGTATAGCAAGTGTAACACAACCTCCTTTTGCATCACGTGCAGGGAATTAATTTAGGGTCTCTGAACATGATTATCTACCACTTGAGCTAAAGGACAATGCAAATTAACATGGAAACATTTGCAGACTCAAACTTGTATTTGTTAGTGTTAGGATTAGACTGCAAATAATTTGTCCCATTTCTGTTGAAAGGCAGTATGAACATAAGAGCATAACAGCCATACCGGATCAGACCAAAGGTCCATCTAGCCCAGTATCCTGTCCTCTGACAAGGGCCAATGGCAGGTGCCCCAGAGGGAATTAACAGAACAGGTAATCAAGTGATCCATCCCCTGTTGCCCATTCCCAGCTTCTGTGTGGCAAATTAAGTCTGTCATATCAGAGACCTGGGTTTTATTCTCAGCTTTACCTGCATGGACCTGGTTCAGCCACTCAGTTATCTTATCTGTTAAATGGGTGATAGGCCTCATCCAACCACCTTAAGGGAGGTAACAGTGTACACCAAGGGTCAGATTCCCTAGCTGGATAGTCCAGTTTAGGTTCTTGTCCCATTCCTCAGGATGAGTTCATTAAATCAACAGAAAACACAAAGTCAACATAATACATAACACTTAAGCACGGATGCTTCCCTGCTTTCTGCAAACTAGGAAGTGAAGACACATGCTTCCCCTACTTCCTTCAGGGTGTTCACTGATCCTGGGTCTCTCCTTACTCAGGGTAGGCAGTCTCTGGTTACAGCAGATGTTGCGTGCCATCTGCAGTCACATGACTCATGTACTTCCTGAATTAAGTCTTTTTTTTTTTTAATATCTGGGTTAGAAGGGACCTCAGGAGATCTAGTTCAGGGGTCCCCAATGCGGTGCCCGCAGGTGCCATGGCACCTGCAGGGGCATCTAAATGTGCCCACGTCCTGGCCAGCAGTGGAGCATCCGCCAAAATGCTGCCGAATTTCTGTGTTTCGGCGGCGACACCTCTCGATGACGCCACTTGCCACCCACAAGTGACATTGAGAGGGGTCGCCTCCGCCGAAACGCCGCAGAAATTCGGCGGCATTTCGGCGGATGCTCCACCACCGCCATGGTCCTTCGTCTGGTGGGCACCAGACGAAAAGGTTGGGGACCACTGCTCTAGTCCAACCCCCTGCTCAAAGCAAGATCAATCCACAGACAGATTTTTGCCCCAGATCCCGAAGCGGCCTCCTGAAGGATTGAACTCACAATCCTGGGTTTAGCAGGCCAATGCTATCCCTCCCCCATTAGTCGGAAAGGGCTGAGATTTGAAACAATGCAGGGATGTGTAAGTGCACCCCAGGAGCAACAGTTTAGTTAATGAGATGTGAAATAAACAGAAATATTAAGACCAGTCACTAGAGGAGCAAGTAATAGAATGTGTTGCGCTGTCTGAAGTGGCTCACAACTGTGAGTGCCTGTCTCAGGGCAGACATGCCATGTTGGTAGTGTGTTCTGTAATTAGATCAATCAAGACCAACAAATGTGAACTCCTGTATCACTATACCAGTCTTACCATGGAGTCAGACAGTCCCCATAGGCTCTCCAGCCAAACTGAACTTAGGGATAAAAGTCACAAACCAAAAATCACAGCACATTAGGTTTCTCCCAGTCCCAAAGGACCAGTCAGTTACTCCAGATCAGTTGGTACTCCAGACCTTACACCAAAGACAAAGCTGGTAGCCAATTCTATAGTAAACTAACTACAAGTTTATTAGCTAAGAAAAGGAAATGAGAGTTATTGAGAGGTTAAAGTAGGCAAAATATATGAACAGATGAACAGACGAACAACAGTTTGTAATTCCAAATGGTAAAAGTAATGTAATAAACTCCCATTTTCCCTCCCAAGAGTCTTTCAGGGTAACCCAGATTGGACTCTTACAGGGAAGGTAACAGATGCAAAGCAGAGATCCCCAAAGAGTCAGAGATGATGGATCATTTCTTGAATCCATATTTATAGCTCCTTTACCCAGAAAGCAAGATGACATCTGTTTTTCTTCTTTGATGACAGTGAGGAATGCACTTATTCGCTTTGACCCTGATCATCTCACACACAATGACCACTTGCTTTGAAGTTAGCATTTTCTGTTAAAAGGATTTCTTTGATAGGTAGTTTAGTTACAGGCTTATACACAAATATAAATTTTTGCTGTTACATAACAGGAATCCATAAGGGAGAACAATACAAATAATGACCCATTAGCTTTCATGAAGTTTAAACATCTGAATGCACTTATACATTAACAATTGCTTTGATCTAACACTGTGTATTGGCCTGCAGCCATGGACTGACCTGTTTGTCAACGTCACTAAATCCATGGGCTCCTGGCCTATACTTCCCCTATTGCATGGGGAAGGGTAGCTTAAAAATGTGTGACATTTACCACGTGGGGGAATGCATGACAAATACATGTGTCATGCAACACTTGGCAGTCTGAATAGGGGATGTTTCTTTAAAGGCAGGGCCAGCTCCAGGTACCAGAGCAGGAAGCAGGTACTTGGGGCAGCACGTCAGGGTCTTCGGCAGTGGGTCCCTCAGTCCTTCTCGGAGGGAAGGAGTGGCTGCCAAATTGCGAAGAATGAAGCAGCGTGCTTGAGCAGCCGCCAAAGTGCTGCCAATCACAGCTTTACCTCCCCCACCCCCTTCACCGCTTGTGGTGGCAAAACAGCTGGAGCCGGCCCTGTTTAAAGGGAAGTGCCAGCTGGCCTATCAAGATGAAGATTTTCTTCCTTCAGTTGGTGATAGGACTCCCTGCTTTGCTTAGAAAGTTCCCAAAACAGAGAGAATTCTGGAAATATGTCCAGGTGGGGTAGCGAGGTACTCCCATAAGGCACCAGCTGACCTGAGCAGGAGTCCCTTTTTGGATATTGCAGAAGAGAGGGAGTTGTAGCGGTGGCTCCCATCCAAAGAGATAGGTGCACTATTTTTAAGAAGGTAGGACATGGGTGAGTCTCCCATGTTAGCCTCCAACTCAGTCCATGCAACAGGGCTATTACAGCCCTAAGCTGCTCCCTGCTCAACCCTAGTGTACAAAGGAGGGCAGTGTTGGGAGCAGCACTGTGATGGGGGTAGGGAGCTCATTAAACAGGAATTCCCTGAGCAGCTCCAAAGCTCTTTCCTGTTCAGTGGATTTCACTTTGTTTACTTACGTGATGTTTTTCTTCTTTGTGAGAACCCCTCCCAGCTAAACCTTTATCTTGGAACTTGTGGATCCCAAGGTATTGGCTCCACCCTGGAGCAATAACAGATTCTCTGTTAGCTGTAGTCCTAGTCCTGACAACCTCTTTCAAGTTTCCATCCTTCTTAAAAGGTCATCTGCAACAATCCAACATACAGATTTATGCATCCATTGTTTATTTATGATTGTTACACTGCTACCTCTACTTGTCTAGGCAGTAGAGTTTATGAAGCATTAAGGGTTACTATTGCTAAATAGGATGTTGAGCTTTGTTCAGTTTGGTTAACATTTCCAGACTCAGTAGCAGGTTTCTATATATGCTGGATTACACTAAAAAAATGCTCCGAGTCTCTTCTCAGTCTACTGTTCTTTCCCTGAACATAAAATTATAAAGAAACATCTCTCACGTTACGTGTAGCAAGAAAATGTGTTTCACCTCAATAGTTATTTACATAAGGCCTTTAATTAGACTTTTGCCTGAGTAAATCAGTAGGAGTTTTGGTTGAGTAAAGACTGAGTAAACTTGAATAAAAGCATCAGGCTTTGGCCCAGGAATTTTACAGCACAAAGCTTGTTCCTTCAACATTATAAGAAGGAAACTGATGTGACAAGTTTACAATATTAAAATCAATGAGCCACCAGTGTGAAGTGTTCAGTAGTCATGTTATCAGTTAACATCTTATTTTCTGACACTGGATGTTAATATCACTATGAAAATGATAAATTGATGCTCAACAAATCATTCAAATTACTCAGTAAATCATATCGGTCAGTTTTACATGTTAGGACAAAGTTTGATCTCAGTTGGCCACCACTGAGAATCAAGAGTACCTCCACTAAAGTCAAGGAGAAATCAGGTTCATTGTTTTTTTGGACTCAAGTGAGTGATACATATAGGAGACTGATTGTCTTACAACCTCTACCTGGAACAAAGCCATTATGTGAGTTATTAGAATGCAAACAAGCATCTTAAACAAAAAAATATTTGAATACTGGTAACTCAAAAAGAACCATGCTAAATTTTATCAAATTTGGTAAACCTAATTTAGTCTCAGACCATGGCTGCACTTGGGAAGTTTCAGCTGAAGGAAAATTTTTGCCACAAGTTATGATTCAGTCTTCACATTAATTAATGTGGTGGTAATAATTAGCTACATCACATTATAGAACAGCTGATGAAAAGGAAACAAAATCCTCTCATTAATTCCTTTCACTATAAAATAAAAGCCTAAAGAGCTAATATCCTATTTCAAAATCTGGGGATATTGTCTAAATTTAATTTTATGATGTGTTTTGGCAACCATGAGTTTTAACATATATCATGATGTCTACCTTAAATATACTGTCTAATCAAAGGAGAAAGTAAAACTTTATTGTGCTGAAGAAACTCCAACCCTTTATAGACCATCATCCATGTCTTTTCTTTATTTGTTCACTCTTTTTGAGTGTGTGTGCGCGAGAGAGAGGAGAACAGGGTTTTGAAGCCAGAAAGGATTCTTTGCACAGTCTATAGTTTGAACTATGTTTGCAAATATTTATAGCTATTTCAAACAATCTTTTAATCATTAAAGTAAATTGTAAATTTGATAATAGAATAAGTCTTCCAAAATTGTTTCCAGCAAAAGTATATTATCATTTCTTACATGCTTTAGAGATACATCTGCAATTTTTTACTTAGGAAAGAGATCATGTTCCTTACATTCTGTGTTTTGTTCTGCTTTCCAGCTGTTACATGTAACAACTCATATCTATAATACTGTTTTTTCAAGGCACTAACATGTATCAGGCCAAGTCTTGCGATCTTTACTTAGACATGCTCTTATTGGAGTCAGATAAGTTTGTCTGATTAAAGATAACAGGTTTAGGATCATAGGAACAGATTCTCCTCTGGAGGTTAAAAAAAAAGTCGCAAAGCTCCACCAAAATCATGGAGCTATAGTGATTTACCCTGGCTAAGAGTTTCGTCCATTGTGTCTAAAAGAGCCAAATAATTTGGTGATTGACAAAAAAAAATTCCAGATACTTCACCTGCCTGTGAGTCCTCCTGCCTTTTGTGGCTGCAAATTTACAATCACTTAAAGTTTCTCCCCTCCCCCAGCCCCTGTTGCTGTGTGAAAGCCTATATTGGAAGTTCACTTGAGAGCTCCAGTCATGTAACAACCACAGGATCCTTATAGTAAAGGAAATATAGGTCCAGATTCTTAACATGTGTACATTGGAGTAGTTCCTCTGAAGTCAATGGAGCAATACTAATTTACAGCAGTTAAGGATCTGGACTGTAATGCAGAGGTGCAGAGTCTGAGTCAGCCAGTCTCATGAAAGTCAATGGTAGTTTTCACGGAATAAAGATTTTGGGGCTCAGGCCCATTCTAAGAAAGCTGTTGAGTATTCAGCAGTCTCAATCTGGCACTGGCTGGTGACCCCGCTGAAGTTTTGAAAATGGCTGGCTTCCTAGTGCAATCCAAGTTTTAAACACATGCTATTTACTTTTAATCTGTACTGAAGCCTAACATGTTACAGTACACTACAGCCGATTCTGTTGCTTCAGAATCTGATGAAATGTAACTATCAGCTAGTGTGACTAAAAATAACATGAGGCATGTAATGAATTGGCTTGTACCTGTACCTCTGCCTTCTACTAGATAGGAGATCAGACTTCTTTGGTGGCTGGAAGCTAGTAAGTTACTGAAGTTGTTTCTTTAGCTCTGGTTAGAGGCGTGCTCTTTTGAAGTTAGATAGTATTATCCTACAACTACAGTTCATTACAAGTTGGTATTATTAAACTGCAGTGAAATCCTGTGAACTCTCTTGTCCTGAGCTCAAAGATGGGCTCTGCCATAGCCAACAGAGAATGCAGGGTTGTGTGTATCACTGCCCTTGCCTGCTTCAAATGTTACACTTGCTCAAATGTTTGCTAGTTCACTTCTGGCTCAGCTAGAATTTAGCCTTCATCTCAATAAGTAGAGGCCTGAGCTGGTCAAGCCAAAGGTCAAGAATTCTATGCCCACTACATAGGAATTGCTATATCAGGACCCAAAGTTCACGTCATCTGCTTCTCTAATTGGTGGAACTCCCATTTGGAGTTCATGTGCATGGAATGATTCTTCTTTCAGCTCAGATCTTTGATTTTCTTGAGGAATCGGGCATTAAAAGGCAAAATCACCATCAACTTAAAAAGAAAAATATAACAGGTTTTGAGAGTGGAATGTGCAATGTGTTTTGCTGTTTTAAACAGCAGTGTGCTATGCAGATTTGGGCACATTAGGACAGTGGTTCCCCAGCAGTGGTTTGTGGCTCTGCAGTGATCCACAGAAAGCCTAGTTTGCTCCGTGGTGCTGGGTCACCTCTATTTCCAAATGCTAAATTGCACATTTAAAAATTAAAGCTGGTTAATGATTTTTAAACAAAATAGGTGAAGTAGTGTCAGTGATATTCACTAATTTTTTTCAGTGTTTTTTATAAATCAAGTCAACTATTGATCTGGTCAACATTTTTCACATTTAGATGAAGACACAGGAGACTTATTTTTAATTCCTTCCTCTGCCCCCAGACCAGCTCTTTCCCATGCAAAGAATTGCTGTAGTGTCCCTAAGAATGTTATGCAGTTGAGAATTAAAGCATACGTGGCCCTCACAATTATGAATGAAATCATCTACAGCCATCAAGGGGAAGGAAGGTGATCTCTGTGGCTCCAGTTCACCAAGGTTCTTCGGCACATGCGTAACTAAGCATGTGCTGAGGAGGAGGATGGTGTAGGATAGGGGATTAGCGTGGCACTTGGGAGATCTGGGCTGAGTCACTTACAGGTGGAGAAGCAAGGTTTAGAGGAAGTAAAATGGGGATAACAACACTGTCTTATCTGATGGGGGTTTGGGAGGCTACATACATGAAGTAGTGCAAGATGCCCAGACACTAAGATAATAGGGACTGCTCCCATGCTGAGAGTTATGCAGGAGCTTAAGAACCTTGCTGAACTGGACCTTCTGTTAAGCTATAGTACAGACTATGAAATTGCCAGAGACTTCCTGCCTAAGCCATTGCACTAGTTTAGATCAAATACAGGTTTAATAAAACACCTTTGTCCTCTTTCCCCTAATACTCCTTGTTATTCTTCTGAGTCTTTGAGCCCTTGTTTTCCATTTCCTAAATGGTGTCATGCCCAGAAGCTGTTTTCCTCTGCAACGGCAGCTTAATCCTCATTCATCTCACTCTCCACACATTGCCCACTTTCCCTGGAGCCCGTCGAAGAGCATCACTCATTCCATTCAATCACTAGAAAAGCACTTTCAAAATACCCATAGTAACTGCTATGGCTTGGAATCAGTTTAATCAAATTCTTCCTTCAGAAGACAGAGGAACCAGAAAAAGAGAATAATGGAATAGCTACTGTCAGCTCCAGAGGAGATGAGCCCAAAAGCAGTTCTTACTCTCAGTACTGCAGCTGATAATGTGACTAATGTAGCATCACATGTTGAAATACCCCCAAACATGCATGGTTCTGTGATACCAGCATCCTCAAATACTGTTACAAAGCATCTAAGCTTGAGGACAGTACTATTGACATCACAGAGAGTTAACATAGTGGATTAGGATATAAAGGATTTTTGTATCAACCACATTTTTGTTGAAACATGCTGTGGCAAGGCACCTCCTTTGTCTCACCAGACCAAGCACTTCCCCCCTGGCAATGGTGGGCCTGGGGTAAGTCACCCTCACCCCACTTTGGGCAACATTTGTCCTCCCCTTTCTGTGCTCCTTTGGTCATATTTTCTGGGTAGGCCTATGAGGTGATCCTCCACCAAACAAAAAGGGTAATAATCCCATAAACACACACAAAAAAAGGGTGATACTTTCCCCTGCCTCCTCCAAGGGCTGGGTGTCTCCCTGTAGTCAGCCCCAGGGTGTCAGTCCTACCCTTAGCAGGCACTCAGGCTTGTCTGCTTCCCCTATGGGGAGGAGCATGTCCTCCCCTCCTGGAGAAGTTCAGTGGTAGCCCTTAAGTGGGTCCAGGTGTTCCTAATGGAACTGAGGTAACCCCTTCTCAGAGTATAGGGCCTTTAACATTCTAGGGCTAACGTATCTGCCTTCCCACACCCTCTTGCAGCCGTCCGGCCTGACTGTTACAGCACACACAGAGCAGATTCCAGCAAGGAGGAGGAGAATTTAAAATCTCTCTTCCAAATAAGTTTTTAGGACAACACACAGAAGATTATAGTCAAAAGCTTCTTTGCTAGTCAGATTTTTCCTCCCATGTGCAATTTCTATAAAAATAGAACGAAGTGACTGATAATCTTGATGTTGGCCTCAGTTGGATTTCAGTTTACTGAGTCTGACTAGGTTTTTTTAAGAGGACACCGGTCACATTTATTGCTGACTTTTCCCACTAAGGGTAGAGCCCACTAATCACCAAAGATGCTTAAATTACACTGCTTGTGCTGTATTGCCTATAGCAGAGACAGTACTGCAGCAAATGCCATGCAGCAACTCATTTAAACAGCCTCAGGGTATGTGGAGACGGTAGTCCCAGTTCTACCCTCACATGCGTGGGACTCAATGTGAGAACCACATTTGTATTTGAGATCAGATGCATGTGGAACAGAGGATTCCTATGCAGATACCTAGTAAGAGTCCTTCATCACGTACTGAAGAATTAATATATACTCCTACCTAAAACATCTGGGTACCGGCCTTAGCCCCTACAGGAGGTATTTTGATATAGTGTTGGCCTCAAGTACTGCGTAGCATTATCTACTCTTTTTGTAATATGAGCCTGCTTCCGAGACTAGAGCTCCATTGGCTAAGAGGTAGCCTGTTCAATCTTTATTAATGCTACTTTCTCATTCTCTTGCAAGTACTTTACATAGATCTTAAAGGGCCTTCCTGTGTAAATGAAACTTCACATTAATAATCCATGACACCTGAAGTGTCTGCTAAAGGCTATCTTGGTGCTGGTTTTCTCTGTTCTTCATTTTGACTCAGCAAGCTGTGAAGAACAGTAGCTAACACTTGCTAACCCCCTCCCCACCCTGCAAATGAGCCACAGGAAATAAGAATTAGTTATATTCATTCCCCTTCTCTCCTCCTCCCTCAAATGAATGCACATGTTGTGTAGTGGACTGTGCACTTCTTTATGTCACTCTTTATTTGTAACCTTCCCATTTCTCTCCTTCCTAACATCCCTCACTGGACAAACAGAGCATATTCATGAGGAGTGTCTGGATAGATAATATGTTCCTGCATGTGGTAAATTGTTTTCTCTCTAAAATAAATAATTTTTTTTTTAAAAAAATCTATCAATGTTTTTGGAGACTGGTAGTGTTTACTAAAGAGCAAATACAAGTTTGCTTTTAAGATCCAGGAGTATGGGTGCCAACAACAATGATTCAGGAATATTCAAGAGGCAAGAAGAGAGAGTTAAGCAGTGACTCTGAAACAGTGTATTAAGGTTTTCAACTTCAATCTAGTACCAAAAAAGAGCTTTTAAAAAAAAGTTAATCAGTCACACTAGAAGTGTTTTACTGGTCACCAGGAATAAAGTTAAAAAAAAATCTAATTTATAAAACCATAAGGCCAAATTCTGATCTTAGTTGCTCAGATGACCTTAGTTACACCAGTGAGAATGTGACATAAGTGCTGAATCAGTGGAAGTTGGAGCCCTGTAACTGGGGGCAGAACTGGCCTTACTGAAGAAAGGAGATGGTACCAAAAAAGGCTTTGTTGTAGTAGGGAAGAGGGAAAAACCTGTTCCAATCCAATTCTAAGTTGTTTTCCAGTTGAAGAGTGGTCTCCCCTCTGAGTATCAGCTAGTGACACTCAGGGAACAAGGCATCTAGGCTTTAGATTCCAGGTAGAAAGGAGTCTGAAAATATTGATAACATTTTAGTTATAGCCTGTACAATGACAGGTTTTTTTAAGGCAATAGGTAAACAGCCCTCTAAAGGTTTACCATATGAATGACCTGTGTTAGTGGCGTTCTCGGTCTTGCAGCTCCTTGAAGTCAGATGTAAACCTCTTCCTATGTAATATGCAGCTCACAGAAATATTGTTTGAGTTTCATGAAGAGTCTTATAGAGAAGATATGCTTTGTTTGAGGAAAAAAGCTCAGCTGTCAGGTTTTTTTGAGTATTGCTCAGAAATTCAGTGATAAAAGATCCCATTCTGCCTTCTGATTGATTTCTGTGCTTAAGAAAACAGAACAATTTCCCCTAATCTTTGTTCTGAAGTGGTCATAGATTTAAAAAAAGTCAGGGAAGTAATTTGCATATTTTAAAATGAAAAAAAGTACAGATTTGTGCCTGTGTTATTTCTTTTGGTTTTTGGAAAGATTAGAAACCGAACACAAGATGTACCTGGCAGTGAGACAAATCATTGTTATGCAGGATACATGGTGCTGCATTTCACTTTAAATCAGAAACTAAAATGTACCATTTTTGGACTACATAATAGATTTTATTTGGCTATGGAATCTATCCCATACGCAAAGAAATCTTTGCCAAGTTTTTCTGTAGGCAGTAAGATATGTAATTGGATCTTCCCAAAATATCCCCCCCCTTAAAAAAAAGTAAGAGGCTAGGAAAAAAAGTCTAGATGCTCAAGAAAGAAGAAAAATAAGAGGGATGATTTAGCAGTCATAATAAAATCTCCTATGAGAAATATGGCTAGCAGTGTTTGCAAATTATATTTTCAAAATATGTATTATGGTACCAAGTATAGTCTTGTCTGCTTTCATGACAGCCAGATCTCAAATCTCTGCAGAGATCTGAATTTGGAGAATTGTATAGAAGTTGCATTAACCCTTCAAGGCAAGAAAGCTCACATCTCCACTGTGTGCTCAGAGGAAAGGGGTGGGAAATTATATACGTCATGACATACAGATGCTCATTTCCTGAGGACAGTGCTCCTGATAGCATACAGGCTGATTTTTTGTTGTTCATTGGGGCAAGATACACAAAGGCATTCAGGTGCCTAAAAATGATGATAGGTGCCTATAGGGATTTTCAAAAGCATGTAAGCAAGTTAGACTCCTAACTCCCTGACTTTCACAGGAAGTTCGGTGCCTATACTGCTTAAGCACTTTTGCAACTCTTACTAGGTGCCTATAAAACCTTTGGGAGGGGGCGGGGGACGGAAAACAAAAAAAAACCCCTAGCCCTAGGTCTTTCATTAACCCTAGATCTCTGTACCTAACCCCAGTTTCTATGTCATTGATCATGCTGAGACAGTTCCTGCTCACCTTATTTACATAAGCAGTTTCAGTGACTTCAATGGGACTAGCTGTGTAAAGCAAGTAGGCTCTGGTCCATTGTGTTACTTGGATCTTTGGATACTTCAGTCATATGTGATCTTTGTATCCTTGAAGCCTCCAACAAACTACTTTGGAAACATCCACTTATTGGGAGAAAGGAATGAGCTACAAAACTATAGACATGTATAGTCCCAGCAGAACCCAAAGAGAAAAAATATTTTCTGTTCTTTGTGTAATTCTTTGATAAAATGAGATTTCGCCGTCAGCACAAATGTTTACTTACTGCTCTGGAGTTGCGCCATAATGTACAACCTGCACCTTCTTGTACCTCTTAGCAATGGACCATCTCAATGGCATCCCTCTACTGATCCAAGTCTCATACAGTATGAAACTCAGGAGAGACAGGGATGCTTTGGCGGGGAAATCTCTCTGCAGCTTGTGCTTAGAAGGGTTAGTGCTTCATTCAGGCATAAAAATATTGACCTTTTCACACAAAGATGGGAGGGGAAATGTGTTTGAGCATAGCTATTGTAAATCCCTGATACAAATCACCACTGACCAGCACCTACAGAAATATATTAATCCTGGTGAAGTTGTTCCACCTTGTTAATAAATATTCACTGGGCCAGAGAGAACAAAAGTGAGGAAACTGGCTCCATAGTCCAGTGGTTAGGGCCTTTCCATGGGATGTGGAAAAGTTAATCCCTGCTCCAATGAATATTTATACAAAGTGGAACAACTTCAGCAGGAGAGATTGATAGCTCCTCCCCTCACACATCAGCATAGCTAATATGCTAGTTGGTGGTAGGACACTCCCCTTGGGTGTGGAACCTTGGGTTCAAGTCCCTACTGGAAGTCAGGCAGAGTGGGGATTGAACCCCTGTGTTTCCCACATGCCAGAGGAAAGCCCTGTGAATGCTGCTATTGTCTTATCTGTGGGTCCCACCCAGAGGAATACCTTGGAGAACCCCAACAGGGCTTAGGGGTGATTAAGGGCTCTGAGCAGCTTGTTGCTGGGGCGGGGGGCACGCTTCAGGCAGTTGTGCACATAACTTAAGTGGTTGTCAACAGGTAAGCACTTAAGCACCACTAGGGACCTAAGTACCTAAGACAGGTGCCTAAGGCCCTTTGTGAATCTAGCCCTCTTAAGCCCCAGTTGCAAAAAGTATTTAATCTTCTTAACTTTAAGCACCTGCTTAAGTCACACAGAAGAGAATTACTTCTGTGGGATTGAAGTGCTTGCTGAATATGGATTAATTTAAACCTATGCTTAGAAGTTATGCACATGCTTAAATATTTTGCTGAATGGAAGCCTTTAACAGAACTCATCTGCACCTCTTATCAGTTTTATTTGCACCTTTCTGTACAACTAAATTTAATTTGTGTTTACTGCAAACATTTTAAAACAAATTAAAGTACAGATTATGATTCAAACATTGAGAGGATTATTTAAACCAAACCACTAAACATTGTGAAGTCTATTTACTACCTAAAAACTCACTGTGATCAAGCAGTAAACAGGATAGGAAGTATGTTCTAAAAACAAAGTAACAATTCACTAAGGCCCCACTCCAGTAGTGCATGTACCCACATGCTTAAAAGGTAAGCATGTGTTTAGTCCTATTAACTTCTGTGGGACCACTCTGGAATTACTATGTGCTTTAAGTTAAGCATGTGTTTACAGGAGCTGCTGGACTGTGATCTGATGGAGAACAGAGCAGAAAGAGTCCATCTTCATGATGTTCATAACTAGCATACCTACTCATTCTTGATGAATTGCAAGTGTGTGGTGCAGATGTACACCATAAACTGGGTCATTAAATGTGTAATTACATCTTCCAGCTGATCACACAATCAATTGCTATTATTTTCCAAGGGCTACCATTAATGTTAACAGCAACACTGAGCAGAACTGCTTTCCATCAAACAGTGACACAATAAGGCATATCACGGCAGAGAGATTTTAAGGAAAAAACACCACTTAAAACAAATGTTAATCAACGTAAGATTTTCCTCTTGTAATTTGTCCTGTACCATTTAAAAATAAATAAATAAAAAAGCCACCTCACAAAGCATGAACTAGGAAAGCAACTACTCTCTGTAATGTTTATACTCACAATACATACCTATACACACACACAAAAGTTACATCTGCAGATTTTTTGCCCTTTAAATTGTAGAACATTGGGAAGGAATCACAAATGAGGTCAGAGTTTCTGTTAAATGTTTATAGTCAGAAGTTGTTTTAAGGATGCCCATTGTACTTTAAAGGACATTTCCCTTTAAATTTTACCTAAGGGAGCACTATTACTGGTGGTATTTTGCAGTCTATTCTAAATAGAAGGCATATGTAATAAGCCACTCACTACCAAGTCACCCCCTTGCATCCGGGCTCACTATTCTGGTGAATCAGCCCCAGTAATTAACCCACCACCACATTCAGGACCCAGAATGCTAGTTCCAGAGCATGCAGATAGTGCCTTACTCCTCTCAGGTTATGCAGAGAGGAGGACAACAGATAGCCATGGGGTGGGGGGGTGGGGGGGAAATCCTCCAGAGCATCCCCAGGTACATGTCTGAAGGTCCCTGCTCTCCTGTTTTTTGAGGCCCTTTTCCCATTCAGGTTCTCCCATGCCAGTGCAGGTTAACAGTCTTTTGCAGCCTAGAGGATAGCAGGGAACCATCAGGTTCCAGTCCAGGGCCCCATGATAGGCAAAGGTCTGCACCCCAAAAGGTGCTGTACCACTGCTTCCCTGGCTTGCTTCCTACCTAGCCCCTTCTATCAAGGGGCAAAGTAAAGACCTTAAATAAAATAAACCAGAAGTACAGCTCAGATCTGAGCGTTAGGAGTCCTTGTAGCCTCAGCAGATCTAATAGAGTCACAATAGCCAGAGGCCCTACCTAGACCTCTTGCAGTACATCCCTTCAATGAACTAAGAGCAGAGATCTTTTCACCTCCACATGCTACCTAATACTCAGATGGTTTGGTCTCCTTTTGAGCTCCTCCTGCAGCCCATCCATGCTTTGCAGGGGAAGTGGGAGTGGGTGCCTGAGCTCAAAGTAGCTCTTTAATCCCTCCCTCTCAGGGGTTTGTACACCTCATCATAGGACATCACCCATATAATTAGTCTTACGTAATCTACAGGCAATAAGGCAAAATGTGACATTAAGTTAATGGTGAATATGACAGGTGCCTGCTATACAATTCACTGTCTTGCAACATACAGAGTTTAAATCAAACATTTAGCCATTTCCTTTGGAAGCAATTTGTCTTTTATTCTAAGTTAAAGTATTTAACTGGTGTGTTGAACGGGGCTGTCTGTACAACTTATGAATTCTGATTGGTCTGGTGAAGTTGTATTATGAAAAATCTGCTGTGTTATATGAGTGCCTGTATCTATGTGGATCCACCATTGCTGACAAGCTTTGTGGAAGGCACACACCAGCCAAATGCAATAGAAGGTGCTTAGGACTTAGACCTTTTTCAGGTGCAAACTGCTGGGACAGTGAGCTAGCTGCCTCCTTAGTCAATCAGTTTAGCAGACACTTCTGCAGGGAGGGGGAAAAGGTAGGAGCTGTGAAAAGTTGAAGGAGTAGAACGAAAGAGAGAAAAATAAAGAAACACAGGAACAGAGAGGCACAGGAAAAGTATGGAAAGAAGCAGGACAGTAAGGTCACAGAACATGTGTAAGGGGCTCTGGGAGGAAGAGGCGACCCAACATGTAGCAGCCTCATGGGGGTAAGGGTGGTCCTGTCTGCTTTCCTGAACCTATATGACCCTAAGGAACTTGGAACCCAGCCCACAGAATGCCCTGGAGTGGTGAGGAAACAGAGGCCGGGACGTGCATGTATGTTTTGTATGGTCTATACTTGTGTTTTACACATGATTAAGAATAAACCTGTTAGACTGTGCAAATTGTGTGTTAACTATTTTACAGCTGCTGTGTGCCCCAAGAGCACCAAACTGTGAACCATGGGCTTCAAACCTTTTGGGATGGCTTAATGGGGGGAGAGGAGTGGGTAAGTACTTGGGGTATCTTGGGATCAGTGCTGGTTCTGGAGGCCTATGGTAGGTGGGCTGAGTAGCCCCATTTCCAAGAAGGGGTGGCAGACAGAGTCAGGGCCCAAGAAACGTGCCAGAAAGACCAAGGGAAGAACTAGTATTGCAGGGACCTGAAGTTTCAGAAGCTTAACGCTCCAGGAGACCCTAACCACAGAGGCTTGGATTCTTCTCACAGCAGTCCTAGTAGCTGGCCAGGAGGGGGCACTCACTGGGATCTCTGACAATTGGTACCTTTATTACTTTGTTTCTTCCTTAGCTGGTGAATGGAGTAGTGTTGTGTCTGTACTCTCCCTGAAGTTGGTTACAACCAGGGCCGGCTCCAGGCCCCAGCACGCCAAGCGCGTGCTTGGGGTGGCATGCTGCGGGGGGCGCTCCGCCAGTCAGCGGGAGGGCGGCAGGCGGCTCCAGTGGTTCTCCCGCTGGCATGCCTGCAGATGCTCCACCGAAGCCGTGGGACCAGCGGACCCTCCGCAGGCATGTCTGCAGGAGGTCCACCGGAGCCGCGGAACTGGCGACCGCTGGAGCTCCCCCTGTGGACTGCCGCCATGCTTGGGGCAGCGAAATTGCTAGAGCCACCCATGGTTACAACTTCCATTTTGTAATTGAAAACTTACACATTGTTAGTTTCTCTCCCGCATACAGCGATTTGTACTGATACCAAGTTCCCTTTCACTGCTTAGCCAACTAGAAAGTGGTCTCACAAAGAACCGCACCAAGAGAATACAACTGCTTGACTACTGATAGAGTAAGGCTGTACTCTGTGACTGGCAAACCATACACAGTATAGGAAAATATCACATGGGTCTCATAGAAGAGAAAATATCTTCTTCTGGTGCAAAGGCTGTTTTGTAAATCTATTGTGATTCTAGGTAGAGCCTATTACAATATCTGGTATTTTAACATCATGTAAGTGGGGAAAGTGGTCTAATGCACCTCAGCGATACACTGCAGCTCTATAGTTATTTCATAGAGAAAAATTCAGCAATATAAATATTCACTTATTGTTAACATCTTACTCAATCTCAGAATCTGGTGTGCATGTTCAGAAACCTGCAGCACATTCAAGGGAAAGGTTAGAATGAAGAAGTTCTACTGCTCTTCTCTCGAGCGTTTTGTGAGAAATTGGGCTGTTAGTGAGAAGCGCCACTAGGAAATTTAACTTACATGACCGTCTTTTATGTAGCATAAAAACGTAGGTCTTTATAACCTTGATAGCACTGCAGGCATATTTTCACACAGATGATGTTTCCTTGAATTTTTTTTAAATTATAGCCCCACTGTTTTGATTTAAAATGGGCTAAATTCAGTCTCTGTGACTGCAAAATTGTGGGTGCAATTGCAATCAATCATTCTACACCCCACAAGGCAGAGCAAGTGCACTCACATGCATTTGCATCTGTCAGTTCAGAAGACAAACCAAATTATGGGCTACCTGATGTGCTCACCCATGGGAATGAGGATCTCTGTAGTCACCAATAAGACTCTCACCAACAGCGAGGTGATAATGTCCCCTCCTGTGCACGGTGAAGAATTGCCCCTCTTAAATGAGTTCTCACCCATGTGTATAGGGTTCATGTGATCCTCCTCAAATTAATGATCTACAATCATTGCAGCTGTATGACACACCACTTTCATCTGCAACATTGGTTAGGTGACTAACACTCCTAAAAACTATACCCAGATTTCACTGACCATCTGGGTATGCAAATGAAAGGTTTGGGATTTTTCCACTGACATGACTGAACACCAAGCAAACACACAACATAATGAAATGACCATGGGGAGAAAGCTCAATTCCACCAACGACTGTGCTTCTTATCTGACCTTTTTATCAGGATTCCCAAAACCACTGGTTCTCTAAGATTCTGCAGGCTCATTTTCCACTCTCGGCCTTGCCTTTATTAGTGCAGTTTTACCTATAATCAGACAAGGCTTCAGTGGCCTCTAATGGGATCTGAAAGCATCATCCATGCAACATTAAGGCTGAGATTTTTATGCCCAGAACTTAGAAAAGGCACCCCTTGGTGCTAGACTTCGTCGGCGCCTATGTGAAATAAGACTTGAAAGGCCTAATGTAGCTTCTCCATCCTCTTGCCCGCCCCCCATTCTATTCCACAGTCTAGCAGACAGCACTGATAGTGCTGCAACCTGCAAGGATTGTTGGTGGCTTAGGTGTGTACCTGCAAGTCTCTCTTTTTTTTATGTGCACATGCATCAGCGAACTGAATGTGTTGGACACTGTGGGCTTGATAAAACGCCCATGCAAGTCAGCGGGTAGCTTTCCATCAATTTCAATGGGTGTTGGATCAAGCCCTAAGTGATAACATATATTGCACAGATCCTTGGGTGATACTGCCCTTGTAATGGACTGGCAACAGGGACCAAAGTTAGGGTTTCTGTGAGGATCTTGTCTCAACTTCCTGACTTTCATATATATAAAATCTTCAACTTGGGCTGCATAATTTATTTACCTAGAATAGAAAGTGGATCCCTAAGGCCATCTAGTGAGCAAAAACCTAGACTTGATCTGAAATACTGCACTGAGACAAGCTCCCACCCCGGGGGAGGGGGAAGGAGAACAGTAAGGTGGAAGCTTAGGAGGGAGGGACTAGCTGTCTCTTTCAACAGATTTTACCTACACCTCAAAGGAGCTGAAGATAACATGGCAATTTTTACTTTCTAGAGTCAAATGAAGTCTCTCCTCTTTATTGTAACCTCCAGCAAAATGTTAATGCCAATAAACCACTGCATAATCCTGTGTCAAGGATGCAGTCACAAATGCTGTTTTGTTTCAGATTTAAAATCCATGTCACAGCTTTCACAGAGAAAACAGCTGTACCATTCATTATTGTAAATACAAAGTTGATGATAAAATTCCTGACTGTCTTATGCTTGCTTTACTCATCACATTACTTTTTTTTTAAATCTATGCAGTGTGTCTGATAAGACCTCTCTCTCAAAAAAAAAAAAAATAGATTCTTCCTCCACCAACATACCTGTCATTTTTCTTACTAGAGATGCTGCAGCAACTCAGTGTATCACACAGCATCTGTGTCTTTTGGGTCATGGTGTGAAATAAAGAAACAAAGAGGCCTAGGAACTTTGGCACACCTACAATTAGAGCTGTGCAATTAAGACTTTTCAGTTTCCTGGAAGCTCTGGCAAAAAATTCAGGTTGATCCCAAAAAGACTTTCCAAATTTGATTAGTTTAAAAAAAGTTTGAGTCAAAACAAAACATTTCCTTTGACCTGAAACCAAACTTTGTTTCAGTGTCAAGATTTATATGTAATCTGCAATTAAAAAAAAATTGAAGGAAGGCACCTGCTGTCGGCAGCCCAGGGATGGGAGTGGGGGCATCCTCTTTCAAAACTGCAATGGAAGCCTCATGTTGTGGCATCTGCAATATTGCAAGTGAAGTAGGGCCTTATTTATCATGGTTTTTCAGTTTCTGCTACTGAAACAGATAGGGCTCTTTTCCTTAATGCTCTTGATTTTCTTGGTATCACTAGGAGTTCCACACAGACTGAGGGTGGTATGTAATTCTAAGAGTACTCCCTACCTCCTTGAGTTTATTTATTCCATGATTAGTTATGTTACAACGAATGCAGCCCCTTTTTGAAGTATGTAGCAAATCATTAATTCCCTGACAACACTTGATGTGCATCATGGTAGGTACTTTAGATACTAATGCAAGTGTAATACTCATTTCATTGGAGACCAATTGTAATGTAGTATTTATTAATGTCCACTTCTTGTTAAGTTGTTCCTATGAATGCCAAATAGACTATTAATGTTTGAGGCCCTTAATGTGTGTGTCTAGGTGATTATGCTTTACTGTTCAGTCCATTGTATTTTTATCTTTTGGTATCAAAAATATAATAATGTTGGCTAAGACTTCGTAACATAACCTGGCATAAACATCGTAAAGGCTTGCCACAGAAATGACCCACATGATCCAGAGAAGGAAAAAAAAAAAGATTCCAAGGATCAAGATTCAAATTTAGAGCTCAAACTGGAGAACAAACCAAAAAATAGCTTGTTTAAAAGAAGAAGAGTTGGTATAACTGCTTTAAAATACTCTTTAAATTGATTTAGTCCAATGTCCCAAACACTTGGAAAATGCAACAAATATCAAACTACTATCGCTTTTCATTTCTTGTGTTTTATATGTGTACAGCCTCCATAGCTGCATGCTAAACACTGGGCTGAATAATCCAAAGTCTTTAGTCTGGAACTGATATAATTACTCATAAGATTAAAGAATTCCCAGGGATAACTTGTCTTCAGGTTTTTCTTTTTAATTCATGTCTCTCAGTATGGCGTGCACCACTGACTACCCTCACACAATCACACTTTGAGTAGGAAGGAAGAAAAACCTTTCCCCTAAGCTGATTGATCTCTTTGGCAGTCTTAGTTCTGCTGCCTAGACAGTTTTCTGAGTTTGACTGACCTTTACTCACATCTGGGAAGCTCTGAAATGACACTTAGTCTGGCCCTTGATTTGCAAGTATCTGCTTGTGTTAAAAAATGGTCAACATTACATTTAAACATTCACTGGACTAAGGAAATGTAAAATATATATCACCCCTTTCCGTGGGCTGGGTCTAGTGGTGGGAGGCCTACAGGGGGTGGCCTGCCACTAATGAAGAGCCTACATATCTGCAAGCAATCCCCACAGATCATGGCCAGCCATGCTTAGCCATTGCCCATTTGGCATGTTTCCAAGCTCCCAACCTATCAACTAGCATAGCTGGCTCAAGTGCCATATTGTTGCTGGCTCCCCCACTGAGGCTGCAGACTAGTTTCCTGTTGTCACTTTTAGGTGCCTAGAAAAATCACTGGGATTCACCAATGCCTAAGTTCAGCCCCTAGGCTCTCTATACAATGATTAGGGGGAGAGAGGCACCTTAGAATGGGCTTTTCAAAAGCCAGCAGGCTAGGTGGCTCCTTGACTAAGCTAGTCAATGGGAGATGCCAAGCCAAGGGGCCTGTATTAATCCCCATAACTCCCTCTGTCTGGGATTCTCAGCTGCAACCCTTTCTAGGCATTCAGCACTTATGCCATTTTAGCAAGAAGCCAGGCAGGAGGGGAGAAGGATAAGCTGGTATACAGGAGACTCCCATCTGAACTGTAGAAGATCCTACTTCATATCCCTTCTCCCCCGGAGATGGAGGGAGGACCTGAACTGGGGGCTTCCTGCATCCTGAGTACCCTAACCAGTGGGCTAAAAGTTACAAGGGCGATCCTCTTCCTCCTCCCTCTCTAGGCCATCTTGTGCATGCATGCCTAGAGGGGCTGATCCAGTAGGTGAGATCTGAGCATGACTGCTGGATTGGACCCCGCAGTTTAGGTGGAGGAATGTCTGTATTTCCCAAGTGTGCACATTGCTCTGGGCTTGGGCTGCAGCACGCACACCCAGAGGAAGAAACACGTGTGCCTAGAGTATTTTACTGCAAAAATGGAGGCACTGAGCAAGTTTAGGCACTTACAGGGCTTGGGGGAAGCTGAAGCTGTAGTTTTGTGAATCCCATTGGGGCCTGAATCTGGGATTTAGGCATTTAAATTTACAGGTGCCTAAATCCTTTCCATGTAGCCCATGGCCTTTAAGGGTGGTTATAGCTACAATGGACAAATTAAAGCTGAAACAAGTGCCATTAACTTAGTTGGCAATTTGCCATCTGAGCAGTAGTGGGCTGCTACTGGAACATAGCACATAAAGTGGCCACGCTCAACCACCTTTCCAGCCAATTGCATGTAATTTCAAGAAGATGGGGCTGCTGTAGAGGAGCTGCCAGTGGCAAGGTGGTGATGGTGGAGTATATGTGTGTGGGGGAAATAGCATGCCATGGGCTACCACACTCCTTGTGCCTTCCCTGCATTTTATACTTCATTACCCCCTATATATGCCGGTGTAGGAGAGTTTTAGTCACATGAATTAAACACCACACTAATAGGAAAATAAATGGTTCAGTTTTACTTTCAAGGATTAGAGCATAAAAGTTCCCCTCTGTACATATTTTAACCTCTCCTCCCCCCCCCTCTGTTTTCACAGGTTATTTCATGGCAGGTAGCAATATGCCCTTAGTACACTAATTTATACTCTTTGGGGAAATTTGCACCACTGCGCATGTGCAGAATTTATGTCCCCTGCAGATTTGCTTCCCAACAGGAAAAAAAAAAAGACTGACAGAAGCAAAGGGAAGCCACAAAACCAGTCATGCAACCCTCCCCAGAAGTATGTTTTGGGTGCACACCACAGATGGCAGAAAAATAAATCACTGTGGGGCAGGGGAAGACCCAGGCTGGTGGCTCCTACCCTGCGCTGAGCTCTCCTGCTAGTCCTGGCTGGGATGGAGGAGACAGGACTTCCTCTTCCCCTCCATGTCATCCAGGGTTGTGTCAGACCCACCCCCAGATTTCTCCTCTGGCTGTAGGAAGCTCTTCAAACTCTCCCCCCCCCACCCCCAACCCATGCTTCCTGCACCCATCGCTCCTCAGCTGCAGGGGGAGGGGTCATTGTACAGGGAGCTGTTCCCCTCCCCCCACATACCCAGACCCTCCTGCCTAGCCTCCCCCGCCACAAAACAAGCCCCACTTCGCCTGCACTTGGACCACCCTGACAAGCCACCCATACCCTCTCCTCACCCTACTGAGCCTCAACCAGCTGCACCTGGATCCCCACTCATTCAGCATCTGGACACCCCCACCGAAGCCCCCACACAGACACCCCCCTGCCAAGCTCTATACTCCACACACCCAGACCCACCCCCCACTGAGCCCTAACAAACTTCACCTGGACCCCCCTGAAGAGTCCCATTACCATGGCACCCAGAACCCCTCAACAGCCCCTGTGCATCCAGATCCCCCCTCCCCCACACCTGGATCCCCCACTGAGCCACCCACACCCAGATTGCCCCACACAGAACTCTCTCAACCCACAGCTGGATCACCCCCCACACTAAGCCCCTCCACACTTGGATCCTGCCTTGCTGAGCCTGCTTGCCCCACACCTGGTGCACCTGGCATAGAGGGACAGGCCTGATCCTTGTGCTGTGTCAGGGTTGGGTGCAGCCTCACAGCTGAGGCCATGTCCTGGGAGTCATCTCCCACCTCTGTGCAGTCAGTGGCCTGTGCTCCCCACTGCCATGGTGGAGCCTTTGACAAATAAGTTTGCAGAATTTTAAAATATTGTGCACAGAATGTTTAATTTTTGGTGCAGAATTCCCTCGGGAGTAACTGATGAATTATCTTTGTTAATTTATTAGTGTTCTTCCCTCTTGATAAGACACAAAATAAGGCTCTCCTAGCTGACAAAGAAGCCACAGTTTAAAAGATGCAATTTTGTATGTTGTTACATGCAGCCTCACCTTACATATACACCTTGGACTGAACTTGTTTGCACAAGTCAGGTGAATGTGGTCCAAAGAGAAAGTGTGTGTGTAATAAATAAATATATATATATAAATAAAAGAGTCTGATCTTTTACACTAGTGTAAATCCAGAGTAATTCTAGTGAAGTGTTCAAATGATTACACTGTAGTTACTCTAGAACAGGGGTAGGCAACCTATGGCCCGTGAGCCGAATACAGCACGCCAGCTGATTTTCAGTGGCACTCACACTGCCCAGGTCCTGGCCACTGGTCTAGGGGGCTCTGCATTTTAAATGAAGCTTCTTAAACATTTTAAACACCTTATTTACTTTACATACAATAGTTTAGTTATATATTAGAGACTTATAGAAAGAGACCTTCTAAAAACATTAAAAATGTATTATTGGCACACAAAACCTTAAATTAAAGTGAATAAATAAAGACTCTGCACAGGGGCGGCTCTAGCAATTCCGCCGCCCCAAGCACGGCAGCATGCCGCGGGGGGCACGCTGGCGGTCGCCGGTCCCGCGGCTCCAGCGGACCCTCCGCAGGCACGCCTGCAGGAGGTCCACCTGAGCCACCCGCTGCCCTCCCGGCGACAGGCAGAGCGCCCCCCGCGGCATGCCGCCCCAAGCACGCGCTTGGCACGCTGGGGTCTAGAGCCGGCCCTGACTCTGCACACCACTTCTGAAAAGTTGCTGACCCCTGCACTAGAATTACATTAGCATAACTGAGACCAGAATCTGGCTCTTTGTGTTGAGGCAGGGTTTTGGATATCTGGATAGCTATGAGATAAGCACAGAAACTATCAGTCTGGCTGCAAACTAGGCCAGAGCTTTGCCTAAAGATTTGTGCTGCATGTTGCTTTTGTTGTCTGATATTCCTGTTCAGGTGTGTACATACATTAGACTAAGACAAAGTCTCCAGGATATTGTCAACTAACAGCTTCCCAGCAAACAACCCTCATTTATAATGCTCAGCAGCACTGAGAGTATGAATAGGAGCTTATATAGTGTATTTAGTCAAGGGCTGGTATTCAGAAGAGGAAAAACCCAATTGCAAAGATTTAATAATATTTATTTTCTTTCTGGCACTGATTTGAGATATTTTTTAATATCAAAATTGTGGCAAGTGAAAATGAAAATGTGAAATCTCTTTGGCTCTAAGAGACTGTTTACAGGCAGCTTGCTGGAAAGTCCCAACCAAACTGATGGAAATAACACTGTCCTGAATACAGTAGTCTGCCTGCTGTTCCTCAGCTGTCAAGCACAAGGCAGTTACTATTTAGCAGATATAAATTAATCTTTTGTTCCCGGTGCAATATGGGTAGTGAAAAATAATTGAAGGTTGGGAAAAGATGAAAGGGAAAAAGTATTTTAAAAGAAAGTAAGTCATCAGATTTTACATTTAGATCAGAAGATGATTTAGGTAAAAGTCCCACTGTGGTGTACAGATAACCTGGAGGAGTGATCTCATTTCAGGTGTCAGGAAACAGCTATTGAAAATAAATGATAATCAAGAGTTCATTTAGTATCTCCAATATAGTTGTTTACATCTATATGCCTCTGTTAAGGATAACAACTGATTAGTTTTGTTATGTAATAAAGTGGTTGAGTTTGTTCAGTAAGAGGGACTGGGTAAAACTATGATTTGTTAATTGTAACATTTTCCCCATCACTATAACTTTTAATAGCACTGCAAAGTGTGCCAGCATGTTTAGAGAATGAAGGGCTACAACATACAACACTTCAGGGTCTCACAGTGTTAGCACAATTTTGGAATTAAAAGTTAGGCTATGGCAGAATAAGTGAGACTTCTACTACAAGGACTCACTCTTGTAAGTTTTGAGCCTCTTGATAATGCTGAAGACAATCAACTCCTCTGGACTTAATTGCAATCCTAGTGAGCTCAGGAGTTGATGTTACTCAGCACCTTGCAGGATCAAGCCCCAATTCTCAATGCACCAGGCTTGAGAGAGTAGTACAGCAAATTACTTCCATATTTATTCTTTCAATACTTCAACATATAATCAAGAGGAGAAAGCTGTTACCAGAAAATTACAGTGTTCTATGGTAATGGTCCCAGAAAGTACTTCATCCCTTTCCTGCAGGATATTTCTTTAAGGGCAAAATAAAAAAGAATTTTGTCAACTATATGAGTCTACGGGACTCTGTGGAGGAAGATGTCTATAGTTCAAGTAACTTTGCAATACATCTCAAATCTTTTCCTTGCACCACATTATATTCAGAATTAGGAAACAATCCACTATCACCCTCTAAAATCTCACTCATCATTCAGAATTCCACTAAGGTTAGGAGGCCATAATTCTTGGCTCTGGTGGGAAACAACCTATTCAGCAAGTAAGCTGGTTTGTTGCAGAGACTAATATCCACCTTCTATCAACCACCAACCTAAAAACATTAGGTAGCTTGTAGTGAAAAGTGGAGCAGAAGGACATTTGTATAGGTATTGTGACAAAGCTCTGTCCTTATCACCACAGGTCCCACACTTTCTGGTGGATTTTGCTAGCCTCAGAGACTCACTGTGACACTCCACATAGCTCTTCTCTCCCTAGAGGCAAGAGTCACAGCCTACTAAGCCATTTTCATCATAAACCAGTGAGGAAGGGGAGAAGCTACTTTCCCTTGCATAGTCTCTATTGTCTCTCAGTCTCAGTGATTAACATCGGGAGAGGGAACCCAGGCCCACCCTCTGTTCCAGGCTCCAGCCCAAGGACCCTAATAGTATCAGCTATGGTAGTGGGTCTTTTGGAAACAGGACACATACAATTCCCTGGGCCACTTCCCCACAGCAGCCCCCTCCTCCTCTATATCTACTTCACCCTTACCTCAAGGCCTCCTTCCTTGTGCCTAGCATGGTTTGTACTGTTCGATTTCAAGCACAGCACAGCCCCACCCACAGGGTGACTGGGATACTTTTAGCTAGTTTCAGCTAGCTCCTGATTGGCTTCAGGTGTCCCAATTAACCTAGCTGTCTTCCTTGCCTTCTGGAAAGATCTTGATTGGCCCCAGGTGTCTTAATTGACCTGGAGTAGCTGCAATTTGCTTATCCTAGTCACAGGGATTTGTTTAGCCTGTGGTTAATATAGCTGTCTCCCACTACTTTACTATAGCCATCTGGCCTTGCCCCGTCACATAATGGTTTTCAATTTTAATTTTTATGTCTTTGTGAAGTCAAGTATACAACACAGTGTGTCAGACCTCTGACTTGCAAAGCTGGTCCCAAGACTAAGACATTTATTATAATCACTTTGCTATAGGCTGATCTGCTTGTTTGGATGGTACATTAGCTCTCCTACTTTTTATCTTTGGAACACTAAAATAACTATTTAAGTGCCCTTATGGTTCAAAATTACAGAAATGAGTCATCTTTTCTCAATTATAGCAGTAAAATTAGAACTCAAAAAACCCAAGAAAATGGTTTGGATTAAGTGAAACTTCTTTTTATTAATATACTGGAATTTCAATTGTTCAAATGTGCAGTGAATTCGTAGTTACAGTTACCAGTCTATTTTTGTACCAAGAGAAATATCACATAGGTTTAAACTTTCACATATGCATAGATGCTATTTTCACAGAAGTACTATATTTAGAACAATTATTTTTAATTGAGGAATTATTTCACAATCATTCAAATTACCAATGCAGTATCCTAATCACATACTTTCCACTAGATTTTAGAAACAAAATCATCAGACAAAGGAAAAAATTACACACAGTATCAATTCTATTGTATGTCTACTTTGAAGAAATTGCACAGCTTCTCCATGTTTTCTGTTGCTTTGCCATAAAGAGGATTGGCAAAGGAAGGGGCACTTGTATGTTTACTGGAAGCATGCTGGAAGAAAGACATAAAAATGTTATTTCAGCAGTAAGTGCTGTATGGAAATAGGTACAAGAATGGCAGTAGATATTAGGATATCCAAATAACATCTGCCCCAGAGACCATCCTTATGTTCAAACTAAGCCAAGAATCCCAAACATTTTGGCCCAGATTCTCAGCTGGTGTAAATGAGCATACTTCTGCTGAAGTAACTGCTTGCTGGGTGGCCTTGGGCTAGCCAGTTCATCTCTCTATATCTCTATTTCCCACCTGTGTCTGTCTTGTCTGTGTAGACTATAAGCATTTTTGGGCAGGGGCTATCTTACTATGTGATTGTACAGTCCCTAGCACAATGGGGCCCCAGTTCTGATTTGGGTCTCTAGGTGTTACTGTAATACAAATGAATAATGATGATCTAACCCATTGAGTACATTTTTGCTGCCTCGTTATTATAGGGGTGCTTTGGTTAAGTAACTGATTGCTCATCCCTGGAGTGGTGTTTAATGCACTATATACATTGACTTATGGACAAGGATATAAAGTTACTCTCCAGGGAAGGCCTTTTGTCATCCCTGACCATTTCTAGAGCAACTGCTTTACTGATAAGGGTTAAACTGCTGCATGACTGTGAAATGCTATGCTACATTAAGCAACTGAATGAAGTTCATGGCAGTAGCTTCAGCAGTACCTGGGTTGCATTGCTGCTAAAAGTTGTGAATGGTGGAATATCTATGAATTTTAGTAAGTTCCTAGCCCTTCCTTTAATATTACATTGATGGCACCTCCTAATACTGCTATATATAATAAGGAAAGATGAAATCCTATTTAACAGATTATCTAAGACTCTTCTGAGAGATTATTATAAGCAAGCAATGGAATGGCTAGTAGCACTTAGAACCATGACAGTGAATTTCCATTTTGTAAAACTCACAGAGAAGCTTCAATTTAAGGTTGGCACCTCTCAATACAATTTGGTAGCATAATTATTTGTCTTGAAATTGTCTTAATTATGAGATGAACACAATACATCCAGAAGAGCAGTCTGTTTGCATTTGCTGTATTTGGTATATGAAACATTTCAAATTGAGTAGATGTCTTAGTCCTTTTAGAGAGGAAAACCCTAATAAGGAGATTCGAAAAACATTTAATTTAAGATTTGCAACTTAATTCAGAATTTCAAATTAAACTCCATACAAGGTTGTTTCAAGCAATAATTTTGTTAAAAACAAACACTTTGTAGTAAAGTCATCTTCATACTTAGTACTGTGCCTAACTATGCTTATCTATGGAATCTTTTCTGTAATATTTAGCAAATGCAAGCAGAAACAAGGCAAAGTAGAGAAGTAGTTTGTCAATAATGCAATAATTCGAGAGAGGTTTGAAATACCCATCATAGGAATGAACACAGCATTTTGAAAAGAAAATTATTGATACATACCTCCTGCTGCGTTTGCCATGGGGAAACACTGATTTGAACAATGGGTGAGGCAATATACTCAGGAGTCTACAAAAGAGATATATTAGGTTCAGAGCAACTGTATTCAACAGTAAGTGACATTAAAGAGATACACACCAGAAATATTGCCATCAAATGATACAACTGAGAGAAAAAAATTAAAGATAAACAACAAATTATACAATTATATGGGCAAAAATTTGGTAATGGTAGATCTAGGTTGAGACAGTCAGGAAGGTCAGTTAAACTGAGTTTGTTAAGTACTTAATTGATTTCATCTGAAGATTAGTGAGACTTTTACTGTTTGACTATATTTTCTGATTGGAGATATGAGTCACTCAAACGTAATGTTCTTTAAGCTCTGGGAAAATAGCGTAACCTTTGTTTTGGCTCTTGCAGAAAAAATTATAGAAAGCACATATCATTCTATTCTTAAAGAAAACAAAAGAGAAAATCCAGTGGAGCACCGAATTTCAATCACAGTGCCAGGGATCTTTCATCCAGTATGAAAATATCTCTTCTGACACCACACTTCTGTTTGTCAACTTGCTATTAAATGAAGCCTGTCAAGAATCTATTTTAACTAAAATAGAAGTGTCCTAGTAAAATGGACATGATCGTAATGGGAATGTTTCCAGCATGGTCTTACAAACCCAAACCTGCAAGTGAATGAATCTGATCTAATGTTTCCAAAATCAGATGTGAGGAACTTTTTATAGAAAGTAAATGGCATGTCATCGTTAATCCTGTTTAATACTCTGGTGGAATCTGATATTACTTACTGAGGAAAGGATGAGACATTTTATTTGCCATAGCAAAACCAGCCTAATTCTTATAGCTCTGATAAGAGTAGTCTCAAAATGAGGTAGGGAAGATGCTTTAAGATTTAATTTGCACCTTTTATTTCCAAGGCATATGGATAATGTTCTTCATATGGTTTATTTTTTAATTTAAAATAATTCATAATACCAAAGCTATGTAACTGAGATGCATTCAGTTAATGGGTTGAACTATCTAACTTACAGCAGAATTTTTGGCCCACTATATAATTTGATGCTTGAATCTTTTCTTCCTGAATCTTTACAAACGTATGAAGCTGTTAGATGTATAATATAATTAGCAATGTTTTATTAGTAGAGTAAACTCAGTTATGTTCAACAAACGGGATTAGGTAAAGCAGTCCCAATAATGATATATTCTGCAGTATTTTTGTCTACTATAATATTTTATAGCAATGCACATTGCAATGTGTTTAAAAGATTAGAGTGCATATCATAGTTTTCACTAAATCCAGTGGTGTTGCATATGTAGCTAAGTGCTGTAGTTTAGCTAGCCCTCTGTCTTGAAAATGCTCTTTATTTTCAGAGGCATGAGGAGAGAGGGAGGCCTAGTGAATGGGCATTTGATCTAAATATCTGACTAAATACTCTAGCCAAAATAGGTGTTATTCAGATTCACCAGCCAGAGAATATTAGCTGTAACCACAAAGACATTTCTAACACTATATTGCCTTCAAATGGGTCTATTAGTATGCTGAAAATACAGTGTAGCAGAAATCTTACCTTGACTGCCAGTGGCAACGTAATAGTTTTGTAAGACTTATTTTCTTTATTTAAAAACATTCATTTGTTTCCCTGGGCAGCGTGTTTGAACAACACTGTAGCTTTGTACTTTCTATTTCTGTAAGTGTACAACTGGCTATTGCTACTTACCTTTACTTCCCCAGGTGATCTATGATCCTCATACAATGGGTTAGTGAATGCAGTATTATGGATTTCCTCCAGGTTCCTTAAAAAGACATAGACTCTCAAATAATAAAACTGGTTAAGGCTGAGCCAAAAAAAATAAAGGGCAAAATTCTTTCCTGATATAACTCCACTGAAGTTAATGGAATTACATAGGAGATGAATTTGGTCTGATGCGTTTTGTTCTGGGTCTGTGAACTAGCAGTTTTTGAAAAGACAGTAAAAATAGAATTGTTTAACTTGCTTCTGCTAAAAATTAATATATTATTGCACATCCAAGGACTTATACAGCATGGATTTACAAAGTGTAGTGTAAGGATATTTGGATCTATACAATAGGTCAAACTCGGCCAAACAGGGTAAGTTATGGACTCAGGCCTTTTCTACACTTTCTGCACTGACCTAAGTAACGGTACTCCAGCTAAGTGAATAATGTAGCTGGAGTTGATGTAGCTTAGGTCGACTTACTGTGGTGTCTACACCATGCTGCGTCAATGGAAGACGCTCTCCCACTGACTTACTTTACTCCTATTCTTCCAGTGGAGTACCAGAGTTGACCAGAGAGCACTCTGCAGTTGATTTAGCTGGTCTTCACTAGACCCATTAAATTGACCCCGGCTTCATCGATCGCAGCAGCATCAATCCCCGATAAGTATAGATATGGCCTTCAAAAGCTTACACTTTAATGGCACAAGCAGGCCTGGCCCAAAGACATCACAGTACAGTGCAGTGCAGTAAGGAAGAGAGTGGCATGTGGTCTTAGACCTGAATGCTATACAAAACAGATTATTTTAATGGAGGCGAGCCTGATGCTGTTAGGATGCTGTTCCAAGAATAAGGGGGTAACTTGCAAGAAGACACAAAGTCAGGAATGGTTGAAAGAGACAGAGGGAATTTTTGGGGGTGGAGAGCATAACAGAGTTATGGGCAGAGGAAGACAAGAAGGGTATAAAGGAAATATGAGCAGGAGCAAAGTTCTGGTTTGCGCTGAAAGAACCTGCTCTTGCAAATTGCCCTCACTCCCTTTACTCTCTGACTTCTAGTTGGAATTATATGTCTTGCTTTTCAGCAGGACATGACTAGCCAAGCGGGCCGCTGCAGCTCACTCACCCTTGGTAAGTCCCAATTATTAATCAATCTTTTATCCATAAACAAGCAGATTTTCAACTTCCTAATCAAACTGCTTATGATTTTTTTGAGGTATGGTGAAAACAGATTGGAGTACTGTTGCCAGACATTCAAACAACAAAGCTAGTAGGCAGGGTAAGTAAATATCACAACAACACTGCATGTGCCTTATTAAAAGTGCTATATTGGGAGCAATATGTGGGATGAAATCATTTTCTTTATATCATTGTGCTAGAACAGACAGCAGTTTGTTCACTCCAGCATCCTATTACTAATGTGGATGCTGCAGAGAGAGGCATAGAACTGCAGTATTACACAGAAGATGAAAATTCTTCCTGATGCCAGCTGGTTATCAGTTTACACCCTAATCTTAAACTTCTTGAGCAGTCAATTTTACTAAATATATAGCAGTGACTTGAGTTAATCTCATTCCTCCAATACTTGCTGTTACTTGACATTACTCTCACTGGAAACGATAGCTCATGACTGCAGCCATGAGCTCTACGTCCATCACAAGGTCTCACAATGGGAATTAAGTTACTTATCTTGTGTCAGCCCTCAACAGTAAAGGTTAAACCAACTTATCACTCACAAATATCATAGTCCAAAATAATCAGTCAATAGGTCAAGCTTATAAAATGCAGCCACGTAGAATACTTTGCATGTGAAAAGCCAATAAATCTCAGATTAACAAAACTGGAAAAAGAAGGGATCAATTAGGGGGAAAAATGCCAAGTGGTTGGCTTTTTAGGATAAACAAACTAAACCAAATGTATGGGTAAAACAGCTCAGATAGAATTGAGTTTTCTAGCATAACCAGAGCAACCACAAAAAGGAAAGGAAAGAATTAATCATCTTGGGTTGCAGAGCAGATCACATGGGTGATGCTTTTGCTAAACTCATTTCCATGATGGAGCAGCAGCTGTTGCTTTTGTACAGATTCCACTCACCACAAATAGCATTGCACACTTATCAGAGATGGGAGAAAGTTGCATTGATCACAGAAACACTTGTCAGTGTTTAAACAGATCGTTGAGCTGCATAATGCTTTTTTAATGGAAAAATCAATGTATTTGGATTTAATTGGTTTTGATGTGACAATTCAGAATTCTGTAACTTAATCTTGACTGCAAAACCAAACATTGTCAGTTTTAGCCAGAACACAACAGTCTATGCAGTCTATGTTAGAAGAAGAGTGTGCCCTCAATTGAATTTTACCACACTCATAACAAAAAAGAAAAACAAAACAAACAAACAAAAAAAAACAGCTAAAGGACAGACAAGTCAATTCTAATTACACTAATCTCTTGAACACATACTTTATAGATGTTTCAGACTGTAAATATAGCAAAAGGTCTTAGTTCCTAAAATATTTACAAAGCTTTTTACACACAATTTAGGCTTGAAAATATAGTGTAGTCATTCCATTCTGCAGAGGAAATGTATGTCAGGGTGCAATCTGGGTAGACTCAAAAGACAGTTATGGTGACTGGTTTAGAATTACTGTACCTCTGGGTTTCTTGCTTGATTAGGCTGCTAATATACTGTCTTGGCTGCCTAGTTCTGTACTTCATTTTCTTCTCAGTTATTTTTTTTTATTTTTTAAAGGCTTTTGCATCTCTCATCTTGGTCGTGCTCAACTCTAAGACTGAGTGATCTCCTGGTTTTCTCTCCTCCAGTTACCTTGTATTCCCTATCCTAAGTGTAATAGCCATCAGAAATATAATTTCTGAAAAAAGGCAAGAATAAACCAAGATCTTCTTACTATGGCATAGAATGTCCTCTCCAGGAAAATGCAGTGGTGCTGGAAATAGCTCCTATAGAAACAAAGGTGGCATTTGGAGTGCTTTCATAGGCTGATAAAACAGCTTATGGAGAAGAGCTACATGCCTGTTCATGCCCAGTCTTGTGCTTTGACCAGAAGACCATACCTCCTCTCTCCTCCTGTCCAAAAGAACAGCCTCCATCTCCTGCCACTATCTCCTGTAACCCATTTCCCCAGAATTTCTGAGTCTGTTTACTCTCTGATCCCTGCCTACTAGTGATGCTGCTGACAAATCCCAGGAGATTTGGAGTTCTGTGCTCACTGGGACTGACAGGAACATCATCTCCCAAGGTACGCTAACACTGTCTCTGGTGGACCAGGCAAAGGGTGGATAATAAAAAGAATCAGAAGACCTAGGGACACTGGCAGTGCAGTAGACCGCACAAATAAACACAGCTGAGCAGCTTGAAAAAGGATTTTCTAGTAATTGTTTAACATTTATCCTGGAAGGGAAAAAAATCAAGCTTGGGTTGACAACTGCAATGAACTGGAAGGCATCTTAGCACCTTGCTTCCATTCAGTCTGGAAGGGCATCTGCCACGGAGAAAGGATCATGGCTGGCAGCCATGCACTGAGCCTGGGCACCTCACCTCTGGATCACAAGCAGGAATGTGGGAACCTGTCAGGTTTCTTCCAGGTTTGGGGTTTCTCTCTCTACAAAAGTTGCCCAAAACCCTAACTGAGAGCCATGTAGTCATTGCCATATTGGAATGTCATTGTGGCAGTGATATACACAGCTGTCAAGCCATGGGGCTGGCTGCTTTTGTCCATTAGGAGAAGAAAGAAAGATACAATTTAATCCAACAGGTCTCATCATGTGAGTCATAACCCTTAATCCAGCAGCTGTATAAGGGTAATAGGCCTGCTCCTGTTCCCTGTAGCTGCTTTTCTGATGAGCAAGATATGCTGCATTAGTTATGGTAGAATGTTGATTAGTGGGGTCTCCTCAGCAATAGCCTCAGTCACTAGAGTTGCACTGTTTAGCAGTGATGTTGGGGGAGAGAGGGACAGTCGTGAAGAGAAAAAGGTCTGCAGTAAAGTAGGGGCATGAAGGGGATGAGGTGGCTTTTGAAGATGAAGCCTGGAGAAGAGAAACTGAGGGTGAGGGGAGTCTGACAATACAAAAATGATGTGGACAAGGCAGAAGAGCAATAGGAGTTGACAATAAAGAGACACCCTGGTAGCTAGTTGTGTGTTTGGGCAGGGGGGAGGGGAGGAACTGGCATTAGAGGATGAAAATTGGGGGGAGATGGGCAGAGAGAAAGAAAGATTAGGAGAATTGACACCATAGAGAGGACAGACAACTAGCAGTAGAAAGAAAGAGAGAGAGAACAAAAAATCCAGAAAATGCAAAAAGAGAGAGAGAGAGGAGAGACTGGACTGGACTGTAGGAATGGAAAGAAGGGTTGAGAGAAGAGGAACAGAAAAGGCAGAGAGTGTTGCTAAGGTAACCCCAAGAGACCTGTCAGTGATCTGTGAGTCTGAGAGGTATTTTTCAAAGATTATGAGAAAATGAACCACTGGTTAAAGAGACCCTATGTAGCAGCATCATAGAAACAGCACTTCTTTATTCAAGCCATTCTTGCAATGTTTTTCCTTTCTTCTTTGATAATTATGGTGGAGTCATTTTATATTTTGGCATGTCAGCAGAGAGACTGCTTTTATTTGCACAGCCAACAGCACATGAGGCACGTGACGGATAGGGCCCCGGCTCTGACGACCTCACAATCTATAGGAGTGTGGGCATGGAGGGGGGAGAAGAGAATGGGGGAAGTGATGATAAAAGTGTGAATGGTGAGAGAGAAGAGAGCACACAGTTTAGTAGTTCCATAAATTTTGTTTGAATTCTTATTTGTCTATTCAGTCTTTCTGCACTAATCCTTTTTTATGGTTTTATTGTTAAATGTTTCTATTCCATGCAAACTAATTTTCACATGGAGGGGGATGCTTTGAAAACAAAAAGTTCTTTAATTTTTTGCAAACATTTTAGAAAACATTTAGGGCAAAACTGCTCTCTGAAGTACAGACAGTGCCTGCTGGCTTCCAGGGGACTTGGAGGGGTGCATCTGAGAATTGAATTTGGCCTTAGAAGTTTTGAGAAACCACAGATGTCTCCTATGTCCTCCCATTTAAACATCAAGTAAAAAAAAGATGGGCATTTCTGAGCTGTTATGGATCCCAAGGCTCTCTAATTCAGTAATAACCACACAATATTGCATTTAAGGTACTCTAAGCAATCAAGATGCATTTCATTGTTTCCAGTTGAAGGTCCGCCAAGGTCAGCTTGTGGTGCAAAGCTAGGTTTTATGTTTATAGCTGCATATTTAAGGCAAACAGACTGAGAGGAGATTTAAAAGCTGAAACCTCAGAAACTGGGCAGTTAGCCGTTGCTTTGTGGTACATTTTTGTCTGCTTTTGCACACAATAAAAGGCTTCACTTACGTTCTTGGCACTTTCTTCTTCCAAAGGAAATACAACATAGCGACTGTGATTTTGATCAGTAGGAAAGCTAATGCAACACCCAAGCCAGTCCAAATATCTGCAAAGTCAGACCAATGAAAGAGAAATAAGCACAGGGAAACAGTAAAAGAATGGCTTGAATGCTGTTAATGTCTTTTCACCTGACCTACCATTTTGAAGGAGAATGGAAACTGAAGTTGGGGGAGGATTAACCTTGGTGTGGCAACGATTTCCTTGCCATTCTTTTCCACATCTGGGAATAACATAAAAGAAATTTATGAGAAAGGAAGACCTGGGAATGCTTTCAAGCAGAGAATGTAGGGAACATGCTGACTGACAGAAAGCACTGGAAAGTACAGTTCAGGTAATCCAAATGCTCTTGGGCATTTATAGCTGTGTCCAGAATGCATAACCTGCAGGATCAACATTTATGGACTGAAAAGGCAAATTATACACACAAAAAACAATCCAGAAAGCATCAGAAGCAGCCCCCACGTTTAGCTGCTCTGTCATCACTGTCCATCACCAAACAGCATTGTTCTATACCAATACTTGACCAGTGTGACTCATTCCCCTGTTATTCCTGTTTTCTTTGGCTCCAGTGAGAATAAGAAATATTTCTGAGTAGAGAGTCCAGTCCCCCCAGTGGAGAAGAAGGCATGGGAGCAGGGAATGGAGAGACAGAATCTGTTTCTTTTTCTTTATTGCTATCCAATCATTTGTTGTTTTATTCTTTTCAAAATACAATCCGTAACCAAATTTCCACTGAAAAACCGACTAACCAAAATAGACCAGCCACTATAACCCTTTCAAATGACTGTAAAGTTGCTGATCCCTTCACTTTAAGTGGCTAGAGGTTCAACTGTGGAATCCATAGAGCACACTCTCAGTCTCACCATATATGAAGGCAATTGAGAGACAGAGAGAATCAGCTTAGTGCAGCGATTTCACTGACCTATGAATACATAGATCCAGAAGCATGTCTATAATCCCGATATCTAGGATGGTCTAGCATCCTGGTAATTATGATGGCCTCTTGCCTTTTACAGATGCTAAACTCCTTCTCTCCATTACCAATTTGTTTTAATATTTTAATTTAGAGCCAATAAACCACACACAGACTCTTACGCTGAGTTTTAAAATATGGATAGGCAAATCTACATATTGTGTGAATTACACATGTACAAACAATATTAAAAGAACATTATTAAGGTTGGAAAGTCAAGCATTCAAAGGTAGGAAATCCCAGAATTAAGGTTGCTTGTACAACCTGAAATTGGCCCCTTGTGCCTGTGCATTATGATCCAGTCTTTAATTATATGATCACTTCTCTTTATGTTTCTCTATAAAGGGGCTGGGGGGAAGAAAGAGGGATTTCAGAGATCATGTAGTTTAAGGCCAGAAGGGATCATTAAGTCATTTAGTCTGACCTCCTCCTTATCACAGGCCATTACATTTCACCCAGTTATCCCTGTATTGAGCCCAACTTGTGTTTGACTGAAGCATATCTTCCAGAAAGATATCCAGTCTTGAGCTGAAAAAATCAAGATCTGGAGAGTTCATTACTTTGTAGTTTGTTTCAAGTATCAATCACTGTCCCTGTTAAGAATTGTGCCTTATTTCTAATTTGAATTTGTCTGGTTTCAGCATCCAGTCACTGGTTCTTCTTACACTGTTTTACTAGATTAAAGAGCCTTTTCGGCATTCAGTGTTTTCTCCCCATAAAAGTACTTATACACTGCAATCAAGTCATCTCTCAGTCTTCTTTTTGATAAGCTAAACAGTTTGAGCTCTTTGCATCTTTTAAGGTACTGTATTTTCTCCAGCCTTCCATCTTTTTTTTTGTTCTTTTGTGCACCCCTCATATTTTTCAATATTCTTTAAAAAATGAGGACAGCAATACTGGATACAGTAGGGCAGTATTGGTTTCACCAATGCTGTATACAGAGGGAAATTTGTCTGCCTCGCCTCCTGTTTACACATCCAAGGATCACATTAGCCCTTTCTGTCACAGCATGTTGAGATGCTTATCCACTATAACCCCTAAATCCTCTTCAGAGTCACTGCTTTCTAGTATACAGTATCCTGTTCTGTAGGAATGGCCTTGCCTTCCTTGTTCCTAGGGGTATATCTTTGCAGTTGGCTATATATATTAAGTGGATTAAGAAATGGCTAACTGACAGATCTCCAAAAGTAGTTGCTATGGTGACTCATCATTGAATGGGGGTGTTTCTCACAGGATTCCACATAGTATAGTACAGTACTAGGATGAAGCTATTGAACATTTTCATCAGTAATCTGGAAATGAATATAAAATCACTGCTGATAATGGAAAGACATTTTGTGAAGCAAGAGAAGAGTAGAAAGGGAGTTCACCTACTAGTCATGCCTTCTAGCCTTGGCTTCACCATTTAATTTATTTTTTTCCCTTTTATCCGTTGGTAGGGGAAATTTAGTGTAGTATCAGCCACTGGAATAGAATGTAAATCCATCAGACAAGCCCTGTTTGTAATCTGGAGATTCACCCAAATCCTTCTGAGGTTTAGCCCTTTATTAATTACAAATGGGCATCTTCCCAAACAAGCTGAGATACCTGCAGATTTCACCAAACCTAGAAATAAAATGGGGTGGGCTTTTTTTTTCCGATCAAAACCCAACCCAGCATATGTGGATGCTGAATGTAGCTTCTACTGAAGCCAAACTCTTTTCTGGATAGAGAGGAGGAAGGTGTACAAAATGTCTTTACAGACGTTTGCCTACATTCATGTAGGGCCAGATTCTGATCCTCTTACTCATGTCGAATAGCACCTTATACCACATATGCACTCACTGACTTCAGTAAGACCATTTGTGGAGAATGTACTCTCCAATTTGAATGGAGGGATCTGGTCCTTAATGATTAAAGAAAGATGTTAAACATAGCCAGTCCATGAATTAAAAACAATTGCAAATAGTATTTCTGTACAAGCCATACAATGAAATCTCAATTATCCCAAAGGAGTGGGGGACATTGGGAATGCTGAGATAATTGAGAGAAATTTCAAAATCAATAAATCAAATGAGCATGACCTTATTCAGGATAACAAGGAGCTCTGGATAACTGAGATTCAGAAAAATGACACTACTATTTGTCAGCAATACACAGATGACATCCTGCATTGCATCACTTTCATAGCAGATCCAAAGAAATCTCTCAATATCCAATGTCTGCCCGAGATCTGGTTGAGGTGGCACTGGTTGGGAGAGGGAAGTATTTGACTAACTTGTCAGCTCTATAACATTGCCTCAGATTGTTAAGGCAAACTTCAACCTTAGTGTACAACTGGGAGGGAGGAATAGCTCAGTGGTTTGAGCATCAGCCTGCTAAACCCAGGGTTGAGTGTTCAATCCTTGAGGAGACTACTTAAGGATTTGGGGCAAAAATTGGTCCTGCTAGTGAAGGCAGGGGGCTGGACTCAATGACCTTTCAAGGTCCCTTCCAGTTCTAGGAGATAGGTAATAATTGGAGATATACCAATTTCTCACTGTTTCTGAATATCCAAATAGCCATTGCCACAAAAATTACCCTTTTCCCTGGATGGTGGCAAGAAGACCACACCTCTTCCTGACAGATACAGATTTAGGCACAATAATCTAGGCATTCATGGCTCTTGGTTTGGTTACTGTGATTCTCAATTCCTAGGTATGAAATTGCTGAAACTGTAAAAGTTAAAATTGATCAAGAATCTGACAGCCTGACCACTCAACAACACAGGCTGTAGAGAGCATGACTCCAAGGTGTTTCACTGGTTCCCCAGGGAATTTTAGGTCAAACACAAGGACTTGGTACCATTCTCCCAGAAATCCCCAATTTTCAGCTTCACACTACATGATTAGCACAACAGCACTGTTCAGTGGAACACAGAATTGTTGACCCTAAGAGTGAAACTCATGCATGCAGAAGACCGAACTTTCTCTGAAACTAATTCATAAAGCTGGAGCTCACTCTTGAAAGAGACCAAGATGATCCTAAGACCATCAGCAGAACCAAAGACAAAACCCTATTTCTTTGACCAGGCCTTCACACAGGAACTCTGTACTAAAAAAACCCACAGGAAAATGAACTAAAGAGAACCAACCAAACCCATACAACTGAAAGGAGAGAGAGATTTATGTGTACACCTCTATGGACTTGATTCTCCATTGCCTTGTGCCTTGCATAATCACTTACATCTTTGCAAAATGGGTGTAAAATGTCATCATTCTGATCGGGTGGTGATTTACACTCACTTGCTTCTCACAGGTATATATGACTAGCAAAGGTGGAAGGCAGCAGAAAAATCAAGCTCATAGTCTCTCTTGGACCTGTTTTGTAAGTAAAAAAAATAAATAAAAATCTCCACAAAAGATGTGCAAGGCAATCTCCTGATTCAATAGCAAATTAGACTGTAAACTCTAAATTAGATTAAGCTCTATCAGGGCAGGGAATATGTTTCCATGTGTGTTTGTAGGGCAAATGACAAAATAAGGCCCAATCTGGACTGAGGCCTTTGGGCATTATTGGAATAATGCAAAAAATAAATAACAGTAATCATAATATCAGGCAGATACATAAGGAAATGAAGGCAGATTTCTTAGCCCTCATTATATAGATAGATATAATCTTGGTGTCTTACTGTCTTGAAGTGAATTTTAATTGCTCTAACAGCTCCAGGTAGGTCTGTGCAGCTTGTGGTGTAAACCCAAGAGTCCGGTCACTTGAAGTCAAGTTAATGAAGAAGAACACTCCTAATTACCTTTCCCACTGCTGTGATTACACTGTACTCACAGCACATTACTTTCAGTTGAAAGGCAGATGAGTTGCTTTCATCAAAGTCACTATTAGTTTCCTCTTAAGATTTGGGCATTTGGAGATACACAAATTATGATGTGAAGGAGAGACCCTCCAGGACAGAGGTCAAATATGCTCTCTGGGCAATATGTTAAGTCTCCACCAGCAGGGGTGGCAGGAGTTTTGAAGGCATTCCTTAAAAAAGCCTCTCTTACCCTGGAGCTATTCATTTTATTTTGAAGTCAGGTGATTGTAGAAATCACTGAATAAATCCCTTGAGCCATAAAGCTCTGAAGTTCCACATTAAGAGCGTACAATTAATTTGCTTGGACTAATTTCTTGCTGACTAATTAGCAGTTGCACATTTCAAAGAAGTGCTAGGTTTCTAAAAGCCATCCAGCGCCTACCTGAACTAGGGAGATAACCATTCCTATCCATCCAGGCAAGGGGCATCCTCATAGTGAAAACAGGAAGAGGAAGAGAGAGAAACACAGATAAACCATCATTTAGAATCCTTCCATCCCAGTACACAATCCTAATCTATCCTGTCTGATAAAATGTCTTCCACTATTAGCAAGTTCAGATGGGAGAGTCACCCTGGAGTGAGACGGTTTTAACTCTTCCAATTTTGCCCCTAGGATTTCCAACTCATTACTCCCTAATACCTATACTGGTAATGCTGTGGAATGAACTATAGCACTGCCTATGTTTCTGCCTGGGCCTGTGGTCGTGGCTCATTTAACTCAGGAAATAAGGAACAGGGAAGATTTTTTCCTTTTACGTGTTTGTACAGGGCAGGTCTAATTTACCAGGAACATGTCTGGATGACACACTGCTGCATCTCAGGCTACAGAACTTTACATTACATTAAGGACTGTACATGTAAATCTCAAAACAATTAGAACTAATGCAAATGCTTATTTCCAATGCCTTCACTTTGATTTAAATATCTCCAGCTTGGGTCTGATTCTCTACTTGTGCAGTGATTTGCACTTGTGCAAAGTGGATGTAAAATGCTACCTCTCGGATGTAATAGCATTATACACCACCCTTGCACAGGAGTAAATGACATCACCAGTGCAAGGCAGTGGAGAATCAGGCCCATGACCTTCAAATGTAGAGGTGATATGAGCTCCTCATTAGCTGAGCAGGAAAAACACTCAGTGAGCTGTATTTTAAGCGAAGGGCTTGATGTATTTGAATAACTGAATGCTGAAAGCTGCTGTTTTCCCTACAGCAATAGTTACTAATGTTCCATAATGAGGAAGCTGCATGGATGTCAAACAGTGTTCTGCAGTTCTGTTTTAGAGTCCAGCAATCCTTTGTCAATCCATTTTATTGGCAATACCTCATTCAAGGGCTCTCCTGTTTAGTGTGGGAGCTGATAAATGGTAAAACTACTTTTAATCACAAATAAATGCTTCAGCTAAAAGTATTAAACTTACTCTCCTCACGTGAAAGTTAACCTCTCAAGTGCCAGATAAAATTTTCAATAAAGTAATTTAAAAGGCAGATTAAATTACTAATCGCTGCTGGGAACTCTTTGTGATAATGGAAATACAGACAGAATAATTCCATGTGTTTGTTTATTTTAATCTATACAAATATATATCGAGGAATGCCTAGCTAAAGCCCTAGGTACCCTGACACAAGTTATGGGAACCCAATATAATAATTGGTAGCTAACCTAATAACATCAAACAAAACTCAGTACCCTGCAGAACTCCCGCAAACCTTCCCACGCCCCCTGCAGACTCAGATCTCTATCAAGCCCCTCCCTTAAAGAATAGCCAGAGAAAATAGATGAGATTGTGGACAGAATAAGCATATGAAAACTGTAAAAGTACCACCAGCACACCATGGGAAATCAAATTTCAACTTCTGCCTAATACAAGAGTTCATGAAGCAACTCAATCTGCTTCTGAAATACAGTCCTCAGTTAACTAATGGCAAGTCCAGAGTTAACCATCCCTGCCCTTAAATCAGCATCAAACCACACCCTCTCCCCTCTTCTTCACTCCCGACCCCCCTAACTTTCAGTTAGCTGCTGAGCCAAACTAACTCCTCCCCATGAGCCCTCTTGGTGTCTCCTAATTTCACTTTCATTAGTCACAGAGAAATCATGATGAGCCATGTCATGTATAAATTCAAAATGGCTCTAGAGCAAGCTAATTTAGTCAAACAATTGTTTACTTTGAGTGTGATCAGAATTAGGGAAAGGGAACAAGACATGGATGAGTATCAATATTGCAACATTTTCTTATTTTTTAAACTAAGATTTAAATTTTAAATTTTTTATTGACATTTTTGGACCGACAATGATTTTGTACTTTGGTTGTTGTATACGCTTGAGATACGCCTGTCTCCTAAACTGTCACACTGCACTAATCTCGTGACTGCTTCATGATCACAAATTCACTATTGCTGCATTTGTAACATGGGTATATGGTGATTATAATGTAGTGCCAACAGCGTGCAGGAGGGGTGCTATATCCATTCATGCCATTCAACATACTCCCAGCCTGGGCACAGGCTAATGGTGGGGCCAAGGTATAAATGAAAGAAACAGTTTTGTTCTCTGTGAAACACAGAGACTTTAGTTATGTCCAGGGGCTGTGTAGGGATATAAGAGGGTTCCTTGCACTCCCACCCCTGTTTCCCCCCGGGCATCCATAGGACAATTGGGCACAGTCTGGACCAATATTAAATATAAATTCCTGTTGTTCTGCAAAGTGGGGAAAATATAGGGTGAAACGCAAAAGTCCTTCCAATGCATTGCTGACATATGCTTTCTCTCTGCAGAGTCGCAGTGAGTGGCGTTTAAACGGTCTTACTATTAAATATTACACTACCACCTTCACTATAAGCCTGTGAGCATGCTGAGGACAGCAACTCTTCATTGCTTCATGGCAGCCAATGTTTAGAGGAGTATGGGACAAAGGCAGCCCACTCCCTCAGTACCATAATTTCCCATGTCCACTCCCATTGATATAATTGATTTAATCAAGAAAGAAACAAACACAAGTTCTCTGATACCTCCCTGTTGCTGTTCCAAAATGCTGGTACCCATTATTCATTAGCTAATGTCATATGATTTGCAACAGCAGATGACATGAGTACTGTGAATATACCCATGCTGTCTGCTGATCAGAACAACAGCTACAGGCCAGGTTGCCCTCTGCCTCCTCCTGTGGTAAAACCCATGGGAGGAGAAGACTCTTTGTGTTGGGGGTGGGAGCACTAACATTGCATAGAAAGAGCTGCAGACCCAGCCTTCAAATCCCACCGATACCAAAGGAGGCCAGACCCATCTATGCAGACCCCTTATGTCTCTGCACCCACTCAGGAATTCTGGTGCTCTCCAACTCCCTAACAGCATGAATTTTAGTCCCAGTGGAGCCAAGCTGTCTCCCTTTGCTGCATCTGAGCCGCCATCATCATCTCCCCTTAAAGGGGGTTTCCTACTGCAATGGAGTCCTCAATGAAAAGGTAATGTAGCCCCATCTGTATTGAAATTTCTGAGCAGAAACTTCATTGTTAAAGTTTATGGTTGACAAATGCAAAGTAATCAGTATAGCAAGGAATGATATGATGTATTCAAACACTCTGCTGGATTCTAATTAAATTGTAACCACTCAGCCCAAAGATCTGGGAATTGTTGTAGCTCGCTCAATGAAAACATTGGCGCTCTCTGCAGTAGTCATCAAAAAAAGCAAACAAAACAGTAAAGAGGCATAAGGAACAGGATGGAAAACTGGGTTCAGAGATGGAAGTGCTTAGAGTTGTGTAGGAGAGATTGAAAAGGCTGGGTTGCTTAAGGATGTGAGCAGAAGTATACATGATAAAGCTATGTAAAATAACAAATGGTACCTGGAAGGTAAAGTGGGTCCATCTATTGATCCTCTCGTAATATAAGAGCATTCAATGAAACTGAATGGAAACTAAGGTTATATTGATAAAATAGAAACACTGCTATACAAAGCGTAATTAAGTAAGATGCCATTGAGACCAATTGTTTAGTGGGATGTATCAGAGAGGACTTTTTAAAAATGAGGAATAAAACCCTCATCGGTCATTGCCTAAGCCAATCGTTACCTGATGGCAGTTTAGAAGAAACTTTTCTTTGGGTAGGTTATTCCATTACTGTCCACTATGAAACTTTCCTTTGAAGTATATGCTTCTGTCAGCTACTGTCAGGATACAGACCACGTGGACCAATGGTCCATTTACAGGGTGGTAATTCAGTGCTCCTATAACTTGTAGCTTCCATTTAACAAGCATGTAGATATTGCAAATAGGTTTATATCTGCCTGCAATAATTGTATCTAATTAGATTTTCTTTTATTTTGTGGAATGAGGAGGCCTTGAACAAATTTAAAGAATGAATGTCAGCTGTTAAACATCTACATGAAACAAGCTCTGGACTGAAAGCATGTGAGTGAGCTTTGTAACACATGCACAATTGGATGTAACTTCTCATCAAGTCTGGAGAAACCACTTACTGCTGAGGAGAAGGCAAAGGGTTGTCTTGTTTTAAACAGAGCTGGTTGGAAAAATAGAGATGAAACTTTTTGTCGGAATTTGCCAGTTCGTCAAAATTGAAACATTTTGCAGATGGTCCCATTTTGATTATGTTCTGACAGAACGCAGGCAGCTCACCCACCCAGCTCCTTACCCACCCAACCTGGTGGGCTGGCAGTCCAGGATTCAAGATTCCCAGATCCTTACCAGCTCACCTGGCAGGCTGATGGGAAGCTGGGAACCTGGAAGCCCTGTTTGTCCCGGCTCCTGAGGTTACAGCTCCTCGGCAGCCCAGGCTACTAGTTTCCATGGCTCCAGGGCAGCCTCCAAGGAAAACTGCCTGGAGCTGAGGCAGTTGTGGGCAGCTGATGTGGATGTAGGAGAAAGTTACATTTCCTTAGCTCTTCAAAAAAACAGCTGCTAGTTTAAGTAATCCTTAAATCCAAGTTAAAATATGTTGCACACATATATTATGGCAGAATTTGTCCCGGTGAGGACTACAGAAATGAAATGGAACCATTCCCATAGCGGATGATCAGATTTGAAATCTATCATTTCAAACATGTACAATCGTTTTAATGCTATATTTTCTCACCTTCTTAAATAGTGGTTCTTTTGTGTCTAGTTGTAGAAATTTTTCACTGTCATATAAAAAAACACTGCTGGCTAAAAGCCAATAATGAGACTCTACAGAAAATAACTCCTGGTACTGAAGAAAAGAAAGATTTATGCTAGGTTCAGTAAACAGGAAAATGACTGCCTCACCAGCTAAACCATTAAACAAAATAAAACTTACAAAATCTATTTTCCAGAAGAAATATTTGTTTTATTTTTTTATGTAAAGTGATTGTTTTTGATGCAATATTTCTAGGCGAAAAGAATATTTCGACACTATCACATTTAGAGGTCAAACCACTAAATAAGCCTTGTCCTTTTATCTAAACTGGTGTTGACATTAAAATGCAACACCACTGAAAAGAAACTGAGAGGCTGAAAGCCATGTAGTGGGTTAAACACATTGGCCATTCGCCACAAGAGATCAGAGTTCAAAGGGTGGCTTAAGTCACAAGGGAATATCAATATCCAATGGTTCGTCCTAGCCCACAGTTTTTGCTCTTTACAAAAGTACCACGCCACAATGCAGGACAATAAGTTACCCCTTGCTTAAGAGAAACTCTAGAGTGTAATAGCGGGAATGTTGCAGATAAGAACATCCTCACAGTGAATTAAGCGGTGGGGCCCTTTGTCCAGCTGGATGGAGGTGGTGAATTGTTCCTTTTAACTCCAGGGATGGAGCTTGTCCAGTAGACTGGTAGGAAGGGGTGTGGTGCCTCTTTAAGGTGCTCCTCCCTGAAAGAATTACCTGTTACAGCTAAAGAGGCAGAAAGCTGCACAGCCAGACCAGATTGGCATGCAGGAGATGCTGCCTCCTTCCCTGCCCGCTGATGAGAAGGGAAAAGGGGCATATTTATTCCCAGGGCAGTTCAGGGAAAGCCCTCTTTAATCCAGACCAGGCTAGCATCACCCCCCTTCCCCCCCCCCACACACAGTCATGGAAGTAGTTAAAATACCAGGTTTCTTCATTATATGCAATGGTCATTACACTAGTCACTCCTTTTCTTGAGGGGCTGGCAGGGCCGGCTCCAGGCACTAGCCCAGCAAGCAGGTTGGGGTGGCCAACGGAGAGGGGTAGCATGTCCGGCTCTTTGGCGGCAATTCGGTGGTGGGTCCCTCACTCCCTGTCAGAGGGAAGGACCAGCTGCCGAATTGCCACCAAAGACTGAAGCGGCGGCAGTAGAGCTGATTGCAATCACCGCTTTTTAAAATTTTTTTGCTGCTTGGGGCGGCAAAAACCCTGGAGCCGGCCCTGGGGGCTGGGAAGGAATTTTCCCTCACTGCCAAAAAAGGCTGAGGCAGGGTGTGTGTGTGGGGAGGTTCACTTGCCGCACAGCAAATTAGAGACCTGGTGGGGTAGGAAAGTTGGGGTTCGGATATCATGTTGCAACTCATTATGGAAACTTGTGGCAGACGTCGACTCTGGTTAACTCCATATGAATGGATACAGCAATTTGATACAATTGATTGGTAAAGCATTTAAAGAAGGCATCCTTTAAAAGAACAGAAAATGGCAGTTCAGGGCTCCTGTGACTAGTATGGGAGGTAGTCAACCACCCTTTCTTTACAGCCCACATTAACTCTCTAAAAGTAGGAGTGGCAGGGTCTCAGCAGTGGGCTGGGTAGAACCAGGATGGAAAAGGGGAGGGCTGACAGCAGCCCCACATATATAGAAATGTATATGGAATTACCTGCACTATACTATTTTACCTGTCAGATACTCCCAGATATTTAAGAATAAAGCTACAGCCTAATTAAAACTACATCCAATGTTTCCTGTCCTTCTGGCACCGTAGATAGGGGTAGAGTTAAAAGATTGTACTAGTATAAAATAGGTCGCCGTGCTACAATAGTGTAAAAAGTGTTTGACTCCCTTTTCGCAGTTTGCACTCCCCCCATCACTTTTGCAAGGCTTTCCCTCTCTGTGTGTTCCACCTTCTCTCTCTCCTCATTTCTTGGTTATAATGTTTGTAAGGGTATTGAGTGTGGAATCTGACAAATGAATTTCTGTATTGATCAAATTATGGCTAGGAGCCTGCCCTGTGTCTGACCATTGTATGTTCATAGTCCATCATAATAAAAACATCCTTCTCTTTGACAAGTGCCACCAACTTCACATACAGTTAAAATAAGGAAGAAAATGTGTAGAGGAAATAATGGGTTGCAAAGCTGCACCTGACTGCAGAAAGTACAAATACTGTGGCTTTAAGACAAACCTGGTGGCTCCAGAGAAGAAAGCTTCTGCTTAATGATAATTTTGTTGCTAGAACAGATGGGGATTAAAGAGCAATAAAAAAAAATCTAATAAAATACCTGAATATATTTACACTGGCTATATTTTACTATGATCACCTTCCTTTCCCTGTTTTGCTCTTATTTTTTTTATGTCTGTTTATTCATATTCCCCTTTATGCCTCCATGGTCTCTTGTTGCATTCCTTCTTGATTTAAAACAAAACAATCTATTGCCATGTTAATTTCATTATGATTTACTCTCTGTGTTTTTTCTTATCTGTAATTCTAGTGTTACTTGTCTCTTGATTATATTTTCATGTCTGTTTTAGCATTTCCACATTGGGATGCTATAAGCTTTTTTGGACTTTAGTCTCTTTTTTTCCTCTTATTTTAAGCTGTTTTGGTTCTGCAGCTGAATTGAAAGCATTTTATTTTACAAGCTGGAGTTTTTTAAATGAATAAACTGGGTTCCTCAATAAACACTGGTCTATTACTGTGCAATAATCAGAGAGAGTTTGTGGCACTGCATTATTTAGACACTATTGCATTATCAGTTCTATAGTGATAGGAAATGGACATTTATCCCTGTCAAAGCCGGTCTGCATATCTGCTTTCAATTCCTGTTTACCTTCTGAATATCTTTCAAATGAATGAATCTGCAAAGCCCTGATAAAAATTAAACAGTCAGTCATTTAAAAGGCTTGAGCAATGACTATGTTTCATTGTATGTGTTATGCCACACATCTTTGTTAAAAAAAATCTGTGATAAAATTCTTTTCCCTTTTTTTTTTAAATCTTGGTCTGGTCTTCTTATCAGTTGAAATGGCCTGCTTTAACCTGAGTCTGCCAGCATAGGACATGACTACTGCCAGGTAGATTGCAGTACAGATTGGAAATTCTAAATATTTTTTGTCATTCCCAGACAATCATAAATGCATCTGTTCCAACTGGATACAACAATAATGTCTAACACAGCCTCTTCTTAACATTTTACAAGTCAGGTGCACAACTGTAGCACCAGAGGGAATCAATAGTTATGAAATGTATTCTTTCAAAACTTTTCTTTTTCATGTTTCAGTTGTACACTTCCAGGAACGAAAAGCAGCAGCCCTGCATTGTCAAACTTCCCCATTATATGGAAACAATGGTTTACATTCCATTTGAAGCATTCATTTCACAGCAAAGGCTGTACAATAAATTGTTGGCATCACAGGCACCAACTCTGTGAGTGCTCTGGGGCTCAAGCACCCACCGAAAAAAAAATAGGGGGTGCTCAGCACCTGCAGGGCCAGATTAATCTTTTGTGGGCCTTGCCCCCTGCTCTGCCTGTGCTCCATCCTGAGGCCCTGCTCCGCTTCTTCCCCCCGAAGCCCCACCTGCCACTCTGCCCTGAGGCCCCACCCCTACTTGGCCTCTTCCCCCTAAGGCCCCACTTATGCTCCACCCCAAGACTTCACCCCTTCCCAGCCTCTTCTTCCTAAGGCCTCGCCTGCCTCTTGCACAGAGGGGAGGGAGTGGAGAGAAGCACCCACAGGCACAAACAAAAGTCAGCACTTGTGGTTGGCGTACTCCACATGTAAAACAATAATATCATGATGACGTTCCCACATTGATTGTAGTTGTCCTCTTTTGATATCCACAAATTAATTCCATAGCAGTTAGGGGAATTCTCACTCCGACTTCCAGAAATATAGTTTAAATTATAAGATATTTAGTGGACTCTAGGACACTTTGGACACTATATAAATAATTACACAAAAAATCCCTGACATTACAAGAATGTCATTAAGGTTGCAAATTCAAACCCTCAATTATTAGGAAATAGCAGAATTAAGGATGCCTGTGCAACTATAATTCAGGCTTCTTTTGCACAGGCATTAAGGGAATGCCTTTAATTACAGAATCCCATGCTATTGTTTCCTCCAACACTGGGAATGTTACCTCTGGCATTTCCTAATGTCTGAGTACTTGACATTGCAATTGTAATGTCACAACATTAAAATAGTTTTTGGTAGGCACCTTCTTATTTTTTTAAAAAGGAAAAACTAGATTTTATTCTGAACATTGTGACAACTCCTCCATCATGACCAGGGTTTAAACCCTGCAACTTCAGCATTGGGAATGACCACATTAGCTGGCAGTACAAAAAGAATGAAATATTAGCCTCCATCCACATTCCTGAAACTTACTGAGCAATTCACATGGCCTGGAAGCTGATTGTCTGCCAGAGTCAATGATGGGTTCATGGCATTCTGCTATAACTATGTCCTCCTTAGTGCCCAATACTCCCGGAGTATAAAGTGGCACCCTATCAAATAGCTGCAACACTCCTCCACTCTATAAGCTAGATCCTCAGCTGCAGCCTAGGAACACTCGGTGCAGGTGAGGAAGCAGGAGTCCAAACGTGTCCATTGCTCTCCCCCAATCCTGGCATTACTCTGCAATAGGCCAGTCCCTGGTGCAAATTGGAGCTGCCTTCAGGTGACTCTGAGCTGCAACACCTGGCAAGAGCCCAAGGGCTAGAAATGGCATCCAAGGATCTCCAGGGCACATGGAACCCCTGCTCTTGTTCCCTTCCTCTGGCCATGGCCCTCAGCCACCAGCATGGAGCCACAACAGGGGTTTTAGATCACCCGAGAATTCCTGGAGGTTTGATCCACAGTGCTTAGGGCCTTTGTGCACCAACTGAGTGAGGCCCAGGATCAGAACCTATTTCTTTTTAAGTTGTGTAAATCTCACCAGTCAGGTCTTTTCATTCACCTGTTTTTCCCAGATACAAAGACACTGCTGTTTTTCATCTATCTGAAACATAAAACATAAGTCATCACTGCAGAGCTGTCTTGGATGGTTGCCACTACTACACGAACACAAAGAGAACTATAAAGCAGGAACTTTGCCTCACCCTTCTCTCCCACAACCAACAGTCATAACCAAACAAATGATACAGCAATTCACAATGCTTCTCACAGCGCTAGGGTGCTGAGACAAAAATACTGAAACTAATACTTTGCATTCTTGATAAGGAAAGAAAATCGTAATGATCCTATTAGCATCTAAAGTTGAGAAGCATCCTGGAAAGCAGTGACAAAATTATTTGAATGAATCAGTTCAGTGGCATATATAGGAGACTGCACTGATGGGAATGTATGACAGCTTCTCTTCTGACACAAAAACTGCATCCTGAAAAGATATTTCCTATTTTATTTCCTAGACAGACTTTTTCCTACCAGTTCTAGTGAATATGGAACTCAGGTTTTTCCTGTTCTCTAAGGCATAACTGAGGTCTTGTATTATAACATTGTCATTTTTTTCTGTCCAAAAATGCTACTGCTGTCCTCCGAGATGCACTGGTTTCTACAGATTTTACAGCCCACCATTTCAAGGTAGACTTTTTATCTATCAGCTCTCCAACTTCTGCAACTTTGTTACTTATATTGTGGCAGTACCCAACAGCCACAATCAGGATCAGGGCCCTATGGATGTAGGGTCCATACACCTAGAAGAAAGAATGGTTCCTTCCCCCACAGAATTCAGAGTATAAAAAGACACATATTGGATAGAAAGGAGGGAGAAACATATAAACAAAATGGTAATGATGATGATAGGCACATGCCATGTTAGTTCCTGTGTTGCCAACTCTTGCGATTCTATCATTCATGACATTTGGTTTGTTTTTAAAGCCCTAACTCTGAGTCATGTGAATATGCGAGAATCTCAGCTTTCATTTAAAAAATGGCAAGTTTCTAGCACATATGGCTGCAGAAAAAAGCTTAACATGACCCCACTACATCCTAAAGATTCAAAAGCCAGAATTTAAATAAAAAGAATGCAAAAAGGCAATGTCATGATTTTTCAGGGCTTGATTTATGATGTTTGCACATTTGCAGTTGGTAATACCATAGATCCTTTTTAAGATATAGATATGAACAATCTCTAGGTACTAATTATAGCTAGTTCCTCCTCTTTTACATTTTTTAACTTATCCCTAACTTATTTTCAAGTTTTGAAAGGCCCTATTTACCTGCAAGTAAACATTTGCCAGTGAATCAACACCACTAAAAATAATAAGATTAAAAATATTAAAATTCCCCTGTTATGCCAAATTCTCCTCTGACCCATAACCCCATCTCAGGCTCATTGAGAGAGTAACACCTAGTCTCACTTTAAGGGTTTTTTGGGTCTCTCTGTCAGCAGCTATTTCATTTTGTTAGCTGAAATGATACTCCAGATTCCAGAGGGAGGGACTCAGAGCTGTGAAGGTGCAAGGTCTCTGGCCTTCTGGAGGTCTGGCTTCACATCTCAGGAGATGGTTGAGGCTCCTACCCCATGGGTCTTTCCTCAGGGGTCCCTGGGGCTTAAATTCAGGCTCTGAGAAGTGGGCCAGAAATGGGAAAGCCCTCTCTGACTACTTCCTTCCTACTCCCACTGCTGCTCTGGCTGCAGCCAAAAGAATTCTCTTATCTCTTGGGGGTCAGGGGGTCTGACTCCGCTCCCTCATGTGACTGTCCTTGAGAGGCTGGGCTATTGAGGCCTAGGGGGCTTGAGTAGGAAGGGAAAGGGGTTAAGCCTAGCCTATAGCTTTAAAAAGAGAAGTGCATTTTCAATAGCAAGCAGTTTTTCATTAAAGTACTTCTTGAGTTGTGCAATGATCTCTGTGCACTGTTAACATGTCACCACATGATGATGTTTATTTATCTGCAGCTTCTCAGGTGCTTTTGTTTTTTAAATCTTATTCTAATGAGGATAAACTTTAGTACTATTAAGTACCGTACTTTAAAAGTTTCAACTATTCTCCTAAAGAGACTAAAGCAACTTTATATTGTACTAATATCTTGGATTGGCAGCGGTGGTTAACCGCAGGACAGAAAGTCGTGTGCCAGGGTAGACTATGGAATGGTTCAACCATAGCTATTTATTGTAAATCTCACAGAGCTGCCCTGTGCCAGAGCAGTACATTCTCACATGCTCCAGAGGAAATGCTAATCCATAGGCCTGTCTGTAACGACAAATCAAAAAACAGCTGCTTGTGTACTCTATGGCATTGGCAGCTGGTCCCAAATAAGTAGCGGGACTGGAGGTGAATATCTGCAACCTGCCCCTCTATCCTGCAAGCTGATCATATTTTCAAAGTGAAAAAGTGGAGGTCAAGGGGATCACAGAGAACTATGTTGGCAATAGATGAAGGAGCTTGGCAATAGATGAGGGAATTAAAAGGAATGCTTGCTTCCCTCTCACACCTTTCAGGTTAAAGAACTGGGACACTTTGCAGTAAAAAGCAGGGTGGGAGAAAACAGTTTCTTTCTCAGTCACCCCTTTACTGTTCTCTCTTGATCTTACATTCTCGCCCTTCAATCTCTGTCTTACCTTTAACACACCACTTTTCCTACAGCCTTTAATTGACTCTCCCACCTCCCTCCCAGCTAAGAACCTCCTAAACCTTCTTAGCTTCCTCAGACCCTTCACCAGGTCAGAAACACACCACATACCAACCTGTCCTCAGGAGGAGAATCAACCTCTTCCTACCCAGCCTCTACTGCTCAGAACCAGCTGAGCTGAGCGGAGCCAGAATGAGGTAGGGGCATAAGCTGCACTTTATTCAGCCTGACTGGATGAGAGAATTAAATAGCCGAATTACAGGACAGTGAATAACTTTCGGGAGCAAAGAGGGGTATGGAAAAGAATTGTGACTCAGGTCTGACTCATACACAGGCTGAGCCTAAAGTTTCATTCAAGTCCTAACATTATATATTCATCTACTTGTTATCTTGAGAAATGCAGTTGGAAACCTACTTTAATCATATATTGGTTAAAATAATGGCTTTGCACATTTCCCCAACTGCATGTCCCATTTTTAATAAGTAAAAACAACCATCATTATTATGAACTAGTGAAGATTTGGAGGGCCAGACAGCATACACATCCCAAGGTTTAATACCATAATATTCCATGATCATATACAATTCTTGCAGTTCAAGTAATAGCGCACACGCATGAACTCATGATCTTGTGCTCTAAAAACACAGGCCTCTACCATTGAAGTTTAGGACAAACTCCATTTGCTTGCTATGGCATTACGGCTTAACGTTACTTTGTAGGCCAGCCATTACATGAGGTTATAATCACAAATAATAGTTTCAACCAGAAGACGGTAGTGCTACAGGATTATCCACATATAGCAACTAGTACATTACAGTCTTTTCTGAGCTTCCTTGCCTGAGAACTTGGAATGGAAATCCAACAAAATCAAGGTCTCTCATGAGATTTCAGTACTTTCTCATTTTGGACAGGTGACAAATACCACAAGAATAGGTTTTTGTGGTATTTTTACATAAGATCCTACTAACAACTGGAAATGAAAAAAAGAAAGCAAAAAATTACAAACAAAACCAAAAAAGTTAAATCAATTGTTTCAAAATCTAATTCATCTAGGTCTAAATTTGGGGTGATTGAGCTGATTAATATTTTGTTTGAACCACTTCACCAGTCCCTTATAGGAAGGCACTTGGCAAACACTGGATTAGAACAAAGACATTTCATGCTGGAGCTGATCCATTTATTAGTAAGAGCAAACTGTACTGCTGAGCAACTGATATTACACCTTTATGTTCAATTTCATCAGAGTGGAAATAAGTCAGTTATATTAAAAGATATGAAAGTTTTTGGAGGACTACAATTCAAACAGAGAGCATTTCAGAGGAATTATTAGACTCAGAATGAGATTAGGTTTGAAACAGTCAGTATTACTGAAATGACAGCTACAAATCAACCGGTGACCCCATAAATATTAGGTCAGAATTTATGGCAGACTGCAAGATGGAGAAGGAAAAAATACAAGGTCAAATCCTGCATTTAAGAAACCTAACTATACAAATAATATGATGCAATGGTTTCATTATTCAATGGACTGTCTTCCTTAGGGCTTGTCTTCACTACTGGGGTAAGTTGACCTAAATTATGCTACTCCGGCTATGTGAATAATGTAGCTGAAGTCGACATATCTTAGGTCAATTTATCCGAGTGTCTTCACTGTACTCCGTCAACAGGAGATGCCCTCCCATCGACTTCCCTTACTCTTTTCAGGGCTCTGGAGTACCGGAGTCGACCAGAGAGCGTTTTGTAGTTGATTTAGCGGGTCTTCACTAGACACCTGCTGCATCGATTGCATCGAGGTCTTCTAGTCCTGTCTTCTGTACTCAAGGCAGGACTAAGAATTATTTAGACAATTCCTGACGGATGTTTGTCTATCCTGCTCATAAAGAGCTCCAATGATGGAGATTCCACAACCTCCCTAAGCAATTTATTCCAGTGCTTAACCACTCTGACAGTTAGGAAGTTTTTCCTAATGTCCAACCTAAACTGCCCTTGCTGAAGTTTAAGCCCATGGCTTCTTGTCCTATCCTGAGATGTTAAGGGGAACAATTTTCTCCCTCCTCCTTGCAACAACCTTCTGTGTACTTGAAAAATGTTATCATGTCCCCTCTCAGTCTTCTCTTCTCCAGACTAAAGAAACTAAATTTTTTCAATCTTCCCTCATAGAGCTTGTTTTCTAGAGCTTTAATCATTTTTGTTGCTGTTCTCTGGACTTTTTCCAATTTGTCCACATCTATCCTGAAATGTGACACCCTGAACTGGACACAATACTTCAGATGAGGCCTAATCAATGAGGAGTAGAGCAGAAGAATTTCTTGTGTCGTGCTTACAACACTCCTTTTAATACATCCCAGAATGATGTTTGCTTTTTTTTGCAACAGTGTTACACTGTTGACTCATATTTAGCTTGTGATCCACTATGACCCCCAGATCCCTATTTCTTCCTTCCTGATAGGGTGGGAGGTGAAAGAGGATAAGCAGTTTTCATATTTGGCATTTTTCTGATCGAGCTACTACACAAATGTACCTATCTCTGGATACAATTATGTTAGCTGAGCATTTGACTCCTATCAAGCCCACGATAAAGCATTAATTATTCTCCCCCCCTAGAAACAAACGTTGGGAACTCTCTTTCCATGAGGTTTCAATAAAAACAGCCTTCCTGTTGCTCTGGTCACCCACATGGCAAAAAGGAAGTTAAACTGTTTGCTGACATGTCTCTTATGGTTTGGACCTGAGCCTTCTTTCAAGATCCTGTTGCCAAAAGCTTGACTTGCAGAGACAATATTGTGGGGGTTGTGACTTCACTGGGAACTGAGACCCAGGAATGGGCAAAATATGCTGTGGAGGCTGCACACTAGCCATATCTGTGGTGATTAGGAAAGCATTACTGGTTCCACACTTTTAAAGCTGCAGCAGATGTACTTATTTTGTGGTGACTGTAACTCCAACCTCTAAACCCTGGCTTAGCTAATCACAAGGAAGGTAAGTAAATGGACTATTTTCTCATGACATTTCATAAACATAGGGTTTCAAAATGAATGAAGATGGAAGGGCTATTTTGAGTCCAATAACACCCCCCCAGCCGAACCCCTTGTGATATGCATGTAATTGTGGTTTGCCTGAACTGGAGGAAAGTTCAGGATAATAATTTTGAAAGACTGGCATTGCTTAGATAGTATCAATTCCTGTCTCACCCTTGAGCCACCTGAGAAGCTTCATGGAACCAGGTACACAGCCACTTGGACATCTAGTTTTACTGTGTATTGGTAAACTCATTAATGGTCGATGACATTAGTAAGTTCCGTACACTGACCTAGATCCAGATGTGTAAGTCCATTAACATCAATGAGAATTACACACAAGGAATTTTGTCTATGTGTGACCCCAAGACAGCAGAAGAGAACACATTTTCCACAGTATAAATTGCCGAGAACTCAGAGATATATTGATTACACTTTTGGTCTAAAGAACTGTTGATTCCTACTGCATACAATATGTGACTAACTGTAACCACAAAAATAAAAATTCAAAACGTAGCTAAGCAAAGATTCACTGTAGTGACAGACATTTAGAAAAAACATCATTGCAGTTTTGCTGCTATCCCCAATGAAAATTATTTCTGCTCACAATTTTTTGTTTAAACAAGGTCTGATCCTTCACTATAGAAGTCAATCGGAGTTTTGCCATTGGCTTCAATGGCAGCAGGATCAGAACTTAAAAGAGAGCATTACAAAGCTAGCATTACAACTATATATAATTATCAACAATTATTGAGACTGAATTTCATTCTCCATATAGCCTATAATTAAATGACCCCAACACTCATCTTCCAAGAAATGTCAATGATGTACAAAATACATTGCAAATGGTCTATTACATTTACCTAGTTTTCAACACTTGGCAATTTTAAAAACACAAGAAAAATCAAAATGTTTGAGAATGACTCATTTTATGCTTGTATTTTTCCTTAAATTACATCTCTTTCTTCAGAACTAGGTTCCATGAGTTAGAAGCCTATGCCAGCATACAAAAAATACACAACAATTGGTGTACTTAATTTGCATGTGTGATTACTGTATTTGTTGTTATTATTTAGCACCTAAAGGCCCCCACTAAAATTGAGTTCCCTTTGTGATAGGTTCTGTAATCTGTACACACACATAGAAAGAAACAGTTCCTGCTGTGAAGAGTTTACAGTCTAATAAGACAAAAAAAAAAAAGATAGACTGGGAGAAAGGAAGTACTGTATTATTATTATCACCATATTACAAATGAGGAACTGACAGACAATGTGTTTAGTAAATCCACTGCACCAAAAGCAGTGGGTCTTGGACAGGGCCTTTAGGTGCTACTGTAATATAAATAACAGCAACAACAAAAATACTAAGTCAAAGAATTTGGGAGGAGGAGGGGAGGTTTTCTTCTCCTTTTGATACATGAAGGACTTAGGCTGGGGCAGGTCAAAATATTTTGTTGAAAACTGGTGTTTTGATGAAACAACCATTTTCTAGAAAGTGCCCACTTCCTTGAAAATTTGTGATTTTCCATCAGAAAACTACAAATGTTTTGGTATTTTGAAAAAACTGAAATTTTTCACTGAAAATTTCAGCAGAATCAATTCCACCCCTCCTCATTTTTGTTGAATTGTGTCTGGAAATCCACCCCCCCCATTAGCTAGCACTAATTCCACTTCATAACTCCGATTGAAGTCAAAGCACATTACAGTTCATAGTATTAAAGTTAAAATCTTTTTTTTCCATTTACGTAAGAGCATAATCCAGTGAGCCCAGTAGACTAGTGTAGGTTGTTCTCCGACCCAATTCTAAGAGAAAAGACTAATGCAGACTTGGCCAAGGTCTGCCTTTGGATGCCCCTCATAGATGGAATTATCTGTATGGGAGCACCACTGAGAGCATTACATGGCCCTTTTCGTCCTACCCTTCACTTTCAGTGGTCTCTAGAGAATCACAGATCGCCTTCCTGTGCCAATCTAAAAAAAGAATAAGGCAGGTCTGCTTTCTTCAGCATATTGCACTAGAAATAGTATTACCTCTCCCCCCCACCCCAGTGGCACAGAAACCACTAAACATTCAAGTCTAAGCAAAAACTTTATATATATAATTCTTTGAAGGCTGTCTGATCAATAAATGCTACCTTATCTTGTCTCTGAACAACTGTGTGTATATATCCCCCTCAAGAAGTAGAGGAGATTGGTCAGAATGAATCTCCAGCCATGAAATCTCAGTTGGTTATCTCTTATTCGATTACTATTGCAGTACATACATACTCAGCAGAGCTCCCTTATCAGGTTAGATGGTACAAACTTGGCTACAGTAACAAAAGTGCTGTAATTTTACATTTTCTAGACTCACTGTTATACATTCTTTTTCAGAACATTGGTTCAACAGTCTCTACAGTATGTAAGAAAAATACTTGAATACATTTGACTGGCCTGAAAATACTCTACAAACATATTCATAGTGGCTATCGAAAGCAAATGCCAAGTGCATTGTTCTTATACTGACTGTATACATTAAGTTATCAGAAACAATTCTACACTGGAGGTGAAAAAGTTGCAAAATGAGCTCACATGTCAAGGTCAAGGATGCTATACTAAGTGTTGGTTTTATGGAATAGCATGGGAAAATGATGGGTCCAGTTGTACATGGTGCTGAGTTTCTTCTGCCAGGCTTACTTAGGCTTAAGCACTTTGGGAAAGGGACCAGCTTCTTGTTGTGTACATGTAGAATACTTAGCACAATGGGCCCTGGGCCCTGATTGGGGCACCTAGCAGCTATAGCAATACAAAGAATTACTAACATTATTGTGCAATATTTGGTCTTTGACTTATATGAGCATTGCAGTTATACTCTGCTGCACTTTAAAACTGTATATAATACAGCAATACGAAAAATGGTGAGTTCAAGTTTTAATGCTATTTTGTACTCCTTGCAAGACATTTTTCACTGCCAATGTAAATAAATAAATAAGTCCATAATAATTCTAGAAAGGTCAGTTTTCTCTTCATGCCAACCTATTTAATCACTTATCTTCTTATATTGAACAAAACATATTGCTACATTTTATATTCTCATCTTGATGCATGAGGATTTGTGTACTTACTTCTATGATAACTGAGATGACTGTCGAGTTCCAAATATATTAGAGTTCTATGTTTATAAGGAATTCTAACTGATATGAATTGCATCTTTCCACTATAACAAAATGCTGAAAAATATTTCATGGTGGAAATATATGTGTAAAGACAATAGAAATATATTAACAAAAGCTAACCTATAGTACAATTTAGGGTTATATCGACTGCTGGCTTTATTATTTATTTACTGAGAACCAACAGAAAGTGTTTCACAACTATTAGCAGTAAATACAAATATTTTCAGTCTCTGGCCTATATCTGGTCCCATCTTAATAGGGTCTACAAATTGGATCTACACAAGGTTTGGGAGGAAGGGCCAAGGTGTGGAGCCCCAGTGCAGCCCCCAAATGGCCAATACTCTGCAGCACCAGAGTTGTAATGGTAGGGGTGGCACCCATTAGGTAGTCACTACAACTTTGCCTTGACACACCAAATCATCCCATACACAACCCTCCATTCTGAACTGTTGTGATGAGAACTAGCATGCAGCAATAATCTGCATATTGAGTTTACCCCAGTGGGTTACTATACCTATATTAGTGCAATATTTTAAGTGCACTTAAAGACAGCACATTTTATAAGAGAACTTTCTTCAAATTTCTTAAAATCGCCAGATAAACATAGCATTTGCATTATTACTACTTCATGGTGGACTGAAATAAAAAAAGGATTGTGGTTTTTTCCCCCTGTTCGAAAGCTGTTGGCAATAACGGCTGGTTAATGAACTCCTACTGACCATTGCCTGCTAGACTGCAATACATATCAAACCATCTACTTTAATTCACCTAGGAATAAATCAGTGGTTTCCAAATGGCTTGTTCCAGAGAAGAGCCCCCTATTCATAACATTAAGATTCTATCCTGTGCAAACAACATCAGGATTCTGAACTGAGCATTCTGGTGTGTCTGGTGTCACTGTTTGAAACAGAGTCCAGGTCCAAACCTCCACACCAGTGTCTAAGGGTACAAAATTCCTGTTACGTATTTTAGGAAATCAGTCATCAAGTAGTCTCAAGTATTTACCTTTTTTGTTTTGTTTTTGTTTTACATTCCCAGGCCAATTTTTGGCCTCACTGAAGGGAATGGAAGTTTTGCTATCGATTGGAGTAGGACAGGAATTTGTCCCTTGAAACCACCAATAGTTAACAAAGGGGTCTGGCAAGAATGGTAAAGACACAACATTAAAAAGTTATTAGAACTACATATTTGAAATAAGTTTTTGCAGAGAGTGGACCAAAGTGCAATGCACCAGAGCAATACCTGGCTGGAATATGCAGGCTGCATCAGTCCCTATGATGATCTAACACAGAGGCTCTCAAACTGTTGTCTGTGGACCACCAGTGGTCTGCGAGCTCCATTCAGGTGGTCCACGGATAGTTCCCTCTAAGGTGTGTGTCTGGGCGGCCACACACAAGGGAATGAAGGGCCACCCACCTATTGGAGCCGCTCAGTTGTGACTCCACTAACTAGGTGCCTGGACCCTGGGGAAGACGCACATGTAAGGTGAGGTGGTGGCCTCGGGGGGAATACAGGGTAGGTGGGAGGGGGCAGTGAGGTGAGAACAGGGTGGAGGGAATTTGGGATGTGCAGGGCTGTAGCGGCCAGAGAAAGAGGTGACTTTCTCCAGCTCCAGGGCTGTGGCTGCCAGGGAGAGATGGCCCTCCTTCCCAGCCTCAGTTTGAGAGCTGCTGCAGTGAGGGAGAGAGGAAGAGACCCCCATCCTTCCCAGCCCAGCTCAGGGGCTGCAGTGGCGGGGGAGAAGAGGGCACATCCATCACATTGGAAAGGTAAGACTACAGATATTAAAATATGAGTCGTGTCCTTTTATTTGTAGAACAAAAAAAGTTAATTATTAATTTTTTTATATTGCGCTTTTATCCAAAGCACTTTACAATAGTTAGCTAATGGTACAAACAACATTTGGAAAGATCATTAGGTGGTCCACCAAGACCCTCAGCAATTTTCAAGTAGTCTGCAGGATAAAAAAAAAGTTTGAGAACCACTGCTTTAACGTGTATAGAACCAAAGGGAAAATCAGGCAGCCAGTTGTGTCTGACAGCCATCCCTCTCTGCCGCAGAAAGGAAATGCAGCACCAGAGAGTTGTCCAGCAGAGTCCTGTAATAGTTTGACACACCAATTGTTAAAGTTTTCCCAGATTTTCACCCTGTGCATTCCAACTGGCCTCAGTGGGAATGCACAGAGTGTAAATTAGGACAGGGCTCAAACAGAGCAGACGGTAATTGATACAATTATTTTCCAGCACTCTGGCCTGTGACTTGTCTGTGGTCTGTTTTGCTATCTAATCCCTGTGTTCAAAAGCACACATGTTGTAAATAAACAGAGATGAGAATAAAATATTGTATGTTTTACCCAAATCATTTCTCATCCAAGAAGGAGATAATTCACTCTTGGAGTCCAAACCTTTCTGATTGCTAAAAGGTTGTGAAAGTAAGCTTACATTAATCGTTTCAAAATTAACTCTTTATGTGTTTAATTGCCTTCTGCATTTTACAGTGTGCTAGGCACAATGGGCCATATTTTTTCCGGGGCATAACTGTACTGCCCACCATGTTAACATAAAGGATCTTTCTAAAATAAATGCATCTTAAAATCCGCTCTAATTTTTTTCAAGAAGACTGTTTATGTAAATTGGCTAGATGACCTGGACACTAATATATAGACATGGTTCTTCAAGCTTTAGGGTAAAAATAAGAATACTTCTTGAGGGCTGTGTGGGAATAGCACATAGTTACAGCTTTCCTCTTAGCGATGCAGACTGGTAGCTGATTAGAGCAATGGCAAACACGAAAAGGCCCTTCAGAGTGATGAGAAAAATCCTCTGTGTGTATTTGTTTAAAATTAAAATGCATGGAGCACTGCAGATCTGTCAGCATTGTAATAGCTGGCAAGAGAAGTTCAAGAAGTTCTACTTAATTTGGCTTTTGTTAGAGGGTGCCCCAGCCACCTAGCAACAGCACAAAGGGTTTAATTCTCACATAGTTAAACTCATGCTGGCTGAGCAGGAAGAAAGACAAAGTAAGATCAGAGAGATGCAAGGTAACCTGCAGCTCTTGTGCCACCAGGGAGTCCTGCAGGGGCGGACTGGCTGGGTCACAGGTCAGGATGCTATGCTATCAACACAGAATAGAGGACATACCTCTTTGTCAGTACAAATCACCCTCTAACTCTTCTAACCACCAATCTGCCTCTTCTCAAGTATGGGTTCTCCCCACATCACATTCTTCTCCATTGCAATATAAGTCTTCAACCCTTAACCACAGTCATACCAGGACACAGTTTATCCCCCCCAGGCCCTCTTCATATTATATTCTGTATGGTCTCTTTAGATATGCACAACCAGCATGCAGGTGCCTCTCAGAGAAATCCCTACATGCAAACTTCTCTTAGGCAATGGAACTCTGAGCTGGCTTAGCTACAGCACAGACATGCTGCTCTAATCCTTTTAGGGTGAGATTCTGATACTCTCATTCACCTGGCGTGCTACTTTAAATCCACAAGTAGCTTCATTAAAGTCAGTGGGATCAATCTCAGAGGAAGGTACTTACTCATCTTGGGTAAAGTTAATGAAGTTGGCCATTAATTATTATTTAATTCTGTGGAGTCCAAAAATGTGCTAGACACTTTATGAATGTAAAAAAAGGATAGATTCCTGCCCCAAGGATGTTTTAATCTCTATAGACAATATGCAGACAAAAGGCAGAGAGAAGCTGTGAGAGGGAAGGAGGCAGCAGAAGATGTTTTATTCTTTGCCCGATTTCCCTTTTTTATTTTCACCATCCCTAGTTTTTTTTTGTTTTTAATTTACTTCTGGCTTTCTGGATATTTCTCTCTTTTTCAGTATAATACAAAATACTATTATGGCTTCTCAGCCATGTTCCTAGCAGTGCTTCAGCAGATGCATTAAAGAATGTGATAACCTCCTTCCCCACAAGACACCCAAACACCATCCCTTCCAGTACAAAGTTCTCCCCTTACCTCTCAAATATGAAACCTCTGCAGTACAGACTCCTCCTCAGACACTCACCTAACCTCTTCCCCATTGTAGACAGACACTCACGCACACTGACCTCAACATTCAGTGGGATGATAGAGATGGTCCGGGGGTGCTAGTCATCCTGAGGTAAGGGTAAGCCATAAGGTACTGCCCAGCTAGCAGCCCTCACCCTGACTCTCTACTGCTCGCAGGTATCTGCTTTCTCTTTGAGGAGCGGATTGTCTTGTAAGTGGTCTGTAATTTTGTCATATTTGGCACAACTGAAAACTGTGGCAATCCAAGCTGGTACACAGGGCATATATCAGACAGGCTGGAATGCTTTTTTTGCATCTCAAGCACTATGGGTAAGCCTACCTCAGGAGCTTTGTATGGGGAACTACAAATCTCAAGTCCAAGAGATGACTTTTTCCTCAGCATTCTTACAGATCGGAGTCACTTTCACTTTCCTTGTTAAATTATGCTCCATTGCTTCTGCCCTTCCAGCAGAACAGATCCTGCATATTCCAATGGGACTGATAAAATACACTTTGCACCAATTAGGCCGTAACATTTACCATGTTCTGCTTCTGTTACTCTCAAAGCAGGGGCTGGCTCCACTCAGCTCCTCAAACTCATAAGAATGGCTGTTGGCTGCATATCACTTTCATGAGTCTCTCCATTTTATTTAGCAACTTAAAATGTCTTGGGTTTGTACAACTTCTCCGTAGAGAAAAAACTATCCACTTACCAAACAAGTCATAAAAGGGGAACTGGAAAATATCCGGATAACAATTCATTGTGCAGGATGACAATAGACTAAATCCGGCCAGTGTCCTTCCATAAAGAGTGCTATCCTGAATATTGTAACAGTGCTAGTCAAATAATACTTTTGTCAGATCACCAAAGCAATAATATTTCATTTCAGACAGTGGGTTACAGAAAGGTAGAAGATACTTTGCTTTCTTCCAATTTTACAGAGAAATCTGACCTTCAGTTTCTCACTGCAGAAAATATGCTGCTTACTAAGAAAATTAGATCTGATTACTTAAATTGATTACCACAGGTTTCTTTACAATGCTGGATGCTCAGAAACAAAAAATTTGGGGCAGTGCTGTCACATTTGTTTAATCAAATAAGATGCCTGTCTCCATCATGCTACTCAGAGGTAGAGTTTAACAGGCACAGTGAGGCAAACTATTTTTTTGGCATAAAAGAAACTGAGGCAGGCAGATTCCTTCCAAAGACACTGTATCCAGAACAGCCAGTTAGTTCTGTTTGCCCAGTAATGAACTCCAAAAACTGGAAAGCAATTTGAAATTGAGGCTTCTCTTTTCTGGGGAGAAGGAAGATCTTTAGCCACTCACTTCTCCAGGTTCCTCTGGGGTCTATAGGTATGTGTGAGGATGGTCTTAACTATTCCTTTCAGAACCCCACACAACCCAATATGTCTTTCTTCCTAGTTCTCCCTACTGGCTTCTCTCACTGCTCTTGAGGGGTTGGTCCAGGTGCTTCTGGTGCTTATTTTACAGTTCAGCTCGTCTTACAGTTTCATGCCTTCTCTAAAAGCTACAGGAGGAGAATCAGCTTCACTGCCACCAGATGAAGAAAGATGTTGGGTCTGGTGGGATTAAACACTCTGCATGTGAGACTGCCTCTTGGGGAAGTTATGTATAGTGCCAAGTGTACTATTGCTACCTATGCTGATCCACTCAAGAAAAACACCAGCAGAATCATCACTCATAAAGGATTGTACCTTTGAAAAATCCACAAAGCTGATTACTGGTGATGATGTTGGTGTAATGACCTGGGGAATCTGTCTATGTACAATTTATGAATTCTGGGTGATTTTATGAAACAGCTGCATCATTGAATTACTCAGCAGATGTGCAATCAGTCATCTAGTACCAGGTTTGGTGTCACCTCTCTTCCAGACCAAGAACAATGGAGAGTCATTAACCTAAATAGCTTCCTGTTCAAATGGGAGCACATTAATATAATGGGATGGCTGGAGGCTAGGGAACCTGGTTCTTCCCAGATTATCTGCAGAGGAGTGGAAAATCCAAGAAGAAGAAGAAGAAAGAAAGGAAGAAACCAGGCATTAGCACTGGCTTTTAAAAATTCAGATGCCGGGAGGTTCAGGGAAGATACAAAAGGACATACTTTCTGAGGAGGGGGGAAGCTTTTGACCAGCCCCAGCTGAAGACAGCCTGCTGCAGAGGTCAGAGAGGAGAAGTTATGACCAGGAAGAAAAGATTGAGTTGAAGAAGTGAGGTCCAGGGGGACCTGGACCGTGGAAAGACTCAGACCAAATCCCAAAGGGTTTTTGGAGTTGTGAGGCTACCGGAGGGAGAGTTTTGCATGCAGGTTTATTGTTTTTGCATGGATCTATACATCTCTGTGCTTTCTTTAAGAATAAAATGTTTAAGGAGTTACTTTGCGCATCCGCTAAGTTCTTGGCTTCAGCTGTCATGTGTCCCCGAATGGTTAAACTGCAAAGCAGAGTATGCACTAATGCGGACTTCTGAGAAAGGGTATGCTTAAGCTGCCAGGGAAACTTGCTTGTTTAGCCACTAGGGTAGCTAGACTGTAGGAGTCCCATTTTCAAGAAGGGGTATCAGACAGGGAGTCTGCACCCTGGGAGTGAGTCGAAAGGCCAGAGCAGAGTCTGGGCCAGGAGCCTGCCCAGACTCAGAGGAGCTCAGAAGCACCTGGATCCAGTGTGTGAGCCTGGACACAGCAGCACACTAAGTGTCCAGAAGGGGAAGCTTGGCCAGTTCTGTGACAGCTGATAACAGCCAGATGATACCGTTTCTCTGCCTGCTGGAGAAGAAATTCCTCTCTATGGTCCCAGCAGCATGAACAGGAAACTGATGAGATAGGTCTAGTACTGGCTCACTGTATGCTGAAAGGGAACAGACAAATTACACAAATACATAACCAAGAGCGCGATACCCTGGTTATGTACGTGGACCCAGATTCGAAGTACATTAGTTCCCTTCGTACCTCAGGGATCAAGGGAGGAAGAGAGACGTGAACTTTGACTATCTGAATCTGCAAACTTTAAATTCCACAAGCATTCAGGTGAATACCGTTTAATCACTCATATGATTGCTGAAAGCAAACACAAAAGAGATGAAGGTGGCCAAAGCAAATTCATTGTTAAATGAAAGCAAATATTCAAGAAAAATGTTTAGCACTGTTCACACAACTTCTACAAAACAGGTTCCACAACACTGATCTTAAGGAGCCACAGAACATTTGCTCTTTTGTATTTAGGGACAGTTCTGTCTATGCTGCAAATGCAGTATTTTCCTGTATTGCTTCCTATTACTCTTGTTTTTATGACATGAAAACAAGACATTGTTCCTGAGGGTTCATTTTCTCCTGAAGCTTATTGTCCACTTGCAGACTAATATTGTTTGTGACATCACACTTGGCTGCTCTGGAGATGATTATGATGTTAGAGACTTCAGGTGAGAAACAGCAATAGGGCAGATTAATCCGTCTGGAGCAAGCATCTTGTTTTCATGCAAATATTCTTAATAAAAACAAAATGTAAATAGAATACAGAACTTAGTATAGGAAAAAAAGAATTGTTTTTGATCAGGATGTTCAGCAAGGAGTTTCCCATGAGACATCAGCAAATCTAAAAAGGACCTTTTCCATCAATACTGTATATTTCCTTTTGCAGCAGGTGGCTTCATTCTTATTTATACCAGGGGAAGTCAAATATTTAATCTGTCTTCTAACTCACAAATACTTTGATGTCAGGAAAATTCTTTGTATTTGCCTTGATATCACTTTGCAGATGGTAGTAATATAATTGGAAAATATGAAACTGAACTTCTCTGTGCTACCTATGTAATCTGTGTATGAATCATAGATTATTAGGGTTGGAAGGGACCTCAGGAGGTCATCTAGTCCAACCCCCTGCTCAAAGCAGGACCAATCCCCCAAATTGCCCCCTCAAGGATTGAACTCACAATGCTTGGTTTAGCAGACCAATGCTCAAACCACTGAGCTATCCCTCCCCCAAAATGTACTCATACAAACACGCTCTTACCTTCTTCATTCTCCAAAAGCCAAATCTCAATATTACCTGTCTTTTCAACTATTCCATTCTTCTCTGCATGTCTAAACTCAAACAAGTGGTCTGCAACTTGTATACAGGCTTCTTTTCCTCTAACTCACTATGAGATCCATTCCAATCTGGCATCCGTCCGCTTTGCTCTATGAAACTGCTCTCACCATGACTAAATCTCAAGGCCTAAACTCCATCGTCATCCTCCTTAATCTCCCAACAACCTTCGACACTTAGAATCACCTCCTCCTCCCTAATATTCTGTGCCACCGCAGGTTTCATAACACTATCTCAGCTTGTTTTTTTTCCCTAACTCTCTGACCACTCATTCAGCAACCGCTTCTCTACTCTCGTTTTCTCCATTCAGGCTTACATGTCCCTCAGGATTACATCAAGTCCTCTTTTCTATCTATAACTTATTCTTGGGTAACCTTATCCATTTGCATGTGTTCAAGTACCATCTCCACACCACTGATGCTCAAATCTACTTATCAACACCAGACTTATCACCTGCTACATCAGAGGTGGGCAAACTATGGCCTGCGGGCCACATCCGGCCTGCGGGACCCTCCTGCCCAGCCTCTGAGCTCCTGGCCTGGGAGGCTCGCCCCCGGCCCCTTCCCCACTGTTCCCCGTCCCCGCAGCCTCAGCTTGCCCCGCCACCAGCACAATGCTCTGGGTGGTGGAACGGTGAGCTCCTGGGGCAGCGCAGCCGCAGAGCCTGGCTTGATCTGGTGCTCTGTGCTGCGTGGCTGGCTCCAGGGGCAGTCAGGGGACAGGGAGCGGGGTGTGTGGGGGGGTGGATGGGGCAGGAGTCCCAGGGGGGCCATCAGGGAACAGGGGGGGTTGGATGGGCCAGGAGTCCGGGGGGGGCATCAGAAAGCCAGAAGCGGGGGGAGTGGATGGGGGGTGGGGGCCAGGCCATGCCCCCCTCCCCTAACTGGCCCTCCATACAATTTCCAAAACCCGATGCGGCCCTCAGGCCAAAACGTTTGCCCCGGTGCTACACTGAACTCCTCATCATGGCTAAAACAAAGCACATATTCCTTGAAACTCTTTCTCAGCAGCATTCATGATGACCAAACAGTTCCTTTCCTTTCAGCTTTTAAAACCAGCCTCTGCTCTTACCTTCTACCACCCTCACTGTAAGATCCAAAAAGACAATACCTGTAATATAGCTGGTATGCCACTTCCCATGTGAAAATTCAGACTCTCAAACAAATATATGTGCCTGCGCGTAGACAAACATATTCACATAAATGCAGGTCATTACCACCTATGCAAAGAGGACAGAGCAAATCAGAATGATAGCATTTTTCACCAATTTGTGCAGGTGTAAGTGACCACACAAAGTGAAAGGCAGTGGAGAATCAATGCCACAGCCTCCTCCCCAAACATTCATACACACAAACTCTATGAATTCTCCCACAGAAGTGAATATGAATGGGGGCACACGTAGTCAGCCCAAATTGCAATTTGTTTCCTCCTCCTTCAATCTTAAATAAAGTGGAATTTCTTGCTTCCATATTAAAAGAAAGCAAACTTCAAATGACTGATTTTATTGCCCAAAAAACCTAGGTATTGAAACTGAGGAAAGAAGCAAAATTTCAAGTATGGTAAACTGTAGACACATTCCAGTATTTGATATAGTTGTAGCTAGCTCAAAAGAAACAGCACACATCTTGGATTGTCTATCGGGCTAATAATGCTTTTGAAGGAAAGTGGCTCTCCTGTACTGAAGATCAGTTTGACAGCTTTTCTTGAAAACATCATGTGAAAAAGCAGTGGAAATATATAGTTTGTGTATGTAAGTAAATCCCATAAAGGTGTCCAATGACTAAGTGAAATTATTTTTTTAAATGTAATTTATCAGAAATCTGCTGAGAGAAACTTATATTCCTGTTTGCTTAGTTATAAGGCCTCCTGCTCTAAAGTAAGCAGTGACCAACTGACTGATGACTTAGCTTTCAACCCCGGTTTCAAAGAGTTGCAGCTTTTTTCAGAGTAATTCAGGTGAATTCAGAAGGAAAAAAGTCAGCTAATAATTTGAGTGCAACTTTTAATGTGCCCATACAAAAAGTTAATGAGCTGTGCATCAAGTATCATTCTGATGTTACATAGAGTTTCCACCTGAACAATGTCTTTCATTAATAAATATACCCATGCAACAACAGCTCTCAAATCTTGTCTACTGTTAAAATTAAGTCCCAAATGTTCTAAAATGGCCTTAGTTTTTGAGGGCAAAATGTTGTGTTTGCATATAACTGTGCTTGCATTTTTGAACCTCTAATCACTGTGGATGCCAACATGAGCATTCATACACTCCTACTAGCAGTGCAGGTTGTATTTTTCACTCTGACTTTTCCTTAATAGGCCATGTGATATTTATAAGGTGTGGAATTTGTAGAGACTGAAGCAAATGTATTTGCAGTAATTATCAGCAGCAATTTTATTTACTGTAATGAATATAGTTATGATTATAAGTATAATATAGTACATATGACATTTGCTTAAATTGAGATTATAATTAATTAAAATAATAATTAAATGATTAAATATTCAAAATGACATTTTCCATCAAAGGATCTCAAAGTGGTTTACAAAGGTGGGTACAGTAAGTTTTATTCCCATTTTATGGATGTGGACACTGAGGTTTAGGATGATTAAGAGGTTCACATAAAGTCACACATTGAGTCATTGGTAGAGCTGGGAATCAACCTGAGATCTCTTGATTCCTACTCTTGAACTCTAAAACCATAGACAATAATGCTTTTAACAGGGGAGATGCTGCTTTATGTACAACCTACGCTTGGTTGATTTTCCTACTACATCCCCACTTTACCATCCTTTCAGCATGCATTCACTTATACAACATTTATGTCACCCTCAAACTTTGAACCACTGTGTGTAGAGACAAGTCAATTTTAGACAGTCACTCATGTTAGTAACAGTTTATTTACGAACTTTTATCTAGTACCAAAAATCGAATATACTATGGCATCATTTAGAATTGTTTGTGGAGTCCTAGGCTTTCTAAGTACAAATTCCTGCCATATTACAGGATTTAGATTTTGAGAGACCAGCTCAAACACTGAGGAAAATGTCTAGCTATTAAAAAGTTCCACTTTCATCTTTTCATGCCATACTGCTAAACACTAGTGTGCCACAGGCAATAAACCACTTTGTGCATTAAAACGGATTATTTGGGTCTCTTAAGAGTGATGAGTGAAAATTTGAGGCCAGCTAGCATTTCTAAGAAGAAACAGTTAAAAGGCTCATCTGAATCAACTATAATCCTGTAATATCAGTTCTCCTCTGTAAAATAAAAAGGAAAAGGCATCTTTCTCATTTCATTCTAGTAAAACAAAATGAAACCCTGATTTTTATATTTTGGATAAAACCAACATTTTCTGAGACATACGGGTACAAATATAACCTCAGTTAATTATCTATGTATGATGTTTCCTTGAAATTCTAATCTCTATAGCTCAGTTAGCTAGATTGTACATATTTAGTATGATTGAAAAACTGTGTTTAATGAAGATATAATTCTAACACACTTGTTTAACTACAGGGCAAGGGATGTAATTACATTTACTACTTAGCAACAGCCTATCCTTACAATTCAGGCACTAATAAAAGCATGTCCTTTGTTCACTTTATAGTGGCCAGATGTAGTTGACCCTAAATTGGGCCTGCTATATATCCAGTATCTGCTTTAAATAGAGGGAAGATAAAGCAGTGTACTGAATGCATTACATGTGAATGTACAGTACTGTACATGCTGTCTGGCTAGTATTAGAGTTAAAACTCTGTATAATCAATTTGGTGAGAAAATATTCTCTTGCCTCCAGCTTCTCTTGCCTCTGGACACTTGCACAGTCTTCTTGCCACTATACCATCATACTTCGGAGCAATATGACCACAAATGTTCAGTGTGCGCCCCTTATCGTTAAGGCTACGTTTTAGTCACTATTACTTTTAATAAAAGTCACAGACTGGTCATGGGCACTAAACAAAAATTCACGGCCCGTGAGCTGTCCATGACTTTTACTAAAAATACCCATGAGTAAAACTTGGGGGGGTGGGGCGGAGGTTTCCCAGGGGCCCCGCAGGTGCTGGGGCATTGAGTTGCACAGCCATTACAGACAGGAACTTAATCAGGTCAACTAGGAATGCGTGGGGCACTGGAGTGACATGCACACCAGAACAATCCCCAGCTCAGGGTTCACATACAAGTCAGTGGGAGATCTTCAGGTCAGGTGCAAATAATACAGCCCCACCAAAGCTGCAATCCACCACTGCTCTATGTTTAATTGTAAGCCTGGCTGGAGACAACTACATCAATATAAGCCCTGCAGTGTCATCCTTTCATCAGTTGTATGCACAAAGGCGCCTCTCCCTTAACTAAAGTTATTACTTTTTATGATTTATCAACTAATGAATTTATGTTCAGCAACATGAACTGAATGGCAGGATCCATGTCTGCCAACACTGTGCTCCAGATGTCAAACAGATGTTGAAACCTGATCGAGACTTGTGCCTACTACCTGATTTTTTCTACCTTGTCTTCCTATCATCCCCAGCATCTACCAACCCTTTTGGCTGTGGTTATCAAACGGATGCAGCATCTGTAGTTTGATGATCTATGTTTGAACAAGTCAAATAGAAGGCAGATTGAGGCTCACTTTAAAAATTAGAAACACCGTGTTCTTGATTCTTCTCTTGTATTTACCCATGCCAGGTAAAGCCACCCTCAACTTTCACCCTGATTAGAGTGCTTGATTGTTTTTTCCCACTAGTGTAAGCAGCCACTCCAAACTCACTCTCCCTTAATACTATAGAGATCTTAATCTACCTGTTAATAGTCTATTTGGCTACCTGGTGATCCAGCCTATGCTGAAAATACAGAAAATCACTGCTTGCGACAAATAAAAAGCGACTGCTTTTCAGAAGCTTTTCACAATTGCTCCCCTGGTTTGCACTGCAACGTTCCTAAATTTAACCCTTTGTTTGACATAAATGGAAAAGCAGCAGTTGAGGAACAATGTTATGCCAGAGATACATCATAAATTAATGAAGAGCTGGCAACATGGCCTGCTGTGAATCTTCCTTGAGATGGACAATATGTCTGCTATAAACAAGGCATTATTTTTCATAACAATATGTTCTTTTAAATGCTGATGTGCAATATGAGATGGAGGAAATGTTAGGTGTTGAAAAAACAGACTGTCCTAACTAATACAGGACAGATGAAAGTTATGGAAAACTCTGCTTGTTAGCTAATATTCTTCTCAAAACACCCTCATTATTTGTTGGTCTCTTATTCACTCAGCTACTGTAAATGAGAATAGTGCAAACTCATGCAGTGCAAATTTACTCTCCAGAAATACATTTCCATTGACTGTCATTTCTAATTGTAGGGAACAAAAGAAACTCTTCTCAAAAGAATAAGAGAATGAACCTTACTGGCATAAAGGAACAGCGTCTTTGATGATACAAGTTCCTCCATTTTTGCAATATCCTTCTGGACAACCTAGGAAAATATAAGTAAACAAAGGTAACTAGATTAAGGAAGATGTAATAGAAATTAATCTGTTCCTCCTGCCAATGCAAGATTTTTTTTCCCTACATCAGATTTTCTACAATTTGATTTTCAGAGTTGCTGAATGCTCACAGCTCTCATTTAGTATATCTGGTGTTTTGGGTGCTGAGCATTTCTGAAGACCAGCACTGTAGGCCGTGATTCAGTAACATACTTGGTCACATGCCTATCCTAAGCATCTCCACCAAAGTCATAGCACTACTTGTGCTTAAAGTAATCCCAGTGCTTTGTTGGGTCCAGGCCCTAGTGATTTCTCAGGTCAAATTTTACAGGACTCTCATAGTGGGGCTTCTGCCATTCATTGGAACCTTCAGATATAACAATATGAAGATTCCCAACACTATACAATAGAGAAAAGAGTTAGTTTAGAGTGCTGAACTTCATAGATTGATTTAGTGCCTATGTCCGATATTATTATGAATAGTTTAAATGTAAGGATGAGATAAGAACAGATGTTCACCATCTGCTGTGTGACCAGTCTTTTCCTTAAAGATGTCTCATAGATATATGTTCATACAGCTCGAGGGAAATCAGTCTTAATAGAATAAGATGTTTAAGAAGAAAGACATGCCAAGCCAAGTGTCGTTATGGACTTGTGACACACCTTGGGTATTTGGTGGGCATGAGGTCAACCTAAGTTCACATATATTTTAGCATTTACACATTTAATTTAAAAAATATTCATTCACCAAAAAAGCCCCAAATAAACCAAAAACAGAACCCAAAGGTTTTGAAAGTAACAAAATAATTTTTACAAATGTTTGTTGTTAGATCCTTTTCCTGTTACAATGAATCTGTCTTGTTTTATTTACTATTTTATTACCACTGAATATCCTCCCACATTCCAGTTATATAATTACAGCAGGGCAGTACATGCTCCTCTAAACTTTCAAAACAGTCTGCTGGAATTTATACCCATGGCAATATCTACAGCAGTAAAATAATTTAGGCTGCTATCCTGCAACTCTAGGCACATGCATAACTTTACTTAAGTGAGCAGTCTCATGAACTTTAATGGGACTAGTCTCTGGAGTAAAGTCAAGTATGTGACTAAGTTTTGCAGAATCAGAGGCAAAATTATTACTTACTGGTATGCACAGTGAACTCAGTGGGCCTCCTTATCTGAGCAAAGTTACATGCATGCCTAAGATCCTGATCCTGCAAAGATTTGTACATGAGCTTCACTTCACACATGGTGACTAGTTCCACTGAAGTTTGCAGGATTCAGCTCTTAATGACAGAACTTCCATTAACAACAATGGCAGTGGCTCATTGCTTTGAAAATGTATCCCAAAACAACATTAGAAACCATATGGCACAATCTGAACAATAAGCAAGTAATTGTTCAGATAACACAGTTGCAATGTTATGGGACCGAATAAGCTATTGAAACCCCCACCATTGTCCCAATCCTACAATTGGCTGGGCATGGCATGTGGCATGGCCACACTCCAACACCTATGTGGTGCCTTGCCTGGACACAGGGGTCTATTGGTGTTAGAGTTAAGTATGGGATTTGGGCCATCTTCCTAGAATGGGAGAAAATCTATGACCAAATTCACTGCTGCATAGAGTCAGATAAAAGAAATAGTATGGGCTGTTTGCTGGAGACATAAAAGAAAAAATATCAGATTAGTTATTCCATTCAGATACCTGAATTTCCAGCAAGATAGTGTGGGAAGCAAATTATTTAAAAGATATGGCACCTGAAAAGCAGCAGGAGGCCCTTTTTTACTACTCTTTGAATGTACTGCTTTATGTTTACCATCTCACAGTCCTCTACATTTAACTGGATACTAAATATACTCCCTTGCATTTATAACATTCACTCAAAACATTACAAAATTACCAAAGAGAGATTACAACATCTATTTACCAAGCATTTTATATTACTATGAATTTTTCATGGTAAAATATTACTGTTCCATATTATATATATATATGAAGCATAATATAAACTGTATTTCTGGTCTAATTCTTTTCCAGGTGCTCCCCCAGAAGTCAGTGAATGCTTCATATTAACATCTGGGCACAGAATATAGCTCTATGGATGCTTTCTGAGTTAAACACTTTGAATGTATGTTCTAAAGATGATTTTCATTAGATAAACTGCATTTCCTATTTTTACTTTTAACCATTATTTGTCTGTTGTACTAAAAATATCAGGCTTTGCAATATTTTTATTATGTTAAGATTCAGTCTCTATTTCCTGATTTAGGCCCCAGTCCTGCATGTGCATTGTGCTTAACTTTAAGCACATGAGAAATCCCAGGGACCTCCAAGTATTCAATTCACTTTACTGGGACTACTTGCATAATTAAAATCAAGACTATATGTTTGCAGGATAGAGGTTTTACTGTAATTCAATATATATACCAAGAAATATCCCCATTTCAAAGTCACAGTTTTTTCATTGTTTTCTCCCATTATCCTCGCTATAAAAATAACATAATGTTTCAAATTTGTCCCTCATGTAATCTGACTGAGCTTCAGCAGGATGAATTCAGTCAATATTGTGCACCATTTGCAGGTTAAATAAAAACCTCTATATATTTATATTGAAAATATATTTTGATGTGAAACTGACTACCTGAACAGCTGGATTCATCAAGACTGAAATCAAAGCAGTCTGCAATACCATCACAGCGCTTGGAGACTGGAATACATGTATTAGTTGATGCACACAACAAAGAACCATTGAAGCAGTCCTTTGTGGCTGGAACAAAGTAACAAGATGACATGGTCAGACACATTTCCTTTATTCACTGATAAAACACTATTGGAAAACTATAGCAGCTTATTTGTGTCGGAGTATATAAATCTGGATCGGCATTTCCATTATAAATTTCCATTTGAGAGGTGTATGACTTAGACATTAAAAAAGACGGCTTAGGTTGCCGAATCAAGCTTTTACCATGTTCAAATCCTGGGAAGGGGTGTTTACATTTGATATGTTATTGATGGAATATTGATGGAATAGGTACAATGCTTAATGAAAATCCACAATCAGATATCAGAAAACATAATCAACCAAATAATTGAATTAATTCTTAAACATAGAACAGAAAAGTGCTGTAAATGTATTCCATTTTGTTGCTAAAAGCTAAACACAATATATGGCTGATTTAACAAAAGTGGAGAAAGGCTACATTAAAAATCTAAACCTACAGACATTTGTCATGCTGTAGCATTCAGTTATATTCTCTAAACTCATCTAAAGGAATTATAGAGGGGAAATCTTGACAGAATCACATAAGCCTCCAGGTAATTCATTATGGCATCACTGATTCTATAAGATGTACCCAGTGGTTCTGCATTCTGTCTGAGAATCTAACAGCATTTTGTCACTTTGAGAAACATTCTAGCTAATGAAATGTTCTGACTGCCCCTGAGCCATTATTTCTGAACATCTTGGTTTAAGGGACTGTGAGCTAAATTCTTCTCTCCATTATGCTTGCGTAAACCAGGAGTAACACTCTGTTTTCACTTGAGTTAGACATATCACCGGTAAGCAGAATTTGGCCCAGACTTTAGATTTATAACAAGCATGAGAGAATTTAGGAATATTTTAAGTACTCTAAATGACTGGATTACACCGAGCCAAAAGAAAATGCTGAATATAAAATACTGCACTTCAACCTTGCAATACGAATATTACATCAGATCCTGCCAAATCTTGCTAATGCAGGCAGTCTCTCAGACAACAAGTAGACTCCAAGAAGTAAAGGTTCACAGGATCAGGCCCATAAATCTTATACACTCAGTTTACCAAGGACTATAAATATATCCAAAATTACTGGACAATTTAGGAAATCTTGGCGAGTTTTCCTCCTTTTGCATACATCACAGGGCTCATGTAGCTTGTGACATTTGGGCACAAATACAAGTTTGTGCATATAACTGCAGTAAGCAGTAAATGCATCCAAAATCAGGGGTGAAATTGCACACAGCCCTGAGAATTTGATATTTTAAAAACTCAAGTCTTTAACCTCAGCAATTTCACTTATATCTCTTAGACCTTTTGTATGATTTTTTTTACCCATCTATTTTAAAGACGCTCCATGTAAGGACACATGTAGTATTGCTTATGTTGTTTAATGTACACTGTGATAAACATAGGAGCTCTGTACCTGGGCTACATTTAAGTTGTGCTCAGCACAGCTTGTGCTGGGGAGACAAATGTGGCATAGAGCCACTTCTACTTTCCCCAGTCTTGGGACTGGCTCTCCGCTACACAGATACCATAGGGTAAAATAGAGAAATCTTTGGGCTGCTTCTCTACTTTGTGTTGGCTGTCATTAGTCCCAAGGACTTTTTCAGTAGCTGGGGATTGTTGGGGCATAGAGATGCCCTGAACGTGCCCTTTTCTCCGCAGTTACCACCTCTCCAGCCCTTACGCCTGTACTGCGGAGGGTGGGGAAGAAGTTGCTTGCGTGGCTCTGCACCACCCTATAATTCCCCTTCCAGAGGGTGGATCTCCTTCATGACTGCATTGCACCACTGCAGCGGGTGTTAAGAAAGGGAATATGACTGAGTTATCAATGCAGCAGTAACTAACTTTTAGAATTTTCTGACTTTTTAACATTGATATTTCTACTTTAATATTGCATTAATGCTTTGGATACAGTCAACACACTCTGTCATTCACACAACTACAATGGGCTTCAGTAGAGTTATAATTTAATGTCATAAGAGACCACCATGGTTTTAAGGATGCAGATGCCAAATGCAGGGATTAAAATGGGAGCAAATGGGCACAAATACTCAGGTTTGCATCCACAATTCATTCTGTAAGTGCAAATTAAGTGTGAGGAAAGAAAAGAAAGAAAGAAAGAAAAACTTTTTGAAAATGTATGATTTTAACGTTTATGATGTCTTTGGAAGTTTATAGGTGCACACCACAGATCTATTTTATTGCACCGTAGAGAAATGAGAAATCATTTCTTATTCATTAATGTTAGCACTTAAGTCAGATTCTATTGGGGGCATGTGGAAAGTAATGCATATACCCCTTGGGTCTTTATGTTTATTTTATACCCTTTCCATTTTAGATCATGCAATTTACCGGGATGGATGAAAAAAAGCTGGTAAGATAAAGAGACCTTTCCTAAAATTAGAAGTGACAGAAGGGCTAGCTAGGCTAGCTAAGCAGAGCATTTGTAAAGGCAACATAACTTGAAGCTTCTGTTGTAAAGAGCAGCAAGAAATAAAATCCACCAAGTTAATAGGTATAATACAACATTAACATGCCACCTCATAAGCAAACTGTTCAGTGACCTCTGCAGGAAATTACTTTCTACATAAATCTTTAAATCATACATGGTGAAATTTCTGTGGTGGTGATGGTGGTTGTAGTAGAGATGTGACTAATGCATTTGTGTTTGTTTTTTCTTTGCTGTGGCCTCTTTCAGGATTTATACTTTATCTCTACAGAACACATTTTGCCAATCTGTCTTCATGCTGGGAGACGATGCTATCATTTGATACAATCTGGGACTGAAACAGGATGAGCATTTCGTGGCTTCCTGTTCATACCCCCAGGTAAATGAAATTGTGAAGGGAAACAGTGCACGTGAACTGAAAGGAGTCTAGGGCCTGATCCAAAGCCCACTGAAGTTGATGAGAGTCTTTCCATTGACCTCAGTGCTTTGGGTGAAGCCTTTCAAAAAGAGTAGCAAAGAAATGTCATTTCAAAAGACAGAACTATGGCTTCTTTTTGGAAGGAGCTTATCAAAGAGAATTAAATAGACAGTGGGGGAGCAGAAAAAATGTTTACTATTTTGTTAAAAATGATCTAACCTAAAAGAATGGCTCTGGTAGCCATCAAAGCTTAACTGCACTCTGCTATGCTCATTTATGCTTAGGAAAAGAAATTCAAATTCAGGTCTCACAAAAATCTTCTAAGAAAACATCATCTGAGTGTGATTACTAGCACAACACTCAATTTTTTTACAGGACATGCAAAAATTCCAATAAAGTAAACTAAGTTTGCAAGATAGTGTTTCCTTTTTCCCCTTCTGATTTTCCTCTGCTGACAAATGTTCATGGTATCTGACATGTCAAAAGTAGACAGCAAGAGAAGATGAATGCTGCAAAGCCCTCATAGCATACCAACAGCAAAGAGAGAAAAGTCTGCACAATAGTAACCACCCTGCAGTTCAGTTCCAAAGCATCACCAACCTCAATCATGATCTTGAGAGAGGGAATGTCAACTGTCATGGCAGTGTTATATTGTCAGCTACCTACTGTAGGCATAAAACTATCAAATGTTTGGAGTAGGGATGTGATAGTAGGTTTGAATAAGTTTCCAACCCACCCAAAATTCCTGGGTTTAAGATCTCAGCATGCAGCTGTTTGTTCTTTGACTATGTCAGAAATTACTTTGCCTCCTTCCCAACGTGTAGCTTTAAGATTGAAAGATACAGTAATTCCTCATTTAACGTTGTAGTTATGTTCCTGAAAAATGCAACTTTAAGCAAAATGATGTTAAGCGAATCCAATTTCCCCATAAGAATTAATGTAAATGAGGGGGGTAGGTTCCAGGGAAATTTTTTTCACCAGGCAAAAGACTATATTATATATATACACACACACAGGATAAGTTTTAAACAAACAATTTAATACTGGCACACAGTGATGATGATTGTGAAGCTTGGTTGAGGTGGAGGAGTCGGAAGGTGGGATATTTCCCTTACTGCTAAATTATGAACTAGCAATTAGCTGAGCCCTCAAGGGTTAACTCTCCCACTCTACAAGGCAGCAGGAATGGAGGGAGATATGCGCATTTCCCCTTTAAGTACACTGCCTTGTTAATTAGATCAACTTGCTGAGAGGGAAGCTGCTGCAAGCTCCCTGTGTCCTGAGCCCTGGTGTGTCCCCCCTACTCTATGGAAGATGGGGTAAGTGGGGTGCAGGAGCAAGGGGGAGGGGGACACCTTGACATTAGCCCCCCTTTTCCTTCCCTCCCCCCTGGACAGCAAGCAGGAGTCTCGGGGAGCAGCTCCAAGGCAGAGGGCAGGAGCAGCACATGGCAGTAGGGGGAGGGACAGCCGCAATTGCTAGCCTGTTGGGCTGCTGCTGCACAGGGAACTTAGGGGAGTAAGGAGTTGATAAGGGGATCTGATAGGGGGGCTGCTGGTCCACCCTGGTTCCAAGCCGCCACCAGCTAGCTGCAATGAGCTGCTCTTCCTGCAAGCAGTAGACAAAGCAGGCGTCTGCCCAGGACCGGCTCTACAGTTTTTGCCGCCCCGAGCAGCACACTGAATTGCCGCCACGGGGGGCGGGGGCAGTCCATGTGCCCTTAGGGCGGCAGGCGTGTTTCCGCGGCAGTGGCAATTCGGCAGCAGTGTCTATGTTTAGCTGAAGCTGCAGCGGACAGCTAAATATAGAAGCTGCTGCCAAATTGCCACCACCGCAGAAACGCACGTGCCGCCCTAAGGGCGCACGGACTGCCCCCGCCATCCGCAGTGGCAATTTGGCGCGCTGCTGGGGGCAAAACAACAGGGACTGCCGCCCCTTGAAAATTGCCGCCCCAAGCAGCAGCTTGGAATGCTGGTGCCTGGAGCCGGCCCTGCGTCTGCCAAACGACGTTAGAAGGGAGCATTTACACAACTTTAAACGAGATGTTCCCTAACTGATCAGCAGCGTAACAACGAAACATTAACCAGGATGACTTTAAGTGAGGAGTTACTGTACTGAAGTAATATTTCAAGAGCATTAGAACTAGTAGTGGGAGATATGTGATCCTAGGAGCACACAACTGGCCTGCTGGACTGGAGTTAGGATCTTAGCCTTAGGACTTAATGAGATAATCTAGAAAAGATAGGGGACAGGTCTAGGGCAGACAGAGGTGGTAGAGGATTGAATGCAGGGACTTTTGACACAGACAGGCCTTGGAGCCCTTAAATTAAGTAATGATCTAAAGACAGAAACATCCTGGAGCTTGTGCTTTCATTGATTCAATTTCAGAATTTTCTACAAAAACACAGAGCTCAATTTTCAGCTCAGATTCACAGGAAAGTTCTGCCATATAGTTTGTAAAATCAGCTGTTGAACACCTCCTGCATGTGTACAGTAGTTGATTGTGTTAGATACAGTATGTGATTATTTGTCTGCATGGATAACATGTATCAACGGAGACGACTGAAAAATCGAATTTCCATCCAGCAGGAAAATCTGATATTGCAACATGTGTTTTCATTATGAAATGAAACATTTGGTTTCAGTTTGTCAACCTGGAATAAACATTTTGGGTTGGGCGGCATTAATCTCTGTATCAGTCTGAGCTGCTGTAGTGCCCCCGGGAGCTGGAGTTTCAGGTCCCTCATGCTTTCATCCCCTATGGAACTAGGACACAGGTTGCTGCTACTACAGCACCAGACTTGCTTTTGAAACTCTGGTGAGGTCAGGAGTGTTCCCTGGAACACTGAACTGGCAGAATCGCAAAGCAATGCAGCTGAGTGATCTAAGAACAAAAGCAAAAATGCTTCCAATTATGTATATTAGCAGAAGTACCATACAGTCACTTAAAAGCATTTGTCACCGTGGTTACTCTATGGAGCAGTACAGTATTATGGGCTGCACTCCCTGCTTGATTAACAAAATAATATCCTTTTATATCCCGTAACATATTAAAGAAAATCTCTTTGTGGTCCATTTCCAGGATATGCACTACCCATGTTGACTCAGAACTCCCTCAGAATAGCTATCCAGTTCTGGATGCCCATTCATCATTAGTCTTTGTATAACATCAGACCCATCAGCAGTATTTTAGATTTAGGGAGGATCTTCTCCTCCTTGTTGGAACTTGTAAAATGGCAGCCTCCTAGAATGCTCTGTTTCAGCCACGCAGTTTAATTAACACTGTAACAGTACCAAACCCTGGCTGTAGATGCTCCCTAGTTGCTGTTTCCTTCAGTTACTTGCACAGAAGTTTACTATCTTCTCTACCATGTCCCACTGCACCCTCTTCTCTGTAGATCATCCTCCTGGAAAGGTTGCGCTCCCTCTCTCAGTTCTACCATCAAATTTCCTGTTGGGTATTTCCTTGCGCATCTTGAGGCAGCTACAGTGGAGGACATAGACTCCAATACTGTCCTTGCCTTCGAAACACTAGATGTACCTGCATGTAACATCAGACAGGAGCAACATTCCTCCTCAAACAGAGTTAGCAGGCATCACCCAGGATCTCCAGAGCAAACACCACCTAGCTGCTGAGGGGATATGGCTCTTACAGAGAAAGAAATGGAAGATACCATGGGGGTGAGGAATGAAACATATGAGTCCCTGCTCCACCCCACTAGTCCTTTACTGGACCCATGATATCCATTCTCCATGGACCATGGGGACAGCAATGTGGGAAATGAGAAGGAGTGGGTCTGGAATGGTCCCTTTCCACAGGTCTCTCCCCTTTTATGTAACATGCAATTGTTCTTACAGAGTTCTCCTGCATTCTGCTCAAGAAATGGATTGGACATTTGTTCCTCAATTGTGCTTCATTACTTGCCTCTGATCAGTGGTGGGAGGTCTGAACAAGGAGTTAACCACTGATGATCATACCATAAACAATCATATATGATATGCAGATACAAAAAAAAATGTTATTAGCTGTGCAATCATACTAAATTCACTGGATTTGGATTTGTTTAGTACAATTCTATTGTACTTTGTCATTTTATTAAAATAAGTTAGCATGTGTATAACGACATCACTAAACGTAACTTACGACAGTCAGTTTCATCTTCATTAAACTGGCAGTCAGGCACGCCGTCACATCTCAGGAGTGATGGGATACAACCTATATTAGCACACAGGAACTCTGTGCCCTTGCAAAGCCATGGAGAAGCCGTGGTAGGAATCTCAGTAGGACAGTTAATTTCATCAGTTCCATCCATACAATCCTCTACCCCATTACATTTTACGGCAAGAGGTACACACTGCTGTACGTACACACAAGTGAACCGGTCAGCACTGCACGTTGGAGGTTGTGGTTTGGCTGTTCCTAGACAGGTGAAATAAGACCAAGAAAGGAATAATTATCATGTCAGTCTTGAAGTCACTATATCCTGCCTTCTAGCGATTACTGGGAAGGCAATTCATTTGGCAGATTCAACTCTTCTAATATGATTACAAATTATTTATGAACACATTCCACCCTTAGTATAGAATTCACTGTTAAAAAGTCTGTGTATCACCTCCTTGTTTATTTTGTTGCAGCATTTTTCTTGTAGAGCCTAAATGCACCATTTATTTTGATTCTTTTGTTTGTACCTTGTTTGTGCAGGAGACTTAATACAGAAGGGTTGCTAAAAGTTATCTTTCACCCTGTATTAGAAAAAGGTTTATTAATATTTTTGGCAGCCATCAAGTTATAGTGCTCCTCTTTCAATAGACTTAATGGATTAAAACAATAACAAAGAAGGGTTATATAAGCCTCTAGATCAACAAGAACATTTCACACAGAAAGCTTTTATGTACTCCAAGGTTTACCCTTAGACATCAACAAAATAGAAAGGGAAAAATTTTTGCAGGGTAGCTGCAAAGAAAACTATTTTGTTATATCAATGTATTGCTTTTATTCTGTAGCATAGCTTCATTAAATTAAATCAAAGGAAGGACTGTGTAATGGTTTTTCAGGATACAATTCACCAGCAGCATTTTGTTGGTTAACCCCTGGAGCAAAAACTGGCATTTTGTTGGTTAACCCTTGGAGTAATCCAAACCCTTGACAATAGGGAGGCACACTGTATAGTTATGTTACCCTTTTTTCACCCCAGCAGTTAGTCAAAATTTGGGGTCTAATGGCTTGTTTTGGCTAGAAGAATTTGATCCTAGAGTCTGGAGTTTATAAATAAAAAGGATTGTATCAGAGAAACAATGTACAAATTCTTGTTTCCCTGAACACAGCATGAATCAAACAGCAGGAGACAGTTTCTTTGGACAGTTCCAAGCCTCTTTTGAGCCAGCACTTAGCCCAAAAGCTCTCTCTTTAGGCTTTTCTCAGAGTCACATTACCAGTGCTTGTTCCACTGCATCCTTGCTTTTCTGCTGTTTTTCCTGCTTTTCTTATACAGACAGACAAACATACCTCCACCAAACAATACTCAGTAAAACACCTCCACCCGTATGTGCCTTGCATGTGCCCATGTTTTGGGTGGAGGCTGTTATTGTTTCAACTATCTGGTTCCAAAAAGGAGCTGAACTGTTTATCAATAATGAAAAGTAGCTCTTACACCATAGTTTCATTGAGGCTTAACCCAACACATAACATTTATTTCTAGAGCTGAAAAATACTGGAAATTATTTTCTGTGACTAATACTCAAATTAATTTACTTCAGCATTGCTTGGGCTTGGGCTAAATCTACACATGTGAGAATTTGTGCTGAAAGTGCTGGTGTGCTCATCCATCACGGAATGGAAGTGCAGTACAACCCCAGAGTTATGAACATGAAAGTTAAAAACCGACCAGATAACCACACACCTCATTTGAAACCAGAAGTACGCAATCAGGCAGCAGCAGAGACAAAAAAGGAAAGAAAAAAAGAAAATAAAGTACAGTACTGTGTTAAATGTAAACTACTAAAAATAAAGGGAAAGGAACCTTTTTCCTTCTGCATAGTAAAGTTTCAAAGCTGCATTAAGCCAATGTTAAGTTGTAAATGTTTGAAAGAACAATCATAACATTTTGTTCAGAGTTACAAACGTTTCAGAGTTATGAACAACCTCCATTCCCCAGGTGTTCAGAACTCTGAGGTGCTACTGTAATAACGTGCAATTTATCTAGCCGATCACAACTAATCAACATTGATTGAATAGACAATATAGTTCATTGCAATCAATTCTCAAAATTGACAAATTTGGAAAAAAGTCACTATATTCTTTCAGGTTTGAAGAAATTGCAATAATCTTGCGAATACTCTGCAAAGAGAAAGAAAGTTTACAGGCTAAATACTGTGGATAAATAATTTGTTGCAAATTATGGTCCAGACTCTTTGTTGTACTGAGTTTTTGTTCAGTGCAACAGAGAGGGAAGGAACCAACAAGAAACTTTTTATGGCTCCCTGATTCTCTAGTTTAGTCTGCTCCAGCCAGGGCCCCGGTGGAATTTACAGAAACCTGGAGGCTGCACTAAACTCTGCCAAATGATACTGTCTGTTGCACTCTAGTCATGCCCTATGTCTGCTCCCACATATTCCATACACAGAATTCCTGGAGGGGGTGTCAAAAGGGTCTGATTATGCAGATTCTGTGTCCAGTATAACAATGATTCCCCCATCGGAAAGATGTGTCTGATTTCCGGAGCCTTTGCACTGTGAGAGTGCAAAAGGTATACGTAAGATCAGGCTGGAGAATCTGGCCCTGTATGCTCGATTCTCTTTATATCTAGATGAACGTACAGCATGCCAGTAAGTCCAATGATTTATATTACCACCAACAGCGTTAAAGACACTACATGTCAAACAGTTTTCCCATTAAAGCCAATGGGAGTTTTGCCATTGACTTCAACAAGAGAAGAAGCAGGCCTAAATCTGGAAATTCACCCGTGGTGCTAGTTTGCTTTATTGAATCATGTGATGATGAGAATTAACCAACAGGAGAGTAATATGGAGACACCATGCAATGTTTTTGTTTGCTCATGGTGGTAGACCTTGTAGACAGCAGCTGCAGTGAAGAAATGATTCAGTCAGAGAGACTAAGGGAAATCACATGCTATTGCTGCAGTGAGGCAGGGCACCTTGTATGGGAATATACAAATGAGGCTACATCATTTATCTTTTCCTTTGTCTTCAATGCAGCAATCATTGCCGACTTGTGTATGACACATTACAGGATCGGGACCTATGACAGTAGAAAGTCTTTATTGATGCATGATTGGCATCTAAAAGAAGTGCTCCACAATGGACAATAAGCACTTCTTTCAAGATCTAACTGCTTTACCATTCAAATAAACAGAATTTATAATATTTTTGTAATAGTCCCATCTAGTGACTTCCAGTAATATTACAGGGAGAAAGAGCTCCCACCCCCTGCCCTAACTCTATACTCTAGACGCTGACATTTGACCTGTGAGAAATCTCTGATGATCATGTGGGTCCAGGACAGAAAATGGCCTTCATACTACAGGCATATTCCAGGTGCTCAATGTCTTGAGAAACGTGGTGCTGTGATGCTGGATGTGCTATCCTTCATACTTTGGCCATAAGCCATACTTAAAAATAGTCCTCATCAATTGTTTTGACACAGTAAAAATAGTAAACTACTGGTTTATGTCAGAATGTCAGCATAATCCTCCTACGCAAGATTAGAATGATTAATTAACTTTTTTAAAAAGTTTTCAAGATCTGTGCAATGTCACATGTACATTCCAATCACTGATGTTTCAAGCATCTCATTTTAAATACTGTCTCTAGCCATGACTAAAAGTCTTTGTTTTTATTCTGACAAATAACTAGTTTAAGAATTTCATTCTTCTCTTTACCACAATATCTTTGTTGCAAAGACAATATTCACTATTTTTAGATGTTTTAATTTTAAAAGCAGTATTGGATCCATATATAATTATTAAATAGAAGAAATAAGGTACTCCAATTTTTATGTAATGTTTTAACGTATGTTTTAAGTTGTTTTTTGCTTTACAAATCTATCATTTTCACTTTATGTATCTTCAAAAGGCTCCTAAATAATAGATACATTTGTCTGATTGATTTTAGGAATTCATTTATATCAGATAGTAATTAATTTAAGAGCTCAGACTAGATGATTTAATGGTCCCTTCTGACCTGTCATTTCGTTAAACTATTCATAGAGCTTAACATTTTTTAACCTTTTCAATTTTTTTCCTTTTCATTCTGAATTTGGGCTAGATCATTGTTAATTAAACTACTCAACTTACGTAATGGTGGCAGAATTGGGCCCAGGCTGAGGATTTAGTCCAGAGGACACAAACTATGCCCTTTCTTATGCCAAAACAATGTTAGTGAAGACAACTGCTGAATATAGCTCATTCTCTACTAATGTGAATTTTGTAACTGACATCGTTAAAGATCAGGTAATGTTACTGAGTCGTATCCAGGTTTCTAACCTCCCCCAGCTTCACGCTCAGAGGTATTTGAATTTGTGGTTCCATTTTGAACCCTATGTCTACTTTTATATATACTTCTGGCTCATAAAATGTTGATACATTCAAATATATGGTCCTGATTTGGGAAAGGGCTTAAGAATATGAACAATCTCATCCTACCTCAGTATAGCATTCACAAACATGTATAAATGCTTTGTTGAATTGTGGCTTAACATTTCTGCTGTCCTGACTCCCTCCCTGTAAATCCAAAGCAACACCTCTGATGTCAGTGGAATTTTCTAAATTTATGCCAGTGTAACTAAGATCAAAATATGTCTCATTGTCTTTAAAACTGTAAAACTTGCGCTGTGAGCCAGTAGACAGACCTGACTTCAATACCACCATGCTGTCTTGTTACCTCTCCTTTTATGTTAACTATTCCACATTTTCCATACCTTTAAATACACTAGACCAAATTATGCTCCAAATGACAGCTGCTAAAACATCACTGAAGTCCATAGGGCTCCACAATGTGTCCCCCAGAGGGTAATTTGGCCTCCACACAGAAAGTAGGTTATAAATGTTTATATACAGAAGAAATGAAATGTTTATGCTAAGAATATTGAGAATTTATCAAACATTCATTTGTACATAATTAACAAAGGATTCAAACTTCTTGATTAGGACTGGGTAAGTCTGCTGTGTCTAGTAACTAATGTTAAATTAGAATGAAGTCCCATTCAGCATTGTCATTAACGCAACATTAATTCTTTGCTTTCAAAGCTACTCTCTCTTTCAGTATTTACACCTACATCGCTGTAGTATCTGCTACTGACATATTTCATTCTTAATGGTAGGAATATTTAAATTGTTTTCTTAATATTGGGGAGAAAAACTAAACCATTAGGGATGCAGTGAGGTTTTGAAATGCAGAATGCACTAATATTGCTGATAGCAAGCTAGTTGAACATCAGACTTTGAGAGCTTCCTTCATAGTAAATATCCTGTTTTAGTGAGTTGCATAGTGGCCTCCTTCCTGTGACAGCTTTAGAAGTGACACATATCTATTACATACACATGAGCATTATATACATATGTGTTATAGAGATGTGTGTGTTTGTACGTGTAAATACGTACACATACATTGTATATATTATATACCCACACTGTATATAAGAAGGTGAGATATGTCTTTCCTCTTCCTCCAAATGTGGAAAAGCTGTTTCCACTCCAAGGCTGAACTCTTGTTTTTCCTGGGCCTCAGGAAGGAGTAATTTTTGGTGGGAAATTCCACATTTGAGAGAGGAAAAGGAAATACTTGTGTGGCAGGTCAATTTTTAAATATTGTATTTGTTTGAAATTTAGAATAAATCTTGAGAGTAGTGGATGGATTAGGGTGAGCCGGAGTCAGACGAGGTAGTCAAAGGAACATGATAAATAAATGTATCATGCAATTTATCACATGGATATCGACTCCATATGTAAAGTATGTAGTATTAAAAAGGAGACTTTGCAAAAGCTGAGAGAATAGCAGGAAAGCACAGCTATGATAACATCAAGCTAAATATAAAAGTTTCATGTTTGTCAAAACCAGAGGTCTCGAGCATAGAAGTAAAACTGACCCATTGGCTTAGTACATCTGAATCTAGTTGGTTTTATAACTGCTTATTTCTGTTTTGACATGTGGTGCATGCTAATGTTTTCCTAACAATGCCATATACAATAAGTAATGCTAAGCAGTATCTTTCAGTAATGAATAGCGGTTTATTTTTGCCCTCAGATGAAGGGCCATGAAATTTAACTCAGACACTTTCTTAAGAGAGTAACTTTTAATGCAACAATTGGAAACCAAACATACAAGCTTTCAAGAGCCCATGTTCCTCCATTTACTTACGTGCTGATTAATTGTTGGAAAGGATACTTCCCCAGTCACTGAAGGATAGTGACTTGTACTTAGGGCAGTATTATTTGCTACAGCAATGTACTGTATTATATACAGTTCATCCACCCATCCAAAAAGGGGTGGGAGTTAAGGGGCGCAGGGGGAGATAATGCTATACAAAATAATGTATTCCAAAATATATATCCTGAGAAAACTTGAATTTCTTAAGTTCAGGCTGGATAGTCATCCAAAGTCAGGTCTGGGAGATACTGAGGAATGCATTCAGTATAAGGACATGGAGGGAAAAACAAGCCAACCAAAAACAATATTACAATATATAAAGGGAATATTATCATCAATACTCTGTTTTAATGAGCACTGAGAGTACATTTGGAACCATACAGATAAGTCCTGCCCCAGAGAACATTGCACAGATCCTCTACTGATATAAACTGTCGTAGCTCCATCGAAGTCCATGAAGCTCTGACAATTTATAACCTTTGCATAATACTACATAATTACATGGATCTGTGCCATATAATCTGTTTTGTTTTATACACTGCCATTCATACCTATAATACATACAATGAATATTGAAATTTAAAGGAAGGCTTAAAAATATATTTAGCAACTACTTTAAGTGAACATGGTACAATGAAATTCCAGTTACAGCCGGAAATCCTCTGTGCACCACACAGCTGTGTTGGGCATTAGGCAAGGGTGTAGGCTGAGGAGCCAGACTAGCCAGAGTATCGTAGCCCAGAACTAGTAAAAGAAACAGGAAACTAACTATGGCCAGGAGAGGAAAGAGAAAATAAAAAGACTAGAGTTCAAAAAATTTACAAATTTTTGCTTATACAATGATGCAATTGTAATGACTGTTAGCAGTTTTTCATACATAGACCCCATACCCATTAGATAAAATGTATACATTTATCTACATTGTTACCCTGGGGAGTAGCACACCAGTATATCTGACTACTTCAGCTGCAAAATATGTGGCATAGTGAATACAGCTTCTGTCAGGGTTCCCTCCCCACTCTGAACTCTAGGGTACAGAGGTGGGGACCCACATGAAAGACCCCCTAAGCTTATTTCTACCAGCTTAGGTTAAAAAACTCCCCAAGACACAAATCCTTCCTTGTACCTTGGATTAGGTAACACTGCCACCACCACGTGATTTAAACAAACATTTAGGGAGGGCCACTTGGAGCCCTCCCCTCCCCAAATATCCCCCCCCAAGCCTCTACACCCCTTTTCCTGGGGAGGCTTGAGAATAAATCCTCACAAATTGGTACAGGTGAACACAGACCCAAACCCTTGGATCTTAAAACAATGAAAAATCAATCAGGTTCTTAAAAGAAGAATTTTAATTAAAGAAAAGATAAAAGAATTACCTCTGTAAAATCGGGATGGTAAGTACTTTACAGAATAACAAAAGACTCAAGAACACAGAGGATCTCCCCTCTAGGCAAAACCTTAAAGTTACAAATCCAGGGATAAACCTCCCTCCTCCTACAAAGGAAATCACAAGCCAAAATAAAAGTAAGCTAACACATTTCTTCACTAGTACTCACTAATGGAGTTGGATTGCTTCCTTTCTTGATCTGTCTCTGACAAGCACACAGAACAGATAGACAAAGAACACACAAAAAAAAAAAACCTTTTCCTCCTCCCCAGATTTGAAAGTATCTTGTCCCCTTATTGGTCCTTTTGGTCAGGTGCCAGCTAGGTTACCTGAGCTTCTTAACCCTTTACAGGTAAAAGGATTTTGTGCCTCTGCCCAGGAGGGATTTTATAGCACTGTATACAGAAAAGTGGTTACCCTTCCCTTTATAATTATGACAAGCTCATTATCTACTTTGAGAACAGAAAACTTTACAACTTGAAATTTGACTATGAAGTCAAAGGGATCAAGCACATGCTGAAAGTTAAGCTTATCCATAAGTATTGGCAGGATAGGAACTTATTTGTTATTTTCAATTATTCAGTTACTTCATGTAAATATATGCTATAGCTATGTTTTTGTCTTTTTGTTATTCATGGCTTGTGATTGGTCAGAAAGTATTGCTTCTGTTTCCTGACTGGATGACAAATTTATAAAGAGACATAGTGGAAAAGATGATTTCATCTTCAATCCTCTTCCTCTTCAAGAACTTGGGAAGACTTTTGTTCCTGGACAGAGTACCCAAAAGGACTCCAGTGGATTGCAGATCAATTAATATTTTATCCTATCTGGATGGTGCTGCGGTTATTGGGCCAAATTTTGCATTCAGTGACACTGGTGTAAAACTGGAGTAAATGAAAACACAACTTGGCTCAGTGAATTAACATAACTCTATCAATGTGTATTTGTCTTGACTAGTTTACGTGATCATGGCTCGCTGAAGACTAAATACAATGTTAAACTGACAGTGAAGTTACTACCAGTAGATCTAAGACTCATGGGACTCTGAACTTTCTCTCTGAAGGCCCATATTATTGACTAAAGCTTGCCCATTGCCTATGTACAATATTGTAAACGTTTGGCATACTTCTGCAATAAGCAGTTCAGGAACAACCAATTTGTGCTATTGTCTGACATATGCAAGTCCTTTCTTTTCAGTAGAAATTGAGAATTGGTAAAAAGCTGTGTGAAGGTTTGGTTTCCAACAGACTGAAACAGGGACTATAGGGACAATTTCAGAGCAGGGTAAGAATGGCTGTTACCAACATGAATTACTCACTCACATTTTTCCTGACGCTGGTTCCTGAAAAAAGGCAACCAAAGTATTTTCTCTCTCAGCTGTATATTTAGATGAAGAATAAAAAAGGGAGATTTTGCAGATGGAAAATCATCACATGCAATGGACTTGAGAAGAGAACATTGGAAATTTTATGCAACTCTAGAGCCAAATATTTCAGTTGCTACTCAGACAAAATGCTCATTGAGGTGAATGTGGGGAGTTGCCTAATTAAGGACTTCAGGATATGATGTTCCCTCCCAAATCTATATAGTGCAGCTATGTCATTCTGGATAGAAAATTAAATACTTTCATTAATTCTACAGATTTTCCTGAACAAATTCAGTGGGGCAAAATATCATGAAAGTGTGTGTGTGTGTGTGTGTGTGTGTGTGTGTGTGTGTGTGTGTGTGTGTGAAATATAGGTTTTAGGATTGGTGCTCTGATCAACTCAACTAATGAATTAAGTTATTTCAATTATTTATAAAAAAATGAATACATCTGTGACCTTTGGTTTTCAGGTGGGGATCTCTCTTTAATAGAAAACTCAGGATGGGTGTAGCATAAGCTTGAACAGAGATAGACAGAAAAGTGGTGGTCTTGGATCAATGTGTTATTATATACTACTATGCATGTATGAAGTAGCACCCAGAAGTCCAATCAAGTTTGCAGGCTCACTGTGGGCAGGTGTTGTACAAACACACTAAAATAGGTTGGCAAGGTTTGCCTGAGACACCACACTCTAGTAATTAGGTTTAGCTCCTGTTGGTAAAAGGTTACCTAGATTGTACTGAAGCACTAAGGTTGTTCGGAAGAGAAAGAATCTAAGATACCGTCTAATTAGTCCCAAGGGAGGCACTCTAGAAGCAGCCACTTCTAGGGAGGAGAGTTGAGGTGAAAATTATGTTGCATAAGCAACCTGAATTCACTTTTGAAAATCTTGGCTATTGTTCTTTGCCAAGGAATAAATTACCATAGGAATGAAGCCCTCTTCAGAGTCTTTTTCATTTTAATTCTGTAATAGTTTTTCTCAAATCCATTCATCCAGGTAATGGTTCTCTTCTTCTTAAAAGAGGTGAGGGGATTCTGGATCCATGACTTTTCCAGCTTGCATAATATTTTTCTTCAAATTTTCCTGTGCTCCTAAATTTTGCGGCCACTTTCACTCTTAGCTTGAAAAGCAAACCTACAGTTATAGTACCAGTACCTCCAGAGGCATGAATGTTACTCTGATCTCAGGCCTGATACTGCAACCTGTGTGCATGTGGAACTCTCACTGAGGTCAACCAAAATTGTTTGGTGCCTTAGGAATACCAGGATCAAGGCCTGCCAGGCACATGGGTGACATCTCTCCCAGTATGGTGTGGGGAAAGCTGCTTCTTTATGCTAGCCAGCAGGCTAGTACAAAACATCAAGATTTAGACACACCTCTTAAACATTTCAGGTTCTAAGTTAGGAAGCACCAAACTGCTTTTCCATGTCATTGAAAATAAACCTAGCTACATTTTAGAAATCAGCAAACAAATCCACCTGTTGACTACACTGACCATAGACCATCCTTCAAAAGGAGGCAATTTTTCTGAAAAATTGTTAATGCTATTTTATTACTGAAGCATCCCTTTCCCTCCCTCCCACCACAGCTCTTCTTGGCAGAGCTAGGAAGTTTGGGGAAGATGATCAATTAGATAACTATCTCAAAATCTTTTACAGTGGCCCATAAGGGACTAAAGATTGGGTACATGAAGGTTATAGGTAAGATGGAGAGGGGGAACACCTGGAATGTCTCAGATGGAAAATTATGTCTCTTTTGAGTGCATGATGGAGGAGGCTCACAGCTCCTGGAAGGGGAGACCAAAAATCAATATATATCCCATTGAGATTCATTTGCGAGTTGTACCACCAGGGGGGCTGAATGGTAGTAACTCATTGCAAACAGTTGGGATACTGCCTAGGTCTGACTTCCAAATTCTGGTTTCTCACTGAGGCAGTAAAGACAGAGAATGAAGAACCTTGCAGCAAAAATTTAATCCAGCAATTTCCAACTGGTTTGTCTATTTGCTTCTTCAAGCCTCTCCTCTCAGGAAAGAGACAGTTGATTTTTATATTGGGGTCAAGGAGCAATAATGGTTTGGGTTTTTTTGGTGTTGAAAGGATGGGAAGGTTTGCATGAGTTCTGAGCTATCGAATGGAACCTTTCACCCCAGTGAAAGCAGTGACCAACCAATGTAAAAAATTATACTATCCTCTAGCACCTAGTTGGCATAATCCAGTGACAATTGGCCCCTTTGTTGGCAGCCTGAGCAATGAAGTCAGGAACTGAGGTGTCATGCAAGGTGAAGTATAATCTCACCTCTAAGGCCTTATCAGCAGGGTTAACCAGAATCATCTGACACCAATGTTAAACATGAGAGTCCCTACCAGGTGAAGCTAGATTCATGTTGGTGCAATGTGAGGAAGTGTATGCAGCTGCCACCTTTGTTCTACCTATTCTGTTGATAAACTGATAAATTTGATTTTAATCTGTTTAAAATATAGAGAGAAAGGGGTGGGGTGGGGAGAAGGAACAGACTGAGAAATGCAGAAGTAGAAAATAATAAAAAAAAGAATCAAAAGAAAAACAATGAAGTACAAGACATCATGAAATAAAGTTTAAAACAGCATTAAACACTACTGAAAAGCCTACTGCGAGAGAAAACAGACTAAAAAGAGTGAAATGAAAAGGTACAGAAAAGAGAAAGAAAAAATGTGTGACAGAGAAGAGAAAAGGGAAATCTACTGGAGTCCTTTTTTAAAAAAAGAGTAACCTTTCTCTAATTTTTTGAAAAATGTTCATTGTTTGGTTAACCAGTTTTATATAACCACTACAATGCTGAGAAATTCCTAACATTTATGACTGAATGGGGCAAAGCAGATGATGGATTCTTAATAGGGCTGGCAAGCAATTAAAAAAATTAATCGCACAGTTAAAGAATAATAGAATATAATTTATTTAAAATTTTTTGATGTTTTCTACATTTTCAAATATATTGATTTCAATTACCACACAGAATACAAAGTGTACAGTGCTCACTTTATATTATTTTTATTACAAATATTTGCATAGTAAAAAACAAAAGAAATTGTATTTTTAAATTCACTTAATACTTAGAAATGTAGAATTATGTACAAAAAAATAACAGCACTAAAAAATAAAACAATGTAAAGCTTTAGAGCCTATAAGTGCACTCTGTCCTTCTTCTTGTTCAGCCAATTGCTCAAACAAGTTTGTTTACATTTGCAGGAGAGAATGCCGCCTGCTTCTTGTTTACAGTGTCACCTAAAACTGAGAACGGTGTTTGCATGGCACTGTTGTAGCCAGCATTGCAAGATATTTATGTGCCAGATGCGTTAAAAGATTCATATGTCCATTCATGCTTCAACCACCATTCCAGAGGATATGCATCCATGATGATGATGAGTTCTGCTTGATAACAATCCAAAGCAGTGTGGACTGACACATGTTCATTTTCATCATCTGAGTTAGATGTCACAGCAGAAGATTGATTTTTGTTTTTTTTTGGTGATTTGGGTTCTGTAGTTTCTGCATCAGAGTGTTGCTCTTTTAAGACGTCTGAAAGCATGCGCCACACCTCATCCCTCTCAGATTTTGGAAGGCACTTCAGATTCTTAGATCTTGAGTCAAGTTATGTAGCTACCTTTAGAAATCTCACATTGGTATTTTCTTTGCATTTTGTCAAATCTGAAGTGAAAGTGTTCTTAAAATGAACAACAAGTGCTGGGTCATCATCCGAGACTCTCTATAACATGAAATATATGGTAGAATGCAGGTAAAACAGAGCAGGAGACATACAATTCTCTCCCCAAGGAGTTCAGTCACAAATTTAATTAACACATTTTTTTTACGAGTGTCATCAGCATGGAAGCATGTCTTCTGGAATGGTGGCCGAAGCATGAAGGGGCCAGGGCCACCTCCAGGCACCTGGGGTGGCACATACTAAGGGGCAGCATTCTGTCCATTCTTGGGGTGGCACAGTCCGGGCGACTTTTTTTTTTTGTTTTTTTTTTGCTTGGGGTGGCAAAAATGGTAGAACCGGCCCTGGAAGGGGCAAACGAATGTTTAGCATATCTGGCACATAAATACCTTGCAATACCAGCTACAAAAGTGCCATGCAATCACCTGTTCTCACTTTCAGGTGTAAATAAGAAGCGGGCACCCTTATGTCCCATAAATGTAAAAAAATTTGTTTGTCTTAGCAATTCGCTGAACAAGAAGTAGGACTGAGTGGACTTGTAGGCTCAAAAGTTTTACATTGTTTTGTTTTTTTGAGATATGTAACAAAAGAAGCTACATTTGTAAGTTGCATGATAAAGAGATTTCACTTCAGTACTTGTAGGAGGGGAATTGAAAAATACTATTTCTTTGTTTATCGTTTTTACAGTGCAAATATTTGTAATAAAAATAATATAAAGTGAGCACTATACACTTTGTATTCTGTGTTGTAATTGAAATAAATATATTTGAACATGTAGAAAAATATCCAAAAATATTTAATAAATTTCAATTGTTATTCTATTGTTTAATAGTGCAATGAAAAGTATGATTAATTGCGATTAATTTTTTAAATCGCAATTAATATTTTTGAGTTAATTTGAGTTAACTGCGATTACTTGACAGCCCTAATTCATTGTCTCCAACAGCCCAGAGTTTCTTATGGTGTGTCTGCTCCTGTTTATACCTGTGGTTATGCTATATAGATACTCATCATAAAATCTCAAGACAGAAGTCAATCTTCTAAAGCTGAATAAACCAAAATTGTAACTAATTAGTTTAAAAAAAAATCTTATTTCCAAGCATCATTTAGAATCCCTCAGTGCGGAAAAAGTTGAAGCAGCAGTCAAAAATTAGCATTCACATGTATCTTAATTTCCAGCAGATCATCTGTGCAAGGGCAAGTATTGCATTTGACTGATCTCTGAAAAAGCCCACAAAGTCAAACTTTTGGCCTTGTTTATGGCTTTCTGACACACCTCTGAATTGTCACGGTTGTTCAGTAAAGCATTAAAATGACTACTGATGCCTATAACTCACCGAGTGAGCCCCAAGATCTTGCTTTTGGTATATAAAGCCACACATAATTTAGGTCTAATCTACCTGAGGGACCAACTGATCTTGAAATATTTGAGTTGGATGGGGTTGGAAATGCTCACCATCTCGCCGTGTAATTCTGAATGTACAGGAGACTAATACTTCTCCTGAAGGCTTGTGACATTGGAATGCTCTCCCCACTCCATATGTCACTAAGGTTGTTTAAATAAAGTTCATTTGCTGCAGTGTTTTCAGCAAAGCTAGTGTATTGTAACAGGAATAGAATATCTAGCTACTATATAGAGTTTGTCATCAATAGATATAAAAAATGCTTTACAAAAGAGGTAAATATTGTGATAGACTCAGGCCAGTTGGGTACAGCAGAATAGCTGAAGCTGGATTAACAGTTTTCTGTTCCCTGACTGACCAGAGCAGGGGCTGCTCCAGGCTAATGAGAACACCTGACTCTAATTAACCTGTAAAGAGTCAGGTGAGGCCATTCAGTTAATGTGACCACCTGACTCTAATTAAGGCCCTGTTGTTACTATAAAAAGGGCTCACTCCAGTCAGGCAGAGGAGTGAGGGAGCCAGAGGAGAGTAAGTGTGGCTGGTTACTGAAGACACCCTCAAACCATCGTTAAAGGAGCCCTAAGGTAAGGGTGAAGAAGGGAAAAGCAGGAGAGCTGTGGGGAACTGGCCCAGGGAAATGTAGCAACTCTGGCAGTGAAAGATTGGCTGCCAACAACTGCTACCATTAGGGTCCCTGGGCTGGAACCCGGAGTAGAGGGCCGGCCTGGGTTCCCCCCCAACCCACCACTACAGGAACAGCTCCTGGAAGGGGAAGTCAGGTCCCTGTCAGGACAGGAGGCTGAACAGAGACTGTGGGAGTTCTCTCACCAACCTCCTTGCAGCCTATGATGAAAAGGGCTCAGTAGACTGTAACCCTGGCCCTAGAGAGAGAAGGGCTACGTGGAGGGTCACAGTGAGCCACTGAGGCTAGCATAAACCGCCTAGAAACGCAGGACCCACAGGAGCATGGTCAGAGCTCTGCCACAATATCTTTATCACCGATTTACAGATCAGGAAATTGAGGCACAGGGAGGTGAAATGACTTGCTTAAGGTCACCCAGAAGGCCACTGGCCAAGCCAGGAATAGAATCCACATCTTCTGAATCCCAATTCAGTGTTGTGTCTGGGTCCCCAACAGCACAGGAGTGTGGCCCGGTCACCGAGCCCTGGCATTCCACAATCTGAAAGAAATGATTCAGCAGGGCCAGGAAGCAGCCTTCTTGAAGCATTTAAAAGTCAAGAGCTAAGGGCTTTTTAAGGTGGTTAAGTAGTCCATGGAACTGGATGAGGGGAAAGATTTGCAACACACCAAAGGAATATTATTGACCTGAATAAGCAGCAAAGAATCCTGTGGCACCTTATAGACTAACAGATGTTTTGGAGCATGAGCTTTCGTGGGTGAATACCCACTTCGTTAGATGCAAGTCCTACCTGAATTGACCTGAATGTGAACCTATTGTAGGCTTGAGGCTGTTGGGTCTCTTTATTTTAGCCTGCCTGAGAAAGAAAGAGCAGAAGAAGAACTGTTCACTTGCAAGCAGTCTTGCTGTATTTTGTTTGGGAAAAGGGAAAGCTTCCAAGGGAGTGTGGCTACAGATTGGCTAAACTGAGAACTTTATTGTACTTTGGCTTTGAAAAGGAGGGCGGGGGGCATAGACTGCAAGTTCTCCAGGGACTTTTTGTTGTGTTTGTACAGCACTTAGCACAACAGAGTCCTGGTCCATGGTGAGAGCTCCTTGATGCTACCTCAATAAAAATAAATAACAATCTTGGGAAAACAGGAAATTTAGCTGTTCAGTCTTGAAGGCCTCAGACTGAAACTTAGAGAGCTGGGCTGGATAGAGTCCCCGTCTCCCCTCAAGTGCCTCAATTACAAAGAGATTTCCATTCCTTCTGTTGCAGCAAATGGAGCACAACAACTCATTTAAACAGCCTTGGTACTGCAGCCAGAATTCATCTGTGCCCTCCTTGCAGGGCAAATTAAATTTCCTTTTTGGTTGGATATTGATTTGAATGGGTTGTGTTGAGGATGTGGGATATTGGAGGATTTACTAATAGGCTATAAGATGCTTGATTATCAGCCAGATTTTCTTTTTGAAATGAAATTATTAGTTATGCTTGTTAGGATATGCCAGAGGCATTTTGGCATGCGGGCATTGTAACTAATGAAGTGTAACTAATTAAAACAGTGATGGTGAAAACCAAAAATGTAGAATTTTGGTTTGCTTTAGCAGACAAAAGTTTGGATGTTTGGTATATGATACAATCCTCTTTGAGCTTGAATTGGCATGGAAATCATGTAAAACAAGGCATTTTGACAGTATTTCTGATCCTTCCTTTTTTCAGCTGGGCTAGAACTACAAAGAGAATAGCTTTTTATGCAGTATTTTAGTACTTCATCCTCTGGACCCATATGAAACTAGGTATGGAAACATTATTATTTTTTAAAGTTAATGAACTTTTTTCATAACACTAAGTACCGGTTTAAAATTTAAGTTTAAAGAGAAGGTTTGGATTGATCCTTAACTATATTTTCCCATCCCTAAAACTGACCTCTTCCTACTGGTGGAGAGGAATCTGAAATCTCTAAGTAGCTTGAATGGCAGGGGAAACTTCTGGATCCTGGCAAGCCTTTTTCTTTACATCTCATTTGCCAGGCAGTTCTGAAGACAGCAATGTTTTTTGCGATCAGCAGCTGGCCATGTAGCTCTCAATGTGCAAAGGATAGTAGCACTAAACTGGGGATGAGCATGATCATATTTTATTCAAATGTTCAGAAATATTCTTGGATCCATAGAAAGTCTCTTAGTTAATGAGGTCTCACTATTAAAAAACAAATAAAAACCTCAGCTGAATTAGAGCTGCTGGAAATGTTTTATTGCTTAGCGCTCCCAACCAGCTAAATTATGATTGCTTCCATTTAGAACATGTTGCCCCAGGAAACCTAAAGTAATTAAAGTGAGGCTGGAGAAGTAGTAATGCAGTGAGAGAGAGAAAGAAAGAGAGAGGAAAAGTCTGTAGCAGCAAAGCAATCTTTTAAAAAGGGAGAATATAAGAAAAGTGTAACTTCGGGTATGACATACTTCTTTACCTTGCAGTTGAGAATTCTTTAAACAAAGACAAATATTATGGGCAAAATCAAAATAAAAGCTGGCACAGAATGGTGGAATCTTTCATTCAAGGACTTGATATATCTGTTAACTGCCTTTTTGTTCTCTTTTTGATTCTGCAAAAAAAGCAAATCAGACCTGAAACTCAGATTATCTAGAACACTGCGTCTCTGCCATTTGCAGAGCAGAATCTTCAGATTTTATTGTAAAAGAAGTTGCCACTAGGAAAATACATTCACAAGGAGGTGCTGCTGCTAGGGCAGATCCTGAATAAACTAAAAGGTGGATTCCTCCCCCTTCCTCCTGACCTTGTCTCTGCATTCTTGTATAGATTCTCTAACCAGGTACACAGCTCTGCTGATGGTTTACTCTTGTCTCTTTACCAACCCAGGTCAGCAAGAGTCATAAAGAAAGTCCTCTTCTCAAGATGGTCCAAGACCAGTGGGGAAAGAAGAGGGTACCTGAGTGTCCTGCCAGTCTACACCAGTCAGCAGCAGTGCCTGAAGGCCAGCAGCAGATCACAGTCCAACTCAGGTACCATCTTCTATCTGTCCAGGAGGCCACAACTGCCAGCTGTTACTCTCTCAGTCCCAAATTCAGCAAGAGTTTACATTACACTTTGGATTTTGAGGGTAAGTGAACAGGGAACAAGACATGAATGCGGGAAGGGGACAAATATAAATCATAGATAGAATAGTGAGTGAACAAATGGAATTAAGGGACTGGGTGGGAGATGCAGAAATTGAATGGGGGACATGGGATTGGGATGTCTGGCTGGGGGAGCATAAAGAGTTTGACTTTTCAAATTGGGTAGGGCATTTGAGGCAGGGGCAAGAGATGGAATGGGGAGGTGGAATGTGGAACTTTGGAGAGTTACCCTAGGGACAGGTGAGAAGTGTAAATGGGGGAATTAAGAGAACAATGAGAATTTTGTTGGAAGGGGACAATTCTTCAGAGCCTGAATATGAAAAATGAGCTTCAATAAGTTGAATATTCTAATAAATAGAGGTGGGAAAAAGGATGCAATGTGATAAAAAGAAAAAAAAACACTGAAAAGTCCAGCTTCCCCCCTGCAACTGACTTCATCTGTGTGAGTCAGAGGTTGTTAACATTTAACTGGCTGCTGCTCAATCTTTACCATTGGCTCAGTCTACTTCTGCCTGTTGTCCCTGTATAAAATTTTCTTACAAGTTACAGTATTGTGCTGATAGGTGCACCTGACGTCCACTTCTTGTGAATTTTCTTTCCGATACAACCTATGTCTCAGATCATGGTGGTGTCAATTCTGATTGCTGGTTTTCTGGTGTAGATACTGCTTGCTGCTCATGTGATTCTTCCCATTGAGATATTTGTTGTGCAGCTATTGTTTGCATTGTATAGTCAGATCTTAGGTGCCATGTGTTATGTCTGTACTTTTCTCCTGTAGGTGTTTCAATGTGAGATGACCATGACTTTGGACCTCTTACTGTCACCCTTGCTGGTTGTCAACCTTGTGTTGTTTCCACATGTACTGGATCTCAATGATGGAAGACAGATAATGGCTTAGCTCTCTGGTTACAGTATTTCTTCTGTCCTTCCTGTAGCTGCTTTAATCTGGTGTGAGCCTTCGGAGGTATTTTCGGTTACAGAAATGTATGTGAGGATGGAAGAGTTGTTTTCAACCTCCTCCCCATCAGCAACTTTGCAGGACAGTATTCTGTCCTGTCAGTGGTGTGTTCCTCAATTCCAAAATAGCTAAGTAGGGATCAATATCTGATGCAGCTATTTTGTGAAACACTGTATTTTATCATCTGAATGGTTCTCTTAGCCATTCTATTAGATTGCGTGTATCCCGGACTGGAGTGAGTGAGTTTCACTCCCTGTGGTCTCATAAAGTTCCCATTTCTCTGTTTGCAAATTAAATATAGTCATTCACTAACTTTTTATGGATGCCATGTCTTGCCAATACAGCTTTCAGTTTAGCAATAATAGAACATACTTGTCAGGCAGATGCAGAACTTCTGGAAATATGGAAAAGTAGTCCACTAGAAGTAGATATCAGTGTCTGCTGTAGTCAATAATATCTGCAGCCATGGCAGATCAGGAATATCTGATCAGGAATATCTCCAGCCATGGCAGATCAGGAATCTCACATAATGGTTCTTTTTGGTTACTCAGTCTACATTCCTGAAATACTTTGTCCATCCTTCTATAAGTTGTTCTATATTTTGTTCATACTTGGCCACTACACTGTCTTCTCCGCTCTTGCTTTTGTTCAGCGAATGCCTTGGTGTGACCCATTTAAACAGTTAAGCATTTTTTGTGTGGTCCTGTTAGGAATAATTATCCTGTCACCAGCCATTAACAACCCTTGTTTTAATGAAATAGAGTCTTTCACAGAACAATATGGCTGCTGTCTGAGATTCATTTGTCTTCTCTGCAGGGCCAGCGTTTATGTCCAATATCCTGTAAAACTTGCATTACAGGATGTTTCTGTTTGTCCTCCTTCAGCTTAACAAATCTGTCCTGAGTGTAGAAGTGGCCTCAACTGCATAGACAACCTTTTCATCAGTGATTTCATTATCTCTTTCCGTAGTATATTACACTGCAACTCTTGATAATGTCTGCAATTGATATTTCTTTACTAGGGGTTTCTGTGACTTTGAGATCATATTTCTGCAATGGAAGTAGCATGCATTGTAGCCTTGCAGATGCTTTTCTTCAAGGTTTGGAGAATATTGCTTCCTATGATTTATAATCAGAGTGTACCTCAACCTGTACTCCTTATATGTACTGATGAAATTTCTTTGTGGCAAACACAATTGCCAGTAGTTCCTTCTCAATTTGTCAGCGCTCATGATGCATATGAAAAAGGGCCTCTGTCTTGCGATAGACAAGCTCCTAAACCACCTTTGGATGTGTCTGCTTGAATAATGACTGGCTTGTTGGGCTCATAGCGACTGAGTACCAGAACATTACAGAGCACAGTCTTTAGCTGTTCCATTGCCTTGTCTTGTTCCCATAACCATTGCCAAGTTATATTCTCACATAGGAATTGTCTCTGTAGAGCAAGTCAAAGGTGCTTCACCTGGCATGTACTGTTCAAGGAATCTAATCACCCCCAGGCTTCTTTGTAATGCCTTTTTGTCCTGTGGAGATCTCATGTTAGCGATGGCTTCAACCTTACTGTCATCTGGCCTAGTTCCTTGTGATGAGAGAATGTGTCCCATGTATTTGATATCTTTTAAGATAAACTGGATTTTATCTGGGTTGAACTTGATATTCTCTGCATGAGCCCTTGCCACACTTTATTCAGTATCTGATCATGTTCTGCCTGAGTTGATGCTGCTATTATCGTGTTGTCCGCTATTATATGGCCGTCTGAAATATCTCCAGATATTTCATTATTCTTTTGTTGAAACACTTCACTAGCTGAAGCAGCAAAGAATCCTGTGGCACCTTATAGACTAACAGATGTTTTGCAGCATGAGCTTTCGTGGGTGAATACCCACTTCGTCGGATGCAAGAGTGGAAATTTCCAGGGGCAGGTAAATATAAGCAAGCAAGAAGCAGGCTAGAGATAACGAGGTTAGATCAATCAGGGAGGATGAGGCCCTGTTCTAGCAGTTGAGGTGTGAAAACCAAGGGAGGAGAAACTGGTTCTGTAGTTGGCAAGCCATTCACAGTCTTTGTTTAATCCTAAACTGATGGTGTCAAATTTGCAAATGAACTGAAGCTCAGCAAAAAAAAAAAAGGAGTACTTGTGGCACCTTAAAGACTAACAAATTTATTTAAGCGTGAGCTACAGCTCACTTCTTCGGATGTATCAGATGTATCCGAAGAAGTGAGCTGTAGCTCACGAAAGCTCATGCTTAAATAAATTTGTTAGTCTTTAAGGTGCCACAAGTACTCCTTTTTTTTTTTGCGGATACAGACTAACACGGCTGCTACTCTGAAACCTGAAGCTCAGCAGTTTCTCTTAGTCTGGTCCTAAAGTTTTTTTTGCTGCAGGATGGCCACCTTAAGATCTGCTATTGTGTGGCCAGGGAGGTTGAAGTGTTCTCCTACAGGTTTTTGTATATTGCCATTCCTAATATCTGATTTGTGTCCATTTATCCTTTTCCTTAGAGACTGTCCAGTTTGGCCGATGTACATAGCAGAAGGGCATTGCTGGCATATGATAGCATATATTACATTGGTGGATGTGTAGGTGAATGAACCGGTGATGGTGTGGCTGATCTGGTTAGGTCCTGTGATGGTATTGCTGGTGTAGATATGTGGGCAGAGTTGGCATCGAGGTTTGTTGCATGGATTGGTTCCTGAGCTAGAGTTACTATGGTGCAGTGTGCAGTTGCTGGTGAGAATATGCTTCAGGTTGGCAGGTTGTCTGTGGGCGAGGACTGGCCTGCCACCCAAGGCCTGTGAAAGTGTGGGATCATTGTCCAGGATGGGTTGTAAATCCCTGATGATGCATTGGAGGGGCTTTAGCTGGGGACTGTATGTGATGGCCAGTTAATGGCTGGTGACAGGATAATTATTCCTAACAGGACCACAAAAAAAATGCTTAACTGTTTAAATGGGTCACACCAAGGCATTCGCTGAACAAAAGCAAGAGCGGAGAAGACAGTGTAGTGGCCAAGTATGAACAAAATATAGAACAACTTATAGAAGGATGGACAAATTATTTCAGGAATGTAGACTGAGTAACCAAAAAGAACCATTATGTGAGATTCCTCCCTGATTGATCTAACCTCGTTATCTCTAGCTTGCTTCTTGCTTGCTTATATTTACCTGCCCCTGGAAATTTCCACTCTTGCATCCGACGAAGTGGGCATTCACCCACGAAAGCTCATGCTGCAAAACGTCTGTTAGTCTATAAGGTGCCACAGGATTCTTTGCTGCTTTTACAGAACCAGACTAACACGGCTACCTCTCTGATACTTCACTAGCTGACTTTATTCTAAAAGGTAGATGGAGAAAATTGTATCTTCCCTAGGCTGTATTCAAAGTGCACAGTTCAGATGACTCCTAATCTAATGTGACATGGTGAATTAATTTAGATAGGATATATGGGCTGAAGTTGTCAACATAACTTAGTCACCGTTTAATATTAAACAATGTCCAGGATGTAGTATACAGAGACTTTAGCCTGCTTAGTATCATGGCAAACATTCCATTAAAATTTTAACCTTGTCTTAAATACAGAAAAGAGAAGGAAAAACAGTTAAAGTATTTTGACATGTAAAGTATTAATCAAGGTATCCATTTTAATAACATCCCTTGTTCTTTTTTCTTTTAGCTGAAGAGAGTTTTTGGAAGGAAACCCAGCCCCTGTTTGACAGTCTCTTAGATGTTACCAAAAATGACAATAACTGTCCTTTTGGGGAAAAGAGAAGAGGTTAATTGAGATGGGTTGGAGCTGTTAAAGTCCAATCCTGTTTCATCCCAGGTGGTGTTTGGGATTCAGCTGGAGCCAGTAGAGGTGGAGATGTCATCTGGGTCTCTTTCTCTGGCCTGATCCGGTCAGGACATCTCTCAAGGTCAAGATGATGAAGGCCTGGAGGTGCAGGAGATGGTGGGGGTGTAGCCCTGATGGTGAAGCTCACTCCAGAACCCAATTTTTCTTAAAGCCTCTTTCATTAAGGGCCCACAAAGGGAATGGTCAGTGAAACAACCCATCCCCTCATTATTTTGTCCACTAATTAGGCCTGGTTTCTGGCACACCAGTTTTGAGTCACTGATTTCTGATTCCACCCTCTTCTTGTTTGCAAGGCTTGATCTTAACACAGTCCTTGAGTTATATCAGTTGGACTTTTTGTTTGGACTAATTCAATCTGTCTCCCTTTTGTACCTTTTCCCATCAACATTTGTTGTTATAGGTTATTGTGACATCTTATGAACTTACCCTAACTGTGAGTTCAACTCTAAAAAGTGAGTGTAAATTTGTAGGCCCAATTATCACAACACTTGCCAATATCCATCTTTCTCATCTGAAATAGTGGATATGCTTTTACCAGATAGTTAGCATTAAACATCTGGGGATGGAGTAATTCTGTCCCAGGATAGCCTTATTAAGGTCTCTAGGATCCAAATACATCCTAATCGTGCCATTTTTCTTTTCAATTAAGACCAAGCTGGTAATCCATGGAGTGGGTCAATTCACTTTTGCTATGACCCTTTTCTAATGGCCTGCATGCATCTCTAAGTCTGTCTGTCACTGCAAAGGGGATATTTCTGCAGGAGTGTATGATGGGGTGACTGATGGGTCTGTGATGCTTCCCATGGAACTCTCCTAGTTCTCTAAGGTTTTTTCGGTATGGTGCAATCAATTTTTCTTTAGTGTTGGGTGCTGTGGTGCAAAGCATGCCTGTTCTGTTTATTAGGTAGCTGTGTGCAAGCTTCTTTGCTTAACTTTGATGTTATAATGCCTTAGTAATGAAGAACTGAAGACTGACCTTCGCCTTGGCCATCACTGCTGTTAGTGTGACTTCTCCTTCAGAGTCTATTCTGGAACTGCCATATGCTATATGTGCAACATTAGATGGCTTTATTCTGATGGGACCTGGTATCTTTTTCAAAAGGTGAACTGATAAAATATTAGCTTCATCTCCAGTATCATTCAGGTGCATTCTTTATATTCAGTGAATGTATACACTGCTGAGTGTGTGTTATATGTTTTCTATTACCCTGTGATAGTATATCTACAAGGGATTGCTCACATTCTAGTTCAGCCAGATATTTGTGGCTTTGTCTTTTGGGTATGTTTGTTGCTCTGCACATAGAAGAATAATGATTTAATTGTCCACACTTGTGACGTTACTGCAATGGCTGGGCAGACTCTGGGTGGGTGTGTCTTACCACACAGCATGTGCATAGTTTCTTTGTGTGAGCTGTTGGTGAGTCTGCTTTGCTGTGATTCTCATGTGACTGGGTCTTGTCCATACTTTTGTGTAAAAGCCTGTATAAACTTGTCAGAATGTGGCCCAGCTTTGAGCTCTATTTGTGTCTTTATGGCTTGAGAGGGTGTGCAAATATATATTGCTTTTTACAAGCCCAAATCAGTCTTCCTCAACAACTTTTCCTTTAGTCATTTATCAGTGACTCTGAACACAGTGTCTCTGAGCATGTCATTTTTAATATTTCCAAACTCACAATCTCTTACTTTTTGTCTCTGTGACATACTTGTCTATCTTCTCTTCTCCTAGGTGTAGGTGAGCCCAGAACAGGTATAGTTTGAACATCACATTATTCTCAGGATTACAATAGATCCTAATGTCACACCCCAACGGCCCCTCCCTCAGGGAGTCCCCGGGGAAGGCAGATCAGCACTGTATGTAGCTAATGCTGTCGCAAGCATCACACAGCATTTTGGGGAGGGTCAAAAGTGTGTGAGTGGGGAATGGAAGGAGTATGAGAGGCCAAGAGAGAGGGGGCAGAGAAAGAAGAAGAGCAGAGAACGGGTTAACTCCATGCTCCTTCTAGGCCCCAAGATAAAATGCTCAAGGCCACAGCACACATCTGACTCTCGGCTGCCGGCCAAAAATGAGGGGGGCCCGGAATGGAACAGCCACAGACCTGCAGAGCCAGCCCGTAACAAGCAAGGCAAGCGAAGGCCAGCACAGAGGAAAACAAAGAGAACAACAGAGTCTAGCCGGTGTGTTTTGGGGAAAGTCAAGGAGACCACAGAAAGCGGTTTGGACTGGCAGAAGGAGCACCAGGAACAGAGGTCGCGGAATGGAACACCCTCAAAAGAGCCCAGGACTTAAAACCCTCCTGAGCGCTGGAGCAATTGGGAGATTACAGCGGATCCCCCAGCTGACCTGGGCCCAGGGCAAGAACTCCCATCCACCCTTCCCCTCTTCTTCTTACGTTACACCCAGGCCTGGCCAGGTTTGGGTAGTGTGGATGTGAGTATGAAAGTGGGTTAGGGCTTGGGGCGTTCCCAGCACACTCTGCTATATTTTTATTATTTTATTAATAAAGCTTTAAAATTTAAACACTTGGTGTGTTATGTCATCTCCTCCCCAAACAATCCTGCAGCATCAGCCTGATCACCTGATGCTCCAGGCAGATTGGTAACGAAAATCTGTCACAGTAAGCATTGTTAAGACCTCACCCCAAATGGGATTTTCAGTTGGCAGCTGTAAGAATGTGTTATACACTTCCAGAGTCTCCTCTCCCACTATGTGCAATAAAATGGTTTCTTTTATGTCCTCTTCTTTTTTTATAGGCTCCTAAGGCTGTCATATAGATGTGGAGTCAGGGCTTTGGAGCTGTGCTCCGGCTCCTCTCCAACTCCAGGCAAAAACCTGCAGCTCCACTGCTCTGGAGCTGCTCCATGCTCTGCTACAAAGCCCAGTGTGGAGTCATTGTTCCCCTCTCCTCCAATTTTCAGCAATATTAGCAAGGAAAGATGAAAGTGGGGTGGCTTGCAATCCTTTATGTTAATTTTTTCTTATTAAAAAAACTGTTTTCTCTCTTACAGTGTTATTTTTTGTTTCATTTATGTGTACTGACTATGTTCTACATCTCAGTACTTTGTACTTTTTGTTTGGCTCCTGGTGGTCTATAGCTTGCAGTTTCTTCCTCTATGTAGTAGTTTTCCTAATCCACTGTGTTCCTGACAAAAGCAGCCACATCTTGCTTCATGCACAATGTGGTCACTTCTGACATCATGTCGTGCTTTCTAGTACAGTCAGGCAGCCATGAGTATGTTGCAGCTTCTCTAGTTCAGGAGCCAGAGGGAGACCAGGGATATAAAGTTTAGACCACAACTCTCTTTATTAGTTACATGACAAGATGGCTCATAAAGATTCTAATCATGAAGACTCTGTGTGTGTCTGCCTCATGTGAGAAACCTCTCACAAATTCCAATGGGAGGTCCTACAGTGATTATACGTGACTAACTGTTTTTGCTTCAGCCACACTTATTCCTCATTTTGCGTTTTTTAATCAGCAAACATCTGTGCAATTGCTTTTTTCCTGGTATGAATGTTTGGAGACAGCCAAAGTCAAAACTTCATGTACAAATATTTGTGGAAACCAAATTTTAAATATGCAAGTAAAAGTGTTTGTGTTGACAGACTGGTGCTCATCCAATTCAGAGAACTACTTGACCTGTGACTTACTTGACCAATCGCAACTAACCAACCTAACTCAATAGCTATGAATACTGACTATTCATAGAGGTCTACTCATGATCAAGCCATGGCTTTAATACAGAATAAACCAGAAATTGCTATCTGCCTGAGAATGTTCTGTAACCGGGAAACCTTTTGGAAAAATCAGAGCGGTCAGAAAATGGTACAGTACCACTAGTTATCTTATTTCTTAAATTATCATCATTTGAACAGACAACTATGCCTGTTTAACTAGAGATTTTTTTCCTTGAGTTAACTCGTTTGACTCCCTGTGAAGTCTATAGGAGTTAAGGAGGTGAACTAGGAGACAGAAGACAATCTATAGATTTCAGTGGGGTTTAAACAGGGACTGCGGGGTATTCCAATTAGTCACGGGTACTAAAATATATCACTTAAAAAATCCTCTGGTGTGACCCTCGTCACAATATCATGTAATTCCAACATTCAGTGAAAGTTTTAAATGATTCTTGTGAGAGAATGAGTTTGTTGACATAAAAAAATCTAGGACAAGCACTTGACCATGTGTGCGTATCCCAGCTCATTGGAAGTCATTCCAATAATAGCCTTTGCCTGAACTGCACTTTTCAGAAAAAAGCTGCTCTTTGTATTTCTAGATTTAGCAAATCTCACATAAGTGAGAACATACTGCACCATCAATACTTCAAGTACAAACCAGCATGTGGCTTATCTCCCCAGAGACTGGTTGTATCATCACTGACAATAGAAGCAGTGTTTTAAACACAGTGTGATACAAGTAATTCGCACATGGGCTGTGTTTCCTAGATGCTGTCTGAACAATTCTGGGTCACTATTCATTATTAGAACTGTGTGAACAGTGGAAAAAATTATTCCAGAACATTTTCATACAAATCTGTATTTTTTTTATTTTTTTTTTATTTTGCCATATCCAATCCCTATTGGTTATTTGTCAACAAACATTCACAACAAACTGTTTTTTGTTCACATAAATGTTTAAGGAATGACTGAACTTCATGGAAATACCATTATTTGCATACATGGTGTTCATGTGCGAATAAAAATACTCACTATTTGTGCTGAAAATCTCCATAGATTTTAGTGGCTGAAAAAGAGCCAGTACAGTATCTTGCATATACTTTTTCTTTTGATGTTGTATTATATGATACATTACACTGGCATAATAAATAGTATTGTAGGGCTTTAGGATATAAGCCATTTTTTGCACAGTTCAAGTTATAAAGCTTTTATAGTAGAAGTTCAAGATCATAAATTCTCAAAATTGCAAGGCAGCATGGTAAATTTGTTATGTTGCTGAGGTAGTTCATGAAGAGAGTAAAGATAAAAACAAGCCATTTACTTTTTAAAATAATTGTGAGTGACTTCTGTGCTCATAAAACTATTCCATCCCAAGCTAAAACCTTGTCTGATTGTTTTCATCCTGGAGAGAATTGTTACAGTGCAGCAATGATAAATCCCTCTCAAACAGGGTTCAGAATAAAACACTAACAGGCCTTCAATTATACTGATACTGGCGGGGGCTGTTATAATTACAAATTTATTCACATGCTAGTTTTAGGGCAGAATCGTCCTCAGAGATCCACATGACAAATATCTTTATTCAAATATTCTTCTCTTCCTATACAGGTGGAACACTTTTGATGGCAATGGGAAATCCACACACATAGGGAAAGCCAATGGACTAAAGCAAAATCTGCCATATAGATCAGAAAGGAGAAATTTCCCCTTTGTCTCCTACCACCCAGTTTTCTTCTCCAATGCAGAGACACACTGTCCTGTATTGTGGTCAGACTAAAAGTTTGTTTTCCATTCTACATTTTGATGGATGTTGTAAAATGGGACTAGTACTGTGCTGTTCTTAAAAACAAACAAACAAACAAACCTATTTCCATGCAGTGGTATTTGAGATCTCACTGTTTTTCTCTATATTCTTCCCTGGAATATATTCTTAACAGTGGGTTCTTAGATACCAAGTCTGCAATGACCGGAAAATGCTGACTTTTTAAATGGTGATCTCTTTAAATACTTTTTACTGGTGACTTCAGATATTTTGGTACACATTAGTAGCACAACACAAACTCACCATTGTAAAATGGTAAACCCCTTCATTTCTGATTGCGTTTCACATACCTGCATCCATACATTCCAGGGTGAAAGAAATATCATCAAGAGCAACTTCTGTGAACTCATTCCCTCCCACTTCAGCTTCAAATGCGACTCTGAAAGGACTGTTGCTAGAGAGAACCACATTTGCATACGTCCACCTGCTTCCTTTATTTCCATTTGAAGACCACATCAGAATATGCATTCCATATTCTTCAACAGTGTACACCTATTGACAACAAAACCCAGGAAATAAAATGTAATCAGCATGAAACTACAGAGAAGTACAGCTAGTTAGGTCAACCCAACAAAGTCTGAGGGCTCAGCCGACCGGCTATGTAATACGGAGCCTTTCTGCTGTGGTTCATTACCTGGTTGGTGATGACTGAATATTGTGACATGGCCGTGGTGGTCTCAGTCCAATTTTTAGTAAACAAGAGTTCACATAACAGAAAATGCTGCTAGAAGTTATTAATTGGGAAACCCTGCTGCCAGCCTTGGCCAGCATAGAAGCAGATCCAAAATCTATTTATGTCAAAGGAAATACTTAGCACAGAGGTTGAATTAACCTCCCTCAAGGTGGTCCCTCCCTGTCTGAACTGAGTTGTGAGAGTATGTGAAGCTTTTAGATGTATAAATAGAGGACTTCAGCACCTAGTGGTTTCAATCTGGCATCTGTTACAAACACTTAAAAAACTGCACTCAGTGATGCAATTTACACTGCACTCAGTGATGGCAAATTGACTCGTATAAACTTAGTGATAAATGTCAGCGTAAAACAAAATCAAATATTAAAACAAACAACATGGAATGAATTTGCAGCAAAACAAAGCTATTGAACCAGTGTCACTCAAATACAACAGAAAGGCCCAATAATCTTGATATACTGTGATTTTTTAAAAGCAATTTTACTCCATCAGCTGACCAGCAGGAGACACTGAAGCATTATATTTTTGGCATCTCAGATTGCCAGAAATTGTGAGTGTCACCTTTGGGCCTGATATCCTCCACTCTGGAGCTCATTTCCCAACCTAGGGTCCCTGATATAGCAATGAAATATAAAGAAAAGGAAAAGAATGAGAGCCAAGAAAATGCTGGGCTTAAATCCAGGTTGATTAATTGCATAACCTTCAATAAGTCACTTGACCTTCATGTCCCGCAACCAATTCAGTTGGATAATTGAGTTAAAAACCAACCAGGACCTTAAACCAGATACTTTCTTTGAGCTTTACTGCATAAGAATATTGAGACAAAATGTTATCAGAGTAGATATCTAGTGAAACAGAGTCAGTCTCTGCTTCCAGCAGCTCTCTGCGGGTATCTACCTTTCAGTCATCTTTAGATCGGTGAAAAACTGGCTGAGGAAAGGAAGTAAATATCCATGTCAAGGGCATGCTTCACTGTCTAAATGAGATTGAAATGGGAAGAACCAGTGGAATAACTCCCACCTGCTTGGAAGCCTCTACATAGACAAAGGAGTTGTTCCTCCCCTTTGTCTTAGAGCTTTCCTCCGAGGGCAATTTAAGAATAGAAATGATAATCAATAGGGTGAAAAATGATGTGGTGTTATTCCCTGAGGAACAGACTTCAGACTCATAGATTTAGCAATCGTTTCACTAGATAGTATGCCACCTCCACTGTCATGACAGAGTACATGTCAATGAATATATTTAATTTCTAGCAATGGACTGATTTGACTAGAAAAAAAGGGACACCAAACATAACTGAAGTGCATGTGTGTATTATTTATTATATAAAAACACACACACACCCCTTCATGAATAGATGAGGGAAACTAAATATAAAAAGGCTCCTATGACAAAGAATTCTTCTGAAGGGGGGGGGGGGGGAAAGGCCCATTTGGATAGCGAGGGATGACCAGAAGGCAGAAAATTTGTTGGTTGTTTCCCATAGCATTTCTGGGATTTAGTCATTTATCTTTTTCCCAGGACTGTACTTTCTAATTGTCAGACTAAGCATATTTCTACATCTAGGGCTGAAGGGAATTTTTAATGATCAGAGACTTTTATACTTTCAGTTTCTTTATGTTTTTTGTTTGTAACCTCTTTCTTCTTCCAGGTGCCTCTGCCTAAATTTCTGTTTGTTGACAGGCAAGATATGTACTAACTTTCAGAACAACAGTGCAAATTCTGCACCTTGGCTGATATAATCATAGAAATATAAGGCTGGAAGGGGCCTCCAGAGGTCATCTAGTCCAACCCCTGGTGCTGAGGCATGAACAAGTATAATCTAGACCATCCCTGACAGGTGTTGGTCTAGCCTGTTTTTAAAAACTTTCAATGATGGGGATTCCACAACCTCCCTTGGAAGCATATTCCAGAGCTTAACTACCCTTCGAGTTAGAATGCTTTTCGTAACCTAAATCTCCTTTGCTCAAGCCCATTACATCTTGTCCTACTTTCGGCTGACATGGAGAAAAATTGATCATAGTCCTCTTTATAGCAGCCCTTAACATATTTGAAGACTAATCTGGTCCCCCCTCAGTCTTCTTTTCTCAAGACTAAACATGCCAATTTTTTAACCTTTTCTTATAGGTCAGGTTTGCTAAACCTTTCTTCATTTTTGTTGCTTTCTTCTGAACTCTCTTCCATTTGTCCACATATTCCCTAAAATCTGGCGTCCAGAATTGGACATAATACTCTAGCTGAGGCCTCACCAGTGCTGAGTCTAACAGGACAATTACTTCCCTTGGTATACATACAACTCTCCTGTTAATACACCCCAAAATGAAGTTAGCCTTTTTTACAGCTGCATCACATTGTTTATTCCCAATTTTGTAGTTATGCATTTGATTTTTCCTTCCTATGAGAAGTACTTTCCACTTGTCTTTATTGAATTTTATCTTGTTGAATTCAGACCAATTCTCCAATTTGTAAAGGTCATTTTAAATTCTAATCCTGTTCTCAGCAAATCACGTATGCTGAGGCTGGTCTTTCAATCAGTTGTGCACCCACCTTTTAGTACGTTTAGTACGTTCATCTAGACCACATTTCCCACTGCCCTTCTCCAATCTTCTGGGACCTCACACATCCTCCAAGAGTTCTCAAAGATTATTGCTAATGGTTCTGAGATTGTTTCTGCTAGTTTCTTTGGTACCCTAGGATGAAATTCAACAAGTCCTCCCAACTTGAATATATCTAACTTATCTAAATATTCTTTAACTTGTTCTTTCCCGATTTTGGTTTGTGTTCCTTCCCCTCCTTGTTGTTAATATTAATTATGTTGAGTATCTGATCACCATTAACTTTTTCAGTGAAGACAAGCAAAATAGCATTAAACATCTAGATGTCATCAATTATTAGCTCTCCTTCCTTGCTAACTAGAAGATCTAAACTTTCTTTCATCTTACTCTTGCTTCCAGTGTATTTAAATAATCTCTTCTTATTGCCTTTTATGTACCTTACTAGGTGTAACGCATTTTGTGAGTTAGCTTTTCTGATTTTGGTCCTATATGCATGTACTATTCTTTTGTATTCCTCCTTAGCAATTTGTCCATGTTTCTACTTTTTGTAGGTTTCTTTAATTACCTGAAAATCAAAAAGGGGTTCCTGGTGGAGCCATATTGGCCTTTTACTATTCTTCACCTAAGTAGCCTAGCCAGCCTCTACCAACTCAGGATCTAGAATCCCAGTCTCTCCCTGAATTTTATCTTCTGCCTTCTGCTGCTTTCAGTTCTGGTGTGGACAAAAGTAATGTACTCTAGGACTCAGAACACAGGCTCTTTTTCCTGAGCTCCGGATTTTAAATTTTAGTGGAGAAATATCAGAGAGGGTTTTTGGTAAAAGCTTCAGATTAGAAAAATCCTGCTTTGATGTACAATACGTTTCTTATTCTACACATTTCATGTGTGGCTCATGACTGCATTCCTCCAGCTTAAAACTGGTGGAATTCCACTGAAATCAATAGAGCAACGCTAATGTAAAGCTGGAGTAACCCAATGGCGAGCCAGATCTGTTTCTTGATGTAGAATTACCTGAATTTCTCTAAGGATGGACAGTATTCTGGGTAAGGCACTAGAATGGGATCTGGGAGATCTCTGTTCAATTCCCTGCTCTGCCACAGTTTCCAGTATGACTTTGGACAAGTCATTTAATCCAGCTGCCTCAGGTCCCCATCTGTAAAATGGTGGTAATAATACTTCCTTTCTCCAATCCTTTGTGTGTGTAGACTGTAACCTCTTTAGGGTAGGGACTGTCTCTTGTGATGTATTTGTATAATGCCCACCACAATGGGTCCCATTCTCACTTGATACCTCTACAAAATGCCATAACATATATATATATATATGGAAAAGTTTTGATTTTGATTTATTTCAGCAATTACCCAAGAGGTTCAGAAAAATGTAAACCTCAATTAGAACTCTGTTTCTTTACCTGCAATGTAGGTGTTATTCTCTCTGGGGTAAGTGGCTCTGTGAGGGTTCACGCTCCTCGTCACAGGGCAACACGGCCTAGTGGACAGAGCCCCTAGAATTGCCCCTGGTTACGGGGTAACACAGCCTAGTGGCCAGAGTCCATAGACTTGCCCCTGTTACAGGGTAACATGACCTAGTAGCCAGAGTCCTTAGGATTGCCCCTGGTTATGGGGTAACATGGCCTAGTGGCCAAAGTCTATAGAATTGCCCCTAACAGCGCCATAGGACCTTGCCACAGACTCAGCGGGAGCGTCCTACTGAAGCACGCTGAGGCTTACTGGAGGCAAGGTACCAGTCCGTCACTCCTTCCGGGTTGCTTCCTACCAAGATGAGAGTTGGGGTCTCCTCCAAATCTCCAGGTTCTTCGCGGGCCTCCGGGTCCATCACCTCCTTGGGCTCCACCCACAGCCGGGCTTTGTGCTGGCCAGGGGAAGCTTCAGATCCCAGGGAGTTCAAGGGTGGTGGCTGGTTCTCCACAGGAGCTTCCCAGGTAGGTCCTTCCCCTGCAGCTGCCAACCCAGACTGAGCTGAGTTCCCTCCTTTTATACTCCCAGAGCACTTGGAGCATGCCCAGTATGAGCGGGGCGGGACTTCTGCCGCCAGAGCTACTGGTGTTACGCTGCTGGGGCTATGTGGGGCAGGGCTGCCCCGTCACAGGCTCCAATATGCCCATAGCGAGTGAAGAGGATAACTGACAGATTGCAATGCTGCATTCTTTGCCAGAGCCTCCCACCACAATAAGAACCAAATGTGTCTTGATGTTCAAGAGCTAGATGCAGTCTCAGTCTTTATGCTCAATTTATACAGACAGCACAAGGACGAGGTTTGTATGTGGCCTCTACACAGGGATACACAGAGCGCAACCACAGCTTAAGGCTAATGTTGACAGAGTCATTAGCCTCTGTAGAAGAGGGAAGTGGAGGAGGGGCAGAGCAATACTCCTTCCATTCCATACGAGCTGAGATGGACTCATACATGGAGGAGCACAGATAGTACCCAGTACAGAACAGCCACTTTGGCTCTGCTCTGTGATTTTTAGTTCTTCTGCAAGGTGCCTTTGCACCTGCTTCATTTGTATTCTGGTGTGGGAACTGAATTCTTTAGCAAATCCTATTTCTTTGTTTTACAATTTTGACTCAGTTCTAATTCTCTGAAGTGTGCGCTGCATGGTAGTGGTTTGCTAATTCTTTTTTCACCAACTATAAATTTTTGGGAGGGGGCACATACTTTTGAAAGACAAGGGAATATAAATTGCTACTCTTTCTTTAATCACCAGCTGCTGCAGCACACGAGGCTCTTCCATGCCTTCTTGCTGGCTTTTAAATATTTTTTTTAAATAACATATTATTTTACCTGATTGATCTTACCTGACTAACAGTTGTCATGATGGAAGAGTCTGTATTCCATCTGGAAGGTTAATTACATGATTTTCTGTATATCTGAGAACCTGGCAGATCTATAGGTTGCATGGCAAGAAGTGCGCTCTCAGGTAACTATGAACTCGTTTTATAATCTCTGATTATTCCCACCATATACACTGTATTCTCCAGTCATTAAACTAGGAGTACCTGAGTCTTGTGAAAGGCAACCACACATGTTCATTTTATTGTGAGCCACAACCCAGTTTTAATTGAGAAAGATGACCATTGACTTTAATATAGAATGATGATGTCTTTTTTTCTACCACATTCTTGCAAGTTCATGTCTTCAGACTACCCGTGTCTTTTGTTCTACTGTAACTGGTAGTATACCTTTCCTCCTCATGCTGAATCAACATAATTTAAAGCAGTGTCTCCTGCTAGACTGCAAGAAGTGAGACCACTAACAAACTAATACGAGATGTGCCTGTATACAAAATGAACAAGAATGACAGGAACTGAGATAACATTATATTTGGGGTTCACAGTGGAAATCAGATTCAAGATCTGCCCTTCTGAAGGCCTAGCCTCTTCCTTACTTCCCTGAATGTAACGTAGTCTGGAACATCTGATTTGCCAAACTAAACAGATGAATTAATTAAGCAAAGTTCACTGAATACATTGCCCACCACCCACTATAACATTGAAAATAAATTCTAAAAACTTGTAATCCAATGTCTTTTTATGTTCTTAAATAATAATAGTAATGCAAACCCATTAGTCATTTTTAGTGAATTTACTGCATCCTAGTTCATAGCGACCTCTGTTAATATTAACTGCCTGAACAATCCAGAAAGTTGAAATATTGGAACTATATTGTCAGATGGGGAATTAATTTAGTTTTAACTCTCCGTGGTATGACAATGTGTGGAAGAAAAGCTGAAGAGGAACAATGTTGAATAGTGAAACTGTAATTGCTTCACTCCTCTCCATACAGATAGACTCAAATGGAGCAAAAAGGACTGAAGAAAAAACTTTAAAAGACAAGCCATCTGTTTTATGAGGGATTGTGCTTAATACTTTGGTTCCTCCAAGCTCTCTCCCGCTCTGCATAAATGTGGGTGAATAGCTATCCAAATCTACAAAGAAATGCATTGTTTTTATTTGTAGAGTAATGTAATTTAACTGAATTGACCTAAAACTACTCCTGTGAGCAGAGAAATTGCCATCCTAGCTTAGATCAGTGGTCTGTCTAGTCCAGAATTATTTCTCCCTCAATGTCTACTACCACATACTTAAGAGGAAGATGAAAGAAACCCCATACTGGAAAATTATGGAACAACTTGCTTAGTCTGAGGTACCTGTAATCCATCTGAAGGCCTAGGCCACTTCCTTGCTTCCCTGACTGTAATATACTGTAGAACTTCTGGTAGTTGAAGATAGCAGCTGGCTAATACCCTGAAGTGTGAGGGCTCATCTCCCTTATAAATGTTTTACACTATCTAATGCAATTATCTTTATAAAGATATAATTAATCATTTTTAATACTACCTAAGTTCTTCTCCTCAGTGAAATGAAATCTTTTGGCAATAAGTTCCACAACTATGCATTGTGTAAAAATGTGTCAGTTTTCAATTTATACTTTTTAATTCCATTGAATTTTCTTGTACTGTAAAGGGGTAAACAGGATCACCCAGTGTGCCTTTCTTTACCACTCACTATTTTGTATGCCTCTAACATATCTCCTCTCTAAACCACAGTCCCGGTCTTTTAAATCTGTCTTCTTCTGGAGTATCTCAATGACTTGAGTCACTTTAAACTCCCATCTCTGGGGATCCCATCCCATATCCTGTGAGATAGAGTCATCAGAACTGAGCAGAACATTTCAGGTGGTGGATGTACCATTAACTCTCATAATAGCATTATAATATTCTATCTCATTTTGCAGACATCCTAACATGGCTTGCTTTTTTAACCTCCACTGCAAACTGAGCAGAGGTTTTCACTGAGCTGTTCACAGTGATTGTTTGATTTTTTTTCCTGAGTGATTTGCCTCTTTAAAAAAAAAATTGCTTGCTGCTGAATCAGATCACCTGTTAGATAGCATGAGGGAAGGACACAACTAAAGATACATTGTCTTCAGTGTGCAACTTTTTCAAGAGAAAGAAAATATGTGTATAATTTCTGGTGGAGTAGTTCTGTCTGTTATGAATTTTACTGTTATGTGCTCCCACATGAAAGGCCTAGTCCTGAAGGAGATAAAGCACAGAACCTTACTCCTGTACAGGAGTAAGAATTCATGTTTATGGATCCCTTTGTGGACTTGTGGCCTAAAAGTTTAACTAATGTAGTTTAATAAATGATCACAGAAATGCAGGTTTTATGTGGCCACCTGCTACCAGACTCATAGGTCATATATTTAGACATACAAATTACTTCTAAGGGCTTGTCTTCAGTACTGGGGTAAGTCGATCTGCTACTCCAGCTACGTGAATGACGTAGCTGGAGTCGACATAGCTTAGGTCGATTTAACCCAGTGTCTTGACTAGTGCTGCATCAACAGGAGAGGCTCTCCAGTCGAATTGCCTAAGGGTACGTCTTCACTACCCGCCATATCGGCGGGTAGCAATCGATTTCTTGGGGATTGATATATCGCGTCTCATCTAGACGCGATATATCGATCCCCGAACGCGCTCCTGTCGACTCCGGAACTCCACCAACCCGAACGGCGTTAGCGGAGTCGACATGGGGAGCCGCGGACATTGATCCCGCGCCATGAGGATGGTAGGTAATTCGATATAAGATACTTCGACTTCAGCTACGTTATTCACGTAGCTGAAGTTGCATATCTTATATCGATTTTCCCCCGTAGTGTAGACCAGCCCTTACTCTTCTTGGGTATCCATTTTAATAACATCCCTTGTTCTTTTTTCTTTTAGCTGAATTAATCTGTATTGAATTTTGTTTTGTGTCACGTGTAGTATGATTGACATAATCTCTATTTTCACATTTCCAGACTGACATAAACACACACACATGAATCTGGCTTGGGTCAGTAAACACATTACTCTCTGATACGTTATTTGTTATGTGAAATGAGCTGATGGTCATAAGCCAGTTTATAGACACATCACAACTAGCATTTTTATCAGCAGGCTCAGGAGAGAGGACAAAAAGACCCACTCCATTACCGTTAGAGGTAGAAGTAGTAGATAGGCTTGAAAAACACTGTTGGGCATTTTCATGGAAGCTTGCACTATCACTCTCCATCTTGTATCTGTTCTATGAGTAAATAGTTTACGTCCAGAGCTTTTAATCTATTACCCTTCATGAGCATTAAAATTCATATTTTTAAAACAATGTTTTTCTTTTTAACTGTGTATAGCACATTTCAGGATTATTGTGTTATATAAACCGGAAATAGCACTTATTTTATGTTGAGGATAGAAGCATGCAAAGCAGAAAAGTGTTGCTGTTCAGTAAGATTGGTTGCAATGACTAGATGAGACTCACATATGTACTAATGGGATTTCCAGTGAAATCGGGACTAAAGCAGAGTTGTCAGTATTGATCTTGTCAATACAGAAAGGTTGGGTAAGGAACCATCAACCAAGCAGAGATTAAACAAAGCTAATATAGCGTTTGAGATTTAAACCATTCAAAACACAAGAAACACAAATATTAATATTAGATATTTAAATAGTAGTACTTTTTCTCTTACTTTTAAAGTTCCTGTTTGCCTGGAATCACACAGCCAGAACCAGAACCGGACTCTACACACTCCGAGGCTTGCTGGGAAGAGTTTTGTTGTAATTATCCTTGCTCTATTTCCTTCCTGCTGGGCAGATGAGTTGACATACAAAAAATGTTGTCCATTACCTTAAAATAAATAAAAATGTTCTTTGAATACTACTCATACTTAAGAGCATAAGCCAGGATAGATAAGTTGACAGGTAGCTAGTTAAATAGTGAGCGCAATAATGTATCTTATCAGATCCAAATATACATGTACACATAGGCCAAGGGTCTGATAACACATGCACATATTATTAACACAGAACTATTTTACAAATTTATTCCCTAAACCCTCCTAAAGCCTCTTTTGCTATTCACCTACCTCCTTGGCCCTAGCTCTGTTGCAAATGAAAGAAATTAGTAGAGGTGGACCTGAACACATTGGGGATGTTCAGATCTGAATGCAAATTCATCTCTAAAAGAACCACTGTGTTCTAAAAAAGGTTTGAGATAGTGATTTCTACCTATGAAAGTCATTGTTCTTTTGAAAGGGTTTTGCTAGTTCTAGAATTAACAATAGCTCCCAGTTATGTTACCTGTACATTGTTATTCATGTAAGCAGGAAAACTTGAAGGTTATTGGACTGTCACAAGGTGACTGGCTCCTTTAAATGAAGTATGTCCAACTCCCTTGTGCCAGAACAGGTGCTCTCAATTTGGCCAATTAAGAGGAGGGGGCAGAACTGGGGGTTATAAAGAGCCAGGGTGTTAGTTGGGGAGCAGGGAGAGCCCTGTGAGGGGCTGCCGGCATCCCCTGCGAGAGGAGGCAGTAGGAACCTGTTGGGGGAAAAGACCTCCAGGAGAAAGCCCTGGGAAGTGGTGCTCAGTTAAAATAGCCTGGAAGAAGTCCTGGCGTAGGTCCTGAATCAGGAGGGACTGAGAGGGACAAAGAGGAAAGTCCTCTGGGAGGGCTGAGGTACTGTGTTTGTGTGGTTTTTGCCTGTGTTTGGAACATAAAAGTGCCTGGAAAAAAAACTCTGGGTGTGGCAGTGGGTCCTTCATGGGCTAGAGACAAGCAGCACCTTACATGAACATAATTCACTAAAAGACTTACCAGTAAATCTTTACCACTAAACCAGAGATGTAGCACTGTACATTAACAGCTCTGTAGAATATAAGTAACATGACACATTGCCTGGTTTTAAATAGGTCTGATTTCTTTTGAATGCACTTACTCTTTTTTCCTTTAGAGTGGCTTTCTCCCTTGGCAAATCACTCTTACTCTCTTTACTGGAAGAGAGTATATGGGTATTGATATATTAGTAATATTTCATCCTAGTATAACCTAATGACAGACATCTCTCGTTTTCATAATGGTTGTATAGGGTCAGCCTTATTGTTGTATACAGCCTTATTCCAAACACTTCACTTCCATACAAACATTCCCTCTAAAATACAGTGGCCACAACAAAAAAGCCAGCATTGCCAGAGCTATCACACAATGGCATCTGATATGCCACAGTAGTCTCTTTTGTCCAGAATAGCATTGCTCTAGCAGTGTAAATGGGCCTTAAAATGGAGGTCAGTTATAGTTACCCTCACTTAGGGCTTCTTTAAAGAGTGATATAAAGGGCCTTAGTGTAATGGAGAACTCAGGCTGCTATCTCTCCAGGCTTGTCTTCATTACCAGGTTGATCAACGCTGCTGCAATCAATGCAGCGGGTGTCGACTTAGCGGGTCTAGTGAAGACCCGCTAAATTGACGGCAGAGCACTCTCCAGTCCAGTACTCCAGCTCCCCAAGAAGAGTAAGGTAAGTTGACTAGAGAACGTCTCTTATCAATGCAGCACAGTCAAGATACCAGGGTAAGTTGACCTAAGCTACGTCGACTCCAGCTACATTATTCATGCAGCTGGAGTAGCGTAACTTAGGTCAACTTACCCTGGTAGGGAATACAAGCCCTCAGATGTCACTCACTGTGTACTGTTGTCACTTTCCTTCACTTGACTTCTTAATATTGATTGCTGTAAAAAAATTCAGTCAAAAGTCTAAAGGACTATTATAGAAATAGAATTCACTTTTGACTTTGGCACATGACAAGGTTGCTGTGAGCTTCACAGCGGTGTCAACTCCTAAATGACATGGAAATGACTTTGCACCAATCAGTAGCTAAATTTTACATAAACATATTCACAAAATAAGAGTAACACACAATATGTAATTATATAACCTTCCAAGTACATTTGTTTTAAGCAACAAAAACTTTCTGATTAAGCAAGCTCTCTTAAAATCCCATTTTCAAACATTTACAATAGCTCAATTGCTCAGATAAGACAAACTATTTTTGTTCTGGTGGCAGCAGCGAGGAAGGTCAGAGTAATTTTCCTCTGGAGGATAAAATTCAGAATTTTTCAAACAAAGGAGTACACAGAATACTCTTTCTTGTTTAAACACAATCAGCTACAAGCATATTCAGAATCACATAGTAGCGTGTCCCAGCACTTAATGGGCTCTTCTAAACCTTTGGTACATAATTGGCTAACAAGTTGCGAAATCAAATTGATAGGTTCCCTGTGAGTTTGGAGAAACTTCTAGGGCAATTACAAGTAGATTAATATGGTCTAATTAAGACAGGCTTTTAGGAACACAACAATAAGATTTTCCCTGGAAGGAGGACTTCACTGTCCATGGTGGACAGTTTCTCCAGTGATGTCTTGCATCATTTCTGCAGTCAACAGTACACCACCATGCAGTAATACCTATTTCTCAAAGCGCCATTCTCCCTACCTTAAAGGTGAGCTTGGGTCCCATCTGCCTTGTGGCCTCACATTTGAACTTGCGTACTCTTGCTAGTTTGTGGTTGAATTTAGGGCCCTCCAAATTCCAGTTTCATATGTTCTGGGATTTGGAGTATTCCAAACTCCATTGTGCACCAGATTGCCCAACAATTCAAGTGTGAGGCATCATGCCAAGGTGAAGCATAGGTGTTATACAGCTGACCTAGAAGATCATGTTTAAGGAAGGTGGAGCTGGGGTTCTGCAAAGAACATGATGATAATAGAGGGTGGAGGAGGAGGCATGGAAGAAATATTGAAAGGAAGAATTAATATTCTGGAGGGGGAGGCAAGACCCATGGAGAAGACCAGTGAATAGTAACATACACCTTTTCTACCCCATCTCAGACAAAACACACACACACACTTACTTGCCAAACCTTCCCAGATACCCTAGGGACAAGCAAGCCCAACCAGTCCCCTTCTCTGGAAATCCCAAACCCTTCTGCAGCCTCATGACAACTCTGGTTTAACTCCTCCCTGCTAATTATTACTGTTGTTATGATCATAGTGCCTAGAGGACCCAAATAAAATTGGGGCCCCATTGTGCTAGAGTGATGTACAAATACATATTAAGAAACAGAGCCTGCCCCAAAGAGCTACTGATGAATGCTGCTTTTTCCTGTAATAGGATAACCGGGGTGAGACTAGAGAGCTGTGTTACAGTTTTAACAATTAGAATATACTAAGGTGAATTCATTACTAAAGTATCAGATGATGCCACTCATTGGCTCTGAGGAGTTTGGCTGATGGAACATCTAAATAAAGATCTATTTTGGTGTGATTTTTGAACACAAAACTGTTTCTGGCAACTGATCTGGAAATTTTGTTCATATTATGGTAAATAATAAACCTTTTGAGAAAGTGAAAATGAACACAAAGATATTTGCTCACTACTTCATTATTTCAAGATGGACTGGGGGCATGACATCAAAGGCTATTTCCCAGTTGAAGTGCATTTATTTTTACCTAAAATTGCACACACACTTAGTTCACTCATTCATAAGGTGAAATTGTCTACTGGATACAATCAGGGGCGGCTCTAGCCATTTCGCCGTCCCAAGCACAGCAGCACGCCACGGGGGGCACTCTGCCGGTCGCCAGTCCCGCGGCTCCGGTGGACCTCCCGCAGACGTGCCTGCGGAGGGTCTGCTGGTCCCGCGGCTCTGGTGGACCTCCCGCAGGCGTGCCTGCGGATGCTCGACAGAAGCCGCGGGACCAGCAGACCCTCTGCAGGCACGCCTGTGGGAGGTCCACCAGAGCTGCCTGCCGCCCTCCCAGCGACCGGCAGAGCGCCCCCCGCGGCATGCTGCCCTAAGCACGCGCTTGGCGTGCTGGGGCCTGGAGCCGCCCCTGGATACAATATGCCACTCTCACAGACCTGCAAATGATCACTTATTCAGAATGAGACTTATTCAATTTGTACCTCAAACCTATGTAATTTCTGTCTGGAACACCGTGAAAAGGGAGGTTTTGCAAATTGCAATGACTATCAGTGAAATGCTCTCAGTTTCTCTCTCTGTATGTAATATTTTTTTCAGATGATCTGCTCAGGTTGGATTATCAGGGTGTGGGTGTTACACCTCAGTACTTTCAAGAGATGTTAGATTTTAAACATTCTCAAGTGAAAAAGTTATTTCAGTGACATGGATATACTGTATCCTAAATCAAGTGGAATGTTACTATATGTTTGTATCATACCTAACAAAATAGAGACCCAGCCTAGTTGGCCCCTTGGTACTATGACAATAAAAATGATTAATATAATAATCATTTTGCTCTGGCATTGGACTAAAGTGTTTGAGGTTGGAGTATTTTTTAATTGATTATCTGTCTTCTCTGAAGATGTATAAAGCAACACCTAATGGCTATGCTAGTGAAAAATCTGGGGAGGTTAGCTTATGAGAAGAGCAAAGCTAGATGTGTTAAGCAAACTGTTAAATTTGTTTAAATTCCATTTTCTCTTTTAATCAGTCTTGTTTTTATTGAGATTATTGTTGTCTGGATAATTTCAGGCAGATGTCTGCTTGTGGACAAGGACTCCATAATATGCAGAGAGAGGTGCTGGAGGTTAAAGAGTTTCCCTCTCAGTCTTGGTCCAGGGGCACAACTACCAGTCACGTTGTGTTGCCAACAGACTATAGCAAGCAGCCCTAAGAGGAGAATCTGAAAGACCAAGGAGACGACAAGAGCTGGCAGACATGTTGGTCACAGATACAAATGAAGACAATGGATATTACAATATTTTCACCACCTACTAATACTTGTTCTGCATTATTTGTTTTCTCCTTAAATCTTAACATGACAGCCTGTTGCCTTCAGAACACCAGGAATTGTATTCCATGTTAGTATATTTTGTTCTGTGAGTATTGCCAAGTGTTACTTTGCTATCAGGAGCTGGTATTTTTGTTGGGACATGCTAATACAAAATGCATGTGTTGTGTATTTAAGCTCTTGACCAGCCCCAACATGGAAGGAATAATTTACACTGAGATTTTTTATTGTGGCTGTTGCGTATTTGGTTGTCATGGTTTTTGTTCCTATGGCAACTGAGTTAGATTATTAGGGGATAGCCCAGCCAGCTTCGGCCGGTTGGGTGAGCTCTGTGTCTGTAAATAAAATGGTAGTTTTATTAGCTGTCTGCTGTCTGGCCTCAAGTGATTTCTTCCTAAACCAGCTTACCCCAAGGATATAACAAGTGGCGACGATGGATGGGATTCCAGTGCTGCTCCAGTAACAGAAGGAAGTAGAAGTCCAGGTAAAGAACAAACAAACAAAAGAAACTGCTTGTTTGCACTGACTGTGAAAGTGAAACTAAAAATCATGGCTACTCTGACCAGGCCACTGGAACCTTTTGATGAGAATATAGAGCAATGACATGTGTATACTGAGCGTTTTGAGCTTTTTGTTATTGCAAATGACATTACAGAAGCGAAGAAGGTGCCAATATTCTTAAGTGTTGTAGGGGCTAAAACCTACTCCCTGCTACGCAGCTTACTACACCCTGTTAAGCCTGAGACTAAATCTTACAGTGACATTGTGGAAATCCTGGGGTCCCATTTTTCCCCAAAACCACTGGTAATTGCTGAAAGATATAGGTTCCACAAAAGAGACCAAAAGGAAGATGAAACAGTTGTACAATTTGTAGCAATTTAAAAAAAGCTAGCAGAACACTGTGAATTTAAAGAGATGTTAAATGATGCCCTGCGTGACAGGTTAGTGTGTGGCCTCTACAGTGAAGCTATACGGAAGTGCCTACTGACAGAGGCTCAGCTTACATTACAGAAGGCTGTTGATATTGCTGTCTCCATGGAACTGGCTACAAGGGAGGCGCAATATATCGGTGCATCCCCTAGGGTGCAAAAAGTGTCACAAGAACCGACCCACAAAACTGTGCAGAGTCAAGAATGTTACTGCTGTGGTAAGCTGTGTCACCAGGCATCAGAATGCTGGTGTAAGGACCTGGTGTGTAGACACTGTGGCAAAAAGGGACATATTGAGTGTGCCTGTAAACAAAAGAAAAAGAGGCCTGTGGTCTGGCCAACAAAAAGAGGAACCCTGCATACCCTAGAGCAGACCCAGGATGATCAAGGTGACACCTTGACACGCAAGAGGAAGTGCCACTGCATGTTTTGTCTTTGGCAGTGGGCTCACATGAATACTGGGTAACTCCGTTGTTGGATGGCAAACCTATACGCATGGAACTGGACACCGGTGCAGCCGTCTCGCTGGTCTCCGAGACTGTGTATAAAGAAAAGCTACAGCATCTTCCGCTTAAGGCAACAAAAACTGTTCTGAAGACGTATACGGGAGAAGCTGTGCCCATGTTGAGCACTATTGATGTTAAGTTGGAGCTCAATGGACAGGCTGCTAAATTGCCACTGTTTGTGGTGAGAGGTAACTACCCAGCCTTAATGGGTAGGTCTTGGCTTGGGAAGATTCAACTGAACTGGGCAGAAGTGCACCGGATGACTAAAGAAGAAACCAGTCTAACCCCTATTCTAAGGAAACATGCTGCTGTTCTGGTGAGACACTGAATCACATATCACCTGTTCCTGACTGTTCTCCTCCCTTACTGCTGGTGGCTGAGATACCCCTTTGCCCAGCACGAGCTGATACCACCTCCTCACCTGTTCATGCTGCAGACCCTGAGCCCATGGTACTTTCGGGTGCAACACCACCAGAAGTTCGCCGTAATCCACCTAGAGACAGAAGGCCTCCTCATCGGCTGGATCTTTAGCTAGGGCGAACCCACGGTTATGGGGCAAAATAATCCCCAGGGTTTAGCCGGGAATGGAGGCAGTCTACCCTCCTTCTCTAGTCTAGTGTGTGTTTTATTTAGGGGATGTTCTTATTAGGGGGGGAGGAATATGTTGTGTATTTGATTGTCATGGTTTTTGTTCCTATTGCAACTGAGTTAGATTATTAGGGGATAGCCCAGCCAGCTTCGGCCAGTTGGGTGAGCTCTGTGTCTGTAAATAAAATGGTAGTTTTGTTAGCTGTCTGCTGTCTGGCCTCAAGTGATTTCTTCCTAAACCGGCTGCCCCCAAGGATATAACAGTGGCCCCTCAACAATTACTCCTTTTCCCCCATTTGCTCCTCAATCATCCTTCAAGGACCTGTGCATAACTCAGAATCTTCATCTGCAACCCATCAGTGTTATGCCAAGCTTCAACCCAGGACAGACACTGAAAATGATGACCTGCAGCAGAGTGCTATGCTTGATGTCATTGGAACTGCACACATTTATACCAGCAGAGAATTTGGCCCCTAACGTCAGATCCTTTTGTTGCAGTGATTTCTTACTATTTATTATTTGCACTGCAGGAGCACTTAGGGCCATCAATTCAGGGTCAGGACCCCATCATACATGGTCCAGTACAGATGAACAGTAAAAAGACCACAAAGAGCTCATACTAGATTATGACAAAATGCAATAGGTGGATGAGGCAGAAACAGGGAAAAGGGAAGGACAAGATAACAGTAAAGTAGGCAAGTATAATAAGCAGAGGTTTCAGCTTACCACCCACCTGCACATTTTGTTAATTTATTAAATGGGTTTGCTGTTTACAAAACAATCCATTCTGAGTTTTGAAAGCCAAATGTCAAATTTGTTTCTGTTTGTAACCATCTGAATTAGATGCTGTTGAAGAGCAATATCTATAGAAATGTGTTTACAGCTTCATTACACAGAATATACAAAATAAGCCATTGAGCTCAGTGGCATTACTGTGAATTCATGCCAGTGTAGCCGAAAGCAGAACCTGGCTCATTATGTAAAGTGCAGCAGAATTACAACAAAACAATGACCCTCAATCAGGAAGATATAAGGCAACGCCTATGGAAAAGTCCAATAGAAAAGGAAACATTATTGTCACTGACTGTATCCTCTTTTTTGTATCTAATTCTTCATCTTCATAGGTCTAACTGAGTAGGTTTACAAATACCTCTTTAATTAATAAGGGTTTTGCCAGATGCTTGCAAATGGACAGTAGGTTTATTTAATCCACTGTGCCATCTTGTAAAAAGTTTGTTTCTCCTCAGGGGTCATGATTAATAAGTATCCTTACATTTGATTTAGCAGCTCATTGTCTAGAGATGACTAAATAAATGCATCAAACCACAATAGAGTATCAAGAATGATATAATCAAGGCCACTTTGAAAAAGAGCAATCTATAAAATTACACTGATGCTGACTCAACCAATGATTAAAACAGCTGATAACAGGCCTCTCTATTAGGCTGTTTATTTTTAATTGCATTCAGACAACACTTGTGGTTACTATGATCGTATACATGACAAGATTCAATACACTCATCTGGCCTACTTTACCTACTTTAGCGCTGCCATTTATGATGTCTATCCCTTATTGTACCATATCATCCAAAAGAATGGAACATTTTTATGGGCATTTTCCAATTAGCACCACAAAACTGTGGAGTTTCCTTACCGCCACTACCTTCTGGCACAATACACTGAATTGATCTCATGTTGACTAAGCAGGCCTCCTGTCTATTGTGGGACTAATTCTGCAGAATACTTTGTTTCCTCAGCATATGGCTTAATGATTTTCAGAGCTAAGAGTGAGAATTTTCTGTCCCTTTCCCCAACTTGATGTGGGGAACATAATATTACCTGGTGTGTGGTCACCATCAGGACCACTTTGCCCTGTGACAACCCTGTTGCCAATACTCCAATCAAAATCATTGACAGGATCTTGTGTTAATCCACATGCAATAGTCCAATCTTGGTCTCTTGTTTCAAAGTTACAGCTTCCAGGGATACTGGTATATTGGCCTGAAAATGCAATAAAAAGTAAATTCACTCTCTTGATATCAATATATTGTATATCAGCTGCTATATTTAAAATATGATGATAAGCATACTGCACATAGTAATAGCAAGGATTCTGTTCAACTAATGCCAAATTTACATATGTTAAGCTGAGAATGTTACTTACCATATGTTTCTACATTTTGGTATACATATATGGTATATCTTGATATAATGCAGGCTTGAGAGGCAAAGTGTTCTCTTTATTAGAGATTGATATGCCCTCTACCCTTTGGATATGTTTAACGTCATTGGTGTATGGCTATGGCCAATGGTGAGGACATTAGGGAGACATGACTGAGTATGGGAGTTGTTTGAGCTCAGTGAAGTGGAGAAGATAACAGCAAACCAGATGCTAAACCTGGACTCCAACTTCTATGCTCAAGCGTTCACATGTGCATATATTGGCATTACTGTATGGTGACCTATGAGCGCAGTTTTATAAGTGAAAGAAAGTATGGTGGTTAAGGTGCTGGATTTGGACTCAGGAGATCTGTGTTTAATGCCCAACCCTACCACAGACTTCCTGTGTCACCTAGGGAAAGTGACTCAGGGCCAGCTCCAAATTCCATTGATGTCAATAGGAATCTTTCCATTGATTTTAGTGGGCTTTGCAGCAGGCCCTTAACTCACTGAGCTCCATTCACTTTGTGGCAGGGATTGTCTCTTAGTATGTGTTCGTACAGCACTTAGCACTGTGGCGCTCGCTGGTTGGTGCATCTAGATGCTACCATAATACCAATAATGATCATTTATGAATTCTTTTAAACAAAGAGGCATTTCCTCAGAAATTGCATCCACTCACTTCTCCCACTACTATAGCAGTTACATGCTCTTGGAACCAAGATGTAAGTAGTCTCATATTGAACTACCATTCCCCACTGTGACAGTGTTCCTTTAAATGAGCCAGCTCTAGATATTTAGAATTAAATTCAATTTATCTTTATGTGGTATGTTTCAACACAAAGTCTCAAGATGCTTTACAGTGAGAGAGAAAACAACAAGATATTCCCAAGAAATTCTTCTTTTCAAATCTGCAGAGATAATTCATTTGACTCTAAGATACATTAACATTTAGGATAAAAATGTGTAGAGGGCAATTCTGTATCCCTTTTGATAATTCACCAGAAGCACCATCAGAGAGGGTATCTGGTAGCTTTGCCTCTGGCTGGACAGGAAGAAAGTATAAGTGGACAGATCAATCTTGGAGTACATTACATTTGGAAAAACTGATCGATTGCACAGACAATCCAGGAAGTTTCTGGAAAGTGTAGGGGACAATTTCCTGGTGCAAGTGCTGGAGGAACCAACTAGGGGAAAAGCTCTTCTTGACCTGCTGCTCACAAACAGAGAAGAAATAGTAGAGGAAGCAATAGTGGATGGGAACCTGGGAGGCAGTGACCATGAGATGGTTGAGTTCAGGATCCTGACACAAGGAAGAAAGGAGAGCAGTAGAACAGAGACCCTGGACTTCAGAAAAGCAGACTTCGACTCCCTCAGGGAACTGATGGGCAAGGTCCCCTGGGAGAATAACATGACGGGGAAAGGAGTTGAGGAAAGCTGGCTGTATTTTAAAGAATCCTTATTGAGGTTGCAGGAACAAACCATCCCGATGTGTAGGAAGAAAAGTAAATATGGCAGGCGACCAGCTTGTCTTAACAGTGAAATCCTTGCTCGTCTTAAAAACAAAAAAGAAGCTTACAAGAAGTGGAAGATTAGACAAATAACCAGGGAGGAGTATAAAAGTATTGTTCAGGCATGCAGGAGTGAAATTAGGAAGGCCAAATCACACTTGGAGTTGCAGCTAGCCGGGGATGTTAGGAGTAACAAGAAGGGTTTTTTCAGGTATGTTAGCAACAAGAAGAAAGTCAAGGAAAGTGTGGGCCCCTTGCTGAATGAGGGAGGGAACCTAGTGATAGAGGATGTGGAGAAAGCTAGTGTACTCAATGCTTTTTTTGCCTCTGTCTTCACAGACAAGGTCAGCTCCCAGACAGCTGCACTCTGGGGAGGAGGAGGGGTATGGGGAGGAGGTGACCAGCTCTCTGTGGAGAAAGAAGTAGTTCGGGACTATTTAGAAAAGCTGGACGAGCACAAGTCCATGGGGCCGGATGCACTGCATCCGAGGGTGCTAAAGGAGTTGGCCGATGAGATTGCAGAGCCATTGGCCATTATCTTTGAAAAATCATGGCGATCGGGGAAGGTCCCGGATGACTGGAAAAAAGCTAATGTAGTGCCCATCTTTAAAAAAGGGAAGAAAGAAGATCCAGGGAACTACAGGCCAGTCAGTCTCAACTCAGTCCCTGGAAAAATCATGGAACAGATCCTCAAGGAATCAATTCTGAACCACTTAAAGGAGGGGAAAGTGATCAGGAACAGTCAGCATGGATTCACCAAGGGCAAATCATGCCTGACTAACCTAATTGCCTTCTATGATGAGATAACCGGCTCTGTGGATGAGGGGAAAGCAGTGGATGTGCTATTTCTGGACGTTAGCAAAGCTTTTGATACAGTCTTCCACAGTATTCTTGCCAGCAAGTTAAAGAAGTATGGGCTGGATGAATGGACGGTAAGGTGGATAGAAAACTGGCTAGATGGTCGGGCTCAATGGGTAGTGATCAATGGTTCCATGTCTAGTTGGCAGCTGGTATCAAGTGGAGTGCCCCAAGGGTCGGTGCTGGGGCTGGTTTTGTTCAATATCTTCATTAACGATCTGGAGGATGGTGTAAACTGCACCCTTAGCAAGTTTGCAGATGACACTAAACTGGGAGGAGTGGTTGATACGCTGGAGGGTAGGGATAGGATACAGAGGGACCTAGACAAATTAGAGGATTGGGCCAAAAGAAATATGAGGAGGTTCAACAAGGACAAGTGCAGAGTCCTGCACTTAGGACGGAAGAATCCCATGCACTGCTACAGACTAGGGACAGAATGGCTGGGCAGCAGTTCTGCAGAAAAGGACCTAGGGGTTACGGTGGACGAAAAGCTGAATATGAGTCAACAGTGTGCCCTTGTTGCCAAGAAGGCTAATGGCATTTTGGGTTGTATAAGTAGGGGCATTTCCAGCAGATCGAGGGATGTGATCATTCCCCTCTATTCAGCACTGGTGAGGCCTCATTTGGAGTACTGTGTCCAGTTTTGGGCCCCACACTACAAGAAGGATGTGGATAAATTGGAGAGAGTCCAGCGGAGGGCAACAAAAATGATTAGGGGGCTGGAGCACATGACTTATGAGGAGAGGCTGAGGGAACTGGGATTGTTTAGCCTGCAGAAGAGAAGAATGAGGGGGGATTTGATAGCTGCTTTCAACTACCTGAAAGGGGGTTCCAAAGAGGATGGATCTAGACTGTTCTCAGTGGTAGAAGATGACAGAACAAGGAGTAATGGTCTCAAGTTGCAGAGGGGGAGGTTTAGGTTGGATATTAGGAAAAACTTTTTCATTAGTAGGGTGGTGAAGAACTGGAATGGGTTACCTAGGGAGGTGGTGGAATCTCCTTCCTTAGAGGTTTTTAAGGTCAGGCTTGACAAAGCCCTGGCTGGGATGATTTAGTTGGGTTTGGTCCTGCTTTGAGCAGGGGGTTGGACTAGATGACCTCCTGAGGTCCCTTCCAACCCTGAGATTCTATGATTGATGAAGGAGACACATATCCTCTCACTATTTCAGCATTTGCCCTCTTACTTTTTTTTTTCCCAGTGGGATACTATTTTCAACACTACCAGCCAACTAATTTCATAATGAGCACTAAGGTGCAAAAAGCAAGAACAGAAGCTAATATTGTCACGGCAATAGGTGCTAATGTCATGAATGTTACGAGTCACTGATGTATAAAAACTCAGGATGAAACTCTCAGTGCACCCAGACAGTCATTAAGGGATAAACCATCCTTGGTTTGGGCAGGCAAACCTTTTCTGGAGTTCCTTTGGATTTCAAACATCTACACAACAGGAAGTTTAGGATCTAGACTCACTTTTCAAGGCCAAATGGTCCCAGGTGAGCAGCTTTTGACTCAGGGAATTCCCAGGGGAAAAGCCCAGGGGGTTAGGGAGGACATGTTTAAATTGTGAGATTCCAGGAGAGGGACAAGGACTAAGGGCAGGTCTACACTAAGGGCGGGGGTCGAACTAGGGTACGCAAGTTCAGCTACGTGAATAGCGTAGCTGAATTCGAAGTACCCTAGTTCGAACTACTCACCCGTCCAGACGCCGCGGAATCGAAGTCTGCGGCTCCAAGGTTGACTCCGCCACCGCCTTTTGCAGTGGTGGAGTACCGGAGTCGACCGCGGCGCTTCCGGAGTTCGAACTATCGCGTCCAGATTAGATGCGATAGTTCGAACTCCGAGAAGTCGAACTCACCGCGTCAACCCGGCTGGTAAGTGTAGACTAGCCCTAAGGCTCGATCTGTACTACAGACTTCTGCCGGCATAGCTATATCGGTCAGGAGAGTGGGAATAAGGAGGGGGGCTGTTAGCTAGTTAAGCGGGGAGGTTGTCGCTGTGTATGGCTTTGCAGAGAGCGGCAGGCGAGGGCACTAGAGGGGTTTTTGGGGGAAGTTCACTGGCACTGACGATGACCAAGAGCACCCAAGACTCACTGCTGGACTGGAACTTTGCCCAGGACTCCTGAACTCTGTGTGCAGACACACTGCTGGGTGTCTGCCCCTTTCAGACTGTGGTACCACATGGCCTGTGGGGCCTTGAGTTGAATGCAACCCTGTTTTACCGCTCCCCCTATATTTCCCCTTGTTGTTTTCCTCCTTTCATCCCTCTGTAAATAAATATTTCCCTTTCCTATATTCCTTGTACTTTTCCTGTGTGTTCACTCTGGGGGGTTTGGAACAGGTGCCCCTGGGGTAGAAGGAACTTTCCTTGCTGCATTCCTGCGTGCGCCTTCTCTTGGCCAGAGCTGCCTGCAGAGCAGACTCCATCTTGGCCACGAAGGCGCTAAAATTACACATACAGCATGTGAACTCTAAGAGGAGGATCCTTCAACTGGTGCCATTAAAGTAAAATAGGAACACAAACACATGGAACATACCACACTGGTCCATAACATACGCCGCGCTGCACTACAAAGGACAGTTGAGCTTTAATAAGTGAAACAGACAAGCAGGAAGTGCAAATAATTTGGCCGTGCAATCTCAAGAGAAAGTATATGTGTCTTGTACAGTTCTAAACAGATCAAAGACCAAATTAATTTTGATTTTATAACGCTATTTATAATACATTGCCTGACAGCAGGAATTCAGCTCTAATATCTTACCAGCGCTTCAGAAAGCATTTAATAATAAATATTTATGAACAGCATTTGCAGGTCGATGAAGTCACCTGCATGTCTGCACCTCTGGGTATTTCTTCTTTTTGATGTAAACAGAGACTGTTTAGGAGTTATGAGAAAAGGACTGGTCCATTTGTCTGCAAAATTGCTTTTATTTCAGTAATTCAAGCACTGCACTAGATGGTTCATCAATGTTGAGGCCTGCTATTAATCAGATCGGGATGTATAATTGACTACAGTTCACGAAAACTGAAATGGCTTTCATGTGTGATTTTCACATCTGTACTTCCAATGGGCTTTGAAAGAAAATGAAAATTGTGCAAGATTGCCTCACTGTAAGGAATGAAGCATACAAAAAGCAACTGCTGCAATTTTTTTTTAAATAGGATGCAACACAATGTTCCATTACACCAATTTTATGTGGATATGATTGCTGTTGGGCCAAATTCCATTGTAAATCCAGAGAAATGCTTCAGTGGAATTACTCCAGATTTACAATCAGCAAAACTGGGTCCTTGACTTCAATAGTTACACTGGTGTAACAAAGTAGGGGATCAAGTCCAACCTGGAGCTGAGAGAAAAAAGAAAAAACACAGCTAAAAGTTTCAAATATCCAAAGGTGATGCGAGGATGGGGCAGGTTGGAGCCGCAGGTGTTTCTCTCACAGTCATTCTGCCCCGTCTTTAACAACTCCAGCTGCTTCTCCTGACCAGGGGAGGGTTCTGGAAGGTCCCTGCATGCAGGCTGAAGGGGCAAAGGCTTTCCCCCTAGTGTTGTGTGAGAAAATCTGATCTTTGCTATTTGGAGCTGCATTATGCTGGGGGTGTGGAGTGGCTTGAAATTAGACGAAGGTTTCTAACCATCAGAGGAGTGCAATTCTGGAACAGCCTTCCGAAGGAAACAGTGGGGGCGAAGGACCTCCATGACTTTAAGATTAAGCTAGATAAGTTTATGGAGGAGATAGTATGATAGGATAACGGGCTTAGTCAATAGGTCAATTAAGTGCCACACTAGTAATTAGTACAATGGGTCAATGATAGGATATTGTTAGCCTTTTTCCAGAGGGTATGGCTGGAGAGTCTTGCCCGCATGCTCGGGGTTCAGCTGACCGCCATATTTGGGGTCGGGAAGGAATTTTCCTCCAGGGTAGATTGGCAGTGGCCCTGGAGGTTTTTCGCCTTCCTCCGAAGCATGGGGCAGGGGTCGCTTGCTTAAGGAGTGGGTGGATCGGCTTATGTGGCCTGCATCTTGCAGGAGGTCAGACTAGATGATCACAATGGTCCCTTCTGATCTTGAATTCTATGATTCTATGATCAACAGCAACCCTGTGCGGGCTCAAGGTGGCTGAAGGATGAAAGCACACTGGAGTACATTTTGCTCTTCATTATAAAAGAGAAGTTTATGCCCCCATCTAGTGCTTATTCTACACCACAGCAGAGCAGACATACCCAGGGATCACCTCTACCCCAGGCTCAAATCCAAACACCTCCAACCCTTGGCACTGTGGTATGCTGGACAGGGCAACCTAGCACTTACTTTAGCACTCTGCGTGCCACATTGCAATATTGAACTACTGTTTGACAGAGGGGAGAAAGAAGTCCCCCATGCCCTCTCCATCCATGGTAAATATGTGAAGCCTTATGTGTTGAAGGTGCATTGTAATTAATATTTTCCCAAGAATACCTTTTATATATCATAACAAACTTTTGGTTGTGACTTGGACTGATTTATGGCATTAAACGCTCCCATTCATTGTCTGACTAAGAAAAGAAAGCCGAAGGTCTCACAAGTTATCTCTAGAGAACACTTACAGAAGCCAATGGCAACTACTGTATGCAATAACAACATTTACAGAATAAATCAAGATCTTCATTAGTTTTCTGAGTGTCATTAAAAAGCAGTTTGCGTTAGACAGAGATTCAGAGTATGATTTTTTCTATTGGGGCTCTGTAAAATATAATCGTGGATAGTTTACAAAGTATTTTGTTGCAGTCACACTGCCTGACTACTGAAGAAATATTAATGTAATGTTATAAAATATGAACAATCCTTTAAAAATCCATTTATTTACTTGAACTGGTTATCTTTTTAAAGGTGCAGTTCAATTTAGATTTGTTTCAGTTGTGAATCTGGCCAAAAGACTGCATAAAGACACTGCTTTAGGATCTACACTTCAGATATATAGATTATTTACTTTAAAAAAAGAGAGAGAGAGGGGAGAAGAGTTCCAGTATCATATAATATTTTAATGATAATATGCCTTTTCCTTCCTCTTCTTCCTAATATACTTGCCAGAGTGACATTATTTGCACATTTGGGCACAATACAGATTCTCAGTGAACACTTTATATGGCCTCTGTAATCTCTAAATATAGGATTTAAGATTGTGCCATTCTATTCTTTTCGAGACTTGTCTAATGTGACCATCCACCGTATATGAGAGGGAAAAAATCTATTTTTGTTGTTTAAGATGCATTTGATACATTTTCTCTCCCCTACATATCAAGAGTGATTTCAGTAATAGTTTCACATGTATACCATGGCAGAATTTGGCCGTATAGATTCAAGATTAAGAAACACAGATTGATTGCCAGGATTAAGTACATGCCTTAATAAACTGTTCTGTCCTCTTGCTCATAAAATGTAGTTCTAGTCTCAAAAGTGACTCTGCAAAAATGGCATTGGAGGCAGGGTGGGGACAGAGGCAAGGGCTCCATGTATACTGCATCTTAACATCAAATACAATCAGTTTAAGTGTTTAAAGGTAGTTTGTTTAACTGCAAGCCCTATTAATGTAAGCTCTGCAAGTCAAACTGGGTTCTTTCCTTCTCACACATCATCATCAATAATAAAGTTCTGCTGGCCAAATTATGTTCCAATCTTCAGTTGTCACTGAGGTTTCACAGGTGTAAACAGATTGGAATTTATCAAAGAGTTCTGTTGATGATGCAGCTCACTCATTCTGGTCTTTTGTTAGCTTTGGAGTAGTAAAGAGCAATAAAAATGTACTTGTGTCATGAAAATGAACCCATGCAGGGAGCTGATCCGAAGGGTAATTTTTACAAGGTCAGTGTTTGGAGCAGAACCTTACTTTAAATGCTTCTGTATTTTTACCAATTTGCTTATTAAGCTTTTCCCTTTAATGTTGACAGCTCAAAATCCTTTCAAGTTTCTTCCTTTAGATAATTTGTATAATAATCCTTGGATTATTTTCCTCAAAAAAACCTGAACTTGCTCTTCTATTTGCTCATTATTTTGGTTATGTTGCACATTTGTGACTAAGTCACATTTACATATTTTTGCTCAATAAATGTCTTTGAGGATCTGAAAGTGTAAAACTTTGGCCTGGTCTACACTAAAAAGGGGGTTCGAATTAGGGTACGCAAATTCAGCTATGGGAATAGCGTAGCTGAATTCGAAGTACCCTAATTCGAACTACTCACCCGTCCAGACGCGGCGGGGTTGAACTCCGCAGCTCCGCCGTCGACTCCACCACCGCCGTTTGCAGTGGTGGAGTACCGGAGTCGACCGCGGCGTTTCCGGAGTTCGAACTATCGCGTCTAGATCAGACGCGATAGTTCGAACTCCGAGAAGTCGAACTCACCGCGTCAACCCGGACGGTAAGTGTAGACTAGCCCTTTGTGTGATGGGGAACAAGTATGCTTATATTACCTTCTCCTGAGCAGCTGTACAAATCCACCTAAGCTGGGTTACAGTATTTATGGTTAAAATTTTAATATTAATATAGAAAATTGTACTTACTGCAATCAGCTTCATCTGATAGGTCCTTGCAGTGTGGTTTGTAGTCGCAAACAAGGTGAGACTCAACGCAGTTCTTGTTCCAACACATAAAATCAGTGACTGCTGGGCATTCCCTAGGACTCTCTCCAACTGAAACCAACAGGACATTTAAATCGATACTTTCATTAAATCAAAGTATGACCTTTTTGATTTGTTTACCCATTATATACTATCACTTTAGTGATTTACTGCATCCAACAGATGTTATTCAAGTCCACTCTCTTTTAATGATGTCTTGTGCCTGCCTAGACTGCTATATTGGCGATACTCAAAGCTGCGAGGATGGAATGTTTTGGTGGATAGGAATTCATTTCCACATCAGCACAACTCTCTTCCTACTTTATTTGTGGTGTGATATCTGTGCATACAATTCAATTTGCTACAAACTGGTTTAAGGAGGGCAGGTCAAAGTATTAAACCTCATCTCAATATATGACATAACTTAGAAATAAGAAATTGCCTGAAATGATCACTATGCTACTTTCATACAGTGCATAGCTTTCTGGAGTGTTTCAGGTCATTTAATTGCGTGAGATTTTTCAGTGTGCGGCAGAGAAACCTATTGCAGTCAACATGCAGGCTGCATAGGGATTCAGCCTAAACTATTTAAAATGAAGATTCATTTTACCAGAACAACTTTTCAGTCGCTCTTGAATCTGGGTAAAGTAGTGGAAAAGTGTGAATGGGAATGAATGAATAAGTTGGGGCAATACACCCAAAGAATGAGCCAAGGCCAGATAGCTCTTGGATTCAGTCCTCAGAGATCTGTCAAGCTTAAAAATACTCATATAAATGTTCATCAAGTGACTCAGTGAACTGGCTACATAACTGCAATTAGTATTAATAGGAGCTGTGCTGATAACCCAAAGCACAACATTTAAAATGCACTTCTATGAGTCTGAGATTTTTTTTCCTCCCAGTGCCTCAAGCTGTTCAGTGATACACACAGGAGAATGTGCTTTGACTGTATTCTTTGTAATTTGTTCTATGGCTCCTTCAAACATGACTGAAGTGGGACTCATCATCAGCAACAGCTCTGAGCAGCGCAACTTCAAGTATGTAAAGGGATAAGGCCAACATTTTAAAGAGATTTCGTTGATTCTGTATGTCTCTCAAAACTTGGATTGCACAACTTCAGACGCCTGCCTAAAACCTGATATTCAGAGGCAGACCCACAAGCCCTCATTGATGCCAAAATGAGAAAGCAAAACTAAATCCTAGTTCCACAGAGCACATAAACAGGGAAACATTCAAAAAATACATGAAATGTAACTCAAATCCTTCAAAGGGAGTTCAATGACTGGTTTAGTTAAATGTAGCACTGACTGAGGCAAGTCTTCATATGCAATAAAAAGCTATGAATAGTATTGGCCCTTAGATCTAAAGGTCTCAAATCTTGTAATGAAAGATAATACAATTAAATAAATAATAAATAATAATCATAAATTAAACATAGTTTTACAGATTTGGAAACTGAAGCATAGAAAGTTTAAGTGATTTACCTAAGGGCACTCAGGGACTTAAGTGACTTGGTGGTAAAACCAGAAATAGAACCCAGGTTTTCAAAATACTATATACTTCTTAAAAAGATAAGGTAGTGAAGGTAATAGCTGTTCATAGAATTGGAAGGGACCCTCAGGAGGTCATCTAGTTCAACCCCCTGCTCAAAGCAGGACCAATCCCCAGATTGTTTTTTTACCCCAGTTCCCTAAATGGCCCCCTCAAGGATTGAACTCACAACGCTAGGTTTAGCAGGCCAATGCTCAAACCACTGAACTATCCCTCCTCCTCCATTTTTCAGCTCTGTGTAAGATCAAAATCTTGTCTCTTTCACTAACAGAAGTTGGTCCAGTAAAAGATATTACTTCACCCACCTTGTCTCTCTAATATCCTGGAACCAACATGGCTACAACAACACTGCAATATACTTCTTAACTAATTTAAAAATTAAAAACATCTGAGGCAGTAAGCTGGGAACAATTATGTTGCTGAAGTCAGATTGGATGAACTGTAGATGAGTCCTACCCAAACTGCACTTCTGAATAGACATAACTATTGGAAAGTTTGGATCTGGATTCAAAACTTTGTGGCTTGGACTCTTCTGGAGTAAGAACTCACATGAACACATTTTTTCTGGGTAGCTGCATATGAAATGAAGTTTACATTTACAAACAGGATACAGGCTGTGCCAAAGGCTTTGGCAAAGGCCAAGGCAAAATCTTTCTTTGGAATCAACATGCCAAAATTGGTACAAATATCTAAAAACAAAATACCCTTCCCCAAACTTCATACTCTATCCAAAATTCAACTCTAAATGCGGGGGCTACGGACAGGGGGAACTCAGCGTTCTACTGCATAAACCAATAGTGGCCCTGATTGACCAGAGCCACTGTATTGATAGAAATCATACTAAAACAAGAAACATGATGATGGTTGTTGATCATAAAAGGTAACTACAGAAACTACGGTGACTGAAGAAATTCACAAGAATGGCACCCTTTCAAGTATCATTTTACCATTAATGTTTTAAATATTTTTCTAAAAATAGAAATACTTAATCACAGAACACTTCCAAAACCTAATATATATCACTTTCATTTCTGAGGCTTGGGTGCAATTTAACATAAGAACATGTTAGAAGCTCTATCAACATAGAACATATGAGGATTTTCAAAATATTATCCTGCCAATTCCTTCCCGTCTGCCATTGAAAAAATGGGTTGTCAAACTCTGACATTCTACCATGATTTAACCCATTGAGTTACAACACTACAATGTATGAGAGTGACATTTAAATCTCTCTGTGGAACTGCTTTATGAACCAGTCTAACTCCTCCTGATGAACTACTTAATTATCATGTGGTTGAAAGGTAAAATGATGTATTTCATGTAAAATAAGGGTTTTTCTCCACAATTTCTTGTCTTGTTGCATTTGTCCATACTGTGGGAGGATGTGTGCAAATAAATGGCTTTTGTGTTTCATCACATTCCTTGGCTGTGCTTTGACATTTAATCAAGTGGAAAGGTATTTAGTTACCTTATAGTCTCATTCAAGATTAACAACATCCCTTAAATACACGTACTTTTTTTTAAAGAATCTAACTCCTAAATAAAGCCCATGGAAATCTAAACACTGTCCCCATCGCCACACACAGAAGTCATTCCAAACCAAAAAACCTCAGCAAATACCTGCATACAAAGCAAGAGTTCGTTAAGGATCTCGTTTTCACGTGCTGGGCTGCACTTATATATTCAAAGGGAAAGCTATAGGGATCCATTGACCCATGGAGCAGCAACATGTTTCAAAAGAGCAGCACGTGCCAATCTCAGAGTTACATTCTATCATGATATAACCCTTAGAGCAAGAATGCTGGCATTTCACAGAATGGCATTCAAATGGAGGCTTGGGAGAATGTCTGTGGTTTCCAAATGGCTAGAGAAGGAAACTGTATGACTTAAAGGGGACCCAGCAAAGATCTCTCAAAGTGTTAACTTGCCTAATATTTAAAAATAGTGGAAGACTCAACTAGACTCCAGGAGTCTCTGTGAATTGTATATACTATGTTCTGCAATGTGATAGATGCTTCAAACTAACATGTTTATATTAATTTAATAGGGCTTTTCCTATATGTTCATTTATTCTTTTAAAAGCATTACAGTTTAACTTGCAAATTGTTAACAGTGTAATCTTCAACCAATTTTTTGAAACTACTGTATCATTACAATGGAACTGTGAGCTAGCGAAAGGTAAAGAATTTGGCTGGTTCTCAGTAAAGGATAATCATGTTTATAAAAAATGCCATAGGAAGTATGAAGCAAAAAAATACTTTATATCCAAGTGTAGGTTTGCCATAGAATTAAGGCTCCCTGACATGACAGTGAAATATTACTTTGGAAAGATCTATCAGATGTAACCCCAAACACCCATGTAAGCAGGGAACACTGGATTACATACTACCTTTCACTGCATGGCATTGAAGATAATTAATTGTGGCAAGGAAAGATGAGAGATGGTCTTGTGATTAAGGTCCTGGACAGAGTACAAGTCCCAGCTTGCCCACAGATTGTATGTGATCTTAGTCAAATTACTTAATTCCTATGCTGCAACTTCCGATCAGTAAAATGGGGATAAACATTTCTCTTTTCCTATCCTCTGACAGTGAGGTCTATTTAGGTTGTAAGCTCAGCTTTTTGAGACTTGGGCTGCCTGGTACTATGTATCTGTACAGCACCAAGCTCCAGTCTTGGTTGGGCAAGTAATAAATGGTGAACAGACACAGTGAGGGAAAGAATAGCAGCTGTCCTGCATTTTCTGTCCTGGTCCCCAAAACCCTATGAACCCTCTCTACAGACCCATGGCTTTGGGGGAGGGAACATGGAGCCGGAAGGGGAGGATGAGATGTAACTCTGTGCAGCATGCGTCCATCAGATACAGGCATATTTCCCATTGAAAATCCATCTGGGACTCACTGTACTGATCAGCAGTAATTTCTCCTGCCTAGGAACAAACTCTCCTCCTTCCTCACCTACCCGCATGGGGAATTCTGCAGAAGCTGCCTGCAAGGACTACATAACAGCATGGTCCTAGAGAACAATATTTCTGTTTTTTATTTGGGAGAAAATGATGATGTAGTCATATCATATAAACTCCAGTTCACAAGTATTTCAGTAGGATGTCAAACGGCAGCTACTATTGTTAGACATTTTTAAATCAGCAGGTCCAGAAACTTTCATCCAAGAGTTTTAAAAGAGCTGGCCAAGGAGCTTGCTGGGTCATTAATTATGATTTTTCAATAAATCTTGGAACACTGGGGAATTTCCAGAAGATTAGACGAAAGCTAATGTGCCAATTTTAAAAAGGGTAAATGGAATGACCTGGGTAAGTACAGGCCTGTCAGTCTGATATCAATTGTGAGCAAGATAATGGAGAAGGTGATACAAGACCCAGTTAAGAAAGAATTAAAGGAAGGTAATATCATGAATGCCAATCAACATTGGTTTATGGAAAACAGATCCAATCAATCTAAATTGGTATATTTTTTTCCCCAGAGATTAAAAATCTTGGTTGATAAAAGGTAATACTGTTGACATAATGTACTTAGATTTCTGTAAAGCATATGATTTAGTACCTCAGAACATTTTCATTAAAAAACTAGAATGTTATAAGATTAATATGGCACACATTAAATGCCAAAATGTAATTGTAAATGGGGAAACATCACTGATCAGGTGCATTTTCAGTGGGATGCTGGAGGGATCGGTTCTTGGCCCCACACTACTTAATATTATCAATGACCCTGGACAAAAACAAAAATGATCACTATAGAGTTTGCAGATGACACAAAAATTGGTGTGGTGCTAAATAATGAAGAACTGTCACTGACAGAGCAATTTGGATCTCTTGGTTAACTGGGAGCAAGCAAACAATGTGTGTTTTATTATGGCTAAATGTAACTATATACATCTAGGAACAAAGAAAGTGGGCCATATTTACAGGATGGACATAGGGGGAACTCTATGCTGGGAAGCAGTGACTCTGAAAAAGATTTACGGGTTGTGATGGGATAATCAGTTAATCATAAGCACCTACTGCAACACGGTGGCCAAAAGGGCAAAAGTGATCCTGTGACGCATACATGGGAAACTTGAGTAGAAATAGGAAGGTTATTTTAGCTCTATATTTGGCATTGGTGCAACTGCTGCTGGAATACTTTGTCCAGTTGTGGTGCCCACAATTCAAGAAGAATGTTGATTAATTAGGGAGGGTTCAGAGAAGAGCTATGAGATAATGGAGATATATCTATCTAATAGAGCTGGAAGGGACCCTGAAAGGTCATCAGGTCCAGCCCCCTGCCTTCACTAGCAGGACCAAGTACTGATTTTCCCCAGATTCCTAAGTGGCCCCCTCAAGGATTGAAACTCACAACCCTGGGTTTAACAGGCCAATGCTCAAACCACTGAGCTATCTGTCCCTCAAGACAGAGAATGAGAATGAATAAAGTATTAGAAAACATGCCTTATAGTGCTAGACTAAAAGAGCTCAATCTATTTAGTTTAACAAAGAGAAGATTAGGAGATCACAGCATATTACAGCATATAAATACATACACAAGGAACAAATATTTAATAATGCGATCTTCAATCTAGCAGAGAAATGATCCAATGATAGGAAGTTGCAACTAGACAAATTCAGATTAGAAATAAGACATTTTTTAAAAGTGAAAGCAATTAATTTTTAGAACAATTTATCAAGAGTTGTCATGGATTCTACAGCCCTGACAATTTTAAAATCAAGATTGAATGTTTTTCTAAAATATATTCTCTAGGAATTAGTTTGGGGAAGTTCTATTGACTGGTTTATACAGGAGGTTGGACTGGATGATCAAAATGATCCTATCTGGCCTTGGAAACATGGCAGCTGTTCATGAATGTACAACAACACAATTTAGGATAAATTTCAGGAAGAATTCTGATACATCAGGAGGCGTATAATTTCCATAATTATAATTTGTCCAGGACATTAATATTTAAAGCCACCACCGCTGTAAAAATGCGTCTTGGGAACTACAATTGCAACTTGTACTTCAGACCTTAATTTTATGTTTCCTCCATTGTGCAGAATCCTGGAATTGTGTGGTTCATCATTATTAGCCACAAACCTGTCAACCCTTTCAATTTACAAGTTACCACTGAAAGCCAGCTGTGTATGCTGCTGCTACAGTTTGCAGGCATGCCAACAACTACTAATGATCAATGGCTTTGAAAGCAGTTGATAAATCTGAGAATATCAGCCTGAACTCCTGACCTTCATTGGTTCCTAAGAGAAGATTATCTATCAGTGCATCCCTGTGGCATAGTCAGATGCTGGGATAGAGGCATCTTGCTCTTGAAGTTTGCTACAAACCCAGATGGAATATAGCAGGGCCAACGACTCCTGCACTAGATTTGTAAACTTCTGAAGAGACAAAGCTTTCAGTAGCCAGTTGTCTAATTATAATCAGATGGACACATTCCTCTGGTGGAGGACAAAACCACTATATTTAGAATCTAGAAAGACTCTGGGGGCTCAGGAAAGGCTGAACAGAAGTGCTGAAATCTAGATTACCATTGCCTAGAACAAAATGGAGAAACTGCAGGAGAGTTGAAACAGTCAAAATGTGAAGACAGGCTTCCTTTAAATTGAGAGATACTGAAAAGTTTCAGGATTCTCCTTCCACAATGATACAATGAATGCTCTCCATCTTGAAATGTCTGTCACATCACAAAAGTAGTAACCTTAAACTTAGACCTTAGTCCATCCCATGCTTTGCTGCACATAGGGGTACCCACATTTGCCATCCTTGCCTATCAACTGCCCTTCTCTCCTAATCTTCCCATTTCATGTTGAGGTGCTGATGTCATTCAGAACTGTTTGTTTCCATGTTATTCACAGTCTTCCTCTCTTTCTTCTTGTGTTTTCTGGCTTCCATTCAAGGGCAGTATTTGGTAAGCATTCTTTTTCCATGTCCCAGCCACTGATGTCTTCTTTTGTAGATTATTTGTGAAAAGGGTACCTTGTCCAGTAATTTTTATGACTTCTTCATTCGTCTTCCTGTAGTAGTAAGCTGTTTCAGAATTAAGGCTTCCCAATCTCTTGGGCATTATACAGAATGACACGTTACCCCCTGAGCATTGTTTCCTATTCTAGAACGAGGCATTCTGCACTGATGTCCCAAAAATGACTGATTATATCTTTTCAGGATGAAATAAATGCAAAAATTAATCCAATAGTATAAATAGACGAGACCAATATTATTCAATTAAACCAATAGTACATGTCCAATGGAAATTTGATTCTTTTAATATTATTTCTATTTAAACAAAGTAGGAATTTTTTGTCTGGGCACAAGCTCTAATCTTAATTTATTTTCAAAGCAGCAATAATGATTAAACCCTATTATGGACTGACATCTTGCCAATTTGTGTTGTTTAAATTAAATCTGAATCATAAGAGTGAAAAAAAGGTACAAGAAAAACCATTAAATGCCTCTTTCATGTTTTGTTAAAACATTTTTAAAACATGAGAGCCAAACTTTTTTTATAAAATGATTATTTTTAAAAAATTTGATCAGAAAATATTACCCACAGGAAAAGATCTTGTTCACTAAGTTTCAGCCTGGAACAAATTAAAATGGGCCAGACACAAGCCACTAAAAAGTTGCATTAGAACTGAAGCTCATCTATAATGTTATAGTATCATAGCACCCTAGAAAGTTAAGTTGGAATATATAGCAGGAGTCACGGCACACTATTTACACGAAGAGTTTAGTTTATTTGCCTGGTTTGTCAGCACAGTTTTCTACAAGCACAGATCTGTAAAAGAAACATCAAAACACCATTAGCATGCCCAACAATGATGTTTCTGTCCATCGATGACCTTCTCAGTCTTCTGCAGGGAAAGCTAGATAAAGCACTTCTACAGATGCAAGCTAGAAATCATTTCAAATAAGGTTCTCTTTCAGTTCAGAAGCGGGAATTTTATCCAGTGTATGTGTCATACAGAAGACCAGGTCTAATGTGATGACATACATTGACTCTGACATAAACCCTACACTTGACAAATTATATTGACTACTAGCAAAGAATTTCATCTGTAGGCACAAAAGCCCAGCAATATACTTCCCAAAGATGTTCATGGTGAGAGCAAGTATTTGGTAGCTAAGGCACACCAAACAGCAAGAATCATAGATGTTACCATAGATCTATCAATATATAATTGACTCTGGTACGAGCAATATAATAGTTCAGAAAAGATTCTCTTCAACATAAGAATGGCCCAATGCCAAGTGTCCCAGAGGGAATGAACCTAACAGGTAATGATCAAATGATCTCTCTCCTGCCATCCACCTCCACCCTCTGACAAACAGATGCTAGGGACACCATTCCTTACCCATCCTGGCTAATAGCCATTAATGGACTTAACCTCCATTAATTTATAAAGTTCTCTTTTAAACCTTGTTATAGCCCTAGCCTTCACAACCTCCTCAGGCAAGGAGTTCCACAGGTTGACTGTGTGCTGTGTGAAGAACTTCCTTTTTTTTGTTTTAAACCTGCTGCCAATTAATTTCATTTGGTGGCCCCTAGTTCTTATATTATGGGAACAAGTAAATAACTTTCCCTTATACACTTTCTCTACACCACTCATGATTTTATATACCTCTATCATATCCCCCCTTAGGGTACGTCTACACTACAAGACTATTTCGAATCAACTTAATTTGAATTTGTGGAATCGACCTTATGAAGTCGAAGTTGTGAATCCACACTAAATACACAAGGAATACTAAGTTCGACTGTGTGAGTCCACAGTAACGGGGCCAGTGTCGACTTTGGAAGCGGTGCACTGTGGGAAGCTATCCCACAGTTCCCGCACTCCCCGCTGCCCATTGGAATTCTGGGATTTCCCCCCAATGCATGCTGGGGGGAAAAATGTGTCGAGGGTGGCTTTGGGTAACTGTCATCATTGAACCGTCAATCACGCCCTCCTTCCCTCCCTCCCTCCCTGAAAGCGCCTGCGGGCAATCTGTTCATGCACTTTTCTGCTCAGTGACAGCGCGGGCGCCACAGCACTTTGAGCACGGATCCCGCTGCAGTTATGGCCGTTGTCAACTCCTCGCACCTTATCGTCCACCTCTTCCACAGTCAGCTGCTGAGAAATAGAGCTACTTTTCAATGGTGCTGCGAGCACTGGTGGACCATGGGGGACGTTTTACCAACATCAACGTCGGGTGGCCAGGCAAAGTTCATGACGTGCGTGTTTTCAGGAACTCTGGTCTGTTTAGACGCCTGCAGGAAGGTAGTTTCTTCCCGGACCACAAAATAAGTCTTGGGGATGTGCAGATGCCTATAGTGATCGTCGGGGACCCAGCCTACCCGCTAATTCCCTGGCTCGTGAAGCTCTGTGCAGGCGCCTTGCACAGCGACAAGGAACTCTTCAAGTACCAGCAAGCAGTGAGCAGCATGACCTGTGACTGTTCAGTTTCTTTATAGAGAAGCTGAACCTGCCCCTGTTTCTTTACCAAGTGACTGTTGACTAGCATCTGCAGTTACATACCCCGCCCACCCCGCTTCCCCAACTTCCAACACACGTTTAAAAATAAAATACATGTTCCACTGTAACTTTACAAAGGTTTCTTTATTGATGACTTTGCGTTACAGGGTTGAAACTGGGACACGGACTGTGCTGGGTAGGGTGTGCAGTGATGTAAAGACCGCCTGTAAACTCGAGGAATGACAGGCTCCTGCTCCCAGAGCGGTCTGCAGTGCCGGACTGGATGTTTCAACGGAGCCTGCCATCCCTCCTTTTTGGGACTCTGTGTGCGGGGGCTATGTGGCCTTTTGGCGGGGGAGGACGGATACAGATTCCTCTGCTGCGTGGCTCTGTGGTCCAGGACAGGGACCGTTGCATGAGATCTGTAACCCCCTTTCCCCCGCTACGAAGTCACGTACCCCCCCACCCACACAGAACCTGCAAACCACCTCCCATACCGACCAGGGTGCGTACTGACTGCAGTGTGTGTGTGACGTGCTGCTGATCCTGCCCCCATGTCTGTACCCTGGTAAAGGTGATTGTCCTGTCAAATTACCAACCCCCTTCCCCCCCTTCAAACACAGTCTCCTCTAAAAGAACATGACGGAAACAGTAATTAACAGAAAAGTATTTTTTATTATCAACTAGACAGTTAGGGGATGAAACTGGGATGGGGGCTTGGGTGAGGCGGGAAGGAAAGGACTTCTCAAAATTTAGGGTATGAGAGCTTTTGGGTAATTGAGCACTCTGCTGGGGTGCAGTGACAGTTTACACGGCCTCTGGCGCCCCTCCTTCTGGTTATTTTGGGTGAGGGGGGTATGGGACTTTGTGGCAGGGGAGGGCAGTTGCAGATACACTGCAGGGGAGCTCTGTCCTCCTGCCTGAGGTCCTGCAGAACATGCACAAGGCGCAGGAGCATGTCCATTTGCTCCCTCATTAGTCCAAGCAGCGTTTGAGTCGCCTGCTTGTCTTCCTCACGCCACCTCTCCTCCCGTTCGCTGTGTGAGCGCTGGTACAAAGAGAGGGTCTCCCTCCACTGGCTCTGCTGGTCTGCCTCGTCTCGGGAGCACCCCATAAGTTCAGCAAACATCTCATCCCGTGTCTTTTTCTTTCACCGCCTAATCTTTGCCAGCCTCTGTGAGGGGGATGCTGTGGCAGGTCTGGAGACAGTCGAAGCTATGTGATGGGAAAAAGGGAGTGAATTCCTTGCAAAGATAAATTTTTGCGAACAATGAACACAGTGTAGTCTGTCTCTGTGAATTCTGGGTTGAGATCCCAGTGCCTGATGGGGCAAAAACCATTTTCGCGGGTGGTTCTGGGTAAATGTCGTCAGTCATCCCTTCCTCCGGGAAAGCTACAGCAGACAATCATTTCAAGCCCGTTTTCCCTGGATTGCCTTGGCAGACGCCACAGCGTGGAAACCATGGAGCCTGTTTTGCCTTTTGTGCCTGTCACCGTATGTGTACTAGATGCCGCTGACAGAGGCGGTCCAGCAGCGCTACACAGCAGCATGCTCTTGCTTTTGCATGACAGCAGAGATGGTTACCAGCCATACTGTACCATCTACCATACCATAAATTGGTAATAAGATGGGCATGGTTACCAGTCCTTTTGCACTGCACCATTTGCTGCTGTCATAAGTGCCCCTGGCTGCTCTTAGCCAGGGGCAAAAAACAAATTGGGAATGACTCGCTGAGTCAATCCCTCCTTTTTGGTATCTAAAAATAGAATCAGTCCTGCCTAGAATATGGGCAAGTGTACTAGAGAACCACTGTATCAGAGAACCAGAGAGCACAGCTGCTCTGTGTCAGATCCTGCATAGATTATGAGCTGTATGCTATTCACAGGGGGTGCTCCTGCAACAACCCCACCTGTTCATTCCATTCTTCCTCAGCCTTCCTGGGCTACCATAGCATTGCCCCCCCCACTTGTGTGATGAAGTAATAAAGAATGCAGGAATAAGACACAGTGACTTGTTAGTGAGAAATGAGTGGAAGGCAGCCTCCAGTTGCTATGATAGTCCAGATAGGACATTAAGGAGTGTGGAGGAGAGGAGCCCAGCATCCTGCTGCTAGTCCAGGGGCAATTGAATCTTTTCTTTACACATGAAGGGTGGGGGCTGATGAAGCTCAGCCCCCTGTTGCTATGACGACGATGGTTATCAGACATACTGTACCATCTACCAGGAAAAATTAGGGCCAGGCGCCCTTGATCGACCTCACGGATGCTAGTACGCATGGTTAACAGTCCTTTTGCACTGCCCCAAGTGCCAATAGGCTGATGATGACGATGGATATCAGTCATATTGCACCATAAGCCACCCATGGTGGGTGGGGGAGTGAGGATATCGGTGTTCAGTGCTGCAGCATCCCATCTATCTTCAGCATTCAGTAAAGATACGGTGACATGTAAAAGCATCAACAGAGGATTGTTTTCCCTTTCACTTCTGGGGGTGTGTGTGCGTAAATTGCCGAGCTATGCCCTGACCCACCGCGGACACTGTGTTTTACCCTAGAAGCATTTGGATCTCAGCCAAGAATGCAAATGCTTTTCGGAGACAGCAGGAACGATACCTTGCGTCCTCAGTCCCCCCTCCCTCCATGAGCGTCCATTTGATTCTTTGGCTTTCCGTTACGCTTGTCACGCAGCAGCGTGCTGAGTCTGTGCTATGCCGTCTGTCCGGAGTTTTTTGAAAAATACTTTGGACCAGGCGTAACATTACAGTAATTCCCCTAATTAGATGCAGGAGTCTCCGAGCGAAATCACCCTGAGGATGGTCACTGAAGGAGATAGAGAGCGCATGCTGCGTGAAAGCTAGCACAAACCAGGGCCCTATGCAGCCGTGCTCGGGGAGGCAATGCTCCCTGAGTACCTCATGAAAGCCTGGCGCGGAAAAGTGTGCTACCACGGAGCACCCAATAAGGCAGCTCTCCCCAGGAACCTTCTGCGGAGGCTTTTCGATTACCTCCAGGAGAGCTTCGTGGAGATCTCCCAGGAGGATTTCTGTTCTATCCCCATATATAGAGAGACCTCCTTTTCACATACTTCAGATTCCTGTTATATTAAGAATAAAAGTTTACATGGTTAAAGCACTTACCAACTGCTCCTTCCCCTGATTCAGGGTCCGGGTTAACGGCCGGGGAGGGTTGTTGGGGGATCTCCATGACGGTGATGAAGAGATCCTGGCTGTTGGGGAAACCAGCGTTGTAAGCGCTGTCGCCTGCCTCGTCCTCCACAAACGCTTCCTCATCTTCCCCGTCGGCGAACATCGCCGAGGAACTGGCCGTCGACACTGTCCCATCGTCAGAGTCCATGGTCACTGGTGGGGCAGTGGTGGCAGGCTCCGTAGCGTCCGTTTGCCACTTTGATTTTTTGGTAGCCTTGTCTGGGGTCCTTGATTTTCACGCGGCGCTGCGTTGCATCCCGGCTGTATCCTCTGTCTCTCATGGTTTTGGAGACCTTCTCATAGGTCTTTGCATTCCATTTTTTGGAGCGCAGCTCCGAAAGCACAGACTCATCGCCCCACACACCGATCAGATCCAAGAGTTCCCGGTCAGTGTATGCTGGGTCCCTCTTTCTATTCAGAGATTACATGAACTCCTCTGCTGGAGAGCTCTGCATCGCTGCCGGTGCTGCTGAGCTCGCCCTGATGTCCAACCACGAAATGAGATTCTAACTGTCCAGACAGGAAAAGGAATTCAAATTTTCCCGGGACTTTTCCTGTGTGGCTGGTCAGAGCATCCAAGCTCGGACTGCTGTCCAGAGCGTCAACAGAGTGGTGCAGTGTGGGATAGCTCCCGGAGCTAGTAAGTTCGATTTGCATCCACACCTAGCCTAATTCGACATGGCCATGTCGAATTTAGCGCTACTCCCCTCGTCGGGGTGGAGTACCAAATTCAAACTAAAGAGCCCTCTAGGTCGAATTAAATGACTTCCTGGTGTGGACGGGTGCACGGTTAATTCGAATTAACGCTGCTAAATTCGACTTAAAGTCCTAGTGTAGACCAGGCCTTAGTCTCCTCTTTTCCAAGCTGAAAAGTCCTAGCCTCTTTAATCTCTCTTTGTATGGGAGCCGTTCCAACTCCCTAATCATTTTAGTTGTCCTTTTCTGAACTTTTTCTAATGCCAGTTTATCTTTTTTGAGATGAGGAGACCACATCTGTACACAGTATTTGAGATGTGGGCGTACCATGGATTTATATAAGGGCAATAAGATATTCTCCATCTTATTCTCTATCCCTTTTTTCATGATTCCTAACATCCTGTTTGCTTTTTTGACTGCCGCTGCACACTGTGTGGATGTCTTCAGAGAAGTATCCACAATGAGTCCAAGATCTCTTTCTTGATTAGTTGTACCTAATTAGCCTCCATCATATTATATGTATAGATGGGGTTATTTTTTCCAGTGTGCATTACTTTACATTTATCCACATTAAATTTCATTTGCCATTTAATTTGCCCAATCACTTAGTTTTGTGAGATCTTTTTGAAGTTCTTCACAGTCTGCTTTGGTCTTAACTAGCTTGAGCAGTTTAGTATCAGCTGCAAACTTTGCTACCTCACTGTTTACCCCTTTTTCCAGATCATTTATGAATAAATTGAATAGGATTGGTCCTAGGACTGACCCTTGGGGAACACCACTAGTTACCCCTCTCCATTCTGAAGATTTACCATTTATTCCTACCCTTTGTTCCCTGTCTTTTGATCAGTTTTCAGTCCATGAAAGGATCTTCCCTCTTATCCCATGACAACTTAATTTACGTAAGAGCCTTTGGTGAGGGACCTTGTCAAAGGCTTTCTGGAAATCTAAGTACACTATGTCCACTGGATACCCCTTGTCCACATGTTTGTTGACCCCTTCAAAGAACTCTAATAGATTAGTAAGACATGATTTCCCTTTACAGACACCATGTTGACTATTGCGCAACAGTTTATGTTTTTCTATGTGTCTGACAATTTTATTCTTTATTTTTGTTTCAACTAATTTGCCCGGTACTGATGTTAAACTTACCGGTCTGTAATTGCCGGGATCACCTCTAGAGCCCTTTTTAAATATTGCCATTACATTAGCTATCTTCCAGTCATTGGGTACAGAAGCTGATTTAAAGGACAGGTTACAAACCATAGTTAATAGTTCCGCAATTTCACATTTGAGTTCTTTCAGAACTCTTCGGTGAATGCCATCTGGTCCTGGTGACTTGTTACTGTTAAGTTTATCAATTAATTCCAAAACCTCCTCTAGTGACACTTCAATCTGTGACAATTCCTCAGAGTTGTCACCTACAAAGGATGGCTCAGGTTTGGAAATCTCCCTAACATCCTCAGCCGTGAAGACTGAAGCAAAGAATCCATTTAGTTTCTCTGCAATGACTTTATTGTCTTTAAGTGCTCCTTTTGTAACCCTCCTCTTTTTTCTCTTTTGAAAACAATAAATCAGTCACAGACAGCTGTGTGTTCACACATGCTCGATAGGGACTTGTTAAATCAGATAAAGAGGTATAAGTTTGTGCCACACTGTGTATGGTGGGAGATACGTTGTAGTTTCCTGCTCCCTGCAATATACCGTCAGTGGCGGCTGCCATAATTTGGGTGGGAACTCTACAGGAGCACCTAGGAGGATGAGGCAGTGAGGGATAGCTGCAGCACTCTAAGCCTCAGAGTGGGTAGGTAGATGGGCACTTTTGGGACTGAGCCTATTGTACTAACATTTGTCCTGTATGTCAGGCCATTTTTTCAGTACCGATAAAAATGAAGCACATCAGCCACTGAATCACCAGTGCCATATCCTTCAGTCACAGGATTTTTCTGAGAAGCATCTCATCTGAAAATTGTTCTTTCTGTAGGTATACAGTCATGTGCCAGTGCTGTTCAGAATGGGTGTGACATCACCAGCGGCATGCAGGATGATATGAGCCAGGGTGTACACAGATGGGTGGCAATGACTCAGTTGCATGTTCCCCCTGTCTCTATGAAATCCCCTCTACGCAAAAAGCTCATGCTGGGGATTCCCGTTTTGGGGGACATTTTGGGTAACAAGAGATCAGCTGCTTTACGTAGCATGTGTCTTTGGAAAGGATGCCTACATTCCACAATAATTTACTCTTGAAAAATGGCCCTCTAAATGTTATAATTTAACATATGCACCACAAGTGGGATGTGACAAACAAGAAACAGGGCATCTTCAGGGGGAAATGCACAGTGTTGTATAGAAAGTGATGAAGTCCAGTCATCACTGGAGCTAACCTTAATGGTCATAAGGGGAGAGAGATAGTAAATGCTTCAAATGGTACTATGGAGATATGGACGTAGGAACACAGAAGGGGAAACTATCTTACTGTATGGCCAGACATATGATTTGATAGTCAATAATACATTTTTCACTAAGAAGGAAGAACATCTGATTTCCTATAAAAGTGGTAACATGAGGGTGCAGATAGATTACTTCCCAATAAATCAAGTTGAGCTGAAGAACATCAAAAATTGTAAGGCTAGCCCAACAGAAAGCATTGCAACTCAACACAGAATGCTGGTTCTTGACTACAGATACATATCATCCATGAGAACAAAAGAGTCCACAGCAGTTCAGAAAACCAAGTGGTGGAAGCTTAACTAAGTTAACAAGTAGGTTAAACTGAAAGTGTTGGAGAAGATCACTTTAGAAGGGTTAAAAGAAAATATTAATCAAGGGTGAAATCATATTGAAAGCAAAATTCAAGAATGTGCAAAGAGCCTGCTTGGTGAAGTAAAAGCAAGAGTTTTTTTCCCCAATGAGATTTTGTGGCAGAATGAGAAAGTTCGAGAGCTGTGAAAAAAATGAAAAAAATATTTTAAACTTTGGCAGGTGATGCTCCAACATCAGGATTTTCAGGAGTAAAAAGACAACAAAAACCTAGTGAAGAAAGAGGCACTAAAGCCAAAGCCATGGAAGGCTTATATGCGCATCTTGAAATGAAGGAGAGAAAGAAAGAAATATATAGCCTGGCAAAGATGCTCAATAAGAGAACTAAAGTCATTGGTGAGATAAAGGTAATTAACGAGGAAAGGGCAGGGCCTATTAGCAGTAGCTAGGTACCCAGCCTATGAGAATAAATGGATTGAAGTTCAAAACTATGGACTTTTTATCTTTGAATACACAGTTTCTTTTGAAGCTGCACACCAAGCAAATCATCCCTCATGTCAACAGAGTTCTACAAGATTCATATAAACAAACAGAGAAACTGAAAACAAAATCAAGTTCTATCTGTGGTCAAAGTGAGTTAAGTACCAAAAACACATTTCTCAAAGTCAAAACCCATGATTAATAAGTTCAATTGTTTTCCTCATGGGGACATAGGATTCACAAAATGAAGCAAAAATGGCCTAAAAGCAATATGGGCTGCTCTAGTGCATTTTTTGTGTGCTCTTAAAAAAATGACAGAGCTCTGAAGTATTTCAGAGATATGAAAGATTCCTACCTAGTGCAAGAGGAACTCTATTGTACTCTCTTAATCACTGCTTCACCTCAAGCTGGCGTCTTTCTTTCTTTCAGGACTGGTTGTCAAATGCAGTTTTATTGCTAACCTAAAGACAAAAAGCCAAGTAATGCAATTCTTTAAAGCTTTCAGTAAAAATGAATTTATGTTTTAAAATATGGCTTTTAGATTTTTCTTACGTAATGAGACTTGGGCAGCTATGGTGTTTGTATAATATGAATTGTACAATAGTTCTTTCCCTACTGCAGAGTATATAAATGCCTTCTATTGTACCTGACTGTGGTATTCCTGTATAAGTAGTTGTACTCTTTCACTGAGAGGAACAAAGTGGGATAAAGCAAACTTGAGTCTCCCAAGAAGAGTCCTCCTTCAGCTACTTTATGTCTTGGCTTTATCAGGCTGCTCTTATAAACTGTCTCTCATGTTCCCTTGTTCCTATGGGCCTGATTATTGAAATACAGTAAGGGCAAGATGCTAAGAGATCCAGCAGTGAAATTGCAGCTAAGGATTTAAGTCACTTTATTTACCTTCATAATTCTGGGCTGCTCCAGGGGTCCAAGCATCCCCGAGTATAACTTGGACAACAAAGTTAAGGCAACCTGTTCCAGCTGCCTGTGTGCAGCATTGCTGTACAGAATCTCTGCAGCGCTATGTATTGCAGCCTTGCACCAACACTCCTGTCTCACCCCAGCCCTTTGCACACCTTCTGTGAAAGGGCATTTCAGGGGTCCTTGGAAGACATTTTCCTCAGTTTCTGCACTAGGGAAATTTTTCCCTGACTGGATCCAAAGCTTCTAGAGTCGCTTTGTAAAAACATGAAGGACTAGATCCTGTGGCCAAGTTCTAGATCCTTAGGCTAGGTTTCTGCGGGAGGACTATGTGGAGCTAGGCTCTGCAGAAAGTACCAGCCAGCACGGTCTGAGTGGTGGACCCTCACATGCCACTGATTGGCTGATGCTAGCATTTAAACCAGGAAGCTATCACTGCTTCCGCTCCAGACCTTGCTTTCTACAGACCCTGGACTCTGGCTTCTGACTCTGGTCTGTCCTTAACTTTGCTATTTGCTCACCGAAGCCGCGGAACCAGCGGACCCTCCGCAGGCACGCCTGCGGGAGGTCCACCGGAGCTGCCTGCCGCCCTCCCGGCGACCAGCAGAGCGCCCCCCGCGGCATGCTGCCCCAAGCACGTGCTGGGGCCTGGAGCCGCCCCTGTTCAGAATAGCCTAATACAGGAGAAATTATAGAAAAAGAGCAAAGCATTATAAAACGTTAAGCAATACCAAAGGGGGAAGAAAAGATTAAAAAAGAAAGGGAATAACTGATAAAAAACCATAAAAAGGTAACATGCTTTGCATTATGAAATACTAATACTAATATATATATGGAGAAGCTAAACCAACTCCAGCTTTTATTTCTCTCTCAAGTCCACAGAAGAGTACCATTTCAGGGCCAGTTTCTGCAGTGGTTGTTCATATTATTTGTTATAAACTTTTGCTCTCTTCTTGAGTTCCTGAGCAGGGCAAACTAGCTTCTCCACTAACTATAAAGTGTTGCATGGTGCAGAATTGAAAATTCAAGTAATAAAGTTTAAGGACAGAATGGCCCACTGGATCACTTAAGGGTTACCATACGTCCGTACTTCCCCGGATGTGTCTGGCATTTTAGTTGTTAAATCGCCGTCTGGGAGGACTTTTTAAATATCTAAAAACATCCGGGAAAATACCAACGTATGGTAACCCTACCGTGAAAGTGATTCGGGGCTGAGCAGGGGGAGTGGAGGCCGCCGGGGTGAGCCAGGCAGGGGAAGCAGGGGGTGCTGGCGGGGGCTGGGTTCACTCCTGGCCTGGTGTTGTGGCGATGAGCAAGAAGTCACAGCCTGGCCCTTATCAGCGAGTGTCAGGCGGGGCTGGGCCCCGGGCCCTGCACTCCAGCTCCATGGGCAGCAGGGGGCAGCGGCTGTAGGTGTCTCCTTCTCCTGCGACGCACGGCAGGGCTGGGAAACAGCAGCAGCAGCGTGGCCTCTCCTGCCCCATGGCGGGCTACACTCCTCGCCTGCCCCTGCTGCTGCGGAGGCTGCCGCCGCCCTGGACTCAGGTCACCTGGCTCCCCCCGAGTGGTGCCCGGTTCCTGCTGCTCTCGGCCGGCAGGTGCAGGGCCCCAGCTGAGCCCGGTCCCTTGTGTCTCCTCCGCGGTGGTACCCCCTGCTCCGCGTCCTCCCGGGCAGCCGTGGTGGCAGCAGCTGGGGAGCCCCAGAGGAGAAGCAGCCCCTGGGCAAGCCGGGGAGACTCTGAGGTGAAGAGGCTACTGGCCCTGGCATGGACCGAGCACTGGAGACTGACCGGTACCTGCCCCTGCCCCATCCCGGCACCTCCTGCCCCCAGCCCAGTGAGTGTTACCTGTCCCACCAGCCTCAGTGCCCTGCCCCATACTGTCAGCCACTCCAATCTCATTGTGACACCAGCACCCCTTGGCAAAGGGCCCCCTGATCTTCACAAACAGCTATCACCGCAGGCCTGACAAACTCACTGCACCCCGCATGTGTCTTACAGGGCACTTACCCACAAAGAGAAACGTGGAAGGGATCTACACAAGGCTGGTAACTTGTCAAGAGTGAGAATCTTTGTGAGATGTGTGCATGGGTAATATTGAAGGAATAATGTATTTACCTTAAAAGTCTGCTTTATAGACTTGGAGTAGAAATTAGTTACCAGGGGATAATGGCCTTTTGGGGCAAGGGGGATTTGTCACCCTGCCTAACCTGGCTGATGATGCAATGCGAGGCTCAATTGTTTAGCTTTGCACAATAGTAAGACTTTGAATGAGACACCATCACAGGCAATGGCAAACAACTGAAACACCTTGAAGGTAAAAAAGAAACATTACAACAGGACTGGGGGTCGCCCTGTGTGCAAATAGAAACAAAGTCTGTTTTCAGTATAACACAGAGGAGAGAGTAGCACATTGTATCCTTTCACTGAGGAAACCCTTTGTAAAACAGGGCTGCTTTCATGAATGTTTGTATCCTGGTGTTTGGGAAACCAACCAACTCTGCGAAGACTGAACTTTGTGGGGAGAGGAGGAACCTACTTTGAGATAAGAAAGGTAACTCTTGATAAGTGTAGGCCCAGGTTCAATTTTTTTTATTTTGTTTTATATTGTAATCATTTGTTTCCATCACTCTTGTTTCTAGTTAAATCCTCATTCTTAAATAAACTGTCTTTTTTTCGAGTGCCGAGCCAGCGGCAGGCGGGGGAAGGCCAGAGGCAGGCAGCGGGGGTTGAAGATGTGAGTGGTGAGGGAGCCACCGGCGGGTGGGCAGGCAGGAGTGAGGCAGGGGTTCTTGAGGTGAGCATGGGGGTTTCTGTCAGGGGAGTGAGGAGGTGAGTGGCAGGTGGGAGGAGGCGAGCAGTAGGTGGGGGACTGAGGAGGGATGCAGCAAGCCAGCGGCAGGCCAGCGGGTGAGGAAGGGTGTGGTGGCAGGGTGCAGCGGGGAGGAGTCGGGATCTGGGGCAGAGTGGGGGCAGAGCATGGGAGGAGCGGGGGTGAACTGTGGGCGGGGCCAACACGCCCCATGGAGTGTCCTCTTTTTTGAATGTTCAAATATGGTAACCCTAACTTAGTCTCACCTCTGGAATTAAGTGACATATACCCAGATGAACCTAGCAAGTGACTTGCCCCACATGATGCAAAGGAAGCTGCAAAGCTCCCAAGGACCCTGCCAATCTGACTTGGGAGGAAATTCCTTACTAATCCTGCATAAGTAAAGTGATGGCCTGTTTTTAAAAAAATCCAAAGTTGGGCTAAGCAGCCAAACACTGGGTTAGCCACAATCTCTTGGATCTGTAAATCTGGGCTGGAATTCTCGCCTGAACAGATTTTCCTCCCAACACTTCCAGAGCTTCCGTCTTCTGATGGGGTGAAAGCAAAGCTCTTCTGAGGTTACTTCAATACTTTCACTCTCATCCATGCCACAAGGAGGAAGTGAGGAGGAACAAAAACGATAAAAAATATTAAAAAGTGAACCAAACATTTCTAAACCACCTGTGCATTTTAGATCAAATCTGGTTAGAGCTTTGGGCAAGTGTTCTGGTCAGCACTAATTATAAATTAAACTAGTTTCCCTTCTCTGTTAGGTCGCAGTTCCCATGTTTGTTTTGTTTTGTTTTTTTAATTGAGTATGCTTATAGCATCTCTACAGGAGGGAGCTGAGAATGCCAGTCCTAATCTCCTTAAAGATCAAGAAAAAACCTTGTGAAATATGGTTCCAAAGAAGCAGCTCACAAAAGTCACTGGAACTGTACAGATCGTTTCTTCTTCCTGCATTTTCACAAGGCTCATTTAACAGACCATGAAAGTCCAAATGAATCAGCTACTCATTCAGCAGATGAATAACATGGATCATTCCTCTCACTTTCCTGGAAATTTCCATTACATTTGAATTTAGAATTATTGTTATTATTTGTGTTCTTTAATTGTGCCTTGTGATAAATAATTAGTGCCAAAATCAAATCATCTGGTTTAGTGAGGTATTTTTTCAGGCTGATATTCTCAGCTCTTGCATCCTGTTGGAGTAGAACTTGATATTTTTTAACAAATTATCACAGGCAGTGATTCTTCCACTACCTTATGTACAAAATCTAGACTTATGGCACTTCTGAGATCTTGCATGCTTGATTTTAGTCCACTATTATGTGATGGCAAACTATCAGCACTGAGCCTGTCTCTTTCATTTATGAATAGCAATGCCCCGTATGCTCTTTAGGGGGACTGGAAGTGGTCCAGGACTGCAACTTCTTTCCAGCTATTTTTAGGCAAAGTTGCAAGACGGCCATAATGAAGAGATCAAAAATTAGAAAAAAACCCAACAATCCATGGACATTATTTTGTACCATAAATAACCTCCATTTTCCATTATTATAGGCCTGCAAATAACAAATACAATATATGTACAATAATAAAAGTGAACATTTTAAGAAATAGGTATCAACCATTGTAAATTCACTCTGGCTCATTTAGGACAACTGGGAGTTTTTCAGCAAGAATTATAATACATAAATCTGCAAATTAGGTTCCAGATTTGATCTTTTTCTATCAAACTTTTCCTCTTTAAAAAGAACAACTGTTTCTGGCTCTGACAAAAGAGTCCAATACCATTTCTCACAGTTACCTGAGTCCTGACATACATTAGGGGTGCAAGTCCATCAAGGTGCTGCTTGCCCTCAACTTCCATGAATGTCAGTGGTAGTTTAGGGCACTCAGTCCTTTCAGGATTGGATCCAGCTGCTCAGCATTTAAGAAATAAAGCTATTTGTATGCTCTGCTCAGATAAGTGTTTTTAGTTAACAACACTCAAGTTAAAAAACTAAGGAAATCAAGTGAAAAGTTTGTGCTTTGTTAGGTTATGCTTTCATAAAGGCTCTGAATTCAAGGAACAAGCAATGCTCAGCCATCACCAGGCAAAGTACACTATGACACGTATAATATGCATTGCACCCTTTAGCTGAGAGTTGTTGCAGGAAACAAATGAAAGGGTGCACATGCACAGTAAGTCTTTTCCAGATCTGGAAACAGAACTTGTGAGCCCTGGCTATTAACTTCTGCTCTAGCCACTACCCAACATTTCATCCCTGCAAAAGCAATGTTAATATGTGTCCATACTCTGGACAGCAACAGCCTTCACTGAGACCCCCCAGTGGTAAATTATTCCTGTTAGAAACAGAAATGAGCAAGTCACCTGGAATAGCCCTCAGTAGCTCCTGTAGGCCGAGAACATGTGGCTGAGCCTCTCCTGAGCATTTGGGATGACCAGAGCCGTGCTAAAAACTTTCTACCCCATGCTGCCCATGCTCTGGGTGAGTTTTCTGATGCACAGGACATTGCCAAAAAAATGTCCTAACCACTTTAAAACACTCTGATTTCCACTGCTTTCTGATTATCTCAGTCTTACAATGCATCAGCAAGCTGTATGGAGGGAGCTGCCAGCTTGATAGTTAATTATTCTTTATTTTATTTAAGGCTTTTGTGAGCTGTTTTAGTGATTTATTCCTCTGTGTTAGTTACAGCAGCTTGAATATCTTTTATATTACACTGCAACCCTGCATATCTCATTGTTTACTGGAGAATACAAATGTGACCACCACTGCTCTCACCTTAGCAATTCTAGCTAGGCTATAGATGCCACAACTGCCTCCACAGTGCCAAGAGCAGTGTCACAAGGAGAAAAATCCAACCTGTTTGCACGATACTTTGTGCTCATGGGTTTGTTTTAACAGCCATCTTCCTCAGTCATACACATCAAATAATAAAACCACATGCTTTGTGCTACAAAAACAACTTAGACACAACATGCTTTCTGTAGTCCTGAGTGCCCCAGGCTAGGAACAGATGGGAAATGTTGTTTTTGTGAATACAGCAAAATGCAATTTATTTGCCTGTTCTACAAAAGTAAAGGAGCCAATAACAAACAAGAACAAGTAAGGGAAGGGCAGGCTCCTTCATGACAACATACTGAGACAAACGCCAGCACTCCAGATGTGTTAGGAAAATTAAAAAGCGTGGCCCAAACTGTAGCATAGAAGTGAACAAAATCATATTAATGGCCTGCTCCAAATAGCCTGATCCAAAGGACATTAAAGCCAATGGAAAGAATCCCTTTGATTTTGATGAGTGTTAGTTCAGGCCCTAATTGCACAGAGCAGTCAGGAAAATGGTGCCAAATTATATAGAAATATCCCCCAGGAAGGCACCCGTGGAGAATGCAACAAGCCCAGCAGCTCCGTTCAGTACAGCACATGCATATCTGTTAAGAAGGAGAAATAATCACTGAACAGGAAGTGTGGCTGGGGAAGCCAACCAGTCCCATATCCTGTCTCCTAAAAGGTACACGGAAACGGCATAAAATTCACACAGCCCCAGGCAGTGCCTCTCTTAATTTCCTAACCTGTGCCTCTCTCTAAAACCCCTGTGAAGAGGGAAGTCCCATAGTGGGAAACGGCCTGGGTTCCATTATTTATTCAGCACATTCTTGCCACCCAGGCACCAATAAGATTGAATATTTGTTATGTGGCTCTGGAGTATGGAGTTCCTCACAAAAGACAAACTCCTCTCTACGCACAGGGCCATCATAATATGGCAGCTACAGTAATCATCTTACAGCAATCAATAAGGCTGAATTCCTCTAAAATACTATAGATGACTTAAGCACCAGACAATTGCTTGTGATAATTATTATGACAATATAGGTAAGCCGAGACATTCATGATTTCAACCAGAGACACCTCCCTTGTAATTGCAGCTCTACTAGTTAGCTAGGCAACCAGGGTTTAATCCATTTGGCAAAGAAATGCGTCTTTCTAAAAATTACTGAATTTGTGCTTAATCATATTTCAGCATGGAGGGAACTCCAAAAGAATGGGAAATCTACCAAGAAAATGCTGCAAATCTCATTTATAAGATTTGGGGCCTAAAACTGCTTTGATACTGTGAAAACATAGGTGGCAGGAGGTAGGAAGGGAGAAGTGACATGGAGAGGAAAATGCATCTACCTACCTGAGAGGATGTTGTTTCCTTTGTAGCTGAAGGGCCACATGTGGAAAAGGGGAATGGGCCCTGGAGTAGAGGGAGGAATCAGGGAACAGCTGCTCTTAACAGCATTTTCCCAATCTTTATGCATTCCTAACATCTGCATAAAAAACAGAGTAGCTAATGCTGCCTAAAGGAGTCTTACCTCCTCTTCTGTACACTTTCACTTCCAATGAAGGGATTAGAGCGCTATTGGAACCAAGAGCAACAGAGCTCCATTATGGGTTAGCTGAGTGGATCATAGAGAGACTACATAACTAGGTGAGGAGTCACAGGACTGTAGCCAGAGTTTCTTGTAAATCTAAACTCCCCCCTCTCCCCACCCAGGAGAATTCCCAGTTCATACTATGCTGCCTCCGTTACCGCAATGCAGGACTGAGCAGAAGGAAGACCAATAGCAAAACTTTCATAGCCCCTGGGGTTTTGGATTATTTTTTTCTCCCTATAAGAGGAACACAAAGACCAAAGTGTAGAATCTGAGAGTGTAACCTATGGAACTCTAGGCTATCCAGAGAGTAAATACAAAGAAATTAAAAAAAAATCACTGGGGAATGAGGTTTTCCTTCAATTGGCTTAAATATATGGTGTTTGTAAAGCTAAAAGAAAAGGAGACTGTTAAAGAAATTGGACGTGTACACCTGAAGTTTAATGAAAACCCCATTGTGTCCAATAGATAAATGAGTAATTCATCATTTTGTAAAGATTTCCCCACAATGTTGCCGAAGATATCTGCCATGCAAGTCGGAGCTCCGTAAAGGAAGATTATCTTGTGCTTCTAATTTTCCTGACCAGATCTTTTTTCGTTTCAGTTTTGTTTATAAAGCAACTTTGCGCCTCTCTCATAATCACTTGGCCTCCTTTTGGAGTTCAACAGCATAGCCCAGACAACTACAAGAAAAGCATCCCATGAGTCATCCATGCTCATAAACACTAACATTCTGAAAATTACACAGGACTATGGTGTTGCAGAAGTCGTAATGCATGTGAAAATAATCCTAACTCATATGTAATTGCTTTCTCAGCGGAGCCCATTGTTGAAGTAGTGCTCTTAAAAGAAATATTTGCTATAACATCATAATAAACCAAAGTTACTTTCTGAATTGCCTCACTGCAATTGTCTTTTAATGCGAGGGTGGTTATAAAACGATATTAACATTCAGATTCAGACAATAAGTCAGAGAGACTAAACCTAAAGTAAACCTTGAACATTTAAATACTTTGGAATTTTAAAATCCATTTAAGAGCACCCTACTGAGGCAAACATTTTCTTCCTTATAAAGACAGTTCTATATAGAATATTTTCAATAATAAATATAGTGTTATTTTCAAAATATCTTACAATATATGGAATTAAAGAGAACCATGAATATTTTTTATATAATACCAATACTAATACATATATATATTTTACATACACTCTCAAAATGCAGCGCTCATTAGCACGTAAAGTTAGTAGAAGCAAATTTTATAGCATAACCTCAATACATATATTGTTTACCTTTAACTTCATATAATGCAAGGTAATTGTAAGTCCTAATACATTTTGCTTCTACTAATTGCACTAGCAAATGTGCACTATTATTTTAAAACTGTATATTCACATGAAAATATACTGGTCCCAGACGTATGACATGAATTTACATTTTTTTTTGTAATTTCCTTGTCATTTTTGTTAGCTGAATCCCTCTTAAATTTTGCAGTGAACTCAAATTTGTAAATTGTCCTGGACACTGTAGGAAGACTGACAAGACACCAGGACTTTGGTTTAACTAGTCCACAGCTTTATTAATATAATACATCTGGGCACAATCCAGCAAGAACTTCTCTGGTGAAAGTCAACCTTCCTTTGGTTATTTATTCAACGTGGGGGTGGGCTGCATTCAGCCCCTTTCCACCTTTAACCTGTTCCCAAAACCATTGCTGGGACCTCACTGCACTCCTCTCATATAAAGGTTGAGGGAAAGAGCAAAAGGGGTGGTCTCCTCACTGTACCAGACATTAGGAGCTGTAACCCCATTCCACATCTTCTTTAAGAAAACAACTTTCAATTTCAGTTTATCAGGGAACTGGACCCCGTATTAAATGGTTACCTGCATTGGCACCTGTCAAGTCAGAACAGCAGGAATACAATATGACCTATCCACTGGATGCCGCACTGCTCAGAGGGAGCCACCCTGCCTGGATCAATCTGGCAGTGAGGGGAAAATTCCTTCCCATTCCCCAAAAGACTACTAGAATGATGCCCACAGCAAAGTCCATGGACACAACGCTACTCTGATCCCAAGGTGGGAAGAGAGAGGAAGCTTTTGCTCCCAGGCATAGAAAGGCACCCAGGTAGGTGAACTGGCTCATAAGCCCTCCTCTTTGGGTGTATGGGAGTCAATGGGCTTCTACTGCAGCCTTCCAACCAGCCAGTCAGCCCTCCTCCTCACTTCCCCAAACCCACAAGGAGCATAAGCATCCATATAGAGAGGAAGGAATAAGGAGGGACAATCATTAAAGGGGGGAGAGGTTTTCTTTCCCTGCTGGCTCAGGGAATGCCTCCCTAACTCTGAGGCTGGGTGGGGAGTGGGAGAGGACATTTGTGACCTCCATTCACACAACTGTGAGACAACAGGGAGATGCTCATCTAGGGCAAATTGGAATATCTCAATTTACCAGAGCTATGTCAATTTACAACAGCTGAGGATCTGACCAAGGGTCAACTTCAGTGTTGAATCCAACAGGAGAAATTGCTTTGACAAGGAGAAAGCTCTTATTCAAAACCAAATAGCTTAAAAAACAGAAAAGAGAATTCGGACATTTACTGGCTTTTTGTCCACTTGCTTGAGAATGTTGCACGGGTATGAAAGTTCCCTTTTAAACAGAATTTCTATTAAAATTTCAAGAATAAAAATAATTTGTTCATGACTGATTTTATATATAGTGGCATCATGGCAAATCTTATCAGTTAAACCACAGAATGCTTAAAATCAGACATGAGCTCACTCTTTCTATTCTAGCTATTTCCACAGAAAACAAGTCTCTTACACTTACTTGTGGTGCAATTCTTGAACTCAACATCATCTATTGCTGCTCCTCCACCTAGGTCTTTGGCACGAATGCCTTCAAATATGACTTCAAAATTCCTCAGCTTCCCCAAGTGCAATTCTGCTTTCCTCCATTCATCACAAGGGTTCCCAGACTCACTCCACACTTTTGAAAGGCCGTTATCAGTCTGAAGATGAAAGGACATATGTATAGTAAGGTATATATAAAGCACAGATTTCACACAATAGTAATTTAGCAGACAAAGAGAAGGCGCTGGGATGTGTCCCTTGATACTCCAGTATTATACTGAGTTTTGTCAATAAATGATTGACACATGCTTTGCTGGGATAGAGAGGAAAAAAGAGTAAGAAGAAGAGACTATCATACATATCACATAAACATCTATAATGGATGGAGCACTAATACACAAATTACTGTGTGTATGACTAAACTTCAAAGCAGTGTACGTTGTTATCTTATACTTACACACACATGAATCAGTCTCTCTTATCATTCTCAGAATACCCACCGTGATACTTAATGCTGGTTTGTGTAAATGCTAGTGATCAAAAATGTCAGCAGCAGTACATTCAACTTTATACTCCACTCAGGTGCATTCTTTGTGTTTAGAAATATATTACTGGTTACAAGGGTATTTCTTCAATTTTAAATATAGGGGATCTCTCTCAAATAGGGACATATTTTTACAATTGTTACCATGGTAATAAATGTAATAAGAAAACTAACAAAGATAAGAAATCCATAGGTCTACCCTATATGCTTTAAATGGAAACAGTAACATCCTGAATTACGTGTGCCAATGTACATAAAAAATTAGCCTCAAAAGCCTGTATTTAAATCACAGTACACAAGCCAAGCAGATGTACAGCATACATTATGCTTAGTATTTGAATAGAACATAAGAACGGCCATACTGGGTCAGACCAAAGGTCCATCTAGCCCAGCATCCTGTCTTCTAACAGTGGCCAATGCCAGGAGCCCCAGAGAGAATGAACAGAACAGATAATCATCAAGTGATCCATCCCCTGCTGCCCATTCCCAGGTTCTGGCAAACAGAGGCTAGGGACACCATCCCTGCCCATCCTGGCTAATAGCCATTGATGGACCTATCCTCCATGAATTTATCTAGTTCTTTTTTGAACCCTGTTATAGTCTTGGCCTTCACAACATCCTCTGGAAAGGAGTTCCACAGGCTGACTATGCATCGTGTGAAAAAATATTTCCTTTTGTTTGTTTTAAACCTGCTGCCTATTAATTGATGGCCCCTAGTTCTTGTGTTATGCAAAGGAGTAAATAACACTTCCTTATTTACTTTCTCCACATCAGTCGTAATTTTATAGACCTCTTTCATATCCCCCCTTAGTCATCTCTTTTCCAAGCTGAAAAGTTCCAGTCTTCTTAATCTCTCCTCATACCGCAGCCGTTCCATACCCCTAATAATTTTTGTTGCCCTTTTCTGAACCTTTTCCAAATCCAATACATCTTTTTTTGAGATTGGGCAACCACATCTGCACGTGTAACGTTGACAGACCCTGGTCGTCAGCCAGCAGGATTAAACTGGGGATCTCTGGAGCTTAGTGCATGAGCCTCTACTGCATGAGCTAAAAGCCAACTGGTTGTTAGCTAAAGTTGTAGAGCAAACTCATTCGTCTCTCTCTCTAAGTGGTCTCAGTGCCACTAGATGGGAGAGAACATCACACCCAGGAGGTGTGTGGGTTACACATGCAGTATTCAAGATTTGGACGTACCATGGATTTATACAGAGGCAATATGATATTTTCTGTCTTATTATCTATCCCTTTCTTAATGATTCCCAACATTCTGTTCACTTTTTTGACTGCTGCTGCACATTGAGTGGACGTTTTTTTAGAAAACTATCCACAATGACTCCCAAGATCTCTTTCTCGAGTGGTAACAGCTAATTTAGATCCCATCATTTTATATGTATAGTTGAGATTATGTTTTCCAATGTGTATTATTTTGCATTTATTAACATTGAATTTCATTTGGCCTTTTGTTCCCCAGTCACCCAGTTTTGAGAGATCCTTTTGTAGCTCTTCACAGCCTGCTTGGGACTTAACTATCTTGAGTAGTTTTGTATCATCTGCAAATTTTGCCACCTCACTGTTTACCCCTTTTTCCAGATTATTTATGAATATGTTGAATAGGACTGGGCCCAGTACAGATCCCTGGGGGACACCACTATTTACCTCTCACCATTCTGAAAACTGACCATTTATTCCTACCCTTTGTTTCCTATCTTTTAACCGGTTACCAATCCATGAGAGAACCTTCCCTCTTATCCCATGACAGCTAACTTTGCTTAAGAGCCTTTGGTGAGGGACTTTGTCAAAGGCTTTCTGAAAATCTAGATACACTATAATCACTGGATCCCCCTTGTCCACATGATTGTTGACCCCCTCAAAGAATTCTAGTAGGTTGGTGAGGCATGATTTCTAGTAAGTTGGTGAGGCATGATTGGTGAGGAATATCAATATTATAATTCCTCATATAGTAAAAAATGACTTGAAAGTATTTTTGTGAATAAAATCACAGAATCCATTTACTATGATTGGTGGATCTGTAGCTCTGACTGTTCAAACACCAGTTATTTATGAAAATGTTGTGGCCCCCAGATTTTCACACAGTTCAGAACGAATGGTTTGTCAGCCAAAAATGTATTTTACAAGCTTTCATTTTGCCAGGTAAGAATGAAATGGGATCCATTTCATGAATATGCTAGGTATCAATTAGATTTTAAAGCTAAAATCTAACAAACTACATTTCCCAATTAGATAAACGTTAAAGCTAATATTAGAATGGAATCTACTAGGATAATCTTTTTTAAATTGAGTTCAAGAAGTGTTAGCTTACTATTTAATGCTAAATTCTTTTCAGGTCACCTTTTAATTCAAATAATATTTCTTATATAGTTGCATTTATTTATTCTTAACTAATCAACAATTTATTAACTCACCCAGAACCACATTAGTATACAATCAATAGTTTATCAATCAAATGCAACCAAGTTCTTGGCATGTACTGAACAAACCAATACAGTCCTGCAAGCAACTGTCAAAGACTAGGTTTGAGGCTCAGCGGTTATATCAAGGAGCAGAGCAAATAACCATGATTTCTTATAACATTTACTTATGATTTATCGATAATCAATTCCTTAGTACTGGAAACACATTCCAGTATTACTCCAAAGAAAAAAGATAAAAGTACCTTCAAGACAAGTGTAAGAGAATGGTTCCTGCTATATGAATGGATTGGTCCAAAGGAACAAGCTTAGAATATCAAAAGCAATTGCTTAAATTTATGGTTCAATCTCTTTTAAGCCAATTTGCTTGGACTTACAAAAGAGGGCACAGATATATCATTAGTTCAAACCTAAAATATGGTTACTTGAGGTTTCATTAAAGAATGTAGGCTCAGCAAGATAACTTACAATATTGTGTGTTGAAGAAAAAAGGGAAAATACAATCTTTGAAATGAAATCTCACCACTTCTTATCCTGTTACTCCTGGAATAAAGAAGAGTCCTTTCCATCCAGCTGGTGCAGATTTTGGTCGCATTGGGGATTCTGTGGCTAGAAAAAAAACCTCTGGGGTCCCATGTGGAGCCCTCAGATTTATATACCCTGATTTCAAGCTCCTTGAAGGAGGCTACCCTCTGATTTCTATTAGATTTGTGCCAACTGAGTGCTCCAATTTCAGCTCTCGGTTTCTCTGCTGTTTTGTTGATATCCAGTAGATGGTACCAGTATGTAACAAATTTATTCAATGCTTCCTTTAGTCGGAGGGTTTAATTCAAGATTGTATTTTGTTATTTGCACCAACTATTAATATAAATCCTCCCTTTAAAGCAGTGGTTCTTAACCTGGGGTGCATGCATCCCCTGGGAGTGCGAGATGCCCTTTCTGGGGGTGCAAGACATGCCAGAATTTTTTAGAAGGTAAATCATCAAAAACACAAATTAAGCACGTAAGTACAACTACTTTGTTTCATCAAACCAATGTATTTATTAACATTATATGTTTTTAATGATAACTGCATTAAATTTTAACTGCAAAATTAAAATAAATATATAATTCTCTCTCTTTCATTCTATAATTATGATATAATCTAGGTTTAAAGAACTGACCTACTTCAATGATTTTTGAGCAGGGGTGCGAGAACATATTTTTGATAACCAAAGGGGTGCAGGCTGCAGTAAAGGTTAAGAACCACTGCTTTAAAGCAATAACTCTTACATTCTAAAGTTATACCCTTGCTAGAGTCTTTTATCTTTTAACATTCCTTTTTTCATTCTAGTGCCATACAATTCCTATTGCTTCTGGAGTGCAACAATCATTAATCAGAGAAAACAAACAAAATTCCTTATGATCTTCTAAATCTTGTAGACACGCAGTACTTTGATTTGATTGATTTGATAAATCTTTGATTATATCTGACATTCTTCACATCTTTCAAGGCTTATCATAGGATGTGAGACATTACATTAGAAGAACAAGATAGATTATTCACATATGGAGATTTCTATCTGATTCACAAAGCAAACAAACGTATTGTTTCCAAGTTGGTGTGAAATTATATATATATGTACACAGAGAGAGAGAGAGAGGGAAGGAAGGAAGGAAGGAAGGAAAGAGAGAGAGAAAGTTCCTGAGGTACCAGGAAGTTTGATCTTTGGCGCTTTCAGGTTTTTGGATCATCAGTCAGGCTAATCCTAAATAATTTAAACCTACATATTTTTCTCCACTTCTCTAGTTCTTAATTAACAAATATGAGACAATGGGGTACTCTGCACCGGAAAGGGGGCATTTACACTTGTCTGTTGCCTCACAGGGGTTCTTCTTTTCTAAACCAAGAGAGATGGAAGTCTCATTCATAAGTAAACTATGGAAGTCCTTAGCTTGTAAAACTAACAGTAGCTGGAAAATTTCTTATCAAACATCAGAGTTTTCCTTTCCTATGCATTTTATATTATAATTTTAGCTTGATTAATGCTACACAGACAATATGTTCCACCTCTTGAGATGAGCCTATTGAGTCTCATTGTCTTTAGCTAAGGATTGGATTATGCATATCAATGTTTGCCACCAGGTAGTTAAAAGGGCAGAGAGACAGAGAACTTGAGTTGTCAGCAACATATATTCAAACCATATTTTAATGTCTATCCACCTTAAAGTTATTTGTTATTCTCCTATTTAAAAAAAATCAGTCACCTAATCAAGCTGAACAAACACCATGTGATGTAGGTGATCAGTCGAATACGACCAATAATGAAGAATCACAGCAAACAGTTTGTAAACAAGCAAAATCAGGGTTTACGATAAACAAGGGTGCTTACTAAACTAGGGTTTTTAGGACTTAAAGGGACTTACTTACTAAGTGAAGGGGACTAAGGAGGATGGACTGGATTTACTTGTTAGGGAAGGGGTTGGGGTTGGCAGGTGGCAGAGCAGGCAGAAGCAGAGAAGGGAAGAGGGTTGGAGGGTAGGAGAGATGGATGAGCTAGGATGAGGCAAGAGAGCTGGAGAAAGCGAGAAAAAGAAGAAAAAAAGAAGAGGAAGAAGAAAGGGAAAAAGAAAAAAGGAAACAGAAAAAAAAGAGAGGAGAGGTGGAAGGGAAAGGTAAAGAAAGAAAGGAAGTGAGGAAAGAGGGTGTAGGGAAGAGGTAAAAAGCAAGCAAAAAAAATTTTAAGAAAATAGAAAAAAAGAAATAAAAAGAAGAAAAAAAAAAAGAAGAAAAGAAAAGAAGAAAAAAAAAGAGAAAATAATTATGAATGAATAAGATAAAAATGGAGAAATATGAAAATCTAAATTTGGAATAGGAATTTAAAGAATGAGGCTAATGAGAATGAAGGGGAGAGGAAGGGCTAAGGTAGGGGAATAGAGGGGGTAGAGGAATACAAGAGAGAACAAATGAACAAGAGGTAACGGATCTGATAGAGATATATAAGAAAGGATAAAGTAAATATTAGGATAGATATATTGATATATTTAATAATTAATCTTATAATTAAATTTTTAATAAGTGTCTAAATTAATTTTGTTTATAATGACTGGAGTTTATATATTGTAGGAAGAAAAAAAATATTCAAAAGGGGAAATTCAAGTAAAGTTAACATACTAGTAGTGCAAAAAAATGGAAAAAAAAAAAAAAAAAAAGAGAAAAAAGATGAAAAGGAGCAAAAATGGATGGACAGCATGAGAGAGAGAGATGGGATAGGTACGAAAACCAACCTGAACCATTTCTTTGAAAAAAACAGATTTTTTTTTTAAAAGATTTTTCTTTGAGAAAATATGGAATTTTGATGGAAAGGTATATATCTGTTCTAATATAAAATTTGAAAGATTAAATTGAAATTTGAAATTGGGGATTGAAAAAAAAAAATGATGGATCCAGAGGAGCTGGTTAAAGGGAGGAGGAGGAGGGAGTATTGGAAGGAGGGGAAGGGGTTGGGAGGGGTTAGGGGGGGGGAGTTGGGAGTGTTCGGTTTTTTTATTTTTTATTTTTTCTATTTATTTATTTTATCTATTTATTGCTGACCTGGGCTGATAAGTAAAGTTGGGGATGACAGGTGGGGGGGTTTAAGGAGTTGATCTATGTGGATATGTATGATGTGTGTGATGTGAAAGTAAAAAATGATAGGGGTCTTGATGCATTTGTAGTCTTGGGTTCTAGTAGGGAAGTATTTGCTAGTGGATAAGGATAGCGTTTAGTGAGAGGTATATAAGGATTATTGTGTGTTTTGAGTATTGTTGTTTGTTTGGGATGTGATGAAACTGGAACAGATAAGAACACAAGAAGGGATGATCCGAAAGGAAGAGAGGAGGAGGAATGGATGGAAGGAGAGAGAAGGAGGAGGAGTTTTTTTTTTTTTTTTTAAGAAGGATAAAGATAAGAGAAGAGAGATAAGAGGAGATATGATATATATAAAGGAAGAGGAGAGGAGAGGGAAGAGAGGAATTTCAGTCAGCTGGTGGCTAATGTGGAGACGAGGACAAACGGATATAAATTGTCAGTCAGGATTCAGGAAATGAGGATTAGTTTCTAACCATCAGGAGTGCCAACTGGAACAGCCTGACACAACAGGGAGAGGAGGAGGAAGAGGAAATGACTTGACTTTAAGATTAGATAAGAGAGAGATATGGGAGAGATGAGATGATAGGATAGATAAATCAAAAGTCAAACAATGTGCCACTGGTAAAGTGGGTACAATCAATGAATCAATGATATGATTTCCACTTTTCCAGAGGGTGGGAGTCTTGCCCTTGAGAGCTCAGGGTTCAGCTGACCGCCATTTGGGGGGGGGGGGGAAGGAATTTTCCTCCAGGGAATATGGGCAGTGGGTTTTTTTTTTTTCCTCGAAAGCATGGGGGGGGGGGGGTTGCTAAAGAGTGGTGGGTGGATCGATGTGTGGCCTGCATCTAGCAGGAGGTCAGACTAGATGATCATAATGGTCCCTTCTGATCTTGAATTCTATGATTCTATGATTCTATGAAAATCTAAAAGGAATGGAGGCAAAAGTAAAGGTAGGCAGGGAAGCAAAAAGATGAATAATATCTCTGTATATGGTGTGACTGTTGGGAGCATGCTTATGTGAATAATACTGCATCATACATGGTTATGGCAACTGAGAGCACTAGAGAAGTGAAGCAGAGCACTTTGGATACTACATAAGCAATGCATGAACACAAATATTTTATTCATCAGTTTTACAAATTACCTAATAATTTAAGCATGGAATTGCTGGTACCTGTATTAAAAGGAAGTTCTGAGACACAACACACATTGAAAAAACTGACATGCGACTAAGTGATTGACTCCAACGGCATTGAACTGATGGCCCTATACATAGTGTCTCATCATTAGCTATATCTCATGGGTCATGTAATGACTGAGCACAGACACACACTGCAAACTTAGCCTCTGACCAGGGGCGGCTCTAGGTTTTTGGCCGCCCCAAGCAGTCATGCGCGGGAGGCGCCCCGGAGCCGCGGGAGCAGCGGACCTCCCGCGGGCATGACTGCAGAGGGACCGCTGGTCCCGCGTGGCTCGGCTGGACCTCCCGCGGCTGCGGACGGTTCACGGGAGGTCCAGCTGAGCCGCGGGACGAGCGCCCCCTCCGCAGTCATGCCTGCGGCAGGTCCGCCGGCCCAACCTTCCGCCCGCCCCGGCGGCAGGGGACGCCCCCTAGATTTTGCCGCCCTAGGCACCAGCTTGTTTTGCTGGTGCCTAGAGCCGCCCCTGCCTCTGACCCTTTGTAATGTCTCACTGATTTAGAACCTATGGCATGATTAAAGATAAAATAACATACAAAGGCCTCTTGTTGGTACTTAGCAATATAAATGAGATGGATGTTGATTGAAATCAATTATGACTTACATAACTAATTTGCTTACAATGAAACTCCTGTACTCATTCTGTTTCTCTGCCTTCAAATGTTATAGATCCATTCATCAGGTGTGTCAAGCCCCCTTTTGGCATACAAGCAACATAATTAAGGGTGATGGGAATTCTTTAGTCAAGTGAATGTGGGCCTCTCTCAAACGGTTCCTTTGGAGCTACAGCCTGAAAGCAGAAGTGTATATTAAAATGTTCTTTTTGGGGGGAACTAAGGTGAAGGATTGAAATCAGGAGTAAAGATTCTAGGATGACCCTGGGACTTCTAGTGGGTAGATGCAATATAGTGAACACTGATTGAAACAGAGTTTGTAAAATTGATTGTCAAATCTAATTTTATTTCATTCATGTATTATTTTTATTCATAAAAGACATCGGCAACATTATGTGGTAAAGGTTTCAATAACTCCAAAATGTCCATCCCTTTGATTCTATTCTCCTTGAACAATCTCTAAACAGGATTACAATTTATTAGGGTTAATTGGTTTAAAATTTGGAAATCACTCTCATCTATCCAGCACACAAATAAAATAGATGAACACCAAGAGCAGCATTTGGCTTTTAGTTTTACAGCATGGTAGACAAAACAGAACAGAAGCATTCTCTGGCATTTAAGTGCATTTAATCGTTTTGTTGTCTCTGCACATACGTGCAGTCTGCCCTTGAAATCTCTTTGGTATGGGAAAACTTCCCCAACATTATTAGAAAGAAACCACTGATTAATTTTACAAAAAAGAAGTAGAGTAACATGTATTGATTGGGGAATTAAACACTGGCTTAAACTGAAGCAGATATTAAAAATGATATAATTCCTATCAATTTAAGCATTTAATTGTAATAAAGTAAAATAGAAATATCCAGTACCTCTGGGCATTGCAGAATTCGGGGTCTTAATATGATAAAGATTTAAGCATGTGCTTAACTTTATGCATATGAAAGTCAATGGATCAATTATCAATATGTAAAGTTGAGCATGTATGTAAATTCATGCAGGTACAGGGCCTAAATGTACCCCATTTAACTATATCAGGGGCCCAAATACATCACTCCTTACTCAAATTCCTATTGATTTCAAGGGCATTTTGACTAACTATTCCATTTTTTTTCTGTTCAGGTTCTGATGCCACACTCATTGCCATGGTATGTGTGAAAGGGGTGATGAAAGGAGTGGGTGAAATTGATTAAACATTTTCATAAAAACTTGTGCAAAATTTGTTACCAAGCCATTTTGTATGATGTCACAGCCTCAAAGTGTTGATTCTTTGGGCAATCGCAGAAGATGGAATACTTTCACAGTGAGGTGTGCACATACCTTTTTGCTCAATTTTTTTCACATGCACATTTTGTAAAAGTGGAGGAGATGTATCTTCCTGTCTCAAAAAGCCATATATACAGTCATACAGATTAAACATAGGGCAGGGTGTCAGGAGACTAGATTTCCATTTCTATCCATGACTTGACTTGATTCAGTGATTTTCTGCACATATATTATAGTAGTATCTTGCACACTACATGTAGAACTAGCTATTACTTGGCCTACCACAGCCGTACACAGGGAACTAAAAGACAGTGAGACACACCCTCCTCTACACAGCTGCATTTAGGACTGTTTAACCAGAGCTTCAGGTCCCCTGAACAATGCAGCCCTTGCATTGTGGCTGACACCCACTGGAAGCGAATGGGCAAAAAGGGGATGGAAGCAGGCAGATAGAGAGAGCTTCCTTGTCTCTGTTCCTTTTCCCCTCCCAACATATGCCAGTCAGTGAAGCTGGCTCAGTGTGAGGTAGGATGTAAGATGCACCCTTTTTTCTGGTATGTACCTGGCATCAGCAGTTCACAGCTCATTCTGACAATATTCTGGATTCTGTTTTTGGAATTATTGTTTTGTTTATGGTATTCTCCAGCCATTCATTCTGTTTGGGCACCGGCATTTCTTTTTTACCTTCATACTGTGTGTTTTATAAAAACAAACATAACTCCAGGGCGAAATAAACAAATAATCTATGCTTTGCCTTTGACCTTCCTATTGCATCTAATCATCCTGTGACCCTTATGTATTGAATGTATATATATGTGTATTGACATAAAACAATGCAGCAAATATGACAATAAGAAGAAAGCTGACTCAGTCCAGAAAACGTTGCAGATCACTGAGAGAGACTTTTTGTTTCTTTGTTTGTTTGTTATGAAGCTATTCTTGTACTGACACATGCACATATTGAGTTTATCTGGACTGCTGCTTCAACCTGGGCTGATGGCGAAAGGCCCAGGCTAACCATATGTTCCATTAGAGTAATAAAGGATGTTGAAGAGTTGTTATTTCTGGTACTAATACCAGTGCTGCCGCTTGTGTGTGTGCAGTGATCACTCTGGTTGTTACTTTCCCTATCAGCATGGGGCAATGTAAAAGTACATTCAAAGCACTTTTCAAACTCTGCTTTGTGTGTTTGTGTAATCTTGTCCATCTGTCACTTATTCCTAGCTCTCACCACACACCTCTTCAGCCTCATAGTACCATCCTCCTTCTCCTTCCTTTCTCCCACAGGCTTCATTTCCCCCGCCTTGTCACTTTCACCCCTTTACAGTTCCCACCAGCCCTACTTCCACCTTCCCCTCTCTTACCAGCATCAATCTAGGTACTACATCTGCTTCCTCCTCCTCAATTTGGGTGACATTTGCCACATCCCTGATGTCCCTTCATCCCGAACCTCTCCGCCTCCCACACCAGTCCCACCACCATCACCTCTGCCCCTCTTGTGACACCATTCCTAACCTCCCATCCATCCCTCTCCATCTTCCTCCCTTCTCTTGCTGTCTCTAGATCACCATTCCATCTCTACAAAAGTTCACAGCCATTCATGACCTTTTCAGAGCTCACTCCCTCCAGCTTCTGGCTTTCGCAGTGTCCTGGACTCCTTAGTTTGACATGGCTTCTGCAGCTGTCCTCTGTCACGGAGGCCTGTCCTCTCACATTCCCCACCCTGGAGCAGACAGTGGTGGGGGTGTTGGGCTTATACTCTCCCTTTTCTGCCACTTTGAATCCCTCCCTCATTTTGACCCCTGGCTCTCTCTCTTCATCTCCTCACAATCTCTCACACTCATCCTCAGTGACTTCAGCTTCCATCCTGCCGACCCCTTCGCTGCACGTTTCTTCGCCCTCATGTCTCCTTTCAACCTGCAGCCCTGTCCAACTCTCCCACTCACCAAAAGTGCTGTTCACTTAACTTGGTCTTTATCACGCATTGCTCTTGCTCTGATATCTCTGTTGCTGAGTTCTCCCTCTCTGGACATCACCTTGTATCTTATAGGATCACCCATTAGCCCCCTCCCTCATGTCCTGTCACTCAGCCCATCTGACTTCCAGTCTACCAATGTTGATGACCTTTTGTCTGCTTTCAGTCCTCTCCTCCCTTCTCTTTCTTCCTTTTATTTTTTCATTCCTCACTCTCCTTCACTCTTGACTCTTTGGTTCCCTGTGCAATGTCTTCCGTGCCAACCACCATTCCTGGTTCAGACCGAACATCCACTTCATCTGCTCCTGCTCTCACACTGTGGAGAATCATTTGGGTAAATTCGTTGACTAAGCTCACTTCCTCCACTAAAATTTATTTATTCCATATTTCTAGCTAACAAACTCCGCTTCTTCAGCTTAATTGAATTCCAGGTCCCCAAACCCAGCTGTCAACTTTTACTCAGTCCTCAAATCCTCCATGCCCTCAGTTCCCTCTCTGTACAGGATCTCAGTGATTCTTTCCAAATGTTTCTCTTTTCAGCATTTTCTGATAAAAAATTATTGACCAGCTCTAGTCAAGGCATCAGCAGCAACAACAGAGTAGCAACTGACAGTGACAGTGGTTTCCAATAATAGTACTCATGGCTTCCAGTCTGCCAGCACCCAGTCATGCTAAATGACAGCTGCCCCAAAACAATGGGAGAATTACCTTTAGATATATTGCAAAAAGTTAAAATTTGTATATTTACACACCTAGACTTATTAGGAAATTTATATTCTGAGTAAACTGCATCTATGAGGGTTTTCTGGAGAGGAATCCAAAACTTCCTCTTGTGGTCTGATGGGAATTATTTTATAGTGATTTCACTAAACTTAAAGTCAGATTTTCCTCAGGTTTGTTTTCATCTGGAGAATTTAAGGTGCTTAGAACTCTCCTTGATCTCGGTTAAAAGAACTCCAGAGGAAATAACCTCTCATTAGGCTCAAACTCCTCTTGAAGTTCCCAGTCGGATTATCCTTCCCCTGGGAATAAGGGTGAGGATTTCTTACTACCTTTGTTTGATTGCCTTTTCTTTTCTGAACCAGATTTATTATTTTTCCTGTGTAGTAAAGACTGCAATTCTTTAGACTGATGTTATAATGTGTTCATAATAACATTAAGTACTGACCTCAGATGCAGAGGAATAAGTGATTTTTCCTTACACAACAATACATAAGAGATTTTAACTCTGTGACACAAGGACACACCAGATATTCCAGACTGAATATAAAAGTCCTGCTTTGAAAAAACTGCCTTGATAGTACAATAAAATATTGTTGGATTTGTATTGTTTACTGCTGCCATGTCTCTCCTTCTCTCCCCATACCATGGTGATAAAGGAATTCAAAATCTTTCCCCACCTCATTTGCATCTGATATCTACATCAGCAGATGCACAGGAAATGAAACTGGATTTTACCAACTGGATGGAGGCAATGAAAACAACTGCTAAATGTTCCTGGTCTCCCAAGAACAAATATCCTCTTCTAGGCTTTTTCATCAGGGATAGAAATCTTTCAAGAGATGAATCACAAAAGCCTTAAAATATACATTATTCATATTTATAAAGGGTCTTCCAGGTTTCCTTTAATACTATTGAAAGGCATCTCTGTGCCCTTTTAACCAACAGGCAATAGGCTCCTACCTACTGCTCCTTCAAGTTCCTTTTGAAAACATACTTTTTCCAAGAGGCCTGCAAATCCTAGTCCTTTACTCCAAAGATTTTACCAAATGATAAATATCACCAAAAATGTAAAACAACCCTTGCCTCCCCCCCAAAAAACCAAGTCAACTGTGGAACTAACACAATGCTTATCTAAATATCACTGCCCATTAATCCCCTGTCCTTTATATATTTCTTAATTAGACAGCAAACTCTTTGGAACAATGTCTTCTTACTTTCTGCACATCGCCTCACACACTTTTCATGGTATGATATCAGTAAAAAACGGCTTATGTGAAGTCCTAGTGACTGCTCACATTTGCTCTTCTTGCGGATATTATAAATATAATTGAGGCCTTCCAATAGCTGACCTGGTTGTTTGAGGCTGGGATCCCCTCAGTGAGACTCAGTTCTCTCACTTCTCAGCAAAGAGCAGAATAGAGACTTATGCTTCTGCTCCAGCAAATCCAAGATGTGGGAAAATGAGGAAAACTCAGTTATTATTTGTCTATCCATTTTCATAGCCCAGTAGGCAGATGCAGCTCTGCAAATCACATACGCATCAGTGGATTCTAGCTGAGATTTCCAGATGTGTCTAGTGATTTTCAGTACCTCGGGGTTTATGTGACCAAGCTGTCATTGCTTAAAGAGTCCTAATTTTCAGAAAGTGCTGAGCTCTTGACATATGTAACTTAGATCCTGCAAAGTTGTCAAGCTGGCTATGCAAAAACTGAGGTACCCAGAATCACAAGTCAGCTTTAAAACCTGGGCCTGCCAGGGATTAAATCCCTAAAGCCTGGTTTGAAAAATGTGCCACTTAATTTCTAGATTAAAACACAAAATAAAACAGAGGGCTTCAAGTCCTTTTTGAAAACACGTAATAGGTTCTGCCTCTCTTTCCATTTCTCATTATTTTCCTCTTAAAACTCAACCATCTCCATAGACAGTTACAGTCATCTAGTCTTCCTAAAAGAATATTGTTTAGAGTACCTTAAACAGCTCAATCCTCCAAACTTTCCAGAGTTAGGCTTTCTGTTGGCTTCACGTGAGGAAGGCTAACTCAACTAGATCCAAAAATTGTTCACTCATGAGATGGGCCAATACTAGAACTTTGAATCGAACACGGGACCATTCCCAGACTTGCACATGCCCCTGTGGTTTTCATTTTGGTCTGGGCTAGAGCTGAAACAGGAAGGAGCCTGTTTTCTATCTCTGGTTCAATAGCAGCAGATATCTCACCTAAATAACTGACCTCTCGAAATGTCCACCATTCAAGATGCTGGAAAACTGAGAAGAGCAGGTGACTGCACAATAACCACATTCTAAATGTTGAGAGCATTCCTCACTCAGGTATGGAACAGATGGCTTTTTTTTTCTTAATACTGTTGTGTCAGTAATAGTCTTAGAATGCCAAATGGAAGAAATAATCCCAAATGGTTTAATAGAGAGGAATAATCTAAAAAGAAAAATAAAACAAGATCTTTTAGGAAGCTTATGACAGTAAGAAAAATGAGAGCAGACAGTAAGGTCATGAGGAAGATGTGAGTTATGAATGACTGTGCCTATCCCCTGGATCACTGTCATTCTGTAGGCTCATAACAATCCAATACAAACAGCTCAGTAGCACTTTATGACAGCATAACTAACAGTAACTCATCTCAGCTTTGATGTGCTATTTTATTTTGGGGGAAGACAAGCACTATATATAATTTGTTAAGTATGTAAATCAAAATAAGTCATTAAATTTAATCTTGTTAATCATGTACAAATACCACGAGTATAGCAATAGTTGTACAGTATTTGTAGCTGTCCCTTTGAAAATTTGTCCCTCTTATTTAATGAATCCACCAACAGGGACCTGAAGGCTGATATCAGAGGAATCTACTGAAAATTAGTATTAATTATCTAAAACTGGAGCTCTACATCAAACTCATAAACCAGTCCAGGTCCAATTCCAAAAACAATTTCATTTGGAAGAACTGCAAGAGAGACAAAGAGAAACAATTTCAATAAATGTGAAAGCTTTAAAGGCTAAACCTTTTATTTACTTTCACCAACAGGCTAAAAGATTTAAAAATATTCAAAAAATGTAGATGGAAAAAATATCTTACACAGATATCAACATGTGCTGGGGTGTACAAATCCCACACTTGGCAACAAGGGGTTAAGGGATTATTTTGGGCTCAGTTAGCCCTGCCCACCTACCCCACCTGCAGGAAATGCACCATCTGCTGTAAGAATTAAAAGGCATGGAATTAGCTCACTTGGGTGGCAGAGCTGGAGGTGGGAAGACCTGCATCCTACAGCTGCAGCAGAGCAGACCAGAGAAGGCTCTGATGCAGCTACCCAGAGGAGCCCTCCCTGAGGGAAGGGAGATCCACCCCAGATTCAACCATAGAGGGACGTATCCTGTGGACCTTGGACTTTGGTAACCCCCTTACTTATTGTGGCTTAGGTCTCCCCACCCGGGGAAAGCTTGGACTAAGCTAACCTCAAGGCGGTAGACGAGAGGAAAAGGCCCAGAAAAGACAGTCTTAATTGCCAGATTACTGGTAGCCCACGGGGCCCTGGGCTCTCCTCAGAGGGAGGGCCTGGGCTCCTCTCCCCAAAATTTGGCAGTAAGGAGTTGCAGCCATGACCATTAAGCCATGCTCCCCAAGAGAGGACCGTTACACAACCACATGGCAACAATCTCAATGGTGACCATTCCAAAGCAGGGGGAATGTAATCAGTCAGCCACATGGCAGACAGGGTTTTACCTTCCAAATCACCTTGGGTTTGATCCTGCAAAGTGTGGAGTACCCTCAGTTCCAGTGACTTTAATCAGAATTCAGGACACTCATCACTGAGCAGGATTGAGTTGACTAGAAAAAAGTTTGTCTCAAAGACTGGTAATTTTTTTTTCAGACAGGCTCTACAAATGCCACCTAGCTCTACCTTGCCCTAAATAAAAGCATCTGTAAAACCCTAACCAACTTTAAGACAGAGTTAAACTTTCCAAAGGTATTTTGCCCAAGCATGGTGTGTCATGTACACATGCATTGGCCTGTGTGAAAATTTTGCTTAATTGTCAAAGATAACTTACAATCAATTGAATTTTCAATATGTTGTATAAAAAAGAGGAAAACATGGATGAAAAAAACACTGACGTTTCAGCTCCTTCTGGGCCTTTATTAAGAAACATGCATGTATTGTTCTCAGTAGGCTTCTATAATCAGAGTTAGTGACATCGCCCATTCTTCTCCCTCATTTTCAAAGTTGTGCAAAGCACTGAGATCATTTTCGCTCCCTGAAAGTTCTTTTTCTCCCAATTGCTGGTTACAAGATTAACAGCATCATAATAAAAATGCTTATATCATCATCAAATATATAGTGTAAAGATACATTTTAGTAAAGAAAATAGGAAATATAGTGTTACATTATTACTTTCTTAAACATGCCAGTTCTGATCTCTTCAAACACCTGCAGTGTCTGAAGGTTTCTTCTGCCTCACACTATGATGGGTGTTAGCACCTGAAGTATTTTCTAAGAGCCAAGTGCTGAGGCTCTCACTTGGTCCATAATTGATATAAGCTTTCATTGAGTTGATGGGAGCTAGCCTGAAAAAGGACTGGGTTAAAAAACTGAGTCAAAACTGTGGAAGGACCTCAGGATATGGTTATAAGGGAGTAGGCATTTCCAGGAATGTCACCTGGTCACATGGCCTTCCCCAGAAGTTAAGGTGAATTTAGAGTTTGGAGTGGATGCTCGGGACAGTGACTACACAGATTGTCAGCAGATACCGGATTATTCCATGCATATTAATCACTAATATATTGCCAACATTTCATACGTAGTTCAGCCCTCATTCAGTGGAGGGGAAGGGGAGTATGTTAACTGATACATGATTTCCTCTGAAGGAGTATTCCCTGGTTTGCAAGCATCAGAGATGCATATACTTTTTTCTGTGCCTTTTCAAACTCCCAAACCTGTTAGATTTTCATTAAAGACAGCTTTCATCTAAAGACAACAAAACACTTCTCACCCCAGATTATATCTTTGTACATTTCCCTGAAACATCTGCCATCAAGTGCTTATCAGCATGCTTTGGCTCTTCGAGGACACTTTCATATCATGCATTATACTTACTACTTCGGTCAGGGTAACGCAATAGCTCTTCACTTTAAATTCTCATTCCATATGCACTGTGCATTGTTTATCAGCTTCATATCCTCAGATGGAAAGCCAGTCATCTTATTCCCGCATATGAAAACTCTTATTGTTTGCCTCTCTAGCAGTATTTTTTAAAAACTCTCCTCAGTGTGTCTTTCCATTCTCAAGCAGTTTAATGGATACAATTTTGATTGCTTTGATTTCATTTCTGAGATTATCTATGCTAATACTAAGTAACAGTTAACATCAAAGCCATTTTAAATGGATTCATTTGAATTTCAGGCAGTATGATTGAATTTTGGCTCAAATGTCACACTTTTGATTTAATCTTTTTTTTTTTTTACAGGTTTCCGCCATTTTCTTCTATTTAAAAGGCCCAGGGCACCTGTACCTGTGGAAATCCAGAACTAGCATTTGTGACAATTGTTGCCATAAAAATAAATGGGCAGATTTTAGAAAACATTACAGCCTTTGACTCTTAGACCTACCTGCAGTATTATGCATCCTAAGCATCCGCAACACATGGAATTCTAGATTCCTAGGCTCACGTGCAAAAAATAAACTCAAACTCTTAGTTCAGCTATTGTTTCACTAAACTTACACACAGCACTGTACATAGAGCACAACACCCTGTGAAATCACACAATTAGCAAGATACTTGCAACAACAAGATCAACTCAAACCTGCCATGTTCCTGTTCACAAATGTCTTGCTAACTGGACACAACAATATTGCCTGTAGAATTGCTCCCTTTTAAGAAAGCTGTTTTTATTAGTATCTCTGTCCTTAACCAATGCAGTTCCACACATCTCTGCAGTAAAGGCAACACCTTTTACATCAGTGCTGATAACTTCACTGCCCATCTCATTTAAGAACTGCATTTTAGCTCATTATAGCTTTGTTGTTTGAGCATCAGCAGCTTCTGCTATCAACTGCATTATGGGCAGACAGAAAGGAATCAAATTATTCTTTCAAACTACGAGTATGTAGGCGCCAGGAAGAGGGACATTGCGTTAGAATAGCAATGGGTGACTGTCCAGTAATGGGGTCTTGCTGAACTGCATTACATAAATGATCTTGTTAGCTTCCTCTATGGCAAGTGAAGCTTGAAGATAAAGCTATCGGTGGCTTAAAGAGCTTAACTGAGTCCAGAAAATGTAACATTCTGATACCTAGTCAATGGCCCATAAAAAGTAAATGGCAATGTTAGATAAAGCTCAAATAAGCATCCAGCAGTTGGGATGCTTATCAATCGCTTAACTGAACTATGACTCCAAACTTTTCCACCATCTGGACCAAACCAGACAGATCGTTTGCATGTGTGGGGGATAGCTACTTTTGGAGGTGGACTGCTCCCCACTCTGGATAGACACACATTTTAGGGAGTAGCTTCATAGCCCACAAAACCCCATTGGATAAAAGTATTCCTTGGGTGTGTCCAGGAAGCTTGCTTTCCTATGTGGGTATAAGCCCTCGCCCAGCAGTCCTGCTTTCCTCCTCCAAGGCCTTCTTCAGGCTGTGGCTGATGGTCCTACTGGCCCTCTTAGGGAGGAGGTTGTTGTGAGTGGGACCCAGTAATTTCTCAACCAAGAACTACCAAATTGCACTTTTACACTTAGAAGCACCTGGCTATCACCAGAGTTTACATCCACACCACAATACAGAATTGAAAAGTCTTGCAGCCCAAGAGATTCCTGGGTCCCTTCCTTCCCACAATAGCCACAAACCTCTCAGGGCTAGATTGTCTGATTTAACCACAGCTCTGCAACGGGGTTGGTGTGGAGCCGCATTCCTCCAGGAGAAATGGTCCTTCTCTGAGTTTCTTTTAACACAGCATAATCTTCCCACTTGGACCGTGACCCTGTACTATGAGCAAGGGGGGAGGAGCAAGGGGTCATGGCCCTGCCTCTTCTGTGCTCCTTTTAGACCAAAGTAACCGAAGAAGCATGTCCTCTGTAGAGCAAGGGACTGCAAATACGATAGGCCCCTGCACAAAACGGGGAGGATCCTGGTTCCCCCCACACATCTTCATAATGGTCAGGCATTAATCCAGCCCCCAGCAAGGGAAGGAGAGAGAAAATTAGAATTGGTAGCAGTTGATTAATGCACTGCCCAGAAACAGGCTGAAAAAAGTAATGCCATAACAACACTTTTTAAAGACTAATAAATGGTGTCGGTTTTCCCTCACAGCATTACTTAACGGCCACTTGAACAGCAGGTTCCCACCTCCTTTGGAAAGCAACTGTCTGTTGGCAGGTGACAGAGGGAGAAGAGACTGTCCTTCAAAAGTCAGTTAAGAATGTTATTAAAAACAACCACAATGCTTTGAACACCTTCACAGAAATGAATAGCTTTTGTTCATTTCCTAGGATTTTGAACTATGTCTCCCTTCTCTCATCTCCACTGCCTTGTTGTGCTTCTTCAGCTCCCCTACCCCAACTTTTGTTTCTAAATCCCAGCTGAACTCAGCGGCATGAGGTTTATTTAGCGTATTTGTGCTTATGTCCAATGGTGACTAAAAAACCGTTGCTGAGGAACAAAGTCCTTGAAGGTATCTAAGCTGGATCGTCTATTTAATTCCCTCCTCTGCCTCCCACTGGCTACTCAAGCCACAGAGTTAGCATTCCTGATTGCTAGCATGGTCTGAGATTATCCTGATTTGACAAAACTAACTGCTCACCATCCAATTGGTTTCCCTCTTCTATTTCTGATCCCTAGATTAGTGGTTTTCAAACTGTGGGTTAGAATGTAAGGCGCTGGGTTGCGGCGGCTCTGGTCAGCACCGCCGACCGGGCTGTAAAGTCCCCAGAAGTGGCCAGCGGCAGGACCAGCTCCTAGCCGGGGGGGGCGGGAGGGGCATGGGTTTCTGCGCACTGCCCCCACCCCCAGCACCAGCTCCGCACTCCCATTGGCCTGTTCCTGGCCAATGGGAGCTGGGGAGGCTGTGCCTGCAGGTGAGAGCTGTGCGGAGCTGCTTGTATGCCTCCACCTAGGAGCTGGACTTGCTCCTGGCTGCTTTCAGGGCACAGCGTGGTCCGTGGTGCCAGGACAGACAGGAAGCCTGCCTTAGCACCTCCACTGCACCGCTGACCGGGAGCCGCCTGAAGTAAGCCTGCACCCCAATCCCCTGCCCCAGCCCTGATCCCCAAACAAACCCAGAGCCCCTTCATGCACTCCAAACCACTCATTCCCGGACCCACCCCAGAGCCTGCACACCCAAGCCAGAGCCCTGAACCCCCCCCCCCCGGCACCCCAACCTCCTGCCCCAGCCCAGACCCCCCACACCCTGAACCTCTCATTCCTGGCCCCACCCCACAATCCTCACCCCTGTATCCCAGCCCTCTGCCCCAGCCCTGAACCCCTCCCACACTCCAAACCCCAGCTCCATTAGGTCTCAGGCATCAACAATTTTCTTAAACTGGGTCACCAGAAAAAAAGTTTGAAAATCACTGCCCTAGATCACATGGGTTTCCCTTTGACTTTACAGTAAAATACATTCCTCTGCTTCAATCTACAGCACATTAATATGACATGATCATTATATTTAATCATTATTCTTTTTGCTAGTGGTTACAAAATTAATTCTGTGATTCAGAGCTAGTGAAATTAATCTGTGACTTTAAGTACAAAACCTCACTTTGCTCTCCAAATGTAAAGATTTGCTCAGTAAAGAATTACAAACTTGTAAAATAAAGGTCCCGCGATCCTTGGAAAATTGTTCCAATAGATAGTTACTCTCACTGTTAAAAACGTATGCTTTATTTTCAGTCCGAATACGTGTAGCTTCAACTTCCAGACTGTATCACATCACCCATTAACCTTCTGTTTGCTAAACTAAATAGACTGAGCTCCTTGGGTCTATCACTATAAGGCATGTTTTCTAATCCTTTAATCATTCATGTGGCTCTTCTCTGAATCCTCTCTAATTTATCAACATCTTTCTTGAATTGTGGGCGCCAGAACTAAACACAGGATTCCAGCAGTGGTTGCACCAGTGCCAAATACAGAGTTAAAATAACCTCTCTTCTCCTCCTTGAGATTCCCCTGTTTACACATCCCAGGATTGCACTAGCTCTTTTGGCAACAGCGTCAGACTGAGAGCTCATGTTCAGCTGATTATCCGCTACAATCCCCAAATCTTTTTCAGAGTCACTGCTTCCCAGAACAGCACCCCCTCCCCCCCCCACACACATACTGTGTGAGTATGGCCTATATTCTTTACATTTACATTTAGCAATATCAAAACACATGTTGTTAGCTTGCATTACATTACCCTTCTTTAGTTCTTTATTAATGAGCCCCATAACAGCTGCTTCATTATCTTGCTTGGGATCAATGTCAGGCTGACAGGACTATAATTACCCAGGTCATCCTGTTTACCCTTTTAAAAAATGGCACATTACTTTCCTTTGTTTTCTGTAACTTCCCCAGTGCTCCCAGACTTATTGAAAATCAGCATTAATGGGAGGAGGAGGGATACACTACATACAAAATGGTGTTACCTTTTTTCAAGTCACTGATAACTCAGAAAAAAATTATCTCAAATGCTTATAGGTCAATGTCCTAACAAATAAAGCACAAGATGAGATATTAGCTTGTGTCTTCCACAGACTAGGGAAAAGGATCACACTAGGGAACAGGATGACTGCCTCCTCACATACCTATCAATAATATGAAGGGGAAAAAAACTGTGTGATCATGGGGGACTTACCAGCCAATGGGAGCTGCGGGAAGCGGCGGCCAGCATGTCCCTGCAGCCCATGCCGCTTCCCACAGCTACCATTGCTGGGACCGGCAAACCACAGCCACTGGGAGCTGCGGGTGGCCGTGCCTGTGGCCGGTCAATGTAAACAAACGGTCTCATGGCCTACCAGCGGATTACTCTGACGGGCCACGTGGTTGCCCACCACTGATCTAGTCTGAACTCCTGCATAACACAGGCCATAAGACTTCTTTGAATTAATTCCTGTTTAAATTACATCATATATTTTAGAAATAAACATCTAAGTTTGATTTAAGCAATTCCAGTGATAGAGAATCCTCCACAATCCTTGGTAAATTATTTCAATGATTAATTACCTTCACAGTGAACAAATTGTATTTTATTACTTGTCTGAATTTGTCTAGCTCAAACTTCCAGCCATTGCTTCTTTTATGTCTTTGTCTGCTAGACCAAAAATCCCTCTATTCTCATATTTCTGTTCTCCATGCAAGTACTTCTACATTGTGATTTAGTCACTCCTTACCCTTCTCTTTGTTAAACTAAACAGACAGAGTTCCTAAAAGACCACTCCTATTCCAACCTTTGGACGTTTCCAAGCCTACAAGACTTGCTAGACCTGTTGGAGGACTTCATCTTCCATACATTAACACGCTTGTGTGAGACTCTCACTACCCGTTTCCACACCCACTGAAGTTTGATTAGGGCTCATCAGATCCTGACCAGTCTAAATAAGATTGTCATATTATGGGGCATCTATAAGGAGAGACAGATGATCCTATTAAGGCTCATCCAGTGGCTGCCAACCCCATTGTAGCTTGATGTGGACTAACAAGCTTCCTGTGACATGAAGGAGGTGGTGCTGAAGGAGGAGGAGGTGGACTGGGATTGCTTGACTCCTTAAAATAATCCTATGGCTCACAGAGTGGTGTGGTTGGAGGGAACCCATCAACCTCCTAAGTCTCATGTGAGGCAGACCCCATAAACTACTTACAACTTGCAAAGGTATGGCTGGAGAGGCACACAACAAGCCTTCTATGGACTCCAGTGAGCCTGCTAACCACTGGAAGACCTGGGGTTCTTCCCAAAGGACACTTACCAACAAGAATCCCTTCTCCTGTGCATCCCCTGAGGTCTGCCAGAGTGGTGTTCCCTTTATGTCAACACCCAAGAGATCCAGAGGAAGGGAGATAAGAATGGCAGCTGCCCCCACAGTCCCTCTGAGCTCCTCACTGTCTAATTCACTAAAAGCAAACTATAAACTCAAAGATTTCCCAAAGTGAATTTTAGGTTATGTATAGTATACTCCTGTTTATCCAAGTAATGTGGGGGACATGGATTTTGTTCAGATAATCAAGAAGACAGCCTGTTGCCCCAATCCCGCTAGAACTCTCCCTTGCAGTCCGAAACAGCTGGCCAGGGTACAGACTTCACTGTTGTCAGTACGCATATGCAGTAACAGCAAAGCAGGAAACTTCCCAGCAGGCCATCCAGGGAGCACGGTGGAGGCCATGCTGAAGAGGGAGATGTGCAGCTCAAAGCTACATCAGCCTGAGTCAGAGCTGTGACATTGACCAGGTGGATTGTACCTGCATGGCAGAGGTGCAGAGAGGAGGAGGCAGCAGGGGGGAGAGGATGTGCATGCAGGCAGCTGAGCATGGATGGCAGAGGTTTTTACTGGGTGTGGGGGGGCGGGTTGCATGGTGACTGATGGGCAGGAGGTTTCACCAGGGGTTGCATGCAGGCAGTTGTTTTGGGAGTAGGGACAATGAAGGGATTTGGATAATGTAGAGGTTCAGATAATAGGGTATTGGATAAATGGGAATATACTATATAGGATATTAAATTCAAGATTCACAATTTGCAATTCACACTGTGCTGGCTAGTTGCACAAGTCCTCCAATCAAGGAACAAAAACAATGCCACATGACTTAAATAACCAGTGAAGAGCAAATGTACACATATGCAACTGACTGTTGGCAATCTGCTGAAGTAATTTGATAATAACTACCTAAAGATAATACATTTTTAAAATAGCAATCTGCTTTTCTTTAAACTTAAATATGGACCCCTACACAGCAACACCATAAGCTATTAATAAATAATATTGTATAGCTAGTATACAGTTAGACATTACAGCCTTGAAATATTCCAATACTTTGTTAAAATGACAAGTCTGTAGGGCAAGAATTTACATGAACATTCCCATCCAATTATCAGAAAAATAATTTCTTTTGCTCTTCTTTGAGAAAAGAGAGAGTGATTACCCTCAATCAGAGACTCCTATGTGGTTTGACACAGGGAGAAGTTCTGGATATATTGATACACTTTTCTCCATTATTTGTCTCTACAGCCTACGCATATTCATATTAAGAATATGCCCTTTTCAATTTGATTGAATTGCTGTTGGGCTTGTAGAGACATAGAATAGCTCCTATGGGATGCTAGGAAGTGCTGGGTAGGCTCAGGGGAGTCAAAACAGTAAGGCTGAAAAAAATAACAAGTTCATTATCTAGTCAAGGCTTTTGTTAAATGGTTTGTAAACTGTGCTGTGAATAGCTGCTGAGCACAGCGACATCTTTACAAAGGCTGCTTAGTCCTATCTCCTTTTCATCCGATGGAGAAAATTATAGTTTCTTAAACAGGAAACAAAGAGCTGATTTACAATGTTAATGTACAGTTGTCAAACGCACTCTCCACAAATGCACTCTCCTCTTAGCACTCTACGCAGTAAATACTTCATTACATCAAAGCTCTATAAGGAGACCTCCTCCCTGCTTTTCCAGTAGCCAGAGGTTATGTTATGGATGCAGAGATTAGGAGTTTCACAAGTGCATGAGTTCTGGACCTTTACTCCTCCAGCATAATTCTGAAACATTTATCCTCTGACAGCATTCAAAAACATACTGTAACGAATTATGAGTTAGCCATAATTCCTGCAGTCTTCAAGTGTTTTCTGAGAAACAGCAGATTTCCTTTTGTAACAGAATCTTTTTCTTTGTAGTTTGGAAGTACTTGGTTGCACCATGTATCTGCAATGGTAGCAACTCCAAGAACAGCTATCGTTTAGAGTGCAAACGTACCAAATGGAATTTGTACCAACTTTCAAGATACCAAACATGGAATGTTTCCTGTGAAACACAGAAAAGGAAATGCAGTGAATGGCTTTTCCCTCTCTTATAAGATTATTATTATTTATCTTTAGGTGATGTACATAATTTACCGTGTTTATCACATATCGGTGTGATTCTATACTCAGAAGCCTTTTATCTTAGGTGGCATATCTGCAACTTCCCAGCTTTTTCACCCAATTCTCAGAAGTTCTGCCTGAGTCGACTTAGGGTGAATTCAGCCAATACTGAGTGCAGCTTGTTGAATTCATATCTACAATTGATCAGAGATCACAATGAATCTAGAGAAGGGGCTGTGACATAAACCAAAAAATGAAGCTATTATACTATTTTCTCAACAGCATCATATATTTTCTCCATGTTCCTTCTTTGTGGCAGATGTAAATCTAATAATTTTAGCCCTCATATAGGCCTTGAACATCTCCTACAATAGTCCATGAGTTTTTAAGTTTTTGTTTGTCTCCAGGAATGGGCCAATTTCTTTTTCAATAGCAATTTTGAAATTGAGATATAATAAAAGTGAAGAATGAAATATCCATCTACATGGTTGTTTCTTATCCAGGTCTGTTCCTATTTCAAGAGTTAAAGGTGCATGATGACAGACAGCAACTTATCAATGGAGTCAATTACAAAATTAATCAAGTTTCAGAGTAGCAGCCATGTGAGTCTGTATCCGCAAAAAGTACAGGAGTAGTTGTGGCACCTTAGAGACTAACAAATTTATTTGAACATAAGCTTTTAATTAGCCTCTTAGAGTTTTTCGGGCAACTCCCACCTTTTCATGTTCTCTGTATGTATCTATATCTCCTCACTATATGTTCCATTCTATGCATACAATGCAATGGGCAGTAGCCCACGAAAGCTTATGCTCAAATAAATGTGTTAGTCTCTAAGGTGCCACAAGTACTCCTGTTCTTTTTAAAATTAATCAAGTCACTAGAGAGCAAAAAGAAATCCATATGGGAGTAGGGCCCATGTACTGGGGAAAAGCATGAACAGTCCCTACTCAAAGAACGTGTGGGGCAGGACATATAACATAGCCTTGGGTCTTTAATGTGAATTCCAGCTCCATTCTAGTTTTGGTTGGTTTATGACCCTGCAGGTGAGTTTGGCCACAAAAAGATCAAGCACTTAATTAAAATCCCCAGCAATCACAATAGGGATATGAGGTTCTCCATATACTTTAGTGAAAAAAAAAACTATGAAAGTTTTCATGATCACTGAGGTTAGGTCCATCAGTGCTTAATTTGCAATGAAAGAGCGCTGGGGCTCAAGGGATTTTTTTCACTGACGCAAGTTCAGCCAGAAGTGCTGAGGCTATGAACTGCCAAGCCTAGAGGTCCTGGAGTTCAGGCCTGCCAAGCCCTCGCACAAATTAAGCATTGAGGCCCATACATATTAGCAATGATTAGTTCAGAACCATTTATAGACTCATAGGGCTGGAAGGGACCGCAAGAAGTCTTCTAGTCTAGCCACCTGCACTGATGGCAGGACTAAGTATTCTCTAGACCATCCCTGACAGTTGTTTCTCTAATCTGCCCTTAAAAATCACCAGTGATGGAGATTCCAGCACCTCCCTGGGCAACTTATTCCAGCGCTTAACCAGCCTGACAGTTAGGAATTTATATCTGTTTTTGCTCACTTTAATGAGTACACTTTTTTCTTTTATTTGGAGTGTTGAATCCCTTTACATTCCAGAAAATACAATTAGATTCAGGACCATTTGGCTGTGTTAGGAATAACTTTTGTCATGTGTTATCTTACAAGGGAAGTAGATGGAAGATATGTGTCATTTGCTTTATTACATCCCATCCTGCCTCTCACACAGAATCCCACAGAAGTTGGGCAGTCTATGGTTGAAATGCCTCCAATACTTATTCCTCAGATTTTGAGATTACCTTGCCAGATACTCTCCACCTTCCAGACTTCCAGAGATTAGAGAAGGTGAGGGGGAATTGGGGAGACGCTGAGGCAGCAGCATTAGTCGCAGTTCGATGCATATCACGGTCATGCAGGGAGCAATTTTCCTGAGTGTGAGGATCAGGAGGGAGAAAAGGGGAAGAAAGAGGGTTGGGGCACAACAATAGGAAGTGGAACACAAGAGGGAACCAAACAGTAGACATCAAAAATAATAATAATAAAAAAACCAAAAATGATAGCAACATAGGAACATTTGTGTACTTGGCAAAGCATGGGGCTGATATAATCCATTATCACACACTGAAAGAATGCTTCTGACTAAAAAGAGCTAAAACTCTCTTATACTCTGGGGGAGCAGGTAGAGAAATAGGCAGCCTTTCACTGCTCTGGGGTCCCCGCAGCAGCCAAACCCCTATATGGGTATAAAAATTGTTGTAAGTAATACCCCCACTTGGGAAACATCCCCCAACAAAGAGGCATGGAAGGTTTGATGTTTATATTCCATAATGGCGCAAGCATCCTACAGATGGTTATATCAGTCTCTGAGATTGTGTTGGATGCATGAGCTCAGCAGGGTTTTGTGTCAGGGACCCTCTGTGCCAAACAATTCCAAGTAGGTCTCTGTGATGTCAGAATTCCTGCATGTGTGTGTGTATGGGGGTAGGGGGGTAATTTTATATAGGAATTTCCATCCCCTGTATTTTAAAAAAATAAACAATTAATCCAACATCCATTATCCCAACCTGAAGTGAATGAAGGTAAACTAGCATTCCCAGACACACAGTCTGTCTGCTAAAAATGTTTGATAGTTACATTACAATCTTGCAGCAATATAGAGAGGTATGAAAAGCTGTTGGTGGGTAAGTTCCCTTATTATTGTCTGTAGGTCCATACTGCAGGTATCAGTCAGCAATGCCATGGCACTGTCTAAATCAGAGGAGCTCTTCTTCAGGTCTCAGAATTCCCCATGACATGCAGACAGCCTTGTGTCTCTGCAGTTCACCATTGTCTCCTCTGTGCAGCCTTCTGTGCATAGAGCCACCTAGTGGTTTCTCGTACACGGTTCAGATTGGATTTGCTGTTGCCCACCAGTGCAGGGTTTGGATGGGGAAGTTTTATGTTTTTACTCCCTCATCATCAGGCAGCTCATTAAAGCAATCACAGCCTTGACGATTCAGTTAGCAAGGGTATGGCATTAAGGATTCAGCAGTGAGATGGCCCACACATAACCATGCTATATTACTGTCATAATTCAAAACCCCATATAGAAAACAGAGACCATACAGGTGGACTCTAACTGAAGGGGTAGACTGTGTATGTGTAAATAAAATGGGGGCAATTACATCTGCAAACCAAGCACCAGCAGCTGGAGTAACCAGGAACACAACACACCAAAAGAAGTTTGTAAGTTATTTATGAAGCTCTCAGCCTTCTGAGGCTTTTGGAATGAATGGGTCATTTGTCCATGTAAGCAAAGTCTGAATGAGTTCTCCCCTGACAGCTAGCTGGGAGGGGGATAGACTTCAGGAGCAAATTGTATTTACATGAACACACTTACTCTGCCAAGATATCTAGCAGATAGAACGGGGTTGCTCAAAGTGATAAACTTTGGCTGGTTTTGGGTTACAAATCACTTTAGTACTGAATGCAGGGGTAGTGAAATGTTATCAGTGTTGTTGTCTTTATTGTATGAGTAGAGGGAGCAGAACTGTGCTTAACCTGTCCCAAATGAGGGGGTCATCCTCAGCTTAAAGGACTTCATTAAGCCAGGGGCTCAAATGCCAGACCTCTGTGGAAGTAAGAGCAGTGGGGATAAGTATCCCAACCACAAGGAGTGGACTCTCCCGAAGGGTCCTAGCTGTTCCTCCTGACTGTTCAAACATAGAGCTAAATAGGTTCCATTAAGAGCCTTTTGTTATTTTAAGTGCTCAAAAGTGCTGACAATCACTTGTGGTGGGGCAATGTTTCTGCCCAGCATAAGAGCTGAAAATCACTAAGAGCTGGGTGAAACCTCAAGAGACTGACTTGCAGAGGTCACAGAAGAGAGGCAGGTGGCAGAAGGTGACCGGCGAGTAGAATGGCGGCTGGCGAGGCGGTGAGTGGAACGAAATGAGCAGCTGGCAAGGCAGCCAGCGGAGAGGAACTGCAGCTGGTGGGCCGACCAGCCAGAGCAAGTGCTCAGATGGCAGAGCAAGCAAGGTGCCTTCTTCCCCAGATGGGAGGTGAACTCAAACAGATGCACCTCTGAACCCTGGGTCCTCACTGACCAAGGACAACCACTGTGAGTGGGGTATGATGAGAGAGCAGAGAGGGGCCCGGATAAGGAACTGTTGGTTGTAGAACTCAAGAACATGAGGCAGAAGGCACTGCCCCACGAACTCCGGGGTGGGTGTCCTGCTCACAGTTTTATGATTATGAATCCTGCTTGTGGCATTTTCCCTAATTAATGTTGGGTGACTTCCCTCCTTTCATTAGAAGTTTCTTTTCTACACTCAGACTCTGTGCTTGCGAGTGGGGAAGTATTGCCTCTCAGAGGCGCCCAGGGGTGGTGTGTAATTTTCTCAGGTTACTGGGCGGGAGCTTGAGCTGGTTCTGTGTTGTGTTGTTGAAAAGGAATCCCTAGATATTGAATCCGGCCCTGGTTGCTGCCAGCCCCACCTGGCAGAAGGGTTGCATCCAGATACCACATGTAACAATGCAGGAAATCTCATATAATACTTTAGCCCATTTAGTTTGCCAGTGCTCTGGCCCTGACAAAAATTGCCCTCTGCTCATAACTTTGCTTGCAAAAACTTGAAAAAAGTCATTCTTTGAGATAGGGGATTACCCCAATGAAGCTCTCTTGTTTTGCCTTACATTGCATAGAATGGATAGGATTCTTTGGTTGTGAACTTGATAAATTTGATTATCAGGGCTCTGGATTTAGCCTCAGCGGTGGGTCTTGGGGCCAGAGACCTGTGGGTTCTTTCACTATCAAATATTAAGTCACCAAGAATTTCTATTAAAAGTCTGAGGATTGCCTTGTTCTGCTCCTTCAGGGACTGCTATGATTCTAAGTTTGTGTCTGCATGATTTGCCTTTCAGATCAGTCTATTTAGCTTTAATTTATTTTCTATCCCTGAGGTGTTTCTCACTTAGGGCAGCCATGCCCTTCATTTTACCTTCTGACAGCCCTTGGCCTCTGACCTCCTACCTGATAGTAGTTGCAAGGAGGATTCAATAGCCAGACACTAATGTTTGGAGCTTGGTAACTGTAGCTTTAATTGTGAGGGTGTCTGCAGCCACCTTTTGGAATAGAGTCAGCACATTCTCACTGCTCTCAGCAGCAGCCATTGGGGGGGGAGGGCTTTCTTCTTCTGGATTTATGGATTGAAGAGGTGTTTGCTATTGCTGATGAGCCCCAAGTTGGCATCACTACAGTTTAAGGTGTGTGCTTTTTGGTTTGTGGAAGGAAAAGGGTGGTGCCACGCAGCAGATGGAAGTGGATGCTGGCAGATTGCCCCAGAGCACTCAGGAGTTCACTGTGCCATGTTCCGCAAGCCCATCAATACTGTTCATGTTCCAAATGAACTCTTTGCCACAACACAGTACTCCAAGCCAGCATTCATGCTCTAATTAACTGTCACACCTCACTGAACTTCCTTTGGAGAGAAGGAGCTTCTCCATTACGATTTATTGACGCACACAGTACAATATTGACCAAGAAGGATAAAACATCAAAAGCTAATAAGTGAGGGGGAGGATTTTCATTAGTAGTTAGACCTCTAAATTTTTTAGGAAATCATCCTTAATCATTAAAGCTTCCCGGTGGAAAAAGCAGAATTCACATTCCCTTGAAGAACCACTCATGTGCACAAAATGGTTAAGCAAGAGGATATCTAGTTGAACTAATCATTTTGCTGCTGCGTATGAGCTTCTAGTTAACACCCTCCCATCACAGAGCACAGTTCTACCCCTGAACCAGACTGTCAAGAATACTGGAATTATACTCTGCACAATAGGAGATCTTTCATATCTACCTATATAATGCATGTCATAAATCACAGGCGTCCTCTCCTATTTGCTGATCAATGAAATGGATCTGATGGCGCATGATTCAGAATTTGAGGACTGCCTCTTCTGGATCAAAACTAAGAATTCTGATTTGAATAATCCTCTCCCTTTCTCCTGGATAGATCAAACCAATTAAAGATAGATGACGGGAAGGTGCTAAGTGGTGCAATTCAGGAGAAAGTGACCGTAAGCAATTCAGATGAAGAGCCAATAAAACCTTAAAACAGGTCTCAAGTTTTCTTTTGACAAATAGTACTGCAGCTTTATCAATAGAACAGGTATTATTTTTTCTGCCCAAGTGACACAGTATAAATGTACAGAACAGAAGTCTAAACTATTGGTTTAAAAGCTGTAAGATGTTTCACCTTTGTTCCTAGATGTATTTATTGATCCAGCCTAATACAGACTGACTGTCCTTGTGAGTCCATTTCACGGCAGTTCCAAACAACTGAACAGAGTTTCCAGCAAAAACAACAGTCTTTCATATATCTTCCATGCACTGTAAACTGCTCTTGACTCTGATCTCTACACTTACAGTTTTCCCCATTCCCTAGCCAACAAAGGTACAAATAGCTGGAGAGAGATTTCCCACATTTCCAAAAAACTGTACGTGAGTTTTAAGTGTCTGAGTCTCAAGGGCAAACACAGATCAATATCTTTGAAAATTTAGAAATTAATGCTTCACTGAGTAAAAACTTCCTCAGCATTTTCTGGTGAGGAAAATATGGATTTAAAAAAAATTACTATGTATCTGTCCCAAAGTGGTGGATTTGTTTGTATGTTACATGTATAACTATTGTACACAAAAATGTGAGGTTTGATTATATAATTTTAAATCGATAAATTCACAAACATAAATAACACAGAATGTATCAATAAACTTCCATGCAGATCGAAAGGCAACTAAGGATGGATAGGAAGAATATTTTTCTAAATTACAGCACAATTAAAAAATGGATTTCTCTGAATAGGTACACATTTTAACAGTGGGCTTGAAGTACTCAAAAAACCTATTTGGCCTGATACCTTGTTTTGTGCCTGTGCAATACAGAGACAGCAAATAGAAAACTAATCACCACTTAATAGTGCCTGCCTGATGTTTATTATAAATATTTGCAAGCATAAACTCTTATTGTGATAACTCACTGCATTTTGCTGCTGAACCCTAGACATTATTAATGTTATTGTGATGTCATCATTCAAAAAGAAAATAATATTTAGATGTTTACCCGAACTATCCATCAGTCATTAGAGAATGTTCAGCAGCCTCAGACATCATCACTGTTAATTTACATATCCACTACTGAGAATAAATATTGTTATAATTATTTTTATATTTATATATATAAAATAAATGTAAATAATTTTAATTCCACTGTGCTAACAAAGCAAACAGAGGATTTAAGTTGCACAGCAGTGATGCTGTAGCCTAACTACTGTTGAATTTACCAAGAAGATTCACCAACAATCAGACTGAGATTTCCATTACATATTCAATGGCATTGTCCAATTGTATGTGCACAGGTTTGGCTGAGTGTGCGGTTTTACAAGATCCTGATACTCTCCATTCCCTTACATTTCATTTCAATGAGAAAAGTGGTCACAATTAACAAGACAACTGTTTTCCCCTATATTTAGAATAATAATTAACTGTAACAACTGCATGTTAAATATTGACTTTTTAATAGTGTCCACTGTATGGCTGATTTACCAAAGAAACTCAAAATCTGGAGCTTGTAAAATTGTATATTCCCCACTCCTCCTTCAGTGCCTCCCTTCTTACCCTTGCCATGAGCTTTGGAAACTAGAGTTGGTTGAAATTTTTTTGTTGAATCTTTTTTCAACAAAAATAACTTTTCAATTAACAAAAAAAATCAATTTTGTAGAAAACTGATATTTTTCAGTTTTTGGATGCTGAAAACTGAAAACAATATTGGTTTGATGTTTTGATTTTGTTGATGAAAATCTGAAAATATCCAAAGGACAATTTTGATGAAAAATTTTGTTTTTGTTTAATCCCAGTTTTTCCATAGATTTCCCTCCTTCTGTGCCCCCACTGACCAGGTCTATTAGAAATCAAAGTCTGCTTCTCTGCAAAGTCCCCTTTCCCTGGGGGAAAAATTCACCCCCTCCCTCCACTCTCTACTCTGACTTTGACTTTGCACAATTATGTTTCTTGTTAGCTGCTAACATTTGTGTTAAAGGTAAAGTAATTCTCCTTGGTAATTCCATAAAACATAAACTCATATTAAAGGGTGTTCCTGTTTCTATTTGCGTAAGATCCTGTGATTTCAATCTCCTTGAGTGGAGTAAAACTAGGAGCATAAAAAGAGTGAGAGCCTGAGATGTAGGGAAGACAAAAAAACATGACTTTTCAGTGTTAGTATGAAATCAGGAAAGAGCACCATTTTGTGCAAATATATAATCTAAGTATAATCAAGGTACTTATAACCAGCAATAAGGATTTTATTCCATTCACTTTCATTAGTACTGTAGCATCATCTAAGTATAATCTCTCACCACCTAGCGAATTCAAACAGTAACTCACATTACCACAAATACTTCCTTGGGAAAAAGCCTTCTCTCTCAGCAGTAGTGCTAGAACTCCACATTTACGGCTAGAAAGTCTCTTTGAATTTTGTGGATGGAGCGTAGCCCAAGTCAGGGGACAGGCCAATAGAGAATGAAGCAGAGCAACCATTTTGTGGGGGACTGGTTGGACAACCTGTGTGAACGGGGCTAAAGGATTGTGACTGAGTCCAAAGTATGTGCGAGGGAGACTGAAGCCTGTGAGCTCAAGAGGGATGTGCTGTGGGGTAATATGGAACTTGGATGACTTTTGTTTATGTTCCAGTGTTACCTGCTACTGTTTATGTTACTTCTTAAATAATATTTTCAGTCTGGCCACCTGATACCCCATCTTGCTGAACTTATTAAGGTAAATTAATTTAATTTGGACCTGAGGGCTGCACGTCCATGAAGTGGTAACTATCACTTCTCTGAACATCGGGATGAGAAGAGAGACCATAGCCTCTCGTCAAGGGGAGCAAGGTTACAGGAGGAGCATTACACATAGTAATTCAAATCGTTTATGTCTTAAAAGTCACAAATACAAATACAGTATAAATTAACTAATTGGAAAAGCAGTCTGGGCTGCATCCTGCCCTCCAGTTAGACCCACAGTTGTCTGGCTGAAACTAGGAGAAAAATGTGGCCCTGGTTCTCCTTTTTATTTTCCAAATCTGCAGTAATGAAGAACCATGGAACTCTGGATACTTGGCATTCTGGGCTGGTATCTGCATATTGTTTACTTTTATCTTGCTTTTGTTGGACTTTTTCTTATATAATGTTGGACTAACTTGTTTTGTAACTCTTTCATAAGACTTAGACTTTTGCAACTCCTGGTTACTGCTTCCCTCACAGGCAAAGGCAAATATAGGAGTTTCAGCTGTGTAAGGACCACATACCTTCTGAGGTTTACTTTATGAGTCTAATTGCACAGCTAGGGCATCAGACCTAATGCAATCTGTCACCATAGGGAGGTAAAGCAGTATCTTTCTGTGCAGGTGTGGGGAAAATTAGTGCATGAACAAATCATAGTGTTTAAGCACTAATAGACTCCATTAATGTTAACTCCAAAAATATTACAGATTAATAGATTTGGCAGAAATGATACAGCTAAACCAATCTCTATCATCAGTTCAGCGTAGTGTGGTTGTACTCTAGAAGTACAAGTGAACACAACAAACAATTTACAAGGAGAGGTGAACTGCAATTATTTACACATGAGAAAATAACAACATCAGGGGCAGTGACTTCTGGCACATCATTTTTTGGGTGACAAGTAATGCAAAGTGTCCTACCTGTCCACCGCCACACCACTGGACATCTTTTGCAGGGCATCCTTTGTTGACCATACACACATCATAGAATCACAGTGGAACCATGACTGCTTTTGATCAAGTATATGAGGTGCATGGTAGTTGCTAGAAGTATAAACAGACAGACCCAAGACCAAAATGTGGATCTGAACTTACCACCTGGTGAGTACTCTTGTAACGAGACAAACCAAAACATCAAACTATCACCGAACTTTTGGAAAGTTGAGAACAAGATGTGAACTCTAATGCTTACACCAACAGGGAATAAAGCAGTGAAGTCCATATATTGAACCAAAGACATCCACTGTATCTTTCTATTATCACAATCACTCGCAGCCTGACAACCTTCTTTACATCTGGGAACTGGCCTACTTAAATAGCAAAACCAGGATTCTTAATGTAGTGAAAAGAGTGTATAAAAAAATTGAATATTTTTACCATATCAGGGTAGAAATGCAGAATAAAGCAAAGTGGGAAAATAACCATCCTTATGGCATAGCATTGCATGCTATTGACAGTAATTAGGAAAGAGCAACAGCATTATACATCTATTATAAGCCTGGTTTATATATAAGAACATAAGAATGGCCATACTAGGTCAGACCAAAGATCCATCCAGCCCAGTATCCTGTCTACTGACAGTGGCCAATGTCAAGTGCCCCAGAGGGAATGAATATAACAGGTAATGATCAAGTGATCTCTCTCCTGCCATCCACCTCCACCCTCTGACAAACAAATGCTAGGGACACCATTCCTTATCCATCCTGGCTAAAAGCCATTAATGGATTTAACCTCCATGAATTTATCTAGTTCTCTTTTAAACCCTGTTATAGTCCTAGCCTTCTCAACCTCCTCAGGCAAGGAGTTCCACGGGTTGACTGTGTGGTATGTGAAGAACTTCCTTTTATTTGTTTTAAACCTGTTGCCCATTAATTTCATTTGGTGGCCCCTAGTTCATATATTATGGGAACAAGTAAATAACTTTTCCTTATTCACTTTCTCCACGCCACTCATGATTTTATATACCTCTATCATATCCCTGCTTAGTCTCCTCTTTTTCAAGCTGAAAAGTCCTAGCCTCTTTAATCTCTCCTCATATGGGACCCGTTCCAAACCCCTAATCATTTTAGTTGCCCTTCTCTGAACCTTTTCTAATGCCGGTAAATCTTTTTTTGAGATGAGGAGACCACATCTGTACACAATATTCAAGATGTGGGCATACCATGGATTTATATAAGGGCAATAAGATATTCTATGTCTTATTCTCTATCCCTTTTTTCATGATTACTAACATCCTGTTTGCTTTTTTGACTGCCGCTGCACACACTGCGTGAACGTCTTCAGAGAACTATCCACGATGAGTCCAAGATCTCTTTCCTGATTAGTTGTTGCTAAATTAGCCCCCATCATATTGCATGTATACTTAGGGTTATTTTTCCCATGTGCATTACTTTACATTTATCCACATTAAATTTCATTTGCCATTTCATTTGCCCAATCACTTAGTTTTGTGAGATCTTTTTGAAGTTCTTCACAGTCTGCTTTGGTCTTAACTAGCTTGAGCAGTTTAGTATCAGCTGCAAACTTTGCCACTTCACTGTTTACCCCTTTCTCCAGATCATTTATGAATAAATTGAATAGGATTGGTCCTGGACTGACCCTTGGGGAACACCATTAGTTATCCCTCTCCATTCTGAAAATTTACCATTTATTCCTACCCTTTATTCCCTGTCTTTTAACCAGTTCTCAATCCATGAAAGGATCTTCCCTCTTCTCCCATGACAACTTTATTTATGTAAGAGCTTTGGTGAGGGACCTTGTCAAAGACTTTCCTAAAGAAATCTAAGTACACTATGTCCACTGGATCTCCCTTGTCCACATGTTTGTTGACCCCTTCAAAAAACTCTAATAGATTAGTAAGACATGATTTCCCTTTACAAACACCATGTTGACTTTTGCCCAACAAGTTATGTTCTTCTATGTGTCTGACAATTTTATTCTTTATTTTTGTTTCAACTAATTTGCCCGGTACTGATGTTAGACTTACCGATCTGTAATTGCCGGGATCACCTCTAGAGCCCCTTTTAAATATTGGTGTTACATTAGCTATCTTCCAGTCATTGGGTACAGAAGCTGATTTAAAGGACAGGTTACAAACCATAGTTAATAGTTACGCAATTTCACATTTGAGTTCTTTCAGAACTCTTGGGTAAATGCCATCTGGTCCCGGTGACTTGTTACTGTTAAGTTTATCAATTAATTCCAAAACCTCCTCTAGTGACAATTCAATCTGTGACAATTCCTCACATTTGTCACCTACAAAGGACGGCTCAGGTTTGGGAATCTCCCTAACATCCTCAGCTGTGAAGACTGAAGCAAAGAATTCATTTAGTTTCTCTGCAATGACTTTATCGTCTTTAAGCGCTCCTTTTGTATCTCGATTGTCCAGGGGCTCTACTGGTTGTTTAGCAGGCTTCCTGCTTCTGATGTACTTAAAAAACATTTTGTTATTACCTTTTGAGTTTTTGGATAGCTGTTCTTCAAACTCCTTTTTGGATTTCTTATTACATTTTTACACTAAATTTGGCAGTGTATATGCTCCTTTCTATTTACCTCACTAGGATTTGACTTCCACTTTTTAAAAGATGCCTTTTTATCTCTCACTGCTCTTTTTACATGGTTGTTAATCTACCATGGCTCTTTTTTAGTTCTTTTACTGTGTTTTTTTTAATTTGGGGTATACATTTAAGTTGGGCTTCTATTATGGTGTCTTTGAAAAGTGTCCATGCAGCTTGCAGGGATTTCACTCTAGTCACTGTATCTTTTAATATCTGTTTAACTAACCTCCTCATTTGTGCATAGTTCCCCTTTCTGAAATTAAATGCCACAGTGTTAGGCTGCTGAGGTGTTCTTCCCACCACAGGAATGTTAAATGTTATTATATTATGGTCACTATTTCCAAGCGGTCCTGTTATAGTTACCTCTTGGACCAGATCCTGCGCTCCACTCAGGACTAAATCGAGAATTGCATCTCCCCTTGTGGGTTCCTGTACCAGCTGCTCCAAGAAGCAGTCATTTAAAGTATCAAGAAATTTTTTCTCTGCATTTCGTCCTGAGGTGACATATACCCAGTCAGTATGGGGATAATTGAAATCCCCCACTATTATTGAATTCTTTATTTTGATAGCCTCTCTAATCTCCCTTAGCATTTCATCGTCACTATCACCATCCTGGTGGTCTATAATATATCCCTACTGTTATATTCTTATTAGTGCATGGAATTAATATCCATAGAGATTCTATGGAACGTGGATTCATTTAAGATTTTTACTTTATAGGATTCTACATTTTCTTTCACATATAGTGCCACTCCCCCTCCCCCCCGCATGACCTGTTCTGTCCTTCCAACATATTTTGTACCTTGGAATGATTGTGTCACATTGATTGTCCTCACTCCACCAGGTTTCTGTGATGCCTATTATATCAATATCCTCCTTTAACACAAGGCGCTCTAGTTCACCCATCTTATTATTTAGACTTCTAGCATTTGTGTACAAGCACGTTAAAAACTTGTCACTGTTTATTTTCTGCCTTTTTCTGATGTGTCATATACTTTTTTATGTGAATGTTTCTCATCTGATCTGGCCCTTACATTATCCCCTTCCATCCTCTCCTCCTGACTAAAACCTAGAGAATCTCTGTCAATAGACTCTCCTCTAAGAGAAGTTTCTGTCCAATCCATGTGCTCCTCTGCAGCAATCGGCTTTCCTCCATCTCTTAGTTTAAGAATTGCTCTGCAACCTTTTCTAATGTTACATGCCAGCAGTCTGAATCCACTTTGGTTTACATACACACAAATACATTAAAAGCATGTTAAGGTTGTTGTTCCAAACCCTGGAGGCGCTAGAGCATCTAAAAAACCCCAAATTTCAATATAGGGAAAACAACATATTATGCCCTAAACTCATTCTCAGAAGTTGCTAAACTGTTTTGGCTAAAACTTTCTCAAAAATTCAGCCTGAGGCAGATACTCAGCATTGAAAATATCAGCCCATATATTAAACTTTGATAAAGTAATAGGTAATGGAAATAGTCTTATACTTGAGCCTTGAATTCAAAGGCATTAATCCTATTTTATTATAATGAGTTGATTTCTGTTATGTCAGATTATTTATAGGGATATTTAAAATTTGAGCTAAAAATCAGACTAATCATAGAAGAATATTATTTGAAAGATGTACTTTTATGGCGAATATAGTCTCTGATTAGTTGAAACCCACAAACCTTTATTCTAAATCAGTTAGAACACAATTGTTCACTAATGGTACAGTGAGCAACTGTCAACCTACTGCACTCATATTCAAACATGATGATTACATCTGCATGCATCATATGGGAGATGAGAAGTAATGTCTTTTAATAGGACATCTTTACAAAATAAATGTGTCTGTCTTTTGATTTGTAAGTAAACAAGTGAGACCTGATTCTGAGATCATTTACCTCAGTTTAAATCAGCACTAACTCCATTGTCCACACTAGTGAGAAGGTTGATGTAAATGAGATCAGAATCAGGCACTCCTTTGCTTTATATGGGAGTTTATGTTCCATGAATGAGAACTTATGGCACCGTTCGGTTCTATTTCCTCTTAAGTAACAGAATTCCAGGGAAGGCTGGGGCAAATAAGAGAATAGCTGAAATCACTGGTGTTATCAGAGCCCAGCTGTCAGAGCTATAGACAGAGAGGTCTTCTCCAAACCAAATGGACAAAGTGTCAAGCAAATAATAAAGGTGGGCAAGTGAAGAGTGCTTTAAAGTGTGATTACCCTGGCTTGTAACCCAATTACATCTTCATACCTGCATATGACACTGTATAATGCTGAAACCTGAGAAGAAATGATGGGAGGGAGGTGTAGCAACTGGGCCCTGGGTGGCTTTGCCTAATGGTCAGGGGGGAAGGCTAGTTTAATGGCTGGAACAGAGATAGCCAGGCCTAGGTGCCGAGTCAAGAGCCAAGTTATCAAGTCCAGGAGGAGAGCTGGAGCTAGAGCCAGGGGTCTGAGCAGTGGTTAGAAGCTGAATCCCAAGTCCGGGGAGTGAGCCAGAGCTGAAAGACAGAAACCACAATCCAGGGGTTAGAGATGTGGTCAGAAGACAAGAAACACATCCAGGAAGCAAGCCAGAGCTGGGAGCCAGGAACCAAAATTCAGGGTTCAGAGCCAGAGTATCAGTCAGGGTGGGAGCAGGAGCTAGGATCCAGGAGCAGAACCAGGGAGAAGGAGCAGGAAAGCAGGAGCGCAGATCTGGTCTGAGGACTAGGAGCAAGAAGGGAGCTGAGAGCAGGAACAGGAAGTAAGACCAGCAACAACTGTGGATGTGGAACGCTACTGAGCAGCCAAGGAGCCAGGGTTTAAGACTGTGCCTGCTGGAGTCTTCTGCCACTCAGGGGGCTGCTGGGCCATTGCTACCATTAAGGCGAACTAGGCAGTTTTTTTGTTTTTTTTTACAGCGGTTCCTCCCCAAGCGCGGTCGCTGCTCCACTTCTCCCACCTCCCAGGCTTGCAGCGCCAATCAACTGTTTGGCACCGCAAGGCTGGGAGGAGAATTAGAGCGGGGGCGGCGTGCTCCGGGAGGATCTGGAGCAGAGGTGAGCTGGGGTGGGGAGGCGCTGCATGGCTCCCTGGCTGGGAGGTTGGGGAGCTGCCGCGGGGGGGAGGGGGTGCCTCAGGGCAGGGGGGGGGGAACTGCCACGGAGGTGCACCTCAGGGTTGGGGAAGGTGCAAGGTGGAAGTTTCGCCTAGGGCACGAAACTTCCTCAGCCCGGCCCTGGGGGGCTGGATTCATTTCCTGAGGACAATGAGCAGGGTCTGGGTTCAGCTGTGGTTCCCTGACAGTTGGTCTTAAGCCCAAATTGAAGACATCCTGTAAGAAACCCAAAAGAGCTGAAATGCCTTTTTTTCTAGTCTTCATGCCTCTCTCCTGACACCAGCCACAGATGTGTGTCCAAACTCTTATGTGAGCCAAGACAGAGGAAAGCTTGCAGGAGGCTAGGAGAGTTTCCATTACTTAGTATGAGCATCCCATCTTGTTTAGGGCTTGCCACTCAATAGCTGTGCTGTCAACTACAAGTAACTGGATTGTAGCAGAGCCAGATACAGGAAATCCTGTTTACTAGGAAAATGGAGTGGAAACCTCCACAGTACCTTCTTCCCTGTGAGTGATTCCCACAGCTTTCTTGGTCAGTGGGTGACAAAAATGGCTGTTGACTCCTCATATTTTGAATCACTTCTCCAAGTAGCAAAAGCTTGCAGGAAAGCACAGAGAACGTTTGAGAACAGTGTGTTTCCAGTGAGCTTTGGTCTGCTTCCCTGGTAAAGAAGAGTTGCTTATCTGCTCTCAGTTTAGCCAGTCCTCTCTCAATTATTTCAATAGTTCAACTTGATGGAGGCTTGGAGAGAGGGGAGGATAGGGAAGAAAAAAAAGTTTCTGCTCACTGCTGCTCCAGAGTAAGCTGGGATTGCAATGATAACACATGGAACATTGAACTGTATCTCTCCTTTCATCACCAAAGGCACAGAATCTGGTCTGAAGGTGGAAGGGATAGGCTCAGGCTCTGAAGCGATACAGACAAATCCCAAGTACTTGCAGGAAGAGAGATGCAGTTCAAATATCCCAGACAGAGGGAACAGTCAAATTCTGGAAAGATTAAATAACTCTATTTTTTAAAGTTGTTCCCCCCACGGTGCTCTACTCCTGGGCCTCCAGCTCCATGCAGCCTGAGGGTAATTTGATCAGGAAGTGAGGTCTGACTGGTCTGAAGAGGGTAATCAGCAAGAGCTCAGCTACCTTCTACCTCCTCCAGGAGAGAGGTCCAGACCCTACAAAAGATAGGCAGGACGTGGAACTATCACAAAGGGATGAGGGGGGCTAGAAGTCCCGGGGTTTTGCTCTTACCAGTGGTGGGAAGGTGAAGGACTGATGCTGGGGCTGCTTTTAGCCTGGATTGCCAGGACAAAAAGCAGCTGACTGGGATCGGGAGCATAGAGGGCTCTGGAATCATTCCAATATCTGTAGGTAGATGCAGCCTCTTTGGGCAGCATAGCAACCACACAAACTCTTTCCAGCCCACACACAACAAGGAAAGAAAAGCTTTTAAAGAAACATACATATACATATAATTTAAAACTACTTAAATTTCCCTCTGTATACTGCATTAGAATCTTGCACAAGGAGCTGTGATGGAGGGTTGGGGTTCCTCTTGTTCATTGGAGGAAAAGAATAACTTGATATCAGAAACTTAAAAATAAAACAGTGATATGTGAAATGCTGAGAAATTAATATAAGAATAAGCATTAATATGGAAAGGCCATCATTAAAATGAAATGTAAGACACAACTTTCTCCAGTCTTTCTACTAATTGTAAATTAGAATCCCCTTAATATTCAGTTGCTGGCCAGGTTCCTGCATGTCTGTCCCTTTCTGGTATGCTATTTATATAAAGCAGGTGATATCAAAGATTAGAAAAATATTGTTCATTCTTAATCTATCTATATTAGGTGCACCAGACACTACTTGGGTGTCATATATATGCATATAATAATAAATAATACAAAATAATAATAGAAAAATAGATGAAAAAGGTTAATCAATACTTTGGGAAGATTTGTGAAATGTTACACTGTTTCTCAATGCTGCTACTTATAATCTTGCTTTACTACCACTGGCAGGAAGCCAGTAGTTGCAAAGATGCAACACTTCTTTCTAAAGCATCTTTCATTGTTAACATTTAAATTTACCATTAAATAATGCTATTTGGCCTAGTTACAAGCAAGTATGCACATAGATCATGGAAAGCGCAAGTACGAGGCCTGCATAATATCTAATATGACCTTTTTATACAATTAATGGGAAAGCGATCAGATCCGGCCATCTTTGTAAAGTAAATTACTTTGGATTGTCACCAAAAGTAGAAACAGGGTTGTTTCTCCATAACCTACTTTAATCTATAAACTGGAGGCCAGAAATTGAAATAGTTTCTGGTAAGTACAATTGGACTCCTCCCACTATGAGTCTTTTTGGACTAATCAAGATCATTTTAAACATATGTGGACTTAATGTTCTAAGTCTGTCAACTAATCAAATATCACTACCATGAAATGGAACAAATCCAGGACTCTGGAAAAAAACACACACAAAATGTATATGTAACCCTTCTGCCCATCAGAGTTGGCAGCAACAAGGGCCAGGTTCAGTATCTAGGGGTTCCATTTCAATAACACAATGCAAAACCGCACCCAGTGACCTGGGACAATTACATACCACCCACCTGGGCGCCTCTAAGAGGCAATACTTCCCCTCTTGCAAGCACAGAGTCTGAGTGTAGCAAAAGCCTTTTAATAAAGGAGGGAAACATTATAGCATTATGTTGGGGGAAACACCACAAACAGGATTCATAACACAAACCATGGGCAGAAGACCCACCCCCATTTTGGCAGTGTCCTTTTCCCCTCAGAGTCTTAAGTCTAGCAACCCAACAGTCACCCCCACCCATAGTTTCTCTCCTTGGTCAGTGCAGCCTCCAGAGCTCAGAAGTTCATCTGAAAAGTTTACCTCCCAGCCTGGGTGAAAGTAGGGGGAGGTATGGGGGGGCAGCTTACATGCTGCTCAGGTCAACGGCCGATTGCCATGCCTCTCCGCGGGGTTCTGCTACAGTCTTCACTGCCAGCTGCTCCTCTCCACTAGCCATCCTGCTGGCTGCTCCTCTCTGCCAGCCATCCTGCTAGCCACTCACCAATATGTCTTCAGCCCTCCTCCCCACTTAACACAGCTCTCAGCGAGTTCAGCTCTTTAGTAACTTTAGCTCTTTACTGATTTCAGCTGTTAGTAGGGGGGGCCCAGTGCTAGCACACTCAGAATTACTTGCCCAAAGTAGGTCTAATGCTTAGGCCTAGGAATCAGTGATTTCAGCTCTGCAGCACATAACAAGACTTCTAATGGAGTCAAAATTAGCGCTGTTATTACACAGTGGAGAGAAGAGGTTCAAAGTGGTATTGAGAGCCCTCAGGAGGGATGCACACTACCAGGTACACATCCCTGTCCCCAGCCTCTCTCAGTTCAGTGGGCTTTGGAACCCGTGTCAGTTGCCTAGCGAGTGCTACTAGTGGAGGGTGAGTACAGTTCTACTGTCCTTGATTCCATAATCAGGATAACAACCCTTTATTACTCCTGCCCCAATAACAAAGAGACTAGGGGGGTCCCACAGCAACCAAAGTGACCATTTGGGCAAGCAGTCCCTTCATGCTAGGCGGGGTGGGTGTGTCCATGCAAACGAGATCAGCCCCTGAAGTCCTTTTCCACAACTCACCACCAGATGTCAGGGTAGAGCTCATTCTGACTCTGCTTACATATAGATAAAATTGGTAAACTGTTTAATGTCAAGTATTGGGCTTCAGTGCTACCTTAGCACTAACTGAGGTTTTGCTAATGTATCCTCTGTTCATTTCAGTCAATTTTCAATAGTGGGATGAGATTATCTGAGAACATGATCAGAAGGGAAGAGGAAAGGGGCTGGAAAGGGAAACAAGAAGTAGGGAAGGAGACTTGTCAGCTTCTTACAGTCTTGCTGAGCTTAATTGGAATCCTTGGCAACAGACATTTTCATTTTTTGCAAACTGGGATGCTTGTCTGGAGCAATTAGACTGTGTGCTAGGACTCACATCTGGTCAGCATGAGACAGCCTCTACAATATATTAATTTCTTTAATAAGTGTCAGATTCTATTACACATACCACCTTTTAGAATAATATAAAAACTCATTCCATTTCCAAAGAAGGGGGCTTGATTCAGCCCTTGGATATACCAGCTTCTGTCAGTGGGCTTCAGAGCTGCTATCCCCATTGGCTGTAAGTGTACCCCAAAATGTGCTGTGCAAAGCAAGTCTGTCTTGTGAAAGCTCCACCAGCCATAGAGTCTGAAACACAATTTAATACTACCTTTCCATGCCAAAACTACTGGGATAAAGAATGGCCAAGCAGACAACACAGATTTCCTCAAGGGTGACTCTACAAGTTCCCTAAGATGGAGTAAATCAAGTCCAGGGACTCAGTATTACAGAGCTGAAGTATCATGCAATGAAGTTCAAGTGGATTTTGGAGATGGAATCTCAATGCTGATGCCTACCCCAATGGCCTCCTCAGGACAAAATAAGAAGAAGAAGAAGAAGAAGAAGGGGAAAAAGGGGCCAAGTTCTCAAGGAACTCAGGTCAAAAGGATGAATAATTTAGTTACACGCAATTTTTTCTGATCTTGTTTGTTTCTCACAAAACACACATGGGTATTTAAGTGATAAAATCCTCTGATCAATCAGTTTCTTCCTATTTTGTCTTCACAAACAAGATTTCAAAGTGTAGTAGTGACCCTTCCGGGCTTTGGCTAAAAAAAATAGCAATTTGCTTTGTCCTGCACCTGCAAGATTTATTATTCCAGGTCACCAAACTGTTTTGAATGAATGTTTAAATTTGGCTGCAATTTAAGAACACAATGAGCTACCCTTACAGTAATTTACCAGTAGGAAGACTGATGAATAAGTTAGGAAATTATTTTAGAGAAAATGTAATACAGTAAATGATAACAGTTCTGCTCAGAGTCTCACACAGCTTTTTCTTCTCCTGTTATGAAAACTAATTTGGAAAGATATAACATTTTTCCATTATCACTGGCTTATCTTTATATTTACTACTCAGTGCTTCAATCACAATTTTCTAGGAGATCTGCTCATAAAGTGCTGGAATCATTGTGTCAAATTCATCTCTGGTATGACTCCATTTCAGTTAGTGCCCACTAAGTGCAAAGTGAGCTAGCTGCATGTGGTTTTGGAAACTGTGGTCAGTCAGTACATTTGATTAGTTAGGGGGCATTTTCTTGCCCATGAATTCAATACTGAAGCCCCTATTACAGTTAGAGTCTGCCACCCTTACCCAAGTTGAGTAGTTATTTTGCAAGCAGCCACAATGATTTCAATTTAGGTCACCTGGGTTACCAGATTGTCAACCCCTTACTCCCACCAGTAAGTGGTTACTTGTATAAGTTGTTCGATTGATTTAAATAGGACTTTTGATTCACCAGTGGGAATAGGGGGTTGAAAATTTGGCTGTTGGGGAGTTTGTGCAACTCACTATAAATAAGAGAGTGACAGAATCTGGCCCTTACCTGCGTTATGTTTAACCAGACTCTCCTGGATATAAAATGAAAAACAAAAGGAGATTTTTTTTGGTCAAAAATATTTTAAAGAACTAAGGAAGCAAAAGTACTATACACAGATTTGAGATGATCAGAATATTAAAGTGTTGAGAGAAAAACAAGGTAAGAATTTAACCTACTGAACCTAGCTATAAAAAGAGTTGCTGGCAAATTTTTGCATTTGTGCACCAGATTTTTTTAGGCATCTATTTGGGAAGATTTCTTGTATTTCAGAAGCGGGATTAAAAATCCTTATCCACAGACTTTCAACTTGTCTGATTACACAACTCCCATTAAAATCAAATCAGTAAAAACCTTATGTTATTCTTTGAAAATGTACTCTTTTATCCTGCAACTCCACAGGGCTTAGATACACTGTCAGAAAAGAACCCATGCTGACATAAGGATTTGATCATTTTCTATGCAGCCAGAAATGAGCATCAGTGCGATGATATGGGCTATTTCTAATCTCCTAAGCACCAATAAGTAGTTTCCTCAAACTGCATACTTTCATGGGAAGCAGCTCAAGTAAATGGGGGCCAGTGATACTGATTTGTGAAAATTTCATTTTTAAGTTTAAGTTCTACAAAACGTAAAAACACAGGAGTCCAAAATAAATCAGCTGGCATCTGCCGCACCCCCATTCTTCAGATTTCCCTCTTCAAATCTCACTATGGAGACATTTTTTGTACACTTAATTCCACTAAAAATGACCAGGGAATTTCAGGAAGGCCACAGTTCATCTAGACCTTGGGCTGCAGAGCCAGCTAAGCTGCACATTTCTATATTTATTCTTTTCTCCTCTCCTCCTTGCCTTCTGATAGCTGAAAAATCAACATCTGTGATAGTTTATGACACTTGATAATAAGCGGCAGTACCCAGGTGACAAGTTCTGCAATATATTAATCCATTAGCAGCTGCAGGACTCTGGCTGTTGGGTACAGCTGGCCCTATGCCGATTAATCCAATGGATCGGCTAGTTCGTAGCTGTGGAACTATCTACGGGACTTTCGCTGTTTAGGCTGCCATGAGCTGGCTTGGATGTCTTGTCCTCCTGAATGTCATTACGTTTTTGCTCATCTACTGGATGGAATAAATTCCCTATGACAAGTTCCAGAATAAGGTCCACTGGAAATTCCTAATGAGCTCCTGTGCATATTGGCTTTGTCATAGTAAATGGAGATAGCTGATAATGGCTATTTATCGTCCTTGCACATTTCTCTATTGCTCTAAGGGAACTGATCCAAACTCATTGAAGAGGCCCCAAAAGCCTTGCTCAGACCCTAAATTAACCTTTAAAACTACATTAGGTTAATACTCAATGCAATTAAGATTGGCATCTGAAAACTCATTGCAGCAAATAACATAACCCTTTGATTTGTAATTTCTCTTCCATTGTGATGCCCAAATTTTTTTTTATTCCTATGGCCAAGACAATTTAAACAGTATTGGAAACAGTTATTCAAAAATAAGCAGCGATAAAATTGTTGGGTTTTTCTTCAATTTGAAAATGGTTTCTGTAGCTCTGTTGTAAACGTATTACATAATAACAGAGAACCCATGTTCTCCATGTTTTAAAATAAATCAATATTTGGGTGTTGAGTGGGAAAGCAGTACAAAAAAATTGGGCATGGGATTTTTCAGTTTTCTTCCTACATTTTAGCCTCAGAATGTCAGTTTCTCTTACATTTAATCCTATTCTACTGCAACCATACACAGATCATTTTAGACATGTCTTAAAGCAATAGTGTTAGTAGCACTCAAATTCAGCCTGGAAATAATCTATTTGCATGTTGTGGTTGCTGCACTGCAGCTGAACACGTCACAGTCTCAAATTAGATGGATGGCAAGGTAGATAATGCAGTCTTCAAACACAGCTATAATGTCAATGTCTTTCATTTGCATAAATGGCAAGGATTTTGATTTGCAACACACAGTATTTCTAAAACTAGTTGAACTGCCCATCGGTGTCATTTCAATGAGAGAATTCTTATTCTACACAGAGATTTATGTTAATAATAATATGAGCATTAAAACAAAACCCAATAAATTCAAAGACATTTTCACAGAAATTTTCTGCAACACCCTTAACTGAGAGTCCCAACAAGTCTCCTTATGCTTGACAGCAATACAATGTTCTCTATGAAGAAGTCCCACAGCAGATGTGACGTTGAGCTCATTATCTAAGATAACACTTTAGGAATATAACAAATAATATACTTCTTTTGATGAAGGTTCATAACCCCTATTAATGCTAACATAAATCATCTATACACATCACAAGGATACTACAGGCTTGATCTGCTCTCACACTAATATAAGTCGGGAGTTAATGCCACTGAATCCGGAATAACTCCTCTGAAGTCAATGAAGTTACACTGGCGCAGTAGTTAAAATAGATTGAAACAAGATGGGGAACTCCACTATGTCTTCTCATCGACAATGTACTGGCTGATCAGACTTCAGTTCTTATGTGAGACTGGATGCTGCTAAGTAGAAATTCAGACTACCGTCCGCACTGCTGTTGGGATTTGTATATGCAAAGCAATGGAAGGACAAGACCAATTTCCTGTAGAAGAATTGGGAGGCTCCAGCCACAATGTGAATTTTTTCTTCTTTGTCCGTCTCTAATACATGACTTTGTTATAGGGCAGAGAACTGGGCTAGTAATGTTCTCACTCAAATTTATATCACTCAAACTGACTTTAACTTACTCACATTATGCAGCCATTAATTATGAAAAACAGCAGCTCACAGAAGGGTGGGATCGTTTAAAAATAGCCTACAAGCATTTATGCAATGACTATATGGTTTATGTTAGTTTAATTTAAAAAGGGAGGGAAGGGAGAAAATGACTTAATTGAATAGTTTTGAAACCAAGTGGTTACTATAGAAATTACTCTAAAACGTAGAGAAAGGGATTTTTGTATAGGTTTTTGAACCATTCTAAAGAATTCCATAGCAAGGATATAAATCTGTATTACATTCTGTGGGATGATTCAAAAAGCTCTATAGATAGGATGTTTCCTTAAGTATTGTGGCAGGGGGTGTGTGTGAGAGAGAGAGTGTGAGACAGAGAGAACTATTTGGTAAGGATCATCTGTTCAAGTTAAAGAGAACTTTAATAATCCCTTTATTCAGTTGGAAGAGGGGTACATTTCCTACTTAGTTCTTCAGTGTATTGTTACTTCCTTTAAAAAAAAACCCTAGAGCAAATGAGGTTGGTTTCATGGACTCCAAACTCATTTTAAATAGTACTGGGATGGTTTTAAAGCAATTGTGTGGCTAAATCAAATCAGATATTTTATGCTAGTGTATGGCTTAAAGTAACAGTGATAGTAAAAATACCTTTAAGAAAGACAGCATGCTCCAAACATAAGTAGAGAGCATCTAAGGTAAAGAGCATCTAAGAACCCCCCCAAAGTGTTGTTTCTTTCATGGAGGTAAGGCTGACATTCCTTCTGTTTCTGAGCTCAAATGTAAAATAACTGCATTTCAAACTCTAAAAACAATGAACACAACATTTACCAACTCTCTCCACCTACTGTTAAAGTAGTCATTTAATTTGTATATATTACATTTCTTTAACGAGCACCAGCTGCTCAGTCACAAGAAAAGAGGTAGAACAAAAATCAAGTGTTCAGTATTTAAAGAGAAAATTGCAGAATGTTGTGTTATTTCAAAAGGAAAACCTCTTTGGCTCCAATCCTGCAGAGTCCACCTGCATAGGTCACTTATCAGGATTGGGGCCATTGGAAGATCAGTAGAAGAATCTGCTTTTGTTTTTCCTCTTAAATGCATTCTATGTAATCAAAGTGGGATATACATGTAATAAATGGCCATCTGCACTTCTAGCAAAATCCTCCATACAGTAGTGTATTTATAGTTATAGTTACTTTAGGCAATCAATGTTGATATCACAATGGGTATATACATAATACAATTCCTTATTTACTTGTCACCCAGGTTAGTCATTTGTACATATGAATATTAATTATTAAGCATTTCTAAGTGGCCAATCACTATAGTATTTAGATGTCACAGATCATATCTTTGAATCACTTAAAAAGATTAGAACACAAAGCAAATGCTGACTTGAAATAAGTGTTTGCCATTGAACTTCATTCATTCTAAACATCAGGATCTTTCTGCCTTTACCTATGACTGGATTACCATTGAAGAGTAATTTTAGAAACACATCAATAATCGGAATTACCAGTCTTCACCTAGCTGTTTGGTTTATGGATTCGATCTCTTCTGGAAAATAGCTGTATAAATTTATCTCATGATCCATTAAACTAAACAGCTAGTTAAAGATCAGTCACCTCTTACTTGTATGTGTTTGCACTAATCCAAGAAAAAAGGCTGCTAATGACTGCCAAAGGCCCATGGTTTTGTTTAGTTCAGACAGACTTACTCTGGGTCATATGTCCACATGTTAAAGTTCACTGAAGTGTTTTAACTTTCAGGGATTTGAATCATTCATATAATACAGAGGTAATCAGGGAAAGAATTTGCTGTAGATTATTTTCAAGGGCAGAATGTAATTTAAATTAAAGAGTTAAGATAACGTGTTCATTGGAAATCAGAGTTGTCATGAAGTTCCCCAAAATGAATTCTGTCCTGATCTTTATTAGGCATACTGCAGGGGGAGATCGTAACAGCTAGATGGCAAATATATGGCACGATTGATTTATAATTTTTTTTTATTACTAATATACTGCACATGCGCACACACACGGGGTGATTTGTGATTGCACTTATAAGTAGAACTACATAGATTCATAGTAGTGAAATACTTTTAGTGGCTTATAATCTACAAAGAGTTGAAATATGTGTTTATATAGCATCAAAGATACGTTTCTATATTTTGTTTATAATCAGCATTTTGACTGTCAACTTGCATTTTCGCTTTAATACATCTCTTCCATAGCAATAAATATAACAGCAAGCTGCAGGAAGGGCATCAGTCTTTATTTGTTATTGGATAACTTTTATTCAATAAACTTTTGGTTGCAGCACTTATGTGTTATGACACCATCCCCTAACTTATGAAAATAAATGCCATTTCTAAAACTAAGGTCATTGTTCATTTTGTGCGTGTGCGTGCATGCGCATGTGTGTAAATAAAAAGAAATATGCCAACCAAAGCATACTTTTTTACATTTTCTCTTTCTTTATGCTGGCTGCTGAATGCATTCTATTCATGGATGTCAACACATCAGATCCACAAGGCTACACACGGCTATCAACGAAAAGGGAACCAAATAAAAAAAGTTAAAATTGCTCTGACATGGAAAGTATCAAAGACGACAGAGGTTTGATATATCAAAAGAAAAGCAGCATTAGGGACAGTGAACTCCGAGGCAAAGTGAAAGAGAGGGAGACCTGTTTAATGAATTATTGAGACCTTTTGGTGTAAGAGGTAAATTCTATTTATGTGACTTTCATAGGAGTGGGGAGAGGGTTTCTAAAGATTGTCTATGGCTTTTTAGGTGAGAAATTTTGGGTTGGAAGAGTGGTTTTGTGAAGCATGTTAAAGAGATTAGCATACAGTGTATGGTTCTGTATGAAAGGCACAATGCTGGGATAAACTGGGTCTGGGAGTCATGGACAGTGAGTCCACATTGATCCACAAACAACAGAAGAACTGAAGAGAATCCTCTCACCAGCTGAGCCACTGGAAGGTGTGTAGAATCATTCTCAGCTGGAGCCACACATTCTTACAGACAGTATAAGTATCAGCATATTCAAATGGAAAAGATTATTTGATCATTACCTTAATGAGAACCTGAATGTGTCCTGTGGCTTTTGAGGACTTGTAGTACCAAAAACTCATCATACAAGCTGTGCCCGACTCTTTCCACCTGGAGCTCTTCACATGGGCTTTTTCACCTCTTAGGCCTATTGGTGTAGCTTCAAGATATAGGAATGCTCCTAGAATCAAGAGTTACATGTTATGAAGAACTGTTTTAGTTTTTAAAAACTCAGCAGAACTAATGCAGAGAATGTAAAGCATACCCCCTAATGCACACCCTGTATCAGCCAAATCCATTGCATGCAAACAAGAGTGGGAGATGGGCTGTGCTTTTTCCTCTGCCCATGTTACACTAGGAAATGGGTTAACTTTTCACTGGGACTACACAGAAATTCTGCTGGAAGATGTCTGTAAGGAGAAATGGGGAACTGACACGTGTTTTAGCCATCCTGGCCACATCCTCTTTTTCAAGAGTACTTTATGCTTTTCAGGCCATGTTAAATAGCAGAGTTGCAGATGTTTTCCAATGCAGCGGTCTTGCCCTCCAGTGTCATTTCTACCAGAATAAGCAAGCATAAACCCTTCTGCTAGTGCTCATGCGGGCCAGGAATCTCGCCCCATATGTCTTTATTGAGCTTTATCTGTGGGCTGCCAATAGTTGCATCATTTTAAAGTAGAATAGCTATTGGCAAGGTCATAATTCCCAAAGGAACCATTTCTAACAGATGGCAATTCTGTAAGCATGTCACATCATGCAACACTGATAAATCTGAGGATGAGTCTTCTATGGTCTCCAAATAGCAGGTCACACCAGTTCAAAGCTAGCTCTGGTAGGCAAAGGGACCAACCAATCTCAAATCCTTTGCATTTGTGTGGTTCTATAGGTATCCATAAAGAATCAGACTGGTTCAGACCATCTGTATTCCCCAGTACAAAAGTATTATGCTGCATTTCAAATTAAGTCCCTAAAAGATCCCAAATAAATACTGATAGTTAAATAACATTTCAGGAGATGAGGTGGCACTTGAGTTCTCCATTTCTTTCTCATGATGAAAACCAATCAGATAGATATTTCAATCACAAAGCATAATAAACAGAGCAAGATTTCAAATTCAATCTTTTTTTTGCTATGATGATAACAATATAGTTGGAATTCAAATACACATAATCATAGCATAAACAGTACATTGTTGATCAATTTATAACTGCATAAAATATTGCATTTTATATTTGAATTAGGGATACAAATCCATTTGAGTGAGGTAGTTTCATCATTTAGAACTGACTTCAACTTTTCTCAGGCTCACTTGCATTATAGATGTTTTCCATAATATTATGGTGGGAAAAATATTTCTTTCTATAGGAGATCAGGCAGATGTTACAAATTGAACACCAGCAATGTGTTTTCCCAGGGGTGACGTCCTTAGCCTCTGTTTGGGGACACCTGCCATTGGCCACTGTAGGAAGACAGGATACTAGGCTAGATGAACCTTTGGTCTGACCCTGTATGGCTGTTCTTATGACTTTTAAAAAGCCGAAAGAAAGAGAAAAACAAATTATCTGGCTCATTCCATCTCTTCTGCACTGCTTCCTACTCATGTCATCAGTGGAGGGTAGGCCACTTAGACCATGTCTAATTTTTGGCACTACATGTACAAATAGTTTCATGTAATTATTCTATACCTTTCATACAAGCTTCCACAAGCCCCTACCTCCTTTTCTACCTACAATCATCCAGTAAACTCAGGCCTTCTTGTATTCAATCCATATTCCTCCTACAGTCCTTCACATAATCCAACCTAGTGATTCCTTCTGGCAACTGCTGAATTCAAGTCTCATGATCTCTGTGCACTCTAGAAGGTGGAAGATTTGAATTCAGGATCATTTTGGGGTTTTCCTAAGGGAAGCTCTGTGGCTCTGTAATGGGAACTTCAAAGGTAGGAGGTGAAGCTAAAATCTGTTCAATGGATATTGGGAAAGACTATGTGCTTGGGTGTTCTTGAGCAAGAGCAGGGAGACATGAGAACTTAAGGAAGGTTTTCTGGAAGATGTGGTGAGAGCTGCAGCCACACTAGCTATAGTCAAGGGAGGAATTTTGGGGCAGTTCTTATTTCCCCAAACAGCTTTGTTCCTCCCTGCTTAGCACACACTCTTTAGAGATGATTTAACAGTTTAGAGAGAGATTTCTCTAAGGCATGAGGGCATATATGGGCTCTGCTCCAACTAACTTTCAGTGAGAGCTGAGAACCTAACTAATTTTTGAAAATCTCTTCAATATATTAGATAATTCCACCCCTTCTCAACAGTATATTCGAATAGTACTTAGGGACCACTGTCTGTACAGAAAAAAGTTCTGAATGTTCCAGCATTATGTGCCTGACATGAACGAGAGCTTTCTGGATATGCAATCTGACTCTGGTGGAGTGGATCCTAATGGCTCTCTCAGCCTAGTTAACTCATCCTTAAAATCTGTGGCCAAATCAAATGTCACTCTCTTGCCAAGTAAAATAATGACTTGCTCATCACATGCAGTATTATTTAGAGAAAGGGCAACCGAGAATCAAAGTTTTCTGACCTACAGGCATTGTAGAACAGTAATTACTATTATGTTTTGATAACCAATTATATGTTTCATTTATTAATAATGACACCCTAATTAGATATTTAGAACCCTTCTGTTGTCTCATGGGGAACACATGAGAAGCTTAATTAATAGGATTATATCCTTGTTTGTGAATTGATAACATACCAATTCCATTTCCAAGTGTGTGGTCCCTGGGAGGTCTGAGACTTTGAGGCGAGCCGACTCCCAGAACCCAGTCAAAGTTGTCAGCTAGGGAATTTTGCCAGCCACATCTGCCTTTCTCAAATGTACAGGAAGTACCACATTCATTCTCATCGGTATTATCCCCGCAGTCATCTACAAAATCGCAGCTTTGTTCTGGTCTGTAACACTTGCCGTTCTGACATTCCCAATAGCCATGTGAGCAGGAGCCTGAAAAGAAAAGAATAGGGGTATACTAATGAATCACGCTGTAGTGCCTTCTTGCAAGGTTACTGGAAGGTTACATCTGAGACAATTTGATACTTAGGAGGAGGAGGGTGGTCCACAGCATTTTTTTTTTTTAAAGTCTTTGGTCCCCCTGAAGGGCCAATCCATTATCAGTTTATTTCTTTTGTGTTTTGTGAAGAGATGGTCTAAATAAATGACTGTTTTCCTTGTAAAGCCTTTGAGGGCAAGTTCCAGGCATGCATTCCTTCACGAACAAAAACTTTCTCCTCTGACTTAATTGCTGACATTTTCCTTTCATGTGGTGTAGGATTAAGCCATTTCATTTTAACTGCAAAGTTGAGCTTAGTTTAGCAGTCCCAATTTGAAAAGAAAGAGAGAAAAAGCCTTTAACTTTACAGTTTTGCCTTTTAGTGGACTTTGTGCAAGCTAGTTCAATGGGGTGGTGCTTCCTTTTTGTGTATTATTCCTGGCATAACTGAAAGATAGCTTTGCTACTGTAAAGCCTGAGCATTATAGAACTCATTTCACAGGACCCATTTCCATGCTTCATGTTTTCATTTCAGATCAGTTCCTGAAATGCTTTGGCTAGAAGATGGTCCCTTTAGCACATCCCTGGTCCAGAAACAGAGACAGACATGAAACTAAGACAAACCAACAAGCCCCCATTGTTTTCCAAAACTAAGACCCTGATCCTGCCAAAAATGTGTTCATGTGAATAACTTCACACACATGGAGGAGTCTCACTAAATTAAACGATAGTGCATATGTATGTAAAGAGTTACTCACATAACCGTTGGCAGGATTAGGACCAATTGTTGATAAAAAGCAAAGGAGAACAAGGTAAACATTTTGGTTTTCCACTATCACTAGCCAAGTTACCAGGAGAGAAAGGTGAAAAGGCCAGACTGTTCTAAGGAGCATTGAACAAATGGTTTATTAACAAAAGAAAAATAAACTAAAGAGGTGAGGTGCAAAGCTTAGTGGAATGCTGACTACCACCAAAATTCAGAACTTTCATTCCATGGCTATACTAAAGTTGGTTCTCAGACAGTCCTATCTCTCCAAAGCTCTTACAAGAAGTAGAGCTCAGTTTAGTATTTTTTGAATAGAGTAAAATGATTTTCATTTCTTCAGTCTTTGATGAACACTTATAACTGCATCTGTGACTCATTAAATTAGTTATAGCTGGAGTAGATGGTGACTAATGGTAACTACTAACCATTTCCTAATCAGGTAAGATAACATTTACATCATTGGATGGGCAATGAAGGTGGATGTAAAACAAACTACTAGAATGATTGTCAGATGTGCTGAACACCTTCAGCTTTAATGATCTTTAGTGAGAGTTGTGGGTACTCAGCACTTCTGAAAAATCAAGTTTGAGATCTTTTCCTTTACTATGGGAAACATTAATTTTCCTTTTCTAATTTAACTTAATTTCAAACACACTACAGCCCTTAGTCATCCAGTAAGTCCCTAAAATTAGGAAAAGAAATAAGGGAAGGCTCCTCTGCTCTGTGGAAGTATTGGAAAGACAGAACCCTGCAGTAATTTAAAGAAAGGGAGAGACAGAAGATAGCTAAATGCCACTCACAATCCATTTATATCATATCCTTGTATCCGGGCTAACTTCAGAAAAGGGGTCTCCAAGCAGGACTGACTAAAAGGTGCTCTACAATCAGGGATCCAACCCTAAATAACAGAACAAACAGGAGACCATGCAAACTCCTTACAAGCCCTGCTTCCTATATGACCCAAGAGGGAATAAAAGGAGAGGACCAACCATATCATTAAAAAGAACAGTCAAATGTCACATCAGCAGCAACAAACCCTATAATATGCACTGGATGAAATACAATGTGGACCTGAAAATCTGCAGGAATGTTACCAAAATCATAGCAGCCTTCTCCAAAACTGGTAGAATATCCTCAGGGATTTTAGCCAGTGTGGCAGAGGGGTAGAACTGCAGCAACTTGGTTTAACTTGTCACCTCCTTGGCCTTATTCCTATGCCATGTATAGCAATGTTGATAGATTCCAAAGAAAGAGTCCTATCCAGCCCTGCTAAATCAAGGTTTACTCTATGAGAAGGAGCAGAGGCTTTCCAAGGACACAGGAGAGTTTAAGAAGCAGGGAGCCAAACTGGGGAAACACAAGGCTTATGTGGTCTGGTTTGTCCTAAGGTTTGGTAGCTAAGAGGGGTATTAGGCTGGGGCATGCATCACTGCAGGGATAATGTTGCCTTTCATCATACTGGTTTTTCTAATTGCCAGCCTGTATAGGTGGATCCTGTAAGGTGCTGAGCACTCTAGTCGCATCTGTAACTGATCTTCTCCATGGCAAGCAGGACTGCTGTGCATCACAAACATTCCAAACAACCCTTTCTCTCTCAGAATCACAATTGCCATGCTACCTACTTCCCCAACAGAAGACAGAAAAACCTTTTTGCTGCTATTCTGGATATTTATTAGCATTTATAAATCTAGGATTTTGTTAGGTATAATGAAGATGGTGGCTGCATAGCTTGGTACCAAAATTAAGCTATTTATTACAAAGATTTTACATAATATAGCAGGTGGATGTTTTTAAGAGCTAATTGTTGTAATCCTGCTATCCCTGTTTAGGTGCTTGCCCTAAGAATTTAGGCATAAATTGAACTTTCCTAGCAAACTCAGAATTCAAAAGCATACTAAAGGGTAGTGTAGTGTCTGCTCCTCTCCGTGCTTTCCATTCTGCCCACCAAATGCTTAACAATTATGATCACATCTCTATAGCATTTTGTGTTCCTCTATATCAGGGGTTCACAACATTTTCTTTCTGAGCCCCCTCCCCACCCCACGCTATAAAAACTCCACGGCCCACCTGTGCCACAGTAGCTGGTTTTCTGCATATAAAAGCCAGGGCTGTCATTAGGGCAGGACAATTGTCTGGGGTCCCATGCCACAGGGGCCCCCATAAGCTACATTGGTCAGGCTTTGGCTTCAGCCCCTGGTGGCAGGGCTCAGGACCCTGGACTTCAACCCTATGTGGTGGGGCTTTGGCTTTCTGCTCTGGGTCCCAGCTAGTCTAACACTAGCCATGCTTTGAGGATCCCCTGAAACCTGCTCCCAGCCCTCCAGGGGGCCCCGGACCCTTGGTTGAGAACCACTGGAACAGATGACCATTTGAGGTCCCTTCCAGCCCTACCTCATAGAATTTTATACTATGAAAAAACATAGCTATTTAGTCACACAATCCACTGTAACAGATACTATCAACCAACAGGACTTTTCAGCTTGAGTCTAAGATGTTGTTCTCTAGCGAGGGCATTCTCTGCCACGGGGGTTCTCAACCTTTTTCTTTCTGAGGCTCCCCGGACCCGTGGTTGAGAACCACTGCTCTATATCATAGCATTCAATTTGGGACTGAAAAACTTGGGAGCTGAAATGTGGAACTGGTTGTCCTCTGTATATAAAAATTAACCTGGAATGCTGAGTCATGGGAAGAATTAATTTTTCTCAAGCACGTGTAAAAGTTTCATGGAAGAAATAAGTCCACTGAAATTTATTTTTAAGTTCTAACTTCCAAAACCCCACACCGTATGCTTCATCAGTCTATAACATAAGGCAAAGCCTTCTGGGTATGACAGGGGAAAGTAATAAGAAGGGCCAAGTTATTTAATTGAGAGAAGCATCTTCTCTGTGAGGCTAAGTAACTGTTTTCCTGCAGCAATGCTCTGTAAAGATTGTTAGCAGGTGGACTTCATGCCCTTGTGTGGCAGCTGCATCAACACACTAGACTATAATGGACCCAGAGGCTCTGTGTAGTGTTGTTCAGATCAATAATCTGTGAACTGAGGAAGATTTACACACTAGAGGATAATGGCTGCACAAAAGCTACTAGAATCTGTCAAGGCAACCAGCACTATTTTTAAAAGGATCTGAATAAATCTTGAGAGCAGGGAGGGATTAAATGTTTATATATGTATTTGGGACTTGGATGAATAACTTGGATGTATTTTAAAGTGTCTCTAAACATATCCATTAAAAAAAAAGTCTCATACAAATGTATATAGAAAAAACCAGGTACCAACAACCCACCATTATAAAGCTAAGAGGCCTAACGGCGCAAACACCACTGCATTTAATTATAGACAAATAACAAGGAAAGTCAAAGCCTAGTTTTATCCTACTATCCCAATGCGATTTAAAGGATTTTTGTCAGTGATAGAACAACACACCATGGTTTATGGGCTACGGTACTGAAGCAAAGCAGGCTATGTTACAGGTGGAATGCCTACATTAAAGACTTGATCTTGCACTCTTATTCATGTAGGCGCCTTAACTTCAGTGGGAGTATTTACATGTGTAAGTACGTACTCCCATGAGTAATGATTAGAGAAATCTATATTTCTGTGCTCTCTTTGCTAATCCCCCAAACACAAAGATACATCTAATGCAGAGAGTACTGGAGTAAGTGAATTCCACGCTTTATCTGTTATGCCACAGTGCTTGTTTCCTGTTTATTTGCTTCTCTAACAAATAGATTTATGCTGTTTTTTGTACTGTCCCCCTGTGTATAAAACACCCTTTCTGAGCTGGTCCATATCTTCACTGCATACAAATCCCTCCTACAGATCCAGGATAACTATAAGGAACTAACTGGCTAATAATAGGTAGACTGTGAGTTCTTGGAAATCTACGTAACTCACCAAGACATCTTTGCACCCCCCTGATCCCTGCGGCTGGTCTGTGAATGGGCAGTCTTCCTGTGCCAAATTAGAGCAATTGGAAGGCCAAAACCACAGTCCAGGATTGGCCATGGGGCTTTGTCTCTGCTACAGTGGCAGCCGACAGAGCAAGTGATATAAGAACTCTTAATTTGGGGTGATTTCTCCCTACCCCTCAGCTCCTCTAAGGCTCAAGTCCACCAGAGCTGCTGTGCAATGAGACTGTGCTGCACCAGGGAATCTGGCTCCGTGTTTCCTGACATGACCAACCCCTGCATTGACCACCATTATATGTTATTATTACTCCAAATGCTCTCTGCTTGTTTGTCTTGTAGACTGTAAGCTCTTCAGGGCAGGGACTGTGCCTTCTTTCACGTCTGGAAAGCACCTCACACACTGGAAGCACTATCAAATAAATAAATACAAATAATAAAGGCTGACATGGTTGAATAGATCTGTCCTGTATACACATACATATTAAAGCAGCTACCCATAAAATAGATTGAGACTGAAAAAGGAGCAAAGCACTAAACAAAGAATCTTCCTAGATGTTAGTGATCTAACTTCAGTATTTTTCTATGCTCTCACTCTGTTTTCACTTTAATCATTTCCAACCCTGTACTTTACTTTCAGTCCATAGATATCTGACAGATAATAAGTTGTCCATGGCAAAGGTAATTACTTCTGCAGAAATAACAATTGCCACCATCTCTGTGAAGCAATCTCTGTGAAACTGGCTATTAGTAACAGCTATAACTGTTCATCCATAATTTGACGCAACTGTAAAGGTATGTTGGACAAAAGGAGGGGTCAAATGAGAAACACAGGTTGCTAAGCCCAGCCTGGTCAATCACTGTGCACATGGATTTATTATGTTTCACAAAACCATCCACAATTTTGGTTTTAAAAAGCACTTTACAGCTTCCTAATAGCTATTGTGGAATGAATGGGGCAGCGGGAGGAGAGGTGGAAGAAGGAACCAGTGATAACCATTTAATGGCGAGCATGATCAGCGCTCACAAGTATTTACACTGATTAAAAAAAACCCACATTAAACAAACTACCATTGTTAGCAGGACATGGAATACTTGGTTTCATTGTATTTGCACTTCATTGGATGTAGCCGTAACAGAATTAGAAACTATCTTTAATGTTTTTTTTCCCCACAATGAAATATACATGAAAAGGAAAAGTGTCCTTTTGTTAAATGTTCCTTATGAAAGGAACTTGTCACTTGGCAACGGTGTTAAGCCAGCTGCACCTAGAAAGCATGAAAATATAAATACTAGTGAATTAGAGTGGTCATGTATTGTACCAATAAAGATTAAAAGGAATTGAAGACACTTGCAAAGAGACCCAAAACTACTAAATTATAAACTGAAATATCAATGCTCATATACCACTGAGTTTAATTATCATTTGCATTGGTAGTCAGGGATTAATACTCTGATTAATTCCCATGTTCTCTAATGGGGCAATTGCATGGAAAGTATGTGTGTTCCATTAACACTTAAAAGGTTGTAGAAACATTAAATCCACATCCTAGGTCCTTTTTTGACATAGTTTTTCTTCAATAGGCTCAGCTACTATTCCTCTCAGCCAATCAAATTCCTTTGCCAGTAGTTTAGTTCTCTCCATTAGATTTTGTTGCTGCAATTTATTTCACCCCTGGGTAGTTTTACTCTCCTTAACTGTTTTTAAATAATGTCATTTCTTTATTTATTATTTAAATCCATCCAAAACTATCACAAAGGGTTTGCATGATGAGACACCTAATTTTTTAAAAGAGTTCTTAATATACTAGTTTCAATTTCAGCCAATATATGTCAAAATGTGTTGAGTCATATTTGCTTAACATAGTCATGAAAAATCTGTACCAGAATTGTCCATGATTATATACTCACAATGAGAGAGACCAAAAGACTCAATCTACTTAGTTTATCAAAGAAAAAGGCTAAGTGGCAACTTGATGATGTTCTACAATTACCTACAATGGAGAGAAGACCGCTGATAGAAGATCTCTCTAATCCAGTAGACAAAATATTAGAAAACCTAATGACTGGAAGTTGAAGTCGGCAAAGCTGAAACTGAAATAAAATGCAAATGTTTGGCAGTCAGGGTAATTAACTATTGGAAAAGATAATCCAGTTATGTAATTTTTGTCATCATTAGAGGTCTTTAAATCAAGACTAGATCTGTTTCTAAGAGATATGGTCCAGTTCAACCAACAGTTATTGAACCAAATGCAGGAATTATTGGGTGAAATATGTGTTCTGTGTTAAACAGGAGGTCAGGATAGATGTTCACAATGGTCCCATCTGGCCATACAATTTATGAATCTAGGAATTTAATAGGTATTATAAAGGATATGACTGCTTAGCTTGTTACCAAAATTAGTGATAGAAAATCTGGATGTTTATACAAATTATCCATCTGGCATCTCCAAAATAAGACTGAAAATATCACAAGAACAGATTTCCTCAAGAGATTCTAGTTAGCTTAAAAAGAAAGTTGTTCCCCTGGTTTATTCAGACTATTTCAGAATCTCTGCTTCGGCATTTAGATGGAATAAAAAAGTTCAGAAACACATTAAAATTAAAATTTCTTTTAAAAACATTATCCACATTTTTTAGAACCCTATAAATAGTTTGGTTGGGACCATTTCCAGGGCTGGGCAAAGGTTCCACACATCAGGGTTAGATGCCTATGCAAGAGAGTAAGGAGGAGTCTGAACCACCCCTATCTCCCTGCACAGGCTAGCTAGAGCTTTGTTTTGGGAGTACAGATAAGCAAGCAGATGTTGTGCAACCACTAACCCTCTTCTCCCACCAGGAGCCGGTCACGAGATGGCATCAAAGAATTTGGACTGATTAGTTCTCAAAAATCTATTCATTTTCTAAAATTTTAGCTAAAATTGTATGTTTCTTCCTTTCAACTGGGTATCTTCAAAATATACTTTTCAAGCACCATCTTCAATTTAATGGAAAATCAATTAATAAATATAATCATGAAAATGAGCCATGATATGATCCAGAATCTCGGGGAAATTGCAAGGGAGGAGTAGTATTTGACATAGCATTATACTAATTACGGCTCCATCATAAAATATTTAACACTTAGCTCCTTAACAAGCACATCCGTTTGTCCCTTGTTTTCCATTCTTAATTGTACTTTGTCATGGTTTCAATCTCATCACCTGAATTCCAAGACCATAGGAACTAAAATATTCCGAGCCTTCTTCCTAAAAGCCCCAAAAATGTATTTGTAGTAATCTTGTATTTTGATATGATTAAACATGATTATTTAATTTTTCAAAGTAAAAGCTAATTAAAGTGAATGGGGGCAACACACACCTCAGAATTATTGGGTAAATCTATAGGCATCTCTAGGATTAGAAAGACAGAACTTTAAGTCACTTTCAAAAGGTTTCCTTTGAAACCATATGACTAGAAATATATTTTTTCTTAAAATGAAAGCTTGAGTTCTGCAGAACGTTAATCTATCACAGAGGCCAGAATAATTAATCAAAGGCGGAGAGTTTGACACCAATAGGATAGATAATTCAGATCTCTAGATAATTCAGATCTCTGCATTTTTTTCCCCTGTGACACTTCCTCCATCATCACTTTCGCTGTGAGGAAACATTACTGTAAGGTTCAATTGTGTATGTGTGTTTTTTAAAACACCATTAGTTCAAAAGAGCATTTTTCCTCAAATCCCGCACTGATATGTCCCAAGGACACAGCATCTAGTGAAGGGCTTTCATCACAATTTGTGATGCATAAAGGTAATGATATGTCAGCAGAGAGAATGTGAAAAATGCACCTTGTTTTGAAAGCAATGCTTAAAAAATTGCAATGACTCTTAAGCAAAAAGTACAAAAGTACAAAACTTGTAAGCTGAGTACAGTTTCCTCCCATATTCCCTTTCAACTTCACCCATCAACCTCCCCAGTGTCCATGCTGCCCTTTTCTTCTCCTTACCTAGAGGACAAGGAGGGTAGTAATGGGAAAGCAATATAGTTTGTAGTGGGCCTGTGGAATTCACAACTGGAAGAAACTAGAGTATACTAGAGAGTAGACACAGATGATAAATATACCCTGACTAAACTAAAAAAACCTTAAAGAACTTATGTGAGTTTGCTCTTCATGTAAGACAATAACTAAATTCATGTAGAGGTTTTCAAAAGTTGTGGAAATGTGGAACAAGATCTGTTTGACAACAAAATACCCCAAAGATGGCGGGGGAAGGAAATATAATTAGGCTTTCATTACACAAGGCAGTCATGATTTTCTAATTTATCTCTTGGTATCCACTATTTAAAAGTAGGATCTTTTTTGGTCTGACTTTCTCAAACTGTTTCATAAAGTAAACCAAAGTAGTCCCTAACATCACAGTATAGCAAGGATGGCAATGAGAGAAAAATCATATTATGAAATTCACACTCTTCCAAATTATGTACAATGAAGAATTTTCATCTGTGGTTTCTATGAGAAATGCTTGTAGCTGTTTAAATTTTTCACACCTGCATAGTCACATGTATTTTGAAATATGAGACCCTTAACCCCCAAGTCCAGCCACTATTCACTAAATAAAAGAACCGGAGCAGCATAAAAGCACCCTAAAAAGCTCTGTATCTGGCCAGGATAAGATTTCCCTGGTATAGGAACTGTAGAAGACAGCTGAAAAGTTGGCTTTTGAGGATCTTCCTTCCAAGCCCCCAGGGCCGGCTCCAGACCCCAGCGCGCCAAGAGCACGCTTGGGGTGGCATTTTGCCGGCAGGGCGGCAGGCGGCTCCGGTGGACCCTGCGGGAGGTCCACTGGAGCCGCGGGACCAGCGGACCTCCTGCAGGCATGACTGCGGAGGGTTCGCTGGTCCCGCAGCTCGGGTGGACCTCCCGCAGGTGTGCCTGCGGATGCTCCACCGGAGCCGCGGGACCAACGCGCCCTCCGCAGGCACTTCCGCAAGAGGTCCCCCGGAACCGCGGGACCGGCGACCGGCAGCGCGCCCCCCGCGGCGTGCCGCACTGCTTGGGGCGGCCAAATTCCTAGAGCCACCCCTGCAAGACCAAATGCAGAGTTGTATTGGTGGGGTGGGCAGAAAATCTCTGTAGGCAATGCTGGTTTCTTTAGGGTAGTCCAAGGAAGCTAAGTTTTGACTGGGCCTCTCCAGCCTCTGGAGTAGCAACCTTCCTCTCCCTGGGCTAGGAGCTCTGTGCTGTGCCTGTTAGGGTAGGTGTACACAGCAGTCATGAGCAGGGCCGCCCAAAGGGGGAGGGGCAAGTGGGGCAATTTGCCCCAGGTCCTGCAGGGGCCCCCACGAGAGTTTTTCAGGGCCCCTGGAGCGGGGTCCTTCACTTGCTCCAGGAGCCTCAGAAAACTCTCACAGGGCCCCTGAGCTTCTTCCACTCTGGGTCTTCAGCGGCAATTCAGAGGCAGGGGGTCCTTCCACTCCGGGACCCGCCGGCGAAGTGCCGGGTCTTTGGCGGCAATTCGGCAGCGGGGACCCCAGGCCCCCTGAATCCTCTGGGCAGCCCTAGTCGTGGGGTGTGATTGCAGCTCATGTAGACATACCCAAGCTAGTGATAGTCTAGTTAGCTTGGGTACTGGAGCACTGAAGCCATGCCAGCATGGGCTACACAAGCCCATCCAGAACCCTAGATATTTGTCCAGCCTTCAAAAGGGAAAAGGTAACAAATAATGTTCACAAATCAGAGGTCGACACTGATTCTGAATCTTTATTCAGTTTCAATCAACCTTACAAGTGAAATACAATGTAGAATTTAGGTTTCAACAAAACAAGTATGTTGATTAGATTACTGTCTGCACGCCAAACTTATCTGGAGTGTGGATAATACTGTGCAGATGAGAGAGGTTGAAACTGTGATGGTGTTGCTATAAGTGGTTAGGCATCAGTGTATTTAAAATCTTTAGCAATACTTGTATGAACTTGGGTGGAGGAGAATCTAAAAAGAAGCCCAAAGCTGATTAAAGTAAATCTCTTGACCCCTAACAACTTTTCATCTCTCAGTGCTCAAAAGGAATAAGACTCAGGATTATCCCATTCCACAGTGTGAAATTACAAATCTCTTTATCCAGCCTGGACATAATGCCATAGTGAGCAGAAAGGAACAAAATGATTAAAAGATGCAACTAATGCCCTGAGCAGCCTTCCACTCACCTTTGATCCCTCAGCGGAATGGTCAATAGGTAAATACAAAAATCTGACTCCTAGTGGAAGGTACGGACATCAGCAACCTTTTAATCACTAGATATCTCAAAGCAACATGTAGCTTTTAGTACTTTAAATTTCTCCCTTATTTGGGTTCTATTGCATTATTGTTTGTTCTTATACAGTGAGAGGTGATGAACAGTATACCTAAAAATCTAGCATGAGTGGTGTGATTCAAGACCTTTGCAAAGCAAAGTAAATTGCATTTGAAACTGTATGTTAAAGCATCAGGAGTTTCCTTATTCATAATTACGTATATTTCCTAACCTGATGAAGTAGTTTTTGTGATTATGCCATCTCACAAACAGCAGAAGTTTTATCACTAGATAAAATTGTTTAGACAAAAATAATTTAATAGTTCATGAAATGTGTTAGTTATCCCCATTTAATATCAGTCCAATTCAGTAGAATTTCTATATTGCAGTATGTGATGATAGTTATTAATTATTATTAACGGAACATATCATCAAATGTTCTCAAAGTACTTTATAAATAGTCATAATTTCTTGCAATACCTTCCGAGGTAGGTAAGTATTAGTACATCCATTTTACAAATGACTAAATTGTGGAACAGAGCAGTAAATGCCCAGGTTACACCATGAGTTAATATCATAGCTAAGAGTCCTTTCTCCCAATTCCTTTTCTAAACACTAGACCACAATCTGTTCACATTAAAAACATGTTTAGCAAAGCCACATAAGTCCATCAACTATGTAAGGAACAAAACATTATTTGACAAACTTTGGAAGATATAATGGCCTGAGGTGGGACAGGCTAACAAACTGGACGCATGGGGGATTACAAGACTCCCATTGACATAATGAGCGATAATTTAGATCTGGCCGTAAATATGTAGAGGAATATTTGCTTAAAAATGAAGACCAGTTACTCTCAACAACTTTCCTATTCCCAAAATGCATCTTAGGAAAGGGTTGTTCCTGGAACATTTAGTACTAGTCAAAACCTGGATGGGATTTCAGACGATCACTCCCATCAGCAGCCAAAAGAATACAAGGAACATAAAGGGTGAAAATCCTGACCCATTGCCTTTAATGGAACTAGGATTTCATTCAAAAGTCTGACATGCTTTGGAAATAGGTTCAACTAATACATTTACTTGCCTTAAATGTGATTCTCCAGTGATTCAAAATAAGAAAAAGTGGATTTTTGTAACCCGCAGTAGCTACCCTTCTCTGAGAAAACTATGAACTGATCCTGGATAAAATGAAAACCAACTCAAAGCTCCCCACAAAACTCATACTCCTCTGACTCAAACTCTCATTAAAAAGTTACACAAAATCTTTCCTGATGTTTTTCATACAAAACCCTTTTTGAAGCTAATCATACATTGCTGTATGTGGCGGGCTAACTTAAAACAATATTTTTAAAAGTTCCTCTGCATTTCATATGTTTTGGCTGGGACCAGAAACAAAGGTGCCCAAATTCCACAGTATTTTTGCTACCTTTTTGCTGACCAAATAGGTCTAATTTGTTTGGAGAAGATCCAAGTAGACATCCACATTTTGGGTGATTATCCAAAATGATTCTACAAATTTTTCAAGGTTTACATAGCAATAGATCATGTATTGTATACACAGTAATAAATTTGGAATACTGCATTACAGCCCAGCTAAATAAATCTCTCTCCAACTGGCAATTTCACCCCTTAAAACTTTGTTTGTGCATTAAGAGGCAATCTCCTGTTTTCAGAACTCACCCTGAATAACTGGGCTGGGTGGTGAGTAGTTCTTCAGGGGGTTAGAGTGGAAGGAATTCTCTTCACCTGGGCTGTGGTGTTGTGGAAGAGCTACTATGTGGCTGCAACTTCAGCCGCATGGATGGATTAGCTGTGTAGCCCTGGTTTTGCACCTACATAGGTATCTCTGTCCAGGAAATCTGAGTAATGGTGGATCCACATGTCTCCAAATGGTCATTGCATGGAACCATGCAGGGACCCTTCACAGAGCTGGGCTCTGAGGGGCATGGAGAAGAGGATTTAAGCAAATCCATCCTAGTCTCTACCCAGCATAAAACCAATAGCTCTGCTACAGGCAAGACCTTGAATGAGAAAACAGGCTAAATTGGGGGAGAAAATGGCTTTTGTTTGTTAGTTTTCCCCTCATTATTACAGAGCAATAATATTTCTTTCTCGGATAGTGGAGCTTTAAGGGTCAAATAGCTAACTGTTTATTCCTGACTATTACACAAAGTGACCTGTTATCTATCATTCTAATTAAGTGTCCTGTTTCCTGATTGTTGTGGCTACAATGTAAGCAAAAGTACACAACATAATAGACAATAGCAATAGTAATGTATAAATATAGAAAGGGGCTCAGTGCAGCTGCATTGTGCATTCACAATGGAAAAAGTATTTTCTTAAATAAAGAAGTTTGTTATCCAGATCATAGGATGTGTGTGCTATTTTGTTGCAGAGTACTAAACATATTAATTAGGGCTGTCAAGAAATTTAAAAAAAAAATCACGATTAATCACACCATTGAAAATATTAATCACAATTAATCGAGCTGTTAAACAATAATAGAATACTATTTATATAAATATTTTTGGATGATTTCCACATTTTCAACTATATTGATTTTAATTACAACACAGACTACAAAGTGTACAGTGCTCCCTTATTATAAGTATGTGCACTGTAAAAATAAAAGAAATAGTATTTTTCAAATAACTTAATACAAGTACTATAGTGCAATCTCTTTATCATGAAAGTTGAACTTTTAAATGTAGGATTATGTACAAAAAACCCTGCATTTTAAAAAAAATAAAACAATGTAAAACTTTAGAGCCTACAAGTCCACTCAGTCCTACTTCTTGTCCAGCCAATTGCTCACACAAACAAGTTTGTTTACATTTGCAGAAGATAATGCTGCCCGCTTCTCATTTACAATGTCACCTGAAAGTGAGAACAGGTGTTCGCATGGCACTGTTGTAGCCAGCATTGCAAGATATTTACGTGCCAGTTGCACTAAAGATTCATATGTCCCGTCATGCTTCAAACGCCATTCCAGAGGACGTGCGTCCATGCTGATAATGGGTTCTGCTCGACAACAATCCAAAGCAGTGCAGACTAATGCATGTTCATTTCATCATCTGAGTCAGATGCCACCAGCAGAAGACTGATTTTCTTTTTTGGTGATTCGGGTTCTGTGGTTTCCGTATTGGAGTGTTGCTCTTTTAAGACTTCTGAATGCATGCACCACACCCAGTCCCGATCAGTTTTTGGAAGGCACTTCAGATTCTTAAATCTTGGGTCGAATGCTGTAGCTATGTTTAGAAATCTCACATTGGTATCTTCTTTGCGTTTTGTCAAATCTGCAGTGAAAATTTTCTTAAAATGAACACCACGCTGGGTCAACACTCAAGACTGCTCTAACATGAAATGTATGGCAGAACATGGATAAAACACAGAGCAGGAGACATACAATTCCCCCGCAAGGAGGTCAGTCACAAATTTAATTAATGCATTATTTTTTTAATGAGCATCATCAGCATGGAAGCATGTCCTCTGGAATTGTGGCCAAAGAATGAAGGGGCATACCAATGTTTAGCAGATCTGACATGTAAATACCTTGCAACATTGGCTACAAAAGTGCCATGCGAATGTCTGTTCTCACTTTCAGGTGACATTGTAAATAAGAAACGGGCAGCAGTATCTCCCATAAATGTAAACAAACTTGTTTCTCTTAGTGATTGGCTGAACAAGAAGTAGGTCCGAGTGGACTTGTAAGCACTAAAGTTTACTTTTTTTTAGTGCAGTTATGTAACAACAACAAAAATCTACATTTGTAAGTTATATATACAGAGAGAGAGAGAGAGAGAGAGAAGTAAGAATGATCTATGTATGTAAATACAAATCTCACATTAGAAATGCAAGAAATGCCTCAGATAACTGAATATGTACAAGATAAACATTTATATTGGGTAACATCATGTTCTAAGAGGAGCTTGGTAAAATTTTTCAACTGTAAATACCAACTCTACTCTCTTCTCCTGGTTACAGAAAACTCCAAATAGTACTAGATAAAAATGTGTGGTCCATACATTCTATTGTTCTATAGATTTTTATATATTATATACATATATATTAGTAAAAAGATTATTTTCCATGACCTGGAATGAAAGCATTAACCTCAAGCAGTGGCATTCTGAAGACATTTTTGTCCAGTTGGAAGGCAGCATTCATTGGAACTTCTGCTTTCCTTTTTTCTCTGTATCAGTGACAATAATTCTTTGGAAACTAAATGATAAATAAAACTGGAGAGTGTTTTATTTATCATTTAGTTTCCAAAAACCAGCTATTAGAAGACAGACATTTGCCTAATATTGTGTTTGCATCTGGCCTTGCAACTTAATTCTGCCATGTGCAATGAAATTTACTGCAAACATTTGCACAGCAATTCTTCTATCATACAAGGCACATTCTGTTCTTTGGCAAACCATGTAAATCATAGTTTACATGCCCTTAGGCTTATTCATAATATCATCAAGGTAACAATGTCATATAACATTTTATATAGCCAATTCATAAATTTCTTTATTAAGAGGAAAAAAGCAGTATTGATGAATGCATCTGGGTGGTAAAATGCTGGTGTTGGTTAACTTACATGAAACAGTTCAGATTTCAGCTACATTAAAGTCTTTGAGAGAAATCAAAGCCATTTCTGTAAAGCAAAATAGATTAAACAAGAAAGGAAAGCTTGGATGGCTTTTCTCCCTAGGCTATGGATTCTTTTAATCCCATTTATTTCCATCATCTTGGGGTTTTATAATCTATTATAATTATTATTATTAGGGCGATCAAGTGATTAAAAATTAATAATGATTTATCGTGTGATTAATCGTATTGTTAAACATTAATGGAATACCATTTACATATTTTCGGATGTTTTTTGCATTTTCAAATATATTGATTTCAATTACAACACAAAATACAAAGTGTACAGTGCTCACTTTATATTTATTTTTTATTATAAGTATTTGCACCGTAAAAATAAAAGAAATAGTATTTTTCAATTCACCTCATACAAGTACTGTAGTGAAATCTCTTTATCATGAAAGTTGAACTTACAAATGTAGAATTACATCCAAAAAATATCTGCATTCAAAAATAAAACAATGTAAAACTTTAGAGCCTACAAGTCCACTCAATCCTACTTTAGCCAATCGCTCAGACAAATAAACTTGGTTACAATTTGCAGGAGATAATGCTGCCTGCTTCGTGTTTATGTCACCTAAAGCAAGAACAGGTGTTTGCATGGCACTGTTGTAGCTGGCATCACAAGATATTTACGTGCCAGATGCGCTAAAGATTCATATGTCCCTTCATCTTCAGCCACCTTTCCATAGGATATGCGTCCATGCTGATGATGGGTTCTGCTCAATAATGACCCACAGCAGTGCGGACAGATGCATGTTCATTTTCATCATCTGAGTCAGATGCCACCAGCAGAAGGTTGATTTTTTGTCAAGGCCCAACAAACCCAGCATATCAGGCAGAGTGTTTCCCTCTTTCCTTAAGAAGACCGACATTTCCTTTAACAACTCTACATCTGAGGCAGGAGCCAACAGGGACTGGCTTCCAGCACTACCATGTGGCATCTGCCACTGCTAGCTCACTTGGAACTTGTAAAAGTTCCACAGCAACGGACAACTCACAGAGTGCTACTAAGGCACCATCCTCACTCATAAACATGTGCCCACACATTCTGCACTTGCTCAGGCATTCTCTGGCTGCTGGTAAAAGCAGATTCCATTGAGCCCTCGTTGAATGCCTCAGGCTGTATCCTCTAACATGTATACAGCCATTATACAATCTGTGATTTCCCAAAAATATAACATTGTTTCCCCCAAATTAATGGATTATTCAAAGTGTGTTAGTGAAGGGCGCTCAATCAGGAATCTCAGACAAGCCCCCCAAAATGTAACCTTCCTGTGAGGTGTTGTCGGCAGCAACAAGGGCCAGCTTCAATATCTAGAGATACCTCATAACAATACAAAACAGAAACAGCCCAAGCCCCCACCCAGTAATCTGGGAAAATTAAATACCAGCACTTGATGCCTCCCACTCGCAAGCATTGAACCTATATATAACAAAACTTTTATTAACAGGAAAAGGAAGCCCAGCATTAATTTGGGAAAACACTGCAACCATGATTCAAAAGCATGTGACCATAAGCAAACACCCACTCCAGAGTATCCTGGGTAGTGTCCCTTGCCTCAGTTTCCCACCTTGCAGTGTGAAACTCCAACAAATGAATGTTCTTTAGCCCACACTCCTCATTCCCTCCATTGCACCTGACTAACGGTTGTATTTGGTCAGCAGAGACTGATAGTTCAGAGGTGCGTTCACATAGGTTCACCTCCTACCCTGAAAGGTGGGGATGTCAAACAGTGCCTCTGCTGCTGTAGCTGGCTCACTGTTGCTACTGTTATCTCTGCCACCACCACTATCTTTGCTGCCTCTCAGCTCTGCCACCACTATCACTGCTGCTGCTTGACACTCACTGCCACTTCTGCGGTGCCATGTTCTGAGATTCTGCCACTTAACCCAGCTCTGGGTACCTGGGAACCCCACCAGTAGTGCAGCCTACATATTTTTCTTTCACTGCAACACTGTCCCCACACCAAGTCTAAGGCTTAACCCTTAGGCCTGGCTCAGTGATTTTAGCTTTAGTCATGAGTGACCAGAAACAAGGACTCTCAATTGAGTCCAATCAGCTCTGTCTTTAAACACTAGAGAGGGGAGTGTCAAATGATGTCTAGGACTCTTTAAGCACGGTCCACATGACCCTGTAGGAACACCTGTCCCCACCTCCTCACTGTTTCACTGTGACTTGGCATCCCTACCTCCTGCTTAGCAAGTGAGGTTTCAGTTCAGTTTAGACCCCCAAATTCTGTGCCCACAGTCAGGGCAGGCTAAGTACAATTTGTCTGCCCTTTACTCATACAATAAGGATAATAACATCTCACTACTCCTGCATTCAATACTAAAGTGAATTGTAACCCACAGCCGGCAAAAGTTGATCACTTTGGCAAAGCTTCTCTGTTTGCTAAACACCTAGTTAAATATAGTGTGTCTATGGAAATATGGTCTGCTCCTGAAGTCTTTTCCCTCAGCTCCTCATTAGATGTCAGGGGGAAGCTCATTCATTCCCTGCTTACACATACATGTGGATTCATCTACACTAGAGATTTTTTGTGCTAGTATCTACACTGGTTCAAATGCCAGCCAAGTGTGCTGCACTAGTATAAAACAGGGCTAGCACTTCCTTTGGTTTCAAATCAGCTACACTGGTACAAGAATCCCCCATGTAGACAAGCCCTGCATGTGAGCAACTGAACATCTAGAGTGGAGACAGTTGATCTAGCTATTTCCATGAATCTTAATTAAAATATACTCCATACTGTAGCCTCATTATCACTATGTGTCAGCAGTTAGTAGTACCCACAGGCACAAAAATGGGATTGGGGGCTACCATTGTATTGGGTGCTCTACAAAACAAAAACACAACAATCCCCTCCATGAAAGGCTTATATGTGATGTTTTTATGGCTATCTGTTTGCAGGTACCACAGTAAATACACTGTGGGAAAATTTATGGCTGGCCCTCAGAAGGTGCATTACAGTGGGGAAGGGGCACTCTTCCTCACTTTTCCAGTCCATCCATGCAGAGGCAGACTTCGGATACAGGATTTGGAGAACCCAGTCGGAAAAGAGAGTTAGTGCTGCCAGCAAAACTAGTGGCCCCAGAAAGGACTGGTCTGGGTGCAGACATGGTCTACTCACTATGCTCCCAGTGCTGACAGAGCTGTATTGGCAGAGCAATGCTGGTTATGCCTTTCCAAAAGTGTAGCAACAGCTACTCCCCGGTGGGGTCCCTCTTCATTAGTGGCGGCATTGTGGGTTTTAAAGTCATAATGACTCCCACAACCACCATCAGACAGTATACCTGCTCCCTCAGCAGTCCATTGCCTCAGAGGAATCATTAGCTTGCCCCATGCATGCACAAAAATTAATACAAGCTCCTTAAATGTGCTTTGTTAACTGCAGTTTTTCAAAGACCATTCAGTTTCAAAGTTCCTGCCTTAACGAGTAATTCCTCCTGACCTGTCACATACTTTGATGTCAGTGATGTGACACATTTCCCTTAAATGTATCTCTGGATGCCCAAGGGCCAAGATACTTATTTGGTACCAAAGTTCTTTGACAAAGAGAAAATGAGTGCTGACTGTGCCACATTTCAAAGGGCTATAGATGACAATCATATTCTATTGTCCCACTCTCAGAGCCTTAATTAATTATGGTTCAAACCATGCTCTGATCTCACTATAGATCTGAATGTTCTTTCATTCTTACATTTAATGTATTAGACCCAAGAATGACTAAGCACAGCAGTTTCATTATATAGACTTATTTTTACAAGGTACTGTGTGACTGGGTCTCTCTCTCTCTCTCTCTCTCTCTCTATATATATATATAAAGAGAAGAAGAACATGATGAAGTGCTGTGTCATGAAAGTTTTATCAGCATGTGACTGGGTGACCATATTACTCACAAGTGGTCAAACCACATGTGAATCATGTAGCTCATCCCAATTAAGTTCCAGTCAGGTCTTTTTACCACATCATGCTATCTTGCATTCTGCACACACCACTTGCCTTACAGTAAAACTATTTTTAAGATGTCTGAGTATATTCAAAACATATTGCCACAATTTTTCATATCACTTAACCTATTCAGCCAGGCTCTGTTCAATGCTACATACAAAACTGTATGGGTCTCAGCGGGAGATAAAATTACAGCAAATATTAGAAGCCTTTAAAAGGGAATTAAAGGAGCTTTTCCATACATACCAGTGTCTTGGTTTTAAAGTCCACTGTACTGTGACCTAATAGCAAATTCTGTGCCCTGTTGGTAAGAAGAGAATCTTCTGTTTCTAGCCCTAACAGGTCATGAGGTATTGCTCCCTAAACCTGCCACTGATCCTGAACTAACATTGATGTCAAGAGTAATTTCAGAGGGGGCATTCCAGAACTGAGGGAAAGAAGGAAACAGATTGTTTTGTGTTTTGTTTTAAGTGTCAGGTGTTCTGACCTCAAGTAGTGCTAAAAAAGAACAGGCATTGTCTCAGAGTAAATGCTAATAAGTTTGTAGATCTAGCTCTGAGACTTCAACTGCCTTTGAATTTATTTAAAAAAAACATACATATGGAATGAAATAGCTGGATCCAAAATTATGTATTAATGCAACAGAGCAAGCCAAACTCATGTAATGAGACATAGGTGGAGCTTGGCTGGAGAAGGTATACAAGGGTCTAAAAAGTATGAAATTCCAGGCAATGTAGGCAGCTTACACTCCTTTCTGTAGGAGAGAATTGCCTTTAGAACCTTACCAAGGTGTTAAATGAGTTGTTGAGCATATACCGGGTAATCAGTGTTGGATCACTTATGCTGAGGAATGTTATTGTTATACAGTGAAGCTACTACAGTAACCCGCTCATTCTACATTACTTCCACCTTCTCCTATTTTTCTAAGTACAGGAAAAATCTTGTCTTAGTTTCAGGAGGTGGCATAGTATTATGTACAGCAGATTACTTTAAACCTGCTACTGTATTATTACAGTACCTACAACATCTCTATTAAGTTAGCAACTTTAATCTCATGCTATTAAAATTAACTATAATTGTAAAACTGAAAATTGCTGATACAGTGGAGTCTTATGTCAGATTCATCTGGGAAGGTCATTCCTGCCCAAATTAGAAATTCACATTTCTGTATTTGTGAATAAGGCAGTAAACACATACCAGATGAGAACAAAATGAAGAACAGTTCTTGGTCAAGTAATTTTTTGTATGAAATTGTATCCTAGCTTTGCCCATCCTACACAAGAAGGCAGGTTATTTGATATCAATTTTCTTTCTGAGTCTATTGTACTTTATAGAACCACCTGAACTCAAGCCACAGTAAAAAGGCATTTAGAAGAGAATTTACACAGCAGACTTTGTTGTTACTGCCTCCTTTGATTTGTCATATAATTACTTCAGTGGAACGGCGACAAGTTGAATTTAAGACATCTTTTTTCAAATACAAAGTTCAGTTATAATTCAAGGAATACAGTTATTCTGTATGAATTTTGTTTCATCATCTCAGATATCAGACCATGTTATATTTATAATTGAAACTGTCAAAGTAGGTAGACTTATAATTTGACATACCTTTCATTTTTATTGAGGCACTATCCTAGGGTTAAATTGACAACCATCACGAAGTTTCAGATTTTAGGATCACTAATCTAAACTGCAATAGTCCAAAAACCAGGGAACAGATTACTTCCCATACCAGAATAGTCTATTGATGGTTCTATCCCTTCCCAAAATCCAATGGATTCAGCTGCAATCTTTGAACTTCTTACATCTTAATCCCAGCTTTGCCATTGACTATGTAGCTCTAGACAACTCATTTAACCTCTGTGTCAATTTTTCCCATTGTATAAAGAGGATAGTAGTCTGTACTTACCTTCCTGTACAAATATAAAGGACAAATTTTCAAATAGGCCTCACTTGGCCTCCTAATATGGCACCTGCAATTTTGTGAGTACACAGCAATCAGAGGTGAGAATAAAATAAAATAGACTATCACCATTGCAGGAACACTCTGGAAGTCAGGTGTCTATAGCCTATTTTTACCTGAAAGTTAGTTACACGTGTACAAGTTTAGGTGCAGATAGAAATTGTGGGTGCAATTTTAGAAGCAGTTTTATGCTTCAAGATTTGCTCAACAATATGCTCCAAACATGTATTATCATTTTGTTTATTATTCATCCTGTACTCTGTTTCAGAGAGTACCCAGTACTGGATGCTTCAGAGGAAGATATAAACCCCCTCTAATTCAATTAATTGTGCATGGGGAGAAATTTCTTTCCTGACTCTAGCTGAAGATCACTTTATACTCTGAAGCTCTCGTAATTGTATCTTAGTGTACCTGCAGAGGTTATTCTTATTTGTGTCTAAATCTTTTTAAATCTTGCTGTAGCAATAAGCCACATCAGTATATGTGAAAATAGTGTCATGGTGAATACCCAGAAGATTTTTGGATACACAAGATTGAGAGCAATTGACAGAATTTGGCAATTCAAGATCATCCTCTACCTCTTAATTTCTCTCCTCTTGCTTTCATTTATTTTAATGTTAACTGCATTACTGAATTCTGTAAAACATTTTGAGATAGAGCTTTGTGTTATGAGTCTAAAATAATCTTATCTGAAACAGACTTGAATATGTTGATACCCCCTGATGCCCCCCACAGGTCATGTCCCCTCAATGTCTGTCTGTTAACTGAATGTCTTAAGAGAATTTTCAGTGTAACATTATTCCATATGTAGTAAATATGATATTTTTTGTGGTGCCAAAGCACTCTAGCTTGAGTGCTGAACACTAAATCACCGAACACTGTAACATGAATCTTTGGTATCTTATTACTGTTACTTTTACAACGTTGACTCCCATCCCTGAATCAGTGAAATAAGAATTAATATAGTGCATATTTCATACAAAAATAGCCTCACAAGCTCATATTTTGTAACTCAATCTTCCTTTATCTTCTCCCCACATGGGTTATGTCATCCTCCCTACTGTTTTGTCTTAGATTGTAAGCTCTTTGAGATGGGGACCTACCACGTTACGTCTGTAAAGTGTCATGCACATCCATGGCTATGTTCAAATAAATACATATATTACATTAAATAATGATCCTACACACCTTCCCAACTACAACTATAGCCAAGTCAATGTTGAGCTATAGCCTAGTCAAGGTAAGAACGCTTCCCCTTTCTCCCCTTACAACTCTCTTCTCCTTCTCCCTGATGCAGAAGTTTCTCATCTGCTTTCCTCCTTTAACTTCTCCACTTGCTCCAGTAACCCCATTCTATTCCATATTCTGATCTCCCTTGTGCCCACCCTCATTCCCTACCTTACTCTACTTCTTAACCTCTCACTCTCCTCTGGCTTTCCCCCTCACAATACAAACATGCTTTAGTCTCTCCCACCTTTAAATAAACAGCCCATTCAATGAGTTTAGAGATGAAAGAGAGATGGGCTGTTTACAATTGCTTTCAGGAGCTCCTCTCCTCCAAATCAATCCTAGGCCCTCTCCAATCCAGCTTCCAACCCTTGCATTGTACTGAAACTTCTCTTGCCAAAGTCTCTATTGATCTAAAGTCTCTAAAGCTCTGTATCAGTACTCAATCCTCATCCTCCTTCACCTGTCAGCCACCTTTGGCACTATCACCTTTGACTCCTCTTCTTGAAATCCTGTCTTCCCTGGGCTTCTGTGTCTCTGTCCCGGTTCTCCTCCTACATCTATAATAGCTCTTTCAGCATGTCCTTCAGAGGACCCTCCTCCAACTCTCTATGGGGGTTCCCTTCTTTTCTCCCTCTCTACCTTAACTCTGGATAAGCTCATCTACAAAGACAAATTCAACTACCATCACTATGCAGATGGTTCACAATTGTATTTCTCTACTCCAGATCGGTCTGTTCAAATTAAAATCTCTGTCAGTCTCCCTTACCTCCCCTTGTGGATGTCTAGCTGCCAGCTCAAGCTCAACATGGCTAAAACAGAGCACCTAATCTTCTCCCCAAAAACCTCTCAACCCCCTCATTTCTTGATCACGGTGGATGGCATCACCATGTAACTCAGGCCCATAATTTGTGCATCCAGGCTATATCTAATTCTTGCCCATTTTCTCTGCATAATATCTCTAAGACATGGCCTTTCCTAGCCATCCACAATGCTAAAACTCTTGTCCAGGTTCTCATCTTCTCGCATCTTGATTATGGCAACCTCTCTCTCTCTCTGGCCTTGGCAAATGCAACCTTGCCCCACTCCTACCCATTTAGAATAATTTTCCTAGACTGTCACTTTGACCATGTCATCTCTCTCTTTACATTCCTTTACTGGTTCCTTCTTCTCTAACATAAGTTACTTGTATTCACTTTCATAGCCCTTCATAGTCAATCTCTGCCATCCATCTATCATCTTTCATTCACAACTGAAGTGTCAATGCTTGCCTCTGATTGGCCTATGACGCCAATCTCCATTGCATTCTTGTTAAATTTTCAGATAAGCACCTTTCTGCTTTTTCCCATGCTACCCCACAAGCTTGGGAGTAGCTCCCATTAACATCCCCAAAACAACCTCATTATCCACTTTCAATTCCTCCTCAAAACTCTTTCCCATGATGTCCATGAAAAACTTGACAACAGTTAGACTGATAGTGAACAGAGACCACCAGTGGTCAAGCTGCCCAATACTGTTCCATTGTTTACTTCTTCTTCCCCTCTTGGCTTGCCATTTTATAAGCTCTTTGGGGAAGGGAATGCCTTTTTGTTCTGTGTCTGTACAGTGCCTAGCACTATGGGGTCCTGGTCTATGACTAGGGTGCCTAGGCACTACAGTAACACAAATAATAATAATAATTAATAGATGAAAATGCAAAATGGGTCACTCTTAACTCTGAGATCTATTCATATTCCACCAAAATTAATAACATGGAAAGGTCCTCACACCTTTCCACAGCCATTACTTGGCTGTGCAAGGGAGTGACTTCTATTGACCTCCCCTACTCAGCCCAGCTATGGTGGAAGGAGAACAGGCGACACTTGCCTGATATGCCCCTGTGACAGGGCGCACTAGCCCTGCACTGGATGGGAAAGGGTTAACCCTACATTGTGGGCTGAGGAAACCGTGCCCCCTTCACTCTACTGGGCATGCTCCAGGTGCACTGGTATAAAAGGGAGCAGGTCAGTTCAGTGGTGGCCGACTGCTGGGAGAAAGGATATATGCTGCTGGCTCCAGCCAAGGATCATCTGAAGCCTGAAGCCATGGGAACTGGAGATGCCGCAACCCAGGTAGATTCCAAGGTACCTACAGAGACCTTGCAGAGTCCGGAGTCACTGGAGACTGTGCAGACCGGAGAACCGAGACATAAAAGAGCTGCCCAGACCATGGCAGCGGGAATGATGGTAGGAAGCAGCCCAGGGAAATTTGATAGGTGCCCAGCTGGTGAACTGGAATTTTGAGCCAGTGTGTTTTGTTCAGTCCCCCTGCCCCACCTGCTGACTCAGTGGCATGTGCCCTTGCCCTGGGCTAGGGTTTGGTGGAGAGGGAGGGCCTGGACCCTCTTACCCAGGCTGCCACCCCCCTTTCTTGTGCGTGGAAGCCCCCATCCTAACTGACTCTGGCCGCTTGGCCTTACTGTCCTGTCTCACCAGGGTGAATTTACTGACTGTGGCCACTAGGCATTACTTCCCTGCTATGGGGGATGAACCTATGGACTCTGGCCGCTAGGCATGACTGCCCTATCTCACGGGGGTGAATTTACTGACTGTGGCCACTAGGCCTTACTGCCTCGCCAAGAGGGGCGAATCTATTGTCTCTGGCCATTGGGCCGTACTGCCCAGCTATTAGGGGAGAGTACATTGACTTTGACCATGAGGCCTCCTTTCCCTACTAAGAAGGGTGAGTATATTGACTTGGGTTTAGGAGAGTGATGGGGCACACTCACCACGCACCGGATGGGGTTTTCCCCAACACTGTCACAGTCGCCCTGTGAGCAAAGGGGCAGAGAGGGATGGAATATGGGAAGAACCTTAGCACGACTCCCCCCAATCCCCTCTTGCTGGCCTGGCAGTGGACTGGCCAGGCACATAGTGGGGAGTAGGCTACTTCAGAAAAGGGGATGAACGCTCCAGAGCAAAGGGAGAGCAGAGGAGTCACAGTTTTTTTCCAGGGCTGCTCCAGAAGTGCAGCAGCTATGTGCTTCCCCTTACCCAGGGCAGACTGTACATTTCAAATCCAGCCCAAAGCAAAGAAAGCCACAGTGGAAGGAGTAAGTAGTGTTGTCTTCCTACACAGGCTACCATTGTAGAATGTGAACAGCTCCAGATACTACAATAGCCATCACTATTCATACAGTGAAGAGTTGATAAGCAGTGCCCTGAAATGAGGCTTTATTGTTTCTGAGCCTCAACAGTCTAAGCAGCTCTGAGTGACTTGCCAGTCTGGGGTGGTTGCTAAGCAGCGCCATGCAGACAGGCAGTTAGTCAGCAGTCCATGACAATGCTTTCAAAATGACTTTTTTTTAAAAGTTGCCAAACCCTCTCCTCCATCCTTTAAATATTACTGAATATTTACCAAGGAGAGAAACAGCAACAGGAAATACAGAGTTTAAATACTTAGAAGACTAGTGCCTTATTATAGAATTATACCTCTGTTCTCTTTTAAAATTAGCAGCTGTGACTATCTGTCTCCAGGTACTGACATATGTGGGGAACAGGGGCTCCCTCCACCCCCCTGCCTGTCATCTATACTGCCCCCCCCCAAAAAAAAACCAGTTTGCAGCACATGAGGCATTCTCCATGTCAAACAAACAGACAAAAGAAAGGTCCTGTCCCCTCTCTTTCCCTTATGAGAGAGAGGAATTGGGAGGAAAACAAAGAAAGGCAAAGGTGGCCTGTCTTTCAAACAGCCTTTCTGGAGTCAGCTATATGAGCTTGGTCTATCAGGTTCTATTGCACCTCGTCTATCACCAGCCCCTCCTCTTGGGGCATACTGCTTTGCAGCTGGTCCACGCAGCATCAGGAGTGATGACGCCTGTGATTGTCTCCTTTCTCAGTTGCCCTGTTTCTGTTGTTAGCAGTCTCTGAGGTGGAGCAACTCTCCTCCTGTTCTATAAAATGGCATCCTTCAGGTGCATTTGGAGGTCAGACAGAATTGGCCTGTGGACACAGTCAGTCCTGGGGCCTGCAATGCATTCATTGCAAACACAGACAACACACCACTGGTCATTATAAAATTAAACCTACGGAAACAAGACTAAACGTCTCGGTCTTGGTTTATCTCAATTGCACAGTTTCAGGTGCTGCTTTGTTTCTCTCTGCCCAGTATCAAAGGGTATCAAGGGGTCCAAATTCCTGCAACTAATTCCATCCCCATAATTGTCCATAATGCAGCAGAAAACATGGTTTCATAGCAGGTCTAGCTGGAACCTTTGGAAATCAGAATTTAAATCTCTGGTCAGGACAAATGGATATTCTGTAGGTGAGAAAAGGAAAACAGATTTACATAAACTCTAAACATAATGTCAGCTAAGATGAATCCTAAGGCACCAATACTGTTACTTTGAAATTGCTGTGAACATCTGAAGTTCTACAGATTACATCCTGGACATATCATACAAAGGAATGGGTCCCTCATGGCTTTTTCTTAGGCTTTAATAACTTTTGTTTGATAGAAGTATTTTTGAACAGCCTTTCACCATCAAAAGCAAAGCTTTTAAAGTTTCAAATGTTGCCACAGGGACTCACATCTACTGCAAATGCAGCAGGTCCAGAAACATCAGAGAGTACAGAATTAGAAACCTCAGCAAATGCACTTCTTGGGGTCACAATAGTATAAAGTTTTACTTTTCAAGTATTGATCCTGTCTGTAATGAAGGCCACAGAGTCTGGGCTGTGATTGAAGTGAGCAGTGAATGGCATGGATTGTAAGGATTTGATGAGGTATTAAGGATATATTTTGAAACCTTTGCACACCCTGGGCCAAATTCTGACCTTGATGAACTGTGCTAGATGGAGTTTCCAGCCCAGCTTGACCAAGTGCCTGAAGTGTGGTAAATGAAATTCTGAAGAAGAAAACCATCCTTTAGCAGCAGCCACATAATGAGTTTCCGTGTTTCTATAGACTTTTCCATGGTATTGATCAGTGTAGTGTCTGTGCACCTCACACAAATTAATGGACTCCTCCTCACAATAATCTTGTGAGATGAGAAAATACCTTAATTTTATTGATTGTGAACAGAGACAAGAGAGATTAAATAAATATTAAAGTTCCTAGACAGGAAGTTAAGGTAGAACCAGGAAAAATCTCTCCCCAAAATTCCACTCTATTAACTTTACCACAAAACCCAAACTACCTCTCCCCGGTGCGGAGTCCATGACCTGCCTGCTACCACCAGGCATGGCCATGAGAGCAGTGGGAAGTGACACTGGGGGAGGAGGCATCTCTCCAGACATCCTGATATGGGCAGCAGAATCTCATTGTGGTCTCATTGTGACTTAAGATTTCCTCCCCTCATGAGGCAGTCAAGTGGCAGGTAGGTGCCATAGTCTCCTAGGGCTCACACATAGCCCCTAACTGACAGGAGTCAGTTTGTCCCACACCCTGGCCCTAATCTCTCACCTTTTGTGTATAATTGCTTTGTAGAAGTTATTGCAGCCTAGATATCTATGAAAAATGTTAAAAAATGATTTTGGTAAATATGTCTGAGTTGTGTTTGTTTCCCCACACAATCAAAATTTCAATTAAAAAATTAATTGCAAAATCAAAAATGTTGGAGAATTTTGACCAATTCTGTCTCAGCCTGGGGATATGGAAAGGGATAGGATTTCTGTACACATGCCATCTGCAATTTTCAAAATGATTGTGTAGGTAAACTGAATATAACACCCTCATGAAGAGGGACAAAGAGCTTTCTTAATTGTTAATAATGGTCCAATCCAGTTTAACAAAAACAACTACATTTTACATCTTTTGTTCTAAATAATTTGTTGTTGATGTTGCATCAGAGGTCAGATGATTTCAATGAACACTATGGAGTAATAGCAAATGTCAACTACCATCTTTCTGTACCTAATGGCAATTACTATCTCATTGCAACCAGCCTCAGTCATTGATAATGCTAGCCATTCTGTCATTGTGTCCACAGAACCCATGACTGTTAGCATGAACTATATCTGATGCCTATATATATTTTGGGAAGGGGATGACTGGAGATGACTGGAGGATGACCGTTCTATTTTGCAGCAACATTTGAGGTTTCAAAATTGCTTTCATTCTCCATTGGAACACAATCAAAACATTTTAGCCATTTAAAAAAAACCTAAATTGTCAGTTATTTTTAGCTTAAAACCTGAGCTTTTCAATTCAGGAAGCAAGAGTGTGTTCATATATGCCTGTCTGGCTAGGGTATTGGCTGAGATCTAGGAGATCCAGGTTCAAGTCTCTGCTGTCTTGGAGTCAGATTGATATAGGATGAAAATCTCTGCTGTGACTCAGGCAGAATCCCAGGCCAATGCCCTCACCCTCAGACTACAGTGTGTCTCCTGTCTCACCCCCAATCTCCGATGACAACTTCATTGAAACCAATGTCTCAGCAAAACAGGATATTTTGACAACATTTCATTTAATCTAGAGAATTCCCACCAGCTCTAGTATGGATATTATGCTGAAGATCAGAATCACAGGGCCTTTTAGAAAGAAAAATCTTCCCCACCCCAAAGAGAAGAAAGAGGAAAGTGAATCCAAACCATCAACCATTAGAAAAATATCATTCTCTAGGAAAAGTACAGCGTTTCTACCACAGCCAAGCCTAGACTGTTTTAAACTGTGTTTGTCATAATTTTCAAGTAGTTATGCAATTTGATGGTAACTACTATACTTATGGAAAGAACAAATGTGAAACAAAAGATCAATAAAATAAAAATTACAGCTTATAGTATCCCAATTCACTGTCTCAACGAGGCTTTCTGAAAACAGATTTAGGAAAATAACAGACTCCCAATTCAATGAAAACCTGTTATAAATGCCTCCCCTTCAAAAGATACAAAATCCTGAGAGTCCTATACTGCCCTCAAGCCATGGCAGAAATCCCAATTTGAGTTGCATATTCATAGATTGCATCTGAGAGCCTAGCTGCCAAATGCTGTCTAAAAAACAGGAAGAGCTTTTTCCTGATTCACTGGCTATGAATCACTCACAATCAAAATTGATGGAAATTAAGGGTTAGCTTCTGACTTAAATTTCAGTTCATGCTGGAAGCTATGTGTTGATTGGTGGCACACTAATTACAGTGGGAGCATATGCTGGAGTAGCAGCTCTGTCACCCTTGCAACAGTTCTTCTGGCAAGTGTGCAGGCAGGGGTTTTTGCCCTCTACCTCTTATCTCACATGTACTTTTTGCATCCAGGGAGGTGCTAGCAGGAAGCCGTACCTATACTCCCCATTGGGATTCTGCCTAGTCTTTGCATATGGGCTCTAGGGAAGCAAGCCCCTTGCACTCTTTGTCCTTTTACACTTGATTTTACAAGTGAATAGCCCCACTGACTTAAATGGGACCACTCCTGTGAGTTTGTCCTGCTCAAGATGAGTATGTCACGCAGATTCAGGATCAGTGACTCACTTTTCCAAACAGCTCTTCTACGCAATACTTTGGTTAACATACTAAAGAGCTACTTCAAATTATATTCATTTCTGACCATTAAAACCCAAACAGAAAAATCAAAGCAAGGCTTGTTTGCTACTCTTTCCAGAATCTGATGCTGTGAAATTGCTAAGTCTATTTAATAGGAATGTACCTGTTGAAGGTAGTGCTGTGGGTTCTGCTGATAAGTCAGGTGATGGCAAACATTCCTTAGTGAACGTGATGTCATCAATTGCTATGTCGCCCCTGTATCCTTTCCCAACTTGCCCTTCAAAGATGATCTGAAAGTCCTCATCTGCATTCAGAAGCAACAGTTTCCTCTGCCAGAAATTTCCCTGGTTTCCAGTTAGGTGGAATAGGACTTCTTCTTGGTTTGATGCTGTCACCTGATAGATGGTTAATGATCCGATGTTCACTCCATACATATTGTAATAAAATAATATCTGCAACCAAGAGTAATGTCATTAAATACCCAGTAGGGAACATTAAGTATACTCTGTCATTATAATTACCCTAAATAGTCACTACAGAAGGATCCTCAGTTCTCAGAAGAGCATCAAAATTGCTGAATCATTCATTATCCAGGGTTTTAATTAAACACAAGGAAAAATATCATTAGTAGTAATCTGTAGAACTATTCGTTCAGTAAACTAATGAAAGCTATTTTGGAAACCAACATTTCAGGGCTTATAGAGCTGCTGGTAGACTTCTTCTGAGCAAATTTCACGTTTAAATTTAAAACTCTGAAAACTGATGACACAGCAGAGGCAGGGAGCAATGTATAAGCAATATCCTTTAACATATGGGGAGTATCTTGAATCACTCAAGTGCGACTCTTTTCAGGCTAGTTATAGTGTTGTTGATGGACTCTGAAGTGCCTCACCTGCACAGAGCTCTTTCCTACCCTAGTATGATTGCTTCAGGGTGAGCTTCTACAAAGAGACAGTAAGGAAAATAGAAGGACTCATAAGTGAAAAGAGAAAAATAGACTATTGAACATAATGACAGTGCTCAAGTAGGATAACAGTAGATAAAGTACAAGGAAGAACCACACTGAAGGGAAGATGTTGTCATTGCCAGTGAAGCATTTATTCTTTTACTTTGTTCTCTTTCAACCAGATTCTAGTCCATGACAGAACTTTACCTCTCATTTCATGACTACTGAGTGTCCTTAACAGCCTCTTGTGATGGATTTATCAAAGACTTCTTAAAATAAATTACAATTATGAGTTCTATATTTTCAACTAATTTCCTGGTACTGAAGTAAAACTTGCTGGTCTGTAATTTATGGGATCATCTTGGCACTTGACAAAATGTAGACTCAACTCTCACTATCCTTCAGTTGTCTGTAGAGCAACTGATTTTAATGACAGATTACACAGTATACCTGCCATAAAGTTATGCTCCTTTCTATTAGTATCACTTTCCACTTTTTGAAGAATACTGTTTTGGCTTGAATATATCTTGCTTTTTAACCACACTGTTTCTTCATTGCCTTCTGTCTCTTTTACATTTAGCAATTTGCATATCTTCTATGGCTGAAATGGTGGGTGCATTGAAGTCAATGGGAGTTTTGCTATTGACTTCAGTGGGGCCAGGATTTCTCCCTATGGCTCTAATGTGTATACTTTAGTAGCTTCTGCACTGACTCCAAAGAATTTAGACTCCTGCTCATTCTAAGAAATAAGAAAACGTATCTATTCTGGTGCAGTCCTGGGCCTTAAAACAGGTAGTTTTTGTGGAACATAAGATTTTGTATATCAGACGAGTACACTGGTCAGCTGAGATTGGAATCTGCATCTTCAGGTGGCATCAACTGAAAATGGTATCCCCATTCCCACCCTATTATATATGTAGCTAAATATGCAATTGTGTGCATGAGAGAAAACCCTCCTGATCCCTGTAGGCAATCAATGTATTCTGTGAAACACAAGATTATCATCCTTATTTCATTATATTCTTTATTCCATTCCATGTCTATTTTGCCTCTCAATCACTGATGCTCACCAGCACTTCTGAACATCAAAATACAGTTGGCTACAGTTCACAAAGCCAGCCATCTGTGTGTGCATGTCAATATGATTCAAATCCAAGTTCTCTTGAAGAACTGGTATAGAAGGAAACTTCAAAACTGCAGAGATGTTCAAAAAAGTGCTTGAAAAGTCAAAGCTGGCTTTGACTGGTTCAAAATAGGAAAGAGGTCTTCTGCTTAAAGATTAAAGGCAATTCTATATACCTGATAAACACATTTAGTCATGAACAAGCTAATTGTTGCCAGCTGTGACCCTCCTCCATTCTTCTGGCACTTAATATACAGTATAAATCAATATACATACAATGGACCATTTATCATTAGTTAGTCTATATTTCTTCAAAGCATATTTTATTGTTTACACATAGATGTTAAAAGGAGTGGGACTAAGAGACCGAGAGCATAAGGAGAAAGGATGTAGGCAGAAATTTTCAAATATAGGGGAAGATGTTTTTTCATATATCTTTTTCAGAAGGCTGCTAGGAAACTGATTTGGAAAACACAAGTTCATGGCCCAGAGTTTCCAAGTTAAATGTTTAGTGGTTAGTTTATTTTTTCTTTATTGACAAACTGAGTTACTCATGTTATATTTGTATAACAAAATCTGATCATTTTTGTTTAACATTTCTTGAATTTCTTATCTATAAAGGGTTTGGGATTTGACAAGAAGATATAGAAAGTGAAATCAAGTGATCTGGAAAATAGCAAACCAACCAAAACTGTTAAAAGTAAATTTCCCAAATCACTATTACACTTTCTCTTTTTCAGTATGAACTATCTGGGTAAGGGGTTAAAGTTTGAGCTGAGGTTCCATTTGAAAAATTCAGTAAATCTATTTAGAAATGTATTTGGATTAGACTGCCTCAGTTCCAAAGAGCAGCTCTGCACCTGTACACTCAGAATCAGCTCAAATCAAAGGCTCTTTAAAAATCAAATTTAAATTTGTCAGCATCAAGAAGATTTCTGATAGTTTGATTCAATATAGAAACTAGACATGTCAGGAGGGCAACTAAGATAAAGTAGCTGTATAGGTGTTAATCAGCAAAACAAAATGAATCTCTGCAAAATTCTAATATGAAAGATGAAACACCCTCTTTTACAAGTCAAAATTAAATAAAATGATAAAATTTGTGCAAGCAGGCAGGCATTGGTATTTTCTTTCAATCAAGGGACTGGAACTCACTTACTGTATGAGGATGGATTAAGAATTCCAGCCATATAATTAGTAGCGGAGATACTTCAAGGTGATGGGAGAAGGAGTGGTTGTTTTGTGATCAGAACAGCAAAGAACTGATGAGCAGGTGTACACGTAAATGGATAAATTGAAAAGGCTGACATTTCTGCTAGTATGCTGGGTAGATATTTACATGCTAACAGTGATTTATTCTATCTTGCATTTATGAATCGAAATTATATTTCCTGAATGCTCGCTTTTAAACTCAAGATTCATTAGATTCCTTCCCCTAACTTTCAGGGCTGTACACAACTTAGGTTTCTCTGACCTCTGCCCACATCTCCTTTTATCTTTCACCTTGTCTTTACTCCATCCAAAATGCTAAATTAACTTTACCCCTTAATCTCCTGTCTTTTCTCTTGGCCTTCTTCAACACCACCCTTTATGCCTGGAAACCCCTTCCTGGCGCTGCCTTCAAACTTCCTTTCCTTCCTCCTTTGAATGTCTCATAAAAATATTTCTTACAAAGGCCTCAAATCCTTTATTCCTCCAGTAGTTTTATGCATGCTCACATGTGCAAGTTTGGGTGCATGAAGGAAGGCAGGAGTTAAATACAGGAGGAGGAAGGAGAGACAATGGTAAACAAAATTATTTCTGCTAGTGAAAATACACAGAGTTGGCAATATTTATGTTTGATTCGGGTGTACGGTTTATTATTTAAATAAGAAAGTGTATGTGTTATGCATGCATTACCAATTAGGTTAGCAAGAATGCTTTAATAACCCTCTTTTAATAGAGTGTTAATCTGTCATGACAACCCCATTTATCTGCACATTGTAAAACCTTAAAATTGTGGAAAACAAGAGTCAATGAGTGGGAAAATACAGTATATAAACAGAGCACGTAATACTATAAAAACATTTCCCAAAAAAATTCCAGAAATGCCATTCTAGTGTACTGTGACTGCAGGAGCCACAGGCATATCTGTTTTAAGCCACTAGGTTAAGAAGAAGATACAAAACAGCAGTTTAGCAAAGAAGGCAGAGGATGCACTGAAACTAGACAGCCTTTCAATCCATTTTTTCCAAATGTTTACCAGGCTTTTTTTCAGGACCAATGACAAATGTGCTGTAGCACTTTGATAAATAAAAGTTTACTCTTCCCTTCTCACTGATAGATCAGTGAGAAGAATCTTCTCATCATGTATTCTTCCATTTCCAGTTACACTCCTTTGTATCCAGTTGTTAATGTACCTCTATTCAATTTCTCCATTAAAGCACAAAGCAGATATATGCAGGTTTTTCAGTGCTTTTGTTATATAAGCTTTTTCCAAGCCACCCACTGAACAGACAATATCTGCTTCTACTACTGACTACTTCCAAGTCTGCCAGAGTACTTAATTCATCAACAGAAGTCATTCTTCTTTAATCTTCTGCACCATGAGAAACACAATGTTTGTAATTGGTTTCAAGGTCAACACAGGATCAGGATCATAATATTTTTAGAACATGCCAGTTTTCTTTAAGAAACACGTTAGTGATAATCTATCACATTAGTGATGATTACTTTGTAGCATTCTACAAATCAAGTGCATACCTCCCAGTATTATGCCTTGACATACCTTGCAGTTTTTGCTCCTTCTGCTTAGCTTGGGACTGAAAATCCTGGCCTTCTGCTCTGGCAACTGAGGGAATGAGCTCTTTATGAAGATGTAATGACCAGATGGCCCTTGCAAGGTATGATCAGCAGCTGGTCCAGGGCCAGATTTCAGGATGCTGCCAGTTCTGAGATTCCAATCAAAGTCATCATTCTGATCCTGCTCCCAGGCACAAAGATCAAATTCAAAATCACAGCGCCCCATGGATGTACCTGTGAAAATTATTGTAAAATACACTGTGTACAAATATAGGTAGACCCAAAGAACCAACTTATAACCAAATAGACAAACAAGTGATTTATCTACATCCTTACAACAGAAAAAAACCCCATGAACTTGTTTTATTAATGAGTCTTTTTAATAGACAAGTGGTTGGTTTACTATCATAAAAAGACTGCTGATAATTAGATCATTTTAAAAGGATTTCTGATTACCAAACAACTTCTGTCTTTTAATTCTAGCTTATTTTCTCTAACCATTTGCTTTCAGTAAGAATTAACACACACATTTTAATTGACAATATGCAAATCGAGATGCTTATAACTGAACATTATTTTATGTCTGTACATAAAGCTGTCAAACTCTGATTATATTTATATGTATAAAATGCATGTTTTATATTTCCTGTACAGTTGTTTCACAAGTTTCAAGTACTTAGATTTATTTTCTAAAGTGCCAAATTGGTCAACATTTTAAGTCAGCTATTCATATAAATTTATGTTAACAGAATTACAATATTTTAAGAGTTTTATCTAGATTTTCTTAAAATTTGCTGATAATTACAAACCTGAGCCAAAGCTCACTAAAGTTAACGGGCATCTTTCCATTGACTTCAGTGGGCTTTGGATCAAGCCTCAAATAATTCTTGTTGTTATTGCTGGAAAGAAAAAGTATTTTGAAGCTCAATTCTTCAAATGACCCATCCTGATTTGTTTGACAAAAGAAGAACTCACAAAAGCCTTCTGTTAAAGTACAAACAGAACCTGAGGTCTGATAAAGTTCAACATCTAAGAGGTAGCAGTTTTTAAGTGGCATCTGTTTAGAAGTCTCAGGCGAGAGGGCAACGATTCTTCAAGCCCTAGAGATGGGCTTGAACCAAAACAACACAGCCAAACACCCCCAACATTTCTCTCCTGGAAATTTAACTGTCTGTAAAAAAGAAGTAAGGAAAACTAAAAAAAAAATTAATGAAAATTCAAGCAAAATTTGTTTATTTTCCTGACAATTTTTGTTTGTGAATATCGTATAGTCTTGAACAATGACCAAAAGGTCAGTTGTGCAAAAAGGATTAGCACATAGTCATTCAAAACATAATAATAACTTTCAGTTACGAGTAACTGGCCAACAAAATTCACTGCAGCCCCAACTTCTGTCCCATGTTCATTATGAGTTTTAAGACTCCCACGCTTGCTAAATTCATCTCCCTTTAGTATGCACATGCTCAAGCACCTTTCACATAGAAGCATGTTTTCCTGAATCAGGACCTGAAACTATACTGATATTTAATATACTAACTAGTGCTGCACATATTATATGTAAAATTCCCTCTAGCAGGTACCTCTGTGAACCAAGAGGTATAAAGGCAAAGCCAACCTGTTGCTTCTGGAGTAATGGAACAGGGCTGGTGAATTAGCTAGTTAATCAGTTGGACAACAGTTGAATAATTAAGAAATAAATTATTTTATATTAGGAATGTTAAGCATGTGATCAAAATTATATTGGCCACACATGACCTACATGAGACACCTGTATAAAAAGAGGTAATTAAATAGAGCAAAAGCTAACCTATTTCTAAGCTAACGTGCCTTTCTAGTCTGAGAATTTATGAAAAATTACAATTTCAATCTTACAACTGGGGAAATGAAAACTTCATTCTGAAGTATATTGTTAGCTGGCAAAATTAACGAGTGAGATGCTTTGGAGAATTGCAGTTGGCAAACTGATGCTCTATGATGTTTGTTTTGCCAGCATTTCAATGTAAATTAAAGCTTCAGGGCCTTTATTATATTTATTTAATGAAGCAATTTTAAATGGGTCATTCTTCCAGTAAAAATGGGGTAGAAAACTAAAAATTCAGATTTACAGTTGAAGGTTTAACTGCTTAATGATACCGCCATATTCCTTTTCACAAAACTACTTTACTTATGAGCATTAAGGTCTCTCTTTAGCAGACAAGATGTGCAGCACTTCTCTTCCCAAAACTGTACCCTTACCCAGGAAACTTACAGCCAAGGTTCCACCTGCTTCCTGGGGATCTCCACCCATGTTACATATTGGGAGGGGGGGTTCCAGTCTCCAAGCCCTGCTCTCCTCCCCAGCCCCTGAACTAAGATGTGGGGAGGCTTCACAGGGGTGGGCATAGAGCCAGGTGCAATCTGGGCCATAACAATTCATTGACTAAATTGACATAAGTATTGTTTACTTAGGGTGAAATTCATTCCTACAGACACAGCGGGACACCAAGTTACCAGGATTTGGTAGGGAATTCACTGTGGGAGAGGTATAGAAATGGAATTAATTTCACCCAGCTCTAAAGACAGGTCAGAGGGTGGCTGTGCAGCCCCTCCAGTGGCACTCATCCAGCCTCTGGGCTTGGAACAACACTGCTGCCCTACTGAGCCTCTTTCAGAAGGATCTGCATACAGTAAACATGTATCCCGCTTTTAGCCCACTTCCACTAGGCACTTCCACATCAGCTTATTCAGAGCTGGCTCAGAGATCCCCTCTGGTGCACAGTTAGCCTCAGTGTACAGTAAAGATGCCTGCAGTTTCCTAACACTGTTGTAATAATGCTGCAATATATTCTGCCATGATGACACCATTCTGTGGTTACTATACTCCTGTGTAATTACACTAACAAAGCAGTACTAATGATACACTTCAACATATTACAATATTTGAAGAACAATAGCTGTGACAAATTTAATCAGCTATAGAATGACCAGTGCTTATCATATTAGAGGCCTGATAAAAGCTGTGCCCTGATCATTCTCTCAGCAGCAATATGCAGGGATAAATCCCAGATATTTGAAAGAGCTGACTGTCCCCAGGGTAACCTTAGTCTGCCCACTAACACTTGTAGTACCTGATCTGCTTTCCAGCACAAATATCCAAAGTTATAAAGTTAACAATCCATCCTCTATAAAGTGTTGTAAACAAAAACTCCCTTTATGAGAAGACGCACTCCTGTACAGAAGTAAATCCTTTATCCACAAGATGGATTCACATACTGAACAACATACTAGCAATAGTGTCTCAGAAGAATCATATTTTAGAGCACCGTTACATTAACTGTCTTTGTGGGTATTGCCTTGCAATATTGCTCTGTTCATGTTTTGGGTCGTCATGGATTTTGTAGAGATTATGGGCCAGATTCTCCCAGTCTGGAGCAGAAAGTTGTAAAATCACAAATTTCTGAAGTAGCCTGGCTCTCTACATTCAGGGGGTGCAGTGGTACCTAGAGTTATGGCTAAGGATCCATAAAAGCCCATCACTGAAAGCTACTAAACAGATGTGCTGAATCAGCATATCCTTCAGGCTTCCTGCCCCCACTCCCATCCTTCACCAGCACTACCAATTTCTGGTTTTCTACACTTGAACCCTGCAGACTTTTCTCCTCTAAGGACTCCACAGAAGACAGCACAGACCTAAGACTCCTGGGGGAATCGTTTTCAAACGGTCATTTGCGGCTTAGCAGTTGGTGAAGGGATCCTTCTCTGGTAGCTCCACAAAATGAACAATTGTGACAAAAAATCAGTGGGCAGGGGGATCCTTTAATGGCTCTCTGTTATGAGGCAGCCTACAGAATGAAAAAGAAATGGAAACAGCACTTTTCTGGGGTAAATTAGGATAGACTTTACCATGACATAAAACTGGAAAAAAGCTCACCGTTGAAAGGTCAGCCTTAGGTCAGACCTGGATTATGACACGAAAACAAAACCCTTGTTATTGTCCATGAGAAGGGTTGAATAGGATATGCATACCATAAAATTAAGTATTGTAATGGTAATTGGGCCCAAAATCTTTTGTAACCATAAATACTTACAGAAAAAGCAATATCAAAGTGAAAAATCTGGATTGCTTTTCTTTTTACTTAAGTTTATGTTTCATATTTATGGGAATTTTCTTCTGCCAAGCCACATCAACAGTCAATCCAAAGCCATCAGTCCCAAGTATTACTGACAGAATGACCACCTAAATCTGGTTTACACAGAAGTTTCACCATGAAACAAGAACTGAAAGATGAGAAATCTTGAGGATAAATTGCAGTGTGCATAAGCATGTACTAATCTGATACTTCTGGTGACCTGAAAGAATGAGTCAAAATGAGTTTTGTGATCTCAATATATAGTCTCATGGATACTTTTCTTCAGCACAAAACCACTAATCTACCATGCTTGGCAGTCTCCATTGTAAGTTGAAACTGGGATTCCACAGAAAATCATGTTAACACTTACAGACAGAAGTTTGTGGGGAAGACTGTATAGAATCTGCCTACCTTATATCCCTTATGTGTAGGCTCAAACCAAAGCTATAAAGGCCCCACTTTCACTACTATCAAATTCACTGCTGATTTTTTTCCCAGACAAAAACCTATTAGACTGTAAATTTGAGTAGTCAGCAATATTAGGGGCTGATTTATATTTGTCTCTAGAATGGAAATGGAGTCAATCAAATGCATAACTCATTTTGTACTGTTTAAATGACTACACAGAATTAGAAATGTGCATTTTTTCTGTTCTTTTCTTTTGGGAAATTTGCCTTGAAAAAAACAATCTAATCTTTATTTGTTATCATCATCATCCAAGGTAAGATAAAGGTTCAGGACACAAGCCACAACTTTTATATGCCATTTCAACGGATTTTTCGCTGTATTCACAAAGGTGAATGCTTTCTTCAGTACATGTTTTTAGATATTGTCTCTTCCTGTTTGTGCAGTACTGATTAACCTGTAGCTGGTAAGCTTATGTCTTTGATCTGGTAACCAAATTTTAAAATATAAGAAGTGACTATTACAAGTTATAGAGTCACAGAAATGTACTGAGAGCAGAAGCAAGCTGATGAACTATTTATTGCCTGCTGCAGATTAGATTTGACTACACGGTCATTCATTTAGTTCAAAGGAAAATTAAACTATGATGCCCACATCTGCTGTTCACTTTAGTGACCAAGAGTGTGGTGGTTGCTGTTTTTGTAGTTTTAAAAGCAGTTTTTTAAAGATGTTTTCATGAAAAATAACTGAAGTCTCCAGATTCTAGCTCCAGTCTCTAAGAATTTCATCTGTTAACATTAAGTGCTGTGAAGAGAAGAGGATGTGAAAAGGAGGCTAGGAGGCACTGTTACCAGAGCAAGTCACATTAGGCTATGTTACAGAAATAATGTCCTCAGGGGGCAGGGGGAACACACAGGAGACATTTCTGTCCGTTGTTCTTTTGTTGGCAAATTACAGTTAGCTGTTCTCTAATTTTCGCATTGGAAAAGTATCAGAAAAGGGAAGGAAACACTAGTACACTCTAGCGCAGGGGTAGGCAACCTATGGCACATGTGCCAAAGGCGGCATGTGAGGTGATTTTCAGTGGCACTCTCACTGCCCAGGTCCTGGCCACCAGTCCAGGGGGCTCTGCATCTTAATTTAATTTTAAATGAAGCATCTTAAATATTTTGAAACCTTATTTACTTTACACACAACAATAGTTTAGTTATATATTATAGGCTTATATAAAGAGACCTTCTAAAAACGTAAAAATGTATTATTGGCACATGAAACCTTAAATTAGAGTGAATAAATGAAGACTTGACACACTACTTCTGAAAGGTTGCCGACCCCTGCTCTAGCACCTTTTAAATGCAAGAAAAAAACACTAAGAAAATCAAAACACCACACACATTGTTAAGGCAACACAAATATTGCAAAGTACAATGACAAGGAAATGTAAGGCTAAGTTAAGTTGACCATTTCGCCAAGTCTGTGTTTTATGGTGATACTATGGGTCAGACTATGAGACTCTTATTGAACATCTTATGAAATAAGGTGTTACTAAACCAAAGGAATTGGATCATAAGCTGGCTCTCCATATTTAACAGTTGCATGAAATTAGGCCATATGTCTAATGAACTCTGCTATAGAAACTTTAGGGCTGATTCTGGCCCTGTTCTCTCAATTTGGGCCATTCCAGTGTTTAAATCCAGTGACTTTATTGGATTTTTTTTTTTTTTTACAGTAAATTAGGAATGTTCCATCCAAATGTCTAGGATCTATTTGTTTTGACAGACAATGTGCTTTCCACAAAAGCAAAATTTTCTGCAGGAATATTTCAATTTTGCCAAAATGTTTAAACTTTTCTGTCAGGAAAATCAAAACAAAATACTTGGTTTCAGATTGGGTCAACCAAAATCTAACCATTTAACTTTTTCAAACTGAATTTTTGGATCAGTTCAGCATTAATGTGGCCAGGGGCAGCTCTATGTTTTTTGAAGCCCCAAGTACGGCAGTCAGGCAGCCTTCGGCGGCGTTTCTGCGTGAGGTCCATCCCGGTCACGCGGATTCGGCGGCGGTTCTGCAGCAGGTCTGCTGGTCCCGCACCTTCAGCATACCCGCCGCTGAATTACCCCTTAAACCATGGGACCAGAAACGCCGCAGAAGGCAGCCTGACTGCCACACTCACAGCGACCGGCAGGCTGCCCCTCGTGGCTTGCTGTCCCAGGCATGCGCTTGCTGCACTGGTGCCTGGAGCCGCCCCTGAACATGGGTCTGCCTGCAGTGCCATGGTGCCTCATGTCCCCACTCTCCTCTATGGAATGGGTTCCCCAGCTGGGTTCCCCACTTTTCCCATGATGCACCACTGTTTCCTATCTGGCTGAACCACCATAGTGCATCATGCGAAATGCAGTCTCACAGTGGAGCCTGACACATACAAAGAATGAGGACATGAGGCATCGAACTACAACCACCAGCAGGCACTGCAGCAGTTCAATTTGTAATTAAGCTGTAACAAAATGCTTTGATTTGGTTTAACAAATTAAACTAAACATTTCAATTTGGGAATGTTGAACCATTTAATTTCAATTGAAAGTACTGAAATGAAGTGACATTTGCAAATCAAAATATTGTTTGCTCTGAAACAAAAATTTTAGAACTTTCCATTCTGCAAAAAATATTGATATTTTGACTTTTTATCCGAATTCGGAATTAAAACAAATGTGAAACTATTAGAATTTTCCACAAGATGGAAATTCAAATTTTCAATCTGCTCTACTCCTGGTTTACAGCTGTGTGAAATCAGAATCAGTCCCAGTATGTCTACACTGACATCACCATTCATGGAAACCAAGGAAAATGTTTGTCATGCAGAAACCAGAAACAGTGGGTCAAATCCTCAGCTGATATAAATCAGCACAGCTCAAGTGATTTTAAATGGCATTACACTGATTTCCTCTAACTGAGAATCTGACCTGGTGTTTACTGAATGATCTCTTCTTTGTCATAATCTAATTTTTGATGAGCTGTGTTCATAACATTTACAATGAAACAGCTGTTTGAGGTGTACCAAACAATGCAGATTTGCCTGAATGAGAATTTACCAAGATTTTATTGGCGGAAGAGGCTGCCAGCAATACTGAAATAGAGTATAGTGTGATCCAATCCTTTACAGAAGTACACTTTTGATATGAAGTGCTGTTTTTGAATTCTAGACTGAAAATATTGTTTGTTGATTTCTGCTGCAAAACTAAAGTTGTCTGGTATTCATGAAAGAGCTAAGAGACTTGACAATTCCTGACACATCAAAATAAGCAAGGTTCCTAAGATCCCAGATGTATTTTGCTTGACATATTTTTTGCTTTTATTTTTTCCATACGGAAAACAATGATTTGGTTCTGTTTGTTTTAAAAGGCAGAGCTGTTCTCTGAATTAATTTACGTTGGGAAAAATCTGTGAGCAGCACATTTTATTTTGCAAGACATGATTTCAGATTAAACGGAGAAAAAAACCCCACCAACCTAAGGAATATACTTACATTATTAACCTTATTTTAAATTTCTTTGTTGATGAACTGCCAATAGCGTTGCTACATTGACAATTCACAGCAGGCACAGTTACTTCTGATAATTTGAGTGAGGAACTACCATACTTACTGCAAATGTTAGGGCTCTCATCTGAGTTGTCAGCGCAGTCATTCACAAAATCACACAGACTATCCTTTGGGATGCAGTACTTATTGGCACATGTGAATTCTTCAGAAGTGCAGGGTCTGTCTGGGATCAGCAAAGGGGAACAATCTTCAAAGGAAATATCATCCACTGCCACATCTCCCACATAACTGACACCACGTTTTGCCCTGAAAATAATCTAACAAAGAGAAAAGTCAGTGAAATATTGAGGGAAAAGTATAAAAGCTTGAAACACGCCATGTGTAGTACACAAAACATGATGTATCTATGCTTCCTGCAAGTTGCCCAAGTCTTCTAAATGTTTAGTACTAGATATTGCTTTCAGTTCTTACTGATGTAAATATAAGCTGCATAAACATGAATCAGTGCTGGTTTATGCCTCAAAGGTTGATACTGTAGCTGCTGGAGGAGCCACAATCCTACAATAACAGAGGGCAAAAAAGAAAAATACATTAAGTGTACAATTAGAAAGCAAGGGGCTGATCTTGTTCCCCTTGAAATCAATGGAAAACTTCCCAGTGCTTTCTGTTGTGCTGGAGAATTTTTTGTTTATATTTTGAAGAGTGTAAAATCAGATGCTTTAGGCAGATATTTAAATAAACATATGAATAAGAATCAGTCACAACCCAAATGCATTGATGCTTATGTTTACCATTTATATGGTATGGTGCTATATTTTCAAAAGTGCTGCACACGTATTAACTAACATCACTTGGTACAAAATCCTGCTCCTACCTTCCATGAGTACAGAAGACCCTTCTGGAGTGGAATCAGCACAGTTCTGCCACACAAGGGAAAGACAGGGATGGGACTGGGTAGAGTGACCCTCTTCCCCTTCCTTTCTCCCATCCTTTCACTCTCCCCACTATTCTCCACAAACCTGATTGGCTGGGGAGTGCAACTCCAAAACGAGGCCATAGGATGAAGTATGGCTCACCACGGAGAGTTTGAGCTAATGACCAGATGGGGGACAAAGCCAGGAAGATTTGGAGAGACAACAAAGAAAGAGCAGTGCTTGCAGTGGCAGAAGCACTGAGCTGAGGCAGAGACACCAGCGTGCAGAGCCTGAACTTTGAGGTGCTTGGAGGAAAGCCGGCTGCTGCTGTTGTTGCTGCTGCACTGATGCTTGCAAAAAGGGGAATCTTACAGACACACAGCCTGGAGCTGACAGGACGGCTGAGAAAACACAGCAAGACTCACCAGTTTGAACTCACAGTGCATGGCAGCATCAGAGTACTCAGATAGGTTGGACTGCCCCAATGGGCTGGGGCAGGGCAGAGGGTTGCACTGACATGGAGCAAAAAGTCTGTGTGCGCCTAGCCAGGTGTAGGGGGGTCATGTACTGTGTATTAATAGGCAGCAGGTTTAAAACAAAAGGAAGTATTTCTTCACACAACGCACAGTCAAACTGTGGAACTCCTTGTCAGAGGATGTTGTAAAGACCAGGACTATAACAGGGTTCAAAAAAGAACTAGATAAGTTCATGGAGGATAGGTCCATCAATGGCTATTAGTCAGAATGGGCAGGGATGGTGCCCCTAGTGTCTGTTTGCCAGAAGCTGGGAATGGGCAATATGGGTTGGATTGCATGATGCTTACCTGTTCTGTTCATTACCCCAAAAGCACTTGGCATTGGCCACTGTCAGAAGAGAGGATACGGGGCTGGATGGACAACTGGTCTGACCCAGTATGGCCGTTCTTATGCTCTTATTGTGTATCAAGAGCAAGGGAGTCTGTAAACTCCTGCTAGAATCCTGACCCAAGTCTACTCCTGGCTTTACCTTGGTTAGATAAAACTGTTGTTCTCTTGTTAAGCCTGGTGCTTGTTGCAGGGGTTAATACTGACCCTCTAGAAGGGAGTGTTGGTGTTTGGGCAGAGGTGTGTGGCTGGGAGCGGGGACCCCTTACCTAACCCTGATAACTCCCACCTGACAAAGAGGCCCAGACCCTTCTGTCCATGTACCTCCCAAACCATTCTGCCTGTCCTGTCTCTCCCCAGCTCCTCAGCCTACTCTCCACCTCTCTGAGCTCCACATCCAAATCCAACCTTTCCCCAACCCTGCCCTTCCTTTCTCCGCTCCCTGCCACTCTGTGCAAACCTGACTGGCTGGTTGGGAAGTGCCCACCAAAACAAGGAGACCCTGGGAGGTTCTGAGCCAATGAACAGATGGGGATGAGGGACAAGTCCAGGAAGATTTGGAGAGAGAACAAAGAAAGAGCTCAAGAGCAGCAGTGCTGAGCTGGGACAGAGACACAGGAGAGTGTAGGGGTGCAGAGTCTGAACTAGGAGCTGCTTGGAGGAGAGCCAGCTGCTACACTGGTGCTTGGAGAAGGGAACTCATACAGATGCACAGACTGTAAAGCACCTCAGACCACACGGCAGAACCCACCAGCTTGTCCTCACAACCCAGGCCAGTATCAGAACGCATGGATAGGTTGGACTGACCCAAGGGGGATGGGGAGTTGCATTGCTGTGGGGCAGAGGGATGTGTGTGTGTAGCACTAGGTGTTGGGGGGTGGAGACGTGTTGTATGCTGTATTGGGACAAGCGAGTATGTATAACACCTGCCAGAGTTCCTGTGCTGAGTCTACTTCTGGCTTTGTCTGGCTTAGCTAAAATTGTTGTTGAATTGTTAAGTGTGGTGCTTGACACTGACCCCTAGGAGGGAGGGTGGGTGTGTATTTGTGTGGAGACACAGGGCTGGGACCTAGGACCCTAGCCCCAACCCTGGCAATGCCCCACCTGACAAAGAATTTGGGGAAGCTGTCACACAAGTGGGGTTCAGGGCTAGGGGAGGTTCCGCAGCTACATGGCTCCTTCCACCTTAGAAAGGGTATGCTGGGGTTTATTGTGCCATTAGGGCCTCCACTCATTAAGCTGGAGTAGCAGCGATGGAGATGCTCCAGGGGCTGGGTTGAAGTATACCTCTCTTCCCTCCCTCATAGATTTCACTAGCATACAGCTGAGATACTTGGTCTGGGGACCAGGAAGGGGACTATACAGTGGATAGAAAGCTGGCTAGATCATTGGGCTCAATGGGTAGTGATCAATGGCTCCATGTCTAGTTGGCAGCCGGTATCAAGCGGAGTGCCGCAAGGGTCGGTCCTGGGGGCGGTTTTGTTCAATATCTTCATTAATGATCTGGAGGATGGCGTGGATTGTGCCCTCTGCAAGTTTGCACACTAAACTGGGAGGAGATGACACTAGATATGCTGGAGGGTTGGGATAGGATACAGACGGACCTAGACAAATTAAAGGATTGGGCCAAAAGAAATATGATGAGGTTCAGCAAGGACAAGTGCAGAGTCCTGCACGTAGGACAGAAGAATCCCATGTACTGCTACAGACTAGGGATCGAGTGGCTAGGCAGCAGTTCTGCAGAAAAGGACCTATGGATTACAGTGGACGAGAAGCTGGATACGAGTCAACAGTGTGCCCTTGTTGCCAAGAAGGCGAACGGCATTTGGGGCTGTATAAGTAGGAGCATTGCCAGCAGATCGAGGGACATGATCATTCCCCTCTATTCAGCATTGGTGAGGCTTCATCTGGAGTACTGCATCCACTTTTGGGCCCCACACTACAAGAAGGATGTGGAAAAATTAGAGAGAGTCCAGTGGAGGGCAACAAAGATGATTAGGGGGCTGGAGCACATGACTTATGAGGAGAGGCTGAGGGAACTGGGATTATTTAGTCTGCAGAAGAGAAGAATAAGGGGGGATTTGATAGCTGCTTTCAACTACGTGAAAGGGGGTTCCAAAGAAGATGGATCTAGACTGTTCTCAGTGGTATCTGATGACAGAACAAGGAGTAATGGTCTCAAGTTGCAGTGGGGGAGGTTTAGGTTGGATATTAGGAAAAACTTTTTCACTAGGAGGGTGGTGAAGCACTGGAATGGGTTACCTAGGGAGGTGGTGGAATCTCCTTCCTTAGATGTTTTTAAGGTCAGGCTTGACAAAGCCCTGGCTGGGATGATTTAGTTGGGGATTGGTCCTGCTTTGAGCAGGGGGTTGGACTAGATGACCTCCTGAGGTCCCTTCCAATCCTGATATTCTATGATTCTATGATTTTGTTCTTAATATTCAGGAGACCAATGTGAATTGAAGAGCTACAAAGTGTGTAGAGTGCAAATGGGAATGATTAAGATAAAATGTAATCTAGAATTGACTTAATGGGGAACATGAAATAGAAGCACAAACCTGAAAATCAGAGCGAATTCCTAGGAACACTTCTGCTCTGTTCCACTGAGCGCCTTGGGAGCCACTTTGAACCCAAAGGACAGAAGTTACATCACCAATTTTACTGAGTATCTGGAAGAGAAATTGTGAATTCCAGGTCACATCAAATCTCTCTCAACTCATTAATATAGTCATTTCAGTCGGAGTTTGCCCTTACATTAACCCCTATCCCACACTTTAAAATCATCAGTGGAAAACAATCATGAGTGTGATCTACTAGTCTGTGAACCTCATGCTACTGGTTCTGAGCAGGTCCTGTGTGCATGCTGAGTTCAGTGCTTTTTGTTGCCATTGATTTGAATAGGAGTAGAGAGCACTCAGCCACAAACAAGAGATGCTCAGCAACCGATAGGTTCAGAACCCACGAATGCAATAAAGAAAATAATCTTAATGGCAAGAGTAATGAAAGGTCTAAGAGTTCATATGTCTATTAGATTATTCCATTGTGGTTCTAGGAGTGTTTTGGTGCCCCAACTACACAAGAAACATCCCATTTATTCATAAATAAACTTGTCCTCTCAATACAGAAAACTTGATCTGTTTGGACAATGGCGGGTGCACAAAATATCCTCCTAATGTCTTGCCTCAGTGAATAGTCGCTGAATTGGAGAGTCACTTCTCCACATGAGCAGCAATCCTAAATGTGCTTCTCTCTGACTTCTTGAGCATCTGAATTGAACTGAGCTGACAATATCAGGTAGATGGAGCATGTCAAGCTGTCTCTCCAGTCAGTACTGACAAAACTACATCACATCCCCTGTTTCCAGAACTGCCTCTCCTCTCAAGGATTTATCATCTTCCCCTCACAGTGTAATCCTATTTTTGAGATCTAGGATGACCTAGACATTTTTCACTTTAATGAAAAACTGGCATTTTTTTAAATTTATGTAGTCCCAGAAGCGTATGTGATGCTGTACAACAGGTAAGCTGTGCCAAATGAATAACAGGGTCCTTGCCCTGAAGAGCTTTCACTCTAGAGACACAACGGGGAAGAGTGCAATACATTAAACACACAAGACAGACACAGTGGTGAGATGCTTCACAGAACACATGGGGTTTCAGAAGTGGTTTTTAAAAAAAAAATACAAAAAACAGAGGATGGGGATATTATTTTCCAAGCATAAGGAGTGACAAGAAAGGTAAGAGTCTACAGATATCCTCCATCAATAATGGCTTACAGAAATAGGTAAAAATAATGGAGAAAACAGAAATGTACATTATAATACATCTACATGTTTTCGTTGTTATCAAACGTGAGAATAACTATGATCTTCTAAAAAAGTACAATTTGACTTGGATGTAAATTTTCCAAGGTCAAATACTATTCCTTAATAGGCAAGTCCCAGCTCTTCACTAGAAATTCAGACTTTCTGCCATTTCTTGCCAGTTGTCATACCTTTGTAAAGACTAAATGCAATCATATTTTATGACCCATTAAAATCCAAGTATATCTATTTTATTTTTTTAAAATGTGAGAAATGTCTAATCTTTAAAGAGACTCGAGCTTAAGAGATATAGAGAGCCCTGGGAAGGAAAAGTATGACAGAAGTACTTAATGAAGATATACTCAGGTTATACTAATTGTTCTGTGGTTTTATTTACCTAAATTTTGACATATGCTTAAAGTTACACACATGCTTAAATGTTTTTCTATATCAAGCCTGGAATATTCAGTACTCTGCAGGATGGGAAGGCCTATTAGGGGGATATATGACCAGTTCTGAATCCTCATTACACTGAGAAAGCCTGATTTAAGCTTCCAGCTTGTCTCACTTATCTGTTTCTTTCTCCTAGTAAGTTACACCTACATCCAGCAGCTAATAAGGATACAATAGAAAGCTGAGAAAGTTTGTCCACCTTGCTTTGCATATACAAAATCCAGTTTTTTGGCAATTCAATTATGCAACTGTTTTTATGTTTGTAACAGAATGTTTCTACTGGATAGAGGTGCATATTGTAATGGGAGAGTACTTAATTCAGAGTTTGACCACAAGTTTTTAATCTGATACCAGACCTTGGAATATTAGTGAGGAAAGCATTTCCAATTTATTCCCAAACAAGGCACTGGAAAAGAGCTTTTGATTGGTACCAAAACAGTTAAATGAAAGCTCCATGATTAGTTATTTTGAATATTTTTGAATCACAGACAGATTCATAACAGATTTTTAAGGCCAGAAGGGACCAATATGAGTCTGACCTTCCACTTAACACAGACCTTAGAATTTCACCTGGTCATTCCTGCATCCATCCCAATAACTTGTGGCTGAACTAAAACAAACCTTTTAGAAAGAGAGCCAATTTTGGTTTAAAGACTGTGGGTGATGGAGAATTTACCACATCCCTTGTTTTTAGTGATGAGTTATCTTCGCTATTAAAAAGTCTTATTTTCAGTTTGAACAATACTGATGTCAACTTTCAGCCATCAAATCTTATAATACCTTTATTTGCTAAAATAATGAGCCCTCTAGTATCTCGTATATTCTCCCTCTGTAAGTAATTATAGATCATCATCAACTCCCCTTTTAACCTTTCCTTTGATAAGCTAAATAGGGTGAGCTCCTTATCTCTCTCACTGTTGGGACTGTTTTCCAGACCATGAATCATTCTTGTGGCTCTTCTCTTAACTCTATCCAGTTTTTCAGCATCCTTTTTAAAAGTACTTATAGTATTTGAGTAGTCAATGGAGCTTTGCCAGTTTACACCAGCTGAGGATCTGGCCTTTGTGTATTTTATCCAAAATAGTTTTACTACGGATTTTTGAAATGCTGCTGTTGTTCTATACTATACATTTATAACCCCATAACAATTATTTATACTTGCTGCAATAAAACCTGTCTAGAATTGTTTCCCTGTTTTATTCTCTTAGTTCAGATGAATTGGGTCAATATGCTGTTACATGGGTTAGGTATTTGTGTAAACTAAGCCTAAGTGCTTTCCTTTTTACAGTGGTGTGCAGAATGGGGTAAGGGTAAAATATTTTTTATAATTAGATGCTAGTAAAATCTCGATTCGGCTTGTTTCAATCAAATTAAGCAACAAGATGAATGAAACCTCAAGGGGAAATCACACAGATGAGCCAATTAAAAAAAAACCCAACTAACAAAAGATAGTTTCATATTGTAACCCTTTGGTCACAACCAAAGATCTTGATGTTCAGATATCCACTCAATGTATTTTAATAGCAAGGGAGATTATGCAGTACAAAGCTTTACTTGTACAGAAGCTGCATCCATTCTGTAAAAAGTTACCATTTCAGGAGTTTACTCCAGCTAACACTTCCCACAATCACACCGTATTGGGGGCAGTGAAGTGTGGATAATTGTTCATTATCATTTATTAGCAGTCTAGACTTAAGGAAACTAAATGATAGGGCATGACTTTTTATACAGTAATTTCAGAAAACTCTAATGTCTTTTCAGTACCTGCAGAGAACCCACTGTTGCACCATTCATATGATTCCAAAATACCAGTTTGCATTTGGGTCCAGTGAGCGAAATGACTGGAGTGGCAATGTCAGCAGTATGACCAAATTCTCCATTTGAACTGTCTGCATACAGATACCAGCCTTCTTTAGTAACCCTGTTCAGAGAAGCAGATTTTATTAAAACAATACATATATTCATAGTAAAATTCTAGATTTGCAAATGGTAATACTGCTTTGCAATCATCTGAGGAGCCACAAGCTCTTTAATTAATTAATATATCACTAAATCTTACAAAACCCCTGGGAAGACAGGTGTTATTCCCATTTCACAGGGAAGTTAAAGCTGAGATTTGGTTCCTAAAGTTAGGATCCTAAATAACCTGATTTTCATGACTGATATACATGACTGAGCAATGAGCACCCAGCAGCTTCCATTGACTTCAGTGGAGGCTGCTGAGTGCTCAGCAATTTTGAGCAATTTTGCATCACTTATTTAGGAGACTAAAGAAGGGTTTAGGATTCAACTTTAGGACCCATTTTTTAAAATCTTGCACAAGGTCCAATTGGACTTAACTGTGCCTGGCCGGCAACTGATTATCAATTGGCAAAAGCAAATGGAACAAAAGCCCAGTTTTACCCAAAAAGTGGGGCACACCCCCTAGAGGCACATGTGTATGGCAACGCCAGGCACCTGGCCTCAGGCTGTCAGCCCCAGCACTGGGCAGTGGGGCTCGGGTGACAGGCTACAGCAGGCGGCTCGGATGAGGCCTGCAGAGTGTCCTATTTTCACTTTGGGAAATATGGTCGCCCTAGAAATAAGGGAGTGGCTTGGGAGGTTGGTGTCTTGCAGAGATACTTCTGTAAAATAACAGCTGAGCCAGAAATAGAAGCCTAACGTTCAGGCTCTCAGCTGTAACCATTAGACCCCAGTTCCTAAAGGATCTTGTCACTTCCACTGAGTTAGAACTAAGAATTTGGTGCATTGTTTTGTTGATGAGTTCCAGCAGCTCTAGGGGAATGAACAGATATTACAAATTCTAAACATTTTTCAATAATCCAGCTGAGATTCCTTGAAGCCTTGGACTTGAACTGCTTCTTTAAAGAACATTTTAAAATAATGAATACAAATCTGTTCATTAATGCTTTAGTCACAGACTTCCTCTCTCTTGTTCTGAGGCGTGGAAATGATAGTTTTGCAATTGGAGTCACTTTGAGAGAAGGTATGCACGTTTATCACTAGAAAACTGTAATAATACTTTATACAGCACCTTTCATAAGATGATAGTGTTATAACAAATATTAATTAAGCCCCAGAATGCCTCTACGGTAGATGAGGGATATACATATGATTGCATATCATTGGCAGGTAAAATGATCCATCTCTGGGGTACAACATCTGGGGTTGCTGAACAGTGCATGCTATAAGGGGTTAGAAACATAGAAGTTCCCTTATTAGATCACACCAATGATCACTGTAGCCAGTATCCTGCCTCCATTCATAGATTTTAAGGCGAGGTCCATTCTGAGAATCTGGTCTGACCTCCTGTAATAGCACAGGCCATAGAACTCACCCAGTAATTCCTTCAGCAGGCCCATATCTTGTGCTTGAGCGAGAGCATATGTTTTAGAAACTCATCCAAATCCCAATTTTAAAAACGTCAAGTGATGGAAAATCTACGACATCCCACATGGGGTTCTAATGGTTCATTTTCTTTACTATTAAAAGTTTTGCTGAACAGTAAGGTCTAAAGTCCCAGTAATGGACAATTATGTAATCAATTGCCCAGGACTTAAGTTTTTTCTAACCCCTGCAATCAATGGCTAAATTATGTCTTGAAACATAAGAGTTTCTACCCCTCCTATAGTTTCAGCCTATTTGTAGCGTAGAAGAGGAAGTGTAGAAGTGGGAAGTGAAGGCAAATTCTAGATCACTGTGAAGCTGTGCAGAACACCTTCAGCAGCATGGTTCAGAACTGATTGGATAGTCATCTTTTTTTTCCCCCTGTTATCAGCAGCAATACTTTTCTAAAGTCACTAGGTGTTCCTTGAAGGTCTCCCATACAATCTCTGATCTAGCCATACCTTGTTTAGCTGGTGAGGTTGCTTTGATTGTATAAGATGGTATTGCTACAACAGCTGGTGTAAAAACCTCTCTAAATAAAGAGAGGTGAATAATTCCCAGCATGTCTTCTTGAGTTAGGGGGGAAAAACGAAGTAGTAAAAGATCCCATAAAATGAAGGATTTATTCAGGCAATGGTATGTCATTGTGCAGATAATCTCATATGTTAATTGGGGTACATGAGATATGTATGATTCATAAGGGAAAAATGAAGAACTATATAAAAACACAGCAGCATGTTGGCTGGGTCTATCCAGGCACGTAGGCACAGGTGAAATCAAATACTTGCATGAGAGAAATAGTAATGATCAGAGCTAATGTGTCCACCATCACCCATAAAACATTGCTAACCAGTCCCCTTCTTTAAATATTTCTTTCTTATAACAGAAGGAAAGTGCATGGTAGTTTATGGGTAGACTGTGATGAAGCAGCACAGCAGAGGTTAAAGAGAGCCTTTTGGCTCAGCAAGCCTTGCTCTGTTATACCTGCAGCCAATCTGGGAGTAAGCACCAGCCAAGGGAGACTGTGAAGGAGCCTCCAGCACTGAGTGAGCGAACCCCAGAGACATTGTGGGGCTCACCGTCACCAGCTGACGGCTGCTCCACATGAAGAAGCCTGGGACCGCGTCAAGACACTGCCCAAGACCCAAGAAGGAACCCTATAGGAAGCAGGCCGCCCAGGAAATTGGACTAGAGAGACCATGCCCCAAACTGAACAGAATGGTAGGAAGTAGCCCAGGGCAGTGGATTCTGACTCCCTGCTGGGAGGGGCACCTTCCCCCTTCTCCTCCCGCCCTCTCCCCTATTCAGGGGTTGATGTAAACAGGGCCTTGGGCTGGGATCTGGTGGAGAGGAAGGAACTGTGTCCCCTTATTCCATTTGTAAAAGGTGGCTTGGAAGCCAGGCGGCCTAGTGGTTAGAGTAGCTGGCTCTCTGCTCTCGGGTTGGTTGTGGTGCCTCAACCAAGCAGGGGGCTGAAAGCCAGCAGCTCTAACCACTAGGCTGCCTGGCCTTCCAAGCCACCTGTTAAAAATGCCTTCACCAATAAAACTTTGTATAAGCCATCTATCAGTGAAGCTTTTCATAAAACAAAAGCAGAACACAGTATCTTAAAAAGTAGGGGCTGGTGTAAATCATATTGCTCCATTGACTTCAAGGAGCTTGAAATCAATGGAGATTTACACTGGCTGATGGTCTGACTCTAGTAATTGTAAAGCTACTGTTCCAAGATGATGATGTAGATGTTTGCAGGGCAGCTATTTTGGTCATAAGAAATCAGACCAAAGTTTACCCAAGTGTTATGTGAATTAAGGTAAGTCAGACTAAAAACTTCAGAGCAGACCTGGCATTTTTAGCAGTTTTTCCCAATAAAGCTACACACAGGGAAAATGGTAATGCTCTGGAACCTGCGTAGCTGCAGATAGCCTCCTGGTTCAAGTGGGTCTAATTGCTGTTCCCATAGCTAGTCTTATTGTGAAAGGCCATTACCTCAGTGACATTCAATCATTCTGAAGTAATTTGGAATTTCTGGTTTTGCTTTGGATTTCTTCATCAGAATCTTTTCCATAAAAGATGTGTGGATAAGTTTAAATAGACTTCTTCACAACAGGAATACCCTGTTCTGAACCATACCTCAAAAACATTTGAGAAGTAGAAATTTGGCTGCTTATTGAAATGCACTGCTTCGATGCCCCAGAAATGGTGCTGATGTGTCTAAAATCATCCCCAGTGGTTTGAACGATACCTAAAACACAGGAATTCATTGGTGCAATTCTTGCAAAGTTGGGCTTTCACCAGAAAGGCTTTTCTATTGCTTGCAGGTCACACAGAATGAAGCAGCAACTTTTCTCACAAAACTGAGAAGCTAGTGGTGAATACTGTGCTCACCTTGAGGTTTTTTTTTTACACTGGTTGTTGTAGCAATTGCATGAAGCTTGTAGGAGTGCATGTTGCAGGATAGAAGAGTTTGGAAGAGGCACCAAGAAATCAGTCTTCGTGCCCATGGCTTGAATGCTAGCTGCAGCTGAAGTACCTTTATAAAAAGTTCTCTCAATCGAGAGCCAGTTTAGTTTTAGAAACATTGCATACTTTCATGTTATTACCTAGCACACAATACATGAAACAGCTGCTTTTAAAGTGAAAGATTCTTTGAGCTGGCCCTGCTGTTTTTTAATCCCCTGAGCTGAATAGGTCCTGGCTATATTAAAATACTTCTCCTCGATAGGGTTACCAGATAGTAAGTGTGAAAAATAAAGACAGGGGCTGCGGGGTGATAGGCACCTACATAAGGCAAAGACCTGAATATTGGGACTGTCCCTATAAAATGGGGACATCTGGTGACCCTACTCCTCAAGCCCCATCCTATTAGGCTTTTTCACTCAGATATTACCAACTCACTGTCTAGGAGATCTGCTATTGCACGTTGGGTCAGCTGGCAATCTTACTTTTGGTGTGTCAGTTCTCAGTCATGCAATTTACTGACATCTCCCTTAACTCACCACTTTTCATTTCTAACATGTATCTGAAAATGCTGTGTTTTTGTGCAGGACCACTCTCAAACCCACACTTGTTAATGACACCTCATGAAATCAGTGGGGCCAATCATGCAGCAGAGCACAGTTTGACATTAATAAAGGTGGTAGAATTGGGTGTTCAGTATAGTGCTACATGAGTGCTACAATGCACACAGACTCCTTCTGTGGTTGGGGGCCTAGTGGCCACTAGATCCCTGGCTTATTTGAAAAATTATCCACTGGAAAGCTTGTCTCAATGTTGACAGCTACAGCAGGCATCATTATATTGTTGACATTTACCCTCTGAAAGCAATTAATTTTACTGAGCTAGTGTAAGTGTTCCCTATACACAGGAATTCCTGTAACACTTCAGTAACACTAAATAATTTCAAAAGACAAAATTGCCAACATTTTAATGAAGTTCACTGGAAGCACAGACCTCAGCATGAGCAGCTGGACTCCACTTCTGAAGTATGAGTTTGTTGCAAACACTGGCTTCCCAACACCCTTTTATATACAGGAGGTCAGCTAAATATGGGAATGCCTAAAAAAAACTATAGTAGGCATCCTCCTCAAAACCTTCAGGTCAGCTCCATGCACCTTGATGTGATCATGATTAGATTCTGGTATGTTTTGAAGGCTGGAGAGAGAGAGAGAGAGAGAGAGAGAGAGAGTGTGTGTGTGTAAATTGTTTTGCAGGCCCTCCCAAAATCCCTAACCCAGTGTTGCCAATTCAGGTTGTAAAACTTTAATCCTTTGCTTCACAATAGAGATTGTCTGGAGCTGAAGTGTTTGGAAGTGGCTCCAAAACAGAAAAAAACATTCCCAACTCCTGGGGGAATATCTGGAATCAAGTTTTGGCTCCATATAGTGATAGTGTCTAGGTTCAAAATTCAAATAAAAATCTGACCTTTACCAGCCATTGGAAATGCTCTCAGATGGTGTTTTAGTTCAGCCTTATCTCTACTTTGGAACTACCACAAATTCACAGAGAATCTCTAAATAAATTGGTTCTCAGATGAATCAGCGGTTTACAAACATAAGCATTAATACTTCACCTTTGGTGGTCTCAGTAAGGAGGAACCCTCACTTTGCAAGCTCATTGACCAAATGGCTAATAGTGAGTTAAAGAACTCCTTTCTTCTCATTACAATGATGCTTCTGAGAGATGATTTGTGTTGTGTCATTTCTTTCATGTACTTTGTCACCAGAGTACACTATCAGTATTTTAATGCCTCATCTATTCCATGAAAGATGGTTGTAATCTGTGCTACATTGACCTTTCCATCATTCTACAGTTTGATCCTCCGTTGATCATCATTATTCTTTGTTTACAGTGAGAGTAGCCTGCTCTGAAGAGGCTGGTCAAAATTCTGACTATTTAAACTTTTTAAGTCTATGATATATGTCATTACAAGGTTTATAACCTTCCACACGTTATTCTGACCTTCTGCATTTCTGACAAACACACAAAATGTCAGGAAACTGCTATTGTGGCAATGCTTGTAGGGAGGTAGGAAGTGGTATAAATTTTACTTACATTTTTTAGTGTGTAAACTTCAGAGCCACTTTCTGGCCCTGCACAGTTCAGCTATACAGAGATGGCATTACATGCTGCAAAAGCAGTGCAGACATGCACCCATATTAACATTCCTTTGCCAGCTTAAAAGGATAAGCAACAGAGTATAGTGACTTCAAAAAAGGCAACTCAGTTTAAATAGATAAAGTTATAGTTTAGACTTAAAAATACATAAATATGGGCAAACAACCCAGAAATGGATCCAGAACAGGGAAAACTTGTGCAGCTCCTAGCTACTTTTTCAAGCTCAAGTCTGTCTGTAAATACTCACAAAAGAGTTCTACACACTGGGTGGGAAATAGTTTTTCCATCCTACAAAATTTTGTAGAGATTTCAAAAAATATTCCCATTCCACACTGGGTCAAAACCAAGATCTTTCAAAATTTTCTGGAGAGACTTGTCCCAGAGATTAGGGCATTCGTATAGGCTATGAAATGAGGCACAAACGGGAGTGCTCTACCACGTGGTCCGCAGCTATTCTAGTCCTTATTGCTCTCAAAATTCCATCCTGGACCTGAAAAACTTTTACTGAAACTGATACATTCCACAGAGAGATTTGGTTCCATGGCATTTTCCCATGAAAAGAAAAACATTTTGTTGAAAAATTCCCAAGCAGATCTAATTCGGAAGAGCTTTCTAACCAAGAAGAAAAGGGGCATTTATGGCACAGGACCTATACAAGAACAAATTCATCACCCATGTTCTGGCCAACATCGGCTCTACACACAGTCAATCCATGCATATTATTACTTCTAAAAGGTTAAAAGCGAATATTGGGAGCGTAGTTTGTGGACAGTTGCCATCGTTGTGTGAGGAGGCATATGTCCCTGAAATACAGGCACTGTCCAGCAACTCATCTCTTTGGCTCATATCATGGAGGAATGGCTTGTCAGTGCTATTTAGGAGGCAAGAATCAGGGTTGGAGAACTTCCACCCTGTGTTTGTTCTTCTCAGGTGTCCTAGCGTGTATCTGTGCACATTGGGCACCCATCACTTGGACGTAAAATAGTAATCTCCTGATCTTAAGTGTATCCTGGTCTACATGAACATAAAGAGAAAACAGACTCTTTAAGGTCCTTTTGTGACAAGTGGGCCTAAAAATTTATCCAAATTGTGAGCTCAACCATAAAAAAAACCCTGTAAATTTTCATGAGATGTTACGATAATCTATAAGTAGCAAATATTGATGGGAAAAGGGAGATATTATAACTTAATTAGTCTAAACAAAAAGGCCAAGTTAATATGATTCAAGGACTGTGTTGAAATTATGGTATGGAGTGGGAAATTGGTATGTTGGAGATTAGGCCTAATTGGTGGACAAACTAATCACCACCCATCACTCGCTTTCCAGGTCCTTAAAAGAAAGATTTTGTGGGGAAAGCACAGAAGAACAACAAGAAGAGACAGAAAGAACAGACAGAAGCTACTGGAGTGAGCTTTACCAGCATGGCAGCCACCCCCACCATTTCCTGGGACCCTGGGCCTTCATCATCCTGATCCTGGGAGGTGTCCTAACCAGAATGGGTCAGAGAGAGAAGGATGCAGGTGAGATTGCCACCCCCACCAGCTCCAGCTGAATCTCAAACACCACCTGGAATGACAGTTATTACCATCTTTAATACCATCTGAGAGACTGTCAAACAAGGGGGCTTGTCCTTCTAAGATTGGACTTTAACAAGAGCAACAGCAGCAGCAGCCCATCTCAACCAATTTCTTTCTCCCCTAAAAAGAACAGTTATTACCATCATTAATACCATCTAAGAGACTGTCAAACAACAGGGAGGTTTCCTTTTAAAAACTCTCTGCGGCTAAAGGGAAAGGGAACAAGGGATGTTGTTAAAATGAACACCTTATTTCATACTTTACATTTGAAATGATTTAACTGTTTAAATGGTGTGCTTATCATGGTGCTAAGGAAACTGAGGTCTCTTTATACCAAGCCCTGGACTTTGTTTAATGTTGGCCAGTGTCTGGGTCATATTAATACCTTTAGTCCATATATTCTATCTAAATTAATGCAACAGCCCCCAGTCTATTCAGTCACTTGCACAACGCCCCACTGACTTCAAAAAGGCTTCTATGTGGATGAAGGCATCCACTTGTGTGGAATTTACTGCAGGAACAGGGCCTAAATATACAGGATTAAAGCAAATCATGTTCAGTAGAATGTATAACTTTCAATTATATTAAAAGGGATTATCAACTCCAGATAATCTCATCCTTCTACTACATGTCTGGATTGCTTTTCTATACTCCTGACTCAAACTTATCTTTTGCTCAAATTAACAGTGGCCACTGCGTCAGAGGAAGAGGATTTTCCCCCTTCCCCACTCACAAAGCTCATTACTTTTCAATTATTAAAATATTTCCAGCAGCTGGTAACTCAAATCTACATTTTTTGATTAACCACTGAGAAGCACTGCTGAAAGATTACAATACTGCAGGCTTTCCTCTGTTGATATCTTAGACTCTTTGTTTTCTATTTGAACACTTCTCAGATAATTAAAAAAGGAATTGAAAGTAAACTGTGGTCAGGAATGTGGATCTTCACTTTGGAGAGTACGTGCTAAAATGTAATTTAAACAGCAATTACCCAAAAGAGTAAATAATCCCAACATGGTTTTGGAAAAACGTTCCTGCCCCATCACCTCCATCAAATGTTTAACATTCATGCATAATAAACTCAAAATTTAAAAAGCAATATCATTTTCAGGCCATCGCTAAGTAGAGGTAAATTTGCTGAAAGGTAGATATCCAAAAGGATGCAATAAAACTATACCTATTAAAGGCATTCAGAAGTATAACTTGGGGGCCCAATCATCCTGCAGTTTTACTGACAGAAATTTTATAGTTACTGCTTCAGGGAGGTGATAAAACTGGCTCTTTTCACATTTTATTTTGAGATTTGGTTTGTTTACCTTGTATTTGGTTTAAATTTAATAGTTATTTTATTTCCCTTTTCTCCCATAAACATATTTAAAAATTGGATTAGGTCCAGGGATAGTAGGCCACACAGCTAGGGATAACATTTTCAAATGTGAGTATTTAAATTTTGGCACCTAAATTCATATTTAGATGCCTAAACAAATGGAGTGAGTGTCAAAGGCGAATGTAGACATTAGTGAGAGTGGAGGTGCTCAGCACCTATGAACAGCAGACCACTCACTTCGTCCAGAGTCCCAACTCAAAACTGAAGAAATAAAAACTCATTCATCCTTCCCAGGCTCAATCCTCAGCAAGTTCCTCAAATAGTTCTTCCTTACTCTCTGTTACAGAGTGCTACCACCTCCCAGGGCTTTCTCCCAGGATGCCCAGCTCCTCCGGAGTTGCTGAACCTCAAAGCTTCTTCCCCGAATGTCTCTTCCCCCAGACCTGCTCTGGGAGTGACATCTTCTTCTCCTCAGCTGCCCTCTCCCCCAAAGGACAGTCCCAGGGCACAAGTGCCATATTGCAAGCCTCTATGTGATTCCTTTCCCAGAAAGTGGAAACTCCCAACTCCTTCTCCTCTGGGTCCCATCTCCCTATTGTCTACAGTCTTTTCTTTGTAGGGACCACCCAGTCTGGTTCTCCACTCCTAGGTCTAATTCTTAATTACATGTCTTCTTTCCAGGTGCCATAGAATAGGTTAAATGAGCTCTCTGGCTCCCTTTAACTCTGTCACTGCCAGTGTGGTGTTTATATACTCCATCACATGTAGATAACTAGCCAGTTCTTTACATTATTTTTATTCCTCTGCCTAAAACCCAGCTGATACTAACCCAAATTTGCTGATATTCAGGAAATCCAGTTAAATATTATGAATATTATTAAATAAGTTAGTGCTCATCCACATTTGCTAGTTTTGGCAGGAAGTAGATTTGGAAAAAATTGGTACTTCTGACCCACCTTCAAACCTGAAAGTACAGGCTACAAAGCTTTGTATAAGTTCAGGAAAGATATGAAAGGCAATCAGACATTTGGATACCTATCCTAAAATGAACCATACCATTTGATGTTCACTCTTCACTAGAATTTACATAAGACCCTTCATTTCCTTCCTCTTTCTCTGCTGCAATTAACAATTTTTTCCTCAATGCCAAACAGTCTGGCCAGAATACAATGTATAGTTTGCTCCAATGGTACATCATTTTCTACCTTTTAAAGCCAAGATCTGCTCAGCTTCCTCATATCAGTAGTCCCAATGCAAGGTGAGGCAATAGATTAACATAAGGAAAGCCCTCAATCAAATTCAACAACAAACAAATGTAACAAAAATACGAGTATGAAACCCATGAGTCAATTAAAAAGATACCAAACTCTAGATACTTGGATCAAATAAGAAAAAAATCAGATGCCCTCAAAATTACTTGATACATTCAGATAAACATTCAGTGTGAAGGATTTTTTGGTCCTTTGCGTACATCAGTTATCAGTGTGTTGTTCAAATTTGTCTTTAATAACATATTGCTTCTGGAAGACATAGGAAAAACACCAATGTCTATTTCACTTAAGAGAAATGAATTTATGTGATTGCTATGTACACTTTTATGTTCTTTTTCCATATATATTTATGTTGGCCTTGGCACACAGAAAATAACCAGAGAACGAAAGGCTGATTCTGACAAGTCACAGTGATAATGCAACAAAGATAAGACCCACACTTCATTATCCAAGACAGCCCTTTTGTTGTAAATATTGTGTGATGCACCCTGATATTCAAACTTCAATTTTTGGTTCTTCTTCTCATAGGGTGGGGGAAGGGAGAGAAACCACATCCACAAGATTTTAGAGTACAGGAGATTTATGTTTAGAACACCTTGAAAACTAAGTTTACTGATCAGTCCACCCTATGTCCTAATAATTGTATCAGGCATTGGACAGAAAGTGTTACAATACATGAATCATTAACTATCAAAGTATATAAAACTACTAAACCAGTAATAGGGCTTTTCTGTTCTTTCTGCCTGTGAATGCTTATAACTTAGAGCTGAACTATGATAATTCATTATACGTTAGTGGCAAAACACTTATTTTCAATGGATTTCTCAAAAATTAAACTATTTGGGGTGAGTATAGAGAGAAAACTGTTAGATTTCAGGGAGAGAACTATGCTTCTCCTTTGGGGTGCATCAGTGTGCTAATGGAGAAAAAACAGATGGGTCCTGTACCATCTAACAGGATTAGAAATCACAGTGTGTGGCTGATATAGCTCCCTAATCAAAGGGCATCAACCTATTGTCATATTTTGTGTTCAATATGAACTTAGGGACTATGTTCAAGTGGCTGCCTTAATTGAACATTCTCAACATAAAACCAAACAAGAATGAAGCCTTCTTATTTTACTGCTTATTCTGGATGGGCAGGGTAAATTGCCTGAAATAAGGAGTTACCCAGTGTTATTTATCTTTAGGAACAAATTACATGACAACTGATGCTATCTGTAACACCCTTTTTGCGCTAACATTTTAGTGTTGGAGACTATGAATATCAAAGAACAAAAGCTTCTGCCCATATCATTTTACCTCATTTTTGTCCTCTCCAACTTCTGGTTATAGTATTGGGCAGTCTCCAGACAGGAGCATAAACTGCTCAGTCTGCTCTATATACTTCAAGTCTAATATTAACTGTGCTTATCAGGAGGCACTCAAGGTCTTCTTCCGATCTAACTTACACCAATGTAACTCAAATGGGGTTGCTCATGATTTACACCAGAGTACATGAAATCAGAAAGAGGCCCTGGGTGGACAGATCCTGTGATACACTGGTATGGCAGATAATCTCCTCCTTAGAGAACTAAAGCATCACCTTCATCTACGTTCTATTTGCCCAGAGAGTACAAATCCTGGAATAACATTGTGACAGAGAATGATGTGCAGCCTATGGGACTTAATTTTCTATTTTTCGTTTCATTGTGAATAGAATGAATATACATTTTTAAGTAAATAATACCTTTGAGAACAGATCTATGGAGTGTAGAAGTATTACATAAAACTCATTCTTTTTCTCCACTTAGGTATAAATGTAAGATTATCTATAGCATTCTCAGGCATCATTTATGCATTCTCTGTCTCAAAGACTCTTTTGAATACACCGATATTAATTTCACACTACCTCAAAGCAATGCATAAATATACTACAGTGGAAAGTGTCTAACCACTAAACTGCAAACACAAATTGAACACTCCCCACAATGCGTTATATTGCATTTAAATGTAGTGTTTGTTTAACTTGTGAGTTTTAAGCACATAAAAACAGCCATATTGGGTCGGGCCAAAGGTCCACCCAGCCCAGTATCCTGTCTTCCAATAGTGGCCAATGCCAGGTGTCCCAGAAAGAATGAACAGAACAAGTAATCATCAAGTGATCCATCCCCTGTCACCCATTCCCAGCTTCTGGCAAACAGAGGCTAGGGACACCATCCCTGCCCATCCTGGCTAATAGCCACTGATGGACCTATCCTCCATGAATTTATATAGTTCTTGTTTGAACCCTGTCATAGTCTTGGACTTTATAACATCCTCTGGCAAAGAGTTCCACAGGTTGATTGTGTGTTGTGTGAAAAAATACTTCCTTTTGTTTGTTTTAAACCTGCTGCCTATTAATTTTATTTGGTGGCCCTTTGTTCTTGTGTTATGAGAAGGAATAAATAACACTTCCTTATTTATTTTCTCCACACCAGTCATGATTTTATAGACCTCTATTATATCCCCCCTTAGTCATCTCTTTTCCAAGCTGAAAAATCCTGGTCTTATTAATCTCTTCTCATACAGCAGCCATTACATACCCCTAATCATTTTTGTTGCCCTTTTCTGAACCTTTTCCAGTTCCAATACATCTTTTTTAAGATGGGGTGACTACATCTGCAAACAGTATTCAAGATGTGGGCATATCGTGGATTTATATAGAAGCAATATGATATTTATTTTCTCTCTATTATCTATCCGTTTCTTATTGATTCCCAACATTCTGTTCGCTTTTTTGACTGCCCCTGAACATTGAGTGGATGTTTTCAGAGAACTATCCACAGTGACTCTAAGATCTCTTTCTTGGGTTGTAACAGCTAATTTAGACCCCATCATTTTATATGTATAGTTGGGATTATGTTTTCCAATGTGCATTACTTTGCATTTATCAACACTGAATTTCATCTGCCATTTTGTTGCCCAGTCACCCAGTTTTGCAGTTTGCCCGGGACTTAACTATCTTGAGTAGTTTTGTATCATCTGCAAATTTTGCCACCTCACTGTTTTACCCCTTTTTCCAGATCATTTATGAATATGTTAAATATGAATGGGCCCAGTACAGCCCCCTGGGAGACATCATTATTTACCTCTCTCCATTCTGAAAACTGACCATTTATTCCTATCCTTTGTTTCCTATATTTTAACCAGTTACCAATCCATGGTACTTTCCTCTTATCCCATGACTGCTTACTTTGCTCAAGAGCCTTTGGTGAGGGACCTTGTCAAAGGCTTTCTGAAAATCTAAATACACTATATCCACTGGATCCCCCTTGTTCACATTTTGTTGACCCCCTCAAAGAATTCTAGCTGATTGGTGAGGCATGATTTCCCTTTACAAAAAACCACATTGACTATTCCCCTACAAATTATGTTCATCTATGTGTCGGACAATTTTGTTCTTTACTATAGTTTCAACCAGTTTGCCCGGTATTGAAGTCAGGCTTACTGGCCTGTAATTGCTGGGGTCACCTCTGGAGCCGTTTTTAAAAATTGGTGTCCCATTAGCTATCCTCTAGTCATTTGGTTATAGATCTACTATCAGTTTTCTTTAGATCTCTATTTTTTCTTTTGGTTAAGACAGTTATTTTAAAAAAAATTGATGTGCACTTTAAAAAAATATTTCATCAGTCAGATATTGCATTTATATTTAAGCCAGAGGCAACATGCACTCAACATTTTCTGATACAGTATGAGGAAAAGGCACAGATTGTCTAGCCCAGCAGTTCTCAAGCTGTGGGTCAGTACCCCAAAGAGGGCTGGTTCAGATTTGCTAGGACTCGGGACCGAAGCTGAGCCCCACCACCCAGGCCCGAAGCCGAAGCCTGAGGCAGCAGGGTTTAGATTACAGGCCCCCTGCTGGGGCTGAAGCCCTTGGGTTTGGGCTTCCCCTGCCCCCCCTCAGAGCGGCAGGGCTCAGGCAGTCTCAGGCTTCGGTCCCCCTCCTGGGGTCATGTAGTCATTTTTGTTGTCAGAAGAGAGTTATGATGCAATGACATTTGAGAACCCCTGATTCTAGCAGAATGAATCCAGAGAATTAAATAAAGCATTTCATTAAAAATTTGATGGATAAAAATGCATTGAAAATTATGATTGCTAAGATCAGTCAATTTAAAGGGAGAACTGTCAACTTGAAAATTGCTTTTCTGTTTGAAAAAATTAACTATTATTAAAAGTAATACTTGAGATATCTTTTGAAGATACTCCTTTCTTTTTTTCTCTTTCCCTTTCCATTTTATTTGCTTTGTGCATTTGACAGCACTTTTTACATGGTAAATTTCTCTGTAGCCCAGTGAAATTTTCCTTCAGTCATTTTTTCCCTTGCAGGAAACATCAAGAAAGAAGCAAAGAACCTCTTTAAAATATTTTGAGAGAATTAAAAAAAATTCAGGGTACACTATTTAAAATATGCTTTACCGCAGGAACTAGAATTTTATAAATGAGTTAAAAATTATGCTGGCATAAGTCTTATATCTGGAGACAAAGTCACATTTGACTTCTTAAATGGGCACCAAGAATATCTAAGGTCCTCATTCTGACAGACTTACATACATGCTTAACTTTATACACTGTGAGTAGTCTCACTGAGGTAAACAGGACTACTCAAAAACAATGAGGAGTCCAGTGGCACCTTAAAGACTAACAGATTTATTTGGGAGAATTCCAAAGATTCCACCCAGATTTCAACAATTTCCACCCCACCATCAGCCTGGACCAGTCCATACAAGAGATCCATTTCCTGGATACTACAGTGCAAATAAGTGATGGTCACATAAGCACCACCCTATACCGGAAACCTACTGACCACTATTCTTACCTACATGCCTGCAACTTCCATCCAGGACACATCACACAATCCACTGTCTACAGCCAAGCCCTAAGATATAACCTCATTTACTCCAATCTCTCAGACAGAGACAAACACCTGCAAGTATCTCTATCAAGCATTCTTAAAACTACAATACCCACCTGGGGAAGTGAGGAAACAGATTGACAGAGAGAGCTGGGTACCCAAAAGTCACCTACTACAGGACAGGCCTAACAAGGAAAATAACACAACACCACTGGCCATCACGTACAGCCCCCAGCTAAAACCTCTCCAGCACATCATCAACGATCTACAATCTAGCCTGGAAAACATTCCCTCACTCTCACAGACCTTGGGAGACAGGCCAGTCCTTGCTTACAGACAACCCCCCAACCTGAAGCAAATACTCACCAGAAACTACACACCAAACCACAGAAACACTAACCCAGGAACCAATCCCTGTAACAAACCCCATTGCCTACTCTGTTCCCATATCTACTCTACTGACACCATCAGAGGACCCAATCACATCAGCCACACCATCAGGGGCTCATTCACCTGCACATCTACTAATGTTATATATGCCATCATGTGCCAGCAGTTCCCCTCTGCCATGTACATTGGCCAAACCAGACAGTCTCTATGTAAAAGAATAAATGGACACAAATCAGGCATCAGGAATGGTAACATACAAAAGCCAGTAGGAGAACACTTCAATCTCCCTGGACATGCAATAACAGACTTAAAAGTAGCCATCTTTCAACAAAAAAACTTCAGAAACAGACTTTAAAGAGAAACTGCAGAGCTACAATTCATTTGCAAACTTAACACCATTAATTTCAGCTTGAATAGGGACTGGGAGTGGCTGGCTCACTACAAAAGCAATTTTCCCTCTCTTGGTATTGACACCTCCGCATCAATTATTGGGAGCGGACCACATCCACACTGACTGAATTGGCCTTGTCATCACTGAATCTCCATTTGTAAGGAAACTTCTCTCTCTTCATGTGCCAGTATATTTATGCTTGTATCTGTAATTTTCAGTCTATGCATCTGATGAAGTGGGTTTTTTACCCATGAAAACTTATGCCCAAATAAATCTGTTAGTCTTTAAGGTGCCACCAGACTCCTCGCTGTTTTTGTTGATACAGATTAACACGGCTACCCCTCTGATACTAGGACTACTTGAAGTGTAAAGTTAAGCGCTTGCACAAATCTTTAGAGGATCAGGATTAATTGAAGGGCAGAGAATGTAGAATACTATGTAGATGTGATTGAAGATCAGAGTGAAAACTTATCTAGAAATCATAACAATTTTAGTGAGCCAGTCACAGTAGGCCAAACAGAGGCATGACTGGACTAGATGGACCAATGATCTGATGCAGTACAGCAAATCATATCACCAATTAAACAGAATAAAATGTTGACATATTCACTAGAGTTACTTTGACAGCTGCTTGAGAGAGACATTAGAATCCTTGTCCTCCGCAGAACAAAACATGCCCATGAGCACACCTTGAAATTCTGTAAATTCTTAAATGTTTCCATCTGTGTGGATTATCGTCGGTGCTGTTCATGGATCTTCAAACTGGTCTGGTTATGTCCCTCACTTAAACTCATGTACAACCCCATTGACTTGAGAGGCACAAGTTCAGCTAAGAGCAGAAATTGGCCCACTTGGTTCAAATGTATCTTAGTTTGGCACAAACAACTAAGCCAATCTCTGCTGTTAGCAAAACCTGAAAACTGATCAGTTTAGTTGTAGCCAAAATAAATGCCCATTATAGCTGATTCCTGGAGCTAAGATTAGTAGGTTACTAATGGATATAATCCCTTTTTCTACCTCCAGCTCTCTTTTCTTTGTTTTAGTCTATCAGTGTTATCATTCTTTAAAAATATCTATTCAAAAACTCACTTTTATCAGCATCTGATTTAAACACTGCAGCGTACAAACCAAGATGTAAAATAAATGGCAGCAGAGATTAAGTATTCCATGTTTTGATCATAGCATTACAATTATTCCAATTGTTAGGTGGAATTTTCATTTGGAGTTTTTAGCTTGGCTGCCCCTGACTGACAAAGAGCTGTGATTAATTCACAATTCTTCTGTGGCTCGTCTGAACATGCCACATCTCATTAGCATTTCATCATATCTGCTCAAATCCTTGTGAAAGGGAAAAGGAAACAATAGGATAGACTCTCCCTCTCAAGTAATAAAGATGGAAGTAAAAATATCACCACAGCTTCTAATCACAGTGGGCATGATTTCTTTTAATTGAAATTCTACTACAGTTTGCAACAATATGAAATTTCACTTTAATTCAGCAAACTATTTGGTAAATATGCTTTTTTATTTGGTGTCAGAAAATTTGACACATCGCTCTTGCTGCTTTTACTGATACCTCAAATGTTATCCGGAGTGAACAGTAAGACATATTGTAATACTTATACAATCACAGGGAGGTATTGGAACACTACAAGCACAAACTCCAGCATACACAGTCAGGACTGAACTTTCTGCTAAAACCCTCACATCAAATACAACAGCATAACAGCAATGAGACAACAACTTAACATCAAGATAAAGGTACAGCACCATCGATTAGTGGAGGTGCTGTCTACAGTGATCATTACAGCTTTGTCCCCTCTAGTTAAATAAAAATTTTAAACAGTTACTCCTAGGAATCCATGCAGTCTGCCACCCACACAGGTTTCTGTGTTGCTCTGCCCGCTTGAGTCCCATAATCAGTCATGGAGTCATCATTTGAAGTTGGATCTAGAAAATCAGTGAGTGCAGGGTTCCCATCCTCTAGGTCAGGCCTATCTGTTGCGGACAGACAGACTGTTGAAGGCTGTAGACTGCTGAGGTTCTGAGCACATGCTTGTAATTCCTCCATCAAAACCACTTTCCCACTATGAGCCACAGGAAACTGCTGGAGTAGCACTATAAAGAGGCCAGCTCTTGCTTTTTGTATTAGCAAGGATAAGTTACTTAGTCTTTTAATTACTGTGTAAGGTCTTCTCCAAAAAGAAGTACATTTGAGATTTTTTTTCCAGGATGTTTTTTCCAGTTGCATAATCACACCTTTTCTCCTTCTTGGATGGGCATGTAATTCTCTTTTTCCCATGTTCCTGGCTTGCTTGCTTCAGGCTCATCTATTTTTCCACCTTCTGCAATACTGTCCTCAGGTCTCTGATATAAGACTCCACAATACCTCTTACTTCTGTGGGTGCATGGGTAATCCTTGCTGCCTGAACATCAAGTCATAGGGAAGAATGTGTCTGGGGGGTTCAAAAATAATCTCATAGAGAGAGCAATGGATAGTTGAGTGCTGGTTGGTGTTATATGCACAGGTGACAAAGGGTGTATTTGTATTCTAGTCTCATTGGTCTTCACTGCCTAAGAAAACAACAAGGATTCCGGTGGCACCTTAAAGACTAACAGATTTATTTTGGCATAAACTTTCATGGGTAAAAAAACCTACTTCTTCAGCATGCCTGGAGTGAAAATTACAGATACAGGCATAAATATATATTGGCACACGAAGAGAAGGGAGTTACCTTACAAATGGAGAATCAATTTTGAAGGCCAATTTAGTCAGGGTGGATGTGGTCCATTCCCAATAATTGATGAGGAGGTGTCAATACCAAGAAAGAGAAAATTGCTTTTGTAGTGAGCCAGCCACTCCCAGTCCCTGTTCAAGCCCAGATTGATGGTGTTAAGTTTGCAAATGAATTTATTTTCCCTCTCTTGGTACTGACACCTCCTCATCAATTATTGGGAGCTCAAAGTCTGTCAAGTGCTCGCAGATTCTAGTCTCATCTGAATGACCAATACATTTCTTCTCAAGCAAAAGTGCTTGTGCCATCTAGAAGCTGCTGCCACCAGGAATCACAGGGACTGACTGAAACACTGCAAGTGCCCACTCCAGCATAGACAGGCAGGACTGAATGTCCTGCTAAAACTCCCATATCAAATGCATCAACATAACAATATACAAGACAAGAACTAGGGTAAAGATATAGCACCAGGTACTGGTGGAGATGGTGTCTACATTGATTGTTACAATTCTCCACCAATATTTTAACAAGAGATTCACACAAACTTTTCCCCTAGGCACTTGGGAGAAAAGCTAACATTATGCTGCAGTTTGTCAAAAAAGATTATACAGGTAAAACCCAATTTCCTGAAGCCTGACTATCTGAATTCTCATTCTCTCCAAAATTTGAATCAGTCCCATATCCAAAATTCCTAATTAAACCAAAATTCACTGAAGTGCAAATTGCTAAAGTCATTATTTAATTTAAATGAAACAGTTGACTGATGTTTCCAGCAAATCTTCATTCAAAAATTATTGTGCTCTTCCTGGATGTCTGAAAAGGTTGAAGTCATGCTCTTGAATAAGTTACTAGGTGTTATGATCCATTGCTACAGTTGTCAAATTACTTATATATATTACTACTAGAATCATTGGAAAAGTAATGTTGGGCCAACAGCATGCGTCTCCCCATACCCTTTGCAGAAGTGGTTGCTCTGGGAAGCACAGTGACACTAAGTTATGTACTGACATTTGTTATGTATTGACATTAGCTGAATGAAGCACCGTAAGAGAACATGTAGGGTAAGCAATAGGACATGCAGGAAAAAGTAGAAATACATTGGCACCTCAGCTGAGTAGGGAAATGAGACATGTGTCTTCGCTAAATTTTTCCTATCCTATCCCCCTGTATGTAGCTGAATTCTATAGACTTCTTGACTCTTGATCTGCCCCCCCTCCCATTTTTTTATGTGACTGCACTCCTGTGTGACTACATGACATTTTTTCACCTATCACCACTTACGTTAGAACAGTTCTGATCACTTCCCTGATTGCTGCAAAAACTGCTTTTTGCTGCAGTTTATTCTAGTTATTTTTCTCTTTTTATTGATTTTTATTTTACCTTTTGAATGCCAAACCTGGATAATGCCTGTCAGAAAAGCAGACACAAAGCAAGACAGATGTGCTAAGCATATGGTTATCAAAGGAGCTGTTTACAAAACAATAATTATCATGTGAGCTCAGAATTTAGGATTCATATCCTTTTTGTTGTTTTTGCTTCATTGGTTTTGATGAGATATTTGGATATGAATTATCTAATTCAAAGTTACTGCAGCAGACAGAAGAAACAGATTCCTAAGTATCTGCAATATTTGCAAAGTATAAACCAAAGGTACCTGAATACTCCTATTAATTCCACAGACTTTGCTATATCACTAATCATTTTCTCTCAAGTGGAAATGAATTATGAGGCCTGCAGTTATCTAGTTAGCTACTTGCCTAGTCTATGAACTTGTTTAAGCCTATATACATTATTTATTATTTATTATTATTATTTATGACAGTAGCACCTAGAAGTCCCATTGAGATGATTTATACTACATGGAACAACTTCAATGAGAGATTGAGAGCCACTCACGCCAAAATAGCTGATAGTCTGTTGGTTAGGGTGCTCATCTAGCAAAGGAGAGATCTGAATTCAAGTCCTTGCCCCAGAGTGCAGATTCAGACCATGGTCTCCTGTGTCCCAGGTAAGTGCCCTAAAGGCTAAGACTTATATGAGAGGGGCATAAACAGACATACATGCATACATAGATTTGCTGCCCTGAAATTGACTTTTCCAATTTGATGACAAATTCTGAACATTTTTGGAATCACACTGAATATTTTCCCTGATTTTTCGATTTGCTGGCTGAACCAAAAAATCAATTATTAACTCAGCTCCATTGTGGAGCTTCCACCCTTTATAGCTATTCTGCTGGAATGCTGCACTATGCAGTTTAAGTGGTGCTTCGCATTGGGCCAATGGGGACAGGCTCCCCTCACCTCTGCTGCGTATGCCCCAGGTGGCAGGGACAGATGAAATGGAGGAAGCCCAGCTCTCTTTGGGCAGGCTGAGGAGGAGGAAGGACATGGGTTACAAGCTACTGTAGAGACACCTGAGACTCTCCAAGCAGTAGGAGCTGTGGACCTGGGCTACTCTGTGGACAACCAGATGACTGCAGAGATTGACGGGGACGCCAAACTGCTGCCAGCCAGGGAGATGCCCGAAATGCACCTCACGGTAGGAAACGACCCAGGGAATGCAGTGAACGTTGGTGCTTAAACCCTTAATGAGGAATCCCCTGGCTTCATAGGGCCCTGGGTTGGAACTCGGGGAAGCAGGGTGGGCCTGGGTTCTCCTACCCCACCCCACTTCCAACTAGGTGTGGCTACTATTTGTTTGCCTGCCCCAGCCAGGAGGTTCAGGGGCTATAAACCATCTGCTTACTCTGCCCCACCCAGGGGTTACAAACTGACTGTTTGTTCAGCCCTGCCCAAAGGGTCTGAACTCCCTCACCCCTACCCCCACCCCCAGTTGCTGCTTGCTTGCCCCAACCAGGAAGCTCAGAGGCCCTAGACTGATTGGTTGTTCAGCCTCACCTAGGGGCTATAGACTGACTGTTTGCTATACTCTGCCTGGAAGATCAGAAACCCTAATTGTTATTATCTGTTTCGGCCAGGAGTCTCAGAGGTTATGGACTGCTTGTCCTACCCTGCCTGGGGGCAAAGGGTTGATATTTGCTTGACCCCATTAGGAGTCCTGACACCACATTGTTGCAAATATTTGATCCCACAAGGAGTCCAGACAACTGTGTGAAGGGGTGTACCAATCCCACATTGGGACAACAGGGATGGCCCCGCTCAATAAACGGGCCCCTCTCCCCCCATCACACCTACTCTCTGAACCAGTAAGAGTTTCATCCATTCTGCATGGCAATCTAATATACTGTACGAAAACAGGCAGTTACACAGTGTACACATTAGAGCTGGACAGAAAATGAGTTTTCCCCCCATGTAAAGTTTTGATGACAATTAAAAAAGGTCAGTGAGAAATGGAAAATAGAAATATTTTGTTTTGGAAATGGCACTGATGCACCTCATGCAAGCTGTAATTTGGGTGCTCTCATGATCTCATTCTCCTCTGTAGGTCAGGTTCCTTGGTTAGACTACTTTTCCCACAACACACCATGGTCTGCCCTCTTGATACAGGAACATAGTGCATCATGGGAAGATAAAGTCTGGCTAGGGAGTGCAGCACATAGAGGGGAACAGGGACATGGGGCAACCAAAATACACTCGCAGGAGGCACTGTGGTAGAATATCTGAACCATAATATTTCAGTTCTCTTCTGAAATATTTCAGTTTTCAACTGAAAACCAAAACTTTTCAGTTTTATGACATTCAAGGTTGTTTATTTTTAAATGAAAAAAAAATCAAAGTTTTCTGGTGGAAGCAGACACATTTGGGGGGAAAAAAACTATATGAAAAATCTAATGTTCTGTTGAAAAACAGTTTCAATTAAAAACATTAACCAGTTCTAGTACATATGTCTATCACTGTACATTAAAAGAGATCAAATACCACTGTACATTAAAACATGTACAGGGTGAAAATGCTGTAAGAGGATTCTGTAAAACAGCAAATGTGATGCTAGTATTATCTACTATGCAACAATTATATCATAAGATTTTATATTCTTTAGTCAGTTCAAGTTTTTTACTCTTGATTTATCATATTCCTTTTCTCTTCAAGCAGGAAGACATTCTGATGTTCTGCAGGAAGTCTAAATTGCTTCCAAAAAAATGACAAAATAAAACTGTAATTTTTAACTATGGTTAAATTATGGGGCTTTTTACAATAGAAACATAGTAATTTTACTAACACTAAAAACCTTAACATATTAAGCTGAAATGCAGTAATTCTTTTATACTCATATTAACAATGCTGTCAGGTTGAATGCTCTACAGTATTACTGTGACACTAAAAATAAACATAAATCTAGTTTTAAACTACCATCAAAATAATAACTCTTACTGCAATTAGTAACATTGGTGTTCTGTTTTGAATTCCTTGCCACATATAAATAGTTATTTCATACTTTCACAGAGAGCTGCATGCATCTATCATTCCAGATAGAAAATCTTGTTTTTTCTTTATTCAGATTACTGAACATCTCTCAGATCATATAGAAACCCCATGTTTCTTGACTGGAGCTCGAGTTGCACATCACTGAAAGAAGCTTGTATTTAAGTATATCTGGCCTATTGGTATTTTTTTCATACAACATTAAATAGAAGTATGTATGTGTCTGTCTAGCATACTTGTGTGTGTGGTCACACACAGATTAGATAGAGATAGAGATAATGGAGATATTTCAATATAGTCAATCTATAATATAGTCAATATTATAATTCTGATATAAATTAAATGAATTAGTCTTTTTTTAAAGTACAATTTCATATTCTTTACTAAATGTAGCAAATCTCAATGAAAAAGCAAATTATTGCTCATTATGCAAATGAAATGAATATTTTTATTGGGAGCTAGTAATTATCATAGTGATTCTATCTGGAATCGACAGTTTGACTTCAATAATATCCTTTGAGAGAGTATAAGAAACACACACAGGAATGAAGCACTAGGAGAAGATTTTCTTTCCCCTACATAAGAGCCAATATAAAGGAGTTCCTTCCAGGCTTCTATTCAAGATTTCTGGCATGTCCATATGGCAAATTCTGCCCCAAAAGGCATCATTCCAACCATATTCTTTAAGACGAAGGAGCAAAATCCGAGCAAATTAAACACTTGGGTCAGCAATCAACTAGAATACAAGTATTAAAACTAGACTGAGCTCCTTAAACTGTTCCTCCCCGTCTATTTTTTTTCTTATGTGGACTATAGGTTTTGTGTTTTGTTGTTGCTGTCTGTTTAGAGGAAAAAGGCTGGCTCACTTTGTATCTTTTCAACCCATTTAATGCACATTAAGGTCAAATTCTCAAAACTAAAGCCTTTAAAATTGAATCTCCAGGTTGTTGGTTTTTTTCATGCACAAAGCCCTACAAGTTGGTATACAAATTTAGCAGTTGGGATAAGGCCCTTTTTTCATTTTTGAATCTCTGTTAACAAAAGTGATGTTTGCATATCTAGAGATGAGCACATAAGCCATTGCTTACAACATTCGTAGAATTTTATCACTATAAAATACAATATCCTGATAGCATTGATCTATTGACAAAAGAGCAAAGTGAGTGGATTTATTTTTCAATATGATGAATTTCTGCATTACAGATGTGAGAGGTATTATTTACAAAGTTTCCATTGAATGTCTGTAGCAGTTTCAGTTGTACTGCACAGTACACCATGAGCATAAGGAAGGGAAATGGTTCTGCATACATTGTCCCCTCTACTGGATGGACAATCATGAAAAAGTTTAACACCATGAAGCAAAGAAACAAATATTTGCTCCTTTTCCCAATAATTTTCAGTGAATGCCCAGGCATCACCAAGATAGATGATTTGTCTCATCATTATACATTTATAACTAGATTCAACATCTCAATCAATAATAGAGAAAACAATTTTGTAAAAGTCTCTACTGTGGTTAAAGACTTCAATAGTGCATACTAGGGTTGTCAAGCAATTAAAAAAAATAATCGTGCAATTAATCACTCTATTAAACAATAACAGAATACCATTTATTTAAATATTTTGGATGTTTTCTACATTTTCAAATATATTGATTTAAATTAAAACACAGAATACAAAGTGTACAGTGCTCACTTTATATTTATATTTGATTACAAATATTTGCACTGTAAAAAGAAAAGAAATAGTATTTCTCAATTCACTTAATACAAGTACTGTAAAGCAATCTCTTTATCATGAAAGTTGAACTTACAAATGTAGAATTATGTACAAAAAAACCTGCATTCAAAAATAAAACAATGTAAAACTTTAGAGCCTACAAGTCCACTCAGTCCTACTTCTTGTTCAGCCAATTGCTCAGTCAAACAAGTTTGTTTACAGTTGCAGGAGATAATGCTGCCCGCTTCTTGTTTACATCACCTGAAAGTGAGAACAGGTGTTTGTATGGCACTGTTGTAGCCGGCGTTGCAAGATATTTACATGCCAGATGTGCTAAAGATTCATATGTCCCTTGATGCTTCAACCACCATTCCTGAGGACGTGTGTCCATGCTGATGATGGGTTCTGATCAATAACGATCCAAAGCAGTGCGGACCAATGCATATTCATTTTCATCATCTGAGTTAGATGCCAGCAGCAGAATGTTGATTTTCTTTTTTGGTGGTTTGGGTTCTGTAGTTTGTGCATCAGAGTGTTTTTCTTTTAAGACTTCTGAAAGCATGCTCCACACCTCATCCCTCTCAGATTTTGGAAGGCATTTCAGATTCTTAAACCTTGGGTCAAGTGCTGTAGCTATCTTTAGAAATCTCACATTGGTACCTTCTTTGCGTTTTGTCAAATTTGCAGTGAAAGTGTTCTTAAAATGAACAACATGTGCTGGATCAACATCCGAGACAGCTATAACATGAAATACATGGCAGAATGTGGGTAAAACAGAGCAGGAAACATACAATTCTCCCCCAAGGAGTTCAGTCACTAATTTAATTAATGCATTATTTTTTTTAACAAGCTTTCATCAGCATGGAAGCAAGTCCTCTGGAACGATGGCCAAAGCATGAAGAGCCATATGAATCTTTAGCGCATCTGGCATGTAAATATCTTGCAACACCAGCTACAACAGTGCCATGCGAATGCCTGTTCTCACTTTCAGGTGATATTGTAATTAAGAAATGGGCAGCATTATCTTCGATAAATGTAAACAAACTTGTTTCTCTTAGCAATCGGCTGAACAAGAAGTAGGACTGAGTGGACTCGTAGGCTCTAAAGTTTTACATTGTTTAGTTTTTGAGTGCAGTTATGTAACAAAAATAATACATTTGTAAGTTGCACTTTCATGATAAAAAAAGATTGCACTACAGTACTTATATGAGGTGAACTGAAAAATACTATTTCTTTTATCATTTTTACAGTGCAAATATTTGTAATAAAAATATAAAGTGAGCACAGTACACTTTGTATTCTCTGTTGTAACTGAAACAGATATATTTGAAAATGTAGAAAAACATCAAAAATATTTAATATATTTCAATGTATATTCTATTGTTTTACAATGTAATTAATCACAATTAATGAGTTAATCACGCGAGGTAACTGCAATTAATCATCAGCCCTAGTGCATACCCTTAAATTATCCACAATCTCAAAGCAGTGAGTCACTGCTTCAATGGGTGGTGTGTGAACCCCCCCTTCGCGAAGGCTAGCTCCCAGCCCACTCCTTATTCCCAAGGCCCTGCCCCTACCCCTCCCCTTCCGCCTCCCCACCTGCCTGCCAGGGCCCCGAGGCCCCCCTCCATCCTACTGCCAGAAGAGCCCTGGCCAAACTGCCCCAAGCACCAGCCCACCCACCCAAGCTCTCCCAATCCCTGGGCCATTGGCCAGACTGCCCTAGCTGCACCAGCTGGCCCAAGCACTGGCCCGCCTGCCCCAGCCTCCCCAATCCTGGGCCACCAGCTGCCGTGACCCCCAGCTGGACGAGGACTGGCCTGATCCCAAGGCCACCAACCGGCCCTAGCATTGATCCAACCCGAGCTGCTCCAGGCCTCTGGCCAGCCTGAGTGGCCGGCCAACCAAGCTCCAGGCCGCTGGCCTGAGCTGAGCTCCCACCAGCTTTAGGGGAAAAGGGGAGTGAGGGCGGGGCCACGACCTGGGTTAGGGAAGGCTTAGCTTCCCCTGGCCTATTATACATGCTGCCCATGTCTGCTTCCATCTGTATTCTCAGATCTAACACATCAGCTAGTAATCCAGGCCCTAGAATCTGGGCCATGAGCCCCCAGGCAGGACTGAGACTGTGACCACCGCCTAGCCACTCACCCAAAGATATGGAAAAGTGGGCTAGTGAAGCTCTAGCTCACAGAGGGCCCACAAAGCTTCTGTTTGGAGGAGATGTCCCCTGAGTGGCAGGGACACATTACTTAAACCAGAAAGAGGCACAGGAAGCTGTGCCTGGCTGGCTGGCAACTGCTATGGACCCTGCCTACTTGCCTGATTCCTGCGCCCTGCCTGTTCTTGGTTTCAGAACCCTTTCTATTGCCAGTTCCTGCTTTCCTGCCTCATTCCAGGTCTCTGCTCCTATCCTAACCCTGACCCTGACTCCAGTTCTGACCTTTGGCTTGGCACCTGACTCTGACCCTGGTTCTGGTTTCAGGCACCTGACTCTAAGCATTAGGCATGATTGCTCACACCCTGGTCCCTACGGGAATACTGATTGGCTGCCTCATCTCAGAGCTAGTACTGCTGCAGATGAAAACTCAGCATTGTGCAGGACATGGTGGGGCAGCAATTCTCCTCCCCTGCTAATGGTATACAAGACATTTATATGTTAGGAGAGAGTTCAATTTTCACATGCACTGAGCCAAATTCTGCTCTTAGTACAGGTCTAGAATAACTTAACACTGACACTTATGAGCAAATGGTAGCAGAATTCACAAGTGCCATAGCTGACTAACCATATACAGTCCCAAGAGGTAAGTGTGTAGGTGTGAACATCTTACTCACATTGTGTGATCAGTTGATGGCCTGTGGTTTTCTTCCCCAGGATGCACGGTTGCTCCATTTCCAAGGCCCCACTGGAATGCATTAGTGGAATGGACTGAAACAGTTGCTGCTGCCACTTCTGTTACTGGTTGATACCATTCACATAGGTTTTCACCTTCAAAATCACAAACTTCCACAGCTTTACAAGAAAAAATTAGAATACTTAGTATATGTCTACTAACTGGGAATGATCAGACTGTCGATGTTGGGTCTAGTGAACAATTGGGTATAAGAGAATTGCAGTTTAGTTTCTTTAATGAGTATTTATACAGCATCAATAAGCATGGCTTTTCCCTATTGTCACAATACCAATTATACTCACTATATTATTGGCTAAGGAATAAATTCTAATCTGGGGAGAAAAATCATTATTCACCTTGGTGTCTAACATCAGATCATATTATATATGAAAAGGACCCATTTCCTCTGGTGACGTCATATGCGAAGATATCAGTGTAAAAGCCATTAGCTATCACTGTGATAGCAACTTTATGAAGGGAACTCAAAAAAGCAAATTAGTTTTATTTTAGCAATCCAAATCATATCTGAATGCCTTATTTGGGTAGTATTTCAGCCTCCTGTGCCTTAGCTGATCCCTTCCTGAAGATGGGACAAATGAGTATTCCAGTTGCCCTGTCCCACTCAGTGTCCCCACACACAGAAGCTAATGGTTAAGGCTCTGTGTTTGTCATGGAGGTCACAGATTATGTGACTTTCCGGGACTTCTGCAGCGGCCGGTGTGCCTCGCCTGGGGGCCACCTGAGCAGCTCAGGCAACCACTGGGCCAGTCACACCAGCTGCTGCTGGGGCAGTCTCATCCTCCCACCCCCCCAACAGCAGGAGTTTGGGTGTGTGGGAGGACTCAGGGCTGGGGGTTGGGGTGCAGGACAGCGCTTATCTAGGGAGGGCTCCCTGGGAGGGCTACAGCAACTCTCCTCCCTCAGCTTCTAGCTCCCTGTGCTGCCTGTGCTGGCAGGCACTGCCCCCACTGCTCCCATTCGCTGCGGTTCCCAGCCAATGGGAGCTGCAGAACCGGAGCTTGGGGCAGAGCAGAGGCAGCACATGGAGCTCAGGAGCTGGACAGGGAGCCTGCCCCAGACTCGTCACACTTCCCTCCCCACAGCTCCTGCAGTGCCCCCCCAGCCCCAAGCCGTCCCCTCCCCAAGTTTTAGACAGGGGTATATAGTACACCTCTACCCTGATTTAACACGACCCGATATAACATGAATTTGGATATAACGCGGTAAAGCAGTGCTCAGGGGGGTGGGGCTGCACACTCTGGCGGATCAAAGCAAGTTCGATATAATGCAGTTTCACCTATAACACAGTATGATTTTTGGCTCCAGAGGACCGCGTTATATTGGGGTTGAGGTGTAAAAGTCATGGACAGGTCACGGGCTGTAAATTTTTGTTTATTGTCTGTGACCTGTCTGTGACTTTTACTAAAAATAACTGTGTCTAAAACATAGCCTTACTAATGGTCATTTCCACTACTTAGGGAACTGATCAACTGCAGTGTAACTTCCAAAATACTTTATAGAAACTCCAAATTTGCCTTGTGGTGCAGGATGAGTCCCTGTCAGGTTCCAGGAGGCTCAAACAGATTAGCTCAGGTTAGTTCAGGGGACCGCTCTGAGGATTCTACAGGGGAATGTGAAAGTTTTATTGCTAACCCATGCAGCTTGTAAAGGTTGGTGCTGCTTAGGGTTCATGTACACTTACAGCACTGCAGCTGTGCCACTGTAGCACTTATTGAAGATGCTACCTATGCTGATGAGAGAGCTTTTCTCCTCAGCGTAGGTACTCCACTTCCCCAAGAGGTAGTGGCTATGTCACCAGGAGGAGCCCTCCCATCAATGCAGAGCTGTTTATCCCGGGGGCTAGGCCACTATAACTACTTCGCTCAGTGCAGACCAAGCCTTAGATCAGGGATTAGCAATCTTTGGCAAGCAGCCCGTCAGGGAAATCCGTTGGCAGGCTGGGATGGTTTCTTTACCTGCAGCGTCCGCAGGTTCAGCCGATCGCAGCTCCCACTGTCCGCGGTTCACCATTGCAGGCCAATGAGGGCTGCGGGAAGGGGCGCGGGCTGAGGGATGTGCTAGCCGCCCCTTCCTGCAGCCCCCATTAGCCTGGCACAGCGAACTGCGGCCAGTGGGAGCTGCGATCAGCCGAACCTGCGGACGCTGCAGGTAAACAAACCATCCCGGCCTGCCAGCGGATTTCCCTGATGGGCCGCGTGCCAAAAGTTGCCGATCCCTGCCTTAGATGATCTCTGTATTGGTAAGTTATAATGTGCGAGGACAACATGTTGTCCTGGGTAACCTCTTTGGGGGACTAGAGGTTGGGGAATGAAGGGGGGGCTAGTAGAGCAGCTTTATTAGTTAAAAAGTTACAGTAAAGCTAACCACAACCAATGTCTCTGCCTAATTATCTATAAGATTAATAATGCTTTCTGACAGTGAGAAGTGACACATATTCTTTTACAGTTTTACGTGTTATATAAATATTATGCTTTAAAGTGCAATTGACAGTGGATAACACCCTCCTGTGCACAGATTGCTGCCTGCAGGACGTACTTCAGGCATATTCAGATATTGCCATTTAAGCGATGAATTGCATTCATTTCTGTGGCGACTGCAGACTTCAGATTGCATGCAGTAGATTAAGCAGTATTCTCCATAGCATTTATCCCCCTGAAGAGATGAAGGGTGACTTGGAAGACAGACAAAGTGAATTTGTGAGAAAAAACTTGTTCTACCCAGTGAGCTCTGCTTTATGCTAAAGTTTCACTTCAGTGTTTCTCCTCAGTAACTAGAGCTGGATGAATACTGCATGAAAATGTCCATCAATATTTGAATTTGTAAATCACTTCCACTTTTTCCATTATGGCTCACTTACCATGGACACTCAGTGCCTAATGTTTTACTGAAACAAATGTTAACAGAAAGTAGATATCAAAATCACATGCGAGTGTATTTGTGGACAATATATTTTATGTTCGTACATACACAAACAAAATATTTAACTTTATAAATTCTCACACATTTAATCAGGAAAGAAAAACAATACCATGTGATTTGGCTGACCAATCATATGCATGCAATATCTTAATTTTTCAATATTCATAATCAATCTATACAGGAAAAAACTGAAGAGATTTGTGAAATTAAAATCAAATAATTTTGAAGAAACTGCTATATTCAAGGAAGTTTCATGAGTATTAAAAAAATTTAAAAATCATTTATTATTATTTATTTGTACTATGAAGATCCATAACAGCTGATTGTATTCAGTGCTGAACAAACATTTAGACTAGAGTTGGCTGGAAAATGCTCTTTCACTGAAATCAAAATTGTGCATGGGAATGTGTTGATTTCAACAACATGTCATTTAGAAAAAGACCTAAATGAAGCATTCAATAATATCACAACATTCCATTTCAACATTTTCAGAACCGAATGTTTCCAATTTTGAAACTGCTTTTCATGACAACAATTTTATTTTGTATTATGATTTTTTTGAAAGTGGAAATCAAAACTAAAAGTTTTGATTGAACATATTTTTTTAAAAAAAATGTAGTTTTGTGGCAATTTTTGAAATTCAATGTTTCATTCAAATTCAGAATGAAAACAAATTTAGAAATTGCAGAATTTCCCATAACCTGGAAATTCTGGTTTCCCACACCTCTAATATAGGCACAGTTCCTGTCCTGAAGGGGTAGTCTAAATAGTTTCCTCTTGTGAACTAGCAGACCAGGATTATCAAGGACTATATTTTAAGACACAAATATAAAGCAACAGTCTGATTTCTATTATTAAGTATCTTGATACTAGAAATCCATCAGGAGCAACAAACAAGTTACTTCTTTGTAACTCTTCTGGCTATATCCACTCTTCCCTTAATGCCATATTATCTTAATTTCTTGCTCATCAACAATTGCCTTGCTGCTTTAAAAAGATGAGCAGTAATTACTGGTTCAGTTAATTTGAGAAACTGTATTTATTTTTTCTAAAAATGGCTATGTATAGCAACTAAACACTAAGTGATATAAGCTTTTGAGTAAGTAATTTGAGTTGAAATATAAAGTGTCAAATTCCAGTCCGCACATTGGAAGGTTGAAGATGCATAACATCTCAGATTCCCATACTACAAAGCTGAAGGTTAGTCTTTCTTTGGGGAAGCTTACATGAAGATTAATGCCAGGACATAAATACAGAATAGCAAATAAAGATATGGAATAATTAAATATTTTAATATCTCAGAATTAATGTGTTAGTACAGCATAATAATTAGTTCACTGACCACAAGAGGACTCATCAGACTTATCAGAGCAGTCAGGTCTGAAATCACATCTCTGGATCATCTGGATGCAGTGGCCCGTTTCTCTACAGACAAATTCCTTCTCTGTGCAATTGTTCGTAGGGAGTGTTGCAGGAACTGAAGTTCCCGAGGGTGTTGATGAGATAGTTGGCAAATTTCCTTATGAAAAAAATAATTCAAACAATGTCTTTATTCAACAGTTCTTTGATCTCTGCACCTGAACTGTGGAATTGCTGTGAGAATCTCCTCCTATCTAACATCCTTTTGTTATCATCTCCTTGCTGTTCGGTCCATTTGAAAGAAAAAAAAAAGTTACTTTGACAATCACCTTCCTGTCCCACCACTCTGACTGTGTCATGCCAATTTCCTCTCCACTGGATTCCTTTCTCATCAGGTTTAAGCACCTAATTCCCACAGTCCACTTCCAGCATCTGGCAGTCAGAGGCCAGGGACACCCAGAGCATGGGGTTGTATCCCTGACCATCTTGGATAATAGCTATTGATGGACCTGTCCTCTATGAACTTATCTAATTCTTTTTTAACCCCATTATAGTTTTGGCCTTCACAAAATGCCATGGCAATGAGTTCCACAGGTTGAGTGCTTGTTACCTGAAGAAGTACTCCCTTTTGTTTTCTTTAAACCTGCTGCCTATTAATTTCGTTGGGTGACCTCTGCTTCTTGTGTTATGTGAAGGAGTAAATAATTCCTTATTAACTTTCTCCACATCTTCTCAATCACATCCCCCATTAGTCATCTCTTTTCCAAGCTGAAACGTCCCAGTCTTTTTAATCTCTCTTCATATGGAAGCTGTTCCATGCCCTTAATCATTTTGTTGCCCTTTTCTGAACCTTTCCCAATTCCAATATATCTTTTTTGAGATGGGGCAACCACATCTCCATGCAGTATTCAAGATATGGGCGTACCATGGATTTATATAGAGACAATATGATATTTTCTGTCTTATTATCTATCCTTTTCTTAATGATTCCCAACATTCTGTTAACTTTTTTGACTGCCACTCCAAATTGAGTAGATGTTTTCAGAGAACTATCCACAATGACTCCTAATTTAGATCCTATCATTTTGTATGTATAGTTTGGGTTATATTTTCCAATGTGCATTACTTTGCATTTCTCATCATTGAATTTCACCTGCCTTTTTGTTGCTGAGTCACCCAGTTTTGTGAGATCCATTTTTAATTCTTCTCAGTCTGTTTTGGACTTAACTATCTTGAATAATTTTGTATCATCTGAAAATTTTACCACCTCACTGTTTATCCCTTTTCCCAGCTCATTTATGATCATCCCTCTATTCCTTTTTTTTTTTTTTGGCCACCTTCAGCCCCCTCTGTTTCTTCATACAAACTCACCACTGTTTGTGTTGGGGCCTTTCCCCCTGGATCTCTATCATTTGGAACAGACTTCTTAAATCCTTCTGCCTCCCTATCTAGTTTCATTTGTCAGCTGAAGATATTTGCTCCTTTGTCTATATCTCTTAATTTCCCTCCCCCTCCACCATTGCAGATATTTTTACATTAACTTTGTATCATTTAACTTTATACATTGTTTGTGTGAAAGATGCCATACACAATAAAGTTGTATTGTGCACTATTTAGATTTGATTTTAAAAAAGGGGAAATGATCCATGAAAAAAGCATACAGCATGCAGTACAGTCCTGCTGGACCTAATCATTTTGCCTAGAAGAAGTCTGTGCATGTTAAAACTATGTTTGTCTGCATGAGAGTCTGCTAAGATAGCAATTCTAGGAAAATCATTTTGTGCTAAAATGTCTGCTGTTCTTCTGCTTTCTTTTACTACTGTCAGTTAGCTGTCAGACCATATATTACATTTCATTTTCTTCTGCAGCTAACACCAGCCCTCTTGGAAGTTTACTCTTTGTTTGTTTGTTTTGTTTTTGTAATGAAACACGGTAGGCATGGGATTTTGTAGATGTCTTCGGACACAAGGTATGATGTTTCTGTAGACATTGTACCAAATTAGGTAGTGAAGACTTCAGGCAGACAGTAGTATCATTAAAACTGTTTGTGTACTGTAGTGTGTGTTTGACTTCTTTGTTTTGACATTGTCAGAATAATGTCTTCATTACATTGATTATACACATATGTATGTGCAGATCTCTCTCTCTCTCTCTCTCTCTCTCTGTGTCAGTCAAAAGATGGAATGAATTTTGCTGAGTGAAATTTTAATATATTTACACTGCTTTAGAAGTTTGGTGCTCCTTCAAGAAATCAAATTACCTTGTTGCTGGTTATGGAAAATGAGTTCCTGTGACTGACTTTTAGAGCTGCTGACATTTTTTCCCTCCACCCCTAGATACTGGAACTTCTGTCTTACAGAGCTTATTTTCTAGCCAGTGTCCCCAGGCATCTGAGCACAGTTTCTTCCCCTTACACATCTAACCTGATCTTAGACATTGAGCTGAAGTATCAAGAGGCACTTCCTTTTTCTATACGGTCAGGACTCAGGATACCAGGTATATCTAACATAAGAACGGCCATACTGGGTGTCATAAAGGGAAGGGTAACCACCGTTCTGTATACAGTACAGTACAGAAGCACAAAATCCTTTTCCTGTAAAGAGTTAAGAAGCTCAGGTAACCTAGCTGGCACCTGACCAAAAGGACCAATAAGGGGACAAGATACTTTCAAATCTGGGGAGGGGGAAAAGGCTTTGTTTTGTCTGTTCTTTGTCTGTCTGTTCTGTGTGCTTGCCAGAGACAGATCAAGAAGGCAAGCAATCCAACTCCATTAGGATTAGTAAGTAATAATAAGGGAATGTGTTAGCTTACTTTTATTTTGGCTTGTGATTTTCCTTGTCTAGAGGGAAGTTTATCCCTGGTTTTGCCTAGAGGGGAGATCCTCTGTGTTCTTGAGTCTTTTGTTATTCTGTAAAGTACTTACCATCCCGATTTTACAGAGGTAATTCTTTTATCTTTTCTTTAATTAAAATTCTTCTTTTAAGAACCTGATTGTTTTTTCATCGTTTTAAGACCCAAGAGTTTGGGTCTGTGTTCACCTGTACCAATTTGTGAGGATTTATTCTCAAGCCTCCCCAGGAAAGGGGGTGTTGGGCCTTGGGGGATTATTCTCAAGCCTGCCCAGGAAAGGGGGTGTAGGGGCTTGGTGGGATATTTGGGGAAGGTAGGGCTCCAAGTGGCCCTCCCTAAATGTTTGTTTAAATCACTTGGTGGTGGCAGCGTTACCTAATCCAAGGAATAGGGGAGTTTTTAACCTAAGCTGGTAGAAATAATCTTAGGGGGTCTTCATGTGGGTTCACACGTCTGTATCCTAAAGTTCAGAGTGGGGAGGGAACCCTGACACTGGGTCAGACCAAAGGTCCATCTAGCCCAGGATCCTGTCTTCCAACAGTGGCCAATGCCAGGTGTTTCAGAGGGAATGAACAGAACAGGTAATAATCAAATCACATTTTCTGCTTTTCACTAATTAGTTTTCCAGATGTCGATTGCCACAATATTTCCTTTCTGTACTCAATAAGCACACTCTTGAACCTGCTTGAGGACATTTCCAGGACATTGCTAGCTAACTGTTACCAGGGGATGGTGTAAGGTTCTGGGTAGCAGGGTTGGACATATGGGAAAACTAGTTGGGATTTGATTGTTAGACAGGAGAGGCAAGATTTGAGCTGCTTTTCATTTTACAGAACAAGTTCCTCCACTGACATTATTAACCAAAATGAATCAATTACAAGTCCCAGGGCTCTGGGTGCAAAGAGATTTATAGTTATTTTCGGACTTTGTTCTCACCATTGTAAAGGCTACAGTCTGTAAAGGACAAGTCATCTATTCCAATGTCTCCACAGAAACCGTCTCCCACAGTACCTTCCACCAAGATCTAGGGAAACAATAATTACGAAACCATTTGTCAGCATATACTAGACTTTCACTTTTCATTAGATATTTAAATATCAATTGATAGAAGAGCCATTTACTATGTTTCATGATTTTAAAATGAGCTTAAATTTGTTCTTGTGGAGATACTGTATTTGGTAACACTTCATGAAAGAGACTAATCATTATCAATGCTCTCTGCTGTTCACATTCATCACAGTGAACTATGACATTAATGTGGTTGGTTATACAGTCACATTTAAATCCACTGAAACATTGTGACGTAAAATGATGGCAAGATGGTATAATAAATGGCACACTATGATTAGCTCTTTTAGTAGTTACTGTAATAACATTAATCATATTTATTTTAATAGTTATGTGAAAAAGATATATACTTTTATGAGAATTCCCACTAAACTGAAAATAATTAGATACAGATATACTCTAGCAAACTTTAAAGAGAGGTACATATTTCATTAAAATAGCAGATACTTGATACATTTATTCTCATTATTGCCAAAACTTAGAACAGATTAGTATTTAGAATAAACAACAGGCAAGAGAATTAGCTTCTTTCCTTTTGAATGATTCAGAACTGTCAAACACTGTGATGTCACAACCAATACAGTTACGGAGACCCTGTCAGCTTCAATGTTCTTAATTTTAACTTTCCTTTAAAAAATTCCTTACTTCTTATACAGCTCCCTTAAAATGCTCTCTCTTTTTTTAAAAAATGTACCAGGCTTCCCTGTTTCCCTGTTGGATGTTTATCAAGGTTAGAGCTTACTGAAAAATGAGAACTTTTTTATTAAAAAAGGGAGAAAAAATTCATCTCGGTTCCCCCCCACACGCAACAAGATTTCTAGATCACCCCCATTGTAATGATCCAATACCTCCTTGAGAATCCCCAAAACATTTTAAGTTGTCTTGCAAGGTACAGCTGTCCCTCTGCCCAACTTATGGTTCAATCACACCAAAGATGACTCCCATGAGTGACTGGGTCAATTACTAAGTAATATAGCCCTTGCCACACTTACTGTCCTGGTTTCCTTACTTTATATAGGGAAAGCTAATAACCTGTGTATACCAAGAAAAAAACATCATAGTTAATTACTGAAATAACATGCACACAGGAATGAGTTTCCACAAAGCCCATGAAATGCTGGTTAAAAACTCAAATGCAAGTCTCAACACATGACATTGGAACTCAATACCAAGTTCACACAAAGGAACAAAAAATAAGTTGTAACAAGATGCCACAGTACTGCTTCACAGTACTACAAAAACATAATGTTTTTGCAATAATGTCTAAAACTGCAAAAACAGAACATTTATTTCCAAAAATTAATGAACCACAACTCCAAATAAAGTCACCAAAGACATGTGGTAATTGTGAGGAAGTGTCTAGATTAAATGTCAGTAGCATTTTGAATAAAGCATCCTGGCATCAAATGCCATCTCAGAAATATACATTTGGATATTATGCTTTAATTATTTTTTTGTCCTATAGTTAATTAGCTCTTTTAAAGCATGTACAGTTTCCGAAATCAGCACTGCATCTCAAGCAGGCATGGTCCCCAACAACATAGAAAAAAGAATTACAGATGCTTGTTTTTACTCTCTAAGAGAACCACTGTGCTAGATAAATCTCAATATTGATGAAAAATTGTTATCATTAAATTATTATAATTTATTCTTATAATATAGGATCATTATAAACTTGTCTGTGCCTTTACTGAATTTTAAGAGATACCTACTCTTCTGCTATGCCCGCAATGCATGGAGAATATAACAATATTACCTTATGGTTTTGGTTGCTTATGTTATTAAATAAGATATTCAAATTAATTAAAGAAATTTCAGGAAGCTTCTACTTTCTATTCCATAGTTAAAAGTCTCATGTGTCAAAGGAAGGTGACACTTCCTTGGCCATGAAACCATGTTTACTACATCCAAGTATGTTTATGAAGACTCTAAAATGCAGCTTTTATAACTACTACTTAGTTTTAATTCTATACTATTTCCATTTTGTACTATGTTTTAAAGTGTTTATTGGTTATTGCAATTTGTGCTTTGTACAAAATATTTAATAGAAGTTTTAATGGCCAGTTGTAAATACTATAAACAACAGGTCATAAATCTAAGGAGAAGTGTAAGGAAAAAAGGCAACAGACAACAAATTGTCTTTATCAAAAAATGTAACACCACTCTGGTCTAAAATATCATTTGGCACAGATATGATTTTTATTTCAAACAACAGACTTTGAAAAATATTTGTCCTGACTTTAGAAGAATGCAAGACTGGGGTGGGGGTGGGAGCATGGGAGAGGTTATCAGAAGCCATAAAACATTAAAGTGGGCTTTCCTACCCAACACTTTGCAGGAGAAAGCCTCTAATTAAACCTACTCAAAAGGTACTCAAGAATTTTCTGCTCTCCTTAATTTTATAGCACTCATTACAACTCTTCCAGTTGTCTACACAAGCAAGACTGCTAAGAAGAATGAAATCAGAGGACCACCAAACAAACAACCTCAGTGACTTTGCTAAGGGCTTGTGTATACTGGCACTTAACAGCACTGCAACTTTCTTGCTCATGGGGTGTGAAAAAACACCCCCCTGAGCACTGCAAGCTTCAGTGCTATAATGTGCCAGTGTAGACAGTGCCCCAGCACTGGGAGCTATGCCCCTCGTGGAGGTGGTTTTTTTAGAGCCCTGGAGAGCTCTCGCCCAGCGCTGTGCCGTGACTACACAAGCCACGTTAAAACGCTGCTGCTGCAGCCAGTGAAGACAACATGGAGAGATGAGACAGTTAGCTCAAGCACAGCTACAAAATGATTATGGTTTATTAAGACAGGTCTCCTTGCTAATTTTGGTCTTAATTTACCAAAGAAGAGCATGCCCACCCGAGCATTCTTAAGCATTCTAAAAGGGAGGTCCACCTCTGTTAAAAGCTCTCCACATCCAGGGAGACATACAGGAAAGAATACAATGGAAATAACAATTGTTTATCATCTGTGTTCTGTTTTGTGATGTTCTGTGTAATATCTTTATTTCTTTCTTTAATAATAAAAGTCATTATAAAGTTGATGATTATTATACCTGTTTTTAATTATGGTGTCCCCTAAGGCATGGCAAAGAATCCTGTGTGATTAAAATTGTGGGAGTCACGTCCACTAAAGGAGCTGGAATCTACCTTAAAATACTGTAAAGGCAAGGAAGAGGAAATGAATGGTGAATGGTTAGCTACTACAATGGCAGTAGTGAATAGTTAGCCATACTCTTACTACTGGAAAATATACAGATTGAGGGCTGGGGTAAATTACTTTTTTTGCTTTAGATATGCTCCTACATTCCCCTCACAAATATGAGTTTGCATATATTTGATGGTTTAAGGCTTCATTGTGGAGTTACCATAATCCCTGAGTAAAGGGCAGCATGTAGTTGCACTGTTTCAGGGCCCTGCTCCTGCTCCCATTAAAGTTAATAGCAAAATTCCCCTTGACTTCAATGGTGCAGAATCAAACCCCAGGAGGAGACCAAGGGGCATGTAATCTCCACCAGAGCTTTACCTAGTACGGATTAGTTCCCCTATGCATTAACTCAGCTGCAGTAACCCGGGTATTGGAGGTCAAGTTCCTTCCACACCCTGGTCATGTGAATAGGAAGGGGAATAGTAGCCCATAACCTGTCACCCATTCAGGGGTTTTTGCTCACCTTTATGCCCCCATCTGAATACGTGTAGGAAAATGCACAATCCTGCCCACAGTCCACATGAAAATTGCAAGAATAGTTTGCCACTAGGATATCACGTGATTGTAAATAACATAAAATCTTAAAGCACTGTGCAAACATTAAATAATTAGGATGCTGCTTCCACTCTAATGTTGCATATAGTTGACAACATCAAAGAAAGCTATTCAATAAAAAGAACAGGTACAAAAACAGCAATTTATTTATGGAACAATGGTCCTGTAGACAAAGCAAGTACTGAGTTGCAAGATGACACTCATTTGTGATTTCTCACTGACTAATTCACTGCATAGTGTTCTAGTTTCTTGGTGAAATTAACTAATGTATGCATGAAAGATTGTTTTTAAAAAGCATGCTTTTGAAGAGAATATTAATTAATCCAGCATAATGTGTGCCTAAAATGAAAACCTCTAATAAAAAAAACCAACAGAATTATTGCAAGAAAACAAGTCTCCTGTCCTTTCAACGAGGAGCGTTACTTTTCCCCATAACACACATAAATCATATCCTAAATAGTCATCCCATCCTTTTGTTTTCCATTTAACTTAAAATGGAGTCCATGTTACACCTCAATCAGCGTTCTTTAATACTGGCATTATAAAAAAGGCACCGTGATAGGACAAATCAGGATAGCCATTTTTAGTGAACACCACACAAGAAGGTATACAGGTAACTTGCCAACACTCCAAATTCAGTTGTGTTCAATTTTAATCCAGTTAGTCAGTCACATGTGCAGCATTTAAATTATAACTTGACAGTGTTTTCTATTTAACAACTGTATCCCAGACTAAAATTCAGGCCAAGGACTGGTGTTTTTATTAGCTCATCATATAGTTAATACTCCGAAAATAAAAATGAGCATTCTGAAAACAATCTTATTATTGTACTTAAATGTGCTGGTGACCTCTGTGCTGTGATTTGCTGCTATAAACCTTGGTCAGCTCAGCTGATGGCTTCTAGCCACAAATTTCCTGCACATACACCCACAAACATGACTTCCTCAAATTCTGAACCCATCTTCACCCTGTCACCCCCTACCAGACTTCACCACTGCCCCTTATCCTTGGAGGGAGAATTAGTTCCCTCATCCTACCAAAAGGACTTTATCATTTAATTAAAGGATATTAAATATCCAGGTATAGGAAGTTGCAGGGGACAGTTCTTTGCATGATGACAGTGTGAAAGCACATGTACCTTTTGGGAACAATGGAAATAATCGTCCTTGTTACACCTTGTTGTGATACTGAAAGACCTAATGTACATCTTTCGGTGGACTGTATTCACAGAAAGAGAGCAGGAGTCCTGCAGATTAGCAATGTAAACATAGAAACAGGTTGGGTATTTTCTAAAAAGTGTTTTATCTAGTGAATTTTAACTCAAGATTTTTTTTTCCCCCTCTGATAATTCACTACCCTAAAGAAAAAATAAAATAAAATTTGAGTTTCTTGGAAGGCTTCTTTAGTTACTCAGTGACTAGTATCATGGGTCTATACCTTTGTATAAAACATGATTCAAATTAATTCTTTAAAATAACGTGTTTGTTTGGGGAAGTATCTACTAGACATGTTCATTCAATTGTGCCACAGGATCAACCACATGAGTTCACACAAATTTCACAGTGTAGTTCTAACTCATATTAAGGATCTGTAATCTATTTGAACCTTTGATTTCTCTACAGGCTTTCTAAAAGAATAGCTGTTCAAAGCACTGAGGTTGTTTTAAGTACTACTCTGTATTTGCCAGTTTAAAAGCGGAAACAGGGTCAGTTTCTGATCTAGTTCTGCAATATATAGCTGGGTCTATGTGAAACCTTTGTAAATGTTTACCACTTTTAAATTAATTTGCCAGCTGAAACTCTGCAAACTGAATATGCTATTATAAAACAATCTGCAGGGAACTTATCTACCATGAAGCTCATTTCACATCTCACTTATTATTTGAATGAGGATAAATAGTTCTGATTTCTCCAGCTCTAAGAACTGCTCAGATCCAGCTTGAATCAAGGCTTACTTGCTGAAAGGCAGATCTAAGGATACTCTCTAGGGAAGTGGGAGTCCTAGGTTCAAGTTTTTGCTCCAGAGTTAGGATTCAAACCTGGAACTGCTACATCCTAGCTGAATGCCCTAAGGTCATGAGGAGGGCACCACTACTACCTCCTCCTCTGTTTCCATTAATCTAGCCCTTTGTTTCCTTTGCTTTTCTTAGTATATCTGAACCAAAACATTTAGTTTCAGGTCGAACCATCTTTTCCCAACGTTTTCAATTTGCTGAAAATTCCAGAAATAATCAGTTTTTGTTTGACGTGTCAGAATGAAAAAAAAAGTCAGTTATTCACACAGTTCTGTATTTATGTGTGTTGTTGGATCAGCACCAGAGTGCTCAAGCCCACAACGCACAAAATATAGCTCAAGTTATAGAACTTCTTTAATGGTGTTAAATTTGCAAATGAATTTTAGTTCTGCAGTTTCTCTTTGAAGTCTGTTTTTGAAGGTTTTTTTATTCAAGTATGGCTACTTTTAAATCTGTTATAGAATATCCAGGGAGATTGAAGTGTTCTCCTACTGGCTTTTGTATGTTACCATTCCTGATGCCTGATTTGTGTCCATTTATTCTCTAGAGACTGTCCGGTTTGGCCAATGTACATGGCAGAGGGGAATTGCTGGCACATGATGGCATATATAACATAAGTAGATGGGCAGGTGAATTAGTCCCTGATGGTGTGGCTGATGTGGTTGGGTCCTCTGATGGTGTCGCTATGGGGACAGAGTAGGCAACGGGGTTTGTTACAGGGATTGGTTCCTCGGTTAGTGTTTCTGTGGCGTGGTATGTAGTTGCTGGTGAGTATTTGCTTCAGTTTGGGGGGATGTCTGTAAACAAACTAAAATTCATTTGCAAATTTAACACCATTAATTTGGGCTTGAATAGGGACTGAGAGTGGCTGGTTCACTACAAAAGCAACTTTGCCTCTCCTGGAATTGACACCTCTTCATCAATTATTGGGAGTGGACTACATCCACCCTGATTGAATTGTCCCTGTCAACACTGGTTCTTCACTTGTGAGGTAACTCCCTTCTCTTCATGTGTCAGTATAATAAGCCTGCATCTGTAATTTTCACTCCATGCATCTGAAGAACTGGGTTTTTTACCCATGAAAGCTTATGCCCAAATAAATCTGTTAGTCTTTAAGGGGCCACTGGACTCCTTGTTGTTTTTCTCACCCTATTGTATTTACACTGTCAAGAATATAATTGAATAGAAGAAAGCTGGTGCCTACAAACTAGAAGAGTCATATTTAGGTAAAACTCTATGAACGACTCAATGGCAAATACGACAAGGAGTCCTTGTGGCACCTTAGAGACTAATAAATTTATTTGGGCATAAGCTTTTGTGGGCTAAAACCCACTTCATCAAATGCATGGAGTGAAAAATAGAGTAAGCAGTATATATATCACAGCACATGAAAAGATAAGAGTTGCCTTACCAAGTGGGGGGGGTCTGTGCTAACGAAGCCAATTCAATTAAGGTAGAAGTGGCCTATTCTCAACAGTTGACAAGAAGGGGTGAATATCAATAGAGAGAAAATTACTTTTGTAGTGACCCATCCACTCCCAGTCTTTATTCAGGCCTAATTTGATAGTGTCCAGTTTGCAAATTAATTTTAGTTCTGCAGTTTCTCATTTAAATCTGTTTTTGAAGTTTTGTTGTTGAAGAATTGCCACTTCCAAGTCTGTTATTGAGTGTCCAGGGAGATTGAAGTGCTCTCCTACTGGTTTTTGAGTTTTACAGTTCTTGATGTCTGATTTGTGTCCATTTATTCTTTTGCATAGAAACTGTCCAGTTTGGCCAATGTACATGGCAGAGGGGCATTGCTGGCACGTGATGGCATATATCACATTGGTAGATGTGCAGCTCAATGAGCACTATTCCTGGCCAATGGGAGTTGCAGGAAGCAGGAGCCAGCACGTCCCTGTGGCCCACCATTTCCCACAGCTCCCATTGGCTGGGAACAGTCATCTGAGGAGCTGCGGGGGGCCGTGCCTGAGGATGGTCAACATCTGCAAAATGTCCTGCAATCAACTTACCCTGATGGGCCGCAGGTTGCCCACCACTGCCCTAACAGCATCTCAATGGAAGACGACAAGGGTATCATTGTAATCTGGTAGTGAGTTTTAACTGGCCTAACCAGTTGAATGTACTCCAACCCACTAATGTCATAAGCGCTATCTAGAAGGTGTCATGTGAACTATCAATATAAAGCTAATAACATACTGATCATTAATATTATTGTCTGGTGAATGTACAGAGGATAAATTCAAAATTAGAAACACATTGGAAATTATGTTCTTAAAGTATATCTGCCAGGCAGGACTAAAGTTACCCCACTCTAGACAAAGGAATGTGGTTTTGCTATCTGGAGGTATTTTCAAAGTACATTAAGAGACAATGGGAATGCAATTTACATAGAAAGTAATCAGTAGTATCAAAGTCAACAAGGGAAGGAGACAACCACTCAGCATCACAGCAGGGGAGAGGAGTTTGCAGGAACAGATCAATTGCATTTTAGCAAGCATGGGGAGTGGGGGACAGAGAGGGGAGAAACTAGCCTGAAACTTCCTTCACCCCGCTGGAATCAGAGCACTGAAATGGAGCTGCTTAACACCCAGACACTCAGGCCAGGACTAAACTCAGAAGTTAAGTCGACCCAGCTACATCACTCAGGAGTGTGAAAAATCCTCATCCCTGAGGGACATAGTTAAGCTGACCTAACCCCCAATGTAGACAGTGCTAGGCTGATGGGAGCAGGTTTTCGGCTTAGGGGGAGCACAAAACATAAAAAGCCCCCCCCCCTTGGCTCCGCCCCGCTGGCCACGCCCCAGACTGGACCCCGGCTCACCTTCCCTCCTGCACTTCCGAGCCGGCCTGCCACCCTGCGGCTCCTCCGGCTGTGCGGAAGCAGCTGCTTCTGCTGAATCCCACCAGCTACGCTACTGTCTGCCAGCAGAATGCGGATTGCCAGTACCAAAGCACGGAGCTAAGCATCATGGAGCGCCAAGCAGACTTGATACAGTCACTCATAGCAATGCAGGCAGAGCACATCTGCCCCCAACCCCCATCCCCCACAGCCCTTGTCCCAAAACTCTTTCCTTTGTGCCCCCATGTCACTGCCAACCCACTTTCCCCAACCTCTGGATTCTTATCGCCACCAGCTGTCTCCAACACCTGTAGTTTCACCACCCAGCTCTGCAAATTATGACCCTTACCCACTGCACTCAACTCCCATCACCATGCATTTTAGCCATCCTGAAGTGCAGCAGTCATTGCATGGCACTCCAGACAGGAAGGCTGAGCATGATAACAGGACATACGCAAATTTCTGATTGTCCCATTCCCCACCTCACCTCCTTCCCTTGTCCCTCATGGCACAGATGTGTCATGCCCTTTCTGTTTCTGTTTCTTTTCAATAAATGAATTTTCTTTTCAATAAATGAATTTTTTGGCTTTGAAAACATTCTTTATTATTGCATTAAGTAAAAGATACCGTAGCCCAGGAAAGCAACAGGCACTGCAAGTCAGTGCATCATACATAGCAAACACAGATTCCTACTAACATTGGAACCACTGCACTTCACTCCCATTCAGGGCACCAAATATTACTGGTGGCTTTCAGCATCAAATTGCTCCCTCAAGGCATCTCTAATCCTTACAGCCCCGTGCTGGGCCCCTCTAATAGCTCTGGTCTCTGGCTGTTCAAATTCAGCCTCCAGGTGTTGAACTTCCAAGGTCCATGCCTGAGTGAAGCTTTCACCCTTCCCTTCACAAATGTTATGGAGTATACAGCTCATGGATATAACTGTGGGGATGTTGTCATTGGCCAGGTCCAGCTTCCCATACAGACAGCGTCAGCGGCTCTTTAAATGGCCAAAAGCACTCTCCACTGTCATTCTGCACTGGCTCAGCCTGCTGTTGAACTGCTCCTTGCTGCTGTCAAGGCTCCCTGTGTAGGGTTTCATGAGTCATGGCATTAAAGGGTAAGTGGGGTCTCCAAGGATCACAGTGGGCATTTTGACTTCCCCTATGGTGATCTTCTGGTCTGGGAAGAATGTCCCGGCTTGCAGCTTCCTGAACAGGCTTGTGTTTCATAGATTCATAGACTTACGGTCAGAAGGGACCATTTTGGTCATCTAGTCTGACCTCCTGCACAATGCAGGCCACAGAATCTCACCCACCCACTCCTGTAACAAACCCCTAACCTATGTCTGAGTTATTGAAGTCCTCAAATCATGGTTTAAAGACCTCAAGGTGCAGAGAATCCTCCAGCAAGTGACCTGTGCCCATGCTGCAGAGGAAGGCGAAAAACCTCCAGGGACTCTGCCAATCTTCCCTGGAGGAAAATTCCTTCCTGACCCCAAATAAGGAGATCAGTTAAACCCTGACCATGTGGGCAAGACTCACCAGCCAGCACCCAGGAAAGCATTCTCTGTAGTAATTCAGATCCCACCCCATCTAACATCCCATCACAGACCATTGGGCCTATTTACCTGCTAATAATCAAAGATCAATTAATTGCCAAAATTAGGCTATCCCATCATACCATCCCCTCCATAAACTTCTCAAGCTTAGTCTTGAAGCCAGATATGTCTTTTGCCCCCACTACTCCCCGTGGCACGCAGTTCCAGAACTTCACTCCTCTAATGTTCTGAAAGATGCGTGCATCATGCACCTTTCCAGACCAGCCTGCGTTAATGTCAATGCAACACTCACGGTGATCCACAAGCACCTGGAGAATCATAGAGAAATACCCCTTCTGATTAATGTACTTGGAGGCTAGGTGGGCTCGTGCCAGAAATGGAATATGTGTCCCATCTATCACCCCTCCTCAGTTAGGAAAACCCATTTGTGCAAAGCCAGCCACAATCTCACATACATTACCCAGAGTCACGGTTCTTCTGAGCATGATGCGATTAATGGCCCTGAAAACTTGCATCAACATGATTCCAACGGTCAACTTTCCCACTTTAAACTGGTTAACCACCGATTGGTAGCTGTCTGGAGTTCCCAGCTTCCAGATTGCAATAGCCACCCACTTCTCCACTGGCAGGGCAGCTCTCAATCTTGTGTCCTTGTGCCACAGGGTGGGGGCGAGCTCAGCACACAGTCCCATGAAAGTGGCTTTTCTCATCCGAAAGTTCTGCAGCCACTGCTCATCATCCCAGACTTGCATGACAATGTGATCCCACCACTCAGTGCTTGTTTCTTGGGCCCAAAAGCGGCGTTCCACTGTGGTGAGCATGTCCATGAATGCCACAAGCAATCTCGTGTCGTATGCGTTATGTGAGTTGAGATCATCATCACACTCCTCACTGTCAGTTTGTAGTTTAAGGAGTAACTCGACTGCAGTTCGTGATGTGCTGGTGAGACCCATCAGCATATTTCTCACAAGTTCAGGATTAATTCCCACAGGTCAAAAAGGAAGACAGAGCGCGTAATACAAAAAACGTTGAAAGATGGTGCCAAATGTGGACAGAAGCACCAGGATTGCTGGGTGCAAAGCGATGCATCACAGGGCATTGGGACAGAACCCAGAATGCCCCGCATTGCCCAACCCCTTTTCCACAAGCCACAGCACCAGAATGGGAAGAGGTGCTCTGTGGGATAGCTGTCCATAATGCACCGCTCCCAATGCTGCTACAAGTGCCGCAAATGTGGACATGCCAGTGGGCTTGCAGCTGACAGTGTGAACACACGGCAGCACTTTCCCTGCTGCGGTCTCCAAGGGCTGGTTTAACTCCCAGTGCTCTACATCTGCAAGTGCAGCCATGCCCTTAGTAACATTTCTTCAGTACCCTTGTCTCAATTAGTGTCCATATTGAACAAAGTTTTTCCCTGTCTTGGATAGTGGTTTTCCTGCTTCACCCCCCTTTCTATACTGCTAAATCCTCTTTGCCTGAGATGACATTGCTGGAGTTTATAACAATACTTCAGCAAAGTACTATTTTTTTTGCCATTAGAATATACATCATTGCACCAAATGGGTCTACTAAAAGATTTCCACCCACTCACACTTCATTCAGATACACAAGTTGAACACTCTCATATATATATATATATATATTTTTATTTTTTAGATTTTTTATTGTAAATATTTAGAGAATTTTAAAGTCCATTTGTGTGGACCCTCTCTCATCATAATTAAATATATATATTAGTTTAATATTTAGAATTTGTAAAAATACTGTTCTATTTTTCTATAACAATGTTATAAAAATTATCAAAACATTCAGTATAGTTTACACAAACAGAAGGATAAACATTCCCATAAAATCCACAATTTATTTGCCATATTCAGTTAAGTGTTTCCTTTCTGAGAAAGCACTTTGGTTTAAATGAGAATAGATTCTGCAGTCCCCCACCTCCCCCTCTCTACTTATCACAAACTAAGGGGAGAAATTCTTGTGAGACCTGTGCGTTAAATACAGTAGCACATCAGGGTTGGGGGGTTCTTTTTGTTTGGTTTGGTTTTTCTAATTGGGCTGTACACATATGAATACTGAGGTTCTGCATACACACTTGCACACACACACACACATATATATATACAAGAAATACGTCACAGCTTAGATAGAGGGACCCCAATTGCCCTTATATTGGGAATAACACTATGGCTTGCAGTCCCTTGATAGATGGCATATCACAGCCATAAATTATTATTATTTCTGTTTACCTAGATTATGACAAATATGAAATTAGGCGTTACTGTCTGATGACTGTTCAGTAGATTTTGCAAAATCAGCTGGTGATCTCTGTGCAGCACTTAGTGGGCATGTGTCAACATAACAAAACCACAACCAGTTAGTATAACTCGCCATCCAACAGGTCAAGAAATGAAGGAGCCTCTTAGCCACAGAGAAGCACTCCTGCTAGTTCAGGTCTGAGGTACATTGACCCAGAAGTGTGAAGAAGCTAGCTTTGCCTCTGCTATATCTATTCTGTGCATAAAGAGGGCTTCCATCTACAGGGCTGTCAAGCCAAAGATTTTCACCTGCAAATTGTGATAGATCAGTTGACAAAAACCCAGCATGGAATGAAGACCGAACTCTTATTCTAGCTCACCCAAAGAATACAAATGGAGCATGTTGAAGGTAAGTGAGAGGTTGTTAATTAAAGTAATTGTAATCATCTCACTGTTACTTAGTACCCCCCATACATACTTGTTGCAGGCATCTAGCATATATGTAGATAGTAAGCTATTTGGGGCAGGCACCATATTTTCACAGTGTGTGAATATAATGCTTAACACATTAGTGCCTCTGGTCAACATAACAAGAAGAAAGGAAGCAGCTAAAGCTCCATTTTCTAAGTCAAACCTTTTGTCCCCAAGACCAAGCTAATAACTCACATTTCATAACATGAGTCTACAACTAATTCTATGGGTAAAACTACTCTTAAAAAAAAGGAGTGACTGACAATAAATCAGTTTAAGACTGAGCTAATAGGCTAAGTAAACTGAAAAACAGTATAATGAAGGTAGAACTTATCTTATTTTTAAACAAATAAGATGACAAATGATAAGATCTCAATAAGCACAATAAAATGGAAAAACAATTCATTTTAATCCAATATTTCAAAATGAATGAAATTGACTTTACAATCAATGTAATTTTTCAGTAGGTTATTTCTAGTGCTAAAAATAAGGCCAAAATTCTTCATTTTAACATTGTACAGCAAATACAGCAGAGGATTAATATGTTGCAGCTAATTAAAAATAATACTTCCCCCACCATTTGAATAGCCAAATACTAAAGTGATATTTTGCTGATCCCATCACAGATCACACCTATTATATTGTAGAGCTGGATATAACATATGAAAAATCTTAGTATTCATTTTTCTTTTTCATCCCAAGTAGTCTAAAATACAATGCTGATAATATCAATATTTCACTGAAATTGATCCAACTCTCCTTTTGTTTGATTCTTCAAAGAAAAACAATATCAAGTATATCCCAACAGACTCCTTTTTATGTGAAGACTTCAACATTATTTTCTCTTTACATTGATACAATATGAAGTCTACAATTTTTCACTTTCTGTGTACCCTGCAGTAGATAAGCCACATGAAAACTGGCAGCACAATGGTTGCAGCATATTTTGTCTGCAAAGAAAAGGGATGCTATCATATTTCTCAGTAATGTTGCCTACCAGCTGATCTAGGAGTGATGTTGACTGACTCTGAAGTCAATTCTGAGTCTTCTCCTCATCCCGATCTGGGTGCTTACCCATCTTGGGTTGTGGGATTTAAAGAGAAGGATACATGGTAGGATCCTTCAGGAGTCTATGACATAAATCCACAGGGAGAAGGAAGCTAAGGATACAATATTCAGACTATTTCAGTCTTGCAGATGGCAAGGCTGAGCATTTACATCACACTATATAAAATGAAATGGTAATTTTTGTATTATTTTAATATTGCTCTCTCAACCATTTAGCAATTATCTTTTCTAACTCACAGAGGATGGGCAAAGTCACAGAGGATGGGCAAGGTCCCAGAGGGCTATCTTTAAAAAGGGGACTATAGAGGACCTGGGGAATTATAACTTTGATACTTGGAAAGATACTGGTAAAAATTATTAAACAATCAATTTGTAAGCACCTGAGGTATAATACGGTTATAAGGAATAGCCAGCATGGATTTGTCAAGAACAAATCGTGTCGAACCAACCTAATTTCCTTCTTTGACAGGGTTGCTGGACTAGTGTATGGCAGGAAGTAGTAGACATGATATATCTTGATTTTAGTAAGGCTTTTGACACAGTCCCATATGATATTCTCATAAACAAACTAAGGAAATGTGGTCTAGATGAAATTACTATAGGTGCATACTAGTTGAAAATTGTACTTGAAAGGTAGTTATTAATGGTTCGCTGTGAAATTTGGAGGCCATATCTAGTGAGGTTCTATGCTATTCAATATTTTCACTACTGACTTGGATAATGTAGTGGAGAGTTTGCTTCTAAAATTTGAGGATGACACCAACCTGAGAGTGGTTGCAAGCATTTTGGAGGATGGGATTAGACTTCAAAATGACTTTGAAAAAAAAATGGAGAATTGGTCTGAAATCAAGATGAAATTCAATAAAGACAAGTGCTAAGTTCTACACTTAGGAAAGAAAAATAAAGTGCACAACTACAAAATGGGGAATAACTGGATAGGTGGTAGTACTGCTGGGGTTATAGTGGGTCACAAACTGAATATGAGTCAACAATGTGATTCAGTTGTGGAAAAGGCTAATATCATTCTGGTATGTAATAATAAGAGTGTCCTACGTAAGACACAGGAAGTAATTGCCTTGCTCTACATTTTACTGGTGAGGCCTCAGTTGGAGTACTGTGTCCAATTCTGGGTGCAACATCTTAGCAAAAATATGGACAAATCGGAGACAGTCCAGAGAAGAACAACAAAAATGATAAAAGTTTAGAAAACTTGACCTGTGAGGAATGATTTTAAAAATGGGGCATGTTTATTCTTTAGAAAAAAAGACTAAGAGGTGGACCTAATAACAGTCTTCAAATATGTGAAGGGCTGTTATACAGAGGACAGTGATCAATGTATTTATTTTCCATGTCCACTGAAGGTAGGATAAGAAATAATGGGCTTAATCTGCAACAATGGAGATTTAGATTAGATATTAGGGAAAAAAACCACTCTCACTGCAAAGTTACTTAAATTCTGAAATAGGCTTTTGAGGGAAGAATTTCTGGACAAATGCTCCACGAAACCAATCATATAACTGAAATACATCAATGATATTTTTATCCTCTGGACAGATGATTTAAACTCCCGCATAGATTTCCACCACAACTTCAACAATCATCACCCATCATTTAAACTTTCTCTGGAGACTACTCACACACTAGCATCAACTTCCTGGACACCACAATCAGCTTTAACAATGGAATCCTACAGACAATGATATACCAGAAACCCACGGATCACCACACCTGGTGATCCAGTAACCGCCCCACACACATCAATAAATCTTATCTACAGCCAGGCACTCAGATACTACAAAAATGCTCTGAGGAGAAAGTCTGAGATATACACCTTAACACACTCATAACCGCCTTCATCAAACAAGGATTCTCCACCAAAGAAGTAGATTGAATCATGGAATGGGCCACCCAAATACCCAAAGCGAACCTGCTTCAGTACAGACATAAAACCCCTTCCAACCACACAACCCTAGTTGTCACCTACCACCCCACATTGGACCCTATATTGGGTATTATCAAACAACTGTAACCCATACTTGATGGGGATCCTATCTTGAAATAAATCTTTCCTGAACTCTGTCTTATGGCCTTCAAACAACTCCTAACCTCTTCAAGCTCATCACCATAGACAAGCTCCCCACCGAACAGGATATACCAATTCAAAGAGGCAGCAGACCCTGCCAGAACAAGAGATACAAACTCTGTAGACATATCTCTACTGCTACAAGGATCAACACCCCTCACAACACACCTTTCAAGATCCATGTGTCCTACATGTGCCTATCACAATATGTGCTATACCTCATCAATGCACTAAATGCCCTGATAACAACTATGTGGATGAAACCATATAATCACTACGCTTTCAAATGAAGTCTCACAAGAAAATGATAAAAGACAAAAACACCATCTCATTGGTGGGTGAACACTTTTCACAAGCAATCACTCTATATCTGACCTATCAGTCCTCATCCTCAAAGGAAACTTGCACAACACTTTCGAAAGATGAGCCTGGGAGATTCAATTCATAATTCTGATAGACACTAAAAGTCATGGACTGAACAGACACTGGATTTATGGCTTATTACAATAATTTATATCCCATTAACACCCCCCCCCTTTTTTGTCCTATGGCTACAGGGATGTTAATGGGCCACTTTACCTTGAATAGTTTCTTATATTAACTACTGTGTTAACTACTTATGTTAAACTATCGTAGTAGCTTCCTTAGATCTGAGAAAGAGCTCTGTGTAGCTGCTCGAAAGTTTATCTATCTCACCAACAAAAGTTGGTCCAACAAAAGATACTACCTCACCTACCTTGTCTCAGGAAATCTGAACATATTACACTTGGTTTTTTTTATCTTATTGCAAGGAAATAATAATAAAATGTAAGTCTGAAACTGTGTCTCAGGTAGGGTTGGGCTGGGAACAGTTTTTCCTTCCAGGGAAAATTTATAAGAATTCAAAAAAAAATGTTCCCATCTCAAATCAGGATGAAATGTCAAAATCTGGGAAACTTAATGAACTGGCAATCTCAACAAAATTTTGGTTCAGATGAATCTGAATCTTTTAACCCCTTTATATTTTAAAACTTTTTTTTTTTTTACTATAATTAACTTAAATTTCAAAAGGAAAGTTTTCATGTTTTCAAGGACTGGCTCCAACGTATAAATAACCTTTATAAATTTGAAACAATGGACTGTAAAGATGTTGCTTATGTTTGTAACATCTGTCACAAAAAGAATCCCCCAAAGGCTCAGAAAGCAGAACCCTTGAGCAGTATGTTTGTATACATTGCCTACTCACAAGAATGGAGCAAACAGGCAAAGCAGAGGGACAGCACAATATGCAAATATAGGCACCTGTGTTTGCAGAATTACCCAGTGCAGTAAATCCTTGCTTAATGTTGTAGTTATGTTCCTGCTACTTTAAGTGAAATGATGTTAAGCAAATCCAATTTCCCCATAAGAATTAATGTAAATGGGGGAGGTAGGTTCCAGGGAAATTTTTTTTCACCAGACAAAAGACATTATATACACATACAGTATAAGTTTTAAATAATTTTAAACAAAATTTAATACAGTACTCACCAATGATGATTATGAAGCTTGGTTGAGGCAGGGGCGTAGCGGGGTCAGGGTGCAGAGCCTTGACCCGCTCCACCTGCCCGGCATTCCAGCTGGGGAGCAGGGTTGGGGTGCAGGGGCTTACCCCACTCCACCTGCCCAGCATTACAGCCAGGAAGCAGGCAAGCCCCAGCCCCCGCTCCACGGCAGGAGCACAGGGCGGGTGGAATGGGGCAAGCCAAACAACCTTATAATGGAACATTGTGCAACTTTAAACAGGTATGTTCTCTAATAGATCAGCAACCTAATAATGAAACAATATTAACCGGGATGACTTTAAGTGAGGAGTTAGAGTATCCTAGTGAGTTACTGAGCTGAATAGCTGAAATCTTACCTGAAATTGCAGCCCTAAGCAGGTGTTGAAGAAAATGAAATATTTCTGGATACAAAGACCAGTTTTTTGTTATTGTTTTTTTAAAGGGGTGTTTTTATAGTAAGTGAAGTTTGAAGTGTTTAATAAACTGTCCGTGTAATAAACTACTGTTTCACAGATAATCTGTACATTTTATGCTCAAATTTCACCATTCAATAAGTAAATTAAGAGTATAACCATGATGCACACCATGTATTATACCAGGTAACACATATAAAGGAAAATACCCCTTTTGGTCCCGGGCAGCCATCTGTATGCAATACTATGTCCTCAGTGAAGTTCCAGTTAAAGATTGATACTTAAAGGAATGCCACTACATTCCAGTGCAGCACATAGGATAGTAATGGCATTAATAGCAGTGCATTTTCTTAGTTCACCATTTGGTGTGGAAAGCCTATCCCCAAAACAGTGTTAGTGAAGCCATACAACGCTCAGGGCATACCCTCCTACTTCCCTGTATTTCACTGGAATTCCACACAGCACAGCAGGTATAGCTGCTGAGGGCATTAGCGGGATGATGATCAAGAGGTTAGGTAGGCACTAAAGGAAAGCTTCTTTTATTTCAAAAGCATCTATCCCACCATACACCCTTTTAAGTTGGGTCTATCTAGCCTATAAGAACATGAAGCAGCTGCCTGAGATACTTTGAAAAGTGGACAACCTGATTGTTATACTACTTCAAAATATTATTTTGTAGAAGATTCCCAATGACTTTAAAAAGTTATATATAACTGATCACAAATGAAATACCACTAAGGAAACTTATGCTCTTATATCCCTATAAATAGGATCTCAAACTTAACTTCCCCCTGATCGATAAGCTGTTCTGTTATAATACTTACTAAAAGCTGCAAAGATTGTATTAGAAAATAGTTTTCAATGCACTCAAGTCAAAATTACATATTGATTAAACCCAAACTGCTGAATCATTACAACAGGTAGCCCACATCTGGGTGCTGTAGGGCCACAAATGGGTGGATTCTGGCCTTGAAACCAGGGTGTTCCCTTGCAGGAAGATTACTCCCCTGGAGGAGGCTCCTCCAGTGATGTAGTCACCACCCCTATGTACTCCTGCTCTAGTATAAAGGACATTGCCAGGACTTTCCTACACCTCATCAATGTCTAGCTGCCATTTCATCCCTGCCTGCTGCTGTTAGCTGGCTAATCCAGGATCAGGGAAACATCAAAAGCCACTTTCATAGTCCTCCTGAGCTTCACTGAGCCCTCCTTCACTTTGGATCTAGGCCTGTATGGAATATTGGATCTAGGCCTAGTATTGGAATATTGTGTTTGTTGCAAGTAAATAAAGGGTGTTGGCATACTATATTAATTATAAATATGGCAACAGCATTTTCAACTCTATCTTCTGTAATTTTTAGAATGCAAATGTCTAAAAACCAATGGACTACAGAACAATATTTGTATTGGCTTCTGTTTTAAGTGATTCCCAAATACGCTGTCTCTCAAGGCAATTCTTCACTTGAAGTTCATCTGCTAACTTTAAGGTCAATATTTACTTAATGGATCAGTAACTCTTGATGAGACCCTCTGTGGCTGTCAATCTAATTTGTATCACTAATTTGTAAACAAAATTCAATAAAGCCAGAGCTACTATAACTTTGTTACCTTCATATAAATTGTATTTCACTGTAACAAAAATATTTTAAATAGCTCCAGCTACAGTAACTATGACTGTTTTGCTGCATCACACATGGGACTGTACTGTGACTGGCCTTTGCCAGGGTGCATGGGAAAGCAGACTTTGCAAAGAGCCTTCACCGGTTATGGACACTACTCCACTGCAGTTGCAGCATATGGGAAGGCTACTCCCTGAGCATGCTCCCAAGGGGATGCATTGATCCAAAGTTGTGAAGAGGAAGTTCAGCCATGACAGTCTCTCTCTCCTCTTTGCATTAGTCACTAAGCAAGTCAGATACATTGTGGGGAGCAGACGCACCATTTGCACATCCTTCTGCCTACCAGGCCACTTAGAAAGGCATCATGCCTGAACCCACCCAGAGACAGTGGGGATCTGAACCTCTTCAATGTATGCCAGTGCCTAGTATCATTTATCTGTCTGTATGTTACAACAATATATAACTCAATGTACTGGATGTACATGTCAGATCATGCAAACACTACACATAACACATTAAAATATAAAATGTATAAATAATGAACTGGTAATCTAACAAGATGCATGCTGTAATTCAACACTATCTTGACATATTTGGTCACATCCCAACCATTATCTCTGGTTGTTTAGTGAATAGTGCTCATGATGGGGTGTCCCACACAAGCTCTGACTGAGTTAAAATGAGCCAATTAGCTTTAAGGCTGCACCTCGGGGACAGTCAAGCTTGACTAATGAGCACTAATTGAAGATGAAGCCCAGCTGGGGAGGAGCAGTCTGGGCTTGTGTGATGCTTGGCAGACCAGGTGCCTGCTTATGCCAAGGCCCTTATGCCTCAACTGAACACTGACAAATGCATAACCGGAAACCAGTCTCGGTCCCCTGTGTGTTAGTATTGTTAAAATAGATATTAAGTTTATGAAAATATGTTTAGACTTTATGAAATGCTTGTAAGTTGCTGCATGCATTAATCTCATTTATAATATCTGTATCCCATGTTATAAGGCAATATTTAAGTGTTTGCTTTGTAATTGTAAAGGTGTTTGCACTGAAACCATAAAACCACCAGTCAGGAGAGAAGCATTACCAAATGTTGAAATACTATTTTACCACAGGAGGTATTATCTCCTGCCCAACAAAAGAAGGCCTATAGACACCAGGCAAACCTTTGTGGAACATCAGAAGACAAAAGACTTTGTTGATTGCTCCCCCGGACCCATGAACAGAAGATATGCACAAGGACTCACCCAACAGTTTGAATTCTGGGGGGAAAGAATAAAAATGCTTGGCAAGGGGAAACTGTGTTTCTATGCTGCTTGGACTTTGGGAGGGCAAGATTTCTAAGCATAAGCAAGGGATCCAGAGCTGCTTAGCCTGGGTTAGCACTAGAAGACATATAGGATATGTCTACATAGCAAGGAAAAAGCTGCAGCTGGCTTGTGCCAGCTGACTTGGGGTACCATGGCTCGGGCTCATGTGGCTGTTTCATTGCTGTGTAGACTTCTGGACTCAGATGGGTACCCAGGATCTAGGACCCTGCAGGGCCAACCGCAGGATTTTCTTTTCTGTGTAGACATACACATAGAGCTTGCATATTACAGCAGCTTCTATTGCATAAGACTGTAACTCATATGTGTGTGTTTACATGCTACCCTGGTAAATATTTCTCTTAGGTAATAAATCTTTATTTAGTTTATTATAGGATTGGCTACAAGCGTTGTTTTTGGTGTAGGATCTAAGGTGTAACTGACCTGGGGTAAGTAACTGGTCCTTTGGGACTGGGAATAACCTGAATATTGTTGTGATTTTTGGTGTAAAGGACCAGCTATCACAAAGGCAAGCTTAACTGGGTGGCAAGATAGACCAGAGTACCCAAGGAGACTCTCTGTGACTCTATGTTAAGGCTGTTATAGTGCTTGAGGAGTTCACACTTGATATTTGGTTGGTGAAATCTAAGTATAGAACTCACAGTCAGTTTGGGGTTATGCCCTGCTTCTTAACAGTCTGCCCTGAAATTGGTTTTCATGCTCCTGAGCCACTCCTGACAGCCTGACAACTTGTCTAAAGCCAGGGAGTCAAGAGACAGAAGTGGGTGGCAAGGACAGAGTGTACAGTCACTCTCCAGGCACAAAGAGGTGGGTAGGATGAAGCCCAAAGGGGAGCCAAAGCCCTGAGATCCTGTCCCCAATGGAAGGGATTTACCCAGATGTGTTCTGGGCGACGAAAGCCTGTGGAACATGGTTTAGAAAGAAGCCAAGGGAAAGAGCAGTGATTGTTGAGACAGTGTAGACCTTGGCTGCTGATGATAGGGTCCCTGGGCTGGAACCTGGAGTGTTTGGAGGATCAGACTCTTAAACTGCAAACCTCTTGGTCTTTATATTTGTTTCTGTATAGTGTTGGGCACCACCACAGCACAAGTAAAAATTAAAAAAAAAAAAAAATTAGAGCAGCGACCTGGCTTTCATTCTTGTCTATAAAGCATAGGCAATATATCCCCATAATCTTCAATCAATATTCAACTACCTTATGATACAATAGTATGTAATTGTTAGTCAAAACAGAACTATTATTATGTATTTAGTCATATGTCTTCCTTTGTCATTTTTTAAACTAATAAAGTACTAAAGATATTTTACACCCAACTTTTTAGAAAATTATTGTGATTTTGAAGATAGATTTATATTCTTTAGTATCTTCCATTTTTATTTTTTGGCTCGAGAGTTAGTTTTGGTTTCTCTTGCTTTTTGGGTTTTGTTTTTCATACCTTAATAGACAAATGACATATATGGTAGCAGAATTATACCTGAATAATGCAAATTTTGAGTAGCAGTAGCTAGCAATCTATTTCAATATTGAATTTGCATATTTGAAAGAAGCTTCATAATCAGAATAGGCATTAGAGAAGGCCTGGGGTGATCATTGTGAAATAATCATAGAGGATTAGGGACATTAAATGACTCCCTACACCTTGCGATATCATAGGGTTGTAATTAACTCTGTTTACAAAACTTACATATGAATTAAATGTGAAATAGATCAGGACAAAATTGTTTTTACATTTTAAATAACCTCATTAATTTTAAAATATGCCAGAATGTCCCTAAATATCATTTTAAAGGATACTGTAGGCATCTGATTTATATCCATTCTGTAACTTCCACGACTAAAAGGAAGGGGCCTGGGCTAATGAAGAATATTGTTATATATCACTTTATTAATTTAAACATAACATCATAACTTATTTTTGCCAAATGTGGGGCAGTTTGAAGGAACAGAGCAAAACAATGACATTTATCTAACAAATAACTATAATCAAAACCTGTCCTCTCTTCTGAGGTGAAACTGTGTCAGGCATTGATTTCCCACTGATGATAAAGCAAACACTGTGCATCATCAATATAAGTGAGCTATCCTGGACAGTTCAATATTTTACTATGATTTCAAACACCACCTATATGGAAAACATGAAATTGGACTGCTAAAGGAGATTAAGAAGATAAATACACTTACCAGTTATATTTACTCATATTGGAATGAATGTCTTAGACCAGAAAAGTAATTTCTCTTACAAGGAATAAAGTTCTGTCAGTTTTGAGAACTGGAATTTAGCTTCTCTGCTGTATTTTCAATATTACACAACAAGAATACCCAAGTGAGCTCTGTATGATCAGAGAGTTTGCTAAAATAACAATTGAAGAATTACAGGTGAACATTCCATTCCATAACTGAACCTCTACCAACACAATGTTAAAAAAAAAAGTCTCTAGCAAAATAGTTTTTTCTGTATTCAAATCAAAACCACATCTAGAAATTGCAAAAATATGTGATTGTTCAGTTATTGCTTACATTACAAGATAAAGTCATAAGAAGAGATTAAATTATATAACTTTCCTTTAGTAAATACACCCAGATTCATTACAAACCACTGTGTCAACAATTCTGAAATCAAAGAGAACCCCAGTGTCACGCTATTCTACAACTAAAACTGAATTTGATATGCTGTGTGTTTTGGACAGGTACTGTTAATTGTCAGTTAGTATGTGAGAGTTAAGTTTAGTTTTTGGCTTACTGCCTTGCATTCCTTTCATTTAAATTAGTTACCTCTAAAACCGTCTTTTACTCCACCCCGTTCTTCACTCATTCCCTCCTTGTCAATTCATTGAGATCACATTTATCCCTTTGATGTGCAATATCTGATGGACCAGTGACAAAATAAACTATAGTAATCTTTTGACTACAGCTGGAACAAAGAGTTTTGGAGACGTTTAACGGTGTGAGAACAAGGCGCCATGGGCTGTGCTATGAGCGAGACAAGCCTCTGAGTGCTGTTTGCACTGGGCTCATGCCACAGAACTCAACCAAAGGCAATATAAATTTAATCTCGGTAGACTACCAACCCCAACAATGAGGATATGTTTTTTTCAAACTGCTAGCAAACTGGGGACTGCAAACAGGGAAGTTTGAGAGGGAGAGAAGGAGATCCCCTGCTGAACGAACAAGGTGCAAGTACTTATCTTGGGGTGAGTGAGTTTGTTTAGCTTTTTGTGCTTTTCTTTCTCTTTCAGGTTCTTTAAAGTTACAGGTTCAGCTGGGTTTGTGTGTTTGGGCACTGTTTGAGCCTTTGTCCCCAGATCATCCTTGATCAGCCTCAGTCTGCCTAATGATCACCCTCTCCATCTTGTGATTAATGAAGAGAAGGCCTAAAAAGCCAGAGGCTAAGTAACCCAGGGGAGCTAGTGAACAGGGGAGTTTGAGAGGGATTTTGCAAGAGGAAGCCCCAATATAATCACTATGGTTGGAAAGGGCCGCATTGCCAGTGCCAACATTGCTCCTGCCTTCTCCACCTATATCCAGACAGAGAACCTAACCATGGATGCCTCTACCCAGATCCTGGTGTGGATTTGCAGAGACTGTCACCTGCATTTCCCACTCTCACAAAGCCAGGCAGGGGGGACCACCCAGTGTGAAAGGTGCCTGCTGGTGGAATCTCTCAGGAAGCAGGTGGGAGAGCTACAGAAGAAGCTAGCTGGGCTGAGGAGCATCAGTGCCCACGAGGAATTCATTGAGAGTATTCATATGGAGATGTCTAAATCTGAGGAAGTTATCCAGCTAGAGAAGTCTGCTGTCAGGCCACCATGGGAGGAGGATGTGGTTCTGTCACAGGGAGGACACTGGCTGCTGGTTACTTCTGGCAGCAGGCAATGTTCCACCCCTACTCCCAGTCCACCCACCAAAGTGATGAAGAACCGTTATGCTGCCCTGGCAATGAGCTGTGAGGAATAGCCCCCAAAGGTGGAGGAGGAGAAGCCATGTACCCCCCAAGGCTGAGGGGATCGCAGCCACCACTACCAGGAGGAAATGTAGGGTAGGGGTGGTTGGTGACTCTCTTCTGAAGGGGACAGAGGCACCAATCTCTCAGCCTGACATGGCATCCTGGGAGGTATGCTGCCTGATGGGGGCCCATATCCAAGACATTACAGAAGGACTGCTGAGGATCATCCGGCCTTCTAACTACTACCCAATGCTACTCATCCATGTGGGCACTAATGATACTGCAAGGTATGACCCTGAGCAGATCAGGTGTGACTACAGGGCTCTAGGAGTAAGGGTGAAGGAGTTGGGGGTATAGGTTGCAGTCTCTTTGATCCTTCCAGTCAAGGAAAGGGGCCTGGGAGAGACCAGCGCATTCTGGAGATGAATTCCTGGCTGTGAGGATAGTGTCACCAGGAGGGCTTCAGCTTCCTTGACCATGGGATGCAGTTCTGGAAGGAAGGACTGATAAGCAGAGATGGGGTTCATCTATCAAGGAAGGGGAAGAGTATATTGGGATACAAACTGGCTAACCTACTGAGGAGGGCTTTAAACTAAATTCAACAGAGGCAGGTGACAAATGCCTATAGGTAAGTCAAAAACACAGAGACCTGGGAGAAGGGTCGGAATCTGGGAGAAGCAGGGACCATTATAGCAGGGATAAGGGAGAGACAAGAGAGAACATATGGGGAAAATCAAATCAGTATCTGAGATGTCTGTATAATAACACGAACAGTATGGAGAATAAGCAAGAAGAACTTGAAATGCAAGTTAACAAACAACTATGACATAGTTGGCATCACAGAGATTTGGTGGGATAATACATATGACTGGAATATTTGCATGGAAGGGTACAGCTTGCTCTGGAGGAACAGGCAGGGGAGAAAGGGAGGTGTCTCCTTATATATTAAAAAATGTATATGCTTGGACTGAGGTTGAGATGGAAATAGGAGACAAACTTCTTGACAGTCTCTGGGTAAGGATAAAAGAGGTAAAAACAAGGGTGATGTCATGGTAGGTGTCTACTACAGACCACCTAACCAGGAAGAAGAGGTGGATGAGGCTTTTTAAAAAATAAATAAATAAATAAACTAACAAAATCATTCAAAGCACAGGACTTGATGATGATGGGGGACTTCAACTATCCAGACATCTGTTGGCAAAATAATACAGAAGGGCACAGATTATCCAAGAAGTTCTTGGAATGTATTGGAAACAATTTTTCATTTCAGAAGGTGGAGAAAGCTACTAGGGGAGAGGCTGTCCTAGATTTGATTTTGAAAAATAGGGAAGAACTGGTTGAGAATTTGAAAGTGGAAAGCAGCTTGGGTGAGAGTGATCATGAAATGGTAGAGTTCATGATTCAAAGGAATGATGGGAGGGAAAACAGCACAATACGGATAATGGATTTCATGAAGGCAGACTTAAGCAAATTCAGGGAGTTGGTAGGTAAGATCCCATGGGAAGAAAGCCTAAGGGGAAAAACAGTTCAAGAGAGTTGACAGATTTTCAAAGAGACATTATTAAGGGTACAAGAGCAAACTGTCCCACTGTGACATTCTGTACCTTGGGAAAGCACCCTGTAAGCACCATATTCCTCATTTATATATGATTGTGAACTTGCACATAAAGCAGGCCATGTGAGGTATCAGGGGAAAGGTTATGATCTGCTGAAATCATTTTTCTATTCATATATGTATATCATTAATGCATATTAAGTTATGAGAATTGTGTTGTATGGTTGTCACTAAAACATGTTGTAAGTTGGGGAATCAGCCAGATATTAGCCCCCCCACCCAGAGACAACAGCAAGGAAAGTAACCAACACCCAAGTGGGGTATCAAACAACCCATCAACAGCCATTGTCCAGCAAGGAAACTACAATTCAATGACTCACCTGCATGAGACCATTCCAGGGGAATTACTCAACCTTGTCTGGGGACTCAGTAATGCCCACCAGACATGTGGTGTGTTCAACAAGCACATGGGACTGAAAGTATAAAACAGAACACAGCAGGCCCATGCTTCCCTTTCTCCTGCCCACTCCCATGCTGCAAGCAAGAAGGACACTGAGAAGACTTAATCAGAAGAGACTGGCCCAGATTTCAAGGGTGAAATCTGTGTACTATGAACTGCAATATCCAGTGAGTGAGAAAAACTGCTTAATCTAGATGTTGCCCAGTCTAATAGGGTTAAGAGTTTGGACTAGGTGCTTATATTTTCTTTTCTTTTGGTAACTAACTCTGACTTTTTACCTATCATGTATAATCACTTACAATCCATCTTTTGTCGTCAATAAATTTGTTTAACTGTTTATCTTTACCAGTGAGTTTGCTCGTCTTGAGCAGTGCAAGAAGGTATATTCCAGAGGTACAGTGCTGGGAGCAGGGGGGATTTGGCTCTGGTGCCTTTCTCTGTGTGATTCATGAGTGGCTCTGGGAGCATTCATGCAATCTAGCTGGCTGTGGGGTCTCCACATGCAGTTGTGCTGAGTGATAACAGCACCTGGAGGTGTTTGCTGCTGGCCACTAGCAAGGCATTGAGACAGACAACCCAGGCTGGAGAGAGTTAAGGGGGTACAGAGGACCCACAGTCCCAGGCTGCAGCCTGGAGATCCCATCACACCCACTGCATAGGAAAGATAGGAAGTATGGCAAGAGACAACCCTGGCTTAATCAGGAAATCTTCAAGGATCTGAAACTCAAAAAAGAGTCCTACAAAAAGTGGAAACGAGGTCAATTTACAAAGGATGAATAGAAACAAATAACACAAGTATGTAGGGACAAAATTAGAAAGGCCAAGGCACAGGAAGAGATCAAACTAGCTAGAGTTTGTTTCAGTTTTCACCAAAAAGGATAGTACCATTTGGACATTAACATCGTGAATGCCAGTGAAAATGAGGTAGGATCAGAAGCTAAAATGGGAAAGAACAAGTTAAAAATTACGTAGACAAGTTAGATGTCTTCAAGTCACCAGGATCTGATGAAATACATCCTTGAATACTTAAGAAGCTGATTGAGGAAATATTTGAGCCATTGACGATTATCTTGAAAAGTCATGGAAGACAGGAGAGATTTAGGGCAATGTGGTCGGGTGTCTGCCTCACACTGACAGAAAAGGGGTTAAAGCAGCCCCGGGGAGGCTGCACAGGAGACAGCCAATTAGGAAAGGGCTTGTAGAGACAGCCAATCAGGGCCAGGCTGGGCCATATAAGAAGGGCTGCTGACCAGAGCAGCTTCAGTCACTCTCTGAAGTTTGAGAAGGGAGGACTGGCTGCCCTGAAGGAGGGATAAGAGACAGCACCATGGTCAGAGCAGTGCTGGCCATGTCAGGGGAGCATGAGTGAGCTTCTGGCAGACCGCTGCCCGACTGAAACCCAGATACAAGGGTGGAGAAGGTGTTAGGGCTGCAGGGAAGTGGCCCAGGGAAATAGATGGCGGGGGTTGGAGGTGATGCAGTGCATGGCTGCTGACTAGAGGGTCGCTGAGCCGAGACCTGGAGTAGCAGGCTTCCCCCACCCCCTCCCCCTTGGCCCCACTTGCCACTGAGGGGAGTGGCTAGAGTCTGGGCTGCCATTTGCCACTGACACAGGTGGCTAGACCTTCGACTGCAGCCTGCCACTGAGGCAAGTGGCTGGGCAGAGGACTGCTGGCCCCCTGGGAAGTGGAGGGAGAGAACTGAGTGGGGCACAGCAGGAGAGCTGTGTCCAGAAGAGGACACCACATTCCTGAGAGTGACACAGGTCTTGACGATGGCGGCGAGATGCCACTAGATGAGGGCGCACTGGCAAACCAGAGCTAATGCCCAGGATGGCCACCAGGAGGCACCGCAGTAGTGAGTACCGCCCCATTACAGGCAAATATAGTGCCAATCTATAAAATGGGAAATAAGGACAACCAGGGGAATTACAGACCAATCAGCTTAACTTCAGTACCCAGAAAGATAATGGAGCAAATAATTAAGCAATCAATTTGCAGACACCTAGAAGATAATAAGGTGATAAGTAACAGTCACCATGCATTTGTCAAGAATAAATCATGTCAAACCACACTAATAACTTTCTTTACAAGATAATAAGCCTTGTGGATAGAAAGGAAGCAGTAGATGTGGTATATATTGACTTTAGTAAGACTTTTGATACTGTCTCGCTTGACCGCCTCATAAACAAACTAGGGAAATACAACCTAGATGGAGTGACTATAAGGTGGGTGCATAACTAGTTGGAAATCCTTTCCCAGACAGTAGTTGTCAGTGATTCACAGTCAAACCGGAAGGGCATATTGAGTGGAGTCCCACAGGGATCAGTTCTGGTTAGGAGGATAGGATTAAAATTCATAATGATCTGGACAAACTGGAGAAATGGTCTGAAGTAAATAGGATGAAATTCAATCAGGACAAATGCAAAGTAGTCCACTTAGGAAGGAACACATACAAAACGGGAAATGACTGTCAAGGAGGGAGTGTTGCGGAAAGGGATCTGGGGGGGTCATAGTGGATCACAAGCTAAATATGAGTGAACGGTGTAACACTATTGCAAAAAAACCAAACATCATTCTGGGATGTATTAGCAGGAGTGTTGAAAGCAAGACACGAAAAGTAATTCTTCCACTCTACTGTGCTGATTAGGCCTCAACTAGAATATTATGTCCAGTTCTGGTGTGGACAAACTAGAGAAAGTGGACAAAAAGATGTAGACAAACTAGAGAGTCCACAAAAGAGCAACAAAAACAATAAAAGGTCAAGAAAACATAACATATGAGGGAAGATTGAAAAAACTGAGTTTGTTTAGTCTGGAGAAGAGAAGACTGAGAGGGGACATGATAACAGTTTTCAAGTACATAAAAGGTTGTTACAAGGAGGAAGGGAGAAAATTTGTTCTCCTTAACTTCTGAGGATAGGACAAGAAGCAATGGGCTTAAATTGCCGCAAGGGTGGTTTAGGTTGGACATTAGGAAAAACTCAACTGTCAGGGTGGTTAAGCACTGAAATAAATTTCCTAGGGAAGTTGGAGATTTTTAAGACCAGGTTGGACAAACACCTGTTAGGGATGGTCTAGATAATATTAGTCCTGCCTTGAGTGCAGGCAACTTGACTAGATGACCTCTCGAGGTCCTTTCCAGTCCTACGATTCTATGATTCATGGCTCCAGTATCCTTTCATCAAATCAGCAGATTATTACATGTTTTTTAAAAACATCTAGTCTAGTGGCTTGATTGCAATATCACTTATCTCTGCTCTTTTTTTGGCCTGCTTTCCATAATTAAAAATAATGTTAACATATGGCCCTTTATTGCTTATCATTCACAAGTTGTTTCTCTTTCCTAGAATGTAGTGGACATCTAAGTACACAAGTGACAACCATCTATGAGAAAAAAAAAAGTGGGGGAGGAAAGGGAATTTTTCTTCTGATGTGTTCCTTACCTATACGTACAGCTGGTCAAAAATTTTCAAACAAAAAGTTTTTTCATCAAAATCAATATTTTCTATCAGAAAATGTTGATTTCTATGAATTTTTTCAATTTTCCAAATGCATATTTCCAAGCTAATATAAATATGTCCTTTCAAAATATTGATTTGATCTGAAACATTCCATTGATGTGCACATGGAAACAATGAGACAGATATCCTAATATGGTTAAATGCAAAGGCTGCAACTTTACTTAAAACTACAGTGTTACCCAACTGGAGTGACAACCCAAAAATACTCAGCAGGGTTGTTCCAGTGCTGATCTCAAGGGGCACTAATGGCCCTCATGTACTACAATCCTGAGATTGAATGTGAAGGCCATGCCCCTCTATACTCTTAGGTCTGGCTCAGGGCCCCAATTGGAAGCCAGTCTTGACTCATCCATTCCTCCACACCAGAAATAGGAGAGATAAGACAAAGGGAGCCACAAGGTGCATGACACATAGAGGCAAACCCAATGTGCAAAATTATGCCCAGAACCAATACCCAAGCAGATTACAAAGGTCTGACTGAGTTACAAAGACCTCAGTCAGACCTTTTCTAACTAAACCACCACATGCATCTGTCAAAGTTGTGACAATTGTAACTTCAATGGTAATAAAGGTAATAATTGGAGATATACCAATCTCCTAGAACTGGAAGGGACCTTGAAAGGTTATTGAGTCCAGCCCCCTGCCTTCACTAGTAGGACCAATTTTTTGCCCCAGATCCCTGGGTGGCCTGCTCAAGGATTAAACTCACAACCCTGGGTTTAGCAGGCCAATGTTCAAACCACTGAGCTATCCCTCCCCCCATAAATGCCATAAACATGCCAGATGGAGGGTAAAAAAATCCACACGGCAGTTTGCCATTTTTGCCATATGGGAAAAATCCCTTCCAGAACATAAAACTGGTGACCAGCCAAGCCCCCAGAATCAACAGAGATCCAGAAACTAGATTAAGGGTGGGGCTGAAACAGGAAGTTCACAATGAGCAAACAGTATCAACTGACCTCCTCCTCCCCCCCCCGCACACTTCACCTCCACTAAGTGGGAGCCAATCACATGGATGAAGTACCATTTCCACCACCCAGAGTATATTTTGAAACTACACATTTTGTTTCTATTCGTTGCAATTGAAAATGTCAGCAATCAGAAGAACAAGCTGTTTCCTATGCAACTTGGAACGTGCATTATCACTTGTGCTTTTCTAATTCCAGCCAAAACCATCTCATTTTGAAAATCACTAAGTTTGGAAGAAGGGTAGACAACCCGGCAGCAAAATTCAGTCAAGAACAGTAGTGGGCATAGGAATGAGCCATAGCTATTGATCTAACTGACCTAGTAGACTTCTCCTTCCCAAAGCAATTAAATCCCCAAATGAATAATCAAGGTAGGTGAAAAGCTTACTCTACAACACATGGCCAAGGCAACAATCGACAAAAACTGAACAACTCAGTAACAATTTCCAACTCTGAGCAATATCCAAGGCACTCAATATCATGCTGATGTTTTCTCTGCCCATTACTCCCCTTTTTACACCAAACCTGGCCCTAGGGCTTTCCCTGTTGCCCCCTTTGACCTGAGAGCTAGTCAAAATTCAGGGCTCCAAACTGGGAAGTTCCAGTTTGAAGTAAAAATTTATGGTGACTGGTATCTTCTTGATGCAATCTTCTTCATTTCAAGGAATGTACGAAGTCCTGACTCTCAAACACAGAATGAACCAAGAATAAGAGGAACAGTTTCTTAGCTTGCAGCCCTCAAGCCTCTTTACCCAGTACCAGACCCAAAGCTCTCTCTAACTTTTTCCTGGATAACACTGTGCTTACAGGCTCCTGCATGGCTTTCTTGCCCCGCTCCCCCCCTCTCTCTGTTCTTGTCTGTTCTCTGTTTCTGTCTATTCTCTCTGACACCCCCATCCACTTGGACACAATACCCAGTCAACCTGTCTGCCGACCTGGTGCTACTTTCTGGACAGACTCTATTAGACTTTGTTTTGGACGTGACTCCTTAACAGTCTCTTACAACTATCTTAAATGGATTCATTTACATATAAGTTTGAGTGAGGTTTTAATTCAATCCATAACAAGATTATATTCAATTCATAACACTCTGTACAGGAAGGAAAGATAGGAGAGCCCTGTGGTGCTGTCACAGTAAGTGTTCTCACTAACTCAAAACATCTTCCTAACCCTAATCAAGTACTTGTGTATGACTATTGATTTTGGAGTTCTTTAGGCAAACAATTAAGCATCCAACATACTTCCTTTCTATGCAAAAAAATAAAACCAAGTATGCATGCAGAACTTGCACAAAGAGGAACTAAAAGATGTTCAAACTCCAATTTAAATGCAGTGCACATTTCAATTCAATTCAAAGTCAAGTGTTTCCATATTTAGGGCCTGGTTCACTTCCCACAGACACAGGTATAAATTATGAGTAACTCCTTTCAAAACAATGAATTTATCCCAGTGTGAAACTGGTAGAAGTGAGAGTAGAATCAAGCTGCCAATGTAAAAAATGTCTTTCACATTCCTTCCAAGTAGGTTGCATACTGCATGCCTGGTCACAATAAAAACAAATCCAGATGTCACACAACAAAAAGCACAGTATGTACTACTGGCATTAATGTTTAGATATCAATATATTATGTAGTAGGCTAAATTAATATAGAAAATGAGGTATGAGAATGAGTTTTAGTTCCAGGTTTTAAGAACTAGATACCTGTTTGTATACACACAGATTCTACTGTAGTTACTCTCTGCCCTAGAGTCACTTGTTCTCATTCACAATAAGGACTGGTCTACACTACAGATTTAGATCAATGTAACTCTGTAATTGTCTACACTGAAATGTAGCTCCCTTCGGTGCTCTATGTAGGTTCCATCAACTTCCACCTCTGCGAGAGGTGTAGCACTTAGGTCGATTTAGTTAGGTTGACACAGTATCTGTGTAGATACTGCATTGGTTATATCGACTGTTGCTGCCTTCAGAAGCCATCCCACAATGAACCACACTGACAGTTAAATCGGTGCAAGTCCTCCTAGTCAGGACATGCACCGATGACACATGGAGCATAGTGTGGATGAGCAAAAGCGATTTAATTACTGCAGTGGCTATACATCAACATAACTTAGGGAGACTTATTTTTGTAGTGTAGACTGTAGTGCAAAGGGGCCTTAAATGGATGTAAACCTTTACGCCCACACTAAGGTTTCTCTAAATAGCCAAAATGATGTAACAGGGCCTTAGTGTCAATGAGAATGTGGCCTTTTGTCCCTAAACATAGTCCTTATGGAAACAAAACATGGCACCATCTTACCTCTAATATTGCCTTAGATCAGTTAAATAAAGGAATTCATTTTTTGCTAATATTTTCTTTTCAATTAAATTTCTGATTAATTGGCATCACACAGTCAAATGAATGAACATCTCGAATACATTTGCAAGAATACCAACCCCAATATGACCCACAAGACAAAGTAAAACTTAAATGTTTTATGACACATAAAGCATTTTTTTAAAAGGACACTGGATTTCCAGTTGTGCTCTATAATAAATTTGTATTCCACTAACTGATACCTACTTTTCAACCTATGAGCATTAGGCTCTTCACCCAAATATTTTGATGGGATATTCAGTTTAATGTCATGTAGTGAAAGGTTTTTCACAAAAAAATAAAAAGATAAGCTGTTCCATATTCCCAATTGGCTTTGCAATCGGCACAAGCATAGTTTCATTGTATTAAAATGCTGAAAGAACCAAGTAACAGCTGTTTCAAAATACCATGTGTTCATCTTCAAAGATGATAACCAGGCATTTTGCTATGGGGAAATGTGGCTGCAGCAGAACAAAATGTTTGGGAACATATTTAATCAAATGACAAATGTGTTTCAAAGTAAATTTGATCAGAGTCTTACTTACGTTTGGGTTTAGTTTACATTAGTGTAATCTCTCATTCTCTCAGCATTTTATGGTGCTCTAGTAAGTAGATTACAGACTAAAAGAATCATACCTGAAAAGGCTTAGCACTTGTAATGTTGAGTGTTTGCCGTATCCATCTGTTGCCCTGATTTCCAAACTTTTGCCACAGCAGATAACCCTTTGAGTTGCTCAAAATTCTCCAGAAGACTGACAGCCTATAAATGTGTTTTCCAAACATATGATAATGAAAGCGGAAAATGCAGCTTTTATTGCCATGAGTGGAAATCCCATTAAATATCGGACTCAGCAAAACTGCTCTATTTTGGAACACTTGCGGTTCTGAGGATTCTATGTAGAGATAATGCCCCTTGACTGTGCCCAAAGTATGATCCTTTATTGGTCCTGTGGCAAATGTGGAAGTTGGGCCCTGGTTTCTGGTCCAGTCAAAGTCATCATCCATGTCCTGGTTCCAGTTGCATAGCCCATTTTCAAAATTACACTGTAGCTCAGGTTCTGAAATATGTAGATACAAACCTTGTCAAATGAAAGCAATATGCTACATCAAACAACGTGATCTACTAGAATTTGCTTTTTCTCCTCAGAGTTAACCTCAGTGTAATTAATTATATTTAACCCAGTCTGAACAAGAAACAAGGACTAGATGCTTTCCTCACATATATGTGGCAATATAAACATACTCAATGGGAGTTATGCTAAAGTAACATGGCAAATTCTGGCCCTAAATTGATTTGATCTGTTTGCTATCACTTATAATCACTTAAAATCTATCTTTTGTAGTTAATAAACTGGTTTTATGTTTTAATCTAAACCAGTGTGCCTTTAAGTGAAGTGCCTGGGGAAAAATCTTAGCTTGAATAACATAAGTTTGTTGCATATTCCTCTCCACTTTGAAGGAGAGGCAAACTGAGTAATACATTTGTACTGGTCGGGGTTTTGATCAGGGCAGGACAGTACAGCTCTGGGGTCCTAGCTTGGGAAGCTGGGGGTTATCTTGGCTGTAGCCTCTCTATTGTTGGTTCATGTAGTGGCTGGTCAAAGCCTGCATGTAACTGCAGCTAGGTGTGTCCCTGCCTCTGTGAATGCTGGTGGTAGTGTAGGACTGGGAGTGGTCCGTAGCCTGTCACAGCAGCACAGTGCTGAGAGGGAGCCCAGGCTGGTGAGTCAGAGGGCTCAGTGGAACCCCAGTTCCAGGTGGTACCCTGCGGGGGGGGGGGGAGAACCATCTCACTATTACCTCCATCATATACAGAATTGGGGGATATTATTCCCCACAGTATGTCAACATCTTATATGAATATAGATTTTCACCATACTTCATCTATTTAAGGAAAGTTAACATATTAAACAACAACAACAAAAAACCCTAGCACACATCGTACTACCACTCTGAGAATTATATTCTGAACAAGCAGTGCCTTTCTATATTTCATAGAAAATACAGAAATATGGCCTCATTTCTAATAAAGACGATTGATCTGTGCGTATTTGTTTTCATTTTCTACAAGAGCTAACTTCTAGGGCTCATCAGGTATATATGGCACCAGTCAATCATTTTAAGATTGTATTTCAACAACAGATCTATTCATCCCTAGTGTAAGCAATGCAACTTCCAGGTCTTAAATTGGTCATTATTATTACTTTTTTAATGGACAAGGAACAGAACTGAAAGTACTTACTGCAATTTTCCTCATCAGATCCGTCCCCACAATCATCCACGAGATCACACACCAATAAACTGTTGATGCAAGCCTTTGTGTCTCGGCACCAGAAACGATCAGCACCTTCACAGCTTACTGCTGGAGGTGGAAGAGCACAGTTCTCAAAATGTATGTCATCAATTGCTGAGACACCATCATAAAATCCAAGGCTGACTTTATACAGTGATAATTGGAAGGGCCATGGGAGGCGGCCAAGCTGAATGAAAGCCTTTAACCACTGCTCTCCTTGATTATAGTATACCCTCCAGAGGACAGTAGCGTTTTTCAGTCCATCAACATGTAATTGCATCTCTGCTGCTCCAACTGACTGTCCATAATTGTAATACCTGAAAAGGCAGTAGAAAATTCAAAAGGTGCAAATGATGAGGATGAATCATGTTAAATATACTGGACCAGTATCAGCTCTGTTATAATTCTATGGAATTTAATGGAATCACCCCTGGAATGAAGTCAGTCCACAGTGCCTACATCCAGTTCAGCAGCAATTAACACCATTCTTTATGTGATCTCATTGTCATATCATAGCTATATTAGCTTATCTGCTCTGGCAGACTTGGCTGATATATGAATCATGGACACTTCTGAACAAGTTAAGACTATGATGGAGGAAGGATTCTTAATTAAGTTAGAATCCCCAACTGTACAGAGAAATTCTCCTTCATAGTAAGCAATTAACAAAACACACAGGCAAAATATTAATTGTATGAATGTAATTCAACAGATAAATTTAAAGTGTCATTAAAGGAAAGCAAAACATGTGATGTATACAAGAACTGGGATTATTTAGTCTGCAGAAGAGAAGAATGAGGAGGGATTTGATAGCTTCTTTCAACTACCTGAAAGGGGGTTCCAAAGAGGATGGACCTAGACTGTTCTCAGTGGTACCAGATGACAGAACAAGGAGTAATGGTCTCAAGTTGCAGTGGGGGAGGTTTAGGTTGGATATTAGGAAAAACTTTTTCACTAGGAGGGTGGTGAAGCACTGGAATGGGTTACCTAGGGAGGAGGTGGAATCTCCTTCCTTAGAGATTTTTAAGGTCAAGCTTGACAAAGCCCTGGCTGGGATGATTTAGTTAGGAATTGGTCCTGCTTTGAGCAGGGGGTTGGACTAGATGACCTCCTGAGGTCCCTTCCAACCCTGATATTCTATGATTTCTCTGAACATGTCTTCCTTTCACTGTAATTATTAATGGCACTTTGCACTTCATCTAACGATCTCAAAGCACTTTACAAACATTAATGCTTATGACATCCCCATGAATTTAGTATTACTATATCCCTCTTACACATAGAGAAACAAATTATGTGACTGGTCCAACAGTGACACAGCAAGTCAGTGCCAGAACTGGGAATGAGACCAGAACTTTTAACCTCCAGTCTCATAATCTAACCATTGAACAGACTTGTCTCCCATTGACGACAGTACCACTCTTTGATGATGAGAGAGATGAGGTCATTTCCAATGGACTCTTTCTTCAGAAAACCAATTCTGAATTTTTTCACTGAACAAAATTTCAGGAATGACAAACTGGTTCATTTAAAAATAAGCACCACCCTGAACTTTAACACACAAATCTTGGTTAACTTTCCCCACCATCCTGCATTTAACTTTTTTTTTTTGTTCACTAAATAATTTGATAAAGCCTGTCTTTCTGAGATTTGCAGCCTGATTTAGAATTTCCCAGAGGCCTTGATGAGCCATTAGCCTTTTGTGTGGTTAGCTATTCCAAACTGAACCTCCTTAACATTTTGAGATTGATCCATCCTTGATAGAAATGTATTATTGGAATCATCATCGGATTTCTGTGTACTCTGCGGAAAAAAACATTTTAAAGGATTATGTCTTAAAGATCAAAAACTAAAACCACTCTGTGTCTCAGGTCTGGTTTTCCAAATGCTTCAGCTTATTGTTGCTTAGTGGTTACAACAAAGACTGTGCGACTAAATAGTAAAATGAGGCAATAAATATTGCCGAGGGAGATGTACACTACTGGAAATTCTAACCTTAATTTCAGTCCAACAGAAGCAATGTCAGATGTTCCATAAATTTAAAATAAAACTTAATTCATACCAGAAGGACACTGTGCAACCTGATCCAGCCTGGTTGAACTTGGGGCTTCGTATTTGAGCAACCTGTGAAATGCTGCTGCTGCTTCTCAGAATGAACATAAAATGACCTGTTTGGGGAAAAAAATAGAAAAGAACTTTTCATACACAGAGCCAGTGTAATACAGAAGATTTCAGCTGGGGTTATTGCACCTGATTTAATAGCAGGCAGTTCAGTGTATGTGTATGATAGGGAAAATATCCCCCACCCCGCTTATAGGCCCAGAATTTTGAGCGTACCTTAACCCCCACCCCCCGTTGCTGCTTGGCATAATTTGTAGGCCTTAACCCCTTGCCCTACTAGCATATATGAGCAATGGGTTTAATACTTCTGCAAAATGTATTTGTCTGTATAAAGGGCACCAGGAAGTAAAGCAAAAAAGAGGAACCAAGCGGCCCTAAGATGCCCAGCTGTAATATGCAGAGTCTAGCAAGAGCTTTTGCAGAAGTAACCGCAAGCAGGGGTCCAAAGGCAGGGAGACTACCAACGAAAACTGCCAAAGAACAATAACAGGAAAAACCAAATATGGAAAAGTACTGAGCTAGCTTGCTTAATTTGCCATTGATAATCCCAAATAAGGGAATCTAAGTAAGTGTTAATTTGCAGTTTTAGCCTTTATAAGCTTGGTGAAATCTGTTAAAGACGGGGCCAGTTATCCCCTTGCGTGGGGCCATGCTGACCCTTCTTGTATGCATACTCGTACTCTAATAAAGGTGCCTCGGGCTGCCTGATCCAAAATCAACCATGTGGTCAATTTTCCACAACAATTTGGGGGCTCATCCGGGATCCACAGATGACATCCCTGGATCGGAAGACCGCGGGCAGTTCCCTTCCAACCCCTGGGCCCATCTGAGAGGTAAGAGACCTTTTGAAATCTCTGCTGCAGGGGTTTGGGAGAGGACTGGTCCGTAGGCTCCGGCTGGGGTAAGTCACGAGCTGGATCTGGACCCTTGTGATTGTCAGGCACGCTTGACGCCCTTATTCAGGCCTCAGTAGTTGTCCGTTTGTCTGTTTGTCTTAGGTCTGAGGTTAGGCTGAGTTTCAGCCTCAGTTTCAGGTTAGGCTGAGTTCTAGTCTCAGTCTCAGGTTGTGCCGGCAGCCCCACACCTCGGACCGACTGCGCTCCTTAGGTCCGGAGGTAGACTGATCCCCTAGTTGGGGGTTCAGGGTCCCGGAGCCACTAGGTTGGGAGGGACCAGGGGACTGTTTCGCCCTGGCGGCTGTGCCAGGAAACGTGCCTGTATGTGTGAAGGCCGTGCGGCCGGTGTGATTGCTGGTTGTGGGAAGACGCCCAAGCCTCCTGCGAAGCGAAAGCTCGTGACCGGGAGTGTCTTGAAAGCAAGCCCCACAACCTTGCTTGAAGAGAGATTGTAAAGGTTTCCCCGACTGGCAGGCCTTGGTGAGTGGCTAACCAGTCGAGGTACTTGTGTATTCCCCGTCCCATTACCCTTCCCTTCCACGTCCCCATGACCCTGTGACCGCTCCTTGAGCACTGCCTTACAAAAGGCCGCAGAGTCCCTTTTGCCCCCCCCCCTCGGAGCCAAAAGCTCCCTTCCTTCCTCGGAGAGGAGGGAAGCCCCAGGAAGCTGTACCGTAAGCTCAGAAGCTACTGAGCACCACTGGCTTGAAGGCTGGTGCCCAGGGCTGAAGAGAGACGTGCGGGGACCACGGGCTTTTCCGTTTAGCCCGCCCTACCTTACCCACTTACCCTGTAGGTTCGGCAGAGGAGGCAGTATTTCCCTTGGGACCTACCCCTTGTGTTCCTGCCATGGGCAGGCCTGGTTAAGCCATTGGTGTTAGAACCGTGGCAATCCTAACAAGCATTCCTTGTGTGATTGGCTTGCGTGAAACCGAGCTGGAGTGAGTATGGGGAACCGAGGGTCAAAAGACCCGCCGGTCCCACCCAAAAGCACGCCTGCTGCATATAGGTATTTGAATTATGATCAGTCGACTGTTAAATACTTAAAGAAGTGGAATTGGTATGCCAGAGATGATCCAAAACTGCAGTTTCCTCTGGAAGGAAGCTTCAACCTTAACAAGATTGTACACCTCAGGGGTGCACTCCTTGTCAACGCCGTGCCTGTGTTGTGAAGGTTGTTTCGCGTCCGTCATAGGTTTGGGGTTAGAACCCCCGAGGTAGAAGCCACTATGGACCCTGGGAAGTAAGTAACCCCGGAGTGGCCCTAGAGATAAGGTTGGCCAAGGCTCCCGTCAGCAATAGATAGACAGTGGAGGGGCCGTAAAACTAGCTGCCAGTAATTGGAGCTACAAGCCTGTAGGTGTGCCAGTGAATGCTGAAATAATTAAGAGTTACACCCTGACTGATGGTGACAGGGGCGAAGGGGCACACGGTAATACAGAAGATTTCAGCAGGGGTTATTGCCCCAATTTAATGGCAGGCAGTTCAGTGTATGTGTATCTGCATCAAGGACCTGTTTATGTCTTACCTTCGGATTTGTTACAGGTATGATCCTCTGGTGGGGCTTGTTTTTGAAAAGCAGATGGAAGTGCACTTCTGGAGCTTCTTACCCAGTCAAATCCATCTGCACTAACAGTCTCAAACCAGCCACAGCTGTCTGTTTCAAAGTCACATTTAGCAGCTGAAATATTGAAAGAGATAAGTCACTTTGTAGCTCTGAACACCACCACCACCACCTAATTAGACTGTGGAAAAACTTTCCAAAATGTAAGTAAAAGAACAAGGCTCAAAACCAAAACATTTCTACAATGTGCCAGGCAGGTGTCCAGGAAAAAGACAGGTGGGTTACAGGGTATGAGAGTAGGTGAATTTATATTTATTTCAATTACAGTAGCACATAGTCATCAGCAAGGCTCAGGCCTTCACTGGCCCAGGCACTGTGCACATGAGCATGCACATTGTACGATTTGTAGTCTAAATAAACAAGAGAGGCAAAAAGTGGAAGTAATATTATTATCCTCTTTTTATAGATTGGGAACTGAGGCATGAAGAGATTCAAGATCTCACAGAAAGTCTATGTCAGAAACAGGAATTGAACCCATATCTTCCAAATCCCACTCAATACTTCGATTAGTAGTAAGATCTACCTTATCATTATCAAGCATCATAGGTAAGGCTGAGATTTAGTCACGGAGGTCACGGATTCTGAGTCTTCCCATGATCTCTGTAACTTCTGCAGCAGCCAGTGCTGGCTCAAGGGCTTACCCGGGGGTGGGGTGCGCTCCCTGGCTCCCACCGGCATGTCTCTGCAGCTCCTAGGCAGAGTGGCCAGGGGGCTCCGTGCACTGCCTGCCCCCATAGGTGCCACGCTCACATCTCCCATTGACTGCGGTTTCCATCCAAGTGCAGAGGCGGCACTTGTGGCGGGAGCAGCACACAGAGCCACCCTGGCCGCCCCTCCTCCTAGGAACTGAAGAGACATGCTGATTGGAGCCAGGTAGGGAGCCTGCTGCCCGCACTCCCCCAGCACCAATGGGGGGCCCGGGCCATGTGCTGCTGACTGCCCCACCCCCCAGCATGAGTCCCAAGCCGCGTGCCACTGCCTGTACCCCGGCACCAGCCCCAGCAGGGGTCCCGGGCCACACCACCACTCGCTCCCCCTCCAGCACCAGTGGGGAGTCCAGGCTGTATGCTGCTGACTGCCTCCCCCCCAGCACCAGTGGGGTCCCAGGCCACCCTCCCCAGCACCCACGACATCCCCAGCCTGGCCCCCCCGCGTTAAGTGTGAAAATACATTCACTGCATCCCCAAAATGATAAGACAGAGGGGTTAATTTAAAGGAAAAGTAAAAATTTAAGAAAATGTGTGTAATGCTAAATGAAGTATATCTAAATATTCAAGCAAGTGAAAAGATGACAGGATAAATGAGAAGTGTTGAGGCAAATTACTGAAATCTTGACAAATATGTGACACCAAAAAATGAGAAAATAACAGACTCCACTCTCTTAAATATAATTGCTCAAATTTAATGGTATTTTATTCCTGCAATATATACATTCTTTTTATAAAAGAGAGTTTAAAAGAGAATCGTTCAAGTAGTTATTTTATACAGAGATTTATTATTTATTCATATAAACTGGATTTAATAAAACTGTGGACAGCCATGGTAACATAAGCATCACTCACATTCTCCTCAAAGAATACCTGAAACTTCAGCAAGTAGCACACTTTCTGGCTATAAAACTCAATTGCATCTGATCACAACACAGAAGTTAATGTACATTTTAAACTCAAATTTATCCAAGTGCCTTGGAAAAGGTGTTGTTAATTTACAGCAATAAACAATCATTTATGGGCATTAAAATGCTGAATCCTGAACACTGAGGGTATAGAAAACTTCAGATATCCTAAATAAATTAACCTAATGTTATTTCTATCTTTTTTCTGCACTGTTTTATGTTGTCCATCATTTTCAAGCTTTATCATATGTTTTAAGTACCATTTTTATTTTTAATAATGAAGAATTATTGACTGTATATGGTATTTCCATAAGAGATTGATTAGAATCTTTGACACATATTTTAAAGGCTTATGTATCATTTGGCCATCGGGGGTGAAGAGCTAATTTTGGGGCTATTAAGTAGAGCGTATTAGATAAAATATTTCATGATGAATACCACTAAAATAGCAAAGAATCCTGTGGCACCTTATAGACTAACAGACGTTTTGTAGCATGAGCTTTCGTGGGTGAATACCCACTTCTTCGGATGCAAGAAGTGGGTATTCACCCACGAAAGCTCATGCTGCAAAACGTCTGTTAGTCTATAAGGTGCCACAGGATTCTTTGCTGCTTTTACAGAACCAAACTAACACGGCTACCCCTCTGATACTTGACACCACTAAAATAAATACCCTAGAAATGAAAAACAACAAGGAAATTCAGGATGCGATCAAGGAAAATATAAGTTCATATGGGGTATATAAATCAACAGTGTTGTTGATGCCAAAAGCAGGTATAGCATAGATGACAAAGAAGAGAATGATTAAGAAAATCTTGATGAAAAATGACACGACAACAAATAATATTTTGCAAATCTATAAGGAGTCAGGATTTGGTGGAGTTGACTGTAGGTGCATTGAAGGAACATAATTAGAGACGAAGCTACAGATAGGCAAGGAAAACTATTTCTCCTTTAGTTTTTGCTCCCACCGGGAGCGACCAGTGGCTCTCAAACTTTTTTTTTACTGGTGACCCCTTTCACACAGCAGGCCTCTGAGTGCGACCCCCGTTATAAATTAAAAACACTTTTAAATATATTTAACACCATTATAAATACTGGAGGCAAAGCGGGGCTTGAGGTGGAGGTTGACAGCTCGCGACCCCCCATGTAATAACCTTGCAATCCCCAACCCCCAGTTTGAGAACCCCTGCAGTAGACCATGCATTCAGTTTAGGAATGCACGAATATACTTAGACAGAATAAGAACTGACTCAAACTTTCAGCTAAAACTCAAAACAAACCTTTAAAGGTCCAAATTAGTTTGGTAATCTGAAGTTGTAATTTAGGTAAAGAAAACAAAGGTTAGGCTGTTGGTATGCAGAGACAGCTGCCTATCAGGCTGACCACTATTCTCTCATTGTTTACTTGTACTCCTCAGTCTGGATCCATCTGTTGTTTCTTTTTGCATACTTAGATTGTAAACTCCTTGACGCAGGAACCGTATATGTATGCACCTAGCATAATGGGCTCCTGGTTTATTACCAGGACTCCTAGGCACTACAGTACTACTACTACTAATGATAATGCCATCCTGTGGCCTTTTAGGTTGACCAGCTGGTACCTAACCAGGTTCTCCAAGGTTCTGGACCCACGATGTTTATTGAATGAAATGTGACTCAGTATCAGTTTTGTAAATTATTTAAAATATTAAATAAAGATAAAGAAAAAAATCACCTCAGCTAACCTACTGTTGGTAATACTAAATGAAAAGTAAAGCATTGCAACTATCAAATCAAAAACAAATTAACAGGTTAGCAACAGTGTTGCACTGGAATTAAATCATCCACTTAGTAAAGTAATCAAATCAATATAACCAATAATTAATCCATATAAATTCTAAAAATGAATCTGAGAAAGTACCTATCTGGTTGGTTACAAACCTCAACTATAGAGTTTTATCCATGTCAATCAAATCCGTAACCTGGAGCTGGTTAAATATTTTGATATTGAAATCAAATTATCTCATGTTTAACTACAACCTCAAAGCCAATTTTAAAGTTTCCTCATTAGATTTCAATTCTAGTGTGGTGGCTCACCCTTTCTCCCTCCTCTCCCCCTCAGATGATTACAATCCAGATTTTAAGAGAACACTGATAAGTGGAAGTTTGGTGACTCTTGTTTGGCAGTTTACAGCTGAGAGCTTTCAGTTTCCTAGGACTCAAACACAAAATACAGAACCCATTTTACTGAGTATTTTATAAGATTATTGTTAGGGTGGTTTAAACTGGAGGACCTTTTTTCTGGCACCTTCCTTGTATGGACTTCACTGATGCTCAAATGCACGCACGCATACAACTGCACTTTTGCATCCTAAAGTTAAAGAATAAGAAGGTTGTTATGTCTCCAAGTGAATAAAAACAAAAAGACAGAAGTAGAAAAAGGAAAAATAAGATACTAAAGATAAGAGGGAAGTCTTCTGGATTGTCCTGGCATAGAAGCTGGAAATAGAGTTGGATAGGAATGTTTTGATGCAGTGATTTTTTTTGTTGGGAAAGAACCCTACTTCGGAATAAGTAATAGACTGGAGGTTAGAACAATCAGCTGGGCAGTGAAAGATATAGATTCAACTCTCTATTCTGCCTGATTCAGAGCAGGAACTTGAACCTTGGTCTCCCACATCCCAATGAGTGCTCTTAACTGCCAGGCAACACTTTTTCTTTTGCTTCCCATTCCACCAGTCAGTGGAATGTGTTACAAAATCTGTTACAACAGTTATGTAATAGAACTAGCTGTGATTTCAATCATGTGGGCTTTGTGACAGCAGCAGACCAGGTAATGTCAAAGTGTATTCAGGTCAATTCACTTGTGTATTAGTATAGATCAAAGCAATTAGTGTTTTGGGTGTTTAAACTTCATAAAACGAATGGGATGTTACATGCATTGTTTTCATTCACCTGTTCCTGTTATAATGTAATAGTAAACATTTACACTGCCTATACCTCTGTAACTAAATAACTCATCAGACATCAAAGAAGCCTTGGGGAATGCTAATGAAGGACTTTTCGGAAAAGGTGCTAATTCCAAAGCAAATGTCCATCCTGGTGATGACCTGAGGTCAGAGGTGCAAAGTGCATTCCTTGCCCATCATAATCATCATCATCATCAAAGGAAAAGCCCAAGTGGATAGAGAGACTGTCAGCTTGTCTTCTCTGAAAAGATCTAAATATGGATTCAAAGAGAGATGCTTTATTTCTGGACTGTTTGGATTCTAACAGGGCAGAATAATTGAATGAGAAGACAGAAATCCCCCCAGAATTATTCTGGGTAGCCCTGAAAGATTTTTAGGAAATTGGCAGTTTATTACATCACAGCCACCATTTGGAGTTACAAACTGTGATTCACCTATACATATATTTTACAAGCTTTCACCTCTCAATAACTCTTATTCTTTTTCTTAGCTAGTAAACTTTTGGTTAGTTTACTACAGAAATGGCTGCCAGCGCTGTCTTTGGTGTGTGATCTGGAGTACAAATTGATCTGGGGCAAGTGACTGATCTCTTGGGACTGGGAGAAACCTGATGTAGTGTGGTTTTTGGTTTAAGTGACCATTATCACAAAGTTCAGATTGTCTGAGTGGCAAGATAGGCTTGAGAGTTGAAGGGGACTGTCTAACTCCATGGTAAGACTGGTATAGCGATACAGGACTTCACATTTGTTACTGGCTTGGTGAAATCTAATTGTAGAACACACCACCAGTTTGGGGAGTCTGCCCTGTTTTCTGACAGTCTGCCCTGACTGTGAGATTACCTCACAGTGGTAATCCACTCCAGCCAGCATGACAGGCTTATTTTAAGAATAGACAGACATGACAGTTTGGTAGGCACAGCACATAGGTATATTTGCCTTGTTTAATGAAGGAAAAATGTCTCATTCAAGACAGGCAAAATCAGAAGAGAAAAAGAATTTGTAAAACTACCACTGCCATCTAGAGATGCAATTCTGACTTTACACTGTAACAGGCTAAATATACTAGGTAAATATTCCCTTTTCCTGTATGTCTTGTCTGTATGTATTGTGATACAGATTAATTAACGTGTTAATTACATGATCATATTCTATTTTTTCCACAAGACCCCACCTCATTGAATGCATAGCATAGATGGTGCTCATTTACTGAGCAGCTATTCAATATTTCAATATCAACAGACCTGAGAACTAAAAACTTATGAATTGGGCATAAAAATAATGTGATTTTTAAAAAAATAAATGTGGGGCTCTTTGCCTTCTGGGTTTGTTTGTTTTTTGCTTTGGTTCGTTTTTTTTTAGCTTTTCTCGTTCACGTTTTCAGGTGTTTCTCTGCAAACACGAGGCTAGACATTTTTTAGTTTTTGTTTAAATGTAAACAAAGATTCAACGAAGTGGGTATTCACCCACGAAATCTCATGCTCCAATATGTCTGTTAGTCTATAAGGTGCCACAGGACTCTTTGCTGCTTTCACATAATAGAATAACTCTGACAGCTGGGATTTAAGAAAAACAACAAACACTGCGAGACCTGAGACCAAATTGCTGTCATACAAACACACAGCAAGAGACAGTCCCTGCCCAGAGATCTTATAGTATAAATAGACAAAACAGATAAAAGGTGGGACACACAGAAGTGAAATGACTTGCCCAAGGTCACACATCAGGTCAATAATAGAACTGAGGTCTCCTGATCTCAATCTCATGTCTTATCAATTAGGCCATCATCGTCATTAGATTGGAAAAGAAAGTTTTTAGATTTCTTCCAAAATGTACAATGCAGGTTTTGGCACTGACAGCATATACTGGTATTACAGAAGACACACATAAATGTGATAGATCACTTTTCTAAATATACTACTTGGTGAGGATTCTAAATGGAGACCTCTAGATGCTATCACAACACAAATAAATAATACAGTATGATGGCAGAAGGTTGTATTTTGTAAGAATTTTAATGTCCACACAAGTAATGCTAGGCAAATTATTTTGGAAGAAAAAATGTAGTCACATCAGATGAAACATTGGCAAATTTGACACAAATTCATGAAATCTGTTCTGGTTGAAAATTTTTCAAAATTGGCATTTATAAAAACAAAACTTTTTGATTTTTTTAAAATTCAAAATGACCTTTAATTTCAAATTTTACTTCAGTTATACTAAAAAAAAAGGTTTAAAACCTCAAAATGGAAACATTTGTTTTAGATTGAAGACAATGTCTCACAATTTTCTCTCCTGATTTTTTGAGTTCACAAAGGAATCTAAAAAATTTAATTTTGTGTCAACCCGAAACAATTTTTTCCCCAAATTTTCAGTTCAGCCATCAAACAAAACAAAAAAATCAGTTGTCTGCATAGTTTTGCATGAGAGTCTTGTACATTCTCACCCTGCTTCAGGGATAAATATTCTTAGATTTAAATTAATGGTATTTTGTTGTTATTTTCATTACATATTATATAGCCCTGGGCAATTTTTTTCAGACAAATAGTTTATTTGCCAAAAATATACAACTCTGGATTGACTCAAAATGAATTTATTTTTTATTTGTTGGTGAATTGATAAAAAAAAGCAACACTTTCCAACTTTTTGTTTAGAAATTATTTTTCTAGATATTAACTAGCTATATAGTTCTTGAAAAGTGTGAGTGTGGGGGGGAACAAAGCAAAAACTGACTTTTTTGAGATTTTTTTTTTGTTTGGCCATCAAACAAACAAAAAAAACCAAAAAAACCCCATTCATTCAGCTCATAATATTTTATAACATATTTTAATCCAACTTGGGAAAAAACTACAGAAGAGTGCAACAAAGCTGAAAGATTTTCAGCTGCATGGAGATCTATGGAAAATCAGTCATGTTAATTAAAAGAAAAATAAATTACCAAAATATGATTGAGATGTGTATAAAGAGCATTTGAAAGTTAGATATAGAGGAAATAAACACTGAGAATGTTTTGAGAGAGTGAAAAAGTTTAAAATCAGGGCAACCAGTCGGGGGAAAAAGACCTTAAAGAGTCTAGAACAGGGGTTTGTGGCCTCCTAGGGGGCCTCAAGCAGGTTTCAGGAGGGCCTCCAAGCAGGGCCAGCATTAGACTCGCTGGGGCCCAGGGCAGAAAGCCAAAGTCCCACCACATGGGTGGAAGCCCAAGCCTTGAGCCCCATCACCCGGGGTTGAAGCCTGAGCAATGTAGCTTCATGGGGGCCCCTGTGGCATGGGCCCCAGGCAATTGCCTGCTTGCTACCCGTAACACCAGCCCTGTTTTTTATATGCAGAAAATCAGTTATTGTGGCACAGGTGGACCATGGAGTTTTTATAGCATGTTGGGGAGGCCTCAGAACGAAAAAAAGTTGAGAACCTCTGGTCCAGAAGGTTTCAGAGTGGTAGCCGTGTTAGTCTGTATCAGCAAAAACAATGAGGAGTCCTTGTGGCACCTTAGAGACTAATAATTTATTTGGGCATAAGCTATCATGGGCTAAAACCCATTTCATCAGATGCATGGAGTGAAAAATACAGTAAGCAGTATATATATTACAGCACATGAAAAGATGGGAGTTGCCTTACCAAGTGGGGGGTCACTGCTAACGAGGCCAATTCAGTTAAGGTGGAAGTGGCCTACTCTCAACAGTTGATTACTTTTGTAGTGCTAACGAGGCCAATGCAATCAAGGTGGAAGTCACCCATTTCCAACAGTTGACAAGAAAAAAGAAATTTCTTTTCACTGAGAGAAATTAATCTTTGGAATAGTGACAGACATTTCTATAAAAACATACTGTATATTACAAAAGTTATGCAGGTAATGAACTAAGATGTATTGCATGTTTTCATTCCTGAATGTTGCCACAGTATAACAATAAAACATATAACGAAACTTGGCTATTACATAGTGCTTCCACCCAAAGACCTCAAAGCACTGAACAAACATTAATGCATTTATCCTCACAATACCCTTCTAAGGTAGGTAAGTATTCTTATTTCCATTTTGCAGGGAGGGAAACTAAGGCATAAAGTTGTCAAGCAACGTGCCAGGGGTCATTTGGGAGTTCTTTGGCAGAGCTAGAACCAGAGCTCAGATTTTCAGTCTGTTTCTTGCCTTGTGTTTTAATCAGAGGACCATCCTTTCCCCTTCTCATTTTTATCTTCAAATGTCAGTCCTTATAAAGTTCTGCATACAAAATACTTGGAATGTGACATGAGGATTATTAGGGATAATATGTAGTTGATGTGGGGAGGGGGGTGGAATCTCTTCCAAATAAATAGTTTGAAGAAGTGAAAAAAAATATTTTTAAGAAAATGTGATTAAGAAAAAAAGCATGCATTTGCTCTCACTAAGGGCTGGATCCTGCACCGCCAAAGTCAAAGGGAGTTTTGCCACTGATTTCAGTGGAAAAGGATCAGGCCCTTATGCTTCGAACCTCAATACATGTTCATTGCTCATGCAAATTCAATGGGATTACTCATAAGACTAATGTTACTTACATGTTTACAGGATCAGCACCTTAGACAGCAGTGTCTCTTGGCAAATCTGCTGTTTAGACATTTGACTACAGTGGAGATTAAGCATAATGACAGGTACTTTAAAATGATTACTTTTTAATCCAAAGCCCTTTAAGATCAAGGGTCGGAATAAAATGAGATGACTGTAAAAAGCTATTACTCTATTTAGTACTGTGAGGCACTTGAATACTATTCAGCATTTAGAAGTGCTCTGGGAAGGTGATACTCTGACTGGTGCAGTTCTCCCAGTATCATCTTCAAGGGAATATACACAGGGCTGGCTCCAGACCCCAGCGCGCCAAGCGCACGCTTGGGGCGGCATTTTGCCGGCAGGGCGGCAGGCGGCTCCGGCGGACCTTCCGCAGTCATGCCTGCGGGAGGTCCACTGGAGCCGCGGGACCAGCGGACCTCCCACAGGCATGACTGCGGAAGGTCTGCCGGAGCCACCTGCCACTCTCCCAGGAAGAGGTCCCCCGGAGCCGCGGGACTGGCAGCTCGCCCCCTGCGGCATGCCGCTGTGCTTGGGGCGGCCAAATTCCTAAAGCCGCCCCTGAATATACAATGAGAAATTCTGCTCCTATTCAGTAGAAATACACCACCAAGGGCCAGGGTTCTGTCCTATGCCCTATTTAGTGATAGTGGCACCAAAAGAAATGAGTTTAGGATACTTTCGTTTGCTTCTAGTTAGCATAATGGCAGATGCTGGTTTTATTCATGTTAAGATCTAGTGGTTTTTTAACATGTACTAAAGCTGCTTGTTTCATTGAGGGTTTTGAATGAGATTCTGTTCAGAGAGCTCTCTGATAGGCAGCACAGGAAATTTAATATTGCAGTCTAATGCGAGTAGCTTTGGGCCAGAAACAAAACCCAGGATCCAGCCCCAGAATCTTGGTTCAAAGCACAGTTCCTATCCAGTTCTGCTTAATGGGGAGAATACAAACACTGAATTCCGGTCCTCTAAAATATGGGATTGTTCTTATCCTGAATTCAGATCTGGCAGTAAAGTTCAGGCCCAATTCCATTTATGAGCTTCATTAAGACACTGCACAGAGCAAACCAAGATTACATTTCTCTAGTTACTTGCACTGACACTGCAATTAACAATGAACAAATTGACCTATTCAGTGCAATAGTGTAATCATTTATGACATCTCTCAGCAAGGACATGTTAACTGTGTCAAATTCAAATAATCTCAAATAATATGCACAATATCCTAGCTCACTTGGCCTAGACACCACAATGAGTAAGGCATCATACACAGAGATTTCATCATTATCGCAAATCCCAAAGGTATGTGACCTCCTTGCAAACTGAATGCCCCCAGATCAATCTAGCAAGGTGCTTAAGATAGTCTGATTATATGTCCACCACTGGCAATCATTTCACACCATCAACGCTTTTGGTGCTCATGTGATCACCAGCCATGTAGTGGCATTCCTTGGTACATACACTTCAGAATTCATTGATCTTCCATTTTTTTCTATCCATACCAAGAAAGCCAAGAGAAACTGAACCAGAGCTGATGGAAGAGGTTGCTGAGTTTGGCTTAGAATATCCTAATTTCTGATCTTGTCCTGCCTCTTGATATGGAACAGTTTACTGAGACAACAAGAATCAAAACTGTCAATCAGGTTCTTCAGCCTTCCTTGGCACCAACTTTCATTTCCATAAAACATAGTTGCTAGAATTGTAGTTCTATAGATCCATGGCTTTGTAGCAAGTTTGATGTCATGATATCCTCACAGAGACTACTGAAGGGCCTGAAAAATGGCAGCAGCAGTTACTTTACGAGCATCCACTTCTTTTGAGCATCCTCCAGGACAGTCTATGATGCTGATGAAATATTTGACAGCTACCGCCTGCTCGATGGGCCATTTGGACAGGTTAATATCTGAGCTCATTGTAATCTGGAGCGAGAGGCAGTTTGATGGAAATGGCCAGGGACTTAGTTTCATCCAGATTAATAAGCAGACCAATGACTTCTGCTCCTTGCTGTCGCAATCCGATACGAAGTTATGGCTTTGAATGGCCAATTGTCGGTCCACGGCCATCTTGTCCTGTTAAAAGGACAGGACTGCCTCCATCTTGGACTAGGTTCTTGTATATAGGAGAGGGCAGAGACTCAATTCTGCCCAGCAACACTGGCTGTGTATGTTCTCCTGTTTTTCTTTTTTTTCTCCTCTCTCCTGCTGGGCCATCTAAAGGTCAGGCTAGTTCTGTGTGTGAAGGCCTGATTCTGCCCGGCAACCTGTTTTTTGGGTCGGTCGTCTGGAGGTCAGGTTAATCCTGCCCAGCGACTCACTTTCCCACTCTTTTTGGACCCAGTCATCTAAGGGTCAAGCTTGTTTACTTGTCAACTCCAGTGTGCCATGTGCAAATCCTGCTAACGTGGGGTGGCAACAGCTCGAAGCCTAGAGGGAGGAGGGACCAGGGAGCCAATCAGATACTGACACGAGGGAGCGAGACCTCTCAATAAAACTAGGTTTCCCCCCAAAATTTGTGTGGAGCATCCGCGTGTTAGCTGAAGGACCTGATCAACCTTTCGGCCAGGGTCTCCTCCCGGTAAAGCGCGCTCGTGTTGTATCATTTGGATTCGTTGTCGTTTGGACCCGATCCCTGTCAGCTCGTCATGCTTCCGGTGTCTGTTCTGCTGGTCAGCTGCGCCTGGAGTGCGGTATTTGCTTTTTAATATCTGACAGTTAGCTTATCTAGCCTCTTATTTTTCCGCTCCCTAACTCGGTACCAAGTATCTACTCAGGATATCAGGATTGTATTAATGAGCTCAGAATTGCACAATTGCTTAGCTAGCTTGTAAAGTTGTTCCAGTTGTTAGTGAATTGTTAACTGCAAACTGTTTTATGCGTATGAATCACTGCTCTGTCTTTGTCCGGAGTGCAAGAATCTGGGAGCTGTCTCCACCTGGGGATTAGCTGACCAAGGGGTTCCTGTCCCCGCGGTCTGTGTGAGTGGAATCTGCCCAACTGCAGCCGCACCACACTCTGGGTTTACCCTTAGTGTGAAAGCAAGGGCGGTTGAGGCAGTGGCCTGTGGGTCTCTTTTTCTGTGTTGCACCGGGCACCGCCCTGACAAACCTAGTTCCCATCTTGTGTGATTGGTGTGTCTGCCTATTTGGTGTGGTGTGGTGAGCAGTATAAAGTGTATTATTACTGTGTTTTGGGGTGTGTTTGTAATTTTGATACCATCCCAGCCAAAGTTGACTACTCCCCCGGTCCAAGTTGTAATTATCCCCCAAATAAACGCAGCCACTTGGCTTTTCACTGTTATTCTGGTCCTGCCAGTTTTTCCTCACTCAATACCAAGCTTAACGGACCGCAATCTATTTCGGACACTTGCCTGACCAGATTGTCCATCAGCTGAAGTGATTCAGCAAACTAAGACAAGACAATGTCACTGGCATATTCAAAATCTCGAAGCAGAATCATGTTCAGCTCAATGCCACCGACAGCTGCCTCCTGAAGCTTATCCATCAACCAATCTAAGTTGATATTAAACAATGATAGTGACAGAACACAGCCTAGCTGAACTCCTGTAGAGGAAGGAAACTGTCCTTTGCGTGTGCCATTGACTCGAACACAGCTTTCCATCCCATTATAGAGCTCTTTTATCAGTGACACTATCTTCCCAGGGACACTGAGATGCCTCATCAGATCCCACAAACTTGCTCAATGGACTGAGCTGAAAGTCTGGTGGAAGTCTATAAAAAGTGATGTTCACAGTTTATTAAATTCAGTCATCTTCTCAAAAAGCTATCTCAAGGTAAAGATCTGGTCGACAGTGGAACAACCAGGTCTATAGCTGCACTAAATATCCTGGCATATACTCCAAAGTGAATAATTGATTTGAGTTATTAACAGGGAAGCAAATACTTTCCCTGGGACCAAGAAGAGAGGGACCTCTATCATAAACACAGGCAGAATAACCTCCTTCCTCCAGTCATCAGGGATGATATCAGTGCACTAGATGGTCTGCAAAAGCCTATGTAGCCATGGTACAATAATACTCTCACCTTTCTTTAGCAATTCAGGGGGTAACATTACAGATCCCTTGTGATTTCCCAGACTTCAGCTTATGGACTATGATCCAGATCTCTTCTTGGTTGAAGGAAGATGGATCTTCTAGAGCTTTTTCCTCTTCTTCAAGTGGAAGATGGACTACAGACAATAGTCAATTGTGGAGTATCTTGAAATGATCTTCCCTTTGATGCAACTGATCATGCAGACTCTGGAGGATGCTGTCATCCCAATTCTTTACTGGATAAGCTGGTTCCACCTTCCCTTGCAGCTGCAAAGTTGATTTAAAGGTTGTGGAGACCGTGCCTGGCAGCAGCCTGTTCTCAACTGGCTGTCTGAGCTGACCAGACGATTCTGTCTTCTTATACAATGACTGGATGACATTCTGAAGTCAAATTTATTAAGCCTTTGCTTTTGCTCTCAAGAAAGGTGTCTTTAAAGACTCAAATTGTAGCTTCACTTTTTTCTTAGCTCCAACTGCTGTGAGCATCTGCTCCCTGATTTATGGATGAAGTTTGAAGGGCTGAGGCTCCACCACTGAGCTGGCAACGGTCTTTGAAGTTGGAGGCACACTTTTGTTAGCAGAAGCTGATGGTCATGTCAAGTTCAGCATCTCTGGGCACTCATACAACCATAACTGTTGCCTGCCAATAATTGTGAATGAGGGCATGATCAATATCAATCCTCCTGAAACCATCTGGGTTGTACCAGTTCTGCTTGTGAAACTTAGGGTGATCGAAGAGCAAGACATTGATCACCATGTCATAGGCACCCTCAAATTCCAGCAGTCACTGCTCATTCCTATTCTTCTGCCCATATCAAACTTCCTGAGCATACTTGCACAGGCATCATTAGCCTTTCCTAATTACGCATTAAAGTCACCCAGGATCACAATGATATCACTTCTCAGAGTTTTATTAAAGACTGACTGGAGTTTCTGGTTTATAAATATCTCCAGCTGCGTTGTTGGACTTGGTATTGGTGGGACTAAACGCTGCAGTGATGGTAAGATGCCCACAGCCATCATGGAACTGGACGCTAATATGGACATATGCAACCATGATTGCTTGTGCAAATTGAGTAACTGCAGCTGTATATGCTTCTAAATGGCCATGTCTATGCATAAATATTAGATTTACAAATCCAATTGTAGCATTTGTAGGTGAAAATTAGACATGTGCAATTGTGTGTGCTCATTTTTTTTCAAAATCAGGCCTTGATTACCATGGTAATAATTTTCTGAGCCCAGCATAATACTGTATCTAGTACTTTACATTATAGGTGTTGTAAAATAAAACACTTTTTTAAACAGCTCCATTCTGCTGATAAGTCAGTGTACAGCTTTTCTGTTTTAAACTTTAACAGGGCAGCTGCACAAAGAGTACAAAGGAGACATCAATATAGACTCATATTGAAAGCACTGCATCTCTGGAGTTTTTACTCTTGATTAAATAACACCATTCATGAAGTAATGGAAATGTGGCCAGAATACTCCCAGTGAGTATGTATATATGCCCTTACAGCATGAGTTACTAGTCAATATGTTTTCACTTACAGCATTTGGCTTCATCATCCCCATTTGAGCAGTCAGGTGTGAAATCACAAAACTTGTCAGATGAAATGCAGGCTCCATCTTCACAGGGTAAATAACCCCCTGGGCAATAAAGGGATGAAGATTCAGTGGTTGTAAAGTTTGCTTCCCCTTTAAAAAAAAAAAAGAGATGTTCTTTTCACCATTTACATATATAATAGTGCACACAGATGGAATCAGTTATATATAAAGTGACTTTTTCACACCATCTTTGGTGAACTAAAAATCCAGTTAATGTTATTCTCCTTTCTAGATGACAGCAGCCTTCTACTTGTGTATTATTATTTTCCATGACATCCCTAAGTGCATTGGGTGCACCATAGTGCTGATAAATTATGTACTTGCCTAGAAAAGGCCCAGCCCGTCAGGGTAAGCAGCTGGCGCGCTGGGACACTTTGTTTACTTAGGTTTACCTCCGTGTCTGCGGACGCTCAAGGTAAACAAACCATCTCGGCCCCCCAGCGGCTTATCCTGATGGCCTGGCAGCCAAAGTTTGCTGACCCCTGAATTATAAGGTCGGCTTATGAATGGGTCATACATTTTTCCATTTTTACTTTTCCATCTTAGGGGGGTCAGCTTATAAATGAACCAGTTTATGATCGAGTATATACAGCACTTGTTTTTAGTCTGTGTCTGTATAACCATACAGCTGAAAGCTACTTTTGTAGCATCGTTTTTCACACTCTGACTTTAACAAGGCCACATTACTCTGAGGTATGAATTTTATGATTTGCACGTCTGTAATATCTAATTCAAATTATTCTGGAATTCGTTGCCAATAAAAAGCTAAAAATATCTGAAAATCAAGTTAGCTATTTCATTGTTTAATTCTTTTGTTAGGGGAAAACCACAAAATGACATTAACAAGAAGAATATTTTTTGTGAAAGAACAACAAAGTATAGAAAAGAAAGTTAGCTTGACACCATACTTTGTCCTTCAAGCTATTTTTTTTTTAATTTGCTTGCTTTAATTTAACTTGCCTTTGCTTTCTTGGCTGGTATCTGAAATTGATTTATACACAATACCACATTCCGTTGTTATACTGATGTCATCTATAGCAACAGTGGCATTCTCTGATAGAACAGTGGCTTGTAAAATGATCTATAATGACAAAGAAATAAATAACCTTATTAAAGTTGACATTACAAAAGGAAATATTGTTTCTTTATAATGCCCGGTATCTGTATGGAGAGTAAATACCATTTACAACCATCACAATTTTGAAGAACGCCATTAGCCAGTGAAACATATGGTCGAGATTAGCATGGTAAGATTCAAGGCAGAAACTTACAACTAAACTCTCAAAGACATAAACTACTTTTACAGAGAGTTATGGAACCTAAACAACCTTGTTTCAACCCTAAGCGATAATAATCATCACTTCCTGAATGTACTGTCTTCCTTGTGGAACCATTAAGTTATATGCCTTTTTAAATGAGCTATTCAGGGTAACCAAATGTGGTGGTTTACAACTCAATTTAATTGAGACATGAGTTCATTTATACCATGTCTGCTGAGATCAATAAGACATTTCCATATAAGAAATACATACAGTATAATGTGTGCATATAAAGATACCTTTAAACACACAAACTCCCTGCCAGCTAGCATGGTAAAAAAAAACCCCAACATATTTCATACCTGAAAGTCACTGGAGAGCTATATTGATTCACTGAACTACACCCTGTCATTCAGGATATCACAGATGTGGAACATAGTTTTTGTTTCTTAGCATTATTTTAAAAAGTTTTCTTGATGATAAAAATAATCACGGGGGGTGGCTGGCTGGCACATTTATGAAACAAGACATGTTCACATGATCATCCAGCCATGAAATGCCTTAGGAAAACTTTTCAGAGCACCCCAGATCAATTGACTGATCCAAAATAAAGGCAAACAGTTTACAAGGGGCCATTCCAGCTGGCAGGAATCACTGGGGCATTGGCACACTCTTGCCACACCCCTGCACAGTTAAGAGTGGTGTAGGAGCTACTATGCAGTGCTATATAACCCAAGGATCCGCCCACATGCAGGAGGAATTTTCATATGGCCAGATTCACCAGATTAATGGCGACTTTATGCTGGTGGAGTGATGCAAATCTACTAAAAGATCTGCCCCTATATCTTCCAGAAGGCAAATTCTGTGCTAAAAGACATGCGGGACTTGTGATGGAGTATGATTATGTCCCATCATGTGCTTGAAGGGAGATTGCCTTGTCCCACTCTTGTAGTCAGAACTGAGTGCCCATGTCAGGGCTCTGGGGGTGTTTAACCCTCAGCCTGGCCCTTTGTGCCTATTGGTGGGAATTGCTACATGTCAGTCTCTGACCATATCCAGAAAGGAGAGTATTCAGCTGAAGCAGCAAAGAATCCTGTGGCACCTTATAGACTAACAGACGTTTTGCAGCATGAGCTTTCATGGGTGGATACCCACTTCTTCGGATGCAAGTCTTGCAAGTCTTGCATCCGAAGAAGTGGGTATTCACCCACGAAAGCTCATGCTGCAAAACGTCTGTTAGTCTATAAGGTGCCACAGGATTCTTTGCTGCTTCTACAGAACCAGACTAACACGGCTACCCCTCTGATACTATTCAACTGAGGAATCCATGTTCTAAACCGATGTAGCACTGGAATTTCAGGAAGTACCAATGGAGCCTTGCTGTGGATCCTACCTCAGGATATGATAGCATAAGGCAGCACTGTAGAGCAGTTTTCATGATGACATTTGATACTACGTCCCTAAAGACCACACTTCTGTAATGTATGTTGGGCCCAGACTTTGACAGGCACAGCGATGTGATTTCTAGTACCATACTGTATTCTTAGGAATGGGCACAATATTTCTAGGACAGCTGACTACTTTAGATACACTAAGTGGGTAAATAAAATTTTTAGAGATCTCCTTTATAAGCCAGTTTGATCAGGTATTCTATATGTGACCTATCTATATCTCTGTTCCATAATTTACTTTGATTTTACTAGAATAGTTGTCAAAATAAGGTAGGTTCCAAAACAGGATCTCTTTTCAGTTTGGGGTCATTACAACATTCTCCAAAGACTCATTGCAGGAAGTGATTCTAATGTTATTCAGCAATAGTATCACTGAATGGCCTCTTTTCAGAAAGTAAAAGAGGCAAGAATTTCCATGTCAATATGGAATGAAGCATGTGAAATTATTACAGATTTTTTCTAACAATATTAATGAGATGTCTAATGATAAAAACAAAACCTATAAATGTGAAGACAATTAATTCTAATATAAGAACATTACTGACATACTAAAGAAGTGTGCAATATATAATTGCTGATTTGGGAATGCTTAATGCTATTGCTTTTGTCCTCTTGGTACTGATCTGATAAAATAAGCACATTGTTAACCTCTAATGATGTTCAAACAGCATTCTGCACAGCAGAAATTGGGTTGATTAAATTCCTTGATTCTGCTAAAGTGTCAACAGTTTGCGTCACCCACCATGGAAAAGAATTCCATGAGGGAAACTTAATGTATTTTCCATATTACGGTGCCACATGAAGGATTATATTTAATGCGGGAGCTAATGACCAATTTGCAGAATCAACACTGAGGATGTATCCTATGGGTGAAACATAAAATTTTGTAGTGGCCTAGAGATCTGACCCTGGTTCCATTAAAATAGAAAAAAAACCTGTAGGCCAGGTTCTCAAATTGTGCTCTATGGACTACACGTGCACCATGGAGCACTTGCTGATCCCATGCTGTTGACTCTCCTCCTCATTTGCACATGCTAAATAGCATCAAATAAAGGAACAGGTGCAAACACTTTCCCTGTGCTACTTTTCTATTTTTACTATAGTAGCCACAGACACATTATCAATTATGACTGGGAGGTGAAGTGGTCCAACTGACCTGAAATGAGTGGAAAGTTGCTCAACAACTAATCAATTGTGATATCTGTGCAGCAATCTCCTTATGGAAAAGTTTGAGGATCCTGGCTGTAATCCATAGTTTGACAGTTTTTATTATGAAGGTGGCATACAAAATGTAAAGACCAAAACAGGAAGATGGCTTTGCTAAATGCTTTACGTTTTAGTTGGTGAGTGATTCAACAGTTGTTTTCTACACCTAGTTAAATACAGGTATGAGATCATCTGAAAGTCAAACATTGACACTTAGCAACTTATGACCTAGAGGGAGATGGATTCCCCCATCTCTCAGGAGAGAAGCTGAGCAAAAAAGGCAGGAGATCAATGCTGCAAGTATTGATTGTTACTGACTGAAATGTCCAGGACGCTGCATTCACCCTCCCTGTAGCCAACATCATTAGCTGCTAATTTTTTAGTATAATCATAGAATTATAGAAATGTAGGGCTGGAAGGGACCTTGAGAAGTCATCAACTCCAGCCCCATGTGATGAGGCAGCAACAAGTAAAACTAGACCGTCCTGACAGGTCTTTGTCCAACCTGTTCTTGAAAACCTCCAGTGATGGGGATTCCACAATGTCCCTTGGAAGCCTATTCCAGAGCTTAACTACCATTATAATTAGAAAGTATTTCCTAATGTCTAACCTAAATCTTCCTTGCTGCATATTTAGCCCATTACTTCTTGTCCTTCCTTTAGTGGATATAGAAAACAATTGATCACCATCTTCTTTATAACAGCCCTTTACGTATTTGAAGACCTATCAAATCCTGCCCCCAGTCTTCTTTTCTCAAGACTAAACAAGCCCACTTTTTTCACCTCATAAGACAGGTTTTCTCAACCTTTTACCATGTTTTTGTCTCCTCTGGACTGTCTCCAGTTTGTCCATATATTTCCTAAAGTGTGGCACCCAGAATTGGACACAGTACTCCAGCTGAGGCCTCACAAATACAGTACTGAATAGAGCGAGACTCCCATATCTTGCTTACAACAGTCCTATTAGAACACCCCAGAATGATATACGCTTTTTCCACAACTGTATCACAAATACTCATCCCATTTTTTTTAATATACTGCACATCACATTTTCATCATAAATGTGTGATTTTAATGCATAAACTTCTGAAACTTGACATTCCTCTTTTATTTCCACATCTATAGAAAAAGCTTAAAGGAATTCTTTATAAAAGTGTAAGTAAAGATTATTTTAAATTATGGGAATAAATTAATTCTAAAAGCCATATTGGAATAACTATTTGTACACAAAATAAATATAATTGCCAATACAGTTACCTGGAAAGGTGGTGACATTTCCTCAGGTTTGCTTTCTATAAGAATTTTTGCTTTAGTCCACTGCCTCTTGGACAAACCTGTCATGTCACCTATTTTTTGCAAATCCTCACCAAGGATGGTTCTCTTAAAGACAGAGAGCTGGGAATCCTGAGACAACTGATACCAAAATATTATCTGATGAAAGAAATATTTATTAAATGTGTTGGAGAGATTGCCAACATACAGCAATTTCAATATAGATTTACATCATTATAATATAAACTAGCTTTGCATATGCAGTGTCACTGTATTGTGTACATAACCACAGGTCTAAATGCAGCAGGCATACAGGAAACACACTTTGAACATATAGGATCCGAAAGGATGGCAATTTGTGTCAAAAAGGTAAAGCCATTACAAATATGTAACTATGATTTAAAAAATGTATTTCCATCATAACCTATAGACATCTATATATGATTTCCCTTACTTCACTGGGGGCTCCCATCAGGGAGCTCCACGAAAAATAATTTTTGTTTTCAAAACTGTACCCTGAGACATGGGTGAAATACCTGAAAAGGCAGACTAAGCCAGGCTTAAGGAAAGTCAGAGAATGATGTAAAACCATGAAATACCACATGCATCCCCAGTCTTCATCTGATCCTCAGTTTTTAGGAACAATCCCATAAACCTTCCAGGGGCTGAAAATTATGGGAGAGGATTTTTTTTTAAAATTATCCTACCGGTTCCCTGAAATGCAAGTGCAGGATCAAAGCTTGGGAAGAGGGGACAACAGGATTGAAGCAGCTGGAAAGACTGGTGTGGCAGGCACAGAAACCAAGACAGAAGACTTTAGCCCTCTAGACAGCACTGTAATACTAGGATTGTTGGCTCATATATCCTGGCCTAGTTTCATTAAGTAGTATTCTGAAAACCATTCTGATCACAAGAACTGGAGAGAAATACAATTTTCAAAGAAACTACGTTTGTCTTATTTCTTCTCATAAGTTTTTCCATTTTTTTAGATACTGAAAAGCTAGAATCCCCCAACTGCAAAACTCTCCATTCACTGCAAGCCCTAGATAGTTGATAATCACTGAATGCAAATGAAGGGATACTCAGCTGGTGAATATAACTGGCTATTAAACAGTCTCTTTTCCAGTTCTTTATCCATCCTTTGTGCTGAGTTTCGACAGTGTTCCTTGGATCGTCGGATTACATAGAAAATGTTCTCCAATTTACCTATTCTTAAATTACAGGCTATAAGGAAAAAAATGTAAAGAACTCAAACCATTTTAGGTTAACTACTACATAGCACTCTTGTACTGGAGAGGGTTGGTGGCTGCCAGCAAGTCTGTCTTTGATCTATAGGCAATCACAGATCTCACTGAAGCTGATGGGTGGGGTAACCATCTTTCATTCAGGCTAAGGCCAGGTCTACACTAGGAGCACTCTGCCAGTATAGCTATGTTGGTATACCATGCCAGCAAAGTGATCTTAGTATGGCCGCAGCTTATACTGGCAAAACTGAACTTTCACCTGTAGAGCTTATTCCAGTTCTCCCAAACAAAATAAGATATACCAGCAGAAATACAGTTTTGCCCACGTAAGCTGTATGTACACAAGGAGATTTTGCCAGCATAGCTATGTCTGTCAGGGATCACATCTCATGACACCCCTGACCAGCACAACCATGGTGGCAGAAGTCTATAGTGTAGACATCGCCTAAATGGAAGAAACAGTTAAGCCCCTTTCTGAGTAAGACAGCTGAATTAATAGATGCCACTGCCTAAAGTGTTGGGCTGCACAGGAAGGCCTGAGCTAGAACTAACTTAGGGACAATAAAAAAAACAGGAGTACTTGTGGCACCTTAAAGACTAACACATTTATTTAAGCATGAGCTTTCGTGAGCTACAGCTCACTTCTTCGGATGCATAGAATGGAACACACAGACAGGGGATATTTATACATACAGAGAACATGAAAAGGTGGAAGTATGGACTGGTTGAGTATACAGGGTCTGGGGCATTAATTTAGTTGCAGCTATGTGTATCATCAGCAGCAGACAGGACCAGAATGCAAGCAGACAGGAGGAGAAGCAGTGTGAATGCAGTCCTGGGAGGAAGCTAAGAGAGAGAGAGCGCTTTTTTTGAGCAGAGCAATGTCTAGAAAGACAGGCTGGGAAACAGCAAGCAAGAAAACTGCCTGTTTCTTCCCACTGTGTTCAGGGAAACAGGACTGTCATGGTGCAGGCCATCCCTCTATGCCCCCTTGCTGTCAAAGATGGAGATCTGGATGAGTTCTGCCTTGATTTCCTCTCCCCCAGGGTCTAAATAAGTCCAAGCAGGTCTTCAGTTACTAAAGAGGCTCCCCCTTCAGAGGGTCTTATTTATTAACAGAGAAAGACCAACACAAAGTATAAGCAAGACCTTCGCTCAGCTACCCTACAGCAAAGCCTTCACATGTGGGTTTGTCAGTCTTATATCATGGCCTTTTAGTCACAGGGTACTCTCACGTTGAATTCTTGAACTGGGGCAGGGCCTCTGCAGCGGCACTCTGCCAGCTGCCACTCACCTGAGCCTGGGCGGAACGGGGCAAGCACCTGCGCCCCAACCCCATTTCCCCGGCAGTAACACTGGTAGAGTGCAGGGGGAACTGCAGGCGGAAGGCGTGGGGAGTGGCCCCCATTTTCTCTGGCCCAGTGCCCCACAAAACAGTAATCTGCCTCTGATCAAAGTCTCACAAAGGAGAAACCAAACCAGCTGGGCTTTCATAAGCTTTCTACAATTTTATAAATTAATGTTCACTGCTAACTGTTCAACCTTAGTTCCCTACTGTAAATTAAACCATGTCCTAAAGTTGTTGGTGTGCAATACTGTCACTTGCTACCTCTCTGGAGGAAAGCTGCTCTAAAGATGGATCATTTGTAAACACTGGTGGGAGCAAGTCTAGGAGGATTAGCATTTTAGTTGAAAATATTAGCAGGCTTTAAAATTTAACGCAGGGGAAGGAAGGGCTCTTATGCCTTGCCACACATCGGTGTGTAAAGTAGGGATGGGGAGAGGGTCCTGGGAGCTTCCATGTACAGTGGCTGCGCACAATCCCAGTTCTTGTATAAAAGGGGCTTAGCGTTCTGTGAGTTTCATGTCATCTGTCACACCAAACTTTGTGAAGATGGCGGAGCAGGGTCCCTCTTCCGACACAGCACCAGCGGGCAGGCTGGCCCCACACAAGGAGAAGTGCAAGCTGAACCTTCCAAAGGATATATCTAGCACCTGCTCTTCCCCTGTGCTCTGAGAGACACCCTGCCCATCTCAGACACCATGCCTCCAGGAATTCCTGCAGGGGCAGTATGCTGGCAATGCTTTACAGATGCTCAGAAAATGGTTTTCATTTGATTTGCTGCACTCTGTAAAGTTGCAAGAATTAAAAGGGGAGTTCCTCATGCTCACTCTAGCCCCTTTTAGACAGGTGAAAGCATTAGATTGGCATAAACAGGCTCTAAAATCCCTAGATCCAGCTGAGGTAGGATTCCTTCAGTATGAGAAATAAGGGAGACTCTCTCCCTAACACCCCATTGCAAACCATTATTTTTTGTTGACATTCTTCTACTTTTCAAAACAGAAAATTCCTAAAAAAAATGTATTTCATCTTGAAATTTTCATTTTGTTTTTCATAAAATTGAAAAAAGTCAAAATTTTGACATTTTATCTTCTCACTTTTTTTTTGCCTTTTTCACCAGTGAATGCAATAGAATGAATGATGTTTAGGATTTTGGAGGTTTTCACAACTTTCTTTTTTTCCACTCTAACTTTTCAACTTTAGAAAAGTTACACAGTGGCAAAAGGAAAAATGAAATATTGTAACTTTGTGACCCTATAATTTCCCAAAAGTGTAAAGAGTTTTGAAAAGTTAGGGATTGGGGGAGGGGTGAAACCCTCCCTTCTCCCACTAAAACCTGCACAATATTTATTGTTATTACAATGTTTTCTGTGTTCTGTGGCAAAAAGGGGGGGGGAACCTCAATATTTCAAAAATTAAGAAAAATATATATGTTGTGATCATTTTTGGAAGAAAAAAACAAAACCAAAAAAGTTCAGTTTCAAACCCTTCAAATTTCCAAAACTTCTCACAAAATTGTTTTTTCATTTTTCTACCAGCCTAACTCCTGACTGTCAACTCTGCTGATTTCTCTCTCACTGCCTGCTTCCTATATGTCCTCCTTGCCAGCTCATTCCTCTTCCTCCTGCTAATTGCTCTTGTACTCCCCTGCATAGCTGCAAGATTGAGCCCAGGTTGTGCAAGTTGATTGACTATGATGTGCTTAGTGCATACTGACGATGTGTCAAACACTGCATTGATCAACATACAAAACCCATCCACCTCAAATTATTTTCAATTAAAATGTTAGGGTATTTTTTATATGTGGTGTGGGACTGAACACCCCTCAGTTAACATTCAGCATGATTCACAATGTCTTGAGACATTTATACAGATAGTAATGGAACTCCCACCATGGAGATGTCAGTGTAAGGGGATTTCCTGGCTGGGGAAGAGATGACAGAAAGGCTCTATGCCAATCTGTGATGTGGGAGGTGTGCTAGGCTAACTCCCAAGGGAATGGATAGGGCTATTCTTGGCTGTCCACAGTCTCTAGGAGAGTAGCCCCAGTGTAAAAGTAGAATGGGCTGAGGTTGCTCTAAGCTAGACTGGAGACTGGCCAGCTCCCAGACATCAAGCAAAAGGAAAACTTTGTGTGTCCCGCCCTCTACCCCTCCAGCTAGCCCATCCCCATGCTCATACATTAATCTTAGCCAGAATAAAGAATCCGGCCCAATGATCACTTGCTCCACTACTGACATACAGCCAATTTTTCAACCACAGCAACTATAACAGCATTTAGCAGCACCACACAACACCTGAGGACATGAAGTGATCACAATTCATACCAAACAGCTACCTGACAATGGGCAGAGTCAAAGGACAGCTTAGTAAGGATAGGACTCCCAAGGTGGGACATGACAGGTTTCGTGTTTGCCTGCAGTGATCCTCCAAAATAAATGAATGATCCTGAAAAATAAAATAAATGAAATGTTAGAAACACTGTCCCACAATGGTGAACATTTATCTGAGAGAACTAGCCTTTCCTTAATGATCTCCTCATGCATGTTGAACATCTTCATTTATTCTAACAACTGGAGTAGCATTCTCTTCCATTAGTGCTTCATAGATCACGAGGGAAATTTTGGCTGCCCCTGTATGAGTCTGAAAGGATAGGGTGAGAGTGTAGGGCGCTCTCTCCCCTACTCCCAGCGGTCCCATGTGGGAAGTCCTAAGGGAGGGGGACATGTGGGAGAAGAAGAAACTAGTGACTCCAGCAGCACTCAACACTCTAAAGGGTATGTGACTGGGCGGTTTGGCAGGGCCGGCTCCAGACCCCAGCGCGCCAAGCGCGCACTTGGGGCGGCATCCCGCAGGAGGGCTGCAGGCGGCTCCGGCGGACCTCCCGCAAGCATGGCTGCGGAGGGTCCGCTGGTCCCGGGGCTCTGCTGGACCTCCTGCAGACGTGCATCCGCAGGCGTGCCTGCGGGAGGTCCACCGGAGCCGCGGGACCAGCGGACCCTCTGCAGGCATGTCTGCAGGAGGTCCACAGGAGCCGCGGGACCGACGACCACCAGAGTGCCCCCCGCGGCGTGCCGCCCTGCTTGGGGCGGTGCAAATCCTAGAGCCGCCCCTGCGGTTTGGAGTCAAGGCTAAGGATCTCCCCATCATTGTGCCTGAAAGTGCTCAGAGGCCACTGTTGAGGGTGCAACCACTGGACATCTACAAAGAAAGGTCAAATGCTGGGGTCCAGCACTTCTCCAGAGAGGTTCTTCTTGCATCTGCCTTTCTCAGACAGAAAACTTCAGACCTCTCTCTCTCTCTCTCTCTCTCTCTGTCAAGCACTACAGCTGCCCAGCTATCCCACTTCTCCACATCCCACTTCTGGAATGGGTCCAGTTCTCAGAGTGCAGGTAGGGTGCACCACTAGGATTGCTGAGAGCCTGGGAGATCAAAAAAAAAATACAGACCTCATCTGGGAGCTCCAAAAGACACACTTTAATTGGTTTTAAATAGTGATGTAAATAGTGTTTAGAATCAAAATTCAATGAAATTCAGATTAGGTACAGCATTCAGTTTATCCTTAACAAATTCCCACGGCAGCCTAGCAGTGTTTAGGCATGTTAACAATGTTGTGAACCAATGAAATAAGCTATATTTTCTCCTGGGGTCCACAGGCTTGACATTGTTGTCTGTGCTAGTGGGGATGAAAGCTTAATTAAAGATCTAATCTGAATTCTGGCAAACTAACTGCCTTTGGACTGGAACTAGAACAGATGTGCTCAAGACAAAGGTAGGAAAGGATAAACATCTTCAAGGGCCCCTGAAGCTGCACATTTTAGGAGCCATCAATGCTGCCTTCATTGAATACTGAAAAGTTGTTCATGAAAGTCTATGCAAAGTAACACCAAGGGCTCATTCTTGCCCACTGATATTACACTCATCGCCTTGTATCTTAGAAAATCAGTTACTGTGCTGGCACAATTATGCACAGTAGCCATTTCCCCAGTGATCCATGGGAATGGAGCAGAGGGCTTGATCCCCCCCTAAGTGACTAATGACATACACAATTATATACAGGTTTAGAGTTACCCCGGTTGGTACAGAGAGGTGCCAGGCGCACCTTCCTGAACAAACACAGCCTGCTACTCTCCACAGCATCAGGGAAGCCATCCTTACGGATAAGCAGGCAGTGTTTTCTCTGGTACTTCATGGGGGACAGCTTCAGTCTGTAAGTGAGGCTCCATAGTAGCCCTGCCAGCAGAGGTTGTGGAGGACACATCCTATCCTGAGCCAGCATTACTCACTGCTCTAGGTGTGCTGCTCCCCTCCCCCCGCAGAAGGAAATTGTGGCCATATCTCACATCTATAACTTCCTGCTGGCAGAATTATTGCAACCAGAGGGACCCTACCTCCTGCTAAATGCTGACAGGAGCTGGCATAAATCAGGAGTGAATCTACCCAGCTGAACTGAAGAAACATGGAGAACTACCAGCGAGATCCTCACCCCTCCCCACTCCAGCCCCTTTACACTGTTTAAAAGGGTCAGAGTAGTGTAAGGGGGCCCTAAAATCCTCATATCTAACCAGGGGCGGCTCCCCCATGCAGGCATGGTGATGGACAGCCATAAGGAGTGTCGGGATGGGGCTGAGGTTAGGAGGGATCTGTTAAGGTGGGGCCACAGCATGGCAGGAATTATGGGCATCTCTGCAACTCATAGGGTAGCCTGAGGAGGCTGTTTTAACTTAATCAGGCTCCCAAGACTGACCAGGTTATGCCTGGGACTCCTCCAGCCCCCCCCCGGATTAGGAGTGCACAAAGGTGGCTTCAAAACTCCTCAGCATCCTTTTCTTGGGCAGTAAGTTCTATGTTGTGCCTCTTAATTCAGCAGGGTTTGAATCGAGTGCAGGAAATAATGTGTGGGACCACGTACTGAAATGAAATAAAATGAAATATTGAAGAGCTGCTCATTAAGTGAGCTTGCCCATCTTTGTAACCAGAAAGAGGCATGGATCCTGTGGAAAGAACAGTATGGATCACGTAATTAAAGACTGTATCATAATGAATACACATAAGGGAGCCAAATTAAGGTGGCACAGGTGACCTAAATTCTGGCTTTTCCTAATTGTTGATTGCTTGACTTTTGCAATATTAATATGGTTTTAGTATTTTTTGTATGTAATATATGTCTAATATTTTTTAAAAACTCATTTCAATAGTAGTGGGAAAGCTTTATCCAAAATTGGTCTTGGAACACGCCCTAAAGGTGGTCAGGCTTTGAATTAGTCTATTCTCCTCTGGACAGTGCATAATAAATCCTATATTTTGATAATGCTGCAATCACAGAATGCTTGACACTGTAGGTTATCATGTAAGATGTTTTCAGTATTGCACAATGCTTTGTAAAAGCATTTTACTTTTGCAAAAGAATGCAAATGGGCCCTCTTTATTTAAATTCCTTTTCCTCAGCTGAACACACTGCACAACAGCAATGAGATAGCTGCTGACTGAGGTAGAGAACAATACAAAGGATATTGCACATGCTCTGCCTGTCCCAAGCAGAAGTGATCAGTGTGCCTGTACTGTAGAAAAAGAAAACTGTTTAAATTATTTACTGTGGATGCAGTCCTGGCTTCAGTGGAAAATTTACTTGAGAAATAACTAAAATAATAGGCTCTGTCTGTTATAACATGTCTGAATACTGGATATAATCGTGGTTAACTGTATACATGAAAGAAGTTGGCTGTCTCTGTCCAACGAGCAAGAGCTCAAGTAATCAAAACCAACATTACAGCCAGCATTAATTAGCACCTCACTGGCTGTCTCAAAGAAATTAATCATGGTATAGGCATAGAAACTAAACTCCAATGACTTCTCTGGGGACTTCTCAGGAAGAGCACAGCTGAGGAACATTAAGGGGACAGAGGGAATAAGCTTGTACGGATGCTATCCATGTTACATATATTGTGTAGTTTTTAGTCTCCAGTGCTGTCAGTGAGGCATCATTCATGAGCATTAAAATTCACTTTTAGAAGGGAAACTATGCAAGAGAGGCTCACCGTGTTCACTGTTGGTTGTATGATCTCTGTTAGGAAGTTTTGTGTCATTGGAAGTCTCTCCTTTTATTATATTCCACTTAGCATCTTCTGTGTTTAATGGCTTCCATCCACAAAAATCAGACTCAAAGTTACACGTAGTATAATTTGCTATTGTAAGCACAAGAATAAGGAAAATTATATATAACAGTTTTATGCTGGAATTGTCACTCTTATTCTCCTCAAGTGCAAACTAGTCTGCCCTATATTTAAAAAAAAAAGAACGAATGGTATGTTTATTGCAATCTGAATCACTTTTCTGGGGGGATGCGAGGGGGAATAACCAATGTTCTAAAAGTGTATGTAACATGCTAAACAAGTTTGTCCATCCTCAGTTGTGATACACGCAATTCTAAGAAGAAAAGCCTGTATTAATTAAGAAGTTCTTGATTTTAAAGGTGAAATCTTAATGGAGTTCTGTCAACAGGTGATTCATTTGCAAGTAGTTACAAATACTTCCTGAAATCACTAAAAAGGAAAACTTTTTACAGGAGAAAGCTCATTAAGAATGTATGGTAAAATGTTCATGGGCCTAAATGATTTAGATTCATTGAAAGTCAATGGAACTTAAGGCCTAAGTGCTTAAGTCACTTTTGAAAATGGGACTTAGGCTCCTTAATCACTTAGACACCAGAAAATTTTACCCAAAACATACAAGGCAATTAAACTGCAATCAAGTTGTCCAAATGGCTTCAGATTAGACCAACACTGGCTGTATAACAACATTGCACTCTCTCAATTTTCTACTTAACTTAAAGAAGGCACTATCTCTGGAATTATAGCCAAATTAAATAATTTATTAGTATAATACATTATCAAAGTTTTCTTCTCAAGCACAGAACAACAACCTGGAAATGTATTATACCTTTCTAAATCCTTTAGGGCATTTATCACAGTTGTGGAAAGTACTGTAGGGATTGCAGGGCTGCCCAGAGGGGTGGGCAAGTGGGGCAATTTGCCCCAGGTCCCGCAGGGGACCCGATGAGAGTTTTTCGGGGCCCCTGGAGTGGGGTCAGTCACTCGCTCTGGGGGCCCCGGAAAACTCTCACGGGGCCCGGGCCCCCGGAGCTTCTTCCGCTCCCGGTCTTCTCCGGCGGGGGGTCCTTCCGCTCCGGGACCCTCCGCCGAAGTGCCCTGAAGACCCGCGGTGGGGGCCCCCCGCTGCCGAATTACCGCTGAAGATTTCGGTGGTGGGTCCCGCTTCGACGGTAATTTGGCGGCGGGAGGCCCCCGCCGCGGGTCTTCAGGGCACTTCGGCCGCGGGTCCCGGAGTGGAAGGACCCCCCGCCGGCGAAGACCCCAGGCCCCCGGAATCCTCTGAGTGGCCCTGAGGGATTGTACACGGCTGTGACAAAGATCCAAAAGCATTTATTACATCATGCAACTATCATTCCAGATTACATTTAGTGCTCTGCTTTTCACAGTTTGCAAACATAAAATAGAGTTCTGCTCTGCTCACATGACTCAGCAATAAGATTCCTCACACTAGGCAGACAAAGGCTCTCCCAACTACTGATAAGTCCTATGCTAAGAAACAAAACACTTAAATCAGCACCACTGAATTAGATCTACAATGCACATTTAATTTTAATCTAATACACTGGTCCCCATTTGCTATAGTATATTAGTTAAAGATGGTCCTTATATTATTAAATTTATCTAATTAAGAAATGCTTAGGCTTTTGACAAGGTATCTTGTTAATTAGACTTCAATTGCTAATACACTAAAGCAGAGTATGCAAATTGCTATCCAGTTTAAGCTATCTTGCTGTGTACTAATTAAATACCCAGATCCCTAGGCATTATGCTTACTTAGGCAGTCATTTGATGTGGGCAGTATGAAAAAAAAAGAAGAATGCATTTAGATTTGCTTTACTTAAACAAATATCTATTTCCTCTGCCCCCTCCCACCCGCCTCCTCCAAATCCTGGCAAAGATCTTCTGCATGAGAAACTGTAGACTTGTCTACACAGTCAGCTAGTATACAGCAAGCCAGAGTTTAAATCTATAGCATACTAGTTTGCCACACAATAATTGGCCATGTGGACCCTGCAACAACACACTAAGAGTACTAACAGCAGCAGCTCAAGTACACTACACAAGTTGAATGTGGTAACAGGGTCCACATGATAACTTAGTGAACAGCAGGCTAGTGCACTGTACATTCACACCCTGACTTGCCATGCACTAATGTCCATGTGGACAAGCTCACAGTGCATGGGCTACACGGTACTAATCAAAAAGACTTTCCATAGTAAGTGACTGTGCAAGGATATTACTATTTGTATAGCATTATCCAAGTGTTAGAATCTTTATACATTAGCCAGAAGTCTCCTCTTGTAAGGGACAGACCTGTCCAAACCTAAAATCCCTGTTTAATTACATAAGTGGTGTTAGATGTTCGGCTGTGTGTGTGTGTGTGTTTTGTGTGCTGCCCTAGCTCTGCTCAGATAGTTGGCACAGCAGACCTCAATCGAACTACCCAATGATCACAAGACTTAATTAGCAAAGGTGCCTGGCCAGGTTTATTGTCAACAAAGCATGGTAATAGCACCCGGCAGACTCTACAAGGATACTACGACATGTGTGTCCATGACAATGGATGCAGCTCAGTCAATGGCAGGACTTTCCTAGGCTGGACAAAGGGTTAAGGTGAGATATTCCAACATTTATAGACAAACAATCTAGGATCAACAGCTTACGTATTACCTTACGCGTTTTATGACATTATTGTTACCTCCCCTTGTACTTTCCTCCTGATGTTACAGACAAAACATTCCTATTCACCACCTGTCTTTGTACTTTCACTCCTAAGATTTTAGGCAAAATATTACTATTCATCACTTTTGTCAAATCATTTTGTCTTGTGCTAGGTTGGGGTGTTCTTGTGCTGGCCTGGTGGAATACTGGTGTTTACTTATTCAGTGTGTTTTTGTAATGCTAGCAATACTGGTGCCAAGTTTGTGTACTGGACACTGGCTTGCAGGCAAGCATCTGCTTTTGACATGGCCTGACTGTTGCTCATAGCATAACTTTTGCTGACTTTAGTTCAGGCCCCAGGCACCAGGCCCATGCTTCAAGCTTTCTTTCTTTCTACTACAATAGGCTGTCTTCACTGCTTGGATTTTAAATCTGGATATAGATTTCCCTTTTTTAAGAGTCTATATGGAATCAAGACAGTGCTAATGCTGACTAAATATTTTACAGAATGACAGAAAAACCACCTCAGGTAGAATTCCAGAAGGTTCTATCTTAACTCCATTTTTATTTAATGTGTGCTTAGGTCCAGAGGTGAAAGTAAGCCGGTACGGGACGATACGGTGTACCAGTAAGAAAGTGGCTGTCAGTACATGCCGGTACACAGCCAACATTAAGGCGCTGCCAAGGCTTTAAGCCCTGTATCGGCAGAGCCACTGACAGCGGGGGGAAAATATTCCCTTGAACATTTGTATAATAACTAGAGAAGAACTGGATAGAAAACTGATAATAATAGTACCTTGTTTATATAGCAGCTTTCATCCAGAAGGTTTGGATGATTTACAAGATTGTGTAAAATTTTTTATAACTGATCACACCATCTTTCTTTCCACTTGTTTCTACACCTATCTATCTACTCCTATCTATCTAGGCCCCAGCAGCAAGATTCAGATCCAGATAATGAATCCTAAATAGTTTGGAGGGGCACAGAGATTTGTATGATGTTTGTGTTTCAGACTTATCTCCAATTATTTATATATCTCTTAGGTATATATATATTTTTTAAATCTGGGTTTAGATTTTGCTCTAATTTCATCTAAAATTTGAATTTTTCTCTAATTTCATCGGTCTCTGACTGAATGACAGCATGTTATCCTTCTATACCACAGTGCTTTTTGGCATCCTCTCTTTATAAAGAACAACTTAATTCACTTACAACAGGGGTAGGCAACCTATGGCACACGTGCCAAAGGCGGCACGCGAGCTGATTTTCAGTGGCACTCACACTGCCTGGGTCCTGGCCACCGGTCCAGGGGGCTCTGCATTTTAATTTAATTTTAAATGAAGCTTCTTAAGCATTTTAAAAACCTTATTTACTTTACATACAACAGTAGTTTAGTTATATATCATAGACTTATAGAAAGAGACCTTCTAAAAATGTTAAAATGTATTACTGGCACACGAAACCTTAAATTAGAATGAATAAATGAAGACTCGGCACACCACTTCTGAAAGGTTGCCGACCCCTGACTTACAACAAGATGTTGGATCTTCATCACTTCCATCAGAACAGTCCAGCTGGTAATCACAGGCTGATCCACTGGCAACACCCTGGCTATTGGCACAGGTGATCTCCTCTGGGGAGCAGAGCTCCGGTGATTCTGTTGCCCAGTCTGAGAACTGGAGGTTATCCAGACAGATAAACCCTGTCCTGCTCTGAATAGTTCCTTCAAACACAAGCTGTGAGAATTGTTATTGGTTAAAATATATGAACTGACAAAAGAAAACAGGGATTTTTCTTTCACAAAATGTAAAGGATTTATTATAGATGGTACAGGTAGCTGCTCTTTATAAGACTCTTATATTATAGCTACTTATATCTTTGCCAAACAAACTGTTTAGGCTGAAATTTCCCATGCTGGGTGTCTGCTTCACAATGAATTTTATTTTAACGGTTCAGCTGCTTCCAAGAGTGTGGCTAGAGAAAAATGTATTGCCCGTGTTAATTGTTTTTTTATTTTTACAACTGTTTCATTAATAAGATGCAGCTCCTCCATGCCTCAGAGCTACCAGTTACCCCACAGGTAGAGGACTATGCTGAAAAAATTGTATGTTATCGTGAAATTAAAGACGATCATAATGCACATAGGCACTGACTTCCTCTCTACGCAGGGAGTGCTCAAACCCTGTTCCACCCCAGGCTCTGCCCCCACTCAACTCCTCCTCCTAATCCCCACCCCATCCCACCCCACCTCTTCCCACCCTCTCCCCCGAGCACACCCCATCCCCGCTCCTGCCCCTCCCTCACAGTGCCTCCTGCATGCCGCAGAACAGCTCAGCAGGGCTGCCAGTGGGTGGGAGGCGCTGGGGGGAGCTTGGCTGCCGGTGTATGCTAAGCACACACTAATTTTGTTACGTGGGTGCTCCAGCCCAGGAGCACCCACAGAGTTGGCACCTATGATAATGCGTATGCACAAGGGGCGCAAAATAAGGTTGTACAGGCAACCTTAATTCTGGCATTTCCTAACTTTTGAGTACAAATTCAATGTGGGGGTTTTGTTTGTTGTTTTTTATGTAATAACCCATAGGACATAAGCCTTGTTCTTTATTCAGCTTAATTCAGCTTTGTTTTCTTTACAGTTTCCTTGGCACATAATCTATGCAATGTAAAGGGTTTGTTGTAGTTTGCTCATGAAATTCTAGTACACCTAAAGACTAGGGAAACTGATTGTTTAGATACTTTTCAGTAACCAAATATTCTCTCTTTTCCCAGAAGTCTTTTTTTTTAATTGATGGGGTTTGCAAATACCTTACTTACTGTATAAAATACCAGAACAAATACAATATTACTCAAACAAAATTAGAAGAGAGACCTAATAATTCACTGAAGATTTTAAGAACTAAATACTGGAAAAATTTGCATTCTTCTTTGAACCAAAAGAATCAAATGGGGCTATCTCCTCCCACTGACACTGGTGTTCATCAGGAGTAACTCCACAGAAATTACTGGAGTTCCACTAGTGTTAAATGGTGTAAGAAGTTAGAGAAGAATCAGGGCCAAGCTGACTACTGTATGGGGATACATCTTTTACACATTTGTATTTAAAGCTACTGGCTGCAGGAAGTGCTTTGTTAGATTGTTTTCTGTGGAACTATAACCAGAGCCTAAGTTGCACCCAGTCAGTTAAAATCAGAGAGCCATTGAGAATAAACATGATTTAGTAAGTTATCTTAGTTTCCAAGAAGCTTTAAAAACAATAACAAAAATTATGCATTTTCAGAAGACAAGTGCTTGCCTTTTTCACTCATACCTTTAATTTTTTCAGACTTGCTGGCACCTGCACATCTGCTCTGACCCACTCATTGTTAGTTGATGTGTTGGTTTCCCACAGTACTTGTTCCTCCTGTCATATGTAGAATAAGAAGTTACAAAGAAAAGTTTATCTCCCTATGAGTTATCTGGACTTTTTTTCTCCTTGCTCTTTTCATACCACAACCAGAACTTCCTGTCTGCCCTGTCACTTTCCATGAGGAAACATGACTGCATGTTTTTATTTGTAATCTTTACATTACTCTTCCAGCCTGGACTCCAAGGGAGAGATGGGAGTAAGAGGCATTTAGAGTTGGCAGAGATAACCATATCTTTTCCCTGAACTATTTCCTTCTGAACTCCAGTTATACAAATAAAAATTAAAAAAATCATTTTTGACATCTCTCTACAGGTGCACTCATATACACAGCTGTGGTGACTGCACTTATCCTCCCACCCCCACCCCACTGCTACTTTCATTTCAGTGAGTAATATGGAACAAATACTTGTTTCCCCCCAGGATGACTAAGGGACCATTTTTCACTATGCCTGCAGGGGAGTTTTTTGTAAATGTTATTGAACATTTGAAGATACTTCAGTGCATGTGGGTGAGGACATGCCTTCACATATAAACCTAATGGAAGGTTAAGAATTAAATTATCTTTTACTGCCTTCTCTCCACCTGCTTTGTAAACCATATAATAAAGCAAAATCACTCCAAAAATAAAATGTTCTTTTGGCTGTTTTTGTTCTTTCCTCACCAGGCCTCTTCTCTGTGATAGGTAAAAGCTATGAATCATTTAAAATATTTCTGAAAACCCTTTTTAAAAGTATTGCCTTTGATGAGCTGGTGTCTCAGTCTCTCAGACTGATATCCCGAAAAACAAAATTAACCTGCAAGAAAAAGCACTCTTTTGGGGTTCAGGCTATCACATCTGCACACAACACAATCAGTTACTGCTCAGTTCTTTTAATTTTCAAGAGGGAAAAGGCTTCAACCCCTTTGTCCTAGTTTTACTTCTAGAGGATACAACTTCTGCAGTGAAAGCACATGATTTGGAGGCAGGACTGACAGACTCTGCCACAAATTTCCTGTGTGAGCTTAAATAAGTCAGTTAGTCTCCAATTCCACAAAGACTTAGGAACTTAACTTTATGCACAGTGAGTAGTCCAACTGAAGGCAATGGGACACAATGCCTAAAGTTATGCATATTTGTAAATCTTTTCAGGAGTGGGGCTTTATTATCTACGTGTCTCAGTTTCCCAATCTGTAAATTGGGGTAATGGTGCTCATCTATTTTACGGAGTTGAGGATGATATTAATGATTCTAAATGCCTTAAAGTGGAAGGCAATCTACAAGTGGCAAGTACTATCACTGTATTATCTCTGAATGTATTGAGATAGGTGCTGTGCACATTGGAGGGAGCGGTTTAAACAATATTTTCTCTGTCCTTCTCTATGTGCAACGGACAGAAATGTAAGTTTCTCTACTTCATCCTGTGAACAGGTTTCCTGATCTGCAGGATAAGAGAATCGCAGTGTCCATTCAATCCTTGGCCTCTGCTGAGATGGCTAGCAAGGATGACGATAGCTTTAATGATGCATACACTTGTCCTCTAAGAACTGGACTGAGACCTCCTCATTTCACATCAGCCACCTAAGACACCCAAGAGTCATCAGATGGGATCAATTTGCTGTCTCTAAATATAGGCCATATTGAACCTGATTCAGAGATGAAAAGCTCTATTTTCTGTTGGCAAGCTAAGAGCTTTTGTAATTTCATCTTTCCTCTTTTCCAGTGATCCAGCCTTGGATAACACTCTGCACTCAGTTTTAGGGATTAAAAAAATGTAATTTAGTAAGAAATCATCTAATTGTCAGTTCCTTTTGAACATTGCCCTGCAGTTCAACAGCTTTGCTGGCTTTTACACGAGGAACCATTCAAATTTCCTGATGTTTCTGTGGCTCATTTTTTTTGTGGCAAATTTTGAACACTTGCTCTTTTTCATCAAGAGCTTAGGCTTTGTCTACACTAACACTTATGTCAGCAAAACTTTTGTCAATCAGGGTTGTGAAAAAACACACACACGCACCCCGACCGACATAAGTTTCACCAACAAAAGCGCTGGTGTGGATAGCACAATGTTGGCGGGAGCTACCGCCATTCGTTTCAGGGGGAGAGTTGATTATGTCGGTGAAAGAGAGCTTTCCCACTGGCATAGAGCGGCTACACAGGAGGCCTTACAGTGCTGCAGCTGCGCTGCTGTAATGTCTGTAGTATAGATATAGCCTTAGTACATGTCTACACTACAAAATTAGTCGACTTCATGTAAGTTGACATCAAGCCTCCGATTTAAGAAAGTCGATCTTGCGTGTCCACACTACACTCATCGTGTTGGCAAAGTGCATCCTCACTAGCAGGGCTTGCATCTATGCACTAGCAAAGCTCTGTGGGTAGCTATCCCACAGTGCACATAGCCGAGTGGAATTTTGGGTTGGGCTTGCAATGCCTTACGGGACCAAAATATTGGTGTGGGTGATTATGGGAACATGGCGTTAGCATGCTATGATGCACTTATCTCCCTCCCTCCCTGAAATCAAAAGCAAAAAAAACAAGCCTTTTTCACACCTTTTTTCGTAAGCCTGGGTTACCCATGTGGACGCCATAGCATGATAAGCATGGACCCTACTCAGATTTACACTGTTATTGTGAGCATTAAACACCTCACGTCTTATCCTGCAATATTTACAGAGCCAATACACAATACACTACACGGAACAATGTGATGCCATGCAAGCAGCCCTGCTGGAAGACATAGAGTGGAGCAATTCACAGTTTCTAGTGACAGTCACACATCACCTTGACATGGTTGACTGCTGTTTTGGGGCCCAGGAAATAAGCACTGACTAGTGGTACCCCATCGTTATGCAGCTATGGAATGACAAGCAGTGACTGCAGAACTTTTGACCACATAAGGCCACTTTCCAGGAACTCTGTGAAGAGCTTTCCCCAGCCCTGAAGCACAGAAATACTAAAGTGAGAGCTGCTCTGACAGTGGAGAAGCAGGTGGCGGTAGTTCTGGGGAAGCTTGCAATGTCACTGCTACTGGTCAGTGAGGAATTAATTCAGAGTGGATAAATCTACCGTGGGATTTGTTGTGATACAAGTTTGCAGGGCCATCCACAGACTTCTGCTAAGAAGGGTAGTGACTCTGGGCAATGTGCAGGACATAGAGAATGTTTTTTCCATAATGGGTGTTCCCTAACTGCGGTGGGGAGATAGACAGAATGCATATCCCTATCTTGGCACCAGACCACCTTGCCAAAGAGTACATAAACTGAAAGGAGTATTTCTCAATGTTGTTGCAAGGGCTGGTGGATCACTGAAGCCGTTTCACTGACATCAACATGGGATGGTCGGGAAAGATGCATGACACGTGCATCTTTAAGTTCCTTTCCAGACCGCAAAATAACCATTGGTGATGTTGAAATGCCAATCATGATCCTGGGAGATCCAACGTACCCCTTGCTCCCCTGGCTCATGAAGCCATACACAAGCAGCCTGGACAGCAGTAAGGAGCGGTTCAACCATAGGCTGAGCAAGTGCGGAATGGTGGTAGAATGTGCATTTGGATGTTTAAAAGGCTGCTGGCACAGTTTGCTTACTAGGTTAGATCTCAGTGAAAGCAATCTCCCCATTGTTATTGCTGCCTGCTGTGTGCTCCATCATATCTGTGAAACAAAGGGAGAAAAGTTTCCGCCAGGGTGGGGGGTTGAGACAGATCGTCTGCCAGCCAATTTTGAGCAGCCAGACACCAGGGCAATAAGAAGAGCACATCAAGGAGCTCTGCGTCTCCATGAGGCTTTGAATACCAGTTTCAGCAATGAGCCAGAGCAATGTGACACTTATCTGTGTTGTTCCTTACCAAACTGTCCCCTCCATTGTATTTTCTGACCTGTAAACTCCACACCCACCAAGCACCACGTGTTGAATGAATAAAGAGCCTTTTCTCCTCAATCTATTAAGCTTTATTATGCTCACAAACACACAGAGACAGCAAAGAAAAGTAAGATAACCTCGGGCAAAAGGGCTGATAACACTGTGGAGGGAGAAACAAGGAAAGCTTGCTTACAGATGCACTGTAATAAGAAACAAAGGTGTGGGAATGGGTGCCTTCCAGATCTTGTAGCCTCCTCTGGTGTTGAGTGCAAGGGATACCGAACTCCCCTCCACACACACAACCACCTCATAGGACTTTGGGGGAGGATGATGTAGAACCGGGCGAAAATGGCAGCAGGTTCAACATAGGCTGCAAAGGGACTCTAGCATTCAGCTGCCTTTCCTGAACCTCAGCCAGATGCCTCAACATATCAGATTGCTCCTTCATAATCCGCAGCATCTCTTCCTGCATGGCACAGTCTTGTTTTGTGCATGCTCTCCTGTCTTCCCTGTCCATGTCCAGGTTCTCGGACATTGTAATCCTCCATGTGCTGGGCTCTGTCTTGTCACTCTCGAACGCACGCATTAACTCACTCAACATGTCCTCCCAAGTCTTCTTTTTCTGTCTTCTACTCTAGGAAAGTCTCTGTCCCCAGTGTGGAAGATGTACCAACGGACAAGGTTTCAGCTGCAAGAAATGCAAAGCACAAGGGTAGCATTGACAGCTCATTCATTTTTTCTGGTGCAAGGTTCATTTTTTTTATTTAAAAAATCACCTCTCAATACACTTCACTGCAAGCCACAATGTAATCACAACCACTGGCTACTGCAAGAGCTGGTTTGCTGCTCCAGCCATGGTGAGTAAGGCCACAAGGCATGGGCAAGAAGTCTTGTGCTGCTGCTTTTGTGAAGACATCCTTGGGATCACAGGTTGGAACTTGAGAAAAGCCTCCTTTCCCCTAGCAAACTGGATGGTGCTTGAGGACAGGCACCAATGTAAAGCCTTCCAAATAGTTTGTTTTTTTATAAAAGTGGCACTGGGCTTGGGTTGGGTGGGGAGGGAGGCAAACTGAAAGCCATCCCCCCCCGCCCTTTTTTTTTCTTCAATGTTGCTTGCAACCACAACCATGCACGTTTGTGAAAGCGTGGTTGTGTGACCCAGATTTCACCAAACAGAGGGCAGATTACTTGTTGAATTATTTGTAGTTTAATGGCTAGCACTGAAAACTTCCCTGTTTCCCATAGGTGACCCTATGCGATATAACTCTCCTGAGGGTAACAGAGGCAGCAAGGGAGCAGATGCTGCAAGCATCTGGGTAGAGACCTGGTCTTTATGCTGCAATGCTGTGCACTCCAATGATGCCAGCAGAGTTAATATTGTAGTGGCACATGAAAGTGTCCCACCGTGGTGGATGACATAAGGCAGGCCTTCCCAGAAGCCTTCTGCAAAGGATTGTAGAGTACCTCCATGAAAGCTTCCTAGAGATCTCCATGGAGGATTCCCGGGCCCATGCATATAAACTGTCTTTTTCTGAGAGCACCCTCTGCATAGCTGGAGTGACCACCGATACCTATTACATCCACTTCTTTGTTTATATTAAACAATAACATGTAACTCCTACAGTTTGATTGGAAATGTGGTGTCTTCCCCAGCATCACACTCTGCCACCAACTGGTCCTGTGAAGGAATGAGCTCCAGGGTCAAAACAGTTCTTGGCTGTCAAGTGGAATGGATCCTCCACTTTCCTGCCTTAGATTCTCCTCTTCCTCCTCCTCGTCAACAACGTCCTCCTCATTGTTGCTTGAGGTAGCCCGGGGCTCCTGGGTGGTATCCACGGAGCATTTTGGGGTAGTGGTGGGGTCACTGCTGAAAACCGCATGCAGCTCCTCATAAAAGCAGCATGTCTGTGGGGCAGAACCAGAGCAACTGTTCACCTCCCTTGTCTCCTGGCATGCTTGCCGAAGTTCCTTTATTTTCACGCGGCACTGCTGTGTGTCCCTGGGGTAGCCTTTTCCCTCATGCACCATGCAATCCTGGCATAGATGTGAGCATTTCTTCTGCTGGATCAGAGCATGGCCCGCACAGACTCTTCTCCCCACACAGCAATAAGATTCACCACCTTATGTGCACTCCATGCTGGAGTGAATCTGCGGCCTTGAGTCTCCATTATCAGCTGGGCTGGTGAGCGCTCCATGCTGATCAAACAGGAAATGAACATTCAAAAGTCCCCAGGGCTTTAACAGGGGAGCAGCTATTTTCTGCATAACTGGCTGACATGCAGTGGAGTTGAAAGTGCTCTCTAGAACAGTCACAGCGGAGCACTGTGAGACACCTCCTGGAGGCCAATTCATTTGAATTACACAATGCACTGTTTACACTATCCCCATGTTCTCCCATGGATGTCGAATCAAGCGCTACACCTCTCACGGAGGTGGAGTACAGAAGTCAACTTTACAGGCCACTTCGGTTGGTGGAAGGTACTCAATAGCATAGCACATACATTATTAGATTGACTTAACGTGGCTTATGTCGACCTAAGTTTGTAGTTTAGACCAGGCTTAAATGTCTGAATAGCACTGAGTATGGATTGTTTCCCCCACCTTAAATATTAGGCAGTAAGCTGCCAAGTTGAAGGGACTTTTATGCAGAGTCTTTCAATGTGATTAACAGCTCATGGCAGTTCCTACTAAACTCACATACAGTAAATACATTTTGACTGTAAGAATAATGCAATAATTAGAACATCAAAAGGACAAGATAAATTGTGGAACCAGAGTAGGTCAAATTGATATAGGGACTGTCGATAAAATATCTTTGAGTGTGCATATCAATGAGCCTATTATCAATTAATTAGATTAAGTTCCCTGTGTTCTGGAGACTGACCTTTCTGTCCTTCTTCCCCTATTCTCTCCCTTAAGCAGGGAGAAAAAAAAAGAAAAATTAAACCAGTTAAAAATAACGAAGCCCGAATCCAGCAAAACACTTAAGCTTTTGCATAATTTTAAGTACATGAGAAGATCTACTGAAGTTGATAGATCCATGGATGGCAGGGAGATGGAACGCTGTTGGAATTAATATAAATGGGAATACACAGACTCTGTGTCTAGTGTTAGCAGGTAGGGGCTTCCTAAATCCTGGCCTGGAATGCTCACTACACTGCAGTACCCTGATACAACACCATATGATAGATAAATATTAGTATCCCTATTTTACAGATAAGGAAATGAGACAGAAAAGATCTAGTGCCTTACCCATGGCTACATAATGAGTTTGTGGGGGAGCTAGGATTAACATTCAAGAGTTCCTGCTACCCATTACTATATTCAGGTCAGGTCTACACTACAGACCTATTTCGGTATAACTGCATCACTCAACGGTGTGAAAAATCCACAGCCCCAAGCAACATTGTTACACCAACCACCACCTCCACCCCTTTGCATACACCGCACAATGTTGACAGGATTGCTTCTACCATCAATGTGATTATCACCTCTCCTGGAGGTGGATTAAATACACTGATGGGAGACACTCTCCCATTGGCACAGGAGCATCATCACTGAAGCGCAACAATGGTGCAGTTGCACCAGTGCTGCTGCAGCGCTGTATGTGAAGACAGCCCCACAGATCACGAGACACCACCACTGGGCAATGCTATTTCATATGCAAGCCTTGTGAATGCAGCATGACAAAGCTCTCCCCCTTTATTATACTTGCTGTGTCGGGTGACAATTTAATTTCTTTAGTCCCATCATTAAAATATAGAGAGCCACGAGTTAATGAGACCAGCTGCGGTGCTCATGCCTTGAGTGAGTAATTGTACAGTAGCATCAATATTAAGTTCTTTGACAGGAATATTACAAGGGAGAGATTTTCTAGGGATTTTCAGTGGAATCCCAACTGCAGAATGTGTCCTCGTTACAGATGAGGTGGGGTCAAACAGAACAGTACAGGAGCGTGAGCCAGTATTTATAATGTAGTTTGACATTAAAGTTAGCACCCAGCGTTATTTGTTGTGATTGCTTATCACAGGAAAAAGGTAACTGTTAAAGAATGAAGTAAAAAATGTGACCAGTTGGTGCAGGAGTTGCTCCCAACTTTGTGTGGATGTCTGATGCAAGAATCTTTGCTTTCTACTGCCTCTGCACAGGGGACAGGCACAGTCTGAGCCTCCAGCTACCAACGCAGGTGGCATCACTTTCCCCAAAGGGACCTAGCCCAGCATGGAGGGAAGCACACATTACATCATTTTAAAGGGCACCACAGGTGCTGCTGTCGTCTGCTCCCTGGAAATCCCAGAAAGCCTTATATTCTGGCTGAGACAATCAAAGTACATCCTAGGATTTAAAAGTCATGTGGCCAGGTCCTCCCCTGGTTTAAATCAGTGCAGCTCCATGACGTTCAACAGAGCTATAGTGATTTACACCATTTGAGGATCTGGCCCCCAGTCTGTCCCTAATTGTGGGGTATGAACACATACTAAGTTTGTTGAACAAAGGCTTCCTGGTTTTTTGACTGACCAGAGCAGGACTTTCATTTCTTTACAGTCTGAAAATTAATGAAAGTTTTCTCCTTACCTTATTAGTATACAGTACCACTTTGAGAACACTGCTATCTGTCATGGAGTAATAAAATTGAAAATGGCAATTCTTGCCAAAGCAGTGATACATGGAGCTGTTAAGATAAGCACTTTTGTATAATGTGTTGTCATTAGCTGTCACACACACATAATGGCCTGGAAAAAAAAAGAAAAGAAAAAAAGTGTACCATTTAACAAGACACCTCTTTCCCTCAGTCCTTAAAAATATGAATACTGGGTTTCTGTAATCAAAAAGACAACTAATGGTTTCAACACCAGGATCTGGTTGTCTTGTTCTAAAATTATGAAATGACATGACTTGAATTGATGGGAATTTCTTATAAAAAAAGCTATAATGATTTTGTTTATACTACAACCCTATGCACCCAAATACTGGTGTCAGCTGATGCTATCCTAAAGCTGTTACTTCAGACAGTAATAGTCTCAGGCCACAACTTGTCCCACATTCTGTTTAGCTTCTTCACATTTTCAGTCATTCCATACCTAATCATTGTTGGCTTTTATCTGAAGTTTGTCTTTCTTCCTTCCCAGCATGTTTCTAGTAAATATATTTTACAGTAAATCTGCTAAAGAATGAAATAAGGGGGAAAAAATTCTGTCCTCCTGCAGAAAACACCATGAGGTGTAAGATCTGTATAGAGCTTATGTGTACACCAAAGTGTCAGCAGCACACTGTGTTTCCATCTGAAGCAGGAAACCAATTTGGGCTTTTCTTGACCTGCTGCCCCTCATAAAAGTGTTCCTACAGAGGCCTAAAAGAATATCTTATGTCCTCAACAGTCTCTTTTTATCTATCAGAAATAAAAAGACAAGACACCTGTTTTAGCTATAGCATAGCTTTTTTTCCTCATGAGTCACAGGATACTTTGCTATTTTCTGCAGCTCCCAGTTAAGATATTTCATGACATCCTTGTTTGTTATTAAGTCACTTTCACCTTCTGTAAATATAATTTTGATCTCAAATTTAGACCTTACTCCTGGAACACTTGAAACATAAAAGGGGGAAATGTCATTTCATAAAAAAGGTTTACAGTAGATTTTGTAAAAAGGCCACATACTCCACCTTATTGCTGCTCTTTTGCACTTGTTATTTAGGATTCCATAATGCAATACAGTGCTTGCTATCCCTCTTCATCACAGAGCCTAACCTCCATAGAAATGGCAATATCACCAAAAAATACATCTATGCAGATTCAGAAAGCATCTATATTTTTATGACTATTACACTATGAAATCAGCCATAAATTAACGGTCGAATTTCTTGTGCCCATTCTTCAACTGAATTCAGAATCCTACAGCTGATAACATTACATCTGGAGCTGGGCAAATAACTGATTTTTTCATTTGCTGGGCCTTTCAGAAAATTGGTTCAACAACCCCAACTGGAAAATTGTGAAAAATGTTGGTAAATCAAAAAAGTCATTAAAGGTTTCATTTCAGGTTCAACAAAATATCTTGTTGAACCTGAAATGAACTAATTTGTTTTGTTGTCAGGAACTTTTTTTAACATAAAAGCAAAGCAAATGAAAGGCTAGATTAAAAAAACAAACAAACGGGGATTGGCGGGTGCCTCCCTTATAACTGTTAGACCTGTGGTTAGAGCATTCAGCTGGGATATGGAGACTCAGATTCAGTCCCCCCCCTCTGCCTGATGTGGAGCAGGGATTTGAACTCAGGTCTGCCACACTAAGCAGCTAAGGGGAATGCATTCCCAGTTACATTTACAGATCATTTCAAGAGAGGTAAGAGGGAAGGGTATGATACACATTTCAGCCTACCCTCTAGGATCTGAGCATGGTTAGCACCAAGAGATCACGTCACCTAGGGAAATCTGGATCCTACTCTAAGTGGTCTCTCGAGGACTCCAGTCACTCCAGTCATACTACTAGACAGTGCACTGGAGGAAAACATCTGCCTAGGCTCTCTTCTCCCTACTTATCAGTACAACACAGGAAAGGGTTTGGTTCTTATTTTAGAGTTTTGATTGGGTTGCATGGATACATGATAAACAAGTACTGATGGAAACACTTTCAGAATAGGACTAGACAGATTTGTGTGTTCCTACCACTAAACAAACAAAGCTTTGTTAGGAAACTGGAGAAAAGTGTGTTAAAACACATTTTAAACTTTACTGTAAGGGGACAGATGTACAGTATAAGGCCATTACATTCATAGCAAAAAGGAAATAATAGACACTGAAAGGAGTTCATATAAATGCCCTTCTCAACTAAATTTTAAAAGGCCTTGACCTACAAGATTATGAGGAAGTGGCAAGTAGCAGCTTTGGAAATTCTGTCTACTGAAAACCCTCCTCTCACTGCTGAAATAATTTAAGAAAAAATCTGGGGAAAATAACATATATTTTAATGATTTGGGCCATTTTCACGACATACACATGATTGGATTTGCATCAGTAGTTACTTGTGAGGTTTGTTATTTGTTTATTTTAAACCAAGGTGTAGAATCTGTTGTGATATTTTTTAGGAAGAAATAACTATGGGAGCCATATGCTGCGTTGTGTAGGCTTAGAGAACGAAAAAGAAAAAAAATCTGGTAATGGATAAAATACAGTAAGGACAGAAACTATAAGGTTAAAGGGGAGAAAAAACTCTGAAAGAACTAACTTTAGAAAAACTAGGAGAAATAAAGTAACAGAACCAGTGCAGCAAAGAAGCAACACACACAAAAAATAAAAAGTCATCCAAGGTCAGAAAATATTTTATTAAATTTAAGAATACCAGGAAATGAGGATTACTCAAATCCTATAGGCAATTCTTTCTTTATAAATATAATTATCTAGACCTGGACTCCGTAATTTAGTTTCCTACCCCTTCCTATTTATGGTAGTGGAAGCTTTGATCAAAATCACAAGCTAAAGCTTAGTCAAGCTCTATTTGCAAGTTTGAACCTTCCTACAATAAATTTTTGAGGCTTCATTACACTGTAGCTCTGGTTTTTAGCATTTCAGTCATTAAGATGACCTCTGCTCTCTCTTTATAACTTGAATACTTAGCAAGAAAAGAAATGCTGAAAAAGTGTGCATCAAGCAGAGATGAGTTGAACTAGTTCAGAATTCTTGGATTCCTTCCAACATTTATGAAGAATTCATTTCTGCGTACTGCTGTACCTTTTCTCTCATGTTTTTATGTGTTGTTTCTCCTTTATAATATAAAGTGCTTAGAGCAGCCCCAACCTATTATTTATGAAGGATATATTCAGCCTACTCAATTACTTGTGTCTATTTACCCAATTAATGATACCCACCTACCTGAATGACAGGCATATAAAAACATGTTCATTTCCAATACAGATTAGTTAAGGAATTAAATTTGACCCAGTCACATACCCAACAGTCATTCCAGCAGATAAAAAGGGCAGTTAGGGTGTTCAGCATCTAGAGCAGGGGTCGGCAACCTTTCAGAAGTGGTGTGCCGAGTCTTCATTTATTCACTTTAACTTAAGGTTTCACGTGCTGGTAATACATTTTAATGTTTTTTAGAAGGTCTCTCTCTATAAGTCTATATATTATTTAACTAAACTAGAGTTGTATTGTAAAATAAACAAGGTTTTCAAAACGTTTAAGAAGCTTCATTTAAAATTAAATTAAAATGTTGATCTTACACCGCCGGCCAGCTCAGCCCGCTGCTGGTCTGGGGTTTTGTTCACCTAGGCCAGCAGCGGGCTGAGCGGGGCCTGTGTCCGGGACCCCCGGCTGGCAAGGGTCCAGCAGCCAGAACCCAAGACCAGCAGCGGGCTGTGTGGGGCCGGTGGCTGGGACCCAGACCAGCAGTGGGCTATGCGGCTGAGCCCACTGCTGCTCAGGGGTTCCATCCAACAGCTCCTGCCAGCTGGGATCAGGGCCACCAGGGGGCGGGGGGGCAAGTGGGGCAATTTGCCCGAGGCCCCAGGCTCCACAGGGGCCCCCACAAGAGTTTTTTGGGGCCCCTGGAGCGGGGTCCTTCACTCACTCTGGGGGCCCCAGAAAACTCTCACGGGGCCCAGGCCCCCCGAGCTTCTTCCGCTCCTGGTCTTCGCCGGCGGGGGGTCCTTCCGCTTAGGGCAGAAGGACCCCCCGCCGCCGAATTACCGCCGAAGCGGGACCCGCCGCCGAAGTGCAGCCGGGTCTTCGGCGGTAATTCGGCGGCGGGGGGTCCTTCCATTCCGGGACCCGCCGCTGAAGTGCCCTGAAGACCCGCGGTGGAAGGACCCCCCGCCGCCGAATTACCGCTGAAGCGGAGGCCCCCGGAATCCTCTGGGTGGCCCTGACTGGGATCCCGGCTGCCGGACCAGCTCAGCCTGCTGCCGGTCTGGGGTCCCGGCCCTGCCCACATACAGTGGGTACCTACCTTCTCCCTGGTTCTGGCCCATTCTCTTCCTCTCTCTGCACTGAGCACAGGGCTGGGCGTGAAGGGTCTGGCCAGGAGCTAGAATGAGGGAGGGGGCTCAGGGTTGAGGCAGGAGGTTTGGGTGTGGGGCACTTACCTGGGCAGCTCCCATTTGGAGCAAGGGGTGCAGGTGGGAATGTGGTGTGTGTGTGTGTGTGTGTGTGTGTGTGCAGGAGCTCCTGTTTGGTGCTCAGGGTGGGGTGGGGAGTGCAAGAGTCAGGATGTGGGGGAGTGTATGGGGGGGCTGGGTATGTGGGGGGTGCAAGAGTCACGGCAGAGGGCTGGGGGCATGTGAGGGGGGTGCAGGTGTCAGGGCAGGGGGGCTGGGTATGTGTGGGGGTGCCAGAGTCAGGGCTGGGGTCGTGGGGGGCGGGTGAAGGAGTCAAGCAGAGGGCTGGGTGTGTATGAGGGGGGTACAGGGCTCAGGGCAGGGGCCTGGGGGGTGTGCAGGGCACAAGGCTCAGGGCACAGGGCTGGGTGTGGGGGGGGAGTCAGGGCACAAGGCTGGGTGTTGTGTGGGGGGGGAGGGCTGTCAGGGAAGGGGGCTGGAGGGGATATGCCCCTATTCCACCCCCCTCTTCCCGAAGGCCCTGCCCCCGCTTCTTCTCTGCAGACCCTGGGACTCCCATCTCCCATGCCCCATCCAACCACCCCCTGCTCCCTGACTGCCCTCTCCAGACACTTCCTGCCCCAAACCACCCCAGACACTTCCTGCCCCAAACCACCCCACCGGGGATCCCACCCTCATCCAACCCACCCTGCTCCCTGTCCCCTGACTGCCCCCCCTTATCCAACCCCTCTGGCCCCGGACCCCTTACCATGAGGCCCCTAGCAGCATGTTCTGCTCCGCGCAGAGCCAGACACGCTGCCCCGCAGGAGGGGGCAGCCCCGCCCCTCAGAGTGCTGCACGTGCGGCGACATGGCTCCAGTGAGGAGGCCGGCAGCTTGCTGCACTCAGCCGGGTGCTCTAGCCCGGGAGCGCAGACCCCACGGCTTGCTGCGCCAGGAGAGTGGGGCCATTTTCCCTACCCTGCATTAGGGTGTGCCTGGGCACACCCCATGCGCATGCCTGTGCTTCTGCCCCCTGCCCCCGCGGGGGTGGGGGGAGAGCAGAGAAGAGCAGGCCGGGCTGGGCTGCACAGGAGTTTTAATGGCACGCTGCTCTGGCAGGCAGCCGTGTGCCATTAAAAATCGGCTCGCGTGCCGCCTTTGGCACGCATGCCATAGTGTGCCAAGCCCTGATCTAGAGAAAAATCATTGCCCGTATTGGCACACATGAAGGCTCATCGCCATTACTGACATAATACTCCACTAATAAGTTAGTGTGTGTCACTGACTGAGGCAATATCCTTCATGTGAGGTGTTAAATTGGAGTCCCTTCTTTACTAATTGTCCAGGTGGAAGTTAAAGGTCCCAGGATAATTCAAAAGAATGGAGGAATCACCTTGGTTTCCTAGGCAGCATTCCCTCTGCCCTACAACACATTTTAATGTCCAGAAATATGTACTATTAATAAGTGCATATAGCAACCATGTTTGCCTACGAGGGAAATACTGCATTATCTACATCTTATTCATTATTATAAAGTACTTTGGGACACAGAGTTGAAAACTTCCAACCAGCTGTTATTTTTTTAAAGCATCTATGTCAACTACTATGACATTTTGCAGGAAGTATTTTGCATCTCTAGGCTCAGCAAAGTTCAAACAGCAATCAATAAGCTATAGACTTAAAAAGTTACCATTGCAACTAATGCTACATAGAAACATTGGTTATAGTCCTAACAGAAAAGACAAGAACAAAATGGGCCTGGAGGTCCTTTCCATGACATTTTTGATGTTTCTTATGCTTTTGAAAAGTCTTTGCCAAAATATTATATTAACAAGTGTAACAGCTTTGAACGCCAGGACTATTGTAGCGAGAGCTGCATTAAGAACATAAGAACAGCCATACAGGGTCAGATCAAAGGTCCATTTCACCCAGTACCCTGTCTTCTGACGGTGGCCAATTCCAGGTGGCCCAGAGGGAATGAATAGAACAGGTAAATCATCAAGTGATGCATCCCCTGTTGCCCATTCCCAGCTTCTGACAATTGTGGAAATTGTGACAGATGGGGCAATTTCCTGCAATATCCAGGATAAACTTTATTGAATTAAGTTTATGTATCATTGTGGGCCATGGATTTCATGTAAGTCTGTACGGAGGGGGGACCATTGCCCTCCAGGTATTAAGAACAGTTGTGGGGCGGGTGATTAGGCAAATGCAAATGTACTAAGGTTGTAACACCTTGTGATGGGGTATACAAACCCGTACTGGAGAAAACGAGGATAAGGAGTTGCTCTGGGCCCAAGCAGCCTCGTCCCACTGCACCAGGAAAGCTTGCACAAGCTGGCATTTAAAAATGGGAAACAGAATAGCTCAGTGGCAGGGAGGCGGGGAAGTAGCTGACCTACACTCTGAGTTCCTCGGAGCTGGGAACACCACAGGAGCTTTTGCTGCTTCAGGCTTGGTGATGCTGACCTGAACAAGCCGCAAAGGAGAGTGACTTTTGAAGGTCAGAAATGTATTTGTGTGTTCAGTTCTTTACTTTACTCTGTGGGAATGAGGGATGGGGGTGATCCAGAGGCAGCTGCATAGCACCCCAAGGTGTAGGACTTAGCTGTTTACCATTGGGCCCTGGATCAGAGACCAGTGGAGAGGTTGGGCCTGGACTCATTTACCAACCTTTAAAGAGGGGACAATGACAGTGGGGAACCTAGTTGGTACAATGATCCTGACTCCAAGAAGCCCGGAAGCCCTGGCTGACTCATGAAGACTTCCACATTATTGGATTCTTTATGTGTACCTAGGGTGACCAGATATTTTTTAAAGGGACAGTCCTGGTTTTTGGGACTTTTTCTTATATAAGCGCCTATTACCCCTCACCCCCATCCCATTTTTTCACAGTTGCTATCTGGTAACCCTATGTGTACCCCAGAAGGGGTGGACTTGAACGAGTGACCCAGTCAGAGGGCTGAGTCACTAACAGGACAGACCACCACAAAGCAGAGCTATAGAGGGAAAGGGGAATGTCCAGGAGTAAGACAAATTGCCCGCTCTGGACTGACTACTGGGTGGCACTGGCAGTGAGTGGTCCCCTTCACATGCCTCCAGAAAGCTACCACCCCTGGAGAGAGGCTCGCATTTATAATTAAGTATTAATTATACCGATTTGTTTTGTCATTGGGTGGTCCAATTAAAGGTGTAAAGCGAAACTTTGGAATGCATGGGAGGCTTATATAGAGCAGCACCTGACAAAAAGGAACAGACAGTGGACTTGGAAGGACTTAATGTGCTATGGAATCATGATGTAATCCTTGCCCAAAGGTGGGACAAAAAATATTAGAGTAAGGTTTGATTTTTCAAAGATCAGCTTGTTTGGAAACTTAGATGAAAGCTCTTGATATTCTCATACTATATGTATAGATCTTGTTATACTGAATATTCCGAAATAAAGGCTAGTTTAAGTATAAAATAAAGCATGTGATGACTTTTAATTCTATTTCCACAAAGTTTCCCTCTGACTTTTCCTAAAAATTACCAGTCTAGCTAATGGCAGCTAATAACCATGTATTTATTTTATATTCTTACCTCCAGTATCATTGCTTTGATCTTTCAGGGGAGCTGATTTTGAGGCAAGATTATTTCCTGCTTTTGTGCGCACCCAGGAAACGTGTTCAAATGATGAATCTGAATTCCAGTGACACATGTCAAGCTCGAAACTGCAAACGTGCTGCTCTAAATGGGAAAGCAATCATTCAGTTACCTCCGAAGTCATTATTTATAAGATTATTTCCCTTTAAAAATTAATGTTCATTAAACTACTTGACAGTCCTTCTGCTTCTGGTTACCTCACAAGTAACCAGCCTACCAGTGGGTTTATCTGGTATTCTAGGCTGCCATCTTCAGTGATACCACTTCAGAAAGTCACTGCCTAATGATGGATAATTCTTCCAGAGTGAAGAATTATGTTATTTTATAATAAGCGTAAAAAATTAGAATATGAACATTAGAAAATACAATGGTTTGACTGACCTGATCTAATGTTTTTTTCTGATTTTTTTTTGGTTTTCAACATTTTTTGACGATTTAGACTTTTTGTTGGGACCTTTCAAAATTTTAATTCTTGCCAGAGGGGAAAACCATTTTCCACCCAACTCTAGTTATTAAAAGCATTCTGTGGCAGAGGTTGAATTAGAGCCTGGGGTCTTCTGACTCCAGCCCTGTATATCTAAAATGCAGAGGTTCACTTGTACAACCCCTCTTTATGTGAGTAGTTCTACTTAGTAGAATAATTGGGCCTGTCCTGTAGTTTTTGGGGACATTACCACAACTTCCTAAAGTTCTCTCAAATCTCTCAACTGTGACTTATTTTCAAGTCTCCAGAGAGAGAAAAAAATTAATCTAAGATTTTTTGTAAAAATTAAAATATTTCATAAAATTGCCCCAGCTTTGCAGGAATTTAGCAAACTTAAAAACATGCAACTTTGTCAAAACAAAAAGCAGTCCCTTCCTCTCCCTCTTTGGGAACATTCATTTTCAGAAGTCCACTGTTTCCTTTTCTTGTGGCTAGATTAGAATGCAGATGCTTGAAAATGCATGTCAGTATCTATCCTTTTTTTCTGTAATAGGAGCATAGACACTGGGCTGTATATAGAAAACCTTTGAAATGCAAGCTCCACTAGATATGCTATTATAGGAGACTTTTTAAAACAACTCTATAACATTTACTATTTAACAATTAAAAGACATTCTGTGCAGTTTACATGTGTTTATATAATAGCTGTAAATCTGTGGCTTTTTTGAGCTATGTAATTAAGCATCAAATTTAGTCAAATATCTTGCTTTATCTTTTAAAGCAGGGTTTCTCAAACAGGGGTTGTCGCTTGTGTAGGGAAAGCCCCTGACGGGCTGGGCCGGTGTGTTTACCTGCCCCGTCCGCAGGTCCAGCCGACCATGGCTCCCACTGCATTTTAAATCCTTCAAAGGATTTTAAATGTAAAGTGGTCACCCTCTTGATATCAAGCCAACCAAAGTTGCCTTCATGGCATATATAACTTCTACAATGTTTCTGAATGACAGACATGTACAAGCCTCAGAACAGTGAGGTGTAGTTTGACATTTCAGCAATCATTGCTTAATGATGACATCAGTGGGAATTTTTTTTCTTTTTACAAGAGAACTATAGGATCTAACCCTATTTAAATAAATCAGAGTTTAGAAATACTTTGGATTATCCAGTTCTAATAAAAGAATGAAGATTTTAACTGGGTTTTGAGATATTTATATTTAAGTATATCTCATCTAATACATTTTTCTACTAATGTCTTGGTCTGAATAGAAAATATTTTTGCTATGAAGTTGGATAAAACTCTCCATTACTTTTAATTCCTGGATCTTTTTAACTTCAGGAGAAGGGGGCTACATACAAGTGGAAATCAGTGGGAGGTAGAGGAGAGTTGTGAAGAGGATTGCTGGGGGAGCGCGGAGTAGACAAGGTGGTAGCAGAAGGCAGTTCCTTGTACAGTTGAGGAAGGAGGAGCGGCACAATAAGAGAGCAAAGGAGTTGAGGACAGAAGCAGGAGAGGTTGTGTGTGTGCATGTGTGTGAGTGAATGAGAGAGAGAGAGGAGGGAGTGTCTCTTTTTCAGCCCATTCAGAGCCATAACATGGATATATATTTATTAATTATTTGTAGCATGTTTATGTGCCCTGTTTTCGGGGGGGAAACCATGTCTGTTTTCAGTGAACAGGCAAAGTTTGGGCCAAAAAATAGTCTTTAAAAAATGAACACACCCTAAATAAGCTAATTTATTTGTTATCCCAAAAGCTTAGTTCTACATCAGTGAACACAAATGTAGCTCCATGTGCAAAATGGCTGGTACCCACGGTATTGTGACAGGTAGAGTTTCTGGAGAAATGCAAGTTTCACCACAAATTTCATGAAATCAAAACTAGTCTCCCTTTAGAGCCCTCTTACCCAGCCATTTCCCAAAGACCAGCACAATAAGGAGTTTACATTCAGCTGGTCATTAATCTGACCTTCCATTTGAAACGTGCTGCAGCAAAACCTCTTTCCTGAAGCTGGAATTAAAACTCTTCTGACTCTTTGCTCTTTGGCACCTGAGATGTCATCTCAGGAAGTTGACTTGTCAAATATCATGTGCCTCTAAATTTGGATGTCACAAGAAATGGCTCCAGGTTGAGCACATCTGATGTGCTTTGTACTGCTGCAAGAGATCAGTTGATACGTCATGTTTTGTATATATGTAAGATAAGTTTAACACTTATATTTAAAGATATATATTGATTTTTAAGGTCAGGCTTGACAAAGCCCTGGCTGGGATGATTTAGTTGGGGATTAGTCCTGCTTTGAGCAGGGGATTGGACTAGATGATCTCCTGAGGTCCCGTCCAACCCTAATCTTCTATGATTCAAGTGTGGGGGATTTTTTGCTTTAAAAGAGCCCTGCTTACAAATAAAGCCAGTAGATTTTATTTATTTATATATATATACACACACACACACACACACACACAGATACACATGCTATTTGAGAAATCAGTTAATGAAGAAAGGACATACTGGCTCATTGGCCACAATGACAAATTATCATTTTTTCTCTACATCTGTCCCATTATCCCATCTCAGCTGCAGTAGTCCTCCAAGGAAGAGACAGAGAGAAAAATCACATTTCTGCATTGAGAGTTTCACAGACTCCCTGTTTCAAATTTGGTCTTCTAAAAAGCACACTGCAGAATAGTCACAGTTCATATGGCAAGTAGGTACAAAGCCTGTAATTTTGTTCCCAGCACTCCTATGCAGCCCTGCTGGGTAACAGTTTACAAGTGGGTACTGGCATGTAAATAAGTACACCTGGCATCCCACTTTGCTTCTACCTTTCCCAAATGCAGGGCATCTGAGGCATGGAAATGCTTATAACACAGCAAGTTTCTTTACCTGAAATTTATTTTTCCTATTTAAATAGAGATGTGTCCTTTGAAATAAATATCCCTAATCTAGCCCTAAATCATCATGGTCCCAAAGATTTGTGTTTGACTCTCAAGATGAAGGTAACATCATCTACAGATGCTCAGCATTCTAAAATATTAATCAGATTGGATATCTACTTTAGATGTCTGTTCCCATTGCCTTCTCAGGGGAGCCTCCTATTTTGGACTCCAGTTCACAAAACTGTCTGCAAAAGCTAAATATATCTGAGGTATAAATTCTTCATGCCAGATGACATTGTGATGCTGGCAGACCAGACACCAGTTCATGCCAAGGTCCCCATGTCTCAACTGAACACTGACAATACCATCGCTGAAATCTATCTGTCTCGCTTGTGGGTTAACGTTGATAAGATAGGTACTAGAATTAAAAGAAAGTGTTCAGTGTTTGGACTGTATTGAATGCTTGTGAGTTACTCCATGCATTAATCTTACTTCTCAGATCCGTATTACATCTATAATGTAATATCTGAGTGGGCGTAATTTGAACCTCTGTGACCATGAATCTCCATACGGGAGAGGGACATTAAATAGTGAGAAGAGCTGTTCTTCTACAGAAACTGTTATGCAGCTCCTGCAAGAAGAGACCCATTGATACCCAACAGGTTATGGTTGGATCTTACAACTGGAAACTCCCTGCATCTGGATTGAGGAATCATCAACAAAAGGGCTAAAGACTCTTATTTTGTTCTGCTCTCCTCCCCATGAAAATCAGTCATGTGAGTGGACTCCTCCCATCAACTGAGTTTGTAACTGACAGCACATGGCAGGAGGGAGATAAAAACCCCAAAGAAAAGGAACTAAGGCTCTCTATGTTGCTGGGTCTTGGAGGTGGGGGGGGGGGAGTAAGGAGTTTCATAGGCATAAGCAAGAGATCCCCAGATACTTAACCTGGGTTAACCCTAAAGGACAAATACAGCTTGCTGATTATAGAAGCCTCTATTACCTTTTAAAACTTAAGACTAACTAATTTGTTTGTCTATATTCACTCGCTATAACCTTGTAAATAACTTTTAAATTTCCTTTTTCCTATTTAATAAATCTTCATATAGTGTATTATAGGACTGGCTTATAAGCGTTAGCCTTGATGTGAGATCTAAGGCACCATTGACTTGGGGTAAGTGTCTGGTCTTTGGGGAGTAGGAGTAACCTGAACACTGCTGTGATTCTTGGCATAAGGGCCATCTATCACAGAGATAAACTCAAGACAAACCGGAGTATCCAAGGGAACTGTCTGTGACTCTGTTTAAGGCTGTTAATGTGCCTGATGCGTTTGCACTTGGTGAAGTTGGTTGTTGGAATCTAAGCTTAGAACTCACAGCGAGTTTGGGGTTTGTGTCCTGGTTTTTCAGCAGTCTGCTCTGAGGTTTCTACTCACACTCTTGCGCCACCACTGGGAGCATCGCAAACATACACTAACATGGTAAAGTAAACTCAAGGAGCCTCAGATTCTAAGCTGAGGCCAAGCAGCTTTCAGCACAACTCAGGAGTGGGAAGATGCAAAGTTGGTTTTAAGTCACCTTTGCACTCCTGCAATTTTGGATCATCAGTGTGCAAGTACAATCTCTTGCTGTAATCCAGACCAGCCACTGGCCCCAAAAGGTTGTTATTATAATCAGAGACTTCTGGAAGTGAAGACAAGCCCCAGTCATGTCCATTTTCTCCTGGACAAACCCTGTGTACTGGCCGCGGAAAGGGGACTGGCATAGGAAACATTCCACTGGATCTACACCACCAGAGAATGCACCACTGTGCATTGGATGATCTCCCCCATGGCTGGCTACACTGACTTAATAGCTGCTTAGAGGCAGTATCCACAGTGGAGATGAGAATCAGGGCCTTAAACCCTAAAAAGGCTATTTGTTTGTTTGTTTGTTTGAGGGTTTTTTAAAGGTCAGCTCCACAGCTTTCCCTCAGCTGGCTGAAAATAATGAATTCTCAGGCAAAGAATGGTAGATTTTTCCTGCCCATTGACGACTTTGTGGTGGTATTTCTGCAGAAAACTCATAAGCCATTTATAATATACAGCAACTCCCCACTTAACATCCTCTCGCTTAACGTTGTTTCGATCTTATGTCCCTGCTCAATTACAGAACATGCTCCATTTAAAGTTGTGCAATGCTTCGCTATAACGTCCTTTGGCTGCCTGTTTTATCCACAGATGGCAGCCCCCCTATCAGCTCCCCTATGCCTCCCCACAATGCCTCCCCTCCACTGGCAGACCCCACGGATCAGCGCCTTTCCCCTCCTCCCCCCGCCTCCTGCCCGCGGCAATCAGCTGGCTTGCGGCGTTCAGGAGGGAGGGAGGGAGGAGCGAGGACTTGACACGCAGGCTCCCCCTCCCTCCCCTGTCTCCTCAAAGCCGAAAACCACCTGATTACCATGGGAAAGAGGCTGGGAAGAGACGGGGGAGCCTGCGTGCTGAGTCCTCACTCCTCCCCCCTCCTCCCTGAACGCTGCAAACCAGCTGATTGCTGCAGGCAGGAGGCAGGGGAGGGACGGGGGAGGAGTGAGGATGCTGCATGCAGAGTAAAGGGGATGGGGAGGGGAAGAAGAGGTGGGTTAAGGGTGAGGGGTTGGGGGAAGGGGTGGCATGGGCGGGCTGAGGGTTGTGCTTCTCCTAGCCCACAGCAGCTTCAGCCTCCTTGCCTGCCACATTGTCTCCGGTGCCAGTGGGCTGTGCCTGTGTGGGGTAAGGCGGGGGCACCTCCCAACTATAGTACTGTACTGTATGGCAAAAAAATGTTTCCCTGAAACCTAACCCCCCCCCACCCCCATTTACATTCATTCTTACAGGGAAATTGGATTCTCTTAACATTGTTTCACTTAAAGTTGCATTTTTCAGGAACATAACTCCAACGTTAAGTGAGGAGTTACTGTACCAGATTTGTTAAAGTATTTATTGTCCTTCTTTGTGGTTGTGTTTATGAAATCTGATAGCAGATAATTTAGAGGAATAAAATATAAGCCACATGAAAATGATTAAGTAGTTGAGAAATCTTTTGAGTACAAAAGGGCCTCTTTACGTTTTCTCTTTTGGCTTAAGGGGGAAAGAATTATTTGTGTGGTTAAAGAAAGGATTCTTACCAAATGCTGGAAAACATCCACCACTGAAAGAAATATCATCAATAGCAATGGTGTCATCTGGTCCCCAGGCCTCAAGTGTCCCTTGAATGACAACCTGCATGATGTTTAGCAGCAAGTTAGGAGAAAATGTCATTCACGTTGTCTCACATACATAAAGAGGAAAAAAAGTATACCTGTATGCTGCAGACTCCCTGAAGTTGTTACATTACGTGAACTAGCAGCCTAATCACACAAGAATGTATACTGTAGAGTTTCTACTGGAAATAAAGAAGCCCAGGTCATGCAAAAAAAATAATTATCTCAGTAGATTAACAGCCTGGCTTTTGATCACTAGTGGATATACACCCTGGTTATACACCCTAATCATGCTTTCAGGTCAAAAGCTAAGTTGACTTTAACCAAAAGGCCCATGCAAACCATAACAGAATGTATTCCTTTCAGAGGAACTAAGTCAAATAAGATCATAGTGGTTAAGAGATAGAAAAAAAATTATTGGATTATCAAGTCACTCCTTCCACCAGGGCCTGGGGATAGCAAGTTTGCTTTTTTTCATTTTCAGAGTTTACCAGGCAGAGATCTGGAGCAGAGGCAGGACAGTTAATGCCATTCCAGCCTGTAAACTTTTATCAATGGAAGGTCCAAGACTGGCATCTTGGGAAACAAAAATTATCAGCTGTTAATCACTAACGCCTCAAAGGAGATATTCTCCCATCAACTATACTACCATTGGAGCTATGCACAGATGTCTTCCATTTCTGTTAGTGATTTAGGGCTAGATTGTAACCCAGCCTAAATTGCCACACAGGAACATAAGGAGAATAAGACCACATAAGCACATTTCCCCTGTACAGCCTTCCCTCCTCCTGGCCTCAGGCCAAGTGGGGAGAGTAGGGCTGCATATCCAGTATTCCCTCATCAGAGAGGTCAGCAAGTAGTGGCTGGAGAGAGGTAAGAAATGGTAGAACCTAGGCTTTGCTGCCTCCCCACCATGAGGGGGCCACTGCATCTGAACTGAGATTATGGTGTAGGAAGAGTAGTAATTTTTTCCCCTGGGAACAAGGTGGGAGTGGCGATAAGAAAGGAATTCCAACACTGAATCACAGTTCCCTGGGCTCCTTATGGTGTGGTGATGCTACACCCTGCCCTTACAAGGACGATATCTAAAAGCACAATCTAGTCTCAAGTGTCAAGTGTCAAGTTGATAATACTAAATCAGCAAAACTTCCAATATTAGTTTTAGAGTTCAGGAACAATTTTATGGACTGCTTGTACAACTTAATAGTAAAGACATTAGGCATGCAAACCCATATTTTGTAATTGATTTATGCCATAGATTATTATATTCTCCACTAGAGAATGGTACCTATATTCCAAAACATTTTGGGGTAATACCACATAGGATTTCATTGAGGAACCATGGACATGATCATTATATTTATTCCTTGCCTTGCTCCAGGGAAACAACATTAACTACTGTAACAACAAAACTGTAATCACATTACGTTTTTTAGGCGCCGTCTGAACTTCACAGGCAATGGTATAGCTTGTGTACCCATATGAACTGTGTACAACAAAGCAAAATATATACACATTCAAAGCTGAATATACAGCTGAATTTGCCAAAACTACATTGAGTTAGCCATGGCGTGTATATTCCAGCCTCTGCAGTATTGTGGAGAGTAGGATAACTAGTGACCATTTTCCCTTATTAATACTACAGACAAACCACAGCTAGCCAAACATGGAGCAGCTGCCCCTTCAGAAATAACAGTGTTATTCAGAAACAGTGCCATTTTGTGAGTTTATATTAGAGCTGGCCAAAAAGCATTCAGATGGAACAGTTTTCTGTTAGAACATATAGTTTCATCAAAATCTATATATTTCTCAAGAACACATCTATCTTGACAAAATGTTCTATGGGAGAATACCTTTCTCATTTCAGTAATGTGAAAATGAAACATTGTTTCATTTTGTTTTGAATTATATTGAAATAGTTTTAATATTCTATATAATTGATAACTGACAAATTTTATTGAAATATTCTGATATATTGTATATATTTTATACTATATTATGTTTCAACATTATCAAAAGGCAGCATCTGTTTTAAATGCAATGTTTCATTCCGATTTGTAATGAAAACAAACTTTGAAATGTGACACGTGTCTGACGAAGTGGATATTCACCCATGAAAGCTTATGCTCCAATATGTCTTCTAGTCTATAAGGTGCCACAGGACTCTTTGTTGCTTTTTACAGATCCAGACTAACACAGCTACCCCTCTGATATTTGAAATGTGAGATGGCCATTTATGACCATCTCTCATGTATACATATATTATACAAAGAAGTTTAAATATATCAAGTAAAGCTTGGGTGAGTTATGCTGTAGTAATTATAATCATATATTCAATTTTTCCCTTTTTATTTATTATAAGGTTTTAATTATGCCTCCAAAAATGTTATTCAGCACAGGATCATAACTTGGAAAATAAAACAAACATGAGTTTAAAAATGTACAAATAAAATAATAAAACAAACATTTGACCATTTCACAATTAGTATTGTGTATGTGGTTGAATGTGACTGGTTATTCAATAGGCTCACTTTTTTAACAATTTAAACCACTGTCCTGATTTTACCCCCCTGACTAATCTGAGTACAGATGGGATGAACTTGCATGATTTGGGTAATACTAGAGCAGTAATGTCTTGTTTTAGCTTTGCAAAATCAGAAGCGGTTTCAGAACCATATTCTACAGAACTACCATATGGGGTATTATTAAATGTTGTACTACAGCTATCCTGCTTAAACACCCACACACAGAATTTTTGTGACTAATAATAATAATTAATAATAGATGATGATATTGGGCATAAAAACAGTGTATGCGCGCTCACACATATATAAGGGGATACCCTTAAATGCACCTATTGAGTGCTTTCTAGAGTAGTTGACTCTGATGACACTTGATGACCAACACCTTTTGGGCCATATCCACTAGTACACTGATTGTTTTGCATCAGCAAGGCTAAGCAGCCATAAAGCTGTTTTAACTGTCTGAACAAGCTGGGTTTACAGCTGTTTTGTGTCACTGGAGTTGCACAAAATACCTGATGGAAATTGGTTAATCTGGTCCTTATTTTTTAAAGACATGACAGATGCCTTCTCTGGGGAAATAGATAACCTCAGTGGACTCTGATATAGTGAAGACTGCATAATTTAATAGGAAATAGAAGCTCTAGGTATTAAACATATGCATATGAAAGAAAGTTATTGCAGAAAGAAAAAAAACTTGCTGAGAGTTCAGCTATCTAAGGAAGTGGTCTGTATATGTCCTCAGTAGTTTGATTGCAAGCTTCCTCTCACAGAATCTTTTGAAGAATACTTTTAACACAGTGAAAGATGTTACAAGAGCATCTCTTCCCTGCACCTAGCAAAGCAAAAAATGTTAGCAATAGATCACCAATGGTTATTGTACATCACCATACTTTAATAGCAGCCTTGATGATTGGTATAATCACAGGTTCCCATGAGGTTATACATGTCCCAGATTCCTATGAATCTTTTAAAGATGTACTGTTTTCATCCAGCGAGTGGATTATTTTAGATTGATATATATTACTCTGATATGTTTGAACACTTTGTTGCATTATAAAGCACACGAATGGAAAAACAAGATTGCAGCAATGTTTATAAATAGCAGCATGGGCAAATTTTTAAGTTTGTGGAATTCTGTACATGTTCAGTTCCTGCATATTTCCTTTCCTTTACCTTCTTGCCACTGTTCTGACACAAAACTTTTCTGCTATTTGCCCAATATTCAATACTGGCTTGGGACATGCAGGGAACTTGTCTTATCTCCTAATATAAAACCGAGGAAAGGAAAAAAAAAAACCACTACTGAAAATGTACTAGTGAAGGGCTTGATACAATTGACCTCACAGGGAGTAGGTTCAATGCCAATTTTAAACCTTTCTGCTTCAAGGGTGCCAATTCTGTATTTCTCTCTCTCAAACTTGGCTTGAGTTTCCTACTCCAAGAGAAAAATGATGGTGTTAAATGCTTACTTCACACCTTCCACTACTGTTTTGTTTTTTAAAAATGTTATAAAGGTCTTCTTCACCAATGGCAAAAACTGTATCCCCCTCTCAATTCATTTAACTCAAGAACAACTGAACTGATTCCCCTCAAAATTTGAACAATAAATATTTACCTGTTCCATGAGACCAAGCTTGGAAACATTCAGCCCAAAAGGCTGAGGAAATCATAATGGAAATGCTTTGTTAAGCTTAGCAATAGCATTGGCTGACATAAACATAACAATGAATGCATCAAAATTCCTTCCTACCAGACCTATTATTGTTAGCTAACCATGTAGTGCAAGTGGCCACCAGCGTGTAGGCATTACAATGGCTAAGATTATGACACTTTCTCTTTTTCTGTGATTGGCAGCTCTGTTTTGTATGGCTGAATCCTCTGCAAATGCTGAATCCCAATGAAGATAACAGTCTTCCAGGCAGGCAGATCCCTTTCTGTGCAATCAGACAGCAAATACAGAAGCAATGACAAGTATGGGACTGAATCACAGGGACAATACCCACCATCCCAATCTCATTTATTCACAGCAATGCTCTGCCTCACAAAAAATGGATGTTATTTAATATGTAAGATTTCCAGCACAGAACAACTACGGGGAAAAAAACCTTGAAGAAAGAGCTCTGCTAGCCAAAGGATGTGCTGAGTTCATTTTGTGATGGGCAGCTTAAAGAGCTGCAGATTTCAATACATCAGAACTCCCTGTAGTTGGCAATAAGCCAATATGGCTATTGACTAACTATTTCACAATGGTTATTTTTCTACCTTTCATTTTTGCATGAGTTCAGTGTTTCTGAAAAATGCCATCTTGACAGCCCTGTAGACTGAGGTCCTCTAAGTATCCACAGGCCAGGTTCAGAAAGACATTTGCACTGCAAGATTACACACAAGATTCTGACAATATGCTTCCCCTTGGAACTGGAGGGAACACTTCCAAGGATGAGAGGGTACTTCAGTTCCAGAGCTAGCCCATTGGGGACCCTTAGCAAAAATATCCCCCCCCCCCAACACACACACACAGGCAATTTCTTATAATAAAAAGCAAATTGGGGCAGGGGCTTAAGTTGCTTGGGGCCCTAAGCAATTTCTTAGTCTGCTTATGCCTATTGCTGGCTCTGCTGACAGTTCAGTCTCAATGCCTGTTCAGATCCTTGGCCACTCTCATCAGAGTGCTAAAAGCAGTGACATTTCAACAGTAGTAATGATCTGTTTTATAAGGTGCACACCTGTCCTCTAGGAATTGGACTGTGACCATCAACTTATTTCACAATGACCCCCCAAACAGCTATCAGAAGGTTAAAATGTTTGCTAACCAGTAAACAGTTACAATTACAGGGAAAAGATTCCATATTCTATTAACAATTCCCCTCACCCCTTATTAAGTCTCGAAAAAGAAGGATGGGAGATAGAAAAGCAAATGTAATGCTAGATCTTGGTCTCCAGCATGAAGTTGCACACCGTTGGGTATCCACTAAGGTCAGATAAGCCCAAAAACTGAAAGCTGCACTGCACATGTGCAACTTAGTAAGCTGGTGAGGCACACACTGCTTTGAAAATGCAGGTCACAGTGGATAGTAGCCACTTTTGCAAGTCAAGCAGTGATGAGTGTTCTTCAGTCTAAGGGCAAAGACCTCATCAAATGATTTGATATTATGACTGCCATGGACAGTAACAGTATATTTAGGTTGACCAGATGTCCTGATTTTATAGGGACAGTCCCGATTTTTGGGTCTTTTTCTTATATAGGCTCCTATTACCTCCAACCCCTTGTCCCGATTTTTCACATTTGCTGTCTGGTCACCCTAAGTATATTGCGTAATCAGGCATTTGGTCAGATGTATTACAAAGCAGAGACTTACTGAGCTCTTATAACCAGATGGTCCTTACCTGAAGGGTAAGCATAATAGCCAGTTCCTCATAATAACAAGCTAGGAGTAAAATTACCCTGATATTTTAAAAACAGTATTCTGCAGAACAGTGAGAATACATTATGTATGATGTCATTTTGTAACCATGATGCTATCCCTTACTGTGCTAGTGGTCCGCATAGACTAATGTATAAAAGTGTTGAAACTAATTGAGTAAACTTTTAGAAGGTTACAGCAATTGAGAACTAGTGAAAGGACTGCATAAATATATTGTGTAACAAAGTCTCAAAGCTCGACTAAATATTGTAAATATTTAATCACCTAGCAAATCTCTATAAAAATTAACAGCCAACAAATATACAAAAAGCTCCAGTCCAGCAAAACAGTTAACTTCTTTGGAGCCTGAAAGAATACAATAACTAATCTCAGCTCTGAAACAAGTAATTTTTATGGATAGGTTCCAATTTATGATGTTATAAGGGTGATTGTTCTGTATAAAATCTGAGCACATTTGAAGTGGGTTTCAGTTTTTAGCTTCCACACACCACAAGTAGTTCCACCACAAGTTGAACTCAAGCAATAATAAATGATACTGGTCTTGAATAGCTAAAATGTGCATCTATCCCTTTTTTGATTCACATTATTTTCCAGACCTAAGATAATTTTTATATTTCTCTTCACACCATATGCTAATCTCCCCATTATAAATATACATTGTAGAAATTTACAAACCTCAAATTTTTCAGTGCTATTGATTGTGATCACATTTGTTCTCCACTGGTTTTGTAGCCCTCCTGCTTCTTGCCAGATGTTTTCAAAAGCACCATCAGAATGTGTTTGGAGTCCCACCATCAATGTTCCCCTCATTTGACCAATCCAATAGTAAAATGCAATCTAGGACAAAGACAAGTTCTGATTATTCCAGCAAATCACAATGACAAGAATATAATGAAAGGAAGGTGCAGTCCAAATACCTGGCAAATGTGTTTGCTATCAGTAGGGAAGAAAACTCTGCTCCTTAAAGTTGCAGGAGATGAGGCCACTTCAGAGGACAATAAGAGGAAATAGGCTATTTAAAAAAAGAAGAAGAATAAAATAGAAGGTTTAAGAACCAGTGGTATTCTAACAAATCTATAGAACATACCAGAAAAATTACATTATTTCGTAATTAGAAAAGGTAACTGAATGGAAATAACAGATAAATAATTACATTGAGGAGATTTATCTATAAGAGGACTTTTTCCAGGATATTTTTTGTGGTATACATTACAAACTATGTTAAAAGAATAAGCAGATATTCAATATTTTGTACTCTACTCACAGTTCAAGGTGAGGACCCAAGCCTTATTGACTGTACACTATGCAAACCCTGCTCTGAAGACAGAATTAATAACTCCCTCATGGGCTTTTCTATGATGTGTATCTGAGTGCTTCATAAACATTAATGAATTTATTTTTACCACACCCTTTTGAGCACAATCCATCCTGTCCATAGAATGAGGCAGGAGTTCTGTGTAAAAAATAGTTGTAATTAAAGACTGTATCAGGCATATGCACAACAGGGCCAAATTAAGGTTGCACAGATAACCTTAATTCCAACATTTCCTAACTTTTCAGTGCATGACTTATTTTACAACCATAATAATATTCTTTTAATGTGGTTTATTTTTGTGCACAATTTTCTAGGTTTGTAATCATGCGAATTCTCTCCCCTCCCCTTGTCTCCAGTCATCCAACCCCCATTCCTCCTCACATCCCTCATCCCCACTGGTTCCTAGTTCCAGTTTCCGTTCAGAGGCTTCTCATCTAATGTCAGTGTCTCCCCTCCCTTCCCTCCCTCCCCCAGCTCCTTGTTCCCATCTCTTTACCCAATCAGTCCCAGCATTTTCCCCACATCCTGGCTTTTCATTAGATCTGTCTCCCCTTCCCCACATCTCCTTTCTCCCACCCCACTGATTCCCAGATCAGCCTCCCTACCTGGCCAGTCCTAGTCTCCCCTCCCTAACTCCCAGTATCCCCCCAATCCCCAGTCCTAATGTTCCCCCAACCCCAGTACCCATTTTCCCTCTCCTCCTTACCAACAGCCTCCCGTTAGTGGCCATGTCATCCCCTCTACCCCCCTTTCCAATCAGGCTCTTGTCCCCTTTGCATTTGAATCAAGTAGCTTCCTCTGCCATACTTTCTGAGCCCAATAGGGAGCATCCATTGGCAGCACAGGAGACATCATCTTCTTGCTCTGTTCCCCTGCCTGGCCCAGCCTGCAGCAGCACAGAGCTGCAACTTTACAGAGAGTTCTGCTCAGTCCCAGGCTGACAGGCGCATGCCCACTGCAGATGGAATCTTTGGGCAATTTAGCTATAAAGCTCTAGCAAGATCACACGGAGCATGTGCAAACTATCATTTTTCAATAGCTCAGAAACTTGGCCAAATTTGGGCAGATTTTCATGGGAATGTCAAAAAGTACATCCTTGGTACAAAGGCCATCCCCCTGCCAAGTTTGAAGACCTTGCTCCAAAGCGTGGGGGAGTTGAGCAACTGAAAGAAAAAGCACCAGAATTTTTTTAACATGAGCAAAACAATCTATTTTCCCCTAGCCTTGTTCTCAGAAATAACTGAGTCCGTTTGGTTAAAATTTTCCATAAATGTTTAACCTGAGGCAGATGCCCAGCATGATAAGATTCAACCCAAACAGTTATAGTTTGGCAAAGTTATAAGCAACTGAAAACAGGGTCTTATAATGGGAAGTGTCAGGTAACCTTAATAGGAAGGGTAACCAGGCCTCTAGTAACAGAGCCTACAATCAATGGGAGTCCTTCCATTCATTTCAATGGGCTTTGGAGCAAGTCTGAAGTGAGGTTCGCCCAGCACTTATATAACTCTCAAATAACTGTTTCCTTAACTGTGTTCCAGAAAACCGCTTCCAACCTCAGTAATAAAATGGGTCACTTTTTAAAATGTGGGATGTTAGCTTAAGGACACAGAATGAGATTTTGTGGAAACCACTATATATATAAATATATATATTTGCCATCATCTTCCATAGGTTTCAATTTTGTTCTTTTAAAGTGAAGTAAGTAGAGAAAGTAAGGCTGACTCTTTTGAAGCCTGAGACTCTAGTAATCACTATGTTCTTATCGGTTTAATTAAAAACAATTTTAAAACAATAAAAAAAACTATATTTTCTTCTTTTTCCTTTCATACCATTAATTTTGCAGGTCTTTTAGGCTACATATTTTGATATGAACAGATTATAATTTATTTTAGAATGATCCATATCTTGCTTATAATTACTGTGCACTGAGCTTTTGCTGACTTCATACATTGATACAGCACATCTCTTAATATCCCAATTGATTTTCAAAATAGGCTTCCAAAACATCTCTCATATAAACAGATTGATTACTTGATTAATAAGTATAAAATTCCCGGGGACAGCCAAGATTAACTCAGAAAAAGATAATTAATCAAAAATTTTAAGTCATGATTATTGAATGGATTTCCTATTTCACGAATGAGGGAAATTGCCTGTAGACTGCACAGCTTAGATTTATTGATACAGTTCAAGATCATTAAGGAAATGGTGCTCAGGAATATGCTTAAAACAGTGCTGTAACAAGGGCAAGGTGAGTGAGGCACTTGCCTCGGGCGCGCAAAGCGGAGTGGCGTAGCTCTACTGCGATGGGCAGCACTTTGGCGGAAGCTCTACCACCGCCGCTTCTTCGGCTGCAGGTCCCTGAGTCCCTGTCGTAGGGAAGGACCTGCCGCCGAATTGCCCCCGCCGCTTCATTCATTCTTCGAGAGGGACTCGGGGACCCGCCGCCGAATTGCTGCCAAAGAATGAATGACGCGGTGTCAGCAATTCGGCGGCAGGTCCTTCCCTCCGACAGGGACTCAGGGACCCCCCTGCCGAATTGCTGCCAAAAAGCCTGGAGCCGGCCCTTGCCTCGGGCATAAATATTCCTTGTTATGGCTCTGGATTAAAATATATACATCTCAAGAGGATGCTCTGTGTTTGTGCTCCAGTGCAACCTTTGCTAAAATGGTAGTTTAATAGGGTCCCAACTGGAACTATACAGGCACTAGCCTTATTGGAGGCAGCGTGGAGGTGCATCATCCTATTGGTGCTTCCAAAGTAATTGGCCTCATCACAAATACAATATGTTCAGAATCACAAGCTCCACTGAAAGGTGACAATATTTGCTTCACCCAATGCAGAGCCAGCTCTACTGGCTGGTGCAGGGCAGTGACCTTGCTTTTGATCCATCCTTGATACCCCAAAGGTGGTGGTGTATCAAGTGCAGCAGGTGGAGCTAGATTCATGGAGTTCTGTGGATCACGGGTCTGTGGACCACAGGTTGATCAGGATATAGATCAAAAAAATGCCAGTACCCAGAATAATAATATGAATATCTGAAGAATAGGCCCATGCTTTCAGAAAATGCATGTAATTGTGTTTTTTGCACACCAAGTGACTAATTATATAACTAATTGCTCATTTGGAAGGGCCAAATAGACATATGCTATTGCCTACAATAGACCTAATATTTCAGAAACAATGTGATTATAAACAGACAACTAAACATCTCTGGACACAAAAGATTCTACCTCACACAACATAATTGCAAGCCTGTTGTTCAGTGCAATTCATCCAACAGAACATGAGTATTTTAAGTTGGTGAAATAAAACAGGTGGGAGTTCATAAAGACATGGTTATTCCTTTTTTAAAATATAGGGGACCCTTACCAGTTTTATTCCCATTGTGGTCAGAATGTGGAGATCCCATGTTGGTCAGGCCATTTCTCCTAGTCCATCCAGTCTGTAAGTCCTCACCATGCATCATATTGCACAGGTCAGTTTCAAAGTCACATGTTTCATAGGAAGAACCTAATCAAAGAGGCCTGTTTTCAGAAACTGTATGCAGTAAAGGTTTGACTCATTGAGCAAATATATAATGCAACCATACCCAGAGAAATAGATACAAATGAAATTATAAATTGTTAGTTAGTACTAAGGCTATGATTTAGTCACAGCAGTCACTGATTCCATGACTTTACCAGACCTCTGAATTCTTCGGCTGCACCTGTCAGTGGCTGAAGCTGGGGCAGGGGCTGCAGCCAGGGGAGTGTGCTTTTGCCCCACAGCTTGTACGATTATTTTTAGTAAAAGCTCATTTATTGCCCATGACCTGTCCATGACTTTTACTAAAAATAACCATGACAAAATCTTAGTCTTAATTATTACTTATAAAGCACCCAGAAATAGCCTAAATGACTAAAAAGACTTCCTAAATTGTAGACCAGACACAATGAGTAATAGCAATAAACAATGCAGAGGGAATAACAGGGAGGGGAGGATGATGGTTGCAAAAAAAGTCAATGTCTATCTCCTGGATGATCTCATGTCCTGTTTTACTACTGCAGATATAGTACAGACCCTTTTCCCACCACATATGAAGTCCCATATATATGCATTTTCACCATCTCTACAAATGTACAGGAAACTGTGGAGGCTAGCAAAATACTTTGAATGCATAAAAATTTTTCTTAAGAGATACTGCCAACATCATCAAGTTACCATTTACTTCAAATGCTTCAATACACACTATTATTCATGTCAGTACAGGGCTTTCTCATGCAGTAATGAAGATTAAACACTAGGAAATAACCATTTAACACAAATATTTTTATCTCCACTGTCTTTCTTGTCACTGTATTGAACCCTGGATTTTTAACAGCATGGTTATAACATTTATTAGGAAAGTATGAACCCAGTCCCAGAAATCTCCACAGGCCTAATCCTGAAAGTTACTGAATGCTTACTCAGGGGGTGTCATCTCATCAATGGATGGATAAGGCACTCAGCACCTTCCATGAATGGGCACTAAATTAGACTAATGCTCACTTCACTAGTTGGGGTGCCAGTTTGATGGGGCCATGAGTACCAGAGATGGGGTGGGGGAAGATCTCAACCGGGAGCAAGTATGACAGTGCTCCATGCAGTCCCCCCTGCTTTCCCCTCCTATTCTCTTTCACCGTGTGTTCAGGAGGAAGGGGCTGTTTCTTTCTCTTTTCCCCCTTCCTGCCGCCCAGCATGGGGAACAGGAGAGACATTGTATACTTCTTTCAGACGCTGGAGCATGCCCCATCCATCACTGCTGCCATTGTGCAGTGGGGTACTGGTGGGGTTTGGTGATTAGCTGCATAATGAGTGAAGCGGAGCAGCAACTCTGGGGTCACTGCCAGAGCAGAAGATATGTACCTGGCAGCTTAGGGGAACCTGAGAGCAAGCCGGTTCCTCTGAACAGCCCCAGCAGTGCCCTCTCAGAAGTGTTGAGGATAGTGGCTGCCAAGGCTAGCCCTGGAGCTCTAACTCGTATTACAGCTACCAAAGCACTTCTAGCTTCAGGGCCTAGTCACTGTGAATTGGGACCAGATGCTCCAGAGGATGCAGAAAGGGGAACAAGAGCAGCCACTGACAGGAGGAACCCAAGCCCCAGGGAGAAACAGCCTGCTGACCCCCCTGCTTTGGTGGGAGCTTCTGAGGCTGCCTTACACTCTGCTTCAGCTGGGGAGACTACGGGGGAGGAGGGAGGTGGAGGCACTTCTAGCCCCTCTGCAGTAGGGGCTCCCCATTTGGTGGTAATGCCTCTGGGAATTATGGATGGTATTCCCTCCTTATGGACAATCTGGAACACAGGGGCCATTGGTGAGATGTTACTGCCAGGATCCCATGGCCTCGTATCCACTGCTGAAGTGGCTGGTGCTGTCTCTGGCACAGTAGGGGAGCCCACCCCAGGTTAGAAGGGGACAGTCCTGTTCTCCACCCCTCCCTGCTTCAGCACCACCAGGATTCCCAATTGCTATTGATCCTGCTGTCTGCATGGTTTGCTGTCCCTCCTTCAATCCTGCACTGAACATAAGGATGTGTGAAGAAAGAATTCTGATAGCAAAAAAATGGTAAAGTCAGACTTCAGACTTCTGCCTGTACACCCTTCTGACATAGTTTGTTAGGGTTTCAATTCAAGGAGCAATTTTACTTGAACAAAATTATACCAATGGGATGCTCCGCCTCCTGCATAGCCCTTGAAAAGCTTAGTTCTGCATGAGAATCAGCACTGGTCAGGGAATCCAGACTTAGAGAAGTCACTCATTATCTTGGTGATTTTCTTTTTGTAGGAGGAACAGAAACAGACACTGTCTGGGAGCCCCATTAACAAGATAAAACATGAGAGGTCCTGATACCCATTTGGAATTGGATACTGCAGCGAGTATTTCTCATCACCCCTTTGAAAAATTGGCAGAATTGTGAGAATTATTATCCATCATTCTGGCAACCAAGAAAGCATGCCTCTGACAGCTGCAGGTTATCACTGGCCATCTAAATTTTGCATGCAGGGTTATGGCTCCTGGAAGTAATTTTAATATACACTAGCTGCAGCCACAATTGGTATTACCAGGCCTCATCACTATATTTGGCTGACCAAGGAAATGAGAGGGGACCTAAAGTTTTGGGATATGTTTTTGTCAGAATACAATGGGGTATCATTTTGGCATGCAGAGTGAACGCTGGATGTGGACTTGCAGGTCCACTTAGACACAGATGGTGGCATGGGCTTCCAAGTGTACCTCTGTCATGATGTTTGTCTCCTATAATACCCCCTTGGGGTGTGATGGGGCCCTGTACCCCCCCAACCTGCAGTCCTCAGAGTCAGGATGATACAGCTGTGGGAGACTCAGCCCTCTGGCTGAGTCCTGTGGAAGCCTACCCCTTCTGGGATATCAGAGGCCCACAAAAAGGAAAAAAGAAAACCAACAAACTGACAAGCACCCTTACCAGGCTTCCCTTCCTTCAAGGGGCCTCTCACAGGCTGTAGTCTACCTCAATGGCCAAAGATGAACCACTAACAATAGTACTAGAGTAACTATTCAGAGTCTGGCCAACCCTTCCCTTCAGATTGGTTGTGGTTGTGTGAACAATCCCTATTCTCAGCCATAGTATCCTCCAGGAGCTGAGGATGTGAAAGTGTGTGGTCCACTCAGGGCTGCAGCTAAGTCAGCTGAGCTTCCCCCAGCCCTGCCATATCTTGTAGGTGTGGTGAGGCAGGGCTGCTTGAGCTTCCAGCAGTTCATTAACCCTCACCTAACCAGTGCAGAGTTTGTATACCCTGTCACAACTTCCAAGGGAAATGGTGTGCTCAGAGGTGGCTGGATCATCCAGGGAATCACCAAAGACATCAGATTTCTGGGGGTTTTCCTCTATCTTAGGGTCCATCTTTATTTGGGTAACAGATTCCAGGATAAGTGAGTTCATTTCCAGAGTGAAAACATAAATTCCAAGACCAGAAAGGACCATTATGATCATCTAGCCTGACCTGTCCTTGGTGTTAATAATGGCCTGATCAATGCTCTGTCTCGTGTTCAGATTTGGAGAATTAGCAACACAGGCTGAAAGGACACAATAGTGATGCCTCATACCATGTGCAACCTTGATTACAGATTGCATTCCGGCTAGCATGACACTCCACTGCCACACGGACATTCCAAATTTACAAAGCAAGATTTTCAGAGAGTTTATGGATTTCAAGGTGTGCCAGGCCTACCTCACATATGGCCCATCCCAGAACTGCAAGTAATTCAGTTTGTGGTAGAGTTAGTTCATTGAGGCCTGGCTTCATCTACAATTGCAGGTCAAGAGTAAAGGGGTAAAAGGATTCCCCAATTTTTGCACTGAGTGTGTAGTTTGCAGATTACTAGAAAGTTGGCCATGTTCAAGGGGACCATAGGCAGACTGCAGAAAACCAATCATTATTCAGATAAAAAGAGATTTAGTCCTTAAATTCCCCAAGTTTGCAATAGTGTCAGTAAAGCAGTACCATTTACAGCAGTCTTCCTGGTGGTCTTTTTGAGGGCTTTCAGCTTGGAGGAAATAGTTTCTGGCTCAAAGAGCAATGAGTCTAACCAAGTGTTGCCACAGGAAACTTGCAATGGGATCAAGGAAAAGTCATCTTGATATTGTCAGTTAAAAGCAGATCAGATTTGTCATGGTACCAAAATTGTGCTGAATGAGAGTGGTGAAAAGGTTACTTGCCCCATGAAGGTATTAAAAGCAGTCATCCCTTTGGCTTCAGAGCCATTGTTTGTCCATCTTCACTCATTGATATATTTGCTTTCCATAACCAACTCTCTGCATAACTGTTCATGTACCCAAATATTTGGATGCTAATATCTAAATTGTATCATTAAATTTATTAATCTTAATAGGGTTATTGATGATTATGTCCTCTATGTATTGTATGACTTTTCAACCAACCTTTGTACTTTTGGATAATTTAAGCACTATACCCAGATGGGGGGACAGCTAGTTCAGTGGTTTGAGCACTGGCCCGCTAAACCCAGGGTTGTGAGCTCAATCCTTGAGGGGACCATTTGGGGAACTGGGGTAAAAAATCTGTTTGGGGATTAGTCCTGCTTTGAGCAGGGGGTTGGACTAGATGACCTCCTGAGGTCCCTTCCAACCCTAATAGTCTATGATTCTATTATATTTTATTTTGGGGGGAGTGATAGCTCAATGGTTTGAGCATTGGCCTGCTAAACCCAGGGTTGTGAGTTCAATCCTTGAGGGGGCCACTTAGGGATCTGGGGCAAAAATTGGTCCTGCTAGTGAAAGCAGGGGGCTGGACTCAATGACCTTTCAAGGTCCCTTCCAGTTCTAGGAGATTGGTATATCTCCAATTATTACCTATGTACAGACACTCTTTTCTTATCCTATGTATTATATAATTTTAAACATTAGCTTTAATAAAAAAAATTATTGGGCATATAAAGAGGCATCTGGCAAAAATCTGGCTCATATCTAGATTACATTCCCATGTTGGTTGCTTGCCTGAGGTATCAGAGGAGGTTGTGGGATCAGCTAGTGCCCCTCATCCACTCTATGGCAGGCTGTTTCCATTCCCAGCCGGTGATCATTATTCACTTAGGGGAGAATTACTTAGGCACAGCAAAAGGGCCTAGTTTGATCATTAGAATAAAGAGGGATTTCAGCCACATTTCATCTCTTTCCCCTCAAATAGTCTTGATCTGCTCACACCAAGACAAGTTTGGTGAGGAGTCGCCAGACCTGCCAAGATTGACCAGGCCAAGAAAGAAGTGAATTGAGAAACGGGTAAGTATATAAAAGTGACAAGGGGGTATAGTGATTTCCCATAAGGGAATTAAATTTAACAGCCCCCCAAAACTGTTGAGAGAGGATGGGGTATATCTATCCAACACAGGAGTAGGATATTTTCTTGGAGCACCTCAAGCAATGAGTGGATTCCTCTCTAGATGCCTGATGCAAGGGTGGGGGGCAAGAGATACCCAAGCTGATTGCTGTTGTCTCCTGCGATGAGTTCCAGTGTGGCTGATGCAATAAAAGTCTGATCTGAAGTCTCTTTAATGCAATGGGCTGCTTGGGCATTGGTCTCCAGCATGACACTGCACAGTGAGAGGGTATCTCCTACATCTCATGTAGCATGTGGTTCCCCTCATCTTGTCTCTTCTACCTCCAGCATGGAGGAAGGGAGTGGATCATGGCTGGCTTCAGTCAGAGTCCCGGAGAGGCTTTCATACCCACCCTCAGGGTTGTAGAAGCCAGGCCAGTGCTGCCAGTTTTGGTCCACAATGGAACAGCCCTGCTGGGTAATTTTTTGGGGGGGTGGGGGGAAAGGGGGGGGGCTAACCACCATTGGGTAATAGTTTTAAACACAGTTGCAGCCTCTGCATTCAACCATACTACGGTGTATGTCTCTCTTTCTGTGTCCACATCAACGCAACACAATGATTAGTTATGAGGTGCAAAAGAGGCAGCAGACAGCACTGGTTTAGGCATTTGTAGTGTAGATTAATGTATAGATTAGCTGAGCCAGCAGCTATTTTTTTGCTGCTGTTTTCATCTTTGGTAATGTGCTATATCTTTCAGTTGCTGAAAAGCATGTCAATAGTTCATTATCACAAACACTGCTGGAGCATAGTTGTATTATATGAAATAAACTGAATCACACTCAATCTTATCTCAGGAGATTTCCCATAGCTGAAAAACCAAATTAAAATGTCAACAAGTTAGAATAAGAAGCACAGTTTTTTTGTTTTAAATTAAAACTCCTGATCACTCATGATTATTTTTTAAAAGATCAGTTCTATTTATTTTCACAGAACATCTAACTTGAAAGTTGTCCAATGTAATTTGCTGGAAGATAAATTTATGCAGATAAAGTTACTGCTTGGGGAGCAGAGGGGAGGAGGATGAAATGTGTGGGTTGTTCTAGACACATTTTTCTCAGTGTTTGTTTTGCACAAAACAGTCTTTAAAGCCATCCCGAAGTTAAACAAATCGTCTAAATCCCAGAGAAACAAACTACAGTTCAAGTTCAACTGTGTCTATTTAATTTTGATAATCTTTCTAGAAACATGAGACACTGCATCACATGTTAAAGAATTTTTGATAAGAAGATACTGTCTCAACAAAGAAAGACACTTCCAGTGAAAATAATGTGTATATTTTTAATGGCTCCTTGAGTGCTTTTGGAGAGTTAAAAGTTTAGCCAACACACATACTTATATACTAATATATATATTATTTTCAAGAGTGCTATTTTGGGAATGCAATATTATTTTAAAAGAGCAGTTTTATCATTTTCCCCCAGTGAATATTTTGCAATAGAAACTCACAGCTTAAAGATGATTCTAAATACAATATATATACAATTTATCCCACTCTCTCTCTCTCAGGCACAAACACCTCAGATGTGAAAGAGAAAAGATGAGACCAAACTGGTGATAAAAGTATAATATTTGAGGTTCCAGTCCTACAATCTGATTCATGCAGATAAAACCCTTATTCCCATATAGAGACCAAATTAAATCAGTGGAGCTCTCCGTGGGCACAGGGGTCCATCCATTCACATCAGAGTGCAGTTCTGGGGCCTAAGCAAAAGACTAGCTCACACAAAAAACAGTGAATCTGAACAGCCCTGATGGTCAGTGGGCAATGATAGGGTTATAATTCAAAATCAGAATCCAGATCTGCATCTGAATTTTATGATTAACACGTGGGGCTTGTCTACACAGGGAACAGTCCAGAATAGCTCTTTTGTCCACATGGACACACTTATTCCATGTTAAAGTCCCTTTATGCAGTTTAGCTTAATCCACACAAAGGCACTTTTGGTGTGGAATAAGAGTGTCAGCACTGACAGCTAGTGAGGAATAAGTATTGCACTTTAAATTAAAAAACTAATTTAATTTGTGATAGCTTCTCCATGTAGACAAATCTGACCTAACTCCTCATATTCAGCAACAAAGAATCCTGTGGCACCTTATAGACTAACAGACGTTCTGCAGCATGAGCTTTCGTGGGTGAATACCCACTTCTTCAGATGCAAGTGGTGGAAATTTCCAGGGGCAGGTTTATATATGCAAGCAAGAAGCAAGCTAGAGATAATGAGGTTAGTTCAATCAGGGAGGATGAGGCCCTGTTCTGGCAGTTGAGGTGTGAAAACCAAGGGAGGAGAAACTGGTTCTGTAATTGGCAAGCCATTCACAGTCTTTGTTTAATCCTGAGCTGATGGTGTCAAATTTGCAGATGAACTGGAGCTCAGCAGTTTCTCTTTGAAGTCTGGTTCTGAAGTTTTTTTGCTGCAGGATGGCCACCTTAAGATCTGCTATTGTGTGGCCAGGGAGGTTGAAGTGTTCTCCTACAGGTTTTTGTATATTGCCATTCCTAATATCTGATTTGTGTCCATTTATCCTTTTCCTTAGAGACTGTCCAGTTTGGCCGATGTACATAGCAGAGGGGCATTGCTGGCATATGATGGCATATATTACATTGGTGGACGTGCAGGTGAATGAACCGGTGATGGTGTGGCTGATCTGGTTAGGTCCTGTGATGGTGTTACTGGTGTAGATATGTGGGCAGAGTTGGCATCGAGGTTTGTTGCATGGGTTGGTTCCTGAGCTAGAGTTACTATGGTGCGGTGTGCAGTTACTGGTGAGAAACGTCTGTCCTATCTCGGGGACTCTCTTTTTGCCCTGCCACCCCCACCAACATGATACAGTTCTGCGGCGATCTGGAAGCCTACTTTCGCCGTCTCCGACTCAAAGAATACTTTCAGGACAACACTGAACAGCGCACTGATACACAGTTACCCTCCCACCAACAGCACAAAAAGAAGAACTCCACATGGACTCCTCCTGAGGGTCGAAATGACAGTCTGGACCTATACATTGAATGCTTCCGCCGACGTGCACAGGCAGAAATTGTGGAAAAACAACATCGCTTGCCTCATAACCTAAGTCGTGCAGAACGCAATGCCATCCACAGCCTCAGAAACCATCCTGACATTATAATCAAAGAGGCTGATAAAGGAGGTGCTGTTGTCATCATGAACAGGTCTGACTACCAAAAGGAGGCCGCCAGACAACTCTCCAACACCAAATTCTACAGGCCACTGCCCTCAGATCCCACTGAGGAATACACTAAGGAACTGAACCATCTACTCAGGACACTCCCTACACTAACACCGGAACAAATCAACATACCCTTAGAGCCCCGACCAGGGCTATTCTATCTACTGCCCAAAATCCACAAACCTGGAAATCCTGGACGCCCCATCATCTCGGGCATTGGAACTCTCACTGAAGGACTGTCTGGATATGTGGACTCTCTACTGAGACCCTATGCCACCAGCACTCCCAGCTATCTCCGTGACACCACTGATTTCCTGAGGAAACTACAATGCATTGGTGACCTTCCAGAAAACACCATCCTGGCCACCATGGATGTAGAGGCTCTCTACACCAACATCCCACACGCTGATGGAATACAAGCTGTCAGGAACAGTATCCTGATGAGGCCACAGCACAACTTGTTGCTGAGCTCTGTGCCTTTATCCTCAGACACAACTATTTCAAATTTGATGACAATATATATCTCCAGATCAGTGGCACCGCTATGGGCACCCGCATGGCCCCACAATATGCCAATATTTTTATGGCTGACCTGGAACAACGCTTCCTCAGCTCCCGTCCACTCACGCCCCTTCTCTACCTACGCTACATTGATGACATCTTCATCATCTGGACCCATGGGAAAGAGACTCTGGAAAAATTTCACCACGATTTCAACAGCTTCCACCCCACCATCAACCTCAGCCTGGACCAATCTACACGTCCTAGACACTACGGTGCAAATAATTGATGGACACATTAACACCACCCTATACCGAAAACCTACCGACCGCTATGCCTACCTTCATGCCTCCAGCTTCCATCCGGGCACACCACAAGATCCATTGTCTACAGCCAAGCACTGAGGTACAACCGCATCTGCTCTAACCCCACAGACAGAGACCAACACCTACAAAATCTCCACCAAGCATTCTCAAAACTACAGTACCCACACGAGGAAATAAGGAGACAGATCAACAGAGCCAGACGTGTACCCAGAAGCCTCCTACTACAAGACAAACCCAAGAAAGAAACCAACAGGACTCCACTGGCCATCACATACAGTCCCCAGCTAAAACCCTCCAGCGCATCATCAGGGATCTACAACCCATCCTGGAGAATGATCCCACACTTTCACAGGCCTTGGGTGGCAGGCCAGTCCTCGCCCACAGACAACCTGCCAACCTGAAGCATATTCTCACCAGTAACTGCACACCGCACCATAGTAACTCTAGCTCAGGAACCAACCCATGCAACAAACCTCGATGCCAACTCTGCCCACATATCTACACCAGTAACACCATCACAGGACCTAACCAGATCAGCCACACCATCACCGGTTCATTCACCTGCACGTCCACCAATGTAATATATGCCATCATATGCCAGCAATGCCCCTCTGCTATGTACATCGGCCAAACTGGACAGTCTCTAAGGAAAAGGATAAATGGACACAAATCAGATATTAGGAATGGCAATATACAAAAACCTGTAGGAGAACACTTCAACCTCCCTGGCCACACAATAGCAGATCTTAAGGTGGCCATCCTGCAGCAAAAAAACTTCAGAACCAGACTTCAAAGAGAAACTGCTGAGCTCCAGTTCATCTGCAAATTTGACACCATCAGCTCAGGATTAAACAAAGACTGTGAATGGCTTGCCAATTACAGAACCAGTTTCTCCTCCCTTGGTTTTCACACCTCAACTGCCAGAACAGGGCCTCATCCTCCCTGATTGAACTAACCTCATTATCTCTAGCTTGCTTCTTGCTTGCATATATAAACCTGCCCCTGGAAATTTCCACCACTTGCATCTGAAGAAGTGGGTATTCACCCACGAAAGCTCATGCTGCAGAACGTCTGTTAGTCTATAAGGTGCCACAGGATTCTTTGTTGCTTTTACAGATCCAGACTAACACGGCTACCCCTCTGATACTTGTCCTCATATTCAGATGCTCCCAAACTCTGTTTGAAATCCAGATTTCCAATTTTGTGGTGCTCCCATCTCTAATTTAAATTCAAGTCTGTTTCCCTTTTAGATCTGTTTCCTGCCTCCGGTGATATAATTTTTATAGAAGAGTCTTTTGGGGTCTCTTATTCCCTCTCCTGCTTTCACATGAATGATTCTCCTGTAGCACAATTATGAATGGGCCTGAACAAGAGTGTGTAAAGAACTGCCATAGAAATTAACAAAAAGGCATGTTTTCTTGTACATTCTGCCAATGTAGCAGAGAGTGTATTTCAGTGACCTATCTGCCTGGAGGAAATATTCTTCTGTAGAGGAAACAACAGCCAGGGACCATATATACTACATACTCAAACTGAGCTTTTCAGGTATAGCTGGACATAACATACAAACATCCCTTGTGTTCAAACTGCTATTATGTTGAAACTTGCCAAGATACATGCTTGGCACTGCATTTGTGAGGGGGTTCAGTGCACTTAATTTTCTGCCTGGTAATTCATAATCCTGTCTACTGTAACATGATACTGCATACAGAATGCTTAACCCACTTCTATCTTCCTGCTCAACCAAACCAAAGGTTATGTTTGCAGGATACACATTTCTAAGCCTGTAACCTGCTAACGTGAACATCTGTTTTCTGGAGCTACTGCCACAAGGTAGTCTCCAGGTTCTACCAGAGACATTTAAGTTTTTAAGTTAAAAATCACAAAATTCAGGAAATCCAAACTCCTTCTTGTGCTCCAGGAATAGGGTTCTCAGGGAACAGGACTCTTGTGCTGGGCATTGTTATGTGTATGTTGCAATGTAGCTTAATGTTATAGCAAAGGTAAATGTCAGCTGTAAATTCAGTTCAGCTAGGTAAGTGCAGCCAGCTTGAGTGGACTCAGATTATCTGGATGGCTGTTTTAGGGCTACTTGACCACAGCCACATTCAGAAACATTGATGACATCTCAAGTTATTAAGCCAAAGCTATAAATTCATAACTTTTGTTGTATTTGTTTGCTCACTTAGTACTTTGTGTGAGCTCTAGCTGTGTTACTTTGATCACTATTCTTGTACCGAAACAAAACTGAAACATTTATTACTGAACTGTCATTGACCTGCAACAAAGATTTTTACCAAAATTCTTTCACAAAATTATTTTTAGAACAGACCTGAATTCCAGGGGGAAAGTTTGTATCTAGCTAACATTTAATACATTTTGACTATAATAAGCGGTTATGAATTAAAGGAAAGCAGGGTTGGGTGGAAGTTTCATCTAGTGACGTACCTGGAATAAGAAAAATCCATTAAAGATATACAGATTTGGATATAAATTGAAATTTAAGCAGGAAACATTTGAGTAAAAGAAAAAAAAAATAGATGAACTACAATTCCATGAAGTTTCATCCAAAATGAAATTCTGTGCCCTTCTGTTCACTGCTAGTTATTTTATAAGTAAAGCTATCTAACTGTACTACAAAAAACTTTGCTTAACTTCTGATGAAGCCCACCGAGAGCTACTTACAACGTTTTTCATCACTGCTGTCTTGGCGCTGGTTGTTGAAATTGCACGCTTCCTTTGGTGGAACCGAGGATCCATTGGCACATCGGAAGTCATGTCCTGTGGATGACTGAACAAGTAGAAGAGTGAGAGGACACCAAAAACAACAGAAGCTGACTTTGTTCATTGGATATGCTACCATCCAGGCTTCCACTTTGAAGAGAACTATTGCAGCAATCTAGTTCTGGCCAAGAAGTGTTCATAAAAAGCCATGCTTACACATGTTGCTTTAAAACTTTATTTTCTAGAGTTGCACGTGTTAGGAGTTTGATACTCTAACGAAATATGGTCTGTGTGAGGAAGTTACATTTGAGCCATATATCAGTGTTTCCTTGGAAAATATGTAACTAAATTGCATCACTTCTTTTATGACTAGCAGGCTTGTTTTGTTGAATTACTATGCAAGCCAAGTGTATATCATTAACTCATTGATTGGTATTATTGCCCGATGACTGGCAAAAATGTCAGATAAGTAAACAACAGAGGCACACATAGTATAATCAGACAGTTAGCAATATTCTTGAAGCCTTTTGTGCCTTTTCTTGAAGTAATCTGGCAGCAATGTTTAAGTATAAGTAATTTATGAAGAGCATTATGCATGAACTGTAGAGATGTAGCAAATAAATTCAGCATTGATTTTAATATCAAAGCGATGACAAGTGACTGATCTATGGAGAATGAGAATTTGTATACCGTATCCACCTATCATGCAGTAACCTGAGGCATGCTTGTATATGGGCTCAAATAATTATGTCAACTGAACTACTTTGGGGTTGTTTTGATTTTGGCCTTCTCTTTGTGAATCATTTCTAATTTGAGCAAAAATACTGGATATTCACAGGTATTCTCCAGATAGCTCATTTGAACAAATGTGAGCCTACAGGTTGTTGCACATACTATTCACTTTGGCTGCTTATTATGCATGACATTTATTTGGTCGCCTTAGTCACATGGCAGCTTTATAAACAGAAGAAGTCCAATTAACCCCGTTGCTGTTGCTAGCTGATTTGTTCTCATAGATCACTGTTCACTCTGGCAGAAGTCACCAAGCTTAAAAAATAAAATTCAAGTCATTCATAGCCAAAGCCAAAAATTGCCTTTACACACTCTAGAGCCTTTGAAGAACAGCACTGATTGAGGAATCGACTGTCTTTAATCTGTGTAAAGTTTTAACATAAGAATAGTGGTATCGAGTTTGATGGTGGGGCAGATGTTCAGTCACTTGGAGAGCACAGATAATTCAGCTCCAGTTAGGGGTATTCTCACCTCAGAAAAAGAGCTCTGTGTAAGCTCGAAAGCTTGTCTCTCTCACCAACGGGAGTTGGTTCAATAAAAGATATTACCTCATCCACCTTGTCTCTAAGTTTTTACATACACATTCATTGTTGTGTGGACCACCTTCCTTCCCACTGGTAACCCAGTAATACCTTTGTGGTGATGTTTATATGCAATGGTGTATATGAAAACGTAAGACTAGGAAAAAAGTTAATGCAAAGGGACGGGGGCGGGAAGAGTTAAATGTGATCTAGCACCTAGAAGCAAGGAGAACCAGAAGTAAAGGACCAGCCAGCTCCTTGGCCAAACAGCAGTGCCCTGCAGGCCTCAGTTTAATAACTCTTTACTAGTCAGAAATAAAGACCTAGCTGAACTGCTTTACAAATGGTCAGGATTATAGCTAAGGGGTGGTCTTCAGATCGCTGTGTCCCAACAGGTTTATAACATTCTACATGAAGGTTTATCTCTTTATCTTCTCAGTATTTAATCTCAGTTGCTAAGCCATAGTGTGCTGTCACTGGAGATAGAACTATTTTCAGCAGGTAACATACAACATACTGTCTTAAGTACTCATCATTTAAGTGAGTCATGTAGTTGTATAATGTATTCAACATAATTCAGCATAATAACCTGACATCCTAAATGACAAAATGCCAGGGGGATTTGTTCTGCCAAACAACAAAATTATTTTCACATTGAAAAAATCTTTTACCACTTCACAGGCCATTTTTTTCCCCAAATGGGCAACCCAAGCAGACCAGGATGTTGGAATATTAGTGGCCATGAGGGGGAATACAATAAGTAATCATAATAACATATCCGGTTTTCAACAAACATTGAAAAAAACAAAGCAAGAGCCCAAGATGGTTGTCATCACAACCTACGTATAGTGTTACTAGTTGAACAACCATGTCACTGCCCCTCAATGACCTCCCACTTTTGGAACTCGCCCTCTGAAAAGGCTCACTATGTTAAGTGAGCTTAACTCCCATGCTAAATTTTCAGCAAGAAACAAGAAAGGTGTAACACTAATATTGCCAACCTCAGCTGTTCTAAACCCATAAGATTGACTTTAATTAAAAAAACAGATCAAACCAACAAAAACAAACCACGATTTCAAAAAATAATAAATTAGGGGGGGGGTTATTTGCCTTCTGTTTTGTGAGTCTTTAATGGTCACATTTTCAAGATTTTCTCTGCAATCATGAGGGCTGGAAGATTCTCATGGAGAAGCCCCCAGGAATTGGGGCTTTAAGATAAATATATATCATAAAAAAGATGAATGTTGGCAACACTAACAGTTTGTGCCACTGTCCCCTGCAATCACACTTATTTATCTACAACTTTCAGACATTGGTACTTGAAGCACTTCCACGGCTAGAAACTCTCATAACAAAAGGAAACCCTTTGAAACAATTCAGAACTCCTTACTTACAATGTCCTCCTTCTCCTGAATACATACCTCATGCAGTAGACAGAGAGAAATCATGTATAAAATCAATCCTAAACCCAAAACTAACACTTAATTCTGCAGATTTCAGGTTCTTTCAAATACAGGTCAGTCTATTCCCACCTGAAACCACATAAACTCTATTACATACCCACCAAATTTGAACCAGGGGAAGTGACACCAGAAGAAAACCATACATGGCTTCATACTCTAGCCTGCAAGCAAACATCACCTATTCTGTGCTCTGCCTGCCAGGGAAATAGTCGCCCTTTTTCTGGGGGCATTCCATTTATTGTGACAGAATTAAAACAATCACAAAACCCCAGCAAGGATATCTTTATCCACGGTTTCTCCTTCACAAACTTCCAATTGCAGTGAGCAAATATGAGCTAAAAATACCCGAAAACAAAATGGAAAATATTTTCCCCAACTATTTAGGCAAGAAAACTCTTTAATGTGTTTTTGATCCCCCAACTGTTCTGGGAAAAGCCAACAGAGGATAACTATAATTGCAGACACAACATTTATTATTTTTCTCTTTTGTTATTTGAATGATCTGTAAAGTTTTAAAGCAAAGAAAATAATTTAAATTTTTCTGCCCAGAGATATTTGTATATTTTTGATTTGGAAAAGGTCCTTTTAGGGTGCAATACTTCCTGCAGAATATGCTGGAAGTGAAATTAATATTGAAATCTTTTGAGGAAATAAATAAATAAGGTCCACTAAAATAAAGAGGTTATATTTTCTTCAGCATAATATCTTAGAAACAAAGTTCAAGGTTCTACTCCTATATCTATCTATCTGTATATCTATATATGAAGACAGACATCTAGCCAGAATGCAATTGCCAGCCCACATACAGCTAACCATTGTAAAATGAAGATCCTCCTTGGAATTACCACACAGTATATCACTATAATTACAGAACTTTGATCCAGAGGCACAAATCCTACAAAGAAAAAGAGCCAATGTTATCTATCTTCTGGTGATACAAATCACTACAATGAGGAATGTCAGGACCATATTTTCATAAATGTAAGAAATCTAACCTTGGGGGACAGAATATAGTGCTAAAATCTTAGACACTGCCTGAAGGCAAACAGTTGTACAAATGCAAATTTGTATTGTTGCAATGATGGAAATCTAGCACTGGGGGTAGATATTCATTATTATAATTAGGTTTGAAATCTGCCTGAAGGCAGTTTCTAGTTGCTCTGGTCCAGGTCCATACAATTTGTCACTCTCCCTCTGTTCTCTTTTAGCACTATGCCTCCAAGCAGTACTATTTATCTTTTTTGTAAATAGTTGAGTGATTTAATAGCAGTGAATGAACTTGAAGGCTTATTAAAATATGTATCAGACCTTCTTGATGCATAATAGCAGCCAAATTCTCACAAGGATTAGACGTTCAGCTACACCACAAAAAGTTCAGGTTCTTATCCATACTACTTTGCTTTCCAGCCCCCTGCCCCATCACCCCAAAGTATCTGATCTGATCCCTGCTTTCCTTTTCCCCCCACTCAGTAGCCCCATCCCCCCATTCCCCTCATCTCTGATCAGCAAAGATGTTCCCACACTATTTCCAAAAGCAGGCTGCCACTCAAACTCATAGATACCTTTCTCAAATGAAGGACTTCTCTCTCTCCCTGCAGCCAACTGCATCTTTTGGTGATATTCCCCAGGTGGTCTTCCTCCACTACTGAATGCAATCTACTCAAGAAGACTCTTGTACACATCAGGGAAAGCATGTGCAGAAGGCTGTGCATATTTTCATTTTTTCTTTCTTATCTCATCCCTTTTATAAAGAAGGTTCATGTTAGGCTAGAAACCAGCAAGAAGCAGCAATCTGAGACTGGTCATAATTGATCAGAACCAGTTCAGAAGAGCTACTTGAACATTTTCCATTAATTTATATAGTATGATGAAAAATAGTCTTTGGTTCAAATAGAAGTTGCAGTGAAAAATGCCCTCCTAAAGGATTTTATGTGGGCTTTTGCCAGTTTTTTGTGTGCGCGCACGTGCGCACTTTGGGCCTTTTATTTTTATAATGAAAATCTGAAAAATTGCAAACGAGTCTTTTGACCCAAAAAAGGGGGGTTTGTTGAAGATTTTTGTGGGTGTGAAATTTTTTTCACCATCAGCTCTACAATCTCAGCCATCCCTGTATGTGGCATAGCCCCAGAGAATGCACATTTTCCCACGGCTCTGAGAATGTGCACACGCAGAGAAAAAGTCATTCTGAAAGTGAAGCCTTATAAAGAAGGAGCTGCAAAAGAGCAAAGACAAAGCACGGCACTGCAAAATCTCTGGGTATAGAAAGAGAGAACTAGAGGCCTGGAAAATGGGGATGAAAGGAGGTATAAAGAATGGACCATCCTCACGTGCCCCGGTGTGGCCCTGCCTTAATTTTCCCCAATTGGGGCAGCAGTGGGTTCACTTTAACAGCACAGAGCAATGAGAAACCAACATATGTAACAAAATAGCATATCCCCATTTCATAAGGTTTCAGGGCAGGAGCAATTACAACAAGCAGCTCAGAAGGTCCTCATCTCAGGACCCTGGTTCCGAGCTCCCTAACTTAAAGGTCACAAAACAAGTGTGGGTCAGGTTAGGCTAAACTCCCACAGCCTGGGAGAGAAACCACCACCCGCTGAAGCCAGGATGGCTTCTACTCCCCTCTCTTTCTGTCCCAGCTTTCTGCTCCTGTTTAAATTGCCCTGTCCTAGAGCAGGGTAGGGCCTCCTTGATTACACTCCAGGCTGTCCTTGCCATAGGTTCCAGCCAGTCCCTTAGGATATGTCTACTCAGCAGCTGGGAGGTGTAATTCCCAGCATGGGTAAACATGTATACACTAGCTGTGCTCGAGCTAGCACTGAAAAATAGCAGTGTGCCCATGGCGGCATGGGCAGCAGCTTGAGCTAGCTACTATCCCTCCTGCCTCCTGGGTAGGTACTCGGGCTGGTAGCCCAAGCCACCACCACCTGTGCCACAACAGTCACGCTGCTATTTTTAGGTGCTAGCTCAAACAGAGCTAGTGCATGTATGTCTGCCCACACTCCCAGTTGTTGCGTAGGTATACCCTTGAAGTGGATAACATACTCCTTTCCAGGGGTATTAGAAAGAGATTGAAGTCCTGCACATGAAATAAATGGGGAGCCAGAAGGAGAGGGGGTGAAAGAAGATTCCTTGAAGGAAACAGAAATATTTTGCCTTGAAACCAGAAGCAAAGATACGAACAAGCTGTGTGAACAGAGCAAGTGAACCAAGAAAAACACCTGAAAAAGTTACATTGTTTAACTGAAAGTGGTTTTGTGATGGTTCTCTGAGTACCCAGGGCTCTGAGTCACCTTGTTAACCCCCTGCCATCAGTGTGAGAGATTCTTGCTTGTGCTTAGTTGAGTGTCAGCTCCCTAACACCACCAGCCTGTTAGTCCAGAGGAGAGAGCTTGAGTGGCTCTGTCAGCCCCTTCCTTTGCAAGTTAACAAATAGGTGCACCCCAAGTCCCTTTGAAGCATTCTCTTGAGGTATTCAGCCTCTGACCCTGGCATTCACAGAAATATCAGGCCTGTTGGCCCCAAAGGACCAGCTTGTACGATTCAGCTCAGGACCAGCACTTTGCTTAACACGTAGCACTGAGATATATTCTTGTTTTCCCTATGAATAAGGATACATCAAAGGTTAGAGATTCAGGAGATAGTGAGTAAGGATATGGGGAAACAAATGGTTACATATCAATAAAAACCATAACATGCTTTCCAGAGATTAAACGTAACTATCAGGTTAGCTCCTGTCTAAAAAAATTTATCTCACTCAAAGTCTTTTTTCAGTGTTTTCAACCAAGGTTGGCTGAGAGACCATCTTCATGAATGTAAACCCACTGCCAATTTATTTACATTTGGTTCAGAGTGAGGGGGAGTCTTCTTGGCCTCCCACATATAGCCCCAAAGTTCATTGTCAATACTCAGACAGGATAATCACCCATGGTTTGTTTTTCTTGTTGACTTCACATTTCGTCATTAATATTAGACTTTGTGTGTAAATAAGGTATTCACTGTGTTAGCTTCCAATGATTAATTTACATTCCAACTGAGAGAAACATTTCTTACCTCTGGTTTGGAGGAAAGCCTGTTTTTCACCTCTGCTGGTGACTAATGCGTTGATACAGACTTTAACAACATTTTTAGTATACATACACATAACTTCTTACATAATATTGTTGTGAAATATACGTATAGTTACTAAGGACCAGTGTGACCTGGCTCTCATTTAATACCTCATATGTTTTTCTTTAGTAAACCAGAATGTACATATCAGAATCAAGATATTCCCGTAACCCCCTTGCCAGTTGCCATTAAGGGGTACTTGGGTCACAGGTTTTAAACTGATTTAGTTAAACCAGTGTAAAAGTGCTGTGTGTACACTATTATTTTGGTTTAAAATCAGGCTTAGCTTTAATCAATTCCTAATTCACTTAAACTAAATTCAAATAAGCCTGCTTTAAAACAAATTGAGAGTGTCCATGAAGCTTTTTCCACTGGCTTAACTGAATCGGTTTAAAAATCACACGTTAACTTAAACTGGTGCAACTTTTTTGCATATAAAAGTCCTATTGTCAAGAGATCCCACACTTGAAGATTCAAACAGGCTTTGACATGAGTCTGGAGGGTAGGAGGAAATGCATATTATACCTATTTTTCATGTTACAAGATGCAAAGTAATCTATTTATAATATAATGCATCACGTTATTAGTCATTCTCATTAAATTTTTATGGATCCAGGTACTGCCAACAAGTTAAATAGGAACATAAACCTGTAACATTAGCTTCATCGTCTGAAAACAATATTAGGCCTCTGCTGGCAGCACAGTTTCCTTGCTGGGAAAATTCTTCCCCAAGGGGAAATGTGGTTATAGCTTCTAAGGACTGAAAATTTCCTTAAATATAATATGACCCTTGAATGCTAAAGCTACAATGCCATGAGTTTGCAAAGTATCATAGCAGCAGTGTATATCCCTTTAATACACAATCCCATTTGGCTCTATGCTTATTCAATTTTTATATACATCATGAACTTTAATATTGCTAACCTTCCAAGTGTGCTTACACAGGAACAATTTTATCTTGTAGCTAAAAAAATAAAACCCCACCAAAATAAATTATATATCCCAAATTTCACAGTTACTGAAATGAGAAGTAGGAGTTGAGGTCGATATCCCAGAAATGCATTATGCATATGATTATATGATTTCTCCAAATTCTAATTGCCAAATTCAAACTGAACTACGTTAATGAAAAAAACAAGCAGTTGCCGTAACCCTTGACTTGATCTATATTTAATGAGTATTGACAGGCTTCTTTATATTTATGTGGAAGGCAATAATTGCCCTCCATCTCCTCCCAGTTAAATGGAACTAATTCAATTGTTAGATTACAAATGTAAAACACTAAGCTATAAATACATTGGGTTGAAATGGACCCTGGGCAAATTTCCTCCCCAATTGCTAATAAGAGCTAATAGAATCAATTTGAAGTGGAGTTAAATCCAATATATAAACTAGTGCATGACATGGTATAAACACTACACTGAAAATTAATGTACCTTTATATGTTGGTAATGTGTGGTATTACAATTGATATGATGAGTTATGCTGATTTCATACTTTCATATCCAGCACAATCGACCTGATCTTGTGAGGTGCTGAGCACCCTCAACTCTCTTTGAAGTCAATGGATGTTTAAAGCAGAACACCTTGCAGAATCAGGTCCTGTAATAGCATTGGCCCTAACATTTGCCATAGATCACCACCAATATTGATCCATTAAAATACCATATGGTACATGAAACAAGTGTGTAAAGTACCCAGTTGCAGTTATAGCCTTGACATTTAACATGTTTCTTACTCATTCCCACCCCCACCCCCCAAAAAAAGGTCAATTTCCAAATGTGCTGCTGCAAATTTTGCAGCCTTCTAACAGCTAGAGAGACAAACAAAGCCCTGCACAAACGGCTCCTTGGTAAACTAAATTGAGAGAGCTGACCCAAACCACTAGAGCATCATAGATTTTGACTAGGTAACATTGCAATAAAATACTAAGCAGCACAAGGGATGTCCTTATAATGAGAATATATAGTGTTCAACAGAAGATGAGAAAGACTGATGGAAATAAGAACAAAACCTAAGGAAGGAAATACAAAACATTAATCTGCCCTTCCATCTCTAACATGTGCTATAATTCACATATTCACCTCAAGACTTTATCAGTAGAAAAAGGCCTTGAACAATACAGTCATCTTGTCCATTTCCCTCTGTCAATGCAAAGTATTGCCTGGGCCCAGCAGGGGCAGGATCACTGGGAGCACCGAAGAGACCCTGCTCTCAGTTCAAGTGCCTGGTCCCAACACAGCCTGCAGCAGCAGCCCAGAGATGTGATTGCAGAGGAAGTCCTGCTCAGTCTCAGGCTAGAGCATGCCTGGTGTGAATGGTATCTTCCAGGAATTTAGCTGCTAAAATCTAAGTCTCTACTGAGCATGTGAGAACTTCAATTTTCAAAGGCTTATTACTTTACCAAATTTGAGTGGATTTTCAAGACAGGGAAAGTTATCTCTCTGACACAAAAAACAACCCCCTGCCAAATTTTAAGTCCATTTTCCAAAAGAGCTCTTCAAAAAATTAAAATAAATAAATAAAAAGGACACTAGCATTTTTTTTAATATGGACAAAACAACATATATTTCCCTAATTTTATTCTCAGAAATGGCTGAACCATTTTGGCTGATTTTTTTAAAAAAAGGCCTAATACAGAGATGGAAAATTTCAGCCTGAACAGTTAAAGTTTGGTAAATTTATAAGCAACAGAAAACCTGGTCTTATAATGGGAACTGTCAGACAGCCGTAATAATACATTGTGTTTCCAGCCCTGCCTCTAATATTTTCCTCCTGTCTACCAGAGAATCACAACTATTTAATAATTTGTTCAGCATAAATATATAACAAAGATATTAATGTAGCACCTCATTTTAAAATATCCATGATTGTTTTCAAGACAATACATGTAGGCTGTAATTTTTGAAATACAGATAAGAACCTACATATTTTTAGTGTACCATTTTTATTTCTCCTGACTTTCTAGAAGCAAACATTCATTTTTTCCATGAAATTGAGCCAAGACATTTTCAAGAAGTTTCTTTTAGCTGGATTTAAATATTTTATATATTTTAGTTCTGTGATTCATATAAATGCTGAAAGGATAGATGATGCATGAAATATGAAGATGCAAAATGAGGACTTGTAATAAAAAGTTCCCATTTTATTTATCATTTTTCTGGTTCTTTATTAAAATCCCCCCCAAATTTAAAGGATTTGAGTTGTTAAAACAACCCTATTTCTTGTGTCAGTGTGAAAACAAGTCAATTGAATTCCATTATGTAAATATCTTACTGATTTAAAATGGAGATGACAAATGCTCATTAAGGGATTCCTTAGAATATGTTTTATTGATCAGACAGATAATAAGTGTTACATTATGGTTTACAATATGAAAGCCTACTAAAGCCAAGAGACATGCTGGAATCCTCCCAAACTAAGCTGGAGGCCTCCTCGCCCTACCTCTGTCTGCTCCATCCCCATCACCCACACCCCACCCCACCCAAGATCACTGTAAATGGAGTTTCACTAGCAAGATTGGCTGGCGACAAACCATCTCCTTTTAACCGTAAGAACAGTGTCATGGCTTTCTTTCACTCCTGGTGTTTGGGATAATGTCAGTAGTGGTGTTCATATGTGGGGGATGGGACAGGGCAATGGTGGTGCAGCCCAGGAAGGCTTTATTCTCAGTAAGGGAGCAGATATAGAAATACTGGAAGTCAGGGATTCTCCCTACAGTCTATTCCCCCACCTTATCCATAACCTGAAAGAGGAGGAACGGACAACCAATGGAATAAAAGGCTGTATTCTAAAGAGATACAGCTTACAGGGAGGTTTCATTACAGTAAATACTCACTGAAATATGTTGAAGCTAAATTGGAAGAGATTTCTGCTCCACTTCCCTATAGCTCTAGTACTAGAAACATACATAAAGCCTAAGTAATCAAAATGTTGAGTCCTTTGCAGGAGTTTAGGAAAGAAAAATGTCACCATTGTGCTGTTTTGACAACTGTTAAAATTACAATCTATTATTTTATGTTCTCAGGAATTTCCTGGTCCTGCTTGCATGCTAGGGGCTCTGTAGGGAAGCCTCCAATTTGGGTCTAGCAGCAGTCAGTTTGCAACCAGCCAGTCAGCCCAGAGTAAGGTGGGAGGAGTTGAGCCTCTCTGCTTTAGGGAGCAGCTTGTGGGTTATCATTCTGAATTCTAAGAAATAAAGTAGAGAAACGCTGCAACCTTCTAGAAATTCTGTTTTATCTTCTCCTCGGTGTATATGCTGTGACCATAACACCCACAACCAAGGAGCATGCTCCTATTCCAACCTATAGATAATTTTTGAAATACAGATAAGAACCTACATATTTTTAGTGTACCGTTCCCATATAGATGGGAACATTAGTTGCTGTCCCTCCATGAGCCCTCTGCAAAGATTTCCAACCACTTAATCCATATAATCATGGCCCCCAAGACCCCCAATGAGGCTTCGCTGGGCACAGGACTCTGCAGTGGTGGATCCAGTTGCAGGATGGAGACCTTAGTAACAAGATGTTTGTTTTTGTAAGTCACCTATACAGTACTTCCTATAACATTTTGGACTCATGTGTGCATGGGCGGCACGCCCTGCCCCTTCTGCCCAAGCCGCCCCTTCAAAAGACATTATAGCCTTCAAGGACATAATTGTGAACAAGGACTCACTGTAGTACCACCTTGTGCTATAAAATTGTATTGGAGAAAGCATACATGTAGTTTCAGAATTGTACAAAATCAGTACATCTGGAAGAATTAGGATGGAAGCTAAAGCTTACATATTGAATTGTATGAAATGGGGAGTGTATCGATAATCTGAAAAAAAATTAAAAGAATCAGTGTCAACTTCTGCTGTCTTAAACTAGCTTTGCCTACAAGTTTGGTTATGCGTGTTAACATAATTCAGTGCTGTGCACTCTGTCCTGTCCTTCCCTCCCTTCTGAAGTTATTGCCGGGTGTTCTGCTTCCCAATGATTGTCTTAATAGCTTTCTGAAAAAATAGTTCTTATTTTATGATGAAAAAGTCACTTCCCTCTCCTGTTTACTTTTACCCCTCGGGTTACATGTTAATCAGCATTATCTTGTCTCTTTTCATCAGATAGTGTCACTTGCCTAGGTGTGAGAGAGGAACTAGCTTGGGCTTTGTACAGAAAAGAAATGGTGCTCCTTTCCCCACAAAATGTTTACCTATTTCAAGGACTTTCATATAATGTTAAACAACCTCTCCCCTTTACTGGATATCTCTGGAATAGAATTATATACACATCAGTTTTGATTTAAAATAAAATAAATTAGCCTGTCTTATATATGACAAATAAACTGTATCATCTCTGCAAAAATGTGTCCCATAAAAATGTTTGGCATTTCTGTAGCCATGTACCGGTACCTGGAATGAAATCAGGAACAAAAGTAGTGCCTATGTACAGTAGCCACTTTTCAAGTTAAACAAGTAATATTTAAGGCCATTTTGTCTTTCTTAAAATCAGTATGGAATATTAAGGAATAATTATTAGTTAAAAGTCTTGATTTCAAATTATTTTTATGTTATACCACTATAAAAAGGCATGTAAAATTTGTAAGAGATTAAAAATACTTCATATAGGTGCTGTTATTTAGCCAGTTTCTGTAATGCCCTTTAATCTCAACATCCAAAACAATTAAATGAGAGGGTATGAAGCCCAATCTAAACACACTAGTTCATTAATGTGGAATGTAATAAATTCTCACAGCCACTTAAAAAATACTAGCCAATAGAACATGACTTCTCTTTAGTTCAGATACTCAACTGTGCTATGGCTTACTTTTACTTTGCACTCTTAGGGATGTTTGCATGCTACCTGGCTAATTGGCCATGGCAGGATCACCCTGAATCATAGAATCATAGAATCTCAGGGTTCGAAGGGACCTCAGGAGGTCATCTAGTCCAACCCCCTGCTCAAAGCAGGACCAAACCCAACTAAATCATCCCAGCCAGGGCTTTGTCAAGCCTGACCTTAAAAACCTCTAAGGAAGGAGATTCCACCACCTCCCTACGTAACCCATTCCAGTGCTTCACCACCCTACTAGTGAAAAAGTTTTTCCTAATGTCCAACCTAAACCTCCCCCTCTGCAATTTGAGACTATTACTCCTTGTTCTGTCATCTTCTACCACTGAGAACAGTCTAGATCCATCCTCTTTGGAACCCCCTTTCAGGTAGTTGAAAGCAGCTATCAAATCCTCCCTCATTCTTCTCTTCTGCAGACTAAACAATCCCAGTTCCCTCAGCCTCTCCTCATAAATCATGTGCTCTAGCCCCCTAATCATTTTTGTTGCCCTCCACTGGACTCTTTCCAATTTTTCCTCAAATGTACAATATTTATATTCCAATTGATTTATTTTATAATTATATGGTAAAAATGAGAAAGTAAGCACTTATTCAATAATAGTGTGCTGTGACCTTTGTATGTCAGACAAGTAGTTATTAAGTGAGGTGTAATTTGGGGGTACGCAAGACAAATCAGACTCCTGAAAGGGGTACAGTAGTCTGGAAAGATTGAGAGCCACTGAATTAGAGCACCTGTGAGGCTCCTCTCACTAACACTGGTAAAACCCAACTGGTGCAAGTCCAGCTGGGATGCAGGGATTTAAGCCACCTTTGTCCTCCCTGGATCCTAGGCTGGCTATTCATTGGTCTGATCTCCCAGTGTCAGTTAGAGAAGTCCTGAGGCTGTTCTATAGCCCCAAGGAGCATACCAAGTTCTGCATCAGCTTATGAAGATAAGGGTGCCCCAATCGCTCAGTGTGATTTTTTAAAATGTATTAGTCTGCTCCACCATAGGTGCTGGACATAGCGGTACTGGGGGTGCTTGAAGTGGTTTCCATCATAGACTGGGCCCACTCTACCCGCCCCACTGCCCGCGTCGATCGCGATCGTCTCATGATCGATATCTCATCACAACACATATATCGATCCCCTCGAGCTCCCTGTCGTTCTGTCACCACCACCCACGCGGTGGGTGGCGTCGACATGATGGGAGGCGGGATCGACGACATGGAGAGGGACCGGATCGATCGCCGTGAGGGAGGGTAGTGAAGTGATATATATAGATACGATTTCAGCTGTTTATTCACGTAGCTGAAGTTGCATATCTTATATCGATTTTCCCCTTAGTGTAGACCAGCCCTGGGTTTACCATTTGGTTCAATGGCTCTCAGCACCCACATTATACAAATTGTTCCAACACCCCTGCTCTCCACTATGGGAAGAGAAACTAAAAAAACAACAACAGTTAGCATAAATAATATCACAAAAGACCATAGCCCCAAAAAGACTTAGCAGCCAACTCTGACTTTGGATACCCTTTCCAGATTTGTCCAAGCTAACTTGAACTTCTCTTGAGGTTTTTGTTTTATCCTGCTACCTTTGCCTCAGGTGATTATCCATTTACTAATTTACTGTGGTTAGAGTGACGCTAATCTGGTTCTCTTAAAAGGCATTCACATTTTCACAGGGTATTATGGCAGCTTGGGATTGCGGAGCCATCGGGAAGCATCACACCCTCCTTTCCCTCAACTATGCCAATTTCCATGTGGCGGATGGCATGCAAGTCACTATGCTGATGCTAAGTCACTCTAGACTCTACCTGTACTGTTATGACCCCCCCCCTCCGCCCGTTACTAGTTAAGACACCTTTAGGACTACTTTGGACCCAGGTTGCAAAGTAGCTTAAGTGAAATTGAAGACCAGGACCAAAGAGAAATTCCTTACCTTTGTACATACCCTTGCCCTAAGAGGGCCCAGTGCAACTCAGGACTGTCTACAGTTAGACACCCGTGGATGGCCTGTGCAAGTTGACTCAAACTTGCGGAGCTCAGGCTAAGGGGTTCTGGGACCCTCCCACCTAGCAAGGTCCTAGAGCCAGGGCTCCAGCCCCGCCCCAAACTTCTACACCACAGTTAAATAGCCCTGTAGTCCAAGCCCTGCGAGCACAGGCCAGCCACAGGTTTTTAATTGCAGTGTAAACATACCTCAGGATGCAACTGAAGAACAGGACCTGATTGTCAAGACTTTACATCGTCTCATTTTCAGTTCCAAAGCAGAATTCAGTTATTTACATTTATATATCTGCTACCATCAGCAGCAATTTTTTTTTTATTTACAAGTGTGGTCAGACTTCTTTCATATTTTCATTACATTCAAAAGTTTAAAGTGAATGTAACGGTTATATGCAACAATATTTCAAGTGTGACAATAAACCTTTATTACTTTTCTGACTGATGTAACTTGAGATGCAGCTGCCATTGACTGGACAGTTAGGATGTCATAAAGGATGATTAATTTGGGAGAGCACACTCCTGTCTGTATTTTTAAACTGTATAATGAGCTATGATGCTAAATCATTTTGATGAAAAATTTGGAAGAAGGTCATCAGAATGTGCAGGAGAAATTTGGGCCTTGAAAGTTTGATAAGTTAGACAAAAGTTTCCTCACAATCAAAAGTTTGGGGTCTACCATCTTAAAACGGGTAAAAGAATGAAGTGACAAATACTGTTAATAGTTATGAATAGTGCTGTTAAGTGCTTGTGATGTTCCACCCCAGCTGTGGCTACAGGCTGCATTTCAGGGAAGGGTGATGGGATGCCTTTATGTGACATATACAGCCTTTTGTGATGCTTCTGGATGAAAGGTGTTGTATCAAAGTATTATTGTAGTTACTAATGAAAATTACATATCATCCCCTGTGCAATAGCATGAGTTCCCTTTGGCGTCCCCATCCCATTCATTAAAAGGAATTTTACAGACATTTCTCTAAATGTTTAATATCTCAGACTGTCACCCCACTATTTCAGTTCTCCTCCTCAACTGTGTTTCAAGAAGTTGGGTAAAGCATTCAGTCACACTAGTTGGGTCCAATGCCACATGACATATAGAACTGAATGTCATCCACATACTGGAGACCATGTTCCTCTGCAACCTCACTCTCTCTCCCAACAGCCTCCCATACATAAACAGGAACAGAACTCTGTGGCACTCCAACCATTCACTACTTTCTATCACCCAAAACTACCCAGTGGACCATGCCAACAAGAAAGGAATAGAGCCACCCAAGAGCGGCACACCCATCATTGCCAGAATATGCAGCCATATCAAGCCTATAGACAACTCATGAGCAAACAGCAAAAGCAGCTGATATATCTTAAAGACTCATCATTTATACTTGACTATTGTCTCTCACCCACCAAAGATAATTGACAAATGAATCCAGTGCATTTCCCTCACCATACTAGTGCCTAAAACTGTACCAGCAGAGTCAAGGTAAGACTTCAATTATTATTAAAGTCACTTCAACATAACCTTTATCAGATACAAGACTAGAGAACAGATTAATTGGGAAGATTACCAACATCAAGACATAGCTTCTTGAGTTAACAATCTCTTAAGAGAATTGAGCATCCTGCCCTTAACATTTAATCTGCAATGATTTCCAGATGCATTTTAATTGATTGAATGCCTATTAAAATTCTATTTTGGAAAATAAAACACCATGACATATAATAGATAAATGACCAGTCATCTATCACTGCTAGAAAATCACATTTATCATGAATTATTTAAAACTGAAATAGCTTTTCACAGAAGACTTGAATATCTTAATACCAGCTAAGGAGAAACCTGGGTGGGAAGAAGGAATTGTTCAAATGGACATTTCATGAGCAAATAGAAATTACAGTTCAGAAGTCAATTATTTTTTTAATAAATGGCAGACATAGCCCAATATTTACAACCTACCCTGAATGTTCAACTGAGGATATTAAAAGCCAATTCATATAGTAATATTTTCAATTAAGTCCCAATTACTAAATCATAAACAAGACATTCTTCATGACTTTGAATGAAACATCCAGTAAATTCAGCCTTGGCCATTTTGTAGAGGTACCTAAGGTTGCTTTCCTTTATTTAAAAAAGAAAAAAAATAATAACTAACTAAGCTTAGCAATTATGAAAAGTGCCAGTTTGCTGAAGGACCGGGAAAAAAATTAAGTTAGTCAAAAAACAATAAATCCAAAGCTAAGGACATTTGCAGTACAGGCTTCCCCACCACTCCCTTCCACATGTAGGGGTCAGAAGGTAAAGTCTTTGGAACAGATTCTCATCTGCCGTAAATTGTCATAGCTCCATTAACTTCAGTTGAACTATGACAATTTACACCAGGTGAGGATCTGCCCCCTTATATCTGTTCAACTCATTGGCCTTTCTGCTGAGACTGCTTGCAACAAAGGTGTCATTTATGGTAGTGGTAATTTTTATGATGTCGACTATGAACTGGACTGAAATAGCTGGTTCATTTCATATAACGTAAGCTACACAACAACCGACAGATGGTAATGACTTTCACTCCCTGATGACAGGAATCAAGCACTCAGAGTAATGTCTGGAGCCAGGTATTCAGAGAGCAGGTGTTTTGCAAACTTACAGCACAGATCTGCCAGTGAAGCTCATTCCAGACCAGCAGCACAACTGATTAGTGAATTGACTGATTGATGTGGAACCCTATCCACTAGTGACTAGAATAAGACTACCAAACTCATTTCTTCCCATGAGCCAAAGAGGATTTGAACCCATATCTGAAGATTGAAGAGACTAGCTCATAATTTAACCTGAAATAATCAATAAAAGATGAAAAATAATAGATGTTCAGGGCTATATCCTTCAATTAGATGTGCATGGGCACTGGGGTGTATCCAATTGCAGGATATATCTTTAAAGTTCTACATATTTTTTGCCTTTTTCCATGCACAAAACCTAAAGGAAATGTTACGTTCCAGCCATAGAATTTCCCTTAATGACATCCCTGATCTTCTTACAGATATGCAGTAGAGATATGCAGACCAAGTCATTATGATTTTATCACTATTATCCATTATACCTTTTGGGAAGATCTAAACTCTCACATTAAAGTTTTTCACATTAAACATGCCAAAAATATAAAAAAAATAATGATAGCTGAACATTTCCTCAGGGACTGATAAAAAGGTGTTAAGATGGATTGTAGCCTGCCTTTCTGCTGCTGACTCATTCATTCTGTTTGATCTTGCTGAATTAAAATGGCATTTTTCCCCTCTAATAGGAAATGGATATTTCTTTATTTAAAAAAATACCAGTATGTGTCTTCTTTAAATCATTTTAATGGACATTCAGCACCTACACAATATTCTTAAGAGTACCAGAAGAGGAGCCTGGAATTCTGAAGATAACAATTGTATAGTAACAAGCATTTTAGGTTTAGAGATACCTACATTGCTGACATTATTCAGTTTTAAAAATCCCACTGTTATATGAGTTACATATGAAAAATTGAAGATATTTTAGGATTTATTGTTAAAAATAATGGAGTTATTTATGAAAATAATCTATTTTGTGTGTCTGTTCATTCCTGATTATTGCAGAGCAAAGCAAAGCAACAATAATAAAAAAGAATTGAGACTGCTGGACTTTGTAAGATGCAGACAATAAAGATCTGATATTTTTTTTTATACAAGTTAGGTGTACAATTTTGTGTGTAATTTGCACATGCAAGCAGGGCTGGCTCCAGGGGTTTTGCCACCCCAAGCAGCCAAAAAAAGCCGCGATCGCGATCTGCGGCAATTCAGCAGGAGGTCCTTCGCTCCAAGCCGGAGCGAGGGACCCTCCACGGAATTGCCGCCGAATACCTGGAGATGTTGCCCCTCTCCAGAGAGGCCACCCCAAGCACCTGCTTGCTAAGCTGGTGCCTGGAGCCGGCCCTGCATGCAAGAGTTCATTTTTCAAATTTCTTCTGCTAACCTGAGATTGCAGTCCCTGAACCAGCATAATAAATCCTTCACCTCCTGCACTATCTTGTTTAAGTGCTAGCTTTTTTTTTTCCCCCTCTTTCTTTCTTTTTTTTTTTTAAATAGCCACCAATGTGCAAAATTGAGGCTATATCGTGCAGAGCAGGTTTTTCACACTCTGGATATCAAATTCTACACCTACAGCACCTCTCTGCACACAAAGCTCTGTATTAGCAAGGAATTTAAGCATGCGACTTCAATGGGACTATTAACGTGCATAAAGTTAGGCACATGCTTATTTATCTTGAGTGCTTATTTATCTTGCTGAATCAAGAATAAAGCCCTCATCTTGTCCATGTATGTGTGTGCATACAAATGTGTACCACACACAAGTACAAGATTGGCACCTATTAGTACATTGCATACACTGACTTATTTTAAACAATATTTGTAAGCCAAAACAACTTGTATTATAACTATATTCCTACTCTCCTTCTACACTTTTATTTTTAACTTTTAAAAGTTTCTTCTTGACATTGCAACAATGTGCAAATATAAAACCACAGATCTTCTCCTTCCATTATAATGCAGGTTAGCATTTCAATTTTATACATTTTTGTTACTGAAGGTCCAATGGTTGAAAGGAAAGATGATGAATTCTATCATATATGTGTCTACCCTGTTATAGTGGGACAGAAGGGGCTGAATATCTAAAATACTCAACTTGCTAGGCCACAAACTCCTGCTGTATTTTCAGGTATCCTAAATCTCTATGGTACTAATTTTGTCTGTATGTCATTCTAGGCTTTCCTAGAGGGGTGATGACTTCCTCCTGAATCTGACCTTCTGCAGGGTAGACAGCAGGATCACTGGATCTATTCACTAGTTACGGTTTGTCCACATGGAGTCATTCATTCTTATATTCTCCATTCTGCTAAAATCCTGGGGTGGGCTCAAGGATGAGCAAAGTTGCTCACAGATGTAAACACTAAAAGTACCCTACTGAGCATTGATGTAGTCCCATTTCAAACATACTACATTAACATGCACAAGGGAATATTTTGTGTGTGCCAGCAAGGTCTACACAGGCCAGTTAGCACATGACACACTGGTGCACATTAGAATTTACACCCTAGCTGGTGTGCATTAATGTACTGTCTAGACAAACCTGCACAGTCATTGGGCCAAATTTTGCCTTCAGGACAGGGCTGCTTGAAACAAACCTGGGGCCCTATCTGTAGCCCTCTAGCTGCATATCTGATGATTCAGAGTACAACTTTCCCCACCCATTATTTTTGCAGAATGGAGAATATAGGAATGAATAAATAATCATTTATCCATTCCATTCATCTGCCAGAAACTGCTCTGTCTTTCTGTCTTGGGTACTGTTGGGAAACTGAGGCACAGAGAGACTAAATGACTTGCCCAAAATCACACAGGAAGTCTGTGGCAGAGCAGGGACTTGAATACTGGTTTCTCAACACTTAGGCTAGTGCCTCACCGCTATTCTCTCCTGTTACAGAGAACCAGGCCTACGAGTGTGGGAATGGAGAGAAATAGGGCGTGTGTGTTTGTTGCTTTAGGGGAAGAGCAGGTGAAAGTTTCCTGTTAAACAGGAGGAGGGTGGAAACGTGTGAAGTACACCTTAGGCAGGGCTGCAATAGACAGGGAGAGATCCTTATTTGCTAGGGTGTCATGTTATCACATGGACTCAATCAGCATGAATTAGCTTGTGCTCCAGTCCAGTGGCACTGAACCATGAGCAGCAAAGACCACACATGTGACAAAAAGCCACAGTCAAAATGAATATTTGGCCAAAGGTCTCTCTTGTTTCAAAATCCTAGAATCATCCCAGATAAAACTTTAGCAGGAATACAGAAAATGTTAGAATTTATAGGGACTGAGAAAAGACCCAGAGTAAATGCAGATACTTCATTCGGGATGGCTAGCTGTTCCAAACATTATATGGTACTATAAAGCCTGCCAGCTCAAGGCAGTAGTGGATTGGGGTTGCTCTAATCCAGCCAAACACCGGGTCTTTATTGAACAAAAACATTGTGGTGGTGTAAATATTGCTAGGGCACCATGGATTATTAAAAAAGCCATGCCCTCCTGAAATGTATATGTAACCTATGTAGAGGGGAGATAAGTCAATTTACTTACAATTCTGCGCTACAGAATTCTTCTATCTGACTTACAGGATTTGCACAGATCATGAATTCCTATCTTTTAAAAGGACTACAGCTGAATTTTCTATAGGAACCCTCTAACTACTGAAAGTGGAAATTATAATAAGATTCACTTTATTTTCTTAGGAAACCAGTACCAGTCTGTACCATGAGACTATTACACATACAATTAAGAATTTCAAGTTCCTTTTTATGAACAACACTCCAAAGATAGACAAGGTGGGCGAGGAAATATCTTTTATTGGACCCACTTTTCTCTAACATTCCGGGAACAATACAGCTACAACTACATTACATACTCCAAAGATAAACCATTGCAGCACAAAAGTTCCAAAAAGAACAGGAGTACTTGTGGCACCTTAGAGACTAACAAATTTATTTTGAGCATAAGTGTTCGTGGGCTACAGCCCACTTTATCGGATGCATGCAGTGGAAAATACAGTGGGAAGCTATATATATATATATATATATACACACATATATATACACACACACACATATATATACACACACACACATATATATACACACACACATATATATATTTATATACATACACACACACACACACACAGAACATGAAACAATGGGTGTTACCATACACACTCTAAGGAGAGTGATCAGTTAAGGTGAGCTATTACCAGCAGGAGAGAGAAAAAAAAACACCTTATAGTGGTAATCAGAATGGCCCATTTCCAGCAGTTGACAAGAAGTTGTGAAGAACAGTGTGTGGTGGTGTCGGGGGGGAATAAACATGGGATCTTCCCACAAGATATGCATAGGAATGTCTGAACCAGCAAGAACGTCCAGGAAGAATAGGAGACATAGGACATGGAGATTAGACGGGAGAAGGAAGTTGAAAAAAACTCAAAGTAAGAGAAAACCAAAAGACCCTTTAAGGTGTGCAATCCAAGTGTATACGTGAGAGAGCATCAGTGTGGGATGTCAGATCACACCAAGCAGCCCCAGGATGCTGATGGAGAGATTTGTTATGCTAAGACGAGTGTTCTCGGTTACATACATTTTCTAAACATAGATCAATTAATGTATGTGTTAGGGAGAGAAATTAACATTAGTGGTGAAGGAAGCTCAAAAATGTTTAGTGGTTGGGTTCATATCAGTTCCAACATTTTTATACTTCTCCATTCTATATATGAACTATCCAAAGCTCTTATCAAATCTCCTCCACTCTGGTCAGAAATGCAGCAAGAGCACGTCTCATGGGTTTTTTTGTTTTTTTAAGTGCTTTTCGTTTCTGGCATCAGAACCAGCAAATGTAAGAAATTCAGAAAATCAACACACTGTGACATACATACGTACACATAACCCACACACATTTTTGAAGCTGGGGGAAAACCCTTCAAATTAGGTGCCAATTTGAAGTGAAGATATAGGTGAATTCTTCTTTTATCTGAACTATTTTCCCCAGCTCTAGTAAGTAGTACTAGGACAGATTGAGAGGAAGCATGCAATAGAAGTTGTAAACAAGGGACTGGGATTCACATGACCACAGCTGTCTGCCTACTTCTGCCATAGATTTGCTTTGTGACCTTTGGAAACTGACATCCTCAGTTTCTTCATCTGTAAAAGAAGGATAATGATGCTTGACAAAGATACAGGAATTACTGGGGGAAATTACTAGCCTGTATTATGCAGGAGGTCAGACTAGATTATCATAATGGTCCCTTCTGGCATTAAAATCTATTAGTCTTCCCTACTTTATAGGGATGGCGTGAGGCTTAACTCATTAGTGTTATGAAGAACATTTAAGATCCTTGGATGAAAGATATTTATACAATATAAGATGAGTAACAATAATCTTATATACACAGACATTTGCAAATAGTGGATAAGATCACCTAATGAATATCGGGGGTTTTCAGCTGAGTTATTGCGGCATAAAGCTCCAGTATTAAAGATATACAGTATATCAGTTTCTGCGATTGGCACAGCCAAACGGTTAACAGATAGATTCATAGCCATAAGACCAGAATGGACATTTATCATCTAAATCATAAGTTCTCTGGGGGAAGAGAGACAAATGAAACTCTGGCAAAGCAGAGGATATGGCTGAAAGTAAGACAGGCTCCCTGGAAAGAGACAGTTGTAACAAGAGGCCATGGAAGTAGAAGCAAAAGATCAGACCTAAGATGTACCAGTACAAAGAAAAAAATTGTGTCCTGACAACAAAGAGAAGAAGACTGAGGGCATAGACCACAGGGGAGAATGGATCCTCTAAAGGATCAGGACACAGTACACTACAGAACTGCCTTTCTATAATGACACAATGTGGACTTGGTTTTATTTCGTGATATTTTTAAATTAATGTATGGCATCTGAAATGCTTCAGTAGAAATTGCAGGGAGACACCTAATCAAATTATTGTTATATCAGAAATTTTTTGCTAATAAAATAAAACAATCACCCACACAAATATATCCATGTAGACATTAAAAGCTCAGATTTAGACAATTCCTCAAGCACTACAGAACCTACAAATTTCACTTCATTATTTTGGAGAATGTAGTTCTGCAAAGTATAATAGAAAAAAAACTAGTACAATAAGAATTCATTGTAGCTAGAGCTAAGCAAAATATTTTACACACCAAGTGAATCAGCAAACATTTGTCCAGTTTATTTGCTTTGTAAGTGTTCTACCTTCTCCCTCCTTAGATTTTCCCCGCCTCTTCCTTTCTTTCCCACCAGATTTCCTGCCTAGCTCCACAAACCTTACACTCGGTGAAATTTGAAACAAAAAGTGCATGGTTTCACTGAAGAGGTCAAAGCTCAGATTCGTCTTGCTCCCTCATGTTATCTCCTTCTGAACCTTACCCTGACAATCAGCAGCATTCACTAACACAAAAGAGAAGGGGACAGAGGTCACAGCACTACCAGTAAAATGCATTCAAAGATAGATATTAGTAAAAAGTTTCATTTCAAACAACATTCTGTGCCTGTTGCATTTTCCTAGCTATACTTCAGGAGGTTGGCGACAGGAGAGAGGAAGGAGTTGTACAGGTGTGTGTTATAGAAAAGGGTTCTTTTTTCCATGGCATGCTTTGTTGTATTTGTAGGAGAGAAAAATGAGTGAGCAGGTGGAATAAACTTTTTCTATACACAAAGGTACAAACAAAAGTGTAGTTAGAGTTTCCCCCTTCATCACCTTAAGCCACCATCACCACCAAAATACAGTGCCAGATTTTGCACAGCCTCTGACACCAAAGGAAGGAGAGTTCAAGGAGCTTCCACCAAGGGGAGTGCTCACAAGTACAGTCTCTGTGAGCACTTGAGTACAAGGACTACACAAGCCTAGCACTGCTAGTGGTACAAGCCACCCCACAATCACTATGGATAGGCCTTCAAGTTGCGAGAGAGAAAATTCAAATGCTAACACTGAAATCCTTGTAGTTGTAAGAGAATCTCTTTTAGCCTCAAGAAAATGTAGCACTCTCAATTGTACCACAATGTAATGAAGAGAAGACTGACTCCCACCACCATGACCCAGGATGTGAGCAGTCAGGCCTAGTGGTTGGAGCAGGAGATGGAGTCAGGAAGCTAGCACCAGCTTCAAGGGATCAGAGCTGGAGTCAGGAACCAAAGTCAGGATGCCAGTAGGAAAACAGGGTTGGAGCAAGGCTGGGAGCAGGCCAGGCGCATGTGAGATCACAGCTGCAGGCATGTGTACTGACCCAAAAGGGAGTTTTGGGAGGGAGGGTCACAAGGTTATTTTAGGGGGGTCATGGTAGTGCCACCTTTACTTCTGCTCTGCCTTCAGAGCTGGATGGCCGGAGAGTGGCAGCTGTTAGCCAGGCACCCAGCTTTGAAGGCAGCTCCTCACCAACAGCAGCCCAGAAGTAAGGATGGCAATACCATAGCATGCCACTCTTACTTCTGTGCTCATTAGGATTCCCAGGCCTCCGGTTTTTGACCAGAATGCCCACTTGAAAAGGGACTCTGGTGGCTCCAGTCAGCAGTGCTGACCAGCCTGTTAAAAATCCAGTCAGCGGTGCAGCAGGACTAAGGCAGGCTCCCTGCCTGCCCTGGCTCCACACAGCTCCCAGAAGTGGCCAGCATGTCCATGCGTCCCATAGGCAGAGGAGCAGTCAGGAAAGCACTGCATACTGCCCCCGCCCCCCAGCATCAGCTCCGCAGCTCCCATTGGCAATACCATACTATGCCATCCTTACTTCTGCATGGCTGCTGTTGGCAGCGGCTCTGCCTTCAGAGCTGGGGTCCCAGCCAGCAGCTGCTGCCCAGCTCTGAAGACGGTGCCACCGCCGCCAGCAGCAGCAGTGCAGAAGTAAGGGTAGCAATACTGCAAACACCCCCATAATAAACTTTGTGACCCCTCCCCCATTCCTTTTTTGGGTCAGGACCCATACAATTACAACACCATGAAATTTCAGTTTTCAATAGCAGAAATCATGAAATTTGCACATCTGCAATTCTTCATTCCTGATGCCCTCTACACTACAGAACTAAAATTCCACCCAAATGAAGTTTAATTAAGACTTACATTAAGCTTTAAGCCAAAAAAGTTATTTTTTTATCCACTGACGCTAAGTAAAATATGAATGAATGTGACTTAAATTGGAAAACCATTCACTGTGTAATAGAAGCTCCAAATAGGTTTATAGATGGAAAGTAAATGAGGTGGAAATGAAAGAGCAAATGCAATGGGAATGCTGTTCTTCGTGTTCTACATTATGTGACTCCAAAGAGGTCCCTCCTCACCAGTTTTTTCACTCCACTTAAGTCAGTACATTTCTACCTTAACAGGGACACATATTTGCATTTTGTTTCTTAACATTTCTAAGTATCTGAGAACATTAAATCCAGTTCCTTGCTAGGATAGGTAACAAAAATACTAAATATTTCTTTGTCAAAAATAATAAATATGGTGTTATACTATTTGTAAGTTGGCTCAGACGTATTATTACTCTCCAAGTACAGCAAGAATTTTTTTTTTTTAAATACTAAATAACTTACATCACATTATCGGGAACTTGAAGTGGAAGCATTAACATGAAAAATCCTGAAGACAGTCAGTTTGGTTCTAACAAGATATTAAATTTGATATTGCTATTAAGTGAAATCATTTTCATTTTTAACAGTAGTGAGAATCCAAGATGAGTTAACACAACGGAAACAGCTGATGTTCTCCTGCTTGTCAGCAAATACCAAACTAGTCCGTGGTTCCAAACCCCACTGAAGTGAATGGAAAGCTTGGCATTGATTTCAAATTAGGCCCTTCAAAAGGCACTGTGACTACATTCACATGCTTAAGTGCTGAATCAGGGCCTTAACTGACAAATCAAACACCTACTACTGAGTGCCTTTCTAATGGATGAGAAATGTTGGATGCTCACCTAATGCATCATGACCAGGGGTGAAAGTGAGCCGGTACGGGCCGGTACTCCGTACCAGTAAGAACCCACACTGGCCCATGCCCAGCCCACATTAAAGCGCTGCCTTGGCAGTGCTTTAATGTCCCTGCTCCTTTTGCCTCCCCGTACGGGGGAGGGGGGGAAGAGCAGCAACGTTAAAGCCCTACAGTGGCGGCTTTAAGGACAGTCCTTTGCTGTGGCAGCACTTTAAGGATCCTCAAAGGCTGCCCTGACGGTAGGGTCCGTACCGGCAGAGCCGCCGACAGGGAGGGCAAAAGGGGCAGACACATCAAAGTGCTGCCGCGGTAGCACTTTAAGGATGGTCCTTTGCTGTGGTAGTGCTTTAATGTTGCTGCACCCTCCCCGTTGGAGGGGCCGCCGACAGGGGCGGGTTGGAGGGTGCAGCAACATTAAAGCGCTGCAGCACTTTAACGTCCCTGCCCCTTTTGCCCCCCCAAGCCCCCCCCCCCGGCCACTGACGGGTGGCACGGGGCAAAGGGAGCAGCTGCCCTGGGGGCAGTGCTTTAAAAGGGGCCAGGGCTCCGGATGCCGCTGCCCCTACCGCAACAGCAGTGTCCGGAGCTCCGGGACCTTTAAATCAAGATGGGAGCTGCGGGCAGCACGGTCCAACGGCTGGCTGGGGGATGCTAACCCTCAGTCCCACCCCTTCCGCCCAAGGCCCCGCCCCTTCCAGGGACCAGAGCCACCCTCTCACCCCTCGTACCAGGAAGTGTCCTCAGTTACTTTCACCCCTGATCATGACTCATATTTAATTTGGATCTACAGATCCTCCATCTTCTCTATTTTTCTGCCTCTCTCTCGCTCTCTCTCTCCCCGCTCCACTGTTTTCTCCTTTAGTCAGATTAAATAAAACTGTCTCTTTTACTTGAAGTGTCTGTCACTACTATTTCCTTTCTCTCATAATGCAAATACTATTGTCTGACTAATGCATGAGTTCATTCCTGAACATGCTCCACTCCATCCTCTCTAAAGCCCTTTCTTATGCTGAAACAGATAATATTTTCAGGTTGACATGGTTAACATAAATGAGGCTTTCATTATTATCAAGGAAGGCAGTGATGAAGACACTTTCTTCCCCTCCCATCCATTGTGTTAGTAAATTAATGGCATTCACTGAAGATAAACAGGGGAAAAAAAAGTTACCATTGGATCATGTTTCTTCAAGGGAATTATATATACATTTTTAAATAAAATTATACAGATTGCTCAAATTTCACCTTCCAGGTAGTGTTGACATTGAAAACAATTACAAAATAATTGAAAAACCAGGTCACCAATGTAAGTGCTCAATTAAGGATTTAGGAGCATAATTTTCAGTGTCTACTTTTGAAACTCTTGATCAGAGCTCTTTCTGTAGAGGCCTAGAAGTAAAATCTGGACATACAAGTCCAACTAGGTTTGTTGGGTTAATAATAGTGAACCAGTTGATGTGTGGTCAGTTGCACTTCCAGACAAATTTCTTATATCCATCCAGTTTTAAAGATGATCTCTGGAATATTAGTAGGTAGAAGGTCAAAATAATATAAAATTCTGGAAACGATTATCATACAAATAACCCTGATTCTACCTATCTGACTAATAAGAAGATGGACCAGTTACGTAAATCTTGGGCTGTTTGTTTTAGCAGCAAGATGCATTTCCAGTCAAATAATTCTGAATGTAGAACTAGGAGAATAACTTATTATTTTGGGTATGGCAGCAAACTGAAAATCAGAACCAATAGTCAGTTCAATTCCAAAAGTATTTGGAATTTGTTTCGTGCCCATATAGGTGTAGGGGAGCTGAGGCCGAACCCTCTCTCTGGGGCAGGGAGCTGAAGTTAAGTCTTTGCGCCCTAACTACCAGACTATCGGCTCTTCTGAGGTGGAGCAGTTTTAATTCATCATGCTCAAGCTGTTTCAATTTGTATAAATACTTCAATATTCATAGGGCCAAAGCAAGTGAGCAAGAATAATTCAATAGCATGGTAATTAAGACATTTACCTAGGAGGTAGGAGATGTGAATTTAAAATCTTCTTCCTGGTTCAGAGGAGGGATTTGAATTCACATCTCCTACCTTACTTCCAAGTGCCTTAATCACCAGGCTAAAGAATCTCTCCCTCTTTTGATCCAATGACTACATAAATATTTATACCAAGTGCAACAGCTTCAACAGGAGGGACTGAGAGCCACCACCGAGGTGAGAATGCTCACAGAGATAAAGGGGAGATTTGAATTCAAGGCTATGCTCCAGAATGGGGATTCAAACCTGGTCTTCCACATGCACAGTTTGCTGAAGCCAAACCCTGAAAAACTTTTTCCTAGCCAAAAATAACTGGAGTCAAATCCAAATATTTTTGGGGTGACCAACATTTTTTGGCAAATAATGTATTCTTCTGAAAAAGTTCTCCTAGCTCTACCTAATGTTGAATATTAGGTTTCTTTCCAAATATTTAAAATCATTCTCTACTACAGTAACCTTATACTTCTCAGCTTTACTTAAAGTCAGAATCATGGCATTAGATTTTTTAATGTTAAAAATAAACCCAGAACATTTTCCCTATTCCTCCAGTGCCATTTACAATTTTAATACAGAAACTTCAGGTTTTGACCAAAATGTGAGTGTGCTGATTGCATGCACAGAATCCTAAGTATGATCTCCTAAACAGATAACACAGGCTGTTTTTGTTTTTTTCCTGCAACCTCAGGAATCTATTAACTTTTCCTCACACTGTAAATGGGCATCCACTGTGAACCATGCAATACTGAAACGGTTATAATTTTTGTCAGAACACAGTTCTCATGGCCAATATTTTCAAAAGTAACTGATTATTCTGAGTATCTCAAATTGTAAGTGCCCACCCTGACTTTTGGAGCACCCACCTTCTCAAAAATCAGACCCCCGCTTAAGCTGTCTCAAGTTGGGCAACCAAAAGATAGTTACATTTGAGACTCTTGGCCTAAGTCCACTTTACAAAGGAACAGAGATAATGAACAGCCCTGCCCACTTCCAACCCCAGGCTAAAACTACTTGTTTTAGTGCCATTTATAATTATTGTTGATTGGCAGCAAGTGTATAATGCTCAAAGCTGCTTTACAAAATTCCCTTCAAAGCCCATAGCTGGAATATGTAACTGGTCAATCTGGTCAAGTGCTTTTTGTGCGTCTAACGAGAGATTTATAGCAGGATTATCAAAGGACCAAACCAACGGATTAGATTCACTGCTCTACACCTGTTATCTATTTAATGCCATTTCTGGATGAACCCAGCTTGGTCTTTTGTGACTGAGCAGAGAAATTAGCCCTTTCCATCTGAATGCCAAAATTCTGGAAGAGATATTTCAGTCAGCATTTAATAATGAGATGGATAAATATGCTAGCTATAAATCTATCGCATAATCGGCTTTGTGGCATAGCATGATGCCAATATCATACATGGAAAGAATTTTTCCTTTTGAATAACCCAAGCAGTTAACTAAATTTCAGATCTAGTGGGTTTCAATTAGGAGGACAAACTGATGCTGGAGTCAGTTATTTCTTTGATGCAATACTATTTTTTTTTAGGAAGTCCTATCTCCCTGAACAAAACAGGGATCAAAAAGCAGGAGACAGTTTCTTTGCTCACAGTTCAAAACCTCTTTTCAGTCAGCACTCAGCCCAAAATCTCTCCCTCGAAGCTCTTCTCAGGAACACATTCCCAATGCTTGCCCTGGTTTTCTCTGGGGCTTTCTGCTGCTTGTCTCATAGAGAAGACACACATACCTCCACCAAACAGTATCCTGAAAAACCCCTCCACCCACGTCTCTTGCATGTGCCTTTGTTTTGAGTGGCAATATGCTGCTGTTTTGGGTACAGGCTGCTATAGTTTCAGTTATCTGGTTTCATAAAGGACCTTAATTGTTTCTTAAATTTATCAATAAAAGAAGTGTGGCTGTTACACCCACAGTTTCAATGAGGTTTAATCCAACACATAATAATATCACAAAATACCGTAGTTAGTAGCAGGGCTAATTTTGTTGCTAATGGCTTATTAAAATTATTCCATGAATACATATGGGCCCAACCATTTTGCCTGATGGGATTTTTTAATCATGTTAATTATGACTTCTACTATGAGTTCCTATTTAAAGCTCCATGTTATTCTGAGCATAGCTGAGGTAATTTTAGATTGTTGATTTGTTCCTGAGAATGGCTATTATAAGAATGCTAGGAGCTATATAAGAATTTGTAATAGAAAACAAAATCTTGCTTAATCTCCTTGTTAGCTTCTACCAATGCACTGTTAAGCCTTTTAAGTGTAGAAATTATTCCTTTGTCTTTTTGTTTAATCATCCAGACTAACACCGTTTCTGCTCTATTGCTCTTTTCATAACAAAATCCTTTAATATATCTCACATTTTGGATTGTTCCATTTATTTCAAGTAAATTTAATGCATCATGAATTCTTATGATTTTTAAGACTACCTTGTCCTCATTGTGGTGCTATGTGTCAAGATTTTTAACTAAATATTAAGCTGAGAGAAATAGGCATCTTTCCTCTTGCTATGCTATGAAGTGAGAAGTTTGTGTCTGAATAGCTGCTTTTCTATTTGTATAGGTATTTATGTGGCCCTACCCTCATCGTATCTGATCTGTGTTTTATTTCTAAAACCAAATGTTTAAAAATAGAAATAATATCTGTGGGAGAAAGAGTTTAATTAGTTTATAAGGATTGTTATCTGAGCATGTGAGTGCATGTGTATGTGTAGCAATTGAGGAAAATCTAAGTCACAGAAATTTATTTTGTGTTTATATTTCTGAAAGTAGTTAAGTCCTTGCACAGTTCTCAATTATCCCATTTCAGCGAGAAGGTTCTCATGGACATCAATTTGGGAACCTCTGCAGCAGACAAAGAACAAAAAAGTATAGTATAAATCTGTAGGTCAGCTTTTTAATAGGACTAATTAAGAAGTAAATAACTTCAAGTCTTCAAGAATCACAGTCTTTCAAGAACATTCACATTAAGATGACAAACTTATGAAGGGACTATAATTTATTTTTATTTTAGTTTCACTTAATGAAGTATTATTTACAACTTTGTGTTAAACAAAATACCAAAGTAAAATACAACATCGTAAAAATTTGGATTTCCTTTTGGACATACTAAATAACTTTCTGATCAGAACTGAAACTCAGATTGGTCAAAATTCACATTTTTTGCCTAACCTCTAATTATTTCACATTAGCTTTATAAGACATACCAGCTGCCTTGTCCACTTGACATAATCAGTATCAGAACACAGGAGCACATTGGGCCAGATGAGATTTATTCTGACCCACTATTGCAGTGTTAGTTGGCAGAGTCTTTGTAGTGGCAATGTACAGTGATGGCCAGCCCAGTTGATTTTTACAGTGATGCAGCAGCAACTTCATGAATGGCAATTTTTCAGATTGATCAATAGTGAATTATCTGTCAAAGTCCCCCCCCCCCCATCATGTAGAAGCCATAAACATTAAACCAGCAAAATCAGCATAATACTGCATCCATAACTATATCAGCTTTGGTAAGAGCTGCACCACTAACTGCTGCATGGGATCAAGACAGCCACATGCCCTCCTGCGAGAATCTTAACATGTACATAAACAGGGGTGAGGCCAAATTCTGGTCTGAATTAACCCCACTTCAACCTTTGTGATTTCAGTGGGGCTGAATAGGATTAAAGTCAATGGAGAATTTAATTACAAACAGGCACAATGTTATGTTGAGATCCATTAAGGGCAATTCCCAACTTCTGAGATCCTCACTGCATGACATAACTGCAGGTTTAAGCCACCAGTGACATCATATAATTGGTGATACTTGACTCAGATTTCCATCAAAGTAAATGGAATTGCAGGGTTGTAACATAGAAGAATTTAGCCCATAGAGTGTACCCCAATCCCATAAATTGACTTATTAATATGTCACCAGACAGCAATAGTGCAGACAGTCTTACAAGGCCCATTTAACTAACCGTACAGGCAGTTAGACGTTGGAGGAATGCTAATTATTTAGTTTTGATAGAAATCTTTTTAGAAGATGTGCACATTACTGCCTTTGTCAACTGATTTTTAAGGCTGCCTGCAGGATATATCCACAAACAAACACACACTTTAGTACTTCTTCCCCATTTCCAGGTACCTGGAGTCAGGTCACTGGATCAGTCTTTTCAAGACTTGCTGATCCAACACTCACTCCATATCCATTCCATCCTCTTAGACTCATAGACTTTAAGGTCAGAAGGGACCATTATGATCATCTAGTCTGACCTCCTGCACAAAGCAGGCCACAGAATCTTACCCATCCACTTCTATAACAAACCCCTAACCTATGTCTGAGTTACTGAAGTCTTCAAACCATACAAGGTTTATCCACTGTTTTCTTGGCCACCCTCTTGCTCTCCAGTCTTGAGCGCTAGTCTCAAATGCCTCCCAGACGGGATTCTCTTCATCCATCCTTCATTTGTGCTTATACTGCTCAAATTCCTCTCTTACAGCTTCTATCTGATATCTCAGACTTGGTCTCACTCCTGATGACTTCATCTTACATGTGGTCCAACACCATTAGCCCTCGCACTCTCCTCAAATACCTCATATCAATGGCTTCAGGTCTTGTCAAATGCCTCTTTGGTCGCCCGTGTCTCTGATCTGTTCAGAAGAGCTGTTCTTACCACAATTTTGTATAAATTGTCCTTTAGGCATTCTGGGACTTTATCATAAATTATTCTATATATCTTGTGCCAACCTCCCCAGCACTCAGCAGCTGTGCTTGCAGTTCCCTGTTGATTTCTGCAAGCAAGGCTTCAGAGTGTGCAGGAAGATAAATAACTGTGCCTATGACCAACAAAAAACATTATATTGTATCAAAATATTTCAATTCATTTGATTGGCTGGTTGCTGTTCTTATTTCTACAATTAAGGTAAAGAAAGGATGATATATGAGTGTCACATCTCTTGTGCAGTGTACAGATTTTTGGAAGCTCAGTGATAGTATTCCTTTATTTAATTGTCAAAAGAAAGGGCATACTCATGAAGAAATCTATTTTTTTTAGCTTGTAAATATAGCAGACCTGAAAGACTATCAAACAGATACAAATATGTGCTGTTAATGTGCTATATTAAGATGCTCAACACTTTGGTTTTCATTTTAGTTTTACAGTAAGATTATATACTAGATTTGCAATTGAATATTTGACAGAGCCATTTTTCTTGCAAATAAGGGGAGAATAATTAATTAGGAAAAAACAGAAAGCAAATATATTGAACAAATTTAACTAAGATACGCGTAATGAGGTAGACATTTCTGTTTAAATTTAGACTTCTGTTGTTTAGAATATATTCACAAAGCAATAGGATGTCTAAAAGAAGGCTTTTTGTGTCATCTTCCACCAGGATGGATTCAACATGCCAAATTCATTGTGAGGAAGAGGATTCCAAATGCCACAGTAAAAAAAAAAAATAACTGAGCCGCAAGTCAAACTGAGATAGGGGAAGTAATTAAGTATGTTAGCAAAGTGAGCATTCTGCCTTGGAGGAAATAACATATCATTTGCATGCAATATATGAAAGATGTTAATTTCTCTGTAAACAGTCATGTTTTCAGCCTTGATAAATTGTCAGCACTAAATGATCAGGATGTGTATGAATACTAATATCACAGGTATTAAATTATTCATTTACTAAGGAAAGGTAGAACTGAGAGAAGGGGGAAGAGGATGGAAATGGTTTTATACCCATGCTAGGAACAGTTTGTTCTTAAATTAAGTATGCATTATTAAAGGGTTTTATGCTGGAAAGAAAGTTAGGAAGTGCATTCAGAAAGTGAAAGGAAACAGAGGAGGGGAAGTAGTGGTGATGGGTGGGAATGGCAACCAATAGTCATTTGAGCTACAACTGGAGGTACTGATAATGCAACTATGAGTGATGCACTGAGAATTCAACATCCACATTTAAGCTAAGGCCTGGTCTACACTACGCGTTTAAACCGGTTTTAGGAGCATCAAACCGATTAAACGCTGCACCCGTCCACACCAAGAGGCCCTTTATATCGATATAAAGGGCTCTTTAAACCGGTTTCTGTACTCCTCCCTAACGAGAGGAGTAGCGCTAGTATCGGAATTGCCATATCGGATTAGGGTTAGTGTGGCCGCAAATCGACGGTATTGGCCTCCGGGAGCTATCCCACAGTGCACCACTGACCGCTCTGGACCGCGATCTGAACTCGGATGCAGTGGTCAGGTAGACAGGAAAAGCCCCGCGAACTTTTGAATATTTCCTGTTTGCCCAGCGTGGAGCTCCGATCAGCATGGGTGGCGATGCAGTCCGAAAATAAAAATAAAAAAAGAGCTCCAGCATGGACCATGCGATGTGATCGCAGTAAGGGCAGGCAAATCCGTTCTATCAGCGCTCCGTTATAGAAGACGAAATTCAGAATCATTTTTAAAAATTCTCCAGACAGATGCCATAGCAGGGACTCAGCGCACTGCAGCGTGACAAGCGTAACGGAAAGCCAAAGAATCAAATGGACGCTCATGGACTGGAGGACTTAAGCTATCCCACAGTTCCTGCAGTCTCCGAAAAGCATTTGCATTCTTGGCTGAGCTCCAAGTGCCTCTAGGGTCAAACAAACACTGTCCATGGTGGTTCAGGGCATAGCTCGGCAATGTACACCCCCCCACCCACCCCAGAAGTAAAAGGGAAAAAAATCCTCTCATGACTATTTAACATGTCACCCTATCTTTACTGAATGCTGCAGATAGACGCAATGCTGCAGCAGTCAACACCAACATCCTTGCTCCCACCTCCCCCGCTATGGGTGGCTGATGGTGCAATATGACTGGTATCCGTCCTCATCATCATGAGCTTTTTGGCACGTGGTGCAGTGCAAAAGGACTGGTAACCATGCAGACTAGCATCTGTCAGGTCCCCCAATGCCATGTGCACCTAATTTTTCATGGTAGATAGTGCAGTATGGTTGATAACCGTCTTCATCATAGCAACAGGGGGCTGAGCTTCATCAGCCCCCACCCTTCATGTGTAAAGAAAAGATTCAATTGCCCCTGGACTAGCAGAGGGATGCTGGGCTCCTCTCCTCCACACTCCTTAATGTCCTGTCTGGACTATCATAGCAGCTGGAGGCTGCCTTCCACTCATTTATCACTAACAAGTCACTGTGTCTTATTCCTGCATTCTTTATTACTTCATCACACAAGTGGGGGGACAATGCTACGGTAGCCCAGGAAGGCTGTGGGAAGAACGGAATCAACAGGTGGGGTTGTTGCAGGAGCACCCCCTGTGAATAGCATACAGCTCATCATTCCTGCAGGATCTGACACAGAGCAGCTGTGCTCTCTGGTTCTATGATACAGTGGTTCTCTAGTACACTTGCCCATATTCTAGGCAGGACTGATTCTGTTTTTTGATACCATAAAGGAGGGATTGACTCAGGGAGTCATTCCCAATTTTGGCTTTTGCGCCCCTGGCTAAGAGCAGCCAGGGGCACTTATGACAGCAACAGATGGCGCAGTGCAAAAGGACTGGTAGCCATGCTCATCTTTTTACCAATTTATGGATTGGTAGATGGTACAGTATGGTTGGTAACCATCTCTGCTGTCATGCAAAAGCAAAAGCATGCTGCTGTGTAGCGCTGCTGAATCGCCTCTGTCAGCGGCATCTAGCACACATACGGTGACAGTCACAAAAGGCAAAACAGGCTCCATGATTGCCATGCTATGGCATCTGCCAGGGCAATCCAGGGAAAAAAGCCGTGAAATGCTTGTCTGCCGTTGCTTTCCTGGAGGAAGGAGTGACTGACGACATTTACCCAGAACCACCCGCGACAATGATTTTTGCCCCATCAGGCACTGGGATCTCAACCCGGAAATTGCAAGGGGTGGGGGAGGCTGCAGGAACTATGGGATAGCTAGGGAATAGCTACCCACAGTGCAACGCTCCAGAAATCGACGCTAGCCTCAGACCGCGGACGCACACCACCGAATTAATGTGCTTAGTGTGGCCGCGCGCACTCGATTTTATAAAATCTGTTTTACAAAACCGGTTTATGCAAATTCGGAATAGTCCCGTAGTGTAGACGTACCCTAAGTCTTCACTTCGAGCACCACAGAGCCACAGCTGCAGCCGTATTACCATAGTGTAGATGCTTCTTACCTAGACAGAAGGGTCTTTTCCATCAATGTAGTTAATCTACCCCTTGAAGCGGCAGTAGGTGGTGGATTGATGGAAGAGTTCTATCAACCTACTTGTGTCTATACAATGAGTGAAGTCAACCTAATTACAGTGCTCGGGGCTGCACATTTTTTTCACACCCCGAGCAACATGGCTAGGTCAATCTAAATTTTAAGCACAGACCAGAACTTAGAATTGTAACAAACAAGCAAATTTTATATTAAACTTAAAAAACAAGACACTTTTACTGTACCTAAGAAGTTTCATTATAAACTAAACACTTTTAGCCTTAAACTATAGATGGGAGAACTGAAGCTCAAGAAGTTAAGACCAACATTTTCAGACCTGAGTGTCTGAAGTTCAGCACCTAAATCCCCATACAGAGATTTCAGTTAATGCAGCCTGATTTTCGTAAGTGCTGATCCCCCACCACTATATTAAAATCAATTGGAGTTGTGACTGCTCAGCAATATGGAAATCAGGTCACGTACATTCAGGTATCTCTACATGGAGTAAGTGATTAAATGTATGCAACCTCATTTCAAAAATTTTAATTTAAGTAACTTCCAAATTGCACAAAGTTGATCAAGTTGTAGAGTTTGGAGTAGAAAGTTGTGTATTTTTCTTCAAACCCTGCTTCAACCATTCATTCTCTACTTCTCTCCTCTTGCCTTACGGGATTTGATGTGCACATTCATGGCTCCAGGACATTTTGCCCCCCTTCTAACATACTTCACAAAAAACAGTTTTAACCTGCTATTTCCCATGTTAAGTCATGGGGTAAAATTCTGGCTCCACTGAAGTCAGTGGCAAAACCTCCATTGACTTCAATGGAGTCAGGACTCCCCCCGTCCCACCCACCCCCAATAGATTCCCAGGGCAGAAGGGACCATTGTGATCATCTAGTGTGACCTCCTGTATAACACAGGCCATAGAACTTCCCCAACATAAATCCTAGAGCACATTGTACAAAAACATCTAATCTTGATTTTCAAGTGGAGAATCCACCATGACTTTTTGTACGTTGTTCCAATGGTTAATTACACTTACAGTTAAAAATGGGTGGTTTATTTCTATTCTGAATTTGTCTAGCTTCAACTTCTAACCATTATGTCATGTTACACCTTTCTCTGCTAGACTGAAGAGACCATTATTAAACATTTGTTCCATATGTAGGTACTTACAGACTAATCAAGTCACCCCTTAGCTTTCTCTTTGTTAAAAGGTTGCACTCCTTGAGTCTGTCACTAAGGCATGTTTTCTAATCCTTTAATCATTTTCTTGCCCCTTCCCTGAACCCTCTCCCATTTATTAATATCCTTCTTGAACTATGGACTCCAGATCTGGACACAGTATTCCAGAAGTGATCGCACCAGTGCCAAATACAGAGGTAAAATAACCTTCCTACTCCTGCTCAAGATTCCCCTGTTTATGCATCCAAGGATCTCATTAATCCTTTTGGCTCATGTTCAGCTGATCATCTACCATAACTCACAGATCTTTTTCAGGCTATATTTACAATGCACATCACTGGCAGTGGTGTATAGGGTATTTTAACTCCAAGCCACAGTGAAAAGCAGGCTGTGCCCGCATTGTGGCGCTTAGCTACATGCATCAGTGAAAGGCTCAGGCAGGGGAAGGCAGCTGGAAAAGGCTCTGGCACTGGGGAGCACAGCCTTTCCTCACTGCTGGAGTCTTGCACTGGGAAACTAACTGCTAACAATAGCACTGTAGATAAGGGAGGCACTGCTTGGGCATGTGAGTGGTGGGCGGGGGGGGGAGAGAGAGGGCTTCAATGGATGTACTCTACATGCCACTGTAAGGAGTGTGCAGTGTAGACGTACCCTCAGAGTCACTGTTTCCCACAATAGAGTCCCACATCCTGTATGCACGGCCTACATTTCTCATTCTGAGATGTATACATTTAGCCATACTTACTCTGTATGTGAATGTATCACCACGCTACCCAATTCTAAACTTAAGTTGAGCTCTGAAGACTTTGAAACATTTGTTACATTAAAAATGGTTCATTCTTAGGGAGTTTTCACAGTAAAAGAAAAGAACATCAAAGTTCTCAGTAATATTAATGTACATCATTCAGGTTTTCATATACAGTGAGATCTGTGACCCAAGGACCTCTTGATGCCAAATGGCAGAGGCCACAGGAGTACATAAGGGTTACAGAGATCCCCTGGGTCTGGCACCTACCTACTAGTCCACCAAAGAATGCCATGTAAGGTCTCTAATGAAAGCCTGTGTCACACTGGTCATAATAATCGCAAGAGGTTTGTATGGAAAAATACATGAAGACTTACGTATATATAATAAAAATTATGTTCTCTAGGTCTGCAAGTTAAGACAGGTCACCAAAAAGTGATCCACATATTCCAGGGAGGTAAGAAGAGACACTTATCTCACTCTGGCAAATTAAGTGTTGTATGGTTCACAATGGATGCCCATTTACAGTCTGAGCAAAATGTTAATCAATAGATTGTGGAGGTTGCAGGGAAAAGAACTAAAACAGGTGGGGTTATCCTGTTTAGGAGTAAGAATGAATTTTTGAAGCTATATTAGGGTTGCAGATGAATCCCCAGTTATTCCTTCAGTGTGTGAGGACAAGCCAACAGCAGGGGTATCTTAGGAGAAGGGATGTAGGCCAACTTGGTTGACAACACTGAGGAAAGGATTTGAGTAAGCTCACTTGTAAGGAGATAGGGGAATGCCCTGTTAGTTAAGTTTAGGCTCTAGAAAACACATAGTTACATCAAACAAAATCATAATTTGTTTCCAGTATTCTCACTATTACTTGAATCTTTGTTCTTTAATAATAAGCTGATTCTTGTTTTCACTGTATCTAAGTGCTGGGTGTTAAGCAGAGTGGTGATGCTGAGTTGCATCTTGCAAGCTAACATGTACTAGTCCTTTGGGAACAATGAACCTAAGAGTTCTGTGGGCATGCAGTGGAATGGGGCTGAGTGACACTCGGAGGACAGGGGGTGTGGTGTGTGCCTATCGCTAACCTGTACAGAAAGAGTGAGGCCTGCAAGGCAGCACTTGTGTTGCCAGAGGCTGGTGGTTTCAGGGAGCAGGCACAGTCAGGACTTCCTCATGCTATGGGTGGGTGGTGGTGAGATGCTTCACAAGCCTGGGTGCCTTGGAAAAGCATCACAAGATCCCACTATGGTGGGGTTTTTAACAGGGATTTGCAAATTATTGTAGTGCAATTTTTGCATGGAGATAATGCAAATTTAAATTGTGAAGTTTTACTGTGAAAACAAACAAATGAGTAATTCTTTTGGGCACATGGCTAAAATTTTAAGAACCCAAAATAAATAATACCACTAGCTCTTATATGGCTGTTCCCACTTTGTAAAGTCTACCTAAAATAAGAGGGGAACTTCAGGGTTCTCATATACGCTGGCTGCTATGCTAATCTATTCCAAAATTGGACAAGGAGAAAAATCTGGATGGAAGCCCATTCTGAATTTTAAGAGATGGATCAACGCCTACTTCTAATATAGCCTAGGAAAATAGGTTGTCAAGAATGGATTTAATTGAAGGATATGAAATTCTAAGTGATGTGAATAATGTCAGCCTTGATTACTAGCCTCACTACAGAAGATAATTGAAAAAGATGATGTGAGTTGAGTTGAAAGCAAATTTGAGAGTTGGTATCAAAAAGGTTTATTTAAAATCGAATGAAAAACGTAGATATCTGGAATGTCTTAAAGGGGGCTTTTACACCTGAGATTTTTTAAATCTTTGCTGTAAAGTTATGGCCACTTACACCATTCATGAGTTTTTCCTTATTTTTTGTGTCCATGCTTGCTAATTACTAAATCCATTAGTGTTTCAATAATTTTCACAGTCCATCTTCTGCAGTGAATTCATGATGCAGAATTTGTGACACACACACTTATTTGACAATAGATTTTAAACTTAAAATGTAGAGATTACCACAAGAGACACAGAATTATGACATCACTGCAGGAAGAAGGAGGAAGAAAATCTGAGCAGTGTAAAGAGGTGTCCCTTTACGGCCACCATATTCTATAACCTAAGAACCCAATCACCACTCAAAGTTAGTCTACTGCATCAGCTGTTAAAATATCAAGCAGAGTGCTGGAGCTCTGCTAATGAGCACAGAGCATTGACCTCATAACTTTGCATATGCAAGCCTGGATTTTCTTCCACAAGATACTACAGGCAGTCCTACAGGTAGAGTGTCCTTATTCAAACAAGCATCTTCAAGCCTTATGAAATTAATACAGAAAGACAAATAAGTAGTCAATTTTGTTCTCCTAAAAAACACATCATTTCTCAAGTTTGCTCCAGTATAAAAGACTGCTAAGAGTTAAAAATTCCAACGTACTCATGAAACACATAGGATCTGGGTAATGTAATAAAAAGAGAGAAGGTCTTATATTTATTTTCATTCCCAACCATACATTCTGGGAGAAATCCTTTGGGGGCATGGAGGGATCAAGGAAGACCCACAATGCAGTATTGTTAAATATGTATGCTGGGGTAGTACTTAAAGGCCACAAGTGCAGTTCCTCCTCATTAAACCATAACATTTGTATGAGAGTGCAGCCAGCCACAACTGCTACAATTGAGAGACTGTAATAGTGGCTGCAGATCAGCTATCTTGCTGCCACATACCTAGGCTATGGTTTAGTGATGGATTCTGTTTCCCTCCAACCAACTCCCACAATCTTCCACAAAAGGGGGATCTGAGTTTACCCGAGTTTTGGGAAGAGGACCAGGATGTAACCCTCCATGCACACCCAAAACTCTTCCCAACAGCAACAGTTTTGGATGTGCAAAGGATGTGGGGTCAGACAAAGTGCCTTAAGATGTTTTGCATAAAGATTCATTTGCTTTTCATTTCTCAAATTCAAAATGTGTTCATCATTTTACAACATAGATTTTGAGTGTGCACGGGGGGGGGGGGGAGAAAGGAGAGGGTTAGCTGTAAAATTCACCATCTTGTCTATCCTCTCCTTGAAATATTTTTTCTGCCCCAATGACAGTGAAAGGATACCTGCTTGAATTTATCTAACAGGATTACTCAAAGAAAAAATATAAGCGATCATAGATGCTATTAAACATAAGCAACAATAAAATGTTATTAGAGTATAAACAAACCAAATAATCCTACATACATGGCAGTCTTTTTTGGCTGATGTAAAATACCTGATATTAAATCAGACTCCACATCAAAAAAGTACTCAAGAGAATATTACACATACCTAGGTGAACATTTAAGGAAACTATAATCATACAATTCTCAAATATCTTGATTTGGAAAAAAATTGTAACAATCTTATTAGGAGACATTTTGGTCATTTATAAATTGTCTAATAGGAATAGTAAGTTTAATTTTACTAATGGATGTATGTTAATAATCAATTATTTAACTAAGAGCTATATAGATGCATAGATTAAGAATGGTCTTATAGTTAAGATACTGGACTGAGAAACTTTGAAATGATCATTAATAATAGTATTAATGATTATTAATTTTACTGTTTGAGATAGATCCCTGTGTCCTATACTCCAGTCACTGATTTCTGATATGGCACATCTTGGAATTTCCATATCATATACTATAGGTCATTTTGTTTTCCCCATGTGTAGGAAGGATAGTCATGTGGACTGGGACTCAGCTGGATTCTGTTCCTGGTTCACCACAATGTGTATGACCTTGGAAAAACTCACTTAACTTCTCTGCATCTCAATTTGATCCTCTGTTAAATGCAAATAATACATCCCTGCCTCAGAATAGCATTGTGAGCAGGGGCGGCTCTAGGCACCAGCAAAACAAGCTGGTGCCTAGGGCGGCAAAATCTAGGGGGCGGCAAAAGGCTGGGGCCCCAGCTCATCCTGCCGCTGCGAGCCGAGGAGCGGCCCGTCCCCTGCTGCCGGGGGGGCGGCAGGCTGGGCCGGCGGACCTGCCGCAGTCATGCCTGCGGGAGGTCCACCGGAGCCCCGGGACGACTGGACCTGCCGCAGGCATGACTGCGGAGGGGGCGCTCGTCCCGCGGCTCGGCTGGACCTCCTGCAGGCATGACTGCGGCAGCTCAAGCGGAGCCGCCGGACCCGCGAACCGTCCGCAGCCGCGGGAGGTCCAGCCGAGCCACACGGGACCAGCGGTCCCTCTGCAGTCATGCCCGCGGGAGGTCCGCTGCTCCCGCGGCTCCGGGGTGCCTCCCGCGCATGACTGCTTGGGGCGGCCAAAAAGGTAGAGCCGCCCCTGATTGTGAGGGTAAATTCCTAAATGTTTGAGAGGCTCACTCTCTATGGTGAAGAGCACCAGAGGAAAGCCTATTCATAAAATAAATTAAACAATCCTCAATTATCTTTTTAATAATTACTAATGAATCTGGTTTCTTTGGTCACCATTAAAATGCAGTGATTAAAGCAAGGTTGTTGCAATGATACACATCAATACTGTTGGGGCAATTTCTTTCTGTGTTACAGAGCTAAATTTTGCCATGGATGAGTCCAGATGACTCATCTTAAAGTTATTATTTATGACATTTTAACTAGCTATTAAATAGGAAAGAAATGTTTTCCATCTGAAGAGATATTGCAGGCAGGATGGGCTAATAATTATTATTTTCTAGGATACACTGCCTTTAGATTAAGAGTTATCTTTTGTTCAAGATACATTCTTTTAGGTGTCAGGTTCTCTTACTTATTTAGAACAATGCATGAAGTTCTATTGACTAGTGCTGTTACCAGTATTAGTACCTGGTGGCATTTAATTAAACTGCATTGCTGGAGTGCTGAACTTGGGATTTGGATTCATTTGTTAGACATATGAAGACTAAGGACATCATAGTAATATATTTATGCAGTTAAACTTACTAACTCTCCAGTAACAAAGGCAAGTTGCTGTGGCCTGCAATACTGAACTCAAAGAGAGGAAATGGTGTGGTGTTATGCCAAAATCCTGAGTTACTGCTGTAAGTGTGAGTAGAACTCAATCACCAGCTTACAAGCATGGAATAAGAGTCTGTGCCCTGAACAAAGAAGAAATTATTAAACAAGATAAGGAAAATATATGGCCTCTGGCACTTAACTCATACAACAGCCACTTCCACCTCCACCAAAGCTTGCTTTACAAATCACTATAACATAAAATACAAATGAAGATGATGTCTAACTTTCTGTAGAATCCTTGGGCAATTTTCACTGTTAATTTGTAATATATGCTGGGGAATTATACAGAGTGGGCCCTAGTGCTGAATGTGGTTCTTTAAATATCTTGGTGTCAGAGTCCTAAGACAACTTTAAACTCTGAATCAAATCACCAAAAATAAATGTACCTCATGTCATACACTTAACTGCACATTTAGGGCTTGATCCTGCAAGGTGCTGAACACTCTGGACCTGAGCCAGCAAAGCACTGAGTCACATTCTTCAAATGAAGCAAAAAGTATGAATTGGGGCCATAGTGCTTATCATCTTGCACAATTCAGCTCTAAGGGTCTAATCTGCCCTTGGGCGAGATAGTGAGGCTCAGTTGAATTTAACTACCATTGGTTTATGCATAGGGTGACCAGATAGCAAGTGTAAAGAAATCGGGATGGGGGTGGAGGGTAATAGATGCCCATATAAGAAAAAGCCTCCAAAATCAGGACTATCCCTATAAAATCGGGACATCTAGTCACCCTATTTATGCGTCATAAATTTACTCTGGGCACTTCAAGGAAAGCTGCACAGAACCATCCAAGGGTTTATTAAGAACAGACAGGTGCACCCTGGTTTCCTCACCTGGAGTCCGATACACACACAGGTCTCTGTAAAATTATATAGAGCACTAGGTGGAAAACAGCTCAGTTTTAGTTATGTTTATATGAATAAAGGTGGAGCTTGGTTGCTGCTCTTTACAGAGTTTTGCCTGTGAAATTCCTTCTGTTGTCAACATTTTTGGAAAGCAGTTGAAATGCACACCTTGTATATGAATAAAAATTGTTAATATTCTATTGCTGAATGCTTTTGACCCACTCATTCTCTTCCTTTCAAGAGCTGTGAAAAAACAAAACCATGCATATTAAAATGAGGAGAAAACCAACCCAGCAAGCCATAGTATACTGTAATCTTTTCAATTAATAATGTCACAGGCAATTGAGCACCATGAAATTAGAAACTTCACAATGTGCTTCTTCACATTTCACAAACAAAAAAAGTAGGACATATAAAAGGCGTATTACTTAGAAGTACGGTGAAGCTTGAAGCACATGCATTAAGTTTGAGCAACAGTGGTGAAAATGAGATCTGGTTCCCTCATTATGCAATATGACATCCTTCATCTAAAACCAAATGAGATAATAAAGTAAAAGACGAGATATTTTCTGCATAAAGAACCATATAATCCTTTATCTCATTTGAATAATAGATTCAGAACATCTTTTTTTTTTAACATCCAACTAAATGATGCAGTGAAATATTAATAAATCTGCATATTTAATAATTCTAATACTACATGCTAAATGATATCCATGCTGATTGATATACTAGTGGTTTACCAGATAACACTAACATGTTTGTTACTTGTGAGGTGGTTGTATCTGAGGATTTTAAAAGGTCATATGTATTATATCTCAGTATTGAGATCAGTTCTGCTGTGCATTCTGACCCTGTTGCAGCAACGTATTTAAATACATGGTTAGCTATGTGCGGATGCACAGTTCCATTGAAGGCCTGGCTACTGACGTGCTTGAAGTTAAGTACATGCTAAAATGTATTTCTGGATCAAGGCTAAAGTGATCAGCACCTTGCAGGCCCACTGTGAGCATGTAGGCAAAACAGGATGATTTCTAAACTCCTCCTGGAACAAAGATAATAAACAGTAGTGGGGAAGAATGGGACACATTGGTTACAATAAATGAATTTACATCTGAGAGTGTTAATTTTTACTAGAAGTGAGATCAAGCCATGCCCTTCTCTCGTCTCCAAATTTCTGCTTCTGCGTCTCTTTCTAAACACATTCGCATTGTATTCATGAATGTCTGGTAAGAAATAAAATGTAAAATGTGAAACTTGATCTGGAAGCAGCCACCCGTTAAAGCAGACCAGGATTCTTGTGACTCTCTTTGAAGGGGATGAAAGGGGGTGGGGGGGAAAGATTCCAAATTTTTTTTTGTATAAATAGAGTATTCAAGAAACACCGCAGGGAAAAAAAAACAGGTCTTGTGTGCTTCTGCCTATCTATTTAGGACCTGTATGTCCCCACTCCATCACCATATACATTTAAATGTTTGAGAGGTATTTGAATGTTTTCTCCTCACAAGTACCCGTTAGTTTTATAACAATGCCTGGCAGACAGAGAGATCAAGTGACTTGCCCTTGGTTGGACAAGAAGGAAATGGTAGAGCTGGGAATAGAATCCAAATGTCCTGAGTCTGTCCATTGCGTTACCCTAAGACCTTTCTTCTTCCCTGTGGCTAAAACAAAATAAACCTTATGAAACAGAAGAGATGATTACCAATTTTTAGCATGTTGGGGAAAAGACTGACAGTCTGGGAATCTGTCTTTGTACCAGGCTCAGCGTACACTACAAATTTTTGCAACCACAGCTATCTCAGCTAGGAGTGTGAGAACAATCATATCCCCTAGCTGACAATAGGTATACCAATAAAAGCCCTTGTAAATATAAAGTCATACCAACAAAATATAGTCCTTTTACCAGTAAAGTTTGTGTCATTTGGGGAGGTGGTTTGGCAATAATGGCAAGATAATTCGTTTTTTTCAGTATACCCTGCGTCGCCACTAGGGGGCTTTGCCAGCATAGCTATGCCAGGATAGCTATCATGGAAAAACATTTGTGATGTAAATAAGCCCCAACTTATCAATTCTAGTTTGATTTTTATGATCTGTGTCCTTATGTCTTTTGACTGTCTTTGAGCGTGTTCTGCCTCGTACTCCTTGTGCTAAGTAGACAGCCTGTGTGTCCATGAATAGGCTGACTGTTGAAGACTATCAGCACCAGAATAGATCATACCTGGGAGAACAAAAGAGTAACTTCAGTTTTCTCCAACTTTTTTGTGGGGAAGGGAGAGGGCAAGGGGAGATAGGCAGCACTAGGGTTTGAAGGAATGGGATTTCACAAGAATCAAAAGAAAGCAGTTAGTGCCATAATTTAAAACTCGGGTTATTTTTACACAACAGCTGTAGGGCATAATTCCAGCATGGTTAGACGCAGGTGTTAGCTCTGCTTGAGCTAGTGTGCTAAAAATAGCAACATGGCCATAGCAGCTGTGGCTTTGGTTAGCAGTCCAAGAACAATATCGTCTGACTGCCTAAGAACATACTGAGGCAACTAGCAAGCAACACTGCAGGCAAGCCGAGGTAGGATAATCAAAACTAGGTCTTCAACTATGGTTTTTTATTTCAAAAGAGCTGACTTTGGGAAAATAAGGGAATTAGTGTTGGAGACCAAGCCATGAGCAGCCAGTTCTAGTGCTTGAAGCAGAAGCCAGGAAGGAAACATCCAATCCAAAGGTCAGAGCCAGAGTTAGAAACCAGTAGCCATGTTAAGAGTCAGAAGCAGGACCAGAAACTAATAGCCAAGCCAAAAGTCAAAGCCAGGATTGGAAACCAGTAGTCAAGAGTCAAAAACCAGGGTCAGGCCTGTAAAGAAGTCAGGATCAGAAACAAGCTAAGGTAGCAGGGACTGAGCAGGTGCAAGACTGGGAAATGAAGCTGGAATAGGACTAAAGCGAGGCAAGGAGCAGGCCCAGGGAGAATCAGAGCTGTATGCATGAATGCATTGAGCATCCAAAGAGCTGCGGCCCCTCCTGTCCAGTCAGGTGGTGTAGTCAATCAGTTAGCCTGCTGCAGGGGAGCTGTGCTTATGAGGTTGCCAGAAGAGAAGTGGACTGAAGAGCTAAAGGACTTAAATGCAGAGGAAGTTTGGAATTTCTTCAAGTCACGTATTAAAAAAAAAAAAACCTACTGAAATTTGCAACCCAAGAAAGGGAAAATACAAAACAAGGGGGAAAAAACCCACCCTGTGGACAAAGGGTCTATACCCAAGTGGATAAATAACCACCCCAAGAAAGGTTATTAGGAGTAAGCATAGAGCCTAAAGGGAATGGGAAAAGGGATTGGTCAAAAAAATCTTTTGGAAGCTAGAAAACAAACTGAGAAATGCTAAAAGTCAAATTGAATTAGATCTTTTCAAGGAACTTAAAAAGGTTTTATTTAGTTATATGAATAAAAAGATAATAATATACAGGAAGTCATATTAGATGATCTAGAGGTCCCTTCATGCTTTAAACTCTATGACACATATGTCTACCCAAGCAAGGCATCACCATTCCCAACTGTTGTATAGCCATATCCTCAGAGGGACCCACAGAGGTGAAGGAAACTGGGTTGAGGAAGCAGAGGATCGACTTCTTGTTCTAGAGGAGAAGCTATGAGGAGTGAGGTGCAGGCAAGAGGACATGCAGTCCCAAAAGGACACTGACCCAGATCCTGAAGAACACTCCATAAATGGTGATGAAACCGAGGCAGGGATGACCAACAGTTTTGTCTGGATTTGTGTATTTTTTGTGCTATCCAAAGTACAGATTGATTAAAGAGTAAAGTCTCTGTGTTATGTGCGTCAATCACCACATTACCTTGGAGAGGTAAACTGTATCCTAGAGGTCCCACAAGGACGTGCTTAAGCAACTGGGATCTCTGTGGGGTATCAGCACTGGTTCTAGAGGCCTAAGACGTCTGGATCATGAGGTCCCCTATGAAGGAGTAACAGACTGTGTCCAGGAAGTATACTGGATAGGCCAAGGGGAAAAGAGAAGGCTGGAGCCTACCCAGACTAACTGAAACTTAAAAGTACATGGGTCAGCATACTGAGACCCAAACACAGCAGCCTGGAGAGCATTCAACTGAGGGCGCTTTATGGGGCTCTGATGCGGACTAAGTCATCCAACTAATATGTGAAGTTATAAACATAAAGCTGAGATCACAACTAAAACTATGTTTTCCTGAGAGTGAGTGGCCCCAGAGACAAAAGGCAAGCTGATGCCTCAGCCAGGTGTAAACAAGGCTGATGGACCATAACCTTCTAAGTGGTCATTCTTTGGCAAGAAATGGGGCAGGGACAAAAAATAATTTAAAAAAAAGCTACATTTTAGCAAAGAAACAGCATGGAGTTTCCTTCCGCACAGACTGTATGTCACCTTGCTCCCAGTTGGAAATGCTTCTCAAGGGGGCAGGGGGAAAGGGGGACCACAGAACTATAAGAAGAAGGGGCAGACACTCCTTTCTCTCTCTCTGTTTCTGCCCATTGATTCACTGCACCAGAAGAGACAAAGGAAGCAGCCACTGAACTGGAGAAAGGGTCCTGGCCCAAAAAGTTTGGTCAGTAAGGGGGGCAAGTCTAGGATGGGGTGTGTGTTGAGGTCATCCTGCAATATAACCAAGGCTGGTAAGAGTTAAGGTATGGCTGGCTGGCTGCACCACACACAGACATACCTAGGAGTGAGTTGCATGCCAGAGACTGTTTGTGAGCAGTCCAGACTGGAGCTACAGCAGCAAAGCAGAGTAAAGGGCACTCCAGGTTAGAGAGTAGGGGTGACACAGCTAATCAGTCTGGATTGTATCCTGGGTATACCATACCTATATTTTACGCCAACTGCTATTGGAAATCTAAGTCACAGAAAATTCACACCATCCCCTGGCAAACAAAATCCAAATAGTAGAGACCATTATGTTGAGTTTGGTTTTGGAGTTGTATTTTGATGATTTCCAGAGACTGTATTTAAGCTCCTGAATGTGTTCCTGGCTTTATTGATTTTATTCCGGATGTCCTGGCTTGTTCCACCATCCTGGCCGATGGTGCTGCTCAAGTACGTGAATGTTTCTACACTGGTGAGAACGTAATCCTCTATCCGTCCTGGTGATGTTGAGGCAATATTAAAGGTCATGATTTTTGTTTTTTGCAGTTGATTTTCAGTCCAATTTGCTGACTGAATGCATTGAGTCTAATTGTGTTTTTTTCCCCTTGTATATGGTGTTGGGTATGTGATAGGAGAGCAACATCATCTGTCAAATCCAGCAGAAACAAAATACCAAAACCAAATTCAAGATTTATCAGAGCTGCGTACTTTCAACACTACTTTATAGTACAGAATGCTGGGGAATGAGAAAGTCTGACATGTCTAAACTGTCTTCATTCCCTACAACCTGCCTCAGAAAAATCCTCCATATTTTGGCCCAGAACAATCTCAAAGCAAGATCTATTGACACAGAGGATCTGAGCACCATCATTGCCAGGAGGCACTGGAGATGGATCGATCATGTGCTTCGGATGGAAACTGATTCCATCACCAGAGTAGCAATAAGATGGACACCTGAAGGCAAGCGAAAATGAGGCCGCCCGAAAACAACATGGTGAAGAGCTGTGGAAGCCGAGCTGAAAAACCTGGGGCACAGCTGGGGAACCATTGAAAGACTTGCCAGAAACAGATAGGAGTGGAGGAGCTTCGTCACTGCCCTAAACACCAGAGGTGTAATAGGAACATGATGATGATGATGTTTTTCTGGAAAAAAACAGTAGGTATCTCATGGGACAGACTTTAGTCACATGGGATTTCTCACCTCAATGCCTGTGCTGATAAGATTGTTCTTTCTCCGCCTAGGGAGATGAAAAAGACGAAACAGAATATTTCTAAAGGGGACAAGCCACAATTATGTGAAGGCAGGAATAAAAAAAAAGGTACGGTTGAAATGCAGCACTGAATTGCACCTTAGGGCATGTCTATATGGCAAGTTAGTGCATGGCAAGCACAGCAAGGGCATTTCTATGGGGTGAGCTCGGATGCTGCAAGCTGCATTGTAAACCTGCAGGGCTCTAGTATGCCACTTTCTAACTGGCCCTTTGCACACTAGAAGCTCCATAACTGCATTTTGACCTACCGCTGTTTGAAATAGCAGAAGTTCAAAGTACACTACAGAATCCGAGTGCATGGTAGCAGGATCCACATGGTGATTTAGTTCATGGTACACAGAGCTTGCCATGTGCTAACTTGCTGTATAGACAAATCCTTAGATAGATTTACAGTGATTGCTTTTCAATCTTTCCTATTTTTCCTTGGATAACTAATAAATAAACTGTCTTTAGTATTTGCAGTGTTCTAGGTTCTTCAGGAATAATTGAGGAACCCTTGCCTTCAGACACTAAGAAAACATTTTGTTATCCAAGACAAAACTGAAAAGATTTTAAAGAGTAACCACTGTCTAACATGGCTTACCTGGATCAGCTACCAGTGCAGAAAGGAACACAGCTTCACTCTAGAGCCCAAAGGAGAGTTTGCAAGCATGGCAGTCGGAAAGACATTTTTACCAATGAAGTATGCAGATTTGCTATGAAGTTCTTGAGAAACAAACAATTAGCATAGATCCTCACAATGCCAGGTTAAAAAAGTCTTTCAGAGATTAACCACTCTTTAATCTGTCCCTGGACAAGACAAGACATGCAGAAACAGATTATTAGACTGTCTACACTAGCAATTTTGTTGGTCAGGAGAGTAGGGGTGGGGGAAAAACACCCCACACAACTCTAAACATTTAAGCTCTTATTTTTAAAAGGGACCTCAGACCTGCCTCCAATAATGAATGATATTTTTAGGCAAAAATTGCTCTATTACAGGATCTTATACAACTACCTACCCAGATTGGCTGAAATGAATTGCAGGAACAATATTGCACCAATACAATCAGAAGCTGCACTGAAGTCCTTTTAAAAATCAGAGACCAGATGCATTCATGTTTTGGAAGACTTGCAACTCATTGCTAACATGACAATTTACCTATAGCAGATTTGTCATGAATAAAGCATTAACTTTTTTCTCTTATAAGAAATATATGAATTAGTTTTTCTCTATTCTTTCATTTGCCACAGCAAAAAAATAATACCATTCACTTTCATCACCTAATATCATTATGAAGATTTATCTTCTATACATTTCCAAATCAAACAGCCAACTTAACAAGGACTCAATTAAATGAACAATAATTTCTGTCAAGACACATTATTATTTTACAATGTACACCTAAAATGGGGTGAATCTAAAGCAACTCTCTGCAATTTTATCATGACGAATGAAGACAAAGACATTTTATGTGGACCATAAATCATAACTTCTAAAAAGGCTGAAAGCCTATTGCCACTATGACTATTACAGAAAGGCCCTTTTCTCATAATAGTGCATTACATATGGAACTAACTTATATAAAGTATTGCTGAGCTGAACTGTATTCTTAATTACATCTCACATTGGGGCGTAGAGAGCCCAGATGTGTTCTTAATTTCCTTCCCATTAAGAGTTCTGACTTTCCTATTGTGACATCACATGATACTGGAAAAGAAGCCTGGCCATCTTGGTTTCTATACTACCATGTACCATCTTCTTCATTCTCTCTCTTAGGATTTGCACAGCTCTCTTCGTGAGGCCATTTGAAGGAGTGGTGGTATGGTGCAGTTATGACGTGTTCAATGCTTTGCCCCCCCCCATAAATTCCTGAAATACACCACCAATGAACTGAGGACCACTGTCACTCACCACTGTCCCAGGCAATCCAACTTACCAGAAAATGTAAGTTGACCAGTTGTAGACTTGGCTGTAAAGGAGGGCATTGTGTGTGCCTCCATCCATTTTGGAATGAGCATCAATTATTAAAAACATTTTCCCCGTAAATGGAGCAGTATAATCTACATGAAGCCTCACCCAGGGTCACTGTGTCTGCTCCCATCACACTTTCAGTGGAACATGGTGGCTGGATTGGCAAATCACACACGTCTCAATTTCCTGATCCATTCCCAGCCACTACGCAACTGCATGCAAGATCCTTCATGTGTACAATGCCAGGATGTGTTTCATGTAACAACTTTAGCACCACTTACTGGAGATATAATCACCTGGGACCTAAATAATAAGTAGCCATCCTGAACTTTTAAACACCCTGTCTAGAGTAATGAGGTTGGAGCTCTGTGTTACCCTCTCTGTCTAGCCATTTGTAACCATTCTCTGCACTCAGGACAATAATGGTCTCTGTCTCTCTTTTCATCTGTGCTGCATCAGAGAAGTGGATAGTAGCTCAATAAGGAGGATGTTTCTTCAGGCTGAGGTGTTTTTGGCAAGCTATCCAGTAAAGGAAGTCTACTCAGAATAGTCACGTTACCGAATGCTTTACCAGCTTATAATCAAACTCTTAGTCAAAAGCTGACAAGGTGAAAAGCCCATCTCTGAATTCTGTCAGATGCCATAGGGAGTACAGGTGTGCTCTCAAACTTTTCAGAAGTTTATTTTCTGAATGTACAACAAAATACCTGCCATATTAGGTAAGAATGGAACTTCAAAACCCCTCAAAACCACTGCTAGCCTCTCTCATTCTAGAAGGGAGTAAATTCTCTTCTGAGCTAGTGACCTTAATGCTAGGGTGACTATACATCCCGTTTTGGCCGGGACAGTCCCCTTTTTAAGCCCTGTTCCAGTTGTCCCAACTTTTTTGGACAAAGTGGGCATTTGTCCCATTTGCTCTTGCCAACGTGATCAATTAGCAAGAACAAAAACAGGATAAATGCCCACTTTTGTAAAAAAGAGTGGGGTGCAGAGGAACGTGTGTGGGGTGTGTGTGTGCGCATATGTAGAGGGGAGAACAGCAATGCTAGCCCCAGCCTCACACAGAGGGTGAGCAGCAACTCCAGCCCTGTGTGGGAGACAGAGGGTCAGGGCTCAGGCAAGTGGCTTGAGCCAGCTCTGCAGGGGTGGGGCTCAGGCTAGCCCCACCCAGTCACCATTTTCCCTTGGGGAAATAAGGTCACCCTACTTAATGCATAATTGATGGAATGCTTAAATCTGACAGACATCTGGTGGGCTGGTACTTCCCCCACCCCCACCCCATGTATGGTGAGGCATCACAAGACAATACTAGTTCTTTCTGGCAATCATATTGGCCTAAAAGGTTTAATTACTTGAACAATTTCTTTGATTCTGCAAAAGCTACTTTTTGTTTTTGATCTCACTAGATTTGTATCCCTTTCTGTAACAGTTTGTGTAATAGAGCCAATATGGATGCCAATCTGGGTAAAAATGTACCATAAAAATTTGGCAGGCCTAGAAAGAATTTCAATTAGGACACTGACTTTGGTGGTGGCACCTCAATAGTGGCCCATATCTTCTCCTCCAGTGGATATAACCCAGTTGCAACAATTTTGTGTCTGAGGTAAATGACTTCAGCAACATGAAGAATACACTCAGCCATTTTTATAGTACCCACGCCTAGTTTTGCCAGGGTTCTGACTCAGATTCCCCTGCAAACAGAACCCCAACAAGGTATACATAGATGTGTGGCATGCCTTGGAATACCCTGTCCATTGCCCATGGAAAAATACCCAGAGCTGCTGACACTCCAAATGGGAAGCAGCTGTAATGGGATAACCCATTGGGAGTATAGATAGTTAAAGGGTTTAGATCTATTGTCCAGGGGGATCTGGACATATGCATTACTTATATTGACTTTTGTGAAAGTTTTTCCCTCCCAAGATAAAATAAAAGTCTTCAGTAGAGGAAAGCAGATATGTATCTAGCTTGCCCACACAGCTGATTCTGACCTTGTAGTCCTTGTATATCCCCACTACTTGATTTCAGCACAAGGACAACAGGAGCAGCCCAGTCTGAGAACTGGGCAGGCTCAATAATACCAGCTGCCTGTAATCAGTCCAATTCTTGATCTTCCTTATTGCACATGGCATAGGGTAATAGCCTTGGCTTAACATCTGGATCCAGTAAATTCTGCCAGTGACCCCTTTTGGATTACCTAGATCCTTGCTGAACAGCTGAGTGTTTTTCAGTACACTAGTATATGGACATGGTTGATGTCTGCCCAGTTAAGTTTTAATAACTTTAACTAGTTTCATCGCATGGCACTGGGGTCTTCCTCCTTCACTACTATTAAAGGTAAGTAAAGCTCCTAGTGCTGGTATCCCACCTCCACATTGACTGTACTTCTCACAGGAACGTGTGTGTGTGTGTGTGTGTGTGTGTGTGTGTGTGTGTACACACACACCACCCACCACCACCTTTGCCACTCCCAATTGTGGTGTATTGTCCCTTGGCCACCACTGGTGATAAGTAACCTTACTGACTGACACAGGAGCTTTTATGTCCATAATCTCCATGGTTATTCTTTGTCCATTAGTTGTAACATCTGCTCACAGTGGCTTCTCCTTTTGGCTTCTGCTGGTAATATTAAACATTGTATACACAGAGTCCTCAGCTTCTGACTCCTCTTCCTCCTTGGAAATAGGATGAAGCTCTTTCATGTGACTCACATTTCCCTTCCACGTGTCAGTTTTTTTACATCACACTTTTGCAGTGTGACCTTGCACTTCATATCTTTGTATTGGCAGGAGATTTGGTTATGTTTTCCCCCCCCCGCGTACCTCTGTTTTCTTAAAAATTCATTTGCTTTGTGTGGAATGCTGGACAATTTGTACATGGTCCCCACAACCATTTGCTTATGTGCTGCATAGTGCCTCCCTGTAAATCCAAATCATGCTGTGCAGCTGCTTTCATGCCTTGTGCAATTTCCAGAGCTTTTTAAAATCTAAGGTGGACTCTGCCAATAGACATCTCTGAATTCTTTCATCACTGATATCACACACAATGCATCTCCAAAACCACAGTGCTCTGGCAAAGGACACAGTTCTGCTACAAATACTGTCACTGCCATTACAGATTGGCAGGAGAACCTGTTCAATTTAAAATGCTGCACAATCTCTGATGGTGCATGACAGCTTTCACCAGCTCAAAGGACTTGGCACTGGGTTTTTCCACTGCCACCAAACTTCTAGTTAAACTATACATTTTTACTCCACAAATACTCAATAAAATGGCATGTTTGTTATCACCCTCTATCATTTGTAGTGAAGTACTGGGAGAGTCTGCATCTTGAATCCAGACCTCCTGCTCTGCATCATTTTACCGGTGCAGCCCTTCTTCTTTGCGAGAAAAAGGGTTGACACTTACATAGTGTGTAGAACTTTCTGGTTGTTTTCAGTTTATCCTCATCACCAGTGTAGTATATGGAGACCCAAAACAGATTAGAACTGAAAAAAAAAAAGAGACTTTTACTCTGGTACAGCTTCACAAAGACACTAATCAGCTTCCAGGGTGGAAAAATTTCCCTCTGACATATGCTCAGCACGGTATTAGGGCTCTTAACAGTAAATAGCTATTCTCGCATTGGCCACCGGGTGGCAATAAGCCTAACAAAAATACCTACAACATTACTAGAAGAGAACATGTCCTCAAGTACGGTTCACAACTTGGGTCCCCCAAAGATTTAATGGATGCCATGCACTACCTTGGGTAAAAAGTGACCAAGTGAGGCCATTTTGGCATGCACCACAGCAACAATCTGATCTATAGATCTGCGCAAAAAATCCATCTAGAAACTTTTTGAAAAACTGCTATTTTGGGGGAGAGGAGCTTATATCATAGAATACCAGGGTTGGAAGGGACCTTAGGAGGTCATCTAGTCCAACTCCCTGTTCAAAGCAGGACCAATCCCTAACTAAATCATCCCATCCAGGTTTTTGTCAAGCCTGACCTTAAAAACCTCTAAGGAAGGAGATTCCACCACCTCCCTAGGTAACCCATTCCAGTGCTTCACCACCCTCCTAGTGAAAAAGTTTTTCCTAATTTCCAACCTAAGCCTCCCCCACTGCAACTTGAGACCATTACTCCTTGTTCTGTCATCTGGTACCACTGAGAACAGCCTAGATCCATCCTCTTTGGAAACCCCTTTCAGGTAGATGAAAGCAGCTATCAAATCCCCCTCATTCTTCTCTTCTGCAGACTAAATAATCCCAGTTCCCTCAGCCTCTCCTCATAAATCATATTTTCTAGCCCTCAATCCAGTGGAGGGCAACAAAAATGATTCTTTCCAATTTTTCCAACATCCTTCTTGTAGAGTGGGGCCCAAAACTGGTACTCCAGATGAGGCCTCACCAATGCCAATAAGAGGGGAATGATCACGTCCCTTGATCTGCTGACAATGCCCCTACTTATACAGCCCAAAATGCTGTTAGCCTTCTTGGCAATAAGGGCACGCTGTTGACTCATATCCAGCTTCTCCTCCACTGTAACCCATAGGTCCTTTTCTGCAGAACTGCTGCCTAGCCACTCGGTCCCTAATCTGTAGTGGTGGATGGGATTCTTCCATCCTAAGAGCAGGACTCTGCACTTGTCCTTGTTGAACTCAGACTTCTTTTGGCCCAATCCTCTAATTTGTCTAGGTTCCACTGTACCCTATCCCTACCCTCCAGCATATCTACCACTCCTCCCACTTTAGTGTCATCTGCAAACTTGCTGAAGGTGCAGTCCATGCCATCCTCCAGATCGTTAATGAAGATCTTGAACAAAACTGGCCCCAGGACCAACCCTTGGGACACTCTGTTTGATACCGGCTGCCAACTAGACATGGAGCCATTGATCACTACCCATTGAGTCAGATGATCTAGCCAGCTTTCTATCCACTTTATAGTCCATTCATCCAGCCCATACTTCTTTAACTTGCTGGCAAGAATACTGTGGGAAACCGTATCAAAAGCTTTGCTAAAGTCAAGGAATAACACTGCTTTCCCCTCATCCACAGAGCCAGTTATTGCATCATAGAAGGCAATTAGATTAGCCAGGAATATCTCTGGAATACCTTGCTCAAATGGTCCAAATGTGAGTCACTAATGCTACTCTGTACTCCCATGAACCATGCCAAATCTCAAGAAAATCTGTGGAAGCATTCCAATTTTAGAATATGTGGAAGTGTCAGTCTTCAAACAGGAAGGATAGAGGATGATGGAGGGAAAGGACATTTCAATTAGGAAAAACTATTTCACTAGGAGGGTGGTGAAGCACTGGAATGGGTTACCTAGGGAGGTGGTAGAATCTCCATCCTTAGAGTTAAGGCCCGGCTTGATAAAGCCCTGGCTGGGATGATTTAATTCAGGTTGGTCCTGCTTTGAGCAGGGGGTTGGACTAGATGACCTCCTGAGGACTCCTCCAACCCTGGTATTCTATGATCTGCATCATAGAAGGCTCTAAGAGATGTGAAGTGGCCCATTTGCCTCAGTGTGATGTTCTCAGCTGAATGAAAACACCCCATGGAGAGGACTACAGCTTAAAACAATAGCCCTGAGGCATGGGAAAGCTCCATTCCTCTAAGGGCACATCTTCACTGGCAACATTAAAATGCTGCCGCAGCAGCACTTTAACATGGCTTTTGTAGGCTGTGTCTACACTCCCACTTTCAGCGCTAAAACATTGGTCGTTCAGGGGTGTGAAAAAACACACCCCTGAGCAACAAAAGTTTTAGAGCTGAAAAGTGCCAGTATATACAGCGATAAAGATACCAACGCTCATTAGAGGTGGTTTTGGTTTTTTTTTAAAATTGTCAGGGGAAAGCTCTCCCCTGCAATAAAGCATGTCTACACTGCCCACATCACAGGACTGCCGCAGCCATGTAGACATACCCTGTAGTACTGGGAGAGAGCTCTCCCAGTGCTCTAAAAATGGGACTGGCACTTTACAGCGTTGAAACTTGCAGTGCTCAGAGGGCTGTGTTTTCACACCCTGAGTGAGCAAGTTGCAGCGCTGTAAATTGCCAGTGTAGACAAGCCCTTAGTGAGTGTTCCCATCCCACTCCTGAGTGCTTTAGAGCCTGCGATATGCATGAAGTATGCCTGACATTGTCTGCTCCCCAAGGAGGCAGGACTTCTCCAGAACCCTGTTCATAGGAAGAGAGTAGGGAGGCAGGGTCCAAGTCCTGTAGATGATCATGAGCGCCCGAGATCCTGGAACACACAGGGAGCAGTGAGAACAGCTTAGGCTCCCCAAGAGGGGCAAAGCCCCCCATTCCCCAGCTCATCTAAGGGGGGCAAGGATGGGGGCTCAAAGCCCCCTAAAGAAACAAGATTCCCCCAGATCTGGGCTCACACATGGGATGTGGACAATATGGGGCTGACAAGTGTCTCTGGCCCCTATTCTCCCCCAGTCTCTCTACCACTCACCCCACATGCCTCAGTGCACTGTCCCACACCTCCCCTTCTCCTAACCTACTCCCATATATTTACCCTCCCCTACTACACATTGCCAATTATCCCTCTCTCCAGGACCCCACCCCCCTCCCCTCACTGCTGCCCCAAACCCCACTCTCCCTATCCCCCACTCCTGTGCTCCCTAATGCCCCTTCCCTCCCAGGAAGCATTCACATGTCTATTTGCCCCCCAAAACACTGATTACTTTATCTCCAAAATAAAACTGCCATCCATGTCTTTGACAATTATAGCAACCTCCAGTCACTCAGTCCAAAATGCCTTTTGTGTTAGGTAGGGGCCTATAATTAATTTATCCTTAATTATGTAAATTGAATTACTGTGGGGGAGGACAGCTCAGTGGTTTGAGCATTGGCCTGCTAAACCCAGGGTTGAGAGTTCAATCCTTGAGGGGGCCACTTAGGGATCTGGGGCAAAATCAGTACTTGGTCCTGCTAGTGAAGGCAGGGGACTGGACTCAATGACCCTTCCGAGTCCCTTCCAGTTCTAGGAGATTTTTTTTTTTTTTAAATGGAGAAATACCAAAGGGATGAGATTGCAGCCACCAATTTCAATGAGGTCTGTACTTCATACGGTCATTAGTACCTCTGAGTTTAAACAGTACAAGGCAGCAGAAGGAAAAAGGCCTGTGACTGAGGAACCCTTCATCCCATGACCCCAAATTTGTATCACTAATGCAATCCTGTGACCTATTACACCAAATTTCAAAGCAAGGAGTAGCTATTCAGATTTTAGAGCACTGACAAAAAGTCAAGCTTTAAAACAGGAATAGAAAACCCCTAGCCATTTTTCTGATTCGGTGCATGTACACTATAATGAAAGCACATTTCTTAAATACCATTCTCAATCTAAATCCCCCAAAGATTTAGTGGGTGCCATGTACTACCTTGTGCAAAATTTGACAAATGTGATACAGGTCAGAGACATCTCAATCAATAGTTTGATCACTAACTCTGTACAAAAAATCACAAAGACAAAAAATCCACACAGACAAAAAAAAAATGACCTAGAAACTTTTTGAAAAATGGCTATTTTTTCCAGGGCTTAAATCCTAATCCAAATAACGCCAAACTTGGGTCACTGACCCTAATGTACACCTTCCTGAGGCACACAAAATTTCAACGGAATCCAAGCACATCAAGAGGATTTAGCAAGGTCAACTTTTGAACAGAAGTTGTAGGGCAATCTAATCATAGTGCAGCTGCTGCACCACAATAATGGTGGATCCTTGTGCCTGTGTGGAGTGGTATTTAAGTCAACAAGTTGCTTCAAGGACACAAGTGTCTGGATATAGTTGAGGACTGGGACCTAGCCGCCTACACCTTTTTGTTTCTCTTATTTAACTGGAGATGAGTCACTGGGAAGAGTGGACCAGCATTTTGAGGTGGAACCAAATATTCTCTCATGTGCTTGGCTGGTTCTTGCTCAAACTAACTAATCAAATATGTGGGGTTGGGAAGGTCAGATTGATAGTGATGTTGCAGGGTTTTCACCTTCGTCTGCAGCCCATGGATGCGGGTCACTTGCCAGGATCATCTGAGTAGATCTCAATCATTTCCTGCCATCATTGGGGGTCTCAAATACTGGTGTGCCTCAGTCCCGGCTATTCTCTGCATGTTGCACATAATAATCTAGTCTCCTGTAGGCTGTAATACTTTGATCCAATTTCAGTCACTGGGCTTAGCGTACAGGCACTGGGAGGTGTTGGTGGCCTGTGATATGTGGATGTCAGAGTAGATGAACCAGTGGTCCCTTCTGGCCTTAAACTCTATGACTCTGTGGCTAACTGTGACATTATGAGATAAACACATTGAAGAACAGTAACCTTAAGAGACTATTTTATTTTGTCTGTGTGGACAATGCAATGGTATAACAGAATTATTTTCCCTTTACCCTAGAGTCCAGATTTTCAAACTGGACCTGAGCTTTTTAAGTCCTTTGAATGAAGTAGCCAAATTTTCAACAGCACTCAGTAACCAAGAGCTCTTGTTGTTTTAAATTATTCAACAACTCACTGTCCCAAGTACTGAAGACTTAAAAAAATCTGGCCATGTGTCCCTACTCTTCTGTCCTGTTTCACTGACCCCCTATGCGCCATCATTCTGAAATCTGTATTGCAGAACACAGGGTCACTTAAAAAACATTAGAGACAAGTCTGCCACTTATTTACATAATCTGGTTTTAGAGCCTGGGAGAGGGACTCATGGTTTTGTTTCCAATTCCATTCGCTGAGCAATCTGTATTCTTGTAAACCTATGGGATTTTGTAACCTCACAATCCACAAAAAAGTAAATACAGATGCATATGGTGATGTGAGTGATGTACATTTTGGGAGCATATAAATGTTGAGGGAAAACCCATGAATGGGCAGGGCCGCCCAGAGGATTCAGGGGGCCTAGGGTCTTCGGCAGCAGGGGGTCCTTCCGCTCCGGGACTTGCTGAAGTGCCCGCAAAGACCCGCGGCAGGGGCCCCCCGCCACCAAATTGCTGCCAAAGACCTGGCACTTCGGTGGTGGGTCCCGTTTTGGTGGTAATTTGGTAACAGGGGGTCCTTCCGCCTGGAGCAGAAGGACCCCCTGCCACCAAAGACCCAGAGCAGAAGAAGCTCCGGGGGCCCGGGCCCCACGAGAGTTTTCTGGGGCCCCCAGAGTGAGTGAAAGACCCCACTCCAGGGGCCCCAAAAAACTCTCATGGGGGCCCCTGTGGGGCCCGGGGCAAATTGCCCCACTTCCCCCCTCTCCCCCCTGGGTGGCCCTGTGAATGGGTTCAGGGAGACTCCTATATTTATTATGACATATGTACAAATTTTGCAAAACAAATTACAGACTTAATTATCCACTACATAAAAAGCTTTCCTGCCGTCTCAGCATACTGATGTCGCACACAATGAGAGCATGGAGAGGTAAATGTTATGAGTAAACAATTACCCTTCATTATCAAGATGCAACATATCCCTCAACAGCAGATTGTCATTCACTGGCAGTGGCTTAATGCCAAAGCCATTACAATATAGGCACTTCTGCCCATTGGCACACTCTGACAGTTTAAAATCAACATTGCTTAAATAGATTTGAACTGGCAGCTGAAATATTCAACTATGTAGTAGCAGTGTCAGTAGATTTTTGGTCACGAGCATTAATGTGTATTGCATATAGGAAGCATGACACAAAATAAGTGAATGAAAAAGACATTGTTGCTTAGTTATGCTGTAGACAAGAAGGTCCAATTATTAATTAAAGCTGGGTAATTACCGCAGATAAAGTGTTCCAGGAGCATTCACTTGAATTTAAAAATATATTTGCTTCAATCATATGCAGGCCCCTTTGGGGTTTACTTTATGCAAACATTCCATAGATAACATTTTTCTCAAAGAAATGCTTATGGAAAATGAAGTTGAAGCTCTGTATTCACACAGGAAGTGGTACATGTATCATGATTAATTCAACTGGAGTCAGAGGGGCCCATGTTCCCTGGATGGACAGTTACTGATGGGGCACCAGGAAAACTCTCTTTTGTTTGTTTTAAACCTGCTGCCTATTAAATTTCATTTTGTGACCATTAGTTCTTGTGTTATGAGAAGGAGTAAATAGTAATTCCTTATTTACTGGTACTTTCTTCACACATCATGATTTTATAGACCTCAATCATAGCCCCCAATTAGTCATCTTTTTCCCCCCAAGCTGAAAAGTCCCAGCCTTATTAATCTCTCCTAATACAGAAGCTGTTCCATATGCCTAATCATTTTTCTTGCCCTTCTCTGAACCCTTTCCAATATATCTTTTTTGAAATGGGGTGACCATATCTGCACATAGTATTCAAGATGTGGACGTACAATGGATTTATATAAAGGCAATATGATATTCAGTTTTATTATCTATCCCTTTCTTAATAATGCCCAACATTCTGTTCACTTTTTTGACTGCCATTGAGTGGATGTTTTCACAGAACTATCCACAATGACTCCAAGATCTTCCTTGAGTAGTAACAACTGTTTTAGAGCCCATCATTTTATATGTATAGTTGGGATTATGTTTTTCAATGTGCATTACTTTGCATATATCAACATTGAATTTCATCTGCCATTTCATTGCCCAGTCACCTTGTTTTGAGAGATCCTTTTGTAGCTCTTTGCAGTCTGCCTAGGACTTAATGATCTTGCATTGTTTTGTGTCATCTGCAAATTTTGCCAACTCACTGTTTACCCCTTTTTCCAGATCATTTATGATTATGTTGAATAGTACAAGTCCCAGTACAGACCCTTGGGGGCCATCACTATTTACCTATCTCCAGTCTGAAAACTGACCATTTATTCCTGCCCTTTGTTTCCAATCTTTTAACCAGTTACTGATCCATGTGAGGACCTTTCCTCTTATCCCATGACAGCTTACTTAGCTTCAGAGCCTTGGGTGGGGATCTTGTCAAAGGCTTTCTGAAAATCTAAGTATACTATATCCACTTGATTGCCCTTGTTGGCCCCCTCAAAGAATTCTAGTAGATTGGAGAGGTACGATTTCCCTTTACAAAAACCATGTTGACTCTTCCCCAACAAATTATGTTCATCTATGTGTCTGACAATTTTATTCTTTACTATAGTTTCAACCAGTTTGCCCAGTACTGAAGTCAGGCTTACTGGCCTGCAATTGCCGGGATCACCACTGAAGCCCTTTTTAAAAATTGGCGTCACATTAGCTATTCTCCAGTCATTTGGTACAGAAGCTGATTTCAATGATAGGTTATAGAATACAGTTAGTAGTATTGAAATTTCACATTTGAGTTCCTTCAGAACACTTCGGTGAATACCATCTGGTCCTGGTGACTTATTACTGTTTGGTTTATCAATTTGTTCCAAAACCTCCTCTAATGATACCTCAGTCTGGAACAGTTCCTCAGATTTGGCACCAAAAAAAGGATCAAGTTTGGGAATCCCTCACATCCCCAGACTGCTGCCAAAAAAAAAAAAAAAAAACATTTATTTTCACTGCAATGGCTTATGGTCCTTGAGTGCTCCTTTAGCATCTTGATCGTCCAGTGGTCCTACTGGTTGTTTAGCAGGCTTCCTGCTTCTGATGTACTTAAACCATTTTTTGCTATTACTTTGAGTCTTTCGCTAGCTGTTCTTCAAATTCTTTTTTTGGCCTTCCTAATTATATTTTTAAACTTCATTTGCTAGAGTTTAGGCTCCTTTCTATTTTCCCATTGAATCACTAATTTAACATGACAAGTATAATTTTGTTTTATACCTCTGTAACACACAATGTGTTTGACTTCTACTAATGTGATATAAGCCATCATGTGCCAGAAATGCCCCTCTGCCATGTACATTGGCCAAACCGGACAGTCTCTATGTAAAAGAATAAATGGACACAAATCAGACATAAGGAATGGTAACATACAAAGGCCAGTAGGTGAGCACTTCAGTCTCCCTGGACATTCTATAACAGATTTAAAAGTAGCCGTACAGCAACAAAAAAAACTTCAAAAAAAAAACCCCACAGACTTCAAAGAGAAACTGCAGAGCTACAATTCATTTGCAAATTTAACACCATCAATTTGGGCTTGAATAGGAACTGGGGGTGGCTGGCTCACTACAAAAGCAATTTTCCCTCTCTTGGTATTGACACCTCCTCCTCCATTATTGGGAGTGGACCACATCCACCCTGACTGAATTGGCCCTGTCAACACTGGTTCTCCACTTGAAAGGTAACTCCCTTCTCTTCATGTGTCAGTATATTTATGCCTGCATCTGCAATTTTCATTCCATGCATCTGAAAGCTTATGCCCAAATAAATCTGTACTCCTTGTTGCTTTCTTCCACATATAGTGCTGCTCCCCCACCAGCACGACCCGTTCTGTCCTTCCAATACAGTAATACCTGGGTACAAAATGTGTCTCATTGATTATCCTCATTCCACTAAGTTTCTGTGATGCTTATTATATCAATATTCTCATTTAATACTAGGCACTCTACATCACCCATATTATTTAGACTTCTAGCATTGGTATACAAACACTTTAAAAAAACTTGTAATGGCAGACTGCTAAAAAATGACATGATGTACTTGAATGGGACTTTTCTACATTTGACTGTTTCTCATCAGATCCTACTTGTATCATCTTCCATCTTCTCCTTCTTACTAGGACATAGGGAATCTCCATTAATAGATCCTCCCCTAAGGGATCTCTCTGTCCAAACCATGTGCTCCTCCACATCTGTTGGCTTTCTCCCAGCTCCCCCCCACCTCAGTCTTCTACTCTCAAGACTAAACATGCCTAGTTTTTAACCTTTCCTCGTATATCAGGTTCTCTAAACCTTTTATCATTTGTTACCCTCCTCTGGACATCCTTCTTACTCACATCTTTCTTAAAGTGCAGCAATCAAAACTGGATGCAATTCTGCAGCTGAAGCCTCACCAGTGCCAAGTAGAGCAGAACAATTACCTCCCATGTCTTAACAGGAGTGTTGTATGTAAAACCCCAGAATGATATTAGCCTTTTACACAACTGCATCACCCTGACTCATATTCAATTTGTGATCCATGAACCCTCGGATTCTTTTCAGCAGTACTACTGTGTAGCCAGTTATTCCCCATTTTCTAGTTGGTGATTTGATTTTTTCTTCCTTGTGTAGAACTTTGCACTTTAGTGAATTTTATCTTATTTATTTCATACCCATCCTCCAATTTATCAAGGTCATTTTGAATTCTAATCCTGTCCTCAAAAGTGCTTGCAACCTCTCCCATCATGCTGTTATAAACAAATTTAATAAGCATACTCTCCACTCCATTATTCAAGTCATTCATGAAAATGTTGACTAATACAGATTCCGGGGGACTCCACTAGACGCACCTATCCTATTTGACAGTGAATTATTGATAACTACTCTTCGAGTGCATTTTTCCCAGTCAACTGTGCACCCACCTTATAGTTATTTCATCAAGTCCACATTTCCCTAGTTTGCTTATGAGAATGCCATGTGGGATTGTGTCTAAAGCTTTACTAAAATTGAGATTAACACATATACTGCTTCCCCTTACCCACTAGCCCTGTCAACCATGTGTCCAATCACCAACACAGGTCAAACTTTGAACGTTCAAAATCAAATGCTGCCAATAACAATCCTTTAGTGATTTGTTCAGAGGATGATCCTCATCTCCCCATCCAATTTTTTTTTTTGGGGGGGAGGAGGAGGTGTGGCTCCCATAGAGCTTTGTCCTTGACCACCTTCCTCTTCTGCCTCTATACTTTCTCTCTAGATAATCTCATTTACAAATGCAGCTGTCATCTGTATGCTGACTACTCAGAAATCTACCTCTCTAGTTTACAGCTCCTGTTTTTCAACCTAAAATCTCAGACATTCTCTGACAAAAGCAGAGTTTTTAGTCTTCCTTCCAAACCCTCACTCCTGTCCAAATCATGATGGATGTTACTCAACATTCCCTCTGCCAGGCTGGCCCATAACGTGGGTGTTACCTTTGTCCTGCTTCTTTCCAAATACAGAACAATGGGCTTGTATCATTTGAGGAAGAAGATGTATATTAGCAAGGAGGATGTTCATAGAATCATAGAATCTCAGGGTTGGAAGGGACCTCAGGAGGTCATCTAGTCCAACCCCCTGCTCAAAGCAGGACCAAACCCAACTAAATCATCCCAGCCAGGGCTTTGTCAAGCCTGACCTTAAAAACCTCTAAGGAAGGAGATTCCACCACCTCCCTAGGTAACCCATTCCAGTTCTTCACCACCCTACTAGTGAACAAGTTTTTCCTAATATCCAACCTAAACCTCCCCCTCTGCAACTTGAGACCATTACTCCTTGTTCTGTCATCTTCTACCACTGAGAACAGTCTAGATCCATCCTCTTTGGAACCCCCTTTCAGGTAGTTGAAAGCAGCTATCAAATCCCCCCTCATTCTTCTCTTCTGCAGGCTAAACAATCCCAGTTCCCTCAGTCTCTCCTCATAAGTCATGTGTTCCAGCCCCCTAATCATTTTTGTTGCCCTCCGCTGGACTCTCTCCAATTTATCCACATCCTTCTTGTAGTGTGGGGCCCAAAACTGGACACAGTACTCCAGATGAGGCCTCACCAGTGCTGAATAGAGGGGAATGATCACTTCCCTCGATCTGCTGGAAATGCCCCTACTTATACAACCCAAAATGCCATTAGCCTTCTTGGCAACAAGGGCACACTGTTGACTCATATTCAGCTTTTCGTCCACCGTAACCCCTAGGTCCTTTTCTGCAGAACTGCTGCCCAGCCATTCGGTCCCTAGTCTGTAGCAGTGCATGGGATTCTTCCGTCCTAAGTGCAGGACTCTGCACTTGTCCTTGTTGAACCTCATCATATTTCTTTTGGCCCAATCCTCTAATTTGTCTAGGTCCCTCTGTATCCTATCCCTACCCTCCAGCGTATCAACCACTCCTCCCAGTTTAGTGTCATCTGCAAATTTGCTAAGGGTGCAGTCCACACCATCCTCCAGATCCTTAATGAAGAAAATGTTAAACATTTTTAAAACAGCTGGATCAGATAACTGGCACCCAAGAGTCCTAAAAGAGCAGGCAGAGGTTCTGTGATCAGCTCCTTCATCTGTCAACTTGAGGCAGAGGAGATCTCTGGCCTGTTAATTTCTAATAAATCTTGGAATATCAGGAAAAGGCAAGAAGACTGCTAATGTTGTGGCAATATTTATAGACTCCAAGGTCAGAAAGGGGCTATTATAATCATTCAAACCAAGTTCTTGTATAACAGGCCATAGAATTTCCCCAAAATAATTCCTAGAGCATATCTGTTACAAAAATATCCAGTCTTGATTTACAGTTTGTCAGTGATAGGGAATCCACCATGACCTTTGGTAAATTGTACCAGTGATTAATTATTTTCACTTTATTTCCAGTCTGACTGGAAGTTTGAACTAGACAAATTCAATGGATCATGCTAGATTGAAGAGTCCATTATTACATATTTGTTTCCTATACAGGTTCTTAGACTATAATTGAGTCACTCCTTAACCTTCTTTTTCTTAAGCTAAATATAGGGATATGCTCAAGGAGCTCAGTCTAGGCATGTTTTATAATCCTTTAATCATTCTCGAGGGTTTTCTCTGAACCCTCTCTGATTTCAATATCCTTCCTGAACTGTGGACACTAAAACTGGACATAAAATATTCCAGCAATGGTCACATCAGTGACAAATGCAGAGGTTAAATAACCTCTCTACTCTTACTTGAGATTCCAATGTAGGATCACATTAGCCTTTTGGCTTCAGCATCTCACTGGGAGCTCACATTCAGCCGATCATCCACTATGACTCCCATATCTTTTTCAGTATCACTGCTCCTCAGGAGACCTTACCAATGGGGGATGCATGGCCTACATTCTCTCTTTCTAGATGTATAGATTTAGCCACATTAAAACACATTTTTTTCCTTATGCCCAGTTTATAAGACAAACCATATCATTTTGTAACAGTGACCAGTCCTCTTCATTATTTGCCTGCCCTCCATCCCCAATTCTGTGTCATCTGCAAACTTTATCAGTGATGATTTCATGTTTCTCCCCCCCCCCGTCATTGATAGAAGTGTCAAATACCTTAGGGTGAAAAACAGATCCCTAAGGGATCCCACTTGAAACACACATGCAGTGATGATTCTATGTTTACAGTTACATTGGGAAACCAATCAATAAGCCAGTTTTTCATCCACTTAACATGTGCCACATTATTTTATATCATTCTGGTTTTTTTTATCAAAATGTCATGCAGTACCAAGTCAAATGCCAACAGAACTCTAACATCAACTCTTACCTTTAACAAACCTGCAATCTCATCATAAGAAAAAGATATGAAGTCAGTGTGACAAGATCTGTTTTCTGTAAACCCACATTTATTGGCATTAATAACATTACCCTCTTGAATTCCTTATTAACCGAGTCCCATATCATATGCTCCATTATCTTGCCCAGGATTGATGTCAGATTTACAGGCCTATAATTACCCAGGTGATCCCATTTTCCCTTTTTTACATATTGGCAAAACATTAGCTTTCTTCCAATCTTCTGGAACTTCCCCAGTGTTCCAAGACCTTTTTGGAAGTCAACATTAATGCTCCAGTGAGCTCCTCTGCCAGCTCTTTAAAGTATCTTTGATACAAGTTATCTGGATCTGTTGATTTAAAAATGTTTAACTTCAGTAGCTGCTTTATAAAATCATCTTGAAATATTAAATAGAAAGAGTTATCATATGATGAGACTAGATCATCTGTTTTCCCCAAATACTGAACAGCAATATTGAACATTTCAGTCTTTTCTGCATTATTGAAATTTTTACATCTATCTAATGGACCAATACCATTGTTAGGTTTCTTTTTGTCCCTAATAAACTTTAAAATCTCCTTATAGCTTTAATTCTGCTGACCATAGATTTTTCTGGGTGTCCCTTTGCTTCCCTTATCAATTTGCTGTAATACCTAGCTTCTGATTTATAGTCATTTGTATCAACTTCCTCTTTCTTACATTTGTTATATAATTTTATTTATTTTATTTATTATAGCTGCCTATACTTCCCTTCTGAACCATTTTTTTAAAAACACAAAACAGCCTTGATTGTGGCTTTTTGGGCATCTAGCAAAGTATTCTTTAAAAAAATCCCAATCATCATTCATTATCATTAAATTCTTCCTCCCAGTTGATATGGTTCATAATTGTTTTCAGCTTTGTGAAACTGGTCCTTTTAAATATACATACACAGGTCATTTGTAATGTGATAACAGAATAAAGTGATCAAGTCATGATCATGTACAACTAAACTATGGTCTACATGAAACTGAATGTTCAATTCCCCCATATTGTATGCAGCACTTTCTAAGTTAAGTCATTGTCCTGTTTTAGTACTGGCAGCATGAGACTTCCAGCATGTCACTCAAATTGAAGTCCCCCATGATCATGCAGCTTTTTCTCCCTGCATGTTGTAGATAGATGTGGAAGGAGCTGGTCATCCTTTTCCCTAGTGTGATTTGGTGGTCTGCAGAAGAAACCAACTTATTTTGTGCTTTATCTTTTAGGACATTGATCCATAAGCATTCAAGATCATTTTCTTTCAAACTATCAGTGACTCAAACAGCTAAGGCTTTTAAAAAAACAAAAATAAAAACAATTAAAAAAAACCCAAAAACCAACCAAGAGTACCAATCCCCTTCCCTTTTTGCACACTGGACCTTCCTAAATAGGTAAGGCCCTACGAAATTCACAGCTGTGAAATCAGACCTTGAAATCTGGTCTCCCCCTGTGAAATCTGTCTTTGTGTGTGTGCTCGCTTTTACCCTATACTATACTATACAGATTTCAGCGGGGTGGGAGAGAGAAAAAAAAAAAATCAGAGTTTCTCAAATTGAGAGTCCTGACCCAAAAGGAACAAGGTCCCTCACCAAAGGCTCTTATCCCATTACAGTTTACTTTGCTTCAGAGGGAAAGTCCTCTCATGGATCGGTAACTGGTTAAAAGATAGGAAACAAAGGGTAGGAATAAATGGTCAGTTTTCAGAATGGAGAGAGGTAAATAGTGATGGCCTTCAGGGCTCTGTCCTGGGACTTATATTATTCAATATATTGATAAAGGATCAGTGAGGTAGCAAAATTTACAAATGATACAAAGCTACTCCAGATAGTTAGGTCCAATGCAGACTGCAAAGAGTTACAAAGAGATTTCACAGAACTGGGTGACTGGGCAACAAAATGGCAGATGAAATTCAGTGTTGATAAATGCAAAGTAATGCACATTGGAAAACATAATCCCAACTATACATATAAAATGATGGGGTCTAAGTTAGCTGTTACCACTCAATAAAGATCTTAGAGTCATTGTGGACAGTTCTCCGAAAACATCCACTCAATGTGCAGCAGCAGTCAAAAAAAAGCGAACAGAATGTGGGGAATCATTAAAAATGGCTAGCTAATAAGACAGAAAATATCATATTGCCCTTATCTCAAATACTACATGCAGATGTGGTTGCCCCATCAAAATATATATATATATATATATATATATATATATATATATATATATATATATATATATATATATATATATATATATTGGAATTGGAAAAGGTTCAGAAAAGGGCAACAAAAATTATTAGGAAAAATTATTAGGGCAACAAAAATTATTTATGGAACAGCTTCCGTATGATGAGAGATTAATAAGACTGAGACTCTTCAGCTTGGAAAAGAGATGATTAAGGGGGGACACGATAGAGGTCTGTAAAATCATGACTGGTGTGAGAAAGTTATTTACTCCTTCTCATAAACACAGGAACTAGGGGTCACCAAATGAAATAAATAGACAGCAGATTATATAGCCTGGTAGTTAGGGCATTCACCTAGCATGTAAAAGACTGCAGTTTAAATCCCTGCTCTAACTGATTCAGTAAAGGGACATCCCCTGGGGTTTAGAAAACCCAGCTTCAAATCACTGCTACAAATCAGCTAGAGCTGAACCTTGGTCTCCCACATTAATGGTGAGTGCTCTAACCACAGAATTAGTCAACGGGTCAGTCTCTCAAAAGATCTAGTTTTTGTTCTAATGTGGAACAAAACCAAATGTTGAATCTTCCATTTTTGGCAAAACAGAATGTGTGTGTTCCAGCCAACCCTAGTAGTAACAAACTGTCTGCCACAGGGTGGAAGGAAAATCCACCAAAAATGTGTCAAATAATGAAAACATATGCAATTATTAACTGTAGGCAGTGAATTATTTGCTTCACTCCACTATGAATGCAAGCACTGTTGGATAGAATTAGCAGGTACACTGCAAATATAGCATTAAGTAGAGACACAATATCAGCAAAACTAATATGAGAAAAAGAGCTCCACTCTACAGGTGAAGGAACTGGAGTGGAAGCAATCATCCTCAGCAACTGTCACAGCACAGCTTTGCACTTCCTACTCAGCAACTTTGGGGAATGGACTAGGGAGGGAAAGTGAGAGGTTTAATATCCTCTCTGGAATTTTAAGGCAACAGTATCTATAAGGACTTTTGGAAGTTTCATTGTCAGGTGCATGGCTCATTACTCAGGTGTCTTAGCTACAGGTCAGCACAAATGCAAGACTTGCACACACACAAAAATTCTGAATGTTGACAAGGTAGATAGCCCCCCAAACTACTGTCATATCATGATTATCAGAATAAACAGGTAATCTAAGAAAAGAACCTGGAGTGATGCAGTCCTCAAGGAATTATTTTATCCCATTAACTAGTATCCCATTCCCTCTGATTTAATTACCTGGAAGACAGCTTAAAAACAAAAGTAGTTGCAACCCTCAGCCTGAAAGGGGGAACCCCACCTATGATGGGGTGGGCTACTCACTGCTGGACGGTGCCACCTCCTGGCGGTTTGGGGGATTAGCTCCGCAAGGCAGACAGCCCTTCCTGCAGTTGCACTCTGCCTCTCTCTCAGTGTGCAGCCCCTTCTCACTGCAGGAACTGCTGCTGCCTGTTCATGAGTTAGGCATCCAGCCAGGTCACTCAGTGGTTTCCCTTTCCAAGGTAATCTTTCAAAGTCTCTTTCCACAAGCAGCATCAGGTAGTTCTCAGGCCTGCTGCCCTGGCAAAGTCACGCCAGCAGTGACTCTTTAGGGTTGCCAACCCTCCAGGATTGCCCTGGAGTCTCCAGGAATTAAAGATTGATCTTCAATTAAAGATTATGTCATTTGATAAAACGTCCAGGAATACATCCCACTGAAATTTTCAACCCTAGTAGTCTTTATATCCACTGCCTTTAACATCACCCCTCTGCAAAAGGGGAACCCAGGGCCACCCTCTACTCTGGGTTCCAGTCCAAGGCCTGGCAGTAAACAATTACAGTCTGTATCTACCCCATCCTTACTGCTCTTACCACCCTTCTTCTCCCCTTCTTTTTCAGTTACCTCAGGGAGCGAGACTGCAGGCTTCCTCCCTGCTGCTCCTCTACACTATTTCTAGCCTTCTGGCTTACAGATGCTCCCTCCTGCTCCCTTACAGGTGAGTTTCTTTCTAATCAAGGCTCTCCACACAGCCTAAATCTCCCTTGTTTGCCACTAAATTAGCAGATTGTGCCCACCTGGCCTAATTCAGCTCTCTCAGGGCCAGGGTGAGGAATACATCCCATCACACCACCATTTATGCAGACATATCCTGGCTCCCATGGAATCACTAATTTAACATGACAAGTATAATTCTTTTTTTAAACCTCTATTAAACACAATGTGGAATTTTCTGAGTCACTCAACACTGTGCTCAAACTAGAAGAATATAATGGTTTGAAGTCCAAGGTTTTATTATCCTTGAAGACACTTCTAGTTCCTGTCAATCACATAAGAGCACATGCAGATGGGTCAAAGGGAAGAGGCTTTCTTGCTGATGGTGATCTACATCATTTGTCTAAAAGATATATGTACAAAACATTGATTAATGAACCAGCCTGTCATTACATGCAGCTTTCAAAATTATTTTAATATCCACATGAGCTGATATGGCATAAACATAGAGTGCTATTTACTGACTTTTTTTGTTCAGTATAAACATGCATTTGCCTTTATCATCAGAAATGATACCATTACACCACAGACTAGTCTTCAAAATCGCATAATGAAAATCTATGCTACTTCATCTCAATGGGCCAGATACTACTCCCGGTCACACTGGCACAAATCTGGAATAATCCCATTAATGAAGTTACTGTGGATTTATACCACTGCAGTCCAAAGTCTAACTTTAGTACCAGTCATATGATTCCTTGCTGGAGCATATGAAAGTTCAAGACTCTTCAAGAGGAAAAGTGACTTCTTGTCAATATATTTCATTAATATCCCAGCAAGTCAGACTCTGAGACACACTATGTTGCATACAAAGAAAACATTTTCAGTTTGTTTAGATAACGTTATTCAGTTTGATATTGAGGATGTAGCCCTCCTGCCCTGAGCCCCCTCCCGCACTCCACACCCTCTACCCTGAGCCCCCTCTTGTACCCTGCACCCCTCCTGAAACCCAACCCCTTGCCCTGAGCCCCTTCCTGAACACCACACCCACTCCGACACCCACACTCCCTCCCGCACCCCAATCCCCTGCCCCAGCCCTACATTCATGGCCCTGCATACATTTGTCACACAGCTGCCCATCTGTCTATACACATTTTTGTCCCTGATCTAGGCAGATAAATGGTGTTCCGTTGTGCACTCTACAATACAGGCTACATCTTAGATAAGGAAATTAACTTGCATTAGTTTACCTAGTTTATGGACAAGCTCCATTTTCTCTTTCTAACGTACATTTGCATTGCTCATCTTTAACTAACTCCCCTTTTCTGCCTCTTATGGTATCTCTACACTGCAACTAAAAATCCATGATTGCCCCATGCCAGCTGACTTGGGCTAAGGGCTGTTTAACTGCAGTATAGATATTTGGGCTGAAGCCCAAGCTCTGGGACTCTCCCAGTTTACAGAGACCTAGAGCCTGGGCTCCAGCCCAAGCCCAAATGTCTACACTGCAGTCAAACAGCCCCTTAACCTGAGCACTGTGGGCCAGAGTTAGTTGGTATGGGGCAGCCACAGGGTTTTAATTGCAGTGTAGATGTACACTTAGGGTATGTCTACACAGGGGCGGAAGGAACCCTGTGCCTGCAAATCTGAGACCCTGGGTCAACTGATTCGGGCTTGTGGGGTTTGCGGTCTGGGTCTAAAAATAGTGTAGATGTTCGGGTTTGGGCTGGAGCCCAGGCTTTGAAACACAGCAAAGAGGAGACCCAGGCTCATTGGAATTCTGGGTTGAGATCACAATGCATGATGAGGCAAAAACAGTGTCAAGAGTGATTTTGGATAAATGTCGTCAGTCAATCCTCCCTCCATGAAAGCAACGGCAGACAATCATTTCGCGCCCTTTTCCCTGGATTGCCCTGGCAGATGCCATAGCACGGCAACCATGGAGCCCGTTCAGCCTTTTTTCACAGTCACCGTATGTGTATTGGATGCTGCTGACAGACGCAGTACTGCAGTGCTACACAGCAGTATCCCCTTGCCTTTGTAAGTTAGCAGAGATGGTTACCAGTCCTATTGCACCATCTGCTGTTGTCATGGGTGCTCCTGGCCGGCCTCGGTGAGGTCGGCCGGGGGTGCAAGGACAAAAATGGGAATGACTCCCCAGATCATTACCTTCTTTATGTTTTGTTTAAAGGTAGAGTCAGTCCTGCCTAGAATATCAGGCACGCCTACTAAAAAACCAGAGATGCAAACGGCTGCTCCAAGTCAGAGCCACAGACATCCCACAGAAATGATGAGCTGCATGCCATTCTAGGGGCTGCCCCTGCAACAACCCCACCCATTGCTTCCCTCCCCCCACACCCCTCCTGGGCTACCGTGGCAGTTATCCCCGCATTTGTGTGATGAAGTAATAAAGAATGCATGAATAAGAAACAACACTGACTTTATTGAAATAAAATGGGGGGGAGGCAGCCTCCAGCTGCTATGATATTCCAGGCAGGACTGAATATCCAGGAGACAAAGCTTAAAGAAGGGAATGACTGGGTGTCATTCCCATTTTTGCCCAGGCGCCCCTGCCGACCTCATCGAGGCCAGCCAGGAGCACTCACGGGATGATGATGACGGATACCAGTCCTATTGCACCACATCTGCCAGCAGCATCCAGTAGATATACGGTTACATTGAAAAAAGGCGAGAAACGATTTTTCCCTTTTCTTTCACGGCGGGCTGACGACATATACCCTGAACCACCCACAACAATGTTTTTGACCCTTCAGACATTGGGAGCTCAGCCAAGAATGCAAATGGTTTTCGGAGACTGCGGGAACTGTGGGATAGCTAGAGTCCTCAGTCCCCCCTCCCTCCATGATTCTTTGGCTTTCCGTTACGCTTGTCATGCAGCACTGTGTTGAGTCCCTGCTGTGGCCTCTGTCTATCATAGCCTTGGAGATTTTTTCAAATGCTTTGGCATTTCGTCTTTTGGAACGGAGTTCTGACAGAACAGATTCATCTCCCCATAAAGAGATCAGATTCAGTATCTCCCGTACAGTTCATGCTGGAGCTCTTTTTTGATTCTGGGACTGCACAGTCACCTGTGCTGATCGGTGCTCCATGCTGGGCAAACAGGAAATGAAATTCAAAAGTTCGTGGGGCTTTTCCTGTCTACCTGGCCAGCACATCCGAGTTCAGATTGCTGTCCAGAGTGGTCACAATGGTGCACTGTGGGATAGCTCTCAGAGGCCAATACCGTCGAATTGCAGCCACACTAACCCTAATCCAAAATAGCAATACCGATTTCAGCGCTACTCCCCTCGTCGGGGAGGATTACAGATACCGGTATTAAGAGCCCTTTATATCGATATAAAAGGCTTCGTTGTGTGGACGGGTGCAGGGTTAATTCGGTTTAACGCTGCTAAACTCAATATAAACTCGTAGTGTAGACCAGGCCTAGGTATCCCTTGCGATCTCCAATCCAGATAATAACCCAGGGTTTCTCAAACAGGGGTCGCTATTTGTGTAGGGAAAGCCCCTGGCGCGCCAGGCTGGTGGGTTTACCTGCCCCATCCGCAGGTCCGGCCGATCGCGGCTCCCACTGGCCGCAGATCTCTGCTCCGGGCCAATGGGAGTGGCTGGAAGCGGCGGCCAGTAAGTCCCTCGGCCTGCGCCGCTTCCAGCAGCTCCCATTGGCCCGGAGCAGTGAACCGCGGCCAGTGGGAGCCGCGATCGGCCGGACCTGTGGACGGGGCAGGTAAACACACCGGCCCAGCCTGCCAGGGGCTTTCCCTAAACAAGCGGCGACCCCGGTTTGAGAAATCCTGTATTAACCCAACCTTTCCTAGCTTGTGAAATCTGATGGGTCAAAGCACAAAGTGTTTTCGCTGCAGGTCAGAGTTGCCCTCTATGAGGTAGTCAATACTCTTTATTTTGCCCTGTAGCAATATCTGATGTAGAAGCATAGGTCCTGGTAGATTATCCAGAAAAGTAAAACTCAAGTTTTTATTATAACATTCATTATTCAAGCTCTGGTGTTTTTCATAATTAAATGTATATGTCATGTAATATTATAGCCAATTTTCTGCATTCATTTCATCCACAATTTCTCATAGTAGAAAATGAGAAGAAAAAGCCCATGAACACAGAAACGATGATTGCAACATTTTCTGGTTCTCTTTTATATTCTTACTACCTCCAAAGGAAGTATCCAACATGAAATATCAGAGCAAAGGCCAGGGGTTTGAGCATTAGCCTCCAAAACCCAGGGTTGAGAGTTCAATCTGTGAGGGTGCCACTTATGAATCTGGGGCAAAATCAGTACTTGGTCCTGCTAGTGAAGGCAGGGGGCTGGACTCAATGACCTTTCAAGGTCTCTTCCAGTTCTGTGAGATAGGTATGTCTCCATATATATTTAACTGTGACTTGAAGACAATGAGAATTATGCTGCCATGCACTGCCCCACAGAGACCAATGGAAAACATTGTGCCTGAAGCCACTATGATGCCTCCTGCAGCTTCCAGGAGAAAAGCCACTGTGCTCTGCCCTCCACTGTATTTGGATCTTGTGAAGCCACTGTTGGAGTATTCTGTCCAGTTCTGGTGTCCACAATTCTAGAAGGATATTGATAAACTGTAGAGGAGAATCACAAGAATGATTAAAGACAAGTTTTCTAATCCTTTATTGTGATAGACTCCAGAAGCTCAGTCTATTTGGTTTAATAAAGAGAAGTTTAAGGGACGGCTTGATTACAGATTATAAGTACCTGCATGGGGAACAAATATTTAATAATAGACTGTTTAATCTAGCAGAGAAAAATATAGCAAGATCCATTGGCTGGAAGTTGAAGCTAGAGAAATTGAGACTGGAAATAAAGTTTAGATTTTTCATGGTAAGAGTAATTAACCACTGGAACAATTCTTCGTCACTGACAAGATTGGACATTTTTATAAAAGACATAGTCTAGGAATTATTTTGAGGAAGTTCTATGGCCTGTGTTATACAGGAGGGCAGACTAGAAAAGCATGATGGTCTCTTCTGGCCGTGGAATCTATGAATCAAAAATGTCTGAATATCTTTTGTAAACATGAGTTTGGATTCTCAATTACAGAACACTCCTATTGCTAAAGTTTAATCTAATGGCTTGTCAAATGCAATAAGGAAAAAGGTGCACTGCGGCATATCAACAGCCCAACAAGGTGTTTAGCAGCACATAAAACTATTTGGATAAATTATTTCCTTGATTACATGTTATTTTTAATTGGCATTTTTTGGAATTGGAACTTAATGAACTTTTGATACACTCGAATATTGGTGGTTGCGTCTAATGAATAATTATGACAGAGGCTGATTTCATTAGAGGACTATTTTGTATACAGAAAAATAAATTGAGTCAGAACTCAATCTTGATTTTTTTTCTTATGAAATTGATCAACACCTACTACATAAAGAAAATCATGGGCCTGGAGTTTAGCCAGGAGGATTAAAAGAGCTTGCTCATTACTGGTCATGTTTCTTTCTGAAAGACAGCTTACCACACAGCTAGAAGATATATTCTCTATATCTTGCAAAGAAATACCAAACACTTTCTCAATCAATAGCAACAGGGCTCTCTCTTCCAATTTTGTTTGCATTTATAGCTCCAGAAACTCTGCAAAGCACTTAATGAATGTTTCATGTCCCTTTTTGCTTCTGCTCAATGGGGGCACATCTCCTTTCATTGAATTTATCATTGGAACAATTCTTAAAACTATGTTCGGTCACATTTCTTTTCAAATTAATCAAGTTTGGAGTAAAGTACAATGAAGATTGAATCTGATCAGTATTGCCTTCATCTCGTCACCAAAACAGACAAATCCATGAAAGATCAAGAAGGGATGGACAGACAGATTTGCTCTACCTTACGATTGAAGAAATGCTTCAGGATATGGCCTGCTTAGCACAGTGGGTTGTTGCGAACACCGTTACTCCTATCCTCCATCTATGCAATTGCATCTCATATTTCCATGCAAACTCAACATGGCGGCTCTACTTTATAAGGTCTATAAGGTTAGAACCTATGTAATAGGAAAGACTCTTTCCGTATGCTCCACTGAAATAGTAAAAGCACCTTGGCTGATCTGTCATGACAGTCTCACAACATAAAAAGGATTCTGAAGGATAAATGTAGGACGCTCCCAGTGGAGGGTTTCCTGTTTTGAGACTTGACTCCCTCTGCTAGCGTCCAAGATTACTGGCATTTAGAGCTAGATCGAGGCATCATTTTGGTCAAAACTCTCCTTGACTATGTTACTGGTTACTTATTAGGGTTGGTTGGGGCAGTAGAGGGGATGGATGTAAGATTGCCCTTACTAGATACTGAAATGGGTCTTCAAAATTCCTTGCTGGCCTAGGAAAAAGAGAGACCAAGTTTAGCTTTCGATCTCTGAACAGCTATGTGGCAGTAGCCTGCCCATCATTTGGAAGCAATCACCATGACTCCTGACACCCTTTTCTTTATTAAGATATGAAGGAAGAAGCCAGACATATTTTTCATTCACTTGATTATTTGATTTCCCACTGTTTTCTCAATACTCCTTCCCCTTCAAGCACAAACTATGTACAGAGTCTACTGGCAAATAGCTGTTCTAGCTAAGAGAACAAGAAAGCCGCTGTCCTAGGCCCTAAGACTTATCCTACTGCTAGTAATACAAGCAATTCATCTGAACGCACATTGTGCAATATTTGGATTTTATGTGGGACTAAAATGATGACTTAATGGTAACACATCCTCGTTAATGGACACATTTAATGCCCCAAGGAGACTAACTGCTTTTTTTTCCCCTTCTTTTGACCTCTGGAAAATTACATCAGTGCCTAATGTCTGGACCTCTTTTTCAATGTTTATCCATTTATGAATTCTACATTTTGTAGAAATACTGATTATGTTAATAATGTGTGTTCTACGGTATGCTTCAAGTGCATTATTTATTTTTTGTAGCAGCCGCAAGTCTGCTTTACAGAATAAATACACAGGTCTCTGTTCAGATGATTTTACAGTCTAATTGTGGATGTAACACAATGAGTAAGAAAACAATAGGGAGGGGTTGGGTAAGGAAAGGCAATATATGCTTACTCTCTTCCAGAACTAGTGGGGGAAAAGGAGAAAAAATACAAAATAATTACAAAACTTTGCTTCTGTTTCTCAGTGAAATTTTCTGCTTAGTGCTCCTCAGTTTTATTATTGGGATCATAATGATGTGCACATCCATTTATTTTATATATTTATAAATATATAATTACAGATACATACATATGATATGAGATCTATAAAATGGGAGAACTTTTCACATTATATTCACCATGAAGGTTGATATCCTCCTTCTCCAAAGCAGTGCCACACAGCAGCTGTTGAAGAAAACTGTATGCACAGAGGAGGCCTAATGACCTGAGGAACATAAGGCAATAGTTACTGAGCCCTTATTTCATGTAAAGCCATATGCTAGCACAGTGAACACCCTGCAGGAACAGCCTAATTCGTTAGGATTAAGTGTCTCTGAAATCCTGTCTAACTATCTCTTTAAAATCCTTTAGTTTTATCCTCCAAGACCATTTGGAAATTGAACCTCTTGACCCCACACTGTCTTCTCTAATCATACACATCATATTCTGGTTATCTACCACCTGAAGAGGTCCAGCTAAAGTCAAAGTCATTATCTATAGAGTCTGAACATCAAAGAAAAAAATTTAACTCTCTTTTTATTTATTGCTCAGATCACGTAGCAGGAAAAAAGATGTATTTTCCAAGTTTAAATAGGTGATGCTGTATTACTGATGCAAACATTTAAGCATATTGTATTATATGGACTGCTTCATTATATAATGGAACATTATAACAAGCCTTGTCAACTGAGGGTATGTCTGAAAGAAAGCTATGGAGGGGCCATTAGCCTTCTACTCTGATTTCAATCCTGTTTTCTTTTAAATGTAAACATTTTTGAAAATATCAGAAAAGGGACATTTATACACAGTACATTATGTCAGAGTTAAAAATACAAAGCAGATGTAAGATTCAGAACCCAGTCCTCAGCAAAGATGAGAGAATGACCTTAAATAGTATTTATGGAAATCTAGAGGGACTTGAGGAAAGTGGAAACATAAAATAAAACCACAGAAAAAGAAAACAATTGAAAAGCGTTGACTGGAAAACTACAGCTGTAAGTCAAAGAAACATCACAAATTCAACGAGCTGGAAAATTAAAGATGATAATATAAGATTGTCAGAATATTAAATCAAAAGGTAAGTCAAATACTTTACAAATCTCTACTATTTTCTTTTCCCTACACCCTAAATTTTCCAGAAAGCTGGTAAATGAGCATCCTTACGCCTCATCTATTGAGAAAACATGTCCTTGTCCAGTTTTCACAGAGACACTTTTAGTATCCACTAACCATCCAAGACCTGTATCTAAATCCCTATCCTGTTTGAGTCACATCTCTGAGTCTAAGAAAGCTACCAATACAGCTGTGAAACTATCTGCGGCAATTTGTTGAACTGAAGCATTTACTACTACTCCACGTTGATAAAGATGGGTAGATCACAGATCATAGACATCTATATAGGCTGCCTTAGCAGAGTGCATGATGTAGCTCCAGAGTGTACAGCAGGGGTCGGCAACCTACAGCACGCATGCCAAAGGTGGCACGCAAGCCGATTTTTGATGGCACGTGGGGCGGGCTGAGCTGCTCAGCCCGCCGCCGCTCTGGGGTTCCTGCTGCTGGCCCCTTCCCTGCCGGGGTCTCTCTCAGCACCCACTGCTGGCCTGGGGGAAGGAACCCCAGGCTGGCAGTGGGCTGAGACCCCAGCTGGCTGGAGCCGGTGGTGGAAACCCCAGAGTGGTGGCAGTCAGCCCCCCGCTGCACTAGGGTTCTGGCTGCTGGCCCCTTGCCAGCCAGGGTCCCCATCGCAGCCCCACTCACCTTGCTTCCAGTTGGAGTTCCAGCGGAGGCCACCTGCCAGACAGGGTCCAGGCTTCTGGCCCTGCTCAGCCCTACCAGTCGCCAGCTCCACTCACCTCAGCTGCCGATCTGGGGTTCCAGCCGCTGACCTCCTGCCAGCCGGTTATCAACTGATCACTCAGAAGCCTGTGTGCAGCTTAAAGTATCTAAATAGGTGCCACCAGACACTTGAAAACTCAGCAAGGAAAAGCAAGGGCAAGGATCACACTAATCTAATAAGATCTGCATTTTCATTTAATTTTAAATAAAGCTTCTGAAACATTTTGAAAACCTTGTTTACTTTACATATAACAGTAGTTTGGTTATATATTATAGACTTATAGAGAGACCTTCTAAAAAACTTTCAAATGTATTACCGGCACGCGCCCTTAAATTAGAGTGTATACATGAAGACCCGGCACACCACTGCTGAAAGGTTGCCGACCCCTGCTATACAGATTAGATATTTACATGCTGAAGTTTCTTCCAGTGGATCTGACTACTTCCAGACTGGGTTTGTGGCTTGGACTTGGATTCAGTTCAGACAGAGCACAAAAAAAGGGCCTGGGCAGGACTGGGGCTGTCTTAACAGCCAGCTGGAATCAGATTCTTGGGTCCCTCAAAGATCCTGGCTCTAAGGGAGCAGCTCATCTCTGGCATCCCTCTGCTCATTCCCTGGTGGGTCTAGCCGGTTGTCCTTGATGGGGAGAGTGTGGGCAGCAGGTTCCAAATAGTGCCTGGGGTGAGGAGTTCTACTTTAATTGTGTAGAACTGGGGTCGGTAACCTTTCAGAAGTGGTGTGCCGAGTCTTCATTTATTCATTCTAATTTAAGGTTTTAGTTGCCAGTAATACATTTTAACGTTTTTAGATAGTCTCTTTCTATAAGTCAATAATATATAACTAAATTATGGTTGTATGTAAAGTAAATAAGGTTTCAGAATGTTTAAGAAGCTTCATTTACAATTAAATTAAAATGCAGAGCCCCCTGGACCGGTGGCCAGGACCCGCAGTGTGAGTGCCACTGAAAATCAGCTTGCGTGCCGCCTTCGGCACCCCTGCCATAGGTTGCCTACCCCTGCTGTATAATTTAATATTATTGTTGGTGATGTGACCAAGGAGCTCCCATCTCCCTCCCACCTTCTGCTGTTTCAGAATGGCTCCCGCCAGCATGATGCAGTTGCGGCATGTATCCCCCCACCCACCCTGCAGTAGATTCAAATAACAAACGCATTTGTTTGTTCAAAATTCAATTTCTTGAGACAGTGGCTACAGAAAAGAAGTTTGAGTAGCTTTCGTAGTTTACATGAGGTATAAGTGCATATTCCAACCCCCCACTACCCCAGTCAAGGCACAAACAATACTGCTCCCCACTGCAGTACAAATGCCCTGTAACACATTGCAGCTGACAATCAGTGTGAGATCCTATCTATTCTTCTCTGCACTGTCTCAATATCTGCAGGGGAGCTATAGAAGAACTTAAGGCTGAGAAACTGCTCAATTTTGATTCGCACATTATAGCGAATAGCCCCAGGCCCTGTGGTATAGCTTGCTAGTCCTTTCCACTCCTGCAGCACTTCTGGGGGGACATTACAGCATGTCTTGCAAGTATGCTCTTTGCTTTTTGAGTAAAGCCAATCTCTGACTCCTAGTCAATCACCTCAGCATAACACTATTGAGGGTTAGGAGAGCATAAAGGGGATGTAGAGGAGACAGGTCGCTTCCAATAATGCCACCACCACCACCACCCTTTTCACCTCTGATGCCATAGAACTGCCTCCAACATACAAACAACTTCAAAAACAAATCTGAAACATAGCTCCAACCACACCACCTTTACGAGCATGAAAATATAGATACAGAAATCCAAATGCACCCAGTACCCTCTGTACATGCAGGCCACTTCCCATTCTTTGGGGGAATTTTAGAGACGGTAAGAGTCTCAGGGAGGTAAAGTCACATAGAGATACTAAAAACTCATGGATGCTGTCCTGACCCAGAATGCCTTCCTGGTAAATATGCTTTGGGATCCAGCCATGCCCTTCAGTTCCTGAACAATGCAACCCCTATTTTTGGTATCCCTACAGCAGTGCTCCCATTCATTCACCTCTCAAATCCAGCTTCTGGCACCAAGAGTCCAGCTCTTTTGAGGCCTGAAACACCCCTGAGAATTTTGAGCCAGGGCACAACCCCAGAATTCACGCAGACAAGAAGAGCCAGAGGCAAGTTGTACATTCACTTTTAATTTTATGCACCTGCACTCCTCAAAAAATGTTCTATTTGAAATGTTCTTTTGAGTTTTGTTTGCACTGTTGCATTAATTGAAGGTTTGTGTATAGCTGGTTATTTAGTAGATTGGAAATACATTTAACTAACCAAATAGCAAGATAATATTTTTCCACTGGTGTCATTAAAACCCTTTTTATTGGTTGTTTCATAATAAAGACCATTTACAATACATCCATTATGAGTCATCATTGTATTTAACACAGAAAATCCTTTCAATATAGCTAAAATAATTCATAGGGTTTTACAAAAACACATAGGAAACACTAAATTTCAACCACCCACAGACACTACCCCAGTACCCGCAATGGACAGGCTAATGTGTTCAGGTGTGTGACTCGAAAAACAAACGGCAGCCATCCCTGACAGCATTCCCACTAAAGCATCCACAGAATACCGGATATTCCAGTACTTACAGGAACAGGGTGGACCCACCGGCATAATCTCATCTTGCAAGATCACGCCACATGGAGAACACTATTTTGAAGAGTGCTCCGCCCCACCAGCATGACCTCACGGGCACAGTGCATTCAAAGTCATGCCAGAGGGGATAAGTGGCACACTCCAAAATGGCGTCCTCTGTCCATGATACCATGTCCAGTTTTGTCTCAATACTGGACAAGAGACAAACCATTTAAAAACAGGCCTGTCCAGCATAAAACTGGATGAATGGCCTGCCTGATCCCCACAGGTGTTTGTGTTCTCTGTGGGACATTTTGCTGGCCGTTTGCACCTCTGAGCAAGTCTCCACAACCGAGTCTTCCACCGGTCAGTGAGACTTACCCTCCTTACTCTCATAAATATTGTGCAAACCAACATGCAGTTATAACGATTTGAACATTTTTTACAGCTGCTTCCAATCTAGTTCATAAACAGCACCGCCTGCCTTTCTAACGGCCAAATGCCCACTTGACAACCATTCTGCAACTACTCAGCCGAAAGTTCAAACGTTCCTTCCTTCTGTTCAAACAGCCCATGTAGGGTTTCATTATTCAGGACATCAGGAGATAAGCCAGGTCTCCTAGAATAACTGGGCCAACCTCCACACCATTAATGTTCATAGTGCTCCTGGTCGCAAACAGTCCTTTCTCCACTAATTTTAATACTATTAAGTACTGAAAGATTCTAGCACCATAGACCCTCCCAGACCACCCTGCATTTATGTCTGTAAACCTGCTGTTGTCCACTAGTCCTTGGACTATCATGGAGAAATACCCCGTTCTGTTTATTAATTCTGCACCCTGGGGGAGAAGAGGGAGTGGGGAGAGCTAATGATGGGCACATGAGTTCCATCAATTGCCCAATACAATTGGGGTACCCCACCCAAACAAAGTCATCAATAATTTCTTGAGTGTTGCCCATCTTCATGACCCAGTTAGAGAGCACCTTATCAATGGCATAGCAGATATACATGAGACTGGCCCCCAACAACTGATCTCCATACACTGGATTGGTTGGCTGCAGACTGGTACATTCCAAAGGGGTCACTCCCATATGTCAATGGTGACTCATTTTGCCATGGGTGTGAGACACCACATGTTGCTATACTGTCACTGAAGCTCCGGGGTGAGCTCTGACGGATTTCAAAAAAGGTAGCGCTACCCATCCTGCAATTTTCTTACCACTGCTGGTCATAACAGCTCTGCAAAACAATCCTCTCTCACCATTTCCCACTGCTTTCCCAGGCCAGGAAGCAGTGTTGAAAACTTAAGGTGATCCAGAAACCAGTCTTCTTGTTCCAAACAGTTCAGTGTCCTCCTGTTCTTCTGCCTCATCCTGCCTCCATAGAATATTCTCCAGCTCCCACATCATCTGCTTGGTAGTGCAATGGGCAAAGTCCGATGCTGAATTCAACTAGCTCTGAGTGCTGAAATACATCCCAGGTAATCTGTGTGTTTGCACTGTTGCTTGCAGCAATGCCAGTGCAGAGCAGCATGAAAGAAAATAGAAAAAGTGCACAGAAAAAAGGAAGCAGAAAAAAAAAGAAAAGAAAGAAGAAAAAAAAAAAAGAAAAAAATGACAAAAAAAAAAAAAAAAAAAAAAAAAAAACAAAAAAAAAAACAAAAAAAAAACAAAAACATCCCCAAAAACAAACACTCCCCTCATCAGCAAAAAAAGCCACATCAAACAAAGTAAAAATTTACATAGTAATTTTTTTAATTAATTTTTGCCTCATTTTTTTGTGTGCTCAGTGTTTGTGCAAGGTGTGCTGTCAGTGCTAGGGCAAAGACTTAAGGGGGAAGATGGAGAGACTTAGAGAGAGAGAGAGTGGTTTGACAGAAGAGACAGCATCAAAGGACTGGCCCACCCCACCCCAAAAAATATCAATGAAAAAAATGGACCTTGACACAAAAATGCCAGAACACTCACACACACAACAGTGGTGTGGTGGTAGTGGTCTGAGGTCCAGACAGCAGTCCAGAGTCAGTCAGATCAGGGGAGAGTCAAGTCTAGGCGAGTGGGGAACTTCCCTGTTCTGAGTGTTCCTCCTCCTCCTGAACCAATGGGACCCCAACCAGAACCCCCCCAACCCAATCCCCCAGATCCCAAGTCCTCTATTAGAATATTATATATGCTAGCTGCTATGTACCTGTCAGCAGGATAGCAGCAGCAGCAGGTAAAGACTGTTGAACCCTAGTTAGGCCAAAAAAGAAAGAAGATCCCTGACAGATACCAGGCGTAAACAAACAACAACTTGTGCTGCTTGTCTGCTCTTCTGGGGGCTGTGGGGGGCTGCTAGCCTAAAAAAAAAAAAAAAAAAAAAGAAGAAGGAAAGAAGTTGCTGCTGGGAGCTCTCTACTGGTTATTAACAGAGACTACTAAGAAAGTCAGTGATACAGAGCTTTCGGCAGAGTGGCTGATGAATTACTCCGGCTTGACCAGAATGGATTATGCTTTAACCTTTATCTCTATCTAACCATTTTATCCATGCTAACCGAAGGATTTCCAAAGCAGAATTCCACTTGACTAATTAATTCTACTCTGTTTTAAAAACATTGATTGTCGCTGCACATACTTCCTGGGCTGCAGGAGTCCCTGAAGAGGTACAAGTCTCTACCAGTAGTCTATCGCAGTTGAACTATCTATGGATCTGTGACACCATGGGGATATGCCCAGAGAACATTACACCATAAGTTTGCAGAAAGCTGCTGCCATGTGTTCACACAATGCAAATTGAAAATGGAACAAGTGTTCCATGTGCATGCTATTGGTGCAACTCGTATACTGTGAGGCACTGATGCACATCAAAACCTTTGCATTAAACGCCCGTGTAAACAAGTCCATATTTAGAGCCACTTACACATCGATCTGGGAGGTTTGACCTATGTCTTGAAAGATTCAACTGTCCAAATGATTTGAATGTGGACTGAACAGAGTGAAAAATGGAGGTGAAAGGATATTGGTGACTAAAAGTAAAAAGCAGTAATGATAATGATGAAAGAGAAACTAGAAGACAAAGTAAGCTATTTGCCAATGTTGTTTTCATTTGGATTTAGATACAACCTATACTGACAATAAAATCCAGATAAAGGATTCAGGAAAATATGTTCTATCTCCAGTCATCTGGATTTTTCCTCCTCGGATTAAAAGATGCTGTGAAGTTGTTTTGTTATTCTCCTTTCTTTAAACCTCTCTCACGCTCAAACTTGAAAATACAGCAACAGAAGAAATTGTAGTTGTCTTTGTCAATTTAGCAAACAATTAAATCATTCAGTTTGCCATAGGGCTGAATTAACATGGTTAATTTTGCTTGTGCCACTTCTTTGTTCATGCAGCAGCTTCAGTGATTATGATAACGCCGCTATCAATTATGACAGCAGTGCTGTGAGCATGGGGTTTGTTAGCACACATGTGCTTCCCTCTCCTGTTGGACAGTCTGTCTCTGCCATACTAAATCACACAGCACAAAAACCAGATTCTGTTTCTGCAAAGCACAGAGCACTCTTGGTTTTCAACAAACAGCTGATATTGTTTAGAGTTGTTTTAATTTCCTGGTGACAGTAGAAGATATTTAAAAAAATAAAAAGATTTTCAATCAGGAAGACATTGCCTCCTCTTTAGATCGACAATTTATTACTCATATCCAGCAAAGAACATGAGTAGTCCGTTTGATTTTGCTGGAATGGGACATAACACATTAGTCCAATTTTGACCTAAAAGGTCCTCTCGAAACTACAAATGCAGAGACACTGCAATAATACAAGCACAGGCAACTTCACAGGACCAAATTCGGTTTGCCCTGTGCTTGAAAGTAGTTCTAATGAAGTCAATAAGCCTTCTCTAGTGAGATAAGCAAGCAATTAGATCACAACTTACTTTTCCAGACTAGGTACCATCCTTTCAAAAGTATAAATAATGCAGCTTTATCTGTCCAGTGTGTTATAGTTTGAAAACCGCAAATTTTGCCCTATACAAGCAAAGCCATCACCCATATTCTCCCTCTCCCTTTTAATATAAAAATCACACAAAAGAAATTTTCAGCCCTTGCCTTTGATGGGTTTATTAGCTTTTATTACAAGAAAGACACTGGAATGGTAGTCAAAAAAATTCATAACTTCCTGCATTCTTTGAGTACAGTATATGAGATATCTATCTCTTGAGCCAGGGAGGATTACTAGCCTATAATTGAAGAGCTGTATGAAGATTCTGAACCTCATGCATGATTACAATTACCCTGTCACAGCCAAAGGCCCGCATATTGCTATAGGAAATTACTGGGATTTTTTTAGCTACTTTTTGTTTTAAACAGGAGTAATATATATTTTTTTGCATACAAGTTGGTTAGTAGTGATCAAGTGGAAATTTTCTGCATTTCTACAAAACACATCCTTAATTGTGATCACCTTAGAGTTCATATTAGCATAGTATAAATTAGGCTCCCCTAAACTGAGAATACCTGCTACCAAATGTAGGGCTTACTGCTGCAAACAGTCCCATCGGTGGTTATGAACAACATATCAGTAACCATTTAATTATAGTGAGACATGGGTTACCTACTAATCTACTTGGTGCTTAGATAGTAAGATGAGAGGCATTTTAAAAATACCTTATATTAGGTATTTTAGAAATTTTGTATACTATATTGTTTAAACAGGTGTTATACTGCTTTGCTATATTAAGATTTCAAACATCAATCTAAGTTATTGAGTCCACATTTCCAAGGAGGACCTGCATGAGTGGGAGTGGCTGAGAGGACTGATTTGCTTCTGAGTAACAAAACCATCCCATATAGAACATTAACCCAAACACTGTCATGCATACCATTGTTATTACAGCAGCACAACTATAGTTATGGGTGCAGCTCATCTTCTGCTTAAAGGTCGACCATTCTAAGTCCTCTAAAATAGATATGCTTAGTCAGACTCCATCAAAAGTTTGTGTGCCTCAGGAGAGTGCAAGGTAGAGTGAGCAAACCAAATTCAGAGTCATTTGAGCTAGGGGTTTTGAAGATATATACCCTGAAAATAGCAGTTTTTCAAAAAGTTCCCAGGTCGGGGGGTTTCGAGCCAAGCTAGAGATCAAACCATTGATTTGATGCGGATCAGAATGGTCTCAATCTGCCAAGTTTTATCCAAGGTAGTGTGCCTGGCACCCACTAAATCACTGAGAATGGTATTTAAGAAAATGTATATTTGTACAGTGCACATGCATCAATAGAGAAAAATGGCTAGAGGATTTCCATTCCCATCATTTTATATGCTTTAAACCTGAACTCTTGTAAATGCTCTGAAATCTGAATGGTTACGCAGATTGTTTTGAAATTTGGTGTGCCTCCTGGGTCACAGGATAGCACTAGTGATCCAAATTTGGGGTCATTTGACTAAAAGATTCCCAAGTTACAGCCTTCATCCCCCAAACCCTGCTTCTTTCTGCTGCCTTGTACTGATAAACTGAGAAGTACTAATGACTGGATGAATCACAGACCTCACTGAGTTTGAAGGCTGTGAACTCACTCTTCACATAACATAACTAAGGACAAGTTAATGCTTAATAATAATAATTTGAGGGAATGTGTCAATGCTATTTCCCCTGATGAACACCCAAACAATGACATTTCTAATCCAAACTTTTCTACACCTGTGCAGCAAAGAAGGGCTAACTCATATTGCTTGCTACAAGTTGTCTCTGTTATAACATGTTTTTATTTTATGGGGAGGTTTACTGGGAACAGAGCAGAATAGTCAGCAGCCAGTTTACCAACATTTTTGTTATACTGGGAGGGGGAAAGCCAGAGTCACAGACAGAGGACTTTGTAAGGCAAAGGAGGTTGGAAAGAAGAGGGACAGGGAGAAAGGTTGGGACTGGAGAGGAGGTGGGAAATGAGAACAGGTGACAGACAAGCCTTGGATTGGTTGGTCAAAAAAATCTGTATTTTACTAGCCCCTGGGGAATGGGGGAGGGATCAAGTAGCTACCTCCTGATCTGGAGACAGACTAATATGTTGTTTCCAAAGACATACAGTGTGGAGATTTGGAATGGGACAGTGCAGGTACTTCAACCAATAAGGCAGGGATTCTCAAATGACCCCTCAGAGGGTTGTGAGGTTATTACATGGGGGGTCCCAAGCTTTCAGCTGTCACCCCCAAACCCAGCTTTGCCTCCAGCATTGATAACAGTGTTAAATATAAAAAATGTAATTAATTTATAAGGGGGGTTGCACTCCGAGGCTTGCTGTGTGACAGGGGTCACCAGTACAAAAGTTTGAGAACGTGCACTGCCATGGTTGCCAATGTGTGAATTCTCAGCAATTCCTTGGTCATGAGGTTGCAAAAGTTTGTGGGAGAGCAAGGAGTACACCGTGACCTGGGGGTTACTATTACGGGCTGATTAGGGTGCAGAGATGACCTGCAGACATGGCATCATGTTTTGCCCACTCTACAGTGTCTAACCAATGACATGGAAGAAATGATCTGGGCCTCATTCCTCATGTGTACCTAATAAAAAACATGAGAGTAGGTTAAACCTCTAGCAGAGATTTGTGTCCAGAAGCTGTGACAGTTCCCTCTGATTTGATTGAGTGTCTGAATAATTGCTAGCGTGACCATATGAAAGTTATTAATAAGTGTTGGAAGAACATTAAATTAGGAAATTAGAGGGTTCTGGCTGAGCAGAAAATGTGTACTGTATGGCATAGAACCATTACAAGCTCTGGCACCTCAGAGTTTTTTGGAGATAGAGGACAGAAGATCTTTCTCTCAAACATAAAAGTGTCAGTATTTTTGAACAGAAACGCTGTCTGTGATTTCTCTCACCAGACCTGCCATAAAATCAAACCTCCAACCATTGTGCAACACAACTAGGATCAGTATTTCACTGTAACATTCCCTCCATTCACTGCATTTGAGTTAGGTTGTAGGAATGGCAGGCGGGGGGAGATGGAAACATTTGTCCAACTTCATGACCAGGATGTGGGTGGTCTGATACAGTGGTCAGAGCAGGAGTCAAGAGTCAGGCTGGGTCTGCTACTAGGAGGTCAGAGTTTGAGACAGGCCAGAGGGCAAACCACAAATCAGGTGTCAGGACATAGACTGCGTTGGAGCCCTGCTTGGGGCGAGGAGAGAGGGCCCTTGCTCTGGGCCACGGGGAGGGGCTCCGGGGGCTGCCCTGCCCCAACCAGGGCCGAGCAGGGCAGCAGGGGGAGGGGGGCCGGCAGCCAAGAGGGCCCAGGGCGCCAGGCCCAGGGAGGCGCCGGGAATCAGGGCCCCTGCCGAGCCCAGCCAGCGAGGCATCCCCGCCGCGTCCAGCCGCGAGGGCCGGGCGCTGGGCTGCCGCCGGCGGAGCAGAGCCAGCTGCTGCTGCAGCGAGATCAGGAGACCAGCTCTGGGCAGCCTGCAGCACAGACAGCCAGCAGCCTTAAATCCGGCCTGGGCCAGAGCCCCAGGGCTCTCAGCGCACCAGCAGGCCCAGAGGCGCAGAGTCAGAGCCCAGGGAGTCCCAGCGCGGCGGCTGTGGCAGCAGCCAGAGAGGGGGAGCCCCCCTCCAATCAGCCAGCTGCCAGCATCCCCAAGCCCCTTTGAATCCCAGCCCCCCCCCCCCCCCCCCCCCCCCCCCCCCCCCTCCCCCCCCCCCCCCCCCCCCCCCCACCCCCCTCCTTGTCTCCCTCCACCCCCCCTCCCCACAACTCCCCCCCCCCCCCCCCCCCCCCCCCCCCTATCCCCCCCCCCTTCTCCCCTTCCCCTCCTCCCCCCCTCTCCCCCCCCCCCCCCCCCCTCCCCCCCCCCCCCCCCCCCTCCCCCCCCCTACCCCCCCCAGGACCCCACCTGTCCCCTCCCCCCATGTGCCCTCCCCCCCCTCTCCCCCCTGCCCCCCCCCTGCCCCCCCCCCCCCTGCCTCCCCCCCCCCCCCCCCCCCCCCCACCCCCCATCCCCCCCGCCACACCCCCCTCCACCCCTCCCTCTGGCCTCCCAGACTCTGCCCAGCACCCCATGCTGCCCCCCCTGCTCCCCCCCCAGCCCTCTCCACCCCCAGCCCCAGCTCCCAGATTTGAACACCTCAAAATTCACCAGGCGTGCTCAAGCCAGTTTTGGGCAGCCAAGCTTCATTTCTCCCCAAATCAAATATACTGATCCTGTAACTTGCAAAAAAAAGTAAAATAAAAAAAATCAAAAAAATTAGGGAAGAATTAATATATTTTTTTTTAATTTTTGTTTTTTTTTTGTTTTAAAGGAAGACAGTGATATTGCATTGGCAAATAAAATAGGAAAAAGGAAAAAGAAAAAAAAAAAATAACAAAAAAATTTCCTCATTTATGGAGGACAAAGTCTTATAATCTAATAATATATCCATATCCAATCAGGACAGATGAAAATTGTGCCACTTTGCTGCATCCAGTCCACTAACCAAATTCCACGGTCTGTGTTACTGCACAAACATCCAAATATGAAAACTGAATGACCCGCCCCTTTGAGCAAATTACCACCAGGGCAGGGCTGGGAGCCAATGGGAGGTGGCAGGGGGTGTGGCAGGGGGGGGCAGCAGGAGGGGGGGAGAGGCAGGGGGGGGCAGCAGGCCAGGAGGGGGGGGCACTGGGGGTGGAGGAGGGCACTGGTGGGGGAGGAAGGGTGGTGGGGGGGGTGGTGGGGAGTGGGGGGGAGGGGGAGAGTGGGGGCAGGGGGGAGGGGGAGGGCAGGGGGGGGGGGGGAGGGGGCAAGGGGGCAGCAAAATTTTTTTTTTTTTTTTTAAGCAACCCCCTGGCCCGCCCCTGCCCCCCTGAGCATCCTGCGCCTGCGTCTCTCTTGCTGCTGCTGCTGCCTGCTGCTGCTTGCTGCTGCCACAGCATAACAGCAGTGTAAGCTGTGTGCAGCTGGTGGAGGGGAGGGAGTGGAGGAGGGGGGGGAGGGGCCCCATGCCGCCCCAATCATATAGGTTAATAATATTTTTTGTGAGAGTTGGACCAGGACTAAGACCTACTGCAGAGTGGCTGCTGCTCTGCTCTGACTTGCTTGATGAAGCCATGAAGACTTTTGATTACAGCTTAAAAAAACAAAACAAAAACAGAGAGGTGATGATTGATTGGATTGGATTCACACCTGGAGTAAACCTGGAGTAAATTATAGAGGATTGTCTGAAACTGACAGAGACAAACAAGTAAGTCTTAAAAAAATGAAAAATTGAAAAAAATAATTGTAATAAAATGTTAAATTTTAAATTAGATTGGATTGAAAAATGGATAAATTTTTTTATACAGTGAGTGGTAAGTGTATATAAGAAGTGGCAAGTGCTGCTGACTTTCTTCACTTTTAATTGACCTTTCTTGTGGCGCTGGCGCGCTGTTGTGCTTTTTTTTATATCGGCCAGGGGGGGGCGGGGGGGGGCACCACCATTTTGGGCCCCACCAAAAATTATACAAACCTGCCGCCTATGGTCAGGAGGGAGACAGGGTCAGGTTACCAGGTGATCAGCAGCAGGCAGTAGGAGCAGATATCTCAGGGGAAGCACTCTAAAGCAGGAAGAACCAACTTGCATGAACAACTTCCTGTTCCTGTGCTGGGTTTACACAGAAGCTGTGAACCAACCAGGACACCCAGCATTCTGTCAGTCGGATTCCAGACCCAATGTCAGAGTTCAGCTCCTATTCTGACAACAGTTGGCAAGTTGGAGGCTTACTAGCTCCAACAAGCCCTGTGGACCAGTGTTCAAGACTTGTGGTCCCTGACAATCAATAAAGGAAGATTTCAGGGAGATGTGTTCCCTGGTTTTGATGGGAGAGGCCTGGGTACAGTAGTGGAGTGAGGGCCAGGTTGGAGTGGGAAATGCAATGCATGGGTTAGGGGCTGAGACATGTGCTGAAGAAGGGCTGATGGGGCCCAGTTGGGGCCTGGTTGGCTCAATATGCAAATTGTGGGACATGATGTGTACAACTGCCTAAATAACTACTAACTCCTACCAATAACGTATTTTTCCTGTTCAGAAAAACTAGGAAATTCAATGGAAATGAACTCTGAGGTATGTGACAGAGCTGTGATTGAGACATGAGGAGATCTATGTTTTGCATCCTTTCATGTGTATGAGGAAAGGAGGGAGGTGCATGTGTACCTTCAGGGTGCATTATTTCTATGCAGAATTGTGTAGATTATGTCAGTAGCAGGGCATAGGGCTTTTATTACAAAGGATATGGTCATCAGTGAGGTGGAATATGAGAGGATTCTAATTATTTTAATGATGGTTAAGTTAAAGTGAAGTTTGAGATGGTATCCTGTGAGTAAGGGCAGGTCTACAGTACCGCTGCTGGTCAATCTAAACTACGCAATTTGAGTTACATTAGTAGATCTACTTACCACGGGGTCCACACTGAGCTATGTCGACAAGAGATGCTCTCCCGCCAACACTGCTTCTGCCTCTCGTTGAGGTGGAATACAGAAATTGATGGGAGAGTGCTCTCCCATCGATTGAGCGTGTCTTCACTAGACCGGCTGAATCAATGCCACTGCATCGACTGCAGCAGTGCCAATTTAGCTCTTTAGTGAAGACAAGCCCTAAGTGTAAGGGAGTTATAAAAGGCTGTGAGGTAGCTATTTAATTGTATATGTGTGGTGTTCCTTCTGACGAGTTGGCTACGTGAGTATACGCCAGGATCGGGCATCTCTTGAAACTTGTAGTATATGTGCTATTGGCACACTGAGGCATCACTCAGAGAAGAAAGAGGCAACCTCCCCCACCTTTTTGGCCTTTAATGGTGTTCAGTAGATGCCTACGGATGATGAAAATGAATGAGTTATAAAAGTAGGTGAAGAGTTTGTACATTCCAGCAACTGGGGGTTGGAAGAGCAAAGCTATTAAGGTTAATGGAACATTCTGGGTCATTGCCGAAAGAGGACAGCGTTAAGGTTGCAGGGGTAACCCTACCTGTGCATTTCCTGGTTTTAAGAAGTTTCAGTTTTGCTCAACTCAGTGTTCTGCAAGGGGCTGACATGCCCCCAAGCAACCTTAACTCTGTGTTAATGGAGTTTTTTAACCATTGAATAGCATTCAGTAAACACAGCACTCTGAGGTCAGGGTTGCTACAATGGGACAAAGATTGGTTACTTTTTATCCTTTTTTGTGCTAGTGGTTAACTTCAGCTATAGCAAAGTCACAGCAATGTGCAGAGTGTGAAACGACAGTTCTGTAATGAAGTCTGAGCTAGTGGCAGTCAGTGAAAGAAAACCCTCAGCCTTTTCATTCCTTCAGAATAATCATTGGCTGCTTCTCACCATCACAGGCACTCTGCAGCTGACATTCCTTTTCTATAGTCTGTGGTTTCCAATGATTCCACTACGTTGGTTATAGACAGGCAGGGCTCAATGGCAGGTTTTAACCAGAAGGAACAGTCATCAGGCATATTTCTAAACCAAACCAAACTGCCCTATGCCCTGTGGTTTGTAGTGAACTTACAAAGTGAGCAAATCACAAGGAGCAAAACAATTATCTCAGATCCAAATGTAACTGTACCAAAAAGCATAGAACGTGCCAACTGATAGAAGCCTAACATTCAGAGTTTCCTTAGACCCTGGTAAGCTCTTCGGAACTGGGACCTGTCTGTTTGTACAGTGGTCAAAGGGCCCCAATTCCAATAAGGGCCTTAAGGTGCTGCTTCAAATATTATATAATTATTGCAGTTCCTCAATTTGCAAGATTGCCAGAGGTCAGTTCAGCACCCAACATAAATCACCCTAAGGCTGCTCTAAATTGCACTGGTTGTAACAACCCACAAGTGGGGCATTGAATCACTAGCTCACAGTTACACTCCAAACACAGTCCTCCACTCTGGCCACACCTCCAGCATGCCCTTGCATACCGCCTAGACTAACAGGACTGGGAAAAGGTGGCATATAGTTGGCTGTGCTGGCTTGACATCACACAAGAATGCCTCCATGCCAAAGCAAAACCTAGGGGCCAGGCTAGGGGCAGCTTCAGGATTCCTTTGCACCACCAGAGCAATGCCCACGAACCATATGGGGGATAAGAATCTGGTTCAATGTTCGTTATGGGAACGATGAACATTGTGTTACTTCCTCCTCATTGAAATCTTTGACATAAGAGTGTGGCATCAGGACACATTAATACAAAACCCATTATTTGATGTGCAGCTGAAACTTGTACTGCTTTGACCTTCTCAGATTCTCTGTGTTTTGACTGTCTGTTGTCCAGTCCACCTCATTCCTCAAAGGTTAATGAGACTGTAAACAAGAGAAAGCTGTAAAGGCCAGACAGCAAAGCCTAAGGGGAAGCAATTGCAGAAACCAAGGAATACACAGAGTACTATGATTCCTGTATTAATGAGAAGGAAAAAGCTCAGGGTTCAATTCTCAGAATCTGTGGATCTTTTAAGATTGTTGAAGATCTTGGAGAGACCACCGGAAGTCAGGTATGTCTACACAAATGCCTTGTGCCCCACACTGGCTTCGGGCTCCCCACAGATCCCTAACTGCTTTAAGGGATAGTGCCCCTTTGGCCTGAGTGGTTAACGAATATAAGGGGCCTGGTAGGGTTGTTCCTGTTAGGCATGTCTTTGGTGCAATCCTGTTTAGTTACAAAGCATATACACAAAGTCCTGTTTCCCTGAACACAGTAAAAACAAAGAGCAGCAGGCAGTTTCCTTGCTCACTCTTTCCAAGTCTGCCTCACCCACGAGTGCTGTGCCCAAGGAAGTCTGTCTCTGCTCCCTCTCAGAGCCATCCTCACAACTGCTTCTCTTGCTGTCTGCTGGCTTTCTGATCAAAACACACAGACACACACAACTAGAACCAATCTCTCAGCCTGTGTGTTTGCAGTCAAGGAACCCTCAGACCACATGGCCTGGCCAAGCGCCTTGGGCAGTAGCCTCCTATTGTTTCCATCTATCACTACATTGCCAGGGACATTTAGCTGCTCCTTTCATTCAGCCCAAAAGAAGGGTGCTATTAAGCACATGCACTGGCTTTAACCACACCTTTGTCTATAGATTAAAGACCCACTTGATAGCAACCATTAACACCGTCCAGCATAAACAGGGGCTTACACAGCATGGAGGGGTACAGTTTAAATTGTTCCTACAGTCTAGGACCTTTCAGAAGGTGCACAGACACAGTGCCAGGGAGACACCACTTCCCTTCCATGGGGAAAGAGGGACATGTTCAGACAGAGGGTCTCTCCATCCATGCTCATTCAGGGACAGGTTCTTTCTGGCTCTGATGTTGATGCACACAGTGCCCTTTGCATAAGGACTAGGGAGAAATACATCACCTACATTCACAGAATGCTCCATCCTCTGGAAAGAATGGGTAGAGAAAAAGGCAAAATTGGCCATTCACACAGGAGAGAGTAAGATGCAGCCCCTGAGAGAATGCAGAATAGAGGCTAAACATCTGCTAACTCCATATGGCCCTTACTATGGGTTGTGCCTAAATGGCATAATTAAGCTCTCAGTTAGATTCTCTGGTTTGCAAAGTTTATGCATGATGAAGCAGAGCCAGGGGTCCTGTCAGGCAGCTGGTTACAATTCCCCATTTCTCTGCCCAGCCCCCAGCTCTGCTGCAGCCATGAACAGCATAAGATCCACCTGTCAGCGGGCTCAGGATCTGGCCACACCTGCTCCCTGTGTCTCCTCACTCCCGACATATCCATTTCACCAGGGCTATGCTGGCTCTGACCCCCTGAGGAACCTCACTATTTGTGAAGGAAATGCCAGTGCCAAGATCGCACCCAGTCCCCACTCCCTTCCTGCCACCTGAGCTGTGCAATGAGAGCAGAGAAGGGCTGAGAATCTGTGCCTCAGTCTTTGTGACCACCAACCAATAAGTGCCAACTATGACAGTCATATCTGCAATTTCACCATCTCTCTACTAGGAACTGGAGGTGAAGATCCTGATGTTCTCTGTGGATCATGATCTGTTTGTTGTTTTTAGTAGGACTGGAGGGACTTGTTTTAGAGTTAGAACTCAAAATTTCCACTGAGTTTAGGCAAAATGCAAAGTTTGAACAGCTGCAAAATTTAATGTTATTCCAAGCCTGGAAGCAGAGCAAGACTTACGTTCAAACAATCCTTGTTGTTTGCATAGCACAGGCTTCCATTCACTTATAAATATATGGTTTCTTTAATTAAATTTCCCTTAAAAAACAATGCCTTAAATGAAAAGGGAATTTTTTTGCAAAACTCACCTCCACATTCTTTGTCCCCTAATTAGAATAAATACAGAACAAAGGGGTGGAGGGTAAAAATCTCTAAAATTCCAGCAGCAAATATTGGTGCAATAAGATTAAATCAAAAAAGTCCTCAGATTTGCAGGAAGCAGCCACAATAACTGATTTGCCTGTATTAAATAAAGTAGACAACTGTACCTGGTATGAAAAAAGTGTTAATAGCCTTACAATGAAGAGCTTATTATTTATGCTTTAAACATACACTTTTCTGGGTACAGTTACCTCGGGAATTAAGGTTGTCCATAACTCTGAAATGTCTGTAAGGATGAACAAAATGCTGTTTGGGCTCCAGCCCCAGCAGCTGACATTCCAGGCCAGGCTCCAACACAGGCAGCTTCCTTGCAGACAGCTTCTTTCTCTGGGTCGGACAGTTTGCAAGCTTGTTCCCCTCCCAGCAGGGTGTGCGCGTGAAAACAGCATGCCTCCTCCTGCCCGGGGAAATTAAAACAGTGCATCTCCCTCCCAGCTGTGGGAGGAGGGAGAGATGAAAACAGCACAGTCTCCAACACTGCTCCTGCTCTGCAGGCTCTGGCTGCAGTGAGCTGGCAGCACTGGTGCCTTCACCTCACACCTGTGAGTGGTTGCTCTGCTCCTAGGGGTGGGAACAGGCAGCCCAGATATGCCTACCTTTAAGATGATTTTGTCTAGACTGTCCTGAATAGGCCGATACACTGAAGCCAGCCATGCCTGAAGAGGTCAGAGTCTCAGTCTGGCGTGCTATACTTGTATCTATTGGGTTTCCGGGAAACGGGGCGGGCAAAGCCCGCCCCATGCTAACGGATCACCCCCCCCCCCCGCCTAAGTGCAATACAGGCTCAGTACAGAATTGGCCTTTTGGGGGGGGGGTGTCTTTGCTGCTGCCTGATTGGTTACTTCCAGTTTCACATGGTGTCTGGTTGACTGGTCAGTCCATAACTCTGGTGTTCCTATCTTTAAGGTTCTTCTGTACATACATAATAGGATATTTGAAAGTGTTGCCTCAGCAGACACCTTACTCAATAAAGCTAATCAGTGAAGGGAGAACAAAAAAGGATTTGAAAATGATTTTTTCTAACACAAAAGAAATCTTCATTCTTTGATGGAATTAAAGGATAAAAATCATTATCCATATCAGTAAATATGTTATGGGGCTTTAAAAGACAACAGGGGTAAATGAGTAATCTAATACAGTGGGTACAAGTAATTACCAAGTATAAAAGCTATAATAAAAGTTTCAAAGCGGTATCTCATGTTTTCTGGCTAACCACATTACCCTCCTGTTTTGTAGGGTTTTAAGAACACAGATGGCAACTACAGCAGCAGCAGTACCTGTCACCGTACATCTAAGCAAATAATTTGTGTTCACTATCCATGGACTAATGCAGGGAAATTGTCTCCTGAGGCTTCTATTATTTTACTGTCACATAAATTATAAGCCACTTATTATGATGTTAAAGGATAGATTTATTTTCGCAGGAATCTTACCTGCTGAGTAGTCTGGAGTTTTGATTAATGCTTTCTGCCCCATCTCATATGAGATCTGGAAGTCTCTAAATATACATGTAATTCACTGTGTTAGTGATGTAGTCAAATGTAGAATCTGTGTTGTGAGGTAGGAGGTTCCCTAGTGTATAACTGGAGGTTTCCAACTACTAACAATAGACAGAGCAGAACAATAGTAATGTTGCTAATACCGTGAATGAAACCTGTAACAGATCTGAAGGGTGAAATGGAATTGAAACTTCTTTCCCCTCAGTCATAATAACTATGGAACAGGCTAGTGTATTTGCAGACATCTTTTTAAATATAGTGTAGATTGTGGCATAAAGCCAGAGGTCTGCATTGGTGGTGGTTTGGAGTCAGCCTGCCAACGTGTAGGTTCTGGAAAGTGTTATGCTTTAGGGAGGCCATTCTTCCCATATGTATGAAAGTGCATGGCTGCTGCTTCTCCTTTAGAAAGGAAACACCCTATCCCCCCCTTTTCAAATGGCTACTTCCTCTGGAGCAGTGGTGGGCAACCTGTGACCCATCATGGTAGGATGACCAGGCAGCAAATGTGAAAAATCGGGACACAGGGTGGGAGGGTAATAGGAGCCTATATAAGAAAAAGACCCAAAAATCGGGACTGTCCCTATAAAATCGGAACATCTGGTCACCCTACATAGGGTAATCCGCTGGTGTGCCATGAGACAGTTTGTTTACATTGACCATCCGCAGGCACAACTTCCCGCAGCTACCAGTGACCGCAGTTCACCATTTCTGGCCAATGGGAGCTGTGGGAAGCAGCAGCCAGCATGTCCCCGTGGCCCGCGCCGCTTCCCGCAACTCCCATTGGCTGGCAACAGCGAACTGCAGCCACTGGAAGCTGCGTGCGGCCATGCCTGTGGACAGTCAATGTAAACCAACTGTCTTGCAGACCATCAGCAGATTACCCTGATGGGTCACTGGTTGCCCACCACATAGTGCCCATCTTTTAAAAGTAAGGGAAGGAGAAGCCTAGGAACTACAGACCAGTCAGCCTGACTTTGATACCTGAGACACTACTAGAGCAATATATAAAACATTCAATTTAGGAATACTTACAGCATGAAGAGATAATCACTAGCAGCCAGCATGGATTTACTAAGAACAAATCATGACAAATCAGCTTGATTTCCTTGTTTGACTGGGTAACTGGTTTGGTGGATAGGGGGAATATGGTGGACATAATATACCTGGACTTCAGCAAGACTTTTGACACAGTGTCACATAGCATTCTGATAAGTAAACTGGAGAAATGCAGGCTTGACAGACCATTAAGTGGATACATAATTGGTTAAACAACTTCAAATAAAGAGTAACCATTAATGGAATGATATCAGATTGGAAGGAGGTCTCATGGGGCAGGACCAGCTCTACTGTTTTTGCCGCCCCAAGCAGCATGCCGAATTGCCGCCGTGGATGGCGGGGGCAGTCTGTGTGCCATTAGGGTGGCACGTGTGTTTCCGCGGTGGCAATTCGGAGGCAGCTGCTGTTTTCAGCCGGAAGACAGAAGCTGCGCTGCCGCTAACAGCTGAACATAGAAGCTGCCGCCAAATTGCCACCGCCACAGAAACGTGCGTGCCGCCCTAACGGCACACGGACTGCCCCCGCCATCTGCGGTGGCAATTCGGTGCGCTGCTTGGGGGCAAAAACACACGGACTGCTGCCCCTTGCAGATTGCCACCCCAAGCACCTGCTTGGGATGCTGGTGCCTGGATCCAGCCCTGTCAAGTGAGGTCCCACAGGGAGCTGTTCTGGGTCTAGTGTTGTTTAACATCTTTATTAATGACCTGGATATAGAAATAGAGAGCCTACTGATCAAATCTGCAGATGACACAAAGCTGTGGAGTGCGGGTTGTCAACGCCTTGGAGGATAGAGCAAAAATTCTGAAGGGTCTTGATAAATTGGAGAACTGGGCTATAGACAAAAAAATGAAATTCAACAAAGACAAATGTAAGGTGCTACACTTAGGGAAGAAAAACCAAATGCACAAATACAGAATGGGGGAAAAACTGGCTTGGCAGCAGCAGTGCTGAGAAAGGTCTGGGAGTTGTGGTGGATCACAACCTCAACATGAGTCAGCAATGTGATGCTGTTACAAAAAAGCAAATGCAATTTTAGGTTGCATTAACTGAGGCATAGCATGCAAGTCATGGAATGTGATAGTACCACTCTACTCAGCAACGGTTATGCCTCGGCTGGAGTAGTGTGTCCAATTGTGGTCACCAATGAATAAAAAGGATGTGGAGAAACTGGAAAGGATCCAAGGTGAGTAACAAAGATGATAAAAGGGATGGAATGCAAGTAATATGATCAAAGGCTGAATTAACTGGGAATGTTTAGTTTGGAAATGAGGAGATTGACAGGAGACATAATAGTAGTCTTCAAATACTTGAAAGGTTGTCATAAAAAAAGATGGAGAAAAGTTGTTCTCTTGCCACAGAGGGCAGGACAAGATGCAATAGGTTCAAACAACAGCATAGCAAATTTAGATTAAATCTCAGGAAAAACGCCCTAACTGTAAGAACAGTAAGACAATGGAACAGACTGCCTCAGAGGTTGTGGAAGCTCCTTCCCTGGAGGTTTTCAAAAGGAGGCTGTCTTGGAATGTATAGACACAACAAATCCTGCGTCTTGGCAGGGGGTTGACCCTTGTGGTCTCTTCTAATCCTCTTATTTTATGATGTCCCCCCTTCTTCTTACCTTCAATCTGTCTTCTCCATTGAGAATGTAATCTCTTTGGGGTAGGTGTGATGGGTTGGATCACAGAAACCCCCCTGGGAGCTGTCAACTGATGTGCCAAGACTACCTCTGCTCCTGTGTTCCCTGCCAGCTCAGGACTCCAGCACCCTGTCTTGCTGAGCCAGACACTCCAATCTGCTCCAGCAAAGACCCAGGGTCTGACTTGCCCCAAAACTGCAGGTTTACCTGAAAACAGCTCACAGAAGTGTGCTTGTCATTAGCACTCCGATGCCCAACTCCCAATGGGGTCTAAACCCAAATAAAACCATTTTACCCTGTATAAAACTTATGCAGGGTAAACTCAAATTGTTTGCCCTCTATAACACTGATAGAGAGATATGCACAGTTGTTTGCTCCCCCAGGTATTAATACATACTCTGAGTTAATTAATAAGTAAAAAGTGATTGTATTAAATACAGAAAGTAAGATTTAAATGGTTCCAAGTAATAACAGACAAAGTAAATCACCAAGCAAAATAAAATAAAATGTGCAAATGTCTAATCAAACTGAATACAGATAATCTCACCCTCAGAGATGCTTCAGTAAGTTTTTTCCTCAGACTGGAAACCTTCCAGGCCTGGGCACAATTCTTGTTCCAGCTCAGGTGGTAGCTAGGGGATTCTTCATGATGGCTCTCCTCATCTTTGTTCTGTTCCACCTCTGTATATATCTTTTGCATAAGGCGAGAATCCTTTGTCTTTCTCTGGGTTTCCACCCCCCCACACACTGGAAAAGCACCAGGTTAAAGATGGATTCCAGTTCATGTGACATGATCACATGTCACTGTAAGACCTAAGCCTTCATTCCTCCCAGCCTGACTCACAGGAAGACTTGCTTACAAACAGAGCCCCAGACAATTGTCCTCGTTGATGGGAGCCATTAAGATTCCAAACCACCATTAATAGCCCACACTTTGCATAATACAATAGGCCCTCAGAGTTATATTTCATCTGTCTAGTCCCAGATACAAGAGTGGTACATTTATACAAATAGGATGATCACACTCAGTAGATTATAAGCTTTGTAATGATACCTTACAAGAGACCTTTTGCATGAAGCATATTCCAGTTACATTATATTCACTCATTACCATATTTTTATAAACCCATGTAGACTGTACAACATCACAGTAGGCATGGTCTCTTACAGCGTTTGTGCAGTGCCTAGCACAATGGGACCCTAATGTTGGACAGGGCCTTTAGGTTCCTGTTTAATCAGAACAGATTTGCACATTGTGATTTCCGCTCTACGGTTTTACGATCTTTCAACAAATTTTTAAACTGTTTTCTAGAGAGTGTCTATACACACACACACACACACACACACAAAGAGAGAGAGAGAGAGCGCTGTAGTAATTTGAGGTTGGCCTTTACTTATGAGACTATAAATCAAAAGATGAAAAGCAGGGCATAGGTCAGCAGAAAACAATACAGAGCAATGAACTATGGCTATGTGTATGCCAGAATAATAACACTTTAATAGATTTTTTTTTAAGGTCAGAAGGAACCATTATGGTAATCTAGTCTAACTTCCAGTATAACACAGGGCACAATCCAGTATTTCCTGTATTTTAGTGACCATTTGGCATGGTCTTTGTCCTATAGTAGACAAAATAAGGTAACAATGATACCATTGCAATTTTTTAAGGAAGGGTACAAAGGAACACAAACATTGCCAAATCAATTAAACCTATGGTCCTTTTGGTCCAATATCCTGTCCCCAGAAGTGTATATAAACTAGATGTTTCAGAGAAAAAGGTGAAATATAAGTAATAGGCAATTGTGCAATAAAATTATGAGGAAAGTCTGTTGTTCTCAGCTACCATGGAGATTTTTTTTGTCATCAGTGATTGAATTTTCTAAACATATCCATTAAAAAGCTAATTAAAATTAAAAGGAGAAAAATATGATGTTAACTACAAAATAAATTAGCCAGTTCCTGCTAATTTGAATTAAATGTAATGGAAAAAAAAGAGTTAACCAGTGAAAGTGGAAGCCTTTGTAAATATTTTCACTGGCATTTATGTGTATTTGTAATATGTAATGAGATGATTTTTCAAAGTTAGGTGTACAAAATTAAATGCATACAGGTGTATATGCATGCACATGGCTAATTGGGAAATTTTCTGGTCAGACATCATGTGTGTGCAAATTCCCTCTAATTATAGATTCTATTTCTCTAATGGAAACTGTTTTACAGTCTTAATTCAACTTTAGAAAGTCCTCAGTGGTTTTTGAGGGTGGTTCAACCAATTAATACATAGCCCAGAGCAGATCATTTTTAATAAACATCTGTCTAAGTATTTACATTGTTTTCAAAGATTAAAATTCCATTGCTGATGGCAAAATTACAGTTTGTGTTTCAAAGATACGATCAATGATGGCTACTCATGATTAGCTAAATGGTAATAATTTCAAAGTGTTAAACCTCATATTTTTAGAGCTGAAGCCTTAGGGTTTATTGCTGTATTATAACCAGATAAAAATATACACCAATTTAGTGCCCATTGACCTCAATGGCAAAACTTCCTTGATTTACATGGCATGGTATCAGGGCCATTGCCCAGCAAACCAACATACGTCTATTTCAACAGAGATTGTTGTAAATGTTCAAATTTCAAATATCTCACTACGTATAAAACTAATATTCAAGATCCACAACATGGGACAGCCATAACAGGAACTCAGAATATCTGGAATATGTTTGGATACAAACATACTAATTACTCTTCAATTAAAGCCCTAATCAGAATATGTTTGTATACAAACATACTAATTACTCTTCAATTAAAACCCTAATTTACCCCTCAGTGAGTTTCACACCCTGTTTCAAGCATCAAATTATATTCTTCAATTAGTTGCATCTTTCTCTGTCTAGTTTTAGTCTCCACTCTATCGAAGAGCTGGTTTGCTAAACTCAATTATAGACTCCATTAACTCCAACTTGGTCCCACTGCACTCTTCTGAAGCTTGAATTGCTTGTAGTATTTCCCTCTCAGAGACACCTTGCCCATATTTCCTCAGAATTTAGTTGCAATATATGGATCTGTGAATGGATCAGTGGCTGGTATCATAACACTGACTTTACTCCCCTCTGTTCTGGGTGGCTGTATTAGGCAATGGTTCTCCAGACCAGGGCCGCCCGGAGTGGGGGGGAAGTGGGGCAATTTGCCCCAGGCCCCGGGCCTCGCAGGGGCCCCTATGAGAATTTTTCGGGGGCCCTGGAGCAGGGTCCTTCACTCGCTCCAGGGGCCCCGGAAAACTCTTGCGGGGCCCGGGCCCCCGGAGCTTCTTCCTCTCCCGGTCTTCGCCAGCAGGGAGTCCTTCCACTCCGGGGCGGAAGGACCCCTCACCGCCGAATTACCACTGAAGCGGGACCCGCCACCAAAGTGCAGCCGGGTCTTCGGCTGCGGGGGGCCCTTCCGTTCCGGGACCTGCCGCCGAAGTGCCCCGAAGACCTGGCTGCGCTTCGGCAGCGGGTCCCGCTTCGGCGGTAATTCGGCGGCAAGGGGCCCCCACCATGGGTCTTCGGGGCACTTCCTGGAGTAATCTTCCTGGAGTGGAAGGACCCCCCACCGCCGAATTAATGCCGAAGCGGGGGCCCCCCGCCGCCGAAGACCCCGGGCCCCCAGAATCCTCTGGACGGCCCTGCTCCAGACATGCCATTTGTTTCGGTGGTGGGGTCAGCGTTGAGCTTAGAAGCTGCAAATCTTGAGCCATGGCTAGCTGTAGTGGCACTGGGGGGTTTGGAGGGAAAGGAAATTTGCTTGTGCACTCCCGCAGCCACAAGCTCACCCCCTGCACTGCCTCTGTCAAGGCTTGCAGTTTGGCAGGGTCAATGGTGGCCACACAATGTCCATGTTAAAAAGGGAATATGGCATTGGCCCACTGTCCCCTGTGCTCCCATTTCGGATTTGCCACCCAATGCTGCAGACAGTCCGGCACCTATGTCCCCGGGCCATACTCACCATGCCTGGTACAGCAGGCTGGTTCAATGACGCCTGGTACAGCAAGCCGGTTCAATGAATACCTGGTGTAAATGAAAATGTTTATGCCTTGTACTTCAGTGGAATAAGGGGAGTTATTTTTATATATCAACTGTGCACTAGACCCTGGGCATGCACCGACAATGATTGCTTTGTGCTTTCCATGTCTTACAGCTGAAAGTGTGCTCTTCAGCTCATCTTCCACACTGGCAGAGAGGCTGTCCCAGATTAGAAGAAGGTGAAAGAGAATGTGTGATGACATGTTTAATGAGATTATGAATGCCTCTGGGACAGCTGACACTGAGCAGAGAGCGGGGAGGATTTCTTTCTCTGAAAAACTGAACATGAACATTGCGAGGAGAAGAGAGAAGCCCAGGAGCATGAGGATGGCCCGCAGTAGTAGGAGACACTGGGGATTCTGAAGGAACAGACAGACATGTTGAGGTGTTTGGTAGACCTTCAGGAGAAACACCTTGAGGCTAAACTCCCTTTGCAACCCCTGCAGAACAGAATTCCTGCATTGCCATATTCCCCCTCCCCTTCTCCCAAATGTTCCAGGAGGCGAGGGGGGACATGCTATACCCCTTCCACTAAACACTGGGGTAGGGTACTAGTAATAAAAGGCACACATACAGTGAGCTTTGACAGGCAAGGCCACTATTTAAAATACTGGATTAATGTTTTTCTTCCCCATCCATATTGTATTCTGCTGACTGTCCAAGGTTGCATTCTTTTTCTGATCTTTCATTTCCAACATGTTTATGCAAGAAAAGTCCATGGCCTGAGAATGAAATCTTTATTATTTCACACCATGGGGGAAAGTGGAGAATGGGAGGTATAGGAAAACTGAGAAAACAGAGGGTATTTGCTGGAGACAAAAACCTAGCAGGCACAGCAAGGTTCACAGTATGGGAAGGCACAACTCCAGAAGCAGCGCTCATTCCTGAGGGTCATTACTGAATCAGGTTTTCAAAGCCTCCCTCAGACGCAGTGCTCCATGCTGCACTCTTCTTTTTGCCCTGGTATCTGGCTTCTCACCTCCTTGCCCCACCCCTGTGGAAACTTCTCACCCTTTGCTTCACAGATATTATGGAGCACACAGCAGGAAACTATAACCATGAGGATATTGCTTTCACTGATGTCTAACCAAGTAAGCAAACTGTGCCAGTGGCCTGTTAAACTGCCAAAGGCACATCCAGCCTATGGTTGAACTGCTCCTTGCTACTGTCCAGGTGGCCGGTGTGCAGCTTCATGAGCCATGGGAGCAAGGAGTAAGCTGGGTCTCCCAGGATCACTACTGGCCTTTCAACGTCAATGATTTTGCAAAAAGTCCCTGTTTGCACTTTCTGAACAGACCCGTGTCCTTAAAGATGTGGACGTCGTGCACCTTCCCTGATCACCCCAAGCTGATGTCTTTAAAATCCCCCTAGTGATCCACCAGTGCTTGCAACCCCATTGAAAAGTATCCCTTTTTATTTATGTACTCTGTAGCAAGGTGGTCTAGTGCCAAGATAGGGATGTGTGTTCCATCTATCACCCCACCGCAGTTAGGGAAACCCATTGCAGCAAAACCATCCAGTATCTCCTGCACATCGCCCAGAGTCACAACCCTTCTTAGCAGAAGGCGATTAATGGCCCTCCATACTTCGATCACAGCAAGCCCAACAGAAGATTTCCCAACTCCAAATGGATTCCCCACTGACCGGTAGCAGTCTTGCATTGCAAGCTTCCACACAGCAATTGCCACTCATTTCTCCACAGTCAGAGCTTGTCTCATTTTAGTGTCGCTGCACCACAGGGCTGGGGAGACCTCTGCACAGAATTCCTGAAAAGTGGCTTTGCACATACAAAAGTTCGGCAGCCACTCCTCGTCATCCCATACCTGCATAATGATGCGATCCCACCAGTCAGTGCTTGTTTCTCGGGACCAGAACCAGTGCTCCCCCATGTTCAGCTGCTGCATGACTGCCAGCAGCAATTGGGAATTGTTTCGTTCTATGGCTTCCAGCAGGGCTGCTTGAATGACATTACCATGTTCCATGCATCACCTCCTCTCCCAACTTTGGAAATACTGCAGGATAAGGTGGGTGATGTTTGTAGTGCCTGCTCACAATAATAGTGCACAGCTGAGCGGGATCCATGAGTCTCAGGAGATGGCGTACACATGGCTATGCCAGCCTTTTGAGAAAAGGCACAAAATATTATGGGTTGCAGTTGACATCAAGGGAGCGGGGGAGAAAATTGCATCATGTGATGTTCAAGCCATGTGCCCAGTCCCCCATGTGAAAATGTTTTGGTCCTAAGAGGCATTGCAAGCCCTTCCCAAAACCCCCTGCGGTGAGTTACACTGTGGGATAGCTACCTATGGGGCACTGCTCTCAGCATCGATGCAAGCGTTACTAGGGAGGACGCACTCCACCGACACAAGGAGTGTGGCGTGGACATGCACTACCGACAATTACTGCAGCAGCTGGATGTTGACTTATTTAAGTCAACTTAAGTTTGTAGTGTAGACATGCCCCGAAACTAAATTGAAGTAAACCTAGTTTAAACCAGTATAGGAGTGTTCACATAGCCTTTTGGTCAGATTTAACTAAATTGGTTTAAAAATCCCTATCTTGAGTTAAACCAATGCAACTTTTCCAGATAGACAAGCTCTGATTTGGGACTCCATAGCATTGAGTTCAGACTGCAGTTAAACATTAATTGCCATGGCTCTCTTTTTAAGAGCGATAAATTCCACACAATTAAAATGGCAGGAAACCAACAGTAAGAAAAGAGAATGCACTAAAGGTGTCAGGAGCAGTGGAAGAACATTGCTGCTATGTGATTAAGCAGTTTTAAATACAAAAAAAACAATTAAAAAAAACTCCCTTTGGAATTTTTTGGTCTTCTCTCTCTGCCAGATCCTCTGCTAGTGTAATTGGCATTGCTCTATTGATTTCAGTGGAGACACTCCAATTTATATCCACTGAGGATCTGGCCTGTGTTGCCTCCTCACTTCCATTGTTTCTTTCTACCATCTATTTTTCCTTCCTTTTCTCTTCCTCATCTTAAAAATTGTTACTTTTTTCTAAAGAAAACAAACTCTTTTCCAAGATCAGAAGCATTCTGGAGTATCTTGATTAATGCTGCACAAAGTAACCTTTGAAAATAGAGATGGAACAAAAAGAGCACCACTTGCAGATCAATCCAGCAGGGAAAGAAAAACATAAAACTTATTAAACAATCTTCAATTAAAAATGCTTCTTGGAGTAAAATCTATAACTCACTGTACATTACCTTAAAATTCCCTCAGTCACCTCTTTGTATTTTCTTAATTTCTTCCTCTCATCTCAGCAGTGAGTCCTGGCTTCTGTATGAAACTCCTCCTGACAGCAAAGCCTCTGCTTTTCATACCCATAAGCCTCTACAGCAAAAGGAAACTTTTTCTCACAATCCGTGTAATATTGCCACTGCAGACTCGCCTTAAAACCAAACTATATTGAATGACAGCAGGAAACAGTTTGAACAATTGTAGTACAGATAAAAGACCCAGAAGCAGCACATCCAGCATGCAAAGTGTTAATACAGCCTAGTCTGACTGTGAACACAATATTGACCCCATTGTGCTGAGTGGCCTTGGCTCCCATGGAAATCCAGGCGAGTTGAAGTTGCTCAATATTTTGCAGAGCTGGAGTGAATGCTGAAAGACAGTAATCAACATTCATGGAACTGTAATCATCTGCTCGGCTCAATCATGTTAGTAGGAGTTTTTCTGCAAACCTTTGTGTAAAAGGGTTTTTGTTTGGGGGCGTTTGGATAAGTGGTTCTGGGTTTGGCCCATTTTGATTTCTAATAGATACAAACAAAACTACAGGTGCTGTGAGTAAAACCCTAACAAAATTTTGCTTTGCAAAATCAAGATCAAGCAGTGGTTTGGATCAGGGTTCCATTTTATCCAAATCCTCAACATGCAGGGAGATTTGAATAAATGTGTCTGGGTTTTGGCCCTTGTATAGTCATGAAGCTGATAGAAGAATTAAATGCATCTCTAAACAATAGTTTAAATATTATTCAATAATAGATTTTGCAGATAATTTTAAGTTCTTCATAAAGAGTATTTTGAGTGGCCCTAAGCAGGCACTCCTAGATTCAAGGACACCATTACAGGCATTTATGAGTATTTGAATAAAGCACTTATAAATTCCTACATACTGATATTAGTGGAGTGACTTATTCCTGCTGCTACCAGTCTTAGATTTCAGAATATTAATGAGAAAAATTGCTGTAAAGTAGAAACGTGTCCTGAATTTGAAAGAGTCCAGACTCCAGGGTAATAGCAATGTACTGTATATGCTACCACCAATTTTATAAGACACAGCAATGATATTTGTTTGAAAAAAGTTAGTGCAGACTTACAAATAATAAATGTAAGTGTGAAGTATTATCATAGTGTCCTTTTGCTGATATAAACATGTGGGTATTATCCCAGTTGTATAGATGAGAAACTGAGGCAAAAAGACAGGTTTCAGAGTAGCAGCCATGTTAGTCTGTATCCGCAAAAAGAACAGGAGTACTTGTGGCACCTTAGAGACTAACAAATTTATTTCAGCATAAGCTTTCGTGGGCTACAGCTCACTTCTTCGGATGCATAGAATGGAACAAAATGGAGGCAAAAAGGTTATATGACTTGCTCTTGGTCACACAACTAGTTTGTGGCAGAGCCAGAATTTTACAGAGGTTTCACAACCCTTACAGCTATAACTAAAGTGTTATATAGATAAATACACACACACACACACACACACACACACACACCATTTCTTGATCCAGACATAGGCACATATGCATATGAGGTTGCTGCATCTCATGCCTCTTCACAATGTTAGTTACAGCAGATCAGCAGAGTGGTCTCTATACAGCTTTCAGTGGAAGCAGCATCATGACAGCCGTTTTCAGTAGCTGACTCCTACAAAACAAGTTTTTGGGTGTGCATGTATTACAGATGATCAGAAATTTTTCAGCAAAACTTTTTTTTGTTGAAAAATGCTAATAAATTCTCTGTGATGCAAGGTAGAGAAAAAAATATTTAGATATTGATACAGAGAGAGAGCCCCATCCCAGAATAGCCAATCATTTAGTGTAGAAAAACATCCAAAAATATTGAATACATTTCAATTGGTATTCGATTGTTTAACAGTGGGATTAATCATGATTAATTTTTTTGAGTAAATCGCTTGAGTTAACTGCAATTAATTGACATCCCTATTTTTTATATATATGTGCAATTTAAACAGAGCATTGACTGATTCTCTACCCATCTTTCCCACACTACTGGTTATTCTCTGAGTTGTGAGATCTGTAGCAGCACACACAAAGTTAAGGTTACCACCTGCTCAATTTTTGATCCTCTGTTCTGCTCCCCCAGTTTGCAGAGATGCCGCTTTGATTTTGCAAGCCATGTGGAGCAGGTCAATATGCTGCGCTTGCCAATGCCATATGGGAGTGCTGGTCAGGTAAACCCCATGCCACAGAGTCAGCTATTATGGAAGGGTGACCATCTCCGGCTTTGCGGTTTTGCCCCTTCCACAGCATTAATCCTATACTCAACACGAGGAATACTGTGACAGTAATTACTGTCAAACTGCAACTGAACATGCTAACAACTGTAGTTCATTGTCTCCAGTTGATACAGTACTTCCCATGTAAAAAGATACACTGTGGCATCAGGCAGAGCGGACCACCTGTCACAAGAGAGCTACCTGGGCAGAGTTGGGAGACAGAGATTAATCAGCAGTGCTGAACCAGCTGGTCCAATAACGTGAGAACTGTTTGACCAGCTATAGTATACAGCAGAGCCTATGAAAAATAATAATGATATTTGTTACAGCATATAGAGCCTTCCATCTCAGGAGCTCAAAATGCTTGCTCACCATTAATAAATTGAACCATACATCTGTGACACAGGGATTCTCATCCCCATTTTACAGATAAGGAAACTGACACACAAAGAAAGTAAGCAATTTGCCCTAAGTTTCAAAGGAATAATGTGGCAGAACTAAGGATAGAATCCGGATAGAATTCAGTAGTGTGCCTTAGCCACAAGACCATCTTTCCTAGTCTGTTGTGGGAGAGGAATAGAAGAAGGGGAACTAGACAGGAGAGGAAATGGATAGGGTGTGAAACTCATGGGACAAAATATAGATTTGGGGGCACAGAGCAAGAAGGAGGAATTTAGGAAAGAGGAAGAATAAGAACTTGGTGAGATATGGGAATCATGTAGGAGAAGGTAGTCGGGGAGGAAGGAAAAGAGAGATGAAGACTAGTAAGACTGGAAGAAAGGCAAAGCAAAGGCCAGAAAGAGTGTGCAAGAAGGACAGAGAGGGAATCAAAGGTATGGAATGAGTAGGGAAGGGTGATAAAAAGGCATAATGGAGAGCAGATAGGCCAACTGGAAAGGAAAAAAAGGAGGGGAGAATACTCAGTATTCCAGGCAAAAGAAGAACTGAAATACTTGGCAACATAACAGTTTGTGATTCCATCTTGGTGTGGGTGTGGCTTGCCCTAAAGAATGTGGATCAGTAGGAAGAATATAGACTGAGATTAATTCATTTTTTGCCCAACAGTAAAGCTGCCCACTAACCGAGACAATGCAACACAAATCGTGCAAGCTATGAAAGTTATCTCGGCTTGCATCTGAGAATGAAACACTTGAAAATCAAAGGGCATAATGCAAGCTATATCTGATGACTTCTCTATGTTACACATGATGTAGGTCTCAGCATGTCTTATGCTAATTCTATGGAAAACACCCACTGAAGTTTCTTCCAAAGGCAAAGTTCAGAGTCTTGGGAGCAATTTGACTAAGTGCATGAATGTCACATCATATTAAGATCACATTTCTGCCTCATTAATGTTTTAAAAAAGGTTTCACAAGTTCCCCTATAATCACAAGTCCATTAATCACAAAAGATGTTTTTTGTTCTGACTAGCCTTAAATAGCTTCTATATTTTGATCAGGCTATATTAAAAAAATACAATGCCAGTGTTTGGATAATGCTGTTCGGTGACTTTGCTGTACAAAGCCTAAGGCAGTTCCCATATACAAATGATAAAGCCAGATAAGGGGCCTGCCTATCCATTTTTACCACACTGTAACTCAAATTCCAATATCACCAGTCATCTAGTTTGGTTCCCTTGTTGTCCAGTTAAACCCTCTTTTTTCTTTTATTTTCAAGCAGGTATTGAAATACCCCAGAATCTGGGAATCCCCCTTTTTGGCAAGATGTCCTTGTTTCCAACACTTAGACAACGGGCCTGATGCTGCACTTTGCTACAGCAGTTCTTGTAGGAAGAACTCCATTGACTTCCATGGGGTTATACTGAACCCAGTTCTGAGAAAACGAGGCTGGTTTATGTTTTTTGCACAGACACCAGGTGAACCTGGCTGTTTTGTCTGATTTTCACTTTGAATTTCAGGGGTTCAGACCCAACTGAGTTGAAATGGAAAAAATATATTCATACGAGCCCCTAGAGCCCAAACTGTCAAATTTCACACAAATGTGGCGTCAAGAACCGTGTCACACCATCTTCTTGACACAAACCTGCCTGATTCAACAAAAAGGCTATAGGGGAAAAATTGATAATATGTATACACTATAGCTCCATAATAATAAAGAATGTAGAACTAGTGAAGGAAGGGAGAGACCTGGGGGAAGGAGTAAAGGAGAACTGTCGGGGAGGAGGATAAAATTGGCGAAGATCTGTTGGTGGAAAGAGGCAGGTTTGGGGAAGGGTGTTTGTAGGGGGTCCAGTTCTGTTGGTGGAAAAAATGCCGTTAGTATGTTCTTCATATAACCTGTGTCATGGATATCAAGAGCATGGTACAGGGGCCCCTTTTTATTTATATTTTTTATTTTTTTACAAAGCCAAACAACCAAGCATTTCAAACTACTGGTAGGTTAAATGGAGATTAAGAAGGGTTTAGGCAACCCTCAGAACAGGAAGCAAAGGAGAAAGTGAAAAAAAATGAATACACTCATGCATGCACACTGAGTGCAGAGTAGCAAGGAAAAAGGTAGGGCTTGTACCAAAATTAGTGGGGAAAACTGAGGTCCACAGGAGAGAGGGTAAAAGAACATGCATGAAGAGAGAGGAGCAAGGCAGAAAATGCTAACAAAACCTGTCTTGTTTTGAAAATTATAGTCACTCCAATCTGACCTGGTTGTCAAAGGAGTATGTGATGGTCCTTGCTCAGGGGTGGTTGGGAGAGGAGCATCACCTAGTGGTCAGGGATTAGACCCATAACTTGCAGAGGCAGTGGTTGGTAGGGGAACCCAGTTCCACCCACTCCACCAGGCCCTAACTTAAGGCCCTTTGAGGGCTGTCAGTGATCTGACAGCCAGGGGCGCATAATACTGCCCTCTCTGGGCCACTTATTACCACTTCCCTGTGATTGTCCCAAGGCTGCCGTCTGGGTTTAGGAAGTGTGAAGGGTGTCTGCTCACTGCAAGTCACCTTTCAGCGTCTGCACGTCATGTGAAAGCCTCCTTTCTCTTGGGGTGGCAACTGCCTCTTCCTGTAGTATAGTCCACCTTCTTGGGAAAGTCCAAACAAAACAAAGGGAATTAACACACCCAGAGTTCATATGAGAGGGCGAGGGGGATGCTTTCTTCTCAGGCCCTTCTCTGAAGCAGAACCTCCCATCCTTCAGGGAGGGACCTTTCGGCAGGTTTTAGGGAGAGATTCTGCTTTCCCTTAGCTCTTCTCTGCTGGAGCTGCAGGTTGCTGGTCTGCGCTTTTCCCTGGTCTGCTCCCAAGTGAGCTGTTCTCCTGCCTATTAACACATTCCCCAGTTGGTGTATTTCCTACAGGTGCGCTAGGGCAGGGTTGGCTGAGCCCAGAGTAGTTCCTTAAACCCTTGTTGTCCAGTGTGGGGTAATTACACTGGGTAATATAGACACCAAGCACATGTGTACTTATATATGACAAGATAAAGCAGGATAGACTGTTTTAAAGTGTGAGTCTATTCTGAAAAGTGACAGTAAAAGTATTATTGTGTGATCCCAAGTTTATTATATTTCCATAACTCCCTATCAAATTTGAGGAACTAAATGAATTCTTTGCATTAGTCTTCACTGCAAAGTATGTGAGGAAAATTCTCAAACCTAAGCCATTCTTTTTAGGGGAGGAAGCTGAGGAACTGTTCCAGATTGAGGTGTCAGTAGAGAAGGTTTTGGAACATATTGACAAATTAAAAAGTAAGAAGTCATCAGGACCAGATGGTATTCACCCAAGAGTTCTGAAGGATCTCAAAATATGAAATTACAGAACTACTAATTGTACTATGCAACCTATCACTTAAATTAGTTTCTGTACCAGATAACTGAAGGATAGCTAATGTGATACCAATTTTTAAGAGAAGCTCCAGGGGTGATCTTGGCACTTACTGACTAGTAAGCCTAACGTCAGTACCAGGCAAATTGGTTGAAATTGTAGTAAAGAATAGAATTTTGAGACACATAGATGAACATGATTTGTTGGGGAAGAGTGAGCACAGCTTTTGTAAAGGGAAATCATGCCTCATCAATGTATTAGAATTCTTTGAAGGGATCAACAAACATATGGACCAGGGTGATCCAGTTGATATAGTGTACTTGGACTTTCAGAAAGCCTTTGTCAAGGTCCCCCACCAAAGGCCCTTAAGCAAAGTAAGCCATCATGGGGGAAGAGGGAAGGTCCTTTCATGGATCAGTAACTGGTTAAAACACAGGACACTAAGAGTAGAAATAAATAGTTTTCAGAATGGAGAAAGGTAAATAGAGACGTTCCCCAGGGATCTGTACTAGGACCAATGCTGTTTAACATATTCATAAATGATCTGGAAAAAGAGGTAAACAGTGAGGTGGCAAAGTTTACAGATGATACTAAATTATTCAAGATAGTTAAATCCAAAGCAAACTGCAAAGAGTTACAAAGGGATCTCACAAAATTGGATGATTGGGCAATAAAATTGCTGATGAAATTCAATGTTGCAAAGTGATACATACTGGAAAACATAATCCCAACTATATATATAAAAATATAGGTCTAAATTAGTTGTTACCACTCAAGAAAGTTCTTGGAGTCATTGTGGATAGTTCTCTGAAAACATGCACTCAGTGTGCAGCAGCCGTCATAAAAGCAAACAGAATGTTAGGAACCATTAGGAAAGGGATAGATAATAACAGACAATATCATAATGCTGCTATATAAATCCATGGTACGCCTACACCTTGAATACTGCATGCAGTTCTGGTTGCCCCATCTCAAAAGAAATATATTATAAATGGAAAAGGTACTGAGAAGGGAAACAAAAATGATTAAGGGTACAGAACAGCTTCCATATGAAGAGAGAGTGAAAAAACTGGGACTTTTCAGCTTGGAAAAGAGATGACTAAGGGGAGATATGATAGAGTCTATAAAATCATGGCTGTTGTTGAGAAAGTGAATAAGGAAATGTTATTTACCCTTTCACACAACACTAAAACCAGGGGTCACCGAAGGAAATTAATAGGCAGCAGATTTAAAACAAACAAAAAGTAGTACTTTTTCACACTATGCACAGTCAACCTGTGGAACTCATTACCAGGGGATGTTGTGAGAATAGGTCCAGCAATGGCTATTAGCCAAGATGGTCAGAGATGCAACTCCATGCTCTAAGTGTCCCTAAGCCTTTGACTGCAAGATGCTGGCACTGGGCATCAGGGAATGGATCACTTGATAATTGCCTTGTTCTGTTAATTACCTTTGAAGCATCTGGCATTGTCAGAAGAGAGGATATTGGGCTAGATCAGGGGTCGGCAACCTACGGCACGTGTGTCAAAGATGGCACGAGAGATGATTTTTGATGGCATGTGGCGCAGGCTGAGCCGCTCAGCCCGCTGCCGCTCTGGGGTTCTGGCTGCTGGCCCCTTGCCAGCCGGGGTCCCCGCTGCAGCCTCACTCACCTTCTTCTGGTTGGAGTTCCAGCGCAGGCCCCCTGCCAGACAGGGTCCAGGCCTCCAGCCTTGCTCAGCCCTACCAGCCGCCAGCTCCACTCACCTCAGCTGCCAATCTGGGGTTCCAGCCGGTTAACAACTGATCACTCAGAAGCCTGTGTGCAGCTTAAAGTATCCAAATATGTGCCAGACATTGGAAAACTCAGCAAGGAAAAGCAAGGGCAAGGATCACACTAAACTGATAAGATCTACATTTTAATTTAATTTTAAATAAAGCTTCTGAAACATTTTGAAAACCTTGTTTACTTTATATATAACAGTAGTTTGGTTATATATTATAGACTTATAGAGAGACCTTCTAAAAAATGTTAATTTGTATTACCAGCACGCGAAGCCTTAAATTAGAGTGTATACATGAAAACTTGGCACACCACTGCTGAAAGGTTGCCGACCCCTGGGCTAGATGGACCATTGGTCTGGCCCAGTATGGCTGTCCTTATGTTGTTAGGAGTTTTCACATAAAAAGTAGTTTTTTTCTAATTGCTAACCCTGAAAATTCAATCTGTGCTATTTCTGTCTCAACCATCACTACTACTAATAAAGATTCTTCAAGCTAAATCTCATCAGTCCTCCTCCATTGATGGAAATCCTGCTTTCAGTCCCACTCGACTGAATACCCAGAAACCAGAGCAAGTTTGTTGAGGGAAGTGATACCATGTTGACTGTCACTTTTCAGGGTTTCACTTAAGTTAAATCATTTTAGAAATGTGTTTAACTTTGGGCTAGGATTTCTCCTACAAATTGTTTTCAGTCCAGTGATCACACCAGTCTGCTTCTTCACAACATAAATATTTTATTATAGCTCCTGAAGAGTTTCAAAGCCAATATATACTTGAAGGCCTGGGCAGACTAGGACCATTAAACTGTGGGTTAATGCAAATCCTTGAGCTCTGACTTCCCTTTACAGACCATATAAAAAGGTTTATAACCAATAGCATTAAATAAATGGAAGAGTACTGATCACCCAAATCTGAATATATACATATGAAGAATCATTTTAAATTTTGGTTTGGTATTTTTCCTCAGGGTTGCAACATCATAAAATCTGCAACAGCTGGGGCTGTGATATGCGAACACGAGTTGTGATCACTACTCAAAAGGCAAGAGAAAGTAAGCAAAGTAAGCAAAAGAACATTCCCAACAGACACACTTATCAATAGGGTGACCAGATGTCCCCATTTTATAGGGACAGTCCCGATTTCGGGGGCTTTTTCTTCTATAGGCACCTATTACTCCCACTCTCTGTCCTGATTTTTTACACTTGCTATCTGGTCACCCTACTTATCAACGAGGCAGGAATGTGAGTTGTGCCATATAGAATTTTATTCTGGTCATTTATATGCACAGAGGGTTGGTTGACTGGAAACAAAAATGCTTTTGGTCTGTTTCTGATGTTGATATGTTACTCAGCCTAAATAAAACTTTTCTTTGAATCAGGTTAATAAAAAGAGAAGCCCAGGGTAAAGTGGATAGCGGCATTGAAATGAGGTCTAATATTTCCTCTGATCAGATATTGGTAGGAACAAAGATAAATGCCTTCTGTCTTTAACATGCCTTTATGCAACCAATCAAGTAGGCCTCCAACACCCTAACTCAAGGGGGAGGGGGAATAGTAATCCTTCAGAATAAGAAGAAATCAGCATTCTTAAGTAATAAACATTTCCGTTTGGTTTGCTGCATTGTTTCCATTTTGCATAGAACTTACCCGCCCTTCTCCCATATTGCTATGGAGATGAAGATAGTGTCTAGACTCAATTGGCTAGAACAACAGCTGATGTAAAGTGTCATAGCCGCATTGACTTCAATGGAATCACACTGACTTGCAGCAGTTGAGGTTCTTACCCTATATATTTAGAAGCAAGTTAACTGAATATTTCAAATCTAAATGCTTCTTACATTGCTTTAAATTAGACAACTTACTGATAAGTTGAAATTAAAAAAAAGAAATGATTATTGTCATTACATTTGCCTGGCGCACCAGAGCCCAGTGCAGCCCAACATGGCACATTATGAAACAAATTCCCTCAGAGCCTGGTTTGCAGCAGAAAAAAAACCCCAGAGCCATGAGACTGATAGGAGCAAGGCAGGCATTTCCAGAGCTTCTCTTCACCAGTCACCTATCCTGTGCCAAGAACTAGTGGCAGGGCAAGCCATTAGTCTCAACCATTCCAGCCAGCACCTCAGAAAATACAGCCCTCCACACCACTCTCTGTACTGGAAGTAATGGAGAACACCACCACTGTTTCTCCTCTATGTCTGGCCAGTTTAGGAAATAACGGGAGGCTCCCACAAGATGCAAGATAACCTATTTCTGCTTCAAGTTGGAATAAGCTGGGTGCCTGTAACATGGATTTTCTGATGGTTTTGGACAGTGTTTCCCAAACTTGGGACACCGCTTGTGTAGGGAAAGCCCCTGGCGGGCCGGGCCGGTTTGTTTACCGGCCGCGTCCACAGGTCCGGCCGATTGCGGCTCCCACTGGCCGCGGTTCGCTGCTCCAAGCCAATGGGAGCTGCAGGAAGCAGCGGCCAGTACGTCCCTTGGCCAGCACCACTTCCATCAGATCCCATTGGCCTGGAGCAGCGAACCGTGGCCAGTGGGAGCTGCGATCGGCCGTACCTGCAGACGCAGCAGGTAAACAAACCAGCCTGGCCTGCCAGGGGCTTTCCCTACACAAGCAGCGTCCTAAGTTTGGGAAACACTGGTTTAGGATATCTATATCAGTACAGTGTCACCAGAGAGTGGAACAGACTTATTTCACTCCTAACCGTGTTCAGTGAAAACAATGTCCATTGAAACTAGAGATCAGTTCAGCAGATGATTACATTCCCAAACAAGGGGAGCTGCAAGTCAAATAAAAGTTGAAAACTTTCCAACTATCAGAGTGTTTAGACACAGTGTTCCAATTCAGCTCATTAAGGAGAGGAGAGTTTGCAGCTCAAATCTAATTCAAATCAAGATCTGGGGGTTTGGTTGGGGCTCATGCAAACCGAGCCAAAATCGTGTTTAAATGTAAAAAGTTTAAAGTTTTCACAAGCCTGGGCCTTTCTTGATTCTGACTAAGGCTGGAAGAGCATGTCAAAATACCAAGAGGAAAGCTTTTCTTGGGTAACTTCCACATCCACCTGTAGCAGGATGAAGTAGAGATCCAAAGAGCCTGTTTTCATGAGATTTACAGCATGATTTTGCAGACTCACTTTCATCTGAACCTTTTCCAGTTATGCATTACTCTACCATACTGGGGAGTGTTAAATTAACTGATTAAAAAGTAGTCTATTTGATATGTTTTAAAAGTCAATCAGGTGGTTAAAAGTTCATTTGGGCATTACTGTACACCAAGCAGTCCATTTTTTAAAAAATCATGTTTCCATTTCTTCATAAATTTGTATTTCTTTATTTTAATTCATTTCTTATCAATAAAACATACTGAATGCCCAGGAAGCTTTCAATTCCCAAAACATACAATCTTAGCAGAAAGCAGAATTTTCACTTTCGGCTTCCTCGTGGGGCAGTATATTTTGCTCCTATTGACAGAAGTAAATGGTTCATGCAGAAAATAAATTCTTTTCTTAAAATATATATAAATAAAACACACCACTTTTAACTTGTTCCTTTTCAGAGGACATGCATTCTTACAGATCGAAGTTTTAACACTTAGGACAGTGGCATTTTCCAGACTGCCAGCCAGACAAATGCTTAAGGCATACATTTACAGTCCTCAGTGGTTTTAAATGACAAAAATTCATCCACCTGTGTCTATAATGTTTTTAAATGGATTTTGGTGCCTAAGCAGAGAGAAGACTTATGTGTGACTATGCAGAGGCCAGGGGAATAGGGCTGCTTCTGAGGTAAGTAGAATGTTTTATTTCTTATTCACTTTTCTGTTGGTTGCTATTAATTTTTACAACTGACCTGGCATTTTGCAGGCAATATAAAGGAGGGAATTGTTGCTTCTTTCAAGTTCTGCACTTCTATTCCAACAGTGAAGGGCCAATCCCTGGATCTCTCACATGCAAGACACCCATCACCAGCAAAGGCCATTAAACCACAATTAACAAGAGCATCAAAAGGTGCTGATCACTTTATCACCCACAGCTTTTACTGAAGTCCGTGAAAGCTTCATGAGCTTAGCAGCTTTGAAAAACAGTCTGTATGGGCCCAGTTCTATGAAAGCTCTCTCACTGAGGGTGGAATTGAGCCTTAAGCACACACAATACTATAGTACAAGGTAGAAACCATTCTAAATGTCATAGTTTTGCCGTTTCCCTCTGGAACCAAGAACAATTAAAACACTTTTGGCTGAGCTTGTGAGTTTGTTCAAATGAAAAAAAAATCAAAGTGAAACTTATGGGGAGTGACACCCCCTGAACTAAACAGCCCCAGGAACTGAAACTCCCGAGCTTTGCAAGGCAGTAGCCAAAATGGGGGGCTGAGAGCCAGAGCAAGTTTAGTGGAGGTGGTAATACTTTTCTTTCTTTGGTCATACTCTGAAAACTACTGGCAAACAGAAAACAGCATGATGTGATCACCCAGAAAATCATAAAAAGGGAGCAGATGCTCATGCTCGGAGAAGAGCTTTTTATGTAGCTATCATCATGCTAATGCATATACGTTTTCATAATTCTGTGTTTTAATTGTTGCCCTAAGCCTCACTCAGCATTTTTTTAAAAATGAAATTAGATTGCCTGGAAATCTTCTGATTAATGTACGGCTAAATTGTCAGATCTTCTGATAGTATCGCATGCCCCTTTTGACTCTGCCACCAGTTCAGATAGTGAAAGAATGCAGTCAGAGTCACTGTTTCCATCTTTAAATGCATATGATAAAGCTAAACTTTTTATTTCATATTGACATTTCGCACAGAGATTCCAATTTCATTTCAAATAATTGTATGCTCTTTTGTACCCTTGGATTACAACTTCCAAGGCCTCTTCTAGTTTCCTGAATACCTGAGCCAGAGTAGCACCATGGCCTGTCTGAGAAAGTCCAAGTGCAATTAAACCATTTAGAGAACACCAACCTGGGATCTCTGCCCATGCAGTAATCATAATTGTATGAAAAGAGTCGGGAGCTATGAAGAATCTGCATGGCACTCTTTAAAGAAGCACCTCATCCCTTCACGAGCTATGAATGTTGCCATGTTCTGTGCTTGACGGTTGTGAGAGATTTGGGGGTATTCCTGTCTGAAGCCCAATAAAAACCTGAGACATGGCTCCTGCAGGCCAGTGTACCAACTCACCAAATAAGGAAGGGGGAAAGGGGTGGAAGTCACCATTACAGGTTTTTTCATCTCCTTTTCTTCATGGCTTGCTTTATATTCACAAACTAAACAAAATCCCCTCAAACAAGCACGTCTGTCTCAGACAGTGGGAGGTGAGATAATGCACCTTTCCCCGCTGCTAGCTCCCTTTGCATCAGTTTCCCCTTTCATTTTATAACTCCCCCCAGATCATCTATTTGATGGGCTGGAACCTGGTAACTCTTTATAGACAAGGCTGCATTCACATCTTGTCACAGGTACTGGCTAGTAGAAGATCTATCTAGGTGCACCTAAAGATACACACTTATTACTGTTTTATAAGAAGAGTTCCTGCAGCTGACTGCAGACACTCACATCTTGTGTATTTAATTACCAACCATACTAAGGTTCTCAAGCTACAACATTGTACTGGATATTCTATATCTTATAAGTCTCTGTTAATATGCAATAACATTGAGATTAAAAATATTTTTAGGAAAAAATACTTTTCCTATTATAAGTTTCTATTTAACTTTATTCATCTGCCCCATTTCATCCCCATTCCAGTGGTTTAGTGACTAGAATTAAGAAACTTTAGGTATTTACACCAAATTTAACTGGGTTCTTATGACACCCATGGAATCAGATCAACTGCAAAGAACTTCCCCCACCCCTTTGAACATTGTCATTACATACAAATGATTAGCAATGGGACGCATAGCATATGTCAAAGGGACATAAATCAATGTGCCTGGCCACATGTCCAAGGGGCAAAATAGAAACGTGTAATCTGCACCTCATTTATTCTCCTTTGTATGTGGAACTGATTGAGGCTGTGAATCACACATAGTGAGCAGAGCTGGATGATGAAGGCATAAAATCTCTGTCTTCCATGTCAAAATCATGAGAGTGTGCATTAAATAAATCTTCAAAAAGGTACAAACTACTGCAGCCTTGTGTATTGCTTGGCAGCAACAAAATATGATAACAAAGGTAGTCACATTTCAGAGTCAGAAGACTGTAAATATGTGGTGCCTGGCATGGAAGTAAATGGTGTAAGACCATGATAAATGACATACATGTAGCTTTGATTCATGTATATAGCCACTTATATTTGGCAACTGACTAAGGCGGGGGTGGGGGGGAAAGAAGGTGGTGTACAATACCAGCAAACTTGTTTGCTTGTAATTCCTTTCATCATTACTGAATCAATTTCAGCCAGCGCTGCTTCAGTTTTAGGCAAAAGCTTTAAAATGTAGCTTTGCCACATGTGTTTTTCTTAAGAGAAATATTATACAAATCCCAGCAGGACAAATCTATGGGACTGAATTCTGCCTTTGAAGATTTTTCTATTATTTCTGGCCAGATAAGTCCCCTAGTGAACATGAATGATTCCTAGCAAGACCCATTTACTCTTCAATTGATGCAGGAAAAAAACAGGAGTTTTATTTCTGGCAGGACTAATATACAGTAGAAGCCAAGGCCTCTGATCCTGGCACTGCAAACCTATAGCACATGATTTCTGGCAAGAAAAGTAGGGACTGAATTATTGGCAGCATACACATAGGAGTCTATTAGAACAAACTCATTTAATTTCTGTCAGAACAAACATATTGGGTTGAATTATTAGCAGGACAAATACAAATTAATCCAGGCAAGACAAATACATGATGTTACATTCCTGGCATGACACATACACAGGGCCATATGCTCCCCTCCCATGTAAAAACGTATGGAGGAGAACAAAATCAAAAAGCCATGTTGATTTTGATGCATGGCTCTGAGCCACATTTAACCCCACAGGGCTGGCAGGGACATAGTAAGGCAGAAGGTACACCCACAAAAAGGGTGGGGAGCCAAGGGGTTCTCCCTAGAGGAACCTTGGCCACAAACTTGTGGATCCCCAGCCAGCTGTGCATATGGTCTGTCTCTTTTCCATGTTCATTCCATTTCCCCCCACCATCCACGAAGCACAGGGCAGATCCCTACTCTGTGTTCAGCTACATTTTGCAATATCTGACAGCCTGGGAAGAAGACTACAACTCCCACCATCCATCACAGCAAATTTCAACCTCAACCAACTTTATTTAAATCACTGTTTAAATTTATTTTGTGACAACTCAAACCTGTCCAAGTGGCTGATGAAAGTTACATTCCTTCTGTGGAAACCATTGGGCTGGGCAGCCAGACCAGTGCTATGTGACAAAACTTGACAGAACACAGGTATTTAATAAGTGGGTTATGTAGAGCACACAAGCTTCAGTCCTCAGTAGGGTAACTCGTACAATATAGTGATTGATATCCAGGGCATACTATACAATGGTGAACATGGTGTACTCTGTGTTACCTTTAGTACATTTGAGAGATTAGAAGGGTTATGCTGGGGACATAAGAACATAAGAACATAAGAATGGCCGTACCGGGTCAGACCAAAGGTCCATCTAGCCCAGTATCTGTCTACCGACAGTGGCCAATGCCAGGTGCCCCTGAGGAAGTGAACCTAACAGGCAATGATCAAGTGATCTCTCTCCTGCCATCCATCTCCATCCTCTGACGAACAGAGGCTAGGGACACCATTCTTACCCATCCTGGCTAATAGCCATTTATGGACTTAGCCACCATGAATTTATCCAGTCCCCTTTTAAACATTGTTATAGTCCTAGTCTTCACAACCTCCTCAGGTAAGGAGTTCCACAAGTTGACTGTGCGCTGCGTGAAGAAGAACTTCCTTTTATTTGTTTTAAACCTGCTGCCTATTAATTTCATTTGGTGACCCCTAATTCTTGTATTATGGGAATAAGTAAATAACTTTTCCTTATCCACTTTCTCAACATCACTCATGATTTTATATACCTCTATCATGTCCCCCCTTAGTCTTCTCTTTTCCAAACTGAAGAGTCCTAGCCTCTTTAGTCTTTCCTCATATGGGACCCTCTCTAAACCCCTAATCATTTTAATTGCTCTTTTCTGAACCTTTTCTAGTGCTAGAATATCTTTTTTGAGGTGAAGAGACCACATCTGTACACAGTATTCGAGATGTGGGCGTACCATGGATTTATATAAGGGCAATAATATATTCTCAGTCTTATTCTCTATCCCCTTTTTAATGATTCCTAACATCCTGTTTGCTTTTTTGACCGCCTCTGCACACTGCGTGGACATCTTCAGAGAACTATCCAAGATATCTCCAAGATCTTTTTCCTGACTCGTTGTAGCTAAATTTGCCCCCATCATGTTGTATGTATAGTTGGGGTTATTTTTTCCAATGTGCATTACTTTACATTTATCCACATTAAATTTCATTTGCCATTTTGTTGCCCAATCACTTAGTTTTGTGAGATCTTTTTGAAGTTCTTCACAATCTGCTTTGGTCTTAACTATCTTGAGTAGTTCAGTATCATCTGCAAACTTTGCCACCTCACTGTTTACCCCTTTCTCCAGATCATTTATGAATAAATTGAATAGGATTGGTCCCAGGACTGACCCTTGGGGAACACCACTAGTTACCCCTCTCCATTCTGAGAATTTACCATTAATTCCTACCCTTTGTTCCCTGTCCTTTAACCAGTTCTCAATCCATGAAAGGACCTTTCCTTTTATCCCATGACAGCTTAATTTACGTAAGAGCCTTTGGTGAGGGACCTTGTCAAAGGCTTTCTGGAAATCTAAGTACACTATGTCCACCGGATCCCCCTTGTCCACATGTTTGTTGACCCCTTCAAAGAACTCTAATAGATTAGTAAGACACGATTTCCCTTTACAGAAACCATGTTGACTATTGCTCAAGAGTTTATGTTTTTCTATGTGTCTGACAATTTTATTCTTTACTATTGTTTCAACTAATTTGCCCGGTACCGACGTTAGACTTACCGGTCTGTAATTGCCGGGATCACCCCTAGAGCCCTTTTTAAATATTGGCGTTACATTAGCTAACTTCCAGTCATTGGGTACCGAAGCCAATTTAAAGGACAGGTTACAAACCTTGGTTAATAGTTCCGCAACTTCACATTTGAGTTCTTTCAGAACTCTTGGGTGAATGCCATCTGGTCCCGGTGACTTGTTAATGTTGAGTTTATCAATTAATTCCAAAACCTCCTCTAGTGATACTTCAATCTGTGACAGTTCCTCAGATTTGTCACCTACAAAAGCCAGCTCAGGTTTGGGAATCTCCCTAACATCCTCAGCCGTGAAGACTGAAGCAAAGAATCCATTTAGTTTCTCCGCAATGACTTTATCGTCTTTAAGCGCTCCTTTTGTATTTTCATCGTCAAGGGGCCCCACTGGTTGTTTAGCAGGCTTCCTGCTTCTGATGTACTTAAAAAACATTTTGTTATTACCTTTGGAGTTTTTGGCTAGCCGTTCTTCAAACTCCTCTTTGGCTTTTCTTATTACACTCTTGCACTTAAGTTGGCAGTGTTTGTGCTCCTTTCTATTTGCCTCACTAGGATTTGACTTCCACTTTTTAAAGGAAGTCTTTTTATCTCTCACTGCTTCTTTTACATGGTTGTTAAGCCACGGTGGCTCTTTTTTAGTTCTTTTACTGTTTTTCTTAATTTGGGGTATACATTGAAGTTGGGCCTCTATTATGGTGTCTTTAAAAAGGGCCCATGCAACTTGCAGGGATTTCACTTTAGTCACTGTACCTTGTAACTTTTGTCTAACTAACCCCCTCATTTTTGTATAGTTCCCCCTTTTGAAATTAAAGGCCACAGTGTTGGGCAGTTGAGATGTTCTTCCCACCACAGGGATGTTGAATGCTATTGTATTATGGTCACTATTTCCAAGGGGAGAGCCAGTTTGAGGAGTAATATCTGCTTACTTCTGTTTCCTAGAGACAATGACTTCTCATTGCCAAAGTGTGGTGATACAGTGAGCTGTGCAAAAATCATTGGTCATATTATTGCAAACAAAAATGCCTTGCAATATACCACTGTTTACAAAAAAGTGAGTAAAGGAATTTTCTACTCAAAACTAATCTAAAATGTAATCTCATGAAACAGCTATGAAGTGGTAATCCCAATATAAAGCAGTATGGCCTAGTAATTAAACCCAGCATCCTAGTTACCTAGGGTTACCAGATAGCAACTGTGAAAAAATGGGACAGAGGGTGGGCAGTATCAGGCGCCTATATAAGAAAAAGTCCCCAAAATGGGACTGTCCCTTTAAAAATAGGACATCTGGTCACCCTATTGTTACCTGTGTTTTAAACTGCTTTGCCATAGATATAGGTGATTTGACTTGTGATCCGTTAGTTTAACTCTAGCAGCCTTACTTCCTCCACACACTGATATACACTGTATCTCCAGTTAGCGATGGATATATAAGACTACATAAAATCCAAGGTGATTACTCCACCTGATGGATGATAAGTATGATCTCAGTTGACTAAGATACACTTATAAAAATAAAGTGTGAAAGTTTCATTATGTTTGAAAAACTAAAAACGATATTTTTTTTCCAGGATCATAGCAGAAATGTCCTGTTTCTGCAAATTTGAATTGCAGTCCATCTGAGTCTGCCTGTCCAAATTCTGTAACTCAAAAAAACCTACCCTCTGCTACCTGGAGTAAGAAGAAAACAATATAATACAATAAGTCAAATTCTGATTGTAGCAAGGTGGAGTGGTCTGCCTCCGAGGCTGACTGGGAGGAACCATTTCCCACCCACTGGTGGGTGGAACCAGGCAGGGTCCACGCCTCATGCTAGAAGCAGAGTGGCAGAACAGAATGTATCAGAGGTGGGGCCTCCAGCTCAGTTGGGCCAGAGGCAGGGAAGGAGCTGGATGACTCTGCCTTTCTGATGGCCCCTATACCAGGGACTGATTTGTGCCTATCCCAGGAGTTGGACCCTGAGGGAGGGATGCAGCTGAGACTGCTATTTGCCAAATACCCCAAGGAGCTGCTGGGATTGCTGACTGCTGAGTATCCCAAGGAGACTGAGGACTCCCCGAGCAACAGAGCCTTACAAGCAGGTAGGGGTAGGAAGTAGCCCAGGGATACCAGACATTAGTCTGGTTGTGTGGCTGAAACCACAGACAGCATATTTCAGCAGGACCCCTGTGGACCACTTGCCACTGGTAGGGCCCTGGGCTGGGACCTAGTGGAGTAGGGTGGGCCCAGGTCCCCCTACCCCTTGCTGCCAACCCCACCCCTGGGATGGCAGCCTACACATTTTAGGCTGTGTGGCCTGTGTGTGTTTGCTGTCTGCCCCAGCCAGAGAAGCTTCACTATGACTGCTACTGCTCTGCCCTACCTAGAGGGCCTAAGCCTAACTGTGTTTGCTGTATGCCCCAGCCAGAGGAGCTGAGGTATAGACTGCTACTGCTCTGCCCCAAAGGGCCAGGGCTATAGACTCTTTGCTGACAGCATGCTAATCCCCTGTCAATTGGCTATCAGCTGCTACATGGCATACCGAGGCGGAGTGGCCTCCCTCCAAGGCTGACAGGGAGGGACCACTCCAAACCATTAAACTGATCTCAACTTTTACAGTTCAGATATGGAATAACTATTGATTTCAGTGGAGTTGCTCCAGATTTACACCAGTGTAGCTGATCCATTGTATTTTTATACAATTCATACAGCCTGTTGACAGCTTCATTACAGAAGGAGTCATTCATTATTTAAGAGAAAAGAAAAGTTTTAAAGTTAAATGTAATGAGGGGAAGTAACCCACATTAGATCCACAAAGGGACTTACATGTTGTGTTATTCAGTTGTTGGTTTGGTGGTTCCCACACCTAATAATTTTTAGCCCAATGCTTCGAGCACTCATCTGGAATGTGGAAGATGTAGGTTCAATGCCCCCTATCTTCTGAATTGGGGTTTCCTGTCTCTCAGGAAAGTGTGCTAATGACTGAGCTATGCAATATTCTAGCTATTAGATTTCATTGAGTGTGTCAACATGCATGTGGACAAAGGTGATCCAGTTGATACACTGTACTTGGACTTTCAGAAAGGCTTAACAAGGTCCCACACTAAAGGCTTGTAAACAAAGTAAGCAGTGATGAGATAAGACAGAAGGTCCTGTCATGGATCAGTAACTGATTAAAAGATAGGAAACAAAGGGTAGGAATAAATGCTCTGTTTTCACAGTGGAGAAAAGTAAATAGAGGTGTCCCCTAAAAATCTGTACTGGGATCTATGGATATGTTGAACCACACAAATGACCTGGAAAAGGGATGAACAGTGAGGTGGCAAAATTTGCAGATCATACAAAATTACTCAAGATAGTTAAATCCACAGCAGACTGCAAAGAGTTACAAAGGGATCTCATGTGACTGCCGCAACAAAATGGCTGATGAAATTCACTGTTGATAAATGCAAAGTAATGCACATTGGAAAACATAATCCCAACAAAATTGTGGGTTCTAAATTAGCTGTTATTGCTTAAGAAAGATCTTGGAGTCATTGTGGATAGTACTCTGAAAACATCTGCTCAAAGTCCAGCAGCAGTCAAAAAAAGCTAACTGGATGTTAGTGTGAAAGTAGAATGAATTATATTATAAAAATAAGAATGGATTAAAGAAATGTTATATGTTCCTTTAAGCAGAAATAAGGAATGTTGAAATATAGTTGTCAAGAAGAGAAACATTAAGGTACAAAACAATGGGTCCACAAGCTAATGGTGGGACATTAACAGGAGATCGGTAATAGTAAGGAAATAAGATATGCATGTCTAGCCAGGTAAACTTATCAGATTCTGCTTCTTTTTGTTATCTTGTTAAGTTTGCGCCCTTTTATCTGTATAACTAAGATAGTTTGTGTCTTGTATGGTGCTCACATTATCTGGGTGTATGAGCAGAGCTCTTTGCTAATAAAACAGAGTGGTCTGACAAATTGTGAGTTCTGAGTCTAACTTTGACATTAGGAACCATTAGGAAAGGGATTGATGATAAGACAGAAAATATCATAATGCTACTATATAAATCCATGGTATACTCACACCTTGAATACTGCATGCAGTTCTTGTCACCCCATCTCAAAGAAGGTAATTAGAATTGGAAAAGGTATAGAAAAGAGAAACAAAAGAGATTAAAAAAACTAGGACTGTTCAGTTTAGAAAAGAAACAACTAAGGGGTGATATGATAGAGAGCTATAAAGTCATGATTGGTGTGGAAAATATGAATAGGGAAGTATTTACTCCACTTCCAGCCATGCCCTCGCTCTTGTGCCACCCCTTCTCCCTGAACCCCTGTCCCCGTGCCACCTCTTCCCCCCAAAACCCCATCCCCAGCTCGCTCCTCTCCATCCCTCTCCCACCATCGCTTGTCCTTATGGCCGGTAAAAAGTGGGAGGGCATAACCCTCCAATTTTTAAAAGTGGGGGGCCATGGTCCCCTGCCCCCTCCCATAGTATCTTCCCTCAGTTTATGCATCGCTCCAGGACTTAGTTGGGAAATACATGTCTGGATGCCTAGAGTGAGGCAGTGGTGCACATGCACAGAGGTAGAAACGTAGGCACATAGGGAACTTTTACTGAAAAATTTAGACACCAAGTGAGTTTAGGCATCTCCACGGTTAGGCAGCAAACGAATGGGAATTTTGTCATTGCAGTAGACCCTAAAATTGGGACTTGGTGTAAGGAACCGGAGCACAGGCAGTCTGGCCTACCTGTCACACCTGGGCTGATGTCCACAAGTCAAGGATGGCCCCGAGGGGGTATTCAGTGAGCAGGGATTGTAGTAAATCACTAGAGCCAAGATCAGTAAGCAAAAGCCAGAGTCAGGCCAGGAATGTAAATCAGAGATAGCCACGAGGCTGAAAATCAGGAGGCAAGAGTCAAGGTTAGAGTCAGGCTGGGGTCAGAGACTGGAGATCAGAAGCATGCTGGGGTCTGGAGTCACAGCAGGCCAGAAGTCTATGCTGTTGCCCAGACAACTCCAGGGTTAAATAGTGCACTTGGCCAATCAGAAGGTGGCAGAGTGCTGTCACTCTGGATCCTTTGGACATTACTGCCTGTGGCACCTAATCACCACAGTGCTTCTTGGATGTGACTCTGTGCCCTCCTGGTAGTGATGGGGAAATGTCAGCCATCCCAAGCTTTGCAGACCTGGGTTTTAGTCCCATGGAACCTACACTTAGGTGCCTAAGTCTGGGCATTGAGCACCTAAATACCTTTGTAGAGCTGAGCCCAGTGGTTCAAGGTGGGGTGGGGAGAGAAAAAGTTTTGTATACGTAGATCCACATGAGTAAAGAAGACTTCTGACTCTGGAGATCAGAAATTTACAGACCCTGCAGTTTAGGTTTCTCACAGATAATTTCCAGGCACACACAGGTCTAGATGTGGCTATTATTCTTGTCCTGGACAGACCAACCTTTACTTCAGCTGGAAATCAGAGCTCTCACCATGCTAGCTCTTGAAAATGCATGGACCCCCACCAAACTGTAAAACAAAGCAAACTTTACCAACTAGAGAGCCACTCTCTGTCTACTGAGAGCCTGGCACCAAAGCCCCCTCTCCCAGCCCACTACCTGGTTAGATGACACAGGACAGAAAAAACAGGAAGGAAGAAAATCTGAGTGTCAGTGGCGGGGTGTGTGTGTGTGGTGGTGGGGGCGGGGGGGGGGGGAAAACTGACCCAATGGAATTTTCATGTACCCATGTCAATACTGTGAAGGAGTCAAAGATCCTCCTCCTTCTCATGAACTTAAACTGCTTTGACCCAACCCCAGGGTGAGGAACCATCATTTCTGTTCAGAGAAAATCTCTTGCCTCACATCTGAGTTGGCCTTATAAAATACTAGGAACAACAAACCAAGCTCAAGACCAAAAAAAAAACCCCACCTTTTCCCCAAGAACTCAGCCCATTCTCACCAGTAGCAGTCATGGAAGTACTAACAGGATTCAAGGCCACCAACTGTCTCTCTCACCACAGCTAGGACCCCTTACGAAAGAGAGCATCTACACCTCCTTTGAAGAGAGAATTCCGCCAGGAAAAGCAAAAGTATTTCTTACCTGTGCTTAAGAAACCATCATACCAGGAAACTCACAAATTAACTCCCAGTGTCTAATCTCCTTTTCTAAGCAAGCTAAAATTCAGAAGTTGGTAGAGGAATATTCTTCTACACCACCCAACAGCCATTATTCTGAAAGCCATTCAATCACAGTACAGAGACAGCGTTTATTGCTCTGTTGGATCATCATCCTGTCCATAGACAGTGAAGAAACACCTTACTAGACATCTCAGTGGCATTTGATGATAACCAAATACTCTTATGGCACCTCCAAGAGGCTTCATGGGACAAAGAAACACCCTGAAATGCTGAGATCTTCCCTCTCAGACTGAATCTAAGCTCAGTCCATTTCCCGTTCCCCATCTTCTTTAAAACCTGTAGCAAGTCATTAAGGGAGCTAGTGAGACAACAGATATTAAAATGATACTGTGACAGTCTGTAGCCCTATGTTCACCCCTTGCACAAGACTATGGTAAATTTTGTACAAAGAATGACTTGTGAGGTATCATTTGAAAAAAAACCTAATAATTTGCTGATCAATATTGTATTGGTAAAATATGTGTGGCAACATTGCACATAACGCTATAAGATTCCTCTGTATGGTTTTACTAAGACATGGTCATATGCCTTCATGTCATCCATTGTGGATAAGTTTATCGCATGATGGATTTACAGTAGAAGACGCGCCACAAGTTTCATGGTCCGCAGAGAAAGTGACAAAATATTATCTTGTATTGGACCCCACTCAACATCAACCCGGGTTTAATTTACCACAAAGGAAAGGTAGCCTTCTCAACCGGTTTTGTATCAGACATGGAATTTGTGCTGCAGCAGAATTTGTGGCATTTTAGAGACAGTCCACTATGTCAATTTGGGCAGCCACAAACCATGACACACATTGTTCAGGACTGCAAAATGACAGCTTCCTGGAGGTCTTCGTGCCTTGAACATTGTTGATAAGAATGCTGTGCCTTGGCTTGACCAGATTGCACACATCAAATAAATAAATAAAATATAAATAACTTGTAGTCACTTAAAATCTCTCTTTTGTAGTTAATAAATTTGTTTTATTGTTTTATCTAAACCAGTGTGTTTGGATTGAAATGTTTGGGAAACTCCATTTGGGATAACAGGCTTTGTGCATATCATTTCTTATTAATAACATGACAGACTTTATATGAGCTTGTATTGTTCAGGAGGGGCTGGGCAGTACAAGACATACATTTCTGGGGAAAGTTGGGGACTGGGAATTTGCTGATGTTGCTCTTTAGTGTAATTCAAGGGTGGCTGGTTATAGCACGCATAACAGAACTGGGAGTAACTTACATGCTGGAGGCTGTGTGAGAGCAGACCAGGAGTACTAACTCCCACAGTGAAGCAGTGTAAAAGGCACCCCCAGGTTGGTGAACTGATGGGAGACAGCTGTTCATCAGTCCAGATTGTACCCTGGATAATGTCATAGGTACTCAGCACTACATCTCTTTACATTAGATGTGAAAAGCAGCATCTCCCAGTACCCAGCGATTATCAGGACCTAGATGAAGAGCATCTGATGAAAGCTGAACCCAGGCAAAACAGAGGTGACATTTGCAGAAAGAGAAAAGAAATGCACAGAGTTTGCGCCTCTATTGAATATACCTGTGTCTCGATTGTTAAATAGGTGTTCCACTCATTCATGGTCTTCAGTGTTGAATATTTCAGATTATATCTAGTAATGAATTTCCATGTCCTGGAAACAGCTCCAGTCAGTATAGACAACAGCAGCCTTTTGATTAAGTATTCAGGTTATTATGAGCGCCTCATGCTGATGCTCTGTCCTCTGCACTGGCTCCCCAATGAATAGAGTTTGATTCAAGATCTCTCTCATTAACAGCCCTCTCAGGGATTAAACCCATTTGATAATAGGAATATTAACTGAAACATATAAAAATGGCTGAGTATTTGTGGAGAGCCAGTTTCAATTTCAGAATCACAAGTATTCATACCAGGAACCTGAGTCAAAGAGTTTTGAATGGTCTACTCAGGGAACAGAAGCATACTAAGTGATTTGCTTGTCATATCAAACAGCTCACATTTCAATTGTTGCAACAAACTGCTTATGAACCACCTACAGACCAGAAATCAGTCACAGTTTAGAAAATAACTTTAAGTAGCAAAGTCAAAAAAATAATCTGCTGGCAAATAATTTGCCAGCTAAAAAAAGGCAACATTCATCAAATAAATTATTTGCTACCGATTGTTATTCCAGCTTTACTTATAACACCTTCTTTGCTTCAATACTGGAATTTCTGCTGATCAGGGCAGAAAGTTTTTTTCAACATCAGCTATTTCTTTGATGTATTAAGTTTTGTCATTGAATAGCTGTATGACTGAGAAAAGGCTACAAGTAAAAATCTAACATCAAATAACTAATAGTAATCAGTCATCTCCATGTATTAAATAGGATCTGTTACCTTCATCAACCTTGTGGTTAATAAAAAAGATGCTAAAATTTTAAAATCAAAGCATTGCCCAGTCAGCCCAATAAAGAAAGCCAAGTGTCCAACAACAGAGTCTGAAACCCAGTTATTTGCAAGAAAATCACCAACATTCAAATTACACAAGAAAAGATTCTTCAGAAAAATCAGCACGCTGACCTAGAATTAAGGGGCACCCATAAAATGTTTTCAAGGAAGAACACTTGTCTTAAGCTTTTAAGTAATCAGGGCCTGACTTTTCAGATAAAACAGTATGAGCAGCATAATTTAAAGACACAGCTATGACTTTATTGGTGTGAGCTGGTTAAAGATGACCATGGAGTTGTTTTCAGTAACAGGTGTAATCACCTGTGCATTTTATACTCTATGATCTCACATCTACAGATAGGCCATTTTCTAACTTAAGGAGGAAATTAAGACAGCTTTAAATTACAGTCTAGCTAAATCAATTCCTCCTACTGTGTCAGTTAGACACAACATTCTTTTTCACATCATGAGCTCTTGGTAAACAGCTGATGCTTATAGCCCCAGAGCAAGCCACATTTCAGTGGTGAGTGAAGCAATTCTTGTATATGTATTCTGTAAAGCAGTTTAGGATCCTTTAGGATGAAAGTTGTGCTACATAAAAATAAGGTATTATACATAGAATTAAAATGGATATTTGTTTGGTAGAGAGTAGATGGTATCTCTGGACTTACATTTCTCGTCTTCTATATCCACTTCCTTTGACTTTGTGTTTCCCACTCTCTGTAATCTACATTCCACTGGCATCCTGCTGCTTTGTCACTGGACTGTGACTTGAACCATCATTCTTCTCCAGAATCACCTGGGGACTTCTTGCTGCAAGGCAATACAGGTAAAAGTGGATGTAATGAAGCGCACTGAAAAATAAAAGAAAACATAAATATGCAGAGCTGTCAAAGGAAATTATTTCTCCTATACAGTGCTGAATAAACCAACCATAAAGAGAGAAAATCAAAAGACCCAGTGTTTTTGTGATCTTTCAGTAGAGAAAACAGATATCTGTTACTACAGGGTCTGAAATGCAGTGCTAAGTGTACTTTGTTGACGAATGTGTTAATGAAAAATGCTCATCTGGCTACACGAATGCTTACATAACCTATATGGAGGTGATCCTGGCTATATGACCGCATAGAAAGTTCATTGGATCTCTCTTAAAAGCATCTCTGGATTTCATACCTACCCAAAGGGGAGGCCCCGGAATTGCATGTCACCAGCAGTTGTCCACAGCCCAAAGAATTAGTCTCAATACCCTAATTCACTATGCAAGTACCACAAAGTGGCTATTCAAGCCACTTGAATATAAGGTGAATAAATAAGTCAAAAGTAAAAACCTGATTAAACTTTGATTTTACATAGCATTTTTAATCCAGGTATCTCAAAGCTCTTTATAAAGTAGGGTAAGCATTTTCCTAATATACAGTTGGAGAATTGGAGGCATAGAGAGATTAACAAGCAACTTACCCAACTGCATCAAGTAGGTAAATGACAGAACTAGCACTAGAATTGTGGTTTCCTGACTCCCAGCTGACTGCTCTTGCCACTACACAATGGTGCCTGTAGCGAAGCGATGCCTCACCGGCGCGACACCTCCTGCTGGTCCTCTCGGGAATTAGCTCTCCAGCATACAGAGTGCCTCCTACTTGCCGGTGTCTTGCCTGCCGCTGGCCCCCGTGTCCCTCCTTGACCCCGGTGCCATTTACCTTGGGGTGTTGCCCAGCAGTACCCCACCATACTCTGGGTCTCCCATCCCAGGGGAACCCCCAACCCACCTTGCCTCAGTGGCTACTGCCAGTCACCATCTATCCCCCACTCACTGGAGCAAACTGCAGTCTGTAATGGCCACTCATCATTGGCAAGGGGGTTGGACCAGCTGCCTCTGCCTAACCCCAGACTGCACCTCTGCAACCCCTGTACCGCTTTGGCCTTTAGCAAGGCCCTCAGCCTGGGGATTTGCCAAGCTAGAGCTCCCCAACTCTTCTTGCCTTTCCCTAGTCCTGCTCTACTCCCAGTACCCAGAGCTCCCAGGCAGCCCAGTCCTTCTCCCTCCAAGGCTGGAGAACAAGACTCCTTGCCTTCTGGCCCGGCAGCTCTTTTATAGGGCCCAGCCTGACCCTGATTGGCTGCCTCCCAGCCTCTCCTTATTGGCTCCCAGCCCCAGCCCTCTCCAAGGGCAGGCCTTTAACCCTTTCAGGGCCAGAATGGGGTGGCCACCCCGCTACAGTGCCTCTCTCACAAACATGACTACTTAAAGAATCTTTGCAACACACAATACTGAAACTTTAATGCTTCAATATATTTTAATTGACTACTTGTGTTTCCTTCTCTTTGTTGTTTCAGTCTGCAAGTCTCTGGCTACCTATGCACCTTCTGAACTGGCTGGACACTTAATAAGGATCAGCACCTCTTATTCCTCCTACTCACTGCCACGGCTGCTCCAAGCTTGCTCAGTACTATTCATAGCTCTATTCATGCATTTCTTGAACAGTTAAAAAAAACAGTGAAAGAAAACTTGAACCAATGCCACCTTACTTGAAGCCAAGTGAAAACCACTAACAATTTTAACAGATTTGTACACTAATGAGTTCTGAAGGGTGGCATTCTGTGTGTTCTGTTCTTTGAGCATTTTGTGTACAGAGAAATCTTGCATTATACACTACAAAAGGCAAGTTTGACAGGAATGAGCCAAATCAGTAAAGAGCTCTGGCAAGTATACAGCTGTTTCTAATATATGACATCCTGAGAGAATTTTGATGACATCTGCTATCAAGGCAAGAAAAATTTAGAAATGCCTTTAAAGAATCAAAGCCATATTGTCATTCAACTTTTTAAATACATCATGGTCATTTCATCTACAGAAGTGTAGCCTCCATGTAACTATATAGGTCTCTTACAAAAAGGCCTTTCATCTTCTCCCCAGGAGGCAATCGAGGAATCTTTTATCACAAATCTCCCTGAAGGAAAGCAGTCAGAATTCACAGCCTTTTAACAGATGAGCTCTACCTTAGGGAAGGAGGTTGGGGGAAAACATATGGATACTGCTATTCTCAAAGCAGTACAGAACTATAACTCCATAATGTAAGGGAAGCTCCATTAATACAGTTTCTCATCACCACCACCAGCAAATGCCTGTGAGAGGCAATATTTACAGGATACTTTTACACAGGCAGATTGTGTTTTTTAATTAAAACTAATTCAAAATAAAGTCACATGGACTACACACTTGATAAATTCTGTCTATATGATTCTTTAAATCACAGTAGTCGTCACACAGTTCATTTAGACTAAATAATACATTTGTTGTATTGTTAAATAGAAATTGAGTACTGAAACATTTATTGAAGATTAACAACCATGTAATAACAGGTATTAAATTTGTTCTGAGAGTGCTTTTCAAGTGACCCTAATTTTATGGGTCCCTCATTTTGAAGCTGAGTCTAGCCCATTCTGCCATGGTGCTGTGGGGTTGCAGTTTGTGCTGCTTTCTGACTGAATCCATTCTTCTCCCTCTCTTGAAATTATTATTTGTTTGTATTATGGTAGGCCCTAGAAGCCCCGACCAAGCTTGTTTCCCATTATGCTAAGCACTGTACATATACATAGTATGTTAGAATAGAAGTAAAATGGTATTACCACCACTGCATACAGCATTAGTGAGATCATTATAGAATCATAGAATATCAGGGTTGGAAGAGACCTCAGGAGGTCATCTAGTCCAATCCCCTGCTCAAAGCAGGACCAATCCCCAACTAAATCATCCCAGACAGGGCTTTGTCAAGCCTGACCTTAAAAACCTCTAAGGAAGGAGATTCCACCACCTCCCTAGGTAACCCATTCCAATGCTTCACCACCCTCCTAATGAAAAAGTTTTTCCTAATATCCTACCTAAACCTCCCCCACTGCAACTTGAGACCATTACTCCTTGTTCTGTCATCTGCTACCACTGAGAACAGTCTAGATCCAACCTCTTTGGAACCCCCTTTCAGGAGTTGAAAGCAGCTATCAAATCCCCCTCATTCTTCTCTTCTGCAGACTAAATAATCCCAGTTCCCTCAGCCTCTCCTCATAATTCATATGCTCCAGCCTCCTAATTATTTTTGTTGCCATCCGCTGGACTTTTTCCAATTTTTCCACATCCTTCTTGTAGTGTGGTGTCCAAAACTGGACGCAGTACTCCAGATGAAGCCTCACCAATGCCAATAAGAGGGGAATGATCATGTCCCTTGATCTGCTGGCAATGCTCCTTATACAGCCCAAAATGCCATTAGCCTTCTTGGCAAAAAGGGCATACTGTTGACTCATATCCAGCTTCTCCTCCACTGTAACCCCTAGGTCCTTTTCTGTAGAACTGCTGCCTAGCCATTCGGTCCCTAGTCTGTAGCGGTGCATGGGATTCTTCCTTCCTAAGTGCAGGACTCTGCACTTGTCAATGTTGAACCTCATCAGGTTTCTTTTGGCCCAATCCTCTAATTTGTCTAGGTCCGTCTGTATGCTATCCCTACCTTCCAGTGTATTTATCACTCCTCCCAGTTTAGTGTCATCTGCAAACTTGCTGAGGGTGCAATCCACGCCATCCTCCAGATCATTAATGAAGATATTGAACAAAACCAGCCCCAGGACTGACCCTTGCGGCATTCCACTTGATACCGGCTACCAACTAGACATGGAGCCATTGATCACTACCTGTTGAGCCTGATGATCTAGCCAGATTTCTATCCATCTTATAGTCCAGTCATCCAGCCCATATTTCTTTAACTTGCTGGCAAGAATACTCTGGGAGACCATATCAAAAGCTTTGCTAAAGTCAAGGAATAACACATCCACTGCTTTCCCCTCATCCACAGAGCCAGTTATCGCCTCATAGAAGACAATTAGGTTAGTCAGGCATAACTTGCCCTTGGTGAATCCATGCTGACTATTCCTGATCACTTTCCTTTCCTCTATGTGCTTCAGAATTGATTCCTTGAGGACCTGCTCTATGATTTTTCCAGGGACTGAGGTAAGACTCACTGGCCTGTAGTTCCCTGGATCCTCCTTCTTCCCTTTTTAAAAGATGGGAACTACATTAGCCTTTTTCCAGTCTTCCGGGACCTTCCCCACTCACCATGAATTTTCAAAGATAATGGACAATGGCTCTGCAATTACATCATGCCAGGAATACCATGTCCACAGTGCTTAATTTGTACCAGGGCTGAGTCCCGTCACCTCTAGGCTTGGCAGTTCATAACCTGAACATCTCTGGGCTTGGCAATTCATAGCCCCGGCACCTCTGGGCTAGCCACATCAGTTATGAAAGTAAAAAAAATTGCTTGAACCCCAGCACCTCTTTCATTAAAAATGAAGCACTGCATTTCCAGTTATGGTGTCCACACTAACAAGGATGTTGACAAATTGGAAAGCATTCAGAAGAGAGCTACAAGAATGATTTGTGGTCTGGAAAACCTGCTTTACAATGAGACCAAAGAAGCTCTCCCTATTTAGCTTGACCAAAAGAAAGTTAAGAGGTGACTTTATCATAGTGTACAAGAACCTACCTAATAACATTTCTGATAGTAGAGAGTTCTTTAATTTAGCAGACAAAGGCATAACAAGATCCTCTAGCAGGAAACTGAAGTAGACAAATTCAGACTGGAAATATGGAGCACATTTTTAATAGTGAAGGTAATTAACCATTGGAACAATTTACCTAGGTATATGGTATATTCTCTGTCACTTGAAGTCTTTAAATCAGGACTGGATGTGTGTCATGTATAGGAATTGAGTAATAGCCCTTTAAATAGCTTGTGAACCCTCTAGTGGAGCTCACTGTGTTCTATGGTTTAGAAATCAGCCAGAACAGCAGTACAGATATATAACTAGGTCTTGCTTGTTGTGCATATTTAGTAAACATGGTTATTTGGGGTGTGTAGTTCCTTCATATTGTTATTGTTGTGGAAAGGGCAAAAGAGAACAGCAACTTTTTAATAGGTATGCTCCAGGTCCACCAGAAAAATATCGGCTTATTGCAGGAATCACTGGGTAAAATGTTATGGCCTCTGCTATGTAGCAGGTCAGACTAAATGATCATAATGGTTCCGTTTGGCCATAAAAGCTGCAAAGACCTGATGATCTAAATAGAAAAGATAGACAAAGGGTGGGAGGAAGGAAGTATTATCCACATTTCACAGTTGGGGACTTGAGATAGAAACATTTGTGACTTTCCCAAGGTCACACAAGAAGTCTGTAAGATCTGGAAATTAAATCCAGATCTCCAGAATCCTAATCCCTAGAGATTGCAGCTATCTGTGGCTTCCTAGAGTGCGTTGTTTCTAGCCACTCCCTGTGCCTATCCCCTCTGTCCTCCTGCACCATGGAATGTTGGGAGGGGAGGGCAGGGAGTTAGTTGTCAGAGTCTAAGCAGAACAAAGCAAGTGGATCAAGGCCAGGAGTGTGGTACTTAAAGATTGAATATGTAACCATAAATAAAATATCAATGTGAGGCTAACTTTGTGCTTTTCTTGACAAATTAATCCCACTGCTTTGACCCAGAGGGAAATAAAACTGTTTATCTCCAGAATACAGAAGTCTTAATTTATCTTTTTTAAAACTATAGTTAGAAGCACTTAGCTGAACTATTACTCTTTCAGAATCAATTTTAATGTACAAGGTAAATCATCTAGCCTGGTAGATATGGACTAACATCCCTTCTTCTCCAGGACCTTCTTATGGGCCAGCAGCTTCCTCCTCCTGGCAATTTTCTTGTTAGGTTTCATCTCTCTCCTGGTTAACCCCAAACTTTTTACAGTCCTTCCTCATTGCACCTCCCCTGTCTTTTAAACATCCTGTTTTGGAGCTCAGAGCCCAATCAAGCTTTTCTACTTGAGAGAATTTTCAATGAGGAAAGATCCTAGGATTTAAGAGGGAGGAGAGAAGAGGTGCCTGTCCAAGCCAGAACACTAAATCTGTCCACACTGAAATTAGACACCTGCAGCTAGTCCATGCCAGCTGACTCAGGCTCACAAGACTCATGTTAAGAGGCTGTTTAACTAAGGTGTAGAGGTTGTAGGCCTCGCAAGGTCCTACAGCCCAGGCTCAAGCCCAAGTCCAAATGTCTACACTGCAATTAAACAGCCCATTAGCCCAAGCCCTGTGGGCCAGCTGTGGGTTTTTAATTGCAGTGTAGACATACCCCAAGAGGCAGGAGTGAGGTATAGAGTGCCAGTCACACAACCTGTCAGCACTTGCCTTCCATATGTTGGCTCATGGAGACTTCAGAGAACTGGCCATTGTGCCCTTATAGGAAAGTACAAGAGTAAGTAGATATAGAAGAGGGCAGACTCAGAGAAGACCAGAATCAAGTGGGCATTGCTCAAAATCAGATACTGGTCTAAGTATCAGCTGGAGGACACACCACAGAAATGTGAGGTGCTTTCACCACAGCCCGAGCTGATCATGCTATCTCCCCACAGTACTCACAATAGCTCTTTCCAGCCTGGGGAGAAAGTAACTGGGCTCAGCACCTGAATTCAGCCCAGCGGACCCTTTTCCCATCTTCTTATGTGAAATCTCCATTACTAGAGATTTGCAACCATGGTAGCTCATTCTGTAGAATCCTCTGCTAATCTCTGTGTATGAATTGTCCTTTTGATCCACCTCAAGATATGCCATTGTTCATGCAATATACATTTTTTGCCTCATATTCTTCTGCCATCAACATTCCCTTCCAGCGATCATAAACATGCATCACCTGCTGAACCCTTCTCCCTTATTTATTTATCTTTGTAGTCTTTATACCACCTTCTTGTGCTTATTGAATACCATGACCTGTTGGGGCATACACTGCATACACTTGAAAACCAAAGGCACATTTCTGGTTAAACAAGAGACCATTTTTGTGCCACTACAGTTACGTAGCTGCTACAATAAACAGAAAATGAGAGTTGTTCTAATCAGGAGATGTGCTTTCTTATGTGAAAGATTTTTCAGTGCCAGGCAGTGGTGAGCTGGAGCAGGTTCCCACAGGTTCCCAAGAACCGGTTGCTAAAATTAGACCTCCATGGAGAACCGGTTGTTAAAGGGCCAGGAGGTGGGCAAAGAACTCCAGTCCGTGGGCCGGACCATCCTGTTGCTCCCGGGATTCCCAGCTGGGCAGGCTGAGCCTCCCCTGGCCCTTCCCCCCGCTTCCCCCCAGCTGCAGCGTGGCCAGCCGCCGGCACCAGCTGGGCAGCTCAGCTGAGCTCCGGAGTTGTTCTGCTGCTTTCAGCTGCCGGCACGGTAAGGGGGGAGGGTGCTTCAAGCTCTAGGCAATTTGCCCCAGGTCCTGCAGGGGCCCCCGGCCCCACAAGTATGTCTCCCCCTGCCCTGGCCCCTCCCCCTGCCCTGGCCCCTCCCCCGCTCCCTCCCCTCTTAAATCAGAACTTTTTATAGGCAATCGGTTGTTAAGATTTTGGCAGCTCATCACTGGTGCCAGGTTTTATACTGAAATTACTTGAGTATATGAGAGACTCATTTTCTTTTTTCCCAGCCCTAATATTCTAGCTACTGCTCTGCGCACCTCTATGGGATGTGCCTAAAGGCCAACGGCATAACATACTGTAAATACATATTTATAAAGAAAAGTTAACCTGATGTTTTATGCTACTTATTTTATATACAATCCATAGAACCATGAACATATGCAATCTGTTTTAGGATAGACTATCTTTTAAAAAACATGTTGCCCCATCACCTTTCATCTAACACCTATTTTCAATTAGGCAGAATGGTTTCATGAAGCATTATCCCACATCCTTATCAGACAAGGTTAAATATAAACATTCGAGGGGGTGGACTTCTGAAATCTTGTTTTATAAATAATTTGAAAATAAAACATCTTGTGTGCCTCCTTTAACAGCATTGCCAGCTCTCACAATTTTATCACTAGTCTCACAATATTTGGTGGTGGTCTTCAGAGATTACATGCAAATCCCAGCTTTCATTGAAAAAAGTAATTAAGCTTCTAGCTTTCTTGGCTGTGGAGAAGAGCTTGAAAAGCGTGAACTGAGTATACTCTAAAGGATCAAAAAGTAGAAGGCAAACAACCTCTAATTCTGTTTATTTTAACTTTATTATTTTTAAGCCAATCTGATGATTTTTGACTCATGATTTTTAAAAGCTTGGGGATAGCAATACTACATCGATTACATCATGCTGATAAGCATTGTCTCCTGAAATTTAAAATTCAGCAAAGAGATGAGAAATGCAGGAAAAGATGGTATAGATCTCATCACTAGGCAAGATGGGAGATAGTATAGGTCATATGTCAAGGGATGGGTGAACAGGTGTGGGGAAAAAAAGAAGAATTTTTTGAATCTTCACCTACCTAGACTTAAACCTGTACTGAATGTTTCATCAAATCCGTGCCCTGCAACTCCTCCATTCATTTTCATTTTATTGAAAATCTGTGCATTTTGTGGTTCCAAATGGAATAGGAAGGGATGAAATACCGTAAGAAACACCAAGACCCATTTATCTTGTATTTATGACTTGACACGAAGGAAGGAGTTCTGACAGTCTTGCAAGAAAGTCTCTTCTTACAAAATCTCTAGGGACTTTTTCACACTTAGGAGGTGTGGATGTTTGAATAAGCATCCAGGGCTTGGGGTGCTTATCTGAATCAAATCCAAAAGGGCTCTTGAGGTTTACTTATATATTCATACTTGCCTTTCACATACAGTTAATAGTGGGCACTGAGCAGACAATACAAATGCCAGTGTTTTAATAAAAGATTCCGGCAAACTTTCCCATTAGCCTCTGATAAACTCTGGGTTCAAGGTGCATGTTTACTTGCAGAGGGAATTTTTATCAGGAGTGGAATGGGGAATCCCCTCATTTGTTGCCATAACCAAAAATCCTTTCGATAGCAAAGGAAGATGGCAAAAGTTTATATCAAGCTTCACATTGTAAATGCATTTAAAATATTGCGCCAAGTTCAGCTTCTAAAATCTGATGATGGGGGTTGAGCTAAAAACTTTGAAAAGGGATAAATGGTTATTCCCACCTGGCAAAGTTTGTTTGAATTCCTGTCATTTTGTGCAATAAGATCCACTCTAAGGCAAAACGTGTTCTTCAGGAAATTTTTGCTAGTTCTTTCTGGCAGGGATGGGGTGAGCTCCTTCAGAGTCAGGAAAATCATCTCAATCTCTCTCAGGTGGTCATAGGTGGAGTTGGGTTGGCGGGCAAAGGAGGATGTTGGCCGCCCAAAACTGCAAGCCTCAGGGGAAGGCATCCTGAGTGTGCAATGCAATGAATTCTGCCAGTTTGTGCCCCTGAGGCAAGGGGTATGTCCACACTACCCGCTGGATCGGCAGGTAGCAATCGATCTATCGGGGATCAATTTATTGTGTCTCATCTAGACATGATAAATTGATCCCCGCCGTGCTCCCTGTCGACTCCAGAACTCCACCAGGGTGAGAGGCGGAAGCGGAGTTGACAGGGGAGCCATGGCCATCGATCCCGCGCCATGTGGATGGGAGGTAAGTCAAAATAAGATACGTCAACTTCAGCTACGCTATTCTTGTAGCTGAAGTTGCGTATCTTACATCAACCCCGCCCCCCCCACACACACACACACCACCACCACCACCAGCCCAAGGAGTCGGAATTTTGTTTATAAACAGAGTGATTAACAGGTGATTAAAATAAGAAAGGGCTCTTAGGATGTTTCCTAACGTTAAATGATCTGTTCCAAGCTTGGTGAACTGCAAAAAGTAAGTAGCCTAAATGATAGAAAGTAATTACAGATTTTTTTTTACAGTTGTTTCAATTGTTGTATTCAAGAGGTGGTGACAAAATTATCTTTGAGAAGATAACTGATTTTTTAGTCAAGGAAATGCAGTAGATCTAATCTACCTGGATGTCAGTAAGGCATTTGATACAGATCCACCTGGGAAATTATTAGTTAAATTGGAGAAGATGGGGATTAAGATGATAACTGAAAGGTAAATAAGGAACTGGTTAAAGGGAAGACTACAACAGGTCATACTGAAAGGTGAACTCTCAGGCTAGACTAGAGGGAGGTTACTAGTGGAATTCCTCAGGACTCAGTCTTGGGACCAACCTTATTTAACATTTTTATTACTGACCGTGGCACAAAAAGTGGGAGTGTGCTAATAAAATTTGCAGATGACACAAAGTTGGGAGGTATTGTCAATACTGAGGAGGGCCGGAATACCATATAAGAAGAGTTGAATGACCTTGTAAACGGAAGCAATACAAATGGGATGATATTTAATAATGCAAAGTGCAAGGTCAAGCATTTAGGGACTAACAACAAGAATTTTTGCTATAAGCTGGGGATTTATCAGTTGGAAGTGACAGTGGAGAAGAAAGAGGTGAGGGTATTGCTTGATCACAGGATGATCATGAGCCATCAATGTGATGTGGCCATGAAAAGGCTAATGCGTTCCTGGAGTGCATCAAGCGAGGTATTTCCAGTAGAGAGAGGGAAGTGTTAGTACCATTATACAAGGCACTGGTGAGACCTCATATGGAATACTGTGTGCAATTCTGGTCTCCCATGTTTAAGGGCTAGTCTGCACTGGCAAGGCTAAAGCGCTGCCACGGCAGCGTTTTACTGTGCCTTGTGTGGTCATGGCGCAGCACTGGGAGAGAGCTCTCCCAGCGTTCTAAAAAAGCCAGCTCAACGAGGGGCATGGCTCCCAGCGCTAGGGCACTGTTTACACTGCCACTTTACAGCGCTGCAACTTGCTTCACTCGGGGGGTGGGGGGTTCACTCCCCTGAGCGAGAAAGTTGCAGGGCTTTTAATTGCCAGTGTAGATAAGCCCTAAAAAAGAGTAATTTAGACTGGAACAGGTACAGAGAAGGGTTACTCCCTTCTGAGGAATGGAAATCCTATCTTATGAGACGAGACTCAAAGAACTTGGCTTGTTTAGTCTAACCAATAGAAGGCTGAGGGGAGATATGATTACTCTGTATAAATACATTAGAGGGATAAATACCAGGGCGGTGGAGGAGTTATTTAAGTTAAGCATCAATATGGACCCCAGAACAAATACATATAAACTGGCCATCAACAAGTTTAGGGTTGAAATGAGGCAAAGGTTTCTAACCATCAGAGGGGTGAAGTTCTGGAACAGCCTCCCAAAGGGAGCAGTGGGGGCAAAAAACCTGACTGGCTTCAAGACTGAATTTGATAAGTTTATGTATGAGATGGTCTGATAGGACTGCCTACAATGGTGTGTGGCCATCGGTGACTGCCTGTAGCAAAAATCCCCAACGGCAGGAGACAGGACACTAGATGGGCAGGGATCTGAGTTACTACAGAGAATTCTTTCCTAGGTATCTGCCTGGTGGGTCTTGCCCACATGCTCAGGATCTAACTGATTGCCACATTTGGGGTCAGGAAGGAGTTTTCCCCTGGGTCAGATTAACAGAGACTGTGGAGGGTTTTCACTTTCTTCTGCAGCATGGGGCATAGGTCACTTGCAGGTTTAAACTAGTGTAAATGGTGAATCCTCTGTAACTTGAAGTCTTTATACTATGATTTGAGGACTTCAGGACAGCCAGAGGTTGGGGTCTATTACAGGAGTGGGTGGGTGAGGTTCTGTGGCCCGCAATGTGCAGGAAGTCAGACTAGATGATCACGATGGTCCCTTCTGACTTTAGTAAAAGTATCTGAGTAAGAATATACATTACAATTTTAAACCTAACCAGTGTCCCATAAGTGATTTGCCACAAGATGTCAGAACATGTTAGTATTAGAGCTGAGTGGGTCTAATATTTATTTAATTTTCTTTCTTGATATAGGAACTAGATATAAGGCTCCTGTCAGATAAAATATTAGAGTTTTCAGTTGCCTAAGTAGCCCTTGGAATCATGGTTAAAGTCCTGTCCCCACCCCAAATCTGAAATGGCACTACCATGGGCAGGCACAGAATTTGTGTGTGTGTGTGTGTGTCTCACACACACACACACCCACACCCACACCCGTTGGCCTGACTGGAGCAACCCCCCCAAATATAGAAGTCAAACTATGCCTATGCAGGTGATTAGTCCATTTATAAACCAAAAATTCTTAGTGCCAAGAGTTAACAAGTGTTTCATCCACAACATCAGTGAAAGTATGCATGCACAGCAAGAGAACATCCTCTACAGCTGCATGGCTTTTGTCAGTTTCTTTCCATCTTCTTTGAGAAACTAGATAAACTTGTTTCTAAGTTAAGCAGAGAGAATGTCAAAATTTACCACCTGAAATGGGGCTAGGAGCTTTGATAACAGAGAACTCATAACTATTGTTAATTGTCCCAGCTTAACAGCTTTTTCTGGCAGGGAATACATTCACATTTTCTTTATTAATAACATAATTTGTATTTTCATTCCAAACAATCAACAGTAACATAAACCTGACTCTTATAAATGGGACACCATTTAATATGTTTCCAACTTCCCACTTTGTCTTACTATTAAAGATAATAGTCTGAATTTGTGGTGTGTTAATGGAAAGACCTCGTTTAGCATGTCTAACCACATGAAGAAATATTTTATCCAGTTTAGTGACAGAAGAGTGGCATTACTCTCAGTAAAAAGTGCAAACAAGCTGTTTATTGCCTCATTATAAAATTAGTGAAAAGCTTTTTGGCTAATAACCAAAACACTGAGAACTACAAAAATAGCTATACCAAAGTTCTAAATGCAGATGTTTGTATGTTTTACAAATGGATATATAAATCCAAATAAGACCTTTGTTTAGGACACCCCCCAATAACTATCAAATTTATATTTCACACAAATTCCACAGTTTTTTGTAAAACACAAATGCATACAATGGTTGAAAAACAACAGAACAATGCTGCACTAATTCACAGCCATGTAGTATTAACTGGCTTCAATGCGGATGCCCAGCAGGAGCAGGAGGTCAATTTGATCCTGTTCAGGAAGGACAGAGAGGGCAGAAAAGATGGGGGAGTTGCATTGTATGTAAGACTACTCAGAGCTCCAGTATGAAACTGTAGAAAACCCTGAGTCTCGGGATTAAGTTTAGATGTGTGAGCGACAAGGGTGATGTCGTGGTGGGAGTCTGCTATAGACCACCAGACCAGGGGGATGAGGTAGACAAGGCTTTCTTCCAGCAACTAACAGAAGTTACTAGATCGCAGGCCCTGGTTCTCATGGGAGACTTTAATCACCCTGACATCTGCTGGGAGAGCAATACAGCAATGCACAGACAATCCAGGAAGTTTTTGGAAAGTGTAGGGGACAATTTCCTGGTGCAAGTGCTGGAGAAACCAACTAGGGGCAGAGCTCTTCTTGACCTGCTGCTCACAAACTGGGAAGAATTAGTAGGGGAAGCAAAAGTAGGGGAACCTGGGAGGCAGTGACCATGAGATGGTCGAGTTCAGGATCCTGACATAAGGAAGAAAGGAGAGCAGCAGAATACAGACCCTGGACTTCAGAAAAGCAGACTTTGACTCCCTCAGGGACCGAATGGACTAGGGACCGAATGGCTAGGCAGCAGTTCTGCAGAAAAGGACCTAGGGGCTACAGTGAATGAGAAGCTGGATATGAGTCAACAGTGTGCCTTGCTGTCAAGAAGGCTAACGGCATTTTGGGCCGTATAAGTAGAGGCATTGCCAGCAGATCGAGGGACATGATCATTCCCCTCTATTCGACATTGGTCCTCATCTGGAGTACTGTGTCCAGTTTTGGGCCCCACACTACAAGAAGGATGTGGAAAAATTGGAAAGAGTCCAGTGGAGGGCAACAAAAATGATTAGGGGTCTAGAGCACATGACTTATGAGGAGCGGCTGAGGGAACTGGGATTGTTTAGTCTGCAGAAGAGAGGAATGAGGGGGGATTTGATAGCTGCTTTCAACTACCTGAAAGCGGGTTCCAAAGAGGATGGATCTAGACTATTTTCAGTGGTACTAGATGACAGAACAAGGAGTAATGGTCTCAAGTTGTGGTGGGGAAGTGTAGTGAGGCTAAGTGGCCTCCCTCCGAGCAGGAGAGCAAGGCACCCCTACATGGCCCTTGGAAGGCGGAGCCTAGATCGCCCCCACCCCATGCCAGAAGGACCGGGGTGTGGCCAGAAGTATAAAAGGCTGGTGCTGCAGCACAGTTTGGGGAGAGCCTACAATGGAGGACGACACTCAGCCTGTTCTCCAGAGGCCCCGAGAGGAACCTGCGCCTGGCTGTTCCCGATCCCCAGGCATGGACGAGGACTGACCCGGAGTATCCGCTGCCATTTACCCCAAGGAGCTGGAAGAGGCCTGGAGACTGCACGTGCCAAACCCCAGGGAGGCAGGAAGTAGCCCAGGGGCAGCCCTGGAGCAGCCAGCTGCAGAGCCCGGCGTGGCTCAGTCGGCGTGTTGCAGCTGGATCCCCGCCAATGCAGGGTCAGCCAATCCTGCCCCTGCCAGGGCCCTGGGCTGGTACGTGGGGGAATAGGGTGGGCCTGCATCCCCCTGCCACCCCACCCCAGGTGGCTGACCCCCTACATGGTGCAAGGAGGCTCTAGCCCAGGACAGGAGCTTCTTATCACTCACCTGTAAAGACTGTTTGCTCACTGGCTGCCTGGGTTCCACCCAGGCCAGGGCCTGCCCTTGAAGACTGGTTGGTTGTGGGCTGCTTGGGCCCCACCCAGGCTGGAGCCACTCCTGATAGACTGTGTTGAGGAGCTAACCACTTGAGCTACCCCAGACCAGGCCGAAGCCTGGTAGCGATAGTTGATCTCCCAGCCCTATTGTGAGCCCCCGGCTACCCTGCAGACCCTGGTCTGGACCAGACGGGGCCAGCCAGAGTGGCCTCCCTCTGAGTAGAAGAGTGAGGGATGCCTACAGGGAGGTTTAGGTTGGATATTAGGAAAAACTTTCACTAGTGGTGAAGCACTGGAAAGGGTAAACCAAGGAGGTGGTGGAATCTCCTTCCTTAGAGGTTTTTAAGGTCAGGCTTAACAAAGCCCTGGCTGGGATGATTTAGTTGGTGATTGGTCCTGCTTTGAGCAGGGGGATAGACTAGATGACCTCCTGAGGTCCCTTCCAATCCTGAAATTCTATGAGTCTATGATCCCTCAGAATTTGTCTTTACAATTCAGCTGCCACTGCAGAAGTCTAATGCCAAAATAAATTCCTTTATTTCCATACTCAATACAATACAATATATATAACAACTAAGCTATTTAGAGAATGAATAAAAAGGTATGATTCATAGAATCATTGGGTTAGAAAGGACCACAAGGGTCATCTAGTCCAGTGGTTCTCAACGTTTCCAGACTACTGGACCCCTTTCAGGAGTCTGATTTGTCTTGCATATCCCCAAGTATCACCTCACTTAAAAATTACTTGTTTACAAAATCACACATAAAAATACAAAAATGTCACATCACACTATTACTGAGAAATTGCGTACTTTCTCATTTTTACCATATAATTATAAAATAAATCATTTAGAATATAAATATTGTACTTACATTTCAGTATATAGAGCAATATAAACAAGTCATTGTCTCTATGAAATTTTAGTTTGTACTGACTTTGCTAGTGCTTTTTATGTAGCCTGTTGTAAAACTAGGCAAATATCTAGATGAGTTGAAGTAGCCCCCAGAAGACCTCTGTGTACCCCTGGGGTACAGTATCCCTGGTTGAGAACCACTGCTATATTCTAACCCCCTGCCAAGATACAGGATTGGTTGTGTCTAAACCATCCATGACAGATGGCTGTCCCCCCTCCTTTTGAAAACCTCCAGTGAAGGAGCTTCCACAATCTCCCTAGGCAGTCTGTTCCATTGTCCTATTGTCCTTACAGTTAGGAAGTTTTTCCTGAGAGTTAATCTAAATCTGCTATGCTGTAGTTTGAACCCCCTGCCTCTTCTCCTGCTCTCTGTGGCAAGAACAATTTTTCTCCATCTTTTTCATGGCCGCCTTTCAAGTATTTGAAGACTACTATCACGTCCCCCTTTAATATCCTCTTTTCCGAACTAAACATACCCAGTTCCTTCAGCCTTTGCTCATATGGCTGCATTCCATCCCTTTGATCATCTCTGTCACTCACCTCTGGATCCTTTCTCTACATCCTTTCTATACACTGGTGACCAAAATTGGACACAGTACTCCAGCTGAGGCCCAACCAGTGCTGTACCATCACCTCCCATGATTTGCATGCTATGCCTCTGTTAATGCAACCTAAAATTGCATTTGCAGTTTTTTTGCAACCGCATTGCATTGCTGACTCACATTGCAATTGTGATCCACCACAACTCCCTGATCTTTCTCAGCAGTGCTGCTGCCAAGTCAGTTTTCCCTCACTCTGTATTTGTGCATTTGGTTTTTCTTCCCTGAGTTTAGCACCTTACATTTCTCTTTGCTGAATTTCATTTTGTTGTCTATAGTCCCGTTCTCCAATTTATCAAGATCCCTCTGAATTTTAGCTCTATCCTCCAAAGGTTGGCACACACACACACACACACACACTCCCAGCTTTGTGTCATGTGCAAATTTGACCAGTATGCTCTCTATTGCTACATCCAGGTAATTAATAACGATGTTAAACAACACCGGGCAAAGAACAGATCCCTGTGGAACCCCACTTGAGACCTCCTTCCAATCTGACATCATGCCATTAATAGTTACTCTGTTTGTGGTTGTTTAACCAAGTATGTATATCCACTTAATGGTAGTTCCACCAAGTCTGCATTTCTCCAGATTACTTATCAGAATGTCATGCGGGACTGTGTCAAAAGCCTTGCTGAAGTCCAGATATATTATGTCCACCACCTTCCCCTTATCCACCAAGCCAGTTACCAAGTCAAAGAAGGAAATCAAGCTGGACTGGCATGATTTGTTCTTGGCTGCTACCTTCATCCTCCAGCTATTCGCAAATTGAGTGTTTTATAAATATAATTGGGGGCCTGATTCAACTCCCATTAAAGTCAGTGAAAAGATTCTCAGTGACTATAATAGGTATTGAATCAGGCTGTTGGTGAATTTAATATATATAGACAGATTGGAACACAGCCTCCAAATACCTTCTGTTTTATTAGTAGCCAATGAAACTCAATACAGGGAAATTTATTAAACTGGAAAAGAAGACCAGAAAAGTGGTCTAGCTGCTGACTTTTCCAATAATTATATGCAGAGAGCAAGTTAAAGAGACCAACATTTATGACATATTCTGTAATTTAATGAGGATGTCCCTGGAGCCATAGGAATTGCATAGGAATTGCACAGTTAAGGGAAACAACTTCAAATTCACAAGAATTGTTTTAAGCAAAAAGAACTATTACAAATTCAGGATTTCCCAGTGCAATACTTTCAATATCAATAATTGATTCCATAACTAATGGACCAATTAATTCAGTTTGAAAACACTGAAATCATAGTAGCTGTAAATACTTAAAGTATGCCCAGGTGTTATCTGCATCATTATGGCACTGCAAACCATTAGCTGGTATAATACTTTCCCCAACAATAAGTAACTTCATGCAGACTGAAATCAGACCCATAGTGGAACACTAAGAAATCCTGGAAATAACTGGAGTCAAGCTGGAACAATAGTTCTCTCTACTGGTGTATCAGTATTAGACAGACCAATAGAGACTTCCAAATGAGCTGGAGGAAATTTATGGCTAGTATTAAATAGCAAGATAGCTGCAGACTGGATGTGACAGGATCCCCGGGGTACAGTCTGGAACCATGGGACCACTTTGCCCCCTTAACTCTCCAGCCTTGGCTGTCTCATGATATTTTGCTAGTGACAAGCAGAAAACTCTACCAGGTACTGTTATCACTCAGTCACCAGCATTCAGAGCACACCCAGCTAGCAGTGAGCATCTCCCAAACTCACATGTTTCAATAACTACTATACAGCAAAATCTCATAACTTCATACACAATAACGATATATATATTTTGACAGAACAATGAGTTTCAGCAGATCATGACCTTTGTATGAAACATCACAACCATATACAAATGATGAATATGGAGGCTACAGGGTGCTATTTTGAGGTACAGCATGTCACACTGGTATAAGGAATTAAATAATGCAACCAGAATGAAAAAATTAAGATCAATCTCATGCTGCACAATTACCATTCTCATAATTTTGAAAATAATGAAAAAGTAGACACAGAAAATCAATTCAATCCATGTGAATAGAAGTGAACTTAAAAAAAAAGTAATTGAAGTCATTTTCAAACAAAATGGAAGGCAAGTGAGGGAAAGATTCCATTCACCTTTATTAAAGCAGGACTTTTTCCTGAGTTACTGCCTGACCCATCTCCCATTAAAGTCAACAAAATCTTTCCCTTGACTTAATGATGAGAACCTAAGGTATTGCCAACATGCGTAAGTGTGGAAAATTCCCAGCCTTAGTAAGAAGGGAAGGTTCTGCCACTCATTTAAATAAATGGGAATATTCATGCAATAAAATATTACTGACTGTGAGTAAAGTGGCAAAATCTTACACTAAGAGACTAGGTATTTGGATTCAGTTGCTGAATAATTGATTTCATTACCACTGAATGGTGACAAATCAGATAATCACATTATTAAGCCAAAAACAAAAACACCATTTATGATGCAATATTGTGAACAATCTAATTAACATTAAGCATTTGCTGTGTGGAATGAAGAGATAATAAATTCTAAAAATTCTGATGGACAGTTTGCGCTTAAAATAGGTATGTTACAAAAATAATGGTACTTTACTTCACAGCATCTCTTCAGCTTATTATAGGATTCTTTATATCTTCTGATACCTACCATCTCCTAGACTCCAAACATTGCTCCAGCTAATATACATCCCTCTCTTTTACACCAGCACTACCCTATGGACAACAGCCATATATTTAGCTCTTTGGTCTAAAAAGCAATGCCATCAGAATGATGAGCTGAATTACTGTGCTCTGTCAACTCTTCCATTGAGTGATTATATTCAACATGTTGGATGGAAGAGTTAGAAAGAGCCAAATGGTTCTGTGGCTGGTAAAGAGTGGAAAAGGCAGATGCTTTAAAAAAAGAAAAGGAGGCTATGCGCAATCAATGATGAGAACCCGAGGTGAGAGATGTCAATGTATACTGGTGAGATGAAGATCAGCATACCCATTTCCAAAGGCTTGCCCTTTTTGTCAGTAGGAAGAAGATCAAGTATGACATTGTCATAAACAGATAGTTAAGGGTTAAGGTTTCTTTTACCTGTAAAGGGTTAACATGTAGTACCTGGTGACCACCTGACCAGAGGACCAATCAGAGATAAGATTTTTTCAAATCTCTGTGGAGGGAAGCCTTTGTCTTAGGGAGAACTGTTCTTGAATCTAACAGAGGACAGTCATGTCTCCAAGTTCTCCTGAAGTAGTTTCTACTAATTAATAGTGAGTATTAATTAGAAAGGCAAATTAGTCTTATGATTTGATTTCTATATTTGCAATTGTGTGTTTGCTAAAGGAAATGCTTTATTCCTGTTTGCTGATATTGCTTTTACTGAGAAAAGCGGGAGAGGGGATTCTCTCCAGAGATTGATAAGGTTATACCCTATGAGTGTCCAGCTTGGGCTCATAGAGATTCTGTATTTCTTTTTAGTCTTTAATAAATTCTTTTCTATTAAGGACTTGTTTGGTCTTTCCTTGGGTGGATTCTCAGGGGAAGATGAGGGGGAGGTATCCCTCTGTAGTTAGATCCCGGTGTCTCTCCTAGGAAAAGGAAGGGGGGAGGAAGCAGGGGGAATGGTTTGTTTCTCCTGGGTGCAAGAACTCCATGGATTTGGGGCTCTTGGAATCCCCTAGGATTTTGGGGAAGGACTGTGTCTCAATCCACATTTAATGATTGAGTGGTGGCAGCTTACTAGATCTAAACTAGAATTTTAGTTTAGAGGGAAACCAAGTCAGGTCCCCACATTGGAGCCCAACAGTTCCAAGTGGGGGTGAGACCTTTGACATGGTGGCAGCGGAGTTTCGAACCCATTGTTAGAAGAAATCTTCAGCCAGGTTGGCTGGAGGGAATTGAGTTTCCAGCAGGCTTTGTTGGAAGCAGTTTTTCTTTTGGGTTGCTTGGACAGGCAGCTTGAGGAAAAAGCAGTTTTCTTTCGGGTGGCATAGAAAAGCACCTTGGAGGAAAAGAAAGTACAGGCTGTGTTAGAAAAGGATTTTTTTTTCTTCTTTTCTTTTTTCTTTCTGTCTGCTTGAAAAAACAGCTAGGGAAGAGGGGCAAGTTTTTCTAGGAGGCTTGTTAGAAAGGACCCCCACTGTGAGGTACTTAGCAAGTGCTAGAAACAGGACAAACCAGTTTGGGTTTTTTTTGGTCTTCTCAGTATATCAGCAAACAGCAACTACACATTTGCAAATGAAAAGTTTTTTTTTCTATTCAGTCTCTTCGTGAATAGAAAGGGTTAGGAATTGGGGAAACCAGTTCACTGACTGCAGAGGGGTGTGGCCAGCACCAAAAAGCAACACCAGCAAGCCACACATAAAATTCACTGACTGCAGAGGGGTGTGGCCAGCACCAGAAGGCACTGTTCCCCATCCTAAGAAATTTCCCACCTACATGGCAGGTGAGAACACTGAGGCCTTCTTGAAAAATTTTAAAAGGACCTGCCATGGGTACAGCATCCCTGAAGACCAGTACAAGGACTGGTCAGGAAAGTGGACTTTTGCTGTCTATAACAATTATTCCATCCCCATGCTACTGGGGGAAGACTTGGCCAACCATGTGCAGCTGGCCAAGAGGGGGGGAGTGGTCACCCGCGGCCAGGCCAAACAAGCAGGCACTCCCATCCCTGTTCCTGAGCCATCCACCAGGACCCTGTCTGTGTTACCACAGACCCAGATAGAGGTGGTGGAACCGGATCTCATGCCAACAACTACAGCAGCCATAGTACATCCAGTCCCAGTACCGGAACTGGAAAAGCAACCAGCGGCAGAACCAGCGCCAGCACTGACGCCAGCGCTTGCAACTCCACCGCCAGGGGGCGCCAATGGGCCTAAACTGGCAGAAGCAGCAGACAACTCTACCCAAGAGGCTCAGCCAGAGCCTAAAATATCACCTTGTGCACCAGCGGAGAGCGGTTCACAGTCAACGGAAACAACCTCATCACCTACATCACTCCCAGAGAAACTGGTGTCTCCCGCCTCAAGGGAACAGTTCCAAGCGGAGCAGGAAGCCGATGACAGCCTTAAGAAAGCTTGGGCGGCGGCACGCAGCAACCCACCGCCTCTCAGCTCTTCTACCCAATTCCAGGTTGTTGTAAAACAAGGAATTTTATATAAGGACATTCTTTCTGGTGGACACCAGGAAGGCCAGCATCCTCAAAGACAGTTGGTAGTTCCAACTAAGTACTGGGACAAGCTCTTAAGCTTGGGCCCTGACATCCCAGTGGGCATTCTGGGGTCAACAAAGCAAAAACAGGTTAAAAACATTCCTTCCACTGGGAGGGAATGGGCAAGGACGTTGCCAAGTATGTCCGGTCAAATGCATACAAAGTGTTCTTCAATGTCAAATATCTTGTTGTTTACATACTTAGTAGTATATGTAATAGTGCATGTGTTTTGTTTATCTGTTTATGTTACAGTGCTAGGAGGAAATCACCACCAGTAGTTCCCACTGTTGGCGATTTGGGGGGCGTGTCATAAACAGATAGTTAAGGGTTAAGGTTTCTTTTACCTGTAAAGGGTTAACATGTAGTACCTGGTGACCACCTGACCAGAGGACCAATCAGAGATAAGATTTTTTCAAATCTCTGTGGAGGGAAGCCTTTGTCTTAGGGAGAACTGTTCTTGAATCTAACAGAGGACAGTCATGTCTCCAAGTTCTCCTGGAGTAGTTTCTACTAATTAATAGTGAGTATTAATTAGAAAGGCAAATTAGTCTTATGATTTGATTTCTATATTTGCAATTGTGTGTTTGCTAAAGGAAATGCTTTATTCCTGTTTGCTGATATTGCTTTTACTGAGAAAAGCGGGAGAGGGGATTCTCTCCAGAGATTGATAAGGTTATACCCTATGAGTGTCCAGCTTGGGCTCATAGAGATTCTGTATTTCTTTTTAGTCTTTAATAAATTCTTTTCTATTAAGGACTTGTTTGGTCTTTCCTTGGGTGGATTCTCAGGGGAAGATGAGGGGGAGGTATCCCTCTGTAGTTAGATCCCGGTGTCTCTCCTAGGAAAAGGAAGGGGGGAGGAAGCAGGGGGAATGGTTTGTTTCTCCTGGGTGCAAGAACTCCATGGATTTGGGGCTCTTGGAATCCCCTAGGATTTTGGGGAAGGACTGTGTCTCAATCCACATTTAATGATTGAGTGGTGGCAGCTTACTAGATCTAAACTAGAATTTTAGTTTAGAGGGAAACCAAGTCAGGTCCCCACATTGGAGCCCAACAGTTCCAAGTGGGGGTGAGACCTTTGACAGACATTATATGAAATAAAAATCTACTAAACTTTTTTGAAAGTGGATATTCAGAAGCCTCAACATGAATATTGTCTGCTGCCTCGGTGACTTAAGAACCAGTGGGAATGAGTTATAAAAGTCAATACGTTTGTGTTAGACAAGCAAGATGAGAAAGTTTCCAAATAGGAAAATACATGTATTGCTCAAATGTAAAAATAGACAATTTACAAGAGGATAAATTCAAAAGCATTTATGAAAACAAATAGCCACATTCAAGTCACTGCAACCAGAGAAGAGAGAAACGTAAAGAAAGAATGACCAGACAAATACGTCCCTAACTGATTGCACTACCTAAACAAGTAACATGGCAACCAACAATATAGATTTTGAAAAAAACATTTAGGTAACTATGTATCAGATGTTAATTTTATTCCAAATCTTGCAACATCTTTGTCGTTTGGTGCAGGTGTTATTATAGAAAGTTGCTCTGGCAGGGAAGAGAAAGTTTATTACTTTGTTCTAGCCTGGATGGACTTCATGGTTCTATGAAGAGACATGAAGAGAGACCTATATTTATGTATCAAGGTGCAGTAAACAGAAAAATATCATCTCACATTTAGAGTAGCACTTGAGTTCTAAGAAGGTAGTTTACAGTGTGATAGTGAAACAATCCTTTCTGCACAAGGTCCCATATAGTGATAGAATTCTACAATACTGTGGCTTGTCATATATTTACCAAACCATAAGCTATTACATGGAGGCAATTGTACTAGTATCACTTAGGTTTTATGCGGTCTGAGAAAAAATGTTGCCTTTTGCAATCAGACTGGTGCAAGTCTGCATAGCTCCACTGACTTCAGTAGATCTATGCTGATTTACACAATTGACTCATGGTACAAAGAAGAGTCACAAATCAATTAAGCTTTTTTATTTAGCCCCACTGTTTTTCACAGTGAAAGCAGTCATATATATATCCACAGCTGAATGCTGATCAGTGCGAGGGTTGCAAGCAGGGCCCTATGTTCTCTGCAAATCCTCAGCTTCAGAATTAACCACAGATTCTCCCCCCAGAAGAATTTGGCTTCAAATTGTAGGCTGTCATTTTAAAATAAATTTCCAGATCTTTAAGTTGTATTGGCTTTTCTATCGTGCTCATCACTGTAGTAACTGAACAGCTCACAAATAGTAACAACTTTATCCTATCAACTCCCTTATGAGGTAGGGAAATATCATTACTCTCATTTTAAAGATTGGGAACCAACATAGAAAGAAATTAGATGATTTGACCCAGATCTTCTGATTTCCAGGTGTATAACCACATGACCATTTTCCCTCTTTAGAAAGCTTTCCCAATATTTACCAGTTCTTAGCTGATAAAGTGTTATCTTCATGAATCTGCCAAAGGGTGACCCAAAGCAATAGCTCCAAGGGCGTGAACTGCCTATGTTCATTTCAATGAGGTGTTGATTCTGAAACCTAATGGTAACAAGTTACATGTTACCAAACTATTTAACTTTTGATCATTTTAGCAGACAAAACCAACTGATGTGCTTATCCACTGTTGCTTGAAGGGGGAGTGGCACCTTGGAGCAGCTGGTTGATGTCAAGGATTGAAGAAGTCAGAGTGAAGTACATTTTAAAACTCTCCAAAATTCATATTTGTCACATAATATCAATATAAGCATCATGGCAGTTCCAATTTCTGCAGAATCTAAGCTTTTTTCTACCACTTATGGTTAGGTCAGTAACTTCACAAACATGAACTGAGTGATGATAAACCAATGTAAAGTTGTCTTCTTGAGTCCTCAGACAGCATACAACAATTATTGTAAAAAAGAAGAAAACTGCATTCATTCATCTCAGATGTTAACTCTTAAAGGGACAGATTTTTTTTAAATCACACTTCGAAGGTTTTTTGTTTTGTTTTTTAAATTACTTGTTACAAGTAACACCCAAGATTAACATGACAAAGAACAGAAAATGTTTTCTATATATTTTTCCAGTTTATTAAGTGCATGTGGCAGCACTTTCTCTATTGTCAGTTTCACTATTTTCCTGGTAGAGTCAGTCATTTTCATTTATTTGTGTGATTCTTTCACACTGAAATAGGAAGAGGAAAAATGTTTGAAGTAATGGGAAAAAATATTATTAAAAAAAATACAAAAAAATGGCAGAAGGATGTAAGTTTAGCACCTGAAACTCTGTAACCCATTTCTTGAAATTTGACCAGATTTCAACCTTTTAAACTCAATGACAACACTTTAAGAGACAAATTTTCAAGTAATTTAGGTGAGCATCTGTACATCTAATTTGCACAATTACCAAAACTGTGTGCACAAATCAAGTAACTGCAAGCCCAAATAAACAAAAGGCAGAAACAGCAGAGGTACTAAAAGTATCTAGTATAGTTTTCCTCACTGAGTGATTCAAAACGCAACAATACCTTTACTGTCAAAAGATTTGTTACTATATATGGGACACATTCTACTTTGGTCTTTGCATAAACTTCCCATTGTTTCCAGTAAAAGGTGTGCCATAAATAGCACAGTGATCACACTAAATAATATCTATTAGTTTGAAAGTTTTTATTGGTACTTCCCATATAGGAGACATCCCTTTAAAATATAAAGCCCTAACTTTATAAATCTGGCCCAGGGATCTTAATTAAATAAGTAATTTGACCCTCTAGACAGAAGGCGGTTTAGCACCTCCATTTTAGACCAATTGGTGCCCCGGAAAATGATAGCCAGACAAGCTTAAAACAGCTAAATTACCATGATAAGCTGTTCAGAGCAGGTACAGTCTCTCTCTTCCTATAGACCTGGATAGCATTCAGCACAGTTGTGGTCATGGTTCTGATTAAAGTCTCTCAGTGTTACTGTAATACCAATAATTCATAATTTATGCAGCATTCTAAATAAAGGTAAATTATGGATCCATCTGTGCAGCCACATGATACCAATATACATGGGGCCCTACCTCTAATTGACCTAAGATGTCCCAGCTGTAGGATAGATTCAGACATCACAGTGAAATGGCTGTATATTGCAAAAATTGAGGAGCAGCTGAATTAGCCCAGCTGCATTGTTTTCTAATGTGACTTTTCAATCTGAAAATAAAAGTGGTAAATCATGTCTATAAGATTCCAAGCACATCTGCTTTTTAGTATCATGTTAAACTTCTAAAATAATGGGATTCGTACTATCTAGTGATAGACACTATGAAATTAAATATAGGCATCTTTATTTGTCTAATGTACCTGAACAGCCATGTGTATGCGTTGCCAGAGTAAAATGCTGTTATTCAAAAGCATAATTCTTTTCTTTTTATTCAGTCAAGCAAGAATATTAGTCTAGATCAGGGGTTCTCAAACTTCATTGCACCACAACTCCCTTCTGACAACAAAAATCACTACACGACCCCAGGACGGGGGACTGAAGCCTGAGCCCGCCCAAGGCCTGCTGCTCCAGAGCAAGGGAGGCAAAGCCAAAGCTTGAGCCTCACCACACCAGGCAGGGGGGCCAAAGGGCTTCAGCCCTGGGTGAGGGGCCTGTAACCTGAGCCCCGCCACCTCAGGCTTTTCAGCCTCGGCCCCAAGGGATGGGGCTTGTGCTTCAGTCCCAGGCCCCAGCAAGTCTAACGCCAGCCCTGGTGACCCCATTAAATGGGGTCATGACCCACTTTGGGCCCCAACCCACAGTTTGAGAACCGCAGGTCTAATTGGACCTATATAATACAAGAGAACCACACCAGCATCAGCTCTTTTTTGTGGATTTTTCTGATCATCTGTTAGGGCTGCAGTTAAGTCCATTAAGCGCACTTAACTCAGGCGATTAGCACTATTAAACAATAGAATATCAATTGAAATTTATTAAGTATTTTGAATGTTTTTCTACATACGGTAGATTATATTGTGTTGTAATTGAAATCAAAGTGTATATTATTATTGATTACAAATATTTGCACTGTGAAAGAAACAAAAGAAATAGTATTTTTCAATTCACCTCATATAAGTACTGTCGTGCAATCTCTGTGTCATGAAAGTGCAACTTACAAATGTAGACTTTTTTTATCTGCACTCAAAAACAAAATAGGAGATAACATTGTAAATAAGAAGAGGGTAGTGTTAACAGAAAGTGAGAACAGGCATTTGCATGGCACTTTTGTAGCCAGCATTGCAAGGTATTTACGTGCCAGATATGCTAAACATTCGTATGCCCCTTCATGCTTCGGCCACCATTCCAGAGGACATGCTTCTATGCTGATGACACTAATTAAAAGAATAATGCATTAATTCAATTTGTGACTGAACTCCTTGGGGGAGAATTGTATGCCCCCGCTCTGTTTTACATGCATTCTGCCATATATTTCATGTTATAGCAATCTCAGATGATGACTGAGCAAGTGTTCGTTTTAAGAACACTTTCACTGTAGATTTGACAAAATGCAAAGAAGGTACCAATGTGAGATTTCTAAGGATAGATACAGCACTCGACCCAAGGTTTAAGAATCTGAAGTGCCTTCCAAAATCTGAGAGGGACAAGGTGTGGAGAATGCTTTCAGATGCTTAAGAGAGCAATACTTCAATGCGGAAACTGCAGAACCCGAAACACCAAAAAAGAAAATCAACTTTCTGCTGGTGGCATCTGACTCAGGTAATGAAAATGATCATGCATCAGTCCGTACTGTTTTGGATTGTTATCGATCAGAACCCATCATCAGCATGGACATATGTCTGCTAGAATGGTGGTTGAAGCATGAAGGGACATATAAATCTTTAGCGCATCTGGCACGTAAATATCTTGCGATGCTGGCTACAACAGTGACATGAAAACGCCTGTTCTCATTTTCAGGTGATATTGTAAACAAGAAGCGGGCATCATTAACTCCTGAAAATGTAAACAAACTTGTTTGTCTGAGTGATTGGCTGAACAAGAAGTAAGACTGAGTGGACTTGCAGGTTCTCAAGTTTTACACTGTTTAATTTTGGAATGCAGTTATTTTCTGTACATAATTCTACATTTGTAAGTTCAACTTTCATGATAAAGAGATTGCACTACAGTACTTGTATTAGATGAATTGAAAAATACTATTTCTTTTGTTTTTTTACAGTGCAAATATTTGTAATAAAAAATAAATATAAAGTGAGCACTGTACACTTTGCATTCTGTGTTGTAATTGAAATCAATGTATTTGAAAATGTAGAAAACATCCAAAAATATTTAAATCAATGGTATTCTATTATTGTTTCACAGTGTGATTAATTGCACGATTAATCTCGATTAATTTTTATAATCGCTTGACAGCCCTATTATCTATATATTATATGTTAACATTAATAAGTTAATGAAGAACCTTCAACTAAATCTTTCCTTCATTTCAAAGCTCATAAAGGATCTAAAGTTTCAATTTTCTCATTACTTTTTACAAGAGAATAGTTAACAAAATCTTTACCGTCTTTTAGCATTGCAACCTGAAAATCCCTTTCCTTTCTTTTCATCTTCAGTGATGCCTCTGAATGATCTCATGCAGTAGTTGGCATATGTCTGTCCTTTAAAAATTGCCTGTGGAGCAGGAAGGCTGAAACTTGATAAGATGTTACAATTCCTGGCCTTTGTTAAGTTAAAAGGTGCTCTATCTTTTCCACCACATACTGCTAATGTTGTTTGGGGAAGAATACATGTAATGGAAATTACAGAGATGCAATCAGCAGTAGCAGCAATATGGTATAGAATAACTTTCCTATCAATAAGAAAAAGCGATTTTAGCATGGCATGGACTGAAGCTTTCCCACAATTTATTAAACCAGTTAGAGTTTTCACTCACTCCTGTCTTAGCACAACCAGAAATAAAACAGATAACAAAACATTAAACAACATAATCCCTGCGCTTTGTCATCTGACCAATTTGTGCTTTGTGAGGACTGAAAAGAGAAGGATCCAATCATATGCTACTTCGGGCATTCACCATACCATTCTAAATTAGAACTTTTGAGGTTCAGAACCAAAAGTAACATAGAAATATTGGGCATGAAGCTACTCCAAGTCGCATAATTTCCTTTGGCTTCAAGCAGAGCAGGATTTTGGACCTACTTCTTATATCAAAGAGATATGTTTTGACTGGGGCACAAAAACACCAAGCAGTTTAGATTTGGACACAGTAAGTTAGAGCCTTCAATGCTCCTGGGATTATACAATTTATATAGATAGATATGGATATAGATATAGATATCTATATCTATCTATATATCTCTGTGTGTGTGTGTGTGTGTGTGTGTACACAAACACAGGCTACAGAGGGCTCAGAAACATGTCTGAATAAAACAAAGCCCTGCACTGAAGGGACTCAAGTGGTTTTGTCAGCCCTCCCCCACTAGAAGCAAAACCATCTGAAATAATCCAGTGGACCCCTCTGTTGCACATCACACAAAATTCCAAAAAGTTTCCATGATTACAGCCATTTAAGGCTTCATTGTATATTTATCGCTTAACACGTCAAAGTTCACATTCAACCTGTGATTAAAGATTTTCTAGAGTAGGAATATTTAATTCAACAGTGGGATTTGATAGACACATACTTGTGGCTCTTTTTTGATAGTGATGCAAATAAATATTGTGGCAAAGTCATGGTTATCTAGGAAGTACAGAACAAATCATTTTTAAAAGGTCAAAGCTGATGCAGAGCTTTATTCAGAACTAAATAACCTCCCAGATTAAATGGCAGTACTTGAGAACTTGCCATACTTTTTTGTTTCTTAAAAGGAGAGCTCAGTGTGCAGTAAAATATGCACATTCACAACAAGATGAGGACATTAAGAAAAATAATGAACAAACAGTAGACAAATTGTTAGCTCTTTAGAGTGGATGGAGTAGTTTTACTGAAAATGCTTTTTTTTTTTTTTAATCAGAGGAGCTGGAGGTTTACAAAGCAATGCCAGCCTTGGTCTCTCTAACATGTACTTAACATTTTTAATTGATATTTTGTATTTGTACAGCTGTCCTCATTACCTCCTCATTGAAGGCAAGTTTGCAGCCCCCACAGCTCCTTATCACAGTTGAATTCTGTTGCAGTCATTGTCCTCAGTAAAGTGAATGGGAATTTTAGCATTGCTTCTGCTGTACCACTCAGAAGATTTCTTAGATGGTATATTTCAGCACACACTTCTCCCATGGAACCCCTCCAGACTGACCGCAGCCAACAGGACTTAGGATCAGATCATCATAAACCCTGAGCACTTTTAAGGAGCTGGAGGAAGGGTAGAACAATTTGCAGGTGAAAACATGCCTGTTACTGTTACCATCCATACGCCCGTTTCAGAACACCCGGGGAGAAAGAGCCACTAGTGACATCTCCCATAGAAAGAGAAGAGGAGACATTGGTCAGATCCAGGTCCCTCAATATTTGAACTGTGAGAACTATTGAGGGCTGCAGAGAAGAACCCAAAAAGTTTGTGAAAGCTTTTTGTATACAACCAAACTTTTGGGCACTTACCCAAGACTGAATTGAACCATTTGAGATTTAACAATCTGCCCATCTTTAAGTGTGAGTAGCAGGACCAAGAATAAATGGAATATTAGCCTCATAAATGAATGGAAAGAAAATTAAAAGCCAATTCACTGCCCATTAAAAGAGTGACTATCTTTTTATTAACAGAAATGGTGGTGTAGGGGTTTCAGTAATTCCATTCAGAGCAGGAGAAGCAATTGCAGCCTGGGGATGATTACATCTAGAAAGGTAGTAATCATTCCTTTCAAAGCCTTTCACTAAAGAGCATAGCAATAGGATGAGTCACCTTACTCTCCAATGCCAAATATGATTACGGAGTTCTTAATGTTAATGTTGTTATTCAGGGAGATCAATTTTTTTCAGAACACCAGATCAGTAGATATGGAGGATACATTTTATTCAAATTCAACCCGTACACAGACCAAAGTAGAGTAAATTTCTATGGACAGAATAAGTTATGCAGTAACTTACACACTATGACCTCTTTGCAGTTAGTGTGCTCTCTGGATGTAGGGGCTTCAAGAACAGCTTAGAGTTAGGGGAACCATGCTGTCCAAGAGCAGATGGAAGTTAACAGGGCAGACAGCAGTGTGGAGGCAAGAGACCTGTGTACAGAAATGCCTTGCCTCCAGAGGCTCTTGGCCCCAAGCTACTTCCTGAGGAGATGAAAGAGATGAGGTGCCAGTCTGTGTCCTGCCAGGGGAATTCAGAGGAAACATCACATTAAACCTCTGTTTACATGTCATTGTGAAAGTTATTCCTGCACAGAGGAGATGTCCTCAGTTTTCATGCTGTGTGTACTCAAGCAAAACTCCTGTTGGCTTTACTTGCCAAATTACAGATACTGGGGAAACTGATTAAGAACCTCAGAACTGGCCCACTGTCAGGCCATGTACGTCAAATATTATATATATGTACTATCCCCTCCTGACGTTTTAGTCTACACTTGCTGGCAAGGTAATCAGTTGAATGTGTAACCTACTGTGCATTATGGCAACTGGCATATTGTAACTATGCGATTTGAGAGAAAGATCTCCGGATGGGATGGGATGGGATGGGATGGGATGGGATGGAGGAATATACAGATGTAAACAACACACTCACTTAGCACTTCTATAGCACTTTTCAACTCCAGCTCTCTCAGCACTTCACAAAGGCCACAGAGAGGTAAAGCAACAGTAACAGAGCAAATCAGTGGCAGTGCAGGGAGTAGACCCCATTAATACAATGAGGATTTTAAATTCAGACACACCTCTGTAAATATGTTTCTATTTATCTTACTCTGGAGAAGTGGTCAAGCAACTGTTTGCAGCTTTAACAAGTATTAAATATTCACTTGCTGTGGAAAATCTACTCACCAGACAGGGGAAATAGAAAGAAAAGGAAAACATGCTTTATTGTTTCTTTTATCTCTATTGCCTCGATAGCTATTCTTCATTGCTAGCAACAGCAATTTCTTAGAACATTACAAAATGCAGATAAAATCTCTAACGTGACATGTTAAGAAATAAGATTTCAGCAATCTCACCTTGCATTCTAATCTGTAAAATTACTTGGGCTGCAGGAAGCATTCGTCTCTAGCCATTTGAATTAAAGCCAAAAACTGAAAGCTGCACTTTAAAGATTTTTTTTATTTGAGTTTTATTATAAGAGAATGTGGAATTGACTTCTGCGTATCACTAATTTATGGGGTAAATATAACCTTGCATTACAGCAAACCCATAGGCCTATACACTGCCCTCAATCTGTGGCAAAACTTCCTCTGACAAGAAGTCAGGAAGCATTTGTGCAGAGAGAGGGTATATTATGGGATGCATACTGTGGAGAACTAGGAAGTATCAATTTCATTTTGTATGAATATTGCTGTGACGTTCCCCTCTGGTGTTATCCGGAACGGTGATCTGCTAGGTCACTCCAATCCTTGACTCTGGGAGCCAGCCTTACGCTGCTCTGCTGTGAGAGTTCCCACTCCTGGGCTGTTCATGCACAGCCTCTGGAATGTAAGCTGTTCCTTGGATTGTGCAACCGAATGACACTAGCTAATATCTCCGGTCCCTAGGAACCTCCATCTTGCAGTGTCCAGTTATGCTTGCTGGACACTGCAAGCTTATATAAGTTTGACAATTTAACAAAGAAATTGATATGTACCAGGTTTGTTATCCCAAGGGGAGTCTCTGACACACTTCAGACCAAACACACTGTTTCAGGTAGAATAAACAAACAGATGTATTAACTATAAAAATAGATTTTACGTTATTATAAGTCAAAGCATAGCAAGTCAGATTTGGTCAAATGAAATAAAAGCAAAACACATTCTAAGCTGATCCACTTTCAATGCCCTTACAAACTTAGATGCTTCTCACCAAAGGCTGGCTGGTTGCTCTTCAGCCAGGCTCTCCCCTTTAGTCAGCGCTTCAGTCACTTAGTGGTGGTGGTGTCTATAGATGTAGGTGGAATAGAGAGAGAGCATGGCAAATGTCTCTCCTTTTATCTTTCCTCTTGGCTTTGCCCCTCCCCCCTTCAGAGTCAGGTGAGCATTACCTCATCGCAGTCCCAAACTGACCAAAGGAAGGGGGGTGACTCCCTTGAGAATCTAACAGATTTTTTGTTGCTGCCTAGGCCAATGTCCTTTCTTCCTGTGAGGCTGGGCTGGGTTTGTCTCATACCTGCTGTCTGAATTAGCTGGGGGTTCGTTCAAGCTTGGTATTGAGTGAGAGAGGAAAAGCCAAGTGGCTTGGCTTAATTTTAACTAGGGATAATTACAACTTGGGCAACTTTGGGATTGGCTGGGGGTGTACTGGTAGTAAACAAACAAAAGTACCCACCCAACCACACCAACCCACCACACACACACCCACCACACCACACACACCACACACACACACAATCAGGCAGACTCACAGAATCAGGCAGGGTGTGCCAGGGTGAGAGACAGAAAAGCAGAGAAACAGCCACCCTTGCTGCCACAGGCCACTGCACCCTTAGAGTGTGGTGCGGCTGCAGGCAGGGTGGCTCACTCACACAGACGCAGATCACCTCTGACCCGGACTCAGGGACTCAGCCACCCCCCAGAGCACCCTCCCCACACACACACACACACACACTGACACACAGACACAGCAGTGATTCAAAAACAAAAAACAAACAAATATTAACAAAACAATAAATAAATAATATAACAAACTAGCTAAAAAATACAACAAGCTAAGCTAAAATACAATCCTGAGTAGACTAAGACATACCAAGTAAAGTAAGAGAAGTAAAGTAATAGGGAAAAAAAAAATAACTAATCAAAAAATAAATCAACACACAGCACCAAACCAGCAGCAGAACAGACAGCAGAACAGACACCACAGCAACACAGGCCAACAGGGAGGTCCAATCGAAACGAACACGCGACCACGCAAGCGAGTCGACAGTGAGACGGAGACCCTGAGGAGACCAGATCATCAGTGTCACAGCTAACACGCGGATGCTCCACACAAATTTTGAATTTTTTTTTGTAGAAGGTCTCCTCTGTCTGTGTGCTCCTCCTGATCCCTCCCTCCTCCTCCTCCCTTTCGGTGCCACCCCTGTGCCACCCACCCAGCCAGGCTTGCACCACAGAGTTGCTGACAAACAAAACAAACTGACCCCTGGATGACTGACTGGAAAAAAAAGAAAGAAAGTCTCGAGTCTGGGGCAGAAACTAAGGCTCTGTATACAGTACTCTGGAGTTACTACTAACCTGACCTCCAGACGACCGACCAAAAAAAAAAAGTTGCTGGGCAGAATCAGGCAGGCCTTCATACATAGAACTAGCCTGACCTTTAGATGGCCCAACAACAAAAAAAAAAACAAAAACACAGCTACAACAAGAATCTGGTCCAAAATGGAGGCTGCCTTGCCCTTTTAGCAGGACAAGATGGCCGTGGACCAACAATTGGCCATACAGAGCCATAACTATGAATCGGATTGCGACACCTGCCTTGATGAGGTGTGAACTGCCTCTCTGCTTTTCGAGAGTTTTTGCCTGGGCTTATTTTATGCCACAAGGATATATTTTCAGCATCATAACTACATATATGAAATTATAACATTACTATGACATTACTGTAACAATTACTATAACATCACTATAACAACCATGCTCAGTGCATCATGAGCCTTCCGAAGACACCCAACATGCCATTGGATACCACACAATCAGTTTATAAAGATGAACATTGGAGTGTAAGGTGTTCCTCTGAGGTACAGAGCATCACAACTGTGCATGCCTCTCTGTGTTTGTTAATGATGGGTTTCTTGCTATGGAGTTAGGTCAAAAGGAGTTGTTAAAGAAGCCAAGCAGAAAAGGTGAAACAATGGCCTAAAATGGATCCCAGGATCCCACCACAAAGAGAAGTGGAGGCGTGGGCTTGTCACTTGAAAGGGATGTGCTCTGCAGACTGGAAAACCAACTCAGAAAGGGCAGCCTACTCCAGGTTACACGTGGTTTAAGTAATCATAGCCTAACCCTGGTAATAAAGAGTTCTAGGATCTATTCTTATTATATGACCCCATTAGGGACTGGCACTTACTGCCATTTGAAATCTAAATAAATACATGCGCTCTAACATGTAGGACAGGGCAAGGGATATCTTTAGGTTCCCCAGAATTCTGCTGCAGAAGTGGGGCCCAGCTGCTTGTTTCTTTCAACACCAGGAATCAGTTTACATCAGTTTATTTTTTCAGAACCCTCCTCAAGTAAAAGGGCTAGAGGTTTAATTAAAAGCGGATTGTCCTTTGTGGGATCCAGATGTTGGAGCTGTAAAAAGAAGCTAGTTCAAGAGCCTCCTCTTGTTTATCAGTGCCTATTCCTGGAGTGACATTCCACTCCCAATGCACCAGAACCCTCCCTGATTCAGATAATTGTTCATCTGCCCAGCTGAAAATCCCCCAAGTCAGTCAATTGCTCCCTCTATACCCCAATAATAAAAGAAAAAATGTCTGGATCTTCTAGTGCATTTCATCTTATTTGTTTGTCTGGCAGCTTTTTGTATCAAGGTCTCACTTTAACATCACAGAGCACTGCAACGGTGCTTAAGCAATGAATAATAATGTGAATCAACAGCTGTGTCCATGGCCTGCAGAAGAAGTGAATACTAGGTTGTTGTTGAACTCATCTTTCACAAGATAGTGCATTGCTTCCTCTGCTCAGTCATCAGTGAATCCATCTCAGTGGAAATAATGATATTGTAGAGCTCTTAGACCAGGGGTAGGCAACCTATGGCGCGTGTGCCGAAGATGGCACGCGAGCTGATTTTCAGTGGTACTCACACTGCCCGGGTCCTGGCCACCAGTCGGGGGGCTCTGCATTTTAATTTAATTTTAAATGAAGCTTCTTAAGCATTTTAAAAGCCTTATTTACTTGACATACAACAATAGTTTAGTTATATATTATAGACTTAGAGAAACAGACCTTGTAAAAACATTAAAAGGTATTACTGGTACGCAAAACCTTAAATTAGAGTGAATAAATGAAGACTCGGCACACCACTTCTGAAAGGTTGCCAACCCCCGTCTTAGACTATAACAGAAAAAGTTATGTTTCACAAGGGGTGACATTTAGCATGAGAGAGACCTTATAGTGAAGTATTTACATTTTAAACTTTAAGAAGTTGTAACTTCAGAACTCTTGCTTGCTGAGGAATTTTAACTTGCTACCTCTGTAGAAACATTTAAATAATTCATTTCTTCCTCCCCTCCTCTCTTATTACACACACACACACACACGCTTCCCCTATAACTATTAGTTTCTTGTTTTAATTCCCTTGCCTCAATTCCCAGAAGCTTTTACTACCTGCTAGAAAAAGCTAAGTTAGCCAGCTGAGAGCTTGTTCATTTAGCAACACTATAATGCTCTTCTACAGCCTGAAAAAACCCAACAGCTCTACCTGTATTTACTCTGATCATCTGCATGACAAGCAGCTTTTTTGCAGGAACTACATCAGTTTCTGAGAGTCCTCTGAGGCAGCCCTTTTCCCAAAGGTAGCCAATTCAAATTACAAAGGGACACTATGCTTCCTCTTTCAGAAACTAGCATGTCCTCCAACACCTGCCTCTATTCCCTTTTCACTCATTGCAGATGATTGAAAAATTAATTGAACTTATTAAAAATACAACAGTTGTGCCCTGGGTCATGAATTATGTTATGCTGTATGGCAGGGGTAGGCAACCTATGGCACGTGTGCCAAAGACGGCACGCGAGCTGATTTTCAGTGGCACTCACACTGCCTGGGTCCTGGTCACTGGTCTGGGGGGCTCTGCATTTTAATTTAATTTTTAAAATGCAGCTTCTTAAACATTTTGAAAACCTTGTGTACTTTATATACAACAATAGTTTAGTTATATATTATAGACTTATAGAAAGAGACCTTCTAAAAACATTAAAATGTATTACTGGCATGCAAAACCTTAAATCAGAGTGAATAAATGAAGACTCGGCACACCACTCCTGAAAGATTGCCAACCCCTGCTGTATGGGGAAGATTACAGTATGCAGGAGCAGGTGAAAAAAGGTACTTTTTTGGAAAGTGATTGAAGGAGGCCTGGCAACCTGGCAAAAGGCTGCTGCACATGTTCATTGTGGGAGACACAGATACACAAGTAACACTCCATGGGCCAGCAAGGCTCAAACGTGTCACATAGAATTAATATTCAAACCATGTCACTCTCTGAGCTGCACAATTTAAGCAGAAAACCAGGCATGTGTTCCAACCTTTGGACCGGGGTAAAATTTTCAAAAGTGTCTAAGTAACGTAGATGACTAAGTCCCATTGCTGAAAATGACTTAGGACCCTAACTCTCACTGAAACTTAACTGAACAGTCACTTTCAAAAATAGGATTAAGATGCTTTTGAAAAATTTAACCCAGATCTTCGTTGGTATAAATTAGGGTGACCAGACAACAAGTGTGTAAAATCAGGAAAGGAGTTTGGGGGGTTAAAGGTGCTATATAAAACAAAGCCCCAAATATTGGGACTGTCCCTATAAAATCAGGACATCTGGTCACCTACTGTAAGTTGATTAGCTCCAGTGAAGTCAACAGAGCTACACTGATTTACACCTATGGAGGATCTGGCCCTATTACACAGTAACAACGCATTCCTTTTTAAGATGTCAGCACAGAATGTCCACGAGATAGAGGGTAACTGGAAGCCTGAGTAAACAGGAGGATATGTAATAAAGTGACAAAGAGTCCTGTGGCACCTTATAGACTAACGGATGTATTGGAGCATAAGCTTTCATGGGTGAATATCCATTTAGTCAGATGCATGTAATGGAAATTTCCCGAGGCAGGTATAAATATGCAGGCCAGAATCAGTCTGGAGATAACAAGGTTAGTTTAATCGGGGAGGATGAGGCCCTCTTCTATCAGTTGAGGTGTGAACACCAAGGGAGGAGAAACTGCTTTTGTAGTTGGATAGCCATTCACAATCTTTGTTTAATCCTGAGCTGATGGTGTCAAATTTGCAAATAAACTGAAGCTCAGCAGTTTCTCTTTGAAGTCTACTCCTGAAGTTTTTTTGCTGTAGGATGGCTACCTTAAAATCTGCTATTGTGTGGCTAGGAAGATTGAAGTGTTCTCCTACAGGTTTTTGTGTATTGCCATTCCTAATATCTGACCTGTGTCCATTTATCCTTTTATGTAGAGACTGTCCAGTTTGGCCAATGTACCTAGCAGAGGGGCATTGCTGGCACATGATGGCGTATATAACATTGGTGGACGTGCAGGTGAATGAATCGGTGATGTTGTAGCTGATCTGATTAGGTCCTGTGATGGTGTTGCTGGTGTAGATATGTGGATAGAGTTGTCATCGAGGTTTGTTGCATGGATTGGTTCCTGAGTTAGAGTTGCTATGGTGTGGTGTGTGGTTGCTGGTGAGAATATGCTTAAAGTTGGTGGGTTGTCTGTAGGCGAGGACTGGCCTGCCTCCTAAGGTCTGTGAAAGTGAGGGATCATTGTCCAGGATGGGTTGTAGATCAATGATGATGCATTGGAGAGGTTTAAGCTGAGGACTGTAGGTGATGGCCAGTGGAGTTCTGTTGGTTTCTTTCTTGGGCTTGTCTTGCAGCAGGAGGCTTCTGGGTACACGTCTGGCTTTGTTGATTTGTTTCCTTATTAGTATTTTATTACTTATTATATAAAGTGATCACTCTTCTAGACTGTCTTTTGGGTCAGGACCTGACATACCAAGGGAAAGAACATGCACAAATATCTAAAAAGCCTCCCCACTAAAACGGAGTATATCTGTTCATTATATCTGGACACTGTAACTGCTTCCAAATCATATTGCACCAAACCTGCCAACTGATTTTTAATAAATAATTTTTCTAACACGTTTACTTTGCTTCTAAAACTCAACAGGGCTGGCAAAAGTATTAATCTAAACACTATTGGTAAAGAAGTTTACCAGTGTCATATGGTTGGCGAGAGATACTTTCAGAAGTGTCTTTAAAATAATATCTGCACAAGGGTATGCAGTAAGAGCTTGATTCAAAGCACTTTGAAGTCCATGGCAAGACTCCCACAGACTTCAGTGGGCTTTGAATCAGATCCTAAATATAGGCCAGTTCCCAGGAGGGACCAAGAGGCTAAGTGCGCTATTGGACTTTATGCAGCAATATTAAAAGAACATTCATCTACTGAGATAGGATAAGCTAGTGACAGAATAACTAAAATCACATTGCTATTTTATTGCTCCTTCTAACTGGAATCTCATTGGAGTAGCAAGTAGCTTGCGTTGATGGGGAAAAAGAGATAGTTACGTCACACAAATGTGTTACTCCTTGAACCACTCCATGTAATAGGCTCTGTCATAAATAAACAGATCAGGGTTAAGGTCTCTTTTACCTGGAAAGGGTTAACAAGCTCAGTAACCTGAGAAACACCTGACCAGAGGACCAATCAAGGGACAGGATAATTTCAAATCTCGGTGGAGGGAAGCCTTTGTCTGTGTTCCTTGTTGGCTCTGCGTTCTCTTTTTGGATCTAAGAGAGGCCAGACATGTCTTCAAGTTCTCCTGGAGTAGTTCCTACTATCCATAGTGAGTATTAATTAGAAAGGCGGATTAGTCTTATAATTTGATTTCTACATTTGCAATTGTGTGTTTGCTATAGAATTTCTTTAATTCTGTACTGTTATTGCTTTTACTGAGAAAGAAAGGAGGGGGGATTCTCTCCAGAGATTGATAAGTTTAGACTCTGTGTATTGTTCCATCTGGGTATTACAGAGACAGTTACTTTCTTTTTATTCTTTAATAAATCTTTTCTGTTAAGGACTTGGTTAATCTTTCCTTGGGTGAATTCTCAGGGAAAGGGAAGGGGGGAGGAGGAAAGCATCCCTCTGTAGTTGGATCCCGGTATCTCTCCTAGGAAAAGGGAGGGGGGAGGAAGCAGGGGGGAATGGTTTATTTCTCCTAGGTGTAAGAACTCCATGGATTTGGGGCTCTTGGGATCCCCAAGGATTTTGGGGAAGGACTGTGTCCCAATACACTTACATTATTGGGTGGTGGCAGCTTTTACCAGATCTAAACTAGGATTTTAGTTTAGAGGAGTCCATGCAGGTCCCCATTTTGGAACCCAACAGCTCTAAGTGGGGGTGAGACCTATGACAGGCTCAAATTTCTCTTTGCTACACCATTTAAAAAAAATTGCTAATTTTTTTGTGCTGATGATGAATGATACCAATTTACTCAGGACTGATTCTACTGGCTAGACAGTCAGGCACATGGAAGACAGCCTCTGAAAGTTTTTCCTATAGCTATTGTGCCAAACTGCAAGGTGACTATGCCATATAGATGAATGTCTACTGTGGACAAGTAGCAAAACTAATTTTACCTTGTGACCAAAGTCAAATTTGAATGTAAGCTGGTACACGAACTTACTAAACTAGTAAGCCACTGTGAGGCTCTCAATATACTTTCTGCTCCAGTTTCCTCAAAAGAGCTAAATTTAATCACATCACTGAGGTCTTTTAAATCCCAGAGAGTTGCATTTGCAAATCTATAACTGCTGTAAGGTTTTTTGATGCTTACGTTATACCTTCAGACCTTTCTCCAGACATTTCCTTCATATATTTTTAGATAACATTCACTATTACAAAATCTTTGAATAAATATTCACTGTGAAAAGTGAAGGGGAGAAGTATCCAGTAGCAGAAAAAATAAAACCAAACCATCTAGCATATAGTCCTTTCTAAGTAAGAATTATATTATTGTCAGCCTTATCTATCTCCTCCCCTTCCCGTCTTTGGCCCTCACTTACCACGTAACAGTTACATTGAGATTGTCCTCTGTTCAGGGCAGGTGTTATGTCTTAGATGGCTTGAACACATTTCTGGGGGCTCAAAAATACATAATTGTAGTAATATGCAAGCGCTTGTTTATTTCCTTAAGAACGATCTAATATAACTCAATTCTAGTGACATTTAAGTGCAGCACTTATGACACCAATGGAGCCTACTAGCTTCACAGATGCAGCTGCATGCAGGTTTGCCCAGGGCCGGCCCACAACATTTTGCCACCTGAGGCAGGGAGCTCATATGATGCCCCCATACCCCCTCGCCTGGGCCAAAACTTTGAAAGGTCTCAAGTCTGCCTTCTTCCTGTCCTACTCCTCTCATGGTACTGCTCTGCTACCTACGCCAATAAAGGAGAACTAACAACTTAAAATGTTCACTAGGTTCTGTTGTTGTTACAAAACGCACCATTAAAGTCATTTGTTCCATATGGCTGATGTCAGGAGTGCAGTCCAGAATAACAGAGTGATATCTTGCTGACTTCAGATCTGCCACAGTCTTCTGTTTGACTTTTGTTGCCAGTAACTGTATGATCTCATTTGGAATAGTTTTTCCAAGGTAGTGGGTGTGTGTACATTTCTTCGGCGGTGACTCTTCTTAGATGCTCCTGGAGTACAGCATCAAACTCAGCCATCAGCTCCACAATTTTAAGGAAGTTTCCATTGTTTGGCACATACAGCTGCTCTGAAGTGCCACACAGTACTAGGTTTTGGGTAGCAAGCATTCTCACAATGGCGATGAGCCTTTTCAGAACATTTTGCCAGTAAAGAGACTCTGATGCAATTTTCTCTTGATGCTGATCATCTATGGTGGCCTTTAACCTTAGTCTCATCACAAGCTCTTTCCACCTATGGAATGCTCTCTGGTGATTTGCTGCCTTCTCATGGCATGCCAGATTTATAGTCAGATTTTTTCAATCCTTTGTTCCTGTAGAACCCAGTGTGGCTGGAACATTAGACTGGAAGAGTTTGCAACAAAAACAGTATGTAGCATTCTGGGTTTTTGAGTACATAAACCATGGCCTCTCCACTTTGTCACCATTGGGGATTTCATGCCAGAAATGTGTTGGATGGAAACTTCCATTTTCATTGTCTTTGGGGAACATGAAGTTTTTCACTTGCTGTGGCCCATGCAGTACAAGGAAGTCCCTCAGGCTACTGCTCAAGTGGGTCCACAGTCCTGGATCATCTAGACTTAAGGAACTAAACTCAGCAGCAGCTGTTTCTTGTGCCTCCACCACACTCTTTTCTGATCTACACTTTTCTTCAGGACTGTGCATGGTTACATCCATTTGAGATGCAGATATGGATCCGGCCGTAGCTGCCAGGTCACCTGCACTTTGACTAACTGGAAGATCAGGCACCTACTCACCACTCACATCCTCACTGGAGCCAGAAGGCTCACCGTGAACATTTGTGTCTATGTATCTCAGGAGAGCTCCTTCCTGCTTAGATAGAAAAGCTTCCTGCTGCCCCAGAGGGGCATTTTCTTCTTTCACTCATGACTGCTGTTCTGTGCCAGCTATAGTGGCTCTCAACACTCAGTTGAAGGGGACAAATAAGCAGGCTGGTAGCAGGGCCTGAGTGAGGGAAGATATCAGCATCTTAAGGACCTAACTGGCTCCTACTACTTCAGTTGACTGCCTGTTCTCCTCAAGTGGGTTCAGGGAAGCAGTGGGAAACAGGAAGCTCCCCGAGAAGCTGATGTTAATCAGTCCAGGCTCCTGGGGGTACTAGAGGGGTACATAAGAGTCACTTCCTCCTTTCTCTCTCTGAAGCTCTTGCTACTTTCTGTTATTCCCTCTCATCTTTTCTTCTGCCTTCCTGTTGTCTCTTGTGCCCTCCTTCCTCCAGCACAGCATTCCACCATCTCTGTACATCTAGAGCAGAGAGAATACATATGCACCAACAGCAGACACAATTTTCTACACTCTGGGTCCTAGTGGCGCCCCCCGCCCCAGTCTGGCACCTGAGGCGGCCACCTCAGTTCGCCTCATGGCAAGGCCAGCCCAGGGTTTGCCTCTTATTTAAATTTCCTACCCTGTGTTAAGTTTAGGTCACATTTTTTAACAAGTGTTTTTCAGTTGGGTGGGGAACAGAAAATGTACATTGTTTGCAAAAAACAACAACATGTATTACTATATTTGCTTAAAAACAGAACAAATTCTCTTCCTCACATCCATCCCTGCCTATTAGAATTATAGAAGATTAGAGTTGGAGGAGACCTCAGGAGGTCATCTAGTCCAACCCCCTGTTCAAGGCAGCACCAATCCCAACTAAATCATCCCAGCCAGGGCTTTGTCAAGCCTGACCTTAAAAACCTCCAAGAAAGGATATTCCACCACCTCCCTAGGTAATTCATTATCGTGCTTCACCACCCTCCTAGTGAACAAGTTTTTCCTAATATCCAACCTCGACCTCCCACACTGCAACTTGAGACCATTGCACCTTGTTTTGTCATCTGCCACCACTGAGAATAGCCAAGCTCCATCCTCTTTGGAACCCCACTTCAGGTAGTTGAAAGCTGCTATCAAATCCCCCCTCACTCTTCTTTTCTGCAGACTAAAGAAGTCCAGTTCAAAATAAGTCCATATCAAAAGCTTTGCTAAAGTCAAGGTATATCACGTCCAATGCTTTCCCCATATCCACAGAGCCAGTTATCTCATCATAGAAGGCAATCAGGTTGGTCAGGTATGACTTGCCCTTGATGAATCCATATTGACTGTTCCTGGTCACCTTCCTTTCTGCCAAGTGCTTCAACATGGATTCCTTGAGGACCTGCTCCATGATTTTTCCAGGGACTGAGGTCGGGCTGACTGATCTGTAGGTCCCCAGATTCTCCTTCTTCATTTTTTTAAAGATGGGCACTATATTTGCCTTTTTCCAATCGTCTGGGACCTCCCGATCATCACGAGTTTTCAAAGATAATGGCCAATGGTTCTGCAATCACATCAGCCAACTCCCTCAGCATCCTCAGATGCATTGTGTCCGCCCCCATGAACTTTTGCATGTCCAGCTTTTCTAAATAGTCCTTAACCTGGTCTTTCACCACTGAGGCCTGCTCACCTCCTCCCCATGCTGTGCAGCCCAGTGCAGCAATCTGGGAGCTGACCTTGTCTGTGAAGACAGAGGCTAAAAAAGCACTGAGTACTTCAGCTTTTTCCACATCATCTGTCATGAGGTTGCTTCCCCCATTCAGTAAGGGTCCCACACTTTCCCTGAGCTTCTTCTTGTTGCTAACATACCTGTAGAAACCCTTCTTGTTACCCTTCACATCCCTTTCTAGCTGCAACTCCAATTGTGCATTGACCTTCCTGGTTATACCCCTGCATGATTGAGCAATATTTTTATACTCCTCCCTAGTCATCTGTCCAAGTTTCCATTTCTTGTAAGCTTCCTTTTTGTGTTTAAGCTCACTAAAGATTTCTCTGTTAAGCCAAGCTGGTTGCCTGCCATATTTGCTATTCTTTCTTTACATTGGGATGGTTTGTTCCTGCGACCTCAATAAGGCTTCTTTAAAATACAGCCAGCTTTCCTAGACTCCTTTCTCCCCTCATATTAGCCTCCCAGGGGCTAGATAGAGGATTATATAGGGGCTAAATCTAATGATGAATGATGATATATAGGATTTTTGACACCCAAATTTAATATAACCCAACCAGCAGCACTATTTTTAGTGTCAGAGGCAAAACATGAAACCAGTGCCATTTGGCTCTGCTTACACCAGAACTGAGAATCTGCTAAGGTTCCAAATAACCATTACTCCATATACAAATAAAGACATAAACAGTAATATCATCTGACCTATGGTAATGTTGGTGTTCCTTTCTTAACCCACTGAAGTATATTTAATACATTATTTTTAATAAAGTATATTTACCTTTCAAGGGTGACAAGTCACAAATGCATGACCTAAATCATTCCACATGTAATGGAGTGTTAAGTGTAAATTAAATATGTTTATTTTATTTCACCTGTGGCTTCCCCCCCCATTAACAAACAGTGGGTTTTTTAAGTTTATGGGTGTCACACTATTAGAATGAGACGTTAAGTCTACATGAGGCTTCTGTATATTTTGTTACTGATTGTACATTGCAAAGTGTGATTAATTGAGGCAAAGGAATATATGCATTAGATATTGGAAGTCCACTGACCAGGAACAGTAACTACCTACATCACTGGAGGATTCTGCAGAAATGAAGGAATTTTAGGCTATATATTTGCAACATTACAGGTAAACAGAATAAACTGTACATCTGCCAAATGGAACCTTATTACACAGATACAGATTCTCTCAGGTTAGCTGGTGAAAGGTCAAGACTTTGTAACCTGAAAGGGTGGTTGACATGGCATATCCAATTTTCTCAGTCACTGCACTGCAAACTTTTAAGATTCTTGACATCTATAATTTTAATGGTTTGTAGCATTTAATATGTTCTCCCTAACTTTTATTGCCTCCAAGATATTCAGCTCTCAAAGTCTGCTGGCTTTAATTTGCTGAGTTTTAAAATCTAAGAGAGTTTTCTCAAGGTAACAAGATGAAAGCACAAAGAGCAATATGAGTAGTGTCTTGAAGCCTGAAACACTGACTGCTTGAAGGATCTTTCTGTACATCTTTGTAAACTACACATTGTGCCTTGTATGACTTCAAAGCACATTTTACTATCATAAACCTGTTGGCTAAATTAGCTACCCAATATTAACTAAGTTTTGAGCTGATTCTTCAATTAAACTGATAAAATCTTTCATCCTCTGAGTCCATTTTCATGACTGACTGATAAACGAAATGTCAGCTTTCCAATGAAGGCTCCATAATGAGGAATTGTATCAACAATGTATTTCACAGCAGGTCTGAGGCAGATTAGTAAATAAAGATACCCATGTTACTCTAACCATTTGTGGTAAAATACATACACAAAGGAGAGTTGCCAACTAAACTACAAATGAGGCATAAGGAAGATAATTCCCAAATGATGTCATCTTCTAATGAACAGGTTTGTAACACATATGCTAAAGGAGTATTTCTATACCTTGTAACAGTATTTTATCCTCAGGTTTTTCTCCTGAGATCTTCATTGGGATCTTCCTAGGATCAGTGCTAGGATGGTGTTGTTCAGTATATTGCCTAGTAACCTGGAAGAGGAAATGTGAGGTGGCAACATTTGACAAATATGCTAAATTATGGAGCTTAGTGAAGACTAGGGGAAATTATGAAGAATTGCAGAAGGATCTAACAAAGCTGGGTTGTGTCTAACAAAACAATAACAACACAATGGCAGATGAAACTCAAAGAAATCAAGGGCAAAGTAATGCAGATTAGATGGAATAATTAAAATAGCATTAGTTATAGTTTCAAGGAAAAATAACTAGGTGTCACTGGATAGCAGAGTGAATATATCTGCTCATAAAACAACAGCAGTTAAAAAGAGGTAAGCCTTATCAATAATCTTTAAGATACTAAATCTTCACAATGTAATTAAGCGGGGCATCTTTATACAGCATCATACACTGACTGAAATAGATCAGTACTAAGGAACTGAGCTTCTTTGATCTCTAGTAGAGGTTACCTAGATAACAAAATCAGATTACAATATGGTGTGATCCACAGTTATTGAATATCCTGGGTTAAAGCCCTCACCAACTGGATAGAAATCAATATTTTACTTCCCTAGTTACATTCATTTTCTCTCAACCTCCACTTTTTGTGTGTGCATGCACACAAGTATATAAGTTTAAGAGTGAGGATGATGTTGAGTGTGTATACACACACACACACACACACACATAGTATTCACCTATTCTGATCTTAAGTTTGTAAAGTGATATTTGATGGTGAGGGAAAGTTCAAATGAAGTTGTACCTGTAAAAACATCTAACTAAAAAAATCTATGAAGCACTTATAGCACAGATTAGTTATTTACATGAAACATGGCATTCTGCTACCACTTCAAGGGTTATTAGGAATGGTCAACATTATTGTGTCTAATTTCAACCCCATTGCAACATAGTGCCTTTGAAATAGATCAGCACAACAAGATGTATGTCCTACTTTGAGGCTTTTGAGGAAGAAACAAAAAGAAAAAATGTAGGGTGACAAATGGAGTAGAAGGGGGGGGATCAACACTGAAAAAGGGGAGCAGAAATGGAGACAAACATTTTAAGGATAAATGGTGCACTCACTTTACATACTGTCTATTGGGCACCTGCTTCTACCAGAGTTGGACTTTCTCTACCCTTGATTAAAGCAAAGACTTCCCCTTTAGCTAGGGAAATATTTTCTTTGGTTATATCATTCTTGTTAAAAGCAAAAAACATGGGTATAAATGACAGGAAAATACAATTTGGAAACTAGATCTAGTTTGGTGAATTCAAAGTATAATTGTTAAACTTTGATCTCCATGACAGTCTATCATCCCTATTATAAATATGTATGCTTCAAAGTAGACCACTTTACAGCAGATGGGATTCTAAGGTTATTTACAGATGGTATCAAACTGAATGACACAGACCTGCACAATATAGCTCCATCCTCCATTAGCAGCTCAAATGTTAGGTACTAAATTAATTGTTTTTCAGTGACTCTAGGAGCTAAATAAAGTGGCTACCTTTGAGTTTGATTCTAGTCTATGACAAAATAGAAAAAGCTAAGAGGATCAAAAATATACACATACACATAAGTGTCAAACTTCAATATGCTCTCATACAAATGAACACACCAGTTCCAGGCCTGTGGATTAATAACTTTAACACTCCCAACAAAGGCAATGAAACAGAACCATTACATCCAGTTATCTGTAATAATTTATCACACACTTTTGTTTTCCAGTATTTTTCCATATAAGACCAGATCCTAAATTTGGGACAGTGGTGGGTGATATTTATTCACATTTTGGGGGAGAAATGGGGTGGGTTGTATATATTTGTCACCGCTCTTCTTTATTTCTCCAAAACAGAGAATGCTCATCTGGGAAATCTCTCATGTGTTTCAGTGACAAAAGGTTCCTTAGGCAAGTTGTCTGTGGCTATATACAGATTTATCAAACCTGCATACAACCCTCTTATATGGATCTGTAACATGGATCTTGCTTAAACAAGACATCAGGGGGCTGAAGGCATTTCATATGCATTGCCAGTGGCAACTATTGCATATAACATGGTTTGACTGTATCAGTAATAGAGATGTATCATTGAGAACTGGCCTCAAGAGGATTGATTCATCATTGAACACCACCAGCTGGCCTTTTTCGGTCACATTGCCCACCTCGGAGACAAAGTCCCTGCACATCAAATTCAGAAGATCAGACTTGAGGTCAGGAGGGGACACTGCCCAGTTATGGAGTGGTGATGGTCACACGATCACTCGTGATTAACCACCAGATCAGTAATAACCCTGTGGAGCTCTTAGACATCTGGAATAAAGCCATACGGTGTGGTCAGAGACACTCACTGCTACGGACCCCCACTGTCTAAGTGTGGTTTTGTTCTTGTATTGAACATCATAGGCTTTAGCAGATAACTAAAACCCCTATTAGCATCTACTGGAAGGCAACTAGAGATTAACATCAATGAGAGGTCTAAAGTTACACGTCAGAGGCAATGATTCTGCAAGTTGCTGACTGCCCTCAAATTCCATTGACTATCCTGAATGTTGAGAGCACGCAGAAGCACAGAGGATCAAACTCATAGTGACTCAATATCTTGAATAAGCAAATAAATTCTCCTTGAAGAGACTCTCAAACCATGCTGTGCTATGTATTTTTCCAACTATAAAAAAATAACATATTAAAATACTAAATACTGACATGATTGATATGTATTAATTGGACAATCATTCCATTCTGTTCTTTAACAATATTTCAAAATTTCAATGCATAATTTAAATATTCCCTCTAATGTATAGTATGCTTCATAGTTCTTTGCTTGTATTTTAGTTATGTCCCAGAACATCAGGAAGAGATAAAAACATGAGCCATCATAGGGGAAACCACGGTCATTCTCATCTTGATACAAAAGTAAAGAAATGCACATTTCCCATCATTGCCCATAGTGCAAATCCCAATGCACTGAGATGGACAATGAAGCCCTAGAAACTAGGTACAGAGAATCCTAGGACTCCAAAATCCACCTCCTGCAAAATGGGGACAACCCAAATAAACTTGATTTTAACCTCCCCAAAGGTAAATCACTTAAGCTGCTAGGCGCACAGCAACTCCAGACAGATGAGGTAAAATGCAAGTGGAGGGTACTCAACACCTTTCAGAAAGTGCTCAGGGTCTTGTAGGCTTGACTTCTTAATTAGGATTAAATTAAGTTTCTGTCTGAGGTCTGCACTACAGGATTTGACCAATATACATTTATATTTGTTTCCATTGCATAACGGTTTCATCTGCAATACTAATCACAAAACCAATGAGGATCTGTCTACATACAATACTGTACAATGCAAATATTTGACTAATCAGCTCATCAAGCAAGGTCATTTCACTGCCACGCTACCAAAATTCAGGCGTAAAACAAGTTAAAATCTCATCCAGAAATGTTGCACTATTCAAATGCACCTTGGAAGTGAAGTGCATTGACAGATGGAATTAATACAGTTTCAATGTATCACTCAAATGGAAATGTGCAATAATGGCATATTTTAAAAAGAAATAAGTAGGAATTCTATAAAAAAAGTTTATCCCCAACCCACCCCCCACCCACTCCCTGCAATGTTTTCTTTAACAAGTTCTGATTAAAACTGTTTTAAATGACAATAGCAGTTACCAAAGGGGGCACAGGAAGGTGATAATTGACCTTGTCAGCTCAACTTATCCTCTTTTCCTCTGAACATTTAACTCTTGTCTACACTGCCTCTTATACCACTGAAACTTTCTTCACTCAGGGGTGTGAAAAAACACACCCCTGGGCGATGCAAGTTTCAGCGCTGTAAAGTGGCAGTGTAGATAGTGCAACAGCGCTGGGAGAAGCTCTCTCCCAGCCCTGGAGCTGTGACGACACAGCCACGCTAAAGTGCTGCCATAGATGCTGCTGTAGATGCAGTCAATTGCCTGGTGGTAATGCTGCTTCAAGGGTTTTATTGGTTAGTTCCTTTGGAACAAAATACATGTATGAGTCTAATTTAGGAGAGTTTTGTCTGACGTCCCAATGCTTTTAAGTATGATTTTAGCTGCCTTAAATGTTCACTCCGCTTGCTTTTTTTACTTCTACATTAAGCATTAAAAATAACGTAAATTCAATCCACTTATTTAATTTAAAATGATCAACTACACTTTAATCATATTGATTACATTTTCGTAACACCAGAATAGCATTTATTATTACATATGCTAAAAATACACAGAAAAGGTAGATGTGGAGATTTAAAGAGGTTTTACTTCTCATACTGAATATGAATTAGGCAACATTTCCTCTACACTTGTGTTTATATCCTGAGGATTTGTGGGGGGATGCAAGCAAGGCAATGTTTTATGTTTATTAAACTCTATCTGTATGTACTTTTCTGTACAAAGAAAACTAAGAGGTACCTACTCAAGAATATTAGCACCTATGAGTCCATCCAGTTAGATGCCAAGAACCCTCAACTGTCAGTAAGGTCAATAGACCAAATCCTAGATTGTAAGATCTTTAGGGCAGGGACTATCTCTTAATTGTACAATGCCTAGTACAATGAGCCCCAGACTGAGACCCATACAAATAAAAATTGTTGAGTTCCTTTGATTTCCAGTGAAATCTGTGGGATTTACAGGTGCTCAGCACCTCACTATATTTGATCCCAGATACTCTAGGATCAAACTCTAAATCAGAGACAGATTACAGAACAGGGTGAAGGTCTGATCTTTGAGTCAGTGGTGCTTTCTTCTTCTTTTCTTCTCCTTATTTAAATATATATTTAGTTGACCTTTATTAAAAGTGTTTCTGGAAGCTTTATAGGGACCAATAGAAACTATCTGGCTCCTGAATGAATAGAATAATTGATTGGACCAGCAATTGAATTAAGTGGAAGGCACTATATTTGAATTATTATCCTGGCATATATAATGTGTGTCAGAACAAGATTCCATTTTCAGCCCAACTCAAGTCAAAGGGAGAAAAGACACAGAATTCAGCGAGAAATTAATTCAGAGCAGACAGGAGGGAATCCTTTACAAAGCATGCCGAAAATCATCAATGTGTGGAATTGCCAACCAGCTCAATGCTGCGCACATTTAGTCTCAATTAGATGGCATTATGAAAGGAATGAGTTTTGATTGGCTTTGTATTCTGCTCCAAGTCCCAAAACATACCATATACTGTGCTTATTCCAGCATAGGAAATAGGATTTGATTCTACAATAATTGCTGCCTAATTCTCCTCCAGGGCAGAAGCACATTATGCTTCTTAGTGAAGAGAAAATTGCTACTGTTAAGTAGTTGCTGTCTCACAACTTGTTCTTAAATATATTTCCTTTCCAGGATGAGCTGAGGAAAGAAGCTTTTAGAGACATGGAGTCAATTTATGAAATGTGTTGAGCCCTGGAAACTCCTAATAACAGCAGAGGGAGATGTCAGAGCTCAGCACACAGTTTGGCCCTTCACCGTCCACCGTCCATTCAGTTCAATGGTCCCTCCAAAAATGAAACCAGATGCCAGCCCAGCACCATTTTCTTTCATTACAAAGCATGTCAGAGGCAAACTACAGCAAAACATAATTTGTCTTTTTTATTTTTTTAATGTTCACTGTTTTGTGCATTTGTTTCTTTTATTTGGCTCTTTTGGACTACACTTTGTTGTCAAAAAGTCACTGAGTAAATGACAGATCTCTGCTTGGGACACCATTTTTACCCGAAATCTACCCCAAACTTCCAATTATACCACTTATGAAAGATTTATGTACAAACTCTTACCAGATACATTCTATCCCCAAGGTAAAATAAACTCCACTCTCATGTTTTATGCTGTTTTTGTGTAGTTATTTAAAGTTCCAAAGCTCCCATCTCAGCATCTGACAATAATAGCCTCTGTGACTTTGGATAAGCCAATTAACTTTTCTACCTCAGTTTCCTATCTGTAAAATGAAGTAACACTCACCGACTTCAAAAGGGTATAGGGATTAGAAGCTACTAGTTTTTCATTAGAGCTTTTTAAAATGAGGTGGGGGGGGTTAAAAGAAAGTTTCCATAAAAATTCTGGGTATTTTTTTTGTTTTGTTTTTGTTTTTCAGGGGAAAAAATCCTTTTTGTCTTTTCCCCCTCTTCAAACACTACTGCCTCCCACTACCTGGCCAACCCTTGCTCTTTTCTTTCCTCTATACTCCCCATTGTTTTCCTTTCTTCATTTTGTCACTGGAAAAAAGGGAGAGGGGAGAAAGGAAAAAATTGCAGGGGCAGGGGAATTAACATTTTTTTCTCATCAAAACATTGGACATTTTCTACACACATGAAAAATGGTGTTTAGAAAAATGCAGGCCATTTTTTGTGAAACAACATTCAAATAGGAAAAAAAAATGTGCCCAGCTTTATTAGTTAGTTTAAGTCAGTCACCAAGATTTTCAAAAGTGACTAGTGATTTTAGTGCCTCAGTATTTGGGTGCCTAACTTGAGACACCTTAAAGGGGACTGATTTCCACCCCGCAGGTGCTCAGTACTCTCTGAATATCAGGACCCTGGAAGGCATTTCAAGTTGAGCATCCAAAAATCAAGGAGCCCCAAAACACTAGTCACTTGAAAATCTTAGTACTTTCATATACCACTCCTCATCTTCTACCTTTCTATACATTATTTCATCTATCAGGCACTCTGCAGCTGACCCTAGGGCCTGGACACACATTCTCTTGCAGATGACCTGAGTGTCACAAATGCAGCCACACAAAGTTTAGTCTGTTGAGCAATCTCTTAATCCTGCACCCTTTATGCATAAACTGCTCCTGTGGCCAAGTTTAATAGCAACCACTACAGGACCAGGGAGGGAAAGTAGATTTCAAGAAGCTGCTCATTAGCTTATCCACAGCATCCTCAGTGAGCAGCTGAAACAGATTCAAGATCACAAAGCTTTTCCTGCCCATACTGAACCTGTCCTTACCATAACCTCCTTGAATTAATTCAACTGGCCTGCTCCTCTTCATTGCAAAACACAGGTTTAGAATGTGGTAAGGCAATACCACCCCCTAGCAGGGACGCTGTGTAAGTAATACTAAGAGAAAGATATTGAGATTTTGGAGACAACATTCCATCGCACTACAATTTATGTGTAAGAGTAAGACTTGGTCCTTTTCATCATTCTTTTCAATACTGCTATTTTCTCTGAACTGTTTCATGACTATGCAATGCTAGGAAGAGACAGAGGAAAACAGACAAAGAACTTGAGCAAAATGCAGAGGTTTTTTTTCTCTCACAGGTTATGAAATACAAAGAAAATATATAGTGAATTATGGATGTCTATTTGCATTTATATGATTTTTTTCTTGTGCTGTATTTCAAAGTACTTTACAGATAATGCATTACAGTATCTGTACATGTGCTGCCCAATTGAAGAATGAATTCAGATTATGATTAAATTAATGGCACTGGCCTTTGCAAAGTCAGAAAGTTGTTGATGTTGAGGATTTTTTGGCAGGGATGGAAGGCGTTATTTGCTAGTCTCAAAATTAAAATATTTGTCCTTCATATTTCAGAGAATCAATCCTTGCCTAATAGCCCTTTCAAATGGTAGTCCTCCACCACACTTGCTGTTGTCATCTGCTAGCTTTCCAGTCCCATACCACCATATTCACCCCAACCCATGCAATGTTCCAGGTTGAGGGAGAATAGTTTGAATTAGAGAGAACAGAGTGGACCCAATAATAGAAGAGCTACTGGAGATACAAAAAGGGAGAGGTAGGTCTCAGAAAGGATTGGGAGTTGTGGCCAGAGAAGCGAGGGACAAGGAGGTACAAAGGAAAAAGAGGAAGGACAGAAGCAAGATGAGGTAGGAATGAGTAACAAAGGAAGAGGAAGAGGAGGGGAATTGTCTTCCCTTATGCTGTGCATTAGCCTTCGCTGAGTAGTCTTGTAATGTTATTGCTGCTGTCCCTCTTTCTGCTCCCTACTGTGATTATCTCCTTCTGTCATGGAATTAGTCTGTCTTAAACATTTCAAGAGGCACCTAACAGGCAGAATCATAGAATCACAGAAATGTAAGGCTGTAAAGGGCCAGGAGAGGTCATTAGTCCAGCAACCTGCACTGAGGCAGGACCAAGTATAACTAGGCCATTCCTGTCCAACCTGTTCTTAAAAACCCTTAATGATGGGGATTCCACAACCACCTTTGAAGTCTATTCCAGAGTTTAACTAACATTATCTGTAGAAAGTTTTTCCTAATATCTAACCTAAATCTCCCTGGCTACAGATTAAGCCTGTTACTTCTTGTCTTACCTTCAAGGGACATGGAGAACAATTGATCACCATTCTCTTTATAACAGCCCTTGATATATCTGAAGATTATCATCGGTTCCCCACTCAGTCTTCTTTTCTCAAAACTAAACATGCCTAATTTTTTGAACCTCTCCTCACAGTTCAGGGTTTCTAAACTTATCATTTTTGTTGCTCTCGTCTGGACTCTCTCTAGTTTGTTCACTAATTTCTTAAAGTGCGGTGCCCAGAACTGGATGAACTACTCCAGCTGAAGCCTCAACAGTGCTGGGTAGACGGGAACCATTACTTCCTATATCTTACATACTACACTCCTGTTAATACACACAAGAATTAAGCTAGACTTTTTCACAACTGCATCATATTGTTGGCTCATATTCATGATCCACTATAAACCCCAAAACCCTTTCAGCTATACTAACACCTACCCAGTTATTCCCCATTTTGTAACTGTGCATTTGATTCCCCCCACCCAGTACAGTACTTTGCACTTGTCCTTATCGAGTTTCATCTTGTTGATTTCAGACCAATTCTCCAATTTGTAGAGGTCATTTTGAATGCTAATCCTGTCATCCAAAGTGCTTGCAATCCCTCCCACCTTGGTGTCATCCACAAATTTTATAAGCCTACTCTCCACTCTATTATCCAAGTTATTAATGAAAATATTGAATAGTCCCAGACCCAGGACAGACCCCTGCAAAACCCCACTAGACATCATCTTCCACTGTTACAGTGAGCCATTGGTAAATATTCTTTGAGTAGGTTTTTTCAACCAATTGTTCTCCCACCTTACAGTAATTTCATCTAGACCATATTTGCCTAATTTACTTATGAGAATGTCATTTGTGCCAAAAGCTTTACTAAAATCAAGATATCTCATGTCTACTACTTCCCTCCATGCACGAGGCCAGGAACCCTCTCAAAAAAGGAAATTAGGTTGGGTTGGCATGACAAATCCATGTTGGCTATTAGTGATCACCCAACTATCCTCAAGGTGATTACAAATTCATTGTTTAATAATATGTTCCAGTGTCTTTCCAGGTCTATATAATTGCCCAGGTTTTGTTTGCTCCCCTTTTTACAGATAGGTACTATGTTTGCCTTTCTCCAGTCCTCTAGGCCGTACCCATCCCCATGAGTTCTCAAAGATAATCGCTGATGATTTCGAGATTGCTTCAGCTAGTTCCTAAACTGAATTTCATCAGGCCCAGATGAATATATCTAAATTAGTTAATATTCTCTAACCTGTTCTTTCCTGATTTTTGGCTTGTGTTCCTTCCCCTTGGCTGTAAATATTACTTGTGTTAAGTAACTGGTCACAATTTACCTTTTTAGTGAAGACTGAAGCAAAATAGATATTAAACATCTCAGCCTTCTTGATGTTGTCCATTATTAGCTCTACTTTCTAAAGGACCTACAGTTTCCTTCATCTTTCTTTTGATGGTAATATATTTATAGAACCTCTTTTTATTGCCTTTTATGTCCCTTGCTAGGTGTAACTCTTTTTGTAACTTTCTGATTTTGTCCCTGAATGCTTGCGCTACACTTTTGTACTCCTCTTTAGCAATTGTCCATATTTCCACTTTTTGTAGGATTCCTTTCTGAATTTCAGATCATTAAAGCACTCCTCATGAAGCTATATTGGCTTCTTGCTATTCTTCCTTCACATCGGGACAGTTTGCTATTGTGCCCTTAATATTGTCTAAACATGTGTGAATGCTGACAAAATAATAATGATTTTCATAAGAGGGTGGAGTTGTGAAGACTCATTGCTTTTTTGCTTACTGTGCTATAATTTATGAATACAAATTTCAGGATGCATAATACTGGTCAGATGTTAAATGTATCATGAGAACTGTTGGGGGTTTCGTGTGCATGCATGTGTGTGTGCAAGGAAATATTACCGTGATGCTGGTAAACCAGGTGTCAGCTCTTGCCAAGTCTGCAGGCATCAGCTGAGCAGTGACAAATTCATAGCTGGAAACCAGACCTGCTCACTTATATGTTAATAGTGGTCAAGATAGGTGTTAGATTTGTAAGAATGTGTTTAGTGTTTAGACTCTTGTGACGTTATCTGATTAAAATATGACCATGTAGATCATTGTTGCTACCATGGTTATATAATTGCAACAAATCTTGTACAAAATATGTCAAGTAAGGTGTCTATGGAAAGGTTGTGATTTGCTGAATAAGATTATGCTATCATTTTTGTATCTGAAGTTATAAGTTTTGGCTCTATACCTGTATTTCAAATGTATGCTTCTGGGTAGTACCCACAAGGTGTTTAGTCAGCACATTGTGAAGGAACTGTTCAAATAGAGTGGTCCATTAAAGAACACTTAATTCACAATGGAAGATGCCAATCTACACTTAATGGACTTTCCTGCTATGACTAAGTGAAAGCATGCATGAACATGTGACTTACCCGTGTGACTCCAAACACCATCCTGCTACCTGTAATTTTCCACAGTGAGAACAATGGGTTTCTCTTCACTTGAGAGAAGCTATAAAAGGCGCTGGAAACACTTCCATTTTGCCTATTTCCTGTTCAAACCTCTGGAGTATGAACAGGGCCACCCAAAGGATTCAGGGGGCCTGGGGTCTTCAGCAGTGGGGGCCCCCCGCTTCGGTGGTAATTCGGTGGTGGGGGGTCCTTCCATTCCGGGACCCGCTGCCAAAGTGCCCCGAAGACCCGCGGCAGGGGGCCCCCACCGCTGAATTGCCACCGAAGACCCGGAGCGGAAGCAGCTCTGGGGGGCCAGGCCCCGTGAGAGTTTTCCGGGGCCCCCGGAGCAAGTGAAGGACCCCACTCCAGGAGCCCCAAAAAACTCTAGTGGTAGCCCCTGCGGGGCCCGTGTCAAATTGCCCCACTTGACTCTCCCCTCTGGGCGGCCCTGAGTATGAACTTATACTAATAGGAGCATTCTAACCATTCTAATGAGGACCTTCCAATGACTTGGAAGCACCCAGAGACTTAACAAGCCAGCAGTTCATTCCGTCACTGCCACAAGCCTGATCCAAAAATGTTGCAATTATTGTATGTATTTGATTCCTTTAACCAATTTTAACGTTAACCTTTCTTTCTTTTTATAAATAAACCTTTAGATTTTAGATACTAAAAGATTAGAAAGAGTGTGATTATTGGGCAAAATCTGAGTTATATATTGACCTGGGTATGTGTCTGGTCCTTTGGGATCAGAAAAACCCTTTTGTTTGATTAAACTGGTTTTAAATAACCCCTCATCTTTAAATCTAGTGTCTGGGTGTTGAATCCATGACTGGAATGCCTAACAAGGCTGCTTTTTTGACTTCTTGTTAGCCAGTGTGGTGAAACAGAAGTTTACTTTTGTTGCTGGTTTGGTATATCTTATGGAAAAATAACCCACAGTTTTGGGGTGTGTCTGCCATATTTCTCAGCAGTTTGTCCTGAATTTGGTATTCTCAGTTGTGACCTCTGTTCCCTGTAAGCTGTGCACTTGAGCGGCCGCCCAAGAGAGATTCAAATGATGCCCAGCCGATTAGCAGAGTGCGCACAGCTGGCACTATGTGTTCAGGTGCCACTCCCCCAATGTTTCTCCCTTCTGCAGCAGCTCCCAGGATCCTCCTGATGGCTATGTAGAGCGGGGAGGTGGGAAGGTGGTGGATGCTGATTTCAGGGTGTCCCCCTTCCCCCATCCCTGTACCCCATTGCCGCAGAGCAGGGGAGAGGACACATCCTGGCTCAGAGCTGCTGCAGTGAACAGTAAGTGCCTTTCTAAAGACAGTGCACTGAGATTTCCCCAGCAGCCAGCTCACACAGTATCTCTCTATCGTGCGCACACTCCCGCCCCTGTACCCTCCTATCTCTGCAGAGCAGGGGAGGGTAAACAACAGGGCTCAGGAGAGCTTTCAGTTAGTGTCTTCAAGAGACAGCACATGGCAGCTCTCAAACGTTCCCAGCAGCGTGCACACACACAGTCTCTGTGTCACACAGTCTCTATATCTCACACACACACGTACGTGTCACACGGTGACTCTCTCTCTCTCTCTCTCTCTCACTCACACACACACACACAGTCTCTTTCATACTCACCTCCCAACGATACTTGTATTATTGTTGTTGTTACTTCTTGGTACTGCAATGCACATATATTCTCTGTAATTTTATTCTTTCAAAGTGTATTATTTTAGTGTTTTTACTGGTCTATGCATTTCAGAATTTTTATTTCTTAAATTTAATTCTTTGAGTAGAGAATTCTAAAATGCCCAACCTATCCTGGCTGGAGTAATTATCCCTATGGTAACTTTTAAAAATATATATATTATATCTAGGTTTTTTGCTTCTACTGATGGCACACATCCACACAAAACTCAGTGCACATAAAATTTATTCTGCAAATGGATGGGAAAAAAATAGAGGGAACATTGGTTGAGACCCACAGACACATGGTGACAACTCTATAAAATGCTTGTAAGTTGCAGCATGCATTAATCTTACATGTAATTTCTGTATTACATGCTACAAGGTAAAATGTGTTTGTTTTATAATTGTAAAAATGCCTGCTCTGAATTTGTGAACTCAGATGGGAAAAGTGGCTCCCCTAACGCCCCCAGAAGGACTATCAAAATTAAGTGGGCCAGTGTAGGACAAAAGCTTTGTTAATTGCCTCATCCGATTGGTCTGAATGCTGGAAGAGGGAAATAGAAATAGCTAGAAGGAAGATTTTTCATTTCTTTGCTGTTAGGACTCTGAGAAAGGCTGGAGCTATGAAACAAAAAAGCAGAGCTCCCCGGGGTTGACCTGGGTTAAACCTTACAAAGGCATTCCATACTGATACATTACTACATTTCTGTCATCTTTTGAATCACAAACTGAAATTTGTGTATACATGGTTGCTTGCTTTAACCTGTAAATAACTCATTTCTCTTTTCCTAGATAATAGATCTTTAGTTAATTACAGGACTGGCTACAGGAATTGTCTTTGGTGTGAGATCCAAATTACAAGTTGATCTTGGGTAAGTGACTGGTCTCTTGGGATATGGAGCAACCTGAATATTTCATGATTTTGGGTGTAAATCACCATTTATCACTAATTCCTGGTTGGAAATATAGACTGGAGATCCCAAGAGTGACTCTATGGTAAGACAGCAACAGTGATTTAGCAGTTCACATTTGTTATTGGGTTGTTGAAATCTAATTACAGAACACACCACCAGTTTGGGGTGTCTGCCCTGTTTTTGATAGTCTGCCCTGAGGTAGGCACTCATGGTTGTGAGCCACTCCAGGCAGAGTGACAACTACAAAATCTTCTTACTGACTGTTTCATGTGAGTATCAGGCAGGAATCAAGTTTGAGGGAAATACCTTTTTCAAACCATAACCCCATGTTACAACAGAAAAAAGTCCCAGGATTTCATTCCATTGAGCCATAAAGACAGACAGGCTAATCATGACCCTCACTTTGAGAACCCAACATCGACATCAAGCCCCATACACAACTGCAGAATGTTTTTACCAAAGTAATCACCATTTAAATAGTTTTGACATTTAAATAGTCCGTATTGGAGTCAACACATTTAGGTCAATAGGGGCAGTTCACACCTATGGTTTCTCTATACCTGCCATAGGACAGGATTGCATCAATTCTTATTCTGAATAGCAGCAACGCAATGACTTGAAACTTTTTTTTAAAAATGAAAACCTACATTTTTTCAGCAGCTGATGTGGCTGCTAGAGAAGCACTAAGCATGGCATGCCACAGCATCCGAGCCCAGTCTGCTGCTCAGTTTCAGAGAAGCCATTCCTGAGAGAAAAGCTGTATATGAACATGAATATAATTTGCTCTTTGTTCCACTCTCCCCATCCCACCCCACCCCATAAGTGCTTAACAGTAATTTGAATTCCAGAAGAGAAATCTCCCCTCTAGAAACTATTAGGTCCTGACTGCTGTTTTTTTCTCATGAACCATTAAACCCTTTCGCTGAACCACTTTGACTCTGCTACTGAGTGCTCTAATTGCAAACATTACTGATAAATACTGTATTACTTAATGATAAATTAGCAGCATTTGGCACTGGCAGTACAGTATGCACAGTACTAGAACAGAATTTAGATAAGCATAGGAAAATGTGTTCTACATACTGCAGTAGAAATTAGGGACACAATTAATGGATGCTGGCGGCATTGCACATTGGCAACAGTGCTATTCCAGACATTGCTCAGTGACTGCTAATAGAGGCAGAAGCATTTTTCCCCATGTACTAAGAGATAAGTTTTACTACAAACCAACATTTTCATCAGACACACACACCAACACTATAGTACATCTGCAATTTTTTTATGTATGTAAGCATACATAGCAGGGGGTTTGGTTACCTTAATTTTGCTGTGATAAGATTGACAAAGTTGACCAATTTTTGGCCCACTTAAAATGTTACTGGGCCTAAGACTGTCACAGCCTTCTAACATCTAATTAGTAGTTTGATTTTGGAGATGTGTAAAGGAACAATCAGGGCTGGCCCTAGACCAAATGGTGTCCCAGGTGAGGAGCATCTTTGGCACCATCCCTCTCCATTTGTTAAACTTTTGAATACCTTATTTTTTATTCCATTTGTAGCCCATTTCTCAACTTTGATGCACAATTTGCATGCATCATTTATCTCTGTCATAGAAGATGATACACTTCCCTTTTGTCACTGTCATAAACATACAGCTAAGGGTAGAATAAAATCCCTCTTTTACCTGTAAGGGGTTAAGAATAGCCTGGTTGGCATAACCTCAAATAACCTGGTTGGCATCTGACCAAAAGGACCAAAAAGGAAAGAAGATACCTTCAAATCTGTGGGGGAAGGGTTTTTCTCTCCCCCCTCCCCCCATCTCTTTGTTGTTCTCTCTGGGACAGAGAGGGACCAGCGCAGGAAAAACCATCTCCTAAAACCCTACCTGAAATAAGGATCCAAGATTACAAAAATTGTAAGTAATAGCAAGGAAATGCATTAGCTTATCTTTTGTTTTAGCTTGTGAATTTTCCCTATGCTAAGACAGAGGTTTATTCCTGTTTTTTGTAACTTTGAAGTTTTGCCTAGAGGGGAATCCTCTGTGTTTTAAATCTTATTACCCTGTAAAATTACCTTCCATCCTGATTTTACAGAGGTACTACTTTTATTTTTTTTTCTTTATAACAAAGTTGTGCTTTTAAGAACCTGATTGGTTTTTAGTGTCCTAAAAACCCAAGGGTCTGGTCTGTGCTCACCTTGTATACCTATTTGGTTGGGATATTATTCTCAAGCCTCCCCAGGAAAGGGGGTGAAGAGGCTTGGGGGGATATTTTGGGGAAATAGGAACTCCAAGTGGTCCTTTTCTTGAATCTTTGTCTAACTCACTTGGTGGTGGCAGTGATATCGTCCAAGAACAAGGAAGAATTTGTGTCTTGGGGAAGTTTTAACCTAAGCCGGTAGAAATAAGCTTAGGGGGTCTTTCATGCGGGTCCCCACATCTGTACCCGAGAGTTCAGAGTGGGGAGGAAACCCTGACAGTCACTAACAACAAGAACAGCACCCCAAGCCCAGGGCCCCCCAAGCTTGGCACCCCAGGCAGGCACTTGGGTCACCTGCCCCTAAATCTGGCCCTGGGATGTTAAGCAAAATCAGGCAACACTGGAAACATTTGGTTGAAAGCATCTAATCAGGGACAAAGGTCATTTTCATCAGCATTCTCTCAAAGGGGGAGTTAGCAGAAATAAAAAAGGCACAGAGAAATGTAATTCTAACTACAAATGAAAACAAAATCTTTTTCTCTCCTCAAGTTAGATCAATAATTTTCAAGCTTCTTGAGCCAAAGGACCATTTACTAAATTACTTTCCTCATCAACTCTCTCCTCAAAAAAAGCCTGCCCCCTTTTCAAGTGTTTTTGTTAATTTTAATCAAAACATCATGTCCACAAGTTGCCAACTGGGCTTTCTTCAGGACTGGTCTAGCAGCCGTGCAGTGGCAATATTGTTTGACCAGCCTACTAAACAGAGTAATTTGCAATCTTCTACCTGAAAAAAAATCAAAACAAAACAACAAAAACTGCCCTTTAGAAGTGTCCTCCAGCATCAAGAGGAGAAGTTAACCATGCAGGGAGATGGTTAGCAGAGTATCCAGAGAAGGAGATGAAAACAAATACTGCAAGAAAAACTCCACCGCCTAACACAAGCTCAAATCAGAGTGTAACTATGTTATTTATGTAGGTGCACACCTGTGGGGTTGCATGTAGCTACTATCAGTCATGTATTTTACTGAAACACTTTGGCATTAAACTACAAATAGTTCACCTAGGATTCCTTACTGTTTTTCTTCCTTCTTTCCATTTCCTTTGCTTCATTTTCAGCTTGCCACTTTTTCCTCCATCATCTTCACTCTCATTCCATCCTTCTTGGCTTCACTACCTTCCTCGCCCCACCTTTCCCCTGGCCCACAAGAACTTCTCCCTTCCCTCTCACTTTCATCTCATGCCTAAACCAGTCCCATCAATCTCAAGTATCCTTAATTTTACAGATCATCATTCACTTGAAGAGGTTTGAGGTAAGGCGACCATATGTCCTGTTTTTGCCAGGACAGCCCCTTTTTTAAGCCCTGTCCTGGCTGTCCCAACAACTTTTTTTTTCTCTCTCTCAAAAGTGGGCATGTGTCCCATTTGCTCTTGCTGACTCAATCAGTTGGCAAGAGCAAATGGGACACATGCCCACTTTTGTCAAAAAAGTGGAGTAACGTACTGAGGTGGCAAGCAAAGATGCCAGCCCCATGCGGTGGGGGAGGCAGCATTCCAGCATGTAGGGGCCAGGCAGGCTTCCAGCGACCAGCATCAGCCCTGGGGCGGGGAGGGGTGCTCTGGTGAGCAGCTGAGGGTGTCACATTTTCCCTTTGGGAAATATGGCCACCCTAGTTTGGGGACATTTCATGCTACAATGCAAAATTCTCCCACATCTGCTATTCTTGTTTTCAGAAAAGAAGCTGCTAACTCACATAATCTTCACTGGCCAGACATTTGAAAGGCCAGCTGCAGGGACTTTCTCCCCCACTACCCGAGAAACACATCAAGTTCATGTTTGTGGGAAGGAATAGGAGTTCTCTGCCCTCTCCCTGCCCTGTGGCCCTTTCATTAAAAATAAAGGTGACAGTATAGTCCATGTTTGGACAGCAATACATATTGACCTCATAAATTGTTAAAAATAAAGAAAACTTGCCAATTCTTCTATTAGACAGTAGACAATGGTATGTCCCTAACACTGGTGCTATAGATCACTGGCTAAATGTAGTGCCTACAAAAGGAAACAAAATCCTTCAGTGCCATCTAGCGGGCACTTATGAACTAGCAGATCAAGAATTACCTCTGCATGCTACAAGAAACCCAGGAAAAAAACAGTTATACCCAGGAAAATTTTCTATAGTAATGTGTTTAACCCTAATCTGTAATACAAAAATAAGCCTCACTGCAAAAAGAGTGATGTAACGGTACACTTGGAATCCAGGTGCACAAGAGCTTCCCTACCATCCATTTGTACTAAATCTAGAAAGGTTCTCTGTAGTAAAGTTTAAACTGAATGGGTAGAACAGAATTAAACATCACCTCACTTATCTAACCCTCACTTTCACCAGTGTTACTCAGTCATCACCTCTCCCCACCCTAGCTGCTGAGAAAAAGAGAGGCCATTGGAGAACAGGGGGTTTGATCAGTACAGCAATCTTTTTGCTCTTCTTGGATGTTTGGTGGAGTGCATCCCCTACTGCCTGACACACTTGACAGTACAAAATATCCACTCTCCACCGCCCCCACCCCCTTGCACAGGGAAAGAAAAGCCATGACTGAAATTTCTCTTGTTCCCAGTAGCCAAAGAGGATAATTGGTTGGTTGGGGGGAGGGGGGGAAGAGACGCGTGTGAGGTAGTGGTGGTATGTCTGAGATATTAAGGTACTGTTATGACATCACAATTCAGCATCAGGACAGCTCACTTGTATCTCTGCACTTTAATTCAGTTATTAAATGACTCTCTAAGCTCTTTAAATTTGAGCCTTACCTTCCTAGATGACACAGTTACTAACCTTTCCATAACTGGCATTATTCGAGATGTGTTGCACATGTCCATTCCACTGTAGATGTGCGTACATGCTCGTGCACAGTTGTCAAGAGTTTTTTCCCTTAGTGGTATCTGTCAGAGTAGCACGAGTGCTCTCTGCTGCCTTGCAGACTGCATGCAGGCATAAAGAGCAGAGCCAGCTCCAACCTCTCTCAGTTCCTTCCTACAGGAAGACTACAATAGAGAGAGGAAGGAGGGCAGGTTGTGTAATAGAAATATGCAGTACATCTTGAAGAACAACAGTTATGGAAAGATTAGTAATAATTTCTTCTTCAAGTGATTGCACAGTGCAGGTGACTCAAAGCAGTCCCAAGTGAAGGTGTGTTGGGAGTCTACTTGAATAGGGACCATTCATCAAAATGTAGCATCTCTAGATTCTTATTCATTGATTCTAGGACTGGAAGAGACCTCAAGAGTCATGGCAGGACCAAATACTGTCTAGACCATCCCCAATAGACATTTATCTAACCTACTCTTAAATATCTCCAGAGATGGAGATTCCACAACCTCCCTCGGCAATTTATTCCAGTGTTTAACCACCCTGACAGGAAATTTTTCCTAATGTCCAACCTAAACCTCCCTTGCTGCAGTTTAAGCCCATTGCTTCTTGTTTTATCCTTAGAGGCTAAGGTGAACAAGTTTTCTCCCTTCTCCTTATGACACTCTTTTAGATACCTGAAAACTGCTATCATGTCCCCTCTCAGTCTTTTCCAAATCAAACAAACCCAATTCTTTCAGCCTTCCTTCATAGGTCATGTTCTCAAGACCTTTAATCATTCTTGTGGCCCTTCTCTGGACCCTCTCCAATTTCTCCACATCTTTCTTGAAATGTGGTGCCCAGAACTGGAAACAATTCTTGATAGTGTAGTGAGAGGCAAACGTTTGACATAAGACCAGCTTGCCACTTTGCAAATGTCTAATACGGGAATGTTAGCCAGAAAGGCTGCAGAAGTTGCTTGGGACCTAATCTAATAACCCAGCACTCTCTCCAGTGGCTTCATGTTAGCCAGCTGGTAATATAGGCAAATACAACTGGATGTCCAAGATTATATCCTTTGAGTAGAAACATGACTACCCTTCATTCATGAGCAATTGAGTCAAAGACCTGAAAGGTTTAGTCCATTCCAGATAAAATGCTAAAGGTTTTCTATTGTCCAGAGTGTGCAGTCTCGCCTCACCCTTGTTACCATGAGACTTTAGGAAGAAGGTTGGTAAGAAGATTGCTTGGTTAATATGAAAAGTGGAAACCACTTTTGAAGATGGACTTTGTCTGCATAGAAAACCATGTATGGAAGATTTGATACTAGCACCCTCAGTGCCCCACTCTCCTGGCCAGTATAATGGCTACTAATAATGCTACCTTCAGTCTGGACCAGATGGAAAAGCTCTTCCATTTAGCCAAGTAAGTAGTTCTATCTGGTTGATGTTTTTCTACTATGCAGCAGCACATTCTGAACTTCTCTAGAGCAGGTCTCCTTCGCCGATGTTAACCATAAAGCCTCCAAGCAGTCAGATGAAGGGCCTGAAGATTGGGGTGGAGGAGGTAGCCACACTTCTGTGAAATCCAGTCTGTGTGAAGCAGGGACTGTCTGATAGGTCTAAGAGTAAGGGACTGACTGATAGGTCTAAGAGCTCTGAAAACCACGATGATGGGGCCATACTGGGGCAGTCAGTATAACACGGGCCTTGTCCTGCTACACCTTGCACAGAACTCTGGGCAGAAGAGGGATGACGGGGAAAGTGTACAGGAGATCCTCACCATGACCGCTGGAAAGCATGCATCAATGAGCCATGACTGTGGCTTGCCCAGGAGCAAAACTGGTGACATTTTCTGTTGCCTTTTGTTGCAAACAGATCCACATGGGGAATTCGGCAGAGCTGGAAAATGGACCTTACTATGTCTGGGTGAAGGGACCATTCGTGGTGATTGATAAACAACCTGCTAAGACAATCAGCCAGCTTATTTTGAGACCCTGGAAGGAAGGCCACATTTAGTAGTACAAAATTGCCAGTGCAGAAGTCACAAAGCAGAATTGCTTCCTGGCAGAGTAGTGAGGACTGGGCACTCCCCACTTCCCGTTTGTTTAGTTAGTGCCCAATCTCAATACTGGCAATACACTGTGCTCTCTGGGTTTCAAACTCTGCCACTCTTCTGGGAAGTCAGTGCCTATCAGTGACCCTCACCCCAGCTGCCTTAAGTGCTTGTGGTAGATTCTTATGCTGTAGCATCTGTAAGGGATTTAAGCCCACTTGTAGCAATGTGGTGCCTCCTGCTGGTCTCTTCTGGGAATTAGCTCTGCCAACCTTGAAGCACCCACTGCAGGCCGGTATCTCACTGCCACTTGGCCCGTGTCCCTCCCTGGCAGGGCCGGCTCCAGACCCCAGCGCGCCAAGCGTGCGCTTGGGGCGGCGTGCCACGGGAGGGTGGCAGGCGGCTCCGGTGGACCTCCCGCAGGCATGCCTACGGAGGGTCCGCTGGTCCCACCGGTCCGGGGGAGCATCCGCAGGCATGCCTGCGGCCACCAGGCGCCGCGGCTCCAGCGGACCCTCCGCAGGCATGCCTGCGGGAGGTCCACCGGAGCCGCGGGACCGGCGACCACCAGAGCGCCCCCCCGCGGCGTGCCGCCGTGCTTGGGGCAATGGAAATCCTAGAGCCGCCCCTGCTCCCTGGACTCCGGTGTCCGATTATCTGGGGTGCTGCCCCCTGGCAGTAAACACCTCAGTCTCGGGGTCTCCCGTCCCCAAGGAACCCTCACCCCCTATCCCCACTTCACCTCAATTGTAGGCTACTGCCAGTCACCAACTTGCCCTCATGCCCTGAGGCAGACTAGAGTGACAGACATTCATCATAGCCAAGGTTGGGTCTGGACCTGCTGCCTCTCTCTGCAACCCAGTGTCTCTATGGGGCCTTGAACAAGGCCCTGCAGCCTGGGGAGTTGCCAGCCTAGAGCTCCCCAGCCCCTCTGGCCTTTCCCCAGCCTTGCCTCACTCTAGGCACCCTGAGCTTCCCAGCAGCCAGGCCCCTCTCCCTCTGAAGGCAGAGAGAGACTGACTGTGCTCCTGGCTCAAAGCCTTTTTATAGAGGCCAGCTGTGGTCAGTTTGGGGCGTGGCTCCCAGGGGTGCCTACTTCCCAATCAGCCTGGGAGCTGCTTGCCCCAACAACAGCCCTCTGCTGGACTGTTCTAAGCCCCTCAGGGCAGGAGCGGGTGACCACCCCGCTACACCACTCCAAGAAGGATGGGACAGTCAGACTTAAATATCTTCTTCTGGAATGAGTGCTACATCCTCCATCTGAACCATCTAGCTCAGTCAGGGTAACGAGTACCTCAGCAGGAGTTAGTAGTGCATCTCTGGCATTACTAGTATTGAGAGGCAGATCAGTGTTTCCAGGACCAAAGAAGAGCATTGTAAATTGGATTTGGTACCAGGATCAAAAGAGGCAAAGAGGTCAAGCTCATGTAAAGTCTTGGGAGTGCGCTCAAAGAGGAGGCAGTCTCTGGAGCATACCTCTGAGCTGGGTAGTTTGTTGACTCCAGAGCGTGACTCCTGATGTACCATTATTGGCACTGCCTCATGACCTGGTATCATAGAATACTTTCCCAATACCATTTACTTCCAAGGCATTTAAGGCTGCAAGAGACTCATTAAATCTCGCAGAACTGCCATCATTAGTAATTCAAGAGTCTTGCCTGGTGCCCAACGTACCAACATTAGCGACTTCACCTTCACACTGTGCATGTCCACCAGAATCGGCTCTTAGTGTACCAATTAATATGGCACTGTCTAGGGAAAAGCCACAGATGAACTACTGAGCTATCCTTTCTTTAGAGTCTGAACATACCTCACTGGTACTGAGAGATACAGCCCTACTATCCCTGCAAGAAGAGGATTCTTCTTCATCAGATTGTGAAGTGGGTTCCTCTGTGTCCCAACCTCATTGTTCTCACCATCTGCAATATACTTCTTGTCCATTCTGGTTTCAGCATCAGTATCAACAGGGGGCATACTGAAAAGTTGGCGACTGGGGCCGTATCAGTGGCCTTTTGAAACCCATGGGAATTTCCCCCTCAGGAGAAAGCATCACCTCACCCACCTCACCTGACTCCACCTACTGGCCATCAGGAGCATCAAGGCCGCAAACATCCTAGGGTTGGTACCGAGCCTGGCACAGAGCAGATTCAGGACTCCTCTCATAAGCATCCATGAGAGGAGCAGGAACTGGAGCAGTCCCCAGCACCATTGGCATCCTCTTCCTCATTCTCTGATTAGGTAATTGTGGTAGATCCTATCTCTCTGCCCCCTGATGATTTCAAGACTCATTAAGAATTGTTGAGGAGGATGGCTTTGGCCCTAGATCCACCCAGAGGCGATCCAGGAAAAGTCCTACAGACATGTAGACAGCTTGTCATCAGCAGCCCCAGCTAGGATAGCTCTATTAATAAGTCTATCTTGGAGCCCACAAGGTTCTTTGGCAGCTTCCCTGTCATCTGCTGCAAAAAGAGTAGAGAAGGGTTCTACGTCTTCTCTCAGAGATTCAAACATCTCTGTAATAATCCCCCTCTGGGCTCCCTAGTAGTGGTGGCAGCCAATGAGAGAGAGACACATGAGTACCAGGCATCAACGTCTGGGAATCTCTATTTGGGTGGCAAATTATGCACATATTACTTTTAAAGAAATAGACCCAGCATAAGATGTATTGTCCAGGAGAGGGCTGGGCAATACAGGACATTCATTTCTGGTGGAAAATTTAAGATTGGGGTTGTGTTGGGGTCACCCTGCAGTATAACCAAGGCTGATGAGAGCCATGGTGTAATCCCAGTGTGGCTGACAGGCTGCAGTTAAATACATTTCTCTGTAATGCTTTCACCTTAAGAATAAACATCCTTGCTTAGAGAGAGCCATGTGGTAACGTGTAACTGTGGTCAATTACCTGTTTGCACTTTGCCTTCTCTTCAAAGGCTGCAGACACTGGCTTGCTGAAAATATCACAGTATAAGGGAGGGAGCTGTGCAGCCTTGAAAAACCCAGGTCAAGAGGGAGAAACACGGGTCTTGGCCCAAGAGAAGTGACAACTAGGATGTGGAAACTGGGAGCTGGAAACCTTTCAGTGGGTGCCCTCGAGCAACCATGAAGAGGGAATATAGTTGCAGTTGCCCCGAAACTGACAGCTTGTTACTTCACTCCCACCCCTTGTCAGGTACTTTAGGTACTTCAACCTTTGGGAAAGTAGAGTGCATTGAGTTGAAATAAATGATGAAAGCTATTTGTTGCATTTTGTCTTTTATGAGCTGAGCTCTTAACCACACATATATTTATCAACCCATCTCCTTTACCAACTGAATCAAACCAACAGATTATTCACTAAACTCTTCAGGTATACATGCTGGAATTCCAAGATGAGTTTTGGAGTATAGTATCCAGCATAAGAAAAATGTTGGTCCATTACAAATATGTCATTTAGCACAGTTTCCTTCTAGAGATAAAACAGCCATTCTAGATGCTTACAAAGAGTGAAAGAGGAAGGAGTTCATTTAAGTTTGGAAATTAGACTGCTTTCTACAAGCTTGTCTGTTGCCTTCTCTAAACATATGTGAATTAATAGACCGGAAGCTAGAGCTGGTATGGAGGAGAAATGCCCTGAAAGGTTAATTGGCTCTGCTGAGCATAGTAAACAGAGACCCTCATGGTAGAAAATATCCAAAGTGTCTCTCTTTTGCTTTGAAACAGACTCCAGGAAGAAGCTTATCCAATCTTCTAGTAGTTATCTAACGCTATCAATTTCTACTGTCACATTAGGTAGCATCCAAGGAAGATACTACCCCTATTTGTTGCAAATAATTTTCCTAATACTTTATTAATGTTTTCAACAACTCAAATTTCCACACAAGAACTCCTTTACTAGTCCAAAGGCCACTTGGTATTACATCCTAAGTATCAATATATGCATATACACCCTTATATTATATACCAGGGGTCGGCAACCTATGGCACGTGTGCCAAAGATGGCATGCAAGCTGATTTTTCATGGCATGCTGCTGCCTGCCGGGGTCCTGGCCGCCAGCCCCGCTCAGCCCGCTGTCGAACCCAGGCCGGCAGCGGGACTCCGGCAGGCAGCAGCGTGCCATTAAAAATCCTGCCCGGCCCAGCCTGTTCTTCTCCGCCCTCCGCTCTCCTGCGGGGGCAAGGGGCAGAAGTTTGATTCCACCGGCAGCCGCTGCAGGGCAGCCTCCACCGGCAGCCAAGCTCCCTTCTCCCCCGCCTCTTCCCCCAGCATGCTGGGTTCCTGCCCCGCCTCCTCTCCCTCCCTGTGGCTGATGGCCCTGGAGAGGGAGGGGAAGAAGTGGAGCCAGAACCACAGCATGCTCGCTGCTCCGGAGAAGAAGTGGGGACGGTGCCTTGGGGAAGGAGGGTGGAAATCAGGGCATATCCCCTCCAGCCCCCTGCCGTGAGCTGCTCAGGGCGGGGGTTGGGAGCATCCCCATGACTCCAGCCCACACATCCCCAGCCCCCTGCCCTGAGCCCTGCACCCCCCACACCTCAACTCCTGCACCCCCTAACATATCCAGCCCCCCCATACCCCATGCCCTGACTCTTGAACCCCCCACATCCCCACCCTGAGCACCAAACGGAAGCTCCTGCAACCCCCACCCCACACATTCCCACCTGCACCCCTCACACCAAATGGGAGCTGCCCAGGTAAGCGCTCCACACCCAACCCTGAGCCCCCTCCCTCATTCTAGTTCCTGGCCAGACCCTTCACCCCCAGCCCTGTGCTCAGTGCACTCCCACCCTCAGCTCAGTGCAGAGAGAGGAAGAGAATGGGCCAGAACCAAGGAGAAGGTAGGTACCCACTCTATGTGGGCAGGGCCAGGACCCCAGACCAGCAGCAGGCTGAGCAGGGCTGGCAGCCAGGACCCTGGCTGGCAGGAGCTGGCGGATGGAACCCCAGACCAGCAGCAGGCTGAGGCACTCAGCCCACTGCTGGTCTGGGGTCCTGGCCGCCGGTCCCGCTCAGCCCGCTGATGGTCTGGGGTTCTGGCTGCCAGCCCCTTGCCAACCGGGGTCCCAGCTGCAGGCCTCGCTCAGCCCGCTGCCAGCCTAGGTGAATGGAACCCCAGGCTGGCAGCGGGCTGAGCAGGCCGGCAGCGTAAAATCAGCATTTTACTTTAATTTTAAATGAAGCTTCTTAAACATTTTGAAAATCTTGTTTACTTTACATACAACAATAGTTATATAATATATAGACTTATAGAGAGACCTTCTAAAAACGTTAAAATGTATTACTGGCACGCAAAACCTTAAATTAGAGTGAATAAATGAAGACTCGGCACACCACTTCTGAAAGGTTGCAGACCCCTGTTATATACACTAGCAACAATACAATCACAAGCATTGGCCAAATACTCAACCAGATCAAGACTGGAAGACTCCATCTCATCATGGCGTGACTCTACAAGGGTAAGGAAAAGCTGTTATGAAGAACCCCTAGGAAACCTTGCGCTCTCTCTCTCTCTCTTTTTTTTAAAATATACTATAGCAAACAAGGGATGTCAATGCTGGTTATTGGATCTCAGCTAATGTCAGCTGAAGCAGGTGAGGACTGCACTCTGCTCTCCAAGTTATTTTTCCCCTTATCTCTCCACTGCCATATTTTTCCTCAACTACTGGACTAACCATTTCTAACCAATTATTTGTTGCACCTGATGCCCAATTAATCATGTTCTCTTTATTTCCCAATTTCTCATTAAGACAATGCTGATATTGCGAAGCATTACTACACATTTAACACAAACAATCCTTTCTCAGAGGCTCATTCATTTTGGTTATGTGCTTTGGGCCTATTACTTATGCTAACATCCAAACTGAATTTAAGACGATAGTTCATTCGGGCCTAATACTGGCCTATAATCTTACATTGTCCCAAGTAACTTACAATATAAGCATTACAATTGCTTTTGCTCAGTCCTTTTCTTTGGCTCCCAAGCTTGCAGCATTATATCAGCACTAGTGTCAGAGAAAACAAGAAAAATATTAACTGAAAAGGAACATTCTTTTGGTTGAAAAGGTTAGAAATATTTTAGAACGTACTTTGCCAAGTTAAATATAGCCATAGGCAATGGTGCCTATTTATGAGCTCGCTGCTGTCAACATGAGTCTAATACTGGTACCAGAGATTCAGGTTAACTGGCAAATCAAAAATCAACCTTAGACTGTCACCACATAAGTCAATATGAAGTATATTCTTGCTTGTCACTGTTTTATTTTAGTATTTCAAAGAAAAACAAAGCTAAACCAATTTCCTTTATTCAGGTTGTTACTTAACTAACAGTGGTGGAGCTGTAGAGAGAGCAAGTCCCTGGATATCTACAACTTATGTTTTCAGAATACTGTAAAAAGCTAAAAGTATAACTGATTTTTGACCAGTCTCCTTAAGAACTAGACCACTTTGTTTTGTTTATACTTCACATTCCAAGGGCTGGAACTAAAAGTGTGTATACACTAAGAATTCCATTATTTATAACCTTGTATCCACCAAGTTCTCTTTCCAGGCTGCCTGTGTGTTAGTTGTGCTGGTGTAGTGAAATGATCTTAAATACAATGATCCAATAAAATACCTGCAAGTAAAGGATTTAAAGGAGATATTCTTTAAAGAAGCAGAAAAGAGGGTGGGGAAGAGAGAGAGTGTCAGGTCTCCTTCTTCCTTTACAGGCCATCCTTTTTAACCATCATTTGAGGGGAAAGGCGGCGAAGATCCAGCAGAGAGTTGGCTGGGGACCCAGATGGGTAAAAGGGGAGACCTGACAGCAGGCTCCCCAAGCATATATAAGTGATTATGGAATTATCTGCACTGTACAATTCTATCTGCCAGGTACTCCCAGGCATCTAGGAATAAAGTTGCAGCCTAATTAAGCCACATTCAGTATCCCCTGTCCTTCTTCCAGCATAGACAAAGACACTCAGATGTCAAGAAGTGAAGGAGGTCATATTTTTAAACCTGCAAAAAAAATTGCTAGAGACTAACATTAGTTAGCTGCTGATACATATGAACTCTTATGCAAAGGGTTGTATATATCATGACTACTCATACTTAAAAGGCTCTAGAATGCCAACCGTCAGTACTCTATGTGGGCATGTATTTATTTATACACACATCTCTTCTATTTTAAGGCTGGAAGATAACAAGGATGGTCTTGTAGCACTAAGACTCATAGGGAGGAGTTTTGGAATCTGTACCTGAACTTGAGTGATAACTGTGATATTTATAAGTTAAAAATAAATGCAAAATAAAAAGTTACTTATAGCTTGAAAAAAAAACCTACCATCTGCAATTTGGAATCTGCCCTGATGACGCAGTGTTAGAATTAAAGAGAAGATAAAAAAAATTCAGATCACAAACTGCAAGGCATTCAGCAATTCTGTATTTACAGAGCTCATGCCAATGAACATTCATGTACATTTATAACCAATTAATGGTGTAGCTAGTATCCATATTTTCTTAAGTAGCAACTATCTCAAAGTAAAAGTACAATAGGTCATAGTTAATCTGTTTTGCAGGGGAAAAAAAAACTACTAGCAGAATTATCTGTACAAATATTTTCTTAAAAAAGAAAACTTCAAAACTGAACACTTAACAAGGAAAAGTGACCTTCTTAAAGTCCAACAGGCTTTCCACCCCAGAATGTATTTAAGCTTCTGTCATAAATCTAACACTGAAAGGACACTAATTTGGGCATGGAATTTTATTTTCAAGACAGGAGATAAAGGTAAGGTCAAAATACACATTTTTAGTCTGCCTGAACAGTTTAGTTTACCAAAAGCTAATGAACTACTTAAAAATCCAGTGATGCCAATACATCATTTTGATATAAAACACTTACATTCAAATAGACTATATCGCATGTGCATTATGGGGACGGGTGAAATGAAGCCTTTCCATTCTCAACCAAAAATGACCTACTTTTCTAACTTCTCTTGGTATGATAAATGGTGTGATAGAAATGGTGAATGCCTTCTTTTTTTCCCCTAGAAAAAGGTAATATTTCCCCCTAATACAGAGACGTTCATGGCCCCTACATTATTGAAAAGAGACAAAAAGTTACCTTGGAGGAAGAGGGGGAGTATACTTTATGCCAATGGCAATTTACATATTTCTTGCTTTGTCTAGTACTAATTATGTAACAAGGGCTCTGTCATAGGGTAGCTGGCCCCTGTAGATAGACTAGGCCCAGCGCCCCTGGATCAGGGCAGGTGAGTCCAATCAGCCAGTTAAAGGGGGCTGAGCTACACATCAGCCTATAAAGCACTGCCACTGGGCAGGAAGAAGGTGACTGATTAGGACAGGCTGTGCCTTGGGGGAGAGACACACACTGGAGTTGAGCTAAGTCTGGTGGTAGGCCCCCTGTAGCAAGGGACCAGGTACTCAGAGAGAGAGCCCTGAGGCTGCTGTCCCAGACAAGGAACAGAGCTGGTCAGAACTGGGAAGCTGCCAGAGGCCTAAGAGGGGCACAGCTGAAACCTGAAAGTGAGGACTGACTTAAAAGACTGTTTTTTCTGTCTGTTTCCTTGCTTCTATTAAGAAAATAAACCTCCTTGAAAGAGACTGGGCATGGCAGCATATATTTGGGAGTTGGAGAGAAGCCCTGCTTGGTCACAGGCCCATTTTCCATTACAATCTTTAAGAAAAAAGTTCTGATAAAAATTAAAAAAAAAAAGGAGGTGAGATTTAATACTAGCTGTAACAGTGTAAAAATCTTGGCAAAGCCTCACAGAAGGAAACCAAGTACTTTGAGTAGAAATGTAAAATTTAATCTTAACCAACTTAGTTTTATTTATAAATAACAGAAAAGCTTAAGATTCATAAGAACTATTTTTAAATATGGCCTGATTTTCAGATACTGGTCATATGTATGTGCATGCATTTTGCATGAGCACATTCAAAAGTGTTGGAGAAAAAAGCAACATTGATGCTTCTCTTAAAAATCAGGCCCATTATTTGTTAAATAATGGATTTTAGTCTGAGAAAATCAAAATACTGTTGCATGCACCATACTTTAGGTAATATACTGCATCACAACAAACTGTACTTGAATCATTTTTAGCTAAAATTTAAGTGATTATGTAGAAACACCTGTAACTTCATTTCTTAGATATGACTGTTGTACAGTTTTGTATGTCACTGAAATGCTGAATGAGGATTCCTTACAGACAATATATAAACTGCTAAGAAATATTTTTGAACTGCAAACCTTACCAGAATTACATTCACTACAGACAGGTGAATTGTAATGTACTGAATACGATCATTATGAACAGCATAAATAGAAAATGGTTGAGATATTCTAACTTGCTGTAGGGCTTTCAACTGATATTTTTTTAAACACAAATGGACAACTCAGGTAGCAAAGCACTATACCTGAATGTTTTTGCCAGACTAAACACTTCATTTCTAAAGTAACATTGCAAGGGTAACAATGGCTATTATGGAAAACAATATGAAAATTGATGTAGGAAATGAAGCAGTGGATTTTCTATTTCTATTGTCAAGAATGCTAACTACTAATTTTCTCTCTGGCTGAGAAAATTAAGTCTTCCCTGTAGGGATGCTAAAATGTTGCATTCTAGTATGATATGCTTCAGCACAGGACTACTTTCTTCTAATGCACGCAGCTAAACAAGAACCGGGTCAGATTTGATAAGTGTCTTTGTAGGAAATAGTATCTATAATATTTTCAGTATAAATTTGCATTGTTAAAATATAGTGCAATATATCAGTACATTTCACATTCAGTATACTCGTAATTTTACCACAGTCGTAATTTATAAAGCTGTAGGGTGCACTGATTTAAATCGAAGTGATTTTAAGTCCCTTATTTTAATCAGCAAGCAGGAATTTAATCTTGTTTTGTATTTGTACTTTTAGTTTTCTTCCCTAAAGAAAGGTTCATTCTTATTGGTTGGTATAACAATTAAAACATGTTTAATCAAATATAGCCAACACTATATACACATTAATTTAAACAATTATATCGCTTAACATACATTTACCCAGATTCTTAATTTGTACATTGTTAGAAAATGATGAACGAAGCATTTATTTACTAGATGTTTTTTGCTCTGGATTTGTGTCAAGCTGTATTTGGAAACTGGAATTAAATTAGAACTATAAAAACAGCATTTTAAAGTTGTTTTTTAGTTAAATAATACCATTTAAGTTTATTGAATATAGGATGCAGAATTTTTTTCTTTAAGTGATTTTAGAAGATTACAAGTATCAGGCGGTAGCTGTGTTAGTCTGTAACCACAAAAACAACAAGGAGTCCGGTTGCACCTTAAAGACTAACAGGTTTATTTGAGCATAAGTTTTCATGGGTAAAAAACCCCACCACTTCGGTGTTTTTTTTACCCACGAAAGCTTATGCCCAAATAAACCTGTTAGTCTTTAAGGTGCCACCCCCAGACTCTTTGTTGTTTTTAAAAGATTACACTAAATTTAGCACTTAATATGTTGTCAATTTCAATTTTTGTAACTGGTTCATTTTTAAAAAGAAAAATGCATTTTAATTAAATAAAAACTCTGATTTTTATCTACCCAGCAAATTTGTGTTTTCAGGTAAAAATATGACCCAGAACTACTTACCTTACATGGGAATAAAAATGGGTGTGTTTCCTTTTAAGGCAGTGGGGTGGGGAGGGGAAGAGAAGCATATCAACCATAAATAACTGTTTCAATGCTGACTATTTCAATTCTTAACATACCTAAAACCTGCCTTGGAGACAGCCATATCTGCAATTGGGCTATCTGAACACAGATAGCTTTAATGATTTCAAAAAATTGGGCTATGCTAGGGTAAACGTCATTCTACTCACTTTTTTTCCAGTGTTAATGAAGAAATTTATCTATGGTAGTAAATTACAGAAGCAGTTTGCATCATTACAAAAATCAAGTGTGAAAGATTTTCCATGATGAAAGATATCTTACAAGGCAACAAGAAAACTTAGAATAGCCAGGAGAACTTTGATACTGAAACAGATTCACATGTTCATCCTGTGGAAGAGTAGTGCATTAAAAAAGTTAAAAATACTTTGTGTTTCAGTTCAGCTGCACTTGATTCAAGTGCTGCTCAGAGGTTTCTGTCATTATAAATTAAACATGGTCGCTGCCTTAGCAACCAGAAGTACCAGGAAAATGTTCATGTTCACAGAATAAATAGATGCAGTCTCTTTTGCAACAAGTTATCTCACTCCAATATGGGAGGTCATCCATTCCAGACCTTGGCATAATCTGAAAATTAATAAGAGAAGTTGCAATGAAGCTTTTAATCATTTGCTCTCATACAAGTCATCCTACCAAAAAACACCATCTTTTGCCATCAATTACAGGTGCACGTGTCGTAGGTAGTATTTCTTTTAAAGCAGCCAAAAGCTCCAATCACATGAAAGAAAGTTCATCTTCAATTTCCCTTCTAGAGCCAAAACATGCTACTCTCAATACATATCATCCAAGGAGTGAAAGGAAAGATATAAAAATCTTAATGGGTTTCCCTCATGGCAGTACAGAGTACTTACCACAATGCCTTAGGGCAGGGGTTCTCAAACTTCATTGCACTGCAACCCCCTTCTGACAAAAAAAAATTACTACACGACCCCAGGAAGAGGGACTGAGCCCCCCTGAGTCCTGCTGCCTCGGGTGTGTGTGTGGGGTATGTGGCAAAGCTAAAGCCCAAGGGCTTTAGCCCCAGCCAGGGGCCTGTAATATGAGCCCCGCCACCCAGGGCTGATGCCCTTGGGCTTCGGCTTTCGCCTGGGGTAGCGGGGCTTGGCCTTTGGCCCCGGGCTCCAGCAAGTCTAACGCCAACCCTGGCGACCCCATTAAAACGGGGTTCCTCCTGATCCACTTTGGGGTCCCAACCCACAGTTTGATAACTGTTGCCTTAGGGCCTACACAAATATCACATTTCAAATGCTGCTTACATTAGATCTTCATTCAATGCCAGGGTGAGGCTAACACAAAATTATGTCTGGCTGAAACTCAAAATTGACTGCCAAGAAGCACCAAAGTTGTATATTGATGGATTAAAACAACTGACAGTGACATTTCTCTTTTGGCTGTAGTATACTGTCAGACCCTATATTATTCATTAACACACTGAATTTTGGTAACGCAATAGGGCCAAGAAGAGAGTGATCCCACCTTTTCATTAAAGAAAGCCTTTTTAAGTAGTATTCAAATTATTCAAATTAAGTGAACAAATAAAATTCTATTTTGTGTCCATTGAAGAAAAAGGCACTGGCTTAATTAAGGCTTCCCTACAATAAATTATGAAATGAGAATGTGGAATTACATAGAATATCCATATTAAGAACAAGTTACAGTAAGTACATCACCAATTTAAATATGAAAGGAAATAATTTGACCTGAAAATGTAGATCTGTTTACACAAAGCCAGATCCTCATGAGTTACCCATCAAAGTTACCTTTAGCAAAAATAATAGTAGCTAATTGGACAAGTCAATGGCTTAATTTTTGGAAATAAATATCCAAAATTAATAGACCAAAAATGGGTCAGTACCTCCCATTATAAGAGGTCAGGGAAAGTGATGGAGGTACAGGCAGACACTTACTACACAGGACAGTTCCAGCTGTATCTGAAAAGCAAACTTCACATTTCATCATTGTGGGGAAGATTTTTTTTTTTTAAAGCTTCCAAATGATCTGTTATATCCACTACTTTTGAAGCCCTGAGGCAGCATTATCAGAGCATATTCTTCTACTATTTTATTGCTGAAACAAAATGAATTCTACAAATGATGAGGCTATTTGAAAATCAAGGCATATGTTTAGGCCACCTAAGAAAACTGGGTAATTGAATCTGAATGAAAAACCAATGGCTAGCTCCTGTCAGACACCAAGAATGTCTGATCTGTGAAGGCCAGGGGTCTGAGGAAAGCTCAGTTTAAAATTTTAGTAACTGAGATAGAAGTTAATAAGTCAATTACATCAACTGCATATAGGTAATGGGTTTTACACCAGTAACAAAGTAGGTCTTCATGTCATAGTGAATGTTGACAAACATGTCTTTTTGAGTATACATCTGAAAAGTCAAAATAAGGTCTGTTAGGACTGCACATTAAAAAGACATTCCAGGATGAAGGGATGTATGTCTATTGTAGGAATTTCTGGGAGCACTAAAATATTTGTTGGCTCCTACTGAAGATACACTTAAGGTGTCATATCTGCAAAGGTGAGAAATAGGAAAAATCCTATTTCAGAAGACCTAGACCAATGCCAATGGGCTTTTAAATCACACACCATTTTTCATTTATTTTACATTATTGAACTTAGACACACATTACTGGACACCTACCCTTCTCCAGTCAAAGCACAGCAGGACTGAATGTGCCATGGGTGATCCTTTATGGAACTAAGGGTGAGGTATTTAGATATTTCAGCAGCTGTCATACAACCTTTCATGTCCTGCTTATTTGCAAAGATGAGAACTGCAGCCTTCCGTAAATCCTGGAAGCAAGACAGAATATTTATAGTACTTATGATGCCAATGTTATGATAAAAATCTAAAGATTATATAATGTTAAATATATTTTTCCCCACAGTTACAGTGAAGTCATTCTATATTAAAATTATGCAGTAACATTTAATTTTGAGAGGCTTATTGCAACAATAAATTATAGTGGAAGACAAACTTAATGATTCATTTAGAAAGCTGTTCTAACTAATATTCCTCAGGCAAACATTTTTTTTTTAGAAACAGATTTTATAAAAAAAAAATAAAAATACTATATAATTTTTAAATATGAAAAAAAAAAACAACAGCAGGTCACACACAACAAGCAATGCAGCAATAGTCTGGGGGGATTTCAAAAAAAGCTCAGAGAGCAGCTGGAAAAGCCTCAGCAAGAGGTTTCTTGCTAATTAGTGGAATTAGTGTATCAGGCATCAAATTAGGGTTTGCTTCACTTCTTGGTCCTTTGGTCTTGCCACACTTCACTGATGACTAAGCTAAAAGACACAAATGATATATTTTCTAAAGCAGCTCAGTATGTTCAGCCAATTAGATTACTGTTGGAGGAACATTCTGGAAATCTTTAAGTGAGATAATAACAGAGTCGAAGAGTTAACATGCCATAATTCTGTTGAAATTACTTCCAACTCTAGGTGCTTTTTTAAATAAATTTAAATGGTTTAGAAATTTTATTAAGACAGGAAAGGAAGAAACTAAACTTCATAATTTAACAAATCCACCTCATACCTTAAGAGCTTTGTCACTTTTGCCTAAAGGGCAGTTCTTACTAGTAATGTTTGAATAGTTTAAGTTAGATGTGAGACATTTAGAATGTTGTCTAAACTTTCCATGTAACTAAGACAACAAAAATAGGAACAGCAGATTTTTTTGGAGCAAGGCAGGAGAGAGGAAGACATTTCATAATCAAGAAACCATTAGGTCAAATTTTAAGAATTCAATACCGATTAATCTGCTAGGATTAGTGGAGATCCATTTCTATATCTGGATGCTTTAAAGAAACAAAAGCAAAGTTAAGGTCCAGTGCTGCAAATCCATACTCTCACAAGCAGTCCTAACTTATAGACTAGTCTGACTGAAGTCAGTCATCAGGACAACTTACATGAGTTAAGACTTCTTAGAATCATGGAAATGTAGAGCTGAAAAGCACCCTGAGAGGTCATGTAGTCCTTCCCTTCCCCCCCCCCCCGCCCCCCAACGCTGAGGCAGTATTTGAATAGGTGTGTGCAATATTGGGATCCATTTTGAAATCATGGGGAAAATTTTGAATAAAAGGCTTCTTCCCATCTATTTTAGAATTTATTTTTCACCCCCAACCCCAGAGCAAAAACTATTTTTATTGAACTGAGCCATTTAGAGACAATCTCCTTTCATTTTTAGAAATAGATTATGAATCACTCAGAGAACACTGAGTACTGCTAATAGCCAAGACTTCATTTTAGATAGGAAGGGAAGCAAGCATAATCCAAAGAGTAACCATTTATAACACTATTTATGATTCTTTACATTAATGGGATGCAAGCAACAGTGAAAACTAATCTCAAAACTTGTGTTAGAAGCTTTCAAGCTTCTTCAAAATTTCATTTTTAGCTGTAGTTGTAAGACAGAGGAAGGAAAAACAGTACAAGTGAGACAGCACGAAGTTAAACATATAAAACTTTTTATAATCTGTATAACTTTTATAAAAGAAACTGCTACCTTGTTACAATAGAATGAACCCTCCTAAGAGTGTTAGAACATGGAGCATGTATTTTTCATGATATCCTGACTGTTCTTGTCTAGACACCGACAATCTAAAATTTTTAAAAAGCACAGTTAATGTACATCAATACCTATGCTAATGAAACAACTTTGTTTTGTAAAAGGTTAAGTCTTCATGTTTATAATTATTTGGGTGCTAACAAAAAAGGAAGCCTACAATCCAAATGTATTGGAATGCTGAGTTTTTAAATATACCTCATGAGCCAACATTCTGTAAAGTTCTTCTTTTGTGATAGAAAGTCGTTCTCTGTCAATGCTGTCAACAACAAGAATGATGAACTAGGGAAAATAAAAGAAAAAGTTTTTTCCAAACAACATGTAAACAAGGTTCCACCTATGTATTTTCTGTAGTCTGACTTTTGCAAGAGAGACTCATTGGTTAGTAAATGTTCTTTATGAACAACAGACTTGGACATTTCTAACCAACATATCTGACTTCTGAAAGCATACTCCACACTCTGTCCCAATCAGATTTTGGAAGGCATTTCAGATTCTTAAATCTTGGGCTGAGTGCTGTAGCTATCTTTAGAAATCTCACATTGGTACCTTCTTTTCATTTTGTCAAATCTGCAGTGAAAGTGTTCTTAAAATGAACAACATGCTGGGTCATCATCCAAGACAGCTATAACATGAAATATATGGCAGAAGGTGGGTAAAACACAGAGCAGGGGACATACAATTCTCCCCAAAGGAGCTCAGTTACAAATTTAATTAACGCATTACTTTTTTTAACTAGTGTTATCAGCATGGAAGCATATCCTCTGGAATGGGGGTCAAAGCATGAAGGAGCATACAAATGTTTAGCAGATCTGGCATGTAGATACGTTACAACGCCAACTACAAAAGTGCCATGCGAATGTCTGTTCTCACTTTCAGGTGACATTGTAAATAAGAAGCAGGCAGCATTATCTCCTGTAAATGTAAATAAACTTGTTTCTCTTAGCAACTGGCTGAATAAGAAGTAGGACTGAGTGGATTTGTAGGCTCTAAAGTTTTACGTCATTTTGTTTTTTAGTGCAGTTATGTAACCAAAATAATAATAATAATAAAAAAAATCTACATTTGTAAGTTGCGCTTTCACGATACAGAGATTGCACCATGGTATTTTAGTCGTGGGGGAATTCTGTGTCACTGCACATGCACAGAATTCATGTCCCATGCAGATTTCTTTGCTTCCCCACAGAAAAATGATTTCTGATGGGGAAGCAAAGGGAAGCCGCAAGAGCGGTCACATGCCACTCCCTGGCAGCCAGGCAGGTCGGCTTGGGCACCCGGAGTAGCTGGTAGAAATGTAAATCACCGCTGGGAGGAGGAGGGAAGGATGGACCGTCGTGCGTGTGAGACAGTGCCTCTTGCTCGCTATTGCAGCACGCTCAGCATGGAAGGGCAGGGCTTCAGGTGTTTCTGAGGAGGTAGGAATGGGGCAGGCTCTGTCCCCACAGGCAGAACAGAATGTATAGAATTATAGGACTGGAAGGGATCTCGAGATGTCATCTAGTCCAGTCCCCTGCACTCATGGCAGGACTAAATATTATCTAGATCATCCCTGACAGGTGTATACTCCTGGGGGAATTCTGCACCACTGTACAATGCAGAATTTTGAAGAAATTAAGGGCTGGTCTACACTACGGGGGGAAATCGATCTAAGATACGCAACTTCAGCTACGTGAATAACGTAGCTGAAGTCGAAGTATCTTAAATCGAATTACCTACCATCCTCACTGCGTGGGATCGATGTCCGCAGCTCCCCACGTCGACTCCGCTACCGCCGTTCGGGTTAGTGGAGTTCCGGAGTTGACAGGAGCTCATTCGGGGATCGATATATCGCGTCTAGATGAGACGCGATATATCGATCCCCGAGAAATCGATTGCTACCCGCCGATATGGCGGGTAGTGAAGACGTACCCTAATATGCACACACAATTTCCTTCCCCCCCGCAACAGAAACGGGCTGCAGTGTTGCTAGTTGCCACTAGGGGCCAGCAGAGCCCCACTCCCACGCAGAAGACACTGCTGGGGGGAAGAAAAGGGAGCTAGAGGGTTCCTGGCAGTTGTAGTTCCCAGCATGCCCTGAGGGAAGGAGGTGTGAGCAGGAAACTCCATGCAAGCTTAGTACTGAGCATCAGGCTGTTTCTCCCTCTATATCCCTGGGCTTATGGGGGAGAGGTTGTGGGTATCTGTCCACCCAGTTGGGGGTGGAGGGGAAGAAACAGGAACTGGGCTGTCAGAGTTTCTTTAACTTTATTCCCGTGGGAATTTTTGTGTGTGTCTGTATTGTTACAGACATACTTGCTGACAGGTACTTTCAAATAAATTACCAAAATAACTGAACTGGTGTTATTTTGACAAGTAAAATTAGCAGAATTTTAAAATATTGTGTGCATAATTTTTAATTTTTTGGCACAGAATGCCCCCAGGAGTAGGTACTTATATGAGGTGAATTGAAAAATACTATTTTTTTTTGTTTATCATTTTTACAGTGCAAATATTTGTAATAAAAATATAAAGTGAGTACTGTACACTTTGTATTCTGTGTTGTAATTGAAATCAATAAATTTGAAAATGTAGAAAAATATCCAAAATAGTTAATAAATTGGCATTCTATTGTTTAACAGTGCGATTAATTTTTTTAATTGTTATTAATTTTGTTGAGTTAATCACATGAGTTAACTGCAATTAATTGGCAGCCCTATATGATATATATAAAATAGTATACTTTACTGGTGATCTAAGGTTGGATTATCAGTCTCAAGAGTGTCTATTGCTATATGATTACTGTGTGTATCCTACTACACAAGTGCACACAAATCCCAGATTGCACATGTGTAGTCAGATGTGAACTTGCTAGTCATGTGCATAATGGAAGTTTGACCCATGGTGAGTGCATAGTTGAAAGCCAGGCACAGAGCAATGATCACTTAGTCAGTATGCCTTATGTATCAGAAAATGTCTAAGCTTGGATTCCCCCAAATGCACTGTAAAGTGAGGCATTTTAGAAATACATTTTTACCTGTTACTATACAGGCTTAAAAAAAAAATCTAACTGCCAATAGCACAGAGAAGATCTCAGTGCTTGTCGGAGGCCTTAGCTTTGCATTCACATAGCACTTCAGGGCCCTTATTCTAACTGGAATCTCTAGACCAGCGATGTCAAACTTGCGGCCCATAGACCAGATCTCTCCTACCCAATATATTTAATATGACCCACATGGTACCTTCAGCATCTTCAGAATTTAAGCTTTTACCTAGAAAATATAAGATGCTAGGTCTCAGTTACAAAGGTAAGCTTCAACTTGTGTTTCAAGTGTAAACTGACGTAGTACTGACGGCTGTGTCTGCAGAAAAGCTGAAACAGGGCCATGAGCTTCCTGGCTTGCCATTAATCTCGTGTTAGAGAGGAAATCCCAACAATGCTGACATATAAAGTGTCACCAGCTATTTCACATTTTTGTGGTGGAATAAAGATGGAATTGGGAATGAAGCCCACTGACAGGGGAGTTCAGTGGCTGCAGTGAAGAAAATGGAGAGACAGAAAATAGGGGGAAGAGGAAGGAAAAGAGAGAGAGAGTAGAAATAACACAGTCTTAAAGGGGAACATTTTTCCACTGAATGATACTGAATAGAAGAAAGAATTAAAAAGTTAACCACCACATAAAGCTCTACATTCAATTTATGGGCAAACCTCCCATTGACCTAAGAAGAAGCTCCACTATGGATTGAAGGGAATATGAAGTTTTTATCCCAGCCCACATACCCTAATTAAAGATGAATTTCAGCCCCCTACATAGAATGAGTGATATCCACTCAACCTACTGTAATAAACTTTTTAAATTGTATCTATAGACTAATTTTCAGAGGTGCTGTGTACCCACAATTCCAAGGCAGTTGATTTCTAGCTCTTATAACTGTAAAAGTAACCTTCCAAATGTAAACTAATGTTCTCTTCCTGAAACTGCACAGAAACGGCTCTAATACCTCTGCTACTGCTCATAGCTTTATCAAGCATAAGATATAATTTATAGAGCAGTTTGCATGTTCAAAACAGTGTAGGTTTTAATCCTCCAGATCACGGATCGGCAACCTTTGGCATGCGGCTCACCAGGGTAATGGCACCATCCCAGGTCAATGGGGGCTGTGGGAAGCGGCGCGGGCCGAGGGATGTGCTATCCGCCACTTCCCGCCGCCCTCACTGGCCTGGAGCGGAGAACTACAGCCGGTGGGAGCCACGATCGGCCGAACCTGCGGACGCAGCAGGTAAACAAACCAGCCCGGACCACGAAGGTACTTACCCTGGTGGTCCACGTGCCAAAGGCTGCCGATCCCTGCGCCAGATGGTCTGATAATTTTTGGATACCTGGTACATCACTAGACTTGATCAGATCATGAAATTTTCAACAGCAAAGAGGAAGAGACTGTCTAGGAAGGAGTACTGCGGAAAGGGATCTAGGGGTTATAGTGGACCACAAGCTAAATATGAGTCAACAGTGTGATGCTGTTGCAAAAAAAGCAAACGTGATTCTGGGGTGCATTAACAGGTGTGTTGTGAGCAAGACATGAGAAGTCATTCTTCTGCTCTACTCTGTGCTGGTTAGGCCTCAGCTGGAGTATTGTGTCCAGTTCTGGGCACCGCATTTCAAGAAAGATGTGGAGAAATTGGAGAGGGTCCAGAGAAGAGCAACAAGAATGATTAAAGGTCTAGAGAACATGACCTATGAAGGAAGGCTGAAAGAATTGGGTTTGTTTAGTTTGGAAAAGAGAAGACTGAGAGGGAACATGATAGCAGTTTTTAGGTATCTAAAAGGGTGTCATCGGGAGGAGGGAGAAAACTTGTTCACCTTAGCCTCTAAGGATAGAACAAGAAGCAATGGGCTTAAACTGCAGCACAGGAGGTTTAGGTTGGACATTAGGAAAAAGTTTTTAACTGTCAGGGTGGTTAAACATTGGAATAAACTGCCTATGGAGGTTGTGGAATCGCCATCTCTGGAGATATTTAAGAGTAGGTTAGATAAATGTCTATCAGGGATGGTCTAGACAGTATTTGGTCCTGCCATGAGGGCAGGGGACTGGACTCGATGATCTCTCAAGGTCTCTTCCAGTCCTAGAGTCCATGAATAAGTTTCTCTTCAACTTTTATCTCAAGAACAGAGCATAACAGTACTGCCAACCCCAAAGGTTCAAACATTAGGAGCCAAGACTCAAAAAGGCTTGAGATTGGCTTAAAATCATGAAATATAAAAAGATATTGGTGTTTTTATTTGCTTTCTGGTTTCTCAGCCAGCAGAGTATACTCTTTTCACATTTGCAAACTTCATTCCACAACTATGAGGGCTAAAAACTTTCTTTTGTAGATGGACACAGTAACTATAAGCACTGGAGTTATAGCTTGTTATGACAGAAAATTCAGGGTGCTTCTACACAGCAAAAAAAATGGCAGCAGTCTCAAAACTCAAGTCAAGTAACTTGGACTCACCTTACAGGACTAAAAATAGAGTATAGACTTTTCTGCTCTGGTTGGAGCCTGGGCTCTCAGACCCTCCCACCTTGCTCAGTCTCAGAGCCTGGACTCCAGCGCACCTATAATGTTATTTAGCTCCATAGCACAAGCCCAAGTCAGCTGACCTGAGCTCTGAAACAGGGTATTTACCAGAGCTGACTTTTACCAAGCAAAATCATGTTTTTTACCCTGAGAAACTAGCTAGAAAAGCCTTAAACTGGGACTATTTTTAAAACTGTTTCATTAAGATTACATTTAGTTTTAGCTACACATTAAAACCGTGGTTATATACGGTTATAGATTCATAGATTAATTTAGGGCTGTACAAATAAAAGTAAAACTACAGTGGACATAATACTAATATATGTAATTATAATACTGTAGATCAGAATGTCTACAGATAACTAGTTTATCAAACAGACATGGACCACAATTTAAAAAAACATAATTCTTCAAAATGTGAATGAAAAATGCAACTACCACAATGGCACCTTCTTATTGTGTCCTATTATATCGGATCGTCGCACTGTGATTACCGGCCATCATAATACAGTAAACTGTCATATTTGGTATAAACTACATACATTTGGGAAAAGGTTCCATTTGAACACAAAAGAAACTGCATCATAGGGGCTCCCCTGTGTGAAGCTGTTGGTAGAAGGCAAGCTAGCTAAGTGACTTCATGCTACCATTTGGGATAGTCTTGAACAGATTCAAGCTCTTTCACCAAATTCCAACCCCTGTAAGTAGTCTTGGAGTGTTGTGCGATTATTGCAATTTCTTGAAAGGGAGGAGAGCAACCTATACTACTTTGTTAGCAGCATCAGTTGACTGTTGAAGCAAGACAGGCAGTCAAAGCTCTGGGGCTGTCTTTCTGGGTGAAGCAGGATTCCAGTGCTAGCCTGAGGGAAGTGATGTGTAAGAGCTCCTGCTGCAGGGACTAGCACAGAAATGAATTCAGGTAGCAGGAAGGCAGCCTACTGGAAAGTGGAATGGCTATTCAACAATAAGGTAGTGTATGTTTTTGTTCTTTTCTAAACTATTCTATTTTTATTAAGGTATTAAAAATCAACGTCTGAAGATCTTTGCGACAGATGACTGAAGTTTGCACATGCAAACTGAAGTTATGGAGATTTAATACATGCTGCACAAGCTTTATTAGGTGTTAGCAATTAAAAAAAACAACATCACATTGATCTTTGCGGTGTTATAAACCAAAGTGGAAACAATACATTGGCCAGCTGAAGTCACCTCTCACCTTTATGTCAATGGCGGCTCTATCGCCATATCATTCCTCCCACCTCAGCTGGGGTTACTTTTGTCTCCTGAATAAATGCAGCAGCAGCTGCTGACCATTTGTATATAATGCTGCCTAGCAAAACTTTTGTTCTCTTTCCACTACTGTCACTGCTTCAAAAAAAAAAAAAAACCAACAAAAAAAAAACAACAAAAAACAAAAAACCACATTACTACTCATTAGAACAGAAGCTAAACCATTCACTAGTGGTCTCCATCCCCAACTAAGTTTTTCATTCACTGTGGAGAAATGTGGTGTGTGTATTGCTCTTATTTTTCTCAAACAAATTAGAAAACAGTTTCACTTAAACTGTATTGAGCTAAACAAAACTCTCGTAAAACCACTGAAATGTAAAATACTAGCTGTACACACATTGGCAGGCCCAACTGCACTGTTTAATCCCAGAGGACAAATAATATCATTTGTCTAGAATAGGATGGAAGAGTATTCTAAGTATTACCAGGAAACTGTCTGTGTGCCAAAGGACCCCATTTTTTGCTTCAGAACCATCAGGTCCAGCATCCCCTCATGTAGAGGTTTATTACAAGGCATTCTAAACAACTACATAATGTATCTTTGTTTCTACTGTAGTAATCAATTACAAAATGCCTCAGCAGCAGCTGACAAATTTCAAAAAAGACAGAACTAAAATACCTCCTGATCCTGAAGTATCTACGCTAATACACATATTTAGACATGCAGTGTTTAGCATATAGAGCAGTATAAACAAGTCACTGTCCGTATGAAATTTTAGTTTGTACTGACTTTGCCAGTGCTTTTTATGTAGCCTGTTATAAAACTAGGCAAATACCTAGATGAGCTGATGTACCCCTGGAAGACTTCTGTGTACCCGCAGGAGTATGCAGACCCCTGGTTGAGAACCACTAAAAGCTTGATTTAATGAAAATACAGACCCATGACCTTATATCAGTGGCTCTCAAACTGGGGTTCATGAACCCAAAATGTTACAGGGGGTTCTCGGGAAAAAAATCCCTAATAGTGGACAGAGCTGTCGCTAGGGACCCCAGGCAGCACGGGGCCAGCAGCCTGGAGCCCCTGGACTTCCAAGAGCTAAGCAGATCAAAGCTAGCATATCTATCACACTGAGAGGATTTAAACTTCAAGACTCCTTATAAGCAATGGAAAAGGAAGTGGATATTTTTTGCTGTTTTTAAAATTAAATATGCAGCTAGTATTGTTTTTTAAATTATTATGAAGAACAAGTTTAAGCTTTGTTGCAACGCACGTTGCTTGCCTGGACTGCTCAAGACCTGAATGCTTGTGTAGGAGGAACTCTTTGAGTTGGCTTCTTAAAGACCTTCATGCTGTTTCACATCTGATACTCCTTGATGAAAACACAGGAGCCTTATCTTATAACAGGATTATTCAAAGTGATACAAGCTACGAAAGTGAGATCTTGGAAGAGTGCTGCCATTTTCATAATGTAATAAAAATATGGTAATGATAAATAGTAATTAATAATAAATAGTGTGTAATAAGCATGTCATAAAAACAAATTTTATATTTCCAAGATCACTGCTTTTATAATTTATACTCAGGTAAAAGGAGAAAATCCCTGGGAATATTCATTTTTAGGAGGGGGTTCGTGAGCCTTGACATTTTAGTGAAAGGGATTCACAGATTGTTAAAGTTTGGGAACCACTGCCTTATATCATCTACTGCATTTGGGCCTAAATTCTGTCCTTGACCGTGAGTAAATTCTTCCATATCCCATTAATGTAATCTCCACTCAAGCTATCAGGACTGAAATCTACGTTTATTTGCTTTATTTTATAGTTTGGGAGCAACTTCACATACCTCCGTATTTGAATAATAGGTATTCCATGATGACCGTAATGACTCCTGTCCTCCAATATCCCACATAAGGAAATGTGTATTTTTTACTACTATTTCTTCAACATTGCTTCCTATGGTTGGAGATGTGTGGACCACTTCATTCATTAAGCTAATTGAAACAACATCACACACACAAAATTTTTTTTAGCAATATCTTGATGTATCAGTTGTATATTGTGACAAGTTTGTTATAACAAAAGTAAATCCTTTTTATTTCTGTAAAGCAATTATTTAAAACAGTCTTTTTAAAGAAACATTATTATTTTATTAAAGATATATAAAGACATCTTTTGTGTGAAAGATTTATTCAGTTTGGGTGCATTTTATGAGTTACAATCAATGAGTGAAGAGTCTGCCCTTTTAGCTGCATAACGTAGATAGGGATAAATATGTATACAATTATACATGAACATCCGGTACAGAAATGTGAAGCTTAAATCTGGCTAACATTTTGTTAATATTAGTAGCTATCTAGAAATTGTACTTGTTTCAAAACAAAAGCTGCCATGATCCGACAGGTCACCATCACTAAAGACAGTATTTTTGAATCTTGCTAGAAAAATCTGAAGATAAAGTTGCCAAAGCACCTGGAAAATGTAAACGTTGTCTGATTTCACAATAGCTTCTGAAAGAAATTCTGTATCTCCAGTTGAAAATACCTCAGTACCAACTTTAAAACAGTGATTTGTTTTGTCAACGTAGAGTACAGAAGAAAAGATTTCGGGGAAACACTATTTCTTTCTATCTAAATGTATATACCACTTCCATCATTGTAGTAATTGTGCACTTCCCAAGTATTTACAGATTTATCCTATACCCTCTTGTGAGGTAAGGAAGAGTTTGTTTTGATTTTAACTATAGTGACATCGCCAGACCCATAGCCGTCTATTGCAGGAGCCATAGCAGCATGATGAAATATTATTCTGAAGGAAGTGTCAGTTCCACCAGTGACATGCCTTTGACTAGGGGGGAAGATGACCATTTTTTTTTCTTTTGGAAATAGTGGTCTGTATATGGGTTTTGCAAACTGACTAAAAATAAAAGGCAGATATGAATTTTAAATTAAGTTTCTTTCTGGAAGCTTTCACCAATTGTGAAAGGATTTCATCAGTTACCAAAGATCTCAGTTGCAGAAGGATTACTGATTCATTCTTTGTCCTCAAGAGCACTCTGTGATACTCTGTGCTGAGTAGCTGATTAACATGAAGCTCAACTATAAACAATTCAACACCTATAACTATTTTATTACTGTACACACAAAACTAAAGTATTATTGAGTGACAGATGCCTTCCTTAGACAAGCTAAGCTGGGTTCCCCAGAGTTTTCAGTCAGGTCCCATACATTAATTGTGACAAAGTATCAAACAAACAGAAGTTTTAAATAGCTCATATACTTACAACTGGTAAAGAATGGTGGTCTTTCCTGCATTGTCAAGTCCCACTATTATTACTTTGTGTTCTGGGGTGGGGAAAAAAAAAAAAAAAGGAGTGAACTGTTGTGAGCAGCCAAAGATACCATTAGCCAACTATTAACCACTTTTCTGATATTAAAAAAAGGCAAAGATGCCTGGTCTATTTTAGGTGAACAGCCTGCACAGAGTATGGAAAATTCCTGACTAAAAAACCCACAAAACAGTATCTCCAGAAACAGTTATCATACTTACAAGGGACATAAGTTAAGTCCATGGTAAAGTTTTATTTTAAAGGAATGATTATTGATAAAAAACAAATTGTTTCATGCAAAAGAGTAGCATTAATACAAAATTAAGCTTGAGAAATAAAGTAGTCATAAGAACATGGAGATAGCACGTTGACTGTGCAAACTTGGTTCTGCCAACGTACTTGTGACAAATGTTTTTAGATATGTTCAGTTTGCATGAAAATGATTAGACTGTGTCAAAGTGAAATATCTTGTACATTTTATATTCAGAGGTTAAACCAAATATGAAGACTGTATGTAATTTAAGACTTAGATCTACAAAGCAAGCCAAAAAAAAAAATGACGTGTGTGTGTGAGAGACAATATCAGTACTTCCAGTTAAGAACACAATTACAGAATGACCAGTATTTTAGTAATATCTAAAAATAGATCAAAAACTAAAGCTGAATATTTACAGCTGCAAATTGAAGAACTTGGCAACTCTACTAATTTTCTTGCAACTGAATCAAATCTAAAGACTGCATATAATACTATGTTAACCCATCATATAAGGCTGAATGAGATGCCTCAGTTTATTGATTGCATATATTGATAAATTATTTAAGGCTATGAAGATACCATATTTAAATGGGTAAGTATAAGGGAGTGAAGAGTTCAGTTTGAACTTTCTACTCTTAGCACTGCAACTGCTGAACCCCAAGCACTTGGCTACTTAACAGTTACTCCTGAGGGCATTCTGCGCAAAAACAATTAAAAAATTCTGCACACAATAATTCAAAATCCTGTAAGTTTTATTTGTCAATAAATAAATACAGCATGGCAGTGGGGAGCACAATCCACTGGCAGCACAAAGGTGGGAAATCACTCTGCAGCCTTCCCACCCTGGGGACATGGACTCAGCGGTGAGGCTACACCCGATCCTGACACAGTATAAGGCCTGGGCCTGCCCCAGAGGGGTCAGGATGTGGGGAGGTTCAGCGGGGGGTGGGGTGGGGTGGGGTGGGGGTGGGGGAGGTCATGAATTCTGTGCATGCACGGTGGTGCAAAATTCCCCCAGGAGTAAACAGTGATATGCCAAATGCTTTATTAATATTTTTGCATGCTACTGTACATAGATAAGACTATTCATAGCCTTAAAATGGCAGCTATTTTCTTCATACTAAGAAAAACCCCCACAATGACAGGGGTTCTCAAACTGGGGGTCGGGACCCTGCAGGAGGTCGCACGGTTATTACATGGAGGGGTCATGAGTTGTCAGCCTCTACTCCAAACCCAGCTTTGCCTCTAGCATTTATAATGGTGTTAAATATATTTTAAAGTGTTTGTAATACCGGGGGGGGGGGAGGGGGAAGAGAAGGGGGAAGGTTTGCACTCAGAGAGAGACTTGCTATGTGAAAGGGGTCACCAGTACAAAACTATGAGAACCACTGTACAATAACAAAGGGAGCTACAAAGCAGGTTAAGTTACCACAAGTCTTCTGTTTTGATTTTTCCACCATGCATGTGCAAAGCTGGATTGGAAAATACAGTAAAGGGTATTTTTACTCTGTTCAAAACAAAGCAGAACCATGAATAGATAAAGAGTTACAATAGAATTAAAACTCAAACTTAACTATGGGGTACCAACGTGTGCTTCAACAAGTCATATTTAAAATTTTAGTCCATGTATTCAGAACATCACATGGATAGAAAGCTACAGCTTACTCTGAAAAATGGTACATACTCATTAGATTTATAACAAAGTATTATAATCTTTGATATGCTTTGGAATTTTAGTTATTATTAAAGTTAAATAATTTTTCTTAAAAATATTCAACTAGGACTATTAAATATTTATTACATCTACTGTATAAGGAACAAATAGATGCAGCCCATCATAATAGAACGGTACTTCATTAGACTAGGCCATCATGTGGTAATGAGTTACATAGTCCAATTATGCAGTGTGAAAAATTATTTCTTTTGAGCCATTTTAAGTTTGCCATTTTTGAGGCCGGGTCTATGCTACAGAGTTGAGTTGACATAAGGCAGCTTAAGTAGACCTAATAGTGTCTGTGTCTACACTACCAGGTCCCTCCGGCCGACGTAACTCGCCTGCTAGGTCAACTTAATTACTTCACCTTCGCCAGAGGCGTATGCATAAGTCGATATAATTAAGTTGACGTTGTGGCAGTGTAGACACTCGTTGTCTGGACCAGCGAGGCAGAGGGTACCCTGAGAATTACACAGGGATGTCCTGGGAATTGTTCATAGAGATCTCAATCCTTTGTGGAAATTTCTCTGAAGGTTTGCCTTATTTCTTCCACTGTAGGACACTTTCCCAAGCCACTCCAGTATTAATTTGGCAGGCATCATCACAGCACAGCACAAGGACCTGCCTTGTACCTGGACGCATGCAGCAGCTATTCCCTTGCCATCTGTTACCCTCAAGAGTGTAATATCAGCTAGGGTGACCTACAGGAGACTGTGGTAGTATTCATTTCAGTTGCTCAAGCCGCAAACACTAGTGTCTGTGTGCCCCCGCCCAGTCATTTTTCACCTCTTTCCCTGCCCCCACATAGCTCCAGAACCTGGGGTGCCAATGGAACTGGGGCACTGGAATCGGGTGGGCCATGACTGCCCACTGTTTCACATGGCTGTGGTTTGGGTGGCAGGGGTCAACATTTCCCCCACAAACTGCAAGCCTCAGGTAGGCAAGGTGCAGGGACATGGGCCGGGGGGCTGCTCTCAGGGACCCCATACCTCTGCCTGGGGCAGGTGGAGGGTCTGGGCCTCCCCACAGTGGTCCAGGCTCCATGGTAGGCACTTACCTCTGCCTGGATCCAGCTTTTGGACTGGGGATGGGGTGGTGCCTTGGGTGTCAGAGAGCAGCAGCAGCTATTGGTGGGAGGGGAGGAATTAACAAATATGTTGTGGTGGCTATAGCAAGCAATCCCCAGTGATGCCCCTGCCAAGGCTTGCAGTCTGGGAGGGGGAACGTTGGTCCCTGACCTCCACACTATGCCCATGTTAACATGGCCCCTGAGCCACTACGATCCCATCGTGGGTTGCCCCTCACTTCCGCAGCCGTTCCAGTGCCCTTGTCCCCCAGCTGTACTCATCATGGCTGGGATGGCAAACCGATTCAATGAATATCTTGTAGAAATGAAAATGTTCTGCTTCACACTTGCATGGATTCTGGGGAGTGATTTTTATATAGTAAATCTGCACTGGATACTGGGTCTGCACTGACAATTGTTCCTTTGTGCTTTGCATGTTTTACAGCTGAAACTGAGGCCTTCAACTCTTCCTCCACACCATCAGAGAGGCTCTCCCAGATCAGACAAAAGTGAAAGAGAACGCACGATGACATGTTTAATGAGACAACAAATGCCTCTGGGACAGTGGACACTGACCAGAGGGTGTGGAGGATTACTCTTACAGAAAAAAAATGGATATTATGAGCAGGACAATAAGTAGTGTAGACAGGAGAATAAGTGTGGCATGCAGCAGGAGATGTTGGGGATTCTGAAGGAACAAACGGACATATTTAGGTGTCTGGTTGACCTCCAGGAGAGAGACCTTGAAGCTCTAGGGCCCATGCAGAACGGCATTCCAACATCACTGTACTCCCATTCCTCCCCTCACACACATTCCACTAGGCATGGGGGGCCAGTGCAATATTCTTTCCACTCAACCCTGGGGGATGGTGCACAGAATCACAGCCGCACATACACTGATGTATGACAGGCAAGGCCGGCGTGTTTCCCCCCTTTATTTCCAAGGTTTAAGTCTATGTCACATATTTTTGTTTACGTGTGTGTGTGTGCAATAAAAGTCAATTTCTTAAAAATGAAATCTTTACTAATTCAAAGCATGGGGGGAAGAGGGAGGGATAGGGAAACTGAGGCATGAGGGGTGAACGAGTTCACACAGAGCCGGAGTTGCGGCTAGAACCCAGGAGCCCTGGCTCCCATCCCCTCCACAGTGTAAGCAGTAGGCCACACTCCCCTCAGTCACGACAACCACTGTGGTGGCCCTCCATGAAGGATGAGTTGGCGGGTTGCAGCCCATTCCCCGGGCATCAAGTACCCCCCCCACACACACCCTCGGTAGTGCCTTTGAGGGGGCCAGGAGCTGAATGACGTGTGGGGTTGTCTCTCCAGCAGTAGGTTGGGAGGCAGCTCTAGAGGTTCTAGCTGGTGAGCGCTGGGAGTCATTGACAGAGAAAAGCAAGTAGTATATTTCCAACGTTACATTACCACACTCACAGAGCAGCCACAGCAATGTTCAGACTACTGACACGCACAAAATAGAAAAGCAACACGTCACTGTGTGTCATTAATAAAATGGGTTTTCAAAACCTCCCTGAGACGCACTGCTCTATGCTGAGCTCTTATAACCCTGGTATCCGGCTGCTCAAAATTAGCAGACAGCTTATTCACCTCCCCGCCCCAACCCTGTGGAAACTTCTCTCCCTTTGCTTCATACATATTATGAAGCATGCAGCAGGCAGCTACTATCATGGAAACATTTTTTCACTGAAGTTTAACCTAGTGAGCAAACTGTGCCAATGACCCTTCAAACAGCCAAGAGCACATTGAACTGCCATTTGGGCTTGCTAAGCCTATTGTTGAAGTGCTCCTGTCCAGGTGTCCGATGTATGGCTTCACAAGCCACAGGAGAAAGGGGTAGGCTGGATGTCCCAGGATCAATATTGGCATTTCAACATCTCTAATGGTGATTTTGCAATCCAGAAAGAAAGTCCCTGCTTGCATCTTTCTGAACAGGGCTGTGTTCTTAAAGATGCAAGCGTCAGGCACCTTCCCAGAGCGCCCCACATTAATGACAGCAAAACGCACCTGGTGACCCACTAGTGTTATACCAATATAATAAAAACCAGCAGGATCTTATTAGGAGGGATAAGGCAAAGATGCCACATTTATTGTAAATACTATAACAAAACAAAAGACAACAGTAAACAACGTTGTTTTACTACTTATTTCTTATACACACACACACACACACACACATATATTCATTCACACAATCATTCATTCAGGTTCTGTATAGATGTTATAGTTACCAGCCTAGATGTTGCTCATGCCAAGTTACTGGCCAGGTATCTTGGTCATGAGGATGGAGCCGAGTCTGTGTCAGATGCATCTGATGCTCCTGGAGGCTGGCAGCAGAACCATAGACTCAAAGTCCTCAGTCTTTAGAGTCCAGTTTTATAGGAATTTATTCCTATGTCAGTTCATGAGAGTTGCTTCATTTTGCTGTTGCTAAATCAATCAGCAGGTGGCTGGCTCCATGTTATTAGATGTTTTGTTTTTTCTTCCTTTGAGGTGTGGTGGGTGGATTCCAGTTTTCCCTCCGGGGGTCATCTGGTTGATCCCACTTGACACCTTCTTCAGCCGACACTGAATTCTTCAGGCTGGTGACTCCCTAACCATTCATTCACATACATTCTCTATCTTAATCACATCTATTTCACTGTCTCTTTACTTTTTGGGGTGTTACCAATTTATGTGAGACTCCCTGTCTTTTAACAAGCAAAGATAAAGTGAGATGAAAACTTACAGAGAGGGTGGGGGTCTCTATCTATACACTATAACAGCTACTGTTTTGGCTTACTTAGAGTTAATTAATGTTTAGCAAGTTTTATACAAAGTATTTCTTTGAGCTTAACAAGTTGTATACCAAGTATCTCTTTGAGCAGGCTTTACACAGACACAGCTGGTGGCTTGCAGGTTAGAGGCTAAATGCTGGGAATCACAAATTTACTTCTAACATAATACTTTATAACTTAAGGTTTAATTAACAAACCAATAAATCATTTCTCATATAAACCATGTTTAATATAAACCTTCTTTAATATTCCTACACTAGAACTTGCAACTCCATTGAAAAGTATCCCTTTCTGTTTACGTACTCTGTAGCGAGGTGGTCTGGTGCCAAGACAGGGATATGTGTGCCATTTATCGCCCCACCGCAGTTAGGGAACCCCACTGCGGCAAAACCATCCAGTATCTCCTGAACATTGCCCAAAGTCACAACCCTTCTTAGCAGAAGGCGATTAATGGCCTTCCATATTTGGATCACAGCAATTCCAATGGAAATTTCCCAACTCCAAATTGATTCCCCACTGACCAGTAGCATTGCAAGCTTCCAGACAGTGACTGCCACTCGTTTCTCCAGTCAGAGCAAGTCTCATTTTAGTGTCGCTGTGCCGCAGGGCTGCGGAGAGCTCTGCACACAATTCCTGGAAAGTGGCCTTGCGCATACAAAAGTTGTGCAGCCACTGCCCATCACCCCATATCTACATAACAATGTGATACCACCAGTCAGTACTTGTTTCTCGGGACCAGACCCAGTGCTCCACCATGTTCAGCTGTTGCACAACTGCCAACAGCAACCATTGATTGTTTTTTTCCATGGCTTACAGCATTGTTACTTGAAGGACATTGCCATGTTCCACACGGCAGTTTCTCTTGCAGCTCTGGAAATACTGAAGGGTAAGGTGCGTGGCGTTTGCAACGCTCACCACAACAGTGCACAGCTGTGTAGAGTCCTTGCTTCTCTATAGATGGTGTATATGCGGCTATGCCAGCCTTTTGAAAAAAGGCATGAAATCTTATGGGATGCAGATGAAATCATGAGAGGAAGAAAACTGCATCAAGGGATATTCAAGCCATGTTCCCAGTCACCGGTGCAAGAATGTTTTGTTCCCATGAGGCATTGCAAACTGTTCCTAAAACCACCTGTGGCGAGTTGCACTGTGGGATATCTACCCACTGTGCGCTGCTCTCTGCATCCATGCAAGAGCTGCTAGTGAGGACACACTCCACCAACACAAGGACTGTGGTCTAGACATGGACAACCGACTTAATTACTGTGGTGGCTGTATGTCAACTTAAGTCGACTTAAATTTGTAGTGTAGACATGCCCTTAGTTTAGCTGAATGTCTCCTTATTCTTTTGTTATGAGCAGGAGAAAGGAGGTCCAGCTGCTTGGGCTCCCCCCTAGCTAGACCACTGTTGCTAATTTGAATGCACATTTTAGGAGAGAATAGTGCCTGACAGAATTAAGTTAAACATGCCGTACAAACTTTACATACTATTTTCATCATGATATTATCTAATTCAATATCATAACTTTATTTCCTGTTTTTCCTAAATACATGCTTGGTTTCTCTTACCTTTCAATAATAATGCAGTATTCTAAACTAGTAACCTCCACCATAGTACAGTTATGTTAGTGATCAGAGACATTTTACATTAAGCAGTATATTAAAATGTGTATTTCCATATATATACACACACTAGTTTGAGAACACTGCTCAAATACATGTGTGAGGGATATTTTTAGTGGAAGTCAGGGACAAGTCACAGGCTGCCATGAATGTTTGATCATTTCCAGTGACCTGTCCATGACTTTTTACTAAAAATATCTGACACAAAAACTGAGCCTTACCCATAAACTGTTTTTTTTGGGAAAAGGTTAGGATGAGCCATGCAGAGCAAACAGTCATTTTGATTAGGCTTCACAATTCATTTTAAACAGCAAATTTAAGGTATCTTAATGACCCAGTGGGTGAAATCTTGACCCCACTGTAGTCAACGGGAGTTTTGATCAACTTCTGTGGAGTCAGGATTTCACCCTAAGCCTTAAAAACCTATGCCTCAAAAAAGGATACTTCTGTTAAGGGCAAGAACTACACTCTTCACTACAACAGCTTATTACAGTCTTGCAATTTTTATTTACTTGGCATTTAAAAACCAAGCAAACACATTAAACTAGCACCTTTCAACCAAGTCAAATAATTAACCAAACAAGACTTGTAAAACTGCTTACTGTGAGCAATAAAAACAAATCAGTATCAGAGATGTGCAACCATTTCACGCTACTTAAATGGAATCCCCAAAGTCAAGGGACTACAACTATGTATATACAAGCTTTATAGAATTAAAACCATTCATATTTTGCCTGTCAGCAATTTTATGCTTGAAAGTGATATTTTATGGGTGCTGGAAAGATCATGGACCAAAAAAAGGTAAACCCAATTCTAAGCATACATAAGAATGGCCATACTGTGTCAGACCAAGGTCCATCTAGCCCAGGCCTGCACAACATGCGGCCCGTGGAGCCTCACTGTGCGGCCCGGCGGGGGATTCTAAATCCCCCGCACACGGCGCTCTGCGGGCAGCCCAGAGCCCTTTGAATCCCGGCCACGGCAGGGAATCAAAGGGCTCTGGGCTGCCTGCAGGGGCAGGGATCCCAGAGCCCTTTAAATCCCAGCCGCGGCCAGGAGACAGAGAGCTCTGGGCTGCCAGCAGCCGCGGGGAGCCCAGAGCTCTTTAAATCTCAGCCGCGGACGGGAGTCAAAGGGCTCTGGGCTGCCCGCAGCGGCGAGGAGCCCAGAGCCCTTTAAATCTCAGCCGCGGCCAGGAATCAGAGGGCTCCAGGCTGCCCGCAGAGATTCCCAGCCGCAGCTGGGATTTAAAGGGCTCAGGGCTCCCCGCGGCTGCTGGCAGCCCAGAGCCCTTTGAATCCCAGCCCGCGGCCGCTGATTGTCCCCTCCCCGGACCCCTGCCCCTAACTGCCCCTTGGGACCCCACCCCCTCTCTAAATGCTGCTGCTCCTTGTCCCCCGATTGCCCCCTCCCAAGACCCCAGCCCCTATCTAAGCCTCCCTTCTCCTTGTCCCCAACTGCTCCCTCCTGAGACCCCCCCAACTTCCTCCCAGGACCCTACCCCCTACCTGTCCCCTGATAAACCGCTGGGACTCCCATGCCTATCCAATTGCTACCTGTCCCCTGACTGCCCCTCCGAACCTCTGCCCCATCCAACCCGCCCTGCTCCCTGGAGTGCTCAAGCTCAGTTTGGGCAGCTTTTACTTCATTTTACTTCATTTCTCCCAAATCAAATATACTGATCCCCTGTAACTTGCTGTAGAAAAAGTAGGATAAAATTGAGCAAGAAATGCTTATTAGGACTGGAATTGCTATTTTCAACAGCCATTGCCTTTTTGTTTGTTTGAAAGGAAGACAGTGATATTGCATTGGCAAATTCCCCATAGAAAAAAAGAGTGGAACAAAAGAATAATAAAGGCACCTCAACTTTTCCTCATTTATGGAGGACAGTCTTATAATATGCATCCAGATATCCTCCAATCACAGAAGCTGAAAATTGTTCCACTTTACTGCAGCTCTGTAACCAATATTGCAGGGAACCAATCCTGTCTGTGTTTTGTGCACATCCAAAATTCCTGCTGAATGACCCGCCCTGGGAGCGAGTTACCAGTGACCCAGGGCTGGGGCGGCAGGAGGTGGGGGAGGGGCAGTGGTGGGGGGGAGCCCACGGCTGGGGCAGCAGCAGGGTGGAGGGAGGGCACTGGTTGGGAGGAAAGGGGGAAGCCCAGCACTGGGGCGGCAGGAGGGTACGTGGGGAGCCCAGGGCTGGGAAGGGGGGCAGCCAAATTTTTTTTTTGCTTGGGGCAGCAAAAAACCTAGAGCCGGCCCTGCCGGGTTCCCCCAGCTGCCGGAGCCCCGGGCCCTTTAATTTGACCCTGAGGGCTCCCAGCCACCTCTTTAGCTAGGAGCCCCTGGTTGATTTAAAATAAAGTATCACCTCCCCACCCCCAACCTTCCTTTTTGGCCCACAGCTGTTTTGGTGGGGCGGCGCTGGGGAAGGAGAGTTTGTTTCCGCAGGGCTGGGCGGCTCTAGGGCGGGGTGTTTCCGCGGGGCCGGGAGGTTTCGGCCCTCAGCTGTTTTCTTTGGAGGAATGTGGCCCTCGCTGCTTTACGAGTTGTGCAGGCCTGATCTGGCCCAATAAGCTGTCTTCCGACAGTGGCAAACACCAGGTGCCCCAGAGGGAATGAACAGAACAGGTAATCAAGTGATCCATCGGCCATCCCCTGTCATCCGTTCTCAGCTTCTGGCAAACAGAGGCTATGGACACTATCCCAGCCCATTCTGGCTAATAGCCATTGATGGACCTATCCTCCATTAATTTATCTAATTCTTTTTTGAACCCTGTTATAGTCTTGTCCTTCACAATATCCTCTGGCAAAGAGTTCCACAGGTTGACTAGTATCAGAGGGGTAGCCATTTTAGTCTGGATCTGTAAAAGCAGCAAAGAGTCCTGTGGCACCTTATAGACTAACAGACGTATTGGAGGATGAGCTTTCGTGGGTGAATACCCACTTCGCTGGATGCAGGTTGACTGTGCATTGTGTTTGTTTTAAACCTGCTGCCTATTAATTTCACTTGGCAACCCCTAGTTCTTGTATTATGAGAAGGCATAAACAACACTTATTTACTTTCTCCACACGAGTCATGATTTTACCTCTATCGTATCCTCCCTTAGCCATCTCTTTTCCAAGCTGAAAACTCACAGCCTTTTAAATCTCTCCTCATATAGAAGCTGTTCCTTACCCCTAATCATTTTTGTTGCCCTTTTCTGAACCTTTTCCAAATCCAATATATCTTTTTTGCGATGGGGCGACCACATCTGCATGCAATATTCAAGACGTGGGCATACCATGGATTTATATAGAGACAATATGATATTTTATGTTTTATTATTTATCACTTTCTTAATGATTCCCAACATTCTGTTTACTTTTTTGACTGCCTCTGCACATTGAGTGGATGTTTTTAGAGAACTATCCACAATGACTCTAAGATCTCTCTCGAGTGGTAACAGCTAATTTAGACCCCAACATTTTATATGTACAGTTGGAATTATGTTTTCCATTGCGCATTACTTTGTATTTATCAACACTGAATTTCATCTGCCATTTTGTTGCCCAGTCACCCAGTTTTGAGAGATCCTTCCGTAGTTCTTCGCAGTTTGCCTGGGACTTAACTATCTTGAGTAGTTTTGTATCATCTGCAAATTTTGCCACCTCAGTGTTCACCCCTTTATCCAGGTTATTTATGAATATGTTGAATAGGACTGGTCCCAGTACAGACCCCCTGGGGGACACCACTATTTACCTCTCTCCATTTAGAAAACTGACCATTTATTCCTACTTTTTGTTTCCTATCTTTTAACCAGTTATGAATCCATGATAGAACTTTCCCTCTTATCCCATGACAACTTACTTTGCAAAGACACCGGTGGAAAGTTCGACCCTTTCAATTTGAAACACAGCCAACATTACATTATTTTAACAGCACTGTTTCCCAGCTGATCGCAGTTTGGATGCACAGTTTCACAGAATAGGACTCAGAAGGAGAGGGGAATCCTAGCTACTGAGACCTTGAAAGCCTCTGCTGTTGCAGTGATGAGAAAATAAGTTTGAAAGAACAGGGTGCATTAGACCACCCTACACTAAACTCAACCTCCCCCTTCAATGCCAGCCTACGAACCCCCTCAACCACGGGCGTCTCCCCTTCAATGCCAGCCTGCGACCCCCCCTCCGGACAACCCCCCCTTCAATGGCAGCCTACGACCCCCCCTTCACATACACACTCCCCCCCCTCCCCCTCAACACTCGAGGGGCGTCTGTTGCCATCACAGTGGGACCCCATGGCTCCCTGCCCGGCAGCTTCCCAACGGCCCCCTCAGGCCGGCAAAGCCCCGCCCCCGGCGGACGCTGCTCACCCTGGTCACAGAAGAAACTCCACAGCTTAGCAAATATCAGGCCCATGGCTAGACTAGGCTGGGACGGGCCCGTCCCGCGGCCGGACGACGTCACGCTCCGAGCGTCCCCACGGCACAAAGGGGCACGGACGCCGCCGGCCAGACGGCGCTGGAGACTCGAAGGCAGCGGCTACGGCTGGCCCCGGGCCAAGGGACAGAGCCCAGAAAGGCGAGTAGGCGGAGCCCCCCTCTACCCCGCCTCCCCAGCCAGCCGCGGCAGCCAATGCCTTCCGCGACCGCCGTGCGTCACGGCGTGGCCCAACATCAACGTCATTACGCACATTACGTCCTCCCTGACGTGCAAAAATAGTACGTGGCGTTACCCTCACTGGTGTTGCCTTCTCTTCATCCCCGCAGTCCGGCTGCCCCATGGCAAACAGCGCTTCTATGGCCTGGGGAAATTCCCCAAATCTGGGAGTTTGTGAGTAAAATGTTTTTAATGAAAATTCCCAGTTTCCCAAGTTGAAACATTTTACTCACAAATCCCCAGGTTTGGAGGAATTTCCCAGGCTACACAAGCACCGAAAACTACTTTATCTGGGAATTTTTCACCAAATTTGGGAAATGTTTAGCGCTAGGTTGAGAAAAGTTGGCATCGCGCTATAGAAGCACTGATGGCAAAGCGGAGCCTCAGGGGACACCACTCCTCCCCCCACTCCTCCGGGAAGCCTGCGCTGCTGTAAACTGGGGCTGCTGTACCACCCCGGCCATTGCCCCCCACCCCACCCGCTGCGGTCAGTGGGGCTCCGCGGGGGGCAGGGCAGTGGGCGGGCTCGGAGAGTGAGCACCTCACCCGAAGCCCCAGGGTAACAGACACGGCTCCCGGCTAGGAAAACAGGGCAGTAACTGCAGCTACTGCAGGTGGGAAAGTGCAGAGCGGGGCTCCCGAGGTGCTGGGCACACGACGCACGGCCCCGCTCTGCGCAGGGAACGCGACTAGTGCTGCTGGCGGTGGATCCGTGTTAACAAAACGAAGTTTTTAAACTGTCTGACAAAATCCTCGTCCCCTCAGTGGCTCCCTTTCCCTTCAGCGGGTGTCTGTCACCATTTCGCTAGTTCTCCAGCCCCAGCGCCTCCCTGCATTCCCCCTGTGGAACAGGGGCAGGTTTTAACACGCACCAGGGCCAGTATCACAGGATAAAAAGCATTTAAAAGGTCACGAGCTGATTTTGTTGGGTCCTTGGTTGGCTAAATAATGCCGTGCAGTACAGAGAGCTACAGCTCCGTCAAAAAAACGTGTAGAGAAAATTTCTCTCTTCTTCCCGTCTTCTCCAGTTTCACCTGTGTCGTGCCTCTCTTTCGTGAGGCATTCAATGGGCTGCCGCCTGGCTGGTTCTTATTCCTATTACTGGAGGGAAAAACTGTGAATCACCTAAAAAAAAAGGGGAAGTGGGGGTGGGGAGTGCTCTGGTAATGCTTGGACAGAGCTTTCCACGCGTGGCTGGCTTTACACACCCGTGAGTTCTCCCAGGGAAGCCAAAGGGACGAGTTAGGGGTCTCATGAATCCCCAGTAGCCAGCCCGGTGCCCACCCTGTGAAATGGAGCGGAGCCGAGCGGCACCCTCCCCACTCCGCGGGCGGCATCGCTCGCTCGCGGACACCACGCGCTGTCTCGTTCTCGCTGAGGGGGCGGGAACGGGCCGGCGAGCATCTCCCACCGCAGCTAAAACTCGGCTCCGCCCCCAACCCTTTCCCGGCTTCTGCGCACGCCTGCGTGTTTGGTTGCCGGGGTAACCGTCAGCTTGGCGGCTGATGAGCGCAGCTGACCAATCCCTAGCGAGGCTCGGGACGGAGTTTTCCGCCGTCCTCCGGAAGAGGCGGGCCTGAGGCTGACGGTAGGGCGGGGGTGCCGGGCCGTGGAGTGCTGTCGGCGGCCTGTCGCGGGGGGGCTCCTTAGTCACTGCTGGCGAAGGGGCAGTAGGAATCCCCCTCCCCCCAACACTGCAGGGGGCCAGCGCGGTCGGGAGGCTGGAGCCTCCGCCTCACCGGGGGGACGCGCTGCCCACCCGCGAGCCGTCTCAGGCGCCTCCTTCCCCCGCGGGCCCCAGATTTTCCGCGGGCGGCTCCCTGTCCGGAGAGCCCCTGCGGGCAGTGCGCGCGGCCCGGCGTGGAGTAGGCGTCCCCGGAGCTGCCGGAGTGTGGACGTGACCAAGAACCGGGGGGTGGGGAATGGCGATCCGTGCTGCAGTTCGCTAGTGTTACCCGGTGCGACCCCTCCCGGAGCCCTGGGTACCGAGACTCCTTCCTGCTTTAGCGGTACCGGCCCGGGTAGCGCCAGTGTGGGTACGTGTGCCCCGCCTGCAGTCACACCTGCTCGCTGTAGGGAGGGCCCTGCTGTGCGTAGTCTGGGCGGGAGGAACTGCCCTGGACGCTTCCCTCTTCAGTGGGCTTTTCACAGGTATTTAGGCACCTAAAGAGGCAGATAAACACCGAGACTTCCTCCCTTTTGATTTAAATGGGAATTGCCGCACCAAGGCACTTCTGAAAATTCCACTTGTTGCCTATCTGCATCTTCAGGTGCCTGAAAACCTGGCCATTGAACAAATAGCCTGTAAGGGATTACAAAAATAGAAATAGCTATGTAACTAGTTGCATGGCAATCCAAACACTTCTATCTTGTCACATAGCTGAGCAGTTTCACTGTAGCTGCACATTTTGATATTAACTAAGTGAACCTTTGGTTACTTTTTTGGTCCTTTTTGAAGGGAGTTCATGTGATCCATACCATACATATAGGGGGTGAAAGCAAACCATTTTGCCAGTGTAATATGAAAGATTTACAAGAGATGAAAAGAAACCAGAGAAACCTAATGCTAAACCAGATCAGACTTATTGCCACTTTTCTGTGGAGACATGTCTGGAAGTTTTAGGTCACTTATACTATGAAAATATTCATATCCACATCTTTACGTACAATGTTCATACTGTAATACTTCAAAACTGAAACATGATGAATAGACTTTTAAATAAACAAAAAAGTCCCCTATCTTTACTTACTCGTAAACATTCTGAAACACTAGATTGGAGATGAGACAATATGACAGTTCCTAAGATATTAATGCTAACATTTGATGACACTTTAAATGGAAACATTAATTTTCAGTGGTGGTTAAATTTGGTAGAAACATCAAGGCAGTGTGCGTATCGGTCCTGGGGACATAGTGCTAGATACAGGGACAGGGTGCAGTGAGGCAGCTCATTCGTTTCAAATAAGTTGGGAATGAGCTAAAGTTGGGAATGAGCAATTCAACCCCCCTCCCCCTTACACTCCCACCAAATCTAGTCTCTTCTGCCCATGCATCACCTTTCTTATACCAAAAACCTCAACTGCTTCCTTGACATGAACAAAAACCCAAGACATCTCAGATGCTTTCCTAAGTGCCAAAAGTCCCAAGCATTCCTTTCTTAGGTGCCCGAACCTCTACACAATGGTATCTTAAAACCATTCACTGTGTAACCCTCTCCAGTCCTCCCCACTAATTAAAGGATGTATATTTATTTTTGTAGTTGTGATAAAACAATTTACATGAATGTGAAGTTTTTTTTTTATCATCACTGGTCCCTTTATGGTGGCAAGCAATTTATTAATGGAATAATCAGATTGTTAAAATTAAGTCTTTGTGTAAAATGCAATTTCGAATAGTTAATTAACACATTTTAAAATACAATTAACAGTTGTACTGTAGGTGTGTCCTGAACTATGTTTGCAATTCTGAATGAAAGTACAACTCCACCATCTAGCCCAGGAGTTGGGAACCTTTCAGAAGTGGTGTGCCGAGTCTTAATTTATTCACCCTAATTTAAGGTTTTGCGTGCCAGTAATACATTTTAACGTTTTTAGAAGGGTCTCTTTCTAGAAGTCTATAATACATAACTAAACTAGTGTTGTATGTAAAGTATATAAGGTTTTTAAAATGTTTAAGAAGCTTCATTTAAAATTAAATTAAAATTCAGAGCCCCCCCCGGTCCGGTGGACAGGACCCAGGCGGTGTGAGTGCCACTGAAAATCAGCTCACGTGCGGCCTTCAGCACACGTGTCATAGGTTGCCTACCCCTGATCTAGCCAGTACAAACACCACCATAACTCATAATTTATATGAATTATAAATTCGTCATGCATCCGACGAAGTAGGTATTCACCCACGAAAGCTCATGCTCCAAAACATCTGTTAGTCTATAAGGTGCCACAGGACTCTTTGCTGCTCATAATTTAGGGATACATCTTGTAAAAAGTTGCATTGGATTTTAGTAAGTTATTCAAGTCCATTTACTTTACTGTGAGACGTAATACTTAAAAAAACAACAACAGTGTTTTGAAAAATTTCTTACTGTTATCATGAAATCATTGGTGAGAAACCTGGAGGAGAGAGTGTCATGCCACATGACTCACCTAATTATGTGCCTCAGAATGTTCCATATATTTTCTTATGGTACTGTTGAATAACTCATACACAACACAACCTGATTTTTTTCCAGCCCTTTTCATTTAGTTGTTATGAATTATGCAAATTAAACATCTTTAATAAAGAAAACATTAATGCATTTATTGCTGTTGTTTACCAGGAAGGCTATTGCACTATAAAGGAAAATGTCTTTTTTTTCAAAAATATTACTGCAACCAGAAGTTGAAGAATACCTTGGGAATGTGTTTAGAAATAAGGAGGTATGTGATGAAGGTAACTCAACTAGTCAGCCTATATAAACAAATTTGCCTTTCATTGGTTGAATGCTGAACTGTGCAGCCATTTACAATCTTTTAACTTTATTTTTTGTATTAAGTTACTGATAAATGCCTCGCACAATAAAAGTGTATCTTTAGTATTTAGAGTTAGATCTTTTAAGCAAAGGGCTCTGATCCTGTAATGACCTCCATGCAGAGCATCATTGACTTCAATGGTCCTGTGTGGATTGTTAATTCCATCTAGAAGTTATAAGGACTAGTCTAATGTGTGATTTCTAAAAGTATGAATATTAGGTATAATATGAAATTTTGTTTTTAAACTTTTTGGGATTTTTAATAAGTGAATATACTGTTAATAAGTGTTTAGTTAATTAACAACTTCCAAGAAAACTCATATTGGGGTATCACAATCTACTAATTGTAGTCTTCTTTAAAGTCTTCCAAGAACAATCATCACTACCACCATCACTGTGGGAGGTGGGGAAAAAAAACCCACCTCCCACAGAGTATCTTTGAGTTGAAGTCTGTTTTTTTTGTCTCTGTATACCTGTTGCTTTGTACAGCAAGCTAACCATACCACTTAATAGCGCAATATCAAATCAATGAAGATTAATTTTAATGCCTGTTCCAATATTAGCTTGTTTAGAATACTCTTGCTCAATAAATAGACTGGTCTTTTCAGCAGCCAGACTCTCACTGAAGTCAGTGGGAGCTGCACAAGCATCTGAGGGTCTATTACATGACATACACAAAGTAATAGTTGATTTAAACTTTTTGACTACAACAAGCACTACTACATGAAGCCGTTTACTATTAATATATATCTTTTTTTCTTTTAGCTCATAAGTGCTTTAGGCACTCTGGAAGCAGAGAGAAAATATGAATCTCTGTTAAATTGTCTATCTCATCCTCCAGCTTTCACAACTGTTAGAGTTAACACTCACTTGGCTTCTGTGAAACAAGTGAAAAATCTGCTGTTTGAAGAGATCCACAAGGTTTGTGTAGTTTTGTATCCTGGTTATCGCTAAAGATAGCTACAAGATTTCTGGTTTTGTAGGTGATCGCAAAAGCCTTTTTTCAAATAATGGAAACAATTCCTAAACTTGATGGGTATGTCTACTTTCAGTTTGGTGCTGGGATGACTTTCAGAGTCAAATGGAAACAAAGGTAGAGTCTGTGAGTGAAGTCCAATACTAGTCAATATCTGATACATCAAAGGAATACCCATAGTGCCCTAGACCAAAGGTGCTTTCATCAAGAGGAGAAGAGAGACTTTTTTTTTTGCAAAGTTCTGAAGAACTTGAGTTTAATTGTAGATAAGGTCTAATAAAAAATACCAGCAATTGATTCAGAGAAACATAATTTCTCACTTTGCATTTTCAAAACATGCACATTCCTTCAGAAATTTAAAATCTATAAATAAGGACCACATAATACTCGTGGATTATTTGTATTATAGTAGCACCTGTAGACCTAATTAGGATTTGGGCCGCTTTGTGCTAAATGCTTTACAAACATAGAAGGAAGACACTGCAATCTAGACAAGACAACAGAAATAGAAACTAGTAGTCTGAGAAGATATATGCAACAAATATAGAGCTTATTTTTAATAAAAGGTGACACAAAAATGAACTGATGTTGCAATGTCTTATTTAAGAAGTGTGTGAAATTGAAAGAAACCAAGTCTCCAAATAACTTGAGCGATTCCCCCCTGCTGGTGTAACCTGTCAGAAAATGCTTTGATGTTTAGTAAATTTTTGGAATTTTTTTTGTTCTATTTATTTTATGACTGTCTTTATCTGACAGAGATAATTAATTGTAAGCCAGAAGGTCTGAAAATAAATGGTTTAGATATCCTATGATATCTCTTCAGTCTTTCTGAGAAGATCCAGTTCTTCTATAAATAAAATATTAATGTTGGTGGGTTTTCAGACAGCAACTGCATGACAGGAGCCAAGATGTTTCTGTAATGCAAAAGCAGTTGACGCTACTCCACCTTTTTCCTAGGAGGGTAATGAATTATGCTTGTTTTATCATACAACTCGTTCTAGGAATCTGGAATTGGTATTTTAGTCAATTTTTTTTTGCTTTGTAAGGGAAAATGCTTTGCTAAAAACAGAGATACAGCTAGCTTCTCCATGATAATAAACACAGTTTTAATTCAAGGTATACTCCAAAAAGAAGCTATAACATTAATGCCTGTTTTAATAACATCACAAAGCATACAGATTTGGTTAGAAGGAGAAAATACCTCTTTATCAGATGTGCACTGATTTCCAGTTATTTGGGATGTGTGGAAAGACACCACTTATGAAAATCTAGGAAGAGTTTTAAAATGGCAACTCAGTTTAGAGCCTTTTCAAATTAATATGAAATCAGGTCCCTAACACTCATCCACAGCTTCTCACATCTCTCTCAGTTAAAATGAGCTATCAAAATGAGCATCTGAGATGTCAAATAGGAAAGATCTCCACATGAATACATTGAGCAAATCTTCATCTAATTTTAGTCTTTCTTTGTCTGTTATTAGTAATAGTGTGTCTGGCTGTTTGTAGCATTGCCTAGACTTCTTGTTCCAGAAAAAATAGGCTCCAGGAGCACATGAATGTTCAGGACTCACTCCTGTGCTCTGTAATGAATCCTGTCAATGACTTCTATTGTAGTCTTTGCTTTTCTGAATGTACTCATTTATCTCTGTGTTTTAGCTTGAGTATTTATAATATACAGCATTTCCTAATGTAGGATTTCTCAGCTTCTCATCACTTAAAGAGACTGTTCTACCATTCACAGGTATAAAGTGTAAACTGAAAAATAATTTATTCCAAGAACAATAAAGTACTTTTTAAAGCATTGTTGTTAATGTTCTTTTGTTTTGTTTTTTAATTAAACAGCAGTTTAAAGATCTTAGTGTGCCAGTTCTTCAGCACCCAGAACTCCAGGACATCTTACTTATTCCTGTCATTGGACCCAGGTTTGTAATTTTAAGACTTTAACAACTAATTTGTGTTACTGAGTTTCATGATATGTTTTACATTAATCATTTTTGATAACTTAAGACACCATTAAAAAGTTGCAAGTGTTTATTAAGCCAAAATATGCAGTCTTGTCCTAGATAACATCAATTTTTGATCTTTCAAACTCCCTCAGAATTTTGTTAAATTTTAAAAGACCATAATCTTTTTTTTCTCCATTTATGATAATGGACTTCATATTCGTTTTCCCTACAGCAATTGCCCTGTGGCAGAGTATATTAGGAGGAGGTAGATTATCTCTTCTGAAGAACTAGGGACTGTTTGGCAGGGCTCCAAAGTATCTGTGCAGTAGTGCACAATATTCCTCTATTAGAAAACTTGTATGTACAAAACTCACATGAGTGTATTTAGGGAAGATGGCGTAAATGATAATGTTGAACAGGAATTCCAGGGTCACATTTATCCCCCTACACCAATGTCCTACACTGTTCACATTTAAGCTGTTTTTTTTTTCTAGTTTTCATTTAGACAACTTTAGTGTTCCCTCATTGTTTGCCCTCTTTGAATTTTTCTATTGCTTAATTTGACTTTACAGTTAGAAGGATAATCTAAATGATCTTTCTTATAATGATGCTTCAGAATTACACACAATTGTCAATTTTGAGTTTACCAAGACTGTGTCAAGTGGGCTTGTAAACTATAGGGTCATAAACAATACTAGTGTGTACAAACTGTACATTATGGTATTTGCTGTTTCTCTTTTACAGTGCTGGACAGTACGTCATTATTTGTTGTCCTGCACGGACCTTAAATCCTTCTTTGAAGTACCAATCTCTAAATAATCCACTATTTGTACTTGACCTTGACAAGTCTGAGTCATTACCTTCCTTATTACTAATCTGCACACAGTTGCTATTAGCAAAATTCCCTGTGTCCCGTTAAAATCTTTGTTGTAATAAAGATTTATGGCAGTTATTAATTTTAAATGCACTTTTTGAGCATGCTGCTTGAACACTAAGTTGTTATTATCAGAGAAAGTGGAGAAGAATGATTTTCACATCTGTTAACTTGATTTTGTATATTGGTATCAAATTTTTGGCAGTAGCAGTTTTGGGGCTGAATCTGCATTTTTCCAAGGACTGTCACTTGGTCTTATTCTTTACTTTTATCAAGACTGAATTACATCTTGTAAGTTTGATATACAGTAGGTACATATTTCTCCACCACCCTTTCTCAAACAGCGTGTATGAGCTGACTTTTTTTTTTTCTGAACTAGACTGATGTCAGCAGGTTTTTGTAATGAAATTACACTTTGTATCCTCAGGAAGGATCTACAAAAGCAATCATCTGAAGTCATTGTTGGAGCCCAGTGTGGGAATTCAGTGCTACGAGGAGCGCATGTCTTCGTTCCAGGAATCATATCTGCTTCAAAATGTAAGAGTTAGCTAATATATTCCAATAGGATTTAGAGGCGGGGAAATGACCATCCATTCCAGTTGACATCTAGTTTCTGTTTAACTTTGGTTTTGTTTGTAAAACTTGCATGATTTTTCTTGCACAATACATATACCAAAATGGTGAGTGCTACCTCTCCTCTTCTGTGCTCCTTTCATTCTCTCTCCTTTTTAGAGACTTCAGTTTTTTAACAGCAGGATTGTCTGTCATTGATATTTTTACATTCTTCTTTTGACTTGAAAAAGGGTTTTTTACAAAGATCAGATGTTTTCAAGTGAGACATTACCTGACAGAACTGAAAAGTTAAGTCATTTTGGTGTATACCAGAGAGATTAATTTTGTAGATTTTCTAATAAATCAAAATGGGGGTCCTTGAGTTGCTAAAGTTTGAGAACCGCTGATCTAGATGAAAGCAAATTTTGGCCCTGAATTAAAAAAAAGCACTTATGCATTTGCTTAAATTTAGTCCTATTCAGAAAAGTACTTAAACTCGTGCTTAACTTTAAGCATGTGCTTAAGTCCCATTGACTTAATACAGTGGCTCTCAAACTTTTTTACTGGTGACCCCTTTCACATAGCAAGCCTCTGAGTGTGACACCCCCCCATATAAATTAAAAACACTTCTTTATATATTTAACACCATTATAAATGCTGGAGGCAAAGCAGGGTTTGGGGTGGAGGCTGACAGCTTACGACCTCCCGTATAATAACCTCGTGACCCCCTGGGGGGTCCTGACTCCCAGTTTGAGAACCCCTGACTTAATATGTATGCTTTCCTGAATGTAGGCATGTTATAGGTCTCACCCCCACTTAGAGCTGTTGGGTTCCAAAATGGGGACCTGCACTGGTTTCCCTCTAAACTAAAATCCTAGTTTAGATCTGGTAAAGCTGCCACCACCCAATCAGGTACATGGATTGGGACACAGTCCTTCCCCAAAATCCTTGGGGATCCCAAGAGCCCCAAATCCATGGAGTTCTTACACCCAGAAGAAATAAACCATTCCCCCCCTGCTTCCTCCCCCCTCCCTTTTCCTAGGAGAGATACCGGGATCCAACTACAGAGGGATACCTCCCTCCTCTCCTTTCCCTGAGAATCCACCCAAGGAAAGACCAACCAAGTCCTTAATAGAAAAGAATTTATTAAAGAATAAAAAAGAAAGTCACTGTCTCTGTAACCAAGATGGAACAATACACAGGGTCTAAACTTATCAATCTCTGGAGAGAATCCCCCCTCCTTTCTTTCTCAGTAAAAGCAAAGTAACAGCAAACAGGAATAAAGAATTTCCTTCAGCAAACACACAATTGCAAATGTAGAAATCAAATTATAAGACTAATCCGCCTTTCTAATTAATACTCACTATTGAATAGTAGGAACTACTCCAGGAGAACTTGGAGACGTCTGGCCTCTCTTAGATCCAAAAAGAGAACTCTAACAAAGAACACAGACAAAGGCTTCCCTCCACAGAGATTTGAAATTATCTTGTCTCTGATTGGTCCTCTGGTCAGGTGGTCATCAGGTACTGCATGTTAACCCTTTACAGGTAAAAGAGACCTTAACCTTTAACTATCTGTTTATGACAAGGCATTTATGAGAAAACAAGTAAGTTGCTTCAACAATTGTTGAAACATCTTTCATTTTGTACAGTTTTACATCTAAATATGCAAATACTTACTGGGTGAGCAAGTGATTTATCATCATTGCTTTACATTAGCACACAGCATCAAATAAAAGGGAAACATACATCAGTAGGACTTTAAAAATATTTTAGAGGAATTGCAGATAGGAAAATGAAGTGGGAGAGTATGCTGTCAGCCTGAAATCAGGTACAATAAAGCCCTTATCCTGAAATTGCACTCAGCACAGACGGTATAACAAGACATGAATGGTAGTGCATAAGTGGGCCTCTTAATCATTGATCAAGTTATACAGATAAGAAGGAATCAGTGATCAAAGGTCTTTAAGCTTAGTTTGACAAATCTTAATTTTAAGCTTTAGGTTAGCCAATATAGCTGCCTGAATGGAGAGAAAACACAATTATTGCAAGTTATAACTAAAAATTCGACATACTGCTGCTGTATTCTAAAGAGATAGACAACAAGGGAAAAAATCTTTTGGCTTTACAAGTGAGGACAGACAAATAATTTGATGGGAGATAAAGTTAAATATCTGCAAATTTTACAAATACTAGGTAGATGATAGCAACATGGTGTGTCAGTGTTTTGGGTATTGTAGATATCCTCAGAAGAAAATTATCTTGTGTAGAAGCTATTTCTGGCTACAAGAATTGATCACAAATATAATACAGTTTTGAAAAGTTCTAAAAGCATGTCTCCATAATAAAATGATCCTTTCCCTTGGGCATATTTAATCTAGCCCCTTGGTCATAGGAAAGAGATCTCTGAAACACAAACTCTAACCCTTTTGAGGAGCTTTAAACTGCCACATTCCCAGTTCAAAAGCTTAGTTTTGCCTCTGTAGTTTTCCTCTAGTGCAACCAGCCAGGCTCTTCAATAAAGAGATTGTAGAAAAGCATCTGGGGAGAAATCTCTAAGCGTGGTTTGAATAATAATTGCTCTCAGAATGAAGCTTTTACAAGTAGAGGCAGAGCTCAGCAAGTCCACATGTGGACCATGCTTTCTTACTGCTTTACTCCAAGCAGGCTTAACAGACTCTCCTGTACCAGAAACCAAAATGTTCTTCAAGCTCTTCTAGGCAGCAGTGCAGCAAGATACTTGAAGACAGTGGGACTACTTGTGTTCTTATGATTAGGCACATGCTTAAGTACCTTGCTCAACTAAGTCCTTTACACAGAGCTGGGTTCTCTGTTATATTTTGTGTGCAGAAAATAATTTGGCAATGGGAAAACTGCCAGGTGACTTTGTGGACTAGCCAACACTGGAGATACTCAAAGCTCGTCTTGACCTGAAATCAATACTGCTGTGATGCAAGGGGTTGAAGTACATGGCCCGTCAGAAGTCCCAGATGAGTTGGGCACTGTTCTCTTGCCAAATAATGCATTTAAAAAAAATCTTTCTTTCCCTAGTTATGAAAGCTGGAGATGTGGTCTCTGTATACTCTGATATTGAAGGGAAGTGTAAAAGAGGAGCCAAAGAATTTCTGGGAACCAAAGTTTTTATTGGAAATGGGATTTCTGAATTGAGTCGCAGTGAAATCTTCAGTTCAAGTGGCTCACTCAAGTAAGTGCATAGTAACTGCAATGAAGATTAAGAAACTACATTTATTTCCTTTTTTGAGAAAAAAAAGGTAGGAATTTAGAAATATTCTGTAATACACATAAAGGCAGATTGTGGCTTTGAATGAGATGCTATGTTGGAGGCATGTGAGATGGGAGATTAAGGCAGTGGGAGCTTTGGGAAGAATTCTGGCTGACTCCGTAAAAATTCCTTCTGGGCTTCACAGGAGTGCACATTACAACAGCTGCTCTATGACCCCCTTGAAAGGGTGAAGCATGCACTTCCTCCACCTGATGAAGAAGAGAAAGAGCATTTTGGGACTCTGACTCCCCGCCCTAGTAAAGAGGGCTGTAATCTAGATTTCAAGGGGGCAGGTGACAAAAGGCTGGGTATAAAACAAGGTGACCTTAACAGAGGTGCTGAAAGTTAGCAGGGATTGGGGGAATGGCAAATTACAATAGGGTCATAGGAGTAACGAGGGAGAACAGTGGGGGAGTCTGCACATCTTAGATGACTATACACAAATGCAAGAACTATGGGGAATAAACAGGAAGAACTGGAAGTCTTAATACACAAGCAAAAGAGACTTGGTGGGATAAATCTCATGACTGGAATATTGGGGAAAAAAGGATATAGCTTGTTCAGGAAAGATAGGCTGGGGGAAAAAGGGAGGACGCATTGCATTGTACCCATTAAGAATGTACCCACTTGTTCTGAGTTCCATAGGAGGTTAGAGACAGGCCAGTGGAAAGTTTCTAATTGAAGATAAAAGAGGGGGAAAACAGTCCAACAAATCAGGGGGAGGAGGTGGATGAGGTATTTCTAGAACAAACAATGGAAAGATCCAAAAAAGAAGATCTGGTATTAATGAGGACTTTTACCACCTAGATATCCTTTGGAAAAGTAATATGGCAAAACACAATGTCCAGTAAGTTCTTGGAATGTGTTGGCGACAACTTGTTTTAGATGGTGGGTAAGTAAGCAGGAGCACTGTCATTTTAGACTTGATTTTGACAAACAGAGTATTAGTTGTGAAGGTGGAAGGCAACTTAGGTGAAAGTGATCATGATGTGATAGGCTTCCTTATTATAAGGAAAGGAAGTGAGTGAGAGCCGCAGAATAAGGACAATTAATTTAAAAAAAGCAGACTTTAGCAAACTCAGATAACTAGTAGATAAGGTCCCATGGAAAGCAAATATAAGGCAAAACAGTCCAGGACAGCAGGCAGTTTCTTAAAGGCACAACTATCCCAATGAAAAGGAAATATAGAAGAGAAGTGGTTCATATGGCTGCATCAGCTCTTTAATGACTTGAAAATCAAAAAGGAATCCTACAAAAAGTGGAAATGGACAAATTGCTAAGGAGGAATATGAAATAATAGCACAAGCATGTGGGGACAAAAATCATAAAGGCTAAGGCACAAGATGAGTTACACCTAACAAGGGACATAAAAGGCAATAAAAAGAGGTTCTATAAATATATTAGCAACAAGAGAAAGATGAAGGAAAGAGTAGGTCCTCTATTTAGAAGAGAAGGAGAGCTAGTAAGGGACAACATTAAGAAGGTTGAGGTGTTTAGTGTCTATTTTGCTTGTTTTCTCCAAAATAGTTAATTGTGACCAGATGCTTAACACAATATTAACAACCAGGGAGACGGAACACACTCTAGAATAAAGAAAGAATAGGTTAAATAATATTTAGATAAGTTAGTCTTGATGAAATTCACCCAGTACTAGCTGAAGTAATCTCAGAACAATTAGTGATCATTTTTGAGAACAGTTGGAGGAGGGGCGATGTTTCAGAGGACAGGAGAAAGGTACTGTTTGCCTGCTTTCAGAAGAGGAACAAAGATGACTTGGGGCATTATAGACCAGTCACTATAACTTTGATATTTGGAAAGATACTAGAACACAATATTAATCAATTTGTAAGCACCTAGAGGATAATAGGGTTATATGTAATAACCAATTTGGATTTGTCAGGAAAAAATCTTGCCAACCAATCTAATTTCCCTTTTTTGAGAGGGCTAGAGGCTGACTGAATGGGAAAAATAGTAGACATGATATATCTTGATTTTAGTACGGCTTTTGACACTGTCTTACATGACATTCTCATAAGCAAACTAGAGAAATGTGGTCTAGATGAAATTACTATAAAGTGGGTGAACAACTGATTGGAAAAACTGTACTCAAAGAGTAGTTATCAATGGCTTGTTGTCAGACTGAAAGTACATATCTAGTGGGTCTCACAGGGGTCTGTGCTTGGCTTGGTACTCATACTATTTAGTATTTTTATTAATGAGTTGGAGTGGAGAGTATTATAAAATTTGCAGCTGGGATGGGTCCATAGCACTTTGGAGAACAGGATTAGAATTCAAAACGATCAGGGCAAATTGGAGAATTGGTCTGAAAATCAACAAGAGGAAATTCCGTAAAGAAGTGCAAAGTACTACACTTCAGATGAGTAACTACAAAATGGGGAATAACTAGTTAGGTGGTAATACTGCTGAAAAGGATATCTGAGGGTTATAGAAGATCACAAAAATCACAAATGTGATGCAGTTGCAAAGAAAGCTAATATAATTCTGGAGTGTATTAACAGGAGTGTCATATCTAAGAAACAGAAGTGAATTGTTCTACTTTATATGGCTCTGGTAAGGCCTCAATTGAAGTATTGTGTCCAGTGTGAACAAACTGGAAAGAGTCCAGAAAAGAACAACGAAAATGATCAGTGTTAGAAAACCTGACCTATGAGGAAATGTTTAAAAAAAACTGGGTGTGTTTAGTCTTGAGAAAAGACGACTGAGGTGGGAGCTGATAAGTCTTCAGATCTGTTAAGGGGTTCTGTAAAGAGGATTGTGATCAGATGTCCTCTGTGTCCATTGAAGGTAGGACAAGAAGTATGGCTTAATTTGCAGCAAGGGAGATTTAGGTTAGATATTAGGGGAAAGTTTCTAACTATAAAGATAGGTAAGTACTGGAATAGGATACTAAGGGAGATTGTGGAATTACCATCGTTGTTTTTTAAGAACAGTTTAGACCAGTGGTTCTCAAACTTTTGAGCAACCTGAGGACCCCCATTTTGATTTAAAAAAATTTGTGGACCCTCAAGAGCCCCGCTCAGCCTCAGGCCCCACCCCCACTCCAACCCTTCCCCCAAGGTCCCACCCCATCTCTTCCTGCCCTTGCTCTACCTCTGCCCCTCCTCTTCCCCGCCGCTTTCTGCCTTCTCCCCTGAGCATGCCCCATCCCTGCCCCTCTCCCTTCCTCCCAGCGCCTCCTGCACCCCGCTGAACAGCTGTTCCCCAGTGTGAAGGAGGCACTGGGAGGGAGAGGGAGAAGTTGATCAGTAGGGCCAGCGGCCCTGGACATGATTCCGCCCCCTTCCCTGAGTGCGCTCCTCCCTTTCTCTTCCAGCATCTCCTGCATACCGCTGAACAGCTGTTTCCTGGCATGCAGGAGGTGCTGGGAGGGAGGAAGGGGAAGGAGTTGAGTTGATCAACGGGGCCCGTGGACCCCTGGAGTACCCTCATGGACCCACAGGGGTTCGCAGACCCCAGTTTGAGAAAACGCTGGATTAGACAAACATTATCTAGGTATACAGTACTTGGTTCTGCCTCAGCTCAAAGGATTCTACTAAATGACCTCTCAAGATCCCTTCCAGCCAGGGGTGAGCTGGAGCCGGTTCGCAGGAACCGGTTGTTAAATTTAGAAGTGGTTTTAGAACCGCTTGTTAAGTGGCTTCCCTGCCAGGGAAGCTTTGATGGGCTCTGGCTCCGGCCGCCGGGGGGCGCTGCGCTGCGGGAGGCATGTGAGCTGCCTCCTGGCCCTGTTGCTGCTGCTGCTGCTCCTCTGACCTCTGGCCCTGGGGCTTCTGCTGCTGCCTGGTGGGTCCCCTGCTGCGTCCTGCTGCTCGGGCTGCTCCCAGCCGCTCTCCCCGTGTGAGTGTCTGCACCCCCCCCCCCGCTCCCCTCCCTGCCCGCAGCCTCTGCCCCCCCAGCCAGCCCCTGTCTGCACCCCCTGGCCAGAGCTAGCCCCTGCCACCCCTCCTGCCACAGCCCCTGCCACCCTCCCCCACCCGCAGCCAGCCCTTGCTACCCCCCCACCATCCGTCCTGCCCACAGCCAGCTGCTCCCTGCCCTCCCCCGCCCAGAGCTACCCCCTGCCTGCACCCCCTGCCCAGAGCCAGCCCCTGCCCACAGCCAGCCCCTGCCATCCGTCCTGCCCCTGCCACAGCCCCTGCCACCCCCTTGCCTTCTGCCACAGTCCCTGCCTGCAGCCAGCCCCTGCCCACATCCCCTGCCACCCCTCCGCCCCTGCGCAGCCCCTGTCCGCAGCCAGCCCCTGCCCACAGCCCCCGTGGCCCCTGCCACAGCCCCTTTCCCCACCACAGCTTGTCTGCACCACCTGCCCACAGCCAGCCCCTGTCTGCACCGTGTCACACTCCCTGCCTCCAGCTAACCCTGCCCCACGCCCCTGTCTGCAGCCAGCCCCATGTCCACTGGTGCCCTGCAGTTCTCAGGGCACTAACCCTGCATACCTGCTTCAATGGGACCCACACATGTGCAGGGAGCAGCTGGGACCCACACATGTGCACACCCTAGCGTGACCAGACAGCAAGTGTGAAAAATCGGGATGGGGTGAGGGGTAATAGGCGCCTATATAAGAAAAAGACCCAAAAATTGAGACTGTCCCTATAAAATTGGGGACATCTGGTCACCCTAGCACACCCCAAGGGAGTGGCGGGGACCCACACATGTGAAACGGAGCTCATTTCTAGTTCAGGCCCATCTTTTAAAAAAAGAACTTTAGGTAGGGTTAACATACATCTGTATTTTCCCAGAGATGTCAGGCTTTTAGGTTCTTAAATCGTTGTCTGGGTGGTAAATTTTAAAAATTCCTCCCGGGAAAATATGGACGTATGGTAACCCTATTGGTACAAAAAATCCATACTGTGGCACATCCCTTAAATCAGAACTTTTTATAGGGACCCGGTTGTTAAGATTTTAGCAGCTCATCACTGCTTCCAGCCTTACATTGGGTCAGCCCTGCCATGGTCCTTCCCACCCACTCAGCTTTTTGGGAAGCTAATGCTTCTGGTTTGCCAGTGGGATTATGTCCTCCCATCGAGAGAGGCACAGGAGGCATGGAAAGCTCCTTGTGTCCTTTCTTCCACTTGCACATTTGTGCAGAGCTAAGATAGCCACCATCCTGGTCCTAAATCGTGCTATGTTAATGCTTTTGTAGCAGCTAGCCCAAAGGAGCCTTGATGCTGACCAGGGTTTGTAGGTGCTACCATAGTATAAATATTTATTAATGTTAATTAATAATAATAATCAGTTGCAGGATGGGTTGTAGATACTGATTTAGTGAATTCTGAAGACATTATTGGTTGGAAAACAAATGGATTTATTTTAACTAGCATTTGACAGTGTCACATTGAATTTTGCCAGATTAATAAGCAGGATGCAGCTTTGATAAACTGTCCTGCTGCAACCACTATGTTTACTTCAGTTTGGCCAGAAATGCAGTCTCACCCTTTTCCATCACCTTCCAACACAGATGTTTTCACTTTTAAAAGAGCTGTATTTTAGGTTGAGTATCTTTAATTAAATCTGTTATAACACTATTTGCCAAAGTATTTGTTATCTTCAAGCATGCTTGGCTTCTCCGTTTTTGTTGTCAAAGAAAGTTATTTGGGGTTTTTCCCTCCAGGTCTAGAAACTTGACCTATGAGAGAAGATTGAAAATATTGGGTTTGTTTAGTCTGGAGAAGAGAAGACTGAGAGGGGTCATAACAGTTTTCAAGTACATAAAAGGTTGTTACAAGGAGGAAAAATTGTTCTTCTTAACCTCTGAGGATAGGACAAGTAAGCAGCTTTCATTGCAGCAAGAGCAGTTTAGGTTGGACATTAAGAAAAACTCCCTAACTGTAAGGGTAGCTAAGCACTGGAATAAATTGCCTAGGGAGGTTGTGGAATCTCCATCATTGGAGATTTTTAAGAGCAGGTTAGACAAACACCTTTCAAGGATGGTCTAGATCAGGGCAGGCAAACTTTTTGGCCTGAGGACCTCATCGGGTTTCAGAAATTGTATGGAGGGCCGGTTAAGGGAGGGGGTTGTGGCTCAGCCCCCCCCACCCCTCCCATCTCCTCCCCCCCCCGGGACTCCTGCTCCATCCAACTCCCCCTGTTCCCTGATGCCCCCCCCCATGGGATCCCTTTCCTGTCCACCCCACTCCCAGTCCCCTGACTGCCCCGGAACCTCTGCTCCTGACTGCCACCCGCTACCCCATCCAACCCCCTCCTTCCTGACTGCCCTCCCAGGACCCCTGGCCCATCCAACCACCCCTTTTCCCTGTCCCCTGACTGCCTCCGGAACCCCGGCCCCTGACTGCCCCCTGCCACCCCATACAACCCTTCCTCTCATTCCTGTCTGCCCCCCGCAGGACTCCTGCCCCCATTCAACCCCCCTGTTCCCCACCCTCTGACCGCCCCCGAACTCCCCTGCCTTCTATCCAACCCCAGCCCGCTCCCTGCCCCCTTACTGCGCTGCCTGGAGCATCGGTGGCTGGCAGCGCTATAGCCGCACTGCCCAGCTGGAGCCAGCCATGCTGTCGCCACCGCACAGCACAGAGCAACGGGTCAGGCCGAGCTCTGCAGCTGCGCTGCCCCAGAAGTTCACAGCCCCACCACCCAGAGGATTGCGCTAGTGGCAGAGCGAGCTGAGGCTGTGGGGGAGGGGGAACAGCACGGGAGGGGTTGGGGGCTAGCCTCCCAGGCCAGGAGCTCAGGGGCCAGGCAGGAGGGTCCTGCGGGCTGGATGTGGCCCACGGGTCATGAGTGCAGGGGACTGGACTAGATGACCTCTCAACGTCCCTTCCAGTCCTATGATTCTCCTGCTCACATTCTTCTTTCAGCTTTTTAGAGTTTCTCAGATGTGCATATTAATAAATAATAGTAGTAAAACTTAGCATTTGTACAGCACTTCACATTTTTAAGTCATTGATCAGATATTAATTAATCCTCACAACACTGCTACAAACTAAGTAAATTAGTAGTATGCCAGTTTTACACGAGGAAACCATTCTTTCTTGGCTATTTTTTAATGCGCAAAATACAAAGGAATATTTTCTTTACTTTTCAGATCACCCATTTGGTGAATCCAATGTGATGACATTTCAAAGAGTATTCATTAGCTTGGGTTATAAAAATTGTAAAAGGTTTATTTTATTTGAGTTGATTTTTATGTATTTTCACTTATACAAAATTCTGTTCACAGTTACATAAGTATAACCCTGATGTCTTAAGAGGAATGTGTCTCTTTATCTTAATATCAATATTGCTGAAAAACAAAAAGCAGACCATCACCGGCCAAAATAGTATCAATTGTGTCACTCAGAAATTTTCTGAATGTCTTGTGAAAAAGTGATTATTAAGAGAACAAAAGAATATTTCCATGGAAAAATGTAATTTTAGAACTTTAGAACAGAGCAGATAATTTAGTGGATTCAGATTTAATGTGAGTTTCTTGCTTTTCAGAGGAATAGGTGTAAGAATGACAGACCCAGTCTACCGTAGTCCTTCGTTGGACAATGTGCTGTCCAGTTATTTGTTTTTGCAGGTAAGTGCATTACTAAAATAGAGCTGTACAGTTTTCAGAAGAATAAATATCCTTCAAGTGGTTCATTAGAATTCTAAAGGGTTTCCATTTTCAGAGTGCTTCCATAACAACCATTTCAATACTTTCTTCATGGAATTTGGATATAGATAGAATATAGATCTGAAAAAAAGCACTGTGTAAGCTTGAAAGCTTGTCTTTAATCAACAGCACTTGATCCAAAAAAAGATATCTCACCCACCTTGACTCCCCAATAGACAGAATAAAGCATTTACAAGTATCTGTTTCAGACGTATTGAAACTGATTGTGACTTTAAAGAGATCCTCTTGGTGCTACAGATGAAATATACTTCTGCAGCTTTTAATAATTGGGGAAGACTGCTTGAGATTTTTTTTTTTTAACAAATTATATATAAACTACTACTCATTCAGCGCAATTGGCACACCAGTCTCATGGTGAGATATGGGACGATAAAACTGCAGTCTTTTATTTGTTGTTGTTGGTTTGTTTTTTGTTTTAATATGGGGGAGCAAACACTATCTTAGATAAGTAATAATTTTCATTTCTGTTGGTCTAATTACACTCTGCACTTTGACAAAGATCTCAACTAGATTTAGTTCCCAAGCAATTAACACTCTTTCTAATTTTGGTACAGTATTTTACATAAAGATTGTTCTCTAGTTTAAAAACAAAATGAAGATTACTTCTGACACCTTGTTTTAAAAATAAAAGATAAAAATGGTTTCCAATGTGTTTCTCAGTTGCAATGCTAATGTAAAACTTCAGCCCAAATAAACCATCATTCATAGTTGTTCTGCCTTTGATACTCTGAAATTGTTTTCTAATTTTGGTTGTATATTGTATAATCCTCAGACGCTTTAGAAACAATTCAAAACATAGCCAGTGATAGCTGTGTCTGTGCTATGACACTGACAGATCCTGTAGCAGTGCACTATCATTTCTAATTTCTCTGGTAAGAATCAGTCCTCTGTTTGAGTTACTCTAATTTCTATACATCATGGTCCACATTTTCAAGGATCAATCTAATTTTAGAGTTCCCAATTGTGATATTACCCAGGGTACAATCTGGACTGTTGAACAGCTGTGTCCCCTTAATTCTCTAGCCTGTGGTGCCTTTTACACTGCTGTGCAGTCAAAACATCAACTCCTGGCCTGTTCACAAGGCATTCAGCATGCAAATTCACTCCCAGCTAAATACATGAGCACTCTGACCAGTCACTCATGAATTACATACAGTGCGACACCTGTAGTTTCTAGTCCCAGCCTTTCCCCCCAGAAAAGGTCAGTAGCCTTCTGAACAGTACAAGCTCATAGAAAATCCATCATTTCATCGAAGGAAAATGATAATGCATCAACCTTATTATCCCAGATTGAGTTTCCCACATACTTTAACCCAAACAACACGGTTAAGATTAAACAATAAAATAAGTTTATTAACTACAGAATGATTACAGGTAATTACAAAGAAAATAAAAGTAAAATGCAAGCTAATATCTATCTTAACAAGCTAAGTAAACTTAAAAGCAAAAGTTTTTGTCTGACCATATGCTACAGCAGTCTGTACTAGCTGAAGAGCCTTCCAGCTAGGACCACCCTTCCCCCAGTTCAGTGTTGCTTTTTATCTTTTGAGCATTGTAGCTGCTGTGAGCAGAGATGGGGTGGGGGCAGGGGGAAGAAGAGAGATGAAATGGAGGCCACCATCTCTCATTCTTATACCACTCTCACCTCTTTGAGGATTACCCCCAGCTGGGGTTCAGGCAACAAGCAGTCTCTTGTGGACATGAGGTTTGAACCATTCCCCATGGTGAAATGTAAATTTCTTGTTTATATCTTTCCCCCACTGGGAGAGTGGCCACTTAATTAGGTGATAGCTCTTTAACACCTGGCTGAGTGAGAAACTGGTTTGGGCTTGCTTTTCTTAGCTTGGCGTATGTTACAGAAGATACAGAAGAATCCTATAACTTTACATACAATATTGATACACATATTTTACCAAGACAATAATGTTGAGCAGATTGTTTTCAAGGGATACTTTGCAAGGCATACTTTGTATAAAATTTATCATAGTCTTGTAAAAGTGGTGACCATAATAGTAGAGACCATCACACACCTTTAGACACTTGGGGTCTGATTTTCAGAAATGCTAAGTAGCTGCAGCATCCATTGACTTCAGTTAGAGTTGTGGGTATTCAGCATTCTTAGAAGATTGGCATCAAATACCAGTACTCTGTCACAGCTGTGTATGTCAATTGGACAATGAAGCATACATGCAATTTTGTTGATTTTTTTTTTCAGATTTTTGTCTGAACTGGAAAACAGTATTTAAAAATATTTACATATAATTTAAGACAGCATATTATTTCTTCTTGGAGTGATTTCTCTGTGGATGCTCCACCTTAGGTGATTGAACGCCCTGCGCCTCTAGTCGGAAAATTTTGACAGTAGTATCTGGCTGGTCTGCACATGCGCTCTCCCCGTCTGTTGCGGCAGTTGATGACCGCTGCACGGCCACCCTACCTCACCCTCCGCTCAGACCCTTCTCAACTGCCCTTGGTCCGAGTCAGAGCTCCAGCAGTGCCTTCATTTGCTTTACCTCAGAAGTGCTTGTTAGTAGTTTTTGTATATAGTATTAGATTAGTGTTATTAGTACAGTTAGGCTAGTTGGTTAAGACTTTCTATTTGTTTTCTCCCTGTATAAAAAAAAATAAATCTTTCCTTATAACTTCATCCCATCACAGGATATTCTCTTTGAAATGCCAGGATCTCCTGGGTTTAAACATTGTATCTCCTGCTGTGAGGTAATTCCTATCTCTGATGGACACTCACAACGTGTCAGGTGCCTGGGGGAAACACATGTACCCCAAAAATGTTCTCATTGCCATAATATGAAGGCCCTCCCAAGGAAAGCAAGGGACCTCAAACTTAAGCGTATTCTCATGGAGAAGTCCCTCCATCCTGCCTCAGACTCAGGAACACAAACTTCTCCTGGTGACCAATCACCGAAGGTGGCTTCTGACAGGTACCCCTCCTCAACTTCATGCAGGAGGGACGGGTCTCATAAAAGACCTGCAAATAGAAGAGCTTCCACTCCTCTTACCAACCTTGCATCTAAAAAGAAGCCGTGGTAAAGTACCTATGAGTCGGCAGGGACTTATGGTATCGTCAGTACCGTTAAAACCACAGACCCCAAGCAGAAAGACTGCCCTTTCCACTACGGCAACAGCAGCAACAACAAAATTCTCTGTACCGAGTGCCTCTGCAGTTTCTAAAGCACCGGTGCCACCTCCTGGCTCTCTGCCGCACATCACTGATGCCTCAGCACTAAAGCCTCCTAAGTCCTCAGTGCAGTCAACATAGGCACCTATCCCCACTGCGCTGCACTACCTCCCGGTACTGCAACAATTCTTGGCACTGCAACAAATGCAAGTACCTCCTTTGGTACCGAGAAAACAGCAGTTCCTTGCACCTAAGGATCTGACAGTGACTCTGGAACCTGAGTCTGCTCTCCTCTGTACTGACACTGTGTCGGTGCTTTCAGCACCACGCACACCACTAGCTGCATCTGCCCTTCAACTCCCCCACCTCCACGCCCCCCGAGGACGACAAGGAGGGGGAACTTTCTTCATCTCAGCATTCCTCTTCCCTGCAGACCAGTATCAGATCTGAGCCACAAGAGCACCCTAGGCACCATCCCAGACCACACATACAGGGGTGGTATGGACACCCATGGGGACCCCCACCAGTGCCTTTCCCACTACAGTGGTCATTCTATGACCCGCAGGCAGCGTACAGGCAATATTTTCCCAAGCCACCAAGCAGCAAGGAAATTATATAGACACTCTTCACCAAAGCCAGTAGCACCATCCAACATCTCCCAGGAACAGACTTTTGAGGAAACAGAGCAGGAGTTAGAGCAGGAGGCTTTTCCTGCAGCCAACTCATCTTCCTCATCTGACAAGACCATCATGCCTCTGCCCCCTACTACCAGATTTCAAACAGTTTCAGGAACTGTTTAAAAGAATAGCTGACACACTTCAAATCCCTCTTAAAGAGATTATCGAATCTCAGCATAAGCTCTTGGACATACTCCACACATTGACATCATCCAAGATTGCCTTGCCCATAAACAAGGCCATTACGGAGCCCGCCACAACCATCTGGAAAACCCGTGTCACAATCCCATCTACGTGTAAGAGGGCGGGCAAAAAATATTATGTCCCTTCGAAGGGGCTAGAACTTTTATTTTCCCACCCCCAACCAAATTCTCTTCTTAATGAACATAAGAATGGCTGTACTGGGTCAGACCAAAGGTCTATCTAGCCCAGTATCCTGTCTTCCAACAGTGGCCAATGCCAAGTGCCCCAGAGGGAATGAACAGAACAGGTAATCATCAAGTGATCTATCCCTTTTTGTCACCCATTCCCAGCTTCTGGCAAACAGGCTAGGGACACCATCCCTGCCCATCTTAGCTAATAGCCATTTATTAACCTATCCTCCATGAATTTATCTAGTTCTTTTTTGAACCTTGTTAGAGTCTTGGCCTTCACAACATGCTCTGGTAAAGAGTTCCATAGGTTGACAATGTGTTGTGTGGAAAAAATACTTCCTTTTTGTTTGTTTTAAGCCTGCTGCCTATTAATTTAATTTGGTGGCCCCTAGCTCTTGTGTTATGAGGAGTAAATAACACTTCTTTACTGTCTCCACACCAGTCATGATTTTATAAACCTGTATCATATCTCCCCTTAGTCGTCTCTTATCCAAGCTGAAAAGTCCCAGTTTTATTAATCTCTCCTCATGAGACAACATTATTCCAGGTCCACACCTTATCATAAGGAGCGGAAAAGGCTGGATTTACTTGTCCACAAGGCCTACTCTTCAGCAACATTACAGTTTAGAATTGCCAGTTATGAAGCTCTCTTGGCAAAGTATGACCACACAACATATTCAAAATTAGCAGACTTTATTGAATTTATACCAGAGGAAAAGAGAGAGCAGTTTACGTTGCTCATTTCTGAAGGCCACCTTCTATGTCGAACATCCCTTCAGGCAACATTGGATTTTGCTAACACTGTGAGGACAATCGCAACTGCCATCGTAATGCACCGGGCCTCCTAGCTGCACCTGTCGGGGTTTCCAAGGGAGGTGCAATCAGCAGCAGACGACCTTCCTTTCGAAGGTCTGAAGCTGTGTGCCAGCAAGATTGACAAGTCACTTCACTCCTTAAAGGACGTGAGAGTCACTCTTAGATCTCTAGGCATTTATACACCTGCAACAAAATACAAACAGGGCAAGTATTACACGTCATAATGTCTTTGGCTCTGTACACACAGAACCAGAGACAGTATGATCCTCAAAGACATAGGCAAAGACCACCCAAACGAAGATCAAATTCTTCACAGCCGTCCACATCATGGCAACCCACCTCAAAAACCAAATCTGAAGATTTGGTCGTGGGATTGACAGACCTCCCCCAACTATTGTTGCTAATTCCACACTCCACCAGCCATCTGTTTACGGACTATCTGGTACCATTCTATCCATGCTGGCGTATTTATCACGTCTGACAAATGGGTACTAGAGATCATCAAGACCAGCTATTCCATCCAGTTCCTCTCCATCCTCCCTCCCCGCCCCTCTTCAGCGGATCCCTTTCACGAGTCACTCTTGAGGGAGGAAATAGAACACCTTCTGCAGCTAGGCATGGTAGAACCAGTGCCAGTACAACACAGCGGGAAAGGCTTCTATTCCCGTTATTTTTTAACACAGAAAGGAATGGAGACCCATTCTTGACCTCAGGAAACTAAACAAATTTATCAAAACACAACATTTCAGGATGGTGACTTTAGCAACAATATTTCCTTCTTTGGAATGACCTGCAAGATGCTTATTTTCATGTCACCATGCACCCAACACACAGGCGATTCCTCTGATTTGTACTGGGACAGGACCACTTCCAATACACGGTACTACCCTTTGGTTTCTCCATGGCCCCTCTAATGTTTTCCAAAATTTTAGCAGTGGTGGCGGCCCACCAGAGCAAGCAAGAGGTCATGATCTACCCATATTTAGACTATTGTCTAATCAAGGCTCACACTTGAGAAGAAGCCATCAAAGCCATGCAAAAGACAATGTCACTTTTCATAGATCTCAGTCTACAAATAAACCTTCAAAAGTCAATGCTAACACTAGTTCAACAACTGGACTTTATTGGGGCCCACCTAAACTCTATAGAGGCAAAAGACATCAGAGAGTCGTTGCCCTGACAGACTTGATTGATACCATGATACACAGTCTACAAGTATCTGCTAGGACCTGCCGTCGTCTACTAGGTCACATGGTGGCAACCACATAAGTCGTAAATCAGTGGTTCTCAAACTTTTGTACTGGTGACCCCTTTCACATGGCAAGCCTCTGAGTGCGACTTGTAAATTAAAAACACTTTTTTTTTTATTTAACATTATTATAAATGGTGGCGGCGAAGCAGGGTTTCGGGTGGAGGCTAACAGATTGCAAGCCCCGCTGTAATAACCTCGCGACCCCCAGTTTGAGAACCTCTGTCATAAATCATGCCAGACTACGCATGCGCTGCCTGCAAGCTTGGCTCAGGATAGTATACATCCCACACAAACACAGACTAAACAAACTCCTAAGCATGCCAATTAAGGTCAAGGACTCGTTACAGCAGTGGACCCACCTGTACAATGTGTGCACAGGTGTCCCCTTCCTACACCTCCCCTTCCGCCCCGAAATGATCATTACAACTGATGCTTCCCTACTAGGATGGGGTGCCCACTTAGACAGCCTCACAGCACAGGGCAGGTGGTCTTCTTTGGAATCAACACTTTACATGAACATTCTGGAACTGCAAACAGTTTGTAATGCCTGTGTGCACTTTATGCCTCTAGTTGAAAACAAAGCCATACAGGTCATGGCGGACAATGTGACCTGCATGTTCCACATAAACCAACAGGGAGGAGTGAGAATGTACTCCCTATGTACAGAGGCCAAAAAGTTGTGGACATTGTGCATCCGACACAACATTAACATATCAGCCACCTACCGGGATCTCAGAACATCACAGTGGATGCTCTAATCTGAAAGTTCACGCATGACAATGAGTGGGAAATAAATACCTCTGTGACCCAGAACATATTTCAAAGATGTGGGTTTCCCTATTTGCCACAAGCTGGAACAAATGTCCAACGTTTTGCTCCGGAGTGGGTCTGAAACCAAAATCCAGAGGAGATGCGTTTTTCATTCAGTGGGACGCACCTCTCCTGTATGCCTTCCCTCTCATCCCTCTACTGCCAAGAGTCACACAAGATCAGATCTGATCAAGCCAAAGTCATCCTGGTTAGCTCCAGCATCCCCAGGCAAACATGGTATCCATACCTACAACAGTCAGCATGCCCACTGCAAGTCCTTCCACTTTTTCCAAATCTGCTCTCTTAGGATGCAGGCCAAACTCAAATGGACAATTGCACGCTCAATATACCTCCACAAATGAAGAAATTCTGTCCATGGTGTCTAAACAAACACATGGAAGCCACCAATTCTGCCCTGCCCATAGTCTTGGACTACATACTTTACCTTAAGAAATCACGTCTCAATGAATTCATTACAAGTACATCTGGCAGCAATTATAACCTTGCACCACAAGGTGGATGACTTTTTGATCTTTGCACACCCAACTACAAAAAGAATCCTGCAGGGTGTTTGTAACCTCTACCCAGAACCTAGAGCCCCAACTGCTCTGTGGGACCTCACCTTAGTGCTTTGATCTCTGACAACTACTGCATTCGAACCTCTGGCTATGTGTTCACTACTACATCTTTCCATGAAAGTAGCCTTTCTAGTAGTCATCACATCAGTGAGGCGTGTTGGAGAAATAGGGGCCTTTATGGCAGACCCACCATATACAATTTTTCTTAAGAATAAGGTCACTCTGAAACCCTACCCTAAATTCTTGCCTAAAGTCTTTTTTTCATTCCACCTCAACTGACCCATCCATCTTCCCACATTCTTCCCTAAACCTCATAAGGATAGGCAAGAGGTGACATTTCACACTCTGGATGTCAGAAGGGCACTAGTCTTTTATCTAGAATGGACCAAGCTGTTCAGAAAAACTTCTAAGCTGTTCCTCTCCACTGCGGAACGCTCCAAAGGCAAACCCATTTCTAAGCAGACTTTTCAAATGGATTTCAGGCTGCATCCAGCTCTGCTACTGTCAACATGGCTACAACCCCCTTCACAGGTCAGAACACACTCCACAAGAGCAGTAGCCACATCAGTAGCCTTCTTGAATGACGTACCTTTTAATGTCATATGCAAAGCAGGTACTTGGGCATCACCCCACACATTCATACAACACTATGCATCTGACACTCGGCTGGGACACACGGTCCTATCGTCCATTCAGATTTAACTCTGATCCCCTCCTTCCACCTGAGGTGCAGTGTTCTAAAGTAGAGCACCCACAGGGACATCACTCGAAGAAGAAGAAGAGAGGGTTACTCACCTTGTGCAGTAACTGAGGTTCTTCAAGATGTGTGTCCCTGTGGGTGCTCCTCTACTCTCCCTCCGCCCCTCTACTTTTGGAGTTCTAATTAGTCCTCTGCGGTAGAGAGGGAACTGAGCAGGGGCAGGGGTGGCTGCACAGCGCTAATCAACTGCCACAACAGGCGCAAGACGGGGAGAGCACATGTGTGGCCCAGAGAGGTACTGCTGTCGAAATTCTCTGACTAGAGGTGCAGAGTGCTCAGTCACCTAAAGTGGAGCACCCACGGGACACACATCTCGAAGAACCTCAGTTACTGCACAAGGAGAGTAACCCTCTCTACTCCCCAGTACATGTGCACTGTTAATACAGTGCAAAGCTTGCTTGCAAGTACCTTAAATCATGTGTTTGAGATCTAATATGTTAGCATTGGAGCTCTAGCTTTGGAGCTGTAATTTACATTTGTAAAAAAATTAAATTTCAGTTAGTATTCAGATTAAGGAATGTGATTAGCTAATCTACAAACACGTTGTCTCTACCAAAACAAGCTACATGTCTGTCTCCTTCCTGGTCTCTCTGAGCATGCCCCGTCATGTCAGGCTTCTTGCCTTCCCCTGTCTTCAGGCGGAATTCCACAGTTCTCCCACTCCATACCAGGCCCTGGGCTACTGTACCTTGTGTATCAACTGTGCTTGTTCAGAAGCTCTGACTCTGGTTCTTCCCTTATGATCAGTGGTGTATATAGTGACCAGAGAGCCACCTTAAACCCAAAGGATTGTTTATTTTACCAGTAGGAACAAAACTTTTAGAGAAAAGGGATTTTAAAACAAACAGTATACACACAAATCTTTCTTGTCTATAGGCTTGCTATTCCTGAGGGTGGCCTAGGCAGATCTAACTTCTTCAGGCAGTTCAGTGGGTGCTGGCTGTCAGATGAGTGGCTCAACAACTCCTCAACTAGCCTCCCAGCTATAGAGAAGGGGCTTTTCTACACATGCAGCACTGCAGATGCGCAGATGCACTGGTGCACCTATCCCACTACAGCACTTCTGGTGAAGATGCCCTATGCTGATGGAAGAGAGCTCTCCTGTCGGCATAATAAAACCACCTCTTCAGTCCAAGGTTTACTCCGGCGCTTATGTCGGTGTAACTTATGTTGCTCAGGGGTGTGGTTTATTTACACCCCTTGAGCAACATAAATTATGCTCACATAAGCTGTAGTGTAGACATAGTCCAAGGCACTTTTTATCCAGTCAGAGTTCCTTTGTTTCTCTCAGATCCTGGGTTTCAGCCCGTTATACAGGTGTAGATAGTGGAGTGCTCACATAGTGTATATAGTCCTAGTGTGTATACTTGTAGTAGTAGTAAGTGTAGTGTAGTTAGTTGCTAGTAGTTTATAGTATAGTAGGGCCCATTCGCCTCTAGTTGGAATTGTAGGCTTTGCCCCTGCACCGGACCGCCGCGCCCGCGCAGAAGAGTGGCCCATGCCAAGCCCTGCGCTCCTGCGCCCCATGCGCCTGCGGTCAGCCAGACGTTGCTGACTCCCTATGCCGCTGCCCGAGGGCGCAGCGACCAGATCGACCAGTGTTTGGAGCTGGGGGAGCTGCTAAAGTTGCTCGAGCCGCCGGCGCCTCTGCCCTCAGAGCTCGCGGGCGGCGCAGCGCCGTCCGGCGCGCAGCGCGCCGGCGCGCACCGGCCTCGGCGAGCAGCGCGGCGCGCGAGCTCCAGCCGCCCGGTGCAGAGGCAGCCCGGCCAGAGCAGGCTCCTCTCCCGGGACCAGCGCCGGACGGAGGAGCCACTGCAGCGCCAGCGGTTGCGTTGCGAGCGCAGCCGCCCCGCGCAGCCGCTGAACTCCACACCGAAGTGCGCGGGGCCCTGCTGCGGCACCGCGCGGGAGCGGCCGAGCGCACACCGCCCTGGCCGCACCGCCAGGCGCGAGGGCTGGTCCCGAGAGCGGCGGCTGAGCCGCCCGCTGACGCCGAGCGACCAGCGACCGCGGCACCGAGGCGGCGGCGCCCACGCCCCCGCCTGCGGTCCTCCCCCGGGGCTGCTCCGATGCGTCCTCCCGCCGGCTCCAGGATCGAGGCCCATCAGGCGGCCGCGCCCCCGCGGCTCCCGATCGGATCCGCCCTCCACCATCGACCATCCGACTCCGCGCCGGCGAGCGATCTCCGATCGGGCCGCGCGTCCGCACCGCCCCGCGGTCCACGGCAGCGACGCCGGGCCGGTCCGCCCCGGTCGCGCTCAGCGGTCCCCATCTCCCGGCAGGTCCGCCAGCAGGCACTCGTCGAGAGCCCGTCGGCATGTCGTCGTCGTCAGGCCGCCAGCCGCGTCGGCCCCGGCGCGCCGCTCCGGGCCGCGCGCCCGCCGAGCGCAGCCCGCGAGGCCGGATCGAGCTCCTCTCCGGCGCCGCGCCGCCGCCGAGCACGCGCCCCGAGTCGAGACGGCCGGCCCGCGGTCCTGGCGAACCGCCCCCGCACCAGGCGCTCCCCGAGCGGCCCCGCACCGGCGCCGCCCGCTGCGGCCCCCGGCGCCGGCCGCCGACTGCGCGGCACCTCCAGGGCGCGCCACACCCGCCCCCGGGCGGCGCCACTCCGCCACCTGCCGCCCTCTGGGGGCCACGCTACCCCTCCCCTCCTGCGCCCAGAGACCTGGCCGTTGCCCAGCCGGGACCCCACTGGCCCACCCTGGCAGTATTGGGCAGGCCCGGTGGACCCACCCACCGGCAGTTCCACCACACCGGCCGGGCCCACGCGGGCCCGCCATACCCCCCCCAGTGGCATGCGGCCCTGCACCCCACCGCCCAGGGAAGCCACTCACTGCCACCAGATGCAGGACTCGGCACCACAGGCCCCACCAGGCTGCCCGCCCCGGTGGAGTCCTGGGCCAGGTGGAGAACCCTGGGCCGCGGGAGGAGGGCCTCTCACCGCCGCCCTCCCTCGGTGGCGCAGGCCCCGAGGCTCCGACCCAGGGCTGAAGGTGGCGGGACGCCCTCGCCAGACCGCGCCCATCGCAGCCCCACCAAGATGCTGCCGACCCCGAGAGGCAGGCCGGAAGAGCAGCCCGCTCCGCCAGAGTGGCACATCCCAGGGAACAATGCCACCATCTGGCAGTCACCTTCCAGAAGAACAATGCCACCATCTGGCAGTCACCTTCCTCCCCCTGGAACAATGCCGCCATCTGGAAAAGCACTTATTCCCCCCCTCAGGCGGTACCTGTACATACACCGACCCCACGGCCCAGTGGTGAGTCACCTGCCCACCGCGTTACCCTCTCTGTGGTGCCAAAGTCCGCGGAGGGGACGCGCATGGACGGCGTTTATTAGGCGATTTATAGCCAGGAGGCCAGCGGCGCTGGACTTGACCGGATGCATATTCTATTGTCCAGATCCAACTCTCAGATAATATCTTGGGGTGCCCCCAATGATCAGAGGGCTTTTTAAAGTCTTGGGTGCCCTCCAAGCTTCTGGCTGCCCCGGGGGACTCTCCGCCCCTCCCCGCCGCTGCATGAAGGGGCGCGGGTGCCTGAACGGTGGCATAAAGGGACGACCTCCCGGCGACAGGCAGGGGCCTCCAGGACACTCCACCATGGGTCCAGGGCCTGCTCCGTTTGACATGCAGTACAAACATGCAGGGCCCCTTTTGAAAGAATTCGGGCGCCAGAGGACAGACCGCACGGCCAGGGCCTGTTTTCACGTTCACGCTAGGCATGCACACTACCAGCGCCGCAGGCCACCAGCAGCCCACCCGACCCCACCCGCCCCGGCACGCGCCCGTTCAATCGCCGCGCGGCCCCAACCACCCTTCCCATCGGGCAGGGGCGGCGCGTTTAACAATCGAGCTGGGGCTCCCGGCCCGGGTCCACCAGTCCAGGCCACAGGCTGAGGGCTCCCGCCACCACCAGAAGCCAGCCACCATCCCTTTCCCATCTGATGTTTTTTTCCTTCCGCGCATCCTCAGCTTTTTCGTCCCTTTTGTTCCACAGCACCCTCACAGCTTCCTCAGGCAGCCACCCAGCTTGAATCCCCCTCACCAGGCACCCCCTCCCTCCTCCCCACCCCTCTTCTCCTCCCCTCTTTCTCTCCCAGCAGGTCTCCCTCCCCTCGAGGTGGTCCTCCTGCGAGACCCCTCCCTGCTGCAGGTGGATTCCAGAGTGCTCAGATATTCCTCATCCCAGATATTTCCTCATCCCTCTCCCCATCTGGGGCAAGGTTCCTGGAACAAGTCTTCTTCTGGGCAGCTAGTCGATGGCAACCCATGGGACCCTTCTCCCTTCCTTGATCTGGGAGACTGGGGACCTGTTTGCTTACTCGGAGGCTTTACTTATCCCCCTTCCTTGGATCTGGGTGGGCTACAGGCTACCGGCGCTCAAGATTGCCAACGAGGCTCACTACCAGTTGAGCCGCGCACACTTCATGGTCAGATGGTCACCGCAGCACGCGTCATGTGCACCGCGGCCCTGGCTGGGTCTCCGCCGGTGTGGAATCCACGGTGCAGTCACGTCACTGGCTGGGCTCAGGTCGGGTCTGGCTGATTCGTGGGCACTCTCGTGTCCGAGATGCCTGTCAGGGTGCTCGAGAAGTCTCCTCACAACAGTCTCTCGTCCACCCGAGTTCCGGAGCCCGGTCTTAGTTCCTCCCCTCCGCCCACCTGGGAAACCTCGCCTCCCTGCTGCCCCTCGCTCGCCAAACCTGCCTCGGTCGTCCTCCTGCCGGCTGCCCTGTCTGGGCCTTCGCCGCCGGCCTCCGCCTGCCGGGTCGAGCAGCCTGTGTGCACACCTGCCCGCTCCGGGCTTGTCACCTGCTCGGTCCCACTCGCCTCGGTGTGCACTAGGTCGAGCGCTCCCGGCTGGGCCCCCACGATATAGTGTCTCCCCTGGCCACCCCACTCACCGGTGGTCACGGGGTGGGTGGACACGGGCTGGCTCACTGAGTCTGTGGTCCGGGTGGGGTCTCTGGTCGCCCCGCCGGCTCGGGGGTCACTCACCCGCACACTGGCCTACAGACGCCCCGGCCTCTGGGGGGCCATGGGGGACCTGGCCACCCCGGGTCTCTGTCTGCGATTCCCTCACGCTCCCTTGAGTCACCGAGCCCTTGAGATTGATCCCACAGGGCTCTTCTCGCCCTCCAGCACACGGTCTGCGTGGCGGCGCACACTATCTGAACAAACAGACTGAGCTATCTGAACACCGGCGCCATGTTCTATCTCCCCTGATCCTGGGGGCCCGGTCCTCCCGATCCTCTATACGGCGCCTCGCTATGGGGTCCTTTTCGACCTCCGCCTTCGTCGGAGCAGCTCCTTGCCAGGTCCTCTCGCAGGTCGACCGCCCCCGCCCGTCGGTCCGCCGCCCCACCACCTCACACCATCTTCCCGAGGCCAAATAGACCTGTTTGACTCCAGGCCTCCAGGGAGGTCCTGCGCCCAGGTGGTGTACCAGGACAGGCAGTCAGCTGCTCCTCCATCTCCGATGCCTCGCCTCCCTGGCTCCTCTCTCTCCTCTACGCCCCTCCTCCGCTCCTGTCCACGCACCTCCTACTCAAGCTGGACGCTGTGGAGGGACAAGGCGTGCTCTCCTCGCCGGCGGCCGGCCTGGCCTGCCTGCCTCCTGCTCGCAGCCCTCCTATTCTCCCCCCGATCGCCGGATCCATTCCCCGCATCTATGGCGGACCTCTTCTCTCAGGACCTCCCTCACAGGCACCTGCAGTCGCTGCATGCCTCAGCCTGGTTCCCCTGTGGTTGTTGTGGTTGGGTTGGCAGAGTTGGCTGGGGCGCAGCAAGGCAAGTTCTGCTTGAAAGCAGGAAACCTCGACACGCCTACCACCTCAGCGAAGCGCGCAGAGCTGCGCGTGCAGCTTATCAGCGAGGCCTGCCCCAGGCCCCCATGCGGTCCCTCGGTACCCGGTCGCCGATTACCTCTGGCCTCTCCTCCGAAATCTCGGAAGGGTACACTGCCTGCCGGTCGGGCACCCCTGCCGCTCCTGCTCCGTCTTCGCCAGCTTTTTCCAACCCGCTGGCCCGCCTCCTCAAGGGGTCTCCCCTCAGGCCCCCCACCGCCCCTCCGACTTGGGATCTGAAGGATCCCTCACTCAGCACCAGCTGAGCGCCCACCTGAGCCTGGCCACGTGCTCTCTGCTCTGCTCTCTCTGACTGCTCGGCCTTCCCGCAAAGACGACTCATCGTGGCCATCTCGTCTCGCCTTCTCCGCTCTGTTGACAGCAGGTCATACACCGTCCGTCCTCATTCCAAAGTGAAGTGCAGACCACATCAGCCTTCCTCCCAAGGACATCCGGCCTTTCCCATCTATCTCAGAGATCTTCCTCCGGTTTTCTTTCTTTTCGCAGCTCACTCACCTGTCCTCACCAACGCTCCACACCTCACCGTCTGGACGTCCTCCGGCCCTGGGGCTCCCTTTACAAGACCTCCGGCGCTCCTCCAGCTCTTGTCTCAAGCTCTGCCTGAATGAAATGGCGCTCAGCCTGGATTTCACGGATTTCATCCTGATTCCATCCTGGTGCACTGCATGCGAGGCGCGTGCGCCTCGCTGCCGTGCCGCCTCACGCACAGGCAAGACACACGACGCGCGCACGCGCGCTCAGCCTTCTGGCCCCCATTCTTTCCCATCCAGGACAGGAGTAGAGCAGCCAGGTCACACAGTCCACACGCCTCCCACAGCAGTGCGTCAGTACAGCAGCAGCACGACAGCGCCTTCCGCTCGCTCTGCTACGCTCTGCCACGCCTCCACCGCCCCCCACCGCATTGGTAAGGCTTAGGAATCACTGGAATGAAATGCATGGATGGCAAGGGAAGAAGAAAAAAGAGGTTACTCACCTGTAGTAACTGGTGTTCTCTGGTGTTCTTGAGCTTGTCCTGCTCCCACCCACCTCAGACCCTTCCCTTCCCCACTGCCGGAATAGAGAAACTGAGGAGCGGACGCGGGACGGGGGGGCTGGTAATGGCGGCGCCGCCAGGGCGCGCCGCGGGGCCGCGCAGCCCGGAGGGAGTTGCTAAAAAGAGAAGAGCAGAGAGCCGCGCGCGGCGCGCACACCTACATGGAATGGATAGGAGCAACACATCTCGAAGAACACCAGTTACTACAGGTGAGTAACCGTCTTTTTCAGCCCTGCCTCTCAAAATCAGATCAGTAGGCTCTGCAGGAGATTGAGGCAGACTCCAGAACTAAGGATTCTGCCATTGTCCCATACCAACCCTCAAATGTTTGCTAAGGGATGTTTTATTTTGAGCCATTATTCTGCTTCCTGGTTGCTTTCTTTACAGCCCTTCATTAAGCTAAACAAATACATTCATACAGTAAACCCCCTTAATAACCAGGTCAACATGGTATTACAGGGCAGCTCCACGTTAGTCACAGTATCGTCCTCTTTTATTTAGCTTTATAGTTGCCTTAGTCAGTCATAAATCCCCAGGAAATGCCCAGCGCCTCAATTGTTAATGTTTAAGTTTAGGAGAAAAGCAACCAGAGACGTAAAGTGACAGTGAAAGGTATACACTTAATATGAAGTATTTAAATTGAAATTATTTAAGCTCTGTAATGGAGAGAGCAACAAAAATATGAGTACCGTCACTGCTTGATGAGATGGTTTTCAGTATACATTCCCTACATTTGTCATCCCTGAAACAAGACTATTTTAAAGCACTAATTCAACCTTTTTTGTTTTAATGATAGAACTTGCCCTCTGCAGTTGTAAGCCATGTTTTAAGCCCTCAGCCAGGAGAGAGAATTCTGGACATGTGTGCTGCACCTGGGGGAAAAACAACCCATCTTGCAACATTAATGCATGATCAGGTAAGAAAAGTCATTGAGCATCTATTATCTCAGTAAGGAAGGTTTGACCTGCATTTCATTAGCATGGCTCACTTCGCTTATCTATTGATATCCAATGATAACATAAAATAGAAAACCATTAATATTTGAATACGCTGCTTACTTTGCAGCATGTCAGAATTATTGAAATAAATACTGGTCTGTCTTTTCACATAGTCACTTATTACAAATAGAACCTTATTTGCCTCAAACTAACTGATCTGGTTTTAGTGGACATTTGTGACCAAAGTTTTTTAAAAAGTGTTCTAATCTTTGTTTAGCAAAAGCATTGATAATGTGTAGGGCAATGTCGAGGAATGTACAAAAGCCTTGAAGCTGAGGATGTATGGGAAGCATAATGAGTTATTTCTAAAGTGCCATAAGACTCCACAACTTTTTACAAAACACAGAAAGACAAGGAGTTTTTCAGTCTAGGAGACTAGTAAATACAATATAAATAGGGCTTCTGATTTTAACAGATTAACACTGTTAAAACACCCCAATGCAAATAAATAAATCAATAAATCACCGTTTATCCAATAGATACTGGAAATGGCTACTTGTATCTAATGAGTGGTCTACACCGATCAGTAATGCTGAGTAGGGGAGTGTGATTTCTAAAGCATACTCATGTGTTGTACATTAATTGATCTATGTAGACCCTGCTGGCATGCACTAAAGATTCTCTGGTGAGCTTTAATGTATAATGCAGTTTGAAACGATACTGTATTAAAGCACACTCATTGTTCTTTGAGTGATTGCACATGTGCATTCCCCTTTTGGTACGTGTGCATCCTGTGCACAGTCACTGAAAATTTTTCCTTTTGGGCGACTTGAGCACCATCTGTTGCTGTGCACCACTGTGCACTGGTATAAAGGCCCAGCTGCCCGATAGTTCCCTCAGTTCCTTCTTCCTCTCATGGTGGTCATTGGAATCACTTGGCTTGCCTTAGCAAGTGCTCTTAATATTTGTGTTCATTGTAAATCGTAGATAGTTTTATAGATAAGTGGTTTGCAACCTTTTCTCTGCTGCAGCACACCTTTAATTATTTTGAGGCACACCACCATATTGTCTCCAAATGAACTTTGCCTCTTATTGTCTCAGTTTAAGCTGTTTACCACCCTTGCCATTCACAGTCTGTACAATACAGTTAATTATGTTAAATCTAACATCAATAACTATATTGTACAGACTGTGACAAGTATTTTCAGTTGACTCTCACATTCACACCTACAAGATGCCAAATAAAAAAATTGTTTTATTATATGATGAACAACAAATAATACAAAAGTTGTACCAATCAAGAAACCTCAACTAACAATATTATATATCAAGATTTATGGTATTACCTTTTCATCTTTGAAGCGCTTCTTTTTTTGTATGGCTTTGGAAGTGAGCAGCATCAAATGCCTAACTCCAGGTCAGAGATCCAAGCCTAGCACTATCTGATGTGGAATGGAACTCCAAAATGCTGCCTTGAATTCAATGAATAGAGCAGTGATGCATGGTGAGATTCACAGTCTGTGATGAGTGACCACAAATTATATAAAAAAATAAAAATAACAAAAAAAACTTTTAATGAGACAGCCGAGTTTGTCTTGGTGTCTTGAAGTAACTTTTCTCCTCCTCCTTCTTCTCCATCGTCTCCTTGAAGATGCAGACATGTATTCCAAATAGACGACTAGCAAGCAGTAGCCCCATCCAGAGGCGGGGCTCAGAATCTGAGTAAGGATCACAGGACCATTCATCTAACATTAGCATCTGCTCTGGAAACACCATATAGCAAGGGGAGGGTGCACAGACTCATTTAATACTGGGAGCAAATGTTGACAATACCACCCTGAACTCTTGTTCCACAGACTTCAGACCCTCTCTGTTTGTTCTTGATGTAAGTCAGGCTTGGAAAACTTAACTGGCACAGATATGTTGTTGAAAAGGGCAGCAGAATGGAGATAGCGTGGTCAGAGATTACAGGATATTCGCCTCCCACTTCAATCAGAAAGAGTTCAATGGTGTGACATCAACCTTTATTTTTGAAGTGTGAACCATTTTAATTTGGCAAGCTGACCTTGAGCCATTATTGCCACATTCTTAGCGCTTTGCATTGCTAAAGAACTTCAAGGATCTTCGACCCAGTGGAAATCTTCTATATTAATTGAAGGAAAATATTAAATAACATTTTCTTCCTGACTTTTCAAATACTCACAAACGTTGTTAAATATTAGAAAGCTACCAAAGCTGCTTACATTCATAATAATTTTTCTATTATGTCTTGTCAATCTGGGGTCTCATCAAAGCAGTCCTCTATCCAGCATGTCCTGGACTATCTATTGCACCTAAACCAGCAGGGATTAGCGATTTCTTTTATCGAAGTTCAGCTGGCAACAATATCAGCTTTCCATCTTCATGTGGATAACCATTCTGTATTTTTTGGTGATATGACATTCAGATTTGTGAAGGCCCAGGAAAAGTCGTACCCTCAAATAAGAGAACCTGTCCCTCCTAGGACTTGAACCTAGTTTTGTGAAAGCTCATAGGGCCACTGTTTTACCCTTCAGCAATGTGCTTCTTACTACACCTGTCTCTAAAAGTGGCTTTCCTGATAGCTATTGCTTCAGCCAGGAGGGTGGTCAAAATGCATGCTCTGACATCTGAATGGCCTTATACAAGCTTTTTTAAGGATAAGGTGTACTTGTGCTCTCATCTGAGATTTCTCTCTAAAGTGGTATCGAATTTTCATATTATCCAGTCAACTAACTTACCCCTCTGCATTGGAGTTGTCTGGCAAGAAGGAACTGAGGGCACTAAAGGTAGCCCTTTACCTGTATGCAGGGGCACACAGCAGCAGAGGGTGCTCAAGCTGCCCAAACAGGTACCATTAAGGGAAAAATTTCCAATGACTGTGCACAGGGTGCATGCACATCAAGAGTGGAATGGGCATGTGCAACACATCTTAAAGAACAGCAATTAAAAAAGGCTAGTAATTGATGTGGGAAAATGGATAAGATGGAACAGACTGTGGAGGCATTGTGAGTGCTTAATATTGAAAGGCTTAGTAAAAGTTGTATGTTTGACAATAGGAGAAAGTCTATTACATGTGAAAGGGATGCATGAAATTTAACAGTTGGAGAAAGACAAAGGAGAAAACACACAAAAGCACTATGTCCTTCCAGAAAAAGTATAGGGAGAGAGGTGTAAGGACTTACCCATACCAAGGCATGTTCAGTCTGAAGGAAAGGGCTGTGAGATTGTTCTTTTACATGGAGGTGGGAGAGGGGGGAATCTATTTTAGTAATTTCAAGAAAATGTAACATTTATTAGCTGAATTGTCATTTTTGACTGGAATATATAAAAAGTGAGGTGAGTTAGAGAGATCTTACAATTTGCAACAGAATGCACTTCAGTAGTTATCCGTGCATTCACAGTAGGACTTTTCAATCATTAGTTGTGTATACTTTAAAAAGCCATACAATTTGCTGTATGTGACAGTCTGCTTGAAATAATCATTGTGGTGCTTAGGGAAGTGGCCAGCCCTTCAATATAGGAAAATTGCAAATATGCATTAGGCCAGGGGTCGGCAACCTTTCAGAAGCGGTGTGCCGAGTCTTCATTTATTCACTCTAATTTATGGTTTCGGGTGCCGGTAATACATTTTAATGTTTTTTAGAAGGTCTCTCTATAAGTCTATACATTATATAACTAAACTAATGTTGTATTGTAAAATAAACAAGGTTTTCAAAATTTTTAAGAAGCTTCACTTAAAATGAAATTAAAATGTTGATCTTACGCTGCCGGCCTGCTCAGCCCACTGCTGGTCTGGCGTTCTGTTCACCTAGGCCGGCAGTGGGCTGAGCAAGGCCTGTGGCCGGGACCCCAGCTGGCAAGGGTCCGTCAGCCAGAACCCAAGACCAGCAGCAGGCTGTGCGGGGCCGGGACCCAGAGGGCTGGAGGCTGGGTATGTGGGGGGGTGTAGGTGTCAGGGCAGAGGGGGGCCTCGGTATGGGTGGGGGTGCCGGTGTCAGGGTTGGGGGGTGTGTGAAGGAATCAAGCAGAGGGCTGGGTGTGTATGAGGGAGGTACAGGGCTCAGGGCAGGGGCCTGAGGGGTGTGCAGGGCTCAGGGCAGAGGGCGTGGTGTATGTGTGGGGGTCAGGGCTCAGGGGGGAGGACTGGGTGACTGACCCCCTAAGAACTCCCAACCCCGCTGCTCCTTGTCCCCTGACTACCCCGTCCTGGGACCCCTGCCCCCAACGGCCCCCCAGGACCCTGCCCCCTATCTAAGCCTCCCTGTTCCTTGTCCTCGGACTGGACCCTATCACCTACCTGTCCCCTGACTGCCCTGACCCTTATCCACACCCCAGTCCCCAGCCAGACCCCCGGGACTCCCATGCCTATCCAACCACTCCCCGCCCCTGACAGGACCCCAAGAACTCCTGACCCATCCAACCCCCCCGACTCCCTGCCTGCGCCAACCCTTCTCCACACCCCTGCCTCCTGTCAGGACCCCAGAACTCCCAACTCATACACCCCCCCCAGCTCCTTGTCCCCTGACCACCCCCTCCAGAGACCCCCCCACCCTAACTGCCCCCCCCCGGACCCTCCTTGCTCCTGGTCCCCTGACTGCCCTGACCCCTATCCACCTCTTGCCCCCTCACAAACCCCGGGACTCTCATGCCCCATCCAAGCCCCCCTGCTCCCTGACTGCCCCCTCCAGAGACCCCCCCGAGACCCCACCTCCCCATCCAACCCACCCTGCTCCCTGTCCCTTGACTGCCCCCACCCCTTATCCAACCCCCCCAGCCCTGGGCCCTTTACCTTGAGGCTCCACGCAGAGCCAGACACGCTGCCCGGGCGGAGAGCACAGCCCCGGCCCTCAGAGTGCTGCGCGCGGCGGCGGCAGAGCTCCAGTTGAGCAGGGAGCATGTCTGCCTCCCCGCGGAGCCAAACGCTGCCCCACGGGAGCGCGCAGCCCCAACCCCCCAGAGCACTGCATGCGGCGGCAGGGCTCCAGGGGAGGGGCCGGCAGCTTGGGGCAGTCGGACAGCGCTCCGGCCCCGGAGCGCGGACCCCGCGGCTTGCCGTGCCGGGAGAGTGGGGCCATTTGCCCACCCTGTGCGCATGGCTGTGCTTCTGTTCCCTGCTCCCACGGGGAGAGCAGAGGGCAGAGGAGAGCGGGCAAGGCTGGGCAGGATTTTTAATGGCATGCTGAAGTCCGGACAGGCTCCAGCGTGCCATTAAAAATTGGCTCGCCTGCTGTCTTTGGCACGCGTGCCATAGGTTGCCGACCCCTGCATTAGGCATTCAGTAGGTAAAGCCATGAAATTTACAAACAAAGAGCTTCAATGTGGTGATGAGGAGCTTCTATTTATCAATGTGCCTTTGCCATTGATTTACTTCCATCTATAGTTTTTGCATGAGAGACATTTTTCATAATTTGGTGCTGCATCTGCAACTTTTAGACATTAAATATTTTTGATTTATAAGGAAAAAAGTGTTCCTCTTATTACGTGTAACTAATTCTATCCAGAGACTCTACCAACCTCAGACCACAGGAGTAAACCTTCAGGAGAATGCAGTTGTTGAATTGGAATTATATAAATTAATGTACTTCCTGAGCATGTATAAAATAAGGCTCCTCTAATTTGTCTGCTTTCTTTGCTTTTCTGGTTGTAAAGTACATTTCCCCCTACATTTATCATTTTCCATGTTGCATTTAATAAATAAATAATATTTCTAAAATGTTTGAGTGAAATCTTGTACATCAGATAATATACACACTTTTGGGGAGGGAGTCCATTAAAATATTAATTAAAGCTGGTTGATAAATATGAAAACATTACTGATTTCCTTCTGCCTCATTTTTAGTCAAATATTCAATGAAAATTTTCTGACCAGTTGTAGAGATGATCAGAAAACAGGAAAAATGTTTATGAATGTATTAATTACATTTTTTCTTCCCATTTAAATAACCCCACAAAATTTAGATTAAAATTTTCTTATCAGAATTTATTTTTAAAGTAGAGAAAAATGTGTGTGTTACGAATTGGAGCTTAAATGAAAGGTAACTGGTATTGCTGCTGCTCATCATTTTAACCACTACCTTGGTGCATACTTCACTTTTTCAGGGTGAAGTGATAGCCATGGACAAGATAGCTAACAAAGTCAAAAAAATCAGGCAGAATGCAGAATTGTTGCAGCTGAATTGTATTAAAGCATTTTGCTGTGATGGAACTAAGGCACTTGCCATTGGGAAGAAAGAAGATGGGCAAGGTAAAGTAAATGATTTTAAGAATTTTGATATTGTCTTTTAGAAGAAAATGATAATCATATTTTTGCTAGTGCTGTTAAACCTGCCACAATATTCAAAGTCCTTGAAACATTGGCATATACCCAGGATGCTTCAACACTGTGGATATTTTACTTTCTAGTCTTCTGCAATTATCAGTCTCTCAGCACTGCACATGCAAAATTCTTAAGTGTCTGTCCTTATTGCAGCCTAATGTGCTTAAGGAGGCATTCATTCCTTCTCCAGATAATATCAGAGAGACTGCCTGCTAAGCCTTTCTTCATGATAGTGTTTAATCCCACACTCTGAATTTTTGGGGTTTTGTTAGTTCTGTCACATAAGTGACTTTGGCAGATCTCTTAGCTTCTGTGTGGCTCTGAATTCCTGTCTGTAGAATGGGGATATTAATATTGAACTCCCAGGAGTACTGTGAAGCTTAGTTTGTTAATGTTTGTATAGCTATTTAACAGAGACAGGTGGGAGGTGCTAGAGAAGCATAGATCATTTTATTTTAGGTTCATTTCATTTGCTTTTCTGAGGTGCTGTATTGATGACTTTGGTTCTGTTCCCAGGATGGAAATTTTTAAATGGTATATTTTGTCTTTGATTCTTTTTCATTTGCTATGCAAACTAAACTGTATCTTTTCCAAAAGGAACTGTTAATGGCCTTTTCCTGCTAGTTCAGCAAGGTCAGCAGCTAGCAAAACTAAGGGTTTGGTTGCATAATTCATGCACTTTCCACATGTGGGGCAGTCCTTGTTAATGCCCCATAACTTGCAGTCAGAATGATTTCCAAGGTCAAATGTAGCATTTTCGTAATTTTTTTCAGCAAATATTTATGTATTTTATAATAGGTGGCATTTAGTGCTTATGCAGGTGAGGAAGCAGCAGCAGTGGAAAGTGCCAGGCATAGTACAGGTAAAATCGTCAGGCTTTACTATACATCTTAAGTATCTTAAGTCTTGCAAATGCTCTGTATTCTAGTCCACAGTCTCTCTTAGGCAACTGCTGCTAGTCATCCCAGTTAGTTGCAAAATATAGCTGTTTGGGGAGCGCTGGCATATCGCCGGGTAGCTGTAGGATGAAGCCATCACTCATTTTCACTTGTGATCTAAATTGAATTTTTGGTAGGCATGAGTAGATACAACTTTCTCCCTCGCTGTCTACTCCCAGATGTATATGGGGAACCAGTTTCTGTTGCCTCTGAGATCCTGAGCTGAGGAGTCACCCTATTCATGTTATTGTAAGAAATTCTGGGTTGTACAGCCCAGCAGGATTCAGGAGAAGGGACAGATTCAGGATAACTGCAAATTCCCTTCCTCCACACAAGCAACTCTGAATTGTTCTTATTGTAATTTTTGGAGCCACCTTGTGTCACATTCCAGAGTTTACCACCCAAGTCCTGTTTTCATTGGCACTTTTTTAAAATATTGTACTTTCAGTACATTAAATTAGGGTAGAGAAATGCTAAGCCTAGATAGATCTCAAGTTGTTTAAGTTCACAGTGTTGTAAAGATAGTCATAAGTAAAATGCTTCCTTCTCAGAAATGAAATCTGCACAGTCATTACTAGCTGTGCTGCTCCTTACCTGTAGATTAGGTCACTTTTGTAGACACAGTATATAGAACACAAACCCTCAAACACTTCATGTCAGACATTCAGTGACAGCTTGTCATTACAGATGCCCCCCGACTTACGCAATCGTTCCAGAAAGCCTTGTGTAACTCGAATTTTGTGTAAGTCAGAAACGTATACCCATATGTTATGCAAAAATGTCCGCAACTCAAAAATCCTATTTCTGGTTTATGGAACTTTTTCCGTAAGTGCAAATTTGCGTAAGTTGGGTCTTGTGTAACCTGGGGAGCATCTGTATCTACAGATGAAGGCTCAAGAAGAGAAACAAAGGCTGTGTGTAATGTATAACTAACTGGTTTTGCTGCAGTTTTTTAAAATGTCAATTGCCTTTTGCAGAAGGCCCTCCATTCTCAGCAGAGTCATTTGATCGAATTCTTCTTGATGTTCCTTGTAGTGGGATGGGACAGAGACCAAATATGGCCTATTTCTGGACTCTAAAAGAAGTGATGTCTTATCAGCCATTGCAACGCAAGCTTTTCAGCACGGTATGTATGACTCATTAAGCAGCTAAAGAAAACTGCACATAAATAGTTTTACAATTAAGGATTACATGGGTGCAGCGTACCTCATCTGAACACAGTCGTCCCTCAGTTTCTCCTAGCTCTCTGGTACTTGGATGGTGTGGTGTATTGTCCAGAGGAACAAAAGTCTTCCATCCAGAGCAAATAAAAGTCTGAAATGAAGGGCTTCTATAAAATAATGCTTCCCTGTTCCTGGGCTGACTCCTTCCCTTTGATTGTAGGGACTACACCAGTTCTTTGCTGCTCCCTGGGTCACAGACTTTCAGTCCTGGCCACTGGCACTGCTGATGGACCTTTGCCTTCCCCCAGCTCTTAGTGCAGGGCTCAGCCTGAGCTAGACATTGCTTTTCTCCAGGGTCTTCCCTGGTCATTCCTCTGGATCAGAGAATGAAAGTGTAGAGGCTTTCCTCTCATCTTCTGTGTAAGCCAAGCCTAGGCCTCTAAATAACTAGGTCTCAAGACTATGCTGCTGCTTTGTTGCCCCAGGACTTGTCCGACACCTTCTTTCACCTCTCCCCGGCAGTCTTCTGCATAGTCTGTAAGACTCCTTTCAGGTCCTGTCACAGGCTTCTTGACTCACATTGCCCCATTTGGGCTCATTAGCTAGCTCCCTCTCAGCAGGGAATCATTAGCAAGCTTGGTACAGCTCCTGGAGAGCCCTCCTTGACAAGCTTCTGTTCCTTCCAGCTCTTCCCCACCAGAGAGAGACCCACACCAGGCCTTTCCTCATCCTGGGTGAGCCCCACCAGTAAGCTGGTGCATTTCTCCAGCTCCCTCCTTATCACAGAGACCTATAGTAGGTCTAGCATTTTCCAAATGAGAGAGACCAGGAGTAATTTTTCTGCCTATATATCCTGCCCTGTTTTCCAGCAGGCTTTGCTTCTAGCCATCATTCTCAGAATACCTGACCTAAAAGGGGTGGGATTGGAGTAGGAATGTGTTTGGCCCAGACTTGCCCCTAAAAGGCCAGCACACTCTTATATAGACAAGTACACCTCACTGATAAAAATTTCAAGCTCCGGTTGATAATTCCCCCTACTGCAATGGATTTAACCACTCAGCTCTTCTTAAGTTGAAGAGAACTGTACCATTTCCTGTATCATCAAATTGGTGTGGGGATTTCCCATTTTTGTATCCTCATCTTAAACTAATCTACACTTGAGGGATGTTCATCTCTTGGATAGACCCTCAGCAGAACCAACTGAATACTAGGAAGTCTTGGTGCTCTGGTTCCTACTTCCAAGACACCTCTTCTTTTAGATCCCTCCATTGCATATTGTCTTGCTCAGAACAGGATGGGAAAAGAAAAAAAGTTGTGTTCAGTTCAGTTTTTCCATATTCACAGCTGACTGAGTCAAAGAGAGGAAGGAAAATTTAAATCCTTGCCTAGAACTCTTCAGATATTTATAAAACAAGATCAGTTGTTTTCCTCTTTTTCAAAAGACTTCTGCTTTTCCTAAGTAGACTGTGTCAGGTATCAGGTACTATTAATCTTTTAGCCTTAAAACATATGTAGATATGTAAAGATTCTTCAGTGTGTCTTTGAACGTGTGTAATTAAAGTAATAAGAAACTACATTTTCTTTTCTAATCCTTTTGTTCCACCAGTTTCAACAGAAGACATCAGACTAATAACCATAGTGTCATAATATGTGGGAACAACATCAACTGTCAGTCATTGATCAAAAGACTCTATGTCCACATTTGGCTTCAGCTGATGAAAACAAATCCAACCTACATCTGGATGAGTTACACAGAGCTTTCTACAGGGCTGTTTTATAGATCTTGAGGGGAGAGGTCACTTCCCTGAGCCCAGGAAGATGCACAAGCTCTCATGCTAATAGGGCAGGAAAGGCTTTCTAATTGGTAGGCTTCTGTAATACAAACACTGATCCTTCTTCCAGAAGTGAACTTGGAAATGTTAGCACATATATGGCATCCCTTGAAAGGGACAAAATGTCTATACAATTAGCAGTATGCCTGAGTCTTAGACAGAAAGATTCTGGCCTAAATACGTGTTACATTTACCTAGTGTACCATAGTGGTTCCAGATAAATATGCAAATCATAATTAACCTTTAAGAAAACTTAATATACTACTATAGTGTTCAAAATAATACTGCATTTAAGATGTTTATACCATACAAACTGAGCCAGAATCTCTTTCTAGGCAGTGAAATTGCTGAAGCCAGGAGGCACTTTGGTGTATAGTACATGTACAATTACACTGTCTGAAAATGAAGAGCAGGTCGCCTGGGCCCTGGAAACTTTTCCCTGCCTCCAGCTTCAGTCACAGGTAGGAATAGTTTCAGTTTACTACATGCAACTCAGTATGCAAGTTTCAGCACTGGAATTTTAAGCGATATGGTGAAGAATTCTGCTGTAGGATGCTACTCTGGAAACAGTGAAGAAACAGTGTATGTGATTTCATAAAACATATTTCCCTAATTGCAGGCATTTTTAGTTGCTGCAGATCTGAACAGCATGTGGAATTTTTTTTTTTTTTTACATCTGTTTGATCTGTGTCATTACAATAATGGCTGTGCCATGACACTTAAAGTACTCCTTTCTGTTGTGTGGAAAGATATTTCTCAGAAGAATACAATAAAATAAATGTAAATCCACTAAGTAGCAAATACTGAAACTCCTGGTATGTAACATCCATAGATAGAAATGGACATGCAAGTAAAAGTATTTGAGGAACAGGAAAGTCTTGTCACCAGTAAGCGACAACACAGTGTTGACCAAGGAAAATGGTCTTTCATGAGGTCTTCTGTTAGCATTCTAGATGTTGTATGCTGCTGCAGCAATGTGCTTTGTAACAACTAGCCAATTTCACCTTAGGTAACATGAGAGGCTGAGGGCTATAGAACACATGGTGATTTTCATAGTGAATCAGCATATATCTAATTGCAGTTCACTGAAGGGAGATTAAATGGCTTTACATTCATACTCCCACCATTGTACTGCAGTGGTTTCATGTATCTGTACACCAGTCAGTCATTTAAAACAGAGAGGGATCATAGATATAGTTCAAGACAGGCTAGCATTTGCCGTGTAGGTCTTGTTCTTAATGCATATTTATATTTGCTGTTCTTTTATTTCAGTACCTCACAGGAAGGGCAAAATAAATGTAATTAATGCTATTGAAATAGCTGTAAGAATCATGTTAATGATGGAAGAAAACTTAAAAAACTGCTGGTGGGGTGTGGGGAAGAATTCAAAGATGGTTGTTAATACTGTATATTCAAGTCACCCTTGCACAGCAGTGATTCTCAACCTAATTACCGTTGTGGGCAGCATATATGGCCCACAATGTGTTATGTGGGCTGCATCCAATATTACCTGTATGGCCCTAAGGATGTCACAGGGGCCGCAGGTGAAAACCACGATTAGTCAAAGGCATTGTCATTCTGCCAGAGGTATATGACATATATGCACAGAAACATAGACATGTCAGCTGAAATAGTTCTGTTACAATATCTAGTTCATTTCAGAGCCAATATTTGCAGATAGTAGAGGTATGAAAATAAATGGGATCTTTGAATGCAGCTAGTCTAAGATACTTCTCTCACTGTTTATACTAGTACTTTGAGAGATTTGTATCATCAGACCAGCTATAGTTCTATTCTCCTAGGCTTCCACTTAGGCAGGGTGTTAAGGGGATTAATTGTTAATTTTACTGGATTAACAATTGGTTGAGGAAAAGTCAATTTGACTTTCGGTTTAGCATGTAAATATTGTAAATGTGCACTTAGTTAATGTGCCTAGATCAAGTAATTGGTCCATCTTTTAATTGAAATTAAAAAAAAAAGAGAGAGTTTGGGATAGGGATATGACAATAAGGGAGGCTGGTTGTGTTTAGCAGTAGAAGAAAATAAAAGATGTACTATCCAACATTTAACAGAGCTGGGACTTGTGCTGAAGATTATCATATGCCCATGTTTCCTCTATTGCTTGTTGATATGAATACAGTCGTCTTTGCCATCCACTTCCTGGGAGTTTCCAGGTTACACCTACCATATCCAAAATGAAATGCTTTGTTTACTAGCAGAAAAAAAAATCCTGATAAATTATAAAGCAAAATTCTCATTGAAGTAAATGGCAAATTTGCATTGACTTCAGTATTGTTGGGATTTCACTCATGAAGTTGAACAACTTTGACTCACTATCGTTTCCCATGGAGCTATATATGTAGCAGGCACATACTGTGTTTAAATACTTGATATTTCAGCTGAATGACGAACAGTTTTATCTAATTCTGCTACCAACTGATCTAGAGTTGGGATTACATTTCTGCCACTTTAAGACTAAATGTGCTACCTTCTTGTACCTGTTGTATAGTGTATAGATTTTTTTTTTTTTGGTCACCACCTGTATTATGTGTATGAAGTACTGGTCTTTTGGGTCTAATTTTTCAGATTAGGGAGTGACATTAAACGGTGCATTCCCACAATATTTCCATAGACATTTTATGATTTCTTGTAAATAGATCTCCAGTAGCATGAGCTAAGATGCTCTTTCCTTTTCCTTATGAAACAGATACAACAGAACAAACTCCAGCAGCTAGAAGCAGCTTGGTTTTGGCTCTGATAGAAATTGTATAATAAATATACCAAAGATGTTCAATTAAAATTATTCTACTAGTATGTTACACTGCATCCTTCTATACATAATTTCTTGTTGAGTTCATATTTTAATGTGTATTTTTAATTAATCAAAACAACAGTAATTGCAGATTAATGTAAACAAACTGCTTTACTTTCTCACTTAAAAAAGGAACCACATATTGGAGGAGAAGGCATGATGGGAGCTGGATTGTCACTTGATCAGCTGAAGCTGCTGCAGAGGTTTGATCCATCCAGTGTGACTTCACATGGAATGGATATTAACTCTTTGCAGGATTCCAGGGAAGAAGACCTGATCTTGCTGGCAAATAAAGACTGTATAGGATTTTTTATTGCGAAATTTATTAAATCGAACAGCAAATAGACATTTAGCAACACCTTTTGAGTTAAGAATGGTCCAACTGTTAACTGTGTCTTCTCATGCATTGTTGTCAAGCCAACAGGCTGATGACATGGTTTTTTATAGATGCCGTAAAATCTCCTAGCTGTTTTACTGGGACAGAGCCACAGATCTGGAACAAGAAAGTCACAGTTGCAGGAGGTGTTGATTCATTTTTATGTCTCCATTAGCTTTTGTATTTATAGTAGGTCAGTGGCGGAAGGAAAGGTAAATGGATTCAGATTACTGGTTGTTGACTTTGTGTACAGTATTGCACATTTAGATTACTGCTTGTTTTCTGTTTTAACTTGTTGGTTTAATGTGTACAGTATTGCATAGGAACAGGTTTTGCTCTGGGAATTTAAATTTTATAAAATGCAAAAAAATCCAGATTAAGTACATTGAAAAATATAAAGTCAAATTTTGTAAAGAATGATAGTTTCTATAGGGAATTTAGAAATTACTGCATCATTAAATAGTGATGTGAAATAGTTGCATTTCACAAAGAGCTGTTTTATAAATTAATAATTATAACATCTCATCTCCTTTATTTTACTATAAGCAAGCTTCTCTATTCTGATTATAGACACACAATACAATAGGCTTTGTAGCATGTATTTTTTACAGCAGCATATGTATACTGCCCCTCTCCCTTCAGGGAATGAAAGATACAGTGCTTAAAGCTCAAATTTGCCATTTGTAAGCCTGGAGCAGTTCAGAAACAGCACTGCTGGACTAATTGACTAGGGGCAGTTTTAAAGTCCAATATCACTTGCATCATGAGGGCTACAGTCTAATAATATATGCCATTGAGATGGTGAATAGCTCAGCTTTTTCATGGCACAGAGTATCACATTCCTGTCTCTACCTGGCAGATTGTGACATCTAATCCTATAATTACAGAAATATAGGGCTGGAAGGGACCTCACGGTCATCAAGCGCAGGTCCCTGCACTGAGGCAGAACCAGTTAAACCTTGACCATCCCTGATAGGTGTTTGTCCAACCTGTTCTTAAAAACCTCCAATGACAGGACTCCATAACATGCCTTGAAAGCCTGTTCTAGTATTTAACTAGCTTTATAGCTATTAGGGAAAATCTTCCTCGTCCCACTGCGTCTCCATGGTCATGGAAAGTACGAGAACAATTGAACACCATCCTCTTTATAACAACCCTTCACATATTTTAAGACTGTTACCCGGTTCCCCCCCCCCCCCCCCCGCCCAGTCTTCAAGACTAAACAGGCTCTATTTTTCTTTAATCTTTCCTCACAGGTCAGATTCTCTAAATCAGTGGTCCTCAAACTTTTCAGGGTCATGACGTTACCCCTGTCCCGCCCCCCCCCCCGGCACCGAGAGCATGGCTGCAACTTCCCAGAGGTGCACAGGGGTAAGGGGCTGTAGCTAGGGACAGGGCTAGGAGTAGAATCCTGGCCAGGGGTCAAGGCTGGGGCTGGTGGTCAGGTGCGAAGCCTTTGCTGAATCTGGGGCAGAACTGGGTAGCACTGTCTCACTGCCTGTTGAGGTTGACCTGGGCCCTGCCAGGCTCTCCCTGCCCCAAACGTTTCTCTGTGTGTCCCACAGTTTGGGGACCAGTGCCCTAAACCTTTTATTATTGTCATTGATCGTGTTTGGACTTTCTCCAATTTATCCATGTCTTTCCTAAAGTTTGGCACCCACAGCTGGACACAGGACTCCAGCTGAAGGCTGACTACTATGGAGTAGCACAGGACTGTTATCTTCCATAAACGTTAATGTTAATACACACCAGAATATTATCCTTTTTCACAACTGCACCACATCGTTGGCTCATATTCAGTTTGTGAGCCACTATAATCCCCAACTCCTTTTCAGCAGGACTACCACCAACCCAATTAGTCCTCATTTTTTTTCTCTTCCTTCAGTGAAGTACTTTGATTTCTGACCAATTCTACAAGGTAATTTTGAATTCTAATCCTTTCCCCCAAAGTGCCTGGAACATCTTCCTATCTTGGTGTCATCTGCAACTTTTGTAAGCATACACTCCACTCCAAGTCATCAATGACATCATGGTAACTTGCTACTTCCTCTCCCCCTCTCTCCTTTGAAACATTAATGTGGTGGTGAATATATGACAAACTGCTAGAGACAGCACTCAGTGCTTAGTGCCATCTGAGAAAACGTCACAATCCACTTTGCAAGTGGCTGAAACGCTAGCTGATCAGGAGACATCGGGTCCAAATTGAGAAGGGAATTAAAAAAGATGGCAATGAGAACAGTTAACTTTAATAAACCTGCAAAAATGTATACTAATCCTGAATGCCTCCAGCTATTTGGTGTACATAGACAGTGTTAGGGCTTGTGTAGGAATGAAAAAGGTGGGTGCAGTTCAAACAACCTACAGTCAGGGATTGATGGGGGAATTTGTCCCTTGTTTTTGACTGACAACTTTTGTTTAAAACTATTACTTAAATAAAGTGAGAGTGTTGAAGTAAAACTATATTTGGTTTGAGTGAACAGCATGAATGGTATTTCCTTCTGTAAAAGTAAAATAGTTTGAGTTCACTTCAGTGTTTCCTGCCTGAGATGCTACTGCTTGGTTTGCAATTAAAACAACCTAGTACAAGTTATATAATTTTGTTACTCAAATGTCACTGTGGTTTGTTCTTAAATTTAGCTTCTGCTTTTAGCCAAGGTTGTTTATAGTATATGTTTATCATCTCATACATCAGCTGTAAGCGATAGCCATTCCTCACAGGGGGAAGGAATCAGTTTGAAAGCTCTTCTCTACCTAAATGGCTACCCCGAGGATTAACCATAACTAGCCGAACCAGTGCTTTGATTAGCCCTAAGTACACTAGGTGCAAAGTCCTCTGTGAAGTCCTGTTACTTCAAATGTGTTAGCTAGCAAACACATTTTAAAAATAGAACCTGTTTTCCTACCCTGGACATGGCCACACTGACTGCTTAGTAATAGGATTTATTAGCTGGCAGTTGCACGGTATGCCAACACTAGTAAAAGGCACCATCCTCTTTTGAGGGGAATGCCGGGAATTAAATCTTGTAAAGGTAAATTATGACACTATGGGCTGTATTCTAACACGTGTACATTGAGAAGAGTAGGAGCTTCTTAGCTGCTGCTTTCAGTTTGCACTAATAGCAGGAGTTGTGCAAGAGCAAATTTGAAAAAGTCAAGAGTGTTGAACTGGGTCAGGCCTGTTGTGATCTTTCCTACATGGATTTTTTTTAAAAAAATCACAAACCTCTGGTCTAAAGCAGAGATCAGACTGTGCTGAAGCTGATTTCAACTGACCTATATCTGAGGAGTTCTCAGGAAGAAACAAACCTTTTTTTGTAACTAAATTATAAACAACCCCAGCTTCAGTTGTTCCCACTGCCACCCCACCATGTAATGCCAAAGGCCAAATTTCTTTACTGCTCAAATCCAGCTACAAGTTTTTTCTGAACCAAAGCAATTAGTGAAAATTGTAGGTCATTTTCCCTTCCGCTTTGAACTACAGAAGTTTAGTGTAAACATCAAGGTTCTGATCCCCCAGCAGTTATCCACCTGGACTGCCTCTCCCAGCTGCTCTGACACAGCATTATTCCCTTATAGTGTCTCTCTGTATTGTAAGAGAAAAATAATCTACCAAAAGAGATTGGTTACCCTGACTTTTCTACTGTGTGGGGATGTGGGATGGATGAATGTGATCAGTTGACTCAACCTGAACTTTTTTCCTTAAGTTTTCTATACTGAAGTTGTATTAAAAGCAACTCTGATTGTTTTGTAAGCATTATCAAGCCCTTTAAAACATCCTGAATAATCAAACAAACAACAAAATAGTGTTGTTTAAATGAAGTTAATTTAAAAATAATTACTAAATTTTTTTTGGCTGACATTTAAAAAAAAAGTAAACGGTTGAAGGATGCTGGTTTAGTATTTTTGTCATGAAAAATGAGTGCTAAGCTTTGAAGTTACACTGCTGTAACTGTTTCTGCTTTGTTGCAAAAGACATTAAGGGGACATTTAGGCTCAAAATTATATTGGATACTTGTTTTTCCTTTCCAGTATTACTAGACCAAGAATGAGAGAGGGAGAGAATATAAAATTTATATAATGTGCTCCCTTTTAATCAGTCACTCTCTGTATGGTGACAGGTTGGCCTGGTTATAATAGGTTTCACTTTCTAGTGCAGGGGTCGGCAACCTACGGCACGCGTGTCACCTTTGGCACGCGAGCTGATTTTGCCTGGCACGCAGCTGCCAGCCAGGGTCCCGGCCGCTGGCTCCACTTAGCGTGCGTGGCCGGCTGAGTGAAGCGGGGCCGGCGGCCGGGACCCCAGACTGGTGGCAGGCGCGCCCCCTGGCTCCCCCCTCAGCACACTCATTCTGTGGCTCCCAGGAGTGTGAGCCGCCGGGGCGCGGGGCCCTGAGCCTGCTGTGGGAGGGGCGGCAGCAGCTCACACTCCTGGGAGCTGCAGAGCCCGAGCGCGGCGAGGGGGGAGCCGGGGGGTGCATGAGGCCCGCTGCCAGCATGCATCCACTTCAGGAGCGCCCCGGGGGGGGCACCGGGCTACAGCCCGGGCAAGCATGGCCCCTGGCTCCCCCTCACCGCACTCAGGTTCTGTGGCTCCCGGAAGTGTGAGCTGCCAGGGCACGGAGACCTGAGCCTGCTGTGGGAGGGGCGGCGGCAGCTCACACTCCCGGGAGCTGCAGAGCCTGAGCACGGCGAGGGAGGAGCTGGAGGGCGCACGGGGCCTGCTGCCTGCATGCATCCACTGCAGGAGCCACCCCCACCCCATCTCGCCCCTCTTTTTTGATTGTTGAAATATGGTAACCCTAGGTGAGGGGGAAGCCAGGGGGTACATGGGGGCTGGTGCCCACATACATCCACTGCAGCCTACAGGTGCCCCTGGAGGGGTGCCAGGCCACAGACTGGGCAGGAGGGGTGGGAGGGTGCAGCTGCTCCCCGCTAGCAGTGCCACCGCTGCCTTTGCAGGGCTGCTGCCCCCCGCACCATGCCAGCTCCTCCATGGCTGGGGCTCGCTGCTGCCACAAGCAGGACACTCTGATTCTCTGGTGCCTCCAGAAGGTGGCTCCTCCCTGCCGAACTGCTTAAGAACATAAGAACATAAGAAAGGCTGTACCGGGTCAGACCAAAGGTCCATCTAGCCTAGTATCTGTCTACCGACAGTGGCCAATGCCTGGTGCCCCAGAGGGAGTGAACCTAACAAGCAATGATCAAGTGATCTCTCTCCTGCCATCCATCTCCATCCTCTGACGAACAGAGGCTAGACACACCATTCTTACCCATCCTAGCTAATAGCCATTTATGGACTTAGCCACCATGAATTTATCCAGTCCCCTTTTAAACACTGTTATAGTCCTAGCCTTCACAACCTCCTCTGGTAAGGAGTTCCACAAGTTGACTGTGCGCTGCGTGAAGAAGAACTTCCTTTTATTTGTTTTAAACCTGCTGCCTATTAATTTCATTTGGTGACCCCTAGTTCTTGTATTATGGGAATAAGTAAATAACTTTTCCTTATCCACTTTCTCACCATCACTCTTGATTTTATATACCTCTATCATGTCCCCCCTTAGTCTTCTCTTTTCCAAGCTGAAGAGTCCTAGCCTCTTTAATCTTTCCTTGTATGGGACCGTCTCTAAACCCCTAATCATTTTAGTTGCCCTTTTCTGAACCTTTTCTAGTGCTAGAATATCTTTTTTGAGGTGAGGAGACCACATCTGTACACAGTATTCGAGATGTGGGCGTACCATGGATTTATATAAGGGCAATAATATATTCTCAATCTTATTCTCTATCCCCTTTTTAATGATTCCTAACATCCTGTTTGTTTTTTTGACCGCCTCTGCACACTGCGTGGACATCGTCAGAGAACTATCCACGATGACTCCAAGATCTTTTTCCTGACTCGTTGTAGCTAAATTAGCCCCCATCATGTTGTATGTATAGGTGGGGTTATTTTTTCCAACATGCATTACTTTACATTTATCCACATTAAATTTAATTTGCCATTTTGTTGCCCAATCACTTAGTTTTGTGAGATCTTTTTGAAGTTCTTCACAATCTGCTTTGGTCTTAACTATCTTGAGTAGTTTAGTATCATCTGCAAACTTTGCCACCTCACTGTTTACCCCTTTCTCCAGATCATTTATGAATCAATTGAATAGGATTGGTCCGAGGACTGACCCTTGGGGAACACCACTAGTTACCCCTCTCCATTCTGAGAATTTACCATTAATTCCTACCCTTTGTTCCCTGTCCTTTAACCAGTTCTCAATCCATGAAAGGACCTTCCCTTTTATCCCATGACAGCTTAATTTACGTAAGAGCCTTTGGTGAGGGACCTTGTCAAAGGCTTTCTGGAAATCTAAGTACACTATGTCCACCAGATCCCCCTTGTCCATATGTTTGTTGACCCCCTTCAAAGAACTCTAATAGATTAGTAAGACACGATTTCCCTTTACAGAAACCATGTTGACTATTGCTGAAGAGTTTGTTTTTCTATGTGTCTGACAATTTTATTCTTTACTATTGTTTCAAATAATTTGCCCAGTACCGACGTTAGACTTACCGGTCTGTAATTGCCGGGATCACCCCTAGAGCCCTTTTTAAATATTGGCGTTACATTAGCTAACTTCAAGTCATTGGATACCGAAGCCGATTTAAAGGACAGGTTACAAACCTAGGTTAATAGTTCCGCAACTTCACATTTGAGTTCTTTCAGAACTCTTGGGTGAATGCCATCTGGTCCCGATGACTTGTTAATGTTGAGTTTATCAATTAATTCCAAAACCTCCTCTAGTGACATTTCAATCTGTGACAGTTCCTCAGATTTGTCACCTACAAAAGCCAGCTCAGGTTTGGGAATCTCCCTAACATCCTCAGCTGTGAAGACTGAAGCAAAGAATCCATTTAGTTTCTCCGCAATGACTTTATCGTTTTTAAGCGTTCCTTTTGTATTTTGATCATCAAGGGGCCCCACTGGTTGTTTAGCAGGCTTCCTGCTTCTGATGTATTTAAAAAACATTTTGTTATTACCTTTGGAGTTTTTGGCTAGCTGTTCTTCAAACTCCTGTTTGGCTTTTCTTATTACACTCTTGCACTTAAGTTGGCAGTGTTTGTGCTCCTTTCTATTTGCCTCACTAGGATTTGACTTCCACTTTTTAAAGGAAGTCTTTTTATCTCTCACTGCTTCTTTTACATGGTTGTTAAGCCACGGTGGCTCTTTTTTAGTTCTTTTACTGTTTTTCTTAATTTGGGGTATACATTGAAGTTGGGCCTCTATTATGGTGTCTTTAAAAAGGGCCCATGCAACTTGCAGGGATTTCACTTTAGTCACTGTACCTTTTAACTTTTGTCTAACTAACCCCCTCATTTTTGTATAGTTCCCCCTTTTGAAATTAAATGCCACAGTGTTGGGCAGTTGAGGTGTTCGTCCCACCACAGGGATGTTGAATGCTATTGTATTATGGTCACTATTTCCAAGCGGTCCTGCTATAGTTACCTCTTGGACCAGCTCCTGCGCTCCACTCAGGATTAAATCTAGAGTTGCCTCTCCCCTTGTGGGTTCCCGTACCAGCTACTCCATGAAGCAGTCATTTAAAGTATCGAGAAATTTTATCTCTGCATTTCGTCCTGAAGTGAAATGTTCCCAGTCAATATGGGGATAACTGAAATCCCCCACTATTATTGGGTTCTTAATTTTGATAGCCTCTCTAATTTCCCTCAGCATTTCATCATCACTATTACTGTCCTGGTCAGGTGGTCGATAATAGATCCCTACTGTTATATTTTTACTAGAGCATGAAATTTCTATCCATAGAGACTCTATGGAACATGTGGATTCGCTTAAGATTTTTACTTCATTTGAATCTACACTTTCTTTCACATATAGTGCCACTCCTCCCCCTGCATGACCTGTTCTGTCCTTCCGATATATTTTGTACCCTGGAATGATGGTGTCCCATTGGTTGCTCTCAGTCCACCAGGTTTCTGTGATGCCTATTATATCTATATCCTCCTTTATCACAAGGCATTCTAGTTCACCCATCTTATTATTTAGACTTCTGGCATTTGTGTACAAGCACTTTAAAAACTTGTCCCTGTTTATTAGCCTGCCTTTTTCTGATGTGCCAGATTCTTTTTTATGTGACTGTTTATCATCTGATCCGGCCCTTACATTATACTTCTCATTCCCCTGCTCCTGACTATAACCTGGAGATTCTCTACCATCAGACTCTCCCCTAAGAGAAGTCTGTGTCCGATCCACACGCTCCTCTGCGGCAGTCGGCTTTCCCCCATCTCCTAGTTTAAAAACTGCTCTACAACCTTTTTAATGTTTAGTGCCAGCAGTCTGGTTCCACTTTGGTTTAGGTGGAGCCCATCTCTCCTGTATAGGCTCCTCCCATCCCAGAAGTTTCCCCAGTTCCTAATGAACATGAACCCCTCCTCTCTACACCATCGTCTCATCCACGCATTGAGACTCTGAAGCTCTGCCTGCCTACCTGGCCCTGCGCGTGGAACTGGGAGCATTTCTGAAAATGCCACCATAGAATTTCTGAGAATGCTGCAGCAGCCCAAGCCCGGCAAAGCCAGTGAGTGGACTCGGGGTGGGAGGGGAGGGCTCGCAGGGGGGCTGTGCACCCTCCAGGGGAGTTCAGGGGGCGGGGAGGGGGGAACCTGGTCTGGGGAGCAGCCCCTGGGCACGGCTGGCCACTGGGGTCTATAAATGCTCGTTGGAGATTTGCTTCTCAACCGATCAACAAGGTGGAAGTTTCGCCTAGGTGGCAAAATATCCTTGCACCGGCCCTGCTCCCGGGGGTGCGTGCACCCCAGGTTAAGAACCACTGCACTAAACTGATAAGATCTGCATTTTAATTTAATTTTAAATTAAGCTTCTTAAACATTTTAAAAAAAACTTGTTTACTTTACATACAACAATAGTTTAGACTTAGAGAGAGACCTTCTAAAAACGTTAAAATATATCACTGGCATGCGAAACCTTAAATTAGAGTGAATAAATGAAGACTCAGCACAGCACTTCTGAAAGGTTGCCGACCCCTGGTCTAGTGCTTACGCACTACCTAGTGCAGAATGTTAAAATCCCAAATGAAGATGTTAAACATTGAATGAAAAAGGATTCTTGCTACAAAACCTAGATCATGTGTCTAAACTACCTGACCATGTCCCTCTAAAGCAACAAAGTCTCAAAAGCAGTTTTACCTGTTTGTAGAAATGCTTACAGATAAGCGGGGGGGAAAAACCTTACAACAGAACCAACTCTAGAGATTTATCTTCATCAATGTAAAGGTAAGTACCTAACGTATCATAAAGGCTGGTGTAATTTGTTAAATTTCAGGACTTAATCTGATTTATAAAGACAATTTGTCACAATGGTGAGCATCTTTTCTCATTAACAGCATTAAGTACTCTGCTTATTTCAGCACAGTATTTTGGTTCTTTATTTCTAGGTACGTTTGTTGTTTTGTTGTTAACATTAAACATTCTATGTCAGTGGTGGGCGACTGTGGCCCCTCAGGGCAATCTGCTGGTGGGCTGCAAGACTGTCTGTTTACATTGACCGTCCGCAGGCCTGGCCACCCGCCCGCAGCTCCCAGTGGCCACGGTTTGCCCTGATGGGCCGCAGGTTGCCCACCACTGTTCTATGTTATATATTGAGACTTCTAGAACAACTGTTAAAGAATGACGCTTTTCTAACCTTAATTAAATCATTTAGCACCAAATTTGGTTTCATATTATTATAATTTGTTGAAAGATTATATATATATATACACACACACACACACACTTATATCCAGGTGTGATCACATAAACAAAATGTATTATTTAAAGGAACAAAATTTTGATCAGATATGACACCTTGTGTAACCCACTGGCTTTTTAAAGATCCATTTGCTGCCTAGGAACACACCATTAGAATGCTGTGTTATAGAAACAAATGGTGACCTTATGTGCCTATGCAATCCAGTTCTTATATAAAAATTGGAAGGTAACTTAAAAGAGACATTCTGGGAATTTGACTGCGAGAATCAAAGCAATATCAGTATTAAGAGTATTCACAAGAAAATGCATATGCATATTACATCCACGTAATTGTGTTGGAATGAAACATTTTGTGAAAGATGTGAGATATACAGGCAGAATGTATAATAGAAGAATGTTACTTCACATTGTAAAAAGCAACTTCTCCATTCCTTGCCTACCTTGATAGATCTGCTTACGATGTGCTTTTTTCCTGAGGGGAGGGAATGGAGCAGAGTAAAGTGAAGACTGTAAAAGATTCAGAGGAATATGGCAATGGGTATCTGGGAAATAATCCAGACAATCTGAATTACTGGGGGCTCAGACCACAATCAGGAATATCTTTTTTCCATTTGAGAACTTACAGAAAAGGGAAAACTAAAGAATGTTGCTGCCTGAAAGATGCAAAGAAATTATGACAAATGATTAATATTAAGCAATAAAAAATTATGTTAACAGAAAATGCATTACGGTGAAATCAGATTATCTACTGATTTAAAATTTGGCTAATGAGCAGGAGTGGCATGTTCTGAAAGCCAGTTTCAGTGACTAACAAACCAACAGAGCTTAGAAATGATTAGCAGCAAAATCCATACTGTCCCACAGCTTTTCAACAGGGTGACATTCACTTCCGATGAGTAGGACTGGGGAAGACTCTGACACCACATGGTTTGTAAATGAGTAGCCACATCGGAGGGGGAGGGAAGAGGTTACAACTGCTCTGCACTTTGACCTGGGGAGGGGTGGATTTCACCTCATGCTCCACCTACAAAAAAAAGCCAAACACTCCTCCGGTTGTGTGGGAAAAAAAGCTTCTCCCACAGCATTTTGCAAATTTTTCTACATCTCATAATGTAAACCACTGCCTCAGTTTGCTTTGGTTAAATAGGGCCAAATCAAGAAGTGAAACTGAGTAGTTACATACTACAATTTAATGAACATAAACATTAAAAAAACCCCAAATCCTTCCCCACTTCCAGACTCCAGAGACAGTACTGTATATGAATCTGTTCAAACCCCAGGATGAAGTGTGTCATTTGTGTGTTGTTGTTTTACAACCTTTTTCTGGATAATGATTAGTCAGTTGATTGATGAACTGCAAAGTGATTTTTTACCTCCTGTCATTCTGCACACCCACCCCCATCCTGATGCTAGCTTCCTGCATACATATATTTGCTCTTTCTTACACACTGTCCTGTATGCACAGAATACCCGCCCTGATCTGATTGCTATGACCACTACTTACTCCACCTTCAAATCGCTCCTCAAGAGCGCCTTCTTCCATGGTATCTACAAGAAACGGAACAACTGATAGTGGTTAGATTGAACTGGGCTATTGGATAGCATTGATGTGTATTAATTTAAAAAAGACATACAAAAAGGTATATAATAAAATGTGGATATACACTGTATATATTCAATTGTATTCCTCTCCCTTCACCCCTTCCTATGCTGATTGTCCTGAGGGCAAAAAAATATAGAACTAGCAAGATACACGTATCACCTCTCCTGAGCAGGTTGCTTCATGTTTTATCATGCTACCATCCCTTGATCTTTTTAGTTTGGCAGGGTAGGGTGGCTGCTTCTTACTGTGGGTTTGTGCAGGGCTGATACACGACAGCCCCAATGCAGATTGGGACCTCTGGCACTATCACAATACAAATAAATATTACCAAACTTTCCAATCGGCTAACCATTGAGGGAAAAGTACTTCACTACAGCAGCCTTTCAGACATCCTCCAGCTGAAGTATTTTAAAACATGCTGGTCGACACTTCTAAGTGCCAAATGCTTTTCAACAAGAGAGCATATAGAGCAGCTTAGATTGCAAAACGTATAGTGACAAAGCCATACTACAACCACTTTCTCACTTTAATTGGGAAAGAAATGTCATGCATAGAATTGTAAGAAAATGAAATGGCTAGTTCAAGGAATGCAGTTTAAGTACTGGTACATTCCCAATAGGCAATAGATGTTCAGCACAAAGCAGGATATTGTCATTGACCTGGTTTAGGGCACATGCTTTCCTTTGTGAAAAGAATGTATGTTCCGTGAACCAATAAATACCCCATTTATCCCATGCCAGGATTCCATTTATGTTCTTTGTTTACAGTGGACATCCATATAAAGAGATGAACAAACTGGCAAAGTTTCCATTTATAGCTGCTTAGAGATTTCAAATGCTGCATAACTTTCCCTAAGAAATATTTTGAGGACAGAAAAAACCTACATGGAATGAAAGTAAAAATAAAAGGCTAGGTTTTGACTGCCAAGGGTGGATCCACAGGTAGTTTCTGTGAAGGAACTAACTGACATAATAGTTGGAGTAGGTTACCGAATTACCATTCACAGCTCAGTAACTTCAAGCTGGTAAAATAGCTAGAGTAGGAGTGTAGAGGGCCAGGATATATAACAATCTCAGTTAAAAAATGATCTGAAACATTTCAAATAGTGAATATACTTACAACATGGGTTCCCACTGCTGAACTGATACAGATCCAAGAGACCCCAACATGTACACATATAGCAACCATTTGTACAAATCCATTTAGTAGTGTAACAGATCTACAAACTATCTTCATTTTGCTAGAAAGGTAGTTAAAGTGTATACAAATGCTTAGAACGGGGTGGCCAACCTGTGGCTCCGGAGCCACATGCAGCTCATCAGAAGTTAATATGTGGCTCCTTGTATAGGCACCGACTCCAGGGCTGGAGCTACAGGTGCCAGCTTTCCAATGTGCTGGGGGGTGCTCACTGCTTAACCCCTGGCTCTGCCACAGGCCCAACCCCCACTCCATCCCTTCCCGCCCTCTCCCCTAAGCCTGCAGTGCTCTCACTCCTACCCCCAGAGCCTCCTGTATGCCACAAAACAGCTGATCAGGGAGGGAGTGGGAGGCACTGATCAGCAAGGCTGCCAGTGGGTGGGAGGCACAGGGGGTGGGGGAGCTGAAGGGGGGGCTGCTGACATATTACTGTGGCTCTTTGGCAAAGCACATTGGTGAATTCTGTCTCCTTCTCAGGCTCAGGTTGGCCACCCCTGGCTTAGAACTTTGTTTCTAGAAAGAGACCATTACTGTCCCTTCCCCCAGCGCACACATTCAGTCAAACGCTGTTCTTGGATGCCTGTGAGTGAGAGCAATGGGAGTTATGATCAGATACCCGACAGCAAAATTTCACCCTCTATTTATAAAAAAAAAAATTCCAAAGCCTTTTTTTAGAGAAAAAATATTTCCCAAAGGGTGGAAACAATTATCTAGACCCCGGAATAAAGGAATGGAATTTTTTTTTAAAGAATCTCATGTATTTCTTACACATTTCACTATAATGATATAAAATACTTGGTCAGGCAATTCAAATATCCACTTTTTTGTAAGAAAATATATAAACTATTAAAACATGCACAGTTATAAATAAATGAGTATGACCCCAATTGTATTCTGTATTCTTTATATAATCTGTGCTACTTACAAACACGGGGAGTGTCTGATTCTTAAAACTACTAAAATCATTATCTGTGACACAGAACAGAATTTAATCTAGGAAGGGGCATGGGCTCTCAAGCCAAAAAGTAATACATTGTGTCCCACTTACCAGTAAAACAGGTACTCTGTGCACAACATAGTGAGATGCCAATCCATTTGATTTCAACACGTTTCTCTAGTGAGTTCAGAACAGATGGAACCTTTAGTTATAACAGTCCTTTTTCTGGGCTCTTACTGGCAGACAAGCTTTTAGCTGAAGGACGAGCACAGACCTGGCTGCAAAGTAGGAGTATGGAGTAAGTGGCAAGAGGAGAAAAAAGTGGAGAAGCTACAAAAAAATTTATTTTCCAACAAAATAACTCTCCACAAGCTGTGTAAACTTTTCTTACTAAAACAAATACTCTAAAACACAAAGATTTTACATTTCCAGTGAAACACTTACAGTAACATTTGCCCGTGTTTTTACTCTCCTGGAGTCTCAACAAACAGCCAGCAGATTTATGCTTTCCCAATTACGTGTAGCAGTAAACTGCCTCATGTTCCCTGACTGCAATTCAGATTTTGAAAATAACAGATAGAATAAAGAAACTGACTGGTTGGAATTTTGCGTAATCGCTTATTTCCTTCACTAGATCCGCACCCCCTCTCCTTATGATGTATGCTCCACCATTCTGACATTAAGACAAAAAATAGAGTGTGTCCATTACAATTTGTGTGAAGTGTGTAGAACAATTGATAGTGCTAGGTTAGTGATTGTTATCAATTTAAAATGCAAAATTATAAGTTTGCAAGAACAGCATAAAATATAGGAATCAAACCTTTTATCTCAAGTATTCATACATTCATATTTACAGTAGAACAAGCTTTCAGTTACAGAAGAAAAAAATGTCTAGATTGAACACTTACAAATTTCCTGAATGAGGCTAGTTCCAGTTGCCAGTAATTCAAAAGCAAATCTGCTGACTTGGCATTAGGACTCTAAAACAGTGTGGTCAAACTTATACAGTAAGAAGGTGTCTGCAGAAATAACATTTATAAACTGTATATACAGTACACAGTACCAGTACATAGAAAATAGATTTTGACTTTATGATTCCCTGTGTGTAAGGCAAGACTGAATTCTGTCCCCAAATGGAGTCCACTAGAGGTACAAGCAACAGATAGTGGCTCTTAAATCAATATGCAAATCAAGTGCATACAAATTAAAAATCAAAACATGAGTTTCAGTTTTGTATGTGCTGATTCTGGCTTGCTGAATACACGGGAGGTTATTAAACATCAACTGTACCTTGTTTTAAAACACTAACACCACCTTGATGGCAACAGATATTGTTCAAGTGGCTGCTACCAAAAACAGCTTGAAAAAAGCCCAGTACAACATTAGGAGTTCTGCAGTTGTACTATGCCAATTTATATAGCACTAATCAAAAAAATAAGTATATGAATATTCTATTTCATGCTATTGCTATGCAAGCAACAGCAATACAAATCAGCATACAGAAGGATACCATATGTTCTGCAATGAAGAACCCAAAGATATTTTCAAGGGGCGTTGTTATACAAGACTTCAAAGAAACACAAAACTGCCAGAGGCCAAAGTTACTAGCGGATGTATACATCCCTGTTCCAGTCTCCTGTGTCATTGCGTTTTCTAGATATCACTTCCCCATCCTTGTCACAATATTGGTCCCTTGATTTATGACGACTGCGTTGTTTATTGCATTCGTTGTGGTCCTGCTCTCGGTCCCTTTCCTTTGAGCGATGCCTTGATTCCCTATGTCTGTGATCACTGCTCCCATGTGACTCGTCTCTATGACTGTGATCCCTGTGAGAATCATTGTGGTCACCATGCTCATGTGAGTACTCTTCCTTTGGTTCTATGTAAGCTGAATCTCTGCTGTCTTGGGTTTCTGAGTCAAACGTTTCTTGCCTAGACAGGCCTCGGCTAACACCACTGCGATGGTTATGGTGTTGTGCTGAGGAAGATGAACGATGTGGAAATTTCTTTGTGGGTTCAATCCGTGCTTCCTCTTCAACTTGTGAGCCAGTTCGTTCTGGGGCTGAATGGTCATTCCTCTGATCTCCTTGAGAGCCCTGGTTAGCATCACAATAGACAGTAAGTTTACAATCATGGGCACATATTTAAAGATATTTCCTTAATATAAATTAAGCTAAAAACAATAACAGCAGTAATTTACATACAAGACAATGCACTGTGAATCTAATCCAGAAACTGTTAGAATTAAACTTGTACTGAAAATATTGTATTGTAATACAAGTGAGCCCTTCCACCCCAAGCAGGATGTTCGGTGGTAGGTCCATGGGCTTGTGCAACATCTTTACTTTCTGAACATTCCAGTTAGCAACAACTGCAGTCGCATTCCAGATCAACATGGAGGATGCAGGAGCAGAACTGGGAATTCAGAAGAGCTAGAGAGGATACATCAGCTTCAGAGAGGGTAGGGATCATTAGAGGGTATTTATTCAGAAACCTCTTTGAGGACATGTATCACTGGAGACAGTCTTTAAAACACAGCTGGGTGAATGCTGAAGGGGTGGAGTGGAGATAGCAATGGAAGGCCAAGATTTTGGCCTCTGGTTTTATTTTAAGAATTAAGCTATGGCTTGACCTGGTATCGCTCATACTTGTATTATAATACCAATAATATCATTGCCCCTCTGGTTTTTTGGTAATCATTCAATTTCTCTCACTGTGATAAGACACTTGGACTTTGACCTTATAGTTAAATGATTATTGCCAAGGAAAATGGAGGGACAATGATATTATCACAAACAATTTCCTAACATATTGCTACTACCTAAAGATTGAAGTAAGAATTACCAAGTACAATCAGTCTTCGTCAGCACAGTGTTTGAAATCACTGCAAAATGAACAATTGTGATTATTTAGCTCAGTTTTGGGGTTCCGTTACATTTACCTGCATTTGTCCCAAAACAGCAGCCAAATGATTGCTGAATTACATTGGAAGTTATATCCCTTGTGTTGTTCAGATTCATGAGTTTCTGACATTATGTCTCTGTCAACACAAGACTCTAGGCTCTACTGTGGAAGTCTTTTGTTTCTGATTTGGTCATTATTTAGCTGATGTTGGCATTCTGGGAGGGGAGTGTATTAAATATGAACGTGAATAGTTAGTACTATTCAGCAAAGTGGGGGGGAAAGAAATGCCCAGAGTTGGTTTCTGAATAAAACATACATATTTATTATGTTCTGTTAGAATAAATTAAAATGTAAAGAAAATAGTCTAAAGCAGATCATTCATTTAAATTTATGAAAAAAATTAAAATTTGTCACAAGGATGGATTTTATAGCACACAAAATAAGAACAGTTATATGGGATATTTTAATTCCCAAATGGTCAAAATGTCAAATACACTCAGTTACAGAATTTTGACCAGTAAAATTCAAAGAGAGCAGTTTGCTGTGATTTAAGAGCAAGTGCAAAACTTCTAGCTGCTCTGAAAAAAAGAATGTTTTATGAATTCAGATCCAGTTGGTCTGCTTTGACCGGAAACAAAGGGCTATGCAAATTATACTTTTCCCCTCCTCCAACTTCAGAAATTGTTAGTGAAAAAAAAAAAATCTAATAGAAGCCATGGGCACCTCCCTGGCGAGAATTGCCCCCAAATATTACAGATGGACTGAGGAAGCAGCATTTGGATCCAGATTAACATTTAGGTTAAATTTTGGGGTTGTGGATCAAAGTCGAATTAGGAGGAAGATTCGGGTTTGGTTTCAGGAGTGCTGAAGTTTTATGAACTGTTCTAAGAAGAGTTCTGTCCAAAAATATGGAACTATTATGAGATCAGTTCTTTTCAGAGATTTCAGGCTGAAATCTTTCAGTTCTTGTGAGACTTTACTGCATCAAAACAAGAAAGGGAAGACAGGCCCTCCTAGTTTTGTATCCTAACAGTGGGTTCAGTGCAAGTTCACTCCATTCCTAAACTTTGAAGAGGCTCAGATTTGAGGTTCCAGATTTGGCCCACCTCTGTTTAAAATATATCTTCATATGATGAAGCAGAAGGAAGTTAAAGTTCTAGATTTTAAACGGGACCACCTTTGCTCAGCATTTCAGGATTAATAAACTGTCAAAACCGTGAAAGCATAAAAGATAGTTTTACAGTGTTCAGAAAGGTGAAATTAATAACCCATTATGGTCCTTGAACAGTGTGGTTAAAAATCAATATACACTAACATAGGTTGGTAGAACATATAAATATCTATTCAAGGGCATAAAAAGGCTTGAGCAATACTATATCTATAAAATTGTATCTAGCACACTACATAACCCTGCTGGCTAATTTCAGTACCTAGACTGCTCTTCCAGCACACAGTTAATTCAGAGCAGTTTTTTCAGCCCTGGCAACAAACAAAGGAAGGAGCTAGCTGGGGCATACACTCTCTTTTCCCAGGATGCTTTGTGAAGAGAGACATATCCTACAGACTGCACTAAAGTGATGTTCCTTGCAGGGAAGAGACTGCCAAGTCTGCAATTCCACAGGGAAATCTCTATTAAAATAAAGCCTTCACTGCAGGGAAAATATTTGCAAGATCCACAAAAAACAAAACACTTCAGCAGTTGAAATTTTAAATGCAGGGACCATTCTTTCTAAGGCCTTGTCTACACAGGCACTTTACAGTGCTGAAACTTTCTTTGCTCAGGGGTGTGAAAAAATATCCCCGTGAGCGCTGCAAGTTTCAGCGCTGTAAAATGGCAGTGTAAACAGTGCACCAGCGCTGGGAACCGCACTCCCAGTGCTGGGAGCTATTCCTCTCATGGAGGTGGTTTTATTACAGTGCTGGGAGAACTCTCTCCCAGCTCTGGAGCCGTGACGACACAGCCACATTAAAGTGCTGCCATGGCAGCACTTTAACGTCAGCTGTGTAGCCAGACCCAGGGAAATGTCAGTCATAGGGATGGACTTGAAAATGAAGAAGCTGATCATAAGTAAATCTTAGTCTGAAATTGGGATGGAACAATTGGCTATTTCATCTGAGGCAAACATGACCCTAATCCTCTCCATGACCTCAGCAGATCCAATGTAGTTCCAAAGATACAGGACATCAGGATGCCACTTATCATTCATACAGCAGAAGCATCTGAAGTCCCCAACCAAAATCAGAGCCCTATTGTGCTTGGTACAATAGGCAGAAAGAGTTCTGAATTAGGCAAGGCAGACAAAGGGTGGGACTGGAAACAGAGATGAAGTGACTTCTTAAGGTCACACAGCGGGTCAGTGACAGAGCTGGGAACAGTACCCATGTCTCCTTATAACACCAACAGAGCCTGGTCTTTGGTGGGTGGGATTGAATCTGGGACCTTTGGAGCTAAATGCATGAGCCTCTACTGCATGAGCTCAAAGCCATATAGCTATTAGCTAAGGCTATAGAGAAGACTCATTAATCCTTCTCTCTAAGTGGTCTTGGTGCCACTAGAGGGGACAGAAACCACACCCAGAAGGTGTGTGGGTTACATCCCGATTCCCCATCCAATGCCCCATTGGCTAGCAACACTGCATCTCAAATTCCCACTTGCATAATATGCTAGCATATAAGGAGGGTACGATGAGGGAAGTGTGTGATCTGAGGGCCAGTGGATAAGGGAGCCATGGAGGGGCCACTTCATCCTGCAGTAGTGTAGTGGCTATGAAGTGACTCCATTACCACTCCATTGCCTGTGGAGGTGGACGGATGGATTCCTCCCCAGCTTGTCCCTGTGGAACGCTCTCACACACAGCCCAGTCACTCAGGCAGGGTTCTGGGATATTAGTCACTTTGAAAGTTACCAGAGGCAGTAACATGCATGGCATTACTGTTAATCCTGTTGTATAACTATGACTGAATCACATATGACAAGTTATAAAAATACTGGTGGTGGTAAGTATGTTACTGCAGCAGTGGTTGTTCTGGGCATCAGGAAATTCCACTTCCCATCACCATACATTTCCAGCCAGGCCCTTTCACCCTTTGGAATCCAAAGATGTCTTGCTAGTCAGCAAGTAAGGAAACAAATGCTAGTGTGAATACAATGAAGATCACAAGAAAAGCATCTGTCTTCAAGTATTTACATTATAAAAGTGCAAAGCTATTCTGCTCTATCAACTTATGGCTCCCAGTGAAGCACATTAAGCAACTTCTGTTACCAGAATTCACACTGTGTGCCCTGGCAGGTCTCCCTCCCTTTGCAGAAATGAATGGGGGTGAGAGAAAAGAGAGAGAGAGAGAGAGAGGAAACTATACCTGTAAATTTATGTTTGGACCTGGGCTGATAGGAAGAGTGGCTGTTGCAAGTGTGCGAGTGAGGAGTTGGTTGGGAGGATTGCTGCAAGGAGGATGGGTGGCCTTCCAGTAGGCTTCCAGATAGTCAGCCAGGTGCTCACAGGCATCTTCAAGCTGGTTCTCATCCAGAATTACATCAAACATTTCCTGTGAAGGGAGACATTTTAGTGAGAACAGCCACCGTCGGAGCCAATATAAAACCACAGAAGGTGCTGATGATAGACCACATTAGAAAATGCTTTTACTATTGCACCACAAATAAATCAGATTCATAATATTCATGTCCTGAACATTTTGCGATAGAACTTTAAAAAAACAACAACAATTGACTTAAAAGTAATCTGTTCATAACAGTGAGATTATACTTTCCATGGCAAGCCAGAATGATCGACACTTGGAAAGATGTATGTAATCTGGGAAGCCAGAATTGGTATTGTAAAAATATATTTTAAAACTCAAATATGGGAACAGAAGTTAAACAGTAGAAGAACTTTTTAATTGTTGGAATAAAGAGATGGCGGAACAAGCTACCAAAGAAAAATGTGGAATCCCTATACCTAGTGATACTTAAGACAAAACTGATAACAATAAAAGACAAAATGAATAATACTTAGCACTTGTGTGGTGATTTTCATCTTTAAAAAGCTGCACAGATATTAAGTAACTCACTCTTAATTTACCACTATATCCCATTCCCACTTAAAGCCTAATGAATGACTTCTGTCGGCTTCAGTTGCAGTTGGACTGGCCCCATATAGACTCTAAGCTCTTTGAGGCAGGGCCCTTGTCTTTGTACGGGCCTGTACAGTGCCTAGCAAACTCTTGATATTATGGTATAGTGATGGATCTGCAAAGCAGGGGACTAGAGCTTCCATCAGCTCTTCCCAATTGTACATCCCCTTCCTCTTGACAAAGCAAGGACTACAGTTCCCATCCGTCCCCTCCCCACTGCACTTGTCCTTCTGGAGGCCAGGTAAGGGAAAAAATCCTGAATCAGGAAGTGGCGAGGCTGCTTTGGGAGTGGGAGCCACATGTCAACAGGGAGCTGGAGCGAAGCCCCAGGAACTGTGGACAGAGACACATGTGGAACAAGCTGTGACTGCCAACATCACAGCTGGGCGCAGGTCTGTGTGGGACTTACAGGGGAGCAGCCAGGGCCGGCATTGGGATTTGAGAGGCGCCATTTTCTTCGGCAGCGACCGCAGCGGACAGATCTTCAGCCGCTCCGGTCGCTGCCGGTATTTAGGCAGAGGGAGCTGGGGCAGGGGAGCGCGGGGAGGGCTGTCTGAAGCAAGTAAGGGGGAGGGGGATGGCACGCAGGGGAACTCCCCGCCCCAGCTCACCCCTGCCCCGCCTCCTCCCCGAGCTGGTTGTGGCTGCTTCACTTCTCCCGCCTCCCAGGCTTGCGGCGCCAATCAGCTTAGGTGGGAGGTGGGACAAGTGAAGCAGTGACGGCATGCTCAGGGTGTTCGTGCGCAGAGCAGGGGTGAGCTGGGGCGGGGGGGGCCTCAGGGCGGAGGGTGGGGAGCTGCCGCAAGGGGGGCGCCTGAGGGCGGAGGGGGGGAGCTGCCGTGGGGCGGGGCCTCAGGGCGGGGGCACGGGTAGGGGTGGCATAAGGTGGAAGTTTCGCCTAGGGCACGAAACATCCTTGCACTGGCCCTGGGAGCAGCAGCAGCTGGGCTGGGAGCCAGCACAAAGGAGCCTCAATGAGAGACACTAACTGAGCTTGCCTGCAAGCCTGCAAATGCTTACTTGCTTGAATAGAGACTGGACTGGAGAGGGCACTCCAGGCACTAAGCCTGAAGAGCCGTAACTCTCAAATGGACTGCCCCAGAGACCCAAACAGGAAGTGCCACTGCTCACTCTGAACTGCAGCTGTTTAAACTTCTCTACCTAGAGTATCTGCAACCTTTCCACTTTCCAGCCAGCTCCAGTAAAAACCTCTCTCTTAGCCATGTGTCTGAGTGTTTCAGGGGATTCCCCGGGTAGCGCCTACAAGGCTTAGCTGCTTCAGCAGCTACATTGCTTGCCTCTGGGACACAGTACACTGGGTGCACTACTGGCGCTACAGGCACGCTAGTGATTTGGGGCAAAGCGTAAACCCAACTATAAAGTATATTCATAATAATAATCCTCACAATGTTCGTGTGAGTAAATCTGGGTGATTTTTTTTTTGGCAAATAATGTATTTGCTGAAAAATGCATTTCTTAAGTCACTAACTATTCACAAATTCTGCTTGAATTTGGTAAATAAATAGTTCAAGCCAAAACAAAATTGTCAAAAAATAAATTAAAAAGTTGAAACAGTTCATTTAGACCGTTTCAAAATGTTTCATTTTGATTTTTCATTTTGAAAATTAGTATATATTAGTATATATACTTAAAAAGGTGAAAAAAATGAAGGTTACTTACTTATAATTGGAGTTCTTTGAGTTGGCTCTGGATACTCACACTTATGGATACTGTTCCGCCTTGTGATGGTAAATCTTCTCCCAGCAGTGTCTGCTTAGGGGCTTGCACACCCCTTTCTACTTCTCCCCTCAGTGTCTCCCAACATATGGGGTGGGGGAGGGCAAAGAGCCCTCTCCAACCTCAGTTCCTTCCACCGCCAACCCAGAGAAAGGAATTAAAAGACTCTGAGAAAAAAGGGAAGGAGGGCAGGAAGAGTAAATATGCAGCGCAATCTTGAAGAACTCTGGTTAGAAGTAACAAATCTTCATTTCTTCTCCGAGTGGCTCTGCACAGTTCCACTTATGGGTAGTTTAATTAGTAGTGCTGCAAATAACTTGGAGGAGGGAACAGAATCCTAACTGAATAGACATGGAAGCACTACTCTACCAAATCATCCATCAGCCCTTGAAGCCAAATCAAGAGCATAGTATTTACTAAAAGTGTGCACTGAACTCCAGGTTATAGCCCTACAAGTCTTGATGCAAGCAAAAGATGCTGCCAAAGCTCTAGTGAAATGAGATTGTACCATTTAATGTAGACACCAGAATGTCTGTAACCTGTACTATTCAACAATACATTGTTTAATCCATCTAGAAATAGTCTGGGAGGACCCTTATGGTTTTTAGTAGAAGAGATGAATAATGTAGCTGTTTTTCATAAACTTTTAATTCTATTTAAATAAAATGCAAGAGCATCCAAAGAGCGTAAAATTATTCCCCTTTATTCGTATGCAGCCTTGGAAAAAATACTGGCAAATTAATTGTTTGATTGATGTGAAATTCAGGAACTATTTTTGGCAAAAACCTGGGGTCAGGTCTAAGAATCACCTCACTTTTGTGCAAAGGCATCAATGGTAGTTTAGCCATCAAGGCATTTATTTAATTCACTCACCCTTCTGGCTGGCAATATGGCAATAATGCATGCCATCTTAACAAATAAATAATATGAAGAACACTCAGCCAAGGGTTCAAAAGATGGCTTCATGTGTGTAGATAAAACCAAATTACGTTCCCAAGGAGGGACAGCATTCCCTCAAAGGGGGAGACATGTTAGATAATCCAACAGAGAGGAAAAGCTTAGGAGATTTCCTAAAGGCCTTTGTACTATCCAGGTAAAAGGCGAGGGCTCTCTTAACATCTAGCGTGTGCAGTATAGCTTCCCCATTATCACAGTGAGACTTGGGGTAAAAGGAAGGTGAATGAGTTGGTTTATGTGAAAAGACAGAGTCACCTTGGGGATGAATTTCAGGTGTGGTCTGAGAATAACCTTGTCCCAAAAAACATATTGTATAAGGGGTGTTTGCCATTAGTGTTGCTATTCTTCTCGCCGAGATGCTCACCACCAGCAAGTCTGTCTTCATAGACAGGTATGTGAGCAAACAAGCAGCCTTGGGTTCAAAGGGCAGCCTAGTCAGGCTCTTTAGGACTAAGTTTAGGTCCCAGGCTGGGGTGGAATGTCTGGGCTGGGGAAAAAGTTTTACTATACCTTGAGCAATCACTTTGTGGTTGGGTGTGAGAGCACTGAGGTTTGTCTAGTCTGAATTTTTCAGCCTGTAGACTGAGCTGAACCACATCTGAAGGCACCTCATATGAAGTCTGGCATGAGATATCACAGATGTGCCTGCAGCTGTATGCCCCAGAAGCTGGAGGCAGTGTCTGGCTGATATTTGATGACTGGTTTGTGCTGCTTCTATGAGTGTGACCAACGTGTGTGGAACCTGTGCTGTGGCAGGAGCACCCTCCCCTGTAACAAGTTGAGATCAGCTCCTATGAACACTAGTTGCTGTACAGGGGTGAACGTAATGTTTTGGACATTGATCTGTAGGCCCAGCTCTGTGAACAAGTCTACCAAAATTTGGGTGACCCAGAGGGCTCTCAGGAGACAATCATCCAGGTAGGAGTAGATCATAATCCCTTGGGAGCCTTGGTGAGCTGCCACTCTTGAGAGGACCTTGGAGAATACTCTTTTAGCCGATGAGAGGACAAATGGGAGTACTCTGTATTGGTAATGGTCCTGGCCCAAGGTAAATCTGAGGAATTATCTATGGGAAGGTAGGATTGATATGTGGAAATAGGCATCCTGTAGGTCGAGGGCCAAGAATCAATCTGCTTGTTCCAAAGAAGGAATAATGGCTGCTAGTGTGATCATCTTGAATTCTTGAGCTCTGACACATTTGTTAAGTGTTCTGAAGTCTGGTATGGGTCTCCAACCTCCTTTCTTCTTGGGTATCAGGAAATAATGAGAGTAGAAACCTTTACCTCATGTAACAGTGTACGTCAGCCACCAAAGTAAAAGTCCTCTTTGGATCAGAAGATGAACCTGGATCTGAAGCACAGGTCAAAGCTGGAGCTGAAAATTTGGATGGTGCAGAATCTAATGAAATATTCAGCTCCACCTCTTTGGTCTCCAGAAACTGAAGCTGGAATCAGCCTGGGTTTTGGAGCTGGAACCGTAGAGGCCATGTCAGAATTGAGCAGATCCAACAAATTTGACATGCAGGTACTGGCACTGCTAACAGTGTCTGTTTTCTCCCTTGCCTCCTTCTTCAGAACTGATACATCCAGAGCTGACAATGTAACTCTTGGTTCCATAGCAGATGCTCTGCCTTTCTCTATTGACAGGGCCTTTGAAGACCTTACAGCTTGAGCAGCAGGATCTGGAGTCCGACCAGATGAAGGTTCCCATTTCTTGGATCCTTTAAGCTGCTTCAACTTGCTGGAGTAAGTCACAGCAGCAGAGGCTGGCCTCTTAGACTTTGGATCCAACAAACGCCCGAGACTAGAGGATTTAGCCTCAAAGGCCTCCTTAAGTAGAAGCACCTGCAATCTGTTGTGTCCCACCTTGCAAGCTCTGGGTGTGAAAGTCTGGCAGATGGAACATCCAGGAGAGTGGCCCTCTCCCAAAGATGTCATGGACGTCAGATGCTGGGAGGAGAGCTGGGCACAAAGCACATCTCTTGAATCCCACCTTCTTTTTTTTAATTCAGCTCCACTGTAACCCAGAACTAACTACTAACTAACTTAACTAACTATACTAAACAAGTATAAAGACACTAAGAAGTGGAGAAAACCCCAGATCTGAATGGACTAGAGCAGTTTGCGTCCATCTGGCATAGTGATTGGAAGGAACTGAGGTGGTAGAGAGCACTGTGTCCCCTTATTGAGCCTCGCCCTCAGAACAATTGGAGATGCTGATGGGAGGGGCAGGAGAGGCCACTTGGGCACTATAATGGACACACCTTCGAGATGGTTCTACCATTAGGTACCACAAAGTGGCACAATACCTGTAAATGGGGATATACAGAGCCAACTTGAACACCTGAAAATGGCCTGAAATGAAACATAAAATCAAAAATATTTTGTTCAACCTGAAGCACTTTTTTTGGTTTTTGGTTTCGGCAAACCCTGTCGTGTCCCCCTCCCCTCCTGCCCCACCCCAAAAAAAGTCTGTTTTGGTTTGAACTGAACTGAGGATTTGTTTTTTCAAATTTTTTGTTTTGGTCCCCGAATCAGAAAAATCAATTATTTGCTCAGCCGTAATAGTGAGTAGCTGAGCAAGATATTATCATCTTCATTTTAAATATGGAGGTGTATCACATCACCTCCATATTGCTGCACGTAACAAAATTCATTCCACACATGTGTGGGAAAAATTAGAGGGAACACTGCCAGAGGCAACTTTTGGTCATAAACCAAATCAGTTTAGTTTTGGATCAATAACCTATAAAGAGTTACTGAAGTAATCCAGTTCCTCAGCTATGCATCATGTAAAAATACTGGTGGCCCAATACCTATATATCTCCAGGATTAATCATGTTGCTGAAAAAGAAATATATTTGACCATTATGCCATGCAGAGATCTCAAATGGAGTTTTGTACAAAATGACAAGTGAAATATGAACAGATAGTGGCAAGCAGCAACAAATGTTACACAATTAGCCTATTACTTGGAAACAAAGGACAGACTTAGTCCCTTTGAACAAGAGTCTACATATCCACATCAGTAATGCATCAACAGTAACTCACTGGAGGACATTGAGCCAGTTTATCAGCTGCCACCATTTGAACATTAAGGTGTTTAGCCTGAGATTTCCCTCGAGATTTTATTAGCCTCTGTAAAACCTGTGGAAAATAAGACAGTTAAAATACACAGTTGATGGGAAAAGAAAGAATTCAGAAGCAAGTAGTAGTCAGATAGTGGGAATACGATCAAACCATTACGTTCAATAGGAGATTTGCCAGGGACTTGATTGTTTGCAGGATTAGGCCCAATGTATTTGTGTACTCTTCAAAAAAGTAACTCTTGTTTTATAATTTTTAACATATCTAATAATTTCTCATTCACTGGCTTTCAGAGCCTCTTGCCTTTTAGGCCCTGAACAACCTCGCTTCTGCCTACCTCTCTGCTCTCATTCTCTTTATTCCCTTTCTCCCTCCTTTTCTGCCCAAGTTGCACTAACTGACCCCTTCCGGTCCTCCTACTCATGTGTGCCTTCTTCCATGTAGCCATTTATACTGAGACTCTTGAGAATGCTCTTCCAGACCCATTTTGCCAGGCCTCCACTTTCTCCTTCCAACGTCTCTTCAGGATGTACTTGTTCCAAGAAGATTATAAATGTAGACATCTCCATACAGTGAAATGGTGGTAAATTAAATGACTGAACATCTTAAGAATAAACTGAACAAAAATTACAGAAATAAACACTGTGTGTGCGGAACTGTACTGACCAGTAGTCCTGCTGCTCATAACATCTCCTCCCTTATCTTCATTTCTATACTGTGTACTTGGATTATAAAGTTCTTCTTCGAGTGATTGCTCCTATGCATTCCAGTTAGGTGTGCGCGCCGCGCGTGCACAGCATCTCGGAACTTTTTTTACCCTAGCAACTCCGGCGGGCTCATGCCCAAGGCACCGGGCTTTAAGCCCTGCGCAATCTGCCAGAGGCCTATGCCGATCGGGGACCCGCACGACGCCTGTCTTCGTTGTCTCGGCGAAGGTCATCGCACAGACAAGTGCCCGATCTGTTCCGCCTTCAAGCCGAGAACGCGTAAGGAGCGGGACAATAGACTAAAGCAGCTCCTTATGGAGGCGTCGCTACAGCCCCCGGCACCGGCTGCGCCGGCACCGAGAGCCTCATCGGTGCAGAGCGCACCGGCTGCTCCGAGCCGCTCCGGCACCGCGGCACCGCAGCCTCAGTCAGGAACTGAGAAGACCCGGCACCGCTCCCTTTTGCCTGCTAGGAAGCGCAGGCTGGCAAAGGCGATCGCTAAGTCCCGCGCGGAGGACTCAGCCATGACTATTGCGCCAGCTGCGACTCCCGCGGTGGCCGTGCGCCAGGCAGGCACCGGGCCGTTGACTCCGGCGCCGCAAGGGCCGTCGAGTCCGGCACCGCCACGCTCCCCGGCACCGTCCGCGGTTGAGCCACGACTGCCGTCGATGCCGGAGACATTCTTTGCGGCGCGTGAGCTGATACAGCTCGTAGAGGCACCGAGCCTCCGGCCCCCGGCACTGCCGGTGCGGGCTGTCGCATCCGTCGGAAAGCCGGCGATGATGATCCGGCCGCCCTCCGCGGATCGCCGGCACAAGCGACACTCCCGGTCCCGGTCACGCTCCCGGTCCCGACGACGGTCGCCTTCTCGCCATTCTCGATCTCAGCACCGTTCGCCGTCCCGGTACCGGTCGCCATCCCGCCGCCGGTCGGAGTCCCGGTACCGTTCGTCATCTCGGTACCGGTCGCACTTCCGGCACCGATCCAGGTCCCGATCGCCGTCGCGTTGGCACCACTGGAGGTCTCAGTCCCGGCGCCGTTCCCGACACCGCGACTCCCGCAGCCACTCCTGGCACCGCAGATCCCGCTCCCGGTCGAGCTCCCGGCACCGGTCGAGCTCCCGGCACCGCGGTGGCCGGCGGTCTCGGTCACCGTCCCGGTACCGGAGGTACTCACACCATCCCTCGGTACCGTCTGCGGAGAGACTGCCGCCTTCGGCGATACAATCCGTCAGCGCCTCAGCGCCTCCTTGGCCATCCCGCCCAGCATCGGTGGCCCCCGGCGTGGTCAGCACCACGCACCTGCCACCGACCCCACACGGCGATCCTCAGGGGTCTCAACGGTGGGGCTTCTGGGTTCCCTGGGCCCAGCATGAAATGCAGGGCGTACCGTTTCCCCTGAGAGACTTGGCCTCCGAGCGCAGGGTCCCCGAGGCGACGGTTAGCCGGCCGGCTCCTTCTCCTCGACGCGAGCCCTCCGTTCCACCGGACCACCAGTCCTCCATGCAGCCCGACCCAGCCGAGGCGCAGTCAACAGCCCCTGTGGCGGAGGCCGTAGTGCAGGGCTTGTCCTCATCGTCCTCCCCGGACGAGGCGGTGGCCGGTGCTTCAGCCAAGGAACTGCCGCCCATTGATCTGAAGGCCCACCAGGACCTGCTTTGCCGGGTGGCGATGGCCATGGATCTCCCAGTAGGAGAGGTCCAGGAGGACGAGGACCCCATTACCAATGTGGTGGGCGCGGAGGCGTGGCGTTGCCCTTTGTCAGGACAATCCAGAAAAACACCACCACGCTCTGGCAAACACCCACATCCATTCCTCCCACGGCCCGTGGGGTTGAGCGTAAATACTCGGTTCCCCCGACGGGCTATGAGTACCTTTATACCCACCCGACCCCGGACTCGCTGGTCGTGCAATCGGTTAACGACCACGAGAGGCATGGTCAACCTGCCCCTGCGCCTAAGTCCAAGGACGCCCGGCGCATGGACCTGCTAGGCTGCAAGGTCTACTCGGCAGGCGGCTTGCAGATGCGCATTGCTAACCAGATGGTCCTCCTCGCCAGGTACGTCTATGACATCTTGACGTCCCTGGCGAAGTTCACAGAGCTCCTGCCATCAGCCTCCCGCCAGGAGTTCGCGGCGCTGTTGGAAGAGGGCAGGAGATCATCTAGGTCCTCCATCACGGCCGCCCTCGACGCTGCGGACTCCGGAGCTCGGACCTTAGCCTCTGGCATGTCGATGCGGCGCATCGCCTGGCTGCAGTCCTCCACCCTGCCGCCGGAGGTGCAGTATACTCTGCAGGACCTGCCCTTTGACACGCAGGGTCTCTTTTCTGAGAAGACGGATTCTCGGATCCAGACCCTGAAGGACGGCCGTATTGCCATCCACACCCTCGGGATGCACATGCCGGCGACGCAGCGCAGGTCCTTCCGGCAGCAACCCTCCCGGCCCTTCTATCGACATGGTGGTCACGGTCACCAGGCCGACCCTCGAGTCCCTCAGCTGGTGGCTCGACCCGGAGGTCGTGTGTGCCGGAGTCCCATTCCACCCTCCTCGCCCGTCCGCCACTCTGACCACGGGTACCTCAGCGCTCGGTTGGGGAGCTCACCTGGGCGATCTTCACACCCAAGGCCTGTGGTCGCCCCAGGAGCTCGCCCTGCACATCAATGTCCGCGAGCTGCGAGCGATCCGTCTGGCCTGTCGCACCTTCTGCACCCACCTGCAACGCCGCTGTGTGACAGTGTTCACGGACAACACCACGGCAATGTTCTATGTGAACAAGCAGGGCGGAGCACGCTCCTCCCTCCTCTGCAAGGAAGCTTTGCTCCTGTGGGACTTCTGCGTGACCCACTCCATTCACCTGGAAGCGTCCTTTCTTCCGGGAGTGCAGAACACGCTGGCCGACCATCTCAGCAGGTCGTTCCTCTCCCACGAGTGGTCCCTCCGTCCAGATGTCGTCCACACAATCTTCCGGAGGTGGGGGTTTCCCCAAATAGACCTATTCGCCTCCAGGGGGAACAGGAAGTGCCACCGGTTTTGCTCATACCAGGGTCGCTCGCCAGGCTCCCTGTCGGACGCCTTCCTTTACCCCTGGACGGATCGCCTCCTCTACGCCTTCCCTCCGTTCCCGCTCGTGCACCGAGTGCTCCTGAAGCTTCGGAGGGACAGAGCCCATGTCATACTCGTAGCGCCGGCCTGGCCGAGGCAGCACTGGTACACCCTGCTGCTCGAGCTCTCCGTTCGGGAACCCATCCCCCTTCCGTTGTGGCCGGACCTCATCACCCAGGACTTCGGCAGACTCCGCCATCCGAACCTGCAGTCCCTCCATCTTACAGCTTGGTACCTGAGTGGTTGAACCCACGCGGAAAGGGACTGTTCCGCGGCAGTTCAGCAAGTCCTGCTTGAGAGCAGAAAGCCTTCCACTCGCTCCACTTACCTCGCGAAATGGAAGAGATTCGCACTCTGGTGTGATCAACGAGGACTCAACCCATTCGTAGTCCCGGTCCCTACCATCCTCGACTACCTTTGGTACCTTAAGGAGCAAGGTGTTGCGGTCTCCTCCTTGAGAGTTCACCTGGCAGCCATGTCCGCCTTTCGTCCATCCGTGGAAGGTCGGTCCATCTTCTCTAACCAGATGGTTTCCCGCTTCCTCAAAGGCCTGGACTGCTTGTACCCGCCGGTGCGGCGTCCTGCCCCGACCTGGGATTTGAACCTCGTGCTGGCCAAGCTGATGGGTCCTCCGTTCGAGCCCTTAGCCACGTGCTCCCTGCTCTACCTCTCCTGGAAGACGGCCTTCCTCGTCGCCATTACATCAGCGAGACGAGTTTCTGAGCTCCGCGCTCTGACGGTTAGTCCGCCATACACTGTCTTCCATGGGGACAAGGTGCAGCTTCGCCCACATCCGGCCTTCCTCCCGAAGGTAGTGTCAGCCTTCCACCTCAACCAGGAGATCTTCCTCCCGGTGTTCTTCCCGAAGCCGCATGCCTCGCCTCGGGAGCAACAGCTGCATACCCTCGACGTCCGCAGGGCGCTCGCTTTCTACATCGAGCGGACTAAGCCCTTCCGCCATTCACCCCAGTTGTTCGTAGCGGTTGCGGACCGCATGAAAGGCGAGCCGATATCCTCCCAGCGGATTTCCTCCTGGGTCACTGCGTGTATCCGGACCTGCTACGAGCTTGCTCGCGTGCCGCCATGCCGCCTCACTGCACACTCGACAAGGGCGCACGCCTTGTCGGTCGCCTTCCTGGCCCATGTTCCAATCCAGGACATCTGTCGAGCGGCCACCTGGTCTTCGGTCCACACCTTCGCCTCCCACTACGCGTTGGTGCAACAGTCTTGAGACGACGCAGCCTTCGGCTCCGCGGTATTACACTCCGCCACGTCTCACTCCGACCCCACCGCCTAGGTAAGGCTTGGGATTCACCTAACTGGAATGCATAGGAGCAATTACTCAAAGAAGAAAAGACGGTTACTCACCGTAGTAACTGTTGTTCTTCGAGATGTGTTGCTCCTATCCATTCCAGACCCGCCCTCCTTCCCCACTGTTGGAGTAGCCGGCAAGAAGGAACCGAGGAGCAGACGGGCCGGCTGGGGTATATAACAGGCGCCATAGCGGCGCCACTCCAGGGGGCGCCAGCCGGCCCGCCGGAGTTGCTAGGGTAAAAAAGTTCCGAGATGCCGTGCACGCGCGGCGCGCACACCTAACTGGAATGGGTAGGAGCAACACATCTCGAAGAACAACAGTTACTACGGTGAGTAACCGTCTTTTTTTGGGACAAGGATCTTAGCTCATATTTCTGCAAAGTTTTTAACAAAATGTTGACACTCTGTAAAGCAATATTACGTAAATAATAATAAACAAGTGAACTGTTTCCCTTAGTTCTAACTTAAGTAACCATTAGAACTACAGTTCTCTCTCTTTTGCAAAAAAGTGATTTTGTAACCCACTGATTAAGATGATATCCTTTTAATGGTATCTTCCCATCCACAGGGAAATAATTAAGAAGTGCAATTCATTTATCTTTAATGACATCCAGTGGAGAACCTGTGTCTCTTTGTACCTGTGGCTCAGGTCTCAAGGAATGTGTGGATTGAAACAGAATTAACGGCAGTAAGATAGTTACCTTGGGAGAAGAAATCTTTACATATACTATAATGGGAGCCAGAGAGGTTTTACTTAGTTGAGCTGGATGATTAATGGTATCGGCATCAAGTACTACCAGCTGCAATGTCCTTGCTAATTCAAATATCCGTTCAATTTCACTCTGAACTTCAGCTGCAGATAAGTAGAAAATTAGAGTTATGAAAATATTTAACAGAAATTAATTCTAACAAATGTAAAAATGAGGTAGATTGGCATGCAGCTCCCACAACAGATGAGTAGATTGGCAGGAGCTGTTAATTGTTAATGTCACTGGCATTCTACTGAAGCAAACATATCTTTAGCAAGAACATTCCGCCTACAGTTGATGTTCTTTGAAGGTTGTACTCTTTACCAGTCTCACCTTCATGCTTCTGTATACTACTAATATGCAGAAACACTTTTAACACTTTCCTATAGGGTGGGAGGGATAGCTCAGTGGTTTGAGCATTGGCCTGCTAAACGCAGCATTATGAGTTCAATCCTTGAGGAGACCATTTGAGAATTTAGTTAGGGATTGGTCCTGCTTTGAGCAGGGTGTTGGACTAGATGACCTCCTGAGGTCCCTTCCAACCCTGATATTCTATGATTATAAGACTGAATCCATGTGTGTGTGTGTATAGCAAAGAGGTATATGCAGCCTTATGATCTCCTGTTTGAAATAGGAATCCCTCAATTTTACTACAGTATCTCAGTGGATTCCTCATTTGTAAGTTATTGCAGTGCAGACTCTAATTATACTTAATGACCATAATTTTCAAACCTAAGTGCCTGAAGCTATGCATTAAATTTATACTGAGGTGCCTGAAAGAGACTTGTTTTTCATAAGGTACTAAGCACCCATAATTTCTATTTGCTTCAATATGAGTTATCAATGCTTACCATCTCTCAAAATCGGGTCCTATATGTAATATGGCCCTAGGTCTTAAAATGTTGGTCAATATTTGTAAAGTACTTTAAAAATAAACAATTCAAAATAATGCTAATAATCACCCCAATAGCCCTTGAGGTAGGTAAGGATTATTATCAGAGCTGGTCAGAAAAAATTCTGACAAAACAGTTTTTCATTGGAATTTCTCAATTCATCAGAATCAGAACATTCCATGGAAATAATTCATTTTCAATGCAGTTCCTATGGAAACAAGCAGGTTTCCGACAGAAACCTGTCTGGTTTCTTGCCAGTTCGCCCATATGCAGGCTTCTGGGGACCAAGGGCTTCACAGGTCCATGATTCCAAGGCAGTCCCTAGGAGGACTGCTCCAGAGCTGGGTCTCCATCCCTTTTCATGGAGAATTTCAAAATTTTTTGAACAAAAGCAAATTTCAAAATAGCAAAATCCTCTGAGAAACACAACAACTATTGTCTGCCAAGTTCTAATTATTATCGCTATTTCACAGACAGGGAAACTGAGGCAGAGGCTAAATGATTTGCTTAACCTACAGACGAAGTCAATGTTGGAGCCACCATCATAACTCAAATGGGAATGGGATTCTAATTCTGTGTTCATTTCACACCACTATCTTAAGATAACTAACTAGAATAAGGCAAATCCAAAAGGGTAAGAAACTAGTGGATGCTTACATGAACACGAAGGGACTTCCCAAACATTAAAGTATAGTGTTATGTTATCAAATTTGTGTTTGCCTTTTGAGGTGGGTTAGCAGCATGAGTTGTCACTAAATGCTTTGGGAAATGTAGCGAGTCTGCATGGGCTAGGAGTGCACACATTCCTTTACTTGGATAATTCTGCACTGAAGGACATTACTTTGGAGGGTGTCAAAAGATCAATGTGTGTCACTGTTAGAGTCACTAGGGTTCATAAATTACTCAAAATCCCAATTTGTTTCCAGCGGCCAACCAAAGTACAGAGCACCCCAGCTAATCACTGCTCAATTAAAGTCTTTCTATCTAAGGAGAAGATCCAAGACGTCACTTGTGAGGCAGAACGGTAAAGTGTGAGTCAGCAGGTGACAGCTCAGACTATACCACACTTGGTGGTTCTTAAGACTGTAACTAGCAGTAGTTACAGCATCTTGGCAAGTCTCACATCAGAGAACTTTCGTAGACCCTGAGCCCTAGCCTACACTAGGGAAACGTTTGCCAGTATAGCTATACCAGCAAACCCTCCTAGTATAGATGTAGCTTATGCCAGCAACGAAGTGCTTTTGCCAGTATAGCTTATATACATTCCCTAAACAAAATAAGCCATACTAACAAAATGTTTTTGCTGATATAACTTCAGCTACACTAGGGGATATTGCCAGTATAGAAATATCTTTAAAAAAATATTACTAATCAACATTGTTATACTAGCAACATGTAAGCGTTGACCTGGCCTGAGATTCCAATGAAAGCAAGATAAGCACAGGCTCTCACATCACATCTGAAGGATAGATCACCTTTGAGCCTCCTGGCCTAGTGCCCATGAAGGGACCATCTTTATTTAGGAATAGGTTTCCAACATACCTATCCAAATCATAGTGACCTGGTCTCCCAAAAAGTTGTCCATTTGAACTGGGACCCTCAGACCACAATGTTTTAAATCAACAAACAGGGAGGCACCAGATGATGCTTCCTATGTCAGGAGGCCCTGCAAATGTAAGAATCGACTCTGCTATACCTGCCATTACTGATTGCCACGTATCTAGCAGGAAAGATAAACACGATTGCAGATAGAGTGAGTTAATCTGTGATGGACCTGCATGATCAGCCTCTAGATGAGAGAGGGGGGAACTGGGATCTTCCTCCAGCTGGGGACATCAGAGATGCATCTCTGTCACCCTTTGGAACAAGATGCTTTCAGCTCAAAGTATTAAGAATGAGCAAGACATTTTCCATGAACTGAAGAGACTCAGTATGTCTTTCCATTGGTATTTCTGGTAGCCACAGTCCTGCCAAAGCACAGGAGGAAGAGACTCAATGATCTTTACTTGCCTCATGCTGGCCCAGAGAATTATGGCTACCAATTCTGCTGCAGATGCCAAAGCTGATCCCATCAGGCTGAATGTCTGGTCTCAGATTCTTATTGAGAGTCAAGGCACCTTGTTTCACCCCAGTTCAGGAGCTCTCTCCTTGGTAGCATGGCTCCTGAGCGTGCAGAGATCTGTAGGTATGGCGTTAATGAGCAGGTGGCTTGCATCCTCCTGACTTCTCAAAAACTATCTATCCAAAGGACTTGCGTTGCCAAGTAGAAGAGGTTTGCAGCCTAGTGCAAAAAGACCCAAGTGGGCCTTTTTCATTCCTGCACAAAAACTCTTTAGCTACTTTTTGTGCCTGACTGAATCTAATTTGATAATTTACTCCATTCAGGCTAATTTGTCAGCTAGTCTGGCCCATCATGAACTAATCAAGTAAAATTCTTCTGCCTGCCTAACCTCAGGTTCACACGGGAGCTTTGCAAATCCCTCCTGGTACCACGAGACATTAATGTGGGTCCTGACTAAAGATGATGAAAACTCTACTCATTACCCATGAGTTCAGTGCTTAATTTGTGCCAGGGCTTGCCAGGGCTGAGCCTCAGAACCTCCAAGTTTGGCAGTTCATGCCCCAGCACCTCTGGGCTTGTCACGTCAGTTATGAAAGTAAAAAAAAAAAATGGCTTAAGTCCTGGCACCTTTTTCATTACAAATTAAGTACTGCATGATTGCATGTTTCTTACACAGAATTTCATTTTCCTGGTGGCAGTGACTTCAACTCAGAGTGAATACACCTCAGGCTCTACTGACTGATCCACTTTATACCAAGTTTGATATGGAAATGGTGATGTTTCAAACACATCAAGAATTCCACTCCAAGATGGTGACAGAGTTCTACCTTAACAAGCCTATTATCCTGCCAACATGTTTTCCATGCCCATCCTAGGGAGGCCCTTCTCAAGCAGTCTAAAGGCCTTAGAAAGTCCATCAAACTTTTTGTTTTGTTATTATTCACTACATACCACTATTTCTAAGAGGGCCATGAGTAAATCATTACTGGATTGCATTTTTAATTGCTATCACCTGGTTGGCCATGTGAAGGTGTATTTGATCAGAGCTAGGCAGGCAGCCTCCACTGCCTGTCTCAGAAATGTTTCTCTTAGATTTCTACAAGGCAGTCACATAGTCCTCACTCTGTATCCTCACACAGTTAGAATGCTTTGCTTTAGCTTTTAAGAGTGAAACTAATGTTGATCTGCATGCTGTAGAACAGTTTTCCAGCAGGGGAGTCCAAACTCCCCACTCCTCCATTTCTTCCTTTTGGAATGTGTATTTAAATTGGCCAATTTTATTTTAATCTTTTCCCTTTGCTCTCATCTTTTAGATTATCTGTGTTGCATCTGAGATTTTAATGGTGTATCTTTCCAAACCATTATTTGAATAAAAGTCCTCTCTTCTTGGACCATGGTTTTATTATTACTCCGTTTCAGCTTTATTCTCTCTCAAGAAGGGGAAATTACTGAGTTGCAATTCTCCTTCTCTGAAGGATTCTTGTAAATTACTGACTTGTAATTCTACTTCCAACAGTATGCTCACTCATCTTCTCTCAGTGTTTTGACCAAAGTCTCCAAGTGCAGCAGATAAGCACAAAAGTTGGTGTATGACTGCCAAAAGGGAGAGATGGCTTGCTCTTAGGTATTGCTTACTACTGCCATTAGCAACTGTGATGTTACTGATATAAGCTGTGACTGTATAGATCATTGTTGCAACCACTGTTATATATTTGCAGCAAATATTGTACAAAGGTTGTTGTGTAAGGTGTCTATGGAAAGGTTATGATTTGCTGTTTATGATTACGCTATCTGTATGCATGTATCATTTTTGTATTTAGAGTTATAAGTGTTGGCTCTACACTGTCTGTATTTCAAACTTAAGCTATGCTTCTGGGTGATACCCCAGACAATTTAGTGTCAGCAATGCCTAGCCTGCTTGATGGCCCATTAAGGACCATTAGCTATACAATTGACCCATTGAGAGAAGGCAGATACACCTTGTGACTCAGCAAGGCATGCAGGGACATGCCTATGGACAGAACTCTAAGGTTTTTTCATGCCGTGTGCTGGATAGCTTGTCTTTGGAACAAAGAAAGAAAGGCCACATGGCAAGAGACTATAAAAGGCTGCTGCAGCTCCTCCATCTTGTCTTCAATCCTGCTTCTTACTTCTGGAGGAACCTTCATACAAACTGAAACTCTGAACAAAGGACTGAATGACCCATCCCAGCTGTGGATGTACTCCAGAGACTTGATTTGAACCTGCAGTTTATTCCATCATTGCTACAAGTCTGAACCAAGAACTTTGCCATTACTATATGTAATTAATTCAGTTTAAACCAATTCTAGGTCTCATCTATATCTTTTTCCTTTTATGAATAAACCTTTAGATTTTAGATTATAAAAGATTGGCAACAGCGTGATTTGTGGGCAAGAGCTGACTTGTATATTGACCTGGGTCTGAGGCTTGGGAGAACCTTTTTCTTTTACTGGGGTATTGGTTTTCATAACTATTCATCCCCATAACGAGTGGCACTGGTGGTGATACTGGGAAACTGGAGTGTCTAAGGAAATTGCTTGTATAACTGCTGGATAACCAGTGGGGTAAAACCAAAGTCATAGAATCATAGACTATCAGAGTTGGAAGGGACCTCAGGAGGTTCATCTAGTCCAACCCCCTGCTCAAAGAAGGACCAATCCCCAACTAAATCATCCCAGACAGGGCTTTGTCAAGCCTGACCTTAAAAACCTTTAAGGAAGGAGATTCCACCACTTCTGTTTGGCTGGTTTGGTTTGCCTTGGTGTGCAAAGGAACCCCAGCCTTGGGCTGTAACTGCCCTGCTTTAAGCAATTTGTCCTGAATTGGTACTCTCAGTTGGGTCCCACCGAAGCCAGCATTGTTACAGCAACCAAAATACTTCAGGAATTACAGGAGTCCCACATGTCTTAGATTAGAGATCTGAGACTCAGAAGAGAAAATACTGTCAGAGTAGTATCTTCAAAAAAAAGCAGAATTATAGGTTAGTAATTTTCCCTTCCATGAAAATGAAGTATTAATAAAATGTCTCCTCTGATGTACTGAGAAACTATGGCAGCAAGGTTATAAAAATGAACTCACATAAATTGTATTAGCCACTCAGAATGGGAGGTATAAATAAAGCTCAAGCTACCATGAGTGTTACCATGATGAACATATAGCCCAGCTATTACAACACTCAAAAACATAAATAAATCATATAAGACAAAAACAAAACTTGTCAATCAAATGCTAAAGAAAATAAATGAGCCTTATATTTTGCCCTGAAGCTTGATAGATACTGGCTGTAGAGGGCACCAAAGGAGAGCAAATTTCAAAGATGGGAGCCCTCAAACACCACCTCCACACACAGGTGAGATCAACTCCAAGAACTGACACCACAAGTCTCTCAGTCAATTTTGACCATTTAGCAGAATGTACAGTTAGACTGTCTCTTCAGCAGTCCCAGCAGCCGCACCCTGCAGTGAATAGGCACCCCGAGCAAGCAGCTTGCTCCAATCAGAACCTTCCAAGTGGACTTCAAGTAGAATTTAAATAGTCTATTACAACAGTTTACCCTGGAGTGGGCAAAGGACCCATGATCGCTGTGGAACAGGATAGTCCTTCACTTCTCTAGTAACTCAACAAATTAATCAAAATAGAATTTGTGGTCTCTTGTGCAAAGCTCCAGTAAAAGAGCTTTGTTTAAGAGAACTACACAGATGTTGGGGTGGGAAAATGGAATCCTCCTTCAAACGTGTGGAAAATATGCACAGCATTTCAATGGTAACTAATACAGCCCACAATCCATAATAGCATCAGGGAGCTGCTAAATCCAACCTACATGAGTGTTGTAGTTCAGCTGATGCATGGAATTCATCTGTTCATGGCTATATGTTCATCAGCAACACCAGAAAAGTGATAAAACAACAAAATTGTGAAATAATTACTATCAAATATAGTATAGCTCATGGGCTGTTGAACAAGTGAAAAAGTACCATATCAGAGACAAAAACAACCTGACTTGAAACCCTCAAACTAGCTGAAGAGTCATATGCTAATTCCAGACCCCACCAAAATTCTTCTTGGTGTCAACCAGCATGTTCAGAAACAATTATATTATAAGAAATTACTACTACTTGCACCTGCCAATATTAGACCTTTCGTGTGATGTATATTTCTATTCTTTTCAAGATTCCATCAGAATCAGATTTCATCAACTTTTGATATATGAAAAGGGCTAATGTCCTAAAAGAAAAATTCACATGCACTCTGAAAAGGCCCAACTAGTGAAGGCCACATGGCCTTGAGAACAGCATAATCCATATGTCTGAAAGGAATCACATTGACTTTAGAGCCAGAATAATGGAAACTTCCTTTGCCACCACATGCCACCTTCTTAAAAATTATTTCAAAGAGTGAGATATCAAAGATTTTCTGACATCCGCTTCATTCTTAACTGAAAATGCTTCAAAAACAAAGGCTTCAAAGCAGGTTTCTGATTATGAGAAAAACAATTACACAGTGGAATGAAGTTAAGGCTTCCCTAGCTACTTAGTAAATAGTGATGCTCCAAAGGGAAAATGCTTCAAGAAGATAGTAGGCTAGGACCCTAGCTAGTGCAAATTGGTTTAGCCCCTTTGTCTGTATGAAGATTTATACCAGTTGAGGATCTGCTCGGTGTCCTTGGAGCTAGAATGATCTCTCCTAAAAGAGAAATTAAATTAGTCCTGGAGTCTATAAAGGGACTTTCTGAAATCTTAACATTTTGGAAACAAGACCTGAGGCTCTGCTGATTTCACAGTCTGAACAGGATGGCTGCTGTTTTCTTATGAGTGTGGGTGCTCTGTAACTCTTGATAACACTTGGGCCAAAAATTTCAGCTGAGTACTGACAACTAGTACTGACTACCTAAGTATATATTTAGATATCTATGCAATTGGCATTATTTTCAGAGGTTCTGGGCTTCCACCACTCCCACTGAAGTCAATGGGATCTGCATTTGCTCAACACCTCTGAACATCAGGCCAGCTATTTATATGTCTAAAATAGATTTAAATTCCTACATTTAAGAATCCATATCTGAAAAATTTGTCTCTGGCTTTTAACTAGGGGATTTCAAAGCCACATTATGTGAGGTTATGTACTTGTGCATATAGCCTTAACTCCAGCATGAGAGACTTTTGTCTCTCCCTCTTCTTATTTCATAAGCTTTACCTCTACTTCAAAAAAGATAATCAAAACCTTTGAGCCATTTTTTTATATACTGACACAAAGTAGAAAATCCAGCAAAAGTAATAGGAAAAAAAGGAATTATTAAAGACAGTTTAAATGTATGGACTCAGATATGGAAGAGGGGTGCAAAGGTAACCACTGCATTCCCATAAGTCTGAATAAGTCCTTGAAATCTGCACTTAATTACTCTGGCTGCTAACAGCCCCAAGAGGCCAATACGGCTGCCAGGAGTATTTTGGGGATGTAAGGAAGTCCCAGTAATGCCACTACACTTGCACCATGAAGGGGGTTGACATAGTAGTTGCTACACTGGCACTATGTTTCAGGAAGATCCTTCTGTGGATGGCAAGAGCAGCTCTCAGGCTCCTCTGTGAAGGGAGTGGGCATAAAGGGTACGCCTACACAGCAGCTGGGAGGTGTAAGTCCCAGCTCAGGTAGACTTACATGCATTAGCTTGGCTCAAGCTATTATGCTAAAAATAAAGGTGTGGCCACAGTAGAAACAGAGGCAGCTCAGGTTTGCTTCCTAAATACACGCTCACCCAACCACTGGGCATGTATCAGGCAGCTAGCTTGAGCTGCTGTGGCCACACTGCTATCGCTTCCGCCGATCCGATCCCGCCATCCGGCGCCTTGGATCGCTCCCGCGCTCGCCCTGGAGAAAGCGGAGGGCCAGAAACGGTCACCGCCTCCTGGCGCTGGCGGAGCCCCTCCGGAGACGGATCGGAGACGGGCGCGAGAGAGGGACCTTCTCCCGACCTTCTTCCGCCGATCCGACCCCGACCGACCCCGCAAGTGCGCTGCAAGTGGACTCGGACGGTCCGCGGCGGCTGGGACGGACCAGAGCTGCTCTCACTCTGGCCTCTTCTCGGAGTTCGAAGCCTCCCCTCCGCATGCCTGCCCACCAAAAAAATCCCCGGCGGGACTGTGTGGAGGCGTACCGTTCTTCTGGGACGCGTGGACCCCCCTGCCCTGACCGTCACACCGCCTGAGGCGAGCGGGTCCTCCCTCTTTCGTGCAGGCGAGCCGTGCTCGCTTTATTGCCGAAGAGGGGGGACCTCCGCGATTTACGGAATTGGCGTCCCATCTCGCTCCTCAGTACGGACTATAAAATTTGTAGAGTGCTAACTCCAGCAAAGCTAGCATGTGTATTTCTACCTGATCTGAGAATTAACTTCCCCGCTGCTGTGTAAATATATCCCGAGGGACCTTACCACTGTGCAGGATCTGGGCCATGAATTTTGAATTACAAACCTAAAGCTGTTTTTTAGGTGAAACACAGTATTTTGATTTTCAGCAACAACAACAAAAGATGGCATGTGTTGCCAAGAATTAACCAATGACAGAAAGAATAGGGCTATTTTGACCATATCGGTGTATGCGTGTTTAAATGTCAATTTACAGTAACCAACCATAAATCATCCAACATCCAAATACCAGACTCTATTTGACCTTTCTCTTGCAACCATTCCATTTATATTTTCTGACTTACTAACTGTTGACATATTTTTTAACTATTATCATTTTTGTCTTCTGCTGATATTAATAATACTCTCTTTTAGAAGCATCAGGTCTTTAAGTTACTATCCTAACTTCATCAGCTATACAATCAAATCAGCCCTATTTTTCTGGAAAAAAACATTCACATTTTACCAATGTTGTTTATACTGCAGAGAAAACAGTATGAACAGACTCATAGCTTATGCGCAAGCATAAATGTCATGTTAGAATGATCAGTAACATCTCATACAAGTGACTTTCAACAATAATATTTTTCAAATTGACTCAGAAAGAGAGGAGACACAGGAAGCCTGATTCTGCTCTCACACAGGTTTTACACCGTGTAACCACACTGACTTCAAACGAGTTACTCCTTGATTTACAACAGTATAACAGAGAGAATCAAGGCCATTGGTTTCTAATGAATTATGAAAACAAATTAAAAGCTAGCATTCTACTGGGGAAAGACCACAATCAAACTAGGCCTAGCCAGAGTGTGGCTTAGAAAAATGGTTGCTGCACCATATTGATAGCATTTATTGAGAAGAGTAGCAACCTATACAGAAAAAAAGGGGAGGGATGACCATTTGACTTTTGTTCAACACGTGAACTGACTAAACAGCAACAGGGCCGCCCGGGGGTGGGGGGGGGTGAGCAAGTGGGGCAATTTGCCCAGGCCCCGGGCTCTGCAGGGGCCCCGTGAGCCCTGGCCTGGCGGCAGTCCGGGTCTTCAGCAGCATTTCGGCAGCGGGGGGCCCTTCAGTGCCAAAGAGGCGGAGCAACTGAAGCCCCCCCCCCGCCAAAATGCTACCAAAGACCCAGACCGCTGCCGGGTAAGTACAAGCGCCGCAGCTCCCCCACTTTGCCCCAGGCCCCCTGAATCCTCTGGGCGGCCCTGAATAGCAAATCAGTTTCAGAGACAGTAAATTTTACTAAAATTGTCCTATTAAAATGACTTTTTAAACAGTCAGGTATAACTGGAATATCTATAACTTTAAAACTAGCAGTACATCCTAGTATGAACCCAAGTGAATGTTAATAGTCTAGTTTAGCAAACCCTAAAAACAGTGGATTAATATAGAAACATGGACACCTAAAATTAGGCTCAGAAATCCATATCTAGGCACCTAAATAAGTGGCTACTTATTTTCTATAAGTAGTCATCACTTTGAAAGTACTTATACCATATCATTACAGTATTTACGTGGCTAAAACACAAACTTTAATGTTTAAACACAATGATCAAGCATGTTACCTAGAAGCAGTAAGGAAAGTGAGGAAGTTTTTGTAAATTATTCATCACAGGCCAGATGGTATCCTTACTCACCTCCAGTTATACCTTATTCCACAAACAGTCCCATTGAGTGAGGTTCAACATGAGTAAAGGTAGCAGATTCTGGCTCTCAAACAGTTACACTATATAGCTGGACAAGCTTTCAGTTTAACTACTGGAGTGGGCATTTAGAAAGGTGTACAGTAACTCCTCACTTAATGTTGTAGTTATGTTCCTGAAAAATGCAACTTTAAGTGAAACGATGTTAAGCGAATCCAATTTCCCCATAAAAATTAATGTAAATGAGGGGGTTAGCATCCAGGGAAATTTTTTTCACCAGACAAAAACCTACACACACACACACACACACACACAGTATAAGTTTTAAACAAACAATTTAATACTGGCACACAGTAATGATGATTGTGAAGCTTGGTTGAGGTGGAAGAGTCAGAGGGTGGGATATTTCCCAGGGAATGCCTTACTGCTAAATGATGAACTAGCAATTGGCTGAGCTCTCAAGGGTTAACTCTACAAGGCAGCAGGAATGGAGGGAGGGGAGACAGCATCTCAGACAAGACAGATGTGTGGAAGAGAGAGATGTGCATTTCCCCTTTAAGTATGCTGACCCTACTCTTAAGTACACTGCCTTGTTAATTAGATCAGCTTACTGAGACCACAGCTGCTGCCAGCAAGCTTCCTCCATCTTGAGCCCTGTTGTGTGTGTCCCCTGCTCTATGGAAGATGGGGTAAGCGGGGTGCAGGAACAGGGGGGAAGGGGACACCCTGACATTAGCCCCTCTCTTTCTCCCCTCCCCCCTGCACAGCAAGCAGGAGTCTCGGGGAGCAGCTCTAAGGCAGAGGGCAGGAGCAGCACATGGCAGTGGGAGGGACAGCAATTGATAGCCTGCTGGGCAGCTGCTGCACAGGGAACTTAGGGGAGCGGGGAGCTGACAGGGGGGCTGCCAGTCCACCCTTGTTCCAAGCCCCCACCAGCTAGCTGCAATGGGCTGCTCTTCCTGCAAGCAGTGGACAAAGCAGGCGACTGCCAAATGTTAGAAGGGAGCATTACACAACTTTAAACAAGCATGTTCCCTAATTGATCAGCAACGTAACAACAAAACAACGTTAACCAGGACGACTTTAAGTGAGGAGTTACTGTGCTGTAATGCATATGTTGTTATAGTCATGTATATATTTTTTAAATTGGCCAAATATGAATATTCATAATTGTAAAACTTTGATCTGATTTTCCTTCAAATGTAGCTTGATATGTAGATCTCACTGAGACCTAAAATATATAACTTAAATGAAAAAAAATTGATTTGTTGTTTTAAAATTACTGATGTTTAAAATTAAAAGGTATGGTACCACCATACCTCTTTTAGATGTAAAAAGACTGCTACGTGAATATAGACTTGGACTCTAGTACTAACAGAAAGTTGAGTGATATGTTGCTGCCTGGTGTCTGTAACTTACTGAACTGGGTACATTTATTCTTGTTCAACTTCCTCCCCTTTTTCTTGAAAAAAACAAACCCCACCATGAAATTATATTCAAAATAATGATGTTATTAAATCTGTAGAGTTAAATACTCAAAAGTTGTGTGTTCAACCCTAACTCACCCATGTTCTGACTTTAATATGTGCACACAAGTAACACTTATACACAGAGCCTGATCCTGAGCTGTGCTTGGTGCAGCTTAATGGGAGACTTGGGGATTCTGATGTTGAGTGGGGGCTAGAAATTTAGAGATCCCAGGACTTAGAGATCTCTAAGCTCTCTCTCCTCTCCAGGATTGTGGTCAGGGCTTTGTTATACCTCAGCAATTTCTGGCTGCCAGATTGGCTCCTTGGGAAAACTGCTAGAGGTAAGAGCATTCTTCTGGCTTAAGGCAGCCCTAGAATTGGGAGAGTACCCTCAAAATCTGAGTTATGCTGAGAGTTCCTTGGCTACTACTTAGGATCTGGGCCAATATCTTTCAAAAAGTCTTAATTTAAAAGGAGATGGTATTTTCCCACCTTTAAAGCCATGTTTTTTCTCTGGACTATCAGAAAACTTTTGTAGCTTGAAACCAAAATATATTTTCTGTCTAAAGTCTGGCCTACATTAAGGGGGGAGGAATAGCTCAGTGGTTTGAACATTGGCCTGCTAAACCCACGATTGTGAGTTCAATTCTTGAGGGGGCCATTTAGGGATCTGGGGCATAAATCTGTCTGGGAATTGGCCTTGCTTTGATCAGGGGGTTGGACTAGATGACCTCCTGAGGTCCCTTCCAACCCTGATATGCTATGATACACTAGAGAATTAGGTCATCTTAACTGTACTACTCAGGGATGTGAAAAATCCACACCACAGAGTGGCATAGTTAAGCTGACCTAAGCCCCCATGTAGACAGCACTAGGTTTACAAATGTTTTCTGTTCATCTAGCTACTGTTTCTCACCAACAGGAGAATCCTTCACGTTGGTATAGGCAGTGTCTACACTGAAGCCCTACAGTGGTGCAGCTGCAGCTGTGTTGCTGTAGCATTTTGAGTGCAGACAAGCCTTAAATCCTGTTTTCCAGTCCCTATTACATGCACTCAATAGCTAGGCCAAGGTGCTTTGTGAGTGTGTTGGACATCCAACATTCCTTTTTCATTTTGCTTTAAATTTATTTTAAGAGCAGTGAAGCATTTATTTTGGAACAGAAACCATATAAAGAGGCCATAATTAAATTATTAAACACATTGAATACCACACCAACATCTTCTTCCAATAGCATAATTGCAAAGAATTTAATGGCTATGACTGTTCAAATCATTCTGTTGGCTTTGCATATCGATTAAAAAACTGGTGGTTGAATTTTGGACTGACTTTCCCTAATAGTTTCATTTTATGCTTCTATAAGCATTTATGTTTCACTATTTAGAATACAATCTATGGGATACTAGCAAAAATACCAAGGAATTCTATAAAGTTTCTAGGGTCAAATTTTCAGTTAGGCACTTAAATTATACATGCAAATTGTGTGCATATAAGCACAGACAGGTTGTTGCGGCTGTGGCTACACTTAGCGCTTCAAAGCGCTGCCGCAGCGCTTTGAAGCGCTAAGTGTAGTCAAAGCGCCAGCGCTGGGAGAGAGCTCTCCCAGCACTGTCCGTACTCCACCTCCCTGTGGGGAATAACGAACAGCGCTGGGAGCCGCACTCCCAGCGCTGGGGCTTTGACCACACTGGCGCTTTGCAGCGCCGCAATTTGCAGCGCTGGAGAGGGAGTGTTTTCACACCCTGCTGCAGCGCTGCAAATTTGTAAGTGTAGCCAAGCCCTCATCAGATAAATGGGTTCACAATCATATGTGCGATCAATTAATCATATTCAGAACTGTATTTTTTACATGAACATTCTGTTTGAACTAGTGTATGCAGATCTTGTGCATACAATCTAGACACCTACATTTGAAAATCTAACCCTTATAGTTCAGAGTGTCACCCTCACCTTTATTTTTAACATTTTTAAATGAAGAAAGAAAATGACATCCCCAAGAAAAAAATCAGTGCATAATACAGCTAAGACTTCTGTCTACCATTATAAAACCAGTTATTGGAAACAGTGGTTTTGTAATGCACACTAAATCATAGAACACAAAAACAGCAGGAAACATAATTTGCAAGCTTATATACATACCCAAAACATCTGAAAAGGGAGGGCATTAATGAAGCAAAGAATGGAAAAAGCCAAGACAATCAGGTTCTTGTACAAAGCATACAGCATGAGATAAGGTTATAACAAGAGCAGCTAGAAATGTCACATACATAGGAACAACCAAGAAAAAGGTTTGGAAGATTAATACTAACAAAGAAAAGCAGTAAAAAAAAATGCAAAGCTAACTCAGCAGCTTCTGCAGATGCCATATACACATGTAGAAACAAATAGCCATGTATATGCCAATTTTGGACTGAATTTCAGATTGGTGAGTTTTTACCATGTACTTTACCTCCTTTGTGAGAAGAGTATTTTTCTCAAAAAGATAAACTTGTTTTTAGGCATTTCAAGCAATAGCAAATGAACTGCCCTTTCGTTTTAGTATAAATTTGACTAACTATTGACATTTCACATAAACATATAGACATTACTGGCAAGCAAATATTCCCCTTCTGTATGCAGCTGTTTTAACATACAAAAGCAAGCTTTCACACAAGAGCTGAGTAAAACTTTATTTCTCCCTCAGAATCATTTTGCATAAATGTTGGCACTAGTTAGTATTTTGCTAACAGATTTTTTAATTAAAAAAATAAAATTTAATTGCAATTAAGTCTAGTGAAAGTAATCTCTTTATATCTGCAGAATGACCAAATACAAATAATGGTAGCCCCGCCATAGAAAGGAGATCAAGATTCAGTGGCTGATGCAGTTCTGCTATTACAATTGCAGCAGTACCAAACATCAGCAGAATGACCAAGGAAGCTAAATTTAAATTGCACACACAACCTTAACTCTGGTATTTCCTAACTTTTGAGTGCTTGACTTTGCAACCTTAATCTTGGATAGATTAGTTTTGCATTAAAATACTCAGAAACAGAGATTTTTAGCTGTCACTTTGGTTTCCAACAAGTCAAATCCTCAAATCTTTATTTTTACAAACCCTTTACTCAGGCAGTTTCCAAGGAATACTGAACAATATTAGGTCTAAAATGAACATCTTTGTAATCCCCCAAATGCAGTTCTTTACCCCATGTGTTTTATTTGGAAGGGGTGGGGGTGGGGTTGGTTCTCTCTGCTCAACATGTTAACTCTGCTGTGGGTCTCATAGCAAAGCTAATATACTTCTATTTTATACTTAACACTCTGTGGTCTGGTGAAAATCATTCTTACAAAAGGCTGATTTATTTCCCCAGTGGAAACAGATTTTTACTGAGATTGCAAGTATAGCAGCTTTTCCCCTCTTTGTTTATATTTTTCTTTCCTTTTAAGAGACAGTAATGTAAATCTTTTTTGTAAGACTGATGTTTTTAGGAAGGAAAAAACAATGTGCCTAATTGAATAATAAGGTGGGTGAGGTAATATCTTTTATTGGACCAACTTTTGTTGGTGAAAGATATGAGGGTTCAAGCTTACACAGAGCTCTTCTCAAGTTTGGGAAAGGTACTCAAAGTGTCACAGCTAAATACAAGACAGATCAGATTGTTTAGCACAGTGGTTATCAATCAGGGGAATGTGTACCTCTGGGGGTATGCAGAGGTCTTCCAGAGGGTACATCAACTCATCCAGATATTTGCCTAATTTTTACAATAGGCTACATAAAAAGCACTAGTGAAGGCTGTACAAACTAAAATTTCATATAGACAATTACTTATTTATACTGCTCTATATATTATACACTGAAATATAAGTACAATATTTATATTCCAATTGATTTATTTTATAACTATCCGGTAAAAATGAAGAACTAAGCACCTTTTCAGTACCAGTGCGCTGTGACACTTTGTATTTTTATGTCTGATTTTGTAAGCAAGTAGTTTTTAAGTGAGGTGAAACTTGGAGGTACACAAGACCAATCAGCCTCCTGAAAGGGGTACAGTAGTCGGGAAAGGTTGAGAACCACTGGTTTTGCATAAGGAGTTCACTTGTTGAAAGAGACCATTCAAGGTGAAGCAGGCAGTTAAAACCTCGGCAGTCATAGGACAAAAGAGGGTTAGTGTGTTGTAAGTTGTTGTAGTGAGCTATAAATAATAAATGTCTTTATTGAGTCTATGATTTTAGTGTCTAATAAAGTTATGAATTTAAACTCTAACTCTCATCGTTGGAAGGGGTTGTGCAGGTTTGCTTTGAGAATGAGAACTGAGATATGGAGTGCTTGTTTTGGGAGAAGTGTTTGCTCATGTGTCATATGGTGTTTTTGTCTTATCATTTATGTGTGAGTTCATTTGAGAGTATAGTGATTGTCTCATTTCACCCACATAATTGTTGTTGGGGCATTTAGTGCCCTGGATAAGGTATACCACCTGTTGTTATAGGCATGTGTAGGATCCAGGGATCCTGGAAAGTGTGTTGTGGGGGGCATTGATCATCATATCAATGGAGATATGTCTGCAGGTATGGCTTGCAAATGTTTAATGTAAGGGTTCCAGTGTGGGGTTGTAGAAGACAACTAAGGATGTATGGTCAAAAGGTCTCTCTGGCCTATATTGAAGCAGGTTCTCTGAGGGTACTTTGCTGGCTGATTCCATGATGTAATTGAGTAATATTTATATTAAAATTAGTGATACATTTTCAGAAGACTTGGTGGAGGTGCAATTTATACCCTAAATGTTAATTTGGGCACAGATCAGAGTTCCTTCTCCATCTAATTACTTGATATACTCCCACAGTGAAGTTTTACAGATGTGAATTATGTCCTTAATTGAGTTTCAGGAGCCAGGTGTGGCTGCAAATTTTGTTGGTGCAAATTGAACCGGTTAAAATGGGTCTGCTGTTTTGAAAATTCATCGCTTAATATACTGTTCATCATTCTGCATATACAGCCGTTTAACGTGATTAAAATACAGGAAATTAAAATTTTAAAATGCTGCTGTTTTAATTAAAAAAATAAAATTTAATTGCAATTAAGTCTAGTGAAAGTAATCTCTTTATATCTGCAGAATGACCAAATACAAATAATGGTAGCCCCGCCATAGAAAGGAGATCAAGATTCAGTGGCTGATGCAGTTCTGCTATTACAATTGCAGCAGTACCAAACATCAGCAGAATGACCAAGGAAGCTAAATTTAAATTGCACACACAACCTTAACTCTGGTATTTCCTAACTTTTGAGTGCTTGACTTTGCAACCTTAATCTTGGATAGATTAGTTTTGCATTAAAATACTCAGAAACAGAGATTTTTAGCTGTCACTTTGGTTTCCAACAAGTCAAATCCTCAAATCTTTATTTTTACAAACCCTTTACTCAGGCAGTTTCCAAGGAATACTGAACAATATTAGGTCTAAAATGAACATATTTGTAATCCCCCAAATGCAGTTCTTTACCCCGTGTGTTTTATTTGGAAGGGGTGGGGGTGGGGTTGGTTCTCTCTGCTCAACATGTTAACTCTGCTGTGGGTCTCATAGCAAAGCTAATATACTTCTATTTTATACTTAACACTCTGTGGTCTGGTGAAAATCATTCTTACAAAAGGCTGATTTATTTCCCCAGTGGAAACAGATTTTTACTGAGATTGCAAGTATAGCAGCTTTTCCCCTCTTTGTTCATATTTTTCTTTCCTTTTAAGAGACAGTAATGTAAATCTTTTTTGTAAGATTGATGTTTTTAGGAAGGAAAAAACAATGTGACTAATTGAATAATAAGGTGGGTGAGGTAATATCTTTTATTGGACCAACTTTTGTTGGTGAAAGATATGAGGGTTCAAGCTTACACAGAGCTCTTCTCAAGTTTGGGAAAGGTACTCAGAGTGTCACAGATAAATACAAGACAGATCAGATTGTTTAGCACAGTGGTTATCAACCAGGGGAATGTGTACCTCTGGGGGTATGCAGAGGTCTTCCAGAGGGTACATCAACTCATCCAGATATTTGCCTAATTTTTACAATAGGCTACATAAAAAGCACTAGTGAAGTCTGTACAAACTAAAATTTCATATAGACAATTACTTGTTTATACTGCTCTATAAACTATACACTGAAATGTAAGTACAATATTTATATTCCAATTGATTTATTTTATAACTATCCGGTAAAAATGAAGAACTAAGCACCTTTTCAGTACTAGTGTGCTGTGACACTTTGTATTTTTATGTCTGATTTTGTAAGCAAGTAGTTTTTAAGTGAGGTGAAACTTGGAGGTACACAAGACCAATCAGCCTCCTGAAAGGGGTACAGTAGTCGGGAAAGGTTGAGAGCCACTGGTTTTGCATAAGGAGTTCACTTGTTGAAAGAGACCATTCAAGGTGAAGCAGGCAGTTAAAACCTCGGCAGTCATAGGACAAAAGAGGGTTAGTGTGTTGTAAGTTGTTGTAGTGAGCTATAAATAATAAATGTCTTTATTGAGTCTATGATTTTAGTGTCTAATAAAGTTATGAATTTAAACTCTAACTCTCATCGTTGGAAGGGGTTGTGCAGGTTTGCTTTGAGAATGAGAACTGAGATATGGAGTGCTTGTTTTGGGAGAAGTGTTTGCTCATGTGTCATATGGTGTTTTTGTCTTATCATTTATGTGTGAGTTCATTTGAGAGTATAGTGATTGTCTCATTTCACCCACATAATTGTTGTTGGGGCATTTAGTGCCCTGGATAAGGTATACCACCTGTTGTTATAGGCATGTGTAGGATCCAAGGATCCTGGAAAGTGTGTTGTGGGGGGCATTGATCATCATATCAATGGAGATATGTCTGCAGGTATGGCTTGCAAATGTTTAATGATACCCTGTAAGGGTTCCAGTGTGGGGTTGTAGAAGACAACTAAGGATGTATGGTCAAAAGGTCTCTCTGGCCTATATTGAAGCAGGTTCTCTGAGGGTACTTTGCTGGCTGATTCCATGATGTAATTGAGTAATATTTATATTAAAATTAGTGATACATTTTCAGAGGACTTGGTGGAGGTGCAATTTATACCCTAAATGTTAATTTGGGCACAGATCAGAGTTCCTTCTCCATCTAATTACTGGATATACTCCCACAGTGAAGTTTTACAGATGTGAATTATGTCCTTAATTGAGTTTCAGGAGCCAGGTGTGGCTGCAAATTTTGTTGGTGCAAATTGAACCGGTTAAAATGGGTCTGCTGTTTTGAAAGTTCATCGCTTAATATACTGTTCATCATTCTGCGTATACAGCTGTTTAACATGATTAAAATACAGGAAATTAAAATTTTAAAATGCTGCTGTTTTAATTAAAAAAATAAAATTTAATTGCAATTAAGTCTAGTGAAAGTAATCTCTTTATATCTGCAGAATGACCAAATATAAATAATGGTAGCCCCGCCATAGAAAGGAGATCAAGATTCAGTGGCTGATGCAGTTCTGCTATTACAATTGCAGCAGTACCAAACATCAGCAGAATGACCAAGGAAGCTAAATTTAAATTGCACGCACAACCTTAACTCTGGTATTTCCTAACTTTTGAGTGCTTGACTTTGCAACCTTAATAGTGTTCTTTTAATATAAAATCTATGTGCAATTTCCTAGATTTATTTTTTAACCAAACTGGAAAAAGCAGAAATTCCATCATGTGGAATCATATTGATACCCACATGGGTCATCAGCAGGGTTGGAATCTTAGGTTCACACACAGATCTCTGCCACTTGAGAGAACAGAGTAAGTGATAGCTGTAGCAGCTTGTCATCCTCTAGGTAGACCAACACTTTAGAGGGTAATGAGACATATTTTGTCAGTGGGTTTCCACAGATATTTGCTGCCAGCAGATGAATTGTGAGACTCAGGAATCTTGGGTTCTATTCCAGGCCTTGGAGGGTAGTCTGTTCTAGCAGGCATGGCTCTTCTGACCATTCCTCCAAACTTAAACCTATCTGCCCAGATCCCTCCAACCTGTCCCAGTCCTATCTCTTCCCCAAACCGGGCTGCGCGTTTGCATTCTCCTATTCTCATCTAAGCACCCTCAGTCTCCTCTCCAGAGGGTTCTCATCCAAGTCCCACTGTCCTTGTCCAGCAAGTTAGTCTCACTCCTCTAGACTTCTCACCTCAGACCCATCTCCCCTTCCCAGTGTCCTTGCCTAGCCAGTCCCAGTCTCCTCCCCTGGATCATCATCTGATCTCATTGCCCCTCCAACCCAACCCAACCCAACCCAGAGGCTCTGAGTCCCGCCATCATTTCCTTCCCTGGCTCCCAGTCTCAGACCTTACCTCAGATCTTAGTCAGAGCTTCCATCTTCCTCCACCATCCTCCAGCCCTAGTCTCTCCCCCATTCCCTTGGCTCCTTGTCTCAGTCTTCCACCCAAAGACCCCAAGTCCAGCTCTTTGTCCCCTCCGAATTCCAATAATTCAAAAAGGCATCTTCCTCTTCCACACTGCCTGGGCCCAGTACTGTGAGTACATGAGAGACAGACTCCTGTTTTCAGTTCCAGACCCAGCCTGGCCTGCAGCAACTCAGAGCTGCAATTACAGGGAATGTCCTGCTTAGCCCTGGGATGGAGCACACTCAGTTCTGGCAATCTTTGTGGAATTTAGCTGCAAAGCTCTAGTGAGTCTTTATTTAGCATGTATGAACTGTGATTTTTCACAGGTTTATAACTTGGCCAAATTTGGGCAGATTTTGCAAGGAATGGCAAAAGGAACATCCCTGACACAAAGGCCCTCTCTGTCAAATTTCAAAACCCTGCTCCATGGCATGGGACTCTAGAGCATTTCAAAGGAAAGGTTGCCAGAATTTTTTTAACAGGGAAGAAAAACGTATCTTTCCCTAGCTTCATTCTTGGAAACAGCTAACTGTTTTGACTGAAATTCAGCCTGAGGCAGATACCCCGAATGGAAAATTTCATCCCAAATGGTTAAAGTTTGGCAAAGTTAAAAGCAACTGGATACAACTTAGAAGTGTTAGGCAACCTTAATAATAGATGGAGCTACCAGCCCATCCTATATATAACACACACACACACACACACACACCATTTGTGCTATTGCAACTGAGATTATGTCAGCACTTCCAGAGTAAGCAGAAAGAAGAGATGCTGAGGTGCTACATGCTGAAGTCAGTCATTGGAGGTGGGTGAACAATTCACCATGAACTATTTATTCAACAAATTTATCCCTTTTCCTCTTAAAAAATAGATTGAAATTTTTGCAGATTTTCACTTGTGAAATTCTTTGATGGATGTTTTACATGTTCAAACACATTTTAGCCTATTCAACTTGGTACTCTTTTGACTACTGTGATTATTCTTCAAGTATTAGATATTAATTCTATGATATTCAAGCTGCTTCAACTGATCACCATGATATTATTTGCGTTCCATGATTGAATGACCTAATCTATATAATCAACTTTCACTTTGGCTCCAAACAAATTTAACTTCATCTTTTCATTAAATGATAAAAGCAATTTTGGATACAGGCCTGAAATTCCATCACAGGAACGTTCACATGAACAAAACTTTGCATAAAGCAAATATGAAGGCATGTGAACACAGTCAAAATGAAATTTATTTAGAAATTATCACAATGTTATATAAATAAGTTTTCTTACTATACACCCAGCTCTACTTCCCATCCAAGATCTCAAAGGATGGGTTTTCAAAAGCAAATTTTCAAGCAATTCATGTAGCCATTTCTTAGTTACAGGAATATATTCTAAAAAGTCCAACTTCTACACAACTATAAATGTTAAGTTATCCAGCAAAATATATATTTACTCAGACTCTTTGTTTACAAAACTGATGATTCAAAGTATATTCACCAAAAACATCAGAACGGTTTCAAAAGCCATTCTAATCTCTAATAACTAACACATTTTCTATTGACTAAGCACAGTTTCACAGATTCCAAGGACAGAAGCGACCATCATGACCATCTAGTCTACCCTCCTCTATAACACAGGCCATAGAACTTTCCCAAATAATTCCTAGTGGATATCTTTTAGAAAAACATCCAATCTTGATTTAAGCTTTTCAGAAAATAAATAAAATAAACTAGATTTATTGTAAATATAATTACAATTGTGACACAAACAAATCAAAATCAGGAAAGTCAGACTTAAGGCTGATCTTTCATCTTAGCCTTACTCCATATAGAAGTGCAATTGGCCAGATCCCAAACTAGTGTATATCGGTGAAGTTAAAGTCAAAGGAGATACACCAATTGGCATGCTGAGAATCTGGCTGAATATGAAATATGGCTATTTCAGTTTCAGTTATATCAGCTACAACAATGGAAAAAAGTACTTTTTCTGCATTTAATTTTAATTTTTAATTAAGTTGCTCAGATCCAAGATAATTCAATATTGAAAATGAAAACTTCAAAAATATAAGTATATATTACAGGTATCGCAGCAAAGATCAGATTCTTTTACTAACCTTGAAGAATCCAACTAATTGCTGGTATTGTGAAACTGTATCTTTACTTATCCAAAGGGATATCCCCACGTTTTATCTGCATTATGGGCTAGTTCTTACTCCCAATGAGGCCAGTAGCAAAGCTAACATTAATCCTAATGGGAGAAGGATAGGCCAGAACCAGTACCTGTAAGTATTTTCTCAGGCAGTGCTCTCAGAATTGATTTCAAATTTTTAGGACTTCTGATTTGTTGGCTTTATGCCTGACATTATTGTGAACAGTGCTCCTGTCACAGCAGAGAAGGTAGATGATTTTTGTTATAGACATGAACTGGGAGTACTGGACTGTAGTGCCAATCTCTGGTTATTATCACTATATACACTACTTACCTAAGCTTGATCTTGTGTTAGACCGTTCTATTATCGCATGCTTACTAGGATTATTTAATACGGAGCGTTTGGCAAGCGAGATGTCTGCTGTGACCCGTGTGATTGATATACTGTAAAACAAACAAACCTGTATGTTACTCGTCATGCAGGAAAGTGGGGACAAAAGTCAGACAATTAATATTAAAAGGTAGCGAGGACCAGAAGGAGAAGAGAGGAGGCACTGTCCTCTTTGTAGGAGGTGGAAGAGTGGATTATCTACACCTTAATTAATACTGCTTCAAGCAGTACTGATGGAAGTGCTGCACCTGCATCCCTTTCTTTGTTTACATGGTATGATTGCACACCTAATGGCAGCCTGGTTACCATCTACAGGAGCCATACTGCCAAGGGAGTAGGAACCAGAATTTTGTGGAACATACAGTTGTCTTTCCCTTGGGATCCTAGGATTTACACAGTTAGCAGGTTACACCTCATGCTTTCTCCACAGTCCAAATTGAGATGGCTAGAAAGAAATACAGCAAGATAACCTCTGCAGAGTTTTGCGGCCCCTCAACCTCCCTCCTACAGGTATCTCCATGGGAATGTAAAATCTGCCACATAGAAAACAACATTTTCCCTAATCTTTGTTTGGAATATTGATCCTCATGTGTAACATAAATAGCTGTAACTATAGAGTTACAAAAGTGATAAGATGGCTTAGTACCTAGACTAGTGTATACTGCAGCCCAAGACTGTAATTTTTTTTATCAAATGGTTCAGTTTTCTTGTGTAAGTTTGTAACAAGGAGCAAGCTTTAAATTTCACTGTCATAACAGATTCCACAATACACAATCGATTTCAAATGTTTGGGATCTAACTGTAGAGAAATTAAAGTATGGGTAGAAAAGCCAATGAAAGCCATGGGCTGAGTGCCTGGTAGACTCCATTTGGGGACTATGAGTGAGGATGATCAAATTAGAAATGATTACTTCCAGTTGGTCACAGTGAGCTGCTATAAAACCTTTTGTATTTTCTTTTTCCTATGAAAACAGCTCAGCTTCTTCTGGTTTCTACAGTCAACCTACATCCTTTGGCTTGCCCTTCAAACTTTCTGGACTATCCAGGTCTAAACAGAGATCACATTCTTCCAAAGATGAGATTTAAATCAGGCTGATCCCATTTCTTCCCTCTCACCCCCCGTTTATAATTTTATTTGCCATTTAAGAGGGAAGAAATGGATTTGCTAAGAACTAAAAGGCATATTCCCTTGGAGGATAAGTCATATGCAGTTAAGTTAAAATCTCACCAAATAGCTCAATTTACTTTGATATGTGTATTTATCTGTGTAAAATCCTGAACTACCAAATGCAGCAAACCAGAGTTTAAACATGAAAACAGAATTATTTTTTACAGTAAAAATTAGAGACTTTTTAAAAACATATCCATGGTCTGCTTAACAGCTAAAATCAAAGCCAAATGCCATGATTCTTGGCATAACATCGCACAGATTATTCCATGTAGTTATGGAAAACATAGATCTACTTTGCACTACTGGATTTGTTATACCCATTTGCTAAAAGTTAGATTTTTATATCTTGCAAAACAAGTTTTCCATTTAACGTTTGTCAGTTTCCTTTCTATGTGCTATAGAGAATACATTCTCCCTTTTCTTTCCCAAATGTAATTATGTAACAGTGAATGAAGTCAGATTTCTATATTATTTTAAAACCTCGTTTCATCCACTATGATTTTTTTTTAAAGAGAATGTATCACACCATGAAGAATCTGGAATCAAAATTTACAGAACACAAGGAACTTAGCAAAAAAGGAAAGATGTTCCAACTCTTCTTTCTACTAGCAATACTCGAAATTTTGCCACTACAATTTCTGAACGATACATATTCATTATTTGATGACTTTGCTACTATAAAGGATGACTACTATGGTATGCCAGATGACTGATCCTAGGAGATAGTATCATTACAATTTTCTGTATTGTCCAGCATCTCACAAAGTCGAAGCTCTTAATTGAAAATGTCAAGTTTTCTCCAGACAATTTGGCAGCACTTGGAGAGATGGCACACTTTTACTTCAACCTCTGTTCAGATAAAGCATTTATCAAAAAATACAGACATGCCTCCCTTCTGGTTTCCTCCACTTTATTTGTTCAGAAAGCAGCTGCCTTGGTATATATATTCACTTGGGGCCTGACTCAACAACAAATCAAGTTAATATAAAGATTCCAATTGACTTCACTGAACACCGGATGCTTAACATTCGAAGAATAGAATGTCTCACTGCTAAAAAAGTGAATTGTTATTTAATCCTTGAGGCCCCAATCAGGATCAGGACCCCCTTGTACTACTGGCTATACAAACATATCTGTCCAGGACAGCAGGTATCACTCATGCAACTTAAACTAAACAATGCTTAATTTAAACAAGAGAATTGTTTTCAGTTCATGCCTTTACCACACATATAAAACTTTGGGCAAGTGGTTAGTCACTTGGATTTCAGTTGCCACCTCTGGCCACAAACTGCCATCTTCACCTTACTTTCAATAATATGCATATATGTCTCTTGGACTTTTCCCATCCCCATACAGCAATAATGCTCTCTGCTCATGAAGCTTTCATTCTCTACCACAATTTACTGCCTACAAGAGGTGCTCTAACATAAATTGCACCCTATTATCAAAATTCTTTTCCATTGGTATCCCGGTTAGAATGCTATTTCTCAGGAACCCGATAATTTCAAAATAAGAACTATCTTCAAGTAAATAGAGATTCCATAATACTTACCGCCCTTCAAATCTGTGTTTTAAAAAATCAAATAATGCTTTTTGCATCATATCTGTCACCTAAAAGCAAATAAGCAACAAATTAAAACTCTGGGTATGAAATAAATACTACATAGTATTAATGACTTTGAAAAATTGGTTATTTGGTTTTTTAAGGATTATTAAAAACTTGTGACTCCTGGTGGCATGGTGTGAAAAGCACATTTACAATCTGTCAAGTATCAGAGGGGTAGCCGTGTTAGTCTGGATCTGTAAAAGCAGCAAAGAGTCTGTTAGTCTATAAGGTGCCACAGGACTCTTTGCTGCATTTACAATCTGAATACTTTAACTTCCCTTGTCTGAATTCTGATAAGCAAAAATATAAAATAAGAAAGCATTCATCCCATAGTCTCTTATATTTTTGCCTAATCTTCCTGTGGCATTAATCGATTCTGTTCAACATCATTCCCTCTTAATCCGAAATTGGAAACTAAAGACAGACTGTCTTTTACACATCCTGAAAATAGTCACTGACAATTACTTACCTCATATCCCTTCAAAGAAGGCCCCACTAAAACGACTGGTCGCATAGAAGGCACTACATCATAGGGAGGGATGTGCTCTGTCTGTATAAAGGGAAAACACTTTAAGAATCTCAGCATGCAGAGAGAATGGTATTAATTTACAACATAAGTAACTCTGAATTTCCAGCAGTGTCACAAAAGGGAGACTTGGGGATTCACTAATTTTTCGTTGCCTCTTCCTGCAAATAGACAGGCAGTACAAGAAGTGTGGTTTGAGGATTTCTGTTGAAAAAACTTCCATTTTTATCCCTTCCCTCTCTCACTATACAATTGGGAACTGGCCCTTTTCAAAACAGCCACACACAATCTGAGGGGTTAATGGTATGTGCTGTTTCTGAAAGTTGTTTTGCATGACCAACAGTAGGGCTGTGACATATGAGTAAGGACAGAAGGTTCTTCTCAAAATCCTATTAAGTCCATTATAAAATCTAAAAACTATTATTACCAAGGGGAGGAAGAAAACCAAAACCAAAAAAAGGGGAGAAGGATTGTCTAGCTCTTCTTTGATATCTGTCTCCTGCTTAATAAATCATAGTGACATCACTGTAAATTCCCATGGAAGTGCTTATATTCTAACTTCCATAGTCACACCCACAAATTCTAAAATATGTATTACCATCATTAGCAAATGAAATCACAGTAATGACTGGTCATGTTAGTATCTACAGAAAGTTTAAACAAACACAGCTGAGAACAGCATGCTCCTTCTGTAGGAAGCTCCTATCTGCTCTCAAGGAGAGGGGTTAGGTTAGTTACATACTATTTAATAAACTACTCACTGATGTATCATGCACAATTTATGAATGTTTGAGTAATTTTTCTTTAAGATATGTTGGTATAAATAATGCATGTCAGAAGACTGCCAAAATCATATAAATTAATATTCATGTAAAGAAGAGGAATCAAACAGTTTTGAACTAAACTGTTTGCACAAGACATCCCCAAGACTACCAAAACTGGCTTATCAGGCAACTTTAAAAATAAAATTTTGGCTGCTTTTTGTTTGTTTTAGGGGGAAAAAAAACACATGTTTCAAATTCACCAACCTGGAAAAAGTTTAAGAGGAAGTATGCCAGATCTATTTTTCAAAGGCCTAGTACATAGTACAAATACATCAGTCACCATCATGGGATATTGTCATTGTTAATTATTTCAGGACTCAACATGTCCCACAAGGTTAATCACAATAAAAAAACAAGGTAAAAACATTTTCAAAACACAAAAAACAGAGACAAACATTAATACAGCAACAGCACAAAATGCCACACAAGCAGCAGACTAAAGCAGTCTAAAACATGGAAAACACTCTTGTGGCTGAATCTTTTTTTGTTTTGTTTTGTTACATCTAGGTTCACCACATAATTGGTAACATAAGAAGAATGAATACCAGTGCCCGAGGCATCATAAGCATGTGAAGAGAACTTATTTACACAGGGCAGGATCTTACTTAAGATGTTTTGAAGAAAAGCCCTGTAACTATGTTGTGTAATTATGAAAATATACCCTTTCAACTTTTGTTACTAGGAATGTAAATAATCTGATGCATGCATTACAGTGACAATCCCTAAGAAAAATCCATAATAGGTCTGTAAATGTTTATGAGGTCAAGGTTAAAATGCAGTAGAGCTTTCTTATAAGGTGGTTGACTATCCACAAAAGCTTAACACTGATGCTATTAGTCAACAAGCTACCTAAAAATTAGGGAAGGTACAGAAATAACCTTGTTTGATGGAATACTGGTGTTTAAAATCTATATTGCAGCAACTCAGTTTATTTTTGCCTTTACCAGCTAAAATTAACTATTTTGTCAGCAGAAAATTAGTGAAAAAACTGTACAAAATTATTTGATGAAAGCATCAGTCATTAAAATTAATAAAGAGTTTAGGGGATCAATCCCCTACAATATCAGGTAACAAGCTACAGACATTTTCCCCTCTTAGGTCTCTGGTTGAAATCTGTCCCAGACTGGTGTTGGCAGAGATTTTACCATGGGATGGTTGTTAAGTGGTTTTTACTGTCTGAAATTAGTTGGGGGTGTCCATCCAGTTTCTAATAGACAACTGTCCACATGTTACAGAAAATATCCACCACAGCTGGAAATGATTCTGAGATTCTAATCAGAGAAGCCAAAGAATGAATAAGCATATAGAATCTCATCCCTGTAGCAGGTCCTTCTAGAGACAAAGGCTAAGCCTTGTGGAGAGGCTTACATTGATAGAAGCCAATAAAGAGATTCAGATGTCTTAATTTTGCATACTATTTGCATTTTTGATATGATTAATTAAAATATCATTCAGAACACAAGAAACTCCCATTCCATTCCAGGCATTCTATAATGGACTGAGAATAAGAGCCATGTTATTTAAGAAAATTATTCACTGAAGCAAGCAAAAGGACCTTTTTATGGGGGAGAAGAATACACTATTTTTTGAAGAAACATAAGAGGGAAGATAGAGGAGGAATTTTTGCACCACTAAGCTTGGATATATCCACAGAATTGGCAATACTGCGTATTGGCAGTACTTATAAGCAGTATGACAGTGTTACCTATGGAGAGAGGGTTGTAATTAAAAACTAAGGAAGAGACGTTAAGAAAAATTTGAGGATTAAAAAATAAAGTAGAAATATAGTAGCTAGCCTAGTATCGCAGCTGCTAAATATTTTGCTGATAGACAACGTATCCAAGCAGGGTTCATAGGCACACCTTGGAGTCCCAGTCAAGGGATGCCAACAGCATAATTCAGTAGCATCTTTGCTGGCCAGTTTTCGGACAGGCACTGGATCTAGAGAGGACCACCAGTCCCATTTCCAATAGTTAAGATGCTACAAGCTGATTGATGAGGAGAAGGCAAGAACATTGGGAGAGAATTTATATATGACAATAGGAAAAACTCACAGTAGACCGCCAAAACAAGTCTGCAGTTTTCCACTGGTCTTGCTCATCTGCAGATTTGGCACCTAGTGGATTAGAAGTTTAAATACTGACTAAATTTAAAATTGAAGGGTTTTTTTTTTGTAAGTACAAGTTGAGTATTTGATTAGATTTTAATAATAGTTTTAATAGACTGAATTATAAGTTAAAAAGCTTGAAAAAAAAGAGACAGACATAGAATAAGCATGCACTAGAAAGGTGCATTATATGGAGTTGTCAATGTTTTACTTCCTTGAATGTTTAAAGAAATTCCCATTGTGCCTATTATTCCATCAAAAAGGATAAGTACTGTAACAGTGTTTCACTGAGTCACTGACTGTACCTAGCATGTTTGTTTTAATGTATGGAATCAATCATCAGTTGATCTGTTTCTTCCTTAGTTCTAAAATGATTGTCTTGTATAAATTATGGTAATAATGCTAATGATGCCAGTGGCAGGATAAACACAGATCATGTCAATGTAAACTTACCGATTTCTGCTTCTGCTTAGCTACAGCAGCATGGAAAAGAAACAAAGAATAACAAAAGCATGCATGTTATTGGCTTGTCAAAGGACGCAGACAGTTAACAGGACTAGAAATGTGATGCAGTGCCGGTGAGCAGGTGGACAGACAGGAGCTTGGAAGTTGGTGTTACCTTCTTAAAGAAGGGCATTCTTTTCTCTTTGGAGTGGGGTGATGTTACACTGTTTGCACTGGGTTTGGGGGAGCGATGGTTTGCTGGAATATCATTTTCTTCTGCATCTAAGCCAGTGGCATCTATGTCTATAGCTATATACAGACAAACAGTTCAAAATTATCAGATCGTAGGGAGAGGAGAAATAGGTTAAAAAGAAAAACAAATGAAAATTAAAGTACCTGAAGTAAAAAAAATAAAAAAAATCAACCATGACTAGAGAACACAGTAAAAACTTAAAGGGAAAAATTTAAAGGTGCAAAACATTAGGATTAGAAAACACACAAGGCAATATCTGTAACAACTACTGTAACATTTTCTTCAAATTCCCTTTTACAGAATTAAATCAGACATCCACAGGTCTACTCTCACAAAACTGTTAAATGGTCAAGTTCTGCTCTTTGTTATGTTGATGCAAATCTGGAGTTCTTCAGTGGAGTTATTCTGCATTTATATCAGTGTAAAAGAACAGAATTTGACCTACAGTATCTGGATTATTTATTTATACATTTATTTTACAAAATTCTAGCACATTTTGAACGATCTTGAATTAAGATTTTAGTATTATGTACTTAGGATACTAAACACAGAAAATTTTTCTGTCTGAAGTTTTTAATTCCATGAGTCAAAATCTGCCTCAGATACTCAGTTACGCACAATTATCTGAGAGCAGAATATAGTTGGCACTACCTTTTAAAATCACGTTATTTAAATAAAAAATGTACAGTAGGCATAAGATACATTCAGTAGAAATAATAAAACACATCTAATGTTAATGAATGGTAAGGGGAAGAAAGAAAGCCTAGTTATCATGGAGGCATGCTGAATTCTGCTGAAAAGATCAAGTGAGGAAGCGGGGAGGGCAAGATGGACGTGGCAACATTAAACCATTGCTACTCCAGCCCCTTCTCCAAAAGAAAATCAAATCCATCAGACAGAGGGGGCAGCATAAATATATGGTGCACCCTACCGCAAGTTAGTGATTAATGACAATGTAAACAATAAAAACATTAATGGACTTAGTGTTAAATGGTTTCTAGAATGCAAAGGAGAATGAAAAATCGAGCTCTCCTCAGTGTATGGCCAACAGAGGTCTGCTAGCTATATCTGAAACAAAGTATCCTAGGCTTTTTCAGGCACCCTCACATAGAGCAGTCTACCCTACCACAATCTTGGGTATTATGTTAAACTTGTCTCCAATGAGCACCCTCCACTGCTGACAAATGGACACAGGGAATTAATCCACAAAAATTGTGTATCCCTATCCTGGGAAGATCTTACCTACCCTCTGACAGATACCTTGAGATTCTGTCTCTCTCTAAAACAAACAAACAAACGTCAGAAACACTTGTATAAGGCAGTACACTGAACTGAATTAATTCAAGGCCTACAAGGTCCATTAGTGGTAGAAGTGTAGACTTTAGCTAAAACCATAAACGATCACCTTGAGTATTACAAATCCACCTCCATGCTGCTGTTTTGTGGGTGGGACAGCACTGATCCATGCAGCAGTATTAAACACCAAGTTATCTGACTAGTAAACAACTGGATCAGCCAGTCTACATGCAGCTTCTGATTTAAGAGTTACTTGGGACAGTCATCTCTTCTATGTGAGTAACACACATTTTCTCCTTATCCATGTAGCCCAGTATCCCGTCTTCTGACGGTGGCTGCTCCCAGGTGCTTCAGAATAGGGCAATTAATGAGTGATCCATTCCCTGTTGTCCAATCCCACCTTCTGTCATTCAGAGGCTTAGGGATACCCAAGCATGGAACTGCATCCCTGACCATGTATAGTTCTCATTCAATAACCTCCAAGAGTCTTATTGAAGTACATCTTCCTGACTAGAAACTTTAAACATGGCCTCCCCAGAAGATCATCTGACATCACTCTGATTCCACTATAACAGCCACAGAAAAAAAACCAACAGTATTTTCCTCCAACATTTTCCCTCCCAAATTATAAACAGCAATTATTATTTGTATAATAGAGCTGCCCAGATCCTAGTCTTGAGTTGAGGGAGGAAAGAAGATACCACCAGCTGCTACACCCACTCCTATGCAAATTACTCTGAGTGCGTTTAACTAAATCACCTACACCATTGTGATAAAGACATATTTTCAAAGAGAATTAAGATGAATTTTTCTATAATACAAGGCATCTGTAGTAAATGAACAGCCAGTGAGTAAGTAGTAAAATATACTCCTTACTGCATAAGTAAATCCAATGGCCATCTCAAAAACATACAGGCTTTGATGTTCCAAGACTCTTCAGGAAAAGCAAGGGGATTACCAGAGATAGGGAGGGATAGCTCAGTGGTTTGAGCATTGGCCTGCTAAGCCTAGGGTTGTGAATTCAATCCTTGTGGGGGGATCTTGGGCAAAAATCAGTACTTGGTCCTGCTAGTAAAGGCAGGGGGATAGACTTGATGATCTTTCAAGGTCCCTTCCAGTTCTAGGAGATATACCTATCTCCAATGATGATAAAATATTTCAAGCTAAAAACTCCCCTCCCCTCAAGAGTCTTTCAGTTTTGCAAAATTAGATTTTTTTAATCTGACAAATTAGCTTGTTGGTTTTGTATTTGTCATTTTAAGGTTGTGTTCTTTGCTTTCATTTTTCTTCTTTGATCTTCTTCATGTTAGTCTCTCTTCTTCAACAGTAGTTATTATTGCTGTTCTAATGTACTTGGTCATCATTATGATTTTGGGTCTTTATGTCTGGTCATCCTATTCAGTTGCCATCACATTTATTATGTAGGCTATGAGGCTTGCATGGACTGATTAGACTGGTCCAGAAAGACACAGTATCTCATTTTTCAGTATTTGTTCATTTTGTTTGGCGTTTGTTTTTTGCACTGCAGGTTTAAATTAGTCAGCCTGGTAACATACTGGTTTTTTTTCAAAATTGAAAAGTGAAATTAACTCATCCTAGTTCCCATTTCTGCACATCATGGAATTAGTCCATAGTTTGGTACAGGTGTCAATCTCTCCCAGGCAGAACGCCTGGCAACAGAATAGCAGTAGTGTTGCAGGTCAGAACTCAGGTGCAATTATGAGAGTGGAATAGAGTGATATACATGGTGCTTGTCCACTGCCATACCTAACTAACGCACTACTATCAGTTCCCCTTAGTATATTTTAGACAAAAATATGCAAAAACAAAAACATTGGGATACACCAGCAAGCAAATATTCACTATTCATGACTATGTTCCCCAAGCCTCGATATGGAGGTGTCAAGCATAGAAAAATTACTCTCTTGCAAATACGGCTTCCTGAAAGCTCTGTTTATAGGAATGCTTAAATATAGGGGAGTGGACCATGTTCTCAGAAGGCTCAGTACGGAGGAAAATACCAGCTAAGTTGGGGCTCCTCCACACACCCATGCATGTTTTTGATAACCAGGTTGGCTCATCTCTGTCTCAAATTATCTCTCAAGTAATCATTCAATTTTCTGGCTACATTTTCAGTTCTTTTACCACCAAATTCTGTAAAACATTCTGTGAGCATTAAATGAGATATTTCAAATAAATGGAAATACATTTGCTAATCTATTGTACAAATATTTTTAGTATACAAAGTGTTTCATCCTGAAATATCACTTACCACTACAGACAAAGCCCAAGTGCTATAAAACTATACACAGATCACACTGCCTACCACCAAAATGCTTGGGGTGGAAAGTGGAAGCCTTAACAACACACACTGATACAGTTTAGTGTCCTCATACAGCAAAGCACTTAAGTATGTACTCAAATACTGTTGAACAACTTTTTCAGTTGAAACATCAAAGTAGGGAACTGAAGTGAAATTCGCTAAAACATCAGGCTTACCACTACTACTATTACAAAGCCATGTCTACACAGGCAAGAAACGTGTGTTTTTCAATCAAATTATCTTATTTCATAATTTGATCATTTTAGCTGGTTGTATTGTAGCCTAGGCTCCAGTGAAGCTAACTTGATGGGAAAACAAACTCTTTTTGCTTGTGTAGACAAGACTAAAGAGTGACATGAGGTTCTTATTGATTGCAAGTACTATGTACCTCTGTTTTTTCACTCATCCAAAAGATGAAACATCCAGCAATACAGTATCCCTTAACACAGTGCTAGGTCTTTAATAAATTTCTAATTGCTTAATTTAGTAGTTAAAATTATACAAAAATATTTTAGGAAGTTTAGGTATTTGAATATAAAATAAATATTTATTTTCAACCAACTATAACAATGAAAACTCTCTCTCTCTTTTTTTTTTTTTGGCACACATACTCCTTAGGATTCTGTTCAAGATAACCGGTCATGTCCCAGTTTCCTTAAATTAAACTAGCTATTCTTAGCATGCTGGTGCAACTCATAAGTGCAATTGCTTAATGCGTCTTGAACCTAACCTAAACTAAGTTCAAATGTGCCTGTTTGTGCTCTAAATGCAAAGAAGCATTTATTAGAAAGAATTCTGCATCAAAAAAGTAAAACAAATCTATAAGAATTGAGTCATGATCTGCTTTGTAAAACCTAATAAACTGTGCAAATAAAAGCTCCTGATGTTATACAATTATGTAGTTTCTGGTAGGTTTGCAGGACCCTAAAGATATTCCTGATTCATCTCAGCACCATCTTCCTTCCGGTACTTGAAGATTATCCTTACTCATCATTGCTCAGGAGAAAAGTTTGACTGTCTTAGTATAAAACAGCAACAGCTGACAAGTGACACATTTTTAGAAGGGCACAAGTTCTGGAAAGGTTTAATTTCACCTTATTTTTCCAGCCTAATTCCCACCCCCACTCCCACCACCATGATTTTATAACATAAATCATAGTGAAATCAAGACAGCAGTTGAATAGATTTGATAACAACTATATCACTGCATGAACTAGCCAGGTAGAGGCAATAATGAATTTGTCCAATTCCCTCATCGCCAGAACAGACGCAACCCAGTCTCACATGACAACACAACCACCTGCCACTGTGCCAAAGATGACTAAAAGTTAGGAAGACCTTTTCTCCAACTCAGTTTAAAATGTATAACACAAAGTAGTGTAAATCTTAAAGGACCAAACACACAATTCTATAAACAGGTTGTCTAAAGACTAGTGACCTACTTACCAGATGATGGAGGTGTTGATTTTCTGGAACTAGGGACTATGTCACCCAAACTGGATGATGAATTTCCTCCTGATTTACTAGAGTACAGCAAGAAATCAGTGTTAAAATCCTAGAGTCTTATCAGTAGTAAATCAAGAATGTATTCATTATCTCGCTTTCAAACTATCAAATGGGTCACTAACAAAGACATGCAGTATTCCTGATCTCAGGGTAAATTTACACTTTAAACAAAATGTATGCACACTTTGGAGACTGAGTGATTGCACATGTCAATTTGTTTCCATATTGGTTCAGTTTTAATGCCTAACGATTTATTCTGCTGGTAGTTATATCTACTAGGAAGATATACCTACTTTCATTGTGATCTTAATATGAACACTTTTTCAGTAAATCCCTTGGACATACACATTAAAATTTTTGCCTTCATATACTTTCTCTCAGAACTGCTGATAGTAGTACTCAAGGAAGGAAAAATATTGTCTTCAAAAGCACACACAACAATTAATCATCACTATGTGGAACTAGTACCTTTGGCAAATGCAAAGTTGGAATATGCACAGCTAGGGTGACCAGGTGTCCCGATAAAATCAGGACCATCCCGATATTTAACCCTTTGTCCTGCGTCCCGATCAATGTACGATCAGGACGCTGTTTGTCCTGATATTCAGGTAAGGAAGCAAGTGGGCGGGAGGCACTGACCTGTGGGTGCTCCGGGGCATGAGCACCCATGGGGAAAAATTGTAGCCAAGCTCCCTCCTCCTCGCCTCCTTCTCTCCCCCAACTCCCCAGCGCACCACGTCCCCACTCCTCCCTCCCCCAGCACTTCCCGCTGCCTAACAGCTGTTTGGTGGTGCTTAGCGCTTTCCAGGAGGGGGGAGGAGCAGGGACATGGCGCGCTCAGGGGAGGAGGCAGAGAAGAGGCAGGGCTGGGGTGGGAACCTGAGGGAAGGGGTGGAATGGGGGTGGGGCAAGGGCAATGCAGAGGCAGGGGGTGAGCAAGCACTCACCTAGCAGAGGGGAAGTCGGCGCTGTATGGGTGAGTGGCAGTCGGGGGGATGAAGAAGCAAGCCGCAGGCGGGGCGAGGGAGGTGAGGTGAGGAGGAGAGTGGTGGGTGGGGGACTGAGGAGGGATGCAGCAAGCCAGCGGCAGGCCGGGGGATGAGGAAGGGCATGGTGGGGGGGAGCAGAGAGGGGTGGGACCTGGGGCAGAGTTGGGGCAGAGCAGGGGTGGGGCTAATGACACCCCAATGTGTCCCGATATTTTAGTGTGGTGATCTGGTCACCCTATGCACAGCTCAAAGTTTTGAATATAAATGCCTCTTCACCAGATTTACACTTCTTATGGTATTTTCTTGGGCTTTCCAATGGTCAATACGTGTTACTGCTCACTTCTTTTTAAAATGTTCAAATAAGCTAATAATCAAAACAAAATAATCCAAAACTCTGATGGAAAGAGTGTGTGTGTGTGTGTGTGTGTGTGTGTGTGTGTGTGTGTGTGTGTGTGTGTGTGTGTGTGTGTGTGTGTGTGTGTGAGTGAGTGTGAGAGTGAGAGCGAGCACGCATTACAGGTGAGAAATGTTCCTTTTCTCCAAAACAGTGTAAATTACAATAGTATCCCTATTATACAGAAACTAAGAATCTCCAGAGATGTTTCTGGAAGCTTATTAATTATTGACAAAACAAGCACTTGCCTCAAATAGAAACTAGATTCACTCAGTAACAATATCAAGAAAATAAATTTTATTTACCTAGAAAAATAGAACTAACTGGATAACTGCTTTATGATTCATGGTACAACCCCACCAATTGACAGAGATTAGGAAAAACATTCCCCTATTAGCAGTTTGCGCTAATTAGCAGTTTGTCCTATATTTAGTACAGGATTTCTTGCATCTACTTATGAAGAACCTGGTAGTGAATAGCATCAGAGACAAGATACTGGATTATGGACTAATAGTCCAAGGCAATTCCTAAATGTTTATGTAAAAGAAAAAAGATGGGTACATTTCCTTAGGGCTTTAGTCTTCTCCAGCATAAAGCTTGTAGAGAAGAACATTTCCAAGATGGACATGAAAATAATATCTGCAGAATAACTGACTGGTTAAAATAGAACTTTAAGATTACCTTTGTTGGGAACCAAGGGTTAATCTGCAATACCAGCTTTTTTTTTTTTTTTTAGCATAAGGTGGATCAGTAACTGGAGCCTGACACTCTATAACCCCCACTTGGAGTTTGTCAGCTGGAGTGCCAGACTGTAGGTGATCCTACTCAAGGGACAACAACCACAATGACTGCCAGATCCCTCTGACACCATTTCCTGGCACACTTGGAGTCACGGGTAGGGAGGGATTGGAGTAGAAACTCTTGCTGAGGCCAATATCGAGGCTTTTACATGGTGTGATCTGGACAAGCAGTTTATGGGGGAAATGATGAGCTAGGGCTACTCAGTGGGAGGGGGCAGCCTAACTCAGAGAGACAGTGAGACAAACTAGTGTATAGCAAGCCACTTTGGGCTTTTTTATTTTTGACTCTGGGCATTTTCATGCAGTTACATCTGTTGTTTTTTTTTTAATCCCGCTTGACTCTGGAGCTGCCCCCCCCAAAACTAAGCCCCACTCACTGTTATAACACAACCCTCCACCCCCATCATGACGCCATGACTCTCGCACTGCCAGCCACCCCTCCTCCCCTTTTTTGGTGCCATTTTAGGACCAAGCAGGCTTAGTTTTGGGTGGTTTTCCTGGCTGGGAGCTGCAAAAGAAAGAAGCAAAACAGCTCAGCGAATCTCTGATTATCTCTCTGTAGTGATGTGGTGTGGTTCCCTGCCACCCCGGAGAGAGACGAGCCCCAGCTAGCCTCCCTACACTCCCGCTCCTCGCAGGGGGAGTCTTTTTGAACTCCAGTGAGAAAGTTGCATGGGTCAGGCAGTTCCAGTTCTATAGAGACTGTGTCCAGTGTGGCAGAGCGCCGATCCACTGCCAACTACAGCCAGCCAGCTGAGACCTCCACAGGACTCTAGGCCAGGCAGCATGTGAGCCTGGTAGGAGTCAGGAGAGGAGGACCCTGCCCCTCCGAGGTGTGAAGACACATTAAGGGAACTGACTTTGTTTAGGCTGGCCAACATTCACAGCTTTGTGGCACACAGCTCAGGACTCAATCTCAGCATATCATTTTCCTGGGAAGGTGCCAGGGAGGGAGCCGGGGGTTGGGAAGAGCTGTGAGTGTTGGGGGATTTGTTGGTTAGTGTTGAATACTTTTTAGTTAACCCTAACCCTTTCCTTCCCCAGATCCTATTTTCCTGCTCCCTATAAAGTCCCCTGTGTTACATTGTTACTTTTTGGTGTGGAATTTCATTGCTGGAGTTTGGGTTGATGTACTTCATTGTTTCTTGTGTACTGGACTTTATACTTCTTGGCCATTAGCAGCATTATTCATTTTCCCAAGGGACAACACCCTCAGGCACAGTAAGGAGCCATCTTGGGTGAAGGCACTGGGCATCACACAAAGAACCCAGGACCCACTCCATCGGAGGACAGGAGAGAATCCACTCCAAGTAGGAAGCACCAGGGAGGAGGGGTTACGACTCTAAAATGCAATAGGCTTTCTGATAAACAATTCTCAATCCATTCTAAACATTCACATTCAGTAGATAGAGTAAAACTGTAAGTGGTTACAGTCATGTTTTAAGTGACAAGCACAGTACTCAGCAGGGTCTGAACAGAAACAAATGCACTTTATACATGTTTACAAAAAGCCCAAATACAAGCTAAGAATTCTCAAAGGGAAGATGTCTCTAATCCAGACTGAGAAAGTGTTAGAAGATAAGACAGTTTTTGAGTAGAGCAAATAAAGGGTTTATTTGGTCCTGTTTACACTAAACCACAGAAGTGGTCCATTTGGATTTGTAGATCTTTCTGGTAGATTCCTCCTGAGAAATTAGGACTTCAGAAGTCTCATCTGAGATATCTAGCTAACTAGTTTGTGCCTCTAGGAGCCATGCCAAAAAGAGATCAAGAAATGAATTTTAGAGACTTGGTCAGTAATGGCAAGACTTTCAGCCTCATAGGATTGGCCTCCACCATCTCAGACAGGAAAGGTAACTAAATCTAACTTGACCATTAGATGACAATGTGGCCACCTCATGCAGAAGTGAACACATCAATGTTCACTATAATTTGCACAAAGGACTTACATATGCCACCTGGGTGTCACAAACTGTCCTTGAACCATCATTAAGTTAGTCTTGGATGGCATGACAGACAGATATCAGCAGACACTTCCTCAGTGTCTGTCCTGGAACTATGGAAGCCTCAGGGTAATATAATTAACAATCTTCTGTGGCAGTGTGCCATGGTACTGCAAACATATTACAACTGACCACATCCTGATTTTAGTTAAACCAGGGTAAATCCAGAGTAACTTTACTTCCCTCAGTGAACTTATCCTGGATTTACTTTGGCTTGACTTGACTGAAATCAGAATTGAGCTCAACATTTGAACACTTGTTGACTGTTGAATTTTCCCTTCCCAGTTCACATCATGCTACGCTTAGGTGTCAAGAGGGCTTTAATTTGAACCACGACTAACAGGGCCCTTGTGTTGTTGTTGTTACTAATTTGTATTCCTGTAGTGCCTGTAAGGTCTAGGAATGAACCAGGACACCACTGTGCTATGGTACAAACACAAAACGAAAAGAGCTTACAATCTTCTTATAAGACAAGAGACAACAGATGGAGACAAACAGGAAGGGAAGACAAGGAAACAATAAGGCAATATGGATCAACATGATAGGCAGTGGACCAGGAGTTCAGTCACTGTTAAGGGTGTGGGTTTTTTTTTGTGGGTGGGGGGTTGGTAGACATGGAATAGGAGAGTTTCAAGAAGGGTTCTGAAGGACATATGTTAGCTTTGTGGATTTTCATGGGTACTGCATATATCTGTCAGGAATAAGATGGAACTTGGAGTAATTTTTTTAGTAGTTTATACATGTACCATTATGGAAACCTTTACTGGCAGAAACATTTAATCACAATCTAATCTAGAACCAGGTGTGTTAGCAGTATCTCCAGGTCCACAGGGCATGCATTTCCAAAACATCTATAGCATCCACCTTTGAGTCCTTGAAAGCTTCTCAGACAGCTCAATTTAATCTATCTTCTTATTAAAAAAAAAAACAGGAGACTTCAGGTCCTCAGGGGGAGGGTCATTTCCTTCTCTTCCAAAGACTCCCAGGATGTTGAAGCACTGCTCCTGGACCTTTCAGACCACACTGGTGCCAGTTTCTGACAGACAAGCTTCTGCCCAGTGAGAGAACTACACTCACACCTGATTATCTCTAAGACTCCTCCTTCAAGGCTTTTCATGCTGACTTAGCTCTGGATTTAAGCAAGTATCACAAGCTATTTGCCCCAATATCTGATAGCTGAAGGGGATTCCCCGGAGAAGATCCATTGTGCATCCTTGCCAAGGCATTACAAACACAGTGAATGCACAGTATGCTGAGTACACCAGGTACTCATTGGAAATATTTGAAGCCACAGGACTATTTTCCATATCTACAAAAGAAAAATGGACACAAGACAACATGCCTGGATAGCAAAGATAACAAAACAAAACTCAAAATGAGACCCAAACTAAAAGATAACACAAGAAAAAGGGAAGAGAGAGACAACAGTAAGAAGTTTATCACTACTGCTTGGTTCTTTGAAACCTTGGTGTGCTGTCAGACCCTTTCAAGAAATATCTTTTTAAATTTAAATACAGTAACAAGGTAAATTCAGCACTGCTACTAGACCTGAAAAGTACATGCAACAAAGCAATCGAAGGTGAATTTAACAGCTGCAAAACTGGCACACAGCATTATCTGAGAGAAGCTTAGAATCCTGCCTGCAGAGAGAAGAAAAGTGAAGAATGGCAGCTACTGGCCACTGAAACAACTGAGTAGGTTGATTCTCCCTCTACTGAGGGGGCTGTTCAATGCACTCAGAACTTTATGCAATGCAAATTCCAATTTGCCATGTGCGGGGACATAAGAGCTACAAAGAGATGATCAGTTCTAGGATGTACCTCTGGAAGAGTCTTTTTTATATTTTCTTCATCCGGCTGCATGATTGACTGGCTGCCTCCAAATGAAGTGAGATTCAGATAAAGGCTAGTTTAAACCCTGAAATTTCTTAAGAACCATGTGGTATTTTAACCATTTGACTCCCATTAACTTTTTAACCTGCATCTGAAAATGTAGGTGAAAGAGGTTACATTTCCACTGCAAATATTAATGCAGTGTCCTCTTACCTGAGACTGAATTTATCACTGGTATTTTTTTCAGATATGAACAATAAAATAAGTATACCACTCTAAGATAGCAGCAATGCCAGTCAGAACTTCAGGAGAATGAAGAGCTTTAAAATCAGGAAGGGACAAATCCTTTGGTCAACACCAGGCTGGTGTGCTGAAGAGCTCTATGAGGTTTTGAGGGAATGAATTCTCCCCACTCAGGACTGTGGAGTTACACAACAGTTATTCCATGGCCACTGCTGCTACCTTACGTCTACAGTTGCCTGTGCTCTCACTGCATTCCTGATCCTCAACAATGCTTCCCTTAATAGAGCACAAAGGGCTTCTGTGGCATTCATCTCCCCTCCATGGTCTCTACAAACCTACCCACAACTAGTGGGAACACAAGTTTTACTGCAATTAGGGCCCTTTATACCTGAGAAGGGATGAGTGGTATTTGCCCCCAGATCTGTTGACATACTTATGGAGGATAAATTCTGCTCTAGATATACTACAGTAGATACTGTATCTTGCAGCAGCAAGATACTGAGGTATACTTGGAGGTACTGTATGTTTAATTTTAGGCAATGCTGAACACATAGTCAGACCTCAATGATAAACAATAGGCACACAACATCCAACATAAAAATGTGCTGTAAAAGTTGTACTGATAGAGAAAAACATTTTGGAAAACAAGTGGACAAGTATGTATAATCTAAGGTAGGAATGCATTTTCCTTGAGAAAAAAGTATTTCCAGAAGTGCAGATTCTGATTTCAGTTCATAAGTCTATCTCACCATTCTCTGTGAATTCTAAAACTAGTGTTGGAAATTATTAAATAATTATAAAGCTGTGAAAGCAAATTACAAAATGCTAAGAAATTCAGAGAGTCTGATTTCCAATTGCAAGTAAACTGCACTTTTGCACACCATATTTGCATACACAGATACCAATTTGCATTTGCAGTGGTGATATCTGAAGTTAGGTATCTTGTTGGCCTGATCTATGTTCAAGTACCCAGTTTGCACACACAACTGTATACGTGCATACAAATTGGATGCATACAATTGTGAAAACTCATCTCTGAAAATCAAACATGCAAAGTTAAGGCTGATCAGGGCCGGCTCCAGGCACCAGCTTATCAAGCAGGTGCTTGGGGCGGCCACTCCAGAGCAGGGCGGCACTTTCAAGGATTCGGCGGCAATTCGACGGAGGGTCCCTCACTCCTGCTTGGAGCAAAGGACCTCCCGCTGAATTGCCGCAGATCACAATCGCGGCTTTTTGGGGGGGGGGGGGGGCGGGGGGCGGCTGCGTGGGGCGGCAAAACCCCTGGAGCCGGCCCTGAGGCTGATAATATTTTTAACTCACACCATAACAACAATTTTCCTTAAATATATTTGATGCATATTAATTGAATATTCTTGATTGTTTCATGTCATAGTTTGTTTGCCTGTGTTTATCTATTTTATGTATTTCAAGAGTGCCCATCACAGTATTAACTTTTAAGGAAAGCTAAATTACAGAATGAGTTTTGGATGAATTCATATTTTAAAACATTTTGTGAACTTTTAGGTTAAGACCTTGTTAGCTAAGATTCAGCACCAGTGATATCTTTACATGACTTACTTGAACACCCCTGAAATTAAGAATTCACACTGGAAATGCTGACATCACACATAAAGATATTTTAAAATTTGTCTTTATTTTTATTACCTGGAGTAGAATTTTCCTTGCTTTGCCCTTTGTTCATGCTGTATCCTCATGTTTTCTAATTTGACTGGACTTGGTATGAATCCTATTTCACAGCCTTCTTTTACCAACCGTCCTATCCACCAGTCATTGTTAAACTTCTAAACATATAAAGAAATGAAAATAATATTATTATTGGCTCATTTTATTCCCCCCCCCCCATTTGGAGTCAGTTCTTTTTTTGTACAATTCCTCTCCAGTTAGTCACTGCACTAAATTATTATGACTATGAAGAATAATCATAACTTGCAATGGTATTTTAATTGTTTGCATGTATGCACAAACTCTCTCCCAGTCTTCATGATTCTCCAGGAATTTGAGTTCCCTTTCACCTCTCCAACTTCAACCCTTTCCATTTTACAGGTTGTTCTCTATGCTTTTCAAATATCAGTGTTCCTCCTTTTCTCCCATCTTGTCTCTCTCTACAGTGGACAGTAGATACTTCTTCCATTCTGCTCCTATCACCAGTAACACCCTCCCTAACTTCTTAACACTTCAAAGCCTGTCTCTAGAGGCTTATTTTTCCTGGACGTAGCCCATGACTTCCAACTCTTTACCTGGCATATAAAACTCTACTCTGTAAAAATCACCCTATGCTCCATCATGTGCTCTGAGACTTTGCCATTCCCTCCCTCCTTATACCTGATCTATCACATTTACACATGCTATCTATATGGTATATTCTAATTGGATTAATTCAAACTGGAACAGGTACAGAGGAGGGCTACTAGGATGATCCAAGGAATGGAAAACCTGTCTTATGAAAGGAGACTGAAAGAGCTTGGCTTGTTTAGCCTAATCAAAACAAGGCTGAGGGCAGATATGATTGTGCTCTATATATATCAGAGGGATAAATATCAGGGAGGGAGAGGAATTATTTAAACTTAGTACCAATGTGGACACAAGAACAAATGGATATAAACTGGACAATAGGAAGTTTAGACTTGAAATTAGATGAAGGTTTCTAACCATTAGAGGAGTGAAGTTCTGGAACAGCCTTCCAAGGGGAGTAGTGGGGGCAAAAGACATATCTGGCTTCAAGACTAAGCTTGATAAGTTTATGGAGGGGACAGTATGATGGGATAGCCTAATTTTGGCAATTCATTCATCTTTGATTATTAGCAGGTAAATATGCCCAGTGGTCTGTGATGGGATGTTAGATGGGTTGGGATCTGAGTTACTACAGAGAATTCTTTCCTGAGTGCTGGCTGGTGGGTCTTGCCCACATGCTCAGGGTTTAACTGATCTCCATATTTGGGGTCGGGAAGGAATTTTCCTCCAGGGCAGATTGGCAGAGGCCCTGGAGGTTTTTCACCTTCCTCTGCAGTATGGGGCACGGGTCACTTGCTGGAGGATTCTCTGCACCTTGAAGTCTTTAAACCACGATTTGAGGACTTCAATAACTCAGACATAGGTTAGGGGTTTGTTCCAGGAGTGGGTGGGTGAGATTCTGTGGCCTGCATTGTGCAGGAGGTCAGACTAGATGACCATAATGGTGCCTTCTGACCTCAAGTCTATGAAACTATGAATCAACTGAACATAGCCACATTCACATGAACAGACAAAGATTGAGAAATATTTTATGATATTTTTGTGTGAATGGAAAAGTTACAAGTAGGTTTAGCATACAAGATATCCCAGTTAACAGAATGTCACTTTATGCATACATGTAACAGTGAACGGATCAGTTAGAGCCACGCTTCATTCATATCAGCTTCCACCACCGCACAGCTTGTAATATTAACCAATGTGCAGTAGTTAGAAGAGCAAACAGGAGGCCTGTGTACCTTTAAAAAGGAAATAAAGGTAAATCAGAATATAATGGCAATGGGACAATGACACACCGTTTATTTGTGTTCAAATTTGGTCACTTCTGTGGAATTTTTGTGATGCCTGAGACAAATTTTAAGTTTACTTGCTAGTTAAATAAATGAACACAAGTCTGATGCTTGGTAATTAGCCTTACTGTATAATGCTGCATTCATGCCACTGGCTCCTGTCTTTGCGAATGAGAGAACAGGTAGTGTTGATATGCTTCTGTTCATCAGAATTCTTAATGCAAATCCCTTTGTGTCACTGAAGATATTATATAGGATAGATTATAGAGGATTTCAGACAAGATTTTTTTCCCCTTCATCGTGCACCCTTTGAATCTGAATTATTCCCTTTTATGTGTGCTTCATGTTCATGGGAAAAATCAATCATTAATCACCAATGTAAAATGGACTAAAAATCTCTATTTATTGTTCCCTTTCCCTAACCTCTGTCTGTGTTTCTGTCTATCCATTGAGAATTCCTTTGGGAATGACTGTTCCATGAATACTGGGAAAAGCACCTACACACCTCATGGATACGACTATTAATAACAACAACTGAATTCCTTGTCTCTCTGCAGGAGCAAAAATGTGCATGATTTCAAAGAAGCACCGGATGCTTTTACACATGTACAGATGAATTGTTCCAATAGTTTTTATGCTGACTCCCAGCTTTTCTGCCTCTTTCACAGTTAATGACAATTGCACAGGAGGCAGATCACTTCAACAGTCAACCATGAGACCAAAGAAGCAATTTTGCAAAAGCATAGCAGTTATGCTTACAACTAGCCTGGACAAAAAATCATTACACAATAACAAGAATGTATAAATACCTCCCATTTACTGCTATCCTGCAGCCTCAATAAACAGAAATGTATTTATTAAGACTACTGCATCAGTGAGTAATAGGAGTTGTGGTGCCCCGTCACAAGTCTCCAATTTTGGGGGCTCTTGGAAAGATCACCTTGGGGCAAAAACGCCATGGGACACTCTGTCAGGGAGCTGGGGACTTAGATTCAGGAAATAGATTCAGAAGTGAGCAACAGAAGGCTGTACCAGGCAGCTTCCCAGAGAAAGTTTTAAAATTATTTACTTCAGATGTTGACCTTCCACATTTTTTTCTTGCAAGTAGGGGAGAAAGAAGGAAGATTTGTGGTATGAAATTTTCCTTTGTGCCCGTGTAAAAAATGTCCAAGAATTCATTGGGAGAAAGGATAGACCAATGGCACAGACAACGTGGACAGACAGTCACTTGGGAGGCTAGCATAAGCATATTGATAGTTATTACATTGTTTATTTACTGTCTAACTTCTTATAGCAATATATTTAAATGCTGTCTATGATATAATATAATTAACTGAAACCAATGAAGTTATTCCAGGAAAAAAAACAGGGCCAAGGAATTTTTTCAGACTGAGTCACAAGCATTAGAGAGAAGTAACTGTTGGCTGCTGAATCAGAACAAATCCCTACAGTGCGAGGACAGTGAATCCCTGCAGAGATTACATCACTGAACATACAGAATGCAGAACTAGATTTGTTTTAAAGCCTACAAAAGTGATACAATCATCAGAGAACATCGTAATTTTCTTTTCAAATGTTAGGTATTTGAAGGCAGAATGTGCAAGAGATCATGAGCACAATATTTCCAGGAAGCTACAAATCCTGTTGCATTGTTACATTTTGGTAACATTTGTACAGTGCTTTGAAAATGTAAAGTGCTATGTTAAGTGTTATTATTATTATTAAAATAGTGAAAACAGCTGCAAGTTTTGCTTACTTCTTTAACATGAAGAAAATCTTTTGCTTCAAATGAAATGGCCATGCCTGGAACTGGGACGTCATCATCATGTCCTGCACTATAGCCGACATTGGTCCGGACTGCAAATGCAACAGGTTTTGTCTGCAAGGCAAAAGGTAAACAGAATTTGAACATTTTCTCTCTCAGACCTACAGAGTCAGATATGGAGATATTGATATAAACTTGATACAACACTTCCAGGAAGTAATCTACCTAATGTTCTCTCAATTAACATAGCAAAAACCACATGCCATAAAACTTTTGACATATACGAACTGATCTACTCAAAATGTTTTTGTTCACAATGTGAACATACCAGGTATATTCTAACCATTTCACTTGAGAAAAACAGCTGACATTTAGTTACAAAGCAATAGAATTGTTAGTAATGTTCATCAGGGCCGGTGCAACCATTTAGGCGACCTAGGCAGTCACCGTTGGGATTTGGGAGGCGCCATTTTCTTCGGCAGTGACTGTGGCGGCTGGATCTTTGGCCGCCCCAGTCGCCACCGGCATTTAGGCGGAGGGAGCTGGGGCAGGGGTACGCGAGGAGGGCCGCTTGCAGCAAGTAAGGGGGGGGTGGCACGCAGGGGAACTCCCTGCCCCAGCTCACCCCTACCCCGCCTCCTCCCCGAGTACGCTGTGGCTGCTTCACTTCTCCCGCCTCCCAGGCTTGCGGTGCCAATCAGCTTAGGCGCCGCAAGCCTGGGAGGCGGGAGAAGTGAAGCAGGGATGGCGTGCTTGGGGTGCTCGTGCTCATGCGCGGAGCAGGGTGAGCTGGGGCGGGGGGTGCCTCAGGGTGGGCGGTGGGGAGCTGCCACGGGGGGGCGCCTCAGGGCGGAGGCGTGGGGGGGGCAAGGTGGAATTTTCGCCTAGGGTGCAAAACATCCTTGCACCGGCCCTGATGTTCATGTAGAAATATAATGTGAAGGTCTAAATTTTCAAAAATGACTAGTGATTTTGGGCATCCAGAAACTGAAGCACCCAAAGTAGTTGGTTGCTACTGAAATCTTAGGTCAGAATGTCCATTTACAGCATATATTAAGTACAACATGTCCTTAAAAGATCACCATCACAGTATTACATTGAAAATTAGACGATCCCAAGAGTTTTCCATCTATTAAATAGCCCAGCTCTCTTCTCTCGGTGCTTAAAGTGTTTCCTACACTGAAAAGTACCTGTATAAAAACAACATTCTGAAGTTCCATGTTTATTTTATCTCATTTGTTCCATATCATATTTTCTCATTTTATGAATGAAAGTATGTATTTTTAGCCATTAGCACTGCAGACTCACTCTGGATCTCAAAGTTCATTTTAGCTAATGCATTAATACCACTTAATACCTCTAAAACATTCTTCAGTCCAATTCTGCCCTCCCTTACAAGAGGGTTGCAAATTTAACCATGATCAGAAGTTGATTACAATTGGAACTCTCTCATAGCTGTGTTGGCTTTGCAGTGCAAAAAGGAGAAAATACTAGAGAAAGCTTATTTTAAAGTAAGCAGATCTGCAGTCTATGCTTATGTGTTAAGCTGATGTATAATATTATGCATTAAAATATTTTTGAGAGGAAATGCCCTTAAATATGCATAGAGCAGTGGTTCCCAAGCTTTGACAACCTGTGAACCCCTTTCACTAAAATGTCAAGTCTCGCGAACCCCCTCCTAAAAATGAATATTTCCAGGGATTTTCTACTTTACCTGAGTATAAATTATAAAAGCTGTGATCTTGGGAATATAAAATTTGTATTTATGACACACTATTTATTATTAATTATTATTTATCATTACAATATTTTTATTACATTTTGAAAACAACAACACTCTTCCAAGATCTCACTTTCGTAGCTTGTATCACTTTGAATAAGCCTGTTATAAGACAAGGCTCCTATGTTTCATCAAGGAATATCAGATGTGAAACAGCATGAAGGTATTTAAGAAGCCAACTCAAAGAGTTCCTCCTACACAAGCATTCAGGTCTTGAGCAGTCCAGGAAAACAATGCACGTTACAACAAAGTTTAAAATATTAGCTGCCTATTTAATTTTTTAAAAAAGCAAAAAATATTCACCTCCCTTTCCATTTCTTATAAGGAGTCTTGAAGTTTAAATCTCCTCAGTGTGATAGATATGCTTGCTTTGATTTGCTTAGCTCTTGGAAGTCCAGGGGCTCCAGGCTGCTGGCCCTGTGCTGCTCGGGGTCCCTAGGGACAGCTCTGTCCACCATAAGGGATTTTTTTCCCCAGAACCCCCTGTAACATTTTGCGATCCCCCAGGGATTCACAAACCCCAGTTTGGGAACCACTGCCATAGAGGGGTTGATTCTACACTCATTTAAGTCAATGGTACAGTATTAGGCCTAGAGAGCATATCTGTTAAGTAAGAAGATGCCAACTTTACCTAGTCACTTCTCAGAGTAAAACCGTACTTTAAGGTTAGTGGTACAGTAAGACTAAGTGACAAAATATAATAACCATTGTTAACAAACAATTAAATGTAAGAAAACCTATGTAAATGCAACATTAATGTACACATTTTAAAAACCCAAGTCATGAAAGTCAAAAATGTGGATTCCCAAAGGAATGTTAAAGCAAACATTGTCCAGATAGTAGAGTCTCACTCATTTGCGATAATGACTACTGCTGGGGAGTTCTGTTTCACTGCGCGTGTGCAGAATTCATGTCCCCCGCAGTTTTCTTTGCTTCCCCATAGAAAAATGACTTCTGATGGGGGAAGAGTTTAGGCTTGGGACAGGCTCTGTGCCCTCAGGCAGAGCAGAATGTAGCAGCCTGCCTGATTAGTGAATTGTTCCAATTGTCTTTGTGAATTCCCCCAGGAGTATAAAATAGGTGTAAAAGTTTTAAGCCTCCTTTACATTGCCAGACTGGTGTAAAGGACAGTATGGCCTTATAAATGCTTATGGTGCTTTAGTGATTAGAACTGGTCTAAATTTTTTGACTGAAAAAGTTACCTATCAAAATGTGGTCCATGAACTGTTTGCTATTGACCTTTCTGGAGATGGTCAGTAGCCAATATAAACTGTGAATTTATTCCCAAGCCCCCACTTGCTCTTCAGTTGCCTATGATGCAACACTGAGCATATGGCTGCATATATTTGTTGACTTACAACTAGAAATAAAAGGGCCAAACTTCGCTACATTACTATTAGACAAAGGTGGTTTAGGGATTTCCTCTAATGCTGCCCACTCCCATTCTCTATCCACTGTATTGTTGTTTAAATAAATTACCTAAATAATTGGAACCAGCATGATTATATTGCATTATTTTGACAAATAAAATATGCAGAATTTTGTAGAATTTTTATTTTTTTGGCGTAGAATTCCCCCAGAAGTACAACTCAACACAAAGTACAGACTTTTCTGGATTTTTAAAGTAAATGAACAAACAACATATATAATCAAAGAAATGGCATAATAAAATTAGTTTATTTAATTTTACAGATACAGCTTACTTTTGATTATTTTTGATAATACATAGTTTACTAATAAATGTTCTGTAGGCTGCTGTGTAATTCGCTGAATAATAATTGGGGATTTCATTTAAATTTCTCCAAATTATTATCCAAGAACTAAGCTTTAATCTAACAAGGGGAGGGAAAAAGAGACAGATCCTGGGGATGGGTCAAATTATGTTTGTTGCAAGATCCAGGGCGGTTCTGCCTTGATCCTTGATCCAGCCAGAGCCCTAACCAGATCCTTGAATAATTTAGAACAGCCTAAATTATGCCACCTACAGCAGTCCCTGAGGGCCTGTTCTGCTGACTCAGAATCCTTGTAGTGCAGGGTACTTTGGAGTCCATCTCCAGCTGCTCCAGGCCATGCTTTTGGGCCACTCAGAAATTCCCCTGCTATCAGGAGTCCCCAGAAGCCCTGATAGGCCAACTCTCTGTTCCATTAGTGCTGCAGATCTGCCTCAAACTCCCTAGTCCTTATGGTTGCTAAAATAGTTTCAAAGTGTGAACTGGAGATAACTGATGCCCTATCCATCTTAATAGAGTATTAACACATTTTTGTGACTGTTTCAATGTCATCATTAACTATTTCACTACTGATTGTTTTAGGAGAAGCACAAAAGTAAACATGATTATGGTATAGACACTTCTAGATTTGGAGACCGAAATTGGGGTGTGTTAAAGCGCGTAGCTAATTGCTGTAAAGTATTGCTAGGGTGATGGATGAACAATTCAACACACTGCATCCCAAGTATAAAGACACCACTGTGTCTGGCCCAAAAAGAGAAGGGAAAAAAGGCAAAGCATCGTAACCCCACAGCAAAAGCATCAGCTGCCTCAAACCAAAATCAACTGATACATTTACCTGGATACCAAAAAGCCCCTAGTACCATATCCAGCTTTCCCCTGACATATTGTACTATCGCATTACTTATTAGTACTGGCATTGCAGCAGTATAAAATAATAGGATTTAATATAAAAATAAACAACAAACAATACTCGGTATAGATATTATTCTGTGTTGTTTGGATTGGAAAGGGAGGTGGGCCCTGAGAGGGAGAAGAGTCTCTGCTGCTTAATTTAGGCCTAATGTGCTGCATAGGCTGTGGGGTACATAGGGTGACCATATGTTAAGGGGAAAATATCGGAACCGCCACGGGGGGGGGGGGAGAGGGGCGTTTTTTTGTTTGTTTGTTTGTTTTTTTACACTCACCTGTCCATGAGTTCGGCGGAGAGCCCTTCAGTCATGGACAGTTTTCGGCAGTATTTAGGCAGGGGGTAATAAACCTTGCCACCAAAGACAAAAGCACCCACCGCCGAAATACCACCGAAGACCGTCCGCGACTGAAGGACTCTCTGCCGAATTGCCGCCGAAGACCAGGAAACAAAATATCAGGACAAATGGCGTCCCGAGCATACTCTGGTCGGGACATGGGACAAACTCCTCAAAATCAGGACAGTCCAGATTTTATCAGGATGTCTGGTCACCCTAGGGGTACATGATGTTTTGCAAGAGTAATGGAGTCTCAGTAATATAATGCTTCACTGCAGGCCTTAGCTATGATATCTTTGCTGAGAAGAGGAGTAAAACAGATGTTTCTTTTTGTGAGAATTACCGGTTTGCACATCCACAAAGTGGCAATTAGGAGGACTGTACTTCACTTATGTAGTATTTTCAATTATTTATTCTATTAAATGTAAAAGTGCAAGGTAGCTGAGTTACTGTGGAAACTTTATTTCAGGTCTTGTTCATTTAAGATCTCAGCCATACTGTTGCAATAATGTAGGTTTATTAAACTTAAGTATCAGAGGGGTTGCCGTGTTAGTCTGGATCTGTAAAAGCAGCAAAGAGTCTTGTGGCACCTTATAGACTAACAGACGTTTTGGAGCATGAGCTTTCGTGGGTGAATACCCACTTCGTCGGATGCATGCATCCAACGAAGTGGGTATTCACCCACGAAAGCTCATGCTCCAAAACGTCTGTTAGTCTACAAGGTGCCACAAGACTCTTTGCTGCTTTTATTAAACTTAATTTTCCAAAGGAAAAAAATGGCACCTTTATGTGATCTTAATGTAACTGCAATAGCACAACTTATCTAAATGGGCAACCTGGAAAGAGTTTTGCAGTTGGAAGGATGAAACTGTGAGCTTCTTTTTGCGGATGTGGGGATGGGGTGTCAGGATCGTTTCTATAGCTGGGTTTGAATAGGGAGCTCCACTGGCAGTAAATATAGAAAGCAGAGTTATCGGATAGGATTTATATCAACGTGCAGTGTAATGATGCATATATATAGTAGGAGTTAAAATGAGATCATTAGACTCAATAATCAAAGCATAATTTTAGCATACTGGGGCTCAAAGAAAGGCCTCTGCTGTATTCCTTCTCATGCTACCTCTGAAATAAGTGGGGAAATAGCAGTTGCTGACTGGATGTGTGTAGAGATTGGAAAGCTGAAATTGGTACCACTTAAGTATGTGCATATTTAAACTCATAAGGAAAATGATAGCTATAGGGCTGCTTGAATAAGTACTGCTCAACATAGTTAAGGGTTATGATCCCTGACCTGTAATAATTTCTTCACATATTTTCCCCCAAACTTCACAAAGTGACTATAAATCATGGAATATTGGGGTTGGAAGGGACCTCAGGAGGTCATCTAGTTCAACCCCCTGCTCAAAGCAGGACCAATCCCTATACAAATGTTTGCCCCAGATCCCTAAATGGCCCCCTCAAGGATTGAGCTCACAACCCTAGATTTAGCAGACCAATGCTCAAACCCCTGAGCTATCCCTCCACCCAATCAGCTAATCATAGATGACTTAGCTGTATGCCAATTTTGAAGTTTTAAAAATCAGCTATTTCAATCATGAGTGAAGACAGTGAACGATTATTAGAACATAATCCTCATATTAGTCATTTTCATGAGGCTATAACCCAAAGCCATAGTCTAGACTGAAAATACAGTCCAGACAATTGGCATGTACTCATATTCATTGTGAAACTAACTTACATTTTCTTTGGAACAGATCTTACAAATGATGGGATCTTAGTCAAAGACAAGAATACTTAGCTCATTTTTACAGACCCATTAGTACTCTATGAAGATCAGAATTTACCATCTAAGGACCGTATCAGCCTTCTTCCTAGCCACACCAGTTGCAGTTCTTCCTTACTCATACCAACAGTATGTGAAAGTAGTTGCCACAGTTGCCCAAAATAGTTCATTCTGATGTTAAATCAAATGACAACCTTCCACAATAGCAACAAATGAATAATGCATCAACACTTGTATAGTCACAAGTCCTCACTCTTATGGTTAAACCAGCCAGATGGAGCGAAAGACTGGCAAATGATATTCCCTTTTACTCAGTCATTTAGGAATTATTTCTCCTTATCAGATATTTGGAAATATTCCAACTAGTTGACTTGGGATGACAAGTCCCAATGTAGGGACAAGACAGCTAGGGTAAAGAGATTCCATTGTCTTTCTCTATGTTGTAAAAGGAAGTTGTGAAGTTATGCATGAGTAGATGTGAAAATAATTGGTTTCACTTAATTGGTGAAAAGTTCTTTATGTAACTTGTACTTGCTTCACTGGATTCAATGTAAAAGTCAAACAAGAAGCATTCATATGAGATTTGAAAACAGGCATGCGTTCAAAGAAGTGCACAAAACACTATGAAATTCTGATCTTTTGCACTTTCATGATCTGTTTTTATAACTCAGATGACTAATTCAGAGCCTCTTATTGTATCAATTTCTGCCACCCCACCTTCTCAATCCATCTCTCTCTTCCTCTAGCTCTACTTGTCTGTATGATTCTTTTGTTGCCCTGCATCTTCCAAGTAACAAGTCTGTTAATAACGAGGAACACTTTGGAGTCCTCGAATCTACCATTATAAAAGTGGCAGGTTTAGGTCAAATTGGAGTGAGATGGAAAAAAACCCACAGGTGTTAGGTCAGAACTACCAAACACCTGTTATTTTCCATGTCACTCCAATTTGACGTAAACGTGCCAACTTTGAAAATGGTAGATTCAAAGAATCCAAAAAGTGTTCCTCGGTTATTCTTTCAATCACAGCTAATGATGTAAAACAAACTGTACTTTCAACTAATGGTTTTCAAGGCCACATGCCCCAGAAAGTGCCTGACCTTACTACTGTGAAATGACTGGAGACTAACCCAGCTCATTCGTTTATCTTTTCTTTCCTGGACTAAGTCTGAACTGCTATATCCAATATAGCTTATCATTTCCAGTCTATATCCTTTCTACTCTACAGAATGGAACCTGTAGATCTTTTGAAGGAATCTGATTCCTAAAATGATAAAATAGGAACAGCAAAGGGCTAATATATATACATATGCCTTTTCTGATGGTGAGCATTTTAAGAATTATGTACAGCATTCTTGTTCAAATGCCTTTTTTCTCTTTTATCTTCTCTGTCAACAAGCTGTCAGAAATCACTAATTAACTTGACAATCATACAGCTATCAAGTCATTAACCATATCTTTTGCATTCCTTTGTGCGTCACAAAAGAAAAAGGAATTTAAGATGAGCACTCAAGGATCAGTTTGGAATGAAATGCAAACAAATATCAGTCTGTTTCTTAAAACCCAATATGCTTGTTGAAATAGCCACTTGTAGCTATAGGATCAGTTTTACAAGCTATTGTTTAAGATGTGGGAATATTTCCATTTTTCAAACATCAGTAATATTTTAGAGTTATAAACATTAATTATCTAAGATACTGCTCTGAAAAAAACTATAACAAGAAAAATGTTCTCTTTACTTAATTAATATAAACACCACCCACTCACTAATACTAGGTCAGCATATATATCATGTGAACATTTTCCTGTTGATTTCCGCCTGTTCATTTGAGAACTTCTGCATAAGACAATTTATGGCCTGATTCTGTCATGTTTGCTCAAACTAAGTAGCATCTTCGTAGGAAAGCAGTCCACTGAAATCAAGGGGACTAGCCACAGAGTAAGTCTCTACTTAATGTAAGCAAGGGTGGCAGAATCAGGCCCTTCAATGGTGCCTGGATTTCACTCTTTATATTTAACTAATAAATACCCAGGAACAGTGGTTCTCAACCAGGGGTACACGTATCCCTGGTGGTACGCAGAGGTCTTTTAAGTAGTACATCAACTCATTTAGATATTTGCCTAGTTTTACAACAGGTTACATCAAAAGCACTAGTGAAGTCGGTACAAAGTAAAATTTAATACAGACTATGACTTGTTTATACTGCTCTATATACATTGAAATGTAAGTACAATATTTATATTCAACTTGATTTATTTTATAATTATATGATAAAAATTTGAAAGTAAGCAATTTTCCAGTACTAGTGTGCTATGACCCTTTTGAATTTTTATGTCTGATTTTGTAAGCAAGTAGTTTTTAAGTGAGGTGAAACTTCAGGGTACACAAGACAAATCAGACTCCTGAAAGGGGTACAGTAGTCTGGAAAGGTTGAGAACCACTGCCCTGGAATATCAAATGGATTTCTGGCTCTTGACTAACCATCAGCAGAACGTGGACCACCACAAAAGCTGCATCAAAGATGTAGCATCAGCAAGGAAGGCAGCAGTTGGAGGGCATACACCACCATGAAGGAGGATTTAAAACAGGCCAGCATTGTCAAAATAAAAAGAATATTCTTCCAGGTCTAGACTTTTTCCCATGAGAAGAACGATGGTAGAGGATCTACAAATGTCTGATGATTTAGGGTCTGATTTAATTCCTATTGAAGGAAACTAAAGGACTTGGATCAAGACCTCAGTGAAGAAAGAGGAGGCTATTAACACTAACCAAAGGAAAGTGATATATAATCACCATCCACTATTTCATACGAAGAATAAGTATTGGATTAACATCATGTGGTATTCTAGAATAGTTTTTCAATGATACTGATGAATTTAAAAGCACTCATACGGCTTCTCCTTTATTGTCTGGCTGAGAGGCAATTGACATGAACTGGTTGTTTTGCAGCAGTAGAAGTAAAAAGAAAAATGTGCAATAACTGTGGTTCTTTGAGATGTGTCTCCCTATGTGTGCTCCACTCAAAGTGCACTTGTGCCCCTTGTGTCTTTCATCGGAGATGTCTCATAGCACTATCTATTTGGCCCACATGTGTGTTAGTCAGCTTTGTGCCCTGTGCCATTGTTATATAGCTCTGTGCATGCAAACTGCCCTCAGTTCTTTCTCTACTGCAAAGCCCTAGTCAGAGAACTCCAGAGCAGGAGGAGGGTTGACAGTGGAGAACCCATAGGGACACACATCTTGAAGAACCACAGTTACTGCACTGCATAGGATAAGTAACCATTTATTCCTCTTCTTTGAATAGTATCACTATGGGTGTTCCACTCTATGTGACTGTCAACCAGTTCCTTCTAAACGGAGGGGACTTTGGAGTTGAGCCCTGAACAGAAGAGAGTACAGCTGAGCCGAACATAGTATCAGAAGCAGAGCCGCGAGTTATTTTGTAGTGTTCAACAAGGTCTGTACAGAAGGCTAAGAAACGGCTTTACATATTTCAATAATGGCACATTTTTGAGAAATGTCACTGAGGTAAAATGGACCTTGTAGAGTGAGATCTTACTGAAGGAGCTTGAATATTAGAATATTCATAGTAAGAATTAATGTAGATGGATATCCACTTAGAAAGTCTTTGATTAGAGATTGCAGACCCTTTTGATATATCTGTGAGCAAACAATTTGGGGGTCTTTCTGAAGGGTTTAGTCTCTTCCAGATAGAAGGCCAGGGCTCTCCTGATGTCAAGGGTGTGCAACCTTGCCTCTTGTTTATCTAGGTGAGGTTTAGGGTGGAAGACCGGCAGATGAATGGGTTGGCTAATATGAAACTCAGAGGAAACTTTAGGTAAAAAATTGGGGTGTAGTTACAATGTGACATTGTCCTTAATAAATACTGTGAATGAGGAGCATGCCATAAGGGCCCCTATTTCCCCAAACCAACACACCAACTTGATGGTTATCAGGAATGCTGTTTTCATTGATAAATGGAGGAATGAACAGGTAGCCACCAGTTCAAATGGTGGTCTTGTAAGGCATTTAAGAACCATATTGAGGTCCCAGATCAGAATAGGATGCTTGACTGGCAGAAAGAGATTTCTGAGCCCCCTTAGGAACACCTGTCATTTGGTGAGCAAAAACAGAATAACCCTCTATTGGAGAATGGAAAGCCATGATGGCTACCATGTGGATACTAATGGAGCTCAGCGATAGCCCCAAACTTTTTAATGTTAGGATATAGTCCAATATATCTGGCAGAAATTATGTCGTCGGTGGAATATGTTTGAGGTCATAACAACAGACAAATCTTGTCCATTTTTGAGAGTATGTGTGGCAAGTAGACTGTTTTCTGCTGTGTATTAGTACTCTTTTTACCTCTTCTGAGCAGCTTGTCTCTAACCCCGTGAACCACTGATACCCCCTCTCCCCATGCTTTGAGCTAAAGCATTCTGAGACTGAGGTGAAGGATCTTCCTGCCTTTCTTGGAGAGGAGATGAGGAGCAGCCTGGAGAGTGATCTGGTGTACAGGTAAGGAAATCATGTTTGTCTGGTCCAGGTCAGAATTATTAGGATGACGCTGGCTTTGCTCTTTTTTTATTTTGAGTAGAACTTTGGCTATTAGAGAAGCTGGTGGGAATGTGTTCAGTAGATCCAACAACCAATGAAGGTGAAACGCATCCCCCAGGGATCAGTGACCCAGCCAACTGCTGGAGCAAACCTGGGCACATCTCTTGTTTATTGCTGTGGTGAACAAGTCTCTCTGGGGTTGCCCCATTGCTGGAATATGTGGATACACTGGAATCGATTTCCCAGTTGTGGTCTTGGAAGAAGTGCCACCTGAGTAATCAAAATATGTTGGAGCCAAGCAGCGGTGAATTGGACATCTCAGATACAGCCATGTCTCAGGGAAAATGAAACTCCTGTGATACCAAGCATGCTATGGTCTGCACTGAGGTAACGGTGGCCGAGGGAGCTGACAACATCATGAGTCTCAGCTGCTCTGAGGGAAGTACAGTCAGAGCCTGAACTGGCTTCTTCAGTAACGAGGAAGCAGAGGAAGAGCTCTTCTTGCAACCTGGCTCCAGTGACAGTACCAATGATCTCTCCGGGCCCAAGCTTTTGCTGTCTTTCAGTCTAGTGGTGCACTTTGTACCTGAGGAACCAGGAGCCTCATGGGTACTGGACTGGAGAGCAGATGGTGGTGAAGTACCTGAAGACATGGACAACCTGTGCTTTTTTGAGGTAGATTCCCTACCTGGTGAACTTGAGACATGGTCTTTGGAAGACATTTGAGAGGAGTCTTGGGCCCTCAGAGTACGGCTCAGAGATAGCGGAGGAAGCAGACTTGCTCAGAAACCAATGTACTGGTGGGGGTGTCCCTTTGCCTGGGTCTGAAGCAGGGGCAGTGAGCTCTTCATAAGGACACAAAGTTTGATCTCCCTGTTTTTTATGGTTCTAGACTTCATTGCCAGACAGAAGCTACACTTCCGGGCAATGTGCAATTCCCCAAGGCAACAGATGCACTGGGAGTGCCAGTCACTTACTGGGATTGCCTCCTGGTACGACAGCCAAGAAGATCTGAGCACCATCATTGTCAGGAGGTGTTGGAGATGGATTGGTCATGTGCTTCAGATGGAAACTGATTCTATCACCAGAGTAGCAATAAGATGGACACCTGAAGGCAAGTGAAAACGAGGCTGCCCAAAAACAACATGGTGAAGAGCTGTGGAAGCTAAGCTGAAAAACCTGGGGCACAGCTGGGGAACCACTTAAAGACTTGCCAGAAACAGACAGGAATGGAGGAGCTTTGTCGCTGCCCTAAATACCAGAGGCATAATAGGAAGATGATGATGATGATGACAATAATGACAATGACAGACAATATTTGAACCCAGGAGAACTGGGCATAACCTCCCCGTGATAAGAATATTTACGAACTAATGCGTATCTATATAATACACATTAAATTTTTAATACATTTTTTTAAATATACTAGGAAGCTAAAGCTACTTCTATTTACTAACTAATTACACTAATATTAAAAACTATTATAAACTAACTACTAGAATAAAGACTGGGACACAGTTGAGGTAATTTCAGTGTGGAGAACTGTCAGAGCCCTGTCTCAGGCCGAGGTGGTTGAGAAGGAACTGAGGGCGGTTTGCCCACACAGTGCTATAGAACAATGGCATAAGGCTGACTAGCACACATGCTTGGGCCGAACAGACACTGCTATGAGAAATCTCTGATCAAAGCTGAAGAGAGCAGAAGCACGCCTAGAGTGGAGCACCCATAGGGATACTACTTGAAGAATAGCGACTTACCTTTTTGTAACTGTTGTTCTTCCAGATGTGTTGTATATGTCCACTACATTGTGTGCCTCATGCACTGGTGCTGGAGATTTTTCCCTAGTGGTAGCCTTAGGGGTGGTCCTGATCATTATCAAGTTCCACATGCTGTGAAGTGAGCATATAAAGCATGGAGTCACCCCTCCCTCAGTTCCTTCTTTTCATCTGTGGTTGGTAATCAGAGCCTCAGTGTTCCTACGGAACTACTTGCCTAGTGAAACTCATTTAGCTTAACATTTGTTTTTTTTGTTTCTCATTTTATTGTTTCATTTTTTTTAGTATTATTTCTTTAGATTATGTAGCAGGGCCTTCAGGCAAAGGTGCCCAGGGTTTAAACCTTGCACTGGCCACAGAAAACGTATGCCCATTAGTGACCATCATTTGCGTGGTCTCAAGTCCCTAGGTGAGGGTCATGTTGGAGACAGGTACTCCATTTGTTATGGTTTTAAGATCAGGATAAAGAAATTGAGGGAGCAGTATCTTAACTACATCCTAATGGAGGCAGCCCTGAGATGATCTCGGAATCCCCTTGGCCATTGAAAGAAGCTCATCCTTTTCAAAATGCTCCCCCAGTATTACAAGCAGAGTGGAGCTGAAAGAGATCCCTATCACAAGGACCATCTTCTTTGAGGTCTAGGGTTACTGAACAGTCCCACCCTAAGAAGAATATGAAAAACTTAGTACCTGGTCCCTAAAAAAGGTGTGTATGAACTACTGAAAAGTAGAGGATTAGAATGGAAGTATCTCATCCATTACTTTAGTTGTTACTAATATGGTATTAGGATACACATATTTGACCATATTCTCCATTACACTGGTTTTAGGCCAGTGGAACTGCACTGAAATCCACTAAGTTACACCAGGATAGAACCAGAAAGTACTGGAGTAGAGAATCAGGCCTATTCAATTTTCCTTTTCCAGTTCTCTTAACAATAATATAATCTACCTGTAATATAACATTTTTCAGACAGATTCCAAACAGATTCAGACAAATCCCCACATTTGATTTAGGTAATATGCATGTGTGATGGGGCAGCCAATCAGAGAGGCACTGTGAGGAGCAGCCAATCAGGGCCGGGCTGGCCCATATAAGAAGGGCTGCAGAGCAGAGCAGTTTCAGTCACTCCCTGGAGCTTGAGGAGGGAGGAGGACTGGCTGCCTTGCAGGCTGAAGGTACAAGCACCCTGGACAGAGCAGTGCTGCAGGCAGAGACCCAGGGAGCTAAAGATAGCTCCTGGCATGCTGCAGGGATCTGCAGGCTGAGGCCGTTGGGCAAGGGCAAAAATGGGGCCCCAGGGAAGCAGCCCAGGGAGATCTACAAGGGAGTTGGCAGGAAAGCAGCAAGTGGTGGCCATTTACAGGCTACCTGGGCTGGGACCCAGGGTAGTGGATGGGCCTGCACCCCCTTTCACTACTGAGGAAGTGGCCAGACATTGGGCTGTAGTTGCCACTGAGGGAAGTGGCTGGACAGCCGACTGCAGGTCCCCTGGAAGTGGGGAGCACAGAGTGTGGCACAGCCAGAGGACTGTGTCATGAAGAGGATGGCGAGGTCCTAGAGCAGAAGTGATGGTGGTGAGATGCCACCAGAAGAGGGTGCACTGGCTAGCAGAGCTGATCCCTGGGACATCCAACAGGGGGTGCCACAGTGGTGAGTCACACCGCATCACAGCATGTAAGACAAAGAAATTACTCAGCAGGAAAAACAGCATTATTTTGTTCTTAAAGTTTACCCTCTGTCTCCCAAAAAAAATTTGTACAGCACTTTCTCTGAACACCTATACTAAGGAACAGGCAAGTTGAACTGGAGTCAACCATTTGTTGCTGAGAGTCTAGGCAATTCTCTGTAACAAACTAAATATCTTGTTACAACCACAATAGTGAAAAAAATGAGTGAAATAATATAATACTTTTTTCTGTGGGTATAATATTAGCAAAGTACTTTGAGCTATTAGAAATGTTTTCTTACACATGATTCAAATACAGTAAAATCTCTTTATGACACTGACCTTGGTAGCACATCAGTGACTAAGTGTTGCACAGTAAATTTAGAATTGTTTACTTGCATCTCATTTAAGAACAATATTTATTCATATTAGGTACTCTAATAACACTTAACATGAAAAAATGTTGTTACTTCACTTTTCATTTTTCAGCACTGTATTTGTAAAAAGGATATTACACTGTTTGCTAGATGCACAAAAAGTGACAGCTGATCATAGAATATCAGGGTTGGAAGGGACCTCAGGAGGTCCTCTAGTCTAACCCCCTGCAGGACCAATCCTCAGACAGATCAGATTTTTGCCCCAGATCCCTAAATGGTCCCCTCAACGATTGAACTCAACCCTGGGTTTAGCAGGCCAATGCTCAAACCACTGAGCTAACTCTCCCGCCCACCCCTCCCTATTCTATAGCATGTGTATATAACACATCACATTAAGCCCCATGTTCACCATAGCTGGCTGAACACTCAGGTTTAACTTTGCAAATCTAATTCTGACATAATCATGACCTCTAGGAAATGGGCTTGCTTCAAACATAAAATAGTTGTTTTCTTCTTGTCCTCTCAATCAGTCATTTTCAGAATTGAATGTAAAATTGTTTGTGCTCTGTAGGTTATAGCACTACAATAATCTCTCTTCTCTCTTTTATTTTGTTTTAAACCACACACTACAAAGATGTCTTGGATTATTTCTTTATTAACAGAAAAATATTCAAAATATTAGTTGAATTCTTTTTGGCTCTATATTAGAGCAACACGGAATAAGACAGATGGCCAAATTCTACTTTCCCTTATACATATGGAAATCCAGAGTCTAAACTGGATTAACACTGGCACAAAATGAGCATAAAATCTTGCCCCACTACCAAAAGTGCAGAAGGTCCTGCCCGAAGTAAAGCTGTCTTGGCTCCACTTTACAGCAGCAAGGAGGCTAGATTTCACATGCCCAAACAGAGGTGTGCACTTCTATTGTATTGCAGTTCCCAAAGTCCTCAGAGGTTCACTCTATGGCTATGTCTACAGAGCACACCCCTACTAAAGTGAAGAATGATCTTTAGCTTGGCTCTACTTTCATGCTTTCTGGCTTGCCCAGGCCTACCAGAGAGCCACATGGTCCCTGCTTCTATTGCATATGAACACAACCCACTCATAGAGTTGCCAACTTTTTAATGGCAAATAACCGAACACCCTGCCCTGCCCCTTCCCTGAAGCCCTATCCTGCCCTGCCCCTTCTCCGAGGGCCTGCCCCCGCTTACTCCATCCCCCACTCTCTCCATTGCTTGCGCTCCTCCACCCTAACTCACTTTTACCAGGCTAGGGTGGGGGGTTGGGGTGCGGGAGGGGGATAAAGGCTCCATAGGGCCAGGATGAGGGGCTTGGGGTGTGGGTTCTGGGTGGGGCCAGAAATGAGGAGCTGTGGAGCAGCACTCAGGGCGGGGGCGGGAGCGGAGCTTCCCTGGCCATGCCTCTGCTTACGGGCCACAAGGACCTGGCGACCGCTTCCAGGAGCCACACAGAGCTAGGGCAGGCAGGGAGCCTGCCTTAGCCCCCTGTCCCTCTGGCAGTGCCAACTGGAGCCACCAGGGTCCCTTTTCGACCGGGCATTCTGGTCGAAAGCCGGATGCCTGGCAACCCTACCCACTCAATGGCCAGAGATGATTGCAGTCTCTGTGCCCAGGAGATGGAAGATCTGGTCTTTCTGTACACTTCAATGGGACAGAAGGAGGAGAGGCCATGTATTTACACCTTCTCATGCACTGAACATCCTAAACTGACACACATTGAGAGACTGACTGGCTCTGTAATAAAAAATATTTACCATAATGTTGTGTATTTGGTTGTCATGGTTTCTGTTGCTATGGCAACTGAGTTAGAGTATTATGGTCTGTAAATAAAATGGTGGTTTTGTTAGCTGTCTGCTCTCTGGCTTCAAGTGATTTCTTCCTAAACTGGCTGCCCCCAAGGATATAACAAGTGGCGACGAGGGTGAGACTCCGGTGCTGCTCCAGTAACAGAAGGAAGTAGAAGTCAAGGTAAAGAACAAACAAACAAAAAAGCTGCTTCTTTGCACTGACTGTGAAAGTGAAACTAAAATCATGGCTACTCTGACCAGGCCTCTGGAGCCTTTTGATGAGAATACAGAGCAGTGGCATGTGTATACTGAGCGTTTTGAGCTTTTTTGTATTGCAAATGACATTACAGAAGCAAAGAAGGTGCCAATATTCTTAAGTGTTGTAGGAGCTAAAACCTACTCCCTGCTACACAGCTTACTACACCCTGTTAAGCCAGCAACTAAACCTTACAGTGACATTGTGGAAATCCTGGGGTCCCATTTTTCCCCAAAACCACTGGTAATTGCTGAAAGATATAGGTTCCACAAAAGAGACCAAAAGGAAGATGAAACAGTTGTACAATTTGTAGCCATTCTAAAAAGCTAGCAGAACACTGTGAATTTAAAGAAATGTTACATGATGCCCTGCGTGACAGGTTAGTGTGTGGCCTGTACAGTGAAGCGCGCCTACTGACAGAGGCTCAGCTTACCTTACAGAAGGCTGTTGATATTGCTGTCTCCATGGAACTGGCTACAAGGGAGGCACACACATCGGTGCACCCCTAGGGTGCAAAAAGTGTCACAAGAACCGACCCACAAAACTGTGCAGAGTCAAGAATGTTACCGCTGTAAGCCAGGACACCAGGCATCAGAATGCTGGTGTAAGGACCTGGTGTCGACACTGTGGCAAAAAGGACACATTGAGTGTGCCTGTAAACCAAAGAAAAAGAGGCCTGTGGTCTGGCCGACAAAAAGAGGAACCTTGCATACTCTAGAGCAGACCCAGGATGATCAAGGAGACACCTCATCACAAGAGGAAGTGCCACTGCATGTTTTGTCTTTGGCAGCGGCTCACATGAATACTGGGTAACCTTATTGGAGGGCAAACCTATACGCATGGAACTGGACACCGGTGCAGCTGTCTCGCTGGTCTCTGAGACTGTGTATAAAGAAAAGCTACAGCATCTTCCGCTTAAGGCAACAAAAACTGTTCTGAAGACGATACGGAGAAGCTGTGCCCATGGTCGGCACTATTGATGTTAAGGTGGAGCTCAATGGACAGGATTGCCACTGTTTGTGGTGAGAGGTAACTACCCAGCCTTAATGGGTAGGTCTTGGCTTGGGAAGATTCAACTGAACTGGGCAGAAGTGCACCGGATGACTAAAGAAGAAACCAGTCTAACCCTATACTAAGGAAACATGCTGCTGTTTTTGGAGATGATTTGGGAAGTATGAAGGGAATCACTGTGACATTGAACATTAAACCTGGCAGTCCACCAAAATATCTGAAAGCCCGAACTGTGCCATATGCCATCAGGCCAAAGGTTGAAGCAGACCTGGAGCGCCTGGTCACCAATGGAGTCCTAATACCAGTTACCCATAGCTCATGGGCCACTCCTATCGTTCCAATAGTGAAGAAAGATGGCTCTCCGGATTTGCGGTGATTTTAAAGTCACTGTCAACCCAGTGTTGTGTGCAGAGCAATACCCGCTTCCCCGCATCGATGACCTCTTCGCAGGCCTGGCTGGGGGACAAAAGTTCAGTAAGATTGATCTGAGTCAAGCATATTTACAGATGCACGTCGATGAAAAGTCCCAAGAGCTGTTGACTATTGTGACTCATAAGGGCTTTATCGATACTGTCGCCTACCCTTCGGAATAACATCGGCTCCCGCCCTGTTCCAGAGAGCTATGGACCAGATCTTGTGTGGCTTGTCAGGAGTTCAGTGCTATCTGGATGACATCCTGGTCACTGGAAGAAATGAAGAGGATCACTTAAAGAATTTAGAGGCTACCCTACAAAGATTGGAAGAGTATGGCCTACGAGTTCGCAAAGACAAGTGTGAATTCTTCAAGCCCTCCGTTGAATATTTGGGACACATCATCGATTCTGCAGGTCTTCATAAGGCCCCTGCAAAAGTTAAAGCTATTGTGGAGGCTCCCCCACCACGAAATGTAAGCCAGCTGCGCTCGTTTCTAGGACTACTGAACTATTATGGAAAGTTCATCTCACAGTTAGCCACACTGCTAAAACCACTTCACGAGCTCCTTGGGCAGAACAAGGCCTGGAAGTGGACTGAAGCCTGTGATGTTGCATTTAACAAAGCTAAGGATGCATTGTTAAATTCTGAAGTTCTAACGCACTTTGATCCATCCTTACCCGATGCCTCCCTTATGGAGGGGAGCAGAGTGTGTCACATTATACCTTCGGGAGAAGAGAGACCTATTGCTTTTGCTTCAGCACTCTAAGCAAAGCAGAAACAGGCATTAGGAATTGTTTGTTTCATCAGTACCTCTTTGGGCGAAAGTTTACTCTTCTTACAGACCATCGACCTCTGACGTCAATTTTTGGACCCTACACAGGCATTCCCCCATTAGCTGCTAGTCGTATGCAACGTTGGGCATTGTTACTTTCAGCACACACATATGAAATTAAATATCGGAAATCCACTCTGCACGGCAATGCAGATGGCCTCGAGGTTTGCCTTTGCCGGTCAAACATCAAGATAGCGCCCAAAAGGAAATCTTCTACTTTGAACAGGTAGAGAATACACCCATCACTGCTACTCAGATAAAGAAAGCAACTCGCGTTGACCCAGTATTCATAGGCGCCGACTTATATGGGGCTCTGGGGCTTTAGCCCCATGAATAAATCCCAGGCAGGGGCTCTGCCCCACCAATATTTTTTCAAGCCCAGAGCCCTCTGATTCCCGCGGCTGCGGCTTTTAAAAGGCTGCTGCTCTCAGGCTGTTTGCAGCCCAGAGCCCAGCCCTGATCCCCGGGCGCTGGGATTTAAAAGGCTGCGCGCCCCTTGGTTGCAGGCAGCGCCCAGAGCCCTCTGATTCCCTCTGGGCTGCCCAGACAGCCCAGAGTCCTCTGATTCCTCTGGGCTGCCGCAGCAGACAGCCCAGAGTCCTCTGATTCCGGGAAAGGAAAAAGGCTGCCGCGGTTGCAGGCAGCCCAGTCTGATTCCCGGCCGCGGCTGGGATTTAAAGGCTCTGGGCTCCCGCGTTGCAGGCAGCCCAGAAGCCCAGAGCCCTCTGATTCCTGCGGCTGGGATTTAAAAGGCTCTGGGCCCGCGCTTGCAGGCAGCCCAGAGCCCTCTGATTCCCGGCCGCGGCTGGGATTTTGCAGGCAGCCCAGAGCCTTTAAATGCCCAGAGCCCTCTGATTCCCGGCCGCGGCTGGGATTTAAAGGCTCTGGGCTGCCCGCCGCAGACAGCCCAGAGTCCTCTGATTCCCGCCGCGGCTGGGCAGACAGCCCAGAGTCCTCTGATTCGCTGGGATTTAAAAGGCTCTGGGCTGCCGCAGCAAACAGCCCAGAGCTCTCTGATTCCCGGCTGTGGCTGGGATTTAAAGGCTCTGGGCTCCCGCGTTTGCAGGCAGCCCAGAGCCCTCTGATTCCCGGCAGCGGCTGGGATTTAAAGGCTCTGCACTCGGTTGCAGGCAGCCCAGCTGCCTGCAAGCCCAGAGCCTTTCCCGGCCCCGGCTGGGATTTAAAGGCTCTGGGCTCCCTGCGGTTGCAGGCAGCCCAGAGTCCTCTGACTCCCAGCCGGGCTGGGATTTAAAGGGCTCTGGGATCCCGGCTGCCAGCAGCCCAGAGCCCTTTGAATCCCAGCCTCTGTCCGCTGATTGCCCCCTCCCCAGACCCCTGCCCCAACTGCCCCCAGAACCTCCACCCCTATCTAAGCCCCACTGGTCCTTGTTCCCATACCCCCTCCCGAGACCCCTGCCCCTAACTGCCCCTTGGGCCCTCAGCCCCTATCTAAGCCGCCCGTCTCCATGTCCCCAACTGCCCTCCTGAGACCCCACCCAACTTCCCCAGGACCGCACCCCCTACCTGTCCCCTGATAAACCTCTTAGACTCCCATGCCTATCCAATTGCTGCCTGTCCCCTGACTGCCCCTTCGAACCTCTGCCCCATCCAACTCCCCCTGCTCCTTGTCCCTTGACTGCCCCCCGGAACTCCCTACCTCTTCTCCAACCCCCAAACTGCTTACTGTGCCACTCAGACCAGCGTATCTGGCTCCATGCAGCTCCAGACAGTTGCTGCCATGCTCCCCCATGGAGCCCACAGCCCTCTCCCACCCCCAGCACCTGCCTTCCAGATTTGAACACCTCAAAATTCAGGAGTGCTCAAGCTCGGTTTGGGCAGCTTTACTTCATTTCTCCCAAATCAGTTTCTGCAAGGTGCCAACTGAAGGTGTTGGAGAACAGAGAGATCAGGTGGCCTCCTAATGCCTGGAAAAGAGACAAAGGCCGGAGGAGGGAGTGTCAGTGCCTGTGCGGACTTCTGGGAAGTGCACGGTGTGGAAGGGGATGCTGTGATGCTTTGGAACATCTCCATACAAAGCCAGTCAGGACTCTGGGGGAGCCTCCTCTCTCGGAGCATACTGTCTCCAGGGCAAGAAGCTTACACCTTCCTGGGTCTGACTCGGAGCATTCAGCATGCCCTTCCACGTCATGCACTTTCCAAAGTGAGTCTGCCCAGGCTGGTCCTGGGGCAACCAGAGGTCGCTGCACCCCAACTCTGCAGTCAGATGTGACTCTCAGCCAGACAGTAAAACAGAAGGTTTATTAGATGACGGGAACACAGTTTAAACAGAGCTTGTTGGTACAGAAAACAGAACCCCTCTGTCAGGTCCATCTTGGGGGGTGGGGAGCCCAGAACCAAGTTCTGGGTCTCTCCCAATTTCCCCAGCCAGCTCCAAACTGACACTCCCTCCTCTGGCCTCTGTGTCTCTTCTGGACAAGGAGGCCACCTGATCTCTTTGTCCCTAACACCTTCAGTTGGCATCTTGCAGGGGAAACTGAGGCACCCACACAGTATTCAGAGAAAATATTAAGAACATTCCCACTTCATCACAACAGATGCAACAAAATATAATACTGTATATTGAAGTAGGCAAGTGCTGCTTCTGACTTTCCACTTTTAATTGACCCTTGTAATCTTGTGGCACTGACGCGTTGTAGCTTCATTTTATATCGGCTTACAGGGCGGGAGCGGGGGGGCACCACCATTTTGGGCCCCACCAAAAATTATACAAACCTGCCGCCTATGCCAGTATTGTCCCAAGTTATGGACCTGGTGATGCATGGAAAATCTCGACAAACCTCTCCGGTCTCATCCGACCTTGTTCCCTACATGTCCAAACGGATGGAGTTATCGGTCCAATCTGGTTGTTTGTTGTGGGGGAGACATGTCATTATTCCACCACCACTGAGATCACAGATGTTAGAACAGCTACATTCCGGTCACTGTGGAATAGTGCGCATGAAGGAAATTGCACGAAGCTATTTTTGGTGGCCTGGATTGGACAGCGCTATTGAAGAGAAGGCAAAAGCTTGTATGTCATGTCAGGGTGTGAGGAATGCACCCCAGTGGGCACCCCTACACCCATGGGACTGGCCTGAAAACCCGTGGCAACGTATTCATGTTGACTTTGCTGGCCCCCTTGAAGGAAGCATGTTCTTGGTGGCAATAGATGCCCATTCTAAATGGCCAGAAGTCTCTATAATGCAGTCCACTTCTGCAGAGAGTACTATCCAAAAACTACGAGGACTCTTTAGTCGTTTTGGTCTGCCAGAACAACTTGTGAGCGACAACAGACCACAGTTCGTTTCTCAGGAGTTTCAAAATTTTATGAAGGCAAATGGGATACACCACATCACGTCAGCACCATATCATCCGTCCACCAACGGATTAGCTGAAAGATTTGTGCAGACAATGAAAAACGCTTTGAAATCAGCAAGGGGACAACACTCCATTCAAAAGCGTCTTGATATCTTCTTACTTTCCTACAGAAACACCCCTCATGCTACGACCCAGGCATCCCCAGCCTTTCTAATGTTGGGACGACAGCTGCGCACTTGCTTTGATCTGCTGAAACCTTCTGAACCCCGACAAACTGTGCAACATCAGCAGCAATATCAAGTCATCAGACGGGCACCCAGAGCAAAAGACCGAACCTTTAGCCCGGGACAGCCAGTTTTGGCTCGGAATTATACTTCCAGAGCTAAATGGGTCCCAGCCACAGTCATCACTCAAACAGGACCTGTTTCCTACACAGTCCGGACTGCAGAGAATGTTACCTGGAGGCGACATGTAGATCAGCTGTTGCCAGGTCATGCCAGTCCTCAGGACCCATCTGCAGTTGAGGGGTCTGACTTCACCTCTTCTGGTGAGGCACCGAATCACGAGTCACCTGTTCCTGACTGTTCTCCTCCATTACTGCCGGCGGCTGAGATACCCCTTTGCCCAGCACGAGCTGATACCACCTCCTCACCCGTTCGTGCTGCGGACCCTGAGCCCCTAGTGCTTTCGGGTGCAATAACACCAGAAGTTCGCCGTAATCCACCTAGAGACAGAAGGCCTCCTCATCGGCTGGATCTCTAGCTAGGGCGAACCCACGGTTATGGGGCAAAATAATCCCCAGGGCTTAGCCGGGAATGGAGGCAATCTACCCTCCTTCTCTAGTCTAGTGTGTGTTTGTTTTTTTTTTTTATTTAGGGGATGTTCTTATTAGGGGGGGAGGAATATGTTGTGTATTTGGTTGTCATGGTTTCTGTTGCTATGGCAACTGAGTTAGAGTATTATGGTCTGTAAATAAAATGGTGGTTTTGTTAGCTGTCTGCTCTCTGGCTTCAAGTGATTTCTTCCTAAACTGGCTGCCCCCAAGGATATAACACATAAAAATGGCCATGTTACTCAGACTGAGCATTAAAGTGGGGTAGAATAAAAATACTTGCTAATCATTATTAGACTACCAATCAATATCCATATATTCACAGGTATGCTTCCAAACAGCTTTTATGGGAAGGAACATTCCAGAGGCTCTGCTTGCATGAGTCACTGTGTCAATGCCGCCATGTTTCTAGAGTGAGAAAAAATGTGTGTCCTCTTCAGAGATCAAACCAAGTATATGTACTACTACTCTAATTATCCTTCAGATTGTAGTTGATATTTGGTAAAAAAGCAAGTTATTTAACATGGAGCTATGTATAGGAGAAAAAGCAGTCATATATGCAATGAATTTAGCAATTTATAATATTCAGTAGCTATTGTAAAAAAAAAAACCTCACAGTAACAGTAACATTATGATTAAGTTATAAATTACCGTTTTGTAAAAAAATAAATACATAAAACTCTGTCCTGAATTTACAAATGATCTCTTCATGTAGACTAGCTGAGGCAATGCCTCTTTATACACCATTATCCATTTCGCAGCAGAAAATAGAGAAATAACTACGATTACACTGCCAAATCCTGAGTAATAATTCATCATTAAATAGCACAGCACACAATATGTCATTCGCTTCTGTTAAAAATTAGTTTTTCAAAAGAAGTTCTACTGAACAGTCATTGTAAGAAAGGATCTGAAAGCAAGCATAGAAATATTAAGGAGAAATCAAAACGAAGCACTGACATAAGAGATAACATGCATGCCTGCTTTTCTAAAACATTTATTCTCTGGTACAAAAATGCTCAGATGAGTGTCCTGCTCACTCATATTGTAGTAGTGAAAGAGTACTATTGACTGACTAACAACTAACTCATGCTGCACTATCACCAATAGGGATCTTCAATAAGTTACTGCCCTGGACATACTTCTTAGCAATGCTCTAAAGATTTCTTATTAAAGGGCAACATCTCATTTCTCAGGCAGAGGAGAAAATGAAAAGTAATTCCAAAGGAGATAAATGCAGCAGCTAAAAATTCTCTTCAGTTTACTTCTCCATCAAGCGAATAGCTGTGGAACTTTGAGTAGGAAATAAAGCAAAATCTAACTGCAGAAATTCATTTAATTGAATATTTTATGTGATCAAAATTCAAAACTGTAATTCACTGATGAAGGTCAAACACTGATTTCTTCACATAGATAAAACATAAGTCCCTGAATTTAACATTTTAAAAGATAAATAGAGCCATGACATTCAACATTGTTGTTTTTTGCAATTCATGATACTAACCGGGTTAAAGTACAATATGTCACATTTTCATGCAATTACTTACCTCACTAGGGTAAAAATAGTATGCCAAAATATCATGCCAAAGAACTGTCTTTCATTCTTTCTTTTAATCCATATATAATTTAAATACACAACATCTAGCATTTCACTCTGTATTCTACAATTCTAAAATTAGAAAGGGTCAAAGAAGTTAAGTACTTTCTGTTCATTTTCTAAATCTCTCTGAAAATGTGATGACAATTTAGCACTCAGTTAATCCATAGTTTGGACTACAAGGACAGATGCTACCAGATGTTAAACAGTTTTACATTTTATCTTTCTAAGAGAAATGCTGTCATTTGACCAGGCACCTCCTTATCTTTAGAATGTAAATATTCTAACAACAACAACAACAACAAAAAGTCAGAAAACACCACTAAAAGTCAGATTTTTAAATAGAGAGGTCTGTGCACAAAATGGGTGAGCAATTACCATACCATGGGTGTAAAGTGGGGGGAAAAATCACGTAAGGGACCATTGTGATCATCTAATCTGACCTCTTGTGTAACAGAACTTTCAAAATAATTATTACAATGTATCTTTTAGAAACACTTCCTATCTTGATTTAAAAATTGTCAGTGATGGAGAATCCACCATGACCTTTGGTAAGTTGTTCCAGTGATTAATTTTCCTCACTCTTAAAAATGTATGCTTTATTTCCAGTCTGAACATATCTAGTTTCAACTTCCAAACATTGGATCATATTATCCCCTTCTCTGATAGATTGAAGAGCCCTTTATTAAATATTTGTTCCCCATGTAGGTACTTTCAGACTGTAATCAAGTTACCCCTTAACTTTCCATTTGTTAAGCTAAATAGATTGAACTTTTTAAATCTACCACTATAAGGCATGTTTTCTAATACTTTAATCATTCTTGCAGCTTTTCTCTGAACCCCTCCAATTTATCAACATCCTTCTTGAATTGTGGACACCAGAACTGGACACACAGTATTTCAGCAGTAGTCACACCAGTGCCAGGTAAACTTGAGATTTCCTGGTTCATGCATCCAAGAATTGCACTAGCCCTTTTGGTCACAGCATCACCATGGAAGCTTATATTCAGCTGATTATCCACTATGATCTCCAAATCTTTTCTAGAGTAACTGCTTCCCAGGACAGATTCTCCATCTTGTAAGTATGGCCTACATTCTTTTTTTTTTAGATGTATACATTTATATTTAGCCATATTAAAACACATACTGTTTGCTTGCACCCATTTTACCAAGCGATCCAGATTGCTCTATATAAGTGATCTGTCCTCTTCATTATTTACCATTTACTTTGGTCATCTGCAAACTATGAGTAATGATTTTATGTTTTTTTCCAGTTTATTAATAAAAATGTTAAGTAACACAGACGCTACAAAGCACTATAAAAAACACTTGTTCACTTGATGATTCATTTACAATTACATTTTGAGTCCTGCTCGTTAGCCAGATTTAATCCAGTTAATGTGTGCCATGTTAATTTTATATTTTTTAAGTTGTTTTAATCAAAATGTCATGTGATATACCAAGTCAAATGCCTAAGTGAAGTCTAAGTCTATTACACCAATACTATTACCTATACAGCCAAACTTGTAATCTCATTAAAAATATTTTATATACATGTATAAAAGTTTAACAGGATCTATTTTCCATAAACCCATGTTGATCTGCATTAATTACACGACCCTCTTTTAATTTCTTTATTAATCAAATCCCATATCAGCCACTCCATTAGCTTCTCCGGGATCAATGTCAGACTGTTTATCCAGGTTCTCATTTACCCTACACATTGGCACAACATTAGTTTTCTTCCAGTCTTCTGCAACTCCCCCAGTGCTCCTATAATTGAAAATCAACATTAATGATCCATCAAGCTCCTCAGCCAGCTCTTTAAAACTCTTGGATGCAAGTTATCCAGACCTGCTACTTTAAAGATGTTTAACTTTAGTAGTTGCTGTTTAACAACCTCCTGAGATACTAGTGGAATGGAAAGCATTATCCTATGATATGATTACATCATATTTTTCTCCCCAAATACAGAATATATTTATTGAGCACTTCTGCCTTTTCTGCATTATTACTGATAATTCTACCATTTCCATCCAGTAATGAATCCTAACAACTACAATGGTCCTTTTTGTTCCTAATATATTTTAAAAACTCCACATTCTCCATAACTCTGATGGCCGTGTGTCCTTTTGCTTCCCTTATCAATTTTCTACAATATCTAGCTTCTAACTTCCTCTTTCTTCCATTTGTTATACATTTTTTTAAAAAAAAACTATAGCTATCTTCCTATCCTCTCTAAACCTGGTCATTTTTTTTTAACCAATATAGCTGCCTTCTTCAACTGTGGCTTTTGAGGCATCTAGTAAAATGATCTTAAGCCATTCCCTATGATCATTCACATTTTTCTGATTCAATTGTTGCTGATCTGGCTCATAATTGCTTTCAGCTTTGTTAAATTGGTCCTTTTACAACATCAAGTGTGTGTGTGTGTAATATATATATCACTGATCTGACTTTATTCTGTTTTCACATTAGAAATGTGATCAAGTTATGATTCTACCTAAATTACCAGTATTTTTAGTTCTGTGATCACTTCCTCTTAGTCTGTCAAGACAAGATCTAATATAGAATCCCTTTGTGTTGGATGCAGCATTTTACATCAGACTGCCCCCATTCCAGCATGGCCTCAGGAATGGGGGAATACACAAATAAGCTACAGAGGAATGCATTGATTTAAATAACTTATTTTAGTCATGATTTAAATCAGCAAGGAGGAAACTGATTTAAATCAGGGATCAGCAACCTCTGGCACACGGCTCGCCAGGGTAAGCACCCTGGCAAACCGGGCCGGTTTGTTTACCTGCTGTGTCCGCAGGTTCGGCCGATCGCGGCTCCCACTGGCCATGGTTCACCACTCCAGGCCAATGGGAGTGGCGGGAATCAGCGGTGGGAAGCGGCAGCCAACACATCCCTCGGCCCGTGCTGCTTCCTGCAGCCCCCAATGGCCTGGAGCAGCGAGCTGCGTGCCAAACGTTGCCGATCCCTGATTTAAGTCTTCAATTTTAATCTTGTTTTGCATTTGTACTTTCTAGTTATCATCCTAAAGAAAGGTTGATTCTCATTGGTTGGTAACCATTAAAATACGAAGATTTGCACCTAGAAAAAGACTTTAGATTACATTTGGTGGGGTTTCTTTGTACCAGAAAGATACACTATCTCTATATTCATTTATTTAAGCAATTATAGCTTAATTTACATTTATTCAGATTTTTATTTTTTAAATTTTTACTGTTAGAAAGTGGTTGATGCATTTATTTTTACTAGTGATTTGTGTGAAGTTTTATTTGGATGGCAATTAAAATTCAATTGAAGATACACAAATGCATTTTAAAACGGTATTTTTATTAGTTAAATACAATTGATACATAAGGAAAAGTAGTTTATCAAAAGGCTATTCAGAGGCTGCTCTGGGCACGAGCAAGCTGAGCAGCTGGAAAGGGTGGCACATTTCTGAGGTTAGCAGATTTCAGGACCTTTCCCAGTTCCTTCCATGGGCCATGGTGGGGGATGAGGCCGGCAGGGCTGTCCCAGAAAGGGGGTGGCTGCCAGCCAAGGCTCTTAGGAGCAGAAAGAAATTCCCTGCCAGGCTGCTGGGGACCACTGCGTTGGATTTGCACAGTGGCTGACCCGCACTTTGAGCCCAACAGCGAGGAGCTCATCTGGAAAAGTGCAGGGGGCAGATTGGGGGGTAGAGATATTGTGATCTGGGATTGGTTGGATGTGCAGGGAGGCAGGCAAAGGTGCCTGCACCCCTCTGTGATTGAGCTGAGTAACTTCACGGGAATGGTTGTGGTGATCCCTGGCAAGGGTTGGAGGTGGTGGTGGAGTCCAGGAGAGGGTGGCTGGGTGGGGAGAGGCAGATTGAGAGCAGATCCCTGCCACAAACTTCTTAGAGGGCAGGAAGGGGCAGCACACAGAAGTTTTGCCTGGGGGGCAGATCAGCGTGAGCAGCTTCTAAGTTTATCAGTACATGTTTTGCATTTAAAACTAAAGTATTACATGTAGCTAGTGAATTGAAATGTTTCTCATAACGGTCAGTCAAGATTTTAGAATTAGTAGCTCTCACCTTCTCAGACCTAGTTTTTATTCATAGATTGGAAAAGGAAAACAAGCTTTCTGCTTTTTCAAAACCTAACTAGTTTCTTTACTTATAATGAACTAGTCATTGAACTGAACTTTCTGAATAAACTGAAATGAAGAAAAATGTTCTTTCTGCACCTGCAGAAAAGGCTTCTGTTGTCAAAAGCAGTGGTAATCTTTCAACAAAATATGGTTCCAGATGCTTTGCCAGTGCCTTCCACTAGTTCAGAGGTTTGACTGTCTTTAAAGCTTTCTAGCAAACATGTACTGCTAAATTTTTTTTGAATTTCATGTAAATGATTTTAATAGATTATAATAAATGAGGCCTCAACATAGGCTGTCAATTTCAAATAGGCTTATATTTAAAAATATTAAAATTTAAATACAAAATTCAATTAAAATTTGAATTTAATTTGAACAAAAATCCTGATTTGAAAAAAAATTTTTATCCACCTTGAATTAAAGCCATCTTTCTACTGCCTATCCACAGTCAATCATCATGGCCCAATGGCAAATTCAGATATCATGTAGAATGCTGTAAAATCTTGCAGTTACTCTGCATTACAGGGATAAATGAAGTCAGAATCTAGTTCGATTCCTGCTGTAAAGAAAATGTAGAAAACTCTAGAACTGATGCAGAAAATAGCATCAGTCACTGTTTTGACAATGTACCTGTAAAAGTTGGTGGTTGTGTTGGAGCTAAGAGAATTTTTCATAAATCAGCTTTCCGTTCTTGCTATTTGCACACAAGCCTGCACACCATCCATCACATCCACTTTTCAAATATACCTGTAACTTTATAGTGACAGTAAGGAATTCCCCCCCCCCCGTCTTGTGGAATGACTGTTTCTCTCCAAACATTCCCAGTTCATACTCAATGTAGAGGAAAGCAGAAAGAAATAATCTGACAAGCTACAATGCTTAAAACAGACAATACATTTTAAACAAGGCAAGATGATACTACTCTTGAGCCTTTAATTATTACTTCCTCTGGTGAGCATACATATCTAACGAGGGCACACAAATTGCATACCTCCCACAGGGGCTTACCACAAGCTAGAGTAGGTAGAGCACTGTAAGGAATGGCTCACACCGAAGATGTGACAGAAAACAATAATAATATTAGTGCCACATGAGAGTAGCCACAGACTAAGGCAGGGGTTCTCAACCTTTTTCTTTCTGAGGCCCCTCCCAACATGCTATAAACTCCATGGCTTACCTATGCCGCCACAACAACTTGTTTTCTCCATATAAAAGCCAGGGCCGGCACTAAGGGGTAGCAAGTAGGGCAATTGCCCAGGGCTCCATGCCACAGGGTGCCCCGCAAAGCTAAGTTGCTTAGGCTTCTGTTTCAGCCCGAGTGGCGGGGCTCAGGGCCCTGGGCTTCAGCCCTGCACAGCAGGGCTTAGCTTTCTGGGCTGGGCCCCAGTGAGTCTAACACTGTTCCTGCTTGGTGGACCCCCTGAAGCCTGCTTGTAACCTCCCAGGGGGCCCCGGACCCCTGGCTGAGAACCACTGGACTAAGGTATATTAACTTATTTTAACCTTGTTGCTGATTGAGAAACTGGTACATAAAACTGATGCAGTGTAGGACCCTAACCAGATTTGTGCATATCCAGTGGTCAAAGCCATTTTTAACACACACACTAACACACACACACACTTTATGTAGCAGTAGATAACAGGTTTTAATCTTAAAAATACTAGTTAATTTGTCAGCCTCTTCAATCAGCACTTTTAGTAAAGTCAGTCACATTGAGGATCATTTACTTCAAACAATTGCCTACTGGAAAAAAGAACTCCGAAGCTCATGTCTATGCAGTAGGACTTGGTATTCCAGAAATAATATGAACATAAAAAAGGCAGCTAATCATATTCCACATGATTTTACTTATCTTAATTCTTGCCCTCCTGTTTGCCAAATGCCATGAAACCAAAATAAAGCAAGGAAATCTTAAAGGCTAAAATTTAAATCCATCATTTTGGTTCATTGGTTTATACTCTGATTGTTCAATATACAGCAAGAATACCGTAGTATACAAAAAATATCCACAGGGAATTTACAGCAGGACTCTTGAATCACTAATAGACCTGAACAGTCTACCTAGAGGCCCTGAAACAAAACTCAGACCAGCGTATAATCAGGTGAGCTCCCACAAAAGGATGAAATTACTTATCTGTAATTCTGCTTCTCTGAAGATAACCTATTGCAAGATTTCACTTCTGCATCTTGGGTCTTTAGCATGACACTAGTGGGACTCCCCTAGCTCTTAAAACTTTTTTGATCCTGGAGGGCAGTGATAGCAAGTATAGCAAAAGCCAGGGACTTACTGACTGTAGTATGCCTTCCCCCCAAAGATGTCTTTGATGCATTTAAAATGACCAACAGGTGATCCAAAACATGCCTCAAATAAATTAAAAAAAGAAATAAGGTGCAAGCAAAAAACCAACAACTCTCAAACAAAAAACACCTTTAAACTCTGGGAGGAGGTGTGCAGTGAGTGAGAATCCTGCAACATATCTTCACAGAAGCAGAATTACAGATAAGTAATTGCCTTTTATCTAAAGATAGCATCTGTGAAGGAATCTCACTCTTGGAGCATCAGATGAAACTTGAGAGATATCCCAAAGAAAATAAGACTAAATTTGTGATATGTAGCAGTAAAATCAATAATTTCAGAGCAAGGATCAGGTCTTTCTATATATTAGCAAAGCACCTAGCACAATGAGACCTTGATCCTGATTGGAGTCTCTATATATTCCTGCAACACAAATATGAAAGTAACAACAATACATTATACTGGGCTACCACCATGCTTTGTGTAAGCAGTTAGTATGGTGACTACATTTTCAAAATGCAAAAACGGGATACATGCAGGAGCCCTGCACCCCTCCCCCTGCTAGGCCAGAAGCCAGAGCTGGGTAGTGCTAAAAGCCGCCCAGGGAGCCCGGACCACTATGAGGAGCCCTGGACGCTACACTAGGGTTGCCAACTTTCTACTCACACAAAACTGAAAACCCTTGCCTTGCTCCTGCCCCTAATCTGCCCCCACACTCCCTCCATTCCCTGCCCCTTTTCCAACCCCCCCGACTCACTCTATCCCCCCTCCCTCTATCGCTTGCTCTCCCCACCCTCACTCACTCGCTCATTTTCACCAGGCTGGCTCAGGGGGCTGGGGTGTGGGAGGGGGTGAGGGCTCTGGCTGGGGGTGCAGGGTCTGGGGTGGGGCCAGAAATGAGGAGTTTGGAGTGTGGGAGGGGGCTCCAGGGTGGGGCCAGGGATGAGGGGGTTTGGGGTGAAGAAGGGTGCTCTGGGCTGGGAAGTGGAGCCGATGGGTTTGGAGTATGGGAGGGGGCCCCAGGCTGAGGCAGAGGATTGGGGTGTGGCAGGAGGTATGGGGTCTAGCCTGAGGGTATGGGTTCCAGGGTGGAGCCAGAAATGAGGGGTTCAGGGTGTGGGAGGGGGCTCCAGGCTGGGGCAGGGGTATGGGGTATGGTGTGTGTGAGGGCTCCGATGTGGGGCTGGAGATGAGGGATTTGGGCTGCAGGACGGGTCTTTGGGCTGGTGCAGAGGGTTGGGGTGCAGGGGGTGTGAGGGCTCTGGCTAAGGGTGCAGACTCTGGGGTGGCACGGGGGATGAGGAGTTTGGGGTCTAAGAGAGTGCTCCAGGCTGGGACTGAGGGGTTCGGAGGGCAGGAGGGGGATTGGGGCAGAGGCAGCTCCCGGAAGCAGCGGCATGTCTCTCTCTGGCTCCTATGCGGAGGTGCAGCCAGACAGCTCTGCATGCTGCCCCGTTTGCAGGCGCCACTCCTGCAGCTCCCCTTGGCCATGGTTCCTGGCCAACGGGAGCTGTGGGGGCAGCGTTTGGGGTGGGGACAGCCTGTGTAGCTCCCTGGCTGCTCCTATGCGGAGGACCCAGAGGGGGTACATGCTGGCTGCTTCCAGGGAGCCGTGCGGCACAGGCTAGCAGGGAGCCTGCCAGCCCTGCTGCGCAGTGCCACCAACCAGACAGTCAACGGCCCAGATAGTATCGCCAGGATCCCTTTTCAACTGGGTGTTTCGGTCGAAAACCGGACACCTGGTCACCCTACTCTATACCTGCCCTGGGCAGAGTGCTGGGGTACCCAGTAACAGCCCCTGGCCGTGTCTCTGTCCTGCAGGGTGTGCTGCCCAGGGCAGATGGAAGGTCCGTGGCTCCCCACAATGACCTGGGCTCCCTGAGCGACTCTTACTACTGCTCGGCTCTGGCTTGGCCAGGGGTGGGGTGTCAAGGGGAAGAAGAGGAGCAGGGGGAGTGGCCTTGTGGTGAGGGGAGACTAAGCTCCACCTCAGCCCTCTCCCCTGGAAAGAGGCTGGCGCTACCCCGAGCCTCAGGAAGGCACAGAGCAGTGCCACAGGGAATCAGGGACAAATGCTGTCCTAGTGTCATTCAACCTAGGATCAGGACTTAAATGTACATTTTGGGACTGTCCCACCCAAATATGGACAGGTGGTCACCCTAGCTGTTAGGCATGAGGCTGAAGGATGTAAGCCAAACTACAAAGAAATGACAATATAGCACCACATAGACCTCAGCAGCAAAACTTATATCCATATTAAGATTGATAGGACATATTAATTTAGAATAAAAAAAAAGATTACAGGGATGTTGTAATTATTCCCTAAATAAGCACCCAGGAAATTAAGAGTAAAGGATACATTTAAAAGAAATCTACATATACCAAGATATGGAAATCAAATTAGTGCACCCAAGCAGCCTTAACTCTGTCCTATAGTGACCTCATTCAGTAACCATATGATTAAGGGATGTCAGTATTTGTGGTTCCAGATTAGACTGATTTTTAAACACATTAGAATATTTCATTTCCCACCCCCACACACATGGTGTCACTACTACAAGTCAGCCATTTAAAAATAATACAATTCTTTATGAGTTTCTCTGAAGTAGTTCCTTATTTTTCAGTGACTACTGTAATTTTTTTGGAAACTGCTCTGAATTCTTCAGACATAACAAAGTTGTTGCAAAAGTCAACACAACTCAGTTTTAACTATGCTAAAACCACTAGTACATCCATTTATTTGTATTGCAATAGCTTCTGAGGCCCCAGTCTTGTATCAGTAACCCTTTCTGCAAGATTTGTGCTTGGATTAAACAAACAGTAGGGAGGACAAGAGAACAGTGACACAATCATGCTTAGCATAATAAGCAGCAGTCTCAGCACAACAAACTGCCTAGCCTGATCCACACTTTTCCAAAATAGCAGGGTACTTGGATTCAAGGATTTGGTTTGGCCCATTATAGAAATAGATCTGGTTTTAATCTTATGCTGCCATTTCATATGTACACCTTTCACTGCTGTTTAATTCAATATAACTGGGTCTATACATCCATAGATTTACAACAAGCTTGATGTCACAACGTCCCCATGGAGGCCACTGAAAGGCCCGAAACTTGGCAGCAATTGTGGCTATCTACATATCCACATCTTTCGAGCATCCCCTAGCACTGTCTATGATGAAGATACTCAAAGCCAAACCCAGCAGCCACCTCCATCGCACTGGTTTGATGGCTTTCTAGGTACAGATGTTATTAGGAAAGAAGACCAACAAATTCCAAATCTTGATTACCAAGGAATGCTACAATGTGGTTGGCAAACACATGGTTGCCAAAAGCTTCAGTGACATGATGATATTGACAATGCTGGACATAAACTGAATATCCAGCCAGACTACCACAAGGACCTAACTAGGCACTGATCCAAGTGGTGCTCAATCTGCAATGAGGCTACAGCTCTTTGGGATGATGATTACAGAAACAGAGATCAGCCAGAGGGTTTGGTTCTCAAGTCAAACTGCTAAGTTTTGTGGCGTTTGAACCAATGGACTTGCTTTGGGTCCATATCAGTTTTTTTTTTTACTGTGTACTTCCAAAAATAGGGAAAAATGCTAATCATTCTGAGCCATCACATTTCTGGTTAATGTAACTTTGTAGGGTGACAGGATGGCTCAGAGGACTGTTGGTATCAATTTAGAGTAGACATAGGCTGGTAATGACCAGAAAGCATCACCATCTGATGGTTGCTCATAAGTGTATATGTTACAGTTGCCAGTGAGAAGATGTCCACATTATAGCAAATATAGAATCATAGAACATTAGGGTTGGAAGAGACCTCAGGAGGTCATCTAGTCCAACCTCCTGATCAAAGCAGGACCAATCCCCAACTAAATCATCCCTGCCAGGGCTTTGTCAAGCTGGGCTTTAAAAACCTCTAAGGATGGAGATTCCACCACCTCCCTAGGTAACCCATTCCAGTGCTTCTCACCACCCTACTAGTGAAATAGTGTTTCCTAATATCCAACCTAGACCTCCCCCACTGCAACTTGAGACCATTGCTCCTTGTTCCGTCATCTGCCATGACTGACAACAGCCTAGCTCCATCCTCTTTGGAACCCCCCTTCTGGTAGTTGAAGGCTGCTATCAAATCCCCCCCCTCACTCTTCTCTTCTGCGGACTGAACAAGCCCAGTTCCCTCAGCCTCTCCTAGTAAGTCATGTGCCTCATTCCCCTCATCATTTTTGTTGCCCTCCACTGGACTCTTTCCAATTTGTCCACATCCTTTCTGTAGTGGGGGGCCAAAAACTGGACACAATACTCTAGATGTGGCCTCACCAGTGTCGAATAGAGGGGAATAATCACGTCCCTTGATCTGCTGGCAATGCTCTTACTAATGCATGCCAATATGCCATTAGGCTTCTTGGCAACAAGGGAACACTGCTGACTCATATCCAGCTTCTCATCCACTGTAATCCCCAGGTCCTTTTCTGCAGAATTGCTGCTTAGCCAGTCGGTCCCCAGCCTGTAGCAGTACATGGGAGTCTTCCGTCCTAAGTGCAGGACTCTGCACTTCTCCTTGTTGAACCTCATCAGATTTCTTTTGGCCCAATCCTCCAATTTGTCTAGGTCACTCTGGACTCTATCCCTACTCTCCAGCATACCTCTCTCTCCCCCATCTTAGTGTCATCTGCGAACTTGCTGAGAGTGCAATCCAGACCATCATCCAGATCATTAATAAAGATGTTGAACAAAACTGGCCCCAGGACCGACCCCTGGGGCACTCCGCTTGATACTGGCTGCCAACTAGACATCAAGCCGTTATCACTACCCGTTGAGCCTGACGATCTAGCTAGCTTTTTATCTACCTTATAGTCCATTCATCCAATCCATACTGTGACGGGTTGGATCACAGAATCCCTTTTGGGAATGGCCAACTGATGTGCCAAGACTACTTCCGCCCCTGCTTTCCTGCCCTGGCATCTTGGGACTCCAGCATCCCGTCTTGTTGAGCCAGACACACCCGTCTGCTCCAACACAGACTCAAGGTCTGAATTGCTCCACAGCTGCAGGCTTATCCTGAAAGCAGCTTACAGAAATGTTCTCCGTCTTTAACACTCAGATGTCTAACTCCCAATGGGGTCTAAAACCCAAATAAATCCCTGTATAACGCTTATACAGGGTAAACTTGTGAATTGTTCGCCTTCTATAACACTGATAGAGAGATATGCACAGCTGTTTGCTCCCCCCAGGTATTAATACATACTGTGGGTTAATTAATAAGTAAAAAGTGATTTTATTAAATACAGAAAGTAGGATTTAAGTGGTTTCAAGTAGTAACAGACAGAACAAAGTGAATTACTAAGCAAAATAAAATAACACACGCAAATCTAAGCCTAATACAGTAATACAACTGAGTATAGATATCATCTCACCCTGAAAGATGTTTCAATACATTTCTTTCACAGACTGGATGCCTTTCTAGTCTGGGCACAATCCTTTCCCCTGGTACAGCCCTTGTTCCAGCTCAGGTGGTAGCTAGGGGATTCCTCATGATGGCTCTCCTCTTTGTTCTGTTCCACCCCTTTATATAGCTTTTTGCATGAGGCAGGAATCCTTTGTCTTTCTGCCCCCTTCCCCCCTTTCTCAATGGAAAAGCACCAGGTTAAAGATGGATTCCAGTTCAGGTGACATGATCACATGTCACAGTAAGACTTCATTACCCACTTGCCAGCACACAGGTACAGAGGAAGACTTTCAGGTAAAACACAGCCATCTGCAGTCAATTGGACTGGTTAATGGGAGTCATCAAGATTCCAAACCACCATTAATGGCTCACACTTTGCATAATTACAGTAGGCCCTCAAAGTTATATTTCATATTTCTAGTTTCAGATACAAGAGTGGTACATTTATACAAATAGGATGATCACACTCAGTAAATTATAAGCTTTGTAATGATACCTTACAAGAGACCTTTTGCATGAAGCATATTCCAGTTACATTAGCATATTTTCATAAAATCATATAGAGTGCAACATCATATATACTTTTTTAACTTGCTGGCAAGAATACTGTGGGAGACCCCACCACCAGTTAGCCTCCTTGTTGGTATCCTGAGCAGAGAGGCCATAAACTGAACAGTCATGGAAATCGAACTGACATTTTATTAAACCTAGTTTTTGTTTTCCCATGATTGAGGCACATTGGTAAGATGGAATAGGGAAGCTTCCATTGCTGGTGCCATGCTATATCTTTTCAGTCATTTAATAGCAGTTTCTAGTCTTCTTTGCAATAGCATCAGCTTTACATATACATTAACAAAGACCATTTCTTGCAACAAGCTAACTCCTTATCTGTTCTATCTTATATTTAGCTGTGACACTCTGGGTACCTTTCCCAGACCCAAACAGTTCCGTGCAAGCTTGAAAGCGTCTCTCTTTCACCAACAGAAGTTCGTCCAATAAAAAGATATTACTTCATCAGCCTTGTCTCTATAATATTCTGAAACCAACACAGCTACAAAAACACTGCATACAACAATGTGAAAACAGAGTCGCCAGTGTTGGTTTACATTCAGCTCAGGAGGCAGCAAGGATTGAAATAGCTTTAGTGACGCACACAAAGTGGCCTCATACTAGCAGGGTCTGGTTTTTATTAGAGTATCATACCATCAGTCAATACTCATCTGCAGCAGTGTTCTGTTTGTAATAAGTATGCCAAAAAGGTGCATCTTCCTATATCAATTACTTGGGGAATTAACAGAAACTATTTGAAACAGCAAGATTGAAGAATAGAGGTCTCCTTTTAAGTCTGTTTGTGCTTACTGAAAACATGCTTATTCTATCAGCAAAAAAACAGCAAATAATCTGTTGGGATTTCAAGTTCACTTTTCAATGTCACAAGTGAGGACATTTTATGCTGACAAGATTGCATTTCATTGGTTCATAACTTTTTTTGGCTAAAAATGATGTTCACACACAAGATTTACAATAACATATTTTTAGATTTTTCATGGGGAGAAAATTCTGAAAAAAGGACATAAATCCAAACCACAAACATAGTTCAGGGAAGCTTTTATTTAAATTTTAAAAAGAGGGCAGTAGTTTCTCTGTGATTATAAATGAAGATAAGATTATCAATACTTAATGAAAAATGCTACAGTACAGTAATATATGAATGTTTCTTAATTGCAATATGATGCCTATTGGGTTTATATGTGATTCCATATTTTCAATTCCTTTTTCCACTATATTTTCAGTAATTAACCCAGCCTAGTCTAGACATCTGCTAGAGTCAGAGGCTCATGTTCTTACAATTTTTCACATTTTTCTAATATGCGATGCATTACCGTTAAGAAATAATAATGGAATAGCACAATGGCTGAGTTTTGTACTGCCAAACCTTTGCTTGGTAAAAGTTTTACATTTTGCTACAAGATCACTCTACCACTTTGCAGATGTTATGTGAACATATATGTGTATTTCAAAAGACAAATGTTAAATTATCTCCTAATCCAGAAGAGTGGCCAGGAAATGGCAGGTCATTTGAGAGAACACTAAATTTTAAACATAGGACAATGTGTCTACTTCATTTTTCAATTGATGGTATTGTACAAGCTCAAATGAGACATCCTACAATCACAGTAGTAACTATATAATATTATTAATAATTATTAATGTATTTGTTTCTGGTATGTGAGGCACTTCCCCAAAGTGAAAGAAGATGTGGTCCCTGACCCAATTACATTTGTATCACACATGCACACAACAATTAAAAGAACGTTAAGGTTGCCAAGTCAAACACTCAAAAGTTAGGAAATGGCAATACTAAGATTTTCTGTGTAACCTTAATTTGGTTCCCTTTTGCATATGAATTATGATACAGTATTTAGTTACATGATCACATACAGGTTTTTCCACAGAATCACTGCCTCATTCAGTTGGTAGCATGGGTGGTGCTACCCATGGTGAATTCGTGTTATATCAGGTGGCGTTATATCGGGGCAGAGGTGTAATTTAAATGTAACATTTTAGAAAGTTACACACACTTTTCTGTCACAATGTAGTGTATTTACATCAAAAACTATTGCAAATGTATGATAGAGTGATCGTTGTTCCATATATATATATATATATATAAATAATAATCACCACTTGAAGGAAATTGGACTCTGGGGATTGTACTATTGTGCATGCAGGTTTGTTGTCTTGAGACTACAAAGGTGGGACTTAGACAACATTAGAGGGCTTGATTGTCCAGTAGCTGTAGAGCTGCATTAAACCACAGACCAATCAGAATACTGAGATCAGCACCAAAAAAAAAAAGGTAATTTATCATTTAACAGTCAGACACACAGATGGGGCGGTGCTGGGGGAGCCCTGTGGGGCTATAGCCAACCCAAAATTTGCCTTATTCCACCCATAGCCATCCCTCCAAGTGCAAAGGTCAAACATTATGCAGAAATAAAAGTGGCATAGTATGACACCGCCACCCTTATTTTTGCAGTCCTGTGCTGCTGCTGGCAGAGGCACTGTTTTAGAACTGGGTGTCTGGCCAGTAGCTGCCACTTCCTGGCTGCGCAGCTCTGAAGGCAGCGCTTACCAGCTGCTGGCCACAATGCTGCCTTCAGAGCTGAGAGTCTGTGAAAAGTGATATTAACGAACATACAAATATCACTTTTCACAGCCGACTTAGCATCCCATTGCCACCCTTATTTCTGTGCTGCTGCTGGCAGCAGCGCTGACTTCAGACTGTCCAGCTCTGAAACAGCACCGCCGCCGCCAGCAGCAGCAGAGCAGAACTAAAGGTGGAAATGGGGCGCTAACTCTGCTGTGAAAAGTGATATTTGTTAATATCACTTTTGGTTTTTTCACACCCTGACTGACAAAAGTTTTACTGACAAAAGTGCTAGTGTGGACATAGCCTTACTCAGAGTGTTACAGCTAAATACAAGATGAAACAGATTGTTTAGCATAAGTAGTTAACACATTTCAAGAAAACATTCAAGGTAAAGTGGCCTATTAACACCCCTCCAGTCATAGGGAGGAAAGGAGTGTGGGAGGAGGGAAGCAGGCAGTGTTAGTGGGTTATAGATTGTTGTAATAAGCCATACATCCAGTGTCTCTATTCAGTCCAGGATTTTTAGTGTTTAAAAGTTATGAATTTAACCACTTGGGCTCATCTTTTGAAAGGCTGGACCAACAGAAGTTGGTCTAATAAAAGATTACCTCACCCACCTTGTCTCTCTAATATCCTGGGACTGATACAGCTACAACACCACAGCATGCCAACTGAACTGTAACACTTTTATAACTCGTTGGGAAGTGCCCACTGCTTTCTTGGTACTAGAGCCTGGTCATTACTTGGGCTGCTTTGCTCAACTCTGGCTCTGCAAGGGAGCTGGAAGGCTGGCAGATCCAGCCCCCTGAGGAGTTCCCCTGTGTAGAGCTCTGCTCAGAAGGCCTAAAACCATAAGAGCATCCTGGGTCTATTAGAGGAGAGCTGTTATGAGGTCAGAGTGTCCCATGTCCTAGTGAGCCCTGGCTGCCTGAAAGTCACCTGGAGAATCAGAATTAAGTTAGAGTAGTTCTAAGGGTGCTCTGACTCAAGCCAGGAACCAGTGTGTTCACAAGATCGAGAAAAGAGGGGTGAACATAAAAGTGACTAAAAGCCACCTCTTTAGCCACCCTCCTCCTGAGCTGTGCCAAATGAAGCCCATGATCTGGGCCTAGATATTTATGAAGAGTTCCTTCCCCCAGCTTGAGAGGGAAGAAAAAAAATACCACAGAGAGAATGGAATGTTTAATAGCTACTTTTCCAGAAGGTGAAAATTACTTACCTGTAACCCTGCTTCATTATGTCTCACTCTTGGATCCCTTGCTCCAAGCATGAGACAGAGCAGCTTTCATGCTAGCAATGTGCGACTCGAGTGAAAATCCTGCAATGATGCTATCTTAAAGAATATGATTTACAGATGCTATACGACCTTACACCCAGCAGATGAAGCACTACGTAATAAGCCTCATTCTATTACAGTAGCGGCATCATTGGCTCTAGTTTGTGGTAAGCCCCTGTGGGAGGTATGCAATTTGTGTGCCCTCATTAGATATGTATGCTCACCAGAGGAAGTAATAATTAAAGGCTCAAGAGTAGTATCATCTTGCTTTGTTTAAAATATATTGTCTGTTTTAAGCTTTGTAGCTTGCCAGATTATTTCTTTCTGCTTTCCTCTACATTGAGTATGAACTGGGAATGTTTGGAGAGAAAACATAGTCATTCCATGAGGGGGAACAAATTCCTTACTGTCAGTATAAAGTTACAGGTATATTTGAAAAGTGGATGTGATGGATGGTGTGCAAGCTTGTGTGCAAACATCAAGAAAGGAAAACTGATTTATGAAAAATTCTCTTAGCTCCAACACAACCACCAACTTGTTATGGGCACATTGTCAAAACAGTGACTGATGCTATTTTCCACATCAGTTCTAGAGTTTTCTACATTTTCTTCACAGTAGGAATAGAACTAGATTCTGACTTCATTTATCCCTGTAAATGCAGAGTAACGGCAAGATTTTACAGCATTCTAAGTGATATCAGAATTTGCCGTTAGGCCTCGATCATTGGCTATGGAAGGACAGCAGAAAGATGGCTTTAACTCAAGAATTTTAATATTCTAAATAAAAACATATTTAAAATTAAATTTGAAATTGACAACCTATATTGAGGCCTACATTTATTATACTCTATTAACATTATTTACATTAAATCTAAAAATATTAAGCAGTACATGTTTACTACAAAGCTTTAAAGAGAATCAAACCTCTGAACTAGTGGAAGGCACTGGCAAAGCATCTGGAACCATATTTTGTTGACGTGTTAATACTGCTTTTGACAGGGGCGGCTCCAGACCCCAGCACGCCAAGCGCGTGCTTGGGGCGGCATGCCGCGGGGGGCGCTCTGCTGGTCCCGGGAGGGCGGCAGGCGGCTCCGGTGGACCTCCCGCAGGCATGCCTGCGGAGGGTCCGCTGGTCCCGCGGCTCCAGTGGAGCATCCGCAGGCACACCTGCGGGAGGTCCACCCGAGCCGCGGGACCAGCGGACCCTCCGCAGGCACCTCCGCGGGACCGGCAACCAACAGAGCGCCCCCCGCGGCGTGCCACCGTGCTTGGCACAGTGAAATGGCTAGAGCCCCCCCCTGGCTTTTGACAACAGAAGCTTCTTCTGCAGGTACAGAAAGAACATTTTCTTCATTTCAGTTTATTCAGATAGTTCAATTTAATGACTAGTTCATTCAAATTAATTCCTGGATGTATGCAACAAGAGTATTATGACAGCAAGGAATAGAACAATGGTGAAACTACATTAGTTTGCACTCTAAGAAAAGGAGAGGGAAAGCATCAAATGGTCAAAATCGGTATAATTCCAGAGTTTTTCTTGATTATTTTGTCACCAAAAATCAGTGGGCCAAATTTTCTGCTGGCGTAAATGGGTGCAGCATCACAGACTTAAAACAAAGCATGTACACTAGCAGAGAATTTGGCTGAATGACATTATACCCTTGTATGACATAGCTATTTCTATATTACACACAAACACAGAGTATACACACACACACATATGTGTACACACACACACACACACACAAAAGTCTAGGTCTCTGCAAGTAGTCACTAAGCAAAGGATTAATGGCCGGCAGATGGAAATTGTTGATCAAGATCTAAAACTATACATGTTTAAAACATTTAAAAAGGCAGTTTTAGCATTTTTATGTCTTCCCACTAGCTCTATAATTATTATACAAAGTCCTTGGCTGCCTTCCAAGGATCAGAACTTCAGTCCTTTCTGAACATTTAGCAGTTGGACAGTGAGATTTCAAACTGCAGTTTATGCATTTATGTCATAATACACATGGCTACAATATGTTGAGTGAAGAAAGCAATGCCAAAACTTTAAATTAATAAACAAAAGATTTATATATCAGAGGAGTAGCCGTGTTAGTCTGGATCTGTAAAAGCAGCAAAGAGTCTTGTGGCACCTTATAGACTAACAGACGTTTTGGAGCATGAGCTTTTGTGGGTGAATACCCACTTCGTCGGATGCATGTAGTGGAAATTTCCAGGGGTAGGTATATATAAACAAGCAAGAAGCAGGCTAGAGATAACGAGGTTAGTTCAATCAGGGAGGATGAGGCCCTGTTCTAGCAGCTGAGGTGTGAAAACCAAGAGAGGAGAAACTGATTTTGTAGTTGGCAAGCCATTCACAGTCTTTGTTTAATCCTGAGCTGATGGTGTCAAATTTGCAGATGAACTGAAGCTCAGCAGTTTCTCTTTGAAGTCTGGTCCTGAAGTTTTTTTGCTGCAGGATGGCCACCTTAAGATCTGCTAGTGTGTGGCCAGGGAGGTTGAAGTGTTCTCCTACAGGTTTTTGTATATTGCCATTCCTAATATCTGATTTGTGTCCATTTATCCTTTTCCTTAGAGACTGTCCAGTTTGGCCGATGTACATAGCAGAGGGGGATTGCTGGCATATGATGGCATATATTACATTGGTGGACGTGCAGGTGAATGAACCGGTGATGGTGTGGCTGATCTGGTTAGGTCCTGTGATGGTGTCGCTGGTGTAGATATAAAAGATTTATATTAACACTATAAAATAATTTGAACACAGGGCAAATGGGAATTGGTTGATGAAATCACAGAAATATAGGACAGAAAAGAACTTTAAGAAGTCATCTAGTCCATCTCCCTGCTCTGAGGCAAGACCAGCTCTATCTAGATCATCCCGAAAGGTTTTTTTCTAATCTGTTCTTAAAAACTTCCAATGACTGGCATTTCACAATCTCTCTTGGTAACCTATTCCAGGATTTAAACTACCCTAATACTTAGAAAGCTTTTCATAATATCTAACCTAAATCTCCTGTGCTGAAGATTAACCTTGTCCTACCTTCAGTGGACATGGAGAACAGTTGATCACTGTCCTCTCTATAACAGCCCTGTACATATTTGAAGACTTATCAGGTCCCCACTTAGTCTTCTTTTCTCAAGACTAAACATGTCCAGTTTGGTTTTTTTAGCCTTTGTCATAAGTCAGGTTTTCTAAACCTTTTATCATTTTTGTTGCTCTCCTCTGGACTCTCTCCAGTTTTTCCACATATTCCTTAAAATGTGGTGTCGTGCCCAAAACTGTACACAGGACTCCAGCTGAGACCTCACTAGGGCTGAGTAGAGCAGAACGATTACCTCCCATGTCTCACATAAGAAATTCTTGTTAATACACTCAGGAATGACATTAGCCTTTTTCAGAATTGCATCACATTGTTGACTCATATTCAACTCATGATCCACTATAACCCCCAAATCCTTTTCTGCAATACTGGTGGCTGGTCAGTCATTTCCTGTTGTGTATTTGTGCATTTGATTTTTTCTTTTTCAGTGCGGCACTTTGCACTTGTCTTTACTGAATTTCATCTTGTTGATTTCAGGTCAATTCTCCAATTTAATCAAGATCACTCTGAATTCTAATGCTGTCCTCCAAAGTTCTTGCAACCCCTGCCAGAGTGGTGTCATCCACAAATTTTATAAGCATACTCTCCACCCCATTATCCAGATCAGTAATGAAAATATTCATTAGTACTAGAACCAGGACAGACCCTTGTGGGACCCCAACTAGATCTATCTTCCTTGTTTGACAGTAAACCATTCATATCAACTCTCGGAGTATTAGAGAGTCATGGTGGGTCAGGTAATATCTTTTATTGGACTAACTCCTGTTGGTTAGAGAGACAATCTTTTGAGCTTATACAGAGCTCTTCTTCAGGTCAGGGAAAATAACTCAGCTAAATACAAGGTGGAACGGATTGTTTAGCATAAGTAGTTAACATGTATTTCAAGGGACCATTCAAGGGGAAGTGGCCTGTTAACACCTCTCCAGTCATAAAGGGGGAAGACAGCCGGGGTGGGGTGAGGTGGGGGGCTGTTAGTTGGTTACAGATTGTGGTAATAACCATAAATCCAGCATTACTATTCACTCTGTAATTTTTAATGTCTAGCAAAGTTATAAACTTATCTTCCACAGGTTGACTGTGTGTTGTGTGAAAAAATACTTCCTTTTGTTTGTTTTAAACCTGCTGCCAATTAATTTCATTTGGTGGTCCCTAGTTCTTGTGTTATGAGAAGGAGTAAACCTGTTTACTTTCTCCACACCAGTCATGATTTTATAGACCTCTATCATATCCCATCTTAGTCATCTCTTTTCCGAGCTGAAAAGTCCCAATCTTATTAATCTCCATCCATCAGCAAGCACACCACAACAAACACAAACACACACCAGACAACAAATTTACTCCACAGGTCACGTACTCACTCCTCCTTCACCTGGAGAACTCCCTCACAAAACTTCCGTTAGCCGCTTCTGTTCACTAGTTTCTCTGGTTGCTTAGGAGCAGGCTTTTTAAAGCCCTGGTCTTCCTGAGTATCCCCACCCCCTGGTAAAGGGTGGAATCTATCATTTCATGATAACTTTCACCCAGTTGCCTTCAACCTTCAGGCCTGCAAACAGTTCCTCCATTAACCAGAATTAAGTTTAAAATGGCTGTTCCCCTGGTTACTTCCTCCACGTTCTGAAACAAGAAGTTGTCCAATAAGCTGTTGGAATGTACTGAAGACATTTTGTGTTTTGCTGTATTACTTTTCTAACAGATGTCTGGGTTGTTAAAATCTCCCATTACTATCAATTCTTGCATTTGGATATTTCTGTTATTTGTTCTAGCATGATGCATTGTCATCTACTTGTCTTGCTTAGGAGATGGCCTGCTGCATGTTGTAACAGCTTTTTTTCTTTTAGCCTTCACAGTCAGACCCAAACAGAGAGCATTGCTAAGTCCAGGCTTGAAATGGCAACGAAAGATTATTGTGGCTAGGTCAATGACCATGAATGAGGGCTGTAAGTCTTCCTCTTAGCAGAAGTCAGGAGTAGACATTTCTTGTTACTTTTCTTATCTATCTGTGTGTCTAGGACTAGCAATAAGCCTGGCAGAATTCAAGACAGGTTAGTATTTGGATGAACAGAGGGCAGACATCTTCAGTGGAAAGTCCAGTCAAGGATTCCCCGTCACCACCATCAGTATCAATCTGTACTTCTGATGTTGAGTTTAGCCCAAATGCTTTTCAATCAGGAACTTTTTTCCTTCCGATATTGATCAGCTATGTGATGGCACTATCTACTCCAGAAAAAAGTGAGATAGCTTTGGTTCATCTGCATATTACTGGCATCTGAGCCCAGAGAACCTTAGAATCGTCCCAGAGCTCTGATATTTGCTCTGTACACAGGAGGGTATAAAAGTCACACCCTTGACTGACAAACTAAAATCCGTCTGTCCCAGATACAGAAAACTTCCTGTTTGATCAAATAATACCTTCTTCCCTACACACCTCAGTGAACACCCTTATGGAGAACTGTTTTGTTGGGTTCTCTGACTAGTAACGTCTCCCTTTAATTGTGGGCTCCAGCTCTCAGTCAGTCACTGAACATATTTTGCCTGACCATTGCTACTGAATGTATGCATTCTTGAACAACGATGTAATGTAAATATTTTATTTGTGTTACAGTATGCACATTTTGATCAGAGAGAGAGAGAGAGAGAGATATTTCTGACCCCCTTGAAAAAAGCACCCTCTAAAAGGTAAGATAATTGGACTTGCCAGTATTTCCTTAGGATTGCTAAGAATCATGTGACAAACATTTTTCTTCAGAACATATATTTACATCAATATTAACTATTTAGTGAAAAATGCTCTTTGAATATGTAAATATTTAAGAGTCATTGAAATTAGCATCTGCTATCACAGTTATCTGTAGTAAATTCTCACAGTGAATATGCTTTCCAAGTGGATCAAAGAGATTTCCATATTTAAAAGAAACTCACACATATGCAAACATGCACTAAAATGGAATATATATTTCTACAAGTGCTAAACAAGAAAACTGTGTGTGTATTACTAAGGTCATAGATTAAAAGAATGTAAGGAAGCAGAGACTGTTGCATTTTAAAAAGCTACAGAATATGTTCTACATGTTGGTCAGGACATAGTTTTGTAAAAAAAGAAAAAGAAAAATATTATTTCTCTATTTGTTTAACATGCTGCTTGGTGAATTCTCTGTACTGTATAATTTGCTAAATAAGTAGTGTATAAACACGTTAAAATAGTATAAATATAACGCAAGAGTTTAAATGTCACATCACTACAAGGCCAATGGAATGCATTCTGGCACCATTTCAAAATTACAAATAGGGATATTTTGGAGGAAAACAGGGGAACACCTTTTAACCCAGTTGTAATACATAGGACTAGGAGATTTAGCCTTAAGACTTACTTCTGGAACAATTAATACAAGACCCCACCAGCTGATATTAGGTTGGCAGGTGGCAAAATTAATCCAGAGTTTATTGTTCATTACCTGCTTGTTTTACTGTTACATTATCCTTTCTAACTCCTCTCTTTCTCATGCATTTGTTTTCCTCCACTTATTGAGTCTAGTCATTATCTAAGAAAAGGGACTGTCCTTTTATTACATGGGGCCTTAGGATTGGCTCTCTCTTGGATGGGCTCAAGTGCCCCTTTGGGTGTTTTGGCTGCATGGCTCATAGAGAGGAAAAGTGATGGTACTCTCCCAAAAGTCAATAACTCATGGTCTCTGCATGAAATGGCGCTCTCGGCAGATGTGTGCGTACTGAGACTGATGGACAATAATCTGGCCTCAGTAATACATCCCTTTGTCACCTCCCAACTGGACTACACCACCACAATTTGGCTGAGCATGAAATTGTCAGCCCTTACAAATGCCACCTAGTGTAGAGTGCAACAGCCTTTTGATTTCAGGGCCCCCCAAATTTCACTGAATGGGGACTCAGCATGGGCACAGTGGGCTGTGCTAGCGGATCCTGAAGCAGGACAATGGTCTTTTTTATACAACTTCCAGATAAATCCCAACCCCATTGCTTATAACTTTGAGTTCCGAGTGTACCAAGAAAATAAACATGCCTCATTTGGTCTGATCATAAATTGCATCTCCTTCTCTCTTTACTCTGACTTTATGTACTGCCTCAAAAGTTAAATTTGAAATAAAATACTCTTGCTTTTGTGGGAAGTGGGAGCAGTTTTTCCCTAACAGATGATACAATAATACGATTGCCTCACCCACAGATATCCATTTTTAATACCTAAGCTTTCTGCCTACAAAACATGGTTCTATGTTAGTATCCACAACCTGAGACCAACTCTGTAACTACTCAGCATTTAGACTTTACCAAGTCCTATATTTCATCTGATTTGCAGTCAGAGGGAATGTCAATATACTTGCATCAACAATATTGTGTTCCTTTAAATAGTGTGTGATAAGGCTTTCCAGGCTTGAGATAGCAAGCAGCAGAGTATATTTTACTTCACCAACTTTGTACATTATGGCAGATCAAAACCATTAGTATTAGACCTGACCAGTGAATTTTCCAGAAGGCATAGCTGGAAAAAATTGAGTGTCACTAAATAGGCCCAATAAAATTATAATCTTTAACAGGTGAGGAAACATCACCGTAGTTCCCTCTCTGCATGCAGCTTTCATCCATTTCACACTGATCTGGACTAAACCTCAGGCCATATAACCTTCTCAACCAATTCCCCATACAGTGGAATCCACCTTTATGGCAATCCCAGGGCCAGCCAGCAATGGAAGAAGCCCAGGCAGCCACCATTTGGCAGATCCCCCATGATAAATGTTTCTTCTACGAAGGGGGCAAATCCTATCATCCCGATGGAAGAACCTCACAGAGGTTGTTTCTGCTAACTCTCCCCTCCTGCCAGGGGGTTTAACACGAGGGCATGATCTGGTTCAAGGTAATAATTAAAATAGGTTTACACACAAATATTTGTATGGCTAATGCCAATTTCATTTGCTATACTACTCACTCCTCAAGAAGTTGAAAAAATTGGATAGCCCCTACAGAGCAATCACAGTCTCTTAGCATAACTATATTTAACTTATTGTAAATGCATATACTACCATGCAAACTTAAAATTTCCACTTCAGTCATGGAGCTCAAATGATTACCATCACAATAGAGTATGAAACAGCTCAATGAATCTCTGGACAACTAGGAGATTCATAGCCTAGTGTAAAAAAGTATGAAACATTACAGACAAGCTGGAGCCAAAGGAGACCACACGTTTCAATCAAGAGTTCCCTGAAACAAGCTTTCAGTTAATTCTGAAAAGTCACTCTGTGACAGATTTCTCAGACAGAAACATCACACAGTTAAATTCAATCAGTTAAGTAATAGAGTACAATCATTGCCACTGCTGCACTAAATAGACATTTAAAGTTAACCCCTTTTTAAGTTACATCAATTTTAGAGCTTAAACTAGTAGATGTTTTAAACACATGCTACTAGTTTAGCTGGGGTCTGAGAAGGTCACCCTTAGCTTTGGAGGACAGAGCTAACATTCAGAGGGATCTTGATAAGTTGGAGAACTGGGCTATAGAGAACAAAATGAAACTCAACAAAGACAAATGTAAGGTGCAACACTTAGAGAAGAAAAACCAAATGCACAAATACAGAATGGGGGAAAACTGGTTTGGCAACAGCACTGCTGAGAAGGATCTGGGAGTTTTGGTGGATCACAACCTCAACATGAGACAGCAATGCAATGCTGATGCAAAAAAAGCAAATGCAAGTCATGGGAGGTGATAATGCCCCTCTACTCGGCGCTGGTTAGGCCCCAGCTGGAGTACTGTGTCCAGTTTTGGTCATCATGTATAGAAAGGATGTAGAGAAAGTGGAAAGGATCCAGAGGTGAGTGGCAAAGGGATGGAATGCAAACCATATAAGCAAAGGCTGAAGGAAGTGGGTATGTTTAGTTTGGAAAAGAGAAGATTAAGTGTGTGGGGGGGCATGATAGTGGTATGAAGATCCTTGAAAGGCTGCCATAAACAAATGGAGAAAAGTTGTTCTCTTTTGCCACAGAAGGCAGGACAACAGGCAATGGGGTTCTTCAAAGTACAGCATGGCAGGTTTAGATTAAATCTCCGGAAAAACTGCCCAACTGTAAGAACAGTAGGACAACGGAACAGAATGCCTCAGGAGTTTGTGGAAGCTTCTTCACTGAAGGTTTTCAAAAGGAGGCTGTATAGCCATCTGTCTTGGATGGTTTAGACAGAACAAATCCTGCATCTTAGTAGAGAGTTAGACTAGATGACCCTTGTGGTCAGTTCTAACCCTATGACTCTATAATATTCTATAACAGTCATAAATTACTTCAAGTATGAACATCCAATACTGAGAAGACTGAACATTACCTGAAGTCATCATACTGACTGGTCAAATATGACCAAACTCATAAGGATAGTTAAGAAGTCGCATACACAGCTTTAAATGCAAAAATATTATGTGAAAGGCCAGATCCCAGAGGGGAGGTTGGTGAATGAAAATCCTCTGTGATCTCTTCTGAGAATCACATAAGGTATGAGATGAAACTTTCCCCTCTTTAAAATGGAAAAATTTACCTTCATCACCAGAGTCCCAAACTAACACGAGCAATCATACAAATTATGCGAGGCAGTGAGGGGAAAACAAAACAAAGCAAACACCCAAAAAACTGAGCCATGTCAAACAAAGAGCAACTGTTTTGTATTTTTAATGAAATCTTTCAAATTTGACCATTTTAAAGAAGAAACATCCCATCGGAGTTAAACATGTTAAGGGGCTGGAGAGTTTAAAGCACTTTACCAAAATAATGAAGGATATGTAAATACTTGCATATGTTGATAACTGAATCAACCTGGAAGTTCACAGTGGAAGCCACTATACCACAGATACTGAAATCTATGCCATAATCTAAGCATAAATTATTCAGGTCACAGCCACAAGAGATGTAAACAGACAGTTCTTCAAGGTGGTCCTCTTGTGACAACAATTGTTACAGTATAATTTAAAATAGAAAGATACCTTTTGATTAACTATTGTGATTTTATTATTTATGAAAGAGAAACTGATAGCAATGACTAAATCCAAGCAGTGTTACACTTGTGTTATGTAAGAGTCTGCACACAGTTCAGCATATTCAGTTCTTCATTTACATCATTATATCACATATAGCAATAGGCTTTCTCTGAACAAAATCTTCCTATTGTGTGAATTCATTTATTTAAAATCTATCAAAATCTCTAAATACCTGAGTTTTTATTAATGAAAATACATACAAAACTTGAAAAAATGTCTACATCAGAACTCCTGAACCATCAACAAAATTTCCCCTCAGCCTTGAAACAACTCACATCCTGTTCAGCCTGTTCATTCAGAGAAAATTGAGAAAAATAGGCAGACCTCACAGCATGCCCTAAATGTCTTTGTGAAGAAACTAACTTGCTTCAGGAACAATGAGATCTCTGCCATAAAATGGAACCTGATATAGTCATCATTCTAAACGTTAAACACGATGTAATGTGTCATCCAGCATCTTCAATTCCTGTAAACCTTAAACTCTAATAATTTAGCTGTGTGCTAGAATGTCCAGGGCTACTCCCCCTCCATCACCACCAGCTAATCACTTTCTAAATAGAGAACAGTACACAAATTGGCAGGTAGGTGGACAGTACAGCCAATGCTTGCAATTTTATTATGAGTCTTGCAGCATTTGGTGTTTTCCTTAAAGTCCCAGTGCCTGGAGTCATACCATTATGTGAGAATTTCAAGCTTTCATTTAAGAAAAATGAAAAAAGGTACAGTTCTAATTTTCATAGTCACAGAGAAGAGCTTGAGAATGTGCCCCAACTGTACCTTAAAGGCTAAAAAAAGCAGAAGGAAAAATAAACCAGTTTAAAAAAAATCTCAATTTTTGGGACAGACTCATGATCTTTGGATTCCTGATGCTAGCAATACCAGCTGGGAGAAAACAGTATAATCTCTTCTACTGTCTCTTGTAGGCAGGGCCGCCCAGAGGATTCAGGGAGCCTGGGGCAGGGCCGGGTCTTTGGTGGCAATTCGGCGGCGGGTCCTTCCATCCAAGAGAGACCCGCCGCTGAATTGCCACTGATGAATGAAGCAGCGGCGGCGGTAGAGCTGCTGCTAATCGCAGCTTTTTTCTTTCTTTTTTTTTTCCCCTCTGCCGCTTGCGGGGGTGCTTGTGCTCACCGGGCACTTCAGCAGCGGGTCTTTCACTCGCTCTGAGTCTTCCGCTGCACTGAAGGACCCTCCGCCTAAGACCCGGAGCGAGTGAAGGGCCCGGCGTGGAAGTGCCACCGAAAACCCAGAGCGGCTTGCGGGGCCCGGGGCAAATTGCGTCCCCCTCTGGGCAGCCCTGCTTGTACGTCTTGCTTACACTTTAACTCTGAAGCAGCAGTGCTGTAGCGCTTCAGTGAAGATGCTACCTCCGCTGACGGGAGGGGTTCTCCCATTGGTGCAGGCACTCCACTTCCCTGAGAGGCAGTAGCTAGGTTGATGGGTGAATTATCCCGCCAACCTAGCACTGTTTATTCTGGAGGTTAGGTTGGTTTAACTGCATTGCTCACGGGTGTGGACTTTTCACATCCCTGAGCAGTGTAGATATACCGACCTAATTTCCTAGTGTAGATCAGGCCCTAGTTTCATCCCCTTCACTATATTTTCTACTCCATCCCTAACAGACCTACATTATTTTTATTTAGACCTCTCCGTATTCTGCGCTATACTTTGACCTCCTCCTTGGATTTTCTTTTTCTGCATGCTCTCTCTCCCCCGCTTCCTTCCCCATCCACTTTCCCTATGTTTCTCCACACACTCTCTCTCTCTCCTTCCTTCCTTTCCTCCCATATGTTTCTCCCCACATCTTTTCCACCTTCACCAAATATCTCTGCCAGGAATAGCCTGACCAAAAAAAAAAAAAAAAAAGCTTGGCCCTTCTAGACAGCTGAAAATAGAGATACTCTTCTGAGCCTTCTTGTTCAATATCTGTGCTGCCTTGAATCATAGAAGCATAGTGTTGGAAGGGACCTCAGGAGGTCAGCTAGTCCAACCCCTGCTCAAAGCAGGGCCTAATCCCCAACTAAATCATCCCAGTCAGGACTTTGTCAAGACTGACCTTAAAAACTTCTAAGGATGGAGATTCCATCACCTCCCTAGGTAACCCATTCCAGTGCTTCACCACCCTGCTAGTGAAAAAGTTTTTCCTAATATCCAACCTAAACCTTCCCCACTGCAACTTGAGACCATTACTCCTTGTTCTGTCATCAGGTACCACTGAGAACAGTCTAGATCAGGGATGGGCAAACGTTTTGGCCTGAGGGCCACATTGGGGATGCAAAACGGTATGGAGGGCCGGGTAGAGAAGGCTGTGCCTCCCCAAACAGCCTGGCCCCTGCCCCCAACCAACCCCTCTCATTTCCGGCCCCTTGACTGCCCCCCTCCAAACCCCCGACCTATCCAATCTCCCTGCTCCTTGTCCCCTAACAGCCCCCTTCTAGGACCCCCTGCCCCTACTTGCCCCATGGGACCCTACCCCCTATCCATCCCCCCCGCTCCCTGTCCCCTGACTGCCCCAACCCCTATCCACATCCCCGCCTCCTGACAGGCCCCCGGGACTCCTACGTTTATCCAACCCCCCACCCCGTTCCCCATCCCGACTGCCCTCCTAGAAACTCTGCCCCATCCAACCGCCCCCTGCTCCCCATCCCCTGGGATCCTCTGCCCCTTATCCAATCACCCAGCCCCAGCCACCTTACCATACTGCTCAGAGCAGCATATCTGGCCACCATGCCGTCCAGCCGGAACCAGACATGCTGCCGCGCTGTCCTGCAGGAGTGCGCAGCCCTGCCACCCAGAGCACGGCGTGGCTGCAGGGGGGGGCGGGAGGAGAGCAGGGGAGGGACAGAAGGGGAAGGGCCGGGGGCTAGCCTCCCTAGCCGGGAGCTCAAGGGCCGGGCAGAACAGTCCCGCGGGTCGGATGTGGCCCACGGGCCATAGTTTGCCCACCTCTGGTCTAGATCCATCCTCTTTGTAACCCCCTTTCAGGTAGCTGAAAGCAGCTATCAAATCCCCCCTCATTCTTCTCTTCTGCAGACTAAATAATCCCAGTTCCCTCAGCCTCTCCTCATAAGTCATGTGCTCCAGCCCCCTAATCATTTTTGTTGCACTCCGCTGGACTCTTTCCAATTTTTCCACATCGTTCTTGTAGTGTGGGGCCCAAAAGTAGATGCAATACTCCAGATGAGGCCTCACCAATGCTGAATAGAGGGGAATGATCACGTCCCTCGATCTGCTGGCAATGCTCCTACTTATACAGCCCCAAATGTCGTTAGCCTTCTTGGCAATTAGGGCACACTGTCGACTCATATACAGCTTCTCACCCACTGTAACCCGTAGGTCCTTTTCTGCAGAACTGCTGCCTAGCCACTCGGTCCCTCATCTGTAGCAGCGCATGGGATTCTTCGTTCCTAAGTGCAGGACTCTGCACTTGTCGTTGTTGAACCTCATCAGATTTCTTTCGGCCCAATCATCTAATTTGTTTAAGTCCCTCTGTATCCTATCCCTACCCTCCAGCGTATCTACCACTCCTCCCAGATCAGTGTCTTCTGCAAACTTGCTGAGGGTGCAATCCATGCCATCCTCCAGATCATTAATAAAAATATTGAACAAAACCGGCCCCAGGACTGGCCCTTGGGGCACTCCACTTAATACCAGCTGCCAACTAGACATGGAGCCATTGATCACTACCCATTGAGCCCAATGATCTAGCCAGCTTTCTATCCATCTTATAGTCCATTCATCCTGCCCACACTTCTTTAACTTGCTGGCAAGAATACTGTGGGAGACCATATCAAAAGCTTTGCTAAAGTCAAGGAATAACAGGTCCATTGCTTTCCCCTCATCCACAGAGCCACTTATCTCCTCACAGAAGGCAATTAGGTTAGTCAGGCATGACTTGCCCTTGGTGAATCCATGCTGACTGTTCCTGATCACTGTCCTCTCCTCTAAGTGCTTCAAAATGGATTCCATGAGGACCTGCTCTATGATTTTTCCAGGGACTGAGGTGAGGCTGACTGACCTGTAATTCCCTGGATCCTCCTTCTTCCCTTTTTTAAAGATGGGCACTACATTAGCCTTTTTCCAGTCATCCAGGACCTCATCCGATCGCCATGAGTTTTCAAAGATAATGGCTCTGCAATCACATCCGCAAACTCCTTTAGCACCCTTGGATGAAGTGCATCTGGCCCCATGGACTTGTGCTCGTCTAGCTTTTCTAAATAGTCCTGAACCACTTCTTTCTCTACAGAGGGCTGGTCACCTCCTCCCCATACTGTGCTGCCCAGTGCCCAAGGAGCTGACCTTGTTCATGAAGACAGAGGCAAAAAAAGCATTGAGTATATTAGCTTTTTCCACGTCCTCTGTCACTAGGTTGTCTCCCTCATTCAGTAAGGGGCCCACACTTTCCCTGACCTTCTTCTTGTTGCTAACATACCTGTAGAAACCCTTCTTGTTACTCTTAACATCCCTTGCTAGCTGCAACTCCAAGTGTTATTTGACCTGCCTGATTTCACTCCTGCATGTCCGAGCAGTATTTTTATACTCCTGTCTGTTCATTTGTCCAATCTTCCACTTCTTGTAAGCTTCTTGAATCTCTTAGCTGTGCAGTGTGAGTGGATATTTCCTGTGGCAATAATGAATTGCCTGGAAAGTGGGAGGGGTGGAGAGAAATGCTTCCTAGTAAGAGAGACCAAGGCTCTGCTGTGCAGCAGGATAACACAACTGTGCTATGGGGCCAAGAAACCCACTAGGTCAGAGAGAGTGTCTTGGCCTGGAGAAATACAACCTTGCAATCTCATTATGGGGAAGTTGTGTCTAAACTTTCAAGAAAAAAAGAAAAAGAAATAAAACAAAAACAAACTGTCTCCTTTAAGAGTCCCCCTCTGTCAGAAATTGGGAGGGGAAGGCATCACCTGAACTGGTAGGCAAGCCTGTGTAGTGGGGGGACAAAGGGGCTCAGGTGAGACACTGGCCCCTGTGCCAACCATGACCTGCACTATATGAATTACTGCTGGTTAGTTCCCAGATAAATTAAATAATTAAGTTACAGCCTAATTAATCCATTTCCTTTATATTTTATCTTTCTCTCTGTGCATTCAGGTAAAAAACTCAGTATCAAACGAAGCAGCTGTAACATTTGGAGGCGTCATAAGACCCAGTCTCAGCAAACTGGGATGTTTCATTACCTTAAATATAGGTTTGGTGGTCTACTGCTTTTTGGAATTAGTCAAACTATTTCCTTGGAATAATGTTCTTAGCATGTAGTCTATTCACCCTGAGTATCATACTCCTCAATCCTGTGGGCAGCTATCTGCATGAGGAAAAAGGTCACTAAGATAGCTGAAGATTTTTGGCCATTTTATTTGGGGGGGGTGTGAGGGGACAGACCCTCAGAATTCAACACCATCAAAATGTTTACAAATTTGTGTCAGTTTTGCCAAAAACTTTTTGGTCAAAATATTAAAAAAAAATTTTTTTTTTGTTCAAAACAACATTGTTTCAAAATTCCCCTAACTTTATTTAAAAGAACTAAAAATATTATAACATGCTCAAAATCTAACAAAAACTTTGTTTCATTTCACCTGAAACAATTCCCCGCCCCCCAAATTGTGAATGAACAAAAAAATCCATTATTTGCACAACTCCAGTCACCAACCAATTCACTTTTATTGCTACAAGGAATAGATCATCCAAACAGACCAAACAAGCATAACCCAATTTAAAAAAAAAAAATCCGCCCGCCCCACCCATTACCTAGAAAGAAAGAGGTATCTGTAGCAGTTTGGGTCAGAAAGTGAACAGTACACTTCCAAACATAAGGTAAGAATGAATTAAAAAAAAAATTGACCCAAACATTCTCATGTTTCTCAAACCACACCTGATCCATATCTTTTGCAAAAAAATAAAGCTTGAAAAAGGTTGTTTGTCTGACCCTGTGTGCTAATGTGTTTGCATTTTTCCTGGCACTTCATTTTCTGACCTGGATAAGATGCTTTTTTGTAGTATTTTCCAAGCCAAATGACATTACAAAGTAAGGCAGTTATTGCAATAAATTCTGCCCCTACAGGATGGTAAACAGGTTTTTAGTTGGTGGGTTTGTTTTTTGTTTTTTCCCCTCTGCTAGCTCTTATTTCTGGGAAGGACAAGAAAAAAGGGATTCTTTCTTTGGGTGATGTGTGGGTGTCAGTTTTGTGTTATAATGGACTACTACAGTTAGACAAGAAAGGGACCGAACATCCGTGAACAGTAGAAGGAAACTGAAGTAAGGAAGAGAGAGAAGCAGTGTTAAAGGATCAGAAGGATCCACTTTTACAGAAGATTTGGTTAGATGGGTTGTGTTCATTGCATGGTCAAACACATCAAATATAAAACAAAACAAGAAAAACAACCCACCATCCCCCTCAAGCAAATATGGTGAAGGGCTTATCTGTAAATATGTATTTATAGAAAATACTCTTAATCAGCATTATCCACAGAGCTTAATGCAGCTCAGGCCTGGTCTACACTATGCATTTATACCGAATTTAGCAGCGTTAAACCGATTTTACGCTGCACCCGTCCACACAACGAAGCCCTTTATATCGATATGAAGGGCTCTTAAAACCGATATCTGTACTCCTCCCCGACGAGGGGAGTAGCGCTCAAATCAATATTGCCATGTCGGATTAGGGTTAGTGTGGCCGCAATTTGACGGTATTGGCCTCCGGGAGCTATCCCACAGTGCACCATTGTGACCGCTCTGGAAAGCCATCTGAACTCGGATGCACTGGCCAAGTAGACAGGAAAAGCCCCGCGAACTTCTGAATTTCATTTCCTGTTTGGCCAGCGTGGAGAGCTCACCAGCACAGGTGTCCATGCAGAGCTCATCAGCACAGGTAACAGCACAGCACAGGTAACAGTCTCCTGAGAATCGAAAAAGAGCTCCAGCATGGACTGCACAAGAGGTACTGGAACTGATCGCTGTATGGGGAGAGGATTCCGTGCTAACAGAACTCTGTTCCAAAAGACAAAATGAAAAAACATTTGAAAAAATTTCCAAGGCCATGATGCAGAGAGGCCACACCAGGGACTCAGTACAGTGCCGTGTGAAAGTTAAGGAGCTCAGACAAGCCTACCAGAAAACCAAAGAAGCAAACGGAAAGACCGGGGCAGGGCGAAAAACATGCCACTTCTATGCTGAGCTGCATGCAATTCTAGGGGGGTCCGCCACCACTACCCCACCCCTGTCCATGGATTCCGAGGCGGGGGTGGTAATCGCAGCCATGGCTGAGGATTCTGCGGACGGGGAAGATGAGGAGGAGGAAGAGGAGGATGAGCTTGTAAAGAGCACACAGCACTCCGTTCTCCCCAAAAGCCAGGAGCTTTTTCTCACCCTGATGGAATTACCCTCCCAAGCAACTATCCCAGACAATGAAGCCACGGAAGGGACCTCTGGTGAGTGTACCTTGTAAATATAAAACATGGTTTAAAAGCAAGCGTTTTTTAATGATTAATTTGCCCTGAGGACTTGGGATGCATTCGCGGCCAGTACAGTTACTGGAAAAGTCTGTTAACATGTCTGGGGATGGAGCGGAAATCCTCCAGGGACATCTCCATGAAGCTCTCCTGGAGGTACTCCAAAAGCCTTTGCAGAAGGTTTCTGGGCAGAGCTGCTTTATTCTGTCCTCCATGGTAGGACACTTGACCACGCCATGCATGTAACAAATAATCTGGTATCATTGCATGACAAAGCCTAGCTGCGTATGGTCCCGGTGATTGCTGGCATTCAAGCAACATCCGTTCTTTATCTCGCTGTGTTATCCTCAGGAGAGTGATATCGTTCATAGTAACCTGGTTGAAATTCAGGAATTTAAGTAAGGGGACAGAAATGGCCATTCCTACTGGGCTGTTTGCCTGTGGCTTAAAAGAAATCCTTCCCTGCAGGTAGCCAAGCGGGGAGAATGGGGGGCGCGATTGGCGCTGAGCTTTTCCGCGTTTGGCTAGCAGGGATCTTTCCTGCTACCAGCCACGCGGTTGGGGGTGGGAAAAGGGGGGTGTTTAGCAGTGATCTTCCATGATGCCAGCCACGAGGTGGTTTCTGCTGCTGCACGTTAACAGGAAAGAAGCAGCACTCAATGGTAACACCAAAGCTGCAGGCACTCAATATTAAGATGCAAAATGCGACCTTGTAGTGAAGACACGTGCTATGTAAGGTGAATAGTGTTGTTCACCGTGAAAGAGTATGACCATTGTTCTCTAAAATGTATCTTTTAAAATACTTCTCTCCCTTTTTTCCCTCCCTCATGCAGCTGCAAATTTTTCAAGCCTCCCTACTCCGTCCCGAAGGCTCTCTCAGATAAGGCGGCGGAAAAAAAAGACGCGAGAAGAAATGTTTTCAGAAATCATGGAAGTGACCCGCAATGAAAGAGCTCATCTGAATGAGTGGAAGGACGTGGTAGCAAAGTACAGGAAAGATGCCAGTGACCGTGAGGACAGGAGGGACCAACGTGAGGACAGGAGGGATGCTTGAGATGAGAGGTGGCGGCAGGAAGATCAGAGGTGTAGGCAGGAAGATCAGCGGTGGCGGGATGCGACTCTGGGGCTGCTGCGTGATCAAACTGACATGCTCCGGCGTATGGTGGAGCTTCAGGAATGGCAGCAAGATCACAGAGTGCTGCTGCAGCCCCTGTATAACCATCCTCCCCCCTCACCATGTTCCATAGCCTCCTCACTCGCCAGACGAGTAAGAACTCGTGGGGGTAGGCTCCGTGCACCCGCCCATTCCACCCCAGTGGACAGTGCAACCAAAAGGCTCTCATTATTATGAAATTTTTTTAGTGGCCTTTTCCTTCCCTACTATTCTCCTCCCAAACCCCACCTGGGCTACCTTCTCAGTTCTCTCCCTCTTTTTATAATTAAGTAATACAGAACACATGATTTTTAAACGAGAGTGACTTTATTTCCGTAGAAAGCAAGCTGTGATCGAAGGGGGGGGTGGCTTACAGGGAATGAGTCAATCGGGGCGGGGGTTCATCAAGGAGAAACAAACAACAGTCACACTGTACCCTGGCCAGTGATGAAACTGGTTTTCAGAGCTTCTCTAATGCACACCGCTTCCTGGTGTGCTCTTCTAATCACCCTGGTGTCTGGCTGTGCATAATCAGCGGCCAGGTGATTTGCCTCAGCCTCCCACCCCGCCATAAAGGTCTCCCCCTTACTCTCACAGAGATTGTGGAGCACATAGCAAGCAGCAATAACAATGGGGACATTGGTTTGGCTGAGATCTGAGCGAGTCAGTAATGTGCACCAGCGCGCCTTTAAACGGCCAAATGCACATTCTACCACCATTCTGCACTTGCTCAGCCTGTAATTGAACAGATCCTGACCACTGTTCAGGCTGCCTGTGTATGGCTTCATGAGCCATGGCATCAAGGGGTAGGCTGGGTCCCCCAGGATAACGACAGGCATTTCAACATCCCCAACTGTTATTTTCTGGTCTGGGAAGTAATTCCCTTGCTGCAGCCATTTAAACAGAGTAGTGTTCCTGAAGACGCAAGCGTCATGAACCCTTCCCGGCCATCCCATGTGGATGTTGGTGAAACGTCCCTTGTGATCCACCAGTGCTTGCAGCACCATGGAAAAGTACCCCTTGCGGTTTATGTACTGGGTGCCCTGGTGCTCCGGTGCCAAGTTAGGGATATGGGTTCCATCTATCGCCCCACCACAGTTAGGGAATTCCATTGCAGCAAAGCCATCCACTATGACCTGCACATTTCCCAGAGTCACAACCTTTCGTAGCAGCAGCTTAGTGATTGCTTTGGCTACTTGCATCACAGCAGCCCCCACAGTAGATTTGCCCACTCCAAATTGATTCCCGACTGACCGGTAGCTGTCTGGCGTTGCAAGCTTCCACAGGGCTATCGCCACTCGCTTCTCAACTGTGAGGGCTGCTCTCATCTTTGTATTCTGGCGCTTCAGGGTAGGGGAAAGCAAGTCACAAAGTTCCATGAAAGTGGCCTTCCGCATGCGAAACTTTCGCAGCCACTGGGAATCGTTCCACACCTGCAACACTATGCAGTCTCACCAGTCTGTGCTTGTTTCCCGGGCCCAAACTCGGCGTTCAATGACTAGAACCTGCCCCATTAACAGCAGGATCTCCAAAGCGCAGGGGCCCGCAGTTTGACAGAATTCTGTGTCCATGTCCTCATCACTCTCGTCGCCGCGCTGCTGTAATTCCCTTGCCGCCGCCTCCTCGCCTGGCTTTGCAGGTCCCGGTTCAGCATTGACTGCACGAGAATGCGCGAGGTGTTTAAAATGTTCATGATTGCTGTCTTGAGCTCAGCAGGGTCCATGCTTGCCGTGGAATGGCGTCTGCACAGTTCACCCAGGAAAAAAGGCGCGAAACGGAGGGAAGGGTGAGGCTGTACCCAGAAGCACCCGCGACAATGTTTTTTGCCCCATCAGGCACTAGGATCTCAACCCAGCATTCCAATGGGCGGGGGAGACCGCGGGAACTATGGGATAGCTATGGAATAGCTACCCACAGTGCAACGCTCAGGAAATCGACGCTAGCCTCGGTACATGGACGCACACCGCCGAATTAATGTGCTTAGTGTGACCGCATGCACTCGACTTTATAACAATCTGTTTTAAAAAAACGGTTTCTGTAAAATCAGAATAATCCCGTAGTGTAGACATACCCTTAGTCTATCTAATCAATGAGAGTTTCCACTAGTTTTCTGTAAAGCAAAATGTGAAAGAAGCAGATTCCTTCACTGAAAGTTCCTGTGTGTGTGTGGGTGAGGATGTAGGGAGAAAATATCCTGCCCTCTTTTCAAATAAGAAAAAAGGAAGTGTAAGTCTCCAAAAGTGGAAACAGACTGAGAAGAAACTGACTGCCAAGAAAGCAAAAATCACAATGAAGTCAGTCAAAGCTCAAAGTGGCAGCACCATGGTGGCACATCTTTTGTAACATGTGCTTGTAGAGTAGATCCTTCAAGGAGTTCCTAGAAATCCTTAGACAATACTACAAAAAAAAAATCACCCTTTATACAATTGGCATTCATTTGGTGATGAGATCGTTTATGAATGTCAGCCTGCGCATGATGAGATACACAATGAACAAACTAGTAATGGTGCATATTATATGAATGACTTATATTTTTCAAAGTCCTCAGATGTCAATAATGCACCCCACAACCTGATCTTATCCACTACAATACAAAATACTCCATTCTTCAAATAAATATACATTAATATTTCTGAAATTATACAGGAGCAGTAGCACGGCAGCCAGCAAACCAAACTGAAGACCAGGAAGTTCGAGCAGAGATGTGTTGAAGGAGAAAGGAGGGGAGCCCTTGCTCCTTAGCGGCAGAGTAAATTCTCAAGAGTTTGTTTGCTTGTTGGTTTGTTTTCTGTTTTCAGTTTGCAGAGGCTGGTGGGGGCAGTGCACTGGGAGAGAAGCAGAACCTCTGATCGCACTAAAGCCCTGATTGGAGGGGGAACACCCTGACTAGGGGGCCTACAAAGGCAGCCAAGGAGCCATCCAGCCAGCAGCCCTGGGGAGTTTGAGTGGGAGTTTGTAAGGGGATGGAGTAGGTGGTATTCTGTTTTTGTTTGTGTGTGGGTGTTTTTTTTTCTCCGACAGGAACTTAGGAGGGAAGGCTATTACAGTTACAGAGGCAGCAGTGGCAGTGACCCAATGAATGAAAGAAACAATGACAATAACTGCGTGGAAGCTGTGAGATGTATATTATCCTGAAAGGTTCTTTGTTTGTATGAAGTGCTGCCTGATGGATTTGATGGAAGAGAAGGTCCGAGGTTTGAATATGCACATAGAAACTATGGCTGAGTTTTGAAGGGGATTAGAACAGATGATGGAGGGAAGGTGAGAGGAGGCTGAAGAGAAAACTCAAGACTTGCAGATGCTGGACTGGAGAACTGTGAGGGTAGGCTGCTGGCCATTGGAAACATGTCACTATGAGACCCAGGCAGAGGAAAAGACCAGCTAGTGAAGGAGCAAGAGAGCGCGGGAACAGGTTTGCTGAGTTGGAAAATGAAACTGGGGCACAGCAGGCAGTAACGGAAGATGGGAGGGAAAAGGAAGAAGAGAAGAGTGGCTAGTCCTATAAAAAGGGTGGAAGAGACAATGGATAGCCAGAATCTGGGGTCCCAGGAGGATAGAGGTTGACTCAGAAGATTGCAAGTGAGAACAAAAGACAAGAGGACTTGCAGCCAGAAAGGATAGGAGGAGGAAGGTTGCAGAATCACACCAACACCAGGAAAAGGCAAGTTAAGGTGACTGGGGACTCTGCTAAGAAGAACAGACAGGCCTGTCACTAGAGCTGATCTGAAGAACAGAAGGGTGTGCTGTGTCTGGGAACCAAGGTATGGGATGTGGACCTGAGGCTGAAGAGGATCCTAATGGGAGCAGGAAAGAATCCACTAATTATCCTTCATGTGGAAACAAATGATACTGGCTAGATTCTCACTGGAACATAGCAAGGGAGACAATGCCAGGCTTAGGAAAAGGCTTAAGGAAATGGAGGCTCAGGTGATCCTCAGTGGGATTCTACCTTTTCCTATAGGAGGAGAGCTAAGGCAAGATTATGATGATCAAGAGATGGCTCAGGTAGTGATTCCATAAGGAGGGCGTTGGGATGTTCGACCTCTGGGAGGCATTAATGGACAGAGGACTGTTTTCATGGGTTAGACTCTACCTGAGTAGGGAGGGAAACAGACTTCTGGGATGGAGGCTGGCACAACTGATTAAAAGAGCTTTAAACTAGGGATTTGGGGAAGACATTTGGAAGGTGCTCATGTAATCTCCATGTCTGATTCTAATATTGAGTGGGAGGAACATCACGTAAGAGAGGATACAGCAACAGAGAAAAGAACAACTGAGAGTAGGAGAATGGACACTAAGAGGACAGATAGTGCCAATGCTGGTAATAGAAAGACTGTACCTAACAAGGCAGGGAATGTGGGCAAAGACAAGCAGAAACAATTAAGACATCCGTACACTAATGCAAGGAATCTGGGTAAGAAAATGGAGTAGCAAGAACTTCTGGTGCAGGAAGTGAAACCAGAAACGATAGGGATAACAGTAACATGGTGGAATAGTAGTCATGACTGGAGTACAGGCATTGAAGGATATGTACAGTTCAGGAAAGACAGAAATAATGGTAAAGTTATTTACATATGACAGTAGCATTGTATGTTATTAACAAGATAGACTGTAAAGAAATTAGAAGTGATGGAATGGATTACACAGAATCTGTTTGGGCCAAAATCATTTTGCGGAATAAGGCTAAGAGAGGCTCCTCTGGGATAGTGCTTGGAATATGCCATAGAACCCCGGGACCCAATTTGGATATGGATAGAGACCTCTCAACATTTCCAATAGTACATATTTCATTACAAATATGAGAGTATGGGATACTTTAATTTCCCAGATATTAATTGGAGGACAAGTGCTACTAATAATGGTAGGACCCAGATATTCCTGGATGTGATAGCTGACAGATTTCTTCAACAAATAGTCACCAAGCCAACAAGAGGTGATGCCATTTTAGATTTAGTATTGCTAAGTAGCAAGGACCTCATACAAGAACTGGTTGTAAAAGAGAACCTTGGTTTGAGTGATCATGAGTTAATTCAGTTTAAACTAAATGGAAGGATAAACAAAAATAGATCTGCAGCAAGGGTCCTTGATTTCAAAAGGGCAAACTTAAAAAAAATATTAAGGGAAGCATTTAGAGTAGTGGACTGTACTGAAGAAATCAAGGATCTGAATGTGGAGGAGGCTTGGAATGACTTTAAATCAAAGTTTCAGAAACTATCTGAAGCCTGCATCCCAAGCAAGAGGGGAAAAAAGTCATAGGGAAGGGTTGCAGATCAGACTGGATGAACAAGCATCTCAAACAGGTTATTGGAAGAAAGCAGAAAGCCTACAAGGCTCAGCAAGAAAAGCTACCTCTTGGAGGTCAGAAAGTGTAGAGGAAAAGAATCACCAAAAGCCAAACAGAGTTGGACTTTGCAAAGGAAATTAAAACCAATAGTAAACTGTACTTTAGTCATATAAATTAAAGGAAAACAAGGAAATAAGTAGATAATCTCCATTCGAATATTAAAAGAATTGGCATATGAAATAGCGAGCCCAATAGCAAGGGCTTTTAATGAATCCATAAACTTGGGGGTCGTACCCTGTGACTGGAGAATTGCTAACATAGTACTTATTTTTTTAAAAAATGTGGGGGGGGCGGAGTGATCTAGGAGACTACAGCCCTGTTACTTTGACCTCAGTTGTATGCAAGTTCTTGGAAGAAATTTTGAAAGAGAAAGTAGTTAAGGATATAGAGGTGAATGGTAATTAGATTGAATACAACATGGTTTTACAAAAGATGATAGTGCCAACCAATCTGATCTTTCTTTGAGAAGATTATTTCATTTCCTTTGTCTAGAAAATCAGTTAATCTAATCTACCTGAATTTCAGTAAGGCCCTTGATACAGTTCCACATAGAAAATTATTAGTTAAACTGGAGAAGATGGGGATTAATATGATAATTAAAAGGTGGGTAAGGAACTGGTTAAAGGGGAGACTACAATGGATCATACTGAAAGGTGAATTGTCAGGCTGGAGGGAGGTTACTAGTGGAGTTCCTCAGGGATCGGTCTTGGGACTAATCTTATTTAACATTTTTATTAATGATCTTGGCACAAAAAGAGGGATTGTGCTAATAAATCTGTGGATGACAAAGTTGGGAGGTATTGCCAATACAGAGGAGGATCGGAATATCACACAAGATTATCTGGAAGACCTTGAAAACTGGAGTAATCGAAGTTGGAAGAAATTTAATAGTGCGAAGTGCAAGGTCATGCACTAACAAGTAGTAATTTTTCTGCAGGGAAGCAAAGAAATCTGTGGACAACATGAATTCTGTGATCGCACTGTGGCACATAATTCCCCCAGGAGTAAATATTACTCACACACACACACTTCGTGAGACAAACTGGCCCCTCTCTCACCTCATACACAGTGGTTTCAGTTGTAACAGACCATTCCATTCTCACTCCCACACCCACCAGCAAAATAAATGTATACATTTTTACAACTGAAACCACTGTGTATGGGGTCAGAGGGGCCATATTTACACACACTTAACTTTGGAAAAAAGAGACCATCCCTTCTCAAACATTTGGAAAGTGTCCAGCACATTGTGAGAGCTACTAAAAAGTAATAGTGCCATATTTATTTCATTCTTTAGGTACATCAGGAATTACTATGCCATAACTTTGACAAATGGTGACATTTTAATCATGAACACTGTACTAGCTACTGATTCAGGGCCCTAATTCTGTGACAGACAGACACGATCTTTGTGCCTATTTTGATCGGTTTGCTAAACCTTGAGAGTCTTGCCTAAATCAATGAAATACATAAACCTTCCACTTCAGGAAAACATTCAACAAGGGCAGGTCAGTCTGGATGCTACAGGATTCAATGTATTCTTAATCAAGAAGAAGCAATCGCCGAATACATACTTTACAACAATATTGAGGAGAGTATGGTTCTTAAGTCTACCCCCTATTATGAGCCACAGTGGAACAGCTCTTTCATAAATGGAAACCCCTTATTATTGTTGTCACAAAACTCAGTGCATCATAAAGTTAAGCAAAACTAGATCAGCCCCCCTCTTAGAGGCAAAGACAAAAAACAACCCCGCCCCCCCCCAAAAAACAACCCACAAATGGCCCAAACCCAGAGAGAAAAAAAATCTAGACAGCAAGCAAGGTCTTGCCTTCCACCAGAGATGTTGGCTGGCTAATTTAGTCCATCTTTCTTTTGCAATGCAGCGCTTTCCTTTCATTCATTTAAACGCATTGGTTTCTTCTCCATATATGACAATTGAAACACAGTCCACTCAATGTGTAATTTAAAAAAATGCATTATTTATATTAAATCTTTCTCAATGCATATGTTCACATTTCATTTGTATGTTGATAACAGCAAAATAAAAACCTCTATCATCCATCTAATGCTTTAGGGGAACATAAATGCTCATCTCTTTGAAACATGTACCGTATACTGAGTCTAAACGTGATTATACTAGTAAAGAATACACTGTAGACAAAGTCCATCTTGCACTTAGATGAATGGCATAGTAAAGAAAGACAAACAGAATAGGTAAATGATGTAAAAGTGCAAAGAGGAAAAAAGATTGACAAGAAAAATGAAGAACACTAAGTAAAATGTGAGGAACTGAACAGGACTTTAAATTGTATAAATGTAGACTTACGAGGATTGCACATTTAATGCCATCCCACAATCTCCTTGCCCCATTTTTACCATTGTCCAAAAGGGACGTTCCTACTCATTTTCAACTCTACCCTACTCAACAGGGGGTTAAAACTTAAAATGTGATTCCCCCCCCCCCAAAAAAAATATGGTAACTTGGCAGAAAAACTGAGCAAGGCCAGAGTTAAGCAGTAACCCACTGATTGGATTGCAGTGAAACAAGGATAAATGGAGGAGAGGATGACTTTAAAAGTGTTCAGTCTTCACAGCTAGCTTTGGGACTTGAGGGACAGGACCTCTTCCATAGCTTAGAAGCAGCTACACATTTGTAGTGCTGGCATCTTTGCTACTCAAGGACTTTCTGCAAAGCCCCCACACGCCTCTCTGAGCACAAGAACAGGGACGACTCTTGGGTCTTGCACAGATTAGGTCCTCTCCCTGCAAAGCCTGCTGTCTGTTCTCTATACTTGGCAGACTCACTGTACAGCAGCTCCCCCACCTCTCTCTGCACTACTGCCTGTCGGTTACCATAGAGACAGACTGCAGTGCTAGAAGCTGAACTCATGAGCCTGGACAAGGGAATAACAGAGCAGGACTTGCAGTGAGATTAGAGGGTTGAGTATATCTCCCAATTCAACCTGACCAGAAGAAACTTTGAAGGGAGGGAGAAGAGAAGAAGTGTGAAAAGGGTGAGAGGATGGGTGAAATGGATTTAGGGGGAAAGGGTATCAGGAAGCGAGGGGGTGGTGCTACTTAGTAACTAATTCTGAGAGAAAAGAATAAAAAAGGAATTCTGTATGGAGGGGAAGAAACTTGTGAGAAGGGGAAAAAAGACTGATATGTATGAAGAATTTGTGAGCCAAAAAAAAAAAAAATCAGTGGAGGGAAGAAATGAAAGAGAGGAAAAAACATAATAGGGTAATAGGTAAAATGTGAATCGACCCAAAATATATAACTTTGACTGCTTACAAGAGTATTTTGGAGAAAATCGGAAGTGTTGCAATCAGCCCATAAACATCACTGTAATCTCAATGTGGCCCTTACTTTTTCTGTATCGAAATCAAGATAATTTCCTGTGATGGGGTGTAGAAGCCGCACACGGGGGAACCAAGAGTTAACGAGCCACTCTGGGCCCAGAAGGCCCCATCTAGCAACACCTACTGGGCATGTTCACAATGGAAGTGGAGTTCAAAAGGGAGCAGCCCTGCTCAGATAGAGCAAGGGAGTAGTCTTATGCGGGTAGGGTTGCCACATCTAGGGTTGCCAACTTTCCAGTTTCTCAAAACTGGACACTACAGCAGGAGCGCCGAAACTTCCCCCACCCCTGCTCTGCCTCTCTCCCCAAGGCCCTGCCCCTTGCTCCACCTCTTCCCCACAAGACCCCACCCCTGCTCACTCATCTTCTCCCTCCTCCTCCTCTCGCTCACTGCTTTCCCTCTTTCCTGTCTCCTGACCTGGAGACTGCTCTCTGCCTGCCCACAAGATGCAGGTAGGAGGCAGCCTTGACTGAGCAGGGGCTGGGGCAGGTTGATGACCTGGCACCATCCCCTCCCAAGTGCTTGCCCTTAAGGCGGGTAAAAAGTGATCCCCCCCCCGCCCCATGCTCCTGCACTACGGCTATGGTCAAAATAGCTTGGGCTGCTCAGCTCCCCCCAGGGATCCTCCCCTGCTCAGCAGCTGGCAAGGGGTCAGGCCCCACTCTTATTTGGCAGAGGCTACTCTGGGCCCGTGGCAGAAACTGAGCCAGTCCCGCATGGGGGTCAGGGCAAAGTGGAACTAATTACCTCCGGCTGGTGGTGGGCCGGCCCCTCCCTGCACTCCCCGCTCCTGCCTGGTAGTTGTTGCTCTGCCCCAAGTGCCAACTGACACCACTAGGCCTGATTCCGGCGACCCATTTTTGCACCCTCCCACCAGTTCTATGCCTGGGGCAGCTGCCCTTCTCACCCTGCTCTAGTTATGGTCCTGGAAAATGGACTTTAGGTGTCCAGTCAATACTTCTGACCAGAGATTGTACAGGTCCCCTTAAAACCAGACTTTGCAGTTGAAAACCGGACACCTGGCAACACTATCCACACCATCTGGACCAGACACCACTGCAGAGCTGCCCAAAGTCCCTGTGAAGAAACAGGGGGCTATGAGTGAAGAAGAGCCTCCAGATAGCAGTCAATGAGAGCCCCCTGCCATAAGGTCATACCCCAGTCCTTGTGACTTTGGAAGTGTCTGAACAAGGTAGGAAGTGACCCAGGGAGCAAGCTTGGGGGCGGCTACTCCCCATACTACTGCATATCCACCCAGCCAGTCATAGGGCCCTCACTGGAACCCAGTGGAGCTGTGAGGGCCTAGGTTCCGCTTCTGCTGGCCATATACTCTCACTGCTGGGCAACACAGCCAGGCTCGGACACCTTCACCCACCAATAGTTCCTCATATTTTAGAAAATTGGACCTTGTGGTCTCTATATCAGTTATGTAATACAAGTTGGATTTTGACCCTCAGTGAGAATGTGGGACCAGAAAATGTGGTTAAGTGAGATAAGTAGCATCTGGATCAGCATCTGAACTTTGTGCAGATAAAGTGGAACCCTTTTCAGAAGTTTGGCAATCACAAATAATCACAAGTAGGTTCTTTTGGAATGAAATGAAAATAACGTCACTAACTAATCTGAAGTTAGTAATGCCATCTAACATTCATAAACTATAATGACCTTCAAAATGACAGGAGAATGCTAATAAGTGGGTAGCTAAATAATTATGAATAATAGTTCTTAGCTCTTAAAAACTATTTTTGAAATTAAAGTGATATATTTTGTATTTTTGACTTTTCCAGTATTGTCCTTCCATGCCTCCTTTGAAGTTTCCCCTCTGATTTGCATCACTCTGTATATCAAGTGTTTTATAACAGTTAAATTTTACTTTATTGGAACTCCTTGGAGAAACTAAATTCTGATTTACACAAAGCAGAATGAATTTCATTAGTCAAATAATATGATAATCTGCTCCAGGGATTAAGAAATAAACATTCCATTTTTCACATAAGACTCTTTGTTAATGAAACCAACCACCATCAGAATATCAGAAGTGATGCCAAATTTTGTTTTTTCGGTCTTAATTCTTTAAAACCTGATTTACTCTTCCTTATCTAAATCACAAACACCCGTATACAGAATAATTTTAAAAATCGCTTTGATTGACTGCGAATCATTTTGAATTGTTTAACTAAAAGACATTAGCAGCAGTAACAGATACCAGTATTTAAAATTGTGTGTACCTGCCCAGCTTCCACTTTAAACAAAACTAAACAATAACTAAAACCAGGGTTACATAAAGAATTCATGCTACACTTTAAATGTGTACTTTCTTGTGATTAAAAAAAAAATCTCTTAATATACTTTCAGCAGCACATTTAAGCTATTCATTTAAGCTAACAGGAATGGTGTGGTTAATTTTCTGAAGTCTTCAACAAATTAGGATCCTTAGGTGAAGAACACTAAAAATAACAATCCTTGTATACAATAACCACCACCAAAGCTATTGGGAACATTAGATTTATGTAAAAGGAAAGATAATGAAAAGTTTTAAACCTTTTTATCAAAGAAAAATCTACATTATCAATATAACCTACGATATATGCTGTTAAAGTTAAAGAATTCTGCAATAGCACACAAAAAAAACTGTCTAATAAAAACACTTTCTATTCTGGATTGCAAAAACATTTTGTATTTTTCCTTTTGGCATTGACCTCAGCATTGCAAGATGTGTCAAAATCAAATTAATGCAAAATTTGCTATAAAAGGAATGCTGTTAGCCTATTTAGGTCTCTACATTTACGTCTTACACAGCATCATTGGATGATGCTATTGAGATATAATTATAAAATTTTACCAAAACAAAGAGTTTCAGGGCCTATTTTCCAGGCTTATGTTGTCCCTGAAAAATTATTGCTTGCCAAAAGCCTGCATTTGTGCACCCAAAACAAGGAACTACCTACAGAAAGTACACATCTCTGCACAGCATGCAATCTAGGACGCCATATTTAAAATTATATTTTTGTTTAAACGAAACTGAGTATTCAACAACTGATGCATGAGGTTTATACTCCTTAAATTAAGGTAAACTTGTGCTTATGTAACCCTTTCATTTATTACTTCAGGCTCAGTAACAATTTATTTTTCATCATTTTGTTCCCTCTTAAATTATATTATAAAAGATAATAAAACAAAACAAAACGACTTCCACAAAAAAAAAAGTTAACAGATCTCAGTTACTTAGTAGGACTGATACCACTGATTGTGTGCATTTTATTTTTTCTTCTAATAAATACACCACTCAATAAAGCAATGCTGTATTGAACACTGGGATACACATTGCAGTGATACATGACACTATTACAAACAGAGAGCTGTGGGATTACCCGTCTCTGTTCATATGCCTTTTCTCTGGCACCAACTTCAGGGCTTTAAATTTGATGGTCTATCTCAGTGATTCTCAACCAGGAGTACACATACCCGAGCGTACCCAGAGTTCTTACATGGAGTACATCAACTCATCTAGATATTTGCCTAGTTTCACAACGAACTACATAAAAAGCACTTGTGAAGTCAGTACAAACTAAAATTTCATACAATGACTTGTTTATACTGCTCTATAAACTATTCTCTAAATGTACGTAACAATATTTATATTCCAATTGATATATTTTATAATTCTTTGGTAAAAATGAGAAAGTAAGCAATTTCTCAGTAATAGTGCGCTGTGTCACTTCTGTATTTTTATGTCTGATTTTGTAAGCAAGTCGTTTTTCAGCGAGATGAAACTTGGGGGTACACAAGACAAACCAGACAGGTACAGTAATGTGCTCAACAAATACTGATCAATTCATCTGCTCCATTCTGTTTTTTCCTCCAGTAGCTCCTAACGCTGGTAGGAAAAAACAAAAACACAAAATGAAGACAAGTAAACACACTAGTAATTGTGTGATTAAGCAAACAAGACATAGCACGGAAGTATCCATGTATCATGCTGGGTATGCTAAAATTTAAACATGCGTATAAAGAAAGCTGGACATTTATTTTACTTGTTACACAGATTAGTTAAAGAGGCACAATGATGTTGAAATCCTTTGAACCTCTCTCTCAAAACCTGTCAAGATAGTTCATTATTCAAACTAATTGAACTAAGGGAGGATGATCTTGTATGGTTAAGGCACTTGACAGGGCCTAAGGACACCTAGTTTCAATTCCCAGCTCTTCCACAGTTTTTCTTTGCAATGTTGAGCAAAGCACTTAGGAGTTTTAAGGTTCTAGGCAGGAAAATTTCAGAAAGCAGCTAAAAACTAAGATTTAGGAGATCTGGATTCGGATACTATGGCAATGGGTACATGTAAGTTTGTAGGACACAGAAATCTAACTATATCCTTTTAACACAGTACTGCATCTGAGCTTTTAAGAACTATCCATTGCAAAAACAGAGCACTATTTTCTATAATAGCTCAATATAAATTCAAAGAAATGATGACTAAGGCTGTTTTTAAAAAAAATGTTTATTTTATTGTGAATACACATGACGGAAACATATTAAGCATTCCATTTAATGAAGTAGTCAACTTTTTCATACTTCTAATTAATGTTTGTACAATGTTTTGAAGATATAAAGGGTTATATTTATGCTAAATATCATTAATTTGCAGTATCAAATTCTAACGTAATTCACACATTTGAGAATAAGGTGCAACAGTAGGTTTATGCACTAGGTTTACATCTCTGCAATTCTGGATTCACATACATGGGTTAGTCCTAATGGACATAACATCTCCCCAGCATGAGCTCTCCCCAATGATATAGTGCATTTGGTATGATTTTTCTGAAAAAGACAGTAATATTAGAACAATTTTAGGTTAGGATTAAGGTATACAGGGAAGACTTGCACGAGGTCACATTTACCATGCCTAGTATTATTTAATTATCATGTATCGGAGAACCCAGGTATTCATTAAATATAAAAATATATTAGAAGATCTCCTTGTGAAGGACATGGAAGATACCTGTATGAATATTACATGTTCCATCTGTTTGTGTTGGTTGCTGTATGACTAAAAAGGCATTGCTACCAACAGGAGCAGACAGCATGAAAGCACTAAAAGGAAACAATAAGCTTCCAATTCTAAACTAAAGAGACAATGCAGGTGTCAATTCCCTTGAAGTTTACCTCTGACCATGCAGTTTGTCTATTACTACCAGGGAAAGGTCCCAAGTTGTAAGTTCAAGGAGCCTTCTGGTGGGAAAATTGGAAGATCTCTGGAATAAATAAAAACCTGAGCCCCTGAGCTTGGGGATAAAGAGGGAAGCTGAGGCTTAAGGGGTGCATTGTCTACTCCCAGGAGCGGGAATGCATGGATATATTGGCTATACCAAAATTTTGGGTAAGGCAGTTACACATGTAGACTGTTGCTTGTGTTAAATACCTCTTAGCTCTCCTTATGCTGTGTTCCTTCTGTTGAGATTAAACTATACTTTGTTTTGACTAGGCTGCTTTATGTCACTATATTCACCGATCACAGGAAAGTCTTGCTGGGAAGCCAAATCCAGTCAGAACTGCTGAGCAACAATAGCTGTTATACAGGGGGCCTGCAACCAGGACCTAATCCAAAGAGTGGGAGAATTGGGGGATTCCATCTCAAAGAGGAGAGAGGCTCAGGGGTGGGGGTGGGTGTCGAAGGCATTTTGCAGTCAGAAACTCAGAGGGATCAAAAGTGTGGGGTATCACAGGTCAGGGCTAAGGCATATCAAAACAGAATAAAAGCTTCCAAACCTGGAATATGATCTAGAACCTGCAAAGTTCAAACACACACACACAAAATCTCAAAGCAAAGCACTGAATAAAGCTGTGTGAACCATCTTAAATTCACTCTATTTATTAAAAAAACATTATATTTGCCCTAGTCCCCAGTCTTCCCTTCATCTGCATGGAAGAGCCATCTGACCTACTCCTCAGTCATGGACTTTCAGGAGTTTCTGCTAGTTTGGCCTGAAAGCTTCACCCAACTCTAGGCTTAATGTCAGTCTATGAAATTTGCAGATTAAAAAGGGAAGATGATGTATACTTTCAGATTTCATTTTGAATTATTCACAGTGTAAAAATCTAAAGATTCTAAAAAAAGCAAGCCTCAGACTCCTACATACAATGCTACATTTCCACAGTGTGAAGTGGCTCTGTATGATGGCTGAGCTGGAATAAAAGTATAAGAAATCTCACGGGAGTGGGGGAAACCCACAATAGTGTATGCTCATGGGACTCAGTGCAAAAAATGTGGGGAGGGAATCTAAATAATGAAATAATTGGGATTAATTTCATATATGTTTCTTTATAACAACTCTTCAAGTAGTAATACTTTCAGTTCAAATTTGACTTAATAACTACAGCACTATAATTTATGTCTTCCAGAATACTGTCTCTTGCCAGTATACTTGCATTTCCCAAGAGCAACCTGTGCAGTTGATTCTTAGAATGGCACATTTGTAAATGCTTCCCTTCATTTTTAGTTTAATTGGAAAATCTAAGTGAAAACCCTCATGGGCAAGCCAGAGGCAAAATAGCAGAAGCTAGATTTTAGGCCCATGTGCTTTGCATTAGTAAATGTTATCTGAAGCTCGGTGTTAAAATCTAATAAGATTTTTTAAGAGTCCATTTTCATATATGTCAGTTTATAGTGAATTGATGGAACCGGAAAGCAGCCTGGGAACCTTATCTTCCACTTGAGCACTCTGACTCCTCCAGTCAGAATAATCAAAGAGCTATGGTGAGATTCATAGCCCTGCTTTTGAAGACCATTTCCCCCCTTTGTTTTTGTTACAGTGGTTGAAAATAGAGGACTGCTTGACATCTCTCACGCCTTTTTAAGCAACATCTGGAGGAGTCCCTGCTTAGGTACTGCAAAATTTTACATAACAAAAAGTTGCCATTTCTATTTCCTATTACCATTTTACATCTTCAAAGCTCTCCACAAATTAATTAATCTTTATCACAGCATTTTGTAAGTGTATTATTTAGCAATCAGTGCTAAAGGCAACATGTTTATATTAAAAACCCAAACTACATGAAACCTACCTGCTTTCTGGTGTCTTTACAAACACGTCAGCCCAGATTCTCCAAAAAAGAAGTGTAACACTTCAAGTAAACATGAGTCAGTGTATGGTATAGTGTTGCAATCATGCTAAGTTCATCAGTTCACATAGCAAGAAGCCATACAGGTGGGCTCCTACTCCACTGGGTCTTCCCACCTCAAAAGAGTAGCTGTGACTGAAGAAGTACACTACCATTAACAGAGGCCAGGGAGGTGGCATCCCAGGCCTCAGATGAAGCAAAAGTTAGAAAACTTGTCACTATGACTCAGCAAACAAAAAAGTGAAATTTGGTGGACCCAAAATTGTATGAACAGAATCAACTGGTATGGTTCACTTCAGCAAAACTCATACAGGTGACAAAAAGGCCTATGCTCATCTTTACAGAGGGGAAAGCAATCTCCTTTATCTCTGGCATTCTGTTACAGCCCACTGTGTGGATTTCAAGTTCAGCTCTGTTAGACTGCATTTACCTTGACAAGTTTATACCTTGGGGTACACATTATAGGTATAAAATAGTTGGTTCGTGCATTTGTCATTCTGTATCATATACAATATTTTAGCTGGTTTTAAACAAAGTGTGCAAGTTACATTATTGAAAGAACACGTCAAGCCACGAGTGTAGGTAAAGCTTGAGGAACAGACCCTGATGTTGAATACTTTTCTCAAATACAAGTGAAAGTCAACTGAAATTAATGTTGTGCTTTTTTCTCTATCAGTGGTTCTCAACCAGGGGTACATGTACCCCTGGGGGAACGCAGAGGTCTGCCAGGGGGTACATCGACTCATCTAGATATTTGCCTAGTTTTACAACAGGCTACCTAGAAAGCTCTAGCAAAGTCAGTACATACTAAAATTTGATACTGACAATGACTTGTTTATATTGCTCTATATACTATACTCTAAAATGTAAGTACAATAATTATATTCCAACTGATTTATTTTATAGCTCTATGGTAAAAATGAGGACGTAAGCACCTCTTCAGTAATAATGTGCTGTGACACTTTTGTATTTTTATGCCTGATTTTATAAGCAAGTAGTTTTTAAGTGAGGTGAAACTTGAGGGTACGCAAGACAAATCAGACTCCTGAAAGGAGTACAGTAGTCTGGAAAGGTTGAGAACCATTGCCCCATATCACTTTTATACAGAGTATAAAGTGAAAGTGTGGCAGGAGAGCAACATCAGCAGAACTCTTTAGGGGACTCTTTGAACCTTTACATATTTTGAAAGCTTTATACCCATTCCATATATATTGGAGGCACTAGCCACAGCTCATAGTTAAGGCTGAGTTTTGACGCCTTTTCTCAGAGGGACACAGTATATCCTCTCCAACATACCACACATACTTGGGCACAAAATGTATTTTCTACGAATATTCAAATACATTTATTAATTAGTTTATTAATTAACATTAAAAGGACCCATTTATAAATTAGCCCTTGATGTCAGTCCAATTTTGGCCTGAATCTTTTTAATGGGACAACACACTCTTCAAACTTTGTACTGTGTATAGTTAAAACATGTAGGCAAAATGGGAAGAAATGAGGCTGTACACATATTAGTAACTAAAGCTCGATCAAACAGATTTTCATAAAGGAAATATCCAAAACCCAAATGTTTTTTCTAAATTTATAAAGTTTCTTTTATCAGAGGGGTAGCCGTGTTAGTCTGGATCTGTAAAAGCAGCAAAGAATCCTGTGGCACCTTATAGACTAACAGACGTTTTGCAGCATGAGCTTTCGTGGGTGAATACCCACTTCGTCGGATCCAAGTAGTGGAAATTTCCAGGGGCAGGTATATATAAGCAAGCAAAGAAGCAAGCTAGAGATAAGGAGGTTAGTTCAATCAGGGAGGATGAGGCCCTGTTCTAGCAGTTGAGATGTGAAAACTAAGGGAGGAGAAACTGGTTCTGTAGTTGGCAAGCCATTCACAGTCTTTGTTTAATCCTGAGCTGATGGTGTTAAATTTGCAGATGAACTGAAGCTCAGCAGTTTCTCTTTGAAGTCTGGTCCTGAAGTTTTTTTGCTGCAGGATGGCCACCTTAAGATCTGCTATTGTGTGGCCAGGGAGGTTGAAGTGTTCTCCTACAGGTTTTTGTATATTGCCATTCCTAATATCTGATTTGTGTCCATTTATCCTTTTCCTTATAGACTGTCCAGTTTGGCCAATGTACATAGCAGAGGGGCATTGCTGGCATATGATGGCGTATATTACATTGGTGGACGTGCAGATGAATGAACCGGTGATGGTGTGGCTGATCTGGTTAGGTCCTGTGATGGTGTCGCTGGTGTAGATATGTGGGCAGAGTTGGCATCGAGGTTTGTTGCATGGATTGGTTCCTGAGCTAGAGTTACTATGGTGCAGTGTCCAGTTACTGGTGAGAATATGCTTCAGGTTGGCACGTTGTCTGTGGGCGAGGACTGGCCTGCCACCCAGTAGTATTTCCACTACTTGCATCCGACGAAGTGGGTATTCACCCACGAAAGCTCATGCTGCAAAACGTCTGTTAGTCTATAAGGTGCCACAGGATTCTTTGCTGCTTTTAAAGTTTCTTTTAAAAATTTTCAGCCAATTTTTAAACAAGCAAATGTTTGTTCAAAAAATAATTAGATAAATTCATGAAGGATAGGTCTGTTAATGGCTATAACCAGGATGGGCATGGTTGGTGTCCCTAGCCTCTGTTTGCCAGAAGCTGGGAACGGGCAACAGGGTATCGATCACTTGATGATTACCTGCTCTGTTAGTTCCCTTTGGGGCACTGGCATTGGCCACTGTCGGACGACAGGATACTGGGCTAAATGGATCTTTTGTCTGACCCAGTATGGCTGTTCTTATGTTTATTTCATTTTGAAAGCAGACTTTAAAAAAAAATCACAAATTTTTACTGTGTTTTGAGAAGCTCTATTATTAATGACAGTTACTGATTATGGACAGAGTTAGGTCAACAGCTCATGTCACTGTGAAGTAGGGCCAATGTGACATCAGAGATGACTCAGCTAATCACCACTTCTCCTCTGAAGTTAATTGGTATGCTGCAATTCTGTTGCTTCAAAAAGAGTCAGTGGCCTGAGAGGGACTTTGTCAAGTGTTCTCATAGGTAGAAGACTTAGCCCAACTGATTACTGCTCTTAAAGACTCCATGGTCACATGCTACCAGCTCCACTCGTGGGGCATCTCCCTCTAACAAAAAACTTCTGTGCTTTCTCAGAGGGCAGTTCTACACCGATGCATACACTTAAATGAAGTAGTACTCCCTGCTGCATAAAGGTGAACATCTCACTCTAAGCATGGAGATCATCAATGGGGGAAATGGATGCCCCCCTCTAAGCCCTTCACATCCCCTGTTATCTCCCCGTCTGCATCCTTTGTGAGCCTTCTGTACCCTCTTACATTCTAACCTCTCTCTCTCAAAATGACTTCCATTTTCACCTTCCCCATTCGTCTGGCTCCCAATCCCACCAGTGGCACTTGTTATATATTTGTACAAACACATAAAGAGTTTGTAACCTTCAGAACTATCTAAGGTAAATATGAAATTTATAATAATAAACAATCCAAGGAAATTCCCAGACAGAAAACTACATTAAATTGAAATTAAAATGGAAAATACATATCAGTAATTTAGGGTAAAATATTACAAGATTGTTGTAATTATCACACATATATTATAAACCCAGAAAATTCAGAGTTAAGGTTAAATATAAAAGAAATACAAATACGTTAAGGTATCCAAACAACCAACTCCCACCTTTTCATGTTCTCTGTATGTATATATATATCTCCTCACTATATGTTCCATTCTGTGCATCCGATGAAGTGGACTGTAGCCCACAAAAGCTTATGCTCAAATAAATTTGTTAGTCTCTAAGGTGCCACAAGTACTCCTGTTCTTTTTGCGGATACAGACTAACACGGCTGCTACTCTGAAACCTTCACTGTGTTCCACAGTGATTAATTACATTAAACTGGTTTTTAGGGACAAATTAGGGTTTTTTTTCCATAATTTTTTCACTATAGGACACAATTAAGATTGTGTGGGTGCCATACCTGTTCATTCCCATACTTAAATATGGTTGTATTTCTTAAGTTGAATTTTAACTCTGATTTTCATGTTTATTTTTGGGATAATTGCAACATTTTTGTAATTTTTTTTACCCTTAAGGTTGGGCAAACATTCATAATTTAACTCAAGTCTGTCTTTTATTTGTTTACTCTGAAGAAAACCCTTATTCTACCATATAGCTCCAGGTAAAGGCAAACGACAAGCTTTACTGTTTTACTTTTATAACCCGTTAAAGTACAGTATCTTTAGGACAGCAGGGCCAACTGCTGAAAGCAGTGAGACAAATTCTGGGTTGCAGTACACTCTTGCAGAGGTTAACAAAAGTAAATAACTCAGGGCCAGGTATAAATCCCATTTAAGTCAAGAGGCTTGGAACAGATCAAAAGTGATTAAATATTACCGTGCTTTACTCTTTAGAAAAGCTGATAGATGACACACAGATACATGGAGAAGTCTGGAACTAAACTCATCTGTAAAACCCATGTATATCTGCTAAAATTCACACAGACTTTAAAAAAGGTGGATGTGCATATCCTCACATTTTGAACAGCTATGGGGGTGCACTAGCACAATGAACTTCATGATCATAAAAAGAGTGGATGTGTTATGTCCAGTTGACAGTTTTGCATACACTGACATTCCACTTCCCCCACCCTTACCCTTACCCCACAGAAATGCCTAGTCTGGCATAATGACTATGCATCACATAAAAAGAACTTATTCCATCAGAAAGCTGTTGAAAGACAACACATAGCATGTGACTGGTCGCCTTATTCTCAAAACCTGCCAGTATAGATAAACATCTGCAGCAAGGCGAGGCAGACAAACAGATAGCGAGAGAGCAAGAAGAGGAAGAACAAGACATCCTACTCTGTAGAGTTTGCCTGAGAGGATTGAGAGGCTTTGTTGTACTACTGAGCTCTATTATCTCTGAAGATGCTGTACCCCTCAGAAATAAGTACTTGGTTCATCCTGATTATAGGTTAAAATGAAGATGCATTGTTGGGGAAGGTTTCATTTTATTTCACTGACAGAACCTTTTGGCACATGTAAGTAAGAATTTGTCTCAGTATATCAAATGCTTCCTGTAACTCCTTTTGTACAATAATTACAGAATATTTTTTTAAAGTTACTACATTTTCTCCATGTCTTCAAAGGCAGGCACATATTTCTACAACAGGTTATGTGCAGTGAGAACTATAAATCATTTTTCTTAGCACTATATGTGATATTTTCACATAATTCACCCAGAAGCATCAAATTTCAAAGCTTTACTTGAGTTAATATAATTTTCATACCAAAATGTATATAAGCCTCTAAACTTTTCATATATACACATTAAATTAGGTTCTGTGCACGGAACTGACATTTCAGTTTCTCTTCCTTTGAGTTCTTAATGTTACAGCATAAAGGCCAAATCCAGGTCCCATTCAAGTCAATGATAATTTTACAACCCCTTCAGTGGGATTGAAACTTAGCCCAAATATATATTTAAAGGAACAAAAACCTTTTCATGTTTAAAAAAAAAAAAAAGAAAGAAAAACTTCCATTAGGAGACATCCAGAGTCATGACCTTTTTTTTTTTTTTAAGGTCTGAGATATGCAAGATGTAAGTTTGAGAGCTATAATTCTGAGGTGTAGACACTTGAAAAATAAAGAATATGGTTTAAAAGTAGTTATTTAATTCAAAGTGATGCATAGTTAATACACAAAATTAGTGAAGAGTTTAACTGGATTTTAAGTATTTGCTTTCCAGTCTAGGTACCAGCTAAAAAGAACACTGATACAATCTCATACAGAGCAACGTTAAAAATAGAGGTCATGGTGCAAAAATCTTATTATTTAGACTGTCTGTTCTTTGAGAAAGGGACAATTTTTTCTTGTGTATGTATAATGCCTAGCACAATGGGGTCATGATCCTTGACCAGGACATCTAGGTACTACTCTATTACACATAAATTGATACTAATATTTTCAACTGAGGTAATGCTGAAGATATGCTAGGAACTATAAAAACATTTGAAAGGAATAGTCCATGCCCCATAGAGTTTATAATCTTAAAAACATCACCACCATCACAGAAAAATTTGATCTACTTATTGAAGACAAATAAGACAAAGGGTAGTAGTTGTATGGACCAGTTCAGGAAGTGAATTATTCTAAGGGCTTCATGCAAAATAACAGACACACTAAATGGACCATTGGGGCTGACTTCATTGGCACTGGGAAAGGACAAGGAGCTATATGATAAACGTTTTTTCTTCTTAAATATACCCTAGTCCATATATGGCACTAAAGTTAGGGGGAACCTCTCCCATTTTCAACTCAGTTTCCCAACTCATCACATTTGCTTTCTGTATAATAATAATTCATCTTGTATTGGCAAGAGCCAAGACAAAAATGGCTCATCATTTACAATGTTTTGTTTCCCTCAGTACTGTCAACCCCAAGCCTTAAAAAATAATGATTAATTTCATGAAAATCATGAGATTTTAAAAAATTAGATTGTTTGATTTTTTATAATTTACTTTCTGATTTTGGAGTCTTTTGGGTTCATATTTTCAATCAACAACAATGAAAAGAATAAGGTAAAGTTCAGCACAAACTTTCTGCTCAGACTCAGCTACTACTAGGGTTCTTTCTTCAGGATTGCTCAGCCCACATCCTAGATCATCTCTCACCTAAGGAAGGTGAGAGTAGCTATTTATGTCAAAATTAGGTAACAAACCACCTTTAAAGGTAGTCATCCTGCAGCAAAAAAACTTCAGGACCAGACTTCAAAGAGAAACTGCTGAGCTTCAGTTCATCTGCAAATTTGACATCATCAGCTCAGGATTAAACAAAGACTGTGAATGGCTTGCCAGCTACAAAACCAGTTTCTCCTCTCTTGGTTTTCACACCTCAGCTGCTAGAAGAGGGCCTCATCCTCCCTGATTGAACTAACCTCATTATCTCTAGCCTGCTTCTTGCTTATATATATATATATACACACACACACACACACACCTGCCCCTGGAAATTTCCACTACACGCATCCGACGAAGTGGGTATTCACCCACGAATGCTCATGCTCCAATACGTCTGTTAGTCTATAAGGTGCCACAGGATTCTTTACTGCTTTTACAGATCCAGACTAACACGGCTGCCCCTCTGATACTTGAAACCACCTGTCAGTGATCCACATACCAAATATTGATCCTGCTAAGAAAAGGTTAACAGAGTGTTTAGGGAAAAGACTGTTGGCCTGTCACACTTTCTCCTTAGATATGGTTTCAGTCTGCAATCAGATCTTGTACATAGAATCATAAAATACCAGGGATGGAAGGGACCTCAGAAAGTCATATAGTCCAACCCTCTGCTCAAAGCAGGACCAGTCCCCAGACAGATTTTTGCTCTAGATTCCTAAATGACCCCCTCAGGGATTGAGCTCACAACCCTGTGGTTAGCAGGCCAATGCTCAAATCACTGAGCTATCCCTCCCTCCCCTGCATACTTGCTTCATATTAACTGGGCACACAGTTCTAGGCTATCTTACTCAAAGTTCAAAGCTACTACCCAATTGTCCTCACATGCCTCATTGGTACATCTCTTTCTACTATTTTAAGGTGTTTCTCCTCTCTGTAAGGAAGAAACATGGATGTTCATTAAACTGTTTCCCTAAAGTGCATGAAACACTTTGACAGTTTTATATCTAGTCTTAATTCTCCATCATTTTCCCTTCAGCCTCTGCATTATTCATGAATGTCATCCATTTCTAATTCCTATGAGAAACAGAATTCTAATGACTTTATTTAGGATCAACATTTCCACTCACAATGTGAAAGAGAAAAAAGTTAAAAGCAGCTGCGTCACTTGCTCCCGACTGATAGCACATAAAGACAAAGAAAAGACAGGCACACTTGGAAATCAGGAATCTATACCCAGTGTTTGCAGCCTGGTGTAGTGAACAGTGAAATAATGTGAAGCTAACTTACTGTTTAATTTCATTATTCATCAAGGAGGTGAACAACTCATCCATAAATGGAAGTAGCAAAATATTTTCTGTAGTATTTCAGAGATATGCAACTAGATTTAATCTATTCTGGTATTTGTTTTTAGATATAGTTTTTTAAATGAATGCGATGATCATCATAAAATGTAGATTACTTTAAATATTAGCCAACATGTGTATACAACAATTTATATCCTATAACCACGTAGCCATTACAAACTGTTCCTCCAGTGCGTTTTAATCCCTTTTAATGCACAGATGATTTAAAACATCAGTTTGTGTGTGTTTTACATATTACTGAAACACCATTGTTCTAACAGCTTGATTGCAGCAATGCCCTCACATTTCAACTGTTTACAAGCTGTCTCACAGCCAGAGACAGAGTCAGACCTGGTGACTATTCTTCTGCCAACTGAAGTGAGAATATTGTTTTGATGTACGGAAATACAGTTTTTAAAAGTGAAGGTCTGCTGGCAGTTTCTCTGTAAACTACTATGGCAGCTGTGCTAGAGGTCATGAATATTTCATAAGGGCTGTCCATGCAGTCAAGCCAGCATCGCTAAGCAAAATTCCCATAGCAACATTCACATAGATTTACTCATCGCTAAAAGATGCATCAGCTCAGGAATAAGTGCTCTAATGCTACTCTTATTCTAGAAGATGTTATTACTTGAACTCTTCTTTTAAAAACTAAATTATTTTACTAATAAACCTGATTTTTTATTTTTTACTTTTTCTAGCAATAGTTGCTTTGCAGTTCCTAAAACAAAAGCAATCAAACTAGAGCAACCCTGACATACTAAACTGTGGTTAACCAAAACTCCTGTTATCCAAAGATCAGCTAGCATCTTTTAAGGGGTGGGTAAGACAAGGAGGGGGAAATGAGACTTATTGTTTCTGTTATGGAAATGAAACTGCACTTGCATAGCACAGAAGTGCAGCAGGAGCGAGGCTGCAGAGAGATATCCAGGAATACTGAAGACCAGCAGGCTCTAGCACCTCTTGAAAAAGGTGGTTTGGGAACGCTTATCAGCAGGGCCTGTGCAAGGATGTTTCGCGCCCTAGGCAAAACTTCCACCTTGCGCGCCCTCCTCACTCGTGCCCCCGCCCTGAGGTGCCCCCCCCCCTCACGGCAGCTTCCCCCCTCTGCCCTGTGGCGCCCCCCCTTGCGGCAGCTCCCCACCCCCCACCCTCTGCCCTGAGGCCCCCCCCCCAGCTCACCCCTGCTCCACGCACAAGCACGAGTACCCTGAGCACGCCGTCGCTGCTTCACTTCTCCCGCCTCCCAGGCTTGCGGCACCAATCAGCTTAGGCGCCGCAAGCCTGGGAGGCAGGAGAAGTGAAGCAACCACAGCATGCTCGGGGAGGAGGCGGGGCAGGGGTGAGCTGGGGCAGGGAGTTCCCCTGCGTGCCATTCCCCCCGCCCCTTACATGCTGCAGGCAGCCCTCCCCGCGCTCCCCTGCCCCAGCTCCCTCCGCCTAAATGACGGCGGCGACCGGGGCGGCTGAAGATCCGTCTGCCGTGGTCACTGCCGAAGAAAATGGCGCCCCCCAAATCCCAGAACTTCCTAGGTCGCCTAAATGGTTGCACCAGCCCTGCTTATCAGATATCTGTTAAAATTATAATTCTCAAAAAAGACTTGGTAATCCCCGCCTTCCCTCTTTGTCTGAGCCTTCTGGCCTTCAGAAAGCTGTCTCTCTGTGCACCCTGGTGACTGTCTGAACTGGCCAGTTCTCGCTAATCAAGTGTATCGCAATAATCTGAATTCCTGTTATAATGAAGGTTTAAGTGACTCCAAGAACTTTGTAAAACTAAGGTACCATAAATGAACAGAGGTGAAGCTGAATAGATAAGGAAATTGATAAAGTGGGAGAGGAAAGAGTGGGGACAGAAAGATCACAGGAAAGAAGGAACAGAGAAATGGAGGAGAGAAGTAAATGGAAAAAGGACGTGAGAGAGGGAAAAGAGAGAAAGTAGATGAGAAAGAATGAAAAGACTAGATTCCAGTAAAGTTCTTAAAACCACATATGAATACAATAGAAAAAAATTAAAACTCAGGAAAAAGAGACCTTGAAAAAAATACATTGGAAATGGCACACCAAGATCTGAGACACAGCAAAAGGAAAGAAAAAAAGATAAAAGAATGAGGAAAAACAAACAAGGGATGCAAATATATATGTAGTATATTAATCATAAGTACAACTGATGCAAATAATTAAAATGCATAGCAGAGAGAAACATACACACACACTTTCATAGAATCATAGAATCTCAGGGTTGGAAGGGACCTCAGGAGGTCATGTAGTCCAACCCCCTGCTCAAAGCAGGACCAAACCCAACTAAATCATCCCAGCCAGGGCTTTGTCAAGCCTGACCTTAAAAACCTCTAAGGAAGGAGATTCCACCACCTCCCTAGGTAACCCATTCCAGTTCTTCACCACCCTACTAGTGAAAAAGTTTTTCCTAATATCCAACCTAAACCTCCCCCTCTGCAACTTGAGACCATTACTCCTTGTTCTGTCATCTTCTACCACTGAGAACAGTCTAGATCCATCCTCTTTGGAACCCCCTTTCAGGTAGTTGAAAACAGCTATCAAATCCCCCCTCATTCTTCTCTTCTGCAGGCTAAACAATCCCAGTTCCCTCAGCCTCTCCTCATAAGTCATGTGTTCCAGCCCCCTAATCATTTTTGTTGCCCTCCGCTGGACTCTCTCCAATTTATCCACATCCTTCTTGTAGTGTGGGGCCCAAAACTGGACACAGTACTCCAGATGAGGCCTCACCAGTGCTGAATAGAGGGGAATGATCACTTCCCTCGATCTGCTGGAAATGCCCCTACTTATACAACCCAAAATGCCATTAGCCTTCTTGGCAACAAGGGCACACTGTTGACTCATATTCAGCTTTTCATCCACCGTAACCACTAGGTCCTTTTCTGCAGAACTGCTGCCCAGCCATTCGGTCCCTAGTCTGTAGCAGTGCATGGGATTCTTCCGTCCTAAGTGCAGGACTCTGCACTTGTCCTTGTTGAACCTCATCATATTTCTTTTGGCCCAATCCTCTAATTTGTCTAGGTCCCTCTGTATCCTATCCCTACCCTCCAGCGTATCAACCACTCCTCCCAGTTTAGTGTCATCTGCAAACTTGCTAAGGGTGCAGTCCACACCATCCTCCAGATCGTTAATGAAGATATTGAATAAAACCGGCCCCAGCACCGACCCTTGGGGCACCCCACTTGATACCGGCTGCCAACTAGACATGGAACCATTGATCACTACCCATTGAGCCCGACCATCTAGCCAGTTTTCTATCCACCTTACCGTCCATTCATCCAGCCCATACTTCTTTAACTTGCTGGCAAGAATACTGTGGGAGACTGTATCAAAAGCTTTGCTAAAGTCCAGAAATAGCACATCCACTGCTTTCCCCTCATCCACAGAGCCGGTTATCTCATCATAGAAGGCAATTAGGTTAGTCAGGCATGATTTGCCCTTGGTGAATCCATGCTGACTGTTCCTGATCACTTTCCCCTCCTTTAAGTGGTTCAGAATTGATTCCTTGAGGACCTGTTCCATGATTTTTCCAGGGACTGAGGTGAGACTGACTGGCCTGTAGTTCCCTGGATCTTCCTTCGTCCCTTTTTTAAAGATGGGCACTACATTAGCCTTTTTCCAGTCATCCGGGACCTTCCCCGATCACCATGATTTTTCAAAGATAATGGCCAATGGCTCTGCAATCTCATCAGCCAACTCCTTTAGCACCCTCGGATGCAGCGCATCCGGCCCCATGGACTTGTGCTCGTCCAGCTTTTCTAAATAGTCCCGAACTACTTCTTTCCCCACAGAGAGCTGGTCACCTCCTCCCCATACCGTGCTGCACAGTACTTTTGTAGTACTGTGACTATAAAACTTTGCACTTGCATATGCATCTAATGGAAAATACATAAGCACGTTGGTGAGATCTAAGCCTCATTTAGTGTTTATTAATCTGCCACTACCTGCCAGGAGCATGGAAGTATAGTAGAATTTCTGTGAGGGCCTCAAACTTCTCACAAAGGGTTCTGAAATCCTGATTGCCCCTACTTTAGTAGGTAAGTGAAATTTGGTTTCCTTAAAAGAAAACCAATACAATCCTCTTAAAGAAAATGGACCAGTGTAACTGCCTGTCTTTACTTATACATGCCATGTTGGGAACAATCCTGTACATGACAGATAAAAAAACTGGACTTCCAATGCCAAACTTCTATGACTGAATGATATACACCTCTACCCCGATATAACGCTGTCCTTGGGAGCCAAAAAATCTTACCGTGTTATAGGTGAAACCGCGTGATATCTAACTTGCTTTGACCCATTGGAGTGCACATCCCCACCCCCCCGGAGCACTGCTTTACCGTGTTGTAGCCGAATTCATGTTATATCGGGTCGTGTTATACCAGGGTAGAGGTGTGCATGATTTATGGGGCCAAATCATGCTCTGGAAAGACCCCCATAAAAAGGGACTTCATGACTTGTCCCTGTGTACTAGGAATTGATAGGTAATATAACAAAATGCAAAAGTTAGTTCAGTTCTGTAAGTAACTAAACTATTTTTTAAGCAAACTGAGTCTCCTAATACAGACAGGGCAATCAAGAATGGCAACTTCTGTCTTTAATCAGTTTGTTTGATAAGTGCAATTTCCAAAAACTTGTGTAATTTCTTTAACAAAATATCTTAGGAGGTATTTTTAAAAAAAATATTTAGAAAAACATTTGTACTGATAAGCAGATGAAACAACAAGCTCTTAGAAAAAGAACAGGTTAATGAACCTGTGATGTGAAGAAGTGCCTTACCTTTGCTTTTTCCAGCTGTGCCTGGGCCTGCCGCTCTGCCTCTCTCCGCACTGCCTCCCTGTCTTCCTCCAGAGATACATCTGAATCAGATGGACGGCTAGTGTAGGAGTCCGCCGAACCCTGCACAGGAAAAGGAGAAATAATGTTACAAATAGATGCAGCATTTGCAATAGAAGGGTGAAGTGTTCCCATACCTCTCCTATAATTGTACGTTTGTAGAAATACCTTGAAAAGAAAAAAGAAAAATAAAGCAGCAGAAACAATCAGTTAGAAAAATAATATTAAGTAAGGGTTTCAAATCTGGAGACCATCCAAAAGTCAGGTCTCTCTCCGGTGGTTTATTTCCTGCCCTGTCCCCACATTCTAATTAGTATGCTTTTTGGTAAGCAGAGCTGGTTTCTGTGTAGAGCAAGGGCAGTGGTGCAGTGCAGGGCTGAAGGACATACAACAGTTTCAAGGATAGCTCCATAAAAATCAAAACCATAAACAAGGACATTTTAATGCCAGTGACAGAACAGATTGAATAAAAAACTGCAAAGTCAGTATTAACAATTACTATTACACAAGATCACTGCAGAGAGCTTTAACCCATGCCTTCCATTTTAATTTTAGGGCACCTAACACTCTTCCCATCAGAAATTAACATGGCTCAAATCCATCTCAGCCTTTTAACAAAAACATGCAAATGACCACAAATCAAGTTCCAACTGATTAAATGTGTCTCAGCTCAACACCTGTGTGCAAGTATTGCTACAAGAGAACTAGTCAGAATACCAGAATAGTTCCAGCTCTGATTTTTGTCTCATCTTACAATCACAAGAAGAGAATTCTGCTAATTCAAACAGAATGAAAGCAACTGACTTCCCTTACTGTACAATTAATAAATAAATATGCTAACAATGAAAACATAGGGCTTACACAGATATCAGAATTCTTCAGCCGTCCTCCTTTGGCTCTTTTCAGAAGCCTGATCCAGGTGGCCTTCATTAGCCAGACAGCTCAGTTATTGTCCGCAGCTGCAGCGCCCGGCACTGATTCTCACAAAACATGTGCACACTGAGCACCGCAGAATCACTGCTCCTTTCCTATCCATGCTCTGCTGCAAGCTCCTTCCTTCTCTTTCCTCTGCCCTTCAAGCTTTCAGACACCCTGTTCTGAAGTATTTAGTTCAAGTAAATACTTAAATTTTCCAATGCCAGTAAAAAAGACTTTAATAATGGGAAAAAAAGCCCAGTATATTGGTTCAAGTATATTGTAAGAGATGTTTCAACTCAGTGCAGGAGATCATACAGGAAAAGGTCTTTGTTGTTGGTTTTTTGTTTTTTTTTGCCTGTTAAAAATAGTACTTATAAGAGAACCTTTTAAAATCCGGTGCAAAACGTATTCAGTGATATTTACAAGTACAAAGTTCATTTCATCTCTTCAGAGATTGGATGGGGGTGGGGTAAGAGGCTTTTCACATCACTGGGCATGCTCCATATGTACAGCCTTTTACGCAGATGCTCACATCACACTGTGTTGTTAGTCTATGTCAAATTGCCATTTTACATCTCAAGGGTAAACAGCTGGAAAATAGCAAGGTCCCTGCAAATGTGGAATAGCTGGCACAGTGTCTTATTTTTATCACATATCAAACTACATTTCTCTCTCAGAAAATCCAGTTCTGTCATATATGCTCCTCATTCCCAATTTAAAACACCGAGTCAGAATGTGATCTCAGTTACAATGTAAATCTAGACTAAAACCAATGTATTCCGTTTACTCTGATGTACAAGAAGAGTTTGACCTACTAATTGTGGCATTTTTCCCACACTAGAAACCAGTAGGTAAGAAAAGCAGTGAATAATTGCAACACACACATACAAACAAATACTGGATGCTAAAGGTCAAAAATATATTTAGTTTTGTGCATTTAGTTTTAATTTGGTTTAGTCAGTCATAACCTATAATCATTTTCCAAAATGATAAGTGATTGACATAGCTCTGTGTGTTTAACTAGGACATTCATGACACAAATTCACAGGCAGCTATGCACAATCTAAGTGCAAAAGGAAATCTCAGTCTAGCTGACTTTGAAGTGTCTGCCTTTGATATAAATTCAGTTACATGAAAAAGGAAGGATAATAGGAAATTCTAGCTGAGAGCAGCAGTCACAAGAAATCTGGTATTGTAAATCAGACCTTCTTAAAGAATTAGAGGCATGTGGCAGGGAACGTCTAAGGACCAAATTCTGCTCTTATTTATGTATGTGAAAAACAGAAGCAACTCCCCTACAGCCATTGGAATACTCTGGATTTACACCACTGGTGTCACTGCTAACGTACTTTGGCCCTAAATTAGTAGTTTAAAAGAAAGGGAGAATTCTTAACTTCCAAAAACTTTTCTCTAGAAGTTATAATAGTTACAATTTTGAATTCTGATGAAGCTGCCTTTGAACTGACATCTAGGAAACTACTTTTCAAGAAATGTTTTGCTTACTGTAAAGGCAATACATATATTAGGCTAATTTTTCTAATTAACAATGGGGTGGGGGCAGGAGAGACTTTACAACCAAAGCACTTACTATGCTAAGGAAAGGCACAAAAAAGCACCCACACAAGGAAGTAAAAATAAAATAAAAAACACATTTCTATCTTGAATATTTTAGATAGTCTTGTCTGTTAGGAGAAGTACCAGAGGTTCTGTACATCTTAAAGTCCTTGTCTACATTATTTTATTTTCTTGCTACTACTGATACAGCTTCACTAGTGGCTACAATGGCAGAAGAGTAGTACAACAAGAACAGTTTTAACTGCATCGCTTGTATCTCCTCTAAATAGTGTTAGATGACACTGTGCTTAATACACTAGTGGCCTGTATCGTTTCTCCCATCATTACCAACAAACGGTGCAGCTGCAACAGTTGGAAATGTTAAGAAGAATCCTCATCCAAATACAGCCTAAGGGCGGCACAGTGGCTGTGGACTCCCTGTGCACTCAGGAGTCCCAAGAGTATTGTATTTGCTTCAGGAAGATTGTTTCCTACAGCTCCCATAGGTGCAACTCCACACTGCCTCTAAATCAGGTCTATACCTAGCCACACAATCAGACCTTAAATGGTATTTAAAAAACAAACAAAAAAATTCTGTTACTATAGCATTAAGGTTGAAATTTTAAATCATAAGAGTCAATTCCAATTTATAATTTCCACAGCAATTCTAATGTGCCTCCTTTGTGAATATATAGTATTTTTCCATTCCAGAATGTGATATTACCTTTTTTTTTATTAGCTTTTCTTCCCACGGGGCAACACTATAAAAAGGCAGTATAAATGGTCTTTGATCCCCATGAAAAGTCAGAGAGCTGGGAAGTAGAATCCTCAGCCCCAGCTAGTCAGGCTGCCTGCTCAACTGAGCTGGGTCTGCTAAAATTGTGTGTAGACAGCTAATTTCTCCTTTTGGGCCAGTGAGTCCGTGTAATGCGCTGGCTGAGTCCAAGGTTGGCCTCTACACTCTACACTCCTAAAATGTTACAATGATCCAGCTTAATTTTGTGCTGCCTGTACAAATCACGCTGCTAAACAAGATTATTTTGCTAACGGCAAACACAGAGAGATGTAGATTTGCTGTAAAAATGTGGAGAACAGTGTAGAGATATGTCTGTAGAAGATTATAATTTAGAGACACTCTGTCATAAGGGACAGTATTATGAACATAGGTAAAGGCTGTGTGCAGCAGTTCACCAGAGATGTTCTCCGGTTTGTTTTATTAAAGTTATATTCATTTCTCATTCACTGGTTTGTTATTTAATGAACCTCAAGGTTGCTACAGACAGGACTTTGGAACTCTGCACAGAAGAACTTCTGTGCCCCCAGCACATGGGGCAGAGGGCCAAAGGGCTGGGCAAGCCAGGAAAATGGTGGCCCTAAGGTCAATTGGATCTGTACCTATGCAGGCCAAGAAGCTACTAATCACAGCAGAGAGAAGTATACTGTCCTCTGGGGTTATTAAAGCTGGGTGCAGGCTGCATCCTTCCCCTAGCTTCTCTGGAGCCCAGCCAGTCAGGTTTTGTCCTGGTTCAGAAGGTTTACATTCCATTCTCCTGGAATATAGAATAGCTCTAGTGCTAGATGTTACCATGGTCTCTTTGGTTGCTCGGATTAGCATCAGCATTTACAGGAACCCATCTGATATTGGGCAGCTCTCAAGGCCAAATCCTGCTAGGTCACTCCAATCCTTGACTCTGGGAGCCAGCCTTACCCTGCTCTGCTGTGAGAACCCCCACTCCTGGGCTGTTCACGCACAGCCTCGGGCACGTACGATGCTCCTTGGACTGTGCAGCCGAATGACACTAGACAATATCTCTGGTCCCAGACACAACCTTAGGAACCGCTGTCTTGCAGACACCCAACATGACAAACTTTGCTTTGGATACCACACAATCATTTTATAAAGATGAACATGGGGGTGTAGGGTGTTCCCACAAGGTACTGAACGTCACCATATACAATCTGAGAGAGAGAAACACACACACACACGTGGTGGGCGAGGTAATATATTTTATTGGACCAACTTCTGTTGATGAAAGAGAAACTTTGGAGGTCTGAGGAAGTTTTTAGATATATTCTCCCCATCTCCCCTACTCAGATACAATACATATGGCATTTAAACATATTTATTCATCATAAAATAGCATGTTGTAGTATGTTTCCTTATGTCTTTATTCATTTAATGCTGACAAACAATATTAAACCCAAAAGGGTAAATTTATTCAAGTCCTCAGTTGCTGCAAAATGAAATTCTGTGTCTCAGTAAACTCCCCATAGATCAGCAATGACCAGAATATAATCCAGAGATATCCATATCTGTGATATTTTCTTCTAGAGATCTAGGAAATATTACTTCTTTGAATGACTATTTGAAGGAATGCCACACTAACATCTTCATTAATATGATATTATTTTGAAATTATACATTCTATTTATATTAGAACTAAATAACCAGGGATCAATGTTTATGGAAAAAATACCAAGCCATTTATTTCCATAGTGCCATTTTGAATTTGTGAAGTAAACTAAACTGAAGTTAAAAAGAAAAGAGAGAGAGATCTTATATTCATTAAAGGGCTATTCATCAAAAATTCTTGGCTCCTTTGGTACTGGCCATTAATTCTCCGTAGCTTGGCAACCACAAAGTCTAGTCACAATGTCCCTCTCAGTTCCTTGGCACAGGCCTTGGGGAAAAGACGGTTACTCACCTGTAGTAACTGTTGTTCTTCGAGATGTGTTGCTCCTATCCATTCCAGTTGGGTGTGCGCGCCGCGCGTGCACGGCATCTCGGAACTTTTTTACCCTAGCAACACCGGCGGGCCGGCTGGCGCCCCCTGGAGTGGCGCCGCCATGGCGCGAGTTATATACCCCAGCCGGCCCGTCCGCTCCTCAGTTCCTTCTTGCCGGCTACTCCGACAGTGGGGAAGGAGGGCGGGTCTGGAATGGATAGGAGCAACACATCTCGAAGAACAACAGTTACTACAGGTGAGTAACCGTCTTTTCTTCTTCGAGTGATTGCTCCTATGCATTCCAGTTAGGTGATTCCCAAGCCTTACCTAGGCGGTGGGGTCAGAGTGAGACGTGGCGGAGTATAATACAGCGGAGCCAAAGGCTGCGTCGTCTCGAGACTGCTGCACCAACGCGTAGTGGGAGGCGAAGGTGTGGACCGAAGACCAGGTGGCCGCTCGACAGATGTCCTGGATCGGAACGTTGGCCAGGAAGGCAACAGATGAGGCGTGCGCCCTCGTCGAGTGTGCAGTGACGCGGCCTGGAGGTACGCGAGCCAGCTCCTAGCAGGTCCGGATACACGCAGTGACCCAGGAGGAAATCCGCTGGGAGGATATCGCCTCTCCCTTCATGCGGTCAGCAACCGCTATGAACAGCTGGAGCAAACGCCGGAAGGGCTTAGTCCGCTCGATGTAGAAAGCGAGCGCCCTGCGGACGTCGAGGGTATGCAGCTGCTGTTCCCGAGGCGAGGCATGCGGCTTCGGGAAGAACACCGGGAGGAAGATCTCCTGGTTGAGATGGAAAGCTGACACTACCTTCGGGAGGAAGGCCGGATGAGGGCGAAGCTGCACCTTGTCCCCATGGAAGACCGTGTATGGCGGATTAACCGTTAGAGCGCGAAGCTCAGAAACTCGCCTCGCTGATGTAATGGCCACAAGGAAGGCCGTCTTCCAAGAGAGGTAGAGCAGGGAGCACGTGGCTAAGGGCTCGAACGGAGGACCCATCAGCTTGGCCAACACAAGGTTCAAATCCCAGGACGGGGCAGGGTGCCGCACCGGCGGGTACAAGCGGTCCAGGCCCTTGAGGAAGCGGGAAACCATCTGGTTCGAGAAGATGGACCAACCTTCCACGGAGGGACGAAAGGCGGATACCGCTGCCAGGTGAACTCTCAAGGAGGAGACCTCCAGACCTTGCTCCTTAAGGTGCCAGAGGTAGTCCAGGATGGTAGGGACTGGGACCAGGAATGGATTAAGACCTCGATGATCACACCAGAGTGCAAACCTCTTCCACTTCGCTAGGTAAGTGGAGCGAGTGGAAGGCTTTCTGCTCTCGAGCAGGACTTGTTGAACCGCTGCAGAACAGCCCCTCTCCGCGTGGGTCAGCCACTCAGGTACCAAGCTGTAAGATGGAGGGACTGCAGGTTCGGATGGCGGAGTCTGCCGAAGTTCTGAGTGATGAGGTCCGGCCACAACGGAAGGGGGATGGGTTCCCGAACGGAGAGCTCGAGCAGCAGGGTGTACCAGTGCTGCCTCGGCCAGGCCGGCGCTACGAGTATGACGTGGGCTCTGTCCCTCCGAAGCTTCAGGAGCACTCGGTGCACGAGCGGGAACGGAGGGAAGGCGTAGAGGAGGCGATCTGTCCAGGGGTAAAGGAAAGCGTCCGACAGGGAGCCTGGCGAGCGACCCTGGTATGAACAAAACAGGTGGCACTTCCTGTTCTCTCTGGAGGCGAATAGGTCTACTTGGGGAAACCCCCACCTCCGGAAGATTGTATGGACGACATCTGGACGGAGGGACCACTCGTGGGAGAGGAACGACCTGCTGAGATGGTCGGCCAGCGTGTTCTGCACTCCCGGAAGAAAGGATGCTTCCAGGTGAATTGAGTGGGTCACGCAGAAGTCCCACAGGAGTATCGCTTCCTCGCAAAGGGGGGAGGAGCGGGCTCCGCCCTGCTTGTTCACGTAGAACATCGTGGTGGTGTTGTCCGTGAATACTGTCACACAACGGCGTTGCAGGTGGGCGCAGAAGGTGCGACAGGCCAGGCGGATGGCACGCAGCTCGCGGACATTGATGTGCAGGGCGAGCTCCTGGGGCGACCACAGGCCCTGCGTGTGGAGATCGCCCAGGTGGGCCCCCCAACCGAGTGCTGAGGCATCCGTGGTCAGAGTGACGGACGGGCGAGGAGGGTGGAACGGGACTCCGGCACACACGATCTCCGGGTTGAGCCACCAGTTGAGGGACTCGAGGGTCGTCCTGGCGACCGTGACCACCATGTCGATGGGGTCTCGATGTGGCCGGTACACCGACGCGAGCCACGACTGGAACGGATGAAGGTGAAGCCGCGCGTACGCAGTGACATACGTGCACGACGCCATGTGGCCCAGGAGGCGGAGGCAGGAGCGCACCGTCGTGGTGGGGAAGGCGACGAGGTCCCGGATGATGGAGACCATCGTCTGGTGCCGAGCACGAGGGAGACAGACTCTGGCCACCGTGGAGTCAAGGACCGCTCCGATGAACTCCACCCGCTGTGTCGGAATCAAAGTGGACTTCTCGGTGTTGATGAGAAGACCGAGCCGCTGAAAGAGAGACAGGATTTCTGCCATCTGGTCCATCACAAGTTGCCGGGACTGACCTCGAACCAGCCAGTCGTCGAGATACGGGTAAACGTGCATCTGACGACGTCGGAGGACTGCGGCGACTACCGCCATGCATTTGGTAAACACCCTCGGGGCGGTGGAAAGTCCGAACGGCAACACGGCGAACTGGTAGTGGGTGTTGTTGACCACAAACCGAAGGTAACGACGATGGGGAGGATAGATTGTGACATGGAAGTACGCGTCCTTCATGTCGAGGGCGGCAAACCAATCTCCCGGATCCAGAGAGGGAATGATGGTCCCCAGGGTGACCATGCGAAACTTGGGCTTGAGCAGGTACTTGTTCAGCTTGCGAAGGTCCAGGATAGGACGCAGCCCCCCTTTCGCTTTGGGGATGAGAAAATAACGGGAGTAGAATCCCCTGCCCCGCCTGTCCTGAGGTACTGCTTCTATGGCACCCACGCTCAACAGAGTCTGGACCTCTTGTAAGAGGACTTGCTCGTGAGAGGGGTCCCTGAAGAGGGACTGGGAGGGTGGGTGGGAAGGAGGGGGCAAAACAAATTGCAGGCGGTATCCGACTGGACTGTTTGAAGTACCCAGTTGTCTGTTGTTAATTGGGACCACGCCGAAAAGAAATGGGAAAGGCGGTTGTAAAATAACGGGGAAGGATCCGGTAGGGAGAGTGATGGGCCGTCCTCGAGCGTCCCATCAAAAGGCCTGCTTGGCCCCCTGAGGGGCCTTAGAAGCGGCCTGGCCCTGGTTGCGGCGGTTGCCGGACGGACGACAGCGATTTTGGGCCGGTCGTCGGCTATTGTAAGGTCGATACTGAGACTGATAGGCCGGTCGGGAGGGCTGTGGACGGAAGGGCCTGCGCTGCGTCGCCGGCGTATGCATGCCTAGAGTACGTATCGCAATACGGCCGTCCTTCAAAGTCTGGATTCGAGAATCCGTCTTTTCCGAGAAAAGCCCCTTTGTGTCGAAGGGCAGGTCCTGTAGTGTATATTGGACCTCCGGCGGCAGGGTGGAAGACTGCAGCCAGGCGATACGCCGCATCGTTACACCGGAGGCCAAGGTCCTAGCACCTGAGTCCGCAGCGTCGAGGGCGGCTGTGATGGAGGATCTAGACGACCGCCTCCCCTCCTCCAACATCGCTGCGAACTCCTGGCGGGAGGCTGTCGGCAGGAGCTCAGTAAATTTTGCCAGGGACGTCAAGATATCAAAGACGTACCTGGCGAGGAGGACCATCTGATTGGCTATCCTCATTTGTAGGCCTCCAGCGGAATAGACCTTTCGGCCTAGCAGGTCCATACGCCATGCGTCCTTTGATTTGGGCGCAGGGGCCGGTTGGCCGTGCCGTTCCCTATCATTAACCGATTGGACTACCAGGGAGTCCGGGGTCGGATGCGTGTACAAATATTCATAGCCCGTGGGAGGGACAGAGTACTTTCGTTCAACGCCACGGGCTGTAGGAGGCACGGACGCAGGCGTCTGCCAGATAGTGGTGGCATTCTTTTGCACTGTACGTACAAAAGGCAGCACAACTCGCACCGGGATGTCTGCCCCAACAACATTTGTAATGGGGTCCTCGTCTTTCTGTACCTCCTCTACCGGCAGGGCCATAGCCGTCGCCACGCGGCGAAGGAGGTCTTGGTGAGCCTTTACATCGATGGGTGGAGGCTCCTTTGTCGCCGCGCCGGCCACCGCTTCGTCAGGCGAGGACGAGGAGGACAAGCCCTTATGACCGCCTCCGAAGAGGGTTCCGCTGCGTGCTCGTCGGGGGGGGCGGGCTGCGCGTGGCCCTGGGACTCCGACGGTATAGCATCCGCAGCCGGTGGCGAAGGGGCCGGTCGGGGTATTGTCGCCTCTGGAACCCTGCGCTCGGATGCGGGAGGCCTTGGTGGAAAGGGCACCCCCTGAGCCTCATACTGGGCCCATGGATGCGGGCCGAGATGGCCATGGAGGAGCCGAGGCGCTCACAGAGTGCGCTGCAGAATGAGGCAGTCCGTCCCCGGATGGCAGGGAAGAGCGATGTTGTTCTGTTCGGTACCGGGAAGGCGACCGGGAGTGACGTCCGTCACGGTGCCGGGAGCTCGACCGGTGCCGGGAGCTCGACCGGGACTGAGACCTCCGGTGCCGTGAACGCTCGCGCGAGTCGCGGTGCCGGGACGGCGATCTCTGACGGTGCCGACGCGATGGCGACCTGGACCTCGTGCGGCGTCGGGAGTACGAGCGGTACCGGGACTGCGACCGACGTTTCGACGGCGATCGGTACCGCGATGGCAAGCGGTGCCGAGATCGCGAGCGACGGGACGGAGACCTGCCGTAGGACCGGGAACGAGAAAGGGACCGGGTGCGTCGTCCATGTCGCCTGTCCAGGGACGGTGGCCGGGTCATTCTGGCCGGCTTTCCCGCCGACACGACAGCCCGCACCGGCGGTGCCGGGGCCGGAGGCCTGGTGCCTCTATGAGCTGAATCAGCTCTCGCGCGGAGGTGAATGTCTCCGGCGTTGATGGCAGCCGGGGCTCAACCACGGACGGCACCGGGGAGCGTGGCGGTGCCGGACTCGACGGGCCTTGCGGCGCCGGAGTCAAAGGTCCGGTGCACGGTTTGTGCACGGGCACCGCGGGGGCCGCAGGCTGCGCAACCGCTTTCGCGGAGTCCTCAGTGCGAACCTGAGCCAGTGCCTTCGCCAGCCTCTGCTTCTTCGAGGGTGAAAGCGAGCGGTGCCGAGACTTCGTAACCGCTTTCTGAATCGGCGGTGCCGCGGAGCTGGAGCGACTCGGTGCCGCCGGTGCGCTCTGCACCGAGGCAGTTCGCGGTGGCGGCGCAGACGGTGCCGGTGGCTGAAGCGACGCCTCCATCAAGATCTGCTTCAAGCGGATATCCCGCTCTTTCCGGGTCCGCGGTTTAAAAGCAGAACAGATCGAACACTTGTCTGTTCTGTGCCCTTCGCCCAGGCAACGGAGACAGGCGTCGTGCGGGTCTCCAATGGGCATAGGCCTCTGGCACGCCGCGCAGGGCTTAAAGCCCGGTGCTTTGGGCATGAGCCCGCACCGGGTGAGGCAAAAGGGGAACCCCCCCCCTTTTACCTTATCTATTTACACTAACTATCTAACTAAGCAACTGTTAAACTAACCACTAAACTAACTATATACAAATAAGAAGCGAGAGCTAGGGTCGTGGAGAACGAAGAGCACTCCACAGTTCCAACTGGCCGTCACGGGCGGTAAGAAGGAACTGAGGAGCGGACGGGCCGGCTGGGGTATATAACTCGCGCCATGGCGGCGCCACTCCAGGGGGCGCCAGCCGGCCCGCCGGTGTTGCTAGGGTAAAAAAGTTCCGAGATGCCGTGCACGCACGGCGCGCACACCCAACTGGAATGCATAGGAGCAATCACTCGAAGAAGAACTTGGCGAAACACCCACTACGCTCACATTTACACTTCAAGGCTCAAAATCATGCTTTCCCACTATGACTATAGAAGGAATGTAATCAACTTCTAAGAGGTCAACTGAGTCCTCTGTATGTTTACAGAAACAGAGGTCTCTTCAAACTAATGGTCCTCTACCTTCATTGTTCCATCCACAAAGCACTTTTATGTGACATACAGACTGAAACTAAAACAGATGAGAAGTTTAGAGCAGGTATGTGGTTTAGAAAGACAATATTTTGCAGGAAACTACTCTCTTTTTACTCTTAAAATGGCCTTAGCAATTTGTCAGACAGACCCAGCTGGACATTAATAGCTTCCATAGCAGTTAATTCTGCCTTCAACTGTATGAAATGAGAGTTTTTAAAAATAGCCTTTGAGTTTGTAGAGGTCCTGGATCAAGCAAGAAGTGGAATGCATTCGGCAAACATATTTACATAAAGTCTCCACTCCTGTTTGGCTGTTCATGACAATGACAGACATGTTTTTGGAAAACAGGTCAGCTGCATGTGGAGCTCAAATTCATGACCTCAATAGCGGATCAATCATTTACAGGTTTGTTTTTAACATGGACATATGGAATTTTAGGGCCAAATTCAATGGTGGCACAAATGGTGATATAAGTTGGTATTTCAGAGAAGTGAGTTTGTTGTTTGACTATTCTGCAGAGGGGTAATTTTGACAAATTTTCAAAGGGCTTTCAAAAGGGCACCTGCAAGTTTTAGCATTTTTAGTGGCTATTTAAAAAACAATCCCTTATAGAAATGGGCCTAAGTTGCACAGTTCAGAACCAGATCCAAACTTTCCACATGTTCTGTTACTTTTATTTTTCATTTGTATTACAGTAGTGCCTGAAGAACACAACCATGATAGGCCCCATTGTGCTAGGCACTGCCACAATCACAGAATAAATGTCAGTCCCTGCTCCAAGGAGTTTACAGTGTGAAAGACAAAATGCATGTCCATGAGACAAAGAAGAGGGTCAGAGTAGGGTGCAGGAGGATTCAAGGAAACAAATATAATAACAGTAGAAATACGTTTATCCAAGCCTCCATTATCCAGTTCTCAGAGTAAATGGGACAACCAGCACACACAGGTCCAGAAGGGGGCGATCTCTCCTCCGGCTGCTAGATGGCGATGCTGCATAACACTTTCCCATTCTCTGGTTTATCTGGATTTTTGATCAGACCCTGGTCCCAATTATATTGGATAAACAGGGTTCTGCTGTAATAGAATGTACAGTAACAGCGATCACAACTCATCTCACCTGTTTAGCTGTATTAGGTTGCAGTTTTCTGTGGTATGGAGGAGATAAATTTTGTAGAGAGATTTGGAGAAGGATATGTAGTGGCTTTAATGATTTCTACTGAGAGCTTTTCTCCACTTGCAAAGTGCAAAGAAGAGGGTGATTGAAGCTGGCATTGGTGGAGTGAAGGCAGGACCTTGCTATCAGGTTGGATACTAGGGTTGGGCTAAATGATCGAGGGCTTTGAAAGCAAAGACAAGAAGTTTGTATCAGATGCAGTGTTGGGGTAGTCAGTGGAGGGATTTGAAGAGAAGGGTGATGTAGTCACAGCAACGAGGCAAGTAGATGATCTTACCAGCTTTATTTTGAATGAGGCTGCAGTCATCAGGGCTAGAGAGGAGGAGACTGCGGTAGTCAACGCGCAAGATGATATGGGTGTGGACCAGAGTTTTAGCAGCATAGACAGAGAGGAAAGGTCAGATCCTGGAGATGCTGTGCAGTAAGAAGTGGCAAGATTTAGACATGGCCTGAATATGTTGATCAAAAAGGAGAGGGCTATGTCAAAGATAAAGTCAAGATTATGAGTTTGACCAACAGAGAGAATGGTGGTGTTGTCTACAGTGATAGAGGAAAGTGTGGAGAATGGAAGGCTTTGGGGGAAAGATCAAAAGCTCAGTTTAGGCTATATTACATTTTAATCGATGGCTGAACATGCATGAAATTCCATCAGAAACAAAGGCTGATATTTCAGTTTGGAGGGAGATAGCTCTAGAAGAAAGAGGTAGATGTGTGAGTCATCAGTATAAAATAGGGAGTTAAAGCCATGTTTGAAGAGTATATCATCCAGAGACAGCGTGTAGAGAGAAAAGAGAAGGGAACTCAGAGCCCCCTTCCTCCCAAAAAGAAGAAACTGGGACACCTCCTGCCCCTAAAGAAAAGAATGAGGGAGCAATCTGGAAAGTAAAAGGGAATAATGAAATCCCAGGGATGACGGAATTTTGAGAAGTGTATGGTTAACAGCAACCTGAAGTTTTGTTTCGTTTCAACAACCCATTCAGAATTACCAAACTTGGATGTTAATTCAGATCCAAATACCCCAAACTTTGAGAAATTTGGATCCTGTCAACCTCTATTGTTTAATTACATTTTTCCACATGCTTCAAAATATATTCTTTGAAAATTTAACCCTGAACATTGTCCACACTAGAGAACTTTAAAGAAAGAAAAAAGGTGACTTTATTTTCTGCCATACTTTACAAATATTATTTTCTCTTTATTATGTAGAATCACTATTTCAAGTTCCTTTCTCTAGTCTAATATTTTAAATCTAGTTCTGATGACAACATTTAATAAATATTGTTGACATCTGATTTTTTTGCTCCTTGTTTAAACATCAGAGCATTGCTGATCTTCAGTATTTCATTTTTCAGAACAGAACATTTACAGATGCAGTAACTTAGATAAGGTCTCTTTATTTTTAAAATATGGTTGTAAAAGTCTCTTACTTTTTGCTGCTCTTTACTTCCCCATTCTAAATATTTCCACATGCTAAACATCTTACCTCTCTCCATTAATCCTCATCAGTTAGTTTTGTAAAGTCTACTATACTCCAAAGAAACTGCTAACATATACTAATCCAGTTGCCAAAAACAAACAAACAAACAAAAATCTACCCCAAAGAGAACTACATTTTTTTCAATCCTCTGCTCAGGTCATTTTCTGGATCATCTGACTTGTACAATGGTCATCTTGAGTGTCTGTTCATGATCCTTTGGGAACAGCAATACATTATTGTAGTGGAATGAAAGACTATAACTTGATCACCATTTGTATCAGTGAGTCTTTCCTATTAATATCTATGTTTTACCATATATTGACTGTTAAGAAACTGAATCACGTTAAGTGTCCATTAACTCACTTTTCTCTTTCACAAGAAGAGAATTTATTTTTATTAGATATCTGTTTATTTGTATCATTCCTATTTCCAGTTTACCAGCCATTCAATATTAATTTTACTCTTACCTGTGTCACTGTTGTTGTAATTATGCACAAAACCAAGGTGCTTAATACAAGTGGAGATAGATCATTTGTTTGCAAGATTACCCAAAATAAATGTGGAAGTGGGTTTCTTCCAGTTTGACATGCATCAACTCATCTACAGACCACTATGCAGAATATGTTTAAGATATCTTCACTAATGTTATGTGGCAGTAGCTATGAAAAACAACTTAAGCAATTTAAAGAATCAGATTGAGAGAAAATTAGGGCCAGGCCCATGTGTAACAGACACAGAGTGGTGTCCTTTCTCTTTTCTGTACAGAGGTGAGCACGAACCACCAACATTAAACAATAGTTGCACAACACAGTAGCTGTGATATCACATAAGAACGGCCATACTGCGTCAGACCAAAGGTCCATCTAGCCTAGTATCCTGTCTTTTGACAGTAGCCAATGCCAGGTGCCCCAAAGGGAATGAACAGAACAGGTAATCATCAAGTGATCTATCCCCTGTCACCCATTCCCAGATTCTGGCACACAGAGGCTAGGGACACCATCCCTGCCCATCCTGGCTAATAGCCATTGATAGACCTATCCTCCATGAATTTATCTAGTTCTTTTTTGAACCCTGTTATAGTCTTGGCCTGTAGCACATCCTCTGGCAAGAAGTTCCACAGGTTGACTGTGCGTTGTGTGAAAAAATACTTTCTTTTGTTTGTTTTAAACCTACTGCCTATTAATTTCATTTGGTGGCTCTTAGTTCTTGTGTTATGAGACAGAGTAAATAATACTTCCTTATTTACTTTCTCCACACCAGCCATGATTTTATAGACCTCTTTCATATCCCCCCTTAGTCGTCTTTTTTCCAAGCTGAAATGTCTCAGACTTATTAATCTCTCCTCATATGGCAGCTATTCCATACCCCTAATAATTTTTGTTGCCCTTTTCTGAACCTTTTCCAGTTCCAATATATCTTTTTTGAGATGGGGAGACCACATCTGCATGCAGTATTCAAGATGTGGGCATAACATGGATTTATATAGAGGCAATATGATATTTTCTGTCTTATTATCTATCTGTTTCTTATTGATTCCCAACATTCTGTTTGCTTTTTTGTCTGCCACTGCACACTGAGAGGATGTTTTCAGAGAACTATCCACAATGACTCCAAGATCTCTTTCTTGAGTGGTAACAGCGAATTTATACCCCATCATTTTATATGTACAGTTGGGATTATGTTTTCCAATGTGCATTACTTTGCATTTATCAACATTGAATTTCATCTGCCATTTTGTTGCCCAGTAACCCAGTTTTGAGAGATCCTTTTCTAGCTCTTCACAGTCTGCCTGGGACTTTACTATCTTGAGTAGTTTTGTACCATCTGCAAATTTTGCCACCTCACTGTTTACCCCTTTTTCCAGATTATCACAGACCTTTCCTAGTCTAAAAATAGGGAAACGCTGTGTTAGCTCACATATTGTAATGTGTTAACTGTTCATAAATGTTAGCTTTTTATTGGACTACCCTTTATGGGCTACATTGTCCTTAAACCTAATGCTGCCCCCCAGGGGAACAGGAAGTAGTTAGTGCTCCCCATCCTGCCAATGAGCTTTGTAAAGGCTACCTAGACTGCAGATCCAAGAGAAGGCAGCAAGAGAAGAGGCTACATGCCCAATCCTCCCCCCTGCGCCCACAAGCATGTGGTCAGGAATGAGAGGAGGGTGGCTCCAACACCCTCACGAGCTGAAAAGCAGTGACATAATCCCTCCAGAGCAAGGTGAAAGCAGAGATGAATTTGTGACTGAGTCATAATTCCATTTTGGTACTCCTCTTTGGTAGTGCATCTACCCACCTCTCGTACACAGGGCTGAGCCTAAAAGCCCAATCTAACCCCTGTGTGTTATATTATACTTATACACACACATATACAGTCACGACAATTCACATGTATTATTAAGTAAATATAATTACAAATAGGTGAAAAGGGGAGTATTTAAAGAGAGGTTTTAAAAGACAAATCACTCAAGACTGCTGTAGAAAATTGTATTTAAATCGGTAGGGCCTACCAAATTCACAGTCCCCATTTTGATCAATTTTGCGGTCATAGTTTATCATGATTTCAGCTATTTAAAACTGGTGTAATAATTGTAGGGGTCCTGACCCAAAAAGGAGTTGTGTGTGGGGGGGAGAGGGGTGTCACAGGGTTATTATGGGGGGCGGGGTTCGGTACTGCTACCCTTACTTCTCCACTGCTGCTGGTGGCGGCACTGCCTTCAGAGCTGGGCAGCTAGAGAGTGACAGGTGCTGGCCAGGAGCCCAGCTCTGAAGTCAGAGCCACAGCTAGTAGCAGCATAGAAGTAAAGATGGCATGGCATGGTATTGCCACCCTTACTTCTAGGCTGCTGCCTGCTGAGCTGAGGCCTCAGTCAGCAGCCATCATTCTCTGGACGCCCAGCTCTGCAGGCAGCAGCACAGAAGTAAGGGTGGCAATACCATGCCATGCCATCCTTACTTCTGTGCTGCTGGTGGCGGTGGCTCTGCCTTCAGAGCTGGGCGCCTGGCCAACAACTGCTGCTCTGAGGCAGCCCAGCTCTGAAGGCAGCACTGAAGTAAAGGAGGCAATAGCGTGACCCCTCTAAAATAAAATTGTTACCTCCTGCAATTCCCTTTTGGGTCAGGACCCCCAATTTGACAAATACTGGTTTCCCCCGTGAAATCTGTATAGTAGAGGGTAAAAGCACACAAAAGACCAGATTTCACAGGGAGAGACCAGGTTTCACAATCCATGATGTGTTTTTCATGGCTGTGAATTTGCTAGGGCCCAATTGATAGTACACCATTTCTATTAATCATATAGGGTCAAATTTGTTCACAAATGCATCAGAGTAAATCTGGTGTAACTCCACTGAAATCAGTGGAGTTGCTCTGGATTTACACAGGTGCAAATGAGAACAGAATTTTTAAATGCAGCATTAAAAGGAAGAGAAGGAAAGACGATTAAAGACCTGAACTACAGATTTCAGTAAAGTTGAACTCAGGAAGGTGTCATCTAATGAAGATTGTGGCTCTGAATCTGCCATCAATATATGCTAATCTGATAGGACATTAGAATGTCAAATGAGCTACAATAAGAAAATACAAAGAAAAACATAAAAGGGAAAAAAAAAGTTCATGTGATATTTCTTACCTCACTGATGGAACATTTTAAAGAGAGAGTCTGAAATGCTCAGGTCTATTAAAATGGAACAGGGACTCTCAAATTGAAACATGCAGTGAGTTTTCTGGGTGTTAAAATGTTCACATTCTGACATAAAGGAAATGGATCAGGAATGGACTTCTTTCAGAGTCAATAGTGATGATGTGAGGGAAGAAAATTAAATTGAAGGAGACAGACAGGATATACTTTTTTCACTGCAGCAGGCATCAAAGTGTCTTCAACTGTCTGCCTAATTATTTGTTGGAACAATACAGAATACTAGCAAAGAAGACATACTGATCTACTACTGCCAATCCCAAGTGTTCATAAATCACCAATCAAGAACTAAAAGAATCATGTAATTGGCTTAAAAACCATAAGATTTAAAAACAAACAAACCAGATTTGGGGTTCTTTTTATTTGTCTTTTGGTTTTTTGAGCCTTGAAGGATCAGGTTTTCAAACTTTTCTCCACAACCACAAGAGCTATTTTTTTTAAAATAAAAGCTGAGATTCTCATGTAATAACATGAGCCCAGGAGCTGAGTCATATTATTAAAAGCAATGGTTGAAATGACTTTACTCTGGTTTCTTCCTGTCCTACATCTGTGTCAAAAGAGTATGAAAACAGGTTGTAGTCTACTATGTAGCAGGGCCGGCTCCAGACCCCAGCACGAAGCGCGCGCTTGGGGCGGCATTTTGCCAGGAGGGCGGAAGGCGGCTCCGGCGGACCTTCCGCAGTCATGCCTGCGGGAGGTCCACCGGAGCTGCGGGACCAGCGGACCTCCCGCAGGCATGACTGCGGAGGGTTCGCTGGTCTCGTGGCTCGGGTGGACCTCCCGCAGACGTGCCTGCGGAAGCTCCACCGGAGCCGCGGGACCAGCGCACCCTCCGCAGGCACGTGTGCAAGAGGTCCCCCGGAGCCGCGGGACCGGCGACCACCAGAGCGCCCCCCGCGGCGTGCCGCTGTGCTTGGGGCGGCCAAATTCCTAGAGCCGCCTCTGCTATGTAGTATAGAGATCTGAGAGAAAAAGTTTCATAATCCTGAGCTATTGCCATGGTGACTTTCGTAACTTCAGAGTGTGACTATTAGCATTTCAGAAGAATTTTCATTTCTTTGACTTTTAACAGTGGACGGAATTCTCCACAAACAAGTATTAACAAATGCCAGGAACTGGTTTGTAATAATAAATGTGCTATGTAATAGCAGCTCATTCACAAATACTGCAGTTTTAGAAGTGATATGACCACAGAAAAAGATTAAGAATTAAATTATACCAGCCCAAAGTTAAACACTTCCTATGGATTTTAAGGACTCAGGCAGCTCTGCAAGATTCCCCATGTGGAATTTCCTTTCAATGCAGCCCTCATGGGATTTCTGGCCATGTGAAGGAAGCACTGCCTATCATATCTGCAGAGATTAGGGATCAGACAGAATGGAAGCTTCACCTGGTATCTGATAAAGTTCACAAACACATAGATTAGGGAAATGATAAATAAGGCTATGTTTTAGTCAAAGTCACGGACAGGTCATGGGCAGTAAACAAAAATTCATGGCCCATGACCTGTCCATGACTTTTACTATATACCCTTGACTAAAACGTGTGGGGGGACTTTGGCGGAAGGGGGTGCTGCGGGTGCTTGGGGGGCGTGGGTGTGGCCCAGGAGGGGTGCTGTGGGTGCTCGGGAGCAGGGGTGCGGCCCAGGGGGGCGGCGGGTGCTGGGTGGGGTTGGCGGGGGTGGGGCAGGTTCCCTACCTGGCTCCTGAACTTCATGTGCTGCCTCTGCTCCACCCCAAGCCCCGGTTCTGCAGCTCCCATTGGTTGCAGCTCCCATTGGCTCCCCCAGCAGCAGCTGATGCGACTAGCCCAGGGGCTGCCTGAGCTGCTCATGCGGCCCCCAGGCAGGCACACCAGCCGCTGCAGAAGTCATGGATGTTCCAGAAAGGCACAGAATCTGGGCCCTCTGTGACAAACACGGAGCGTTAATGATAAATAATGAAGAGGACAAGTCAATGATACAGAGCGATCTGGACAACTTGGAAAGCTGGGCACAAGCTAACAATATGCATTTCATGAGGTCAAGTGTGAAGTTATATAGCTAGTAACAAAGAAAGTAGCCCACACTTACAGGAAGGAGGACTCTATTCTAAGAAGTAGTGACTCCAAAAAAGGCATGGGGTTCTTGGTAGTTAATCAGCTGACCTTAAGCTCACAGCATGATGCAGGAGCCAAAAGGGCTAATGCAATCCATTGATGTATAAACAGGGGGATATTGAATAGAAGTGGAGAGGTTTTCATCTTTGTATTTGGCACTGTATTTGGTATTTTAGATATTTGTCCTTATCTGTGCAGGCACTATCCTTTCTTGGATATCTGCATCTAGCTCATTGTGCTTACTATCATAATTTAAAATATCTGTTTAACAATTTCTTCTGAATAGGCTTCATGAATCACTCATTACCCCAAGTGCATTGGCAACTTTTGAACATGCCTCTCCCCTAAATGGAAGAAATTATTTGAAAAGAAAGGTTGAAATCCTACCAAGAAAGATCTTATTAAAGACTATTTGGCTTGCTGATGTTTAAACATTAACCACCACAATAAACAGATATTGTACATCAGAAAACAATAGATTGCATTAGTATTTAAAATGCCAAATAATTCCAGTGCTAACCACTTGTGTTAATGCTAATTTAGCATTACAATGTATGCATTCAGATTAGAAACATGTTGTGTTGTAAATGACAGTGTACAAACACTTCAACATGATAAATGAAATCCCTAGTGGCTTTCAGTCATTTCTCAGTAAGAAGTTTCTATAATCATAGGTTCCTATGTTCCTGTAATTTCACCAGTCATTGCACCCAAATTTCCTCATTTTTCCTCCCTACAAACTCTTCATTAGAACATTAATCTGTGAAGAATACTTACCAAAAACAATCTAACATTGCATGGAAATTGTTATTAAGACATGACAACAAGACCTTTGTTTGCTAAAAGAGGAATTCAGAGTTCTTATGGAAAAAAATCACTAAAATTCCCCACTCTCCCTTTTGGTATTTCATAGTACTCATTTTCAGTCAGTTCTATTTGGCTCTGAGTAACATATAGTATATGTAATTTAAAACAAGTTAATAGTGTATGGCAACTGCCAAGGCCTGAGGGCATGCCAATTGCCCAACAGAGTTAGTTTAAAATCTACAGTAGAGAACTCTTCACAATATAAGATGCAGGTGGTCTTACTAAATATATAAGATAGATGAACACATCTTTTATGTATTTTCTAAAGGTCAATGTTGAGTGACAACAGACCTATAGTTTAGGTCTTGTAAACACATCACAAAAAGGTTTAGCAGACCTATTTATTAGAGCTGGCTGGAAAATGGAAATCCTTTCAAGGGGAAAAATTGTGTTTTGGGGAAAAAAATAATCCCAAATTTGGACAAAGTCAAAAAACACAAAATATTTTGTGGCAAGTGATTCCTGGGGTTGAGGTGGAGGGTTGGGGTGGGGTCTGTATTTAGAAGACCAGAAACAGATTTTCTTTTCTTTTCTTTTTTTTAAATTCCCTTTTTGCAAAAATCAAAATTTTGCACTGGAAAATTTTCTATCAGAAAATCATTCAGATAGAAAATTCCCTAAAAACGTTGCCATCTATCCTTACAGCTAACTCACATCAATCTACTTACATGGCCTCCAATATGCAGAATCTGAACACCTCGTTCTTTTAAAAAATAGAAACCATCACTAAGATAAGGCAATAGCAAAATTGGGTTATGCAAGCGGTGTAGATTTTGGGGCCTTGTAAGTCACTTTTTGGTTGGAGCAGAAATCAGTGACAGAGTCAGTGTATTTTCCAGTAAACCTGTACCCAAGTCTTGTTTAGTTGAACGAAGGTGGTCATAAACCACCTTCTTGCAATAACCTCAATTAAGGCTCCATTGCTCAGTCACCAAGAAACAGCTATTTCCTATACTTTGTCTTTCCAGGATTCTTATTCTTGACACATTGTTTTGTTTTTCCTATCTCAACCCCTGGGTTTTATCCCTGGAAATCCCTTACTGCAAAACTGCACACAAGGTCTCAAAAGGTGGCCTAGCAATACAGTTGCTCCGCAACAAAAGAGAACACAAACACACACGTTTGACTGTCCATCCAGACAAAGGACAGCACTTTAATCCACACAATCCCTTTATTGACTGTATGTATGGCTACTGCATGGCATAATTCTTTCTATGGAGAGTTTAATCCTGAGAGCTCAGACACTGAGGAGTCAAAACATTCATGACATTAGTAGTACCTTTTTTGCCATAACACTGCTTTAGTTAGGCAGGTCCAGCTCCCATTCAATTCAAAGAAAGTTAAATCAAAGTATCTGAAGGCAGAACCAGGTCCCAAGTTCTAAGAAGTTCACAAAAGGCTGGAAACAATTTATTTTTCTACATACAAATCATTGCCTTACTTTTCCCTTTTGCATAAACTTGATACTATCTCTGAACCCTCTGTTACTGACAGAACTCTTTTCAGAGGGGTAGCCATGTTAGTCTGTATCAGCAAAAACAACAAGGAGTCTTTGTGGCACCTTAGAGACTAACACATTTATTTGGACATAGTGGCCGGGTGATCCCGGGTTGGTTTTGGTCTGATAAATGCATGCATCTCTGGAGGTCAGAACCCTGTTCTTAATATAACCTCCCTAAAGCATTGACTGCAAGGTTTTTGGAATTAGGAGTGAAAATAGATGCAGCTGTGCAATAGAAAATACAAAGCTCCATTTGAGTCAGTGTTACACAAAAAAGAAACCAATCTACTGTCTTGGTGGATACATGGACCATCAGAGGAAGCCTTTTCAACCACATACTTTTTGTCCACTTAATAATTCCCCGTGGTTAGCACAACTGATAGATATTATTTTAGGAAATAAATCATACCCAACAATTAAAAGACAGACAAGGACTATTATCTTTATCTTCGCTTGGTCTCTATGTTTTTTTGGAATAAAGGACAGCACACTTTTCATTATTTAAAGTAGATAATGTTCTGCACAATTGGAAATTATCACTTTGAAGGTAACCAAGATAAATTAAACTACATACAGCTCACAGGACAAAGAAGTATGCCCTATCACTAAGTCACTTGTCTTTGAGCAAGAGAAAGTCAAAGGAACAAACAAAAACCCCCATACCAAGGCAAGATGAGAAAAGATACAAAGAAAATATTCTGAGTACATATTGGTTTCAGAAATTCGCTATCAGAAAAAAGTTGCTTGGTTTATTCTCCTTTCATGTAAATTAAAATAATTTGAATCCAATTATTTACTAATAACCTCCTAGAGTGACCCATATAGTGTATTGATTTGACAAACATGATGTAAGAGGTCACAATGAATTTTGACATCTAGTTAGCTCCTCTTTATTTATTTGCAGAAAAAGTGCTCTCTCATCCACAACAATATTTGTCTGGTCTTAACCCACATGGTACAACTGCATATAAATTGAAGCTGCAACCACAAATCTAAGTTGTACTTGTGCTTTCATAAAGGTCTTTTCTACAGTTCTGCTCTCAGTCCTGGTCAGAGGTGACTGAAAATGGAGCAGATAAAAATCAGAGAAAATTGACCAAATATATTTTTTAAGTGAAGATTCAGGTTGGTTCCTATTTTACTGAATCAGTTCACCCAGCAATAGGATTCCATTAGCACTGTACTTAAAACTGTGAATTCATTTGGAACTAATTAGTGAATTATGAATAGAAATATTTGTCTTAAAAAAAGTCATTAGCCATTTCCCACCTGATCAAACCATACACTTCTCTGTTTTGATAAGTAAGCAAATGATATAGTTTCAAAAACACGTAAAGTCTGTCCAATCAAATCCAAACATACTCTTTTTAATACTCATCTTGAATACCACTATATTTTTTAAGGCAAACTTATTATTATGTAGAGCCCAACTACCTTTGGTTGTGGCCAAGATAGCTTGACTTGACTCACAAAGATACAGGACATTGCAAACTGGTTCTGGTTTTTTTTTGTTTTTTTGGCGCTCTTGTAAAATAGATCCTTACCTATTAAGAGAATACTGGCATGTGCAGCACATAGAAGTATTTTATTCTTTGTAAGATCAGATACACGGCATGATAATTTTCTTTTGTCACTGAAAATGTTATATTATTGTGGCATGTAAGGTTTCTTATGAAAAAAATAGCCCCCCTCCCATCTGTGTATAATGTATTGTATAGGATAATAAAATCCACACATGTACCTGATTAAGTATTTAATATCTAATTATTGACAAATTCTGGGTCAAAGTAATTAAATAGAGGAGAAAAATTCACAAGTGTAGTCCTACTATTAGTTCCGTTGTTTAAGCAACAGACATCTTGTTATAGCACTTAACAAGTTCAAAGTATTTTACTGATTAATCATCTCAGCCCGTCAGATAGTTTATTATTCTTTTTTCTCAGATGGAGAAACAGAAACAGCGATCAAATGATTTTTGCAAGGCCACACAGGTAGTCATTGATATACGTAGAATTAATATCCAAGAGTTCCTGACTCCTAATCCTGTGCTGATTTCTCTAGATGAGTGTTTTCCAAACCAGAGGATGGTGTAGGATGCAAAGAACTAGCTGGGGTGAAAAACGGAGTGCAATTGTTCTTCAAAGCTTGTTTTTCTTTTTTTAAAATAAAACCTGTAGACCTTATTGTTGTGAAGAAAACCCTCTGCAGCCAAAGTAAAGAGGCACCACATTTTTTCTTTTAATTAGAAAAAGTAGACAGGGTGAGAACAGTGGGAGCCTCATGGGGAGGGGTCAGTGCAGTGGGGGGGAAATGGTTGAAAACAACTGGTGACAAAATAATTCTCATACTTCTCCTAAAAATAAGAATTTATACACACACAGAAAAATGGGCCAGAATATCTTAATTTGATGTAAACCAGGAGTAGCTCCATTGAATTACACTGGCGCAGGTACAGCCAAGTGAGAAATCTTGATCTATTTATATTAAAAATGTACATTCCCAAAGATACATCCTTCCCCATGGCATCATTCCCGTGACTGTGTCAGAGATATCTAACCTGTGTCTAACTGCGTCTTTATTACCTCAGGAAGTCTCCTAAAGAATGTTCTGGAGGAGCCACTGGCTGAAAGGGTGTAGCAGCATAGCTCCTGAGGATAACCCAGGTAATGTAGAGCAGGGTTAGGGAGCAAAACAGAGGCACTGGGCTTTTGCTGATACTCCAGGAGGTGCTGGATTTCCACCTAATCTTGGGATATCCACAGGTTCAGAGAGCCAACCCCCTACCTTCTCTGGTGGGAGGTAAATCTTGTGAGGTTAACAGCAGAGTTCTCAGTGATATTTGTTCTTTGTCCCTGGTTTTCCATTGGGATGGAGTGGGATGACATGGCCCTTAGTCACCTAACAGGAATCTGGCATATTCTCATTTCAGTGAAAAGTAGAATTACAGTCTGTTTCCAGGAAATTCCAGAGCTGGGAAGTTACTTTACAGAGCAAGGGCTCTGTGACCTAGCTTAAGAATTCATATTTATATAGCAGTTTACTGACATTTTTGATTGATATCAAGTTTAGGACACTTCTTGCTTAGGTTCAGAGGCTGTTTTGGAAGAAATATACTGGGCCTACTCATATAAACCTTACCAGAGCTTAAAATCTATTGATGTCAGTGGGAGTTTTGAGTGTAGAGATTTGGGCCCCCACAGCTTACAGCTGGTTGAAGGTAGAAGAAACTGGCCCACTTTTGTTTTGGGATAAAATGAGATCCTCTATCAATGCTTGTTTATGTGGACACAGAAAAAAAATTAGATGCACACAGCCATAGTACAGTTAAATGCAGAGGCTGAAACTGTATTAAAACCCTTAACCAATGGGAACCATTCCCCTCAACTACCCTGTAGGGCTGTTAGAGTGTGGATTTAATCTGGGCATCAATGGCCCTGCATTCCACAAATGTGAGGGTAGGTATATGGGCACTGTCCCTGCTATGCCCTCAGGCCTGCATAGGGACCCTACCTGGAAGCCAGAGACCAAACTTGTTGCTTCCTAAGGTAGAAGAGATGAAATGACGGGAGCTTGAAACATGTGACTTGGAGGCTCATGCCCAAAGAGACAATTGAGTTACAGTGACCTTGCATTGGACCATTTTTAATACACCAACCACAACAATACTGCAATAAGGGTAATTTAAATCCCCAAACAAGACTCTGGATATCAGATGGAAGGTGGAAAACAATCACACATCCTGTTGTCATATGGGGAAAAAACAGCAACAAAGAGAAGCAGCCCGCAACCTTGGCAGTCATTTGGCCCATCATGCTCCCTCCTCCACTTTGGTCCAATCGCAGCAGGAGTGGACAGGGCAGAATCCAGCACTCCATGCCATGTGAGATAGCACAAGGAATTGCCATGGCTATAGGAGTCACATCTCTATAGAATCATCTACACATGTTAGAATGTATCTGTCTTTCAAACACAGTCCCTTTGCTCAATACATCCTGTTTTAAGAATCTTACCTTTGTACATATCCCAAAAACTTATATAACTTTTTTTTGGAGAGAACCCAGTTTCGAAACAATAGTATTCAGCACCTGCTGTGTATACAGATTTGTATTTCCATTAACTAATTAAATCTCTCATGCTCTCAGAGATGACCAAATACCACCCCCATTTTACAGATGGGGAAGTGCACAGAGTGTGTAAGGGTATGTCTACACTACAAGAGTAGTTCGATTTAACTTAGGTTGAATTTGTGGATTCGACCTTATGAAGTCGAATTTGTGTATCCACACTAAGGACACTAATTCGACGTTGTGAGTCCACACTAACGGGGCAAGCATCGACATTGGAAGCGGTGCATTCTGGGCAGCTATCCCACAGTTCCCGCAGTCCCCACTTCCCATTGGAATGCTGGGTAGAGCCCCCAATGCCTGCTGGGGGAAAAATGTGTCGAGGGTGGTTATGGGTAACTGTCGTCATTCAACCGTCACTCCCGCCCTCCCTCCCTGAAAGCGCCGGCGGGAAATCTGTTAGCGCACTTTTCTGGTCAGTGACAGCGTGGACGCCACAGCACTGCGAGCATGGAGCCCGCTGCGATCATCGCTGCACTTATGGCCGTTGTCAACTCCTCGCACCTTATTGTCCACCTCTTCCACAGTCAGCTGCTGAGAAATCGGGCGAGGAGGCTCCGGCAGCGCGGTGAGGACATGAAGTGTCAGAGTGGCACAGACCTCTCACAAAGCACGGGATCCGCGCGCGAGATCATGGTGGCAATGGGTCACGTTCATGCTCTGGAACGGCGATTCTGGGCCCGGGAAACAAGCACGGACTGGTGGGACCGCATAGTGCTGCAGGTCTGGGATGAATCACAGTGGCTGCGAAACTTCAGGATGCGTAAGGGCACTTTCCTTGAACTCTGTGACTTGCTGGCCCCTGCCCTGAAGCGCCAGGACACCCGCATGCGAGCAGCCCTGAGTGTGCAGAAGCGAGTGGCCATAGCCCTCTGGAAACTTGCCACGCCAGACAGCTACCGGTCAGTAGCGAACCACTTTGGCGTGGGCAAATCTACCGTGGGGGTTGCTGTGATGCAAGTAGCCCACGCAATCATTGAGCTACTGCTCTCAAAGGTAGTGACCCTGTGAAACGTCCAGGTCATCATAGATGGCTTCGCCGCGATGGGATTCCCAAACTGCGGTGGGGCTATAGATGGGACTCACATCCCTATCCTGGGACCGGCCCACCAGGCCAGCCAGTATATTAACCGAAAGGGCTACTTTTCAATGGTGCTGCAAGCACTGGTGGACCATAGGGGACGTTTTACCAACATCTACTTCGGGTGGCCGGGCAAGGTTCATGACGCGCGCGTTTTCAAGAACTCTTGTCTGTTTAGACGCCTGCAGGAAGGTAGTTTCTTCCCGGACCACAAAATAACTGTTGGGGATGTGGAGATGCTTACATGATCCTCGGGGACCCAGCCTACCCGCTAATGCCCTGGCTCATGAAGCCCTATACAGGCGCCTTGGACAGTGACAAGGAGCTCTTCAACTACCGGCTGAGCAAGTGCAGAATGGTGGTGGAGTGTGCTTTCGGACGTCTCAAGGGGAGATGGAGGAGCTTACTGACTCGCTCGGATCTCAGCGTAACCAATATCCCCATTGTTATTGCAGCTTGCTGTGTGCTCCACAATCTCTGTGAGAGCAAGGGGGAGACCTTTATGGCGGGATGAGAGGTTGAGGCAAATCGCCTGGCTGCTGATTACGCTCAGCCAGACACCCGTGCGATTAGAAGAGCCCAGCGGGAAGTGCTGTGCATCCGGGAGGCTTTGAAAGCTAGGTTCCTCAGAGAGCAGGGTAACCTATGACTGTCCAGTCTCTTTACAGAGAAGCTGAACCTGCCCCTGTTTCAGTTACTATTAACTTTTTTCAGCGGTTACATACCCCGTTCACCAGGTTTCCCCCCTTCCAACAGACGTTTAAAAATAAAGTTATTGGAAAATTGTTAATTAACAAAGTTTTCTTTACTAACGAATTCGCGTTAAAGGGTTCAAACAGGGACGCAGACTGTGGTGGGTACGGTGTGCAGTGATGTACAGACCGCTTCTACACTCGAGGAATGACAGGCTCCTGCTCCTACAGCGGTCTCTGGGGGGAGGACGGTTATAGGAGGGTGTGCAGGAAGGGGTGGGTTTGCAGGAAGGGGTGAGGGGTGTGTGGGAAGGGTGAGTAGGTGTAGGGGGATGATGGCTCTGGCTGGGGCTCAGGGCATCAGAGAGGCTCATGGCTAGGGTGGAAGGGCATGGTAAGGGCAGCCTGCCTTGCCATTTGTGGATGCCAGGCGCTCGGACCCTGGGGCAGCATACACCTCCCAGACTGACCTGGGGCAGCAGACACCTCCCAGAGTGACCCGGGTGCCTAGTGACTGCACTCTGTGTGTGACCTGCTGTTGATCCTGCCCCCATGTCTGTACCCTGGTAATGGTGGCTGTCCTATGCAATTAACAAACCCCTCCCCCCCTTCACACAAAGTCTTCTGCAAAGAAACATGACGGAAACAGTAATTAACAGCAAACTATTTTTAATACTCAACTACACAGTAGGGGGATGAAACTGGGATTTGGGATTGGGTGAGCCAGGAAGGCAAGCAATTCTCATACTTTAGGGAATGAGAGCTGTTTGGTACATGAGCGCTCTGCTGGGGTGGAGTGACAGTTTATACGGCCTCTGGCGCCCCTCCTTCTTGTTATTTTGGGTGAGGGGGGGACAGGACTTTGTGGCGGGGGAGGGCAGTTGCAGATACAGTTCAGGGGGGCTCTCTCCTCCTGCCTGCGGTCCTGCAGAACATCCACAAGGCGCCGGAGCGTGTCCGTTTGCTCCCTCATTAGGCCAAGCAGCGTTTGAGTCGCCTGCTGGTCTTCCTGCCGCCACCTGCCTCGGCTCTGGAGAAGGCCATCAGTTCAGCGAACATCTCGTCCTGAGTCTTTTTCTTTCGCCGCCTAATCTGCGCCAGCCTCTGTGAGGGGGATGCCGGGGCAGGTCGGGAAACAGCCGCAGCTGTGTGATGGGAAAAAGGAAGTGATTTCCTTGCAAAGATACATGTTTGTGAACACTGAACACAGTCTAGTCTGTCTCTGGTAACAAGACCATACACGGCACCTATCTCATGCGCTCTCAGGACAAGTTCAAATTTTCGGCATTCGCTTTCATTGCCTGGGGTCTTGCACTGGAGATCAGACAAGCGGGGCAGGACAGCAGAATCCGTGTAGCAGCCAGGCCTGGTAAGCCGTAAACTTTAGGCTGCTTAAAAGTTAATGTACAGCAGTGCCCTCCTGCTTCAGGCAATCTGGAAAGCATAAACTCTGACCCTGTTCCACCCCCTCGCGGCTGTCCCCGGGAAAGATCCCTGTATGCTTCCCCTCTGCAGCCTCCACCACGTGGCTGTTAAACGATGCTTATTGTTATGCAAAGGAAAAGTGAAGCATTCCCAATAGTAACATTACACTAATTCCCCTAATTAGATGCAGCAGTCGCCGAGCGAGATCACCCTGAGGCGGGTCACTAAGAGAGACAGAGAGCGCATGCTGCGTGAAACCCTGCACAGACCAGGGCCCTATGCTGCCATGCTCGTGGAGGCAATGCTCCCACTGTATGTGAGGATAGCCTGGCACGGAAGAGTGTGCTTCCACGGAGCACCCAATAAGGCACCTCTCCCCAGGAACCTCCTGCGGAGGCTTTTCGAGTACCTCCACGAGAGCTTCGTGGAACTCTCCCAAGAGGATTTCTGTTCTATCCCCATAAACATTGACCTTCTTTTCATATAGTTTTTATTCCTGTTTTTTTAAAAATAAATGTTTACATGTTTATAGCACTTACCGACTGATCCTTCCCCTGATTCAGAGTCCGGGTTAACGGCCGGGGAGGGTTGGTAGGGGATCTCCGTGAGGGTGATGAAGAGATCCTGGCTGTCGGGGAAAGCAGCATTGTAAGCGCTGTCGCCTGCCTCGTCCTCCACAAACCCTTCCTCATCTTCCCCATCCGCGAACATCGCCGAGGAACTGCCCGTCAACACTATCCCATCCTCAGAGTCCACGGTCACTGGTGGGGCAGTGGTGGCAGACGCACCGAGAATGGCATGCAGTGCCTCGTAGAAGCGGCATGTCTGGGGCTGGGCTCCAGAGCGTCCGTTTGCCGCTTTGATTTTTTGATAGCCTTGTCTCAGGTCCTTGATTTTCACGCGGCACTGCGTTGCATCCCGGCTGTATCCTCTGAGTGCCATGGCTTTGGAGACCTTCTCGTAGGTCTTTGCATTCCGTTTTTTGGAGCGCAGCTCCGAAAGCACAGACTCATCGCCCCACACAGCGATCAGATCCAAGACTTCCCGGTCAGTCCATGCTGGGGCCCTCTTTCTACTCAGATTGCATGGACCCCTCTCCCGGAGAGCTCTGCATCGTTGCCGGTGCTGCTGAGCTCGCCACGATGTCCAACCAGGAATTGAGATTCAAACTGGCCAGACAGGAAAAGGAATTCAAATTTTCCCGGGGCTTTTCCTGTATGGCTGATCAGAACATCTGAGCTCGGACAGCTGTCCAGAGCGTCAACTCAGTGGTGCACTGTGGGATAGCTCACGGAGCTACTAAGGTCGATTTCCGTCCACACATAGGCTAACTCGACATAGCCATGTCGAATTTAGCACTACTCCCCTCGTCAGGGTGGAGTACCGAATTCGAACTAAAGAGCCCTCTATGTCGAACTAATTAGCTTCCTGGTGTGGACGGTTGCACAGTTAAATCGAATTAACGCTGCTAAATTCGACATAAACTCCTAGTGTAGACCAGGCCTAAGTGACCTGTCTAAAACCACATAGTCATTCAGTAGTAAAGCTAGGATTTTAACTCTGATGCTTCTGGCTCCCAATTCTATGCTTAATTCACTGGAACATGCTCTGCCATTCAAATTACATTCACGTGTCCCAGGGCCAATGAGTGTGTGTGGGGGGGAAGCTGGTACAAATTACCGGGGCCCGGTGGTCCAGAAGGAGGCCCGGGGCCCGGCTTCGTCAGTCCTGTTTAGCCGGTCCGCCCTTCCTGTGGGGCCCGAAAAATTTTTTTCACTGGGACCCGAACCCGCTCTTGGCGGCCCTGCGTGTCCCTTACATACTCCACACATCTATTTTCAGCTGCATCATATAATATATTAGTAGAGGCCGTTGCCTTAGGTTATACAATAAGATGCACATGGAAAAGTCATTCCAAAATTTTAAGCTTAGATATTTATAGATTTTCTGCCTCAGGTAATAAACAGATTTGTGCTATTAAAATGAAACCTGCAATCCAAATGAGCAGGCTCATTTATTAGGCTACAAAGGAACAATCCTGAATTCTAATTCAGTTGATTTACAGTTTTATTTAATCTGCATGATAATGACAGATTACTTCTGATGAACAGAGGGGTGATCACTCTTCTTTTCCCTGTATTTCCCATTTTTAGACTTGATTATTTCTAACCTCTGTGCCCTGTTTTCACTTAACATATTAATTTGTTAATTAGAGGTTGACTCAACATGAGAACTAAAATGTATCAAGTGCTACAAGATCTGACCTCTAGACTTTTTCAATAGCAAAAAAAGAGATGTGAATCTTTCTTTTCTCATGGCAAAATATGCCCTATAAATTGTCACATATCAGCAAAGTGAGACTGCAATTATTACTTTCTTGTCATTTGTACAGCTGGATAATTAAGGGGGCTCAAAAGGCAGGGGTTTGAAAGTGGCATATAATTCGACTGCTGCAAATTGTCACATCCAAGTTCTTATTTTAGGATCAGTTTTGAAATGCATTGGGTGGATTTTCATGCATTTACACATACACACAAACGGAAGGTAATAGCAACTTCTCCAATATGGCTTAAAGAACATGAAATTGGCATCCATCAGCATAGTTTACTTGCTGTTGTGTGAGAAACTTTCTGATGTATGAGAGGAATATGTGCAAATTGCAGAGAATTGAAGAGTCTGGAAAAAAGAAAGAATCTATCTATCTTCAAACAAAATCAGGCCAACTTATTAATACAGATAAATTAGAAGGATTTTGAAAACTATGGAGACTACAGTTAAACCTGTCTCAGGAGAGTTGTAAATTACAAAATCTGAATTTACAAAGCAGATAACATATACACTGACCTTGGGAAAAATATGACTAGAGCTAACATGCCTCATAAAATACAATTTTGAATGCATGAATCAAAGTTAACACTGAAATGATAAAGATGTTTGTACTGTTCCTTTTAAGGACAATTTGAATGAAAACGGGAGGGACAAATTCTACTGTCAGATATGCCAGTGTAAATCTAGAATAACTTCAACAATTTGAGGAATTATTTAAAAAAAAAGGAGAGAGTTCAAAAGATATAGCTTGGATACAAATGTTTACAGTCTTTAAACACCAAGGAAGGAGAGGAAATAGTTAGCAAATGTAACTAGAAGTAATGGGATGAAACTAAGAAAGGGAAAAATTATACTGAATATCACATGTAAGTTCCTGAGAGTGAGATCCTTTAGCTTACGCAATAATCTCCCAAGAAAAGTCTCAGAAGTCCCATCAACTAGCACATTTAAAAATCAGACTGGACACAACAAATGGAACAATACTGCATTGTAAAGGAGCTAGGAGGCTGGCAGGGCTTTTTAAGGTATTTACAATATGGGCTAATGGAATATGAAAGTGGAAACAATGCAGGAAAAATGAAATGTGATCATTTCCAACTGAAAATTTTGACTAAATTGATATGTTCACGTATAACATTTTGATTTAGTCAACTCAGCATTTTCTGATGAAAAACTGTTCTTTTGGAAAGTTCTAGTTATTATCTAATTAGACCTCATTCAGACATAAAAGGAGCCAATTTTCTATCATACGAAGGTGGCAACAGTGTAGTTTGCAGATGTGCATTTAAAACGAAAAATGCTAACAATACACTTGCCCTTACACGTAAAATATCTGAAGGGAAACAGATATTTGTTAAGCAAGATATTTGTTTAACTAGGAAACCAAACATATTCAATTTTAACCTCTCATTTCTAACTACACACACAAGTTGTAAGTTACAAAATGAATAGTAATATTCTGTGGTAAAATGTAGTACCATATCTCTGACTAGTACAATCCAAATTCAATTACCTGTTCTTTATTTAGACAGTGGAAGCTTTACAAAGGTAATGAGCATCACTTCAAGTTTTAGGAGCTAAATTATTTTCTTTCCTTAAATCTGTTTCTGAACTGTCATATACAGTGGGCTTTTCTCATTTGCCTCTATCTGTTCTGAAATTAATGAAGAGTTAGAGGCAAATAACGAATTGTCATATATACCTTATCCTGTTTGACCTTAAGAGAAGCATATCTGATAACAGAAAACACCAAAGGGAATATAACACAATGATTTTCCTAAAACAAAACACAACAATCAGAAGCAGCTCTGAGACACCACTCCAACATTTAGGTGTTTTTTTCTAAAAAGAAATCCCTATCTCCATTGCCTCTGATCACCTTACAAGAAAACAGACACATGTAGTCTGTTGTAAGCTGGTTCTCTGTAGCTTTACCAATGGCAGAGAAGAATGTTTGGCATTTAGTATTAGGTGTTGCATCTCACTGATGTTTTGGGAAAGAGAAGACAGCGGGAGATTGTCTTGTATTTAGACTTGAAGACAGATTTGTGATCATTCTTATCTCTTGAAGGAGTTTCATAGCTAAAGGTCAATCACAGAAGAGCTCTGTCTTCATGTCAACTCTTATGAAACTTACCTTTGTTGTGGACAACTCAACTGTCCCTGGTTATAAAGAAAGAAGTGGTCCTTTAGGTAGTTTGGACTCACTTGGTTCAGATATGTGAAGATTAGTACCATGCCCTTGTGAACTCAAATTTGTATTAATTTGGGATTGGGGCAAGGGAGAGAGATGCCTCCAGCCTCTGGTGCTGCTTAGTAAATGGGCTGCTGCATTCTGGAGCAAACAGGCACATTTTCAGTTGTTACATTTTCTTTCCCAATATAGGGTGTCACAGTCAGGTCAGAGTAACTCAAGTGAGGAATGAATGCTCCTACAGTGTTATTGAGGATTTTAACAATGTATCATTTGTCAAGTGTGGCATGAGGTGATAAATTTAATTTTCCTGAATAGTGAGAGTGGCCAAAATCCCCTGATATATCTTTTGAAAATGATCCTGGAGCAATATTCTGTCCTTCTAGCCACAAAAACATGTTGGCTGACAACAGAAAGAAAAATCTCCTGTCAGATATCTGAGACTTATTCTGCATAGATTAAACAAGAAGGGCTCCAAGAAAAGTTGAGGGAAAGAGAAAGTCAGTCAGAAAGAGACAGGGAAAGAGATTTAAAAAGACTCAGATTTTTAATAATATATAGGGAAAGAACAGAGCTCCTGTTCTAAGGGAAAGAATAGAATTACAGGGGTGAAATCCTGCCACATTAAAGTTGATGTGAATTTTGCCATTGGAATCAGAATTGCACCCCAGAAGTTTCCATTTCTGCAAGAACAGACAACACATTTATCTATGGTGATTTCAGGTAAAGTTATCTTAAATATACATTATAAAAGCTATACAGACTTCATTTTACTGAAAAGTTGTTACTCAAATTTAGCTACTTTAAGCAGGTTTAAAACAAACAACACACAGTCAAACTGTGGAACTCTTTGCCAGAAGATATTGTGAAGGCCAAGACTATAACAGGGTTCAAAAAAGAACTAGATAAATTCATGGAGGATAGGTCCATCAATGGCTATTAGCCAGGATGGGCAGGGATTGTGTCCCTAGCCTCTGTTTGCCAGAAGCTGGTAATGAGTGACAGGGAATGGATCACTTGATGACCTGTTCATTCCCTCTGGGGCACCTGGCATTGGCCACTGTCAGAAAATAGAATACTGGGCTAGACAGACCTTTGGTCTGACCCAGTATGGCCGTTCTTATGTTCTTAATGTTTTCAATCTTATTGTCTTTAATTTTATCATTAATCTCAGGTCTTGTATGTTAGAATCAAATTTTACATGTACTACTGAAATACCTCAGATTCATTTTTTAACATTATTTCAAATAAACACCAAACTTAAACTTAAAAGAAAATCTACAGATTCTGTGCTGTCACATTTTTGGCTATAGTTTGTTGTGTAACAACTCATAGGTAATTGTTTGTGTGGGATGACAATATAAGTGTCTTTTCCTCAATGCAGAACATATGGCTTCTTAAACTACAGATTCATACAGAAAACTAGATACTCACTTGCCTATTAAGAATCCTGAATCAGTACATCATGTTATAAAAATTTTCTGTGTGCGATTTCAAATTACTTCATGATTTTTAAGCAGAACACCCAATTATAAAGTCAGAACCAATTAGGAGTTCTGCCTAAATACTAGTGGGATGATAAAGTCATGCATGAAATAATTTTAAATTTACAGTTCTGCATAAATCTGGAGCATATAGGTTTGTCAAAAATATGTTTGTCCATGTAAACTCAGCAACAATTTGTAACGTAGGTTCTGGAATTGAAGAACTCAATCTTTCCGACATGAGCTTGTTCACTTATCAACAACAAATCTCTGAGGATAATAGCATCTTACTATTTCTGTAACATTTCAAGCTTCCTTCAAGCAATAGCCCACTGTAAATATTGAAATGTAGTTGCTTTTTATGACTTTCGTCTCTCTCCTTTGCCAAACCTCAGGGAATTAAATAGCGTTCCTTCCCTCATCCTCCTACATATATCTAAAGAGGATACTTGGCTTTCATTAGGTTATGGTCCAAAATCTCAACTGTATTCCTAAATCCTTACTTAATAGTAAGAAAATTCTCAGGATTCCGTTACAATGACCGCACTGGTACCACAACTATAAGCGGGGCTGGGAGGGGACAATTTGTCTGTGTGGCTGAATGAAGGGAACAGTGTTTTACGGCTGGGGCAGAGAGAGGTCAAACTGCTGCAAAAGGGGACAAGGGGTGACACTGACTCATTTCAAGGAATATGAATGGGTAGAAGAGTTTAAAAGGGGCAGCCCATGTGGTGAAACCCCTTTTCACATGGAGCCGGCTGAGGCAGCACCCACCTTCCCTCCTCTTTAGGTGGTGAAATACCAAGTTTGGTTTAGACCTGCTATGGGCATTGCACTAGCCCATTTTTAGGGGGACTAGGAAGGAATTTTTCCCTTACCACCAGATTGGCCTAGGTCAGGGGTGGCCAACCTGAGCCTGAGAAGGGGCCAGAATTTACCAATGTACATTTTCAAAGAGTCAGAGTAACACGTCAGCAGCCCCCCCTATCAGCACCCCCCTCTGCTCCCAGAGCCTCCCTGCCCCACTGAGCAGTGCCTCCTCCTCCTTCCCTGCACCTCCCAATTAGCTGTTTTGTGGCGTGCAGGAGGCTCTTGTGGGGGAGGAGTGAGGGCATGGCAGTCTCAGGGGAAGGGGTCGAGAGGGGGCAGGGCCTGCAGCAGAGCCAGGGGTTGAGCAGTGAGTACCCCCCGGCACATTGGAAAGTTGGCGCCTGTAGTTCCAGCCATATATTAACATCTGAAGAGCTGCATGTGGCTCCGAAGCCACAGGTTGGCCACCCCTGGCCTAGGTGGAGTTGAGGTTTTTTCACCTTCCCCACAGCAGGTTCGGGAAAGGCTTTGTTGACATGTGGCATGAAGGGAGTTAGGCTATATGTGATTATAAGTGTGGGGCAGATGTCGAGTGCAGGTACCCCATAGGAAAGTTATACAGTGACCGGATAAATGACCTAGTGAAGGACTTAAGAAGGAGGTGTTGGTTAAAGGAACGGAATGGGGTGTGCATGTTGGGGCTTGGGGCTCTTATGCTTGGTACAGTAGGGAGACAACCTTCCTTTCTTATAGCCCACCTTAACCCTCCTACAAGGAAGGGCCCAGCAATGGATTGGCTGGGGGACCTGGATGTAAAAAGAGAGGGGCTGGTGGAAGCCCCCTGGGAAGTTACTGAATGAACATGGGGTTACCTGCATTGTACACTTTAATCTGCTGGGTTGTCCCACATAGCTCATAATAAAAGTTGCAGCCTGATTAAAACCATATCAAATGTCTCCTGTCCTTTCAATATAGCAGGAAAATGGCTCATTCATTTTGGGCCTCATTTTTCACTACCTGGCACTTTGTATAGTAATTTAAACTTGTACAAAACGAGTACAAAGAGGGTGTAAAATGCTACCAAAATCATATCATGCTGTATCCACTTTGTACTGGTGTAAATGACTACACAAAATGCAAGAGAGTGGAAAGTCAGTCAGTCTCTTTAATGTCTTGCAATTAGAACTAGAGATTACTTGTTCAATTTCTTAGTTATTAATGAATCAATAACATAATGGCTAAAATTAAATGCTGCAACTTTTCAAAAACATTTGCAAAATTAACGATTTAGCCAAGAGTATTGCATGCTATAACAAGGCTTGGAAGGATTCGATTTTTTTGGTAACTACTGCTAAAAGTTGATTTCCCTAAGTACGCACAAACTGATGGAACAATATTTCCATTTATCATCAAAATTTACAGATAGGCAAAATAAAACTCTAAAGTAGCATTTTTTATTATGTAAGAATAGTTATTCTGTCTGTTTTGACACCAAATGTAATTTCTGATGTCATTGTCTCACCCCCACCCCCATAATTTCCAGCGACTGTAAAACTTCAAATAGATAAAAATAGAAAATGCTTAAAAACAAACATTCAATATTATCCGTCAAAATTACAAACAAAAAGCAAATCAAATTGTGCCCAACCTAGTTATAACTGGACACAATATTACTTCAAACTATGAGACAACAGCTTCCTCGGTAATTGATTTGTCTGCTACAAGTTCTTTTCAATCTATTTTGTCAGAATATGTGAATCTTTGTGTGACTTAAAGCAATTCAATATATTAACCCCCTGCTTTTAAATGATCTTCTCATCTGTCTTCCTGTAATGATTGAATAAATTAAAATATAACCAATCACAAAAAAAGCATATCTACTTAGAATTAAGAAAAATGAAAAACAATGCATTTTAAATAATCAAATTAATTCCTTGAGATTGTGGAAGTATCCAGAGCACAATAAATGGAGCTTTCAGACTTCAGGAGAACAGTACACTTAAGTAACTTGAGTAATCAAAACCATAAGCATCTGCCCTGCCACTTGAAAAGCAGAACTTTATTTGGATGTACTGTAGGATAGTTTTCTTTATTAAAGGATTTTGGTTGTATCATCTTCCTCTAAAACCTGTTATGTCCTGATCCTGATCCTGCAGTGAGTTCTGTGGGTGTACAGGTGTCCATCAATGCTGAATACAATGCAGCATCAAGGCCTCAGTCTGTGAAATACACAGACTTCTTATCCCATAAAAGTAGCAGATGACATAGGAGAGACACCCCCCCATTTCCTCTTACTACGTCTTTATTTAGATTTTATTTCACACAAAGATTTAGGCAGAGAGGGTGCCAGATCTCATTCCATTTTTAAAATAAACTGTTGTAAAGACAGATTTAGGTATTAAACTGAAATGTTCTGAAGTTATCTACAAAACAGTTTTCCAGTGTTTCTACACATATGTAGCCAAATCCAGACCTGCTTGAAGTGGGTACAAATACTTGGAAGTCAGTGGAGCCGTATCGAGTTATGCTATGGGCCAAATCCTGCTCCATTTATTCATGTGTGCAGTGCTGTTGAGCACCGTGCTGAATTCGGCCCATATTAGTCAAAGGATTCAAATCTATATTTATAGTTGTACTAACACACATCACCAAAATATGACAGAAATAAAGGCAATTTAATTTTAATCTACCAATTTGTACTTAACTATTTCAATATTTATGCAAAATCTATTTTTTTAACTGCTAGACCATGGAAGAATTATGAATAAAATTAGAGTAATTTATTCAAGTACAAAAACAAAATGGCATTGATCAGAAATTCAAAGCTGTATATTAAACTTTTGAAAGATACTCAACACAATAAAAGCACATTTAATTCACATCTTACCACTTCATAATCTTCACTGCCATAAAGATACATATCTGCACCTTCAGGATCTTACATGTCCATAAAGTCCTAAAGCAAGAGCGAAGTGTATCTTTAGTGTCTAAGTGATACAGCTTCTACAGCTGGAATAGAGTTCCAGTACTTGTTTCCCACGCTCAAAATGCTCTTTAAGTATTGTTCTCAGAGTCAAAAACAAAACCTCTTGCTGTAAGCCGTTAAGGAAATGGTCTGGCAAGCTACACCAGTAAAAAAATCCCACAAAGAAAAGCAGCAGCAGCAGTGGCAGCAGCTAGGATGTGTTATGTTAATCCATTACTATGAGCAGAGCAATGCAGGGGCTGAGCTGTGGTATTCATTTAGGGGTCTGTTCTTAATCACATGTTGCTGGCCTTGTATTGATTGGTTGCAAAAGGAGCCAGTGTAGTGAAAAGTAACTAGAACTCTAGTGACGTATTGTGATGAGACAGAGAGCTCAGTGATATCAATGAAGTACCATTTCTATTTCTTTTATTATGAACAGACACTTAACTGGTCTGTTTGCAATAAGCATGTATAAACTCTTGGAGTAAATACTGGACTCCGATGAAGCACTCAAAATATTATTGAGAAAAAACAATTTAACTTCAAGGAATCAAGAAGAGTAGACACTTTTCAATTTTCAAACTAAATGAGCTTGCCAAAATTCAGCCCTTTGTTGACTTCAGGGGACCTACACCAATGTATATGAAAGCCAAATTCACGCCCCAGCACTGTTTCTTCTTTACTAGGGTGGTTTCTGTTACTTACATTCAAAGTTCATGACTCAAATGTAGGTTGATTCTACAGTGGTCTGCTAGTGAAATACAAACAGTGTGACTTCTCTTTATCAAAGTGCCATCACATCGTAACAGAAAAATCACACCTACTACCTCAACATCAAGGGAAAGTGTCCCAATCTACAGCACTGGGGTTTGTACTTGTGGGATATGGAACCCCCTGGTGTCAAGTCACAGAACCCCTACCAAAGCAGAATCTGTTAGAGTTGCACAAATGCCACCTACTGATGTCAATGGCTGATGTCTGAGTACATATAAAGGAGTGCAACCCTTACCCACTCAAGGCAAAGAACACTAGGAACCTCATGCCCTCTGTTTGACAGATCTTAGCCCTCTGTTTAGATTAGTTTCCTTTATCTGTCCATGCCACTAGTGGGAATGCAGAGAAGCCCTTGAAATAGACTTATGTAGTGAATGGGTAACCACTGAAAGAGGAAATACTTGTTTAAGCATAGATCAAGTATTAGTTCATACAAATAAATGTTTGGCCTTATCTCTTTTATTTGGTGGGTTTATCAACTTTCATATCCTCTTAGTTCTGAAAGGGAAAACGCCGTTCTTTTCCAGGGATGTTTCAAATGGTGTGGCTCAGCTAGGCCACAGCTTGTAAATATTCTCTGAAAATCCTCACTGTAGCAGCTGTATTTTATTTAATTCCACTTTTGTAGATGTATTAGTAAATGTTACGTATATATTTTTTCTTACATTACTTAGCAGGACAGCCTGTTCTCTGATGTGCCTGCACTCTCTCCAGACTAAGAAAGGACTAGTTCTACATCATATAGCCATGGTGGACCAAACATCAGTATCCTAGAAGCAATACGTCTCCCCAGTTTATAATTTTGCCTGTTTTTTGATTGAGCCTGGTTACTGGAGCAGAGGACTTTTTTTTTTTAAATAAAAGTGTGAATCCCAATTAATTATTGTATGTGTCTAGCAAGTCCTATAAAGGATTTTATAAAGAAAACACAGCAACCTGAATCGCTAGGCAGTTGACTAATACAGTATGTGGTGCGCCAATTCACTGATATTCTCTTGTAATCTGATATCAATAGTTTGCCCATTCCACTTTTATTTTGATATGAAATCAATACAACCTAAAACAGCTCAGCTGTTTCTCTCTCCTTGCCCTTCTTTCTTTTGGAGATATCATTCTACACAACGCAATGAAGACAGACAAGGTCATATGAATTAAAATGGTCTACTGATTGGCAGGGTCAATGACACTGTGACCAGATACATAGTGTGACTGTGACGCTGCAGCATATTTAGGGCATAAAGAACCCATATTGAAACTTCTGAACATATTCATGAAAAATATTGTTCAGGTAGTACTGTATATATTTTATGCCTGAAAAGATGAACTTTTCTTTACTCTCTTCATGGCTAAACTGGGAGCACTGCCAATAAAGGTTTTCTGACACTTCCCATTATAAAACCCTATTTTCAGTTGCTTATAACTATCAAATTTTAACCATTTGGGTTGAAATTTTCTATGCTGGGTGTCTGCCTCGAGCTGATTTATTTGTTTGAAAATTTTAGCCAGAACAGTTCCCCTATCCTTGTTCTCATGAATGGTGAAGATATGTCATTTAAAAAAATTCTGTTTTAAAAAAATTGTTTGTTAATTGTGTGTTAAAAAACATTGTGGTGAGAAAAGGTCTAGCACTCCCATGCTCTGGAGCAGGGGCTTAAAGTTTCACAGGAGAAAACCTTTTCAAATTTGTCTAAGTTATAAGACTTATTTTTTGTGAGACAGTGGCAAAGAAAAATCATAGCTCATGTAAGTCATACACAAAAGGAGTGCTCTGATTTTACAGTGATAATTGAAGTTTGTGCAGTGGTTGAACTTTCTGGACACTATTCCACTGTGCTCCTCAGAGGTGGTGATTTCTAGATATTCCCTACATTGCTTGCTGGGTTTGTTGTGGTTTAGAGACAATCTAGTTTGAGATCCGTTTAAAATGGTTCAAAGTACTAGGAATATGGGGTTACAGAAACTCAGGGTGCAGTTTGTTGTTTTACTTCATGTTAGTCCAGGCCCTGGATACTATGTACTTTAAAGGAGAAAAAACCCTTAAGCCACGTGGCTTACAGTTATTGGACTACAGAAACAAATTGTCCATCAGTGTTTAATTGTTTGAGACATTTAAGGTGGAATCCTGTTTCAAACAGACCCCCCCAATCTCTCTGCACTGTGCATTGCTGGTGTTTGTACTGTCTGAAGTAATAAAGAATCCTGTGCCTTCAAAGGACAGACCCCGAGTTTGAAAAGTGTGTCATATTCACACATGTTCAGTAGAGACTTACTAGAGCTGAACCTCAGAAGAGTCTATCCTCACTGAGCATGCTTGAGCTTCTCAAAACTCCTTGTGCTGATCACACGGCACATGCACCATCCCCACAGGGCAACTCAGCATGCCCAGCCCGGGGCTATAGGGACAAAGCAAGACTTTTCTTGTGATGGCTGCTCCCAGCAGTTCTGGACTGGGGTGGGGCAGGGTACCAGAACTAAAGATCAGGGAACCTGTCTCTCTTCTGTTCTCAGAGACGTCCCTGCTAAAGCCCAGGCAGCCTGGAAGAGAACGCCGTCTCATTTGAAAGCAGAGAAGACCAAAGCCAGATTGGAGAGAGAGAAAGGGACAAGGAGTCTGATGAAACTGGGACCAAAGATGGATGAGGAAGTAAAGAAACTGCAGCCTGAGCGGGCAAGAAAATCTGGTGAGGGTGGGTGCTGGTCAGGGAAACATTGGTGGGAGACTAGAAGCCCATTTTCTCTGCGGGGAGGGGAGAGGGGAAAATTAGATTAGACAAGGAACTGGGGGGAAGAGGAGAAGACAGACACTGCCTGGACAAGGAGATTGGAGGTACCAATGTGGGGAGTGGGGGAATAAGGCAAAGGAGATAGCTCTGACAAGGAACTGGGTTGTAAGGAGAGAACTGATATTGGCTGGACAAGGATAAGACTGGGACAAAGACAATAACTTCATTAAAGGTTGGTTGCTAATGGCACTTCTAGAGAACGAAAATCCATGAACAGTTGAAGAACATTCCCCACCTCCATATGTGTACACGTACACTACCTTTGTCTCCTCCCTAAGTTCCTGTAGATTTTGTTCCCTTCATAACACAAAAAATGTCAAATGCTATTAAAAATATTTTGCTCAAAACCCAGGCTGTCATTTTTTAGGTTATGCCATGTGTACCAATTTCCATTCCCCGCCTCATGTTGACTTTCCAAATTATCTAATAAAGTAGCTGGATTAGCAGAAGGATCTGGTATTTAAGTCCTGGCCAATGTCTACGTAGCATGGCTACGAATTCCCTACACTATAAATAACTTTTTGTATATCATAATACTGCAACATAGTGCCTTTGGGAAAAACAAACTGAAAAATTGCTGACATGACTGTCAAGGTTAATAGACTAAACAGACGCTGCTCAATAAACATGAAGCGCTCAACTTGTATTCAACAGGACATGCTATTTTTTCCTACAGGAACTCAAATGGAAAGCAATTGAAACTCTAGTACCTAAACCAGATTCAAGTTAGTGAAGAATGTCAACAGTTCATAACTCTCACTTGTGTAGTTAGCAACAAGATTTGTTTCCTGTAAACATCTTTTACTTCTCCTAAGAACACAACTTCAGCAACGTTATTTACGATTTGATGACTTTTCATTTACTGGCAGTAGAGAACTCATGAGAACTTATCTCACCCCAAAATGGGAATCTGAGGAGCCCAAGTTTTTCCTCTTGGATGACCTGCCTCACCTACTCAACCACCTCCAACCAACTCATCAACACCACTGTCACCACACCCTGGAATTTCTCTATTATTTGGACAGATAAAATTGATTCCAAGTACATTTCATTTGTTTTAAATCAGCAAATTGTAAACTCCTGACTAAATAAATCAGAACAAATATCGGGGCTCAAGAACATTTTTCTATGAAGCTTATCCAGAGTCTCTATTCAATATCACTTTCATTGCTACCACAACTGCAGAACCATTGAAAGCTCTATAAGACTGCATTACAGGAAGAAATAAAGGAAACTTCCATATGAGAGAACAAGAAAATGAACTTTAAGACTAATATATATATATATATATATATATATATATATTTTAATATGAACAAATTCCCATACACTTGACATTAAAATATATCTAGTAACACGCTTTTGGCATTCCCATACAAGTCTATACTAATGAATAAGGTCAGAAACTGAATGAAAAATATAAACTTGATTCAAAATTATACTTTAAATATATTTCTTTGTTACTAACTCCATATCAACTGAGGCTACGTCTACCCTACAAGCTAGGGTTGTGGTTCCCAGCTTGCTAAAAATAGTGTAGCCATGGTAGCACAGGCAGCAGCAGCAGCATGGGCAAGCTGCCCTGAGTATGTTCTGTCCCCTCGAGTGGCACCAAGACCACTTAGAAATTAATGAGTCTGCTACAGCCTTTGCTAATGGGCATGTGGCTTTTAGCTCATGCAGTAGAGGCTCAAATGCTAAGCTTCAGAGGTCCCAGGTTCAATCCTGCCCGCCAACAACCGGGATCTTTTGGTATTACATGTACCCATGGCGTTCAGGTGGATTTGTATTTGGGGCGGCTAGTCCATGCCACCACTGCCAATTCCCGTGCTTCCACAGCTATGCCACTATTTTTAGCATGCTAGCTTAATAAGAGCTAGGGTGAGTATCTTTGCAAGCTGGGAATCGTAGGCTGAGTGTGACATGATGTAACTTTGCTACAGCAGTTTCTATAGCAAAATGCAGGCCCTGGAATTGTGTTTCACTTGTCATATGTTGCTCCACTACATTTCCCCACTTTTTGTTCTTTTCTGCATTATTTTTCTGTCATTCAAGACAGCCTGCCTTGCACCCCTCAGCAACACAGCATGTTAAGAGGTGCAGATCAGAGTTCAACTGCAGCCATTAAGTTGTACATAATTTGCCCCCTACTGTAGCCGTCCTCACTAGTGAACATGTTGCAAATCATTCTCACTTATAGGCCTGGTCTACACTATGCGTTTATACCGAATTTAGCAGCATTGAACCGATTTAACCCTGCACCCATGCACACAACGAAGCCCTTTATATCAATATAAAGGGCACTTAAAACTGATTTCTGTACTCCTCCCAGACGAGGGGAGTAGCGCTGAAATCGGTATTGCCATGTCGGATTAGGGTTAGTGTGGCCGCAATTTGATGGTATTGGCCTCCGGGCGGTATCCCACAGTGCACCATTGTGACTGCTCTGAAAAACAATCTGAACTCGGATGCACTGGCCAGATAGACAGGAAAAGCCCTGCGAACTTTTGAATTTCATTTCCTGTTTGCCCAGCGTTGAGCGCTGATCAGCCGGGTGGCCATGCAGTCCCAAATCCAAAAAAGAGCTCCAGCATGGACCGCACAGGAGATACTGGATCTGATCGCTGTATGGGGAGACAAATCTGTTCTATCAGAGCTCCGTTCCAGAAGACGAAATGCCAAAGCATTTGAAAAAAATCTCCAGGTTATGATAGACAGAGGCCATAGCAGGGACTCAACACAGTGCTGTGTGACAACCATAACGGAAAGCCGAAGACTCAAATGAACGCTCATGGAGGGAGGGAGGGGGGACTGAGGACTCGAGCTATCCCACAGTTCCTGCAGTCTACGAAAAGCATTTGCATTCTTGGCTGAGCTCCCAATGCCTGAAGGGTCAAAAACATTGTCGCCAGTGGTTCAGGGAATATGTCATCAATTTACCCCCTCCCCCAAAGAAAAGGGAAAAAAAATCGTTTCTCGCCTCTTTTCAATGTCACTGTATGTCTACTGGATGCTGCTGGTAGACGGGGTGCTGCAGCACTAAACAGCAGCATCCTCTTCCCTCCCCTCCCCGGTGGCAGACGGTACGGTACAAAATGACTGATAGCCGTCCTCGTCATCATCCTGTGAGTGCTCCTGGCTGGCCTTGGTGAGGTCGGCCAGGGGCGCCTGGGCAAAAATGGGAATGACTCCCAGTCATTCCCTTCTTTAAACTTTGTGTCCTGGAGATTCAGTCCTGGCAGATGGTGCAACAGGACTGGTAACCGGTCTCATCATAGCAGCTGGAGGCTGAGCTCCTCTCCCCCCCCTTTCATGTCTAATGGAGATTCTGGACTATCATAGCAGCGGGAGGCTGTGCTCCTCTCCTCCCCTCACCCTTTAATGAATAATGGAGATGTCCTGCCTGGAATATCATAGCAGCTGGAGGCTGCCTCCCTCTCATTTTATCTCACTAAAAAGTCAGTGTTTCTTATTCCTGCATTCCTTATTACTTCATCACACAAATGGGGGGATAACTGCCACAGTAGCCCAGGAGGGGTGTGGGAGGAGAGAAGCAACGGGTGGCGTTGTTGCAGGGGTACTCCCTAGAATGGCATGCAGCTCAACATTTCTGCGGGATATCTGGGGCTCTGACCCGGAGCGGCTGTGCTCTCTGGTTCTCTAGTAGACTTGCCCCATATTCTAGGCAGGACTGACTCTATTTTTAGACAAAATATAAAGAAGGGAATGACCTGGGAAGTCATTCCCATTTTTGTCCATGCGCCCCCGGCCGACCTCAGCGAGGCCAGCCAGGAGCACCCATGACAGCAGCAGACGGTACAATATGACCGGTAACTGTCATCGCCAATTTCCAAAGCAGCAGACGGTGCAATAGGGCTGGTAACTGTCTCTGCTACCTTGCAAAGGCAAATGAATGCTGCTGTGTAGCACTGCAGTACCGCGTCTGTCAGCAGCATCCAGTACACATACGGTGACAGTGAAAAAAGGCTAAACGGGCTCCATGGTTACCATGCTATGGCGTCTGCCAGGGCAATCCAGAGAAAAAGGGCGCGAAATGATTGTCTGCCGTTGCTTTCACGGAAGAAGGATTGAGTGACGACATTTACCCAGAATCACCCGCGACACTGATTTTGCTCCATCACGCATTGTGATCTCAACCCAGAATTCCAATGGGTGGGGGAGACTGCGGGAACTATGGGATAGCTACCCACAATGCAACGCTCTGGAAATCAATGCTAGCCTCGGTACATGGACGCACACCACCGAATTAATGTGCTTAGTGTGGCCGCGTGCACTCGACTTTATACAATCTGTTTTAAAAAACCGGTTTATGTAAAATCGGAATAATCCCATAGTGTAGACATACCCATAGCCTCCTTTCCCCTTCACCACAGTTGTGGATGCAGAGCTGTTTTAGAAAAAATGGAACCAGGCAGTGCCTTTAAGACACAATCCCATACCATGGCATGCAGAGAGCATTACCCCCAAAGGGGCTCACAGAGGTATTCTGCACTGATTTCAAGCACTCTTTGTGCTCCGTTAGCACTGAGATTATATCTGTCTTTATGTACAAAGGCCATAATCTGCAATACAAGTCCACACACAATTTGGCCAGTTTGTAAATTTATTTTAGGAATCGTATATGCCTCAAAGATGGCTGCTGAGATTGATGAGAATTATTGTAAGTTGAAATGTATTAGATATAAAATTCTTGGACTGAACACATTTTTAAATGACAAAGAAGATTCATAGATTCATAGACTCTAGGACTGGAAGGGACCTCGAGAGGTCATCGAGTCCAGTCCCCTGCCCTCATGGCAGGACCAAATACTGTCTAGACCATCCCTGATAGACATTTATCTAACCTACTCTTAAATATCTCCAGAGATGGAGATTCCAAAACCTCCCTAGGCAATTTATTCCAGTTTTTAACTACCCTGACAGTTAGGAACTTTTTCCTAATGTCCAACCTAAATCTCCCTTGCTGCAGTTTAAGCCCATTGCTTCTTGTTCTATCCTTAGAGGCTAAGGTGAACAAGTTTTCTCCCTCCTCCTGATGACACCCTTTTAGATACCTGAAAACTGCTATCATGTCCCCTCTCAGTCTTCTCTTTTCCAAACTAAACAAACTCAATTCTTTCAGCCTTCCTTCGTAGGTCATGTTCTCTAGACCTTTAATCATTCTTGTTGCTCTTCTCTGGACCCTCTCCAGTTTCTCCACATCTTTCTTGAAATGCGGTGCCCAGAACTAGACACAATAATCCAGTTGAGGCCTAACCAGCGCAGAGTGGAGCGAAAGAATGACTTCTCGTGTCTTGCTCACAACACACCTGTTAATGCATCCCAGAATCACGTTTGCTTTCTTTGCAACAGCATCACACGGTTGACTCATATTTAGCTTGTAGTCCACTATAACCCCTAGATCCTTTTCTGCCGTACTCCTTACTAGACGGTCTCTTCCCATTCTGTATGTGTGAAAATGATTGTTCCTTCCTAAGTGGAGCACTTTGCATTTGTCTTTATTAAACTTCATCCGGTTTACCTCAGACCATTTCTCTAATTTGTCCAGATAATTTTGAATTATGACCCTGTCCTCCAAAGCAGTTGCAATCCCTCCCAGTTTGGTATCATCTGCAAACTTAATAAGCGTACTTTCTATGCCAACATCTAAGTCGTTGATGAAGATATTGAACAGAGCCGGTCCCAAAACAGACCCCTGCGGAACCCCACTTTCCAGCAGGATTGGGAACCATTAATAACTACTCTCTGAGTACGGTTATCCAGCCAGTTATGCACCCACCTTATAGTAGCCCCATCTAAATTGTATTTGCCTAGTTTATTGATAAGAATATCATGCGAGACCGTATCAAATGCCTTACTAAAGTCTAGGTATACCACATCCACTGCTTCTCCCTTATCCACAAGACTCGTTATCCTATCAAAGAAAGCTATCAGATTGGTTTGACACGATTTGTTCTTTACAAATCCATGCTGGCTATTCCCTATCACCTTCCAAGTGTTTGCAGATGATTTCCTTAATTACTTGCTCCATTATCTTCCCTGGCACAGAAGTTAAACTAACTGATCTGTAGTTTCCTGGGTTGTTTTTATTTCCCTTTTTATAGATGGGCACTATATTTGCCCTTTTCCAGTCTTCTGGAATCTCTCCCGTCTCCCATGATTTTCCAAAGATAATAGCTAGAGGCTCAGATACCTCCTCTATTAGCTCCTTGAGTATTCTAGGATGCATTTCATCAGGCCCTGGTGACTTGCAGGCATCTAACTTTTTAAAGTGATTTTTAACTTGTTCTTTTTTTATTTTATCTTCTAAACCTATCCCCTTCCCATAAGCATTCACTATCTTAGGCATTCCTTCAGACTTCTCAGTGAAGACCAAAACAAAAAAGTCAATAAGCATCTCTGCCATTTCCAAGTTTCCTGTTCCTGTTTCTCCCTCCTCACTGAGAAGTGGGCCTACCAAAGTAATGAATAGAATTAAATGTAATATATCCCCGTGGAGCTACTGGAATACTATTTAAACTTTATTTTTAAACACTGAATCTGCTTATCATGCACAGATTGTTTTTTTGGTTATTATGGTAACCATTCTCCAACACAATCCAACCTGCCTGGAGTTTTCTATTTCAGGATACTTCAGTGATAACGTTAACTACAGAACTTCACAGCTTAAAAATATACATACAGTGGGGACACATGTTATCTTGTAGTGCAGGAGGAGATAACATGATAGTGTTCTTGCAATGTCATGGGAAGTCACATACTGTAAGTGGCTGCCATTCTCCTCATAGCAAGATGCTAATACATTCAGTCCAAAAGATAACATGTCACAAACAGATTTGACACCTTCTGCAAGGATGTGGGGCCTAAATGACTGTGTTATTGTGGCCACTTTGCAGCACTTGGACAGCATAAAGGGGCTATACATATGACAGATTGGGCCGCGGGGGATTATCCCCATATTATTTGTGTTGTAAAACTACTCTTGCAACTCTATGTCATACCCCAGCAGCAATGTAGCATACAGGATGTGGTGATAGAAAAAGGATTGAGTTCAGGCTGCTGACACTGCCTCTTGCGACATAGGCAGCTGAGTGTAAATTGGAGTACCCCTAAGGCCTTTCGTCAGGGCCCAAAACACAGGAGTTGGAAGAGTGCCACCACCCCCATTCCTAAGCCAATCAAAACTAACACCTTGAAGATTTGTAGAGATTGTCCTCGAAAACATAGGCATCATTTTGTATCCAAGCAAAAGGTTGTATTACAAGTAGCACATGAACTTTTGAACCCAGAAACTGCAATACTGGAACCAATCTTTGCATATGTAACCCACACACCTTCTGGGCATGGTGTTCTGTCCCATCTAGTGACACTGGGACCACTTAGAGAGCAATTAGCTAAGGCTGTAGAGCAGACTCAGTAACAGCCAGTTGGCTTTTAGCTCATGCGGTAGAGGCTCATGCACTAAGCTCCGGAGGTCCCAGATTCGATCCCGCCCGCTGATGACCAGGGTCTGTCGGCCTTACACAAACACCACAAGCTCTTTAAATTAAAAAGTTATCTGGGAAAAAATAGTCTGTGACAGGATAGTGCAATGGTTTGACCCTTTTTGTCATACCACAAGCTGTACTGTATTAGCTTGCAACACAGAGGTTAAATTTACAAGTCTTAGTGAAGTTTAGTCAACTGTTTATAATCACATCCACCCACCCATCCACAAAAGTTCCCCACATTTTGAGAGTAATGGATTGTGATGGGGATTCCTAGTTCCCAATGTCCTTGGGTGGACTGCTCCAAATAAATCGTGAGGATTCCTTGGAAGTACAGCTGGGAACACCAGCCAATGTGAGCAACCAGGATTTCTGTCCTTTGTTCGTTTGTCAAGGAGTGCACTAGAGTTGCAGGTAACCTTGTTTCTTTGCAGACTTCTAGCAAGCTCCATATTTGAGACATTAAACTCAGTGCTGTCTCTTTCTCACAAGGAAAAGGCTTTAATTCTCAACCTTCATAAAACATTTGTGTTCACTAAATTAGGTAATGATTTAAGTACCAAGTCCCAAATTGTGAGGAATGATCGGGATCAACTCCTATTTTAAAAGTGTTTGTAAACTTTAGTTGTAATAGCCCTGCATTCTGTTCTCATTCCAGAAACAAAAGGTTATCTGTAGAGGATGGCAATGACATCAGGTTCCAGGAGGAATTCTGTCTCTCTCTCTCCCTTTTATTCATGTATGTATTTTTGGCACAAGTTACCATTGCACATTTCTGGACAATAATCTTTTCATTTAAAACGATTCTCACTAAATGTTATAGTGCCTTTGGCGTCATTATATCTTCAGCTCTTATTTCCCATTCACAATATGCTTTTAACCCCCCCTCCCACCCAGCAATGCTGAGACTTGAACATTTGACAATGTGGAGTAATGTTGGCTGCCTTGTAGACATTTATTTTTTTTAAATTCTTGGATAAAACAGATTTGCCTGTTTTAAAAGACACTGCTGAAATGTGAACTCTGGGCAAAATTCACTCCTGTGCAGAGAGGCCTATCTACCACTTAAGTCCCACTTCAGACCTCAGAATAGAGATTAAGTGGGACTTAGCAGTGCATATCCTTTGTAATGGCCCTATTCACTCCCTGTGCTTATGAGTGCCACCTGGCACTGGGCATACATTTTCAACATAGTCAATAGGGAGCCAAATACATAACTCTCAACAACAGGACTTGTGAACATAATTCTCCATACATTACTGTGAAAACATACTCCTAAGAAAGCAAGTGTTTTTGCTAACTGGAGTCATTTATCCTTAGCATTAAACAGTGTGTGGCGTAATAGATATATCATGATCAACAAGTAATCCTTCTTCTATAGAACTAATGCAGCATGTTGCAAGCCTCTAGCAGAGCTCTTTTGCTGAAAAGTGATATGGGATAATGACAAATGCTACCACATTTGTCCCAAAATTGTTTGATGTCTGTTAGTAATCAGAAATGCAGGAAAGACTAGAAGTAGGCAAGGTGGAACTGGTGTGTAGGTCCCTGTATCCAGTTTATTTTGTATATATTTTTTTCAAGCGCTAGCTGCCTGGTTATTGCTGCCAAGAAATTTCCTATACAAAGATTTGGATATTATACAAAATCCCTCTCTCCTCTCGGGAAAGATTTTTAAATTTCAGGGTCAGCCATACCATGCTAAAGGTACTTAGGCACTACAACACCTGACCCCTAGGTATCCTGCCACCTATTGGAATGCTCAGTCCCAAGTTACGTGCCCAGACTCCACATGCATTGTATGGGAGAGTTCAGTGCCTAAGGAAAGGATCATCAAAAGCCAGCAAGATAAAAACAGGAAGCTGCCTAAGCTATCCAGAAGTGAAATGAAGAGGAAAGGGCTTTCAGTCAGCCAACCCTCAAAAGGTACTTAGGCTCCTGACTAATGGGCCAGAGGGAGGCACCTGGGACTCACAGCTGTGAAACATACCCTGAAGTGAGGCATCTAAGCCAGGTCAGCCCAGCCCCTACCAGATGAAACCCACATCTCTCTCAAACAGAGAGAGAGAGATTATAGCAAGTAGCCTGGTAGATAGGGCACCCACTTGGGATGGGGGAGTAGAGACCTTAACTCACAGCTCTCATATCCCAGATGAGTACCCTCACCACCAGGCTACTTGGTATGTGGGGGCTGGGTGCTCTCAGTCTCTCCTGTTTGAGCTGTTCCATTTTGTATAAATATTCACTGGAGCAGGGACTTAAGCTTGATTGACTCACAGCCCAGATGGGTGTCCTAACCACTGGGCAGGAGAGTCTCTCTTGCTCTCTGGCCCAAGGAATATGTAATTATTTATATAAAGCAGAACAGCTTCAACAAGAGAGACTGAGGCAGCCATAATACAACGATCGCCATTAACATGTCAATATTTACCAAGAGTTTGGATTTTGAGCCATCTCATAATTAGAAAGAAAATAATCACAACCGCTGTACCTAAGTAGTATATCACGCTGCTCATACCAACACCTGTATACTGGAAGTATACCAAGCCAATCTGTAGTACAAACTGTAAAGCTACTTTTGTATTTAAAATACACTGACAGATTTATTTTCTAACTCAAACCATCAGCTTGATCATCTTAAACTAGTACTTTCTGGAATTGGACAGCAAGTTGCTGTGTTTTACTCTATGAAACTTTGCATTATTTGTGATGTCTATAAATATAAATTTACTCATTACACAGAAGCTGACATATTGTGTGGAAACATTACAACTGGAGCTGGTGTAACATTTTCCAACTGAACAGTTTTTGTACTTGAAAACAAATTCTGATTAAAAAATTTGAAACACTTTGCAGAAACATCAATTTTGTTGACATTTTCAATAAAAAATATCAAAGTGCTTCATTTTGACTATTATAATTTATAATATACAAATCTCATATTCTGTTATAAACTAATATAACAAAATGAAGCACTCTGATAAGGTCATTTTGCTATTTCTAAAATCTTTTTTTTTTTAGAAATTTCATTCTGCAGGAAACTTTGACTTTTTGTTCCAGTTTGGGACAAAAGAAAATTTTGAAATGATGGAATTCCCAATGGACTATAAATTCAATTTCAAAACAGTTCTAATTGCATCCTCTCAGAAGCAGGAAGACAAAAATAGGCTCACAGACATCACTATCAAACACTATCAAAACTCAGGAGGTTTTTAAAAATGAATTATTAATAGACCAAATATTATAGTATAGCTCTTCATGTGTATTACTGTAAGTCCTTTATATAAAATTACAAAATGAAAATACTACAATTGCACTGATAAGCACTCAGAGGTTATGGTTGCATATGCATATATAAAATATTCTAATAAGAATGTGTATTAATCTATATATGTAAGACAGAATTCACAAAAATCTTTCATATGACAAGTACTCAGTGAACTGTATTTAAATAAATTAAGAAAACACCATCTTAGAAGAGTAATAGTGAGAGTTTTCCTGACTTATTTAAGGTTGCATCTAAATTACCTTCACAGTGAGCTGATTGAGCTGTTGAACTGCATCCTAGGAAGACTGTGCTAATGGCTAAACAGGAAGTGTACTGTACATGGATAGTGTTTAAATAATTTAAACACATACCTTCTCAAGCAGAGATCTTATTACATATGTCAAATTCAAAACATTTACACTCAACCATTATGACGATTAAAGTAGTGCAAGTGTACCAGAATTGGAAGCCATGAAAAAAATCCAAACATGTTTGACATTTAGATATATAAACACTATGCTGTGCAGTGCATATATTGTTTGAGAAATAGTATGTGATCATGTAATTCAGAGGAAAGAGTTAATTCCTCACAAATTGCCAAGCCCCAAATATGATACCACAATGTGTGACAAAGCCCATGATGAGGAACACAATATTATTAATGTAGGAAGCTTAACTTGCTGTGTGTTTCATACTGTTAGTGTTTAGCAATTATCATTTTTGCTTTCATATTTCTGATGTAAACATTTTTGAACAGAGGAAGTGATAGGGCATCAGATGTGTGTGGAAAATAGGTAACTGGGTCTAAACTGACTGACGTCCCTCAGCGTGAAATATATTTGAGAGGTTTATAAACTATTTCCTGACTTTTATGTGCTTACCAATGCAATGTAGTTTGTCTGAAAACATACTTTCTTCATGTGACACTCAAATCGTATCATTCAATCAACCGTATAGTAGTATTACTTATTGGACTACCATAAGAATATCTGAATTTATTACTACCCAGGAATAAGTTTGTGATTGTTTTAATATGACCCTCCCTGTACTTAATTTGGGCAAATGAGATTTAAATTTGATCTTAAATGAGAGACTGAAATTCCTTACGTTATATATATAGAACTGGTTCTCCAGCAATCTGTAAAAAGTCTGACAATGATTGAGCATGCAATGGTTTTTAAAAAATCCATTCAAATACAGTTTTAAAAACGCCTTCTACTTTGATATTTAAAAGTTGCTATTGATATAAACAAGTTATCCTGGAAGTCAAAGCAATGGAGGAGGGAAGCAAAGAGGTTAGTTGGGCTGAGAGCCAACATCCAAGGTTATGAAGTCTGAAAATGAAAAAGTAATTAGATGTACCATTATTGTTAAAACATTTAATATTAATGTCCTTTGGTCAGTAGGAACACATTGAAAGGAAAACTTGTCTTTGACTGGAATTATTAGCAAAGCTGCAAAGAGGATTTATTCTCCAATGCTGGAAACCTGCAAATTCCTATTACCAGAGAGCTAATAAGTTTTAAGTGATGAGCACTCTAGACTGTCAGACTCTTGGCATTTCAGCCCCCAAATGTGCTGAAAATTAAACAAGACAAACTGGACTAAAATATGGCACATGCAGCATATCATTAATGATCAGCTCAAAAGAAAATAAAACAAATTCAGTCAACTATTTTTATGCCCAGTAGCTTGTTTTAAATAATAGCACCAACAATAGATGCAGCCATTTAATCTTTGGTAAAGAATAGTAATGGACAGTAAGATAATGGTGTGAAAATTAAACAGTAACAACAAATAAGCTATTCTTAAATAATCCACTAAAAGCAACTGAGGAAAGAGACATAGCCATGCAGCCATTACACAAGACAAAGCATTACTGGGCTTTAGTTTTTCAGACTCCAGTGTTTTTCTTCTATTCTGATGCTTATGTTACAAATCTTCACCGCCAACATTATTTAAATCTCTAATAAATGAAATAGGAACTTGGAGTCATTTTTTTTAAAGTTGAGCACTCATTTCAGCCTGCTTTTTTTTTAAAATCTATCCTCTCTTTTCTTTTCTGAAAGACTACAATACAGAACAAACAGTAATTCTGTAAAAATATTTGATATCTTGTTACCTTTTATTTCAGAGCACAGCTCTGGCCTGGATCTGCCACTCTGGAACAAAGCTCTTCTTAACTATAGGTAAAATAAACACTCAAGATCCTATTATAAACTAATCTAATCTGAACGAAAAAGATACAAAGTGCAACTTGTGTCTATAAAGAAAATGTGTACTTCAACGTTATTGCCAGTAGAGAGTCCCATTGCTCTCACATGGAAGGAGATATACAGTAAAGTGTTTAAGTAAGACCAATGCTAAAAAATGTAGAACGCACACAGGCTAAATTGTTATGACTATCCTTCTTACAGTTCCAGACAGAAGTGCTCTCAGCAACAGCCTCTTGTAAGCTCCTGCATCCTCCTCCAACTACACAAAGTATTTGCAGTTTCTCAAAATAAAAAAAGATTCAGCAACCATTTAGCAAAGTGAACTTTAAGAAGAGAATAAGGACTGTTAGTAAAAAAGGGTGCCATTTTTAATAAACAAGATTTCAGCACTGCTAGATAAGAGAAACCATTACAGAAAAGTGAAACAGTTTAATTGCAATTAACTTAATTTTGTTAACAAGCCTTCATATTTCATTTTCAAAATGAAAACACACTGAGCATTTGGCCTTCTTTCTTTCACTATTTGCTTACCCCAGGAATAATGTGCTTAGTTTGAGGAGACATCAGACATCTGTCATGCATGTCAGACTACTTTAATGTGGACTAGACCTTCCAGCAGGAATACTTCTCATAGGAGCAAAATCTCAGAAACAAAACAAACACACCAGTAAAAACTAAAGACAACCAAGTCTGTTTTGTTAACCATCAGCTGAGTTCTTTTTCCTTCTAAGGCCTGATTTAAAGTTCCAATTTTGCCTACACAGAGCTTTACTGTTCGTCAGAGATTTCTCTCAGCTGTTGATCTAATTCAGTTCCTATACTCCTTACAGCTCCTTACAGTGAACCCCACCAACATCAATTAACAAGTTAGGGTGGAAGGGTTTTCTCCATTATCATCTTAGAAAAGGCACTTGCATGCTCACTGGAGTGATATAAAATTTTATTAATTTCAGGTGCAAACCTGGGAACAGGCTTAGGCCAGAATGCTAAATAATGACAGACTTGTTGCCTGACTTCCTGTAAATATATAACAATTGGTTATCTGTCCAGAAGTAACACAGGGTTGTTTTTTTTTAAGAAGGAAACAATCATTGAAAAGTATTTCTACATATATATAGGCAAGCAGACTTATTGTTTCCTATGCACAGTTATTAGCAGTTGATATATTAAGAGGGGTTGTGTGTGAAAACATCAACTCAAACTAGGTTGAAAATCGCATTCTGTGGTTATTTTTAAATTATAAGATTTTACAAAGAGTATCAGCCATACTATTTTGCTTGTGAAAACAGCTACTTCAAAAAAATTCACTGTTTTTTCAAACAAAGGACCCAATCCTGCAAATATTTATGTGTAGGGACTTTTACACATGTGAGTAGTCCCAATGAACTCAATGGGAATACTCATGTACACAAAGGTACTCATGTGCTTAAGTGTTTGCAGGATTGGAGCCCTACTCTTTAAATGAGTATGTGGATTAAGTGTAAAAAAGAATGTAGTATTTATCATGGTATGTTGGATACATAACCATCAAAGCAAAATGTCCCTCAAAGTCAGAGGACTATGCACTTGCAGCTCCAGCCGAAGCCAATTGGAGCTGAATGCACACAGCACCTCTAAAGATCAAACTCCTAATGTGTGTTTCTTTACACGAGTCAAACTGGGATGAGCCACAAAGTTTAAATGTAGATCCAAACTGTCAGAAGTCCAGGACATTGAGGGGTAATCTTTTTCTTCTGTGTTTGTACAGCATCTAACACAGTAGGATCCTGGTCCATGACCCTCCTAGGCACTTCAGTAACACAAATAAAAATATTTGTTTGGGTTTAGATCCAATTTGGGGCCATAAGAAATTTTTTAGGAGGACAAGAGGTTTTTTGTTTTGTTTTTTTAAACTGAGATTATTGGCTTCAATTGTCATGGTCGGTTGGTTTAAATACATCCTTTTATACAGTGCAGTCAATTCAATTGATATGTATCAAGGTCAATAGAAATGAAAGATCTTAATGTTTTTCTTTTTTCACTTATCTCTGAAAATGTGATCTGTTTTTGAAAGTGGCATCACACAGCTCTGCTGCTATTCTAACCTGACAGGGCCCATCATCCTACAGTTTTCCTCTGTATTAGTATTGGTAACTTTTACAGAAGCAATGGTTACTTACTGTAACTGTGATTTTTTGAAATGTGATGCAAACATGTATTCTACTTGATTGTGTGCACGCTGTGGAAGCAGGGAAAGAATTAATAAGGATTTGAAGGGGATCTTAATGCATGTCAGTCAGTTAGCAAGAGTTAGCCCAGCTGTAACCCTAATGACGTGAGACTTCTAGAAGCAAGGATAGTGTGAGGCAGAGGGAAAGAACTGTGTAAAAAGTTATTACGACCTTGCAACTTGATAACCAAATACGCAGGCTGGCGTCTTCTAGGAGTGAGACAAATAAGATAGCAGAAAGGCTTATGTATAAACAAAATGTATTTGTTGCTTTTTACCGTCTGTATTATTGCTAGAAATTGTCTGTAACAAAGGTATAAAGGCTTGCTGTAATTGTTTACCAGTTGAGAGACCTGTCCAGGACTGGGGCGACCCTGTGTCCTATGGCACTCTTTCCCTCCATTGTAATTACTGGAGAAATAATAAAGTATTTGATTTTGCTGCACCCAAATGAAAAAGCGAGAACTGAGTTTTTCTCCGACAACGCTTAGTGTACTGGAGCCAGAGAATTTTGCCTTAGAGGGGCGGTGGCACACAGCCCATCCACTGGGTATAAGAAACAGTGCTGCCCCAACCTCCCTCAGTTCATTCACACAGAATGCACAGAGATTAGACTCTGATGCAGAGGGGACAGAGGATGGGTCATGGAATACATGTCTGCATCACATCTCAAAGAGCACAGTTACAGTAACTGTTTCTTCTTCTCTGAGTAGATGCACATGAGTATTCCACTTACGTGACAAACAAGCAGCATCCCCAAGGAGTGGAGCTCTGAATCTATTTAAACATGAACTCCAGGACTGCCTTCCCAAAGTTTGCATCTGCTCAGGATACCACCGTAATGGCATAATGGTTTGTAAACATAAGTATCGACAACCATGTGGCAGTCCTGCAAATATCCAGTATTGAGATGTCACTTAAGAATGCTATTGACGTAGCTTGCACTCTCATAGAAGGAGCTCATGCCTGGAGAGGAGGTGTAGAAGAAGCTGTTCCGTATGCAGTCTTGATGCAGAAAGTGATGCACCTAGAGATGGTCTGTAAGGAGACTGCCTGTCCCTACATATGGTCTGCATATGACACAAACAGATGAGGTGAAGCCCAAAAGAGTTTAATCTTGTCCAGATAAAAGGCCAGGTATCATCTGACGTCCAACATGTGAAGACACTGCTCCTCTGTAGATGAATGTGACTTAGGAAAAAACACAGGCAAATATACTGCCTGGTTTAAATGAAATTGAGAAATCAATTTGGACACAAAGTTTGGGTGCAGCCACAACATCACTTTTTCTTTGGAGAATTGCATCAGTGCCTGCAACTCTCACACTCTCCTTGCAGATGTTATTGCCATGAGGAATGCAGCGTTTTGACATCACCCGGATCGATCGGTCTTCAGCTGTCGTTAAGACTGCACTGATCACAACACATCCGCCATTCTTCTTGCACTATTGCCTTTCTTCTCCACGTTCATCTGAAACGTTTAACATTGTCATCTTCCCATCTTCTTGGAGGCCGGCAGGTGGTCTTTTCTGTTCTTGTGGGTACCACTCAGCAATGTTTGTGGTCCATTTATTGTCCGGGAGCGGTGCTGTGTGGCCCACCCATCACATCTCGTTATAACTGCTTTCCATGACAATATCTTTCACACCGCTGCAATCTCCGATCATTTCATTTGGGATGCAATCCAGAAGGGAAATTCCCAACATAGCTCATTCCATTGCCCTTTCAGCGACCAACAGCTGCTGCTCTTCTCTCTTCAACAGTGCTCACGTCTCACTGCCATAGAGCATGGCTGGCAGCACTGTTGAATTGAAGATACTTCTACGTGTGGTCTTGGTGATTTTTCCTTTGAGGACATCCTTGATGGAATTAAACGCATACCATCCTGCCCAAATCTTTCACGAGAGTTCTCCGTTTAGGTCTTGGTGCATATTAACTTCTTGGCCCAAATACATGTACTGTTCCACTTCTTCGATTTCTTCTTCTGTTACCGTTATTCGGGCTTTTCATAAGACATCTGATCGCATGTATTTTGTTTTGCAGTGGTTCATCTTCAGGCTGACCTGATTGCTTTTCTTGTTGAGTCTTTGTAGCATGCTCTGCAGTTGGTTGGTGCTTTCGACAATTAGTACGATGTCATGAGCGAATCAGAGATGAGATAATCATTCTCCTTTTATGTTGACACCACTCCTCCAATTGATCTTGTTCATAACCATTTCGAGGCAGGCAGTGAATAGTTTCGGTGAAATCGTATCTCCTTGCTTTACGCCTTTCCCGATTGGGATGCGGAGGAGAGTTTTGAGGAGAGTAATGTCTGTTGTACATCCAGTATTCTCTTCCTTCAACAAACTCATGTACTGCATGTTACTACCCTGCTCTGTGAGTGTTTTTAATATTATGTTAAACTCAATGCTATCAAAGGCCTTTTCATAGTCGATGAAAGCAATGCACAGTGGGAGTTTGTATTCCCTTGCTCTTTCTAGGAGACATAAGAGAGGAAAAGGGCAGGATGCCAGAGACTTGAATGGAGGTACCATGAGAGTTACTAAGACTCTATTAAGGTTCCAAAAGGGAACCAGTTCCCACACCAGTGGATGGACATAAAGGATTTCTTTCAAGAATCTCACCATCGTGGCATTGGAAAACTCTTATCTTCCATGAATGGGAGGATGACAGTCTGAGATCACCACTAGATACACCTTCAATGAGCTAAGCATAAGGCCCAACAACTGAAGATGCATCAAATACTCCAAGATGTCTCAGATACTAGCCAGCATGGACTGAACTCCATGGTCCAATGACCACACTGAATAATGCTTCCACTTTCCCGAACAGGCCATCTTAGTAGAGGGTTTTCTACTACTGAGTAGGACCTGTAGAACAGCTAATAAACACTGCACTTTCTCCTCATTCAACCTTGGAGCAGCCACGCTGAGAGATGCAGAGAGCTAAGCAGGGGATGCAGTGTGTGGCCATGATTCTGTGTGAGTGGGTTGGGATGGAAAGGAAGGGATATGGGAGGCTAAATCGAGCAAGGTCAGAAAACCAGCACAGCCTCGGCTATGCTGGGTGACGAGGATAAGCTTGGCCTGATCTGCTTTCTGTTTGAGGATGACCTGTGGAATGATCGGCATTGGAGGAAAAGTGTACAGGAGAGCCGACTGCCAGCTGAGATGGAAGGAGTGGGTTAGGGAACCTGGACTGAAGCCCCCTCGAGAGCATAACAGACAGCTGGGTGCTGGCTGGTGAGTCTTGCCCACATGCTCAGGGTTTAACTGATCGCCATATTTAGGGTCAGGAAGGAATTTTCCTCCAGGGCAGATTGGCAAAGGCCCTGGAGGTTTTTTGCCTTCCTCTGCAGCATGGGGCACGGGTCACTTGCTGGAGGATTCTCTGCAGCTTGAGGTCTTCAAACCGCAATTTGGGGACTTCAATATCTCAGACATAGGTTAGGGGTTTGTCATAGAAGTGGATGGGTGAGATTCTGTGGCCTGCATTGTGCAGGAAGTCAGACTAGATGATCATAATGGTCCCTTCTGACCTTAAAGTCTATGAGTCTATGAGCATATCTTGTTGTCCCTTGTAGTGAACAGGTCAATTGTTGGGATGCCAAAAATAACTCTCAGAATACTGGGCTTAAGGAAAAAAATTCCTGCTGAGATGATCTGTGAGATGATTCTGGATCCCAGGCAAGTGACTGGTTAAAGGAGTGATACTCTCATTGATGCAGAACTGCCACAGCCTGATCTCCTCTTGACAGAGCACCGTGGTGTGTGCTCGCTCTTGCCTGTTCACACAATACATCAGGGTGGTTTTGTCAGAAAGTATGTGAAGTACCAAACCCTTAATGCAGTCTAGGAAAGTGAGACAGGCACTGTAAATGGTCCAAAGCTCAAGGACATTGATACGCAATTGAGCTTCCTGCTCCAACCATAGACCCCGAACCTTTAGCAACCAGACGCAGTCTCTAAACCGATTAGCGAGATGTCAGTGACAATAGTACAATAATCCTTCTGCATAGCCATGGTATACAGTAATTACTGAGTATGTTATAATGCTGGGTGTTTTCTTCTCTTTATCCTTATGGCCCACAAGGTGTGTTGTTACACTCTCTGAGGTGATAACTCTGCAGAAAAGATAACTAATTAATTGTATTATAATTTAATAATAAATTAGCTGTTTGAGATCACACTCTGAGTCAGTGGCATGCAGAGCATAGGCTCCAACAGCCTTTACTCCACATATAAATCATTCATTCTGAGGCTCACAATAAAGGACTACTATATATAATTTAAGGGCTTGTCTTCCTTGTAAAAATAAATTAGGGGCAACACTACGTCCCATCTACACACAAAAGCCTGTAGCTCAACTGTGGTGGTGCTTTTAACTCAAATTGGCGGGCCTGTCAGGGGACAAACTCCAGCTGGAGTTAGCACAACTCATCAGCTCGTAACACCATCACTCTGTGCTGCTAATAATGACTATATAGTGTGGCAAGGTATCTCCTCTGACTCACAGGCCTCAGAGTTTCCCTCTCTGGTGGTGGGGCCTGGAATAAATCAGTTCCACTCGGGAGAGCTGTTATTCCTCACTCAGGTTCTATTTTTGAATATTTACAAGGTGGACCTCAGAGTAAGCCCTAGCAGTATTCTCCTGCCAAACACAAAAAGGGAATCTCTCTCCCTGCCCTGTCTCTGGGGTGTTGCCTTGTTATGCTGGCTTCTGGATACCAGTCCTTCTCCAGTCCATTGGCTCAGTTGCTTCTGCTATTCCAGTGGTTCTCAAACTTTCACATAGCAAGCCTCTGAGTGGAACCCCCATTATAAATTAAAAAAACACTTTTTTGTATATTTAACACCATTATAAATGCTGGAGGCAAAGCGGGGCTTGGGGTGGAGGCTGACAGGCCCCCATATAATAACCTCGAGACCCCCTGAGGGGTCCCGACCCCCAGTTTGAGAACCCCTGCTCTATACTAAGGAAAGCAGCCTTCCACCCAGGAGAAGCCCTTTCTCCCTGCTGCCACTAGCTCTGCTACAGCTTATCTCTCCTCCCTCTCTCTCACCAGAAGGTCACAGGCAGCCCTTAACTGAAGTAACCTCTTTTCAGCTCAGAGGGCTAAGAATCTTTACCATGGTAGGGCTGATATATTTGCCTTACACCACTCTGTCTGATAGCTGTCCAGTCTGACTTTTTCACAGTAGCTAGAGTGTTATTTCACAGTGTGGCTACTCTCACTCAAACTAGGCTAACTAACTTGAGTATAGATAATTTGAGTTAACAGAGCAGTGAAGACATAGCTATAGAACTTTCTAAGGCCACGACTACATGGGGACACTCAGGACAAGTCTACAACGGCACACGCTCTAGCACGTCTGGTGAAGACACACTAGCTGACTGGACACAAAGCAGATTGTGTCAATATATCTAGTTAGTCAATAGAAACTGCAGGGGACCACTGCTATGGGTGAAGCTACCACAAGGGTTAGGACCCCTGATTCTACTTATTGTCCTGTACTCTGTAAATCCTCCTGAGACCCCTGCAAAGCACATTACAACAGTTTAGTGCTGAAGTGACCAAGGCATGGATAACTGCAGCATAGTCCATATCTAAGAGCATGTGAGTGATTTTCAGTGTGTGACACTACATATTTGACTATGTCTGACTCATAAATGAAGTCTGGAGGGGCTTGCTGTATGTTTATAAGAATTCCTTAAAGCATAGCTTGTAAGACTAAGTGTTGTGTAAATGAAACAAACTGGTACAACCCTAGATGTTTGGGGTTTTTTTTAAAGATGATTTTCACCCCTAGGAGGACAGATGTAATTTGCTGTTAAGTTGCTAAGAAACACCTTTCTATACTGGCAATAAAAATATCAAGTATAAAGATACTTATTTCCAGATCTGTAATTGCATGAAAAATAAAATATTAATAGGATTATGGTTGTAGGGGAAAATAAAATTGTATTTCAGATACTAGTCTGGCTGAATCAAGTAGTCAGAATAGCCTTCTGATCATCTGGATGCACTGGTTTAATGCAGAGGTGGGCAACCTGCAGCCCATGGGCCGCACATGGCCCGTCAGGGTAATCCGCCAGTGGGCCATGGTTTGCTGTTCCCGGCCGATGGGAGCTGCGGGAAACAGTGGCCCACGCCACTTCCTGCGGCTCCCATTGGCCAGGAATGGCAAACCGCAGTCACTGGAAGCTGCAGGCAGCTGTGCCTGTGGATGGTCAAAGTAAACACTGTCTCGCGGCCCGCCAGCAGATTACCCTGGTGGGCCGCGTGCGGTCCATGGGCTGCAGGTTGCCCACCACTGGTTTAATGTGTCTATGCTACCAGAGAAGGATCATCAGATTACATAATAAAAATGACTGTTACTCGTATTCAAGTATGACAACAACTGGAAATTAGTTTCCACATGTAGTGTTCAGAAAACGTCAGGGAAAGTTGGGGTCTATGATCCCTCCTACTGTTGGCCAAGGTGGCACAATGATATTATGTTGCTCATTCTGCTTCCTTAGGAGCAGAGTGCCAAGCTTGCCTGTCATGGGCCATATTCTCCCAGGTCATTAAGTCCAGCCCCGCAGACTGTATGTGCTGCTTGATGTAATCCTTGTAGCAGAGTTTGGAATGGCCAAACTTCCTACTGCCTTTTTCAAATTCACTATTCAGAACTTCCTTAGGCAGTCGATTGTTATACATACGTATAATGTGGCAGACCCAGGTCATTTGTCAGCATGGCTTCTACACTTAGCATGGCTGTCAGCCATAGCAATTAATTGTCGGTGATTTTGTCAGACCATTTGATTCCCATTATGTTGCGCAGGTGGCGTTGTTGCAGACCATTACGTTTTGGATATGGCAATGAGAGTTCTTTGTCAATGCTGTTGTCGTCAGTAACTGTGCTACATAGGTAGCAGACGGACTTGACATTGTTTAATTGGCAGCATTCTATCCTCCACGTAGCCCTGGTAACGTAAACATCCCTCAGGCCTTTACAATGATGATGACATAGCCCAGAAGGTGCCATCATTTTGACTGAGGGTGCTGCCAGGAATAGAACCACTTTTCTGACATGTTGAAAAAAATGTTTATAACAGCAAGGTCAAACTCTGTGCAGAGTGTTAGGAGTAGTTCTCCATTTGTATTTAAAGACCCACTTCAGAATTTCCCCATGACTCTGTTCCAAGTGATATAATCATCTCCAAAGCGAGCACTGAAGTCACCCAATAATAATATTTTGTTACTGCTTCTCAAATTGAAGGAGGATGGGCTTTCCTGAATAGCGCCGCCTGCTTGTCTAAGTAGGACCTCATGTTCCCATTGCTGAGCAAGAATCATGTATCCATCACACCTTGCCCATTCACATGGAGATCATTGGCTACTGGATTCCAACTTCTCAGGCCCGTTGGCACCACCTAGGAAACTCATGCCACAAGTCTTTTGGTGAAGCATTGGTGAATGATGATGGTGAGCTCCTGGAAGGTGGAGACTATTGATACTGGTAGATTGTCCACGCAGAATAGTTTAATGTGCAACCTGCAGTGCGTAGTAACAGGATCCATGCTCTAGGATGTGGCAACCTTTACCCAATGGAGAGCCGAGGCTCGATGGCTGGAGGGTGCTGTGTCTGCCCCACAGTACCTGCTAACTCAGCTATGTGGTGTTCAAAGAGGGTCTTCACCAGGTTCCTGGGGCTTGATGGCCCATATTAGGATTCTTCCACCCAGGTGAGCCCTAACCGTTCACCCTGCTGCTGATGAAAGGTGTGCACCTACATTTACCAGTCCCAGATCCAGATACTGCACATTTAGCCCAGATGAGGACCTACAGGAAAGGTGGGGGTAACCTCCAAGGTGATCATTAGAGTACAACCTTTAAAAGTATACATATAAAAAAGGGTCAGCATCGCAGTTTGGCTAAGATGACTAAAAATAGGTGATTTTTCTCTCATCGTGCTTCCATCTATGCCATAAAAAATGGATTACTGACATGGTTGTCTGTGTTCTATTTACAATCTTTGTTGGAAAATCATTTATCAGAGAATAATGAGTTTCAGATAGATCTTATCTTACAGTATAAAAGTAACCATCCTTTAACAGGTTGACAATTCACAACTCCCATTTATTCTTATCAGATAAGGATATGGAAGTAATGAAATAATCCCCTCATATTAATCTGAAAGGCATTGTTTTGTTGTTTACAGTTTGACACCACTTCCCTCTGTTGATACTGAAGCAGTTCCTTGCCAATTAAAATGTATACTGGAAAGATCTGTAGGACATAGAATGTATCAGATTAAAATGAACGGCTCATTTTTTCCATATAATGTAACAAATTGTAACAAACTTTTATTACAAAATAAGGAAGGGATGGCAAAAATGCATCTGTCCTCCTATAAGAGAGTGTAACAAATTTAGACAAGCTACAGAATATTACAAAAAAACAAAAACTCTACGTTAAACCACGATTAAGGTTGCAGTTCAAACACCGAAAGGTTAGGAAATGGCAGAATTAAGGTTGCCTGTGCTTGACCCCTTCTGCTCCATCACTTTCCACTGCACCCCAGTCCCAGTCTCCCTCCCTTTGTTCTTCATGCAATCTCTTTCCCCCAGACCTCCCTCACACATACCTGGCTCCTTGTCTCCTTGCCCTGCCAATCCCAGCTCACCCCTGTAACCTAGCTCTTTGTCAGATCTGTCTCCCCTCTCCCCTCAGTACCTTCACCCTACTCCAGTCATCCCTAGTCCCAATCTCATTGCCCAGCCAGTCCCAACATCCATCTCTGGCTCCTTGTCCAATTTCAGTGTCCCCCTCCTCACCACTGGCTCCTATCCCTTTCCACCCCCATATATACACCATGTTTCCTTCCCCATCTCTCAGTCCCAGTCTCTTCTGAGGTCAGACTAAATGATCTGCTCAGTCCCTCTGGCCTTAATATTTAGAATCTATTAATTCTCTGCTCTCCTCTAGTTCCCAATCCCATGATTCTTGCCCAGCCAATCCCTGTCTCCTGCTTCCCCAACTCCTAGTCATAATTTCCCTCCCTCAACTCTTCACCAACCTCCAGTTTCAGTTGTATGTTGTTTCTCCCTTCCCCCCTCCATCTCCCCAGGCTCCTTGTCCCAGTCTACTCCATCCCCGCTAGTCCAACTTTTGTCCCCTCTCTACCCGAATTAGGTAGCTTCTACCTCCTTACTGTCTGGGTACCAGAGGGGGTAGAACATTGGGTGCATGGAAGAGACAGTCTCTCTGGTCTCAGTTCCAATGCCAGGTGCCGGCACAGCCTGCAGCAACCTAGTGCTGCAATTTCAGGGAAAGTGCTATTGAGCCGCCTGCAGCCCCAGGCTTGAGTATGCTCAGTGACGATGGAATTTTTGGAGATTTTAGCAGTGAATCTCCAGCAAATCTCTACCAAGCATGTGTGAAATGCAGTTTTTCAAAGATTTATAATTTGGCCAAATTTTGATGAATTTCAACTGGGACAGCAAAAGGCACATCCCTGATACAAAGGCCACATCTGTCATAAACAGATAGTTAAGGGTTAAGGTCTCTTTTACCTGTAAAGGGTTAACAAGCTCAGTAACCTGATGGACACCTGAACAGAGGACCAATCAAGGGACAAGATAATTTCAAATCTCTGTGGAGGGAAGTCTTTGTTTGTGTTCTTTGTTTGGGGGGTGTTCTCTCTTTGGATCTAAGAGGGGCCAGACGTATATCCAGGCTCTCCAAGCTTTCTGAAGTATTCTCTTCTATTCAGTATAGTGAGTATTAGAAAGGCGGATTAGTCTTATAATTAATTTCTGTATTTGCAAATGTGTGTTTGCTGGAGAAATATCTTTATTTCTGTTTGCTGTTACTATTCTGAGAAAGGAGTGGGGGAAGTCCCTCTTGGTTTATAAGTTAGACCCTGTAATATTTTTCATCCTGGTGTTACAGAGATAGTATTACTTTCTTTCTTTTAATAATTTTTTTTCTTTTTAGAACCTGATTGATTTCTTCCCTTGTTTGGAATCTCAGGGGAAGAGGAGGGGGGGAAGGGAATCCCTCTGTGTTTGATTCAAGGAGTTTGAATCAAGGTGATCTCTCCCGACGGCTAAGGGAGAGGGGAGGTGGGGGAATGGGCTATTTCCCTTCGTGTTAAGATCCAAGGAGTTGAATCTGTGTTCCCCAGGGAAAGTTTTGGGGGAACAGGGAGTGTGCTAGACACTGGAATTTCTAGCTGGTGGCAGCATACCAAATCTAAACTAGGATTTAAGTTTAGAGGAGTCCATGCAGGTCCCCATCTTGTGGACGCTAAAGTTCAAAGTGGGGAATAAACCTATGACAACATCTCTGCCAAATTTTAAGTCCAAACCATGGGAGAGATCTTGTGCTTCTCAGAGAGGTCACCTAAATTTTCCAACATGGGCAAAACAAGGTATTTTTTCCTAGTCTCAGAAACAACAGAATTCTTTTGGTTCAGACAGGGACCTCAATGTTCAAAGTTAATTTACTAAGAGTAAACCTCTCTGGCCTCTTATGGGTAAGGTTCTCCTACTTAATAACTTAATGTAATGTGTAGCGAGTCATCTGCATGTTATAAATTAGGCCAGTTAGGCAGCCCACATATTAAGATATTATTTTTGTACAAATTATGCATTTGAATCATTTAAATCAAATTTGAACACCATTGATATTTGCTCATTTCCAGGCTAACCCTTTTCTCCTTCAGTTTAGCTCACCTTTATCAGTTATTTATTTCTGTAAAACTCAGGCAATATATGGAAGAGAGTTAGGAAATACAAATCACAAATATTCTTAGTTGATTTTATGAGTCATGTGGAGCTGGATTACATAATGAGGTGCAGGATTTTCCCTTTCCATTTGTTCCACAATTACACACATTCTAGATTATTGATGTTATCCATTATCATTAACTTATCGTTAGGCTAAGAAAGCAAACAATTATTTCCTTCAAATTGGGGCTATTTCTGCAGTATCCTCTCAGGCAAAACTCCCAAAGACGTCAAGACTGGCTCATTATGACCAACACCATTTCCATTCCCATCATATTTCTATATTAAAATTAACTGTTGTAAAGTCAGTATACAGAGTATAATTAAGTAATATTAAATAGAGTATGCCTTTATCTTGAGTCATATATTTAACATTTCAAATTATTTGGATTCCACAATAGACACACTAAAAATGGCTTTTACCTCATCCTTTAAAAAAGTCATAGTAAAGCATATTAACTTAGAGTAGAGTCAAATATACCCTTTTATACCAGGTTTGAATCTGTTCATTAGTTTATTATCTAACATAGAAATGAGTCTCCTCTATGGACATAAGAGATTTCAGTGGCAGAATAAATCATGCATATTAAATCTAAGTGCATTAGCCACAGTGAGAAGTCAAAAATGAGAAAGCAATCAGAGAAGGTAATTAAGACAATGACTGTGTGTCCCAGATTGAGTGTATGGGCAATATTTAGATAAGAAGGGGCTGGAAGGAAGCTTGCAGAAGAGCACAGCTACTGTACGCCATTTCTAGTATACAGCAGACATGACCTTGGACAGATTTAATCCATGAGAAGGCAGCTTAAGTAAACTGTAGAAACACACAATGTGAATTATAAGGGCAATTGCACAAATTTCATACACTAGGAAAAGAGAGGGAAAAACAGAAACAGGAAAGGAAATACAACAAAAGGCAGAAACAGTCCTGTGCCTAAACAGGTATATTGTCTCCCTGATTGATGTTGAATTTGACAATAAAATAATGAACATATAATAATGAAAATAACTAAATATTTAATTTATTGCATAAAGGCTATATTCTACTCGGGGTCTCCCACTGACACCAGCAAGATAGATGACAGGAAATATGTATGGTCTGGTTCATGGACTGTTATGAAAAACAGAGTTCAGCTCTCTCTCTCCACAATGTAGCCTATATCCTTTCCCTAAATTATTAAAAGCTGAAGAAATTTTGTAAGCTTGTTTTAAATTTAAAATAACTCTAATCCATTTTTCTTCATTTTATCACATGAAATTCAGAGACAAACACACTTTTTTTGCACCAGGCAGTGTCTGTTCAGGCACAACATATATTTCATGTGACAGCATGTGACACCATGCTACTTCAGCTCTTAGGCCTTGAGTATGGTGGTTTGACAACAGGGACAAGTGGGATGTAGGATGAGGCTACCAAACTCATTCACACTTGTAATCACTGAGGATTTGAACCCAGGGGTTGAATCATTAAAATCAATGGCAAAATCACAGATTTCATCCATTTTCTTTAAAAGAACATAAATAAAATCCAATGGACATTTAAGAAAAAATAAATTATTCAGATTCATTTTCTGAAATGTAACTCTTTTTAACCAAGTGTTCTCTTTTTCTGTAACTATTTTTTTCTTTCTTTTCTCTGCCTTCCTCAACTTATTTCCCTTCTGTCTGTGACTCTCCTTTTCCCTTCACTTTCTTTATGTAGACCTTACTTAGGCTGACTTACCAAATGTCTCCCCCCACCACTTCCTCCTCCCATTTTGTATTTTTTATTTCCTTTCATTACTCTTTCAATCCATCTTTCCTCCTCTTAACCTGCCCTCTTCCTATGTCAGCTATCTAGAATTTCACCAGATTCCTGATTTCTCTGAAGTACTCAGCAGATAAGGAATCATGCAATTTTAACTTTGTTCCCATTGGCATGGCATCAGACCAGATGGGCAGCTGTAAATTAACAGCAATACATTTTTAGTTTTTTATATCTACAGTGCCAGTTCCACATTAAGATGAGGCCTTCCATGGAACGCTATTGAATTTTCTTAAAACACCCTATACTTTTTTATTGTGATGTACAGTAGATTTGGTCAAGGGAAATTTATTTTTTGTGAAATTGCAGTGGTGAGTTTGTATGAGTATCTATTCAAGTGCTTGTAAAGGTCAGGTTGTTTGGAGCCCATTGTGCTTCTCATATCTTCAGATTTTATTTGATTTACAAGATATTTTGTGACAAGCCTCTTTGAAAGAGTATTCCAAAGTGTGTGTATATATATATTTTCCTTTCTGTTACATGTATTTGATTTACTGACAAGCTTTTACATCAGATTTAGTGAGAAAAAATGCATACAAGACAGACAAAACTCAAGGCTGCCAAATTGGGTCAAGACAGATAATGAAACAGGTCATGTTATCTTTGCAAAAATGTCAAGATTTAACCATTTCCTAAACTGAAGTGGCAAGGTTTTCTTGTTGTTAAGTAATGCAATACAATTTCAACATGATTTGTTTTGTCCTTGTTTGTATGTGGGTGATTGATTAAATGTTGCAGAATGATAACATTTCCCTTCAAAGGTAAATCAATTAGCTCAAAATTATTGGGCCTCCCAATGCAGAACAGGACACTTAAGGATTTTATTTTGCTGTTCATAGTTTATTCTTCATCTTTCTGTCAGCCAGAGAGCACGCAAAAAATAAATAAATCACACTTTAGAGAACTGAATTCCTTGCATATCTTAAAGGTCATCAAATTTAGTTGTTATTGGGGGAGGGTGTGCAAGGAATGTAGGATAAGGCCTTGATTTAATATTCCAATTCGGGGTGGGGGTGGTGGGGAGGGTATGAGATGGAATCACAAATACAAGCAATTATCACAGATATGTACAGATTTCCTCCTACATATAAGAGACATTCTCTATCAGAATGAGTTGCCTCCCGCCTGCCCTTCCTAGCATGCTTCACAATGATTGTTTCTTTGTAAGGAGATTTAAGCAGTTTGCGTCAATCAAGGATTTAACAAGAGAGATAAATGCCATCCCCTCTTAACACACACAAACAGCTGCCAGAACCTGTCTCCATGTTCTAAGGGGGTATGGGCAACAAGCAAAATTATTCACGTTGGTCATTTCTATATACTCTGCATTTTTTTAATTTACTGCACAAAAATTAAATTTTCACTGTAAAGTTGATTCACATGCCCTCATATTTTTCCAATAAAAGCAAAGATTTAACAGGAACTATCTGGTAAAAGGCTGGCATAAATAACATGAGATTGGAATGAAAATCCTTGATAAACTGTATAGTATACATATAGTAATATATATAGTATACTCCATGTTTTTCTTCTGTAACAGGTACAAGGAAATATGAGCATAGTCAGATCAACTACTTACAGTATATAAAATAAAAAGGTCAAAAGGAACACGATCTTGGATTCAAGCTAAAATACCAACTCAAAATGATTCTACTTTCAGAATATATGATTTAGCAACAGCATAAGTCATCTATGCCTAGTCATGCTTAATGATGTCACACCAAACTCTGTAGTAAGATCAGTTCACTTGTATGTCTGCCAGGTACAAATTAATTTACCACAAACCAGCTTGATTTTCCACCAGGAGTCACCCAAACAAATGGAAATATTTCTTCACACAACGCACCGTCAACCTATGGAACTCATTGCCAGGGGATTTTGTGAAGGCCACAAATATAACTAGGTTAAGAAAAGAATTAGATAAATTCATAGAGGATAGATCCAACAATGGGTATTAGCCAACATGATCAGGGACATAACCCTACACTCTAGAAGCTAGGACTGGACAATAGGAAATGGATCACTCATTAAATTACACTGTTCTGTTCACTCCCACTGAAGCATCGGGCACCGGCCAGTGTTGGAAGACAGGATACTGGGCTAGATGGACCACTTTTCACTTATTTGCTTGTAACCCTTTCTACCTTATTTTACTTACCTATATCCTCTTGTTAATAAACTTTATTTTAATCAAAACCAACCAAGCACTGTATTTGAATTGAAGTGATTGTTAACTACAGTTAATGTGGAAAACTGCAGGGTACTGACTCTTTAAAGGAAATCTTAGTATTCATCTGAATGGTGCAGGAAAGGGTTGGACACTGCAGAGCACATGATTTTGGGAAAATTCGGGACTGGGAGTGTGTTGGAGTCACTTGTCTAATAGTAAGCAAGATTGGTGACCACTAGGGTAGAAGTGAGGTGTAACAAACAGACTGCTGGAATCAGAGCACTCAGCCAGAGCTGCCTAACACACAGACTCTCAGTCCGTGCTTGTCTGTGGCTGTTGGTGCCCAGGCTCTGAGCCACAGAGCATTGAAGCACCCAGGGCTACAGGGCAGGCAGTAACACAACCATTCACTGCTCTGGATTGCACCCCAGCACGTGCCACAGCCCCAGTACATTATTTCACTCTGCATGCAGGCCAACTGGAAAGTAAATTCCCACAGAAAAAAATGTAAAATCCACAGGAAAAACTGAAGAATGAAACATGCTATTCTCAGAGCACATTTCAAATTGGAGTGTTCAATGATAATCCTTTTTAGGAAAATTTCTGATAATCACCTTAAAGCTCATGGGCTTCACGCAGCTACACATTTTGAATCTGCAAAAGTAACTTGGATCTCTCTTGAAAATAGGCTTATCATTAGATTTCTGGTACTTCCTGTTGAGCTGTGAATTTAATAACCTCTCTCATAACATGTTGGCTTCTTAGTACCAGTCTTGGCCACTACCAGGAAGTACAGAAGCATATGAAATGAGAAATAATGAAACAAGTTTTAACCATCCACTTCAAACGTCAAATAAGTTAAATGAACACTGTTAAATCAAACAGATAGTTTCCCTCTGGTTATGTTTCTTAAGACAATTTAGAAACTGTAAAGGACAATTCAGATCAAATTTTTGATTATCCTGTTTTACAATTTGTTTCTATTTGCTAGTTTCCTATACAAGAGGATTTATTTACACAGGCATCAGCATGGTGACATCCACATACTCATACCAGGGCCGCCCAGAGGATTCAGGAGGCCTGGGGAAAAGCAATTTCGGGAGCCTCTTCCATAAAAAAAAAAGTTGCAATACTGTAGAATACTATATTCTCATGGGGGGCACGGGGCCTGGGGCAAATTACCCCACTTGCCCCGTGCCCCCCCGGGCAGCCCTGACTCATACACTACTCTGGAAAGCTTAAGGAGAGGGGCTGCTCCATTTTGTGTCAAAGAACTGAAAACATATACAGATATTTCATTCTGCCACTGTCCAATAGCATTTTGAGAAGTAGGAAAGGCCCCACAGTAGTATTCTGAGTGGGGCCCTCTGCAGTCACACCTCCGCCCAAAAGAATTGTGGTAGTGGGTGTGATAGACCCAGGCCAGTTGGGTACAGCAGAATAGCAGAAGGCAGATATACTGGCCACTGGATTAACAGTTTTCTGTTCCCTGACTGACCAGAGCAGGGGCTGCTCCAGGCTAATGAGAACACCTGACTCTAATTAATCTGCAAAGAGTCAGGTGAGGCCATTCAGTTAATGTGATCACCTGACTCTAATTAAGGCCCTGCTGATACTATAAAAAGGGCTCACTCCAGTCAGACAGGAGAGAGCCAGGGAGCTAGAGGAGAGGAAGTGCGGCTGAAGGGCTGGTTACTGAAGACACCCTCAAACCATCGTTAAAGGAGCCATTAGGGCCGGAACCCGGAGTAGAAGGCGGGCCCGGGTTCCCCCCAACCCACCACTACAGGAACATCTCCTGGAAGGGGAAGTCAGGCCCCTTTCAGGACAGGAGGCTGAACAGAGACTGTGGGAGTTCTCTCACCAACCTCCTTGCAGGCCTATGATGAAAAGGGCTCAGTAGACTGTAACCCTGGCCTTAGAGAGAAGAGCTACGTGGAGGGTCACAGTGAGCCACTGAGTTAGCATAAACCACCTAGAAGTGCAGGACCCACCGGAGCAAGGTCAGAACTCTGCCACATGGGATACAGTAATTTACTACGTTTCTTCCTTTCTCTCCTCCTCATGGCAGAAGAGGGTCCCTGGATCAGCTATACCATCAACCTCCCAGGGAATAAATGCTTCAGGCCCAAGTGTCTCATTGTTCTCCATGGCTTTCACAGGAGCTTCTTGCCTGTCTAAAGAAGGTGTGCAGATAGCAGCAGCCCAAGGTTGGAGGTGATGCTACACATTTGGCTAATTTCAAACATCTGCAAAATACCAAGCTAAGATACCTACTTAATGAAAACACATACTTTGGAGCAAGATGAAAAATTAGATATACAGGCAGACTTCTTGTGGAAAAGGGATTCTAAACATGATTATTTATAAATATGAGAATGAAACTGAAAATGTCTCTAAGTTTGTGGATGGTCTTTCTTTTATCTGATTTGGCTAGCCTGTCTAGCTTCAAATAAAATTGCACATAGTAACCAAACAGACCTGTAGAGCTCTGTTAGCTGGGGAAAAAAATCATTACCAGAAATGTACTGTGCCATACAGATTTAAAAATAAAATACCCAATCACTGGGACAAATTTCTGCCTTTAGCTACACTCACACAATCCCAATTAACTAAGGGCAGAATTTGGCCCACTGTGCAAGCCCTGGGTATTCCATGCACTGTAATTGCCATGCCATAAGTTTATTCCTGAAGAAACCTCTTTCAATACACTGGATGTTACGATGTGGGAAAGGAAGTGGTAACACCTTCTGGGGCAAGGAATTACCAGACAGACAAAATATTTCATCTTTAGAGCAAGACACATTTGTTCCTGGTTTTTGCCAGGGTAGCATCTCCCTAAATTTCTTCTGCATCTGAAATGTGACTTTCAAATACTAATATGAAAGCAGCACATTTACAAGGAGTGTCATGGAGACAGACCAGTAAAAAATATTTTGGCCTCTTTTCTTCAGTTCATTAAATTTATGCTGCTCACCCAGTGCAAATCAGCCCTAAATGAGTAGATTCAGCCACTGGAGGATGGCCCAGAGCTGCTGTAGCAGCTTGTATTATACCAGACTATGGGCTACCAAGCAAAGGGGCTGGAGGTGTGTGGAGGAGGAAAAGGTGGCATGGCTAGGGCATCCCCTAGGCAGATGGCACAATTTAGAGCAGCCTTGGGGCAATTTTAAATTACCTCATTGGATTAGCCCAGTGCAGATGATTTAAGGCCATCTTTGCCCTTCCCATCCAGAGAAACACTGAGTGCTCTTTATCTGCTGCTCAGAAGTGACCCTGGGAATAGAAACCAAGTTTTGTGGAATTGTAAAACATGACTTTGCAAACCCTTACACAGGTATTCTCCCATGGGAATAATCTCATTGACTTCAATGAGACCATGACAGGTATAGTGATTTCCTGCATATCATTGGGAAACTTATTGAATTAACTTCAAGTATCTTTGGGGTACATACTGTTAAATACAAAGTTTATATATTATTGTGGGTTAGTATTTCATGTAACCTCTCAAGGGAGGAGATGTAATGTGAGGCCTGGGAGCTCAAAGGACCACAGTGAAAATGTGCCAGACAAGAATGCACTTTTGGGATGATAAATTAGATGTGGATTTCCTGGGTGTAGATGCACATCCTTACTTCTAGGGCACCCTCTGTGCCAGACACAGCATTGCAGGGAACTTTGCCTCCAACACTCTCTCTACTGGCCACTTGCTCAGTCTCAAGTATAAGTCCCAGTCAGTCGCTTCTCTGGACTCCTTTCGTGGGTCTTCTGTGGCTCAGCCCTCCAGCCAAGTCACACACAGTTCAGTCCCCATTTGGGGTTAACAAAAGGGTCCAACTCCAAGTTCAAAATCAAATACTCCGAACTAAGAGTCCTTTCTGCTGCTGTCGGGCTCCACCAAATTCCTGTTTCTTCTCCTGCTGGATTCACCTACTGCCTCCCTTCTCCAGAGATTCTAACAGATTTCCTTATGGATCCCCCTGCTGCAAAGCTTCTCTCATAACAACTAGCTGTTCTGCCCCTCCTGGGTAGAGTTACCATATTTCAAGTTTCCAAATAGAGGGCACTGCCAGGGGGACAGGAAGCTCAAAGGGGAGGGGGGAGAGTACAACAAATGCCACTCACCAGCTACCCAGCACTGAAAGCAGCATCACTGCCAGGAGCAGCACATAAGTAAGGGTAGCAGTATCATACCAACAATCATGGACATTTACTCAGATTTCAAAAATCCACCTGGACATAAATCAAAGGACCAAAAAAAGGGGTTATGTCCAGGAAAACCCAAATATATGGTAACTCTACTCCTAGGCTGCTCTTCTAGTCTATTCTCCTCTTAAGGCCCTAGCCCAAGGCTCCACCACAGGAACTTACTCTGCTCTGAGTAGATCTCTCAGCCTATCTTCCTCCAGCTCTTCCCAGAGGAGAACTCCACTTGGTTTTCCCTCCAGGGTCTCCTCCCCTCTACAGACTTCTCAGCTCTATTTAAGGCCTAGCTCCACCTCTTCAAGCCAGGAGGCAATTAATCACACCCCAGGTGCAGAACATGACTAATTGGGGGTCAGTTTCTAATTAAGCCCCATTACACCCAACTGGGGGCACTAATTTGCTCTTAGGCTGCCAACTCAGGAGAGAGGCTGACTGATAGCCTTACCTGTGATTTAGCAGCTGATCCCAACTGGCTTCAAAGGTATGCTAGCTCATGACATTGAAATAATATCTAAGGAGGGGGATAAAGCAAATTTCCCTACTCTAATTACACAAAAACCCAGCCTTTTGAAGCTATGCCCTGAGGAGGGGACCATCATCTGCTGATAACTTGTTGCTGGAACAGAGAGCAAAGGCCTGAGCTATATTAAGAAACATGCTGATCTGTCTAGTCTCTCTTCCAGTTTTGAATCTGAGACAATTATGAACTTTTATCCCCAGGGAAAACCAACTGTGGGTTTTGAAAGACTAACACCTATCACAGCCCAAGGTTGCAGTGACCCCAGACATGTGGGTAGGTTTTTTATGGTTTTTAATATTTTTCTCTGTAGTGTTTTCAGCTTAAGAATAAATGTACTTGCTTAGGAGGAGCTGCGCAGTAACTTGTAACTGCTGGCAATTATGCAGTTCATAGCCTCCACAGAGAAAGCCAAGTGCAGATGCTGGCCTGAATAGGCAGTTTGGCTTGCTGGGAATATCACAGTGTTTATCAGGGAGCTGTACAAATTTAAAACCACACTGAGGAGGGAAAGAGATGCAGATCTCTATCCAAGAGAAGTGATGACTGAGGAGCTGGGAGCATAGAGTGGGTGTCCTTGGTGGACCACAAGGTGGGAATACAGGCACAGTTTCCCTGACCTGACAGAGACTACTTTTGTCAGTATTTGCAAGATTAGGCCCATGGTCCTTTAGGGATGGTTTGGCACTTTGTAATCCACTCTGAGTAAGAGGCAATTTGTAGCTGTATTGTCTTGGGGGAAAAGCAGGGACAGAATTGTGATTCTTAATGTCAAAATTCAGGCCCTGCTTTCCCCTTGCTTCATGGGGGAATAAAGCTGTGCTAGTCCTTTGCCTGGTACAGCATACTTCCCCCCTCTTTGCTAGCTCAGTTCCACCTTCTCTCTACCCCAAATAGGAGGGAGAGTTCACCTGACAGTGGCTGATCTTCTCCCTACCCCACCACACTGGTACCTGCAATACAAGTAGCTCACACAGGGGACTAAGGGGATTCAGTCTTCTGGGTGGGGGCATAGCCAGGGTCATCACAAACTAGACACAATCACAGATGGCTTATTTTTATAGCCAGCCTTACTCTTCATTCGTGTGTCTTACAAGGAAGTTACACTATATTTATACACACATTGCTTGAGCTGGACTCCCAAAATCTTGACCTACATGCCAGTTACTTCCTTTCTTCCAGGTCTCTCCAGAGCATAATAGTGCCATTCAAAACCAAATGGTTTTGTTTGCACATAATTTCATACATCAATAAAGGTTGTCACCACGGGGCAGTTATCCCCCTTCAACTTTTCATAGGTCTATATGCTCTATTATATACTCCCTTTTCTGCCACTACTCCACCCCAGTTTTGCCAGATATAATATAATCTCATACAGTGTTTTATATGCTGACACAACTGTGCTCTTTTCCCCCTGATTTTTTCTGAAGTAGCTCCCCTGGTTGTCACCTGTCCTGTATTATATAAAACAATCCTATATGTAACTTTCTGACCTGTCAGAATTCTGAAATGTCAGTTTCTTAGTCTATTGATCACTAAAATTGTGTGTTTTTGGCTTCTTTTTGTTAACTAAAAAAAGGAGTCTGGAAATCCTTGAAAAACATCCAAACTATATGATAAAATTTATAACTGGTTTATGTTTATTATGCTCTCTTATTGCCTTATACAAATCCTTGGTAAGAAAAAAGTCATAAGTTAGACAAAAAAACCTACAAATTATTTTGCACAGCCATGTTTCCACTCATTCCCACTGTATTAATGTTCAGCAAGATAGCAATAACTATGTCTTAAATCACAGGTGTGTAACTATACCCTGTTCAGTTTTAAAGGCTGCACAGATTTTAGTGCACAGCTAGGATCACTTAGATGGAAGGTCAAGATAATTATCATACAATAAAATTTATCTGAGTGCAATGTGTGTGCACTACAATGCTACAAGCTTCGTGAAATTATAGAGATTTCTGGGTAACCACTAGTACATCTGCATGAGCAGCAGAATAGCAGAGGTTGATCAATACCCAAGCATTTCATTTTTAACACAGATCAAACAGACATTTTTAAATTGTCCAAGTAAATTAACACATTCTATTGAAACATTATTTTCTAAATTCTGACAGGTTAATAATAATATATGTATCCAGGGGTGGCTCTAGGAATTTGGCCGCCCCAAGCATGGCGGCACGCCGCGGGGAATGCGCTGGCGGTCGCCGGTCCTGGGGATCTCTTGCAGACGTGCCTGCGGAGGGTCCGCTGGTCCCGCGGCTCCGGTGGAGCTTCCACAGGCATGCCTGCGGGAGGTCCACCGGAGCTGCGGGACCAGTGGACCCTCCGCAGTTATGACTGCGGAAGGTCCGCCGAAGCCGCCTGCCGCCCTCCCGGCAAAATACCGCCCCAAGCGCGCGCGTGGCGCGCTGGGGTCTGGAGCCGGCCCTGATTGTATCTAAGACAAATACCACAGACTTACATCACAGCACATTCCAGGAAAACTAAAAACACTTTTGAAACATAACACGAACATAAGGTATCACTCTTGCAAAGGGGTGAGAGATATCAGAGCAGAAAGTGTTTATGTGTAGCAGAGGGAAAATATATATATTTTTTAAAGCAGAGGGAGAAATGGGGCATACGAAGCTTAAAGTGGTGGGGTAGAAGAAGCTTTTAAGAAAGACTCAAGACCACATTGTGTCTTAGGTATTTTAACCTACCCAAGTTTGAGATTTTATTAATTTTTCTTATAACAGTAAAATTCATACTAATCTATTTAAATTTACTAAAAAAAACCCCAAATATATTTTTACTGTAAGATTACTAGAAATTCATCTTGGAACCGGGACAGCGTAAAATATGGAAGGATAAAAGCATGCATTGCTTCCAGTGATTCTAAAAAGGTATAACTTATCTTTCCATAATCATATATCACAACAAGTGAAAATAATCACTATTTTAAGGGGCTGATTCTGCATCTGACTGCATGGAGTGGCCTTTTCACACCATACCAGGTGGCCCCATCAACCTGTGTCCTGCACAAATTTCTGAACCATGTGCACACTCTTGAACCATGTCATGGACAATGAGGTGGAGAAGTCATCATAAAATGGACAGACAGTGGATGAGGCTACAAGTGGGCCTACTTATGCTTCAAGCTCATATTAAGTATGCAACAGCTGCTTTGGGCAACAGCAGTCCTGTCCATCTGTAGCAGTAAATAAAGATACACCAGAGGCAATAGGTGATAAATGGCCTGAGAGTCAGGCTGCAGCTGCATTTCTTTCACTTCCCAAGAGATGCAGGCCCCTGATTTTCAACCAGGGATGGATATGGACCATGTGGTCTATTTTCATCATGTTAATTCAACACTTGCTTACAAATTACTTCTTAAAAATCCTTGATCTCGACAAAGAGAATTATGTTTGCAGCATGGCAACTAAACTAAGTCAAAGACATTTAACTCACTCTTTAAATGTACAATAACCTAATGTTCAAGATTTCTTTCATCTGGCAAACAAAAAAACTGCATACTGTTGAGTATTCAACTATTGCATTTATCATAGGCGCACAATCAGTCAAAACTGCTCACCACTCTGACAAATGTCCAAGAACATAGCCAATTTTGTTACATACAACAGCAGTTTCCTAGGAAACCAAAATACAGCAACATTCAAAGAGAATGCATGCAGAGCAACGAACTAAAATAAACCCTGCATTTTCATTAGTTCTGCCTTTTTTGAAACATTAAATCGTATCTAAATATACAAAACTGGTAACAGTGAAATACTAATTCTAAAGCGTTGTCATCTGTGACCTGTGTTCTCCCTGTTCATCTGTGAACTAATAAAAGATGAAAAGAATGTTCTGTTGGAAGCCTTTTTGAATGCTCCTTTCTTTTGCACTATTAGTGCTGTTTGTCAGGTGTGGTTCTATTCATTTTAGATTCTGAGCATATCACAAGTAAAATCTTTATAATTATCCACAGCAGGAAACAAAACATTACATTACACCAAAACCTTATGCAACTTTCTTAAGCCCCTATTGGTTATTGGGGGGGAGGGGAGATTATGTGTAAAAGGCACTTTTTCAGGAGAGCTGCATGGGATTTAACACAATATACTGAGGTCTATAGAGAAGAGGAGGGTGAAGTAACTCCCAAAATTACTAAGGAAGTATAAAGTTATGGTAACAGTGGTAACTAATGGTTAAGCACATATGGTAACATTTTCAAAAATGCCTAAGTGACACAGAACCTTAAAGTTATATTTTAAATGCTAAAAAAGGTGTGTTTTTACAGTGACATAGTTAACATTCATTAGTTATCACATTGTAAAATCATAACAGAGACAAGGCTTTTTAGTTTTTAACCTCAGTGTAACTATGTCAGGTCACACATGGGTCAGGGTTATGATATTTACCTACCCAAGTTACATAGTAGTAAAAACTATGTGTGCTTTGCCGCCACTAGGATTTTACAGCAAGATAGCTGTCTTGAGTTAGGTGTCTCAGCGTAACACAACATCTTTTTGGTAGTGAAGACATTACTTACGTCCAATTTTCAAAAATAACATGGGAACTTAGGAGCCGATCTCTCATTGACTTAGGTTTCTAATTGCCTAAATCACTATTGAAAATTTTACCCATAATTCACATTTCAGAATGAGCACTCAATCATTCAAGGTCTTGAAAGCATGAGATCAACTAGTGTTCTTCTGAAAACATAGTTTGCTGTCACTGAAGCCATCTGTTAGGAAGGAATGTCGCAAACACATTTCTGGATCAGACAGCAAACTGGAAAACTATTGCACATCTTTCTTCAGCATGCATGATCTTAAAATTCCAAAACCTATCTCATCTATCTTTATCCCATATTTAGCCCATCACTGTACTAACCCAGGCCTTCAAATTTAATTAAAAATAAAAAGGCATATGTAAATGAAAATCTTAGCTTTTCTCTTGTTCAATGACATATAAAACAGATTTGTGAAAATCAGAAGAGGAACACTACAGATTTCTCTGTTAACACACTATACTATGGGGACCTCACAAACGTACTTATCATTTGATTTGAAGTCCTTAAAAGACACGATGGAATGGTTTTAAGGTTAGTGTAATCCCAACCTTTATTATGCAGCAGTTTCAGGCTGAAATATATTGACCTTGAAAAAAGCATAAGCCACGGACAATACTAGCGAATTTAACTGCATAATCTTCAGTCACTACAGATTATGTTGATCAGATTCAGACAGAGTTGCCTGCTACTGTGGATTCAGAGTAATATCATGAGGGAATAACTACATCTTTTCTGGTTGAATTTTGGCCAGCATTGTTTGACAAGTTTTTGAAGTTCCTGGAAGCACCTCAGGAAAATATCTGGATCTTGGATCCATGTCCATTCTGGCTGGCTAACACCAATGGTTAGATATTGTACATTGTTTGTGGAGGCTGTAAATGAGAGATTGGTGATTGGACCTGGGCTAGCTGGCTGTAGCTCTATATTGATAGAACTAATGGTGGTATGATAGGTTAAGAACTTGAGGAAAAAGACTTATTTTCAGGAACTTATACCTCAACAAGCACCCCAAAATAAAATATTGGAAACCAGCAGTGCAAACATGAATTCTCGCCATTTTCAACAATTTATTGGGTGGGAAAACAACCGATAAAAAATAGTGAGAATACACATCTGCACTGCCAGTTTCCACGATTTTATTTCTAGGAGCTAGTCGAATTACAAGTTTCTGAAAATGAGTCAATTTCCTCAAGTCCTTAACCCATCCTACACTCAGTAAAGTACTCACTTCATTTCAGATACATTAGCTAAACTCACACCACAGGCCTTGCTCTCTAACTTCAGTGTATACCGTTCTTGCTTTGATGAGGACACAAAAGTGAACGAAAGATAGACAGAGGGATAGATTCAAGCAGCAGGCCTCAACTTTAATGTAACAATGGCAAGGGGAGTTATCTACCTACACCTATTATTTTAACTGGGTCTAGTATGGCTTAAGGGCTCCCACCTTATAACCAATAACTTGGGGTAGACCCTCTTCAACCTAACCCCTAGTCATCAACTTACTTCTAAACCCTCTCTCCCTCCTCTCTGGCCCCCATTAGGAGGAAAAGGGCACTGAGGAGGACCTCAATCTGTGAAGACTTCAGGTTTCCAGTTTCCTTATGTCCAAAGATTCATCAGTCAGATCCTGGGTCTCATTCACCTCTGCGAGCTCGTCAGCCTTTATCCACAATGGACACCAGCCACAAGTCGTGACAGCCTTAATTCTGGCATTTCCTAAAGTTGAATGCTTGACTTTGCAACCATAAACATTCTTTTAACATCATAGATATTTATGTTATATATGTTTTAATATCTACAAACAGATATCGTTCATTGTTGGCCCAGTGTGTTTAAGGGTTTGATCTTTCATAGTGTGTGCTCAGCATCCATGCAGAGAAGCTTCACATTATATATAGGAGTGTGCACACAGTTCAGAAATGCAAGCAACAGCGCACTGAGGGTATGTCTATACTGCAATTAAAACCCTTGGCTGGCCTGTGTCAGCTAACTCAGGCTCACAGGGCTTAGGCTAAGGGGCTATTTAATTGCAGTGTAGATGTTCAGACTCCCTGCACAGCCAAGGGGCTGTTGACAGCAAGTCAGGAGTGGGGGGCTATCCCTGCAGGAAATGTCTGCAGAAGGGGAGTTGCTTTCTCCACAGCCAGGGACTCGTTCTCCTCTTTGCAATCCTGGCTGGGGGTTTCTGCTTCACCAAGCCAGGACAACTGCAGCAGAAGCTGGACCCCTCAGCCACGTAGGGAGTCTCCTCCAGGTCCACTGTCAGTGGTGGAAGGAATCTCCTATAGCCCTGTAGGATATCAGAACAAGCCTTAACTGCTACAATCCTTCTGTAGCCTCATCAAACCATGGTTACCACAGCAACACCCTCATACAGTGACTCCTGGGTGTGGTAACTTGCCATGGTAACAAGCTTCCTGATGCACTATTCTCTGTACCCCCAACTGAGCCTCACTTCACCATTTTCTGGCCCTGCATTTACAGAGATGGAAAGAGAGTGAAGAACCTGACAGATAACAAGCACTTCTTGTTGGGGACTTTTCACATATTTAATATACATGCTTTATAGTTTCTGGAATTGGCAATTAGTTTCTCACATGCTGGGGCTGAAGAGCTGCCCCTTCCGCAAGTCCTGAATCAATGAACAAGGCAACCATAGTGATGTTAAGCTCATTGGGTCACATTCATACATGACAGGGGAGCTGCACCTGTTAACACCAAAGCTGAACTGGCCTCATCATTTACAAGTACATTTATCACATTGCACTCAGAATTTCAGTAAATAATTACAGCATTTTAAAATAGTGAATGAACAATTGGCACTCTTAAAACTACTCTGTTCTGATTCTTTGTTGTCCTGCTTCTTGGGTAGCTTTCAGTGCAGAGTGAGTGCAAGTGGAAATAAAATGCTACACTTATTTATTGGAAATAAAATTCCAATCTGCTACATTTTACACCACTGGCATTTTCTTTGCAGTGATGTAAATGACTACATGAGGTGCAAGACAATGGAGAATCAGGTCCCTTTTCTCTGCGCGATAGAATTTCTTCAGAATAAATCAACACTGAAAACTTTGCTACTGAGTAAGGAAGACAATGACTCAGATGACCTTTGCCTTCCTGCACTCTCCAGGTCTAGACTATTTAAATACTTCTGTTAAAATATCCTATTTAAAACAGTACAGTCTTTATTTAGATAGTAAGAGGCTCAAGACAGAGACTTTTCTTATTTGCCTGTAGAGTGACACACACATCACTTGGAGCTAAAAAATAATAAATAATGTGGTATAAGCTCCATGTAACAGAATTATTGTTAGTGAAAAATCCTTGTCTTCTAAAATCCAGCTTTAAACAAAAGGTGATGTGTGTCTCATGCTCAGTCTTGAACATTTAGGACTGTAAGTAAATCTAGATGGGCACTTTTAATAAAAACCCTAAATAAATAAAGGGTATTCTTTCAATCAAATCACACTGAAATAAATGGGAGTTTTGCAGAATGATCTGATACAATATACGACCTTTTAGTTTAATCCCATCTTGTGTCCATCTCAGATTTTCATAGAAAGATTTTAAAAATCTATCTTTGCTTGTGAACTAATAATCTTGGCAAATTTTTGGATCAATAATTTCTTGAGTTTCCAGATACACTTAGATAATTGCTTAGTCAGAAGCTATCCCAGAAAACCAGAAATTATGTCAGTACATCCACCCACCCTCTCACCCATACCCTAAAGCTAACAGTATTTGGGGTTAAGCAATGTACAGTAGATGCTTTGACTACAGTTTACTGTCTTATACTAGAAGGCAAATTATAAGTACAGGAGAATAGCCTTGAGGCATTAGTGTAATCCACAGTGGTTGAAGTACGGAAGCTAAAATTATTTAATACATTTTAAGACCATAGTGCAATAAATAGTCTGCTGCAAGAAAGCAGTGCTGGCTAAAATATAGCTCTGCAACTGTGTTAGCTTTTACAACAGAAAACATAATTGGGGAAGGTTAGATGAATCTCTCCGTAGAGCTATGAGATCTTACATTCTTTCAAATTGAGATAAGCCAGAACCCACTAATTTGTATTCAAATTTACCAAAAATTCTGGAGTATTTGAATCTGGAGTTTGGTTTGATCCATTTTCAAGATGAGGCTAGCATCTACTGATATTTATTTAGGGTTTGTTAAAGGAATATACTAACTAGAGTCACTTCTCCATATTACTCTTGCAGGCCTTGCACACTAGAAATCTTCTGAGCTGTTCACACAGGAGGTTGTCCCTGGACTGTGTAGTAGGGGGAAAGGGCTGGAGCATGCTGTATAAGCCCCCATTCCCTTCCAGCACTCCTTGTGATGAATTTGTATGAACAATGTGCATTGACTCCTAGCTAGGAAGAGAACAGCGTTTGGCCCATTATAAATTGATATATGTAAACAGATTAAAGATACTTATTCATGCACATTAGACACTAATGACCAAAATCTGCACTCACCTATGAATTTGCCACTGACAGTATACAGGGTGAGCTCAAAAGGTAGTACCAATGCATAGTAGACAGCTGCACCTACAAGGGGTGGTTTGCTTACAGTTGGTCCTGGCGACTCACTCAACTCTCACTAGTAGCTTGAAGTAGCTGCATGTGCGCTGCAGGACCTCATTCTGAGACATTGCCTTGGCTGGCATGCTGTGCCTACTCAGTATTGCTAGTGGTGATAACTGGCATGGAAAGGTGCACAAAGTTTTCTATGGCAAAGCTGACAAAACAACTTGCAAAGTGTAACATTGAAAAAATGGTGCTGTAGCAAACTAGTGGATAGCTTAGAGCAGTGTTGCAGATGGATTATGATACACTGGTCAATCACAAAGCCAAAGAGTCATGGTCAAACATTTGGTGAATGTCAGACCATAAAACTGAATGAAGAATAGAAAGAGAAAGAAAAGTATGCCAGCTAAGTTATGTTCAAGGCCATGTTCACCACTCAGAAACCACAGCAGTGGGGCAAAAATTAAGCTATCGTAGCAAACATAAACATAATTTTTGCCATGCTAATTCAATCAGAGCTAGTGCTAGTATGTCTCCTTCAGCTGGAAGTAACACCTTGTGATGCTTTATCAGGGTGACCAGGACTGTGAGTCACCTTGTTACCCCCCTGCCTCTAGCAAGAGGTGCTTAACTAGATGTCAGCTCCCTGACACCACCTGTCTGGTAGCCACCCAAAAAATATCCTCAGGGCTCTGCCAGCCCTTACTTTGTCTTGCAGGTTAACAATAGGTGCACCCCAAACCCTGAGCCCCCTGATGTGTTCCCCTGCAGTGTCCAGCCCATAGCCACTGGACACTCACAAAAATTGCCAGGTAAACTGTCCCGAAAGGAACAATGCGCACACCAGCTTGTTTGGTTCAACTGAGGATCAGCTCCAATATAACATCACAGCACTGGGATACAGATATAGCAAAAACCATCATAAGTTTATTGTCAAAGGCTCAGATGTAAGAGACAGTGAATAAGGATAATGATGGAAACAGAAATAACTACAAATGGTTATAAAGCAAAAAGCATAACATGCTTCCTAGAGTCCAAACTTAACTTGAACAGGCTGAAGCCCTTGTCAAAGTTTCTCTCCCAGCTTCTCTAACCAACATGGCTAGAATCCCCCATTTATGAGTTTTGCTTCCTCAGTGGAGGATAAAATAGTGTCCTTTGTCTTCTCCCTATATCCCCAAAGTTCATTGTTTCATCCCCAGAGTCAGGATGATCCCCTGTGGTTCAGTTTTGTTTCCAGTGTCTTGCCTTCTTGTTGGCTTCCCTTCCCTGTCCATTGTGTTGGCTTAGAGTGCTTAATCTACATGGCTGACAGACAGGTGAACCAACACAGATGTGTAATAATTATGTTTAACTAGAGGTATGTAAAGTACATTTTTTATTCTTATTGTTTTCTGTTGTCAGTTATTCTATTATTCAAGTTGAATTTGGGGGTTTTAAATTTATCATCATATCTGCTTCTCCTTCCAACCCAGCTGAAAGGTGCCCATCAAGTTCTTCTATTTCTGAACCCAGGTGCTTGGTGCCATTTTTACTTAAGTAGAGTTTGCTTAATCCAAACAGTTACTTCTTAAAACAGATGGGATACCAAGAGCATATGTATTCAAAATCTTCTTCTCTTAATATTTAGTGGTGCCACCAGTTGGACTCCAGTACCATCTTTCTCCTTATTTCACTGAAATTTACGATTGGCCAACTCTCTAAAAGAGAAGATTGTGGGCACCAAACCAGTCTTCAGTTTTCTTTCCAAATTGCTACAGTTCAGTGGTTTCTCTTCCACCAAGAATCTTCTGTAACAGTCTTCATTGTTGTTGGCTTCACTGATTACATCAGCAGAGCTTGCAGGAGCAAAATCCCATATATGTCTGTGTCAAATAGATAATTATGCACAAATGTGAAATGGTTTATCCATGGTGGGGCTGATTTTCAGAGATACTGACCTCAGTGAGACCTGCAGGTGGAGGTTTTGGGGATCATACTCTCAAAGGCAATTAAGGCACCTAATTCCCATGGGCATCAGGTACCTACATACCTTTGAGAATCTGGACCTTGCTGTCTGGAAATGGAGAAATATCTACAGAATTTACAGATGCGGTTAAGAAAACCATTGGGAAAGCTGGCCCTAAAACACAATTTTAACCAACACCATTAGATAGCTTTCCATCACTAAGAAGCTAACTTGACAGAAACATTATTTTAAAGACACTTATCCTTTTCCTTCAGTATACAGTGAGATGATTACAATTTCTAACATTTATCTTATCACTTGTGTGTATTATGGAAGCATCAGTTGCAACTCCGTAACTAAATCCCCTCTGTTTCACATTTTAATGACAGAATTTAGTCTTCAGATTTGGAAGAATAACTTTTCAAGGACAATTCAATTTTCTATGCAATTTTTTAGTAATTAAAAAACACAACTTTGTGTGACTACAACCTTGTTTAAATTACTGACTTCTGAAAACGATTCTTGAACTGAAACAGGCATCAGTACTCTATAGTCTATCAAGACTAATTTGTCTACAGATATGTATGGGGCAATATAAGTATCATCTATAATTACTACATTATTAAGAAGCTTCTCATTTCTTTCCCTGAAACCTTCAGAACTTCCAAAGGAGAAGAATTTACATCATCACTAACAGGACACCAATTCCCCAAGCCAATGTATTCATTAGTCATGATGTAACCACAAACAGAAGTTCCTTGAAAACCAGCTACTACAAGAATACAGTTTTTTCCATTAGTGTGGGAACATACCACATTTCCCATAGGATTAAATCTGCATTTCCCTTAGCAACAATTAAATGAGGTAAAATAATGCAAGAGGAAATGGAACGTTTTAGATGTAAATGAAAAAATAGTTTTTAATTCTGATTAACATTAACTAGCTTACTATGGTTCAGTATGTAGAAAATGGCAATGTAACTTCTCAAAAGTACTCATTCCAGGTTTATATTACTGACCTAGATTATTTGTGTTTTATAGACAAAGTACACCTTTTTTAAAACTTTCTTTCAGTAGTACGCCAGAGGGCACTCCAGTATGAAAAATATGAGTTTAAAAACAATACAGCTGCTCTAACATTCAAAACATTTAGAAATATATCTCAGACAAAGAAGCCTCTCAAAATATTTGTCTTAAATCCAAAAAGTAAAAGGAAATTGCAGTTAAGACTGTGATTGCAAATCCAACACACATAGAGACTCACAAAAGACTACAGCAGCTATACCATCTTAGCACAATTGAGTGTCTTGATGATGCTATTTGAACATTAAACTCAGAATTTCAGGGATTCTTTGCATGAAAATTTTTGATGTTAATGTCCAAATTCTGGCAAGTGCATTAAAACAGGTTTCATTCCCTTCAAATGAGTGCTCAATTTACCTGCAATAGCTGTTTAAATGTGCACTTGTATCCTGGGTTAGACTACTGTAATGCACAACCACCTTCAAGATACTTTTCTTGTTAGCGGTAAGATTTTTTTTTTAAATGGGTCTGTGAGTAGGGGCATAAATGAAAATATATTTGTATGCATGTAAATTCGTGGACCAGGCCTCCTAACCACTGCAATGGTCATGCCCGTAAACCACTGCAATGGTCATGCCCATAAACACCATAGCGATGATATAAAGGACAATATCTTCTCTCAGAGGCTGAAATTTACCCCTGTGCAGACACACAGCAAAAAGGCCTATTGCATCACTAAAATCACACTTGAATCCAGAAGGCAGTATCCAAATAGCTGTTTCAGCTGTGCACTCTTAGTGGGGTTTGTGGTGTGCAAGGATGAAGAGACTCAGGCAGATTTTGCCCTAGTTTGTATAGTTTTGTTTGAATGAATTTTCCTGGGTTAGTTTGCAAAGAGAGTTCCACAGAGGTGCAGGAGTTGAATTCCATTGAACTCTCCACAATTGCCAATCAGCAGAGTATAACCATGTATTTGGGGACTTTGGTTTATTTGTGAGCAATATGCTGCAATAACTAGCTTTTAGAAATGTATTTCAGTATCAATTTAAAATCAGTTCAGCCCAGCATTACAGCTGTGAAGGGAAATTCACCCTGGAGTGGAGTGTTGGCAAATTATGGCCTCCATGCCTAAAGCCCCACTTAGGGGCTATGCGAGGAAGTCTACCTGCTGAGCAGCTGCACAGGTCTTGCCTGTGCACCCATCATGTGAAGGGTTTCTATGCCAGGATAAAGCAATATTAGAGATGGAGTATGAGAGGGGCTGCAGAAACATAATTACGTGGCCTCAGTGTCCACCATATCCTGTGAAAATAGCACAGAAGCTGCAGTCACTATTCCACCTTGTTGGCTGAAATAGTAGCCACACAAGTGCTATGAGGCAGCATTGCACCCTGCCGCCACCACTACATCTAGGTGGAACCCTAATGCCTAAGTATTTGGAGACTTGAGTGAACTTCACCCATGATCGTCTATTTTTTTCACAGTGCCCTCACCAGTTAATTTATAATCTGTAGCTCTTATTCCCTTCTTATGCTAGTTTTATACTAATGTAACCCCACTGACTTTAAGAGAGTTAATCGTGAAGTATACCAGTATGAGAGAAGAATCAAGTCCAGTAACAATACTATCACAGAAATTATAATAGAAGTAGAAAATTCCCAAATGTCAGTTCAACAGGGAGCAGTCAGAGAAAAAAAGGCTTCTAAAGCACAGCAATGGGGAATCATCATAAAGCCATCCTGTGCTACTGACATCATTGCAATACACTTCACTGTACTGGGGCAGTCTGGATAAAAATAATGAAAAGACAGAGAATACGTATTAGTAGTAAAAGGGTTAGGAGGAAATACTTATATCTGAGCATAAAACTAGAGCATATACGTACCAGCTAGATGGACACAGTATAGTACTTAGAGCTGTTTACTGAAATTGAGGATATAACATGAATTTCTAGATGTGATAGTCTGAGCAGCCAAAAGTAGTATTATTTCGTATGTATTCAGTACCTTATACTTTTCTATTCTGCACAATTTTCACTGCCTTATTTAAAAGCCAAGACCAACATTAAGCACATTTTGTTATGTTCACTTAATTATAAACCAAATTCTTTCTCATCATTAAGGATTCCTTGGTGTCCTGAAGTAGTCTTATTTTGTTGCAAGTGTCATCTTCTACTGTTCTCAAATATTGAGGACTCCTCATTGACTGTTGCTAAGGGCAGTTTCCTACTGAGACTCAGAATTATGTATGGCTGTCTATCGTATCTGATGCTGATGTCACTACATTATCTCTATTCTCATGGGGCTCCCAATGAAGACTCTGCATGACTCTTGGCCTTCTTTTCTGATCAGTTTTCCACATCTGTCTTCCTCAAAGTATTTACAAATTTTATTGATAATTACTCTCCTTTCAGATCTTAGCTATGTCTTTGAAATTCTCAATATATATGCTGCATCAGGGGAGACTCTGCTTAAGGGTATTTTAAAAGCCTTTTGTTGATCAGCCCTCCTGTGCTTTCTGAGTTTCAGCTCACCATACAACACTTTCCTCAAGGGTCTATCACCACCCGTTCTGATAACATGACCTGTCCATCTAACTGAGCTTTGATGATCATTGCCTCCACACTGGCTCTTTATGCTCTCTTGAGAATGTTAATGTTTGAGACTGTCTCACCAGTGGACCTTCAGAATAGAGCAGAGACAGCAGGTGTGAAATTTTTCAAGTTGCTTAAATGTATCTGTGGTAAACTGTGCAGGTTTCACACCTGTATAAAAGGGGTGCTATCACTGCTGCATTGTATATCATCAGTTTTGCTGACTGTTTGATGGTGTGCTGGTTGCATGTCCTATGGCAAAATCTTCTAGAAACTTTTGTATTCTGTTTGATATTTCTTTATCCAGGAAACCATCTCTTGAGATGGTACTGCCAAAATATGTGAAGTGATTGACACTCTTCAGTTCTGTACTATCAATGGTGATGTTTGACTCAATTATAAAGGTTGATGAAACTGGTTAGAAAAGGACTTGAGTTTTTTCCAGACTGACAGTGTGTTGAAATGGTTTAGTTGCCTCTGAGAACCTGTCAACAATAAACAGGTCACTTGCACTATGTATATGTAGAGCATAATCATCCACAAAAAGGGCTTCACACAAGTTCCTCAAGAACTTTTGTCTTTGGAGACTGAAGAGTTTTCCATCAGTTCTGTGCCTTATGTATATTCCATTTTGAAGGTTGTCCATTCAGAATGGCTGCAAAAGAAGAGACCATAAAGGGCAGTGCCAACACACTGTTTCAACCCTTTAGATACGGGAAATGGTTTAGAAAGGCCACTATCTGAGAGAGCTTGACCAGATATGTCTTCATGGAACAGACTTATGATATTAACAAATTTGATGGTGCAGCCAAACCTATCTAGAATTTTCTAGGCCATTTCTGCTCATGGGTGTCAAATGCTTTTCTCAGATCAAATGAAGATGGCACACAGTTCCATGTTTTGTTCAAATTATTTTTCCTGACTCTGTCTCATAATAAAAATGTCTGTGGTGCTCCAGCCTGATCTAAATCTACTTTGGGCTTCTGATAGCAACTTCTCTGATACTATTTTCACAAGTTGTTTGAGCAAAATACAGGCTAAGGTTTTACCACCTACAAATAGCAGGGATACAACAGTAGTAGTTACAACAGTCAGATTTGTTGCCTTTATTTTTGCATAGTGTACTTATGATTGCATCTTTGAAATCCTGAGGAATTTCCTTGGTTTGGAAGTATAACATTCCCAAATGTCAGTTTGTAAGCTACCTAAAAAAGGAGCTTTAATAGAGGGATGGATGGGCCCAATATGATATGAATGAATGAATCCCAATGAATCCTACATTTCTCATTTGGCAATCTCAAGTGTAAGTAAGAAAAGAGATACTGTGGCTAGGTAGCCACATGCTTTGAGTTACCCAAATTATCTCAGAGACAGTATACCCACATTATCTCCAATTCTTCCCTAGTGCTGGCATAGATCCTATTGACAGAGTTGTTACCACTGGAAGAAAACAGTGCCTATTGTACAAGTCCCACAAATGCAGACATTGTTAAAAAGTCCCATCTTTAAATGAAAAATCACAGCATATTCAGATATGCTTAAAAAGGAGGTGAACTGATTTATTTTTAATGACAAACATTCTGAGATAATGCCTCATCCTTTACACATCATCAATAAGAATGTGATATACCATAGATGCCAGGGCCGGCTCTAGACCCCAGCGCGGCAAGCAGCTCCGGTGGACCTGCCGCAGGCATGCCTGCGGAGGGTCCGCTGGTCCCGCAGCTCGGGTGGACCTCCCGCAGGCATGCCTGCGGATGCTCCACCAGAACTGCGGGACCAGCGGACCCTCCGCAGGCACATCTGCAGGAGGTCCCCCGGAGCCGCGGGACTGGCGACCGCCAGAGCGCCCCCCGCGGCGTGCCGCCCTGCTTGGGGCGGCGCAATTGCTAGAGCTGCCCCTGGTAGATGCTGATACTTGAAATGGATAGGACAGTTTGTTCAGATGAAAGCTGGAAAGTCACTTACAGACCCTGCTTTATCCTTTTATCATTTTGTAAAAAGCCAAAGGAAACAGCCCTACCTTATGGCTCCTGCAACTCTGTTGGCTCTTGAGCTGGGAACAGTCTGAATTTTCTGGCAGACTGATACTTTTCTACTTATTCTTCATTTCAAAGCTAACAAAATGACTTCATTAAGTTTATGGGCTTTAGAAAGTGACCTTGGAGAGGCCCAATTGCCATCACTGGAATAGCTGGCAAAGTGCTTGCTGAAGTTCTGTTTACAGTGTAAACATAGTCACTTTTTTAATACATGTAGTGTACTGAAACAATATATTTCATACTTAGAAGCACATTGATGAATCTTTGTAATTATATAGATAACTTGTAGTGTCAATTTAGTACAACTCCAAATAGAAATTATATGTTTTACTTGCTTTACATGGCAGATAAATTTTATCACCTTTTACAAAAGTTGCTGAATCCCAAATTTGTCTGTCTGCCAAACAAAGATGAAGTTTACTTTTTCTCCCTCCCCGCAACATAAGAACAATGTGCTCTTAAACAGATCATTTTTAAAGGGAATGGAATTCATGCTTTAGTTGTGTTCCTTATCATTAGCTGTTATTCTCAATCAATTGTTAATAAATCAAAACATTACCATGAAAACCTGATATATCCCAATGAACAGATATGGATCATCAAATGAATGTGGGTTCATTCAGAATAGAAATTGTGATAAAATAGATAGTGAACACAGTGTAATCTGTTTTAAATGATCAGCCAAGAAATCACCAAAGACTGGTCATCTACTTGATAGAACCAGATACTTGTATATGACCAAACTATACAGAATGTAAGTCAAAGTGCTGGCTGGAAAGGTTAATTAAAGCTCAATATTCAACCACAGCACTGATTCTGCTTTGTGTAGGCGGGTCCCGCGTACCATGTTAGATCACCCTTAGCATTGCTCTAATTTCTGGCAAGCTAGACTAGCTACAGGAGGCCAAAAAGAAGCCAATATTGTGTGCAGGGGCATCGCCATGACAATGTCCCCTTTTTCCCTGCTGAATTGGACCATCTTTAGAACCAGATTATGCTAGTGGTGCAGTGCAAAGAGGCCACAATTTACCAGAGAATCTGGCTCATCAATTGACTTTAATTGAAGATCAGACAGGTGGGTAGCTATGCACAAGCTCAGATAAACACAGCTCAGATCTCCCAGTTCCCTGGAAGCTTTTGGGTCTGGATTTCTAAGGCTTTTTCCTTGTTTACCCTGGAGGTAACTGCACATTAGGGGCGGGAGTTGAACTTCAGAGATCACTACTATCCTAAAATCAGAATCCTTTTCCTACTAAGGACTCCTTTAGTCTAAGGGAGAGTTAGTAAAGATGGGGCATTCACTAGTCTCATACTAGGATGGGAAACTGAATTAGCAGCTCTGATAAATGCAATGATGCAAAGTAAAGAATTAATTTATGAAAAATATTGGATTTCCCTGCATATTTCTACAATAAGGAACAAAGTGTAATTCTTTTCCTAGAAGTTATAAAACACAGATTAAATTAGCTGCAATATACTAGTTGTAACGAAATCCTCACTTCTTGTTTTAAGAGAGACTGATAACTTAAAAATCATACTTCTGTCTGAAAAGCCTTTACCTACAATTGTTACAAATAACACTTAATAGTACTAAAACTGTGAGCTTAAACAAAAAGTATCTTCTCATTTTTCAACTTGATTACTCTGTGCATTAGACAGCAATGTGTGTATTTCCACTGTTTTCTCTGCAGAGTCAGTCATCTTTCCCCTGTTGTATATATGGGTCTCAGCAACAGGGAAGAGGCAAATAGGAAAACATGATTGTAAAACCACAGAAATTTGTTGAGAAGCTCGAGGGAAGTTGTATCTGAAGCTGTTTTCAATTCATTCTTTTCAACCAATTAGATTTCAAATTAGCTGTGTATCTTTCAGCACAATAAAGCTCCAAATACTGAAGCATAGAGCCCAACAATAAAAAAATGAACTAAAACTTAAGAATTGTGGACTGCCTTAAAATACTTAAAATGCCTTAAAACTGGAGATTTTCCTTGCTCAATGGTTTAAGGGGAGGGGCAGCTATTACAATAATATCTACGAGAAAAACTACTTAGGGAAAAAAATCTACCAACCAACCTCAATATCCTTAGAATTATACTGGAGTCTGTGAATCTATTGCTCTCAAGTATCAGTCTACCATCTGGCAGATAGATAGAAACTTTAATGTTTACTTACTCTAAGATTTGGATTTACCCTGAAGCGTGGCCAAGGATTTGCTGAAGTGAAACAACAGCTTCTTGAGAGGAAAGTGAAATTCACAATGCTGTATCTAACAAAATTGATTTGTTACAGTTGCCAAATTTTTACTTACTGAAGCCCTGAGGAAGTACAAGAATTCATAAGGCAGAGAAAATGGAAAGTCTCAATAGTGGAGACTCCTGAATAATCTAGACGTAGGGCACACTGATATGATTTGAATCAAATTTTGCATTTATGACTTATTCAAACTTGATGGGGTGTGTGTATGTATGTGTGTGTGTTTTTTAAGGATACGTCTATTCTCCATCTTTTTCAGGAGTAACTATTTTGAATCTGTTCTTATTTAAGAGCACCTAAACCTTTTTGGTTTTCACTCATGAAGAATTAGAAAAAAATCTTCTAAAAGGTAAATTTGATGTACCTCTGAGATGCTGTATGATTGAAGATGACGATTTATTTCATTGTTGCTACCGCTGTTGCACAACTGCACTAAATTTGATACAAAGTGTATCATGTAAGGTGTCAATGGAAAAGTTAAAATCTGTCAACTATGATTATCCTGGTTAAATCCATGTATCATCACTATATCTGAAGTTATGAATAATGGCCCTGTATTTGTATCTCAAATATGTTTGTACTTGGGGGGACACCCACAAGGTAGTTTACATCCAGTCTCACCAGCCCAGTGCTGATGGACTATTCAAGCTTTATGGGCCATTAAGAAGAATCAACTCTCCAGTTAGCTTTTCCTGAAGAAACCTCAGACAGTAAGGAACCCCTGTAATTCAGCAAAACATGTAAGAGCATGTGGACATGTGACCTCAGACTCCATCTTTGTCAGTAACTTTCTATATACAGGGTGTGTGGGCTTTGGTTGCAAACGTAAATTTCCATGAACTTGGCACAGCATGTAAAAGACACTCGAGGCATCCCCATTTTGCCTCATCACTGCTCCAGTTCCCTATATTGTGGATTTACAACTAAAAGGAATATTTTAAACAATGGATTGAGGACCCTCCAATCTTCTGGAAGTTACCAGAGAGACTGTTTAAAAGCAAGCAGACTGTTCCATCACTGCTACAAACCTGATCTAAGGATTTTGCAATCATTTGTATGCATATGATCTTTTAACCTTTTATAATTCTATTCTTTTCTTAATTAATTCTTAGATAGTTTACTAAGTTTACTATGGCCAACAGCGTGATATCTGGGTAAAACATGAGATACAGATTGACCTGGAGGTTAGTGTCTGATCCTTTGGAATTAGTAGAACCTCATATATGGTGAATTGGGTTTTCAGTAACCTCTCACTATATTAGACCAGTTTGTCTGGATGGGAACCAAGGGCTGGAATGCCAAAACGGGACTCTGTTTAGCTTCTCATTAATCAGTGTGGTGTTACAAAAGTGCCTTTGCTACTGGTTTGCTGAATCTAATTATAGAATAAACCATCAGGTTTTGGGAAGTATCTGCTCTGAGTGTAAAAGCAGCAAAGAGTCCTGTGGCACCTTATAGACTAACAGATGTTTTGGAGCATGAGCTTTCGTGGGTGAATCCCACTTCGTCGGATGCATGAACTGAGTGTGGCATTCTCAGTGTGGTCCATCTTAGGCACCTGGTCACAACATCATAGTCTATATTTTTTCTGACTTCAATTTTCTTGCCCATAGTGCTTTCTAATTTTTTATTTTTGTAAGATTGCTTCCCATAGAAGGCAGTTAGTAATTGTATGCCATAAAGATCTGCCTTGCTAAGGTATACCCCACGTAGTTAATACATAGTGCTAGGTGGTGATTTGCTGTTCCATATAAGATTTTTTTTCCATATGCAGATTTACATGTGGTGATACGGATATACTATATTTGAATTTATTGTTAAAGGATTATTTCTTAAGGACTTCAGTAAGAACCAACTGTAACCAAGTGTTAGTGCAATATCTTAATATATGTATACATTATATATGTTCTCATTCCACCATAGAATGTGGGCTTCGTTTTTGAGTAATGAACTTTTAAAGGGCAGTGGAAAAAATGTTTCCTGGTATTTCTGATTATCATGTGGGAAAGTATATGTAACTGGCTTATTTTATTATAGCAAATACTATCATTCTATGGTTTAGTTGATTTAGTTTTCTGAACATGAAATTGTATATCACATAACATTAAGCTACTGTTTGTATACTTGAGGAAATTCTAAAAAAAAAAAATTAAAGACAAAATGAAATCACACTGGAAACTTCGGCCTTCCAACTCGTTGCTTGAAAAACTAACACCAACTACTGGAGGAGGTACTTTGCACAGGTTTCACTGTAAAAAACTGGTTACCAAGCCTTCTGCAACTGTTGTTCTTTGAGATGTGTTGCACATGTCCATTTTCTGTAGGTTTTGTGCCCTTCATTGTACAACTGTTGGAGAGTTTCTATCCTTATCAGTATCCTTCAGGGTGGCTCAAGTGCACTCTGCTCTCTTGCACACACTGTACAGGCATACAGGGCTGAGCTATCCCTGACTCGCCTCAGTTGCTTCCTATCAGAATGACTGATAGAGAGGGGAAGGAGGATGGGTCATGGAATCCACAACACATCTCAAAGAGCAACAGTTATGGAAATGTTAGTAACTGTTTTTTCTTCAAGTGATTGCACATGTCTACTCCACTGTAGGTAACTTACAAGTAGTCCTCTTGTCTAAATTTAGCATCATCTCTAGATTGTTGAGAGATTGCATAGTGGGGGCAAATATGTGACATAATGACCAAGTTGCCACTTTGCAAATGTCTAATATGGACACATGAGCCAGAAACACTGCAGAGGCCGCATGGGATCTAGTCAAATCACCTAGTATTCTATCTCAGGGCTTGGCTACACTGGAGAGTTGTAGCGCTGGTGGTGGCTTTACAGCGCTACAACTCACTCACCGTCCACACTTGCAAGGCACATACAGCGCTGTATCTCCCTGGCTACAGCGCTGGCTGTACTCCACGTCTGCCTGGGGAATAACGACTGCAGCGCTGGTGCTGCAGCACTGGAGTGCCAGTGTAAACAGTGATTAATCTTACTACGCTGTAACTGACCTCCGGAATTTTCCCATAATGCTTTTAACTAAAGAACTCTATTTGTTTTGTTATGATGCCTCTCTTTGTTTTGTTGTGAACTCGGGGCTCCCGGAGCTGCTTATCTAAAAAACAAACACAGCTACTGTTTGTTGTGAATGAGGCAGGCAGGGGGATGAATGTCCAAAGCTAATGTTTGCTTGAGGAGAGAAACAGCATGGCGGGGGGGGGGGGGGAGGGGGAAGGGAGTCCGTCGGAGCAGCTGCTTATCTGGTCTGAAGGCTATTTGCATTTAAGAGTGTGGGGGAAGTGGTAGGAATTTGCAAGGCAGGGAGCTGACACAGTGTCGGCTCCAAAAATCCACTCTCTTTCTCTCCCCCACGCTCTCTGTCACACCCCACCCCCCTCTTTTGAAAAGCACGTTACAGCCACTTGAATGCTGGGATAGCTGCCCATAATGCACCACTCCCAACACCGCTGCAAATGCTGCAAATGTGGCCACACTGCAATGCTGGTAGCTGTCAGTGTGGCCACACTCCAGCGCTTTCCCTACACAGCTGTACGAAGACAGCTTTAACTCCCAGTGCTGCACAGCTGCAAGTGTAGCCAAACCCTCAGTGTTTCTCAACCTTTTTGAGACCAAGGACTGGCTTCATGCCTTCCTAAACTGTGTCCTGGAGCGGCACCAGCAAACAGCTGCTGTGCCTAGGGGGCCAAATCTGAGGCGGCAGGCGCTGCCTGGGCCAGCCTAATTTCTAGAGCCGCCCCTGCCTGGAGCTCTCACAGACTTGTCATTGAGAAACATTGCTCTCTCTCATGGGTTCGTGTCAATCAACAGGTAACATGAACACACACAAAAAACAGATATCCATGACTAAATCTTTGCATGAAAACTGGGCTGCCCTTCAGTCTGTCCACTTACACAATAAACAATTGAGATGAAGACCTGAAAGATTTATTCCACTCCAGATAAAATGCTAACACTCTGCTAATGTCTACAGTGTGCAGTGAGAGACTTTGGGAAGAAGATCCTTAAGAAAATTGCTTGGTTGATATGAAAAACAGAGACCACTCTCATAAGCAAACTTGGATGGGGACAAAGGTAGACTTTATCTGCATACAAAAACATATGAAGATCTGATACTAATGCCCTTAATTCCCCTACTTTCCTGGACAATGTAATGGATACTGAAAAGGTTGTCTTTACTGAAAGATGCAACAGAGAGCATGTTGCTAGAGGCTCGAAGGGGGGATCAATCAGCTTTGTTAAGATTAGGTTCAGGCTCCCTGGTGGAACAGGGCTGTGTACATGTGGAAACAGTCTCTCCAAACCCTTTAAAAATATTATGGCCATCATGTTGGAAAAAAGGGAGCAGTTATCCATAGGAGGGTGAAATGCCAATATAGCTTCTGAGTGTACCCTAAATCCCCAATCCTTGATGTTTCAGATACAAAAAATATTCTTGCTTCTACTCAGCATGTGCTAGACTAGGGGAGACTCTGTTCAGCCTCAACCAGATGGAAAAACCTCTTCCACTTAGCAAGGTAAGTTGACCTCATTAATGGTTTTCTACTATTCAGCATTAACTCCTGCACCTCTCTGGAGCAGGACTCCTCTGCCAATGAATTCTCCAGCGATCTGGTTAAGGGCCTGAAGGTTGCGATGGAGGAGGCAGCTGCAATTCTGTGAAACAAGGTCTGTGTGAAGCAGGAGTAATAGTGGGGGACTGATTGAAAGGTCCAACGGCTGTGAAAACCACTGTTGATGGGATCACAGCAGAACAATCAGTATAAGATGGTCCTTGTCCTGCTTGACCTTGCACAGAACTCTAGGCAGAAGAAGGATTGGGGGAAAAGCTAACAATAGACCTTGTGATCACAGCAACAGAAAAGCATCCATCAATGAACCAGGACTGTGTCTTGCTCTGGAGCAGAACTGGTGATATTTTGTGTTGTATTTTGTTACAAACAGATACATTTGTGGAGTTCCCCAGGTGCTGGAAATGCACCTTGCTATCTCTAGGCAAAGGGACAGACAACCTGCTCAGGCAATCTGCCAACATATTCTGCACCTCCAGGAAGTGGGCAACTTTCAGAAGTATATATTTGCTGATGCAGAAGTCCCAGAGCAGGATTGCTTCCTGACAGAGTAGTGAGGAATGGGCTCCTCTGTGATTGGTGTCAATCAGCACCAAAACACCTCTCCCTTTGATGTGAGGAAAGATTGCCAAGCAAGCTAAACAGAGAGCCTGCAATACCCTGATGTTTATGTGCAGTTTGATGTTCTGGGAAGACCAAAGACCCTGCATCTGCAGGGATCCCAGGAAGACCCAACACGTCATGTCTGAGGCATCTGTGACTAAAGTAAGAGAATTGTTGAGGTGGGGAAAAAGGAACTACCTTGTAGACATTGATGGATAGACCTGACCAATCTAGGGAGGGTAAGATGTGACTTGGCACTCATACTAACATGTCTATGTGGTGCCTTCCAGGAGAATACACCTCTGCCACCCAGTCCTGAAGGAGTTTGAGGTGCAGTCTGGTGAACTGGACCACATAAGTACACACTGCCATGTGCCACAGCAGTTTTTCATCATGGTGAGGAGATAAGCTTTTTTACCCAGAATGAGGCATTGAATTATATGAAACCTCACTTATGGTAATAAGGTTCTCACTATCGTTGAGTCCAGGACTGCTCCAATAAATTCAATTTTCTGTATTGTGACTGAGTCTGAGTTGATCAGGAAGCTTAGCACACTGAAGGTGGATCAAATTATGCTTATGGCAGACACCACCTGTGACCTGGATCAACTTCGTATCAGCCAGTTGTCCAAGTAAAAGAAAACATGGACCACCGGAGGAATGCTACAACCATCACCATATGCTTTGTAAAAAACACGTGGGGCAGCCAAGAGACAAAAGGTGAGGACTGTGAACTGATAATGATGGCCACTGATGGTGAATCTCAGAAATGTTCTGTGGTGCTGATGCATTGCCATGTGAAAGTAGGCATCCTTTAAGTTGAGAGCAGCATACCAGTCCCTGAGCTCTAGGGAAGGAATAATGGAAGCTAGAGTGACCATCCAGAATTTCGATTTTTTTTTATGAATTTGCTTAATTGCCTTAGATTTAAAAATAGGCCTGACACCCCCTTTTGCTTTCAGGATCAGGAAGTATCTGGAGTAAAACCTCTCTTCCCTGAACAAAGGAGGGACCTCCTTTATAGCTCCTACAAGGAGAAGAGATTGCATCTCTTGCAGTAATACTGTCTCATAAGAGGGGTTCCTGAAGAGGAACAGGGAAGGAGGATAGGGTGTGGGTAGAAATAAAATGGAGTATATATCCCACCACCACGGTGCTTAGAACCCTCCAATCTGTTGTGATATGGGCCAAAGCATGACAGAATTGGGTCAGGTGGTTTGCAAAAATTGGAAAAAATGACAATGTCACTCTTGGAACTGGTAGATTGCTCATGACCTGCAATAAAAATGAGCTCCTGGAAGATGTCACCTGCCTTGATGAACCGGCAGCTGTGATAGCAGAGGGTGATGGTGGGTGTCACTGTAACCTCTGCTACTTGGCAGGATTTGGGGTCAAGGAGCAACCCCCAGAAAATACTGGTGGAGCTGCCGCAAATCGTGGCTTTTTTTTTTCTCCCCGCTGCTTGGGGCGGCAAAAACCCTGGAGCCAGCCCTGCACAGTGGTATAATTCAAAGGAAAATTATCGCAAGGTTCACAGAGAAAGACTGGAAGGTATAGATTAGAACATAAGCAGATGAGTTTTGTGCCTTCTGTGTCAAGTTATTGTAAATCCTCTGAACCTTCCTATCCTCCTGTTCTAACCATGTTCCCCATTTGCTTTTCCTTGTATCTCTATATTTTCTCATTTTTTCTTCCACATCAAATTCAAACACCCTTATTTTTAAAGCTCTTCATAACTCTGTTTTTGCCATACATGTCTTCAACATCTCCTCTTGCATCCCTCCCTTCTCTCCTAATACTTTCCCCTCATATTCTCCCAGTTTCTTTAACCAATTTAAACTTCAGGATTTTTCTTTCAAACTGCTCCATACATTAGTTCCCAATCAATGTATCCAAAATGTCTCCTTTGCCTCTTTCAAAATCTTCTAAACCGCCATGTTCTCAGTCAAATATTTTGGCTGCAATTACTGTATTCCAGTGTCTTGTATTTTTTTTAAACTTTATATGCGTTTAGATGTTAAGCACTTCAGGAAGCAAGTAACAGACCCCATCCCTGTATAGCAGTGGTTCTCAAACTTTTGTACTGGTGACCCCTTTCACACAGCAAGCCTTTGAGTGCAAGCCCCCCCACTTTATAAATTAAAACCACTTTTTTATATTTAACACTATTTTAAATGCTGGAGGCAAAGCAGGGTTTGGGGTGGAGGCTGACAGCTCACGACCACCCATGTAATAACCTCATGTCCCCGAGTTTGAGAACCCCTGCTGTATAGCTTCCTTCCTGTATCAGTGCAGTATTATATATTCCTACATCTATAAACACATACAGACTTTGAGTTTGTTCGATATTAGATATGTGACAAAGAGTAATAATAAAAAGGGGTAAAGGAAACATGTCCTTTGTTAGTCAAGAGGATTTGTCTTTGTAACTGGCAACTACTAAAAACTCAATTTAAATGTTACACAAAATTGAAAAATTCTGTTTAGACACTTTCAAGTGTCTCTGTTAAGGTACATCTCACTTCTGGAAATAATAGTGCTTCAGGTTTTGCATCCACCCTTTACCTATCCTCAGAAGAAGAAGAGTTATTCCAGCTGGAGGAAGACTGACTTTTCTCTTTTTTATGACTACACATGGAGACTGTTGTCCCCAAGTACTAGCAGTAGAACATCAAGTAGGCTCCGCAGCTTTCAGCCTGACACAGAGCCAAGATCTGTAGCCCCCTGAGGGCTTGTGTGGCTCACAAGGCCAGAGAAGTTTCAGATGGAGGAGAATTAAATATGGAACACTGGAAAATCATCTTATACCTAGAGACTATGTGAGTTTCCAAAAGTTGCATTTCTCTTGTGGAAAACTATAAGGTGTTTATTTGTTTTTGAAGGAGTGAAAAAAATGCGGAAACCAGAGCTAATACAGAATGGAAGCCAAGCACCTTAGATACTGCATATCTGTCCTTAGAGTTTACTCTTATTGTCAGCACATATGATGCCATTTTTCCCATTTTCAGGTTAGGTATTTGTATAACAAGATGAATTTAAGAATTTTAACCAAAACAATTAAGGTTATAAAGGTCTATAAAACTTGTTTGAAAGGGCTAGTCCCCTCAAAAGGTAACACACCTACATATCAGACAACTGTAATGAGTACTCAAGCTGTCATCCTCTTACAGTGATTGCATACAACATTCAGTTTCCAGTTGTAGACAACTTCACAATTACAATGACTTTAGATTTCTTGAAATAATACACAATGAAAATAGATCGGTGATTCTTTGCCTATTGGTTTTATTTCTAATCACTATTTTTCCTTTTGGTATGATAAATATTCTGAGAAAGGAAGATAATTTGCTACAGTTTCTCCCACTCCCAGATGCCTAATTTGGAGCTCTCCAACCTGAACAACAGCAGTAGGTATTATAAATACCTATAAAACTTAGACAATAAGACTTACAGATTTATTCAATAAAGAGAAACATATTTCAGCAGTTCTTATACCGTATGTCTATACTATGGAACAGAAACAAAAGTAGTATATCAACCATGTTTAAATATAACCTTGTACATTAAAATGTATTTTGTTCATTTCAAAATAACCCGAAACTTAAAGGAGCACTGATATCCATCATGTAGGTGCTATATAAAAGATACAGAGGTGTATCCTCTCAGGTGACCATGCTCTTTACTACTGAATGCTCCAGGCATCAGATGCAGGGCCGTGTAGCCTTGGGTAATACAAATGAGTCAAGTGATTAGGGATTTTTTTAGATTTCAACCTCACCAAGCCAACCGCAGAAAACCTAAAACCATCTGAATAGAGGTTGACATGGCAAGGTTTGTGTGAAATCAAATAGTTTTATGTACTGCTTATTCTGTACAGCTTGCTATGCACTGACAGTATTATATAATCATATGTGATTAGGTTTACAAAAGGTCATTGTTACTCTAGAAATGTATTTCTTATGTTACATTTTTCAATGCCTAATCCTGGTATTTGATAAATAAATTAATTGCAAGGGGTGAGGGAAAGAATGTTTCTATTTTTTAATAAAAATTAAATAAAGAAAAATTTTCAGAAAGATGTTCCTGAACGCAAAAGTTTTTACCCAGCAAACTCAATCTCCGTATATAGGTCTTCGCTACAACATATCAGTTATTTATGTGTTTGGAACCAACTCCTATGATTTATTTAAAATGCATTTTAAATACAGAGCTTAAATATGTCATATAAAAACTAGAATTACAAACCACACACAGAGTAAAAAATAGAAATGAAAACCTGATTAATTAAAATGGTTACTCTAGAAAGATTATTTTTAATTCTTACTTTTAGGATGTGGCCCTTTACCCTCTCAAGTCCATAGGAGTTTTGCAATTGATTTCAATGTAAGCAGCACCAGCTCTGTAATGTGTAGAATTAGGATAGATATTTTCTGCTGAAGAGCTCATAGCAACATTAAATGAAGAAAATAATCAGTACAAATATTTAGAATTTGGGTCATGGTCATAATTCTTTAAAAAATCTGTATTTTTAACATTTTAATGTAATGTGTTAGTATCTTTCTTAAAAGAACCACTGAACAATTATTGTACCAATCCAATTTTTCAATGTTCCTTGTCTACATTTCACATATATATGTATATACACACATTTTTAGAGGTTTAGATAACTTCTGTACTTACCCAGGACACATTTTTTCCCTTGGGTGTTTTTAGCATGGCAACATGCAGTGCTGAGATGACCAACAACAGCCCCACCAGCATGGAAAGTCAGATGAAGAGATATTCCAAATGTCTTTGTTACCCAAATGTATAAAGTCCCTTAGCCTGGATGATACAAGCACACTGAGCATCAGGCAAAGTAACAATAAAAAAAGCCATTTTTCTTCTTAAGGTATTATCCAGTCAGACAGAGACAAATATCTCTGTAATATATAGAGATATACAAATATATATATTCAGCTGCAGAGATGTGTGTACTTTTGTACATCCATCAAGTCCAAAAGTTGACTCTTCTCTCAGAAAGCTAAAAACCTAAATTCACAAATCTCTAATATCACAAATGCAGTCCTCCTTCTGCTGTGAAAATACAGTGCCTGATTACTCACCAAGCTTTAATAAAAGCTTTGAGGCTAGAGCTTACAAGAGAATTAAGACAAATACTGGAAGCATCTAGCATTTAGAGGACTTTGAAGAGATGGTTGGTCGCTGGTGGCATCATTTAAGAGCTACTGTGCTTGAATATTTCCAGGACTCCAGGACTCTTCAGAAGGATAATAAGAATTAGATCTCAGTTTCAATAAATAATGTATGCCAGCAGGTACAGTATACCTATTGCTACCTTCTGCGCATTCTCACTACATAGCGTCTGCTGCTGCTGCTTCAGAGACTCATAGTGCACCTGTTGTTGATGTGACTCCACACTGAAAGCCTGGTAGCCTAACAACGAATAACATTTGTTTAGAAGATGAGAGAGAATCCCCAGAAGGGAGAGCAAGAGCTGAAAATCAGTGTCCCTGCTTGTTTCTCTTTGTTTATCTGCCCTTCTGTCCCTTTACTTTTACCTCCTGTCAATCTAGATTACGAAGGCAGATTCAGGCTAAATTTTGCAACTATCAGTACTGATTAGTGTGAGTTGATTGAAATCGGATTATACAGGAAGACCTCTGCCTTCTCACTCAGCAAGTAGGCCAGTACCATTTGAAAACCATTTATGCTTCACCTCACAATACCACAGCATTAGGAACAGTCCATTTAAAGATAAACAGTGCAATATGAGTAACCCAGATTGTAGTTTCCTTTAAAAAGAGAGGTATATCTGAATATATACAGGATGTCTCAAATCACTTCCAAGTGGACAAGTTAGCTAGAGATTTTGGGGATTCACAGGAAAGCACAGTATGTCAAAATTATTATTAAGTTGCTAACATTTTGCATATATCTGATCACTACTACCCATATGGGATATGGAACCAAAATTATGAAAAAAGTTTCTGAATAACAATGTAAAGCATTAGTCCTGAAAACTAATGTGAGAACTGTAGTACTTTATTGCCTGTGTCTATACAAATAATAAAGCCACAAGAATTGATGTATATTATTTCAAATAATTCTAAATTAAATATGCTACTATGCAGGTTGACGGAGCCTTATTTAAATGCAGTGGCATTACACATTTTCAGTAATTAAGCATAGAGAACATAGAATGCTTATTAAGTACAAAATTAAGAACTTATTATAACATTACAGTGTCACAGGATATGGAAATATTTCTCTTAAGTTTACTATAAAATCCTGGAATGAAGGAAACAAAATCTAAAAGTAGAAAAAGAAACTGCTGAAATGGAACACGCAACCAAGCTGAGATGGTGAAAGAATTTCAGAACCAACACAAGGACACAACTATGCAAGATTCAGTTACAAAATATCTCATAGAACTGGAAGGGACATTGAAAGGTCATCAAGTCCAGTCCCCTGCCTTCACTACCAGGACCAAGTACTGTCCTTGCCATTTTTTTTTTTTGGTGCCCCAGATCCCTAAATGGCCCCCTCAAGGATGGAGCTCACAGCCACCCTGGGGTTAGTAAGCCAATGCTCAAACCACTGAGCTATCCCTCCCCCAGCTAACTGACATCTAGAAAATGCATGAAGGAGATGCAATAGAAACATTCAGTAATGGAGTAAAAGATATAGATCTGATAAGACTTGCCAAATAACTTCACATTAGTATTTACTCAACATATATATCTAGGCCTTGATTCCACAACGCACTTAATCATGCGTGTAGCTTCAAGCATATTCATTTCTTGACCTGTGCAAATACAGGCCTTTCACATTTGGTTAATTCCAGCATGTAGATGTCCACAGGCTGTTGCTAGGCTAATTTTTAAATTAAATTAAATTTATTTATTTAGGTTGTATCCTTCCAGGATGCCAATATGAGCCTTGTTGCTGTTAAGGCAGCTCTAAAGAACCATGTGTCCTCTGTATGTAGTAGCCAGAAAAGTTGAGCTCTACTGTCCAGGACACAAGAGGAGTTATGAGCAGTTCTTAGTTTATGTTCATCGTGATGTTGAACTTCTCTAGAACTCTAGCCCAAACAGGATAGGGAAAATTCTGTATATACAGACTGTGCTTACCTGGATGGTGTCCTGCACACTTAGATGTTTTTAAAATGATTCACTCTAATACACACTGGAACCCGTACAGGGTATCATTAACAATTATAACCCATACTCAGTGGGGACAACATCCTGAAAGAAATCTTTCCTGAACCCCCTCTTCTGGCCTTCAAACAATCCCCAGCCTATCAAGGCTCATCAGAAGAAAAAGAAAATCACCCCACACACTAACTCAAAGAAGCACTGCCAGAACAGATGCAAAATCTGTAGATATATCCCCACTGCTATGATGACCAACACACCCAAGACACACATTTCACGATCAATGGGCCCCACATATGCCTCTCTCAAAATGTGGTATACCTCACCCAGTGCATTAAATGCCCCAACAACATCTATGTGGGTGAAACCAGACAATCACTAAGCTCCCGAATGAACTCACATAGGAAAATGATAGAAGACAAAACAACCACACAACCTGTGGACAAACACTTAACAAAATGATCACTCAGTCTTAAGAGAAATATGCACAACACTTTCAAAAGACAAGCCTTGGAGCTTAAATTCATAACTTTGCTAGCCACTAAAAATCATAGACTGAATAGAGACACTGGATTTATGCTTATTACAACAATCTATAACACACTTAACCCACCCACCCAGCCGCCTCCCCCCGCCCCCCCCCCCCCCGCTCTTTCCTTTCTCCTCTGTGACTGAAGGGGTGTTAATTGGCCACTTCACCTTGAATGGTTCCTTGAAATATGCGTTCAATACTTATGCTAAACAATCTGCACTACCTTGTATTTAGCTGAAGAAGAGCTCTGTGTAAACTTGAAAGCTTGTCTCTCTCACCAGCATATGTTGGTCCAATACAAGATATTACCTCACCCACTTTGTCTCTATTATGATACAGTCATTTGTATCACAGATGAAAAAAAGGTTTCTAATCTTTCGAGAAGGATTAAGCCAAAACGTAACTTGGGCAATGCAGAAAGAGATAAAATGTAGTACTATACTTTGGCTAACTGATATGTTAGCTTTGGCTGTGTCAGGCATGGGATTGTATGTGTTTTACAGAAGAGGAAATTTTCTTAGGAAGCAGCAGATTTAAGTGGTTTGCTTCAATGCACCTCTCAGACAAATATATCTGTAAGCTGTGTTTGCCACTGCAGAGGCATCCTTTAAAAGAACATATAATTTATGAAGAAAAAGTCCATTTTGTCCTCCATCTTATAAAAAGATCTGAGTTGCACTTGCAGAACTATACCCCAATATTTCATCAAGCAGAACTACAAAATCCCTGAATGATGCTTGCAATAAGTGATGTAACTTGATCAGGTAGGATCTTTAACAGACAAATATAGTCTCTCATGACCTGTATTCACCTTGCTTGTTTACACAGGCCTTCAGATTGGATGCAGAGGTCTTTCGTCGTCTTCTTCTAACTGCTCCTCAGCATATGACATACAGAATACCTTCATCCTATAAAGTTCTAAGTGCTAACTCTAGCACTGATTTTTACCAGTGGGATCCCCATTCCCACTTCAATGAGGCACACATCAGAAATGACTATTACCCCTCTGCTAGTCTTGCCTATAGTAGAATCAGTTGCCAACGAAAGATAAACCAATCCATCATGTCATATAAGGTTACCAGATGCATAATGACGAACAGAAGTGAAGGCTTTATACAGTTAACATTAATACTGCTCCTCCTCTGCCTAGACAGGTCTGCTCTGTGATGTTGCACTCCATATGATTTTATGAAAATATGCTAATGAGTGTGAATATAATGTAACTGTAAAAGCAGCAAAGAATCCTGTGGCACCTTATAGACTAACAGACGTTTTGCAGCATGAGCTTTCATGGGTGAATGCCCACTTCGTCGGATACAAGAGTGGAAATTTCCAGGGGCAGGTAAATATAAGCAAGCAAGAAGCAAGCTAGAGATAACGAGGTTAGATCAATCAGGGAGGATGAGGCCCTGTTCTAGCAGTTGAGGTGTGAAAACCAAAGGAGGAGAAACTGGTTCTGTAGTTGGCAAGCCATTCACAGTCTTTGTTTAATCCTAAACTGATGGTGTCAAATTTGCAGATGAACTGAAGCTCAGCAGTTTCTCTTAGAAATCTGGTCCTAAAGATTTTTTGCTGCAGGATGGCTACCTTAAGATCTGCTATTGTGTGGCAAGGGAGGTTGAAGTGTTCTCCTACAGGTTTTTGTATATTGCCATTCCTAATATCTGATTTGTGTCCATTTATCCTTTTCCTTAGAGACTTTCCAGTTTGGCCGATGTACGTAGCAGAAGGGCATTGCTGGCATATATTACATTGGTGGATGTGCAGGTGAATGAACCGGTGATGGTGTGGCTGATCTGGTTAGGTCCTGTGATGGTGTTGCTGGTGTTGATATGTGGGCAGAGTTGGCATCGAGGTTTGTTGCATGGATTGGTTCCTGAGCTAGAGTTACTATGGTGCGGTGTGCAGTTACTGGTGAGAATATGCTTCAGGTTGGCAGGTTGTCTGTGGGCGAGGACAGGCCTGCCACCCAAGGCCTGTGAAAGTAGCAGATCTTAAGGTGGCCATCCTGCAGCAAAAAAACTTTAGGACCAGACTTCTAAGAGAAACTGCTGAGCTTCAGTTCATTTGCAAATTTGACACCATCCATTTAGGATTAAACAAAGACTGTGAATGGCTTGCCAACTACAGAACCAGTTTCTCCTCCTTTGGTTTTCACACCTCAACTGCTAGAACAGGGCCTCATCCTCCCTGATTGATCTAACCTCGTTATCTCTAGCTTGCTTCCTGCTTGCTTATATTTACCTGCCCCTGGAAATTTCCACTCTTGCATCCGACGAAGTGGGCATTCACCCACGAAAGTTCATGCTGCAAAATGTCTGTTAGTCTATAAGGTGCCACAGGATTCTTTGCTGCTTTTAGAGAACCAGACTAACACGGCTACCTCTCTGATACTTGACATAATGTAACTGGAATATGCTTCACGCAAAAGGTCTCTTGTAAGGTAATGATTACAAAGCTTATAATCTACTGAGTGTGTTCATCCCATTTGTATGAATGTATCATTCTTGTATCTGAAACTAGGAATATAAAATACAACTCCGAGGTCCTATTGTAGTTATTCAAAATGTGGGCAGAGTGCTGGAGACAGGAGCACTTCTTAAACTGTTTTCAGTTAAGCCTGCAGCTTATGGGGGACGTGGTTCAGACTTGGATCTGTGTTTGCAGCAGGCAAGTGTGTCTGGCTCAAACAAGGCAAGGTCCCAAAAATGGGCTCAGAGGTAGTCCTGGCACATCAGGTGGCAGTTCCCAAGGGGGGTTCTGTGACTCAACCCATCACATGCTCCTCATCAAGTTATGGGTCATTTGGATTTCTGATAAGTCAGTGTAATGGTCCCTTGCTCTCAAGTGGGTTGGGAGGCCACTCTGCCTCATTGCGTGAGTCAATAGTAGTTGGGCTTGGGCCTTACTGGCCAGGGCTGAGCAACGAGCAACCTATAGCTCGCAGCCTCCTGGCTGGGGAAGAAAGCAATTAACGGATCCTATTAGTGGCAAGCAATCCCACCACTGAAGCAAACCACTGAAACACGTTGCCTCATTTCCCAGCAGCACTACTGAATCAAGGTCTGGTTCCCCAGGGCTACTTCCAACCCCACTTTCTTGCTGTTGCTCTGTTGAGCTGGTGCTCCATCTTGTCATCTCGCAGTTGGGCGGCAGCTAGTTCAGCCACTGCTCGGGGTCTTGTGTCTTCTCCAGCAGCAGGGCGCTGTTCTGCTCGGGGGCTGATCCAGGATCCTGCAGAAGGCTCAGCTCCCTGGAAGAGATGTCTGCTCTCTCCAGTCGTCCAGCACCGAGTTCCAGAGCTCTCCTTTTATACTTCCTATCCCACCCTCGCACTTCCAGAGAGAGGGGTGGTGCAGATTTGGCTCCACCCACCAGGGAGAGTGTAGTGGTCCCTCGCTCTCATGTCCAGAGGGAGGCTACTGTGCCTCACTACAGTCAAGATAAACATTAATTGGAACAAATCCAAGGGATAATTCTCTCTGTTCTGCTCAAAGTCATAATAATCATCATGGTTCTTTCCATAGAAGTCTACTAATAATATTGAATTGGGAAACTGGATAGCACTTGTCCTGAAAACAATATGGTAAATATTCGCCCTTTGACAGTAAAGATTAAAATTCACAATGAAAGGCAGAAATAGCTAAATCTTTATGAAAAAGCCAGTACAATTAAAATGACCACATGTAACCAAACTAAACTGCTTAATTAATAAATTCCCTCCATATTTTAGGTAACTGAACCTTAATTATAATAAAAATTACTTTAAAGCAGCTCTTAAAATGATTAGACCTGATTACACTCATACCAGTTAAAAACAAGTGTAACACTACTGACTGCAGATAAGTTAGTTCGGATTTACAACTATGTAAGTGAGAGCAGAATCAGGCTTTTCCTTGTCTAGTGACAAGTGGGTGGAAGAGTACACACACAGATGGAAGTTAAAGGAGTATGGCAATCACATGCCTCTTCTTTTATTAGTCTTCCTATCAGAAGGGAAAATTGATAACATATGATGTAAGCTTCTGCAAACTCCCAAAACTGTGGGCCTTCTCCCACTGGTCAAGGGGGGGGGGGGAATAGGCTTTATGTGCTTCTCATTTCCAGAAGAGGAGATTGCATGAGCCAATGTATTGCCAGTCCTGAATGGGGTAGTTACCAGATGGAGGCATTATATGTGCTTAAGGATGTCCCTGGGTGAGGAGGAATATCTTTGAAACAAGGATCAATGATCATGCATTCAAATCTTACAATGCTTTTTAAAAATCAGGTATGTAATCTTTAGGCCTTTTGTTGCTCACTGAAATTAATTTCATTCTCCACAGTATTTCCCACGAAAGAGGATGCACAGGCAACAACTTTCAAGGAAAAAAAAACCACCACAAAAATCCTAGCATGGCCAAACTCTATGTAGGCACTTTTACCCCCTAAACTACAAGTCAAACTTTGAGCACTTCAGCACTGCCCACTGATGGAAGCTGCTTTTTTACTGATCATCACTTGTAAAACTGACATTTGCCCAGCTCCTTAGGGCATACTTTTTCTGTTTGAAGTACATATTCAGATACATTATATTTTTAGGCCCAGTTCCAAAAAGGGACTTAGATATTGCCCTACTGAGCCTTACACTGTCTAACCTTTAGCAACCCAGTGGAATCCACAAAGGTTAGGTGCCTACTTTCCTTTTACAATGCATGGGAAGAAATAGGATGCACAAAGGCCAGATGCTAGGCAGGGAGCCACCTAACCTAGCTACAAGCAGATGCAAATGATTAATAGATTCCAAAGCCAGAAAGGACCATTGTGACCATTATTCTGATCTCCTGTGTAACACAGGCCACAGAACTTGCCCAAAATAATTCCTAGTAAAACTTCCAAACTTGATTTTAAAATTGTCAGTGATTAAGACTATCACTATGATAAATTGTTCCCAGGGCTGGCTCTAGGCACCAGCGTTCCAAGCCCCTTTGGAGCTTTTTTTTTTTTTTTTTTTTTTTGCGCTTCGGCAGCGGCACTCTGGGTTTTGGGGGGTTTTTTGCTTCAGCAGCGGCACTCCAGCCCTTCCCTCCTCCCCCCCCCACCCCCACCTTTTTTATTTTTTGCTTGGGACGGCAAGAAACCAGGATCCGGCCCTGATTGTTCCAATGGTTAATTACTCTCACTATTATAAATGTATACCTTATTTCCAGTCTGAATTTGTCTAGCTTTAACTTGAAGCCTTTAGATCATGTTATACCTTTCTCTGCCAGACTGAAAAGAGCCATTGTCAAATAGTAGGTAGTTACAGATTGCAATCAAGTCAGTCTTTAACCTTCTTTTTGTTAACACTCTCACTCAATGATGAGTCTACATTTACAATTAAATATTGAGACCTATCAGTTATCCAACTTTTAATGGATTTAATGTGTGCCATGTTATTTTTATATTAGTTTTTTTTTTAATCAGAGAACTTGGTACAACATGATAACTGCATTAAAGAAGGCTAAGTATGTCACGTCAACACTATTACCTTATCAACCTAACAATCTCATCGAAAAAGATATCAAGTTAGTTTGGCAGGATCTATTTTCCATAAACCCATGTTGATTGCCATGAATTATATTACCCTCCTTTAACTCTTTTTTTAAATGAGTCCCATATAAGTGCCTCCATTATCTTGCTCAGGATCAATGCCAGACTGACAGGCCTATAATTAACTATAAAAATATATAATAAACACATAATAAATGAGTCATCTCATTTATCCTTTTAAAAAAACTGGCTCAACATTAGCTTTCTTCCAGTCTTCTGAAAATTCCCTAGTGTTCCAACAAGCTGCTCAGCCAGATCTTTTAAAACTCTTGGATGCCAGTTATCTGGATGTGTGGATTTAAAAATATCTAATGTTAATAGCTGCTGTTTAACATCCACCTGAGATACCAGTGGAAAGGATAGAGTCTTATCATACAATATAACTACATCATCTGTTTCCCATCTCCTCCTCCTATTTTCCCAAATACAGAACAGAAATATTTATTGAGCACTTCTGCATTATTATTGAAAATGTTACAATTATAATCTAGGTATCTAGGGGACTTTCAGAGTGAAAATTTAGTTGCTTGGAGATTTTAGGCATCTGCAGTGTTAACAGCAGCTCAGTGGGGACTGGAGGATTTCAGCTGCACCTAAATTTTGGACCTAAGTGTCTGTATGCTTATTGTTTATGGTATATTTGTCAGTTAACTTCTATTGAATAATTCACATTATATATATGCACCTCATATCAGAAAATAATTATCAGTACTTACCTTATGTATACATGTTCACTGTATGTTGATATGGCAGTACTGTTTTCATGTTAAATATTACTACTGTGTATATTCCAATAATATATCTGTAAACTACACCTCACAAAAATACATTACTGACCATCCCCATACTCATCAATTAGCAGCATCAAGTATCCCTAGGAAGGAGCCTCAAACAAGTGGAAACAAAAGAATATCATCTTTTGATGGCCCTGTATCATATGAAAATTCTATGTGGCAGAAGAACCACTAGGAGGCAACTCATGACTGAATTCCCCTTCTTCAAAGGTCAAGCTCCATAAAATGAAACCCCTATACTGGGCCGGGAAAGGGAAGGGACAAGACATTAAAACACATAAAACAGAGGCTTTATTTTATTTTTATTTTATTTTTTCAATGTAGAAAGTCCTGGTTGTACTTAGAAGTGCCCTGTGCAAATCAAAGAATAAGAGAAGAGCTGTTGGCCTTCTCTAAAAAGCTGCAGGTAAGTATTTGCATGATTGCATGCTGTGTACTTATACAGATAAAATGGCATCCGCTGTGAATGAACATTTGTATTCTCTGGTAAAGATATATATTTCCACGCCACAATGAATGTCTATGAGGCAAAATTTTAATACAAATAGAATGGCCTATTCCTGACCTAAGCAACTTATTTATGGGACTAGCTATATAGATGGTTCATAAACGTTAAAATAGTCACCACTGCCTTGTTTTATAAAGGACGTCTAAAGACATTTCCAAAACCACATACGTAGCATAAAACACTCCAAAATGTCTATCCACTATAGAGTTAACGTATCATATGCAATGTATGTGACTCTTATTAAGTTTACTCAGTGCTCAGATGACAGCTGTTCCCCCATTTAGAGAATCCAAGAGCCAGGTATTCATGAGGAATTTTCATGAAGTAATTTATCTTAATTTTAAAAGGATTTTGGTTTGAAACAGAAGAATCAAAGACAACGATTCTTGCTTTGGTCAGCCATAAATATCTTCTAGCTATTGAAACTATTATATAAGTTGGTGGTACTCCTGAAAGGGATGCAACATCAGATATAATTTTCTATTAGAACCATGGAATGTAACTGTTTTCATGAACACAAGTTATAGAATGAGACAGAGAATCTCATTAAGCTGTTAGAGAGTTTATCTGATTCAAATAAGCTTTGTCCAGATATGCTAAATAAACCCATAATTTTTATAAATAAAGTTGATGGTAATACTAATTATTTAGTCTGAAGGTTAGATAGCACAATTGTAAAAACAGAACTGTTGTGTTAGTACCTATTTAAGAGTCATCTGCTTTACAACCTCTATATTGTCATAAAGCCTAAACCATTACCTGATAAAATCTGACCCTGCTTACTCTATTAAACTCCGCCTCATCCAGACAAGCTGAAAAACAGCTGGCATTTGAGTTCTCTCCATCTGAGCTGCTGCAATATTAACTAATGTTCACAGAAGCGCTAAGCACCAGCTGCTTTAGGTCTGCCAGATACATGCTCAAGTAACAGATAAAACTCATTCTTACATACACATGAATTTACAGCTATTGAGCCTTACTTTAGTTGATTTTTTCTGCAATGCACCAGAGTCCAAAACACTACATTATAAAAAATTAAAGCTGCAAAATCTAGCACTCAAAAAGTCATGAGACAACAGAATTAAGGTTTCCTGTGTGCATATGTATTATGCACAATCTTTAATTACATGGTCACATTTTTTTTCCACAGGACATCAACCTTATCAAGTTCCACATGCAACCTTAATTCTGATATTTCTAACTTTTGAGATCAACACTGAATTCCAATAGAAGTAGAAAACTACAGATAGCTTAAGTTCAAAAGAAAAAATTAAAAATGGCTGATTTAAATTAACATTTCAGTGATATTTTAACTCCATAATGTCTTTAAGTAAACAAAAGGTACAGAAGAATGTTTAGGAGACTGTGAGGAAGAAACAGATTTTAAACTCACCTTGTGAGTGTCACTTAATAAATCAAGTTTGGAAACAGATAAGAGAAGTAGAAAAGGTTACATCTTGACAGCCCCAAATGGAAGCCCTAAATAATTTATCAGGTCTTGGTGTAAAAGTAATAAAAAGCATCAGCTATCTATTCGCTGGCTCTGGTATTCATAAAATAAATGTGTGTTTTCTTCTCTCTCAGTGATTGGTGTGAGTTTGGGAAATGTTGGTAAATTAATTTATACAAGGTTTAAAGAACAACTTTTATAAAATATATGGGAAAGAAAATATAACAGTTAAACTATAAAGCCTTTTCTACTGATGTTTTTGTATACCTGCCACCTCCTACTTGTCTTTACCTTTGATAAATTACATAGTAATTTGATAAGTTGCATTCCTGTGTACCTATGGTTTTGAATAATTGCATTAACATTGGTTTGTATGTAATGGTATAATAGCGAGAATGTTGTCTTCTCATCCTTACATTTTTCTGTTATTATTTGTCTTATGGTTACCCCACCCCACCATAAGCACTCATTACCATGACAACTTCAACTACTGATTATATGCTAAAGGAAGTTATTTAATATATTTATGTCATTTCTTGTGTTTTAGCACTTACAAACAAGGACGACAAAGTACAGTATGACCAGCCAGCTCCCTATGGACCACAGCTTGAAAACTGCTGGTTTAAAGTGTCCAATTAAGTGAGGTTTTGAGAAGGAAAGGAGTTGTTGCAGTACAATAGGAAATCATGAAAATCCATTAAGTAAGAAAGTTCAGTGTGTTTTATTTACCTATATAAACTCTTGGGCTGCCAAAAACAATCCAATTTAATCAGGGGTATTGAATTGGAGAAGGTCTGCAAGTTGCATCATCTTTAGAGCACTGAATTAAATGGTCTTTTAGCAGGCCTAGCTAGTACTACTATTTTTGAATTTGATGGATAATATTGTCTGAGAATAGCACATGCCAGAAGGAAATGCAGTCCATCTCTCTGCAGCAATCCGTCTGCCCTTGGAAGAAGTGTTAAGACTCTGAAGGGAGTCACAGCCTCTCGTCAGCTGGAAGTATGGGGACAGGGACAATACACTTTTGGAGGCTGGAAGTGCAAACATGGTAGGATAGGAGAATTCTTACAGCTTCCGTGGCTTAACAGAAGTCTCATTATCCTCAACAGCCCTCAACATCTGTCTTATGTTAGGACTTTACTATATTCTGATTTCTGGGTGCCAGTTTCTTCGGGCAGAACAGAGGGGTAACTGCTTCTTATATGCAGACAAGGAAGAATACAAGCTAATGGGAAGCTTGTTTTGGCACCCTAGCCTCGCTCTGCTCTCTCCAGTCTCCTGCCTCATTGGGAAGAGGCAGCATTATGGGAGCCTTTCCCCTTTGGGGCAGCAAAACCTGCTTTTTTTCTTTAGGCCTCTTTTTTTTAGAAGTGTCATTAAGTCAGAAGACAAGAGGCAGGGAAAGGCAATGCAGTGAGTGCAGAGGCAATGTTCATCCCAATAGTGGAAGGCTCCCTTGGCTCAGCCTGTAATGCAACCTCCAGCTTGCTTTCGGAAATGGCTTCTATCCGAACCCTAAAGCAAAAAAGCAACCCATTGCACAATCAAAATGTGTACAGGATGGTAACATTTTATTTAGGCAGAATATATAAATGCTGGGTAAATATGAACTGCTTTTTGTTCTTTTTGAGGAGGAAAAAAGGAAGGGCCTCATGGCTTTTAGATTGATAAGTAATATCACAATGGATTTGCTCTTGCATAGCAGCAAATTTGTGCACCTCTTATGTCCTGTTTTGGCTGCATTATGACCCATGATTCTCAAGCTACTGTAAATTCCCTGTCTGAACAAACAGACTACAGTAGAAGAGTTGTGCCAGGAGGCTATAGAGATACTCCTGACACCCCTTTTCCACACATTACACATACACAATATATTTGCTTGGGTGGAGATTTCTGTGGGAGATGCATCCTCTGCACAGAAATCTACTAGAAGTTACTCAAGCCCTAGTTCAGTTAATTGGTTTGGGACCCAGGTGATTTCTCTTTTTTGGGCGAGACAAGTTTCTTTTCAGATAGTAGTAGTTGGCACCTTTCACCTTCCCCTCTCTGAATCTTAATGGGCAATAACAGCTCCCAAGATCTAAAAAGAAATGTTTTCTGACAACCAAGTCTTACTGGAATCCTGGATTCCACTGATGCAGATCATTTCCTCCTGGATAATTAAATAGAAATATGGGTAGTTTTTTACATTAGTTGTTAACAATTTTTCAGTTTGGAAAATACTCAGAGGACACAGCAATGAAAGAAGGCACTCTGAGATTAGCTAAATGGTGCCAAAAATCAGTTTCTCTTTGGCTTCTATCCTGCTTAACCTATACATCAGGAGTTACTTATTTGTTTTTATGGGCAGAATCCAGAAAGCAATTAGGTAATAATTGGAGATATACACCAATCTCCTAGAACTGGAAGGAACCTTGAAAGGTCATTGAGTCCAGCCCCCTGCCTTCACTAGCAGGACCAATTTTTGCCCCACATCTCTAAGTGGCCCCCTCAAGAATTGAACTCATAACCCTGGGTTTAGCAGGCCAATGCTCAAACCACTGAGCTATCCCTTCCCCCTTTTAATATAATTTCTCCTTTATATTACAGATTTTCTTTGCTCTATTTTAATGCCAACGTTATGCAGCTTCTTTTTTTCAAAGTTACTACTGAATCTCTTTTGTACTGCACCCTAGATGCTTCTTAGGTATGTTAGACAACACATGTCCTCTACAGACTGTTGCAAATAGAGAAACTGTCCCCAAGTAGTGAAGCTGAATGTATGTAATTCTTTAATGTGCTTTTAATCTTGGAGGATGCAAGCACATACGTTAAAGTGCCCGCGCGCTGTGTTTAACATGTGTGACCATCATTTAATCAGCAAATCACTTTAGGTCTCCCTGACCTTGCAGCATTACAGAACTCATGGATGAACTGTTCTTGAACAATTTTCTATGACTAATGGGCACAAACTGGCTTTTCTTTACCATCAGTCATGCATGTTTTCTTTCTACCCATATTTTGCTAGCAAATCGATTTCTTACGACCTGCCCAGTGCAAGTCTCTATTAATGTTAGAGATGTCCTATGTTGCCTTTACAGACATCCTAAGAAAGTTGCGATTTCTTCTATAGTCGTGTCATTTTTCTGATGGAAAGGGAAGCATTTTCATTCAGTATTCCTGTGCCATAGACCAAGGACTGTTATTGTTACCAGACTTTGCACATAGAGAAGAGAGGTTTCTCGTGAACCCACTCACACTCCAGTCACATTTTAAGCATGAATAGTTTATAGGAGAAAAGAAAAAAATTGCATTCAATACCTTAGGGATGGTCTACACTTAGAGTGCTATAGTGAAGACACTACCTATGCCAATGGGAAGGCTTCTCCGATCAGCATAAGTGCTCCACTTTTCCCGAAAGGTGGTAGCTATGTATATGGGAGAAGCCCTCCCGTCGACAGTGCTGTCTACACTGGGAGTTCAGTCAGTATAACTGTGTCACTCAGGTGTGTGGATTTTCCACACCTCTGAACAACGGAGTTATACCAACATAAGCTTGTAGTGTAGATTCGCGCTTAGTGATCTTCCTTGGATTGCACCATTGTCCACTCATGGGTTCTTTGTTTCTTGTCATCTTCTCTGTCTTTTTTTCTATTTTAAATGCAATGCCATTTACTATTGGTTCACTCATTTCACACATTTTTGAGGTTTATTCAACTCATTAATTTCAAGTGCTTTATATAAGCATTTACAAATCGTGTAAATGTATAGAGATCATTTCCCTGACCCCTGTAATGCAGTCATCTCTGGAGTGCTGTTCAGAGTGAACAGCAATACCAAAACAAGAATTGATGGGAAATGCCATATACATTTGAAACTGAAGGAGGAATTTTGTGCATTTAGACAAAACATAATTATCTAAATAGAAATTTGGTCAGGACAGCAGATTAAAAGTGCCATGGGATCTTTAATAACCTCAGGTGGTCAGGATCTCAGTGATACTCCAACCTTATTGGAGCATTGGTTTAGTACCAAGTTGGAGGGAAGAGATATCTAAGAAGTCATCAATATCATTTCTTGTAAAACCCTGGCTTTCCTTTGAGGTTTTCCATCCATGCTCTGACCAGTCTTACACTGCTTAGCTAATGATTTTTGATGAGATCCCAACCCATGGTGGCAAGGGTGAGGTGCTATAACAGCATTTGCAAATGGAAAGATGACAAGTTAAATAATCTTACCCATTTCAAAGACAGGTAGCAATAGGAATGATTATCAGTAATGCAGGCAAAGCTAGTTGCAAAATATTGGGAAAAATAAATGTTGGCACTAAGGGTAGGTCTATACTCACCGTCCAGGTCGACGCGGTGAGTTCGACTTCTCGGAGTTCGAACTATCGCGTCTAATCAAGACGTGATAGTTCGAACTCCCCACGTGCTCCGGTCGACTCCGGAACTCCACCACCGCGAACGGCGGTGGCGGAGTTGACCTTGGAGCCGCGGAGTTCGACCCCGCCGCGTCTGGACGGGTAAGTCAGTCGAACTAGGGTACTTCGAGTTCAGCTACGCTATTCGCGTAGCTGAACTTGCGTACCCTAGTTCGACCCCCCCCTTAGTGTAGACCAGGCCTAAGTTGAAACTACCTTAACTGATATAGTTCATGAGAAGGAAGCAGGGAAAATTACTATTGTAACAAGTGTAACAAAATGTAACTTTAATGAAGATAGTGGGTGAGCCCAGGGATGAATATGATTGACATTATTGAACTAAATTTACTAATGATACTAAATTAGTAAATTTACTAATGATACTAAAACTGTACTGGAAGTAAACAAATAATACTCTTAAAAATCATAAATCAATACTAAAAAGCATTTGATTGCAATTCTCTTTGTCATCATTTTGACTTTTGGCAAATTTAGATTTTGCAACAAGTTCTAGAAGTGGATACAAGTATTACATAGAGATATCTATGCACTAGTGGTTTAGTGGTCAAACTATTTAAAATTCACAGGAGTTCACCCCATGCTGCCATAGGCTCTAATGAAGCCATTATCACTAGCAATATCTAAAAAAGATACATTTAAGGGCTTCAAATTTGGGCTGAGGCATTCCAAAGATTTATGTACAAAGGTGATACTCTGCTATTTGTATCAGATCTTCTGTATATGTTACAGGATATTTTCTAAGTTAACTGAAGCATTTAGCATAATATATAATTATAACTATTTGACCTATATTCAAAATAACCTAATTGATGTTCCCCTACCTAGCTCCAGTCCACCTGTCTGCCATTAGACTGAGCTCTTTGAGGAATACTGGAGCAAGTCAGTGTTACTGTTTCTATATACAGAGATCTACAGACTCTCAAACAGAGAGCACACGGGGATTTCAAGTGGTCTAATGAAGGGACAAAATACCTGTATAGACATTTCACTGTGGTGACAATCAATATGACAGCTCTCCAAGAATGGTATTAATATTCTCAGTGCTTTGATAGTTCAAGTTCCCAAGCACCACTTCCAAAAAATGTCTTTCCGGAAGGGATATAAAAATTAGAATCTCCTTGCAAATTGTACTCCTTATTGCTGATATGGTCTGTAAATGTGTGTGTACTTGAAAATGTGTGTACCCAAGAATTCACAAGTTAAATTCTGAATTTCAAGCTTTATCATTTATTCACACTATTAAACAAGCTCTATAATGTTTTTAAGTCAACGTAAGTGGAACAGCAGAATGGTTCCACCTAGAGGAAAAGTGTGTCAAATCTACTCCCTTCTACATTGAGGGATAGTTAGTTTTTAATCTAAGAGCAGGCACAGCCCCTAACAATCCAGCAAGCTCAACACACTTAGCTTTTGCTATCTAGAACAGGGTGGCCAACCTGAGGCTGAGAAGGAGCCAGAATTTACCAATGTACATTGCCAAAGAGCCACAGTAATAAGTCAGCAGCCCCCCATCAGCTCCCCCCAGCACCTCCCACCCACCGGCAGCCCCGCTCATCAGCGCCTCCCCCTCCCTCCCCACACCTCCTGATCAGCTGTTTTGTGGCATGCAGGAGGCTCTGGGGAGGAGCAAGGGCATGGCAGGCTCAGGGGAGGGCGCAGGAAGGGGTGGAGCCGGGGGTTGAGGAGTGAGCACCCCCCAGCACATTGGAGAGTTGGAGCCTGTAGCTCCAGCCACAGAGTCGGTGCCTATATAAGGAGCCGCGTATTAACTTCTGAACCCACAGGTTGGCCACTCCAATCTAGAATGTTTAAACTCAAAAGGTATAGGGGCTCTGTAAAATAATGCAGCACTTATGGCAATGTTAAGACAATTTTCTGCCTGATTTGGACAGAAAACAGAATTTCTGAGTTTCATCATTATCATCAACATTCTGGAATACTTGTGCCATTTTTCAGTTAAATGAAAGTTACAGAGTGGAGAGATGATAGTTGCAATTAGAGGCAGGGCTAAGGCTAATAATGAAGTAACTAGGTATGATTTCAAACAAGATTTAGGTTCCCAGACACAGGGGCGGCTCCAGGCCCCAGCATGCCAAGCGCGTGCTTGGGGCGGCACGCCTTGGGGGGCGCTCTGCCGGTCGCCGGGAGGGCGGCAGGCCACTCCGGTGGACCTCCCACAGGCGTGCCTGCGGAAGGTCCGCTGGTCCCACGGCTTCAGTGGAGCCGCGGGACCAGCGGACCCTCCGCAGGCACGTCTGCGGGAGGTCCACCGGAGCCGCAGGACTGGCGACCGGCAGAGCGCCCCATGGGTCGTGCTGCTGTGCTTGGGGCGGCGAAATGGCTAGAGCCGCCCCTGCCCAGACATGAGATTTCACCAGGACCTCTATGTTCATAAAGCCCTAGAAGCCACCAAAAGACCCAAATGAACAAACTGTTGAATCTCATAAAGACTCTGAAGTGTTCACCTCCCATATACACACACACTCTGCTACTCTGCGTAGACTGCAAGCATTCCACAACTCATCCTGTCCATCTCTACAAGTAAGCTGCCACAGACAGATAAGAAAACAGAGAAGACTCAAAAACACAACAAACAAACAAACAAAAACCAACTCAAGAAAAACCTCCCCAAAACTTCAAGCTGGATCAGTGAGAGAAAGCCAACTAAGGCACTGTCAAGGGATTAGGTTTAAACTCTAATAATGAATTTATTGGGATACTGAAATACTATTGGCTAACAGACGTTTTGCAGCATGAGCTTTCGTGGGTGAATACCCACTTCTTCGGATGCAAGTGGTGGAAATTTCCAGGGGCAGGTTTATATATGCAAGCAAGAAGCAAGCTAGAGATAACGAGGTTAGTTCAATCAGGGAGGATGAGGCCCTGTTCTAGCAGTTGAGGTGTGAAAACCAAGGGAGGAGAAACTGGTTCTGTAATTGGCAAGCCATTCACAGTCTTTGTTTAATCCTGAGCTGATGGTGTCAAATTTGCAGATGAACTGGAGCTCAGCAGTTTCTCTTTGAAGTCTGGTCCTGAAGTTTTTTTGCTGCAGGATGGCCACCTTAAGATCTGCTATTGTGTGGCCAGGGAGGTTGAAGTGTTCTCCTACAGGTTTTTGTATATTGCCATTCCTAATATCTGATTTGTGTCCATTTATCCTTTTCCTTAGAAAGCCTACTTTCGCCGTCTCCGACTCAAAGAATACTTTCAGGACAACACTGAACAGTGCACTGATACACAGTTACCCTCCCACCAACAGCACAAAAAAAAGAAGAACTCCACATGGACTCCTCCTGAGTCTGGACCTATACATTGAATGCTTCTGCCGACGTGCACAGGCAGAAATTGTGGAAAAACAACATCGTTTGCCTCATAACCTAAGTCGTGCAGAACGCAATGCCATCCACAGCCTCAGAAACCATCCTGACATTATAATCAAAGAGGCTGATAAAGGAGGTGCTGTTGTCATCATGAACAGGTCTGACTACCAAAAGGAGGCCGCCAGACAACTCTCCAACACCAAATTCTACAGGCCACTGCCCTCAGATCCCACTGAGGAATACACTAAGGAACTGAACCATCTACTCAGGACACTCCCTACACTAACACCGGAACAAATCAACATACCCTTAGAGCCCCGACCAGGGCTATTCTATCTACTGCCCAAAATCCACAAACCTGGAAATCCTGGACGCCCCATCATCTCGGGCATTGGAACTCTCACTGAAGGACTGTCTGGATATGTGGACTTTCTACTCAGACCCTATGCCACCAGCACTCCCAGCTATCTCCGTGACACCACTGATTTCCTGAGGAAACTACAATGCATTGGTGACCTTCCAGAAAACACCATCCTGGCCACCATGGATGTAGAGGCTCTCTACACCAACATCCCACACGCTGATGGAATACAAGCTGTCAGGAACAGTATCCCTGATGATGCCACAGCACAACTGGTTGCTGAGCTCTGTGCCTTTATCCTCAGACACAACTATTTCAAATTTGATGACAATATATATCTCCAGATCAGTGGCACCGCTATGGGCACCCGCATGGCCCCACAATATGCCAATATTTTTATGGCTGACCTGGAACAACGCTTCCTCAGCTCCCGTCCACTCACGCCCCTTCAGTACCTACGCTACATTGATGACATCTTCATCATATGGACCCATGGGAAAGAGACTCTGGAAAAATTCCACCACGATTTCAACAGCTTCCACCCCACCATCAACCTCAGCCTGGACCTATCTACACGGGAGGTCCACTTCCTAGACACTACGGTGCAAATAATTGATGGACACATTAACACCACCCTATACCGAAAACCTACCGACCGCTATGCCTACCTTCATGCCTCCAGCTTCCATCCCGGGCACACCACAAGATCCATTGTCTACAGCCAAGCACTGAGGTACAACCGCATCTGCTCTAACCCCACAGACAGAGACCAACACCTACAAAATCTCCACCAAGCATTCTCAAAACTACAGTACCCGCCCGAGGAAATAAGGAGACAGATCAACAGAGCCAGACGTGTACCCAGAAGCCTCCTACTGCAAGACAAACCCAAGAAAGAAACCAACAGGACTCCACTGGCCATCACATACAGTCCCCAGCTAAAACCCCTCCAGCGCATCATCAGGGATCTACAACCCATCCTGGAGAATGATCCCACACTTTCACAGGCCTTGGGTGGCAGGCCAGTCCTCGCCCACAGACAACCTGCCAACCTGAAGCATATTCTCACCAGTAACTGCACACCGCACCATAGTAACTCTAGCTCAGGAACCAACCCATGCAACAAACCTCGATGCCAACTCTGCCCACATATCTACACCAGCAACACCATCACAGGACCTAACCAGATCAGCCACACCATTACCGGTTCATTCACCTGCACGTCCAACAATGTAATATATGCCATCATATGCCAGCAATGCCCCTCTGCTATGTACATCGGCCAAACTGGACAGTCTCTAAGGAAAAGGATAAATGGACACAAATCAGATATTAGGAATGGCAATATACAAAAACCTGTAGGAGAACACTTCAAGCTCCCTGGCCACACAATAGCAGATCTTAAGGTGGCCATCCTGCAGCAAAAAAACTTCAGGACCAGACTTCAAAGAGAAACTGCTGAGCTCCAGTTCATCTGCAAATTTGACACCATCAGCTCAGGATTAAACAAAGACTGTGAATGGCTTGCCAATTACAGAACCAGTTTCTCCTCCCTTGGTTTTCACACCTCAACTGCTAGAACAGGGCCTCATCCTCCCTGATTGAACTAACCTCATTATCTCTATCTTGCTTCTTGCTTGCATATATAAACCTGCCCCTGGAAATTTCCACCACTTGCATCCGGAGAAGTAGGTATTCACCCACGAAAGCTCATGCTGCAAAACATCTGTTAGTCTATAAGGTGCCACAGGATTCTTTGTTGCTTTTACAGATCCAGACTAACACGGCTACCCCTCTGATACCTGAAATACTATTGTAACTTAATATTTAAGTTCCACCTATTAATCACCAAGTGGGCTTATTTGGATTTAAGATTCTTAATATTTATTATTGGTCTTTCTTTCTTATGACATCTCCTTAAATGGCTTCATCTAAGTAATTTATGCAATTATTTTCTTCAATTTCATAGGATTTAGTCATGAATGCTTACTTTGCCCAATTATAAACTGTTTAGGATATTAATAGCAAATTATTTCACCTATATATCAACAACTGAGTATTTAATAAGATACTAAAACAGAATTTACAATTACTTTGGAACAGCAGCAACATACTTTGGGGAGAGAAAAGTACTCCCAGAGGCAATTCACTCTCAAAGGTATAATCTCTGTTAACAGCTCTCCAGAGAAAGACATACAGAAGAAATTGCAACAGAACTAATTTATCATTTATATTGTTTTGTTTAATGTTTTCTTTTTCTTTCTTTAAATAATATGATAGATATGGTTATTAAGTGTGATTGAATAGTGGGAGACACACCGCTGAATTGGCAGTAACAGAAACAATTAGTAAGAGCTAGCCTACCATTTCTTGCTTCTCTAAACTAAATATTTTTAGTCATTTTAAAAATAAAATTACTTGGCATCCAACAATTTATAATTACCCCTGGCAACCCCATACATTGCTGCTTCTAACAGAACAATAACGGCGCACGCAGTCCTGTAGGTACATAACTAATCACATTTGAAAATCTTTATTTTCCTGAAGGGATTTGAATTCATATCTTTAAGTTTTCGTGCCAGACATGATGTAATTAATTTAATTACTAGTTGAGCATTTTTGCACTCCCTGCACTGATTTAGGGGATAGTAATAGAATAGAAACTTTAGCACAGTGTTTAGCTGGAAAGTGAGTGGGGAGGGAGAAGAGTCGTTTTCAAGTATTTTGCTTCAGAAAATATGTGCTGTGGCTACTGCTACTGATTACTAATGTAAGAACCTTCAACACTGTGTCAAACCATTAGTTTTAAAATTAATTACAAAAAGATAAAGATCAGAGAACTTCATAGCATACAGTGTCACAATATTTATTAAACATTTATTTATACAATCTTATTTCAAAAAGAAAAGGCACAATTAAATACAAGAAAGAAAGAAAGAAAGAAAGAAAGAAAGAAAGAAAGAAAGAAAGAAAGAAGGAAAGAAAGAAAGAAAGAAAGAAAGAAAGAAAGAGTGCTCAATTTAATTATGTTAAGCCGGTAAAAGCTTTAAAAAAAAGTTTCCTTTCACCAGTTAATTAAATTAGAAGATTAAATTGTCATCTTGGGAAAGTATCAAGAACACAGAAAGGGCAAGAGGCAAGGAGATTTTTTTTTTATTTTATATTTTACAAAATCTTTGCTATCTACCTTTAAACTTTTAAAATGGACAGTAATTATTAAGAATTGCCATGGTGTGATGGCAGCGCTCTGGTGGTGACACCTAGTGGTTAGGGTACTAGGTCTCTACTCACCCGCCCACAATGGCCACTGACACCTCCCGTGGTAGTCTGCCTTTTGGTGGGTTTTGACACAACTGTCCAGTCAGGTCATCAATTAGCTGTATCCCTTTCTGGGGTAACAGAGTTCCAAGGAAGATATTGGGTCCCATCCCCTGCAAAAGGGCTGGGGGAGAGAAAGTAGGACCTTCAAGTCTGTATAGCAGCTCCTGCAGGTGCTCAATCCCAGCTGTGGAGCTTGCAAAGTCTTTCCCTCTCTGCATTTCCCCAAGGGGGAGTCTGGTCGTGATTGTTTCTGTGCTCTCTGGAACAAAGTGGTTAGTATGGGAGCCCAGGCCCTTCCACTCCACCAGGCTCCAGCCCAGGGCCCTGAAAGAAGCAACAATGTCCAGCACCTGAGAGTGCCTTAAAGCTGCCTCCCTTCCACTCACTACCCTGCCAAAGTCTTACAATTTGACAAAGTAACAAAGAAAAACAGAATAACTGAAACTTCAACTCTTCTGGGCTCAGTAGACAAGCTCTTTCACCCTGGAAACATTTCTGAAGTGCCCTTCTTCAGAAACTTCCAAGAAGGGTCTCTCTGCCTGCCCTATCAGTCCCCTTCTGAGTTGTCTGGCTCCCTTTTAAGCTCTACTGCCAGCTGGAGCATACTCTGCAAATGGGGCTGGTTAACAGAGTAATCTGTTATCCCTTCAGTTCCAATGTGTGGTCTATATATCCCATCACATATGGGTCAATGTTAGTAAAAACTCATAGCCAGCCCAAAATATGAAGAATCAACAAGGTACTGACTAAATCAAAATGACCTCAGCCAAAAGTGTCAGATCTCCTTTGAAAGAATCAGGGCTGGAATTCCAATAGTTTATCCCCAGTGATACCACAAACACACCTAATATAGACTATTATACAATATATTCTGTGGGCCAGATCCTCTGCCAGTATAACTTACAATAGCATCAGTGATGTAAATGGAGATATGCCAGTTTACCCCAGCTGAGGATCTTTTCCTGTACGTTTTACTTTTCATGTCATTGTTTTTCCGGAATACCAAAGTAAAAGACTGAACAACGGGAGAAAGGAAACATTCACGACTTTTAATACGTACAATACAGATGTGAACAGATTCTGCTCCTTCATACCCATATATAACACACAAAAATTATCATGCATCCAGAATTAATCACATCACAGACTATAAACTACTTACTGGGATATTGTGTCTGTTATGCCACAGCCAATGTTGCAATCAGTGATGGTGAGGACAGGTGTGCCCGGTGAAGAGGTGGGGATGGAGAAAGGGCCAGGGCCAGGGCTGTGGCAAATGTCAGAGGTGAGATGGAGGATGCAGGACCTATATTTGTCTTGGCAGAGGTAAGGGGGAGATCCAGATAGAGAACGGAAGAGGAGCAGATAGAGCTGGTGGGAACTATACAGGAGTGAGGGCAACCAGGAAGGAGAGATGGAGCTGGGGAGCAAAGAGGAAGGAAACTCCACTACGGAGATGCTCCTGACTGTACTCATTTTTATTTTTTAACTGTAATCTTGTCCATTTGCCATTCACACATGGCTCTCACCACAGCCCCCTTCTGCATTATAACATGCATTTTCCCTTTCGCTCCACATTCCCCACTCTTTCGCCCCCCCCCTCCCCCGCACCACTGGCTCAATCTCCCCTTACTAGTTACAATTGCTGTCTCCCTGCTGTCTAAGAAGGGTCCCCTACTATGGGCAGAGCTGCCAATCACAGTCCCTGTGGGTCATGAGGAGGCAGGCTCCAGGCAGTACCATTTTGAGCTCTTTAACTGCTTTAAAAGCAAACCACACTTTGTAATTCAACTACACTTTTGAAATGCGACCTATCCTCAAATGAGTAAAGACTGCTTTGGACATATTTTAAATTTTCTAAATAGTTTTCAGAATGTAGTATTCTTTTGAAATATATGCTCATTAAAAGGAATGTTTGCATCTATCCACCATCAGATTAGTTATTAATCTATGTATTAGGCCAAACATTTGCTAGAATGGCAGTGTTTTAAACAAGTATAAATTTATCTTGCTCATTCTAAAAGAAAAATTAACTTCTAGATTATATATACTTACTAACCACAATTCTGGGAAGTACAACAAGCTTGGTGCTTTGAAATTGTCATAGTAGAGCAAACATTCATTACTGTTTGCAGTTTTAAACCAGTAATTCCCCCAAACTGTGGAATGGAGAAGGACAGGGTAAAATTGGGATCATGTCACTTTCCTCCCCTTTCTGTGTCATGCTGCTCCCTGCACCTGACGTAATGACTAAGGTCCCAAAAGAACTGCCCAGGCATCAAGGTCTTTTATAAAAGATAGGACAGAAGGCTGAGAGAATAAAAAACCCCTCAAAATCTAATGGCAAAATTTCTTCAGACTTTCCAAATGGTCTGAGCAAACTCAGAATTTCTGCAGCCTTTCAGAAGAGCATACTGTTTGTGCAGCTGAAGGGACTTCCTTTTCCCTGTCTGTAAATAAATGAATAAACAAACAGATATCAAATATTAAGATAGGTTTCCAGATATAGTGGGCAAAAACAGGAAATCAGATTGACTCAACAACTGTCATTCAATGAAGTGATATGTGTAAAAGGGAATTCAACTATAAACAATACAGCTTTGAACAAAATATTGTAAGTTTTAATGACAGGGTTTACCTCATGGGCAATCTTGTTATGGAAAGAAGGGGGTTGCTGTCCTTTATTTTAGTGGTAAATTGAAGTAGTAATGCTAAAATTTGCCATCAAACATGCTTATGATATCAAGTTTGTGAAAAACACCTGTGCTGTACAGCAAATAGGAGGAACTGCAACCAAAGAGTGTGCTATAAGAACCCTTGATTACAGAATGGAATAATCAGAAACGTAACTGTTTGGTCAATAATGTATAGCTACAGCTCAGCCATACATAAATAAATATTTATAAATCTGATCAACCAGTTCTTTACATGCCTTTGCATTGTACAATGGACTGTTAAAGTAAGTTTAAAGACCATCAAACAATGTGGAGGAATTTTTATAAACTATGACCTTTAAACTGGACAGTTCAGCAGCTAGCAGCTTTCAACTTGAGTAAGTAATGTGCAAAGTTGGCCAAAGGATGCACTGCAGAGGGGCCCACAGAAAGTGATATAAAGAGGTAAGTTGCTTACTGGAGCAAACCAGACAGTATTCAATGTGTGTCCTAAGATGGCTGTACCAACAGCTATGCCTAACTTGTCTTATCTAAATTGGTGTGACAAGACACGTTGCATAAAAATACTGGAAAACTTCAGACCCAGTTGCAAGAACTCAAAGGTTCTTGTTCCCTGACTGGATGGAGGGAAAGGACTACTCTCATTTTGAATCTTCAGTAGAAGTATGGGTCACTCTCTGATTGGTCCATGCCAGCAACTCCAAGAAGAGAAAACAAGCTGGAACACCCAGAAGAAATGGGATTAAATGGCCTGCTTCCTTAAGCACATTACTTCCCAAAAGTCAAAGACTTCCCAAAAGTCTGGAAGGCAGAAGAGTGAGGTATTGGGCCAGCAACCCGGGAGCCCTTTTGGTGATATCAAGTACCTATCTTGGGTGGGCACTTTTACTGTCGCATTCTATTTTCAAGCAATTTGGATTGCGCTCTGGTGCACCAGGGAGACACTATAGATGTGTCTGTCCTTCGCTCCATATGTGTTCACAGTGCCAATTCCTGCCATGAACAGTAACTGAGTTGAAAGCTGATGGTTAAGCAAAGATTTGCTGATAAGTTTTTCTTGGGTGACAACCCAAATTAGTCAATCGACTATTTCCTGAAACTGGGCACCTAATTAGCAAGGAAGTGTACATACTTGAGTATGTGCTTTAATGACTGCCATAGTTGGGGTGGGTGTTCTTGTTTTGTAACAAATTCCAATCAGGGTTGTTACACAAACTTAACTAAGATTGTGTATGTGTCTACCATAGTTAGTGGTTTCATAATGCCTTTGAATGCTATGTGTTACAGACATAAAAAGAGCAAGTGTGCAAGCCTCCTGAACTGTAATCAGTCTATTGTCATAAGTGTAGGAGTTATGTTAGGTAGTTAAGAGAGCTAATCATATCCCGGGGCTACTAAAATTAGTCAAGAAGTCAGTTAAAAGGGTTGACTACTGTAAATCCATTGGGAAGGAGCCCTTGGTGAACTGGCTTAAGTAATTGACCAGACTGTCTTATGCTGAATGATGGAGGACATGTTGCCTTTCACCTATACCACCAGGACATATCCACCCCGGAGGTGAAGGATAGTAGGCAACTGCTGCATGGGGTACTTGCAGTACCGTGAGGACAGGTATTTTGGCTAAGTACAGTGGAGCAAGAAATACCATGAGGTATGGTCCACGCAGAGGAAATAGGACTTCAAGGACTTCACCCAAAAGACCCCTCTTCCTCCAACCCCAAATTCTAAAACAATGATGAATTTAAGGGAGTTTTAGATGTGTTACTGTATTAGACTGCCAGAAATCAGAAGTTTGAAACTAAAACTGAGTCAATTTAATTGTTATTCAGCCAACATGTTGTTCCAGCTTCTTAAATATAGTTTAAGTAGGGTACTTTTACTTCTCTGTCCAAACAATATTATGCAAAACAGTGTGTGCCAGTATTAAATGACAATAATATTGGGGGGGGGGAAGTTCTCTAGATCTTCTCCTTTTTATGTGAGCCTAACATCCACTAACGTGGGAGGAAGTTAAACAGAAAAAGGCAAACTGACTCCATAGTGTTAGCACTTTTTTAATTTAAATTTTAACTTCCGCATTAAAGAGTAAGAATAGTTAGATTTATCTATGATTATTTGGATAAACAATCAAATCAGTATGTGCACAATCAGCGTTTGTTTTTATATTTCATATTATTTAATATTAAAGAGATGTCTGAAGTAATGTATATATTGGGAATTTGCTTTATTTATTCCAAACAAAGAAAATTAAGCTATTTTAATTCTGACTGTGAATGCAGAAGAACTCAGAATACCTGTCTGATCTTTCATTAGTACAGTTCATTATGTCAACTGTTGCACTAACAAAAACAAAAATACCATTTGAAGTCAAATCAATTATGGCAAACAGTTACTAATACAGTTACATTTGCAATGTTTTGTACCTCTGCGATATATATTAGACAAATAGATTTGGGGGTTTAATGTATTTGTTATTTTTTCTGCCTGATCCCCTATATCAACTTTGATTTAGATCAAAACTGTCTTTGACCTTGTTTGTCCTGTGATCATAAATAAAATATTTCATATAAGACCCTCTCATGTCACAGAGAAATACATTGCCCACACTTGAGAAACAGCGGAACTATTTCTCCTGATATATTTTCTATTTTCTTGTGTGACAAGCTATAATACAAGCTGCTTGCTGAAAATGTTAAGCAATTCAGTACTGCAGCTTGGCCAGATTGTATAAACCTCCTGTTTCTTATCACATCTCTCTGACAACTGAATAGCAGGCTAGAAGAGGAATGTTAAAGCATAAATGCATTACTTAAGAGACTATCATGTCAGCTAAGTGTAGTTCAGACACATTTCAATTATCATTCAATTTTTTGTTATTACTAATACCTTAGCTTTCATGATAGCCTTCCTTGTGGAATTTAAAACTCAGCCAGCCATTTTGCAATACAGAGCAGATTTGTCAATCAAGAATATTACAATATTCTGTTTTGAAAAACACCAGACTGATTAAACTGTCATGCCATGCTTTTGCCATTGTGCTACTGTTTGCACTGTGGAACAGTGCTGAAAAGCAGATCTATTCTACATGAATATTTTGATGCCAGCCCTTGTGTTTAAACACAATTTTTACTGGTCTGTAGTTGTTACTTATAACCTTTAATTGACTTTTAATATAGATTTTATATACAGGTAAATACAGACATCCCTTTCTAATATCCCCACATACACAGAGCCATCAATAAAAACAGAACTGCCTTTGGTTTTACCCAATAAAAGTGTCAGAAAGGTCAGACTTCTAATCTTTTGACATTGCAAATTATTGTAATCATTCTCACTCTAGGTAAACCCCAAAAATGTATAACACATTTAGGAAAACTGTACCTGTTAGAACTGTTCTTGTACCTCTGTGCTGAGAAAACTCATTGCACAGATGAGCAGTGTTCTGGATGGTCCTGCAGACATGTATTAAAACATTTGAATGATGGAAACTGCACCATCAAAAACACAAAGGATATGTTCAGCTCCTAGTCATTGTCATTCTAAAACAATCTGAAACTTACATAGGAAACCCGTACTCGCCGACGGTGTACAAGCCCACAGCACTGCATGAAGAGGACAGCAGAAAACAATCAGTGTATAGTTTCACCAAGCTTCAGTCTGTCTTCTTGTCTCCTCTAAGACATGGTCCATTTCTCCTCACTTTCCAGCCCCAGGTAAGAGGAACAGGTAGAGAAAACATACAGCCTCCAGCTCCAAAGCAATTTTTTTAACTCGTCCTGAAGGCAGATGAAACTCCTCTTTTTTAGATGAATGTATATTTACAGAATTGTATCCATTTCCTCAGTATCCCTCCATTACAAACACATCCATATTCCTATAAATCTTATTACAGATGGCATAATGTTCATATCAACCATTCAGAACTTAGGAAGACTCACACATAACAGGATCCTTACATCTCAGGCTACTGCAATACCCTGCTTTTTGAAGGTCTCTTGCTGCCACTGCTGTTATTGCTGCTGCTGCTATTATAGCCTTCCTCACAATGCATAAACTACCAAGAGCATCCTTGATTCAATGTTACCTCTGTACCATTCTGGGCATATCTGATCTGTTATTTATCCCTCCTCCTATATCCTGAACAATTACCAAGTCTAGACTTTAATTCACTCTGGATTCTTTGGATCACAGAACCATCCTCCAAGTTGTCAGATGCTTTGTCTTGCAATACGTGTTTCACATGAATTGTAGGCAGGATTGCTTAGTGGCCTTACTACCTTACTCACTTAGGCACTGTAGCTGCACAATCTTCTCTGTTGATATTCTGACAAAAAGAATTGGAGAGAACATCAAACCTAGTATATACATTTAGACTTAGATATTAGCACTTTTCATTGCCTAAAACGTTGTTTGAGTTAATTAACTATTTAGATAATTCATTATCCATCCCTTTGATATTGATCTTGAATACAGAGAAGTAACAGTTATTATCCATATATTAACAAGCGAGATAGGGAATGTGTGAACTCTTGTCAGATTAAATTATCCTATCTGTGATTACTATCCATCTCTAAGCAATCATTCTTCAGAGGTGGATTGAATATTCTAATATTGAAAAGGCTTAATAGGCGTGTCATGGCTGAAAATTAAGTCCTTTAGTACTTTGTGGCACTGTCCTGTCACTCTCAAATGTCTTCCGGACCCCAATCTCTGAACAAATGAGCAAGTGATTCACATACCTTTTAATACTGAAGAAAAATTTAACTCTTCCATCACCTTGCTAAAATCACTACTAAAAACTAGAATGGTAAAATGTAGAGTCCAAGGTATATTTAAAATCAAACTATTAAGCAGCAGAGAGAGAAAAAAAATCAGATTAAATAATGTTCAAGTTTATCTTTTTAGTATTGAGGCAAAGTGTCAGGAATAAGGCTCTGCAGCTGCACCTGCACAGACTCCTGATGGCCTAACAAATCAATAAGGCCTGATGGACCGCCCTGCCTGAAGCAGCTAGTAAGCCAGTTCTTAAGACCAGCAGCAGCAACGCACAAGCTCATGGATTCTCTGCCTCCCTGTGCTCACCTCACTCCAAGCCCTGGTCCTGCCTTGCCTCTGCCCTGCACCCAGCCTTGTTCCAGTCCTGTCCCAGCCTTGCTCCTGCCTTCTGATTCCAGTTATGACCTTTGGCTCTGACCACTAGGCCAAACCGCCTATGACCTGGTCTCCTGACAGTTTGAGCAGCTCAAAACTAGAACAGAGCGGAACAAGAGCTGACAAGGGGCCCATAGCCCAGCAGTTATTATAGATCTCTCCATCAGGCCAATGTTTCCCTGCCAGAGATAGTGGGTGCCTTACAGACTCTGCAGATACAAGCTGATGCAGGCACAGAACATGGTGCTCTGTAGACAGGCAGGGCCGCCCCTGACTCCAACCCCCACTCACCATGAGCCAAAGATTCCCCTGTCTGATAAGTACTATGGTGATCAGGGCACATTTCGGGGGTTTCTCAGGCAGTGCTGCCTCCTATTCCTGCTGTGCCCTTAGTCATTTCCCACTGATCAATCTAGGGTGGGACTGATTGTCAGTCTGCTGACTGGAAAGGCTCTGTCCTGCACATCCTCATGCCTAGAGAAAGCTAGCCCACTCATGTGCCAGCCTGAAGACTTCATTCATGTCATGGCTGTGATCTTCAAAGACCTACTTCTGAGCATACAGATGAGACTGCTCTTCGGGTGTTGCAGCACGGACACTGGCCTGTTGTATGCCACAGAGTGCCATCACTTGGTAGCCGATACTGAATGGAATGGAATGAAGCTGTGCAGCGCTATCATTTGTGCTTAAAGGACCTAAATGATGACATCAAAGATTAGCTGGCACAGGTGAGCTCTTGGTTCCCCGGACACCCTGATTGACCTCGGCGTAAAGACTAAACATAATATAATGCACAATGACAATCTGATGGAATGCCACCAAGAAAGAAGGTCAGCTTCCAGACTCATGCTAGTCCTACTGTTTCAGGCCCATCTACCTTCAGTGCCTTCCCCACAGCCTGAATCCATGCAGCTTGACCAAGCCCAGCCCCGCCTCTCTGATGCAGAGAAAAAAAATCAGAAACACCAAATTGCAGCCCCAACAGAGGGGTCCAGGATGGGGTGGCATCTCCTCCTATTATCAGTGCCCAGCATTGATACTTTTGTCTCCCGGTACCTTGGCAACAACCAACCAGGTCCATACATATCTCCAACTCCCTCTGCAGGTCTGACACCCCACCATGTCTGAGGTCTACCTGGAGGCACTGGTGGATTTGGGAGCCTCAGGAAGACCTGGACTTGGCATTAGTACATAAGACCCCCAACCAACACAAGGACTCTCTGAACTTGGTGAAATCTATCAACAGCTCACTCCTTTTGTTTGCCCAGTTACCTACTGGACCACACCCTTGGAAGTAGTTACTCTCCAAGGTCAGCATGAGAGCCTCCAGCCTGGACTTTTGTGAGCACCACACTCTCCAGTAGTCCTTGGCATGCCCTGGCTCAGCACCCACAACTCACACCTTTGTTGGTGGGCAGGCACTATATAGTTCAGCCCCCCACATTTTCAGGAGACGGAAGTGTTGGCACTCACCTATGGGGACCATACACAGGCAGCCCTCTATGGCTGTCTTCCTCAAAATCCCGAGTCTGAGCAGGCTAATTCTAGGAACTCTTGTTACCTTCTACAGCCTGGTTCACTGCCTCCATGTTACCTCTTTGCCAATGTGTTTAACAAAGAGAATGCAGACACACTGTCACCCCATCACAGATTGTTCCATCAACCTTCAGCCCAGAGCAGAAGTCTCTTTTGGCCACATCTACTCCCCTTAAGAGCTGGAACATCAGACTTTCCATGACTACCTCTAGAAAAGCCTACAAAATGTGTTTATCTGTCCTTCTACATCTTCACTGAAGCTCCAATTTTCTCTGTAACGAAAAAAGATGGATCTCTAATGCCTTATGTTGATTATCGAGCATTAAACAGGATTGTGATTAGAAATCAATGCTCCCTACCTCTCATTAATAAGCTTTTTGAAAGATTCCACTCCACCAAGTTTTTTAATAATTTGGACCTTTGCAGGGTTTGAATTAGGGATGGAGATGAGTGGAAGACCACCTTTACAGCACGGAGTACCTAGTCATGTTGTTCAGCCTGTGCAATGACCAACAACATTTCAGCACTTCATAAACTATATCTTTGGGGATGTGCTAGACCATTATGTAGTCACTGACATCCTCATCTAGATGACATCCTCATCTTTTCCGACAATCAGGATTCTCACAGCCAATATACATAAAGCGTCCTAGAAAAACTTTGCTAACACCATCAATATGCAAAACCCAAAATGTGAGAGTTTGATCAGGATACAAAATAATTTCTTGGTTACATTATCTCTCCAAAGGGGCTAACCATGGACCTATGCATGGTAGCTTCCATCTCTGACTGGGCCACACCAAAGGGGACCTGCAGGATCTAACAGTTCATAGCCTTCACTAATTTCCACAGCTAGTTCATTGAGGGCTTTTCCAGTTCAGTTGCTCCTCTGACTGAACTTATATAAAAAGAAGTCCAGCTCACCTGGTCCTTGGATGACAAACCGCCTTCAATCAGCTAAAAGAAGTTCACCACAGCACCTATCTTGGTTCATACAGATCCCACAAAACCATTCACAATGGAGGCAGACACATCCAATTTCACTCTTGGGGTAGTACTGTCCCAGCGAGCTGGTGCTGATGGTCGACTTCATCCATGTTTCTATTAATCTTGTGAGCTAGCTCCAGCAGAGATTTATTGTATATGGGACAAGGGACTCATAGCCTTCAAGGCATCATTCGAAGAATAGCATCACCTATGGAGGGTGCCAGATTCCCTGTCCAAGTGTCCACAGATCATAAGAACCTGGAGTATTTTCAAACAGCCAGACACCGCAACCAACAATAGATCTGCTGGTCACCCTTCTTTAGCTGGTGTGACTATCAGTCACCTATTGTATTGCCCAGGAGCAAGAAATGGGAAGGTTGATGCCCTCCCTGTCCCATAAGGCTGAATACCTAGAACCAAGTGAGATGACTCCCACGATTCTAAAGGCACCAACTTCATTAATGGAACAATAAAACAGCCTAATGGAGTTAATTTTTGCTTATTACTGAATGACCCCTTCACTGCTTGCAAAGAGGGGTTCTCTACCATAAGGACAACAAAGCTACAGGTTCTTAAGTTATGTTGTGACATGTCCTTTGCAGGGCACTTCAGGCACCTCAGCACCTGGAGCCTAATCACAAGGAGTTTCTGGTGTTCAGGCTTGCACGCCTCAGTCAAGAGCTACATAAAATCCAGTGACCTGTGTGTCTGGACCAAGTGCCTCGCTCAAAACCACTCACCTAATCCATGCCTATTCCACTTCAACTATAGACTACTATATCCCTTGACTTTACTGTGGAACTGCTGCATTCCCAGGATCATACAACAATCCCAGCTTTAGATGACCTGTTAACTAAACTGGTGCACTTCATACCTGCCTTGCCATTCCTACTGCCCAGGCAACAGCTTGACTCTTCCTGGAGAATGTCTATCATCCCCATGGAATGCATCAAGCATAGAGTTAGACCATAGTTCTCAGTTTGTTTCCTAGTTCTGGTGGGAATTTCTAAAGATTGAGCTCCTCTTCTCATCTGCCTACCATACACACACTAATCGACAGACAGAGCATGTGAACCAGATTCTCGAACAATACCTGTGCTGCTTCTTCAACTATCATCAAGATGACTAGATCTCTCTGCTGCCGTATGCTGAGTTGCTTACAATGATGTCACTCGCTTCTCTACCCAACAAACCAATTTTTGTGCCAACTGTGGCTTTCTCCCAGCTTTCATCTGGACATCCCCACAAACTCCCCAGTATCTGCTGTCACAGATCTAGCTACTCATCTCTCCCAATTACACTAGGAACTCAAGAAGTACTTAAAAGCAAATTAGGAAGTATATAAATGTCACTCTGAACAGGACTGTTAGGCTGCCCCTGACCTTGCCATAGGAGACAAGGTCTAGCTGTCCACCTGCAATCTTAAATCAACTCACCCCTGGGCCAAATTGGACCATCAATATCTGGGCCTTTTCAAGACTGAGATTCTGATCAAACCAGTAACATTTAGATTGTAGTTACCCAAGTTCCTGAAAATCCATCCCACATTTCATGTCTCCCTTCTGAAGCTGTACACGGAGAACCCCTCCCCACACTGCTCCAGCCCTTCACCTCTACCCGCAAGAGTCAAAGGACACAATGAATATATAGTTGGCAAAACCCCAACTATCAATGCATTAGAGGACAACTCCTATACTTGGTGAACTGGGAGGTTTATGGTAGAGATAAGCAGTCCTGGGAACCGCTGAATCACATCCATGCCCCAATCTGTTGCAGGCATTTCATACACCACCCTAAGAAACCAGGCCCAGGGGCACTTAGAGAGTACCCTCAGCCAAGGGATGGGAGAGTACTGTCAGGAATAAGGCCCTACAGCTGCACCTGCTCAGTCTCCCGATGGCCTAACAAGTCAGCAAGGCTGCCTGATAGACCACCCTGCCTGATTAGCTGAGGAAGCTAGCAGGCCGGATCTTAAATCCAGCAGCAGCTAGCTGTCTATTCAACACACATCCATGGATTCTCTGCCTCCCTATGCTCACCACACTCCAAACCCTGCTCCTGCCTTGCTGCTGCCCTGTGCCCATCCTTGCTCTATCCTCTTCCTTCACAGACTCTAGGTTTGACCCTCAGCTCTGATTACTGTCTCAACCCTGGGCTTTGACATTTGGACTGACTCTGGTTCTTACCTTCAGCTCCAATCACTAGACCTGACTCCTGCTCTCACCGCTAGGCCTGACTACCTACAACCCAGCCATCTTACACAAAGATTACTACTAAAATTTGGGTTGAAAAACTCATGTGTAGGCATAAGATATTTATATACTTGTGATGCACTGAATTGTGGCAATCAGAGAAAGGGTTAAGCTGTTTCCACAAGGTAAGGAAAAATAAACTTCCTTCCCATAGAGTTTGGTTTAGCTATCAGGCTTGAAAGAAGGGGACTCCAGGGAAGCAGGAACACTTAAGGGGTAGTGTGACAGGGCAGGCTCCTCTCCCACCCTGAGGTCCCTCACAACAGTCTCGGATGCCTCTTGCTTGTCAGCACTCTGAGGGTACGTCTACACTATGGGACTATTCCGAATTTGCATAAACCGGTTTTGTAAAACAGATTGTATAAAATCGAGTGCGCGCGGCCACACTAAACACATTAAATTGGTGGTGTGCGTCCACAGTCCGAGGCTAGCATCGACTTCTGGAGCGTTGCACCGTGGGTAGCTATTCCGTAGCTATCCCATAGTTCCCGCAGCCTCCCCCGCCCCTTGCAATTTCCGGGTTGAGATCCCAGTGCCTGATGGGGCAAAAATCATTGTCGCGGGTGGTTCTGGGTAAATGTCGTCAGTCACTCCTTCCTCTGGGAAAGCAACGGCAGACAAGCATTTCGCACCTTTTTTCCCTGGATTGTCCTGGCAGATGCCATAGCATGGCAATCATGGAGCCTGTTTTGCCTTTTGTGACTGTCACCGTATGTGTACTAGATGCCGCTGACAGAGGCGATTCAGCAGCGCTACACAGCAGCATGCTTTTGCTTTTGCATGACAGCAGAGATGGTTACCAGCCATACTGCACCATCTACCAATCCATAAATTGGTAAAAAGATGATCATGGCTACCAGTCATTTTGCACTGCACCATTTGCTGCTGTCATAAGTGCCCCTGGCTGCTCTTAGCCAGGGGCGCAAAAGCCAAAATTGGGAATGACTCCCAGAGTCAATCCCTCCTTTTTGGTATCTAAAAATAGAATCAGTCCTGCCTAGAATATGGGCAAGTGTACTAGAGAACCACTGTATCAGAGAGCACAGCTGCTCTGTGTCAGATCCTGCAGAAATTATGAGCTGTATGCTATTCACAGGGGGTGCTCCTGCAACAACCCCACCTGTTGATTCCGTTCTTCCCCCAGCCTTCCTGGGCTACTGTAGCATTGTCCCCCCACTTGTGTGATGAAGTAATAAAGAATGCAGGAATAAGACACACTGACTTGTTAGTGAGAAATGAGTGGAAGGCAGCCTCCAGCTGCTATGATAGTCCAGACAGGACAGTAAGGAGTGTGGAGGAGAGGAGCCCAGCATCCCTCTGCTAGTCCAGGGGCAATTGAATCTTTTTTTTACACATGAAGGGTGGGGGCTGATGGAGCTCAGCCCCCTGTTGCTATGATGACGTTGATTATCAGCCATACTGCACCATCTACCAGGAAAAATTAGGGCCAGGCGCCCTTGATCGACCTGACGGATGCTAGTCAGCATGGTTACCAGCCCTTTTGCACTGCCCCATGTGCCAATAGGCTGATGATGAGGACGGATACCAGTCGTTTTGCACCATCAGCCACCCATGGCGGTGGGGGAGCAAGGATGTTGGTGTTCAGTGCTGCAGCATCGCGTCTATCTGCAGCATTCAGTAAAGATAGGGTGACATGTAAAAGAGTCAAGAGAGGATTGTTTTCCCTTTCACTTCTGGGGGTGAGTGGGGGGGTGCGTAAATTGCCGAGCTATGCCCTGACCCACCGCGGACACTGTGTTTGACCCTAGAAGCGTTTGGAGCTCAGCCAAGAATGCAAATGCTTTTCAGAGAGACTGCAGGAACTGTGGGATAGCTTGAGTCCTCCAGTCCATGAGCGTCCATTTGATTCCTTGGCTTTCCGTTACGCTTGTCACGCAGCAGTGCGCTGAGTCCCTGCTATGGCGTCTGTCTGGAGATTTTTTAAAAAAGTTTTTAAATTCGTCTTCTGTAACGGAGTGCTGATAGAACAAATTTGCCTGCCCTTACAGCGATCATGTCCGCATGGTCCATGCGGGAGCTCTTTCTTTATTTTGATTTTTAACTGCATCGCCACACGTGCTGATCGGAGCTCCACGCTGGGCAAACAGGAAATATTCAAAAGTTCGCGGGGCTTTTCCTGTCTACCTGGTCACTGCATCCGAGTTCAGATTGCTGTCCAGAGCGGTCAGTGGTGCACTGTGGGATACCGCCCGGAGGCCAATACCGTCGATCTGCAGCCACACTAACCCTAATCCGATATGGTAATACCGATATTAGCGCTACTCCTCTCGTTAGGGAGGAGTACAGAAACCGGTTTAAAGAGCCCTTTATACCGATATAAAGGGCCTCTTAGTGTGGACGGGTGTGGCGTTAAATCGGTTTAATGCTCCTAAAACCGGTTTAAACGCGTAGTGTAGACCAGGCCTGAGTCCCCATCACAATCCCTGTGCAGCACTTCCAACTACAGTGTCCTTCAGCCCCTTCTCCAAGAAGAGGAAGCAACCTCACCAGCCAGAGACCTAGCTTCCCATGGGATCCACTAGCACCTCCTCCCCTTTGTACTGCCTTCCTGTGCTTTTAACTAGCCTCCCCAGCTGGTGGGATAATTAGCTCTTGGCTCATCAACCCCCTACTTTGTTTAGGCAATTACGTACTCTGCTTCTCCATCAGGCCTTTCCTGGTGGAGTTAATTAATGCTTAAGCGATCAGAGTGCTGGCTCAGCTACCAGCTCTCAGCAGTCTATCACAAGTAGACAAAAAGGAATTGGCTGAGTGGTTTGGGGAAAGTTCTCTTTCTGGTTGGAAGTAATGGAGATTTGCCCACACTAATAAAGAGGACTTGTAGGTGTGTGTACTGAAGCCAACAGATCAATTTTGAAAATTGGGTGCCTGTAGTTTGGCACCTAATCCTATATTTAAGCATGCAAATAAGTGGATTTTCCAAAGAGCTGAGAACCTACAAACCCCACTGATACCAATGGGATCAGTTCTGTGTCTCAGCCAAATTCATCCCAGGTATAACACCAATATTAATAGAGTTGCATAGAAAATAACTGATATCCGTGGGCACATCTCACTATCGAAATTATATATAAATAAATGAGATGCAATAAATTGTCCATTTAAAGATGGAAAAGTATATACACAACAGTTCCCTGTGAATGCTTCTGTGAACATTATGCTTCAAGTCTAATGCACTCTTTTTAAAAATATTTTTTTAACATTTATGTAATTTACTAAGAAAGTGTAGTCAATGTCAGCAATTTCAACGTAACAGACCCATTAGATAGGTTCATATCTATTGTGCTTACAAGATTATTAATTAATCGTCCCATGAAAAACAAAATTGTGTAATAAGTTTAAAATTCCTCACGATGAAGACAAAGTTCTCTGCATTTCTACAAAGCATTCTAAAACTTAGCAAATAGGTCTGCAAGTAAGGGGTACAGAATCTATTACAGGCCCAAGTTGTGCAACCCTTTCTTTAGTGAGCATTTACACATATAAGCAATGGATTTAGAGTAAGGCAATAAAGCTGTACATTGACCGTTACCAAGAATATTAAGCTTGCTTTCATCTATTTCTTTTTTTCTCTTCATGCCATAAGATCCTTTAGCTGAAAAAGTGTCTTTAATCCAAACACTGAAAAGAACAAACCATTTGCTTTTAGCAACTTTTGGGGACACAAAACCCTCTAAGCCAAATTCATCTCAGTTATAACTCCGCTGGCATTAATGGATTTGCAAAGGCAGTACATTTGGTCCCCGGTACCATTACCAGAACCAAATCCAATCATTTTACAGAAAAAAATCTAATTGGCTGTTGGTGTGCTGAGCCATTGCCTAACTGCCGTCAAGTTTTAAGGAGGTTTTTGAAGGCGTATAATGTGGTAGCTTTGCAGATGTTTACAAGGAGTTCCAGCCAAGTGTGTGAAGCAGCATAAGAACATAAGAATGGCTGTACCAGGTCAGCCCAAAGGTCCATCTAGCCCAATATCTGTCTACCGACAGTGGCCAATGCCAGGTGCCCCAGAGGGAGTGAACCTAACAGGCAATGATCAAGTGATCTCTCTCCTGCCATCCATCTCCATCCTCTGACGAACAGAGGCTAGGGACACCATTCTTACCCATCCTAGCTAATAGCCATTTATGGACTTAGCCACCATGAATTTATCCAGTCCCCCTTTAAACATTGTTATAGTCCTAGCCTTCACAACCTCCTCAGGTAAGGAGTTCCACAAGTTGACTGTGCGCTGCGTGAAGAAGAACTTCCTTTTATTTGTTTTAAACCTGCTGCCTATTAATTTCATTTGGTGACCCCTAGTTCTTGTATTATGGGAATAAGTAAATAACTTTTCCTTATCCACTTTCTCAACATCACTCATGATTTTATATACCTCTATCATATCCCCCCTTAGTCTTCTCTTTTCCAAGCTGAAGAGTCCTAGCCTCTTTAATCTTTCCTCATATGGGATCCTCTCCAAACCCCTAATCATTTTAGTTGCCCTTTTCTGAACCTTTTCTAGTGCTAGAATATCTTTTTTGAGGTGAGGAGACCACATCTGTACACAGTATTCGAGATGTGGGTGTACCATCGATTTATATAAGGGCAATAATATATTCTCAGTCTTATTCTCTATCCCCTTTTTAATGATTCCTAACATCCTGTTTGCTTTTTTGACCGCCTCTGCACACTGCGTGAACATCTTCAGAGAACTATCCACGATGACTCCAAGATCTTTTTCCTGACTCGTTGTAGCTAAATTAGCCCCCCATCATGTTGTATGTATAGTTGGGGTTATTTTTTCCAATGTGCATTACTTTACATTTATCCACATTAAATTTCATTTGCCATTTTGTTGCCCAATCACTTAGTTTTGTGAGATCTTTTTGAAGTTCTTCACAATCTGCTTTGGTCTTAACTATCTTGAGCAGTTTAGTATCAACTGCAAACTTTGCCACCTCACTGTTTACCCCTTTCTCCAGATCATTTATGAATAAATTGAACAGGATTGGTCCTAGGACTGACCCCTGGGGAACACCACTAGTTACCCCTCTCCATTCTGAGAATTTACCATTAATTCCTACCCTTTGTTCCCTGCCCTTTAACCAGTTCTCAGTCCATGAAAGGACCTTCCCTTTTATCCCATGACAGCTTAATTTACGTAAATTAAATTACGTGGAAGAAAGCTGCTATTTGAAAATTTAATTAGTGGACTATGGCAGATGGCATCATGGGCCTGTCAGAGGTAGGAGTTGACATCTTGATAGTGAATGAGATATGTGGATATATAGGTCTGTATTCCCCTTCTTTGGGTTTCTTTACTTTAGAAGTTGTGTAAATAAAAACAAAATCACACACACACAACAAAACCACCACTAGAGGTAGTCAGTATTATCTTTGCTGTTTTTTCACATTGGCTCCTCCAGCCAACCTGCATTATCTGGGTATAATTTCAGCCAGCTCACCCTCATCTAAAGCCTCGTACTGGCCAGACATTCTGTAAGCTGATTGAATAACTGTCTGGATCTGATGAGATGGATTGATATACTGGATGCCAGCATACTCAAAGCACCAAACTACTTAATTATCTTTCCTAATGGCCTCACATACATTCTGAATGAGAGGAGTGAAAGGATAAAATCCTGCTAAGCACCACACAAGAAAGTCATTGGGAAAATGAGTTATAACTCCTTACCACCTTCCTGATCCCTTGGAGAGGAGATCCATTTAAATATAATTTCATTTATCCCTGACTCTTTGCCCAGGGTCTTCAGTAGCCAATTAAGCAAATAACCAATTGATCTGAGTCCTGGTTGGCAGCAGCCCAAGAGCCTAAGAAAACTTAGACCCACAGAATCATCTGTGGGGCTCCACCACTGGAGTAAAGTAGGAAGGCATCACAGAAATTGGGAATTTTGTGGGAAGTTGTACGAGCCCTGTATGCCCTCTGTTGCCCTCTTGCATTTGAATTTAGCACACTAAATGTCATTCGCTGAGATGTGACTCAAGATATAACATAACACATAGCATGGGAGAGTACTACATTCAAACAAAGAGTGAACAGGAAGATAGTGCATGTGGTAAGTATGGCACTGGGGATGTAGATAAACTCTAGGCTTATCTGTCAAGAAAGTATCTGTCAGGATTAAAGCTGATAGAATGTTATTAAAATTAAGTCATTAAAATTGCAGCAAAATATGTAGCATTTGAACCTTCCTAAATGCTCATGAACAGATGACAGCAATACTCTTGTGTTAGTCTCTACTACTCATTGTAATGAGGGACACCCACCTCAAGCGCCTCTTGCTGCTGCATGCAGTACTGTAGTCCCTTTTTCCACTAAATGGATTTTCAGTAGTTCAGCCCTTCAGCCAGGTCACACAGTCAGAAAGAGTCCAACAAACTATCTGTCTACCCTCACCAGGGTCTTCAGCCCCAACTCTGGGCCCTTTAAATTCAGCCCTTCACTTGGTCTTCCCAACAAGCCTTGTCCCCTTCTTGGCGTTTACGCTCCCAATGGGTGTTGTCCCATTCTCAGGGTTCATACCACTTCACTGGTGGCCACTGGAGGAATCCAGGCCCTCACACTACTCCAGGTTCCAGCACAGGCCCTCCATAAACAGCAGCCACATACCACTCATTTCAATTTGTTGCTGCTGCTTCCACAGGCCTCCTCCTGCTTGCTCCCTTTATCTTCACACCTCATCTCAGGGCTAAAGTTCTCAGGGCCTCGTTCTCCCAGTTTAAGCAAATGCAGCTAGAGCCAAACTCTGGTTGTCCCTCAAGCTCCTTTGGCCAGAGTAGCACACCCTCCCTTGTCCTACTGTTCCCTTCTAAGGCCCTGCAACTCCTTTTATCTGAGCTAGCTGGGCTCTGGCTGGCTGCTTCAGGGCAGCCCCTCTAGGAAGGCCTGGAGGACTCCCTTTGCTACTCCTTTCCTGGGTAGGGTGTAGTAGGACTGTGGGGCCTCCAGCAGGGGGGCATGAAGGCCTAATGCACTCCAACAAACTCATGTTAAGAGTAAGATCTGTACATTTGTGTTACATAACTCACATGGCTGGGACGGACCCCATAACAAGAGCCATTAATCAATGTTGAGTTTTGCCCATAGAAACAAGGCTGACAAAATAAATGCATCAAGTGTATTACAGTGGATTTTATATGCTTAATTTTGTGCTTTTTCACTTCCTTACTAATTTTCACAGTTCAGTAATTCACAATAAGTGTCACAATCATTAATGTGTTCTGCTCTAATTCAACAAACTGTGGTTGTGTATTGTCTTTTAAAAGTCAGAATGTTTAAAAATGTAACAAATTCTGAATGGATTTCACTTTTTTTTTTAAAAAAAGGTCATGTCAAATATGCTGTCATCTCTGACATTTTTTGGTTTGTCATATTTGCTGAGGTGAAAATTTCAAAGTGGCCCAGATTTGAGAGTCTCAATTTTTGGATGTGATTTTTGAGAGCTGTTAAGCACAACTCCAGTGAACGGAATCAAAAGAAGTTCTGAGTACTCAGCATCTCTGAAAATCAGGCCCAAGTTGTTTTGAATTTGGGCATCCAAAATCATAGGCCACTTTTGCAAACATTGGCCTGAGGACAAATTCTGCTGAGAGAGTTGCAAGTCAGCTCTCCCTATATGTGCATAACTGAAGAGATGATAATTGCTATGCTGGAAGGTTTAAGAGCTCATCTGATAACTGGTCAGATGCATTTTCCTGGTATTAGGTGCAACACAGAAAATCTTAAATCCTTCATGACCCAAACACAGAATTCTTTAAAATCTCAAACCAGTTGTGCGTATTCTAATACCACTAAGAGAAATAATTTCTAAATTAGGTGCCTTCAGCTAATTCTGAAAGAAAGAATTGGAAGTCTGGTTTGGCACATAATCAGGAAAAATGGCAACTCCTGCAAGGATGAGAAACATGACTGCATGCCGGAGCCAGTGGGAAGTCTAGACTGTTACAGCCTATCACTTTTTTTCTGCTTTGCTTTTCATTTGCATAAATGACAGCTTATTTAACATGTTCCTTTTGAGCAATTTGCTTATAGTTTGAAATGCTTGGAGATTCAGACACATTTTGAATAAGTGACAGCTTGTCGCAATTCAAATTGGGATGGAGCAAGTGAGGGTGGAACTGCTGGCACATGTTGCATAGTTAATGGCTCATTATCTATCAGATAAATGTTTGCATTTTTTGCTTTGTTGTGTAGTGCTGGAGAATAACACAGAAAACAAACAAAAGGTTCTGTCACCCAACATAGATTGAAAGATATGAGCTTTTTCCATGCATTCCCCAAAAAATGATTTCCATTAACTACTTGCCAAATATTGCAGCAGAGCTGGGCTCTGCCCCTAGGAAAGGGGAAGGCTTGGGTGGATGTATAATCAGAATAGCTACAAAATGGGCAAAATAGTCAGCTTCTAAAACTCAAGCCCTGAGGCTTACTTCCAGAACAATTCTACATCACAGTGATGCACTATCGGAGCAGTTACATTTCCCAATGAGTTTAATATTTTATATTCTTTGTATCACAACTCATGTTTATGTCTCAGATAGAAGATCAAAACAAAATACAAAGACAAGGAAAAAGATGACATACATGACCCATGTAGAAGTTTTTTGAACTATCATGATCCAGCACACCCAAGCAGCTGCATAATTTTCTATATTAAGACTTTCTGCTAATATGCAAACCTTTACATGCTGCATTATGTCCTTCAAATGGAAGTCACTGGGCTTGTTATCTGTATAATTTTTTGGTTGCGATGCAAGATGGAATTTTCCAAGAGGTGTGCGATGTGTATGTGTGTTTTTACTGCAAACCAAAATAATTACAAACCAGATAACCAGTGACTAGAACACCGACTCATAATACCATTCAACATTTCACATGAAATTTCCAACAATCTACTAGATTAAAGGACACTACCTTTATTGTAACAAAAATTAGACAATTCAATTTTTATAAGGTGGGTAGAGCTGCATTTTTAAACAAAGTATCTCTGCGCTCCTGTTAAAACAATTCTTTTAAAAGTAAAGTTTCCTTCTCTCTGTTCCGCCTATTCGTAGGCTATGTTGCCAAAAATATCAGACGTCAAACCCAGAAACTAAGAAAAAACAAACTCAGGCTCAGGCTCCATTGCTTCCTGTAAAGATAGCCATGGAAGGGAGTCTGGAAGAAGAACATTTCCCTGAAGAAGCACTTGCTGAACTTCCTCCATATTTTTCTGCTGAGGGGCTGAGGGAGGTTGCTCTCTCCATGGAAGAGCCAGCCGCTCTTTCTACAAACTTGGAGGATCTGCAGGAAACTGAACCATACACATGGAGGTCCCAGGTTTCTGCATTGGCCATGGGATTTCTTGCCTCTCTCTTTTGCTTGTGGGAAGTTTAGCTATAAGTTGGCAGCTGCCCCAGAACTCATATTTAATGGTGTTTCCCAGGAATAAAGTCATCACCACACAAAAGAGACTACAACCTAGCATGGGTGGCAAGTTTGTAGAAATTTTGGTGGTGCCCAGAACCCGCTCCCAACTCCGCCCCCTCAAACTCCACCACCACCTGCCTAAGGCTCTGGGAGGGGGCTGGGGGGGGAGGTCTGGGGTGCAGATCCTGGGCTGAGGATTAAGGTGCAGGAGGGGTGCAGGGTGCAGGCTTTGAGATGGAGTTTGGGTGCTGGGTGCAGGCTCCGGGCTGGGGCAGGGGGTGGGTGTGCAGGAGGGGGTGAAGGGTGCAGGCTTTGGGACGGAGTTTGAGTGCAGGCTCTGGGCTGGGGGTGGGGATGTAGGAAGGGGTGAGGGGTGCACCCTCTGGGAGGGAGTTTGGGGATAGGAGGGAGTGCAAGGGTGAGGGCTGTGGGGCTGAGGATGAGGGATTCATGCTGCGGGGGGGCTCAGAGCTGGGGTTGAGGATTAGGGTGCAGGGGGATGAGGGGTTCATGCTGCGGGGGGATGAGGGCTCTGGCTGGGGCTGAGGATTAGGGTGCAGGGGGATGAGGGCTCTGGCTGGGGATGAGGGTTTGGGGCATTGGGGAGGCTCAGGGCGAGGGCGGAAGGGCAGGGTAAGGGCAGCCTGCCTTGCCATTAGTGGTGGGCAGGCACTAGGACCCTGGGGCAGCAGACAGCAGTTCTGCGGGGAGCCACTCTACTCCGGCAGCAGGAACAGGCAGGGGAGAGGCGCGCGCTGCTTTTTGTCAGGCAGGGATGCGGCGCGGCACGGCAGGGGGGGACACGCAGGGGGACAGGTGGCAGGCGGGGGTTGGGACCTGCTCCAGGCAGGGACGCGGCGGGGGGGGGGGGGGGGAGGTCCGCGGGGGCCCGATCCAGGCAGGGCCGGGGGAGAGACCCAGCTCCAAATATTGCTGGAGCAGGGCACCCGGCCCTGAATATTCCTGGAGCCCGAGCACCGCAAACATATATAACCTGCCGCCTATGCAACCTAGGGCTGTATTCCATTTTGCACAGATTCCATACCAGACTTCAGGAGTGATGTGGAAGAGAAACCACCATTCTTCCTCCTGTTCCCAGCTCCTCTTTTCCCCAAAGCACAAATTTGGTAGGCTATGTAGGAGTCTCCTAAGGGCACTAGGAGGAGAAGGGATGGTACTGCAGATGCAATGGACCCCTCCTTCCACACACTAAGAGTCAGATCTACATAAGGATGGGTCTCCCCACACACAGGTCACAGGGGAACTACAAGATAAATGTGAATCTTATTTCAAATTTGGTTTGTAGCTGCCTAAAACTACTTCTTTTCTGCTTTGCTGGTTCTAATAGGATTCGTACATTTTCCTTTCATGCTAGGGTACGCCACCTCCCATCTCTTCATGACAAAATGAGAACTCCATTGCCTTCCATAAAAATCTGAATTGTCTAGTATTCTTAAATTTTGTATGCAACAATTCATACATAAAATGTGCAAAATAAAATGTAAAGAGAATAAAATTGAGTGACCAAAGTTTTATTGTATTATCATTGTTTTCTAATGTTTCTGAGAGTAATAGAAAATTCACTACAAAGAGGCTTTATTCTAATACACAATGGCACTTGGCAGTGTTCTCTTTTATGAGGGGATGAACTGTTCTATTTGGTTTTTTTTGCCACTAGGTGGCAACGTTGACCACAAAACAACAGCCAATTTTTAAGTATTTTGTCTTTACTGAAATGCATATATTTGGGAAATTCAAAAAGTTTTACCAAAAACATTCAGCAAAATTAAAACGCATACTGTAATTCAAAAAACCTGAAAAGTTACTTGTGACATTGACTACAGCCTTACTTCAAGAATATATAAATAATATAAAGTTCTCTTTCAGTTTTATGAAATTTTTAGCAGGGCTGGGTAACTTTTAGATGACTCGGAAGACCCATAAAGCTGTGCAATAGTTAACCTATATAATCACATAGATTTACAGATCTTAAGGCCACAACAAACCACTATAATCATCTATTCTGTCCTGCATTATACAAGTCATAGGCTTTTGCCTAGTAATTCTTGACATTGAGGGCACTATTCTTCCTTAGTACATCACTCAGCAAAATCAAACCCAATAACCCGTCATTGCATTATTGCATATATTTTAGAAACACATCAATCATGGGATCTAATTATTGTAACCATCATTCTCTCTTCTCCTTTTCCCTCTTCACTGTTTGTCACATTCACTTGTTCCATTGTCTTTTGAACTAGATTCTAAACTCTACAGGGCAGAGTCCATGTCTTCCTACTCATTTGTACAGTGCCTAGGCACAGGCACTGAACTTGACTGGAGTTTTTGGGGGCTACCAAAACAAAAATAAAGCAAGAACAATAACACTAACAGTCATAATAATAATGCAGTGCTTACTACATTACTAGTCATATACCATTATAATCGATCCTCAAACTCACTGTAACTATATTGTGGGCCAGACTCTGCCTGGCCTTTAGATGTGTTCATAGAAGAGGAAAGGATGTAAGTGGCCTTCTCTTCTTGCATTGCCCATATAATGACCAGGCAAAAGTCCTTTTCTGGAATTCAAAGAGTAGGCACTGCTTCCTGCCTACTTCATTGCAGGTGCATGGTGCTCAAAAGGGGCAGGAAGGAATCAGAACCCTGACTATGCCTCTCATGCACCATCCAGCAAACCCGGCCAGCAGCAGGGTTGGGAGTAAGCTGTACCTCACAAAGGAGTGTGGTAGAGAACAAAATAAATGTGGTACAGGGTCTGCATTGAGTGGGACCTGTACGAGGCCAGCAGTGTTTGCCTGAAACAATCTACCCTGTTAGCAGGTGCTGATTCTGCTGAGAGTGGGTTAAATGGGCTCTGCTGACTTGTGGAGGCAACTGAATCACTACCCCCACCTTGATATCAGAGAGACAGAACGGGTGAGAGAGAGAGAGGACCTAGTGTGTGAGCTGAGCATTCTTGAGAAATTAAGCCGAGAAGCAGCCAAGACTAGGAAAATGGCTGGAGCTGAATTTTATATTATTATTACTACTATCTCTTAATAAAAGTCAAACCTCAGGAAAGAGTGAATTTTTGACCCTACACAACGTGTGGACTTTGTTTATGAGCAGGCTGGGAAAGGCACCTCCTCACAGGATCTTTTTTAGGGATTGCTGATATAACTGTGGGAGAGTTTTGATCACAACCATTACAGCAAGGTGGGAAGAGATGACATTATTATACATACTAAAATTTGATACTCTCCTTTCTGGATAATTTTTAAAGTGAAAATCAAAGAAAGATTTCCAAATTAGGACTGAATTAACATCTGTGGAACAAATCAAACTGAAATAAGTTTTATAATGCAGTTTACAGTGCACACTTGGAAAGTAAACAGTTATTGCACTGGATTTGGATTTGATTTCTGTCCCACCACAAATCAATTCTTATTCCTAGGTACTAATCATTTTGCATTACTATAAATTAGGGATTATAACAATGTAGGTAGCTGAATTTTTTTTAAATTATAATAAACATTGGAGAGCCCAGCAAATATTTAGAAAAGACACAATCCTGTTACATGTTCAGCCACTTCCCGCAGCTCTCATTGTTTGGGAACTGCGAACCACGGCCACTGGGAGCTGTGGGAAGCCATGCCTGCTGTAAACAAATGGTTTGGCGGCCCGCCAGCGGATTACCCTAACGGGCCACATGCAGCCCGCAGGTTGCAGGTTGCCCACCACTGGTCTACACCCCCTGTGGTAAAAGCTAAGAAGTTTCACAAGTCATCAATAAATGTAGGCTTGAAATTAGATGGAGTGAAATTCTGGAACTGCCTTCCAAGGGGAGTAGTGGGGGGCAAAAAACACAACTTGTTTTAAGATTGACCATGAAATATTTATGAAGGGGATGGTACAAAGGTATATGGCCCTTCCGCAACTAGTGTTAGCAAATATCTCCAGCAGCAAAGATGGGACATTAGATGAGGAAGGTTATGAGTTACTACAAAGAATTCTTTCCCAGCAGGGTTTCCATAAACCCAAACACCCTTGCCCCACCCTCTGCCCTACCCCTTAACTAAGGCCACACCTCTTCCCCACCCCTTCCCTGAGGCCCCGCCTCTCCTCACTCGATCCCTCCTCCCTCCATCGCTCGCTCTGCCCCCACCCTCACTCACTTTCACTGGGCTGAGGCAGGGGGTGGGGTACAGGAGGGGGTGCAGGCTCTGGTGTGAGGCCATGGATGAGGGGTTTGGGATGCAGGAGGGGGTTCTGGGCTGGGGCCGAGGGGTTCGGAGTGTGGCGGGGTAGGGTTGCCAATTTTGGTTGGACATATTCCTGGAGGTTTCATCACATGACATAATCTTTAATTAAATATTAATCTTTAAATTCTGGAGACTCCAGGCCAATCCTGGAGGTTTGGCAACCCTAGGGAGGGGACTTAGTGCTGGGGCAGGGGTGCAGGAGGTGGGAAGGAGTTTGGATGCAGGTGGGAGCTCAGGGCTGGGGCAAGGGGTTGGGGTGCAGGAAGAGGTGAAGGGTGTTGGCTCTGGCCAGGCGGTGCTTACCTCAGGCGACTCCTGGAATTGACCAGCATGTCCTGCTGCTAGGCTCAGGGACAGGCAGGTGGGTCTGCACACTGCCCCTTTCTGCAGGCACCGCCCCCTTGCAGCTCCCATTGGCCATAGTTCCCAGCCAATGGGAGCTGTGGAATCGGCACTTGGGGTGGGGGTAGTGCGCAGAGATCCCCTGGCTGCCCCTGCGCTTAGGAGCTGGACATGCCGGTTGCTTTCGGGAGCTGCGTGGAACCAGGGCAGGTAGGGAGCCTGCGTTAGCCCCACTGCGCCACCAACCAGACTTTTAGTGGCTTTAGCTGGTTTGAACTAGAGTAAATGGTGGATTCTCTGTAACTTGAAGCATTTAAATGAAGATATGAGGACTTCAGTAATTTAACCAGAGGTTGTGGGCCTACTGTAGCAGTGATTGGGTGAGGTTCTGTAGTCTGTAATATGCAGGAGGTCAGACTAGATGATCATGATGGTCCCTTCTGGCCTCAAAGTCTATGAATCTGTAAGTACTATATTTAAAAGCAGTAATATCTTTATAAATTCCATCTATGGAATTTGAACTGACATCTCTCCAAGTCCTAACTCCATTCCAAGTGGTAGACAAATGGAACTGACAGAGAATATGTAAAAGTATGTTCTGTTCTTTGATATTGTCTCGGGTACTGTTTATTATTTTTTTTAAATTCTTGAATTAAAATACACAAAAGATGCAGCAAGCTATTTAACAAATTTGATCTTCAGCTCACTGAACATTATGGTCTACACAATACAGATCAGAAAAAGTACATGCACTGCTCTTTACCTATAAATAATCTGGCAAGATTTCACAAATAAGCTGGTCAGAAACCAGAATTTCTGTTCCAAGGGAAATTCTGATTTTTCAAAATTTGCTTTATTCTGAATTGGAATAAAAAGTTTAAATTTCCCACAGAACAAAAATCCTGAAATTTTTTTATTCAAAACCATCAAAATGTTTCATTTCAATAATGCTGCATCATTTCATTTTGATAAGGTAAAATGTTTCATTTTACGAGTCAAAACATAAATTAATATATTAAAACATTAACTTACATATTATATTTATATGTAATATTACATATAATGCACATGAATTATGCTTAATATTTTAATATATTAAAGTTTAAATGAATCAAAGCATTTCAACAGTATAAAATGAAATGTTTCTACCTTATCAAAATGAAACAAGAATTTTGAAAGGATGTGTTTTGACTGTTTCCTGTAGAAAAATTTGTTGCAATCAACACTTTCCTGTGCCACGTTTTGATTTCAACTACAGTAAATTGCATATTCCATCAGAAAGCTGTTCCATTGACAATTCTGCATCCAGCTCTAAAAGTTATATTTTTTCTCCTTAATGCCGAAAGCAGTGGAAAAGCAGATGTACATTTTCAGTGTTCTAGTACTTATGTCCTTTCAAAACACATATAAGGACATTAAAGCTTCGTGTTATGAAAATAAATAAATAAAAAGAATTGCCACTCTAAATATGGCACAATTACTAAATGAATAATACATTTATTCCAAAATCAAATGCATGAGACTTAACAAAATGTTTTGCCAATCTGCCAAAGCTATTAAAAAGATACTGGGAAGCCTCTACCATGTGTTATGAAAAAGTAAACACAAGTAATCTAACAAAATTAAAAATAGCTTTCCTTTTACAGAAGTTTCAATAACTACCAAAGTTTTGTTTTAAATACTTCCCATGACCACCATGCTTGTTGGACTCTTGAGCAAAGGTAAACTAATATACTTTGTCTCCAATCATTCTTTAGCTAGCAGGCAACCATACCGTAAGGAACAGAGAAGTTCAGCTGTGACGCAGAACAAGTATTTCTCTAGTGATTCAGACTACTCAGAGAGATTCCTTAGTATTTCTCTTGTCTAAAAAAACCTAACAGCATCTTGTTCTTGTAAATAAATCCAATCTATAACTTTCTATTATTTTCCTAGTAGTAAAATGAACTCATCAATACAATATAAAGCCCATACTCTGAGGGTTTTGGGGCTGTTCCAAAACTTTAGCTTAAAAAAGTGAAGTGTTCACTTGGAGAGAGAGCCAGCTTATCAAGACAGTGGTCTTTGAAACGTCTATGCTCTAGGACTACCAAGCTTGCAACATACTGTATGGTAGATTTAAGGGAGCTGTGCTTTAAAACAGTCCACAACTCTGGCTGGCGTTTACTTCATCGTAGTTGGGCTTGAGGAATCTATTCCCGGCACTGCCACCAATTTGTTCTGTCATTTTGGAGAGAAATAAAAACTTCTTGAAGAACGTTAGTGCGTGGCATAGTGGGGAAAGCAGTGATGTTTAGGAGGAGGGAGAGCAGCAGTGCCTGAAGGGCACAGTATCATGCAGCAGTAAGCTTCTGAAAATCGCAGAGCTTGTTTCCCTACCTGAGCAAGAGCAAGCAGACAATTTGGGCAACCTATATTGATGACAATTTTTTTAAAAAAGTATTGCTGACATTCTGCTTTGAAAATTTCCCTCCTTGTCTGAGTATCTCAAACTGGGCACCCTGGTGCTCCACAGAGCACCAAGGAAAGTCCCAACACACCCAGGAAAATTCTACAGTATGTGGATAAACAGGAATTTCCAGATGGCACTTCTCATGAACATCGTTGGCATATTAAGTAATGAAAAATTCTTATTTCCTGCTAACTCCAGCTCTTTCCTCCACCCACTCTTTGCCAGTAGGAATTCAGATGGCGTCAAAGTACTTCATTTGAAATGAAAACATTTCAAGCCTTTGCAGTCTGATTTCCTTTTAGATCTGATACTGATGTCAGGAAGCTCTTGCCTGTTGAGACAGATTGCATATATGATTACTTAAGACTGACTAATCTTGGCTTCTAGGTTTTGGATGCAGTATTGTTTTGATAACACACTCATCTGAAATTCAAACAGACTCTCTGACAAGGCTCAAATGAAGAAATCTAATAGTAGAACATGAGAAAAGACAGTTACCTTTTCCGTAACTGGTGTTCTTCAAGATGTGTTGCTCATGTCCATTCCATATTAGATGTGTGTGCTTGCCACATGCACTGGTGCTGGAAGTTTTTTCCTCAGCAGTATCCATAGGTGACCATCTCTGGTGCCCTCTGGAGTGGCGCCCACATGGCACGATATACCGATGTCCTGGATAGGGATATGTGCCAGGAAGGCTGCCGAAGATGACTGATCTCTAGTCAAGTGGGCTCTGACAATCAGCGGCGGCAGAACCCCCGCCAGGTTGTAACAGGTCCTTATGCACAAGCAGGGGCGGCTCTAGCCATTTCGCCACCCCAAGCGCAGCAGCAGGCCGCGGGGGGAGCTCTGCCGGTCACCAGTCCCACGGCTCCGGTGGACCTCCCGCAGACGTGCCTGCGGATCCTCCACCGAAGCCGCGGGACCAGCGGACCCTCCGCAGGCACGCCTGTGGGATGTCCACCGGAGTCCTGCCTGCCGCCCCCCCCCGGCGACTGGCAGAGCGCCCCCCGCGGCATGCCGCCCCAAGCATGTGCTTGGCGTGCTGGGGCCTGGAACCGCCCCTGTGCACAAGGTAATCCAGCGACCGGCAGAGCGCCCCCCGCGGCATGCCGCCCCAAGCACGTGCTTGGCGTGCTGGGGCCTGGAACCGCCCCTGTGCACAAGGTAATCCAATTGGAAATCCTCTGTGAGAACACCGGAAGGCCCTTCATCCTATCAGCTGTAGCAATGAATAGCTGAGTTGATTTATGGAAAAGCTTGGTACATTCTAAGTAAAAAGCCAAGGCCCTTTGGACGTCTAGTGTGTGTAGATGCCTCTCTTCTCTGGTCTTGTGTGGTTTGGGACAGAACACTGGAAGGAAGATATCCTGGTTCATATGGAAGGTAGACACCACCTTTGGCAGGAAGGCTGGGTGGAGCCACAACTGAATCTTATCTTTGTAGAAGACAATGTACGACGGTTCTGAGGTCAACGCTTTAATTTCAGAGACCTGTCTCGCCTACATCACTGCCACCAGGAATGTGATCTTCCACGAAAGGTGGGAAAGGAAGCAGAAACCTAACGGCTCAAAGGGAGGGGTGGGGGACGGTGAGCCTAGAGAGGACCAAGTTAAGATCCCACTGAGGGACAGGGGCCCATACCTGAGGGAAGAATCTCTCAAGCGCCCTCAGGAATCTGACTGTCATGTCATGGGAAAACACCATCTGTCCTTGGATCGGCAGATGAAAAGCAGAGATGGCTGCGAGATGCACTCTAATGGAAGAGTGTGCCAGGCCCTGGTTCCTCAAATGGGCAGGTAGTCCAGGACAGCCTGTATAGAGGAACGTGAGGGAGAGATGCCCCGTTGGGACGCCCAGCGGGAAAACCTCGTCCACATGGCCAGGTAAGTCAGTCTAGTTGAGGGCTTCCTACTTTCCAAGAGGACCTGTTGGACTCCTTCCGAATAGGTCTGCTCCTCCAGGTTCAGCCACGCAGCATCCACACTGAGAGGTGGAGGGACCTGAGGTTGGGATGTAGGAGCAGGTCCAGTGTGTTGGGCAGGGGCCGGGGAGGGGCTGCTGACAGGATCGTGAGCGTGCTGGACCAGTGCTGGTGAGGCCACGTTGGGGCAGTCATGATGACCTGTCCTTTGTCTCTCTTGATCTTTGCCAGGATCCTGTTGATGAGCGGAATCGGAGGGAACATTCCCCAACCACGACAGGAGGAAGGCATTGGAGAGCGAGTCCTTGCGCAGACCTTGCCGAGACCAAAACTGGTGGTATTTCCTGTTCTGTCTGATAGCAATCAGGTCCACTTGGGGAGTTCCCTACCCTTGGAAGATCATGCAGGCTACCCCTGGATGGAACGACCACTCATGGTGAGAGGAGAACTTCCTGCTGAGCTGATCCGCCAGTGTATCCCTGACACCAGAGAGGTGACAAGCTTCCAGGTGGATCTCGTGACTGATGCAGAAGTCCCACAGACAGAGCGCCTCTTGACAGAGAGCTGATGAGCACACTCCCCCTTGCCTGTTGATGTAGAACATCAAGGCTATGTATTCAGTCACGACTCGTACCACCATTCCAGACAGGTGGGGAAAGAAGACTGTGAATGCCAGCCGGACTGCTCGGAGCTCTTTGAAGTTCATGTGCAACTGTGCTTCATCCGGAGACCACATCCCCTGAGTCTGGAGGATGCCAATATGTGCCCCCCCAGCCAAGGTCCGAGGCATCCAACACCAACACGATGGAGTGAGGAGGGTCATCCAATGGAACCTCTTCCAGGACTGTTCTGCAGTCGGTTCACCACCGCAGTGAGGTAAGTATCGCCTGGGGAATGGTAATGATCTTTTCCAGGGGGTCTTGGGACTGGGAATAGACCATCTCTAGCCATTGTTGCAGGGGCCGCATCTGGAGCCTGGCATGATCGACCACGTAAGTGCATGCTGCCACGTGGCCCGGCAGGCGGAGACAGACCCTGGCTGTAGTCAGAGGGAATGTGGAGACTTCCACAATGAGGTTCGTCAATGTGTGGAACCTTTCCAGCAGCAGGATGGCCCTGGTGCAGGTCGAGTCAAAGACTGCTTCAATGAACTCTATCCTCTGCACCAGCACTAACGTTGACTTTTTGTTGTTTACCAGTAAGCTCAGGGAGCAGCAAATGCTTGCAGTTCCATGTACATCCCTTTGGATTTGAGACCTGGAGCTGCCCTTGACGAGCCAGTCGTTGAGGTACGGATAGATCTGGATACCCCGGCACCTGAAGTAAGCCACTACCACTGACATGCACTTGGTAAACCCTCTCAGTGCTGTCGCCAGGCCGAATGGAAGGACCGTAAACTGGTAGTGGTAAGGCCCCACCATAAACTGGAGGAAGCATCTGTGTCCTTGAAAGATTACTACGTGGAAGTATGCATCCTTCAAGTCGAGGGCAGCATAGCAGTCTCCAGGGAAACCATATGGAACTTTAGCTTCTTTAGGTACTTGTTGAGGTCTCACAGGTCCAGGATGGGCCATAGACCACCCTTGGCCTTTGTGATTAAAAAGTACCGGGAATAGTACCCCTTGTTCCTGTACTCGAGAGAATCTTCCTCCACCACACCCAGCTGTAGTAACCCATTTACCTCCTGCACGAGGAGACTCTCATGAGAGGGGACCCTGAAGAGGTAGAGCAAATGCGGGTGGGAAGGGGGCGTAGAGAGGAACTGGAAAGTATAATCCTGTTCCACTGTGCTGAGGACCCATCAGTCTGAGGTTATAGCCAGCCAGGCAGGGAGGAAGAGGGAAAGGTGGTTGGAGAACACTGGGAAAGTTGGATCCGTGGAATAGTATGGTAGATCGCGCTGGGGCACACTATCAAAATGACTGTTTGGCCCCCTGCTTATGCTGAGCAGAGGGTGGAGGTGAGTGGCTCCGATGCCGCTTGTAGCCCTTGGCTCTTTATGGGGCTGGTTCTGCCAAGGCTGGATCCCCTGGCCCTGTGGGTGCTGCAGTTTGAACTGCTTATGTGCCGGGGCTGGGACATAGAGACCCAGAGTCTTCAGGGTAGTGCAGGAGTCCTTGAGGCCATGCAATTTGCTGTTTGTTCCGCAGATAGGGCCCATCCATCGAAGGGCAGGTCCTGCATAGACTGCTGGGCCTCGGTGGACAGCCCAGAGAGGATCAGCCAAGAGGCTCGCCGCATGGAGATAGCAGAAGCCATGGTGCGGGCAGCAGTATCAGCAGTGTCTGACACTGCCTGGAGGGCTGCCCTGGCTGCAGTTGTGCCCCTCATTGAGGATCACTCGTAACTCCTTCTCAGAAGCCTCAGGGAGCAACCCTTCGAACTTGGCCATGGCTTGCCACGTGTTGAAGTCATATCCACCAAGGAGGGCTTGGTGGTTGGCTACTCTCAGCTGAAGGCTGGAAGATGAATAAACTTTATGTCTGAAAAAATCCAGGCTTCTGAAGTCTTTATTTTTGGGTGTGGCTCCGGGTTGTCCCTGTCTCTCCTCATGGTTAACCGCCTTGACCACAAGGGAATTGGGGGCTGGGTGGGAGTATAAGTACTCATGCCACTTGGTTGGCATGAAGTACTTTCATTTGGCCCTTTCAGAGATAGGGACCAGGGAGGAGGGGATCTGCCACAGGGCATCAGTGATCTTGGAAACCCCTTCATGAAGGGGTAGAGCTACCCTGGCAGGAGCTGAGGAGCATAGGATGTCAAACAGAGAGTCCAATGGCTCCTCCAATTCCTCTACCTGAAGCCCAAGATTTAAAAGTTCCTGGTGTGCTTTGGTGTCATCCTGAGGAACTGGGTAAGGGGCCCCCATGATAGCCTCATCTGGCGATGACAAGGACAATACTGGTGCCGCAGGAACCTCCACATCCATTGGTGGTCCAGCAGCTTGCTCCCCTGGGTCCTCCTGGACCTGCAGGGTTTTACCCCCGAAGTCTCAAGCACCTGAGGGGGACTGGATACCAAGGCCGCTGGCCTCTCTGAGGCTCCCAACACCGATCGGACAACCTGGGAAGGTTGGATGAACCCGCAAGAGTTCCACGTGTACCCTGGCGCCGGCTACTGCACTTGGGGCCATGGGACAGGTTTCAGTGCTGATAATGTAGTCAGCACCGCTGGTACCAGGGCTTGTCCCGCAGTCAGGGAACCTTGCTCTGAGCCACAGCAACCAGTAGAGTGGTCAGTACTGGGCGACCAAGATCAGGTTAAGCTGTGGCTCTTGTCCGACCGGTGCTAGTCGCTGCATCCTGAAGCTGACCTGTCTGCGCGAGACTGTCTTGGTTGGGTTCTTGGGGACTGCCAGTGTTTGGCAGATCTTCATTGGATACCCGGTGATCCACGCCTCATGCTACTTGACCGGTACCGGGACGTCAAACGGGACTGGGAGCTACTACGGGCCGGTTGCCGGGAGGATCATCCTAAGTAGGGCAACCTTCCTTTTGGGGATGGGCAATGACAGCCCTGCGATCAGCGGTCTCTGGTGTCTGATTGGTCCTGGGACCAGTACTGGGCCTTTGGAGATGGTCGGGGCCAGTCCCAGAGTTCTTGCTGTGTGGTGCGTGCCTCAGAGGGTCTGCACCAATATACTCGCGAAATACGTGCCAAGTCCCTCGATCAGTGCCCCCGGTGTGGGGACCGAAGAGGGCTACACTGAGCTTGCTTCTCCTGTCCCGAGGCATGATGTCTGCGGGCGGGTGAACGCTGGCGGGACGTCCCTCTCGATTTAATGTACATGCTAATCAGCTAGAAAAAGGTATAAATTGGTCTAAGGATATCTAATTTATATCAACTTGATCATCTATGAATTTGGCTAATGAACAATAAAATCACATATCCAGTGCACTAAATGCCCCAACAACAACTATGAGGGTGAACTAGGATTGCCAACTTTCTAATTGCAGAAAACCAAACACTCTTGCCCCACCCCTGCCCTGTCCCTTCCTGAGGCCCCACCCCTGCCTTGACCCTTCTCCAAGGCCCCACCCCCCTGCTCACTCCATCCCTGCTCCCTCCGTCACTCATTCTCCCCCACCCTCACTCATTCAGTCATTTTTACTGGGCTGGGGCTGGGGGTTAGGGTGTGGGAGGGGCTCCAGGCTGGGCCGAGGGGTTCGGAGGGTGGGAGGAGGCTCCAGGCTGGGGCAGGGGACTGAGGTGTAGGGGGGTGAGGGCTCAGGCTGGGGGTGCGGGCTTTGGGGTGGGGTTAGGTCTGAGGGGTTTAGCATGTGGGAGGGGGCTCAGGCCTGGGGCAGGAGGTTGGGGTGCGGGCAATGGGAGGGAGTTTGGGTGCAGGATGGGGTTCCGAGCTGGGGCAGCAGGTTGGCGTGCAGGTGGAGGTTTGGGGTGCAGGCTCCAGGCAGTGCTGACCTCAGGCAGCCCCGGCATTTCAGGAACAGAGGAAGTCCACACAGCCCCCAGGAAGTGGCAGCATGTCCCTCTGACTCCGAGGCAGAGGGGCAGCCCAGCAGCTCCCACTGGCTGTGGTTCCCAGCCGATGGGAGCTGCAGAGTCGGCAATCGGGGCACGGCCTGTGGGTGGGGGCAGCACGCTAAGCCCCCTAGTCACCCCTCCACTTAGGAGCTGGAGGGCCATGCCGTCCGCTTTCCAGGAGCCGCACAGAGCCAGGCACGGAACCTGCCTGCCCCTCTGGTGCTGTGACCAACCAGACTTTTAGCGGCCCAGTCAGCTGTACTGGGGGTCCCTTTTCAACCAGGTGTTCCGGTCTAAAACAGAATGCCTGGCAACCCTAGCACGAACCTAGACAATCACTTCACCTTGAATAGTCTTCTATAATATTAGTTAACTATTTATGTTAAACAATCTGTTCCACCTTGTATTTAGCTGTAACACTCTAAATAAGTCTTCCAGACTGAAAGAGAACTCTGTGTAGCTCGAAAGCTTATCCCTTTCAACAACAGAGCTTATCCCTTTCAACAACAGTGGTCCAATAAAATATATTATCTCATCCACCTTGTATCTCTAAAATCACACATAGGAATAGCTGTATCACAGAACATTAAGATTGGAAGAGACCTCAGGAGGTCATCTAGTCCAACCCCCTACTCAAAGCAGGACCAATCTCAACTAAATCATCCTAGCCAGGGCTTTGTCAAGCCAGGCCTTAGTCAAGCCAGGCCTTAAAAACCTCTAAGGATGGAGATTTCACCACCTCCCTAGGTAACCCATTCCAGTGCTTAACCACCCTTCTAGTGAAATAGTTTTCCTAATATCCAACCTAGACCTAGACCTCTCCCACTGCAACTTAAGACTGTTGCTCCTTGTTCTGTCATCTGCCATGACTGACAACAGCCTAGCTCCATCCTCTTTGAAACCCAGCTTCTGGTAGTTGAAGGCTGCTATCAAATTCCTCCTCAATCTTCTTTTCTGCAGACTAAATAAGCCCAGTTCCCTCAGCCTCTGCTCATGAGTCGTGTTCCTCAGCCCCCAAATCATTTTCGTTGCCCGCCACTGGACTCTCTCCAATTTTTCCATATTCTTTTTGCAGTGGAGGGCCCAAAAGTGGATGCAGTACTCCAGATGTGGCCTCACCAGTGCCGAATAGAGGGTAATAATCACTTCCTTCAATCTGCTGGCAATGCTCCTACTAATGCAGCCCAATGTACATTCTCTTTCACACTGTTAAGGTGTACATGAGCTTTGGGAACAGAAACACAGTATCTACATTTACTGCTATGTGAAAGCTAAAAACAGGATCAACTTTTTATACAAATAAGTGCTATGCTAGTACAAAGGGTTCAGGAATAGAAAGAGAACAACAATATTGATAGCTAATTTTAGCAGTTATTTCTTATCTAGTTTTCACCATGTACCATCATCTAAACTGTCACTAATACTGGAGTTGTATTGCTTTATTTATGGATAGCTCTCTTTTTCACAGAAGAGCATACCTGTCTCATGTATTATATGTCAGGTATTTATACTATCTCCATCCTTGTGGTATCTGATGCCTTACAACAGATATGTTGATCTGGATCTCTCTCAGTTTTCCTTTGTCTTTACACTTTTTTTTTAAATGGTGGATTTTAGAACCTTACTAATTATAAAAATTATCATTTCTCATTTAGTGTTGGCACCACAGATCCTTCAGATGTTTTGTAGGACATCACAAAACATGTAATCATCCTAAATACCTTTAGATATTATATACTGCAAGTAGAAATATAAATGACTGTACAACAATAAAAAACAAAACAGCTTGTCACTTTCAATCTATCTTCTTCCCTCAAGACAAAAAATTACATCATTTTTGGCTTTTATATTAATTGCAATATACACCAAAGAAGCTAAAAGCAGTTTTTTGATCCAAGTGCTTTTTTTCAGGGTTTAAAACAAAATTTCAGTAACAGTGTTTCAATTTCAGTGTTCAATCCTAAAACTTTTTTTTAATAACATTAAACCAGCTCAGATTCTGGAATGAAAAACATGCACTACAAAGATTTTTTAAAAGTACCATCTAAAGACATTTAGACTTTTGACTTCCTCTCTTCCATAGCCAACTCAATCTGTACCATACTTCACTTACAAAAATAGTCTCTCTTGACTATCTGCACATATTTTGGATTCCTGTCTTCATGTATCTTTGTGGGAGGCTAGAGATGTTCTTTGCTCAAGACTTTGATATTTCCAGAAACAACATGTATATCTGGACTAGGGCTACTGGCAGTGCTAATGTGAGTGATGCTACATAGGAACTGCAAGTCTGAGTCCTAAACCTGGGGTTAAGAACACCGTGCAAGCAGCATGCTCAGCCCTAAAAGCCACTCAGTTCAAGGAACAGAGCTAAAATTATTTGGAGGGAGCTGCATCCAGCCCTCCTTGGCTAGGGTCTCAAAGATGTGGGGTGGGACTGGGCAGGGGTAAGCTGAAGGGAATACAACAAAGTTGGGAGGTCTCGTTAGACTTCCAGTTCACATGCATCCGACGAAGTGGGTATTCACCCACGAAAGCTCATGCTCCAAAACGTCTGTTAGTCTATAAGGTGCCACAAGACTCTTTGCTGCTTTTACAGTTCCTATTAGGAGTCCAGGAAGCAGCTAGAGCCAACTTAACACTTTTCCATGTATGACTATGAGATTGCACTTCTTTCCCCCCCACTGTACCGGTCTTCCATATCTTTGTAATCTCAAGATTAGACTACTGCAGTGTGTGCTACATGGGGCTACATTTTCAATTTACCTGGACACTGCATCTAGTACAGAATTCAGTGGTTTAGTCTTGCTTTTCATCATCTGCACTGCCTGCCTATTGGTTTCCAGGTTGATTTTCATAGATCCCAAGGCTAGAAGGCACCATTATGATCAGCTAGTCTGACTCATGTATAACACAGGCCATAGAACTTCACCAAATTAATTCTTGTTTGAACTAGAGCATATCTTTTAGACAAAAAAAAATCCAATCTTGAGTTTCAAATAGCCGGTGATGGAGAATTCACCACAATGGAGAATTCACCACAACCCTTGGTAAATAGTTCCTATAGTTACTTACACTCACTGTTAAAAGTTCACTCCTTATCTCCATTCTGAAGTTGTCTAGTTTCAACTTCCAGCCATTAGATCATGTTACCTTTCACTGCTAAACTGAAGAGCCCATTATCAATTTTTGTTTCCCATGTAGAGGAAGTGTAATCAAATCACTCCTTAATTTTCTTTATGTTAAGCTACATAATTTAATCTTCCTGAGTATATCACTAAAAGGAATGTTTTCCAATCCATAAATCATTCCTATGGCTCTTCTCTAAACCCTCTCCAATTTATCAACATCCTTCTTGAATACCGGACATAGTATTCTTATAGCGGTCATACCAGTGCCGAATACAGAGGTAATATAACCTCCCTACTTCTACTCAATATTCCTCTTTTCTTACATCCAAGGATTGCATTAGCCCATATGGTCACAGCAACACACTGGAAGCTCATGTTCTGCTGATTATCTGCTATCACACTCATGTCTTTTTCAGAGTAATTTCTTCCCAGATAAAGTCCCCCATCTTGTAAGAATGATTTATGTTCTCTGTTCTTAGATGTGTAACTTTACATTTGGCCTTACTCAAATGCATATTATTTGCTTACATCCATCCTACCAAGCAATCCAGATTGTTCTGTATCAATGACTTGTCCATTGTGGTTGTGGAATGGACATGTGTAACACATCTTGAGGAACAACTGTTACAAAAGGTTAGTAACCATTTTTTCTTATTCAAGTATTGTACACATGCATTCCACTTTTGGTGACTCACAAGCAGGAGGAGGGATTGGAGTTCATACACACACAGACTGGAGTACAACTCGTCCAAATTTAGCATCATCTCTTGAGAACGGAGTGATAGCATAATGAGACGTGAAGGTGTAAACTGAAGACCAAGCTGCTGCTCAAAAAATGCCTTGGATAGAGACTTGCACAAGCAGTGCCACTGAGGCCTCTTGCAATCTTGTAGAATATGCTGTCAATATGCCCACAAGGAAATGCCTGCCAGATCATAACAAATACAGAAAGTTATCCAAGATGAAATTTTTTGTGAAGAAGCTGGGAGACCCTTCATTCTCCACCAATCTAGAGAAGACAGTACCTGCAAGGGCACTGTGAGCACAGCATTCAAATGATGGTGACTTGGTGAATAAACAGAGGCAAGCCTGGGAGGTGGGAGAAATGAAGCGGCGACAACATGCTCGGGGAGGAGGTGGGGCCGGGGGGGGGGGGGTGCCTCAGGGCCGAGGGTGGGGAGCTGCCGCAGGTGGGGCACCTCGGGGCAGAGGGGGAGCTGCCACGGGGGGGGGGGCCTCAGGGCGGGGGCTCGGGGACGGGGGAGGGCACAAGGTGGAAGTTTCGCCTAGGGCGCGAAACATCCTTGCACCAGCCCTGCTCCTACTCCTAGTAGTAGGCAAGAGGTAACATGATGGCTATGCAGCAGTTCTCTCAGTATTGTTATTCTTCTTCATTAGAGCTGGGAAGGAAATGTTTTTCTCCTCCTGTAACAATTCTTGATTTCCTGTTTTGCACTAGGACAAAATCAAGACCGTTCTGATTTTTAATGAAAAATCAGGGAGGGGAAAGAGATGCCACTCCAGAATAACCCAGAGAGCATTCACTGAGCTGTGAGAGGCCCAGATTGAAGTTCCTGCTTGCCTAATTCAGGCCAAGGATTTTAACCTGAGTCTCCCACATCCTCTGTTAGTGCAGTCACCACCTGGCTGTTGGACCAACAGGTAGGCACAGGCACAGGCACAGATGTGCCCCACACACACTCTCTCTCTCTCCCTCTCTCCCCCTCCCTCTCATTCTCCTAACCTGAAAACCTTTCCTGACAAAAGTTTAATCAAAACCTGCACATTCACATAAAAAGTTTGCATTTTGGTGAACTAACATATTTCAACAGAAAACTGTTTCACTGAAAAGTTCCCAATAAGCTCTATTCTTTATTTATATTGAAGAAGCACCTACGAACCCAAACCAAGGATTGAGGCCCCATTGTACTGCACACTGTACACTCTTGCAACACAAACAACAGTCCCTGCCCCCAGACCATTCACAGTCAAGATGTAGTTACCCTGAGCTTCTTATCTTTGCTATCACTTTTTATTTTGCTGTATTGTCCATAACAAAGCTTATTTTTCTCTTTGATGTAAATTTAAATATTTAAAAATTAAACAAAGAAGAGATGTACCTGAATCAATTGCTGGACACAAACATCCCTGAACTGCAGGGAAGAGTGTGTCTGAATGCAAATGTTGTGGATCAAACTCATCTCTTATTTTTTTTCCAAAAAGGGATATAGTAAGATGGTGTTTGAACTCTTCCTATAGAGAATTAGACTGCGATAACAGACTCACACCATACACAACAGTCATTCAATAGAAAGGAAGACAAATGTAGGTAATCCAAAAACAAAATAAAAAATGTATATGGGCTTTCATTAAAGAGTTATAGTTTATATTTTAAAAAGGGTTTTGGAAAGGATATAAAAACGTATGCTTCAGATTTTAACTCTGTCTTAGGGGGCCAAGATGGAATTAGTGGACAATTTATCATACATCTGCATACTTCAAGGTTATGTAGACCTTCTGCAGTGAGGGGAATAAATCCGTCACCAGAAAGGCAGGGTTTGAATCTGCCATTTGAAGCAGTTGTGGCACAGACTGCCAAAAACAGAAAGGGGAGGGTTGTTTTTAAACAAAAAGAATAAATGTTAAAGATTGCCAGGTCAACACAACCTGGTACTATCTTACTGCCATTGGCAGTAAGAGAAAAATGAGGGATGGCTGAGGCCACTTTGCCCATTATGCTCTTGGCTGCAGGGAAGCACAAAAATATGCAGCACTCAGGTGCAGCCAAATGAACATGGGTTCAAATATTCCGATCTTGCATGCATGTAGCACATGTGCACCTAGAGTGGGATCCACAAGCATAAATACTCAAAGAAGAACATAAAGAATGATTGTGAAGACAGCTCTATAGACAGACACAGAAAGGACAACTTCTCTATAGAATCATTTAAAATGAAACCAAGTTTAGAGTGAAATGATGATTATGAACCCGATCTTTCAGGATGCTGAGTTATGTCTGCACTCTGTAGGCTCAGGCCCATATTCATCTGGACCCTGATTCAGCAAAGCACTTAAGCATGCATCTAACTTTAAATGTAAGTAATCCATGGGACTACTACTCACATGCTTAAAACTAGAACTTGAGCCACAGTCCATTTTAGGATTTTTGCAAGAAAAGATGGTTACTTACTTGTATTGTAACTGTTGTTCTTTGCAATGTGGGTGCAGATGTGTATTCAAGGGCTAGAGACAGGATGAACTAAGTTCTAATTGGAACTAAAAAGTGAACGAGATTGTTGATTTCAATGGAATTTCTTCATATGTGTGAAACCAAAAGTAAAATTTGGCCCACTGAAATCCTAAAGTCACATATCCTATTAGAACTTACTTTGAATAAAACAGGAAAAACATTCACATCCTAGTTAAAGTCTGGAACAAATTCTGTTTCCATTCTGAGTTCAATTAAACAGGTCTGACCCCTTTCACTGAGCAGAAGATATCTAAAGGTTTTGTGTTTCTGGGCATATCTTTCTGTGTGTGTATTTAAACACATTTAAAAGTTATTTCCATGTCTGTGCATTGGAAAGGGTACAGTTTATATGTAAATCACCACAATTTCTCTATGGTGCATTTATCATATAAAGAGAGCTCTATGCTCCAGCGTGGCCCATGTTCTCCAACTTCAATTTCACATGCAAAATTTAAAAAGCAAATAATTATGAAAAATTGACAATAATTAGTTTCAAGCTCAGTCACAAGCAGAAAGAGAAATAATGGAACCTAAGACAAAAAGGGTAGAGGGAAAAATGAGAGTGGAAAGTGTAGGTGAAAGGAGCAACATTTTATCCCCTGTTCCAGTTACTTAGATGGTATCTAATACCGGACATGCCCTACTTAATTTCACCAATCGAAATGCTATCTAAGACAATTCAATTTATCATACCAAGTTCTCTATACTTATTATGTGACTCTGATCAGGCCTAAGAGCTTTACAAAACTTAAAAAAATAATACAATAAATGTCAATTGTCATTAGGCTTCTCACTTAAACTGAGCAGGGAATAGTTTTGATCTCACTTATACCCAAGTAAGTCAAGAATAATTCTACTTAAGTCAAGGGAGTTACACCACTGTACAATCGGGTAACTGACAAGAGAATTGGGAGAATCTCGATGATCTCTCTTCTTACATCTCCAAAGAATGTGAAAATGGAGACATTAAGGACCAGATTCTAGCCCACAGCATTGTCCCCTTACGCCATCAGAAAAGAACAATGGGGACAGAACGATGCCCTGCCCGGGCAACCAGGGATTCTCCAGACATAAGATTCCATGGGTGACATAAAGCTGGCATAAGCCACTCAAAAGACTCAATTACTGATTTCTTTGCTGATCATCCAAAAAAGAGTGATGTTCTCAAAACACAATTTCCCCAAATCTCTCTTTCTAGGACAAGCTACACGTGTGGCGTGAAAGTCATTCACATCTACCGGAGCTTACATAATATTAGAAGAATTTCACACGTAACTGAGAAAGGGTCCATCATTTCATTCTCCTTCTTCAGAAATGACTCAAGCCTCTCACTGGAAATCACACCTGTCTAAACCATGCTCAGATGTATCCCTGACTGCATCACTTCCCCACTTTAGAAATATATCTCCAAAGCAAGTGGGTGACCACACTTCTGGATAATGCTACACCTGGCTAAATGCTGTTTACTATTCATCCTTCCCCTTGTGCAGGACAAAATGGAATGAAGAATATGGAAACTCTTGTGGGGCTGAAACTTGAAGACAATCTAGAGCACTATGAATGTTGAATAGGATATAGAATGTTGAATAGATTCCACTCAACAAAAGCCAGACTACAGGCAGCTAAACCCCAAGAATCTACAATTTGCTCGGGATGCAGCCACTCACCTTCTGCAATCACAAAAATGTATCTTTTGGTCCTGACACGTGGCTGTTCCCTGATAGAAAACCATGTGCATCTACATCTAAGAAATGTAAAACTGATTCTTTACCTAAATGGTTACACTCTGCCTCTTCGGCCTTAATAAAGACAATACCTCATTACATTATCTTAAAAAGTATTTCCTCACGGCTCTTTACTTATTTTTTTAAAAAAGTTACTGAGATGCTGAAATTATACACATGCTTCCCCAGTCTTTGAGTCAGTGTTAAACCAGTTAAGGGACACGGTATGCAAAACACCACCACATGAGAACTCCACAAATCTTATGTGACACAGAGCGCAACTAAGTTGGAGATGGGTTGGAGCATGGACAATGCATCTACGAACTATACAGTAGGGATGTAAATATCGTCAAAAAAGTTGACCGTTTTAACGATTAAAATCATAGTGTTTAATCATTAACTGATTAAAGGGAGAGGGGCGGGGGCTGCTCTGGCCAGCCCGAGGTTGTGGCTGGGTTTGCTCCAGCTGGCCTGGGGCTGAGGTCAGGTGGCCAGCATGACTGAGGCTGCTCCAGGAGGCGCAGCTGTGCCTGGGGGCAGCAGGCCAGCACAGCTGGAGTCGGCGAGCCAGCATGGGGCTGGGGTTAACAGCTAGGGTGGGTTAACTGGTAAGACTAATGCTTACTGGTTAACCATTTAACCCTTTAATATTTTACATCCCTACTATACAGATCCACTGTCTCATCTGCTTTGCTCACAGGAGTGGATAGTAGGCAACACCTGCTACTACAAACTACAGACTACAATAGCAACCATGAAGCAGCTGCGTGGTTGCTGGGTGCTCCTTTGGGGGCTGGGAAAGGTTCTTTCTTCGGCGTCTCTTGGTAGGTTTCCCACACAAAACCTGCTTACTCAGGCTTGGAGATATGGCATGTCAGGGAAATAAATATGGTCCTTGAAAGGTAAAGTTTTTCTAATTATTAAATTGGTTATTCTCTACAGAGAAAAACAATGGCACCAGCTATTTAAAAAAAGCAGTATCTGGGGAATTACAATAAACTAACAATTTCTGCCTACCTGTTGTATCCAACAGTTGTTAGTAGATAGCACTAATTAGTGTGACATATTACGCTATACCTTGTTAGTTAACCTACAATCTATATTCTCCGTTACACAGACAGTCACAAGAAATGTAAATGGCACTTTACACATAGCAACTCTCAATACACCATAGCAACAGGAAGAGACTGAAATAAAATGGTTTAGTTTCTATAGCAACTATCAGATAGACCATCTGTAATGGATTCATAGCATGGGACACAAAATGGACGATTATGCATAGGGGATGATTATTTATGTATTAAAACATATAGGACTAACATTTAACTAGTGTAATATTTAGATTTTGAAGTAATATCACATGATATCTATCTAGCTATGGTACATAAGCTTCAGTGAAAATGTCATTGAATTACTATTAAAATTCATCATCTCTAAATATAAAAACAGTCACCCTTATAAAAGTTAATGTGTTTCGTACTTCAGTGGATGTTCATAAAAACAAGTGCTAATAAATTACCTAGTGACTTTATTTTCATTCTCAAGATTCAAACATTGCAAAATGGATACAAATGTATTTCTTCTTATGATGTCCTACACAGAACTGCTCCTGTAAAATGTCATTTCAGAATTGTTATGCTTAAACAACATCTTTCTAAAATATAAAGATTCATCCAGCACTTCATCATTTACTCCTAATAGTGAAAGAAAAATGCTGAAGATGAGAAAATGAGAAAAAGAGAAAACTGCAAATACACTTTCAATTCCAGTGTTTCTCTATTAACAGGGAGGCAGTTGTGCTGCTCACTTAGTATGCTGGATAGAACATTGAATTAATGGAACCTACATATTGTTGTCAGGTTAATTTGACATCAGCAATGCAAGCCAATTCTCTTTTCTAAAAGTCAATATTTTTAATCTTGATAGCAACACAGATAAAAGTGCCAGTGATGGCAACATAGGAAAGTAGCAAAGTAGTAACTGCAGCTTTTGATAGAATATTGAACTCATATAACAGGTTCTCAGTCTGCTATTTAATTTCCTGCTAGGTTTGATAACATATAGTATCAAAATAAGTTCAAAATCAAGAAACAGAGAAAAAAAGACTGCTTATAATACACTATTTTAGAATACAATTTTTAATAGACTGCTGGCATGTTAATTTTAGAATAAATCAAAATATTTTTCAGAAGTTTAATTTTACAAATTAATATAACACCACAAAACTGTGTCTGCTTACTCATATATTTACTATTAAATCTAAGCCTGGTTTTGCTATATATCTGTGTATTTAAATACAGCCAATTTGAACAAAGAGAAATATTTCAACATAGGATAAGTTATTTCTAACTTCTCATCAGTAATTTAAAATCATATTTCTTTCAATGAAGGACATATGAGCATGTAATTGTTCCCTCCATCCCCTTTTGAAGTGGCAAGAGATTTATCCCTTGACATCTGTGGATCTCAGGAGCAATCACAATATACTCATGATATGCTACTTCATCTCTTGTTGTTAGGTGCTCAGATGACTATACTTTTGGGCTGGAAAAAATCCTAATGCTACCTCACTCTGTTGATGGCTTATAAAAATGTGGGAAATCTTAGTCTTGGAAAAAACGACCACCCTACAGAACAACTCATATGACAGATATCATCACTAATTTTGAGACAATGGCTTCAACTGAAAAGTCAACATTCTTCATTATGACCCTATGAACTCTCATTTGCTTTGTATTATGTGTTCACTGTACTCTCTGCTCAGTTGTGATTTATGTAACCACTTCTTTCTTTCTTTTTATCTTGATATTTCTCTTGAATCCATGTAATGAATACAGCTTTGGTTTTTTGTGACCACAATAATAAAAAAGAAGTCTCCTGCACTCAAAATGAGATAAACACATTTTAGAAACAAAACAGTAATATTTATATGATTTTTCTTCCTTTTTCTGTTGGATGTATTTTATCTTACTTCCATGGCCTTTCAAATGGGTTGATTCAAGAAGAAAGAATTTTTACCCAACTCCATCATTTGAGGCAAGATTCTGACATCCTTACACACCTTAGGCTGTACGTTGTTTGAATGTCTTTCCACCTTCATATATTACCTTGAACACTGTCAACAATGCACTCCAATGCTCCATAGGGCTTTCACTTCCACCTCCAACAGACACCAAAAAGCAATATATACCCCTGCTCCATCAAACGTGCACTCTATTGCAAAAAAACCTTTTAATAGCGACCTTATATGCTTATATATCAATTATATAAACAGACAGCATCTCCATCAGCCATACATTCCACACATTTGGGAAATTATTCTGCCTTGACAATGCTGAAGTTACTATTAATGTTTTAAGCCCCACATCCTCTAAAGACTGGAAACAGTGGGGGACAGACAACATACCCACATGGACATATGGGTTGCACCAGCAAAATACTTGACAATGACTGAAATGTGAAAGAAGTGGTTACTGTTGTTCTCTGAGATATCTTGCACATATCCATTCCACTTCAAGTGTGTGCATGCCAGTGCACTGTGGTTTGAAATATCCATTGGTGTGGCACATGCGTCTTGTTGCCTTGTGCCGCAGCAGCACTGCCACCAACTCAACTTGGTCTCAACTCAACCGAACAGTATAGAGGGGAAGGAGGCAGCATCATGGAATGGGCATGTGCCATGTATCTCAAAGAACAACAGTTACAGAAGAAAGTTCGTCTTTCTTTGAGTAATTGTACATGTCCATTCCACTTCAGGCGACTCAGAAGCCTGAATTTCAATAACACTCTGGACAGGAATGGAACTGGAGGAAATGCATACAGGAATATGAATGCCCAGGGCAACAGAAAAGCGTCTATGAGGACCCTGGCCTGTGACCTGCTCAAGAACAAAGTGACACTTCCTATTGACTTTTGTTGCAAACAAGCCTGTGGTTGGAAAATGAATCTGGCAACATCTGGGTGCAGAGACCACTCATGGTGAAAGATGTGCACAAATGGTCTGTCAGATTGTTCTGGACACCAAGGAAGTGAGAAGCTTTGAGGTGGATTGAGCTGGCAATACAGAAGTCCCACAGCTCATTGCTTCTTGGTATGGCAGAGATGATTAGGCTACTCCTTGCCTCTTCACATAGAACATGGGTGCTGCATTGCCTGTAAGAAGCAGCAGATTTCTTTCCTTGATATGAGGAATGAAGGCTTCACAAGCTAGCCGAATGGCCTTCAGTTCTCTGACACGTATATGTAAAGTTAAGTCTTGGGTTGACCATAAACCTTGCATCTGCAGGGATCTAAGGTGAGTCTTCAACCAAGACAGGAAATAACTGTAACTAGGACAGTGATGAAAGTTACTGAATTTTAAAAGCAATTTAGTGGAAACTTCCAGTCGAGAACCAAGGGGAGGTATGAAATAGCATCCACTACCAAAGTGGAAATATCATCAAATTTCACCTTTTATGTTTTAGTAGCTTCTTTCTTTTTGTAATGAGTAGGACCCTACTAAATACACAGCCATGAAAAACGCATTATGGATCATGAAATCTGGTTTCCCCCATGAAATCTGGTCTTTTGTGTACTTTTACCCTAAAGCAAAATCCAGTGCAGTTATATGTACCATAACAGGTTCCAGATGTGATTAACAACTTGTTTTAATATAAAAAAGCAGAAAGTACCGAACTTGACAGGATTTATTGATTGATAGTTTACAGCAGCAAATATAACTCAGGGCTCAACTCACTAACTGGTAGATATGGGCATCTGGGATGGTTTTGTATCACTGTGATATCAATTGGAAGCCTACCATAAGACAAATGAAATTATTTTAAAATGAGTGTCCAGAGTAAATAAAATACTTCTACAATCATTACTGCAGTGGATAGTGTGAAAGTATTTGGAAGCCAAATTCTACATGTCGATGGCGGAAAACTGTTTTGTACAAGCTGCAATGTTTTGTTGGATCACACGGCAGGCAACAATTCAGCGCCACACAGACTCTGAAAGCCATCAAAGCAGAAAGAGGGCTGGAAAACAAAAAGATAAAAACAAAAAACAATTTCATCTCTTTTTAAGAAGATGACAGAGAACTCTGAGACCCAGCATTTAGCTACAATGGAACTTGTGGTTGCATTTGCAAGTGCTAATATACCACTGGAAAAACTTGATCACCCAAAGCTGTGTGAATTCATTCAACAGAATGTACAAAATGCTGGTTCCTTACCAACTGTGAATAGGATACCTTTGGTTACCTTCCAAAGGTTTTTGCTACACATTTTGAGAAAAGGAAGTCCCTAATTAACTCATGTGAGTCTTTTGCAATTATTTCTGATGAATCCATTGATGAGCAAGACAATTATGTTCTGCATGTTCTATTTGATTTTATTTCTGACAAGGCTGAAGATGTACAGACAAAAAAGCTAACAACAGTGCTCACCAACCACATTCACTTGGTTGCTGTTAATTACAGTACAAGGAAGTATCAGAGGGGTAGCCGTGTTAGTCTGGTTCTGTAAAAGCTGCAAAGAGTCCTGTGGCACCTTATAGACTAACAGACGTTTTGGAGCATGAGCTTTCGTGGGTGAATACCCAGTTCGTCGGATGCACACACAGGACTCTTTGCTGCAATTACAGTACAGTTTCTCAAGTGATAATTAAAGCCATTTCAAAATATGATGCAGACTTTGGAAAAGGATCTGCGTTCATAAGCGACAATGCAACTTACAGGATGAAATATTTCAAATCTGTTCTCCACCGTCTAATGTGAAATGCTTTCCATATTACATGTAATGCACATGTAATTTCTCTTGTCAGTGAGCTGTGGAGGTGCAAGTTTGATAAAGCTGATAAACTGGTCAGCTACATAAAAAGATCTTTAAACACTGCCCGAGCTGCAAACTTCAATACAAGCAGAACATCACAAACACGATTGAAATGACTGAAATTGGAGAACAAAAAATTGCACTTCCCCAAGAGCCAGTAATTACTCATTGGAATTCCTGGTTTCGGGCTGTGCAATACCATGCAGCTCACCTGAAGTACTATTCAGAGTTCATCTCAGAAGAGCTCACACTGACACCAAAAATGCAGCTTTTAACAGACCGTTCAACCCTTCTAAACGATGCTCAGCTGAACGAGAAAGTTCAGTTTGTTGCCAAGAATGCCACAGGACTGATGGACTTATTCACTTGGTTCAAATCTCGACACGTCACAATCCATGAAGCTTACAACCAAGTATTGGATGTACTGTTCTGGGCTGAAGTGCAGTCAAACAAAAATCATTCTAACGCTGAGTTAAATGCCAGTACTCAGCAGGTGTTCTCTTGCATGGCAAAGAAGCTCAGATAATATTACTGTTACAGGGAAGAGTCAAGCAATGCACAAAAAAACAACTCAAAAGTTTCAACAACCTGCAGCAGGGTCCTAAAAGCTGTTCGTATTTTTGACCCTGCACAAATGTACCTGTTGATGGTAGATTTAACCTTGCTTAATGCAGGTCCTGGCTTTGACAAAAATTGTAGGCTGGAGATTCCTGCTTACAGAAATATCACAAAAGAAGCGGACTGTATTTTGCCTGTGCTACAGTTTTGTAACTCAGCGGAAGGCAGAATCTCCCATCTCACAAGGCTATCTCAGCCACTCTCTGACAATTCCAGTGAACTCTGTGGATGCAGAGAGAGCTGTGTGTAAACACAGACAGATGTTTTCAGTGCAGACATGGGAATAAAGAAAGACACAGTTGCAGGATGCTCCATTGACTTCTGTAAGTAAAGAGTGTGACCTTTTCACAATGCTCAGCTTTTCACAATAGTTTTTGAGTTACTGTCATATAATTAATAACATTTGAAACCAGAACTGTTTTTTCACCTGCTTTTGTTAACTTAAGGGCTGTGCATGTTTATATTTTGCTGTTTTTAAATACATATTCATGCTTTGTTACAACACTGTGAAATGTATGATTTAAATATATGAAACCAGGAAATTCAAGATTTTTAAAATGCTATGACCATGAAATTTACAAAAATGGACCATGAATTTGGTAGGGCCCTAATAATGAGTCTCAAAGCAGCTAAATTAGTCTACCCCCCAGATAAAAATTTGGGCTTACTAATAAATTGTTTTGCTATAAAGCCTGGTGATGAGCTCTCCTTAAAATCTTTGAAGCTACCTGTTACCATTTTCTATTTTAACTTTTGACTAAAATCAAATTTCTAATCTTTAAAATTGTGCACTTATTGTAACTTTGGTGTTTTTCAGTCATGAAAAAGAATCACAAAGAAAGGTATGGGCAGGTTTGTTTTTGTTTATGTTTTTTAGAACATATGAACAACTCTGCAGAATGTATGTCTTTTCAGTAACTCAAGTAATGTTTTTCTTTATTTGTTTTATAGGAAGATGAAAATGAAGCTAAGGAAGAAAACCCATTTCAAAACCTGAACATGGAAGAGAAAAATTTAAATAATTAGAAGATTGCTATCATGTTTGAAATATTTTAAGTTGTATAACAGCAATAAAAGTTTTGCACTGTAAAATTTACAGAACATTCTCAATAAAGTCATTGAAAATTTAAATTCATGCTGCACCAGGAAGTTGTGTAAGTGGCTCTTGGTGACATTTATGATTATATTAAAATGTTGAATTCTCAAGACTGGTACAGAATACTAGTAAAAGTATAAAAGCTTTTAGAAATATGTGCATAAGGGCAATGTGATCCTCATTACTGATAACACTTGCTACTCAAACTTGTCAAACTTTTTCAATCCATCAAGCAATGCACATCCTGAAAGGGCAGTAATAATTCAAAATCATTCAGGTACCCCCAAGCATAGATGCATAGTTATTAGCATTTGACACTTAGGCATTTGGATAAATGTATGACTAATTAAATTGGTATCTGGACTCTTCTTCTCACAAGCCACTGAAGTAAAACTTAAATATTAAGACAAGGATGGTTTTCAGGGCATCTCCTTAAGGAGTTTTCGAAGGCAGATAATTTTATCTGCTTTTATCTCAATCCATTTGAAATGTTTTATACAGCATTATTACTTTCCTCAATGTAAATGTATCTACTTATAAGTTAAAAAATAACTATAAACTTATTTCTGGAGCTATACGTATGACCCAAGCATGTTTCTGGCTGCAGAGTTGATGACATCGAAACCAGCCTGAAGTAAGAGCCTACCCACCAACTAATTCTCGTCCATGACAGTGAGGACCTCTTGCTTTGCCTGCTCTGGCAATCTGTCCTTAAATTTTAAGATATTGTTCAAGAACTGGAAATCATAACACTCCAGCAATGCCTGCAGATTAGCAATCCTAACCTGCCGGCCAGCTACTAAATTACATTTTCTGACAAAGAGACCAAGTGTTTTTATGTCCTTTGCTTTCAGGGTAGGTGCATGCTGACCCTGGTGCTCTCTCTCATTGGCATCTGAGATCATCAGTGATCCCGGAGTGAGGTGGCTGAAGATATGCTCCCCTCTGAGGGGACATAATACCCAGGTTCATCCCATTTTGCTGTGGGGGGAAGGGAAGATGGAGTCTTCCACGGCACTTTGGTGAGCTCCAGAATAGTTCTACAGCAACTAAAATGTCAACCAGCCTGTGAGGCCTCTCCCTAACTTCCACCTGGATATCCAAGGTGGAAACCTCCCTCTTTAAAAGGTCATGATGGGCTCAATAATCACCGGGCAGAGGCAAAGACCTCTGTGACACCACTGCCTCATCAGGTGATGACGGGATGAAGCCAAAGCTGGCTGCAGTGGAGCCTCCTCCAATATCTCCAAGGAAAGATTCACTGGAGCAATATTCTCATGCCTGGTAGCAAGCAAGGTCTAACAGGTACCACTGAGGGAAAAATCTCCAACAACAGTATACTCGGTGCACGTGCACACCTGAAGTGGAATGAATGTGTGAAAGAAATCATTTGAAGAAGAAACTGAATTTTGGTGATTCACACCATCACGTACAGATTATCAGAGTTTTTAAAGTACTGTTTTGAAGTGGTCTTTTTCATTGCATAAGTCACAGACAACTATACCATCCCCACATATAAATCAGAAGCAGGGTTTGAACCCCTTTACTGTTAGATTTCTTCTTTAGACCCTATTACTTAAACTACAGGAGCATTTCCTGGCCCCTTTGTAGACCAGCCACTGGAGGAGGACTCAACACATTTTCCTAGTGGGTCACATAACTATTCACTAGTCAGCAGAAGAACACAGGTGATCAGGAATCCTGGATTCTCTCCCTACCTATGATAGAGAAATGTGTTTACAGTGGTTAGAGATAGGATAACCAGCTCAGGTTAGCCACTGTACCTGTATTGGGAAAGATGTGGGAACCTCCCCTTGAAGGTATGAGATCACTTGCTTAGACCTCCAAACTGACACAGAAGGGTTCCTTGGTCAACTCCTGCAAACCGAACAGTGGTCACACAATATTTGTGGGGTAAAAGTCAGACCAGGAAATTAAATAAATTGGTTAAGTATGAGTTCATACTCCCACCTGATTATTAGTAGTAAACATTTACATTACAATAACATACAAAGGCCCCAGTGGGGATTTCTGCATCACTGTGCTAGGTGCTGTACAAACACAAACAAGATAACACATGTCCCACAGGGATTTACCAGTGCTTCTCCAGGTAATATTACTAGACCAGCTAGCTGTGGGCTGAGAAGCAAGGATTTAAAAAAACAATAGAATGGCAACTGCATATAATTATAAATTCATAGGTCAGGAAAAAATGCTATAGTTAACCTAATGATATTTTTTGTAGCCCTTAAGGGAAACACAGTCTACTATATAATAATGCATTACAAAATGACCTTCACTCTAGCATTATTTTCATTATAATAACAAGCAAAATGTACTATAAACATGTAATGTTTTAAATAGGGTAATACACACACAAGCACACATACACACCCCTAAACATTTCAACTTGTTCTTAGGAAGTTTGACTCCGATGTGTGAATCTCATCAAATCCGACCTCTACGATATAACAACAAACTCTTCTGTGTTGTCAAAACTCTACAAATGTTATTAGAAAGTTTATTTGAATAGTGCTTTGACACCAGCAAAATATTTATATTCAGACTGCTTTGGGTGAGCGTATTTAGTGGTGAAAGGGGGGGAAAATCATTTAGAGAGCGCTTCCAGTACAAGCTATCTTCTAGATAATGATGTATCTGGATGTAAATTTAGAAGCTATTATTCAACAATGCATCAGCAATGAAAATGTTCAAAACGTTATGTAAAGATAACCTGACCCAAAAACATTTTTTCAAAACCTCTTGTAAAATATGATCAAATACAGCTGACTATTTTACTATACTTCATTTAATATTTTTTTTTATTTACAATTTATCTGGAATATTCTTAAGGGACACAGTAAACTTAAACTTAGTCTGATTTTTCCTTTCTTTTTAACATAAAATGGCACAGGCATCACTTAAAATTACTATAATTGAAAGATGAAAGAAAAAAGTGATTTCTCTCTTATTGCCATTTGTTTACTTTGTGCATTTGACAGCACTGTGGCCTCATAAGCAGCACAGGACAATGTCCAAAATGTCCAGTATTTGTATACCATACTTCTTATGTTTTTCCAAGGCAATTTATTGCAGGAAAGACCTCGTACTGTAGTTTATTGCTACTCTAGGCAGCAATAACTGGCTATCGAGAGAAATCTACACCTTACTGCGGAATAATATAAATTTTTCATTAGTTGCCTAAGCATACGGGATCTATATGGAAATATTTGGAGCATGTGGGCTGCATCTCAGACTGTAAAGTCACACTCTAGTCACACATGCCCTGCCCCAATTCCAGATGCTGCCATATACTATGAAGTAGTCCAGTGCTATATTTTATCCCCAGCAATGTTTCTAAGTGTTTTGGAAGTAGTCAGTTGGCGTTTCTAGCCAGGCTCATTGCTTATTATTATTTTTCCCTCGCAACTAGGGGGCATGTTACACAAGCAGACAGTCTGTGGTTTTGTTTTTGTTTTTTATTTTAACTTTGCCTTTAAGGCCTATTTTTCCTATGGCATATTACCTTGATAAACAAACAACATTCAGCAGAAAATGCAGTATCTGAAAAATGTATTCATTATATAGTACGTATGATTAGAAACCAACATATATAATCACCATTCATAATATCCTCATCCTTGTGACTTATGTTCACACAATCCTCTGGAGTGGTAAATAATGATGGTGACAAGTCACTTATGGAGAGCAACCTGGATTGTTTAGTAAAGCGGGTTTATTTGAACAATATATATTTTAATACAGCCAGATACAAGGTCATATATCTATGAAAAACAAATATAGGTCATACTTCTAAAACAGTGGGGATGTATCCTGGAAAGCAGCAATTCTGAAAAAGAATTAGGGATCATGATAGATAACCAATTGAACATGGGCTCCCTGCGATATGCTGTAGTTAATGTGCTCCTTGGATATATAAGCTGGAGATTATCAAGTAGGAAGTGACATTATGGATTTTAGTAAGGGCATTATTGAAATACTGTGTCCGGTTCTAGTGTCCACAATTCAAAAAGGTTATAAGAAAGTGGAAAGGTTGCAGAAAAGTGCTATGATAATGTTTTTAGATTTGCTAAACATGCCTTGTAGTAAGAGATTAAAGAAGCCCAATCTATTTACTTTATCCAAGAGAAGGTTAAGAGGTAACTTGATCATGGTCTATAAATGCATACATGGGAAAAAGGTTTCTGACAGTAGATGTCTCATTAATCTACCAGAAAAAGATATAACAAGACCAAATGTTTGGAAGCTAAAGCTAGATAAATTAAGACTAGAAATAAAGATGCAAATTTTTAACAGTGAAGGTAATTAACAACTGGAACAATTTACCTAGGGATGTAGTAGATTCACCATCATTTGAAGTCTTTAAATCAAAACATAATATTTTGTAAAAGATATCTTATAGCTCAAACAGAAATTATGAGCTTGATGCAGAAATTACCAAGTGAGATGTTCTGACCTGTTTTATGTAGGTCAAATCAAGTGACAATAATGGTCCCTTTTGGCCTTACAATCTATAATTATATGAAAGGTAATGTATAATAAATTATGTGACCCACTATTCAATCAAGGGCTACCCATCTCCTTGAGAGCAGCATGACCTTTACTCCCATTGGGAACAATGGAAACTAGAGGACATTATGAAAGAGGGCATCTTAAAAGAACACACCTATAACCTCAGTCCCATTAAGAAGAAGGGTACATGACACCCAATTTTAAAAGACATTTGTTTTTTGTGGAATTCTCTGTAAAAGAACATTAACTGGCCGACTCTGCTGAAGAAGATATTCTAAGTTCAAAGGTAATATAGAACCGCTATTATCATGGACAAAAATCTATTTGTTATCAAATTAAACAAGGTTACTGTTAAGTATATTAGTTATATATATGGACCTTATTCATCAATTATATTATATAATACACTTTCTTCAGTAATTTACATGGAAAAAAAATTACATTTCTGTAAAAACCTGTATGCATTTATCAGCATATGTTACTTGACCCACAAGAGAAAAATGTGTGCAAAAAAGAGTTGGAGACATTTTTGTAGTATAAAATTAGAAGCACTATCATCGTGAATGAATAAGAATACTGATAAATATGAGCTTTAGTTTTTCATTCAATACTATTTCCTGCTGCTGTCCTTATTTCTTTTTCTAGTTTCCACATTTTTCCATTTTCCTTCAGCTTCTCCACAGCTAACCCATCGTTCGTCGGCAAGTATCTCTCCATTTATATGCCACTTTGGCTTCCCAAATTTCTCTCAGCAGTTCCACTTGCTGCCAGGGGTGTTGCTGGGGGGGGGAGAGCTTGCAGGGGCTATAGCCACCCCAAAATTTGCCTTTGCCTCCCCACAGACACTCCCCCCAGTACAAAGGTAAAAAGTTATGCAGAAGTAAGGGTGATATGGTATGGAATTGCCAACCTTACTTCTCCGCTGCTGCTAGCAGTAGTGCTGCCTTCAGAGCTGCAGAAACAGAGAACAGATGCTGCTGGCCATGCACCCAGCTCTAAAGGAAGTGCTGCTGCCCGCAGGAGTGGAGAAGTAAGGGTGGCATGGTATGGCAGTGCCACCCTTACTTCTGCAGTTCTGCGCAGCCCTCACCCCCAATTTTCTGTCTAGCCTACCTCCAGCTCCCCCACTGGGAAGAGGCTGGTGCAGCCCCTGCTTGCTGCTCAAGTTTATCCATCTTCTCCAAAAAGATTGCTCTTCACTGAAATGTAACTTTCCTAATTTTTATTCAGAAACTGGATATAATCCACATTGGCATGTTTTCTATCCTTTGGTATCTATTCTATATTTCATTTCATGTTCCTTAACCTATTCAGATCTGTGTGTTAAGGCACCTAGCTATCTTTCCCTCTGAAATCTGTTTGCTGCTCTCTTCATGATCACCGCTCAAAAGGTTTGTTGAGTCACAGCTCTTATATTTGCCTAAACTATGACCACTTATCAGGGGCGGCTCCAGGCCCCAGCACGCCAAGCGCGTGCTTGGGGTGGCATGCCGCGGGGGTGCTCTGCCGGTCGCCGGGAGGGCGGCAGGCGGCTCCAGTGGACCTCCCGCAGGTGTGCCTGTGGAGGGTCAGCTGGCACGCCTGCGGGAGGTCCACCGGAGCCGTGGGACCAGCGGACCCTCCGCAGGCACGCCTGCGGGAGGTCCACCGGAGCCGCAGGACCGGCGACCGGCAGAGCGCCCCCCGCGGCGTGCCGCCGTGCTTGGGGCGGCGAAATGGCTAGAGCCGCCCCTGCCACTTATTACACTGGTCTACAATTTTTGAGAAGTCGTCTGCTTCAGAGATAAAATGTGGTATTTTATTATGTATTTTGATGTGCTGAATTCAAATATGACAATTAAAACAACTGATTGGCTACTGTTTCTAAGTTAAGTTTTTACATTTTATGTCTATGTATATTGTGTAGATAGTAGAGTTTTAATCATAAATTGTAAACCTAGGTCTTTTCATGTGTTTATGGTTGCTTTACATGATAATATTTCACCTGTCCTGTTTATGTAACACTTTAAAAATCAGCAAAAGGGTTATATAACTAAAATTTATTATGAAACAAAAGGCAAAAAACTATTATGTACAGAATTTAGTCCTATTCAGTGTCTACTCGGCGCTTCTTGGCTTGTCTCTTGTATTCATTAAATGGAGCATCTCTTGTCACTGTCCAGCAATAGTCTGCAAGCATTGATGGGCTCCATTTGCCCTGATAGTGTTTCTCCATTGTTGCAATGTCCTGGTGAAATCGCTCGCCGTGCTCATCGCTCACTGCTCCGCAGTTCGGTGGAAAAAAATCTAGATGAGAGTGCAAAAAATGTATCTTTAGTGACATGTTGCAACCAAGGCTTTTGTATGCCTTGAGGAGGTTTTCCACCAACAACCTGTAGTTGTCTGCCTTGTTGTTTCCGAGAAAATTTATTGCCTCTAACTGGAAGGCTTTCCATGCCGTCTTTTCCTTGCCACGCAGTGCATGGTCAAATGCATCATCTCGAAGAAGTTCACGAATCTGAGGACCAACAAAGACACTTTCCTTTATCTTAGCTTCACTTAACCTTGGAAATTTTCCACAGAGGTACTTGAAACCTGCTTGTGTTTTGTCAATGGCCTTGACAAAGTTCTTCATCAGACCCAGCTTGATGTGTAAGGGTGGTAACAAAATCTTCCTTGATTCAACAAGTGGTGGATGCTGAACGCTTTTCCTCCCAGGCTCCAATGACTGTCGGAGTGGCAAATCTTTCTTGATGTAGTGGGAATCTCTTGCACGACTATCCCATTTGCAGAGAAAACAGCAGTACTTTGTGTATCCAGTCTGCAGACCAAGCAAGAGAGCAACAACCTTCAAATCGCCACAAAGCTGCCACTGATGTTGGTTATAGTTTATGCACCTCAAAAGTTGTTTCATGTTGTCATAGGTTTCCTTCATATGGACTGCATGACCAACTGGAATTGATGGCAAAACATTGCCATTATGCAGTAAAACAGCTTTAAGACTCGTCTTCGATGAATCAATGAACAGTCTCCACTCATCTGGATCGTGAACGATGTTGAGGGCTGCCATCACACCATCAATGTTGTTGCAGGCTACAAGATCACCTTCCATGAAGAAGAATGGGACAAGATCCTTTTGACGGTCATGGAACATGGAAACCCTAACATCACCTGCCAGGAGATTCCACTGCTGTAGTCTGGAGCCCAACAGCTCTGCCTTACTCTTGGGTAGTTCCAAATCCCTGACAAGGTCATTCAGTTCACCTTGTGTTATGAGGTGTGGTTCAGAGGAGGAGGATGGGAGAAAATGTGGGTCCTGTGACATTGATGGTTCAGGACCAGAAGTTTCATCCTCTTCCTCTTCCTCGTCTGACTCAAGTGAGAATGATTCTGGTGCATCAGGAACCGGCAGTCCTTCTCCGTGGAGTACTGGGCATATAGCTGATGGAATGTTTGGATAATGCACAGTCCACTTTTTCTTCTTTGACACACCTTTCCAAACTGGAGGCACCATGCAGAAGTAACAATTGCTGGTATGATCTTGTTGGCTCTCTCCAAATTATTGGCACTGCAAAAGGCATAGATTTCCTTTTCCTGTTCAACCACTGGTGAAGATTTGTTGCACATGTGTTGCAGCATATGTGTGGGGCCCACCTCTTGTCCTGATCTCCAATTTTGCAGCCAAAATAAAGGTGATAGGCTTTCTTAACCATAGTGGTTATACTGCGCTTTTGTGATGCAAAAGTCACTTCACCACAAACATAGCAGAAGTTATCTGCACTGTTCACACAAGTACGAGGCATCTCTGCTCACTTTGGCTAAACAGAAATGTGTCCCTTTGCAAAATCAAACATTGACAAATAAGAGAGCACGACACTATATGATTTCTAGAGCTGATATAGGGCAATTTGTTCAGCAGAGTAATGTAAGCTTCGTTATGATTGCATCATCCATGACTTCTAGGAATAACATGATGCAATTCATATCATGTATGATGCAATACCAGCTTCAGATTGCATCATTCATTGTTTTGCCTAAAAAGCAAGTACTGTCCAAACCCAGTCATAGATTTATTCATAGATCCAGTCAAAGATGTATTTTAGTCATTTCTGGTTTAAATTGAGATCCCTTCCCTTTATAACTCACTTATCCTCCACTATTCCCAAGTCAAGGGTCGTATATACTGACCCAATAGCATATCTTGAAAACTAGAGCCAATCAACAATTTTAAGCATCATTTTCGTTCTCAGTGACCCAGAATTAGTAAAATGTGACTACATTCATTTCAGAAGCATTTTGGCTGTAGAGCAGCGTTATCAGTAATGACTCACACCTCTCCAGCAGCTTACTTGGGCCCCACACAGAGCTTCAAGAACAATGCCCAGATGAAATAATAAAGCATTTTTATTATTATTATTTTAAGACGAGGCCCCGCCATCTGTGTGCATTTGTTTTGGCAGTAGTTTATTGGTACAGACTACAGGAGGGGAAATCTGGTCTAGAAGAGGCAACTGATTGGTGGAATACTCTGTCTCACAGCAGTCTGCTCATGCACAGACAACAAAATAAGGTTCTAGATCTCATCTTCAGTAGCTTACTTGAGTCTCAATGGGGAAGGAGTTTACAAAAAGTAGGAACTTTTGCTGCTTTTGTAAAACCCAAGCAGGATAAGTAGGAGATTCTACATTTCAGGTACATACAGTAACTCCTCGCTTAACATTGTAGTTATGTTCCTGAAAAATGCGATGTTAAGCGAAACGATGTTAAGCGAATCCAATTTCCCCATAAGAATTAATGTAAATTGGGGGGGGAAGGGGAGTTAGGTTCCAGGGAAATATTTTTCACCAGATAAAAGACTCTACATACATACATACATACATACACACACACACACACACACACAGAGTATAAGTTTTAAACAAACAATTTAATACTGTTACGCAGCAATGATGATTGTGGGGCTTGGTTGAGGTGGTGAAGTCAGAGGGTGGGATATTTCCCAGGGAATGCCTTACTGCTAAATGATGAACTAGCAATCGGCTGAGCCCTCAAGGGTTATCTCATTTTTGTTAATGTAGCCTCATACTCTACAAGGTAGCACGAATGGAGGGAGGGGAGACAACATGGCAGACAGAGACAGAGACACACACTGTGTGTGAGAGAGAGAGATGTGCATTGGCCCTTTAAGTAAGCTGACCCCACTCTAAGTACATTGCCTTTTTAAGTAGATCATCAAGTTGAGACAGCAGCTGCTGCCAGCAAGCTCCCCCCCGCTATAGAAATGGGGTAAGTGGGGTGCAGTAGCAGGTGGAAGGAGGACACCCTGACATTAGCTCCACATCTTCTCCCCCCTCCCCTCTCTGCACAGCAAGCAAGAGGCTGTGGGGAGCAGCTCCAAGGCAGAGGGCAAGAGCAGCACATGGCAGTGGGGGAAGGGACAGCTGAACTGCCCGGCATTTGACAGCCTGCTGGGCAGCTGTCACATAGGGAACTTAGGGGAACGGGGAGCTGATGGGGGGCTGCTGGTCCATCCTGGTTCCAAGCCCCCACCAGCTAGCTCCAACATGCTGCTCTTCCTGCCAGCAGTGGACAAAGCTGGCAGGAAGAGCGGCTGCCAAACAATATTATAAGAGAGCATTGTGCAACTTTAAATGAGCATGTTCTCTAATTGATCAGCAACATAACAATGAAACAACGTTAAGCGTGATGACTGTTCAGTAACCCTACCATACATACCAGCACAAGTAGTTAGAAATCCAGATGGAAGCAGTACCCCAATCAGAGGAACCATTCCCTCAAAAACAGTAGGAAACCTCAGAGGGTGAGACATCCCAACAAAATTGGGAAATGAATTCCCCTAACAAAAGCAAGATGAGTGAGGTAATAACTTTGATTGGACCAACTTTTGCTGGTGAGAGAGACAAGCTGTCAAGCTCACACAGAGATCTTCTTCAGACCTGGGAAACATACTCCGAGTGTCACAGATAAATATAAGATGGAACAGACTGTTTAGCAGAAGTAGTTAACATGTATTTCAACAGACCATTCTAGGTGAAGTAGCTCCCCCTCCCTTCCTTTCCTCCTGATGACTGGAGGGGTGTTAACTGGCCATCTGACCTTGAATGGTCCTATAGTGGGGCAGCTGCCCCACTTTGGTGTGGAAAGGGTTAAAGCAAGCCAAAGAGGTTGCGCAGAGCCCCAGCCAATCCTGGAAGGGCTTATTGAGAGCCAATCAAGTGGAAGCTTGGAAGCAGCCTATAAGGGCCAGGCTGGGCCCTATAAGAAGGCCACAGGACAGAGAGGAACTCAGTCTCTCTCTGGAGCTTGAGGGAGGAGGACTGGCTGCAGGGCGAAGTACCTGGGACACAGCAGTGCTGGCCAGGGTCAGGGGAGCAAGCAGAGCTCCAGCCTGGCTGGCTCCCAGACTGTGGCCTTGATACAGGGGCCAAGTAGGTGCAGGGGCCCAGGGAAAGCAGGTAGTGACAGAGGGGAAGGAGAGGCAGTGAGCGGCTGCCAGCTATAGGGTCCCTGGGTCAGGGTCCAGAGTACCAGGTGGGCCTGGGCCCCCCTTTGCTCCACTGCCCACCAAGGGAAGTGGCCAGCCAAGGGATTGCAGTTTGCTCCTGAGAGAGGGACTAGACTAGGGGCTGCAGTTCACCACTGTGGCTAAAGTCTGGGCAAAGGACTGCCGGTCTCCCCAGAAGAGGAGAGACAACAGAGATGGGGCGCAGCTGGAGGGCCGGCCCTGATGAGGATGCCATGGTCTGGGAGCGACGTGGGTGCCCACAGACAACCGAGACAGTGGAGAAGCAGTGGCGGAGAGTGAGACACCACAAGAAGAGGGTGCCCTGCTGATGGACAGAGCTTATTCCCGCAGCAACCAGCAGGAGGTGCCAAGGTGATGAGCACAGCCTGTTACAGGTCCCTTGAAACTTGTATTAACTATGATGCTAAACAATCTGTTCCACCCTGTAGTTATCTGTGACACTCTGAGGTCTGGTCTACACTACAGATCTATATCAGTATAATTACATTGCTCCGGGGTGTGAAAAAGTCACACTCATGAGTGACATAGTTATACCAACCTAACCCTCATGTAGACATTGCTATGTTGGCAGGAGAGCTTCTTCTACTGACACAGCTACTGCTTCTCAGGGAGGTGGATTAACTACACCAACAGGAGAGTTTATTAAAGCACTAACGTGGTGCAACTGCGCCCATGCAGAGTTTTAAGTGTAGACCTGCCCTGAGTATGTTTTGCCGGCCTGAAGAAGAGCTCTGTGTAAGCTTGAAGGCTTGTATCTCTCCCCAACTGAAGTTGGTCCAATAAAAGAACCTCACCCTCTTTGTCTCTCTAATAACTTGGAACCAACATGGCTATAACACCACTGCACCTAACAGAGGCAGGCAGTCTCAATGGACTTCGGGAGTTCTGACAGCTATGAGTGCTCCTCAAGATGCGAGAACAGAAAGTAATCTGTTTCAGATGGATGATGTCCATCACTACAAACAATTTTGCTCCCAAGAAAAAAAATATTAACCTAAACTTTTATCTCAATCACAAAAAGGCTCCTAAAGAATACATGGAGCTTCTGAGAGGTATCAGGAATTCATAGTGAAGAAGATATACGTGGGTATGGACATGGAGTTTTGTTCCTTGAAGAAGATAAGTTTACAAAAATTGGGGATGAGCCTGAAGAGATTTAGACCTGAGATCTTTCTAAGAATCATTTCTATTTGTGAATGCCTGAAAAAAGCAGAGCGATCAGGAACCACTTGAGCAGGAAAAGAAAACATTCCACCAGGTAGATTGTAAATGAATGAATCTGTGCCTCAAACGGGAGCCAATACTAGCTTCTTTGTGTGAGACCTATTTGGACTGGCTAGTGGAATAGCAGTTAGCAAGGTCCTTTTGAGGGACAGAAAAGGAAACCAAGCAGAACAAACTGGGAAATGCTGCCAAGCAGTATCCAAGACAGATCTTAAGAGCTGGCAACCATGTTGAGTTATTTAGGGATAGACAGAGGTAAGCCACTATCCCTAGAATCAGCACAGAGTTGCTTCAGTCTAGAGATAGGATCTAACTCACCTTTATGTAGGCTCATGGGCACTTTAAGAGACAAGGCCATATAGCATAGGGTCAGAAGTCTCTCTGTGTAGTCCTCTGAATCTGTCCATTGCAGAAAAGTATCTGCCTGCCATCTGGGTCGCACGCCTTTTTTCAGTCTGGACCCCCCACCCCATGAAACCACCTTGTTGTGCTGCCCATAGGGGCTTCAGTTTACCTTTGATAACCCTTTCACTTCTTAGTTACAAATGTTAATGCAAACTAGATTATTAGTGCTCAAAATCACTATCATCTGTGTTGCTGGATTTCCACTCCATACGGCTAAATGCAGTGCCTTGCATGGTGTCAAGTATCAGAGGTGTAGCCGTGTTAGAGATTAACATGGCTACCCCTCTGATACTTATCATCTGTATGAAACTGGGATTGCCACTGCCCATGCTGGATCTGTTCTGTAGATAAGAGTCTTCAGTTTCCAGGGCTATTAATCTGCTGGTTTTCATAAGCATTACATTCACTTAAGACAAAACACCACATTACACAATGGTATCTAACGAAGACCTTGTGGGTCCGTAAATCTATCATATGTCCCCTTAGAACATGAAGGTCAAAAGATGAATGGCATTAATAGTGATTTGTACTTAGTCCAGACATCTAATGAAACTGCAGGTTATAACTTTTGTTTACTTTCTAGCATCAAGCAGAATCTGCTCTATATCAATTTGAAAAGTTCATAAACCAAACATTATTTTAAAAGTTCAAGAACTACACGCACATCATCATATAATGGAAGTGCTTAGTTTCCAAAATACGCTGTAAGTTTCCCTCTTTACATTCCTAAAAAGGCAGAAATATTTTAAAAGCATAGATTGAACATTTTGCATTGTTAATAACAATAGCCTTCTTAAAGCGCTTTTTACTTTTATTTATGTCACACTAAAACGCTAACAAAACATCACTGCACTGTATTTAAGACAGACTAGGAAAAGTACTGAAGCTAGGAAATGTCAGAAGAAATAATGTAGTTTTAATTAACTTTGCTGAATAAAGAGTCTGCTGAGAGCCTTTTTATTTTTCTCAGAAGGAATTATAGTACATTCTTTTCCAATTCTTGAGAATTAACTTTTCTGTTAAAAATGTAACGTAGAAAAATATAGTCCAGTATTTTTAGCCCAATTTTCAAAACTACCATCTAAATGATAGACACAATTTCTGCATTGTTACATGAAATAGATAATTTTGGTTTCAGAGTAGCAGCCGTGTTAGTCTGTATCCGCAAAAAAAAAAAAAAAAAAACAGGAGTACTTGTGGCACCTTAAAGACTAACAAATTTATGCTAAGAATCCATCTGTGTGCACATTGCATGCCCAAATTTTGAATGTATGTAGCCACTTTAATTGGTTTAAATGCCTGAAAATAAAAATTCCATCTCTTACTCTCAACCATCATGGTTCGTGTTGATTGTGAATTGCATAAGCTTTCTTTGGAAAGTTAGTTAACCACACAATTATGTGCTCAATGCTTTAAATAGCAAGGGTCAGAAGAGTACTAGACGTAATTTAGTTTCAGCTAATCTTTTCTTTTATTATTTCTTTGTCATTTCCAAGATGTAATTCCTCAGGCTGATTCCAATCACCACCACATTCCAGAATGCAGCATTTTGGGACATGAGAGTTACCAGAAATGCTACAGAAGCAAAAGAATTGGCTAACATGCTGTAAGATAAGTAGCAGTGAAAAAGTACATCAGAATGGTTTTGAATTTTTTTTTTCTAAATATTGATATCTAGCTCCATTGTTCTTAACAAGGTTCTAGTTGCTGAGATGTCACAGCAGTTGGGAGCTCGTCAACAGGTTTTTGCATAACCAAAAAAGATTTTTGAAAGGTTAGTTGCATTCAGTGCACATATTACTCTGTTCCTTTTTATTCAGGACATTCAACATTTAACTATACTATTAACTAATTCTATGCAAACCTTTGCAATTTACCTTTTAAATAGGACAGGTTAGTAAAGAAGGTAAATTAAGAATCTCCCACAGTTCTCATTTTCACATCTCTTATCATTTACAACTGTTATCGTGTACTCTCAATATGCTGCATCGTTAAACCAAATCATCTTTCTGATAATGTTACAAATACCAAAGGTTTAAATCAGCAAGTCTCTGATTAAATTGTTATGGTAAATTAAACAGAATGGATTGTTCATTATTATAATAATGAATATCTAATCTTTTAATGTTTTGAGGTACATTTGACTATCAATTTTGTGTGAATGCTCATGTTAACAGATTACTGTATTCAACACTCCTCTGGATGAATTTTAAATCATAAGAATAAAAGGGTTTCAAAGACAGCTATATGAAATATAAATATTTTGATTTACATATACAAGAAGCAAAAAATAAGTTCTTATCAAAATTTTGATATTTCAGTAATATTTTCAGATATTGATAACTTTATTTTAAATCATGACATGCATATATACCAGGGCATGGCTGCACATACAGTCTGAAGCATTGATAATAGGCTTTAAAACTATCATTAAAACATCATAAAACTCTGATCAGGAAAAGGGACTTTTTCCAGATATTATTTAAAAGTGGAAAGTGCTTTATTGAGGTGAATACTATAAGGGTAGTTTGCATCCTATGGACCACCATGGTAAATGTTTTGTCGCCTGTGGCCATGGTGGGTAGTGACAGAGCAAAGAAAGCAGTCAGGACTCAGCCAGCAGGTCTTGAATATAGCCAAGGTCCTATTCTGTTAAGGATTGAAAGGACCAACAGGGCCAACTTTATGTCAATTGCCACTTTGCAAACTAGTGTAAAGAATATAGGACACATGTAATATGATCACTTCTGCTCATTAAACAAGAATACTATTGCATTCTGCACTATTGTAAGGGCAAGCTTTGGAGCAGAACACTGCTATATGCTCTGCCAAAAGGGAGCTATAACAATGGCACATATGCTTTTGTGAGGTCAGTGAGGAGAAATTAGGGCGTAAGCTGCACAAATTGCACAGCTGTGTAAAACTATCAGAACCCATATACACTGCAGTAAACAACAAAACCAGTGAGTATATTACAATAACGACTAAACCATTGTAATAATAAGCAGTTGTACTTTATAGCACTTTACATCTTAAACAGGCTTGGCAGAATTAGATTTTTATCAGTAAGTGTCAGTAAAAGTTGATTTCACTGTACACATGCAAACGGACAAAAATATTTCCATTGATAATAATCAAACTAGACAGGTAGACAAAGGGGAAAAATGCTGCTTGAGAACTTTTTAGAGTTTGATTTAGGGATATTTACTTTGTATAACTTGCCGTGTGATGTTGATAAATTGTGTCTTAACAGTTAATTTTATAACGTTTTGAATTTTGATGTCTACTGTCATTAAATAATTGCCTGACTGTCCTATCATTTGACCTGCCCATAATTTCCTGCAACTGTAAACATTTAAATTTATAAATGAAAAAAATGCTTAAAATCCATACTTTTGCAAAACTGTACATTTTAATCAATAAACATAAAGCTTTAAAATAAATAGAAATATTATTCAGTTAAAATTATTTTAAAAAATTGAATTCTGCAAGCCTAATTGTAAAGCTCTATAGAAATAATAACTAGATAAACAGACATATTGCTAAAACCTATTTCTTCTCAGTTCTAACTTAGATGAAATTATAATACAATTCATCTCTTTGATCAAGGTATCTCTAATTTATCAAGCAGAGAAATTCAACAAATCTTATAGAATTTGATTTACCACAATATCTGTGTATTATTAGTGATTTTTTTTTAAGTAAAGGGAAAGAAAAGCCCTGTCTTAGAATAGGACTATTCTTCTCCAGTGTAACATCCAAATGATGCTGCTGAGTTTCTAAATTGCAGACTGTCATGGTTGCAAGTACCCCGTTTATAGTTATTACCGTATCTTTTGTTTCCCCCTACACAGTAAAAACAAAAGCTCAACAAGGCGGGCAAAAAGTATGAGATTTTTTTTTTAAATTTTGCTCACATACTGGTTAAAGGTATTGTGCTGAACAAAACCTCTAAGACTCTTGCATTGCTACTTCCAAATGTTTATGCATTCCTGATATTCTTATTGTATTATAAATGTTCCCTTTCCCATGGAGTCCCAGTTACTCCTACATTCTGTGGGGAAGGAGCTCCTCACTTCTGCAGGATCTTGAAGACCCTGACATGTATTTCTAACTCCCTTCTTCCCCAGCATGTGTAGCAGATGTCTCTCTGCACAGCCTCCCGGAACACACACACACTGCTACAGGGACAGCAGGAGGTAGAGCTGAGAGAAAGAGGCAATCTCAATGCTAGCATAACTGTGGGAGGCAGAGCATATAGGTCTGCAGTAAATGAGAATGTTGGTGTTTCATAGCCTGCCTGGAGTTATGATGAACCCAGTTTACCTACAATGGATGGCAACCCTAGTGATAGTCTCTGGCCAAATATGATGAGACCACCATGTTGGCGAGCATAAGGCTACTTTTATTACACTCTCTCTCGCTCCTCCAACTGAAAACTAGAGAGGGATGTGGAAATATATACTAGCCTCATGCACCCTATATAAAAAGCAATGAGGGCTTATATAGTGTGTAATGATTGACCCTGAAAAAGCCACTACTATGATGTTGTCATCAGCACTCTTACCTCTACGGAAACACTGTACAGAATCCATAAAACTTAAGTGAAATGTTTTTTTAAAAATATAAGTTAAAACAAGAACTATTTAAAATCTGAAATTATTAATAAAGATATGATACGGTAACCTTATTTTTAAAATAAAAGTTTAAAGGTAAATTTAAATTTCAGTTTGTTTTACCTGCCTATTCTCAGGTTGAGAGTCCTGTGTTTCTTCGGCAGGAGTTGATTCCTGCCCATTCTGAGGTTTAGGGTCCTGAGTTTTTTCTGCAGGAGTTGATTCCATCATTCACACTTAAAGTGGCACAAGGAGCTGTGTTCCTTACAAGACTTTAGTGTTACTGATAGCATCAGCTCTTGCAAAAAACCCAACAACACAGAAACCTGAACTCAGGTCTTGGCAGGTAAACAAAACAGGAAACATTTGTTTTAAAATATATACTTTTAGCATGCAATCTGTAACTTTACTTATAGACTATATTCTATTATTGGTTTAGCCTCAAACTATTATTTGAATCTATTTTAAAAAGCATTTCAGTCACTTAAGATACAAATGAAGTAGATACTATTAGAAAAAAGCCTTAAATGTGGGAATGACCAGATGGAGTCAACTTGTTCAAATCATGCAAGCTTACTGGGATGGATACCAACATTTGTGTGCTCTGTTGTTTGCCCTGAACACTTTTTTTTTTTTAAATCTCCAGTGACTGGTGCTATAGTACCCAAACAGTCCACAGAAGAAGCAAAGTGCCAGTGGAAAATAGAGCAAAACTCAGAATTGGGAACAGAACCGTAAGCACAACAGCAATAACAAAGAGAGAGAGAAGAACCTAGGCCAAATTCTGCCCTTGATTACACCCTGCAACTTCAATGGAAAGGAATCTCGCCTACCATGTTATAAATCAGGGTTGCCAGAATTGTGTTCAATTTAGAGTTATATTAAAAACTTGACAGGAACCTACCTATTAAATTTACCCAATCCAAATAAAAGACTAGTCTGCAACCAATCAAAATTTCTGGTAGAAGTACTGCCCACAGAAACCAGTTTCTCTATGCAGTGTTCAATCATGAAAAAAACCTCCCGACTTCGTGGGTCAGTGGGATGTATTTTATTAACACCTTATTGAACACACCTATCATCACATCAGAACTAGATTTCCTTGTAATGCAATCAGAATGTATAACATTTGACTCACCAGAATAAAAATAGAAATAACTTTCTTGCTGTGTTTCTTTGAAGATAAAATAGGAACACTCTTTTCTTACTCCTTCCCCTCATCTATTAAGTTTTATTATGGTGCTAAGGTGATCAATAACTAAGACTTTAATAAAACTCTTGTTTAATGCTTTAACATTAAACAATTGATTGTAGTCCAAGCTTTCATGTCAAGTTCTCACTAAGGTCTTGTCTACACTGGAACTTACAGCGCTGCAACTTTCTCGCTCAGGGGTGTGAAAAAACAGCCCCGTGAGCGCTGCAAGTTTCAGCACTGCAAAGTGGCAGTGTAGACAGTGCTCCAAGCGCTGGTAGCTACTCCCCACATCGAGGTGGTGTGGTTTGCTGTTGTTTTGTTGTTGTTGTTGTGGGTTTTTTGCTGGTGCCACAACTACACAGCCACGTTAAAGCGCTGCTGCGGCAGCGCTTTAACATTGCTAGTGAAAATATGTCCTTACTTCTGCCACCACCACTATTGAAGATAGGTAACCTTATATTAAAGATAAAAGAACAAAGAAAAGAGTATACCCCCATTCTTCTTGTCCCCTTCAATGACTCCAGATAAACAATGTCAAAAACAGGTGGCAGCTTTGTCCCATTAAAATTAACCAAACACACACATTTTGGTGATTTCAACCATAAACATTTCCTTCCATTTCTAGGAATGTTCAGCTTGCCATGACTTTACCAGGAGCAGTGAAGACCCCCTATCACAATTCTTTTAATTTACACAATTGGGCTCCAACTTTTCCTTACTTTTATAAACAATTTTATATAATGAGCTGAATTATACTTCTGGACAACTTAGACTACATAATGTTTTGAGCCAGACAAACAGATTGAAAATGTTTTCTTCACAAAGCACAGTTTCTTTTCCTTTAGTTGGGTAAACACAGCAACTTAAAAGCATCATGGAATGACCAGAATCCTATTGTGGGTCCAAAACATAACATTAAAAAATATCACTTTGCCCCAAAACTTCAACATATATCCCTGAAAGGTAATAATGTTCTGTGTTAGGTTACCACGAATATCAGCAGCCTTAAATAAGGACAGAAGATATGGATCATCCTGTGGTTTGTCTGCAGTAAAAGGGATAAAAGAAGCTCTATTTGAAATGATAGATGGACACAAATGTGCCCTTAAATTAGAAATAACAAACTCAAAAAGTTCAATTTGATAACCAAAAATACTGAACAATAGATAACTATTAATAGGCACAATTGTAAAAATAATAAAATCACCCATTTAAAAAAAACACATGAACAACAAAGAATGGCAGAATTCTTCAAAGTACTTTGAGAAGAAAGACAGTGAAACAAAAAGTCCTGGCAGCTATTGAGGAATTTTCCAGACCACTGTGAGGCAATTTCTAAAGCATCACATAGAATTTATGGACAATGAAGCTAGAAGGGAAAAAAGCCTACATGAAAATCTGACACCCCCCTCCCCCAAATTAAAACAAGATTAAAATCAGATTCTTTTTGGTGATTGAAGGACACCTACAAGGTGATTAATATTAATGTAGTGAGTGGATTCTAACTCACAGAAAAAATATCATAGAATCATAGAAGATTAATGTTGGAAGAGACCTCAAGAGGACATCTAGTCCAACCCCAACTAAATCGTCAAGCCAGGCTTTAAGGATGGAAATTCCACCACCTCCCTAGGTAACCCATTCCAGTGCTTCACCACCCTCCTAGTGAAATAGTTTTCCCCAATATTCAACCTAGGCCACCCCCACTGCAACTTGAGACCATTGCTCCTTGTTCTGTTATCTGCTATCACTGAGAACACCCCTTAAGGTAGTTGAAGGCTGCTATCAAATCCCCCCCCCACTCTCTCTTCTGTCGATTAAATAAGCCCAGTTCCCTCAGCCTCTCCTCATAAATCATGTGCCCCAGCCCCGATCATTTTTGTTGCTCTCTGCTGAACTCTCTCCAATTTGTCCACACCCTTTCTGTAGTGGGGGGAACAAAACTGGATGCAATACTCCAGATATGGCCTCAGAAGTGCCGAATAGAGGGGAACAATCACTTCCGTCGATCTGCTGGCAAATGCTCCTACTAATGCAGCCTAATATGCTCTTAGCCTTCTTGGCAACAAGGGCACACTGTTGATTCATATCCAGCTTCTCGTCCACTGTAATCCCCAGGTCTTTTATGTGGAACTGCTGCTTATCCAGTTGGTACCCAGCCTGTAGCAGTACATGGGATTCTTCCGTCCTAAGTCCAGGACTCTGCACTTGTCTTTGTTGAATCTCATCAGATTTCTTTTGGCCCAATCCTCCAATTTGTCTAGGTCACTCTGGACCCTATCCCTACCCTTCAGCAATCAAATACTACAGGCCACAAATTAAAAACTGAATTTGTGACAATAGGAATGGAGTGTTTTTCCTTGATTTCAGGGTAATTATACAAAATAACTAGACCTCAGAAAGAGAACCCAGTAATATAAAGCAGTGGTTTTAAAACTGCTGTTTCCATGGACCACTGCTGTTCATGTAACACTTGCTGGCAGTCCATGGAAAGCTCATTCATCACATGGTACTGGCTGTCCTTGTTTCAAGGTGCTAAATATTTTCCTAATAAGGTTAGCTACTGCTGTCGTTGCCACTAGGATATTATTCTTCACCAGTGTGAGGGAAGTTCACAAACATGAATCAGAAAGGTGGCGAGCTTAAGGACACTCTATTAAAACCTGGTCTACACTTTGAGAAATGAAGGTTACTTACTCGTAACCGGAGTTCTTTGAGATGACTGCATATTTACTCTTATGGGTATTGCACTGCCTGATGGTGCCTAATGGTAGAACCTTTTCCAAGCAGTGCCCATTAGAGCACACATGCACACCTCCCTACCCCTCCACTCAGCATCCCCAAAAGTTCCAAGAGTGAAGCTATAAAAGGGGGCACTGCGCTCTACACTGCCTCAGCTCCTTCCACCCCTAACCCAGAGAAACCATAATAAGACTCTCCGAAAGAAGGGAATAACAAGACACTAAGAAAGAGGGGAAAGTGGGCAAGAAGTGTGACTATGAAGAGTCATCTCAAAGAAACCTGGTGAGAAGTTAGTAACTCATTTCTTCATCAAGTAGCTCTGCATCTTTCCATTTATAGGCAGTTTGACAAGCAGTGCTGAAAAATGCAGGAGTTGGGAACAAAGTCCTAAATAATGTCTGAAGCACTGCTCATATCAATCAGATAATTACTTTTCTGATTGATATGAAATTCAGATACTATTTTTGGTAAAAACCTGGGATCAGGTCTAAGATCCACCTTATCTTTATAAAAAACCATAAACGGCGGGTTAGCCATCAATGTGTGCAATTCACTCACCCTTCTGGCTGACCTTATAGCAATAATGAACACTGCTTTAATAGACAAATGAAATAAGGAACTCTCTGCCAGGGATTCAAAAGGTGGCCTAATAAGCACAATAAGACCAGACCGAGAACCCAAGATGGGACTGGACCTTTAAAGGAGGATACATGTTAGATAACCTTCATAAACCTTTTAAACAGAATCACAAACATTGATCTACCATTGACCAAAACATGATATGCTGAAATAGCCACCAAAAGGGGAACTTTTAAAGAATTATTAGCTCACCCTTCAAATTTTAAGTCCATTAAATATTCCAAAATACATGGTATGGAAGCTGAAACTGGAGAATCAGAGTTTCCAAGCATCCATGCAAAAAATCTAGACCATTTAAAATAGTAACAGTTTCTAGGAGACAGTTTTCTATAATTAACCAGTACCAATATTCTGTACCAACAAGGAATAGGACTGTTCAAGACTACATGAAGTCTAATAGCTCAGGGTGTCAGATGAAGAGACTGAAAGTTCAGATTAAAGATCCTGCCTTGCTGCTGTGACAAGAGATCTGGAGACACAGAGACACACATGTAAAGGCTATCTGACCTGACAGAGGTCCATACATCATTGCTGTCTCAACCAACCTGGAGCCATCAATATCATTTTGTGCTGTCCTGACCCATCTTCTTCACCACTTTCTGAATTCATGGAAAGGGAGGAAAGGCATACAGAAGGAAGTCATCTGAGATGGACCCTCCCCTTTGTTGAACAGAAGATAGCACACTTTTTGTTGATCCTTGAAGCAAACAGGTCTACATAAGGCTAACCCCAATAGGAGAAAACATCTTGATTCTTGATTCTTCAGGGGTCACTTGTGAATCTGAGAAGTGTCCCTGCTGAGACAATCTGCTAGTACAGTGTGGTGCCTTCTAAATGCAGCGACACTGGAAGAATATACCACTCCCATAATTTGACCGCTTTGGCACATAACTTGTTTGTTCGCGTAATAAACAGCGGTTGTATTGTCCATTACTACTTGAACAACCATCCCTTTTATATGAGGAAGGGAGGATCTGAGGGCCAAATAAATGGTTCTTAATTGTAACACATTTTTGTGTAAACACTTTTCTTTAAAAGCCCAGTGATCCTGGATTGTAAACCAATTTAAGTGGGCTCCTCATTCACTGTTGGAAGCATTTTAATCTATGGTGAAGGGGAACTGAACAGGATACCTCTGAGAACATTTGATCTGTCTGTCCTCCACCTCAATGAATTTAAAACATCCTGAGGCATGGTGACAAACATTTGAAAATTATCCATATTGGGTTTGTAGATTAAAGACATCCAGTGCTGCATTTATTTCATTATGAGACAAGCAAATGAAGTTACATAAATGGTAGATGCCAAGAAGAGTATTGGCAAGCTTGAATTTGCAAAACCACTTTCCCTCTTTTTAGAAACCTGTCCTCTGGAAGAAAAGCTTTCCCTGGTACTATAGAACCTATAAAAAATTCTCTCAGTTGAACTGAAATTTGATTTATTTTTTAACACTGAAAAGCAGATCCAGACCTGAAAAAAGGAAGATTGTAAATGCATTGTGAAGTTACAGACCCTCATGCGCAGGAGTTTTTTGCAACTATCCCTCTGGAGACGAGTAAACAAAAACACCGTTTTCTCACATGTGCCACCAGCTCAGAAAGGCATTTTGAAAAGACACTTGGCACTGCAGGCAGGCCAAACAGGAGCACCTTATTCTGGAAATGGCATCCCACCACCATTAAACTCTGGTATTTTCGATGACCATATTGACTAGAGATATGAATATAAGTGTGCTATAAATTGAGAGCGGCAAACCAATCCATAGATGCAAGCGAGGTTAACAAACGAAACCAGAACTTCTGGATGTATCTGTTCAATTTTCTTAAATCTAAAATTGGATGGAGTCCCCATTTTTTTTCTGTACCAGGAAGAATCTTGAATAGAACCTAGGACCCCACAGACATTATGGTACCACCTTGACAGCTCCTATCTGAAGCAGCTTGTGTATTTACATAAGAAGAATAACCTCGTGAGAAGGTTTCCTGAAAAGGGAAGGCTAGATGGGATTGAAAGGGGGCAGTCTTTTAATGACATAGTCTTTCTTTATAATTTCTGGTACCCACAAGTCCAATGTAATCAGCCTCTATGTGTTGAGGAATTGGGCTATTCTGTCCCCAAATACAAGGGATGGATCCTGTCTGATTGATCCATTACTCTGAAACCTCCCATCAAATCTGAGGCCTGGTATTCAAGGAAGGTGAAGCAGATGAAGCAAATTGTTTAATCTTAGGTTGGAAAGACCTCTTTTTATGCTGGGTCTAGAATGAAGAGGGAGATTACTGGTGCTGTTTCTGACAGATCTGATTTGAGGAAAAATAAGCAGATTTGAAGCTGAAGAGGAGTAAAAGGTCTCCTTCTGATCAAGGAATAAAGACCTAAAGAACAAGCAGTGGATCTAGTTTCCTTTAATTTTTCCCCAAATTCATCAGTCTTATTTGCTGAAAAGATCATCTTTTTGACAGGGATACTGTCCACCTTAATTCTGGTGTCCCTGGCCAGAGAAGAGGAATGAAGCCAAGTATGTCTCTTCAAGATAGCTGTGGATTACAATGCTCTAGTGGAAGAGTTTGAAGCATCAAACAATGCTCTGAGGAGGGTATGCTTTGCCACACTTTGACCTTCTGTCAAAACAGCTTTAAGCTTTTATCATCTGGCAAATCTTGGACAAAGACAGGCATCCTTTCCCACAAGGGGAATTGGTAATGGGACATCACCGCCTGATAATTAGCCACTTTAATTTCCATAGAAGAGGAAGAAAAAACTTTTCTCCCAAGTGCATCAATTTTTCTCCCCCCTCTATCAGTAGGAGTGAAGTGAGTTTGGCCAGACATAAACCTGTTATTTGCAGCACTCACAAGTAGTGAATTTGGCACAGGATGTATCTGAAAGTAAGAAAACCCTTCATAGAATCATGCAGTTTGTCTGGTTTCTTGGAAATATGTTGACAGGGAGCAGGAGTTGACCAAACAGTGTTAGCAGGCTGCAAAAGACTCTCCAGGATAGGGAGCAACATCCTATTCATGGAGGTAGCCCAAAGAATGTTAAATACTGGATGGGAGGTTTCCTCCAGAGCCACCAAAGGTAAATTCAATGTGGCTACCAAATGTGGTCTACAAGGTCATGGAACCAAATGTAATCTAGAAGGTCAAAAGCATCCTCGGAAGGGGAGAAAGCAGAAGCTACACCTACCTGCTCATGAGGTGATAAATCAGAATCAAGGTTAGTATCCATTTGTTCCTGCTCAAAAAGAGACAGTTCTTAATCTATCCTGTAACTGTTGTTCTTTAAGATGTGTTGCAAGTGTCCATTCCACTTCAGGTATGCGTGTGCCTAGTGTACTGTTGTCAGAGATTTTTCCCTCAGTAGTACTTGTTTAACAGAGTTACATTAGCCATGTTGTTGATGAGTAATCCTAGAGCACTGAAGGTGGATTGGATCACTCAAAGAAAAGAAACTATCTCCTCAGCCTCTTCTTCAGAAAAGTATCAGGTATGACCATCTGCCAATGAATGCAGAGGAACCAGATCCAAGGACTGTTGAGCCACCAGATCCTTATAAGATGAAACCATCACCTCTTCATCCATGAGAACAATGAGCCAAACATTCTTGAGGTGGAATCCAATAAGGCCATAAAGACTAGGACTGCCAGTCTCACCAGTAGCTGGGATCCGGAAACATGCCGATAAAAGGAGGAGCAAAAGGATAAAGAAGCACAACCCAGGAACTAATCAGGTGTCTTAATTCTTCCTCTAGCCTCCTTCAAAGGAGGATCTGACCTTGGATCCACTGTGGATTGCACCAGAGACAGCAACAGAACCATAGGCGAAGAGAGAGAAAAGATATGAAAGATCTGCCTGAAGATCCATAGGACTCTTTGGAGGAAAAGGCATAGATTGATCTGGAGAAAGATTAGCAATCTCCACTGCTCTTCTCCTCTATTCAGGGAAGCAGATGGCAGAACCCAAGCAGACTGTCTCTACCTCATAGCCAACTTCCTGTCATTCAGAATGTTCTGGTGAAGGAAAGTGCACATCAGCTCCGACTGTTAACATCCTGTTTTAGATCCGAGGATGGTCCCAAAACAGGAGTGGAGGTCTGAAGAGTACTGGATACAGAGAAATACTGAACTTGTAAGTGGAAACCAGAACGGATTTGAGTTTCAAAGTGGAGCTGTAGAGGCTATGTCAGAATCAGATGGATTTGATAAGTCTGATGTATGGGATCTGGCTCTGCTAACAGAGGCTGTCTTCTCCCTCAGCTTTCTTCTTCAGGACCAATATAATCAGAATAAAAATGGCTCTATGTTTCTTAGCAGGCAGTCAGCCCTTTTTCTATCAAAGTTGCCTTCAAAGCCTTAACGGAAGGATCATGAACCAGCACCAACAAAGATCTCAATGACTTGGAAACCTCAGACAACTTAGCCTTGCTGGAGGAAGCCACTGGAGCCAAAACAAGCCTCTCAGTCTTCAGAGCCAAAGACCCTCCAGAACCAGACAGCTTAATATAAAGAGCTTCTTTAAGTGGAAGCACCTATAGTCTATTCTGCCTGTCTTTGCATGCTTTGGGAGTGAAAGTGCAGCAGAGTTAGAGCACCCAGAAGGAGAGTGGCTTTTTTCCAGGCACTTAAAGCACCTAACGTGTTCATCAGATGCAAATCTCTTAAAGCCCAGCTTCTTCTTCTGCAGTTCTGATATCATATGGAACCAACTTTACAAACTACACTATCTACACTTATTACTATTTGTCAGGCACTGCCTCACAGTAGTCATGCCTAATGGTTGGAGCAGAGGTCAAAGCTGGACATAGGGTCAGATTGAGGTTGGGACAAGGGCAGCACTGGAACCGGGGCCCGGGGACAGACTGGGTCAAAACCAAGATTGGAGTCCAAAGACAAGCCAAATCGGTACTGTAGCCAAAGTCTAGATACAGGCCAAAGGTTGAAGCTGAGTGGTCAGAGTCTGAGGGGCGTCAGGAGGCAGAGGCATGGCTGGAGTGGGGTCAGTAGCAGGGTTGGAGCAAGGTCAGAGAAAGGCAAGGACAAGGCTGGAGCAGACAGGAGCAGATTTGGGCAAGGCTGGGGCAGGAACAGGGACCAGATCAAGAGCAGGCTGGCAGTCTATAGAGTCTGTTACACTGTAAGGCAGCAGGCAGGTTCCTGGCTGGGTAGTGATGTTGCACAGACTGACTTGCAGCCTGGGGGCCCATCTGACCCAGCCGTTGCTGAGGGACAGGCTGCTTCTGCATGCCTGAAGGCTGAGTCACTGCAGGCTCTGTTAGAAGGGTAAATCAGTGCACCTATTGAGTTCCGAAGGGGTGGGCGAGCATAAGCCCACTCACATCTAAAGGCCACTACCCAAGCCTAAGGGGAAGAGCCACTGAACCCAGGGCTCAACTAAGTTGGGGGACAACAAATAAGAAACCAGGGATGGGAGCGAGTTACAGGGTCAAAAGCAGGTAGCCAGAGGGGGAGACAGAGCAGAGAGCCCCGGACAGCACCCACTGCTCCTTGAAGGCATCCAGAGAGCCAGTGGACGTGGTGCAGAGGAACTCTTCCCAGATACATGACCGAAGGGAGGAGCGGAAATAAGCTCCACAGTCACAGAGCACCTCCCCGTCCAGCATCCTCCTCTTGGTATAGTGGATGGTCACCTTGGCCAGTGCCAGGAGAAGGTTGACGAGGAAGTCTTGCAACTTCATGGGGCAATAAATGGGGTGTGCATACAGCAGTAGATGCGGGGAGAAGTGCAGCCAGAACTCGAGGAGAAGGTGCTGGAGAAGCTAGAAAAAGGGCTGCAACCTGGTGCAGTTGAGGTAGATGTGTGTCATGGTCTCCCTCAAGCCACAGAAGGGGCAAGCGGCGGGGAGGGGGGTGAACTGTGCCAGGTACATGCCCATGCTCATGGCTCCATGAAGGAGCCACCAACTAATATTTTTGGCAAGCCAGAGGACCAGGATGCAATACAGACTGGCCCACTGGGGCTCCTCGCCCTTCACAGATGGTAGGAGGTCCCAAGGGTGAGAAAGTGAAGGGTATGAAGAACATGCATGTACAGCTGTTTCTGAGGTGTGGTTCAGAAACAGACCAGCTGCAGGTCATATAGCCAGCTCAGGTGGAGGTGTTGTCCCGATGGCAAGGTCCAGGGGGCCAGGGGTGACGGGCAGGTGGGGAGCACCCTCCCGCGGGGCCTGCTTGAGGCAGGCCCAAGAGGCGGGTGGTAAGGCTGCCCTCACCTCCTGGATTATACACCGGGGGAAACAAGGGCCACCCTATGCATTGACCAAGCACCAGGTGGTCCACCTAGTCCCTATGGTCTTAGTCCAGGAGGTTTCTGATCCTGGTGGCCCCTTCCAGGACCAACCTCTGGTGCACCGTTAGAGACTCTAACACCTGCACACCGAGATGGGGATTGTGTAGCAGGGGCTCTTCAAGGAGCTACCCGCCCTTGGTGGCCATCACAGGCCTGGTCACCAAGGAGGTCTTAGTAGAAGAATGGCAGCTAGGAGAGGTCTCGTGGAAGACCCCTCGGATGGAGGTAAAAGAGCTGCCAGTAGTATCGGAGCCCTCGGAGGCAGTGGAGGAAGGTGTGTGCTAGCACACTCCATGCCAGACTATCTACACCTAGAAGGAGTCTCTGCAGAGCCTAGAGGTGGAAGACGTAGACCTGACTGCGGAGGCAGAGCAAACCCTGTCTACCCTCCTCCAAGGCGTGACTCAGGACCCCCCCAGAGACCAAGAACAGCCCCGGCCCAAAGAATTCCAGAAATTTATTCTGGGGGCAGACCAGGGTACCAAAGGCAGGGTCAGCGTGTTGAGCCATTGCCAGATCATGGCCGAGACCAACTGGCTAAGCATCAGTGCCCTCCCCCACAAGGAGAGGCACTGGAGGAGTCCCATCCACCTCCACAGCTGCTCAGCCACCCTGCCCTCCAAATCATGTCAATTCTCCAGTGAGAGGGGATGGATGGTAGAAAGGTCGATGCCCAGATAGTGCAGCGGGCCCATGCTCCACTGGAGTGGCCTGGAGTACGGGTGGGACGGAGCTCACCTTCCATCCATCACTGATCATCTGGCCAAAGCTCTTGATCCAGATGACCTGGGTGAAGGAGGCTGCCAAGTAGATGACTTGGCATGCCTCCACCTGTGCCAGGTCACCTGGGTCCAGGACCACGAGGAGAATGTCATCAGCACATGCTGACAGGACCACCCACAACTTTGGCTTGTGGAGCACCAAACCTGTCAACCTATTGCAGAGGAGATGGAGGAAGGGCTCAATGGCCAGAGAGCACAATTGGCCAGACTGATGCACCCCTCGACCGAAGAAGACAGATTCAGGAAGGGTCCAGTTGAGCTTGAACAGTCTGCAGAGGCATTCAGCACCTGGATAAAGCCCATGAACCAGGGCCTGAAGCCGAACACCCACCAAGTACCCAGGAAATAACCAGGGTTCACCCTGATGAATGCCTTCTCCTGGTCCAGGGCCAGGAGGGTGAATGACAGAACATCTCTACACCCAAGCTGGAGGTAGTCCCAGACCAGATCAAGATTATCAAAGATGGTATAGCTCGAGACAGTGTAGGTCTGGTTGGAATGAACCACATCCACCAGCACAGACCCCAGCCGCAGAGAGTGGCTTGTAGACAGAACACCAATTCTGACGGTTACGGAGGTCCCCCATCTTGGGCAGCAAAGGGAGCACCCTGATCTCTAAGGACTCAGCCCAGATGATGGTGAGGTCCAGGCCCAGGACGTCCCAGAACATGCGTTACAACTCCATGGTCAATTCAATGATGCCCAGGATTTGTTGGTGGGCATCAGACAGAAGGTGGGCTTCTGGGAAGTCAGCCAAAGTGAGAGGCAGCTGCAGCTAGTCCTGATCACCCATGCTGACAGTCAGGAGCCCATCCCAGAGGACCTCACAGGCATCAGCCAGATCCAGGGAGAAAAGGCTGACATAGTAGGCCCTGGCCCTCTGTTGCATCTCTCCCAGATCCATGAGGGGAGTGCCATCCTCTGCCAAGAAGCAGGTGATGTGTTTCTTGCCCCCCACCTCTTTTTCTCCAGGGTGTAGAAGTGGGAGCCATGATCCATCTACTGAAGGAGGAGGATGTGGCCACAGAGGGCCTGGAGCTCGTCCTGCTTCTCCCAGCACACTCTGCAGATGCCGCTCCAGCTCCAAGAACTTCCACTCCAGCTGCCATATAGTCACATCCCTCTGCCAGCTGGCCCCCCACGTATAGTCTGGCCGAAGAGCCGGATACAGACTTTCCCCACATCCCTCCACTGCTCCGCTTAGGGAAAGGCGTGCCTCTGCCCTTGCCAGGCCAGCCAGAACTCCCAGAAGGAGGCCACGAAGCCCACATCCTCCAGCAAGCTGTTGTTGAAATGCCATTAAGCCAGTCCTGGCCTCTCGGAGGTAAGAGAGACCATCACAGCCACTAGATGGTGGTCCAAGAATGGGGCTGGTCAGATGCCATAGGAGTTCGAGGAGCAACTGAGTGAGCAGCCCTGGTTTGGCTGGGGGTTGGCCTCACATTATTCTTAAAACTACCTTATTCTAAAAACTATATTAAAAACAGCAACAATAAACTATCACAGCACTATAAATGGAATAAAACCCCAGATCTGAAGGACTGGAGTGGTTCACTTCTGTCTTGCACAGCAGTTGGAAGGAACTGAAACAGTAGAGGGTGCAGTATCACCTTATATTGCCTTGCCCTTTTAATATTTGGAAGCTCTGAAAGGAGGAGGAGGTGCACGTGCACTCTAAATGGCCTACTTGGAGAAGATTTTACCATTACGTGCCAAAAGTGGGAGTATGCAGAGCCAGTCAAAGAACTACTCAAGGTATGAAGAATTCAAAATGTGGCAAAATGTAGGGTACAGAAGCAACGACACACGTACTTCGTTTGGGATGTATCTTCAAGCCATTCCCCCCCTCAAAATAGCCTAGCACATACAGCCCAAAAGACAGCTCCATGACAGGAGATAGCTAACTGCCAAATTGTGTTTCCATCATGTTCAAGTTCCCAAGCAAATAACAAGGCTCTTATATATTGAACTTTCTTGGCAGCTTTCAAAATCCTCCATATTTTTTCCTGTTAGTAGTGAGAGAAGAGGTTACATTTAAAAGAAGTTCTACTCTACACAAATGGACAGTTTGTGGCAAACATGAGTCACCCCATTTGACTTTCTCATATTGCAAAGAGCTCTCCTGTTGACATGGTGCAGAAATGTTAGCTATCCTGATCATTTAGAAAAGAAAATGCCTGGTTATTTACATAATTTTTTAGTATGTGCAAGACTTGCACAGGTTGCATAGTTCCCCCATGTTTGTGATTCTCACCCTGAATTAACCTTCTTTGCACCACTCATTCCCATCCCCCAACTTCCTTCCCTCCCCCACTCTTCACAACACTACAGTACAGTCCTCATCAGTCACCGCCTCCTGGACTCCTCCTTCTGCAAGACTTCCTTCTAGCTAATGGAGTAAGGGCCAAAGACTTACTGCTAAGAGAAGTTAGGAGGACCCTTATTCTCTTCCTCAGAGTAAAATGGAGGCGTAGGAGCAGGAGTGCTGGGCCACAGGAATTTTCACTCCCTAGCCACATCACCACTGAAAGGATGGCACAGGGAGCTTTGGGAAGGAAGAGTTGCTGGAAAATCTTTCCCCCTCCCTTCTACAATCTCTCCCTTAAACAGCTGAGTTCCTCAGTTCTTGCTTTCCCTCTGGAAACAGGCATTTTGTTACCAGTTGCTTCTTTCTACCTTTTTGATGTCGCACAGCCAAATGATTGGCCTAGAGATGCCAAAAAAGACCACACATTTTGCATATCCCTAGGACCAGCTCTAGTTCTCATATGTTTATCGCAGTTTTCTGGTCTAACTCATAATTATGTCCTGCCTACCTACAATGACTCTTGCAGTTTGCACTGCATGTAACTCTCCTTCATACCGTCTCTTAAAACATGTGGATGTGCACTCACTGAAACAGCTGTCACACTTTAATATGACGTGGCTTAATATGATGTGGGCGGTTTTATGATTTTTGTACAATTTGCATATTTTTAAAAGTTCTAAGATGTTTGGATACTTTGGGATGTAAGGCACTATATATCTCTAAACTGATATTATTTAACATCTTCAGATTTGCAGGGACAAATCTTCAGCTACATTGTAAAATCACCTAATGCAATTACACACATCTGTGTTCCAGCATACCTAAGGTAAATGCTAAGACTTAACTGCTGGACTATTATATTTTACTTCCAGTAAAAATAATTATACAAATGAACTATTACTTTAATTCATAGGACTAGTGAAGAGAATAACAAAAGTACACATCCATTAAATCCTAGAAGTGTTACCTAAATTAGAAACATTGCTACAAAGAATACTTATATGACACATTATGCTACTATTTACAGACTGAATCAAGTAGTGTACGGTAATAAAAAACTTCAAAAGCAGCCTATACAAAGGTAAAATTTGGAGAATGAAGCTTGGATAAAAATGTAATCTTCAAATAAATGTTGTTTATAATGACTTCTTTTTATCAGAATATGTTTAGCTATTACTTCTCAGCAATGTATTAAATGCAGAATTTTTCTACTTATTTACAAGCACAGAAACATTTGGGACATGACACAAATTCTGACAAATTTCTGTTTTGTTCCATTAACAAAAAACTACTGCCTGAATAGTATTCATTATAGAGGAAATTCAGTAGCAAACAGCCCTACACACTAGTTAAGCCTTGCTACAAGGCTCTACAAGGGAGGGAGATTCTGGGCAGAACAGTCACAAATCAGGAAGGGGACAATGGATTTTTACTTATGCAGCTCACTGACAAGTAAATAATGTAGAGAGGCTGCAGAAGCTATTGTAGTTCATAAACTAGGAAAGGCGTCATGGAGAGGCCAACTGCAGTTTCATGTGTATGAACTCTCTCTCTCCCTTCCAATCACTATTTATTTACCCATACTAAATCTGTTTAATCAGAGTGTGTACAGGGAGGTGTGACTTTCATTTTATGTTTGCACTTAATTGAACATAAGTAATTTCAAGGTTTTTCTGCAGTTCACTATTCCACTGGAAAAGTACCACATTCATTGCTCCATCTTAAACCAAATGGCTGACAGATTTAAGATGACGCTCATTTCTGTAGGAACTACTTCCACATTCGCTTTGAGAGCAAAGTCTGAACTCTGACATTTGGGGAGCTAAGGCTCAGATCCTCATGGGTACTTAGGCTCCTAATTTCCACAAAAACCAATGGGAGCTAGGTGCCTAAATACCTTTGAAGATCTGGACCTAAATGAAGAATTCCACAGCTGGAGTTTCTGTGCCTGGTCTTAAATTTGTGATGTGCTGGGTTCGTGGAATCTGTAAGATCTTGAGGAAGACAGCCGTAGTTTATATAACTTGCATGAGCCAAATAGCTGTGATTCAAAGATCTTTCTACTCCAGTAGTTAAGTAACAATTTATACACCAGACATGAGAGTCTACACAGAACTTTCAAGGCAACAGTAATTCTGCAAAGAACTGTTTGTAAGTCTGCAGAAAAGAATTTATACAATGGGTGACCTAAAAAAGTAAATATTATCCTTACTTCAGTATATACACACCTTAGTGTGATGCATTCTTATTGTAGGAAAATACATAGTACACAGAAAAAATTAATGGCAGAGTATGTGCAGAAAAATTATGAACCAGAATATGTAGAGAAGACCTTGACTTTCTAACTTAGGAGTTATACCACTATTTAATAGGAAATAAGATTCACAATTACATGACTTAACATGAAAGTTGTCTGCAAATTCTACATAGCAACAAGAAAGTTTTAGCTTGTGTAGGCCCCCTTTACTAGAGGGGCCTCTGAACTTTATTGGGAGTATTCTAGGGAAAAAGCCTGTGTGCAACAATCTAACCTTGTTGCCTTGGGGAAAGAGGTAGAGACTGCCCCCCCTGCAGGGGAGAGGTGGTGGACTCCATTTTGGAACAAGGAGTTAGATTGCTGCTGAGGGACATCTGGTCACCCTATTCTAATATTTCAGTCTTTGAGGGGAAGTTCGTATGGTTTGCCTAGGGGTATTTCCAACACCATCTTCCTCCCTAAAAAACTCTTTCTGCAGCCTTTCCCCATATCTTTCCTAATGCAGTAGTCAAAGGTTTTGTTTTTCTCTGTTCATAGTTGTTCCTAGCTACAGCCACTTCTCATTACTATTATTTTTTTCAATGACTGGATTGCAAGATACATGTTAACCTTGGTTGCTTAGTTTTCTAGCAACTTTTTGTGGATCTTTGAATTTTTGGCACCTGTTTACTACAAAGCAAAAGTATGGACCCTGTGTTAATTTTTTTTAATTGCTTCCTGGTTGAAATGGCCTGTGAAACAAGAAGATAAATTACTCCAATCACCTTAAATTTAAAAAGTGGTTGAATAGCTCTGTAGGGAAATTAAAACTCTTGCTGAACAAGGATTAATGAATTGTACAAAAGCTGGATTTTCTGAGTTTGCCACTTCTCATATTACTCTGCATCTCTCTATAGAATGGCATTGCATAAAATAAAAGCTTTTTAAACAAAGTATGTTTCCATGGACCAGCTGATATCTTCCTGAGGCAACTGGCTGTGGCCAATTTCCAAGCTTTGTTTTGAAAGAGCAGGGAACATTTTATTACTAAACGGAGCCTCAAGCTTGATTTTAATATGACAATGAATGGTGTGATTTACAGAATTAAGCTGCATGCTTTCAAAACTCCTGAGCTCTAAGTACCTATAGCCCACTTTTCTGACTCCATAACAGAAACCCTGTGTTGTATTTTCTGCTGTATGAAAATAAAATCCAGGACTGTTACCATGTGGACTGCAGTATTATCAGTAAAGGAATAAACCACCTCACACCATCTGAATGACAGGCTCTTTCACAGCAATGTTTCTTGGGATTTGTAGTATTAGATTAATAAGAGGTGTGAATGTTTTTATCAGCTGACTCTCCAGAGCAGTGAGTGATCTATAAATTCAGAATGTGAATAAGATTAGAGAATACATTACATGCTGCAATGTTCTACCCACAAGTGGTTGCATTACAGACTTTGGGTGGCCAGGTGACCAGTTTTCAATGGGAAGTCCGGTCAAAAAAGGGACTGGACACCCAATGTCCGGTTACTGTGGGCGGGGAGGCGGGGAGGCACTGGGTCATCAGCCAGGGCCGCCTCCTACCTGTGTCGGGTAGCTGCAACTCCCAACTCCGGCTCTGCGGGTGAATCCCTCCTGACCTGAGTGAGAGGTTGTGGGGGTGCGAGAGGAAAATCAGGGCAGAATTTGTCCCAATTTTCTCCTTTTCTCACAGAAAAGCAAGTAAGAGAAAAAGATACTTCAAGATAGGATAGAATGCAATTTGTGCTCTCTTTCCATTAAAAGTATGCATGTTTGCAATGTGAGCAGTAACTAGTGGATGTGCCTTCTGACAGTAAGGATGCTCCAAATAAGGAACAGGAAATGTTTATCCAAATGCTTCAAAATCACTCTCATTTCTGGTGCCTAGAGACCTAACAAACAACAGATTGCTGGTAACAATATCAGTCAGCTCTTGCTGGAAATCCCTACTATACTAAGTACAGAGGTAAAATTCATCTGGTTACAAAGAAGAAATTGTTTTACTTAGAACCTGGCTGTCACAGTTTGGGGGAACTGTGCCTTTGAGCTCTAAGACCCAACACCCCACTTTTCTGCTGTGGTCTGCTCAGGGGATGCTCCCTTGGGTGTCATGACTTGCAGCCTCCCGAAATTCACTGTAATTATCCCAGCAGCCTAGCTCAGCACCCATAGTTTTGATCTCTCTCTCTCAATGGCTAAGGCAGTTTTACCAGAGACCAGACATTCTTACACAGGTCACAGTACATTTATTGTAGCAGAAAAGCATTACAGAGAAAATTTATCATAAAATAATAAAAGGTCTAAATGCATCCTCAAGTTTACCCCCATCTGTCCTATGAAGCCCCTGACAGGTTCCAGTCTTTCAAACTCTTCAGCGGTGTCTACTTGTTTGTTGGATCAAAGTGAGTCCCCACACCAACCCTAATGAGCTTACACTGGCCTGACCACAAGCTCTACCACTGGCCCTACCACAAGCTCATTGTCTTCGGGGTCTCTTGAATCCAGTCTGAACCAGTACAGGCAATTTATCGCAGGTGATGTTACTTCTCTGCAGTTGTTTACCTGTTCCAGGGGTCTGCAGTGATTACCCCTCACTGATTTTAGTTCTTGGACAGAGCTCAGTAACCCTCCACAACCAGCCTTCATGTAAACCTTGGCTCACAGAGATAGAGATGACATTTATAATAGTCTCAAGATATGCCTGTGTTCATCATATCTGTCACACAGGTATTTTGAGTTTACTGGTTGCAAGGTAAAATTAAAATACTCTCTGTACAGATATATTGATTATGGCTCCAGTTCTATCAATCTGTCTATGTTAGGTACTTATAAGGCTTCCCCTAACAAAGTATCTGAGCCATCTCACAACCTATAATTTATCCTTACGATGCCACTGTGAAATAAGGAAATAATATTATTCCTATTTTACAGTTGGGAAACTAAGACATGGAGAAGCTAAGTGACTTGCTCAAGGTCACACGGGAAGTCTGTGGCAGAGCAGAGAGTTGAACTCAGGTCTCAAGTCCCAGGCTAATGCCCTAACCACTGGCCACAAAACACTTAAACATGCTTAACTTGAAGTAAATGGCTTTTATGCACTTGCTTAAAGTTAAGTGTGTGCTTAAGTGCTTTGCTGAATAGTAACTTATATGAGAAACTTTTATATTAGTTATGAAATAAAAAATGTTTTTACTTATTACACTGGGAAATTGGTTCTTCTAGTTTTTCCATTTTAACAGTTTAACAATTTTCTAGCAGAACATGTTCCCCCACTATAAGCAGTATGCTATCAGGGCCAGCTCCAAGCAGCCAAAAAAAAAAAAACCCAAAAACTGCGATCGCAATCTGCAGCAATTCAGCGGGAGGTCCTCTGCTCCGAGCAGGAGCGAGGGACCCTCTGCCAAATTGCCGCCGAATACCTGGACGTGCCGCCCCTCTCCGGAGTGGCTGCCCCAAGCACCTGCTTGCTAAGCTGGTGCCTGGAGCCAGCCCTGTATGCTATTTCCAAGTGTATCCATGTAACCAGAATCACGTGCTCTTAAGGTCTTTAAACTTTCCTGAGGTTCAAACAGTACATAAGAACATAAGAACGGCCGTACCGGGTCAGACCAAAGGTCCATCTAGCCCAGTATCTGTCTACCGACAGTGGCCAATGCCAGGTGCCCCAGAGGGAGTGAACCTAACAGGCAACGATCAAGTACCTATTAGGGTCAGCCCTAAAGTTCCCCGTCTCTCTTCTGACTCAGCTTTGCATCTCAGGTCAGCTTCCTTCCCTTCAAAACAAACAACAGTGCTTGTCCTAACAATACAAACTGAAATTATTTTAAATTACATGAAGATTTATAAAAACTAAATAAATGAAAGTAAGCAAAATAAAGCCACGAGTGGGCTTAATACTGTGTGCCACAGATCCTAGCGAACACCCCTTTGCAGCCATCCACTAGGACTGCTGTGAGAGGATCCAAGCCTCTGCTGCTCTGGATCCCCAAGGTGTGTCAAGCTTCTAGAGCCTCAGCAGGCCACAGCACTATCTCTTCTCTGGGCCTTGCTGGCAGATTTCCTGGGCACTGATTCCCAGTCTATTATCCCTTCTCGTTAATGAGGCTTGGACCATAGAAAACAAACACTAAACACATGTTCCTGTTTCAGCTCCTCACTATTCCACGGCATTCTTTGGGCTGGGATCCATAATGCTTGGGTTGTCCGGAGTCCTTGGGGCTATCTGAACTCAGGAAAACAGGCCCTCCTGCCCCATGACACTGCTACATGCTGGGTTACCTCTCACTCCTGGAGCCCCTTATCCAGCTTCTGTGACCTTGCTCTTGTCTACCTCACACTTCTTTTTCCTGTCTGGCTGGCTGTTCCTGTGTGTTTCTTTATTTAACCCCCTCTTGGTCATGTAGAGTTTTTTGTTCTACTGCTGGTAAATTTCCATTGAGTCTACCTTCCTCCAGAGGAATCAGCTAAACTGGATTTTCTAAGGCTGCAGCTGCATTTTTGCATAGCCTTTGTGAAGTGTAAGTGCTATTGTTATCCTTAAGTGTTTCTCACTGTATCTGTTGGGATCTATATGCTATAGCACCTGTCAGCAATGATGGATCCACATACCTATAGGCTATGGTTGCCAGGTGTCCAGTTTTTGACTGGAAAGTCCAGTTTTAAGGGGACCCATACAGTCTCCAGTAAGAAGTATAGACTGGACACCAAAAGTCCAGTTACAATTTTCCAGGGCTGTAACTAGGGTGGGGCGTGAGGGGCAGCTGCCCCAGGCACAGAGCTGGCAGGGGGAGTGCAAAAATGGGGTGGTGTAGGGTCGGGCCCAGTGGTACACACACCCCACACACACATAGGATCACTCCCAGCAGCATCTGCCAGAGCCCAGGGCAGAGCAGCACCTGCTGGACTGGAGCAAGGAGCGCAGGGAGAGGCAGGCTCACTCTCAGCTGGAGGTGCCTTTGTTTCCGCTTTGCCCTGGCCCCTGAGCAGGGCCAGTTCGGCTGCTGCGTGGGCCTGGAGAAGCCATCACCAGGGTAAGAGAGGGGGCCTGGCCCCTTGCCAGCCGCTGGGCAGGGGAGCTGAGTGACCCAGGCAATTTTGTGCATAGCTGTAGTGCAGGGGTGCTGGAATAGAGAAGGCTAGGCAACCATGGCTCATGACTTCCTCCATCAACCCTGTACCTGATGGATGTGCCTCCTCCTCTTTGCTTGTGTGTCATCTGCTTATGCTTCTATGAGGTTTTGGGTTGAGATCTCACTACTGTTCTGTATCAGGTGAGACATTAGGTCATTCTTAAATAATAGTAATAATTATTGCAGATATACCTATCTCCTAGAACTGGAAGGGACCTTGAAAGGTCATCAAGTCCAGCCCCCTGCCTTCACTAGCAGGACCAAATACTGATTTTTGCCCCAGATCCCTAAGTGGCCTCCTCAAGTATTGAACTCACAACCCTGGGTTTGGCAGGCCAATGCAATTCAAATTTTAATATGCAATTACTCTACAGGTGGTGAAATCCATTCATTTGCTTCAATTTCTTCACAATTTGCATGGCAGCATTTTAAATATTGTTTGCCTAATTCAAAGCATCAACAACCTGTACAAGAGAAAATCCCCGAAGTTAATTACACAAATCTCATGCACAAAATCCAATTACCAAATTTATACTAGTTACCCTTTGAAATCATCCCCAAAGTCTCAAAGGTATATACCCCAGGCTGGATTTTGAGCAAACATCACTTTAAGAATGAGGTCTAGTTATATTTTTTAACATCCTCCTCCTGATCTTTATTTCACTTCCAGATTTATCAATTGAGAAACCTTTTTTATACATACAAACAAGTTGCATTCACTGCCATTTATCTATCATATGGAATTCATATTATACAATAAATCGGCGAAGACAATAAATATAGCTAATAATGTCTATTTCCCTTTGTAATCAGTATGCAGTAATGTAAAGCCACAGAAATAGTACCAGCAGAGGCATACGTAAAAATGGCACATGAACCTTTTTGTATTCTATGTGCCATGCTAGCTCAGGAGTTCACTGAGCTGATTGAGGAGCTGCAGGACCATTAATGTGGATTTTCAGTAAGTTCTGGAGCACTGGTGAAGTTCTGGAAGACTGAAAGAAAGCTAATGTGCCAATTTTTAAAAAGAGTAAATGGGATGAGCCAGGTAATTCTAGAACTGTTAGCCTGACATCGATCCCAGGTAAAATAATGGAGTGGTTGATACAGGATTCAATTATAAAAAAATTAAAGGAGGGTAATGTAATTAATGCAATTCAACATTGGTTTATGGAAAATAGATCCTGGCAAACTAACTTGACATCCTTTTTTGGTGAGATTACAGGTTTGGTTGATAACAGTAATATTGTTGATATAATATACTTGGACTTCTGTTAGGCATTTGAGTGGTACTGCACAACATTTTGATTAAAAAACTAGAATACAAATGTAATATGCCACCCATTAAATGGATTAAAAACTGGCTAACTGACAGATCTCAAAATGTACCTGTAAACGGAGAATCATAATTGAGTGGGTGTGTTTCTACTGGGGTCCTGCAGGGATTGGTTCCTGGCCCTATCTATATTTAACATTTTTATCAATGACTTGGAATAAAACATAAAATCATCACTGATAAAGTTTGCAGATGAAACAAAAATCAGGGGAGTGGTAAATAATGAAGAGGACAGATCACTTATACAGAGTGATCTGGATCACTTGGAAAGTGAAGGCAAGCAAACACTATGCATTTTAATACAGATAAATATAAATGTATACATCTAGGAACAAAGAAAGAAGGCCAGGTTTACAGGATGGGGTATTCTATCCTGGGAAGCAGTGATTCTGAAGGAGATTTGGAGGCAATGTTGGATAATCAGTGAATGTGAGTTCCCAGTGGACACTGTTGCCAAAAAAGCTAATGTGATTCTGGCATGCATAAACAGGGGACTCTCCAGTAGCAATAGAAAGATTATTTTACCTCCATATTTGGCAATGGTATGACTGTTGCTGGAATACTGTGTCCAGTTCTGGTATCCACAATTCAAGAAGGATGTTGATAAATTGGAGAGGGTTCAGAGAAGAACCTCTAGAATGACTAAAGAATTAGAAATCATGCCTTATAGTGATAAACTCAAGGAGCTCAATCTTTTTATCTTAACATAAGAGAAGGTTAAGGGTGACTTGATTAAGTCCATAAGTGCCTGAATGGGGAACACATATTTAATAATAATTCTCTTCATTGTAGCAGAGAAAGGTATAACAATCCAACGGCTAGAAGTTGAAGCTAGACATAAGGCATTCATTTTTAATGGTCAGATCGATTAACTATTGGAACAATTTATCAAAGGTCCTGATGGATTCTCCGTTACCGACAATTTTTAAATCAAGACTGGATGTTTTTATAAAAGAACTGCTCTAAGACAGGGGTAGGCAACCTATGGCATGTGTGCCGAAGGCGGCACGTGAGCTGATTTTCAGTGGCATTCACGCTGCCTGGGTCCTGGCCACCAGTCCGGGGGCCTCTGCATTTTAATTTAATTTTAAATGAATACATTTAAAAAATCTTATTTACTTTACATACAACAATAGATTAGTTAGATATTATAGACTTATAGAAAGAGACCTTCTAAAAACGTTAAAATGTATTACTGGCACGTGAAAACTTAAGTTAGAGTGAATAAATGAAGATTCGGCACACCACTTCTGAAAGGTTGCCGACCCCTGCTCTAAGACAACCTGTGGTTCATAACCTGTGGTCCGCAGACCCCTGAGAGTTTGCAGACTACGTCTAAGGGGTCTGCGAAAGGTTGTTGTTACCATAGAACAGTAGTTTTCAGCCAGTGTTCTGCAGACCCCTGGGGGTCCACAGACTACGTCCAAGATTTCCAAAGGGGTCCATACCTCAAAAAATTTTAGGGGTCTGCAAATGAAAAAGGTTGAGAACCACTGCTCTTGGAATTATTTTGGGAAAGTTCTATGGCCTGCGTTATACAAGAGGTCAGACTAGATGATCACAGTCATATCTTCTGGCCTTGGAATCTATTAATCTAGGAATCTATGCATGAGACTAAGAATTGGGAACACAGTTTGAAAATTTGCTCCATGACACTATGCAAAAGATATTAACAACAATAATACATCACAATTAAGACAAAACAGTTAAACTGGAGTTTTTCCAAACCCACATAGCTATGCAACCAAGGCTCTCATAAATAAGCCCATCACAAGCACCTCTGTGTGCTCAGAACTCACTCTTGAAGTAAATGATCCATAAAAGAAACATTTGAAACACTGGACTTACATCAAATCAAGAGGCATGTATTCTTTTGGACTGTAAGACCACCGAAAATTTGATGGGGAAAATAAAAAGATTAAACAAGTAGGGATTTGAATATGGATGAACACAGTGAAGAGAATTTGATCTTTGGTTTTGGATTCTAGTCCTCAAAAAGATGAATTGTTGATGAAATGTATACCCTACAGTTAACGCTTTATTAACTTTCTCTAACATTATGTCTAGCAAAAATGTTGAGATTGCAGTTTTGCCTTTTTTTAAGTAACTTATTCTAACGGAATGTTTCTTTGATATGTATATTAGCTCCAGTAGGATTACTGAAAAATATGTCCAGAGAAGGTTAACAGGGACCTACTTTCAAAAGAACTGTGCATAAAATCCCAGGCTTTTTTAGAGATGTTGAAAAGGCGAAGGGTCATGAACACACACTGTATCCTGCAAAAGGTGTAGTAAGAGCCAGTCAAGCCCAGCCTTGCTCCTGAAGTATCTGTGGCTTCCTTTGGCTCAACCCCTCTAAGGGCTTGGCTACACTTGCAGGTGTGCAGCGCTGGGAGTTAAAGCTGTCTTCGTACAGCTGTGTAGGGACAGCGCTGGAATGTGGCCACACTGACAGCTACCAGCGCTGCAGTGTGGCCACATTTGCAGCATTTGCAGCGGTGTTGGGAGTGGTGCATTATGGGCAGCTATCCCAGCGTTCAAGTGGCTGCAACATGCTTTTCAAAAGAGGTGGGTGGGGTGGAGTGTGACAGGGAGTGTGGGGGAGAGAGAGTGTGTGAATTTTTGGAGCCGACACTGTGTCAGCTCCCTGCCTTGCAAAGTCTGACCACTTCCCCCACCCCTCATTCACTCTTAAATGCAAATAGCCTTCAGACCAGATAAGCAGCTGTTCCGACGGACTCCCTCCCCCGCCACCCCCCTTCCCTGCTGTGCTGTTTCTCTTCTCAAGCAAACACTAGCTGTGGACATTCATCCCCCTGCCTGCCTCATTCACAGCAAACAGTAGCTGTGTTTGTTTTTTAGATAAGCAGCTCCGGGAGCCCCGAGTTCACAACAAAACAAAGAGAGGCATCATAACAAAACAAAGAGAGTTCTTTAGTTAAAAGCATTATGGGAAAATTCTGGAGGTCAGTTACAGTGTAGCAAGATTACTCACTGTTTACACTGGCACTCCAGTGCTGCAGCACCAGCGCTGCAGTCGTTATTCCCCAGGCAGAGGTGAAGTACAGTCAGCGCAGTAGCCAGGGAGATACAGCGCTGTATGTGCCTTGCAAGTGTGGACGGTGAGTGAGTTGCAGCCACCACCAGCGCTGCAACTCTCCAGTGTAGCCAAGCCCTTAGAACATGAGCTGTAGTTCAAAGCCACAATCTTACCCTAACCAAATCGCCTACAGACTCTGTAGTCTAGTCAGGTAGGCCTGGGCCTGGGAGTCTGGAGAACTGAAATCTAATCCTGGTTCTGTCACAGGCTTCCTAACCTTGAGCAAGTCACTTTTGGCCTTATTTTCAGAAGAGTTTGGTATTCAAAAGTACCAATGAAGACAACAGGAGCTGCAGGTTCTCAACATTTTTGAAAAAATCAGGCCTCTTTTCTTTCTAAAACTTTATTTCCTAATCTGTAAACTATGGGTAATGATTTTACCTATCTCATAGAGAGGATGAACTCTAACTAAATGTTTATAACTAGTACTATGTGTGTGCAAATCATTAACAACAACTCTGCAGGCATAGGTGGAATTAGATTTCAGAAATTCCTGGCTCACAGTTCAGAGACACATTAAGTAGACTATCTTTAGGGGACGCATCACATCAGAAAATTTCAAAGACAAGTAGATTTTCAACTGTTCACATATTTCAACATAAACAATCTCCAATTTCTTAACATTTCTCAACCAGTGATATTTTGCAGATGAAATCTTACAACATAAAACTGTAAAAAAATTCTGCACTAAGTTTAGTAAAAATATATTCATACATTTTGCCCACCCATGCTGCATATTTCAATACTGCTGCATTGAAATCAAAAGGCACAACTTTCAAACAGCACAGCACTGTAAATGCTGGGCGATATACTTTTCAGTTGCAGCAATGGATATTTTTTTTAAAAGAGCATGATTCAAAAAGAACAGTGCTCTGTCTGAAGGAGATCTAACTTGTTGTTTGGCGTTTTCATTGCTATCAGCTTCCAATATAGGTACATATTACCATGGCAACCATTTTCCTGTACATATGCCTCCTCTGAGCTATAAAGTCTTTCAAAAGGAACATGCACAAAAAATACAGATTGTTGCCTCTTGGCCTGGGCAACTAGCCAATATTCAGGGCCTCACAAGGTTGTTGCATTTAGAATAAGAAATTGATTATATGAGTCAGGTACTTCTTTGGTACAAACCTGTTTATTTACAATGAATGTACACAAAGTTTTGTTTCCCTGAATACAGTAGGAACAAACAACAGGAGGCAGTTCCCTTGCTCACAGTTTCCAAGACCACCTTTCTAGCTAGTTGTATACCCAAAAGAAACGCTCTCTCTAGGTTTCCTCCTAAGACCACCCTCACACGGCTTCTTCTGCTGTTTGCTTACTTCCTGATTCCTTTCACACACAGAGCGACAGCTGCACCAAATCAACACTCTAGTGGTTCTCAACCTTTGGCCCAATCAGCACAAGCTGCAGCCCATATGACATCCTCAGGGCCAGGTAATACATATATTACGTAGATATGGCCCACAAAACACAGAGAGCTGCATATGTGACCCACAATGATAAATAGGTTGAGAACTACTGCTCTAGCCTCTGTATTTGCAACCAGTCTCCAGGGAAATGCTGATACCAGATGGCTAAGCTTCTACTCAGGCCTTCCCATGCTCGTCTGTGCCTGTAACTATCACTAAACAAAAGGACATGTAATTGCTCTCTCATTTAATCTGCAGGAAAAGTGGTAGCACACCCATCAATTCCAGCAAGGTCTGTGATTGCCCACAGATCAAAGACACATTTGCAGCAGCCACCAATACCTCCAGCATAATATTGTTGAGAGTTTCATTTTCAGCATGTCATAAGAAAAATACCTGTTTCAATACAGAAATAAAACTCCCTCCAGGTGTATGCATAGTTATCTCCTACCACCTCACACTGTAACCCTTGCAAGATAATATCAAACTACAACCCATACTTGATGGGGACCCTCTCCTGAAAGAAAGCTTTCCTGAACCACCTCTTCTGGCCTTCAAACAACCCCCCAATCTCTGCAAGCTCCCCAAAGATGAGGACACAGCAACTCAAAGTGGCACCGGACCCTGCCAGAAGAATAGATGCAAAACCTGCAGACATACTCCACTGCTACAATGATCAACACTATCCATAAACACCTTTCAAGATTCATGGGTCCTACACATGCCTATCGCAACATGTAGTATACCTCATCCAGTGCACTAAATGCCCCAACCACAACTATGTAGGTGAAACCAGACAATCACTACTCTCTCAAATGAACTCAAACAGGAAAATGATAAAAGACAAAAACACTGTATCACCTGTGGATGAACGCTTTTCACAAAATTATCACTCTATATTTAACCTATCAGCCCTTATCATTGAAAGGAAACCTACACAAACTTTAAAAGGACAAGACCGAAACCTTAAATTCATAACTTTGCTAGACACTAAAAATCATGGTCTTAAGACAATGCATTTATGGCTTATTGGAACTCATTAATCCCCCTTTTTGTCCTATGACTTCAGGGTGTCAAAGGACCACTTCACATTGACTGGTCCCTCAGAATATGTGTTAACTACTTATGCTAAACTTATTTTGTAATGCACTTTATAAATATTATTAATATTTAATAACTACAATGGTTGTTCAAATGAAAGGACAAGTTACACAGTGGAACCACAGTTACTCTTCAAATGATGATAGAAAGAATGTAAGTCTAGAAGTTTACATTTTAATACCTAAACATGTTCATGCATATAGTTCATTCTACAAAAATATGTCCTTAGAGAGAAGGAAGAATTAAAAATAACTAGGACATGTTTTTCCTTTAATTGACAAAAAATTGTACATGAAAAACTAACATGAAAAGTAGATAGCAAAGTATCTTTTCACTGTGGTCATCAGTGCATTCATTTTGAACATTTTAATTGTAAGGTGATAAAGTATTATGTATTATTTTACTACTAGGGGAAGATTTTAACACATAAAGGTTCCTTTTTTTTTGGTTTTTCACTCTTTACTAATTGCCCCTTGATCTTTTGATCTCACCTTTCTTTTCTCATTCATAACATATTAACAAATTCCCCACCCCAATTTCCAAGTGGTACAGTGGCATTTAATTATGTAGTCATTCACCTATATGGAGCAAAGCTAACTTTCCCAAACCCATTTCCTATCAATGAGGATGTATTTGCCCTTCAAATATAGTGATTGGTGGAAATTTATTTTTAAAAATCAGATCAGAAATTATTTCTTTGACTTTTCTTTCACCTTTTCAAAGGTCAGACAGAATTCCACACCTTTACAAGTAAAACTCAGCTATAGATGGAGAGTGTTTTAACTTGAGGAAGTGCCAGTTAAAATTAAATATAACCTGACTAACCTGTAATATCAGTTCAAGAAAATCTGGATACTGGATAGAACTGTCTTGGGGCTTTAAGGACAAAGATTAATTTCTCTGCAAACCTGTTCTGCCATTTTGGGGTTTGGTTCTCTGTGGTACAACTGTAAGTGAATAGTGTACAAGTGAAGGATGGCATGTGTGCGCATGAAAAGAACTAGCAAAACAGTGGAAAGTGGCTTGCTGTTAAAGGCCCAGTCTGTACTAGAAAACATCATAGTTACAAGTCTGACTTACCAGTAGGTTAAAAATTATTTAAATTAATAATTAAATGAAGATGTTTGCTGGTATAGTTATTTGTACAACTATATTTTAAAACAAATGCTTATGCAAAGAGTGAGTGCACAAACTGAAAGTAAATAAAAGAGACATGTGAGTTCCCTGCTATATAAATTAAACAATGTAGTCCAACAAACAGAGAACAAAAAGAGGGCATCCCGTAATTCTACTTAATTTTGAAGTTTAAAATTTCTGTTTCATTATGCTATATTTCCTTCCTCTCATTTCAGTCATGTATATTACATTGTTTTAAAATATATTCGTGAAAGCACAGTATTTCAATAAATAAGTTTGTTGAACGTATGCTTAAGTAAAGACAGTACAGGCAACTGGCACTCTTAAAATTAATAGAAGGAATGAAATATAATTTAAAAGCATTTATTCAACTAAAGAAAGATTTATATGTTGTCATTTTCATTCAAGAAAAATACTCTCAATAGCTGTGTGAATGAAATGTTTATTACAGAAGCTTCCTTCCACCAACAAATTAAAAATATAGTGAATAGATACCGGTTAGTGGGACCATACAGTGATGTCACCAGGGGATAATATCAGGAAGAGTATTGCACACAGGCACCCCTGCCTTCGCAAAGATGCCAAGAACACGCATGTCTATAACAAAAAGAATTACAGTATTGGCCTAACTTAATCTCATTTTGGTTTTACTGCTCTCTCTGTAAATATAAATTGAAGATATTCTGAAGTCAACATATGGTTTATAAAATATAAATAAATTCTGCTGTTTAATAAATAAACTCAGATATTTTAGCCAGCCATTACTCTAGTGTCATTGAGCCCATCAACTTGAAGAACAATTGTTATTTCTCTTGGACATATTTTATGGAGTCTCTTTTAACATGGTTCCACCTAGAAACACTGGTGACTTGTAAACAATATTAATTAAGAATAAACATTGCTTGTTGATGAGAGAGAATTAAGGCAATGTTGATTGTTCAGACTTTTCCTCAAGGCAATGTTAATAGACAATCCTGTTTAATTTCACAGACCCCTGCTTGGTAAAGGAGCAAATTATCTGTTGTAAGGTATTCCAGAAATAGTTGTCAGAACAGGGTCTACTAGATTAACAAATTGCACCCAAACTACAGATATGTCCAATTCCAGATAAACTATGCCATGTTAACTAGGAACCAGCTGAGATGACATAATGATACATAATATTGATTTTTTATTTGTGAAAGAAGGGTTAGATGTGACAGGCTTGTATGGTACAAAAGAGTGGGGCAGAACTCACTAGGTGCTCATCTCCTTTTCCTCCCACCCCGGACAACGGCTTGTCCCAGTTGCAATCCCTGCATTTAGGAAACTACAGGAACCATTCCACAAGACCATGCTATGTCACAAAGTAGGGAAGAATGGGTGTCGAGGAAGCACCCACCCTGCCCAGGCTCATGACATAACACCCACCCTGCCCAGGCTCAGAGTAAGCTGTTGCACCATCCAAAGCATACACAGACTCCTATGGGCACAGTGCTTCTCTGAGAAAGTATTCAAGAATGTGGGAATTAAAGAAACTATGCAACACAGAGCATATGGAGCCAAACTGTGATCATCTTAAATGCCAGGTCCCCAGGGGCGGCTCTAGGCACCAGCAAAACAAGCTGGTGCCTAGGGCGGCAAAATCTAGGGGGCGGCAAAAGGCTGGGGCCCCAGCTCATCCTGCCGCAGTCATGCCTGCGGGAGGTCCACCGGAGCCCCGGGACAACTGGACCTGCCGCAGGCATGACTGCGGAAGGGGCGTTCGTCCCGCGGCTTGGCTGGACCTCCCGCAGGCATGACTGCGGCAGCTCAAGCGGAGCCGCCGGACCCGCGAACCGTCTGCAGCCGCGGGAGGTCCAGCCGAGCCACGCGGGACCAGCGGTCCCTCTGCAGTCATGCCCGCGGGAGGTACGCTGCTCCCGCGGCTCCGGGGTGCCTCCCGCACATGACTGCTTGGGGCGGCCAAAAACGTAGAGCCGCCCCTGCAGGTCCCACTGAAGTCAGGGGACCACAACTTGGCACAGAGCAGGTAGCTAATAAATAAATACATATTAATAATAATTACACCTGTAATTAAGGATAGTCTGTATCCAATCACTTCAGAGTCCAATATGTGATATCATCATTCACATTATGCAACATGTTTCTGAACAAGCTAGCTAGAATAAAAGCTATGCCTTCGATGTAAGGTAATCACAATTTGCTTGTGCAGCTCTGCTCTTTCCCCAAAATGGACCAGTGGTAAATGCCACCACTTTTCCGAAAAGTGATAACGGAGAGAGCTCAAATGAAGGACAGTATCACCATCATTAATTGTTATTGTTTATTTATAAGACAATTGCTATGTGTCTGTGATCACCTTATTCATATACAAGGACTTTTTTATTTCATAGGCACTAGAAATTTAAGTAATGACACAGTTGGGTACTAATAATTTTATTATAATGTGTTTTGAAGTTCTCACATTCTGGATTTCTTCCCTTTAATCTAACAACCTTGTTCAGAGAAAATGTTATTTAACATGAATTCTAGTCTCACACATTGAGAACCACAATATTTCCCTATGTAATATTTGAAACAGGAAATTTTATGTTAATTATGAGATAGCAGTTGGCAAATGTTCGCTTTTTTTAAATATGCTCACTGATTTTCTGTACCTGTCCTTACATTCAAAAGTGGAATGTTTTTATTCCTACTACACTTTCAATTGCAAATTAAATACACAAACCACTTTGAGTTGTACATTAAATACACAATCCTAGATAATACAAAAAGGATAACATTATACAGAACAAGCTGCAACAGAGCAGTTTCAAATTCATTAACAATAATGGCTTTAAATTTATTTACAACTTATTAGTAGAGCACAATCTAATTTGCTGATCTGGAATATTAATTGAACAAAGCATAGATACCAATGTAAAAAACAAAACAACGTGGTACAAATGGTACAATATTGTGTGTATATATGTACTCCACAGCTGTCATGAGGTTTCCTGGAAAATAACACTCCAATTGACATCTCCACGTTAGGTTTATATATGTGTATATACATATTTATATACATACACAGGCTCTAAATGAACCTCATAATCCACTACATAAAAGCTTGAATGGGATCAAAGGAAAAATAATGCTAAGATTTTCACCAACACATTACTGAGATTGGAAACAACAGGTTAAATAAATGTTCAGAAAGGTGCCTCAGTGCTGTAAGTGTAACACTGGCAATTGCATGGCAGACTGGGCATGAAATGGCCCTGGCACATACTCTAATATTTCCAATGAGTGATGCTTAAGAGCAAACACTCCTGCATTCAAGCAAGAGTGTACTTGCCTGGGATACTTGGAAGAGATCCAGTGGACCCATATGGCCAATTGCAATGTACTTTCCTCCTTTCAAATATAGTATCTGTAACCAAAAATGGCTAGACTTCATGCAAGGGTGAAACAGGGCTGGCTTGTGGGAGATCAGCAAACTGGTATATATTTTCTGGAATCTGCCATCATGGGATCCAGAATCTAAGCTTTTGTTTAAAAAAATATGAGAATATTAACAGCGTTAGACCAGTGTACTGGTGTCGTTTCCTATGCCACATTAACACAGCCCCAGAAAACCATTAAAAATTCATTAAACTAGGCCTGAATTCAATGTTAAAGATATTGATAATTTTTAAGGGAAAACGAAGAATCTCAGACTCACATCTTTGCAGAAGGAACTAAATAAACAATTGTATTTATAATGTATTTGTGTGTAAACTTCAAATTTGAACTTGTATTTTGCTAGGGACTTACAATCTTAACCATTTAAGTACAACTTTTTAAATGTGTTCTTTTTGAAAAATTCAACCTATAGTGTTTAAGGAAATGTTTTCTATTAGGCTATCTTAACAAAAAATATAAAAACACTGCTGCTAAATAGACACTTGGAAAAAAAAGGCTGATTACATTACTTTTTCTTAGAAAAAAACTATTTCTGCAAGGTTGATGGCTTTGGCACTAGCTGCAATTAAATATATGTAGCTTATTTCATTCCTGATTTTAGCAGAGTCTGTAAGTTTGAATTTTAATGAATCTTATGGTACCTTTCACTTATCTGACAATAAATAGTAGAAGTAAGGAAACCCTTGTAAACGAGAGAAGACAGATCCTGCAGTGACTGGGGAATAAAATAAACAAGGGAGTAAAATGTCAGTGCTACTTCCCACTTTGAACGATGATGGTTACATCAGGTATATAACAACAGAAACTCCCATTAATGTGCAGGAATAATTATTCTCTCCCTCACGCATACAAAATAGATACTGAACACCAGAATGTGGGTTACCAGATCAGACATAAGAAGGTCCACCCAGAGCCAGCCTCCTCTGCACTGCACTTCTGTTTCTCCTTACATATGATGCAAACTTAATCTGTATATGGAGTTTCAGAGTAGCAGCCGTGTTAGTCTGTATCAGCAAAAAGAATAGGAGTACTTGTGGCACCTTAGAGACTAACAAATTTATTTGAGCATAAGCTTTCGTGGGCTACAGCCCACTTCATCGGATGTATGGAATGGAACATACAGTAAGAAGATATTTATACATACAGAGAACAGGAAAAGGTGGAAGTACCCATACCAACTGTAAGAGGCTAATTAATTAAGAGATGCTATTATCAGCAGGGGAGAAAAACTTTTGAAGTGATAATGAAGATGGCCCATTTTGGACAGTTGACATGAAGGTGTGAGGATACTTTAACATAGGGAAATAGATTCAATTAGTTTAATCACCAATACCATTAACTTCGGTTTGAATAGAGACTGGGAATGGCTCAGTCATTACACTAATTGAATCTATTTCCCCATGTTAAAGTATCCTCACACCTTCATGTCAACTGTCCGAAATGGGTCATCTTGATTATCACTTTAAATGTTTTACTCCCCTGCTGATATTAGCTTCTATTAATTAACCTTTTACAGTTGGTATGGGTACTTCCACCTTTTCATGTTCTCTGTATGTATAAATATCATCTTACTTTATGTTCCATTCTATGCATCTGATGAAGTGAGCTGTAGCCCATGAAAGCTTAAGGTAATAATTGGAGATATACCAATCTCCTAGAACTAGAAGGGACCTTGAAAGGTCATCAAGTCCAGCCCCCTGCCTTCACTAGCAGAACCAATTTTTTTTTTTTTTGCCTCCTCAAGGATTGAACTCACAACTCTGGGTTTAGGAGGCCAATGCTCAAACCACTGAGCTATCCCTCCCACTATGCTCAAATAAATGTATTAGTCTTCAAGGTGCCACAAGTACTCCTGTTCTTTTTGCTGTCTAGGAAGTGTTGCAGAGGGTTTTTGCACATCATGCAGATATTTGGGTAGGACACCTAAATTGTCTCTCCACATCAACTGTGATGCACAAAGCCCCTCTGCTCCCATTTTAGACCATGGAGGGTGATTAAGGATTAGTTTCTTATTATGTATTAAACAAAGCTGCAAAGAAAGTTCATTACTTCTATTAATTAGGACAATGGTTTAAAAGAATCCACAGCTATCCCAATCCCTGACCAGCCAGAGCAGCTCCCCTCTTCCATTGCAGGGCACCAGCAGGGTTGCCAAGTGGCATACATCTCACATAACACATGCATTCAGCAGGCTTGTCACACAGTCCATAGCCCAGCAGAGATGTGACACCTCTATCTGGGCTGCAGAAATACCTGAAATTGTTAATGCTGTCAGCCACGAGGGTCTGCTGTGATGCCTGTTGAGTAAGGCATCCAGACAGCCCCTTCTACTTTCCCTCTCCCTGAGCTCTCTGCTGGATCCAAAGGATCAAGGACCAGATGGAAGAAGCACCTAATGGTAGCAAAGGCACAGGCAGCGGAGACAGAAGGTGAGGGGGTGCAACATTTTCCCAAAGCTATCCCAATTTCCCCCTCAGCCTCCAACTTCCACTCCACTTTATCCCACAGGTGCCCTCCCACACATGCAAGTAGACTACATACCCCTTGTACCATCCACCCATCTTACATAGCAACCCCCAAAACTCTCCAGTATGCACCCATATATACAGCCCCTCCCTCCTCCTCACAGCTACTAAGTTTTGAAGTTAATTTCCAGAATTAGTGCAGAAAAATATAGGGGCAGGAGGGGTTGGAAGAAGCATGGAGTGTGGAAAGCTGGGGATGAATGTAAAAATTAAGAGCCAAACTTTACTGTATTTTCTTGACTTAAATTAGGTGATTGAACCTTGTCCCATTGCTCCTAATACCTGACCTGGCTATTGTGGTAGCAATTCTTGTCTGTGTTTTACAAGGCAATTATCCTGTTTGATGTAGGCTATATTTTCTTTGCCTTGTTTTTCTTTTTACCTCTTATTCATCTCTTTCTTTTCTCCCCATCTCCTGCCAGGCTTCTTCTTTTTTTTTTTTTTTTTTAATTTTGTGACTCTTTCTTTCATGTACCTCTCTCCAAATGCTCTCTGCTGAAGAAATGTAATTATATGGATAGCGCTTTTAGCACCTAATTCTAGTATCTAAAGACATTTACTAGCATTATAGGTGACAACTTAAAAAGTTTAGCAGAAGGGTGACAAAGGTCCCTGTCTGGACCAGTTACTCACCACTTAGCCACCCAGCTGTCTCCTGTTCTTAAGATGAGATAGTCTAGGAAAGGCATACAAATTCTGTATGATATCACTATTGGAGAGTGATATTTTACTTAATGGATAAATATGTGTTTGGTAAGAAAAGACGCATGTGGCTAATGTTGAAGGAAAGCATGTGTGTACATGATACAGTGGGGGGTGCTGTCAAACATAGCATAATTCTCTGAAGATAGGGCTTTTTAGTATTGCAAAAGTCAGTGAAAACAGCATGGATCCACAGATGCATGTTAAATTAAAACTGCTTAGAGGAGAATGTTAATATCTGTTGCTTGCTTGTGTGACCCAGTTTTCTCTTTCTCAGTTTGTCTGTTTCCTTAAGGACATATGCACCCCTGGCTCCACTATGTACCTGGCAAGTTTCCTGAGATGCATACCAAATACTACAGTAGGAAGGAGAGAATGCCAACTTTATTTTATTTGAATGAAATAGCAGCTTAGTAACATTTAATTCAAATTATGTGACAGTCCCTGCTATTGTACAATGTGGATGAAATTGACCCTTGTGCAGAGGGCCCCCAGAAAATAGTACATGCTATTTAAAACCTTCATTTAGAGTGCACAAATAGAGAAGTTCAGAGTGGGATGATGTTCCCACTTGTTGACCTTTTTAGGTCTTACGGGACCATTACATTGAAATGATTATCATTGACCAGCAATAAAGATGGAATCCTACAATCCCATTTTAGTTCACTTTTACAGTATAAACACACTTCGGCCCATACCATTAGCCAATGTTAGTCTTTGGGGTTTTTGGGCGCTAAAGAAAACTGTATTATATATAGTTTTCATCAGATTTTTTATGTTTTGGAGTTATAATCAGCTTGTTTCAAAGATTAACTATGAAAGACAGAAGCAATGTTGTTCTCGGAGATTGGTCTTAGGACCAATCTTATTTATCATTTTTATTAATGACCTTGACACAAAAAGTGGGTGTGTGCTAAGAAAATTTGCCAATTACACAAAGTTTGGCGGTATTGCCAATACGGAGGAGGGCTAGAATATCATTCAAGATCTGGGTGACCTTGAAAACTTGAGTAATAGAAGTGGGATGAAATTTAATAGTGCAAACTGGAACATCATGCACTTAGGGACAAACAACAAGAATTTTTTCCATAAGCTGGGGACTTATCAGTTGGAAGCAACAGAGGAGGAGAAAGACCTGGATATAATGGTTGATCACAGGATGACTATGAGCCGCCAATGTGACATGGTCATGAAAAAGGCTAATGCAGTCATAGGATGCATCAGGCAAGGTAATTCCAGTAGAGAGAGGAAAAAGTGTTAGTTCCATTATACAATACACTGGTGAGACCTCACCTGGAATACTGTGTGCAGTTTTGGTCTCCCATGTTTAAGAAAGGTTAATTCAAACTGGAACAGGTGCAGAGGAATGGAAAACATACCTTATGAGAGGAGACTCAAGAGCTTGGCTTGTTTAGCCTGACCAAAAGATGGTTGAGGGGAGATATGATTGCTCTGTATACATACTTGAGAGGGATAAATACCAGGGAGGAAGAAGAGTTATTTCAAGTTAAGCACCAACGTTGCCACAAAAACAAATGGCTATAAACTAGCCATCAACAAGTTTAGGCTTGAAATTAGATGAAAGTTTCTAAACATCAGAGAAGTGAAGTTCTGGAACAGCCTTCCAAGAGGAACAGTGGGGACAAAAAGCCCAACTGGCTTCAAGACTTTTATGGGGGGGATAGTATGATGAGACTGCCTACAGATTTGGGACTGCTAGTGGCAAATATCCCAAAGGGCTGGTGATGGGATACTAGTTGGGGAGGGCTCTGAGTTACTACAGAGAATTCTTTCCCAAGAATCTGCCTGTTGGGTCTTGTTGAAATGCTCAGGGTCTAACTGATCATCATGTTTGGGGTCGGGAAGGAATCCACCGGATCAGATTGGTAGAGACCCTGGGGGCTTTTTGCCTTCCTCTGTAGCATAGGGCACAGGTCACTTGCAGGTCTAAACTAGTGTAAAGGGTGAATTCTCTGTAACTTGAAATCTTTAAATCATAATATCAGAATGTCAGTAACTCAGCCAGAGGTTACGGGTCTATTACAGGAGTGGATGGATGAGATTCTGCAGTGTGCAATGTGCAGGTGGTCAGATTAGATCATCATTATGGTCCCTTCTGGCCTCAAAATCTGAGAGTCTATGAGATCTGGTCTGTACTGACCAAAGTTTTGACTGGAGTACAATAATACTTTTACTCCAAGAGTTTGCAAAATACAGATCAGGCAAACTGGAATGAACAAAATATTTGACAGAAAATGGTATGGCACTTTCAATCAATGATTTTTTAAACAAATTCCATGTTCTGTTGGCACCACATATTTGGTGGTTGCATTTCTGGGACCCATCTTTGTTCAGATTTTATTTTAAATGTTAATGATTAACCACAGAGACAGTCTAATTTTTTTTAAAATTGTGTTGCAAAGACAGATTAAATTGTGATATAGACTGCAGACTCCAGGCCTTCTTAGACTGATATATTGAAGGTTTTATAAATCTGTTTTCAGCCTTTAAATACTGGCTCGATGCCTGTTACGCTGTGTTCAGTCACAAACATAACTATAAATAATGATGTAATGAATTTATTATCCTTCTGCTTTCCCTCAAAGACAGTTGTCTTAGTTTGTAGTTATTGAGTGAATTTTGTGAATGGTAAAACCAAAACCTACAGAAAAAATAACTTGTGAGTATAGAAGTTTTTAATTACTTTTGCTTGTAAACAGACTACTTAACGTTATGTACAGCAGAGACAGACATTGTCAAAATATTATTGTTCTTCCTACATTCAGACATAAGGCCAAATTCTGGTTGTCCTTTCCATGTATTTGGGAAGAGAGGTAGCCAGGAGGGGAACTACAATACTCATCTTCATGGAGCTAATATGTTGCAGAGATTGGATGAGGAACCTGGGGAAGAGTTGGAACTGGGAGACAGTGGGGTGGGAGGGGAGGGAAGAGACAGATTGAATAAGAAGTTAGGAGTGGGCAAACTGGTACTCACTTGGCCATGGGAGTGGAGACTGGCACTAGGTAGGCCAGGGCAATGGAACTGGGATAAGGAGCTAGGAATGGGGAAAAAGAGATAGGTGGTTAAGGACAGGGCAGAAAGGGTCAAGGTTGATGGGAATAGGCAGAAGGATTCTATGACCTCATGAAAGCATGCCCCTCTCCAAAATCTTAAATGAAACCCAAGATTCCTGAGTCCCACCATTCCTCTGTTGGCAGAAAATATCTGCAAAACCCACTAGCAAACTCTCTCATTCCCTTCTCATGCTTGTCTATGTAGAGGCTGACAAGCCATTAGCTCAGGTGGCAGAGGTCTGTGTGGTGGATATAAAGGTTCCAATCCTGCTGATGACCCATACAGGTGTCAGTCAATGCAATAATGATGCCAATTAATGGAATTTCTGGGGCAGATTTCAGTTTTCTTTTTTAAAAACCTAGGAAATTACACACAAAGTATGATAAAAGAAAATTAAGGTTGCAAATTCAAGCACTCAAAAGCTAGCAAATGCCTGAATTAAGGTTGCCAGTGCAACCTGAATTTGGCCTCCCTTGTGCATATGCATTCTGATAGCGTTTTTAATTATATGATCACATACTATTTTTTATAGAGAACCCTTGCCTCTTTCAGTGCACGGGGTGAAGCTGCTCCAGGGATGAATCAGAGTTGTGTAGTTAAGGGGGCTGCTGTCTGTAGGACCCTTACCTCATTTGTTGCACAAGTTGGAAAGTGAGACAGAATTGCAAGAAGAGAAAGGATGGTCTCATGGTTAAGGCAGTTGAATGCCACCCTGGAGAATTGAATGCTATCTCTGCCTCTGCCACAGAGTTCCTATGTGATGCTGTTTCCAAAAATGGGGGTGACTTAATCCCCCCCAGAAAATTAACCGTGAAGGCATCCTACCTAACCAGGTGCATGTAGTTTACAATCTGGGGAGTGCTGTCCTTATTTATGTAAATGTAGGAAGAATGGAAGAGGCATTTTTGCTGAATTTACATTTTGCAAAGACTGTAAATGCATAAAAGAGTAAATCAGTTTCAAATGTGGAATACTTGCAAAATGAGACCTATAGTGGCGTATGGGGCTTCTGACCCAGAACAGTACCTAGTTCCCCATTTGAACCTCTGTCATGCTGTAAAAGAGATTCATTGGGTTTGCACAGGCAAACCATTCCTTGTTAACACTACAAAGGTCATACATGGATTAGAGAAAGATACTAACTCAGAGAAATGCAAGATTATCATGCATTCCTGTTCCTAAATTTGGCCCTAGCATCCAGTTTACTCACTCACTTCTCCTTCATATTATATTGTATTGAAAAATTACAAGGTTCTCTTTCTCCTCATCGGTGCCCTATAAAATCTTGGTCAAAGAATAGTGAGATCTCTGCCATTACTGGTGGCAGAAGACCCAGAGACAAATGAGTTAATGCAGAAAGAAAATGTCGGTACTGAACTGGATACAAATGCTACAGCAATGTCACTTAGTGGAAGCGATAAAAGAGAAAAATAATTTTTACTAATACGCTTAAATTTAAGTGTTAGACTATGTGTTAGTTTGAGGATAAGAAATTAGTTAGGAATTTAATTTCAAATACAAATGTGATATGCTTAAAGTTCATATTGTGTAATGATGTAAGAAGAAATTCTTTAGCAGCCTCCTCATTCCATCTGTGGAGTGGGGAAGATATATGACATATAGGCCTATAGTAGTATGGACATGAAGAATAAACTTTAATTTATGATATTTTTAGTAAGTTATGCTAATGAATTTAACAAGCAGCTTGGCTTTGAGATTGATAAAGTGAAATCTTTCACTTAATTCCCTAGTGTTTCTGACAGGGCGACAGTTCTGTAATTTCTTACTTTGCTCATGAAGCCCTGTCTGACTTGGGAAAATGTAAGCATGAGACATGAATGGGTGGGGAACAACTTTTCTAAGCCAAAGGACAAAGAGTCATACATTATGACCAGGAAGGTACCAGGCCCTAATAGTCAGGAGGTCATTCAGGGGGGCTATGATAGAGGTATATAAAATGATGAGTGGTGTGGGGAAAGTGAATAGGAAAAGTTATTTACTTGCTCCCATAATATAAGAACTAGGGGCCACCAAATGAAATTAATGGGCAGCAGGTTTAAAACAAATAAAAGGAAGTTCTTCACACAGCACACAGTCAACCCGTGGAACTCCTTGCCTGAGGAGGTTGTGAAGGCTAGGACTATAACAGGGTTTAAAAGAGAACTAGATAAGTTCATGGAGGTTAAATCCATTAATGGCTATTAGCCAGGATGGGTAAGGAATGGTGTCTGTTTGTCAGAGGGTAGAGATGAATGGCAGGAGAGAGATCACTTGATCATTGCCTGTTAGGTTCACTCCCTCTGGGGCACCTGGCATTGGCCACTGTCGGCAGACAGGCTACTGGGCTGGATGGACCTTTGGTCTGACCTGGTATGGCCATTCTTATGTTATGTTCTTATGTAGGGCTGTTCACCTACATAAGGGGAGTTGAAATCCATTTTGTTGGATTCCTTATGTCCTGTTATTCAGTTGCTTTTGGAAAAACCTCACCGGTGGATGTGACAAAGAAGCAGTACCCTAAGAAGGAGGGCCCCAACAGCAGAACAAAAGTCAGACTGACCTCACTTCAGGACTGGACTGTGCGGTTGAGGTGAGAAACCTGTGGTCTCCTGATTTGGTCAGAAGATTGCTGGTATGATGCCAGGTTGAATTTACTCATAAAAAACAGATAAACAAGAAAGTGAGTCTGCTCAGCCCAGAAGAAAAGTCTGTCCTATCTCGGGGACTCTCTTTCTGCCCTGCCACCCCCACTAACATGATACAGTTCTGCGGCGATCTGGAAGCCTACTTTCGCCGTCTCCGACTCAAAGAATACTTTCAGGATAACAATGAACAGCCCACTGATACACAGTTACCCTCCCACCAACAGCACAAGAAGAAGAACTCCACATGGACTCCTCCTGAGGGTCGAAATGACAGTCTGGACCTATACATTGAATGCTTCCACCGACGTGCACAGACAGAAATTGTGGAAAAACAACATCGCTTGCCTCGTGCAGAACGCAATGCCATCCACAGCCTCAGAAACCACCCTGACATTATAATCAAAGAGGCTGATAAAGGAGGTGCTGTTGTCATCATGAACAGGTCTGACTACCGAAAGGAGGCCGCCAGACAACTCTCCAATACCAAATTCTACAGGCCACTTCCCTCAGATCCCACTGAGGAATACACTAAGAAACTGCACCATCTACTCAGGACACTCCCTACACTAACACCGGAACAAATCAACATACCCTTAGAGCCCCGACCAGGGTTATTCTATCTACTACCCAAGATCCACAAACCCGGAAATCCTGGATGCCCCATGTCATGAATAGTTAGTAAAGGGTTAAAAATAGTACCTGGTAGGCACCTGACCTAAGGACCAATCAGGGAAGAGAATTTGAAATTCCTGGGAGGGAATTTTTTCCCTCTGTGTGTGTGTGTATTTTTCTTAGCCGTCTGGAGGTACAAGAGTCCAGATGTTTTAATCAAGTCTACAAGTTTCTACCTTTCTGAACTAATTTCTTCTAGTCAAGATAGTGAGTATTAGAAAGATACTTGGTGTCCTCACCTAATAATCCTATGTTTGCAATTCTGTGTGTTTGTTATTGATTATTCTTAATTCTGCTTGTACTGGTTGTACTGAGAAGGAGAGGGGATTCTCTCCAGAACTTAGCAAGGTTATACCCTATGAGTGTCCAGCTTGGACTCATAGAGATTCTGTATTTTCTTGTTTTCTTTTAATAAATTCTTTCTATAAAGATTTGATTAAATTCCTTCCACTGTGGATAGCGGAAGGGGCTAAGACACTCTCTCTCGGTGATTCACAGAGTGGCTAGCAGAGAGGGAGGGGGGAAGTGGGCTGCTTCCCTGTGTGTGGGAGATTCAAGGAGTTTGAATCAAGGTATCTCTCTCTCCGGAGCAGGCTGGAGAGAGGGAAGAGAGGGGAGGGGAAAGGTTCCTCCTCTGTGAGTTGATCTGTGTTCCCAGGGAGTGTCTTTGAAGGGAGACAGGGGGGAAACAGGGGTGTCCCGGACCACGTATTGACCGCGGTGGTGCAGCAAAGGGGACCTACCCTAGGATTTTGGGGTGGGGGAAGACATGCGGGTCCTCACTTTGAAACCCCCCAGTTTCAAGTGAGGGTGCAAACTCTGACACCCCATCATCTCGGGCATTGGCACTCTCACTGAAGGACTGTCTGGATATGTGGACTCTCTACTCAGACCCTATGCCACCAGCACTCCCAGCTATCTCCGTGACACCACTGATTTTCTGAGGAAACTACAATGCATTGGTGACCTTCCAGAAAACACCATCCTAGCCACCATGGATGTAGAGGCTCTCTACACAAACATCCCACACACTGATGGAATACAAGCTGTCAGGAACAGTATACCTGATGATGCCACAGCACAACTGGTTGCTGAGCTCTGTGCCTTTATCCTCATACACAACTATTTCAAATTTGATGACAATCTATATCTCCAGATCAGTGGCACCGCTATGGGCACCCGCATGGCCCCACAATATGCCAACATTTTTATGGCTGACCTGGAACAATGCTTCCTCAGCTCTCATCCACTCACGCCCCTTCTCTACCTACGCTACATCGATGACATCTTCATCATCTGGACCCATGGGAAGGAAACTCTGGAAAAATTCCACCACGATTTCAACAGCTTCCACCCCACCATCAACCTCAGCCTGGACCAATCTACACAGGAGGTCCACTTCCTAGACACCACGGTGCAAATAAGTGATGGTCACGTTAACACCACCTTATACTGAAAACCTACCAACCACTATGCCTACCTTCATGCCTCCAGCTTCCATCCCGGACACACCACAAGATCCATTGTCTACAGCCAAGCACTGAGGTACAACCGTATCTGCTCTAACCCCTCAGACAGAGACCAACACCTACAAAATCTCCATCAAGCATTCTCAAAACTACAATACCCGCACGAGGAAATAAGGAAACAGATCAACAGAGCCAGACGTGTACCCAGAAGCCTCCTACTGCAAGACAAACCCAAGAAAGAAACCAACAGGACTCCACTGGCCATCACATACAGTCCCCAGCTAAAACCCCTCCAACGCATCTTCAGGGATCTGCAACCCATCCTGGACAATGATCCCACACTTTCACAGGCCTTGGGTGGCAGGCCAGTCCTCGCCCACAGACAACCTGCCAACCTGAAGCATATTCTCACCAGTAACTGCACACTGCACCATAGTAACTCTAACTCAGGAACCAATCCATGCAACAAACCTCGATGCCAACTCTGCCCACATATCTACACCAGCGACACCATCACAGGACCTAACCAGACCAGTCACACCATCACCGGCTCATTCACCTGCACGTCCACCAATGTAATATACGCCATCATATGCCAGCAATGCCCCTTTGCTATGTACATCGGCCAAACTGGACAGTCTCTAAGGAAAAGGATAAATGGAGATAAATCAGATATTAGGAATGGCAATATACAAAAACCTGTAGGAGAACACTTCAACCTCCCTGGCCACACAATAGCAGACCTTAAGGTGGCCATCCTGCAGCAAAAAAACTTCAGGACCAGACTGTAAAGAGAAACTGCTGAGCTTCAGTTCATCTGCAAATTTGACACCATCAGCTCAGGATTAAACAAAGACTGTGAATGGCTTGCCAGCTACAAAACCAGTTTCTCCTCTCTTGGTTTTCACACCTCAGCTGCTAGAAGAGGGCCTCATCCTCCCTGATTGAACTAACCTCGTTATCTCTAGCCTGCTTCTTGCTTGCTTATATATATCTGCCCCTGGAAATTTCCACTACATGCATCCGACGAAGTGGGTATTCACCCACGAAAGCTCATGCTCCCAAATGTCTGTTAGTCTATAAGGAGCCACAAGACTCTTTGCTGCTTTTACAGATCCAGACTAACACGGCTACCCCTCTGATACTTGCTCCTCTCAAGGTCACCATGATGACAAACAGAGGCTGATATGCCTACTTTCCCTTCTAAGGAAAGTAGAGACAAAGACATTGCAGAGCTGCCAGTTGATCAAAGGATGACGCCCAGTAGCGTGACAGTATCTGAACCAGAAGACATTGTCTAGATTCCCAGACTGCAGTTCCTGAATGACTCAAACTGAAGAGCAAATCCTTCTGTTGGTCAAAGGGATAAGCTTTCAAGCTTACACAGAGCTCTTCTTCAGTCCTGGGAAAAGTACTCAGCATGTCACTGCTAAATATAAGGTGGAATAGATTATTAATTATATGGAATTAACATGTTGTAAGAGACCATTCAAGGTGAAGTTGGCATTTAACACCTCTGCAGTCACAGGACAAAGGAGGATTAGTGGGTTACAGATTGTTGTAATGAGCCATAAATCCAGTGTTTTTATTGAATCTATGATTTTTTGTGTCTAGCAAAGTTATGAATTTAAGCTCCCAGGCTCATCTTTTGAAGGTGTTGTGCAGCTTTACTTTGAGGGTGAGGACTCAGAGATCAGATATGGAGTGATCATTCTGTGAAGTGTTTTATCATTTTTCTGGATGAGTTCATTTGAGAGCATAGTGATTCTCTTGTTTCATCCACATAGCTGTTATTGGGGCATTTAGTGCATTAGGTACCCCACAAGTGATAGGCAAGTGTAGGACCATAAAGACACTGAATATATAGTTCATTACAACAATCTGTAACCAACTAACCTTCCTTTGTCCTATGTCTGCAGAGGAGTTAACAGCCCACTTCACCTTGAATGGTCGTTTGTAACGCGAGTTAACTCCTTATGCTTAACAATCTCTTCCACCTTTTTTTTAGTTACAATACTCTGAATGCCTTTCCCACACATGAAAAACTCTGTGTAAGCTTGAAAGTTTGTCTCGTTTACCAACAGAAGTTGGTCCAATAAAAGATATTACCTGACCAACCGTGACTCTCTAAAGCTTGGTCTACACTGCAGAGTTAGATCAACATAAGGCATCTTATGTCGACCTAAGCATGTCAGTGTCTACACTACAGCCTTGCTCCCACTGATGTAAGTGCCCTTCTACACCGTCATCACAACTCAACCTCCCTGAGAGGTGTAAGACTTATGTTTGTGTACTTAGGGTGATGCAATGTCTGTGCAGACACTGCATTCCTTACATCAGCTGTGGGCTGTTTCTTGTCAATGTCATGGCTAACATAGGTCAATTTAAGATTGTAGTGTAGATATGCCCTAATATCCTGGGACCAACATGCGTACTACTACTACAACAACAACAACAACAACAGCAGCAGCAACACCACCCCTCGCAAACAAACAAAAACGTACAGAGACAGAAAGACTGTCAGTCATTCAATCATTGGTCTTGTTAACTTTGTGATTTGATTCCTGACTGTGCTCATGTAATGACTTGACCAATTGTTGGTCTTAAATTATCTTTTTAATTTACTAATTCTAATTTGTATTGTTAATGCCTTGTTTTGACTAACTTGATTTACACTGTAATCAATCTAATTTTCATATTCTTTAGTACTTAGGTATGAATAAGAAATTAGTTAACCTTATAGTTTTTTCTGTTCTTAAATAAAAGTTACAAAAAACACTGCAAATTAGTTCTTTCTGATCAAATGGTGACGAGGTAAAAACAAGGGATTTTAATTAAATAATAATAATAATAGAGCATTTGACTCAAGTCTTGAAAACCCTCCTACTATTATTACATAACTCAAAAGAAACTTTTCACAAAAACCAAATCGTATCACTCATTGCGTTTCTACACGTGAAATGCTACAAGCAACAGTGCTGCAGCTGCGCCACTGTATCGCTTCAATGTAGTGCTACCTATGCCGATGGGAGGGGTTCTCCTATTGGCATAGGTAATCCACCTCTCTGATAAGTAGTAGCTAGGTAGACAGAAGAATTCTCCCATCAACCTACCACTGTCTACCCCCATGCTTAGGTTGGCTTAACTGCGCTGCTCAGCTGGGTTAACCTAACTTTTTAATGTACACCAGGCCTAACTGTGTGATTTACAGAAATTCTGAGCACTTATAACTTCAATGCTATAAGTCAGTGGGACCTGTGCTTTAAACATGTACTTGGCATTATATAGCACTTTACTCTGAATAATCCAGTCCTATGCTTCTCATATTGGACACGCAAAATGAATGGAAATCTATTACCTTAATTTCTGTGTGCATCACTTCCTCATCTATAAAATGGGGATGATACATCATCTCATCTCATAAGGATGTTGTGAAGATTACAGTATCTGAGTGCTTCCCAAATGTTAAGATGAGTGCCATAGAAAAGCCCATGAAAAATTTAATAATTATTTCTCAGAGCAGGTTTGAATAGTATGCAGTAAATAGAGCGTGAGAACATACATTGAATAATGAGGAGAAAAAAAATCAGGGCCGCTCAGAGGATTCAGGGGGCCTGGGGCAGGGCCGGACCTTCGGCGGCAATTCAGTGGTGGGTCCCTCTTGGAGGGAAGGACCTGCCGCCAAATGCAGCCAAAGAATGAAGCGGCGGTGGTAGAGCAGCTTAAGTGCTGCCGATCGCGGCTCCCCCCCACCCGCCCCAGCCGCTTGCGGCGCTTGTACTCACCAGGCGGCGCTCCGAGGCTTCGGCAGCACTTCAGCAGCGGGTCCTTCACTCGCTCCGAGTCTTCCTCTGCACCGAAGGACCCGCCACCGAAGACGCGGAGCGAGTGAAGGGCCCACCATGGAAGTGCCGTCGAAAACTCGGAGCGGCTTGTGGGGCCCCTGTGGGGCCCGGGGCAAATTGCCCCACTTCCCCCACCCCCACCCCCCGGGCGGCCCTGAAAAAAATATTCAATAGCTATTCATTAAGAGAACACCATCCACTCTGGGCACTGAATTAGGAGGTATCCTATGGAAAAAAAATATGTAGTCATGTAATTAAAGACAGTATCATGATGCATATGCAGAAGTGAGGCATATGAGTAAACAACTTTACTTCTGGCAATTCCCAACTTTTCAGTGCTTGACTTTGCAAGCTTAATAATGTACTTTTAATGAAGTTTTTGTGTATAATATATCTGTATGTTTGTGTGTGCATATATAAAATTTTAACGTTCCTTCTTCAGGCCAGAGACAAAAATGATTATTGTTCTTTATTATTTATATTACAGTAGTGCCTACAAGCCCAGTCATTAATCGGGTACTCATTATTTCAGGCACTTACAAATACATAATAAAGAGATGTTGCTGGCCCCTAAGAGCTTACATGGTGATTATAGAGATTAAAGGAAGTTTTCAGTCCTGCTAAACTTCTTTTACTTTTCATATCTCAAAATAATATCTTAATATTTTTCAGGTACAGTGTGCTAGCACTGATTTCAACAGGATAACATAGGAAAATATCACTGCTGGCTTGCTTTGCTTGATTGTGTTCAGTTTTTGGTGCACAATCGGGCTACTGGGTTATTGTATTAGGCCAAATTCATCCCTGTTATGTCTCCATTGAGTTCACTGGAGCAATGCAAGGGATGCATTTACCCCACACTGAGTATCAGATGGTAGGGTTGGAGCATTACATAATTAATATGTATACGAAAATCTGATTATTTTAAACAAATTAAAATATTATATTTTGGAGTATCTTTAATTTTATTATCCTAAACTCTCACAGATTTTCCACTGTTCTAAACCTTAGCAATTCTTTTTAGTGGGAATAACCACATTAAATTAAATAAAACAACCCAAATTAATAAATAAATTGAATAACCCCCCCTAAAATTAATGTCCACATACAGGCAATGATTCCTGTGTACATACATTCTACTGCTATCAGTGGGGATTGCCAAACTCACAGATTCAGGGCAGCATATGGCAATGTACAGTCTTCAGCTCAGATATCCTATTAATCAGGCAACATTAACCAGTTTTGGACCAAATTCAGTGGCATCTGATGTGTGTAACATAAGACTAGAATTTATGCAAGAAGTGTTAGTACCACAATTAAAAGAATATTTTGTACGTACTGGTTTTTATGTCTATTGTTAAAATATCACCTATAGACTAAAGTATACAAAAATCTGCAGTGGGAAAATGCAATTAGAGGCAGAGTGTTGTGGTGGATGAATATAGGAACAGCTGAGTATACTTCCCAGTTCAGCCACTGACTTGCTCTGTGGACACAGGAAAGTGACTTGAAACTCACTGGGCTATACTGACTGGAGGAGAGAAGGCTGGAGAATGTATATCCCATCCAACTCATCTCCATAAACTCTTCAATGGCCCCTTTCTGCCTCATAGGGGTCCTAGAGACAATTTTCAAATGCTACCTCATGTTAAAAATGCCCGTCTCCACTGCTTCATTCTGCCCTTCCCTGCTTGTGGCCCCGTGTGAGACAATTACAGGCAGAAACAGCCATTGAGAAGATACCATCTAATATCCAAAGGAGGAGCTTTCCTTATGGCTGTCCAGCCCCTGTAGCACTGAACTTGTTTATAGGCCAAGTTTTGAGGCATTCCATGTGTGACATTAAAGGAACTAATTTGCATATTTTAAAACAATTTGTACATAACCATACACTTAACCTAAGGTCCACCCAACCTGCCTCAAGCTCCAAATGCCACCTCAAAATGCTGGGCTGCTAGCCCTTTGCTCATCCTTTGCAAATGGGACAGGTCTTCATATGCTAGAATAAGGATAATTAATCTCATTGTGCCCACAAAAGTAACTACTGCTGCAGAAGGGAAAACAATAGTTAGTTTATACCAAAATGGCAGTCTTCTACGAAAGATACAAGTACAGAAAGAGATTCTGCAATATCTATCTGTGATATTCTATGAACACCACACACAAATGTAAGTAGTGGAGAGCGGCTGCACCTATTGCCTGAACATGCTATCAGCATTTGACATCCAATGTCCACTGTACTTTTGCATATAATGGTAGTAATGCTGCTAGTGATTCCTCTTCGGGCTAGGGTATCAAGCTAGCCGAGTAGGAAGGAGAGTCAGAGCAGGACTGCTTGCCCAGGATGCAATCCTGAGCGCTGAAAGAAACTGCAGTGAGCAAACTCATGCAGAAACACTTCTCCCACACACCTGCTATGACTCAAACAATTCCTCTGTGTGTTATTCAGAGCTGCTGCATCTTTTTGGAATAATACTATAACCATTACTGGAATATACTATCGACAGTGGGGAAAAAACAGTTCAAAGCAGGTTTCCACTTAAACACTACGATAATTTGTAAATTATGATGTGAATGACCAAAATACACAGGTTTTACATTTTATGCATTTGTCACTTATTAACTTGAGTAACCCAAAAGTTAATGTGTGTTATGTGTCTTACCCCACTCCCACCCCAGATGTCCAATCTACAGAAATGTGAGTTTGTGACAACCTGACTCTTTAGCACAAGCAGTAAAGACTCATTCCTTTAGCTATGAAGGTCACTGCTTCAACCCCGGGTATTGCCAAGATAGCAGCTATCACACTAGCATCTTGAAATTTGAGAGTTACATCTCATACTGGCAGGGGAGGAGGAGATTAATACGCAGATGTGCTAATATAATGCACGCATGTGCACCCTGCTGCTGAAGCTGCTCCTGGCTGTACCCAATTTCCAGAAGTACATGAGAGGCTACAGAGTGTTTCAGGAAGTGAGTGCTGACAGATTCCTTTATGAAGGTTCCCTCTAGCTGACAGATTATGTTGTCACTACTAAACACAGAGGATTGCTCTTAGTGTGTTTGTAATGTTTGTGGGTTTTACAAAAAACAAAAAAAACAGGGAGACAATATTACAAAGAATTTACCAACACACATCACAGTCTCTCATACTTTTCAGGTGGGTTGACATAGTCAGAAGCAGCTCCAGCAGCACAGTTTTTTCCCCTCTGATTTTCAGGCATGGGCAGTTCCCTTTCTCCCTGACTCTGGCGAGTCATACACTGAGGTTCACCAAAGCAATATAAAAAAATCCCCCAAGAAATGAACAAACAAAAACTATGTTTTAGTGGAAGTTAAGGATGCAGCAGGACACACTCCATTAACCCAAAATCTTAAAATTAGGGACACATGAAGTTAAGGGGAAAACCTTCCTTTTGCATTCCTTTCCACCTTCACTGCCTAGAACACCGTCGATAACACACTCCAATGCTTCATAAAGCTTTCACGTCCATCTCAATATATACTCTAATTTCATCAAACTTGCAGTTTGACACAAAACTTTAACATAACCGCAATGGTATTAAGGCAGAATAGCTTCCCAAATGCATGGAATAGTTGATGGTCTGATGAGCTGATCTATTGATATAACTGAAATAAATGCATATGAGGTTACTGTTAAGATTTTGAGTTCAAGTATAGGAATGCAAGTGGAGTACTGTCATGGATGGATATAAACTGTTCAGGAAGGACAGGCAGGGAAGAAAAGATGGGGGAGTTGCATTGTTTGTAAGAGAGCAGTATGACTGCTCAGAGCTCCGGTATGAAACTGCAGAAAAACCTGAGACTCTCTGGATTAAGTTTAGAAGTGTGAGCAACAAGGGTGATGTCGTGGTGGGAGTCTGCTACAGACCACCAGACCAGGGGGATGAGGTGGACGAGGCTTTCTTCCGGCAACTAATAGACGTTGCTAGATCGCAGGTCCTGGTTCTCCTGCGAGACTTCAATCACTCTGATATCTGCTGGGAGAGCAATACAGCAGTGCACAGACAATCCAGGAAGTTTTTGGAAAATGTAGGGGACAATTTCCTGGTGCAAGTGCTGGAGGAACCAACTAGGGGCAGAGTTCTTCTTGACCTGCTGCTCACTAACAGGGAAGAATAAGTAGGGGAAGCAAAGGTGGATGGGAACTGGGAGGCAGTGACCATGAGATGGTCGAGTTCAGGATCCTGACACAAGAAAGAAAGGAGAGCAGCAGAAAACAGACCCTGGACTTCAGAAAAGCAGACTTTGACTCCCTCAGAGAACTGATGGGCAGGATCTCCTGGGAGAACAACATGAGTGGGGAAAGGAGTCCAGGAAAGCTGGCTGTATTTTAAAGAATCTTTATTGAGGTTGCAGGAACAAACCATCCTGATGTGTAGAAAGAATAGTAAATATGGCAGGTGACCAGCTTGGCTTAATAGTGAAATCCTTGCTGATCTTAAACACAAAAAAAGAAGCTTACAAGAAGTGGAAGATTGGACAAATGACCAGGGAGGAGTATAAAAATATTGCTCAGGCAAGCAGGAGTGAAATCACACTTGGAGTTGCAGCTAGCAAAAGATTTTAAGAGTAACAAGAAGGGTTTCTTCAGGTATGTTAGCAACAAGAGGAAAGTCAAGGAAAGTATGGGCCCCTTACTGAGTGAGGGAAGCAACCTAGTGACAGAGGATGTGGAAAAAGCTAATGTACTCAATGCTTTTTTTGCCTCTGTCTTCACGAACAAGGTCAGCTCCCAGACTGCTGCACTGGGCAGCACAGCATGGGGAGGAGGTGACCAGCCCTCTGTGGAGAAAGAAGTGGTTCGGGACTATTTAGAAAAGCTGGATGAGCACAAATCCATGGGGCCGGATGCACTACATCCAAGGGTGCTAAAGGAGTTGGTGGGTGTGATTGCAGAGCCATTGGCCATTATCTTTGAAAACTCATGGCAATTGGGGGAGGTCCCAGATGACTGGAAAAAGGCTAATGTAGTGCCCATCTTTAAAAAAGGGAAGGAGCAGGATCCGGGGAACTACAGGCCAGTCAGCCTCACCTCAGGCCCTGGAAAAATCATGGAGCAGGTACTCAAGGAATCAATTCTGAAGCACTTAGAGGAACATGATCAGGAACAGTCAGCATGGATTCACCAAGGGCAAATCATGCCTGACTAACCTAATTGCCTTCTATGATGAGATAACTGGCTCTGTGTATGAGGGGAAAGCAGTGGATGTGTTATTCCTTGACTTTAGCAAAGCTTTTAATACGGTCTCCCACAGTATTCTTGCCGGCAAGTTAAAGAAGTATGGGCTGGATGAATGGACTACAAGGTGGATAGAAAGCTGGCTAGATCGTCGGGCTCAACGGGTAGTGATCAATGGCTCCATGTCTAGTTGGCAGCTGGTATCAAACGGAGTACCCCAAGGGTTGGGCCTGGGGCCAGTTTTGTTCAATATCTTCATTAATGATCTGGAGGATGGCGTGGACTGCACACTCAGCAAGTTTGCAGATGACACTAAACTGGGAGGAGTGGTAGATACGCTGGAGGATAGGTATAGGATACAGAGGGACCTAGACAAATTAGAGGATTGGGCCAAAAGAAACCTGATGAGGTTCAACAAGGACAAGTGCAGAGTCCTGCACTTAGGACAGAAGAATCCCATGCACTGCTACAGACTAGGGACCGAATGGCTAGGCAGCAGTTCTGCAGACAAGGACATAGGGGTTACAGTGGACGAGAAGCTGGATGAGAGTCGACAGTGTGCCCTTGTTGCCAAGAAGGCTAACGGCATTTTGGGCTGTATGAGTAGGGGCATTGCCAGCAGATTGAGGATGTGATCAACCCCCTCTATTCGACATTGGTGAGGCCTCATCTGGAGTACTATGTCCAGTTTTGGGCTCCACACTACAAGTAGTATGTGGAAAAATTGAAAAGAGTCCATCAGAGGGCAACAAAAATGATTAAGGGTCTGGAACTTATGAGGAGAGGCTGAGGGAACTGCGATTGTTTAGTCTGCAGAAGAGAAGAACGAGGGGGGATTTGATAGCTGCTTTCAACTACCTGAAAGCGGGTTCCAAAGAGGATGGATCTAGACTGTTCTCAGTGGTAGCACATGACAGAACAAGGAGTAATAGTCTCAAGTTGCAGTGGGGGAGGCTTAGGTTGGATATTAGGAAAAATAATTCACTAGGAGAGTGGTGAAGCACTGGAATGGGTTACCTAGGGACGTGGTGGAATCTCCTTCCTTAGAGGTTTTTAAGGTCAGGCTTGACAAAGCCCTGGCTGGAATGATTTAGTTGGGAATTGGTCCTGCTTTGAGCAGGGAGTTGGCCTAGATGACCTCCTGAGGTCCCTTCCAACCCTGATATTCTATGATTCTATGAAAAAGCAAGGAAATCTTGCAAGGAAAGGAGACAAAAAACAAAATGTTGCATGCCTCGTTGTAGTAAAATGGTGAATTCTGCAGCAAAAATGCCAAATTCTGCACCTGCAAAATCCTGAATGAAATGGATGGGAAAAATCATTTATCAGAGCTTTGTTGCAGGTTTTCTTCAGACTCAGGCACATGTCACTGCATTGTTAACATTTGCTTCACATTTTCAAGGTTCTGTCCTCAGCCATAACAGCTTTTTTTTATTTTTTTTTAAGACACTGAGTTTATTTAAAGACACTGAGTTTCTGGAGCACAATTCTGCAGCTACACTGTGCCTTGGATATACTTTATTGTCACTGTGGTTTTCACTAACTCTATGGGCCAAATCAACCGATACGCAATAAACCCACAATAAGTACTGCAAACTTTACAAGGCTCTGTAGCAGGAAGAGAGCCTGATCCTTAAACTCTTGTATTAGAGACCTGGTATGAGGCATGACCTGCTCACAGAATCTGGCAAGAACAGGGCTGATATTGCAAAAATACACATTCCTAAGAAGTGCAAGTCACAGAATACTCACGCAAACACATCTCAATATCAAGTGGTACTAGAACAACCTGATATCAAGGATGGCACAAAAACATTCCCCAAGGATAACAGGAACACACTAACCCCTCCTAAAAGATAAGGTCAGGACGTACATAATGGAGATGTTTTGATCAAACCAACATGTACAAGGTGATGAGTGATAACTAGCCATGTCAGGGGGCAGTAACTATGTCAGAGGGGCTTGTTTGTTATTAACTTGTTTGTATCGGGTATAAAGATCAATCTCAGAAGGAGTATCTTTGTCTGCCATTCACTGAGCTGGTCCATTGTTACGGGCATACGTGTATTAGTGGACCAGTAGAGTCTGCAGGATATTAGTGCCATACTTCGTTGACAATAAACCTGGCAAGGAACCTTCATCCCTTAACGGACCTTGTGGTCATTGGGCGGTTCGCTCAAGGTCTGCCTTGCCAGCTTTTCTGCGCTGGGCTGGGGAGGCATACAGAGCAAACACACACGCAGCCAAACATCTATCAACATCTAACCACAGGCTCCCCCTCAGAATTTCCCTGGCATTATTCCATCAAAACTAATGAATCCACTCTGAAATCTGGTGGATTCACACAGTGTGAATGACTCTGCACTGATTCTCTGTCCTTTACAGCCCTCTCCCAGCTCCATGGCAGTCTGGTGGGACCCAGGCTGCCAAGGATTTCCTTTTCAGCTGGGCTCCTGAAATAACACTGGGAAGAATGAGAAAAGCATCTAAGTTAATGCTGCCTCACACAGCAATATTTTAAGCAGGGAATACCTCTGGGGGTGGGGGGGGCTATAATGTCTGCTAGAGCGGTCACTCCAGGCCCTCCCACCAGTCTCCCCATCTCCCTACATACTTAATCACTTCATGGAATTTATGTGATAAAATAAATACTGCTCTCAGCAACAGCAAATAAGACTAACTGAAAGCTACTATGTTCTGTGTCCAATAACACCACACTGTGCCTTGATCACTAATACTGCAAGAAAAAGTCTGTCTAGTCTGTCCTGAACACCAATAAGTTTGCAATATCCTTTGAAAACTGAATGACAAACTAAAAAAAGCATAACATACCTGACGTACAAAACTATTAGAGGTAGTGTCAGAAGATGTACTCCCATCTGATCCTTTAAATCGGTTTTTTCTTCTTGCACCTTTTCCGTAAGACTATAAAAATAAAACAGGAATACTGTTAATTTCCCTTACACAGAAACATTATCAACATTCCCTTACACAGAAACATTATCAAATACAAACATTATCGATGTAATATGACATGTTTCACTGCTAGGGGCTCACCTGGGCAACCTTCCTCAAGTTGGGGTTAGCAATTACGCAAGTAATTAATGGGACACGTGCATAAGTAAGTGCTGACCAACATGAATAAAGTTTGCACAGTCAAGCCCTGAAAGGTTCTCTCTCTCCTTTCAGGTTCAGTGAAGCAGTTTTATAAATTAGTACAATGCAATATTATATTCACAAGTCAGAATGAAGATTGGTTTTATTTTATTTTATAGTTACTTTAAATGTATTTCTAATAAGAGAGATGCTGGAGAAGTCTATAGTACATCCCAGTTATGAACCAAATCAGCTGGGAATGTGAATGATAATTGGGAACTGTTTAAGAACAGTTTACTAAATGCTACAAAATCCACACTCATACAACCGAGAAAGAAGATTACACTGGTCAATAGTCCAGCCTTACTTAGAGGGGAAGTGAAAGCAGCCATAATAAATAAAACCAATGGAAAAAGGGGGGAATTGATAATAATGAACATAAATTAAAAGCTAAGAATTGTAGAAAATTGACAATGGAAGCAAAAAAACACCAGGTAAAATCTATAGTCAGAGTTAAAGATAATAAAAATGAGCTTTTTAAAATATATCAGGAACAAAAGGAGTCCTAACAATGGTATTGATTCATTACTAGTTGGATATGATAATAATAATGCACAAAAGGAAGACATATTCAATTAATATTTCTGTTCAGTAGCGACTTCCCTCTTGGTCACTGTACACAACACCACTATCCTGCCTGTCACTCAAGCCCATAACCTATGCATCATAGTTGACTTGGACCTCTCTCTAGGTCCTCACATCTCGGCTATTTCTAAATCTTTCTACTTAACACCACTAATATACAGCCTTTTCTATCCATCCACACAGCTAAACGCTTGTCCAGGTTCTCACTATCTCACATCTTGATTACAAGAACATCCTTTTCTCTAGCCTTGACAAATGCAATCTTGCCTTGCTCAGATCCATTTAGAGTACAGCTGCAAAGATTATTCTTCTAGCCCATTGCTTTGACCATTTCACCCCTCTCTTTGAATCCCTCCACTGGCTCCCTCTTCTCGATCACATCAAACTTATGCTGCTTGTACTCACTTTCAAGGCCCTTCTCAGTTGATCCTCACCCAGTCTATCATCTTTCATTCACTATCAAGATGTCAACTCCTGCCTCCCATCAGCCAATAATGCCAGCCTCCATCTCCCACTTGTTAAATTTTCAAACCAGCACCTCAGTTCTTTCTCCCATGCTACCCCTCACACCTGAGTGTTCCCCATAAACATTCAAAAGGCTACCTCATTATCCTCCTTAAAACTCTCCTTTGCCGTGATGTCTACAAAAATGTGACAACAGCCTCTGGTGTGCGGATACCACTTCCTATCATGCTGATCAATATTGTCTCATTGTTTCCTTCTACTCCCTCATATATTTATCTGTATCTGTCTTTGTTTCTTGTCTGATACTGTAAACTCTTGCACAGAGTAAAAAAAACAAAACAAAATAAAAGGAGGAAAGATTTTGGCATCTGAGGAAACTGGAGGTTGATAGGATCCTCATCATGCTAAAGAGGTAGTGGGCCACGTAATCCCCTCTTAAATTTACTCTTGCTACTAATCATGTATATGTTTGTAACTGCATGGCAGCACTTCTTAACAAAAAATTGGATTTCCTAATACTCTCCTCAACATTGCTACACCAAACATTCAAAAATCCTGACTCAGTCTCCCCACAAAAAAATCATGAGATTATTTTTAAAATTCTCATGATTTTAAAGTCAATACATTTTGGGTTCTTTTTAATTGCCCTCTGGTATTTGAGCCCTTAGGGTTCAAATTTTCAAGCTTTTCTCCAAACTTTGAAGGCTAGCAACTTGCTTTTTTGTTTTTAAATGAGAGCTGAGATTCTCACATAATCACATGACTCCAGGAGCTGTGGATTTAAGAAAAACACCAAATATGATAAAATGTTGAGATTTGGGATCACTGATTCTGTCTTTTTATTATATTTTGCCTCTTCCTGTGCATTTCCTCCCAGCTGTGTTGTGCAAGATCAATTGCATGAACAATTGATTTTTCACAATGTACATAATACTAGGCTGGAAATTTCAGTATTAAAATTAGGTATTTTGTCTACATTTTGCTTATATTCCAGGAAGAAGTATATAACAGTTGGTTATAACTGAACAATTACAAATAACAGGCTGAATTGTGACACATGGCTACTGGCCTAAATAAGTGACAAGGTGGGCAGCCTTTCTTGAACCCAATGCACCAAGGTACTGCATATGCTTTACCGTACTTCTGAATGTTCCAGCATGCTCCCACCAGGGCAGCCTGCTCCATAGGCTTGTACACAGTAGTATTTATGCAGGGAACAGTCCCTGTAGTCTGGGCCTGTATGCTATATGCACAAAGGCAATGCTCCTCAGTACTATCCAAGAATATCTGCATGTGGTCAGCAACAATCTGGCACAAAGTAATTGTATTCGTTTCACAATTAGTAAGACTCCAGTCCTGCAAACACTTAAGTATAGGTATAACTTCAATCATGGGAGCAGTCTCACTGACTCAATGGGAATGCTGATACAAGTAAAGTTATGCATGCCCTTAAGTGTTTATATAGAATGGGGACCTTAGCGTGCTTTATTACTTAGTTACTTAGGTGTGTAAAGTTCTTTTAAAATGGGCTGCGTTGCTAGAGACAAAGAAACACAACACACACATGTTTAAATTCTGTTGCTTCTAAAATACCAGTCAGGCTGTGTAAGACTTTTTTTTTTTAACTACAAGTATTTTTGTAAAAATTGTTCATCCACCACACTCTTTAAGAAGAAAAGTGATGAAGACATGTTTTTCATTCTCACTTTTACCTAAAAATAAGTCACTCACCCTTTATTTAAATCCATCTTACCTAATAAACCATGAAAATCATATTAATCATCTTACACATGCATACTGGTTCCCTGCAAATTAACACTGTTTCATATATGAACAATTATTTCTAAGTTATTAGGAGCTGAAGAGTGTTCATTTTTCCACAATGAAACCCTACGATTTTAACAAGATCCCTGCTGTGTCCAATGCCCAGAAAGCCTGCATCCACAATACTTAATTTTCCAACGTACATAAACAGAATACATGGTTGATCACCAAAGGAAAAATGCTATGCTAAATTGCATCTGGAAAAGTGGATCTAATGGCATCAAATTACTCAATCCACAACCAGAAAACCAGTCAGTGTGGATGAAAAATAAGGTGTAAATTTTTAACAGTGACAATAATTAACCACTGGAACAATTTACCAAGAGTTGTGGTGGAGTCTCCCTCACTATTTTAAAATTAAGATTGGATGTCTTTCTAAAATGTATACTCACATAATTATTTTGGGGAAAGTTCTATGGCCTGTGTTATATAGGAGGTGAGATTAGATGATCACTATGGTCCCTTCTGGCCTTTGAATCTATGGAAAATCCTAAATGCATATCTATGAACAATCAGCTACCATTCATTTGTATTTTACACCAAGGCAGAAAAAAGCAGCATCTGTAATGCTCTCAGTAGAAGCTGATCCCCAGCCTATAATGGAAAATACAGTACTAGTCATTAAGACTGATATTAAAGAGTTAGAGGCATAGCTAAAATTTTAAAAACAGACATGTTTGCCTCATTCAAAGACTCAAAGAAGGATTCAGAGGATTCAGCCAGCAGTCACTAACGCTACTTCTGGGGGAAATCTGCACCACTGCACGTGCGCAGAATTCATGTTCCCCACAGATTTCTTTGCTTCCCTGCAGAAAAAAATGACTTTCTGATGGGGAAGCAAAGGGAAGCTGCAAAAGTGGTCATGCGCTGCTCCCCAGCAGCGCGGGTGCATTGTTTCGGTGTATCCGGAGCAGCCAGCAAAGAGGTAAATCCCTGGAAGAGGGGCCAGGATGCAGACGCCCCAGCCAGTGGCTCCTATCCTGTGCTCGGCTCAGCTGCTAGCCCCAGCAGGGCTAGGGAGGATGGGATTTCATCTTCCCCTGCAAGGAGCAGCCAGGGTCAGGACACCCCGCCCCCGAAACCTCTCCGGCTGCAGGAAGCTCCGCACTCCCCTCCTTCCTGCCCCCATTGCTCCTCAGCCCCAGAGGGGAGGGGTCACTGTATGAGGAGCTGCTCCCTATCTGCTCAACCCCCATGCTCCCAGACCCACCTCATACCCAGATTGCCCCACCAAGCCTCACCCCCTGCACCCAGACCCCTCCCACTGAGACCCCTGAACCCGAACCCATAACCCAACAAGCATCAACTTCTGCATCTGGACCCTACCCCTGCACCCAGACTGCCCCCCGCACTTGAACCCTACCCCAACAAACCCTATCCCACCTGCACCTGGACCACCCTCACTAGCCCCTGGCACCTAGACCCCCATCCCACTGAGCCCCATCAAGCCAGCACCTGCACCCCATCAAACCAGCACCAGACCCCCACCCCGCTGAGCCCTCCACACCCAACCCCCCCGCCACAGAGCCCCAACCACCTTCACCTGGACCCCCTGCAAAGTCCCATTGTCTCTGCACCCAGAACCCCCTACCATTCCCCCCCCGCACATGGACTCCCCCTAAACCAAGCTGCCTGCACCCAGATTGCCCCACACAGAACTCTATCACACACCCCCGGATCTCCCCACACTAAGCCCCTCCACATTTGGATCCTGCTGCGCTGAACATGCCTGTCTACATCCAGGGGCGGCTCTAGGATTTCCGCCGCCCCAAGCAGGGTGGCAAGCCGCGTGGGGGCGCTCTGCTGGTCGCCGGTCCCACGGCGCCGGTGGACCTCTCACAGACGTGCCTGCGGAGGGTCCACTGGTCCCGCGGCTCTGGTGGACCTCCCGCAGGCATGCCTGCGGATGCTCCACCGGAGCCGCGGGACCAGCGGCCCCTCCGCAGGCACGTCTGCGGGAGGTCCACCAGCGCCGCAGGACCAGCGGACCTTCCACAGGCATGCCTGCGGGAGGTCCGCCGGGGCCGCCTGCCGCCCTCCCGCGGGACGCTGCCCCAAGCGCGCGCTTGGCGCGCTGGGGTCTGGAGCCGGCCCTGCTACATCTAGTGTGCTTGGCATGCAGGGACAGGCCTGGATGCTGTCAGGGTTAGGTGCAGCCTCACTGCCGAGTCCATGTCCCGGGGTGGGGGCTGCAGGGTGATCTCCCACCTCTGTGCAGTCAGTGGCCTGTGCTCCACACTGCCATGCTGGAGCCTCCACATTTATTTATTAACAAATAAAATTTGCAGAATTTTAAAATATTGTGTACAGAATTTTTAAATTTTTGGTGCAGAATTCCCTCAGGAGTATAATGTCTCAGTACAAAAATGATAAGCTGGAGAGCATGAAAGAGAAAAAACAAAAATCAAGAGCTGGAATGCAGATTAGATGACCTATAGATCTGGGAATGAAGGACTAACATAAGGAACAAATGAGTACTTAAAGTAATTGAGAAGCATAATCCTGAAAGATTTGTAGAATCTCTTAATAGATAATTGCTGGAGTGAGAAGAGAATGTTCCTATTCTAACAGGCAGAACACACCAAGTGATCTTTCCTCCCCCTGCTGCAGCGGGATTCACGACCAAGAGACTTAAATGTGCACATGCACTAGATAAAGAGCAGAAACCTAAGGAAAATTCAGGACATACTACCGAATCCTACCACTCAGTTCAAGAACAATCCATTGCCACTGTAATCATCCCCACCAAATGGGGTTGTTCAGTGCTGCGGTATATCAAATCCTCTCTGATATTCAGTAGCATGTTAGCCATACCACGATTCAGAGGCAAGTACTGCAAGCACTTCAGTCAGTACGCTCTATAGACTAGCATCTGGTGAGTCCCAATAAGCACTCAGACACACAGCTCAGACAAAAGCAATTGTTTAGTAGGGCTGGCAAAAAAGGTGGTCACAAATATCCCACATACAACAGCTTAAATGACAACAAAAGATAAACATCACAATTCCTCCTTAGTCCATAGGAGGGATTCTGAAAGAGGATTAGGCTGACTCAGGCACAGTACCTGGAATGCCCCAAATAGGTGCAATAGGGTATCAGTCAGTAGTTCCCAACATGCTAGGGTTCAACTTCATAGTGATATCTCTTTGGGGGCTCCTCCATGCAGTTGTCCAGTTGCTGTGGAGACTGCTTTCCCTCTAACAGTGTTTAGGCTGCAAGCTCCACCCCACAGTCTCCTGCTCTTTTACTAGTTGCTTGAAGGGATGCTGCTTCAGCGCCCCTGGCAGACCCCTCCAAGACCTCCTTTATTCAGAAACCCGGATGTAGGGTCAAGTCTTTGTTCCTTCCCCACTGGCCTTGTGTCAGCCTGCAATATGCTGTTGCCACTACCGCTGCTAACAACGGCCTCTCCCTTATGGGGCGCTTTGCTTCTCATCAGTCTCCGATCTCAGGCTACCTCTGCTCTGTTGCTGGATCTCAAGAGGGCCAGCTCCCTTCCCACAACAGCCACTTTCAAAGAGTTTCTGCCACCCTCACCCTCTTAGCCAGGAGAGGGGACTAGGCCTGCTCTCCTCACTCAGACCAACTGTCTCCCTAACTGCCAGGGAATCTTCTTCCTCCTGCTGACTTACTACATTCCAGAGGTGACAATTCATCCCACCATAGATTAAGACCTCTCCGCCTTCAGTCTGAGTGAAAGGAGTGTGTAAGACAGGCACTGGTTCTTGGGGCACATGTGCTCATCCCAGCAAGCCTCTTACAACCCTTGGGCCCTTTAAGACTGGGAGCTGTTGTTGGAGGTCTGATCCTGCCTGCTCCTACTCATATGGCAGATGGATGATGGGTGGAGACCTGAGAGAAACCAGTGAGGGCAGCTGGTTCCTTGTGACTGTTCAGGTGACTAAGCTGGGGTCTGGCCCATGTGTGCCAATGGATCTATCTTGCTTTAAGAACAACAGGATGTACGTACACATTTGTAGATAATATTCACAAAGTGCGAAAACAAATTACACAATACTCACTCCACAACATCAATTTCTCTCCAAAAATCGAGACTGAACTACTGCAAGGACCTAAAATCAAATGTGCTTAGCCTCGTGACAACAGTACACATTCACACACACAGAATTCTTATATTAGAGGATAACCTAAGTATTAATTAGAAATAAAAGCAAGAACTCCTGAAATGTGGAAGACAGAAGCCCCTTGAAAAAGAAAGAAGGGAGCACCTATTGCCATAACAAAGCCATCACAATAAGGCTTGATGTTTGAGGCTCTGTAAAAGGATATGAAAGAGATTAAGAAAAAAAGGAAACACGGAAGAAGGAACTTGTTTTCATTTACAATTTGTCAAGCCATTAGGAAATTAATTGACAGATAACATAGAAGGAGGTAAAGAGAGGGCAAGATGAGAAGGAAATAATTAGGAAGGAACTCACTTCAGATAAGATATTTCCCCTCTCAGCAGGTTATTTCATAATTGCCAATTACAGGGTTTCATGAACCTTCCTCTAAAAGTATCCCACCCTGGCCTCTGCTAGAGATAGGATAATGTACTAGATCAGTGGTTCTCAACCTGCGGTCCACTTGTGGCCCAATCAGCACAGAGCTGTGACCCATGACACATCCTCAGGTTCATACAGGTAGTATTAGATACAGCCCACAATGGTAAATAGGTTGAGAACCACTGCACTAGATGAACCAATATTCTGTTCTGGTATGGCAATAGTGCTAGAGATTTAGTCTCTGGACTTCACACACAAAATCAGTTTGGAAGCAGAAGCTGAACTGTGGACTCATTAGAAAAATAGGACCAGACAGATGAAGCAATTACCATGGAAGAATTGCAAAGCATTGCCACTTGCTCTCTGTCTGTAACTAGAAATTATCAGGTGGACCTATATTCTTAAGAAATTACTTGATTGCTAAACTGATGAGTTCTCTTTTATTTGGCTTTTTGTTTATGAAAAGCTGATGAAATAGGAAGTCAAGGGAAAAAAATAAAGGCCTGATTTTCACAGGTACTGAGCACCCCAAGCTCCCACTGATGGAGTTATGGGTGCTCATGACTAAGGCTAAGATTTTGTCATGGTTGTTTTTAGCAAAAGTCATGGACAGGTGACAGGCAATAAACAAAAATCCACAGAAGCCATGACCTGTCCGTGACTTTTGCTGCTGTGGCTCCATGGTTTGCCCCGCCACTGTGGTGGCTGGGAGCTGTGGGGTTCCCCCTCTGCCCGCAGTAGCTGGGGGCTGCAGCATGACCATATTTCCCAAAGAGAATATGGGACACGCCCAACCCCTCACCCAAGATGTCCCTTTCCCTGCATGAGGCTGTTGCCCATCACTAGAACCCTGAGGAAGGCCCCCTCAGGAGTCTGCCACTTGTTGTGGAACATTGCAGGGGGGGGGCTATCACCTGTCGTTGCTGTCACCTGTTGCTGGAACCCTGCCAGGGCCCCGCTGGCTGCCAGCTCCAGAATCCAGCAGCTCCAGCAGAGAATGTCACGGAGGTCTCTGGAAGTCATGGATTGTGTGACTTCCATGATATCCATGACATAAACGTCGCCTTACTCATGACCTCTGAAAATGAGGTGCTCAGTGTCCTGACTTTTTTCTGAGAGGGTCACATCTAAGTCCCCTACAGAATTATACACATACTCCACTTTAGGAACTGTGAGTAGTCCCATTGAAGTCATAAGGCTCTGCATAAGAATGGCCATAATGGGTCAGATCAAAGGTCCATCTAGCCCAGTACCCTGTCTTCCAACAGTGGCCAATGCCAGTTGCCCCAGAGGGAATAAACAGAACAGGTAATCATCAAGTGATCCATCCCCTGTCACCCATTCCCAGATTCTGGCAAACAGAGGCTAGGGATGCCATCCCTGCCCATCCTGACTAATAGCCATTGCCCTAGCCTCCATGAATTTATCTAGTTCTTCTTTGAACCCTTTTATAGTCTTGGCCTTCACAACATCTTCTGGCAAGGTGTTCCACAGATTGACTGTGTGTTGTGTGAAAAAAAATTCTGTTTGTTTTAAACCTGCTACCTATTAATTTCATTTGGAGGCCCCTAGTTCTTGTGTTATGAGAAGGAGTAAATAACACTTCCTTATTTACTTTCTCCACACCAGTCATGATTTTATAGACCTCTATCATATCCCCAAGCTGAAAAGTCCAAGTCTTATTAATCTCTCCTCATACAGCTAATCATACCCCTAATCATTTTTGTTGCCCTTTTCTGAACCTTTTTCCAAGTCCAATATATAATTTTTTAGATGGGGTGACCACATCTGCACAGAGTATTCAAGATGTGGTTGAACCATGGATTTATATAAAGGCAATATGATATTTTGTCTTATCTATCCCTTTCTTAATGATTCCCAACATTTTGTTTGCTTTTTTGACTGCCGCTGCACATTAAGTGGATGTTTTCAGAGAACTATCCACAATGACTCAAGGGGCCACCAAATGAAATTAATAGGTAGCAGGTTTAAAACAAACACAAGAAAGTATTTTTTCATGCAACGCGCTGTCAACCCCTGGAATTCCTTGCCAGAGGGTGTTGTGAAGGCCAATACTATAACGGGGTTCAAAAGGGAGCTAGATAGATTCATGGAAGATAGCCATTGATGGACCTATTAGCTAGGATGCACAGGAATGGTGTCCCGAGCCTCTGTTTGCCAGATGCTTGGATTGGGTGACAGGGCATAGATCACTTGACTATAACCCTTTGGGGCACCTGCCATTGGCCACTGTAAGAGGACAGGATACTGGGCTTGATGGACCTTTGGTCTGAGTCTGTATGGCCGTTCTTATGATCTCTTTCTTGAGTGGTACCAGCTAATTTAGAACCCATCATTTTATATGTATAGTTGGGATTATGTTTTCTAATGTGCATTACTTTGCATTTATCAACATTGAATTTCATCTGCCATTTTGTTCCCCAGTAACTCAGTTTTGAGAGATCCTTTTGTAGCTCTTCGCAGTCTGTCTGGGACTTAAATATCTTGAGTAGTTTTGTACCATCTGCAAATTTTGCCACCTCATTGTTTACCCCTTTTTCCAGATAATTTATGAATATGTTGAACAGGATTGGGCCCAGTACAAAAACCTGGGGGACACCACTATTTCAGGGGCAGCAGGTTTGTATAATTTTTCGTGGTGCCCAGAACAGGCCAAGTCCCCATCCTCCCCCCCTCCCCCGATCCCCTGCCTGCCTTGTAAATCAATATATATTTTTTAAAATAATGTACAAATATGAGGGCTCTGGGGTGGGGCTGGGGATGAGGGTTTGGGAGGAGCTCAGGCAGAGGGTTGTGGGGGTGAGGGCTGCGGCCAGGGATGAGGGGTGCACAGTGCAGGAGGGGGCTCAGGGTTGGGGTGTGAGGGCTCTGGCTGGGGATGTAGGCTCTGGGGTGGGGCAAGGCCAGGGATGAGGAGTTTGGGGTGCAGGCAGGCTGCCCCCGGCTGGGGCCAGAGAGGAGGACTCCCCCCACCATCTCTCCACCAGCAGCAGTGAGCTCCAGGGGAGGGACACCCTCTTCTCCCCGGCAACACACTCACCTTGTACCACTGTTAGTGCACATGCTCCTAGGGCCCCTCTCAGGTCCCAGAAGTCCCACCACCTCCCCTGGGTGGGTGCGGGCGGGGGGGGGGGTAGCATCATGTGTGCACCTCCTGCCCTGCTGCTGCCTCTCACTGTAGCCTCACTGGGGGTGGGGGATAGGGCTGCCCCTTGCCCAGCATGGGGCAGGAGCAGTGATTGTAGAACGGGAGGAGGGGGGGGCTTCCGGTGTAGGGTCCCGTCAGAAAAGGGAAGGGTCCATCCACCCCAGGCAGAAGGGTAGGGTCAGGGTCAGCCTGCCCTGGCACTAGTGGTTGGGGGGCGCTAGGACCCTGTGAGAGCAATTGATGCCAGGAGCTGGCAGAGCAGAGCACAGCTGCAGGGGGCAGCCATACGCTGCTCCCACTGGTTGTTTAACGGACTTCCTGCTCCTGATATATTTAATGTTTGCTATTCCTTTTTGAGCCTTTGGCTAGAATGTTCATCAGATTCTTTTTGGCCTTCATGTAGGAGATCAAGCACTCACCACCTCCTGCTGGTCAGTATGGGAATTAGCTCAATTCCAGCACTCAAAGTGCCTCTTGCTGGCCACTGTCTCTCCTGCCTCAGGCCCAATGTCCTTCCCAGACCCCGGTACCCCTTACCCTGGAGTTCTGCCTCATAGCAGTGCCCCCCCCCACTCTGGAGCTCCCCTCCCAGGGGAACCCCCAACCCTCTACTCACACCTTGCCTCAGTGGCTACTACAGTCATCATCTAGCCCCTGTTCTCTGGGGCAAACTGCAGTCTGTAATAGCCACTCACCACTGGCAAGGCAGTTGGACCTGCTGCCTTTCTTGGCCCAGCTGTCTCCCTGCAGCCCTAGTACTTCCTTTGGCCTTCAGCAAGGCCTCAGCCTGGGTACTCGCCAGGCCAGAGCTCCCCAGCTCTGTCTGCCCTTGCCCTTGCCCTAGATACCCTGTGCTCCTTCAGACAGCTAGCTCCTTCTAGACTAGAGTGAGACCAACCTAGTGCCTCCCTTTGCCCTTATATCAGGCTGCCTTTCCAATCAACCTACCCTTTTTCCCTAGGAGCGAGGTAATTGTCCTGCTACACTTCCTAATTATATTTTACACTTCATTTGCCAGAGTTTATGCTCCTTTCTATTTTCCTCACTAGGATTTAACTTCCACTTTTTAAAGGATGCCTTTTTGCCTCTCACTGCTTCTTTTACTTTGTTGTTTAGCTATGGTGGCTCTTTTTTGGTTCTCTTACTATGTTTTTTAATTTGGGGTATACATTTAAGTTGGGCCTCTACTAGGGTATCTTTAAAAAGATTCCATGAGGCTTTCAGGGATTTTTCTTTTGGTGCTGTACCTTTTAATTTCTGTTTAACTAACTTCATTTTTGTGTAGTTCCCCTTTCTGAAATTAAATGCGACAGTGTTCGACTGCTGTGGTGTTTTCCCTGCCACGGGTATGTTAAATTGAATTATATTATGGTCACTATTACCAAGCAGTACGGCTATATTCACCTCTTGGACCAGAACCTGTGCTCCACTTAGGACTAAATCAAGAATTCCCTCTTCTCTTGTGGGTTCCAGGACTAGCTGCTCCAGAAAGCAGTCATTTAAGGTGTCAAGAAACTGTATCTCTGCATCTCTGCCTGAGGTGATATGTACCCAGTCAATATGGGAATAGTTGAAATCCCTCATTATTATTGAGGTTTTTGTATTTTAATAGCCTCTCTAATCTCCCTGAGCATTTCACAATCACTATCACCATCCTAGATAGGTGGTCTGTAATATATCCCTACTGCTATATTATTATTCAAACATTGAATTACTATCCATAGAGATTCTATGATACAGTTTGGTTCATTTAATATTATTACTTCATTTGATTCTATGCTTTCTTTCACATATAATGCCCCTCCCCTACCAGCATGACCTGTTCTGTCTTTCCCATATATTTTGTACCCCGTTATTACTGTGTGTCCCATTGATTATCTTCATTCCACCAAGTTTCTGTGATGCCTATTATATCAATATCTGCATTTAATACTAGGCACTCTAGTTCACCCATCTTATTATTTAGATTTCTAGCATTGGTATATAAGCACTCTAAAAATTTGTCACTTTTTAGCTGCCTGCCATCACATGATATAATTGAATGGGACTTTTTTTCATGTGACTGTTTCTCATCAGATCCTACCTGTATTTTCTCATCTTCCATCCTCTCTTCCTTATTAGGACATAGGGAATCTCCATTTATAGATTTATAGATTGGAGACCTAAAATGTATAGATTGGAGACCTAAACTTTTATCTAAAATCTTATCTACATAAGGATCAGAGTGTGCTAGTTATTACTATGTTTAATATTTATTTTAAAGTAGCACTCACCCAGAGGTCCCAGTCAGGGCCGGATTTAGGGCGATTCACCTGATTCCCCCAAATTGGGCCCTGCAACCCTAAGAGGGCCCTGCAACGTCCCAAATGACCCTCGGCCGATGTCCTGCCAAAGGCACCGGCAGCCAATAGAGCTGCCGCCGAAGTCCCAGCTCTTTCAAATCGGCCCCCGCAGTGCCTAAAGCCAGCCCTGGTCCCAGTCAGAATCAGAGCCCCATTATGCTAGGTGCTGTGCAAACACAAAGACATAATACGCTATTTGGGACAGGGACTAGCAGGTTTCAAGCATAATTTTCTTGATCAATGCCTCCAGGAACTTTATTTTGTTTGCAAACCATGTTGGAAAACCATAATATAAAAATCTTGCAACAGATTAATTACAGAGGATGTCGGTGGCTCAACAATATGGAAACAAACGATTAAGTATAATTGTTCCTCAAAACTGCTGTAACATGGTTTGGCCAGCCTTTGTTGATCCACAATATGGAACATGATATATAACCAAAATAAAAAAAAATATGCCTAGCATAGGTAAAATCCTAGGATAGGACACAGTTTTAAACCTGGATGCAAAGTTTGGTCACATCCATACAGGCTAAGCTAAGCTGTAGAATGATATTTTCAGAAGTCATCATTCCTGGAAATAACACTCCTGAAAGTACTTCAAGGAGAGACATTGCTGCATAAAACTTGAACGGTTCTCTGACCTCACTGCTGGGAATATTGGCATGGAATAATTCTAGCAGTATCACAAAACATGATAGCCCCAAGTATCTTAAACATGTGGGTAAATGGGCATTACTAGAATATATGTAGTACAGTAAGTAATGGATCACATACCCTACATTCAGCCTCTTTCTCACTGTGACTACTCATAATAACATCAAGTTTTTACTGTATTAATTTTTCAGAAATAATGGAACAAAAGGATAATGGTCTCTCAATACAATAAAATGCTAAGGAATTAATTAAATATTAATATTCAGACAAAAGGGTGTTCTATTCCAATAATGTAATTTCTTTGATATAAAAGGATTATATATGATTGGGATACGTGTCTAAAGGAGATGAGACTGTTTTGTCTGATGGACTTTGGTACAGAGAAGTGCAATTTGCTCCTTGCATTTACTAAAAAGCTTCGCTATCTTTACCACACACACAAAAAGCCACCATTTGTGCTCTAGCCATTCAGAAGCCAATTATATAAAACAGAATACAAGCACTGTACTGTACCTGAGAGACAAATAATGCAAGAGAGATTCTTTTGTGCCTAGTTAATACCACAGATAAGAATGAATTTTGTGACCAATAATGGTCATTTGTCCACATCAGAAAACCACTACAGAAATTTGGTACAGTTGTCAGTCTCTGCTCAGGATACGGCAGAAAGCAGAAGTATTTGTAGGTCAGGAATTAGGTGCCAGGGCACCACTGTGTGGGAAGGCTTGCAAAGCATATGCCCACACTGCTATATTTCTGCCTGTAGTTTCAGAAGTAGGGGCCTACCAAATTCACGGTCCATTTTGGTCAACTTCATGGTCAGAAGATTTTTAAAATTGTAAATTTAATTTCAGCTATTTAAATCTGAAATGTCACGGTGTTGTAATTTTAGGGCTCTTGACCCAAAAAGAAGGTTTGGGGGGAGTCACAAAGTTATTGTAGAGGGGGTTGTGGTACTGCCATCCTTACTTCTGTACTATTGTTGGCAGGGTGCTGCCTTCAGAGGTGGGCACCCAGCCAACAGCCTCAGCTCTCCGGCTGCCCAGCTCTGAAGTCGGCGCAGAAGTAAGGGTGGCAATGCCATGACCCCACTAAAATAATCTTGTGACTCCCCCTGCAACTTCCTTTTGGGTTAGGACCCCTGATTTGAGAAATGCTGGTCTCCCCCCGTGAAATCAGTATAGTATAGAGTAAAGGCACACAAAAGACCACTTTTCATGGGGGGAGACCAGATTTCACGGTTCGTGATGCGTTTTTCATGTCTGTGAATTTGGTAGCAAAAAGAAAAAAAACACTTTCTCTTTTCTTTTTTAAACATTAACTGGTTTCTCAATAGCTGAATTGTTATTCATTTTTAGTGATCTTCAATAAATGTCAATTTGACAGACTGACACCATTTTCATGTGACAATATTTCTAATCCAACATTTTTGTGATACAGTGGACTAAAATAAAGGATCAGAAACAGTTTTGACAACAACAACAAAAAGGTATCATCCCAAAGAGAACCGGAGAGTTCATTATTTCAAATGCACACAATCAGATATGAGCACACACTGGGTTTAAAAATAGCAAAATGAATCTATGCATATATGTAAGGTAAAGCTAAGAGAGATATTAGACAACATTAATACACTAAACCAGAGCTTCTCAAAATGCAAGATCTTCAACAGAGGTGTTAACCTCCATTTGTCTATCTCAAACATGCACACTCACCAATCTGTATACAATATATAATGTACTTTAACAGCATCCTTGGGGAGAAAACATGGTACACGACCCAGCTTCCTAATTTTATTCTAGAAGTTAGAATCTGTAAGGTCGGGAACACCTTTATCCCAGCCGAAGTCCATAAATTCTGTCTTCCCCTCTAAAGCAGGGTTCCTAATCTATGGACAAATATTGGATGTGAGGGGGGAGACAGGCTGTAGAGTAATATTGTAAGCAACATGTATATTGCACGAGATACAACAGGTTGTTAGAGATGGGGAAACAACCCTTTGTTTTAGAAAGGAAGGCACTGAACAACACAGTAGTGTGTTCTTACATTCATCTACACTCTTAGATAATGAAAAGCTTTACAAAATATCTATTTCACTGAACACTTCCTTGCATGAATATGTTTTAATTAAATTACATTTTAAGCAGGGAGGAGAAAGGATCTCAGATCTCTTCTAAGAGCTATCAAACTTCCCTTCTAGATGGGAATTGAAGTTAGAGTGTAAGGAGTTTGGGAGATCCAGCTGTTCCCCTCCTAATCTGGTTGAGGCTTTTCTGTTAGCTGAGAAGGGTTGGGACATCCGATGGCTCAAAGCGTTTCTTTGCAGCGAGGACTCTGTTTGGAGGGTGAGGGATGGATGTTCTAGTCCAGACAGCCACTCTTACGAGCACAGGGGATCGGCTTAGCTTTGCACATCTGTCCCTACGGGAACGGAGCGAGGGACTCCCCCTCCCCCAGAGCTGCCCCTGCCCCTTATGACTGCAGGGTCCTGATGGGGGGACGAAGCTGGAAGCCAGAGACTAGCTGAAGGGAGCCGGCAGACACCAAAGGCACAGCCAGGGACCCCTGGCCCACAGGAGCCCCTCACCCCACCAGGTACCTGCGCTGCTGTTGCGGCGGGTGGGGGGTTGTCCAGCAGCTCCATCTGCAGCTCCTGCGCCGCCGCCGCCGCCGGAGTGGGAGGCGATTTGGACATGTCGCTTTGGACCATTGGAGAAAAGTACCAGCCGGCTTCGCCCCACGCAAGCCCCGCAGTGAATCAGTGCAGAGCCCCGCGCCGGCACCGCCCGCTGCCGCTGCCTGCCCGGGGAGCGGGGACGAGGACGGGGACGGGCTCGGCTCCCTCAGCGCCGCGCCATCGGGAAGCCTTCAACGCCTGGCTGGGAGCAGGAAGAGGCGGCGGCCGCCGGGCGGGGGCGAAGGGAGGGAGGGTCCCTGGGACTCCGCGCCGCTGCCCCGCTCGCCTCGCCCGAGCTGCTGCTGGAGACTGGAGCGCGGGGAGCGGGCACCGCCGCCGCCAGGCGGAGGGGAGGAGACGGGGAGGCGCGCTGGGAAGAGGGAAAGCGGCAGTGACCGTCTCCCCCCACGCGAGCTCCCCGGCGGCCGCGGGAGGCGTCCGGCGGGGCAATCACTGCCCCCCTCCCAGCAAAGTTTCTCCTGACGGGCGCGAGGGTGGGGGGTTAACACTGAGGCGGCTGAGGCAGGTTGGTAAGGGCTGGATGCAGCCCAGTCCCCGACACCCCCAGCCACATCTGTCACCTCTCAAGGGCCAGAGACTCGCTAACGTGGTTGCAAAGCCGGGCCAAACTCGGGCTGCGGGACAGATGCAGCACCTCGCTGCGACCAGGGCTTCCTTTTATGGGCATTGCTGGTATTTGTGAAGTGCAGCCCCTACACAGGGCACAGGACTTGCGGGGCCCTTTCCCACAGAGTTTGCGGTCTAAAGACACCACTGTTGACAAAAAAAAATGAATGCAATTAAAAAAAATCCTTATATCTCTACCCTCTGTAAATGACAGCACAGATCACACTCGAAACGCCACTGGACCCAAAGGTCGAGTTTCCTTTGCTGTATGTCACAGCTTTCAAAGCGTGGCCATTGCTGGATTCGTGGTGGGGAGTGACCTCAGTATCCCAGGTTCCCCCATCTCCTGTTGAACATTATTCACAAAAATGTTCCCTCTATTTAATGATGAATACAAATGACCAAATACATTTTCCATTTTTTGTATACAGGCAGCTCTTGAAGCACAGTATGTTCTCCTCCTTTCCCGCACCAACTAAACTTATATATATCTAAGCAGACCTGGAGGATGATGCAGGACTCTTGCTGGCATAGTCCATCTCTAGCCAGCTATACAGTTGAAAGTACACAAAGGAAGATCAGGGAGTACTTGCTTTGTAGGTGATGATAACTCCTCCACAGTGATGCTGATTTGAAGAGGCAACTGGCATCTCAGGACACATCTACACTAGAAAATTTCACCACTAGAACTTTTGCCAGCTTGCAGCCACCATTATCGCTATGTTGCTAAAGCCTGTACACACCTGGCTGCTTTTGCTGGTGCTATGCATCCTCACTGCCAGAGGTTGTGTCTGACATGTCACCATTCAAGGCAACTGCACTTGCATTCCCCCTCCATGTCTACCAACGGCACTCACTCTAGGCTTCCAACTCTGTTACCTCTCCTGGGAAGAGACCTGCATTCCTCTCCCTCCTGACCAGGATTTTTTCCAGGTCCCACAATTCCTACATCACCTTTACTGTGATATTTCCAGCAATCCAGACTGCCTAAACAGGCCAACATCTGTGCTTTGCTTTCTTGCCAAAGGCTCACAAATAGTGAATTGCCAGCAGTTATAACTTACTACACAGCCCTTTATAACCAAGTACATTTATTCTTAAGATGAAATCATTATAGAGGAAACATATTAAAAACAATAAGTGAACCTACATGCATATTAATAAGCTTACCAGAGATCACACACCTTGCCCCCATCCCAACCCCCGACAACTCCAACAAGTACTCTGCTCTGGTAGGAGTCAGTCCTTCAAACTCTACCAAGGGGGTTTTCTGTAGTTACAAGTTCATAACAGCCTCAGCTCAGAACAAGCACAGCCACAAATAGTTCAGTCTTTTAAACAGCTTGGGCCTTTGATCTTCAGACTCTAGGAACAGATAATTGGCAGATAATCGTTGTCTCCTTAGTGTATAACTTCAAAAGGCTGGGTTTTTGCATAACCCAAGGTGGGAATTTGCATTCACCTCCCCCTAAAAATTCCCCAGGTGGACACTCAAATGTCCCAAAAGTCCATTCTTGTCTGGCACTTTGTTCAGTATAGTCCTTTGAAATTCATAACACTTCCCAGGATTCACAACCCAACCACCCCCTAGAGAAGTTGCATGCAGTTCTAGCCCACAATAACATATAACTTTTGCATTTAATACAATGGACTCCCAAGATACTTAAACTTAATTCAGTAAGATTGTTCAATTGTAGGAAATTGCCATACCTGTCACGAGATAGAAGACATGGTACACTGTTGCTAAGCATCCCCATGTCCCCTGAGGCACAGTCCAGCTCAATGCCTTGTGGGACCTTTAATTCCCTGGATGCAGTGCTGATATCCCACAGGGTTTTTTTTAAAGTTCACAATTCCTCTTGTCACTTTTCTCGCCCTGCCATCTCACCAGCAGAAACATGGATGCGACATACGTCAGAGGATGGGGAAAGGAAAAGATTTGGAGTGGGACAACCTATACACCAACAACACACATGAGCCCTATCAGGATTGACCAGGTTTCTCACTATAGTGGTGCTGGAATCACCAAGACTAATAAAATTATTGGTGATTTCATTTACTATGTGTATGATGCTTCTTATGGACTGACTCTGAATTTTATGTCTGCCATGACAATGGTTGATGTCTGCAACCCCCTGCAATAATCCATGGATAAGGCTGGGCATACTCTGGATCCAGCTTTTGGGACAGAAGTGGAGATTGGAGGGATAGAAATGACTGTTGTCATGTGCCAGCCATTGTCTCCTGTGGTTTGAGGTTTGGGGTATATCTATCCTGACTGGATGAGTGATCTTTTTCGATGGAACTAGTGAGGTTCCAGACAGACAACAGAATGGATAAGGCGTCGGTGGTGCTGGAAGGATTGCAAAAGTGTGGGGGCAGTTGGTCAACATTGGCCTGGTCACCCCTCCATCATGACAGAGGGGCAGCTGGGCCAAATTTGAATCAGTGCCACTGCGATGTGGTGCATGGAGGTGCAATGCCACTCAAAAGTGACCTGACTGCTCTGCTGCCTTGATGAAGGGGCAACTGAGCCAAGGGAAGGAGCTCCACCATCATGCTGCCCAGCTTTTTTCAGGGGCCAAGGTAGGGCCTAGATCCCTCATTGTGCCCCTTCCAACTTGAGGTTTTCAAAAGTGGGGGTTGTAATGAAATGCTAAACTGTAGTATACTGTTCAGCCACTTATTTAAATGAACCACAGACATACCTGCAGAACATTAATGGATCTTATGCTGAACACATCTGGTGTGTATAAGCAAGCTCCGTGATCAGTCCATAACTGATGCAGACGTACATGACATGGTGTCAGAAGTAAACTAAGAACAGAAACGGAAGGAAAACAGCAACAAAGGTTGCAGATGGAAGGAAAACAGCAACAAAGACTACAAGATCTAGCAACATGCCACTCTTCAGTGCCCCCAGAGAACGTCAGCTTTGACAAACCTTTGCAATGGACAGACTGGAAGCAGTATTTTGTAAGATTTTGAATTGCAAACAAACTCCACAGAGAAGCTGGAGATATACAAGTATCTTTAATTTATGTTATAGGGAAGCAGGCAGAGGATATCTTTAAATCCCTTGACCTTACTGTGACGGAGCGATTCTGGCGGGACCCAACTGAGAGTGCCAAATCAGGACCAATTGCTCAAACAGGGCAGTTACAGCCCTAGGCTGGGGTTTTTCCACCTCTAAGGCAAACCAAACCAGCCAGACAAAAAGGACTTTGGTTTCACCCCACTGGCTAACCACAAGTCACACAAGCAATTTCCTTAGACACTCCAGTCTCCCAGTATCACCACCAGTGCACTCGTCCTGGGGATGAATGGTTATGAAAACCAACACCCCAATAAAAGAAACAGGTTCTCTCAATCCCAAAGGACCAAGCCCCAGACCCAGGTCAATATACACATCAGATCTTACCCACAAATCACGCTGTTGCCAATCCTTTAGAATCTAAAATCTAAAGGTTTATTTACAAAGGGAAAAAGGTAGAGATGAGAGGTAGAATTGGTTAAATGGAATCAATTACATACAGTAATGGCAAAGTTCTTAGTTCAGGCTTGCAGCAGTGCTGGAGTAAACTGCAGGTTCAGATTAAGTCTCTGGAACATCCCCCGCTGGGATGGGTCAACAGTCCTTCATGCAGAGCTTCAGTTTGTAGCAAAGTCCTTCCAGAGGTCAGAAGCAGGATTGAAGACCAGATGGAGATGATGCATCAGCCTTATATAGACTTTTCCAGGTGTAAGAATCTCTTTGTCCACACTGTGGAAAATTACAGCAAAAATGGAGTCTGCCGTCACATGGACAAGTTTCTGCATACTTTGCTGAGTCACAAGGCGTGTCTGCCTTCTCTCCATGGGTCAATTGTGTAGCTGATGGCCCTTAATGGGCCATCAAGCCAGCTAGGCAGGGCTAACATCAGCTTGTCTGGGATCTTTCCCAGAAGCAGAGCATAATACAAAATACAGACAGTACAGAGCCAATACTTATAACTTCAACTACAAAATGATACACAGACATACAGACAGCATAATCATAACCAGCAACCCAGAACCTGGTCTTAGACACCTTATATGACCCCCTTTACTTAAGATTTGGTGCCACTACAGGACCTTGGTTGCAACCCATGTTCTATATGGTCCCAATTTATATCAATAACGTCACACTTACTGAAAAGGGCCACAAAAATTACTCTGAAAGGGTTCTGACTATGTTTGGTGCATACTTTATACCAGTGACCTTCAAACTTTTTTGATCGCACACCCCATCAGTAAAAATTTTTTGAGCATGCACCCCCTGCTCCTGGCCGAACCATTGAAGCAAAAAAAAAAAAAAAAAGCTGCTCAGACTCCCGGCCAAACTGCCGAGGGAGGGGAAAAAAAAGCTGTGCTGCTCTGGCGGTGCTCCTCCTGCCGCGCACCCCAAAGGATCCTCTTGTTTAGTTCTAAAAAACCAGAAAAATCTTAAGAATTTATGGTGGCTTTTTGTAATTTCTTAAATTTATCTAATTAATTTTAATCAAAATTGAGTACAAAACTATCATACTGATGTTTATTGAGGATTAGATACTGATCCCCTTACTCAGCTCTTATGTTTTGTAGCATCACTGATTGCAATGGGACTGTTCTTGTAAGGTGATAAGCAACATGAGTGAGGGTGTCAAAATTAGGACATACTAGCTTTTGTTTTAACCATATCATTAACAAAAGGACAACAGAACAGATTTATGATGAATAGTTTACTTCTGAAATTCACCATTTTGTACTATCAAGTAGAATTGTCTTCTTAGAAGCTGTGTTCCTTTCTCAGGTATTTCCTTTATGGGGTTTGAGTCTAAATATACTGCATGATGTGGCAATAAATTGTCAGCGCTGCAGAAATATAGTCCAAATGTAGCCAAACTGCCAAGGTGTGTGTGGGGGGGAAGCTGCTTTGACTCCCGGCCAAACTGCTGAAGGGGGAAAAAAAAGCGACACTGCTCCGGCGGCGCTCTTCCTGCCACGCACCCCGAAGAATCCTCTTGCACACCCCCTGGGGTGCGCACACTCCACTTTGGAGACCACTGCTTTATACATCAGAGAAATGTGGTTTATGAAAGAGCATGTTTCTATCACAAAACAACCAGGGAAAATGTTGAATGTTTTATAAGATCTCTGCATACAGTAGGTGAAAACTGTGATTTGGGGAATGCAAAACGTGAAAGTATCATGGACAGGCTGGTTACTGGGTTAACAGATAAAAAAAAACTTTCACAGCAGTTACAACTGAAGAGAGATTTAGCCCTAGCCACATCTGTATAGAGAGCAAAGCAGTCTGAACTGGTGAGATAGCAAAACGTAAAGCAACTTGACAGACTTGAAAAATCTGCAACTAGCTTAGTACTGTAAACAGCCACTTGTGTGTGAGAAGATGTTATCATAAAATCCCTGAGGCAAGGAGAGAGGACTCCCAGGCTGAGAGGGACAAATTCCATCCTACATGCACAAGGTGTGGGGAAGTCATATGCCAAGAGATGGTGCATGTCCAGCCAGAGATGCATGATGTAATAAATGCATGAAATGTGGACATTTTGCATCTGTTTGCCACACTAAAGCAATCAGGGAATTGACTGATATTACTGACAATCAAGAGTCATTGTTTTGGGGATCAATAGCATGTGAGGCCACAGAACCTGCTTGGAAAGTAAAATTTAATATTCATGGCAAGACTACTGACTTTAAAATTGACTCAGAAGTTGACATCACAGTCATCTCAGAAGGGGCCAACAATCACATTCAGTCCCCACTCCCTCCAGAGTGGAAATCGCCTGACACAACTCTGATTATCCCAGCAGATATTCTGAACTGTATGGGCCAGTTCACTACACAGAAACAACTTATAAAGACAAAAGATGTGCATTCAAAGTGCATGTGATCACAGGATCAAACCTAACAACCTTCTCAGCCGCAGCATGGCAGCCATGATGGGCCTAATGAGAAAGGTGGAAGAACTTGATGGAGGATTTGATGGTATTGGACTTTTGAAAGGAGATCCAGTACAAATCAGCTTAAGAAACAATACTGAACCATACAGTGTACAAACATTCCTACCAGAATGGAAGAGACTAGCTGCAGTTTTATGAGAATTCAGAGGACATAATTACCTGGTCATAGTGGAATATTTCTGGTATATAGAAATAATGTACTTGAAAGACATAACATGTCACAATGCTATTGAGAAACTGAATTGCACTTTTGCTCACTTCTGTATTCCAGAGCAACTAGTGACAGACAACGGACCACAATTCACTGTGGCAGAATTTAATTCATTCTGAACAAAATATGATTTTGATCATGTTACTAGCAGCTCACATTACCCACAAGTGAATGGAGAGGCTGTGAGGGCAGAACAGACAGCCAAGAAAATCCTACAGCAGGAAGATCCATTCTTTGCTCTTGAGTTACAGATGAGCACCAATAGTTACTACTGGATATAGTCCAGAACAACTCCTGATGCTAAGACAACTCAGAAGTGCTGTTCCAACTTTGGAAAAGAATCTATTTGCAAAGTGTCCAGATATGAAAAAGAGTAGCCAGATTGGCTAAAAGGACAAAAAGAGCCTATGAACGCTTTTATAGCAGATACCACTCAGAGAACTGATGGGTCTAGGACCCAGTGACCAAGTTTGTATCCAACTGGACAGAGAAAAAGGATGGACAACTCTCTCCTAAAGAAAAAGAAATTCAGCACCCAGATCACATGTGATCAAGACCAACAGGAGGTTCAACAGAAATCATTGACATCAACTGTTTGTTCCTCAGAAAGAACAATCAACAGAGCAAATGCTACAGGTGGTGGATGTGGAACACAAAGAAGATGACTCAAAGATTCCAAACTGACCACAGCCAGTCATTGCAACTAATGGACAGCCATATCACCAAGTTGTTACAAGTTCAGGTTGTATAATTAGAAAACAGTACAATTTAGAGACACTTAAAAGACTGTGTGAATGTGTAAATATTATAAATGGTAGGAATGTAGAACTTAAAGGGGGGATATGTAATGGCATGCTAAATTGAATTATACTTTTCAGCCAGTAGGTGGCACTGTGTGTAAAATACCTTATTTAAATACACCTCAGTCATACCTTGCAGAGTATTAAAGGATTTTACCATGAACACATCTGGTGTGTATAAGCATGCTCTTTGACCAGTCCATATCTGGTACAAAAGTACATGACGGGGACACTGTCCCAGTTTAAAAAAATTAAGAGCAATGGCCCTTTGCCCCCCAATCTCTGGTGTCCATGAAGATTGTTGCTCCAACTTCCCACTTAAAAGATCCTATTAAACAATCAATAATGTATTTAGTTTTAGACAATGAAAAGCACCACACAAAAATGCCAAGCACCCTAAAACTTTGTTAAAATTATAGATACAATGATAACTAGCCTTGCAGGATGAAAATAATCATATATAGGAAATAAATCAACTCAGCTAACAAATCAAAGCAGCAGAAAAGACCTTTCACCCTCCAAGAATATACCTTCAACCTTTCCCCCAACTCCTATCAAAGAATTAACAATCTTTTGCCCTCCATTATTCATACTGTGACCACTAAACACCCTCTCTGTAGGCTTGGTCCTTAGACACTCCCCCATGGTTCAGTGCTAGTAAAGAAGTGTCTTGCTGAGTACAACTGCTTGTGGCATACAGATTTAAAACTGTTTCTTTTGCTCTATCTATGCAGGAAGTGAAGATAATTCTCTTTGCGTCTATCTTTGCATCTCCACAGTGGAACTGTTTTGAATGATTGGGAGTTTAGTGAATCCTTACTGCATTTATGTCACTCTGGAGTCGGAGTTTTTGCACTGTGAAGAATATTCATGTTACTCTGTAGAAAAAGTTGCTAGGAGCTGGACCGAGTTGCTTACTGCTGGGGAAACAGAACAGTGGTCTTGAGGAAAAAACACTGCCTTTTTGTTTCATCCAGTATTGGTCAATGAAGAAGTGAAGAGGTTGAGGTGGCTTCAAGCTACAATCTGTGAGGAAGTGTAACCATTATTTGTAACACAAGTGCACAACTTAGGTATTCTGTTAGATCCTGGACTGCTTATAGATGTTCTGGTAGCGGGTATGATCAAGAACATTTATTTACCTATGTGCTTGGTGAGAAGACTCTATCCTTTTCTCTCCAGTGCAAACCTTACCACAATTATCTATTCATTTTTCACTTCCAGATTAGATTTCTGCAGAAGAGTTACTCCTTGAGACCATTGTGAAAAGGAAGCTAGATTACCACACTCTATTTATTAAGTGGCGTTTCATAGCAGAAGCACATTACACCAGTCCTCCAAGATCTACACTGGCTGCCATAGATTTTTCAGCTGCATAGAAGATGCTGACTTTCAATAAAGCCTTTATAGGTTTGTGATTTGATTAGCTGAGAAATAGCCTATCTCGCCCTACCATAATACTCTTATGGAGGCAAATAGAGGTGCTTGAGTTAAAGCATCTTCCCTATGAACTGGAGGTAGCTCCTGGCAGGACATTCTCTATGAGGGATTCTTGACTTTGGAATGCTGTCTTCCCCGCTGAAAGAAAGATTCTCGGAAGAATGATGTAGTGAGGAAGTTATGACTTAATCTGGTTGAATAGTGCATGAATAAGTTACTCAATTAATTTCCCCCTTTTTTTGGGTGCATTAACTGTCCAGGAACAGAACGCTATAAACTTAAATTTAGTTTTTAGAATGATTCAGCAGAAAAGTTCTGCATGTTATTTTTAGCTTGTAGCTCATTTGCTGGTAGTTCATTTCAAATATTTTATATTTGAAATCTGAACTGTTTGATTGGACAAACTGGTCATATTTTATGCTTTGAATGGATGAACATAGCTCTCAGAATCAGATTCCCATACAAACACTTATGGGTTCTGGATTTGAAATATGGCCCCAGGACTTTTTTTACTGGCAATGGTGGAGAGAGTGGACAGGCATGTAAAAGTAATTAAAGACCCCTTTCCCACCCACCAAACTTCAGCTATTTTTGAGCTCTCTAACCTTACTAAAATGGGTGCTTTCACCATTGAAGATATTTTCAGACCTTTTGATTATCTTGGATCACTTAAATAGTTTCTTTTTAAAAATTTCAAATGTGCTATGGGCTCAGGGCTCACACTCCAGCCTTGATGGAAGTTCCAGGTGTGCACTACTGCCAGAAAAAGTCCTAAGTCTTCAAAGAATTAAAGCCTTTTACATGTTTGAAGAAATATGATTTAGAATTAACTATATTAGCCACATGCTGTGTTTTCCTTTTTTTAAAAAAAATCATAGAGGGCAACATTCTATGTAGGCACTTTTAAGTGTGTATGTATCGGGAGCACCACACATTCAGACTCAGAAAAAGCTGGTTTAGTCAGGCAAATTAGACTGCATAATCTTCACTGTGGTAGGCAACATTTATTTCTTTTCCTCCTCCTCCCTGCACACACCCATCCTAGGCTGTCATTCTGCTTGATTTATCTCTCAGCCAAGTTTATCTGAAAGATCAACATTCACTTCAAACTTCTTGCATTTCAGGATTTTATCCCTTTGCTTTTTGGATTGCACCAAAAGAGCTAGCAGCTTTTCTATTGGTCCTCTGTACAGCCATTTTTTCAGATGGTGCCTGCTCTGTAGAAAACACAGGATCTCAGAAGAAGAGAAACAGGACAAGTACACCTTTACCTGTATATAACGCTGTCCTCAGAAGCCAAAAAATCTTATCGCGTTATAGGTGAAACCGCATTATATCGAACTTGCTTTGATCCGCGGAGTGCGCAGCCCCTCCCTGCCCCCAGAGCACTGCTTTCCTGCGTTCTATCCAAATTCATAATATATCAGATTGCGTTATATCGGGGTAGAGGTGTATCTTTGAACTCTACACTTGTCTCCTGGTTTGATTAACTTTAAAAGGATCTTGAGTAAAGATGTTCTCTTATTAAGATAGTAGTAAAGTGAGGATGGGGACTGTACTCATCAAACACACTAACATATGCAGCTGGTGCTAGATCACATTTGTTAGCATTTATCCTCTAGTTAGTCTCAAAATATCTTTTCTTTTGACTAACCTTTAATACTTATAGCTGTAGGATATATTTATAAATAAATTAATAGCTCTGAAAATGTACAAGTTATATAAATACAAGATCCTTTGTCCATAGTACATGGAGTTAGTCCAGACAACTGTATACAGATAAACGTTTTCAAACTATACATTATGGTATGTGTCATGAAGTCATACTGTTACACAAAGTCTTCCAAGTCTTATTTATTAGCAAGAAAGCAAATGTTTAGTCTTAAGAAGACATGCTGTGTTAGTTTTGGTTATACAACGTTCTGTATAAAGGGAGCTGTGTGAATGCTTTCTGCTTTGTTCTGTGATTGCAGTGAATTGCTCTGTGGGAACCAGGCATGATGGGCAGAGATTCCTGAATGAAGGGACTGCCTACATGCTTTTTGTGACTACCTCCATTCCAGGATAAGGCTGTGTGTGAAAATAAGCCAAGGTCCACTTACAATATACACAGACTCTGCACCATTGATTTTTCCTTGCTGGGAATCCAACCTACCAGATCCACATCTGCTACTGCTCAGCAGAGGGGCCAACCCAATTACCTTCAATACATTATCTAATATTTATAATGGCCAAATGTTGAGTATTTATATAAGGACATTTCTAATCTTGTGAAATGGCAAGGGCAGCTACCAGAAGACAATAACAGAAGAGACAACACTTTCAAGATTTAGTTTTTTTCAAACAACAGTTCAGGGACCATATAAAGCTACTTTTACTCCTTCTACAAATGTATGAGAAATTTGGTGGCCATGAAAGTGAGGTACTGAAAGCACTGGCATTGTAGAGAGGGTATGTCTACACTGCAATGTAAGCCTGGGGTTAAGGCAACCCCCCACACCTTGCATCTACTCTGTAATTGCACTAACCCAGGGCTTGGACTCTGCAGGGCTGGGTCCAAGCTCAAGTCGAGCCAGGACCTAGGGTCTGAGCCCTGTTGCTTCACAGTGTAAACATGGTGCCAGCTTGACTCAGGTCCTGGGAGTTTTCCAGATGTATCCCACAGTTCCTTGGCTGAACTTCCCTAGTCCTCTCTATCCCAACAATCTGCAGTGCACTCTATTAAAAATGAAAACCATGCCACTTTGTAAATGGCATCATCTCAGGTCAGCATTAACCCATTCTCTTCTGATCACCGATCTGCAAGCACACTATCAGAGATCCTCCAGGGTCTGCAATGGAGACTTAGGGTATGTCTACACTACAAGAGTAGTTTGATTTAACTTAGGTCGAATTTGTGGATTCGACCTTATGAAGTCGAATTTGTGTATCCACACTAAGGACACTAATTCGACTTTGTGAGTCCACACTAACGGGGCAAGCGTCAGCATTGGAAGCGGTGCATTCTGGGCAGCTATCCCACAGTTCCCGCAGTCCCCGCTTCCCATTGGAATGCTGGGTAGAGCCCCCAATGCCTGCTGGGGGAATAATGTGTCGAGGGTGGTTTTGGGTAACTGTCGTCATTCAACCGTCACTCCTGCCCTCCCTCCCTGAAAGCGCCGGCGGGAAATCTGTTAGCGCACTTTTCTGGTCAGTGACAGCGCGGACGCCACAGCACTGCGAGCATGGAGCCCGCTGCGATCATCGCTGCACTTATGGCTGTTGTCAACTCCTCGCACCTTATCGTCCACCTCTTCCACAGTCAGCTGCTGAGAAATCGGGCGAGGAGGCGTCGGCAGCGCGGTGAGGACATGAAGTGTCAGAGTGGCACAGACCTCTCACAAAGCACGGGATCCCGCGCCGCGGAGATCATGGTGGCAATGGGTCACGTTCATGCTATGGGACAGCGATTCTGGGCCCGGGAAACAAGCACGGACTGGTGGGACTGCATAGTGCTGCAGGTCTGGGATGAATCACAGTGGCTGCGAAACTTCAGGATGCGTAAGGGCACTTTCCTTGAACTGTGTGACTTGCTGGCCCCTGCCCTGAAGCGCCAGGACACCCGGATGCGAGCAGCCCTGACTGTGCAGAAGCGAGTGGCCATAGCCCTCTGGAAACTTGCAACGCCAGACAGCTACCGGTCAGTAGCGAACCACTTTGGCGTGGGCAAATCTACCGTGGGGGTTGCTGTGATGCAATTAGCCCACGCAATCGTTGACCTACTGCTCTCAAAGGTAGTGACCCTGGGAAACGTCCAGGTCGTCATAGATGGCTTCGCCGCGATGGGATTCCCAAACTGCGGTGGGGCTATAGATGGCACTAACATCCCTATCCTGGGACCGGCCCACCAGGCCAGCCAGTATATTAACTGAAAGGGCTACTTTTCAATGGTGCTGCAAGCACTGGTGGACCATAGGGGACGTTTTACCAACATCTATGTCGGGTGGCTGGGCAAGGTTCATGACGCGCGTGTTTTCAGGAACTCTTGTCTGTTTAGACGCCTGCAGGAAGGTAGTTTCTTCCCGGACCACAAAATAACTGTTGGGGATGTGGAGATGCCTACAGTGATCCTCGGGGACCCAGCCTACCTGCTAATGCCCTGGCTCATGAAGCCCTATACAGGCGCCTTGGACAGTGAGAAGGAACTCTTCAACTACCGGCTGAGCAAGTGCAGAATGGTGGTGGAGTGTGCTTTCGGACGTCTCAAGGGGAGATGGAGGAGCTTACTGACTCACTCGGATCTCAGCGAAACCAATATCCCCATTGTTATTGCAGCTTGCTGTGTGCTCCACAATCTCTGTGAGAGCAAGGGGGAGACCTTTATGGCGGGATGGGAGGTTGAGGCAAATCGCCTGGCTGCTGATTACACTCAGCCAGACACCCGTGCGATTAGAAGAGCCCAGTGGGAAGCGCTGTGCATCCGGGAGGCTTTGAAAGCTAGGTTCCTCAGAGAGCAGGGTAACCTATGACTGTCCAGTCTCTTTACAGAGAAGCTGAACCTGCTCCTGTTTCAGTTACTATTGACTTTTTTCAGCGGTTACATACCCCGTTCACCAGGTTTCCCCCCTTCCAATAGACGTTTAAAAATAAAGTTATTGGAACATTGTTAATTAACAAAGTTTTCTTTACTAACGAATTCACATTAAAGGGTTCAAACAGGGATGCAGACTGTGGTGGGTACGGTGTGCAGTGATGTACAGACCGCTTCTACACTCGAGGAATGACAGGCTCCTGCTCCTACAGCGGTCTCTGGGGGGAGGACGGTTACAGGAGGGTGTGCAGGAAGGGGTGGGTTTGCAGGAAGGGGTGAGGGGTGTGTGGGAAGGGTGAGTAGGTGTAGGGGGATGATGGCTCTGGCTGGGGCTCAGGGCATCGGAGAGGCTCATGGCTAGGGTGGAAGGGCATGGTAAGGGCAGCCTGCCTTGCCATTTGTGGATGCCAAGCGCTTGGACCCTGGGGCAGCATACACCTCCCAGACTGACCTGGGGCAGCAGACACATCCCAGAGTGACCCGGGTGCCTAGTGACTGCACTCTGTGTGTGACCTGCTGTTGATCCTGCCCCCATGTCTGTACCCTGGTAATGGTGGCTGTCCTATGCAATTAACAAACCCCTCCCTCCCCTTCACACAAAGTCTTCTGGAAAGAAACATGACGGAAACAGTAATTAACAGCAAACTATTTTTAATACTCAACTACACAGTTGGGGGATGAAACTGGGATTTGGGATTGGGTGAGCCAGGAAGGGAAGCAATTCTCATACTTTAGGGTATGAGAGCTGTTTGGTACATGAGCTCTCTGCTGGGGTGGAGTGACAGTTTTCACAGCCCCTAGCGCCTCTCCTTCTTGTTATTTTGGGTGAGGGGGGGACAGGACTTTGTGGCGGGGGAGGGCGGTTGCAGATACAGTGCAGGGGGGCTCTCTCCTCCTGCCTGCGGTCCTGCAGAACATCTACAAGGCGCCGGAGCGTGTCCGTTTGCTCCCTCATTAGTCCAAGCAGCGTTTGAGTCGCCTGCTGGTCTTCCTGCCACCACCTGTCCTCCCGTTCGCTGTGTGAGCGCTGCTGCTGCTGAGAGAGGGTCTCCCTCCACTGGCTCTGCTGGGCCGCCTCGGCTCTGGAGCAGGCCATCAGTTCAGCGAACATCTCGTCCCGAGTCTTTTTCTTTCACCGCCTAATCTGCGCCAGCCTCTGTGAGGGGGATGCCGGGGCAGGTCGGGAAACAGCCGCAGCTGTGTGATGGGAAAAAGGAAGTGATTTCCTTGCAAAGATACATGTTTGCGAACACTGAAAACAGTCTAGTCTGTTTCTGTGAACAAGACCATACACGGCACCTATCTCATGCACTCTCAGGACAAGTTCGAATTTTCGGCCTTCGCTTTCATTGCCTGGGGTCTTGCACTGGAGATCAGACAAGCGGGACAGGACAGCAGAATCCGTGTAGCAGCCAGGCCTGGTAAGCCGTAAACTTTAGGCTGCTTAAAAGTTAATGTATAGCGGTGCCCTCCTGCTGCAGGCAATCTGGAAAGCATAAACTCTGACCCTGTTCCACCCCCTCACGGCTGTCCCCGGGAAAGATCCCTGTATGCTTCCCCTCTGCAGCCTCCACCACGTGGCTGTTAAACGACGCTTATTGTTATGCAAAGGAAAAGTGAAGCATTCCCAATAGTAACATTACACTAATTCCCCTAATTAGATGCAGCAGTCACCGAGCGAGATCACCCTGAGGCGGGTCACTAAGAGATACAGAGAGCGCATGCTGCGTGAAACCCTGCACAGACCAGGGCCCTATGCTACCATGCTCGTCGAGGCAATGCTCCCACAGTACCTGAGGATAGCCTGGCGCGGAAGAGTGTGCTTCCACGGAGCACCCAATAAGGCACCTCTCCCCAGGAACCTCCTGCGGAGGCTTTTCGAGTACCTCTACGAGAGCCTCGTGGAACTCTCCCAAGAGGATTTCTGTTCGATCCCCATATGCATTGACCTTCTTTTCATATAGTTTTTATTCCTGTTTTTTTAAAAAATAAATGTTTACATGTTTATAGCACTTACCGACTGATCCTTCCCCTGATTCAGAGTCCGGGTTAACAGCCGGGGAGGGTTGGTAGGGGATCTCTGTGAGGCTGATGAAGAGATCCTGGCTGTCGGGGAAAGCAGTATTGTAAGCGCTGTCGCCTGCCTCGTCCTCCACAAACCCTTCCTCATCTTCCCCATCCGCGAACATCGCCGAGGAACTGCCCGTCGACACTATCCCATCCTCAGAGTCCACGGTCACTGGTGGGGCAGTGGTGGCAGACGCACCGAGAATGGCATGCAGTGCCTCGTAGAAGCGGCATGTCTGGGGCTGGGCTTCAGAGCGTCCATTTGCCGCTTTGATTTTTTGGTAGCCTTGTCTCAGGTCCTTGATTTTCACGCGGCACTGCATTGCATCCTGGCTGGATCCTCTGAGTGCCATGGCTTTGGAGACCTTCTCATAGGTCTTTGCATTCCGTTTTTTGGAGCACAGCTCCAAAAGCACAGACTCATCGTCCCACACAGCGATCAGATCCAAGACTTCCCGGTCAGTCCATGCTGGGGCCCTCTTTCTACTCTGAGATTGCATGGACCCCTCTCCCGGAGAGCTCTGCATCGTTGCCGGTGCTGCTGAGCTCGCCCCGATGTCCAACCAGGAATTGAGATTCAAACTGGCCAGACAGGAAAAGGAATTCAAATTTTCCCGGGGCTTTTCCTGTATGGCTGATCAGAACATCTGAGCTCGGAGTGCTGTCCAGAGCGTCAACACAGTGGTGCACTGTGGGATAGCTCCCAGAGCTACTAAGGTCGATTTCCGTCCACACATAGGCTAACTCGACATAGCCATGTCGAATTTAGCGCTACTCCCCTCATCGGGGTGGAGTACCGAATTCGAACTAAAGAGCCCTCTAGGTTGAACTAATTAGCTTCCTGGTGTGGACGGTTGCACGGTTAAATTGAATTAACGCTGCTAAATTCGACATAAACTCCTAGTGTAGACCAGGCCTAAATCCATTAAGTCTTCTGCAAAGTGAACTGCTTCCTGGTCACACGAGCACAGCCAGATTTTGGTGAATCTTTGGTGTAAAACTGTGGACTTCAGCAAAAGCACCAGGAATGACCACACATGCCAACTATACACACTTGCCCCATGCATTCCTGCCCCCATATGGCAATTAGTTTTGAATTTTTTATTAAACAGAATAAAGGTTTTAATTTTAAACTTACCATTGCCTCTGCACTTTGGTAACTATGATTAACAAGGCTATTGCAAGAGACAGTGTGAGGACTGAAGCATCCCCTTCACAATATGTGTAGGTTCACTTTAGAACTGTTACATTTTATGTCTTTGAGATTCCACATTAATTAATTCTATGCTCCCCCAGAGCTACTTTAAACAATAACCCTCTGTTTCTTGTCCTATTTCATGATCTTCAACCTCTACCACCTGCTGTTCTTCTGGAACTCGATCTCTGGCCTGATGTTCATAAGAACATAAAAACGGCTATACTGGGTCAGACCAAAGGTCTGTCTAGTCCAGTATCTTGTCTTCCAGCAGTGCTAATGCCAGGTGCCCCACAGGGAATGAACAGAACAGGTAATAATTAAGTGATCCATTGCCTGTCACTCATTCCCAGCTTCTGGCAAGCAGAGGGTAGGGACACCATCCGTGCCCATCCTGACTAAAAGCCATTGATGGACCTGTCCTCCATGAATTTATCTAGGTTTTTTTTTAACCCTGTTACAGTCTTGGCCTTCACAAAAACCTCTAGCAAAAAGTTCCACAGGTTGACTGTGCATTGTGTAAAGAAATACTTACTTTTGTTTATTTTAAACTTGCTACCTATTAATTTCATTTAGTGACTCCTGGTTCTTGTGTTATGAGAAGGCGTAAATAACACTTCTTTATTTATTTTCTCCACATCTGTCATGATTTTATAGACCTCAACCATATCCCCTCTTAGTTGTCTGTTTCCAGTCTTAAAAGTCCCAGTCTTATTAATCTGTCCTCATATGCAAGCTGTTTTATACCCCTACTCATTTTTGTGACTCTTTTCTGAACCTTTTCCAATTCTAATATATCTTTTTTGAGATGCAATGATCACATCTGCATGCAGTGTTCAAGATGTGGGCCTATCATGGATTAATATAGAAGTAATATGATATTTTCTGTCTTATTATCTATCCCTTTCTTAATGATGCACATTGAGTGGATGTACCCTCATGGATCATTCCAAAAGGAACCATTTCCATGATGAAGTTATGGTCAATGTTCTTTAGAGAGTAGACCAGAAGAACCAGAAGAAGAGGGATGAAAGCCTGGAATAACGGTGTGCTGAGGCAGGAGGAAAAGGTGAGGCTTGCTGCCCAGGTGGATGACAGTGTTTCAGCAAGGGGGCTGGCACTTGCAAAGCAGTTTCTGGAACAGGAATGGTGGCTAAGGAAGGAGGAGAGAGATCAACAGATAGAACTGTTTCAGCAACTCCTGTATATAATGGCTGCTAGAGCACTGGCTCCTGCTGCCTCCCCCTATACCACAGCGATGTACCCTCAGCCCAGCAGTGGTTTGGGCAACTCCATGTTGGGGCAGTCTATACATTCAGGACTGATGAGCGGCTGGGCATGGCAACTAAACACCATGCAGCCCTTTCTCTTCCACCCATCTCTGGTGTAAATCTCCACCTCCCACCCTTGCCGCCAAGTGAGGGGTAAAGGTGTAAAGAAGGGAAAGGAGAATTTCGGGCCCGGGGACATGCAGCAATAGGGGGATTGTGCTGGGTATTAATTATTTCCTGCCCTTTCTTTTTGGATGTGTGGTTTTGTAATAGCATCTGGCCTTCCCTAGTCTGCGTGAGTACTTTACAGTTTTGAGACCCGATTACAAATAAAGCATGTTATGTTTTCAAGAAAGCTTGTTGCTATCAGTGCATCACATCATACAATCCGGATTAGAGATAATAAAGTTAAAAACATGTTAAGAAGAATTAAGCATTACAAAGCAAACAGTATTCCTCTATTTACCTAGCTACAGCAATTCTAATTTCAATAAATTCCATCTGTACAGCCATTGTGCCTCCCACCCCGTAACAACAAACAAATTCATTTTTCATCATGTTCATCATATCATTCAAACTTACATTTCATGGCAGTCAAGGCTACCCCACTCCCAAGCACTGCCTGCCCCCCCAAAAAATTAGCCACTTCCTCCCCGAAGCACACTTATAGAGGTACTATTCCTCCTCTTCCACTGAGTCATGCCAGTGGTGAATTATCCAATGGGCCCACAGGGCCCATGCCCAGTGGCCACAGAAAAATGGGCACCACAGCAGAAATCTGCCACAGGATGGTGGAAGCTTGGAGCTCTGGCAGAAGCTGCAGGGCAGGCAGGGGAAGCCCCAGTGCCCGACCTTGGTCCCTGGCAGAAGTGCAGGGTGGCAGGGGAAGCCCCAGTGCCTGGACCCTCCACTGCAGCCCCAGCACTGGAGGAGCTCTCGCTCCCTGCTGTGTCCTCAGGGCTGGAGGCGCTCTCAATTCCCTCTGTGGCCCTGGGGCCATGGTTGGGGCATATAGCTTCTCCGGTCTTGGGACTGTGACAGTTGGGAGTGGAAAAGAATGAACGAAGAGTGGGGCTGCAGTGAGTGGGAAGGAATGGGGTGTGACCATGGGTGAAACAGGGGCAGAGCCATAGGAGAAAAGGGCAGAAGGGGGTAGGGCTGTGGGTGGAACAGGGGCGGGACTGTGGGGGACAGAGCAGAACAGGGAAAGGCCCTGGGCATTGCCACAGGTAGAAGGGGCAGAGTGGGGGCAGGACTGTAGGTGGAAGGGGTGGGGCAGGGCTATGGTTCTGGTGCTGGGGTCCCCTCATTTGCTCTGGCCCAGGGACCCAAGAGACCTTAATCTGCCACTGGGTCATGCAAGTCCATAACGTGAGAACAGAAAGCAACCCTTACTTCTGTTGCCTGGGTGCAACCAGCTCCCACAGTGGTTGCTGCACCTTCTGTCTGCGGGTACTAATCCAGCATCCCCTCACTGTTTCTTTCTAACCCAACTGCCAGGGGTTCAGCTCAATAACACAGCAGCAAACAGGGACAATGTTTCAATAACACCCCGGCAACCCCTACCACCACCGGCTCTGACACAACCCCCTACCACCAGGAGGCCCCTAGCAATCCCACTGCAAAATACTTTAATAAAGTAGCAAAAAAACTTTTAATAATTAAGAGAAGAAAAAAACAGGACAGGACTATACACACCACCACAAAAAAATACACAACACATACCAAAAAACCCAAAACCACCTCCAGTCCACACCACTGTCCTGTCAAGGTGGTAAGTCCAAGTCTCCCACCAAAGTCAACCCCAAAGTTAGTCTCAGTCTATGTGTAGAGTTCCCCCAGTTCAAAAAGTTTCTGAAGTCCCCCCCCAGCCTGGGTGGAAATGGGACACACACAGTGGTACACAGGGACTCGTGGGCGTGGGCCGGCTGCTGGGCCCTGCTGCTTCTCTACGACTCTGAGCCTTCTCTGACTGGCCCCACTCTCCACCAGCCCACAGACTCCGCCACACCAGCCCCACCCACCCCAAACCGCCCCACGCTGCTCCACCACTGCTCACTGTTCCATGGGCTGCTCCTGCCTGCTGCCTGCTGCTGCTGCACTGCAGCCAGCTGCTTCCTGATGCTCTCCACTCCACACTACCACAGCATCTCAGTCATTAGCTCTCAGTAGTGCTTTCAGCGCTTAGTGATTTCAGTGATTTCAGTAGTTTAGTAACTAGCCCCAGGAGCCCCATGGCCCCACGTGAATTCAGTCAATTCACTCTCCTCTAGAGGACTCCTCAAATTTTCAAAAAGCTCTGCTCTTGGAGAGTGAGGAGAGAGAAGTGAAGGTGGTGTGTTCCAGGCCCTCAAAGGGGCCAGGTACACCAGTCACACACCCAGTCCCCTCCCTCTCTCCCTTTTTGGTTTTTTGACCCATGTCCATATCTAGCAAGTACTATTTAATGTAGGTTGAGTCATGTCATCTCTGTCATAAGCAATCTCATAGTTCATCATTCACATATTTTTTTTTTTTTTTTTTCCTTCCCAATAACAAAGAAAATTGGGGATTCCACAGTGTGAAAATAACCATCCCCATCTGCTGTGTGTTATGCTAGGGAGTGGGTTTACAAATGCAAAAATGCATTCCTAAATTCCTTCCTTGCCACTCCTCATAATGTACCACCAGATGTCAGGGTAGATCTCATCCTGACTCTGCTTACATCGTCATAGGTCCATTCAGGGGGAAATGGCTCACTTCTGACTTAAAAAATGTTGTGACGAGCACAGCAATCTACAGTAATGTGGTCAGCATTGAGTACTCTGGCATCCAAACAGGTTTGTAGACATTTCCAAAGTGATTTCAATCTGCCAAAAGCACATTCAACAACCATTCTACACCTGCTGAGAGTGTAATTAAACCTTTTTTTTTTGCCAGGGCCTCTGAAATCAGGGTATAGTTTCATAAACCAAGGCAAAAGGGAGTATGTGGTGTCTCTGGGAATAACAGTGGAGGACAGTAACTCAGTTTATGTCAATGTCATTTGGTGGGAATGGTTTCCCAGACTATCATGAATGTAGACTCCCAAGCAGTAAAAAACTCTGACATCATTAACTTTTCCTATACAGCTAATACTGACATTCATAAATCTTCCTCTGTAGTCCACAAGGGCCTGCATAACTATGGAGTAGTACCATTTGTGGTTTATGTACTCATTGCTCCTTGAGGTGGGCAAACTATGGGCAGATGAATCCCATAAATAGCCCTGCCACAATTAGGAATCCCCACTGTCTCAAAGACATTGGAATATCTGAAAATATCTCTGGAATATCTTTAATGTCAGCCACGTTCAGGTAAACCACATGCCTGATTGCTTCAGTTACTTCTGACACCACTTCACCCACAGTTGACTTTCCAACCCCAAACTGGTTAGCAATGGACCTGTAGCAGTTCAGGATAGCCATTTCCAGACAGCTATATCAACCCTCTTCTGGACTGGAAAGGGTGACATCAGATGTGTCTTTAACCTGGAGGGTCAGGGCAAGCTGCTCACAAAGGTCCAGAAATGTTGCTTTCTTCTTGTGAAAGTTCTCGATCCAGTGATGGTCATCCCAGGTCTGCATGACAATGTGGTCCCACCAGTCTATGCTCGTGGCTTTGCTCCAGAACCAGCAGTGTATCTAGGAATCATCAGCAGGTATTCCAATTACACTGAGCAGCATCTACCAGTGAGAGTCTCCAATACTGAGATACTCCTCCTTCTCCGCCTCCTCCTCCTCCTGCAGATCCATCAGGAAATCCATCAGGTATCTTTGGTGGGACAGAAAATGCTGCCAAAATGTCCACCAATGCCTCATGGATACTCTGCCAGTTTCCTGACACACTAGGGAAAGCGCAAACAACAGAAGTTCGTCAAGACATGCCTTGTCCGTGTTGATGGCTCTGGTGGCTGGGAGTGCACAGAACAAAATGGCTGCTCAACAGACTGTGTTGGCAGGCAGATCAAGCTTCCTGTAATGTGCAGAGTGAGCAGTAGAGTTTTTACACAGTGCACCACGTTCCTAGGGATAGAGTGGCCACATTTGGGTGGGGGAGCACTAGGGACTCTGGGATATGGCTACTTTGACTCAGGTCTCCGCAGTGGAGTGTGGATGCCAGAGCCTTAGGTTCAAGCATGGATCAGAAAATTCTTAACCTAGGGTTAAATGTAATGTAGATGTTCAAGCCCAGGGTCCCTAACACAAGTCAGCTGACCCAAGTCCCACTAACCCTATGCTTACATTGTAGTGTAGAAATAACCTTAGTGGAGTACAGCAGGTAGTGTAACAAAGGCAGCCAGTGGAGAGCCTCTTTGTCCAGCAAAGTATGTGATCCTTTGTGCATATGTAAATCTTCCATCTTTTTCTGGTCAGTGCAGAATTGGGGGCCATGGATCAGTGTTCACATCACACTCCTCGTCAGTACCCAGCCCAAGCCAGGGAAGCTAATGATTCAACTAGTGGACCAAATTTGGTGATGAATCCTGGCCACAGGACACCTGAGGCCCATTGCTTATTTGCTAAGAAGTACAGGATTTATTACAACCTGTTTTTTGTTGTGCAGAAAGGGTGAGGAGGGAGGAGAATACCCAACTCATTTTCATATGTGAATAAAGCCAAGAGTTTAATATCTGGGCTCCGGCTGAACAAGACTATTAAGCATGTGCCTCACTTTAACCAGTGATTTCCATGGAACTAACTTCACGCTTAAAATTAATCAAAAGCTTAATGAATGACCTTGCTAGATCAGGGCCTTGGGAGGTCTGTAGAAATGAAGGGCTAATTATCAAAGTCGCTGTGCCAAATACCTCTTAAAATGTTTTATAGCTAATAAATGCAATACAGTGAAAAACAAAAATTCACTAATAGTCACCTGGGTTTTGTGTCTCAGATTTCAGATAGTACATTTTCTTCCTTGATGACTGTTTCTGTACTAGCTGACAAGTGAGAAGTAATGAGATGTTTCCCTTGCTTTTGTATTTAATACTTTTCTCCTTACTTAACTTTCACATTACACAACTGAACAAAAACACTCTGTAGACAGTCAGGCAACCTTACTTATAAATCTGTTAGCACACTGTAAAATTGAAAGCAGCACAGACTGCTTTTAATAGACTGATCTGTACTTTCAACTTTTGTTTATTGTATTCTCTGTTCACTTTAATTTACAGAGCATTGATGAGATACAGTAAGGGTTCCGGCCTAGACTTATGGCTGATTCTGAGAAGGAGAGACTGGTGGGGATAAGAGAGTAAGCACCTGACATAAAGTTACTTATATGCCACAAAAAACCTCTGTCCCTGCAAGATAAAAATAAAAGCTTTTGAAAAAAAAAATGGAAAGTTTGTCCTTCTAGATACATTAAAAAGTTGGTGCATGAAGATTTAGTTCAGATCTTTGCCTTTTTCCCCTACAAATCCTTGCAGTCATGATCTAATTAGCTATGGGGGTGTGTGTCTATCCTTGTTATATTAAAGTCAATGGTAAAACTCCCCTGGACTTTAATATGAGTAGAGTAGAGTTGGACCCTTTATATAACAAGACTTGTTTGGTTAGGATGCTTGTACTTCTCAGTTACTCTGCCCTCAAACAGTGGGGAACTATGGTTTGGATTCAGACCTTAGCTTTACCTATAACAAAACATACAGTATGATTCTCTGTGGATCATAAAATTAGTGATATATATTATGCGCCCAGGCACATGCACAGTAAGGAAGTTGTCTTAGCCTTCAATCAGAACTGCCTTTCTTTTGGAGGTTAAAAGGGCTCCTTAGCATTATTTTGACTTGCATGTACTTAAATCTACACTGGCAAGTACTCTTTATAGCATATTTCTGAAGTCTGCATCACATAAAATCCTCTTTTAGAAGCTTGAAAAAAAGTTTTTGCTGTCCAGTTTTGCCCTTGTCCATTTTGTAAGTTTTATATTTTCACTGCTTATGATAAAGCTTAAAATAAATATAGTACTTGTTTACTAACTTATTTGATTACACTAATGGGCAAATATGAACAAACTTCTGGCATGGATTGCCTATTTTCCCCTTTAAAAAATGTATTTATTTGTTGACTTTGAACGCCACCTATTTCCTTGCCATCCCAGCTGTCATAGGTAAGACATAAAAAACAAAAAAATACAGTGCTATACCTACTGGGTAGCATGTGAATTGGTGCCAATGCTGTGAACCATAATATGATACCCTCAGCACAATTTCCTGAATAGGTGTGCAAAAAAATAATAATTCAACTAAAATGTTCAACCTAATAATGAAAGAATGTTAGAACTGCAGCTTTCACAAAGTTCTAATGGAAAACAAATTGAAAACTTATCATGCATCTTAAGATACTCTTAACAAGAACTGTCTAATAGTAGGGGTTTTGTGTGTTTTTTATTTACTTCCATGTTTGACATTTGGGGATTTATATGTATCAGCAGGTCACTAAGTACATGTGTTAGTGACAAATTGGATAAAGTTGAGTGTGAAATGCAGAGCTAAATCCTGGGCTGCATGTGAGGCTAATAGAGAGCAAGAGCTCCATGGCAACAAGGTCCGGAGAGCAGACTCTCAGTGAGAGCTTTAATTCTCCAAAGGAGATAATATATTACTTCCCTCATTATAGCATGAAAGACAAGAAAAATATAAATTTTAGATAGCCAGGATGGGCCAGGCTTGAAATGTTTTACCTAACGGAGAATATAATGCTAATCCTGGACAGGAGCACTGAGCGGGATGCACTACCAGTGTTTGTTCCATATACTGGTTGATTTTTATCGAGCTCCTCTTACAAATTCAGGGTCAGATCTGGCAGCCCATATTCATGCAAAAGTCCCACTGATTTCATAATTGCTTTTTATATGGGTAAGAACTGCCAGGCCATCAGTACTTATCTGTTCACCAGTACACATTTTAATAAGTCCTAAAGAGAGCAGTTGCCATAATTAAGCCTATTTTCAAAACTACATATTGTTACAGTGCATATATATTGTTCTTAATGTATACACTAAAAATTGGTGGGAAGGGGGTCAATGACTAGTTGAGTACCAACCACCACCAATAATTTTTACACTACCTCATTTCTGCAAACTTTTACAATTTTTACATCGACACCTTGTCTACTTTGTAAAACTTGCCATGAGAAAAGTCACTTTTAAAGCAATGATCACAGATTTGAAAACAGCCTTTGGTAATCGGTGCTCCCCAGTGACACAGCCATTGCAGAGCCCACAACACGGCAACTATTATTTTGTTTCAACTTGGCTTCAAACCAGTAGATTTTTAAAAAAGGGCCCAAGGGATGTTCTAACTAGTCAAAGTTCTGACTAGAGTTCTGAAAGAACTCAAATGTGAAGTTGCGGAACTATTAACCAAGGTTTGTAACCTGTCCTTTAAATCGGCTTCGGTACCCAATGACTGGAAGTTAGCTAATGTAACGCCAATATTTAAAAAGGGCTCTAGGGGTGATCACAGACCGGTAAGTCTACAAATTAGTTGAAACAATAGTAAAGAATAAAATTGTCAGACACATAGAAAAACATAAACTCTTGAGCAATAGTCAACATGGTTTCTGTAAAGGGAAATCGTGTCTTACTAATCTATTAGAGTTCTTTGAAGGGGTCAACAAACATGTGGACAAGGGGGATCCGGTGGACATAGTGTACTTAGATTTCCAGAAAGCCTTTGACAAGGTCCCTCACCAAAGGCTCTTACGTAAATTAAGCTGTCATGGGATAAAAGGAAAGGTCCTTTCATGGATTGAGAACTGGTTAAAGGACAGGGAACAAAGGGTAGGAATTAATGGTAAATTCTCAGAATGGAGAGGGGTAACTAGTGGTGTTCCCAAGGGTCAGTCCTAGGACCAATCCTATTCAATTTATTCATAAATGATCTGGAGAAAGGGGTAAACAGTGAGGTGGCAAAGTTTGCAGATGACACTAAACTACTCAAGATAGTTAAGACCAAAGCAGATTGTGAAGAACTTCAAAAAGATCTCACAAAACTAAGTGATTAGGCAACAAAATGGCAAATGAAATTTAATGTGGATAAATGTAAAGTAATGCACATTGGAAAAAATAACCCCAACTATACATACAACATGATGAAGGCTAATTTAGCTACAACGAGTCAGGAAAAGATCTTGGAGTTATCGTGGATAGTTCTCTGAAGATGTCCACGCAGTGTGCAGAGGCGGTCAAAAAAGCAAACAGGATGTTAGGAATAATTAAAAAGGGGATAGAGAATAAGACTGAGAATATATTATTGCCCTTATATAAATCCATGGTACGCCCACATCTTGAATACTGTGTACAGATGTGGTCTCCTCACCTCAAAAAAGATATTCTAGCACTAGAAAAGGTTCAGAAAAGAGCAACTAAAATGATTAGGGGTTTAGAGGGGGTCCCATATGAGGAAAGATTAAAGAAGCTAGGACTCTTCAGTTTGGAAAAGAGGAGACTAAGGGGGGACATGATAGAGGTATATAAAATCATGAGTGATTTTGAGAAAGTGGATAAGGAAAAGTTATTTACTTATTCCCATAATACAAGAACTAGGGGTCACCAAATGAAATTAATAGGCAGAAGGTTTAAAACAAATAAAAGGAAGTTCTTCTTCACGCAGCGCACAGTCAACTTGTGGAACTCCTTACCTGAGGAGGTTGTGAAGGCTAGGACTATAACAATGTTTAAAAGGGGACTGGATAAATTCATGGTGGCTAAGTCCATAAATGGCTATTAGCCAGGATGGGTAAGAATGGTGTCCCTAGCCTCTGTTCGTCAGAGGATGGAGATGGATGGCAGGAGAGAGATCACTTGATCATTGCCTGTTAGGTTCACTCCCTCAGGGGCACCTGGCATTGGCCACTGTCGGTAGACAGATACTGGGCTAGATGGACCTTTGGTCTGACCCAGTACGGCCTTTCTTATGTTCTTATGTTCTTAAAGGCAATTTAAGGTGTATCTTGTTTGAGTCCTAAGATGCTTGACAACATCTCATTGAAATTGTTAACTTAAATTCACTTAGTAAAATCCCATCAAAGGCATATTTTAAAATTGCTGATGATAGCAGGTGTTTTCCTAACTGCTAACTAACTAAATCTTTAATATTGTTAGCTTTTGAGTAGAATTTGAGTAGAATTATCTCAGCAGGGTCCTATTTGCACATGACCACTGTTGTGCCCTGTTGTCCAGACTGTGTGGAGAAAAGGGAAAAAAGAGCAAACCACATTCACTGCCAGGAATGGGGACTTGGACCCAGTCCTGAAACCCTTACTCTTGTAAGCAGTCCTTTTGAATTCAATGGCACTATTTGTGTAAGTAAGTAAGGGCTATCCACAGTAAAGACTGATGGAAAGGAAGCAGGACCAGACACTTTGTCGAGAGAGATATTCTCCTGTCACTTAAGCATTTGACATGACATCTCTCCAATTGCGTTTGTCCTGGATTAGTGAATGAAGTCTATAATAAATTGATGCTACAAGGATAGGGCTCAGTCCTTAGACATGAGTCCCATGCACGCTATTAGACTTTCTAAACTAATTTTAATTAGGTTCCACAGTATTCAGCTCCATAGTTCTCATCTCAAAACACAGCTGCCACTTTTTTCAAATCAAATACACCTCAACTGTACACCTCAACATTAATTTATTGCAATAAAGCAATTTTCACTTCCATATTACCTTTTATACAAGGATCTCAAAGCAGTTATCAAACATCCATTAACAAATACCATTGTAAAAATGTTCTATTTTGAGGCCTTCAGAAAGACCATCTGCTATTACAGTTTAACCTAAAACATGTGCAAGGACCCATGTAACAAAAAGAAGAAACTCTTGGCTATGGACTTACCCAAAGTATGTAAAATAAAAAACAGATGTACACAGAAATATTTTCTCTATTAGCTCAAATTAGGGACCCTAACAACTGCTTAAATAGACTGTGAACCAATTGCTCATTTTGGTGAGTATCTACTTATATGTGTAGCACCACTGATTTCATGTGGACTATTCATATGAGTTACTTGTACCAATATGAGTTACTTTTTTCCAATGTGAGCAAGAGGTTTGCAATTTTGCCCTTATTGTCTTTGTCACAGTTTTTCCCCAAAAAGTTTTTCTTTTCACTCTGCTACTGATTTATATTGTACCAGCATCTTCGTATGAAGAGTAAAAGGCCTTGACTGGAAGGTAAAGAAACCCATCTTAAAACAACAACTAAGAAACCAAAATGGCAGGTAACCACAGGAAGATGGTTGGTATAGATCAACATTTTAGCAGTTTGTGACCAAACTTTATGCTATAATATGTTTTATTAATCTCATCAGTTTTGAAATCTGCTTCCCAATTATAATATATATATATTTTTAGTGTGCAAGTCTTGCTTTTGAAGCAAATAGCCTTGGTACTAGATAATTTTGGGGAGAGGTACAAAGGGCAGTTTGGGGTCAATTTCCCACTGAGAGCCAATAGGAGTAGAATGCCTAACTGTCATTTTTGTCTCTGAAAATCTCCCTCTTTACCTTGGTATTTCTCCAAGTTTTGTGTCAAGAGCTCAAAATCAATTCATTCTCTCCAAACCAGAATGGCATTGTTCATAAGAAAATAACATATTTGAAAACATTGGGTTAAAGTAGTTTAGGATAATAAAACTGTTTACTATGGCCTGGTCTATACTTAAAATTTTGTTACCAGTATGGCTATGCCAGAGTGTGAAAAAAAAACAACCCAACAACATAGATATGCCAGAAAAATCCTTGTGTAAATGCAGTTATACAAAAAAACATCCTTTCACTGGTTATTTTACTTGAGGAACTAATATAAGTTGTACCAGCAAAAATGCTCTTTTGCCAGTATAAGCTGAGTCTCCACTAGGAGGTTTTGCTGGTATAGCTATAACAGCAAACTCTATCTAGTGTAGACAAGGTAACAGATATAAAATGATTATGAAAGTTTACTGAGATTAGATATTAACCCTCCAAAGCCCTTAAAGTTAAATAAGAACTTCATTATATTCAAAGTTAATTGTCAGATTGGGAGTCATATGCAACTACTGTCTAAAAGAAGTTTATAAAAATTCAATCTTCATGTGTTTATATATCTCTCTCTCTATATATAGATATATATATACAGAGAGAGAGAGAGAGAGAGAGAGAGAGATTGGCTGCATAAACCTTGATACAACCAAACCATCAGGACTGAGACAGCTCAGGTATGATTGGATGCAAGCACTAGGCAAGTCTGTATCATCTGTACAACAATGGAACATTAGGAGTAATAATATCTGTCAGCAAGATCTAAATATATGCACATAAAAAACAAAGATTCTAAAATTAAATCTTGTAATATGCTTGACAACAGAGCAAATGGCTGAGATGTGAAAAAGAAAAGTCAAAATAACAAAGCGAAAACACCACTAGAGATCACTGTGAGAGATAGGGAGTGGCAGCTCCCTGAAACCTATCCAGATAACTCCAGTACAGAAAACAATTGTATCACAAGAACATTATGATCAATAGCATCCAGTGGGTGCAAGGATATCAGTGATGAAGGAAAACTTCCATCAGCCACCACTATTGTGTTAAGAAATTCCTGAGTTTTTTTCAATCAACTTGCACTAGAGGGAATAAACAGAGCATAAAACAATTTATCCCAATATATAATTTTCCCTCAATTTTCAGTTTTTAGTAATAACTAAGGCTAATCAAAATTTTATGTTGAAACTGATTTTTTACAGAAAATTGGGTTTTTAATAAAATGATTTTTTTCCAGTGTGGAAAATTCTACTTTTTGTCCAAAACATGAAAATAATTTCATGAAAAATGTTCAATTTACAGTCACAAATTTGTGCTTATTTGATGCAAAGTTGAAATTTTTCATGGGGGGGTGGAAAATACATTTTCCACCTCTAGTAACTACCAAAGGTACCTGAGCAGCAGAGACTGTGTATCAGACCATTAACAGAAATAATGTAGAAACAATATGTTCCCATGATATTTCACTGATAACACTGGGAGAACATGTGAACTGGTCTCCTGGCTCAACAGCATATACCCAACTGATCTGACATGATAATGAATTATCCAAACTTCACGGGTTACATATTATTACTGAAAACATTACCTTCTGAAAGATGTGTTTCTAAGAATATTGTGACCCAGTATCACAGCTTGCACCCTTGATGTCATTCTCAGCAGGCAGGCCAAGGACTGAATGAATTTTGAGACTGAATTGTCCTTTCAGTTTAGACACAGTCATTCCAGGAAGTGGGGGTGGGGGTGGAACTTGCAGTGCCACTGTCCAAATTATATGCCCTAGGGAGAATTTCAATTTACAGAGCTATGAGTCAGGTATTTTTCATGAGCACTAAACTCACTTAAATTGTTTTCTTTTAAAATACCCCAAGAGATGTGTGTGTCAGTATACAGACATAATTAGAGGCATGAGGGGACACACATGAACAGAAAACGTGAATTGCCAAGTGCTCGTCAATCAATGGTTTGTTGCTGACCATTAGTTGAAGTTGCTGAGAAAGCTGCTGCTGCAAGCTGGGAGTCTGAGGTATATTTTTAAAGGGCAATTTGGAGAAGCAGTTTGTAACTCACGAAGGTGGATGGGATACTGTCTTCACATAAATGTGTCCAAGAGTAGTCACGTTTGTGGAGGCAAGGTAACTGGAACCTGGGTGTGGCAGACACCGTGACTGTCCTGTGGTGTTGCTATTTAGTTAAATGAGAAATTTACAGATGAGTTACACAACACATAAGTGTTGCAGAACATTCCTGTAGTTGCCACTGTCTAATTTGCTTATTATTTCTGGTGGAAGATGGTTTAACTAAAAACCTGTTTATGTGGCTATGGCTATATTCATGGGAACTGTATGTTTCAAAATGTCCCAGGATAAACACAGAAGGATTTCATGAATAGGAGAGGTGATGTTTGTAAAGGAAACTATTCTCTGGACATTGTGAGAGAGTCTCACATATCATTTCCATTAACACTAATCCCCGTGCATTGAGAGCAAAAGAAGATTAGAATCCTGTGGTTCTGCTTTCCAGCTGAAATCCAGATTGAGGGAATCTGCACTGTAATCAAGAGAAACTACACAGAGTTCTCATGTTTCCTGCAGCCTGAAACGGTATTCAGTTTTTTGTTGCACTGTAAAACCAATTAATTCAAAGAGCAATCTAAGTGTTACTCCTTGAAACGTTCCAAGCAATTGTATAAAATGTCAAAAGGGCAACTACAGCATGTACCGCAAGGCAAGGACAGTGGGACCAAGTAGGGTGATGATGATAAGCTTCCTAGAAGATCTAGTAATTAATCTTAGTTTGGGGAGGATTTTAAAATGTTGGCTGAATTAACTAATTCTCTTTCACTGTTGTAAAATGTAAAATAGTGTACTCGCAAAGAGATCTTTGCCTCTACTGTTCCCCAGATTCCTCATGCAAGCTTTAAAAGAAGAAACAGACTAGAGATGTAAGTCTACTAAACAGGAAAGGTAAAATGTTGAAAAGCTATACTGTGATGACAGGTGCTACAGAAAAACCTTAGATAGATAACCAGGGGCAGCATGAACAGGACTCTGACAGGTTTCTGTATGGTTTTCCCTTTAGTTGTTTTAAATCATGTCTGCCTAAGAAAGAAACAGTAGATATACTTAAGCTTGTGTAACAACCGGTCAAGAGTGTCTATCCTTGAAATTTAGTGCCTTCTCCAACTCCCACTGAAGTAAATGGAAGCAAAATAAAGGGAATAGTTTCATGTCTAGTTATTCTGAATATCATTTCAAGACTGGATTACTGCAGTGGTGCTCTCGCTGGGCTAAGTTTGAAGAGTAAGTGAACTTCCACCATAGCAGAATGTATTTGCTCTCTTGCTTAGTGCCATTTCCTTCAGGGAGCACAACACACATGTGTACCAGTGTCTATACTGACTTTCATTTGGATTAAGGATGCAGTTCAACATATTGACTTCATTCAATATAGCCTGCTGTGTTCTGAGTTCCAGCTTTCTTAGCATTCCTATGGAATGTAGCAGTCCTGGAGGATCTACAGATTGGTGATAGTGCTTCAAGGAGGGTGTTCACAGTATCACATTTGTCCGAACTTGTGATGCCATTCCCAGAAATAATATTTCAGCATCAGTACTTCCGAGAAACTAAACACTATCCAGGAGGCCAGGAAGCAATATGCCCATGTTATCAGTGATGACATTTCCAAACCTCCCACAAGGTTTGAGGTGGATTGGCACTTGCATTTAGCCAGACCAGTTCTAGACTCATCATGTTAAGATTCTTGAATGTATGGCTATTTCTTGCAACTTCATACTGAAGGAATCTAGTGAATTAAATCTGATCCAACATACTAGTGTACAAATAAATAAATAAATTAGAAAATTAGACCTTTATATGAATTATCCATCTTTATAAAATTATCTAAAAACAGTCATATTAGAAAAGGTTTAGTCATTGACATGGTCAAGCTGAATAAGTTACAGTTAGGGCTAACTGCTTGGACTAATAAGCCTGGGAGCTTTGAATTGAGGAGACCAAGCTAGCCCTAGTTATGTATGTTTTAATGACCAATTAAACAGCTAACCCTTCTCTGACACAGCTCATGTTATAGAGAACACATTGTATATGGGTGAAAGATCCTTTTTATAACTTAATTTTTTCCCAAGGGAATTTTTTTTGGCTCAGATACCATCTTTTTTCTTTCCTATAAGAAACTGGCAAGAATTGAGTGTAAACAATTTCATACTTACAGCACTCTTCATATTTAGTGACCACAGCAAAACATTAGAATTAGTACACTATGCACACTTTAAATCAGTGCTAACTATTGTAGTCAGCCTTTAAGAAATGGGATTGCTTAGTTTCAAGCAAATATGGATCAATATATCAATTTTACTCTACCCTAAGATGGTGAGATGCATACAGCTGTGTATCATCTTTTGTTTCTAAGACTTTATTAGGAGTGGCTTTTGAATGGTCTTGTGCTATTTTCAGAATGGTGAGAGTATATAGGGGGGGAGCGGACATAGCTCAGGGTACTGTGAATGTGGCCAGGTATGCCTCTCAAGAGGGCGATTAGATGTTTCCCGTGTTATTGTTCTAAGGCTCTTGGCAGCTGTTGGGTGATCAAGCAGAAAAATCTTTATTAAAACTGCAATAAAATGTGGCTGGTGTATTATAATTGTCTGAATTTGTTTGAAGTATTGTTTTTCGAAGAGCTTAATATACTGCTTAATACATGCATGATGTTGCTAAATAGCCCTCTAAATAGCCCAGGAAGCATATTACAGCACAGAGTGCATATAGTTTGCAGGCACATATGCTACATAGTTTCATATCATAACCACATTGATATACTCCAAAAGTGGCTTTTAGGCAGCTAGTTTGGAGTCATGCCTTTATTTCACTCCAGGCCAGATGTAACTTTCTGTTGAAAGGTTCTGAAGTCTGTGAAAGAAACCCTACATCTCCCAGGAGTGGATCCCCCATTCAAAGTCCAGGACTATCACCATGCTACTCTCGGTTACTTTGACAGCACTGTATGCTGCTGAAAACATTTCCAAATGAGAGATTTCCTGGCTGCACTTACCTCCATCCATGGTGCAACTTAAGCAATATGAGTCTGAGCCAAGGCCTATTGAAGTCCAGGGAAAGACTGCCAGTGATATCAATAGGTTTTGTATCAGGCCCTATTTCAGGGCCAGAGCCTGCAATTGGATATCTTCATCCATGCAGAACCTCGCTGAAGTTATTAGAAGGGTCGAGTTGAAGGTTCTAGCCCTAAAATCTTAGCTGCAGTTGAATATATATTAAAGGTAGAAAATGAATTCACTAGGTAATAGCCCAACAGCTTCCAGATGTCCTAAGATATTATCTTAAGAGCCAGAGATGATTGAGACTTACAAGAGATACAGAAATACAGTTAAAAGAAAAGAATGTTTAACAGTGGGATAAATAGTAAAATGTTATTCCAGTATTTCTGAAGATCTGAATCCTTTTTCTCATTTGCGCTTGGCACTGTGTTTTATATAAAACAACAAATGTAAATATTTACTGAAAAGGAGGGTTCTGTATATTCCAAAAATCCTGAGGATGACAGCCAAATGTCTCGCTAATTCATTGGGAGATCCCAAAAAGAAACAATCTGTCTTTGATGTGTTATCCAGTGCATATAATAATGATGTTAATTCTCCTGCCAGAAAATAGCTATTAATTTTCTATTCTACTATCTTGGAGCTTACCCATAACTTAAATAAATAGCTAGTACAACGTGTACAGTATTTCTAAGTGCACATTTACTAGCATTTTTATTACCTCCAGCATTTTTCTGAGCATAAATGTGTTTTGAGGTCTGTCTCTCTCTCTCACTATGTATTGTTAGTGAGGGGCAAGTGCATTTGAAAACATAAACCATGCAAAATACTTAAAATATATCAAATATTTTCAGTGACAGTATTAATAATTTGCAGCTGACAATGAAGAAGAAATAACAATGTTGAAAAGGTAGGGAGATCTTTAGTAGTCCCAATTTTCATTTTGTTATTATTTTACAGATTTCAAGCAACAAAGTCTGAACAATTTCACTGTAAACTGACAGTCAGTGTGATTATAATACATTTTATGCTAAACTCACTAAACACTGTGGGGAAGAAAAATGTTCTAGTCTTAAGGAGAAAGTGTATTAGAGGTTTGATATTAAACAATTCCTTTGACATATTTCTTTGGGATTTAGACATTAATATAACACAGTTTTCCAGGGTTGGATTGGAACGATTTGCACTTCAATAGCTGTTTATACCATGTGAGAGAGATCATCTTTTATTCTTATACCACAATAAAGCATGATCAATGTTGAGATGAAAAATGGATTTTCTTGACAGTAACTCTGAGTTTTGAACAGATTAGTAATTAGGAGCACACAGAAATATAAGCAGCATACCTTGTGCACACCTTTCTGTTTTACCATTCCCATAAAACATGCATGACTGGCTTTAATCACCTGGGAATCCTGTGGGAAGTATGTGCTCCAAATGAGAGATACCTAAAATAGAGTGGAAGACATCTTATTGATGTACAAGCCTGGGTTTCATTATAGGCCTCCAATCAAGTCATCTGATTGTTAAAGAAACTGTTTTATTTTGTTTACCTGGAAAAGAAGGGTTGTCAGTAAGTTGCAGAGCAGAGAACAAGGTTCCTTGCTGTCACTCCCAGCATTGCTGTCATTCCCAGCAATGCCCCTCTGCCATGTACATTGATCAAACCGGACAGTCTCTACGCAAAAGAATAAATGGACACAAATCAGACGTCAAGAATTATAACATTCAAAAACCAGTCAGAGAACACTTCAATCTCCCTGGTCACTCGATTACAGACCTCAAAGGCACAATACTCCAACAAATAAACCTTCAAAAACAGATTCCAACGAGAAACTGCAGAATTGGAATTAATTTGCAAACTGGACACCATTAAATTAGGCTTGAATAAAGACTGGGAGTGAATGGGTCATTATACAAAGTAAAACCTATTTCCCCATGCTAATTTTTCCCCTACTGTTAGTTACACCTTCTTGTCAACTGTTGGAAATGGGCCATCCTGATTATCACTACAAAAGTGTTTTTTCTCCTGCTGATAATAGCCCACCTTAACTGATTACTCTCATTATAGTTAGTATGGCAACACCCATTTTTTTCATGTCTCCTGTGTATATATATCTTCCTACTGTATTTTCCACTGCATGCATCCAATGAAGTGGGTTTTAGTCACGAAAGCTTATGCCCAAATAAATTTGTTAGTCTCTAAGGTGCCACAAGTACTCCTCATTCTTCTTGCTGTCACTGTGAGATTTTCCTTCTCTCTTTCTCTCTGTTAAGGGATACTTGAGATCATAAGTCTTGAAGGCAGAGACTAGGAGTTTTTTTCATTCACCTCAACTAGCTTCCACATGTTCTTTTCTATTTCCTCTTCTTGCGTTGAGAATTTCTTCACTTTTGGGATATGCATATGAGTGAAATTGACACAGAGTGGCAAGAGAGTTTCTCTTCTTCCTGTTCAATTATGGCACCAGTTTATTGTTCTATCTCTTTTCTAGAGCAAAACAAGAAACATTTTTCTTTACCTTCTTTAAAAAATTATGAGTTGACTGAGAGACAGTTAAGCTAGAGCTAAGAGAAGAGACTATTGTCTCCTAGTAAAAGAAAGAACTAAATCTAGTTTAGTCCTTTTCTTCTCCACTTTATAAAATGCAAGCCCTTCTTTGAGGAAGAGAAATAGTAGGAGTTCTCACTCTAGCTTGAGCCAGCAGGATCCAGTCAGGAGCTTTCTGATCATTAGCTCTCATTAGACCTCAGCCAGCCCAGCTGTGGCTAATTTAAGGTGCTATAGGTGCCTTAGTGTGGGTAGTCTGATGTATAAAAACATACAATAAAAATCTAAATTTATTTTAAACAAAGTTTCCAAGCTAGCAGAGAGAAGTTTGTTGACATTAGAGTAGTTTGGTAGGTTTTGACCACTGGGAAAACTATATCCCATCATGATTTTATCTCTGCTTCCCTTTTGCAGTCCACTCCAGTTCCTTCAGTGTACATTTCTGTTAGTGTTTATATAATTACAGTTTAATTGAAATCCTACATACAACAGCTAATTTGTTTGTTTCCTGAAAACACAGCAGCCTGTCCGGTGTTCTCTTACAGCTAACTATCACTGTTGTACTGTGCATATAATCTATGTATACCCAATTAGCTCCCTTTGAGGGGGGCAAATTCTTTCTTACATTTGGCCCTTGGCAAAGACTAGAATATGGCCTGCCCTAGCTTGTGCCTTTATTAACAATGGTCCTATGAGCCAATGCTGGAGTACCGAATCTCTATTATGTTTTATGTTGGTGTGATCCCACTGATGTCAATGGAGTCTCGCAGGTATAAAACTGGTGTAAATACAGAAGTGACTCAAGCACTCTGGGTACAAATATAGTAAAGGTTTTGTCTTATCAAGTATCATTAAGCTGTATTAATTGCATAATATTCTATATACACTGGACTCTCTTTGTTTCATGGCTGTAATAAATTAGTCTTGTATAACATATTTTGTTCTTATCAGAGCTGAAGCAGTCTATGGCTTGGAGGGTATTGCAGCTTGAACTGAAGAAGAAGTCACTCAGATAAACAGATATCTTAGTAACTGAGCATTTTTAAGCTCATGGTCCACTGAGAACAATTATAGAAAGAGAAGAGACCCTGTTCAAGCCAAAAATGTTATCTGATGGGCACATTTGGGGGTTAACAAAAGCGTAGCAGGCATATAGTGAAGGCAGGAAAGTGAGAAAGCTTACTAATTGCAAAGTGATTGTTTATTTTTAAAAGCCAGATATTTTCCTTGAGAACGATTTATGCTTTGGATTTAACAATTTCAATTAATTTTGTTAGTCAACTGATGTGTAGCTGCTTCACATGTCCACACATATCCAGCTAGCAGACTCGGAATCTGAGTCAACAGGAGCTGAGAGATAGAATTAAAGTTTGCAGGGGAATGTTTCAGAAAGTTCCATAGCAGATTCGGAGTAAGAACTGTTCAGTTTTGGGGGGAGCCTTGAATCCACATAAGATGTTAATTATATATCATACACACACTATATTACTATATTCCTTTGGAATAAAATTAAGTATATGCATCTGATTAGTACAGGAGTGGCCAATCTGAGCCTGAGAAGGGTGATGTGGTGGCAGGACCTACGGCAGAGCAGGGGGTTGAGCAGTGAGCACCCCACAGCACATTGGAAAGTTAGCATCTGTAGCTTCAGCCTATGCAAAGAGCCGCATATTAATCTCTGAAGAGCCTCATGCGGCTCTGGAGCCACAGGTTGGCCACCCCTGGATTAGTATATCATTCTATTACTATAGGTAATTGTCCGACCAGTACCTAGAAATAAAAACTAAAATAACCAGAAGTATTATTTATTGCTTGATCCCTGCATAGTGTGTATAAACAGAGACACAATTTCAGTGTAGAGCTGTTCGGAAAATGTTTCTGACCCTTCCCCCCATCCACAGAAATTTTTGACTTTTTGTCCAAAAAAAAAAAAGGAAAAAAGGAAAAAGTCATCCAGAAACTGAAAATTTGTGGCAGAATACTGAAAATTTCTATTCAGAAATGCTGCCACAGTACCTCATACGAATTGTAATTTGAGTGCCTCATGTCCCCATTCTTCTTTATGAGCTGCTCTTCCAAGCCAGACTACATCTTCCATGATGCACCATGGCAGCCCCTATTGCTGAACCTCCAGGGTGCAGGATAGGTCGTCTGTGGATTCCATGCATCATGACAAATATAGTCTGGCTGGGGAGCCCAGCTCACAGAGGAGCAGGCAGGCATGATGCACCTTTTCTGAATTAAAAAAAATGGTATGTTTTAAGGTGTTTGTTTTTTCTATGAGAAGTCAGAATTTTCCATGGCAGACACTTTTCGCAAAAAAGTTCTTGCATTAAAAAAACAATTTTCCATCAAAAAATGCTTTAACCAGATTTTTTGACCAGCTTTATTCCTATGTCCTTTTCAGGAATGTGATTTCATAGGATTTACACACAAACATTTACTTACTTGATTAAAATTTAAAAAGTAAATGGCCACATGGTCCTAATGCTCCTCAACTCTGATACCAACAGGAGCAATAATGTGCTGGGAAGTGGCTGGCTGGGCCTGTGTTGAAGGGTTAAACAATAGCCTTATGCAATGTGCCACCCCTCCCATGGAGTCTGCAGCAGTTCTGCTACATGAAGATTGCTCTGTGCTTCATGTCTCTTTGTCAAAAGTCTAATGCATTTACAGTGAATTTTAATGCTGATTGGACCAGCATTTACTTTCCTACTGTGACACTAACCATCGACCAAAGGAGTAGCAGTGTATAACCACAGTAGGGCAACTGTGAGCTAGCCATTTTGCCAAGGGATAAGGGGTGCCTGGAGGCCACAACTGCGCTGTGCAACTGGTCTGGCATCCATGGGGTTTGGGTTTCCCATTGTTTCCTGACCTGAGGCTCTCTACCCTCTTCCCCTTCTATCAGGCATAACTGATGGGGTAACGTGGTGAACAAGTCATTGCAAGACACAATATTTTGGGAGTAACTCTTCCTTTCTCACTGGATTTTCTGTGGGAAATGATGATCAGTCCCTTTTTTTTATTTAAAATACATTATGGTTGTAACTTGATATAAGTGGAACTATTAGACAATTACAGTGATTAAACAAGTGGGTACATTTCTGTACCATTCTTATTGTAGCAAATACACAGTGGTATAGAGAAGTAGTGTAATGCCAGACATGCTGTGTTGCCACCAATGGTCATTACTTAGCACCCACAAATATTTAAGAAGGACATTAGTCTGTCTCCATTGTTATATGGGGCTGCATTTGTTTTGTTCCATTTGACCTTCTCAAAGCTGAAAGCTGAAGCCCACCAGGATTCAGTTACATGACAGTATAATAAGGTATGGCGGTGTATGATTTGCAAGTTTACTTTCAGCTTGTTTTTTTCTCTTACGACAGATGAATTATGGCAGGAGTATTTGAGCCAACTTATCTGTCACCAGAAAACAATAACATGAGGCAGCTAGAACTGGAGTGTTATACTTATCAGAGGATATTACATGATCCGGTTAGACTGGGCAAATTTAATTTGCTCCTACTTTGCTGAAAATGGTGAAGTGCTGATTTTTGTTTCTGCTGCTGCTTTCTAATCAGTTGCTCAATGAATTAGCTAACAAAATGTCAGTGTGGTGACTGAGGGATGTAAACCAGATACAGGTTTGCTAAACTGAGTACGTTAATCTCAGAGATGTTTACATTTTATGTTTTAAATAGTCATTGGGGATAAATGAATATGCAATATGTTTTTCATCAGATTGATGCCTGAGAACCTTCAGTACTTCATAAGCAATGCTGGGCCTCAGCTATGTGACAGAACTGGAGTGTATTTCTTATAGTGTAGATCAAAGTAACGGACACACTAGGCTGATGGGAGCCTCTGCAAAGGCCTGAAGGACTCTGATTCTACTTCCACTTAAACTGGTGTGAATTAGGACTAACTCCACTGATGTCAATAGAGTTACACCAGATAAAAAAAAACTGTGAGGAAAAAGAGACTCTGGCTCATGATTTATGCATTTACATGTTAAGAAGTAAATGTGTCTGATTGAAATAAGCAGTAGAGAGCAGTCTAACAGACACTTGATCTTATGCTGTTATATAATCAAATGAACATGAATATGTTTACATCACAAAACCTGTCTATTTCTCATCAGGTTTTAAAAACAAGAGAACATACTCCATCAACCAAGCTGAATTATGGGGGACGGCAAGTTTAATACCCGACATCATATTTGGCAGTTTCTGTAGCATAAATGAATGCAGAAAGAGTAAAGGGTCCTTTTACTGTGCAATTAACCATTTAAAATGTACTTTTCAGAAATGTACTCCCTGTGAATGTGGGGGCAGGCCTATCTGAACGTGACTAGCATAATGCAGAAATGTGGCATGAGAAAAAAAAATATCAAAAGGATATTATAGCTGTTACTTTTGTTAGTCTACCAAATGTGATGCTACATGCTGCCTCTTTTCCCTTTCCTGTTGTCACTCTTGAGAAACCCAGGAGCCTACTGCCTTGTTCTTAGTGTTTTGAATCTGCAATGCCCATAATGGATGTGAAGTGATGAGGGGAGCACAAAGGAAGGACAGAATAAAAATATAGGAGGGAGTCTACATGCAACCCAGCCAGCTAACACAATTGTAAAGATGTTCACCTGGATTTACACAAGGTGTAATGGGTGTTTCAGGTTATGTAGCTGATAGGACAAAGCAGACAAAGCAGTGACTGGTGCACGGGGGAGGGGGAAGTAAAATGGGGCCCAGATGGGAACACCCCTCCCCCTAGCACTCCCATGGACCCAGAATTGTGTAGGGAAGACCCCCATACACAGACTGTGGGAGCACCAGATGGTTCCCCACCTCCCTGCACCAAGTGATCATGTGGGAGAGCTGTAGAGAGCAGCCAGCCAGAGACTCCAGCCAGTAGAACCAGAAACAGCCAAAGCAGGGACCTCTGGACATTCCAGTGAAAACGTTAGACTGTTCTGTGTTGATTGACTGTTTGCTCCAACCCTTCTCCTCCCTCTTTACAGTCTCTTCTCCCTCTTATCTTCTTCTCACCTGCCCTGTTGCCCTCACCCACCTTCTCTTCCCACTGAGCTGATCCCCTCCCCAAATGGAACTAACAGGACATTTGCTGTCATAGCATTGTTCACTCTACTTGTGTGTTCTACTCCTTCCCCCACCCTGTCCATCTTGTCTATTTAGATTGTAAGCTCCTCAGGGCAGGGACCATCTACTTCTCTGTGTTTGCACAGGGCCTAGCACAATGAGGCCCCATTCTCAGCTGGCCCTTAGGCACTGCCATAATTAACATATCTGATAATGTTACCTAAATCAAACAGCAAATTCATTTTTGAAAAGCACCTTTCCCGCCAAGCTAGAGTCTAGAGTGGGAGAGAAAGAATCCCTAGCTTCTTGTGTTGAGCCTTGTCTTTATACACAACACTAAATTGATTTAAGAGCATCAACAAAGAGGTTTCCACAAGCTCACTTTTGTAACTTTTTGGCGTTCATCCAGACTAGTAAGGGAGTCGTCAGTCACCATCTGCCTTGTAACCCTGGTTGTCTTGTGGCTGAGCAGGTTTGGTCCAGGACTCTGATCCAAACAGCTTGCCAGCAGCCCACAAGTTGACCTCACCCTGGCTTTGCCCAACCTAGTTGCTCGTTGTAGGCTGACCTTAATACCCTTCCAGCCCCAAATTCTCCCCAGAATTGTCCTACTGCAGGGACCAGTCCTTCTCACTGGACACTCACAAAGGAAGTTTTAGGTTCACTGCCTTTAGAGAGACAATAAAATGCTCCAACCTGTTAGCTTTCTAGAAGCACACAGTTTACTGAACTTATGCAGCACTGATGATTTATAATGAAAGCAAAACAAGTTTATTAACAAAAGGCATAGATTAAATGATACCAATGAAAAGAGATAAAGGTAGAGATGGTTACAAGCACATAAAAGTGAAAACACACACATAAAAGTCTAAAACTTAACCTAGCAAGAAAGAGTCTTTTTTCAAGATGGTTTCTTTCATCCAGTCTCCTTACCAGATTTTTACTGGCCCGCCTGGCCAGGACTCCTCACAGAGATCAAATCATTTGGTTTCCTTGTCCCCTAGGTAAAGGATAAAGATGGAATTTCTCGCTGTTCCTCATGTTTCCAAAGGGATTGCTTTTGTTTTACAAGCCAAGAAGGCCTCCTGGGGATTCAGTCTCTGGAGTGCAGGAGCCATGTTTATTCTCTGACTCTCAAGTTCAGGATCAGGCTATACCCCAACAGTTAAGCTTGATGGTTGTGTTTACTGCAAACATGTAAATTGCAGTAAACCCACATTCCTTTGTCTAGGACAAACCTGTTTATCACCTTTACCTAAGCTAGGCTGTCTGGTCTTAAACATGTTCTAGTAACAGCATACAAAGGGAATTAATAACTTCACATATAACATTAACACATGCATTTTACAATGATATTAAAATAACCAGTGTGTTATTAGCTTTCCTATGATACCTCACAAGCATATTTTGTACAAATATTATTGCAGTTGTGTATAGGGTATGAATATGGGGGTGCGAATTTTTAAACTCAATTTTAGTTAAACTGGGGCATGTTTTGTGTGTAGACAAGGCCTTACTTCATGTGTTCCCAGCAAGAAGTGAACAGGAATTGCTCTTGCTATAGCTATTCTCCTGTGGGAGCAAAGAACTGTTCTTTCAGATGTTACCCAAACTCATCAACAGCTGACAGCGCAAATTCAAGGTGGGGAAGAGTGGGGAAGAATGGCCTTGCCACCACTGCTGGAGTACGTGGAAGGAGATCTTTTGCAGGATAGTTTTTCCCCACTTATAGTGAAACTCAACACATAGTGAATTTTGGAGAAAAACAACAGAAAGAAAAAGAAAACCCACTTGATTTCACCTTAAGAGGATCCCACTATATCTTATTCTAAAAGACATAGCTCTTTTAGAATAAGATATAGTGGGAGAACTGCAATTGAAGAGGGACAGTTAGTAATTTAAAATCCAACACAAGTATTTTCATGGTATGTTAAAATACCACACACCAGTAAATAATTTATAACGGCTAGTCATGTACTTTCTCACTTCACTTTTATAATGCCAGACACCATTATGATAGGCAGTAAGACACTCTGCTGTCTAGAGAAATGGCATATTCTCTCTTACTAATTGCAAGTACAAAAAGGCATACTAAAAAGTAGTTTTATTTATTTAGTAATCTTAGGAGGTGCTGGGGGAAGAACTATATCTCCTAGAAGGTCTTTTCCATCTTTAATTACTAAATACAAATAATATATACAAAATTATGGTTACATCAGGCATGAATATGTATTTTTCAAAATACATGGCTATGAACTTGTGGATCATATTGTCAATATATGTTTTTCATTTAAGTGTTATAAAAAGGGCCTGTTTCATAATAATTAAAATATTAAAATGGTCAGACAGGAGATTTTTTTAGCAGCACTGACAGAAGTTCTGTGCGGATTTTGTGTATGCTGCTGCGAACCAATTAAATGAGAAGGGACAGCTTTATTTTACATATTCTTGCTATTTTCTTTGTGGCCAGTTGTACTATTACAATATGCTTAAAATTTTTTCCTTGACACGCGTTTGTTCTGGCTGGTCAAACACCTTATCTTGGCAGACTCTGATTCTGTCCTTTCTACTTGTAAGTAGGATGAGACTTCCTCTGCACTATCACAGAATGATAAAACTGTGCAATTTAGAATATATTGTCACTTGTACTCATTGCCCCAGTAGTTTACAAAAAGGGCCTGATTCTCCAGTGCCTCACTCCTTGTGAAACCATTTCCACTTGTGCAAAATGATTTTGCAGTACTTTGCACTCTGCATTCAGTTTGCAAATATGTAAATGACTAGACAAGTTGCAACGTATTGGGGAATCCAGGCAAAGGTATGTAAATGGCACCACCAGGAAAATAACAGTAGACTGGACATTTCTATTTAGTGTGCAGCAAGTCAGGGTGTTAATCTACACCACCTTAGCCTGCCACGCACTAAGTGGCCATGTGGATCATGCTGCTGCTCACTGAAAGTTCTGTAGTGTGTTTTGATCTACTGCTGTTTTAGACTGTGTTAGAAACAACACCATCTCAGAATGTACTATGGAGCTTTGAACATGCAGCAGCAGGCCACTTAGTGTGCAGGCTTGTGCGTTCTAGATTCGCACACAGGCTTGCTGGGTACTAAATCATCCTATAGACAGGTCCTAAATGTTATACTGATACTGGTGCTTGTTGGTATTTGGTAAAACACACCTTTGCTTTCAGAGCAGTAAGCCTACACAATAGTAATGTTCCTGACTTTCTGGTACTATTTTGCCCAGAGTGAAGATTCAAGCACTTTCTCACACCACATCAACAAGCATCTGCTTCTAAGAGTAGATCTACTCAGAAGTCTCAGGCATTCTCTAGTAGCCAAGTACTTGAGATAAGCACACTAAGTAGTTTCCTGCAAGATCTTTTGGAGAACAAAATCTGATTTATGGTTTCTATGCGCCTTTACTGAAGTGTCAGAATCTACCTGGAGAGAGTGCTCAGGATTTGGTAGGGTGAGAAGTTCATTATTAAGGCTGGAAGAGTCTCATGGTAGGTCATCTAGGCTACTTCACTACATCTTATGAAATCTATGTAAGATACTTAGCTACGCCTTCTTATCTAGGAAGAGGCTTTTTACACCTTTGTCCTCCTTTGTGCCCCAAGACAGGAGCTAGGTGTAAAGGTCCAGATTGTGAAAGGCATTTCAGCTCCCAACTACCACTGATTTCAATGGAAATTAGGTCCCTAAATACTTAGAGGATCTAGGACAATTAATTTTCCTGTGAACTAAACTGCATTTTCTTGTTTTGGTTAAAAACATGGTGCAATCTTTTCTTAGGCATCTGGCTACAGATAACACAAGAATACATTCAAAATAGGAAGCAGGTTCTTTTTAAGATGAGAGGAAGGGATGAGAGAAGGTTACAGTAAAGCAATGAAAACTAATGACACTGGACAAAAAGTACATCCCACCTTTATTATAAAGCTCTCAGCTCTACTCTGCCCTTTGAAATAAAACTGCTGCACATTGATTCCTAGGCCTAAGAACATTCAACCCTATTAAAGTCATGACAGTCTTCCTAAGAATGAGAGGCAAAGCTGAGTTATGTCAGCCTATTTGTCTGTATTATTGCTAGATTACAATATCAAAATGAACCCTGTTTCTTACATTATAGGCCATGTTGGTACATTATTCTATCACTGGAGAGATGCCAAGTTCATGTTTAAGGCACAAAGTTCAGTGATGGAATAGACACTTAAGGACAGACTCCAGAAATGTTCCAAAGGCATTAAGAAAGTTGGCTGTAAGGAAGGTAGTATTTATCTTAGAAGCCAGTGAGTAATGCATAACATAAACAAGAACGGGCAAACAGGGTCAACCCTCCAACACTTAGAAGACTCGAGAGCTTGGAACTGGAACTACTTTTTATGAGTTCTTCTGCCATATAACTTTCAGGAAAAACAATTCTACCAAACAGATATTCCGTGTGTGTGTGTGCGCGTGCGTGCGCGCATGGGAGGGAGATCCTCTCTTGTGTTTCATCCTAAGAATGGCTGAAAACTGAGAATGTATGGAAGAACAAAAGAAATATTAACCCCTTTCTGCTAACAAATTTAATAGATTTATAGATTCTTGAATTTTAAGGGCAGATGTGATCACTGTGATCATCTAGTCCAGGGGTCTCAAACTCAAATGACCACGAGGGCCACATGAGGACTAGTACATTGGCCCGAGGGCCGCATTACTGACACCTCCCCCTCCAACCGCCCTCGGCCCCGCCCCCACTCCACCCCTTCCATGAAGCCCCGCCCCTGCCCCGCCTCTTCCCACCCCTTCCCTGCCCCCATTCCAACCCTTCCCTGAAATCCCCACCCCAACTCTGCCCCCTCTCTGCCCCCAAGGGGTACAGGAGGGGTGCTGCAGGGAGCTCAGGGCAGTGGGTTGGGGTGCAGGAGGGGTGCAGCAGGGGGGTCAGGGCAGAGGGTCGGGTGTAGGGTGTGGCAGGTGGATCAGGGAAGGGGATTGGGGTGCAGGAGGGGTGTGGCAGGGGGGTTGACTGCAGGAGGGGTTCGGGGGGGTGGGCTCTGGGGAACCGTGGCCAATGGGAGCTGCTGGGGGCGGTGCCTGAAGCAACATCAACACACACCCCTGCGCCTCTCGTCCCCCAGGTTCTGTCTGCTTCCTGGAGCAGCATGGGGGCAGGGCAGGCAGGCAGGCAGGGAGCCTGCCCTGCTCCTGGTGCGTGTCGGGCCAGAGTCACTCTAGGTAAATGCTGGGGAGGGTGGGGGGGGGGCGTGAGGAGCTCATGGGCCGCAGAAAATAACCTGGCGGGCCGCATGAGGCCCATGGGTTGTGTGTTTGAGACCCCTGATCTAGTTTGACCTCCTGCATAACACAGGCTAGAGAACCTCATCCAGTAATTTCTGCATCAAGTCCATAACATTTGTTTGAGCAATTGTGTATCTTTTAAAAGACTATGCAGTCTTGATTTAAGGACAACAAATGATAACGTTCTGCAGTATTTACTTGGGATTTGCCTTGATAGATGTTTTGACAGAAGTCAAGGGGGAAGAATATACTCTCTGTCAGTTTAAAAAGGGAGTAATAGAGAAGAATCTGACCCCTTAAATTCAATTGGAGTTTTGTTTGAGAAAGAACTATCTAAGGACTTCAGTATTGAGTCCATTAAAGACAATAAACATTGTCTTTGAGGAAGGTCTGCAGAATTTGAGCCAGACAAAACAGTCTCCATCCCTTGTGTAAGAAAAGAATGAATTCAGTTCCACCGTAGTTTTATACTCTCCCTTAAATGGAGGTGAAACAGGATTCTCTTATTTCTTTTTCAGTTCTTGGAGGTCACCTTGACAAAAAAAAGATAAGAGTAGAGTAATGTAAATGGTTCTTTTTTTTGATGAGACTGACTTATTGTAGATGTCTATGTGGCAAACTCCTATCAATCTATGCAGTATATTAATCATGACCAAGGAAAACTTACCCTTTTTTTTTAAAACTACAGTTTAGCATTCTACATCATAGTAATACTTCATCTTCAGTGTTTACTGAAATCCGCTGAAGTCTCCTTTGGTGTGAAAAAGATTATCGATGAAAGATCAGCCTTAATGAAATGGTGAGGTAGATCAGCTCTCTTGGGTACTACAGGTACCCAAATCCTCTTCTGTAGGCTTGTGATATAGTCAACAGTTGTGAAAATTGGTGACTGGTTTGCTCATCTACTGAAAATATCACAGTTATAGAATCTGAGTGACTACACCAGGTGACTACCCAGTATTCTGACAAATCAGATTTTGTGTTTGGTAGAGGATATGTAAATATGGCTGGTTGTTCAGTGAGACCAGGGTATTTGCCTTTTTTTTTAAAGTCAAAAGAGTATATTTTCTAAGCAAGTGCAGGTACATTTATATGCTCAAATCTTGCTAGCACACACAAGTACTTAAGCAAATATTATTATTTTATTTTGGAAAATATACTACAAAAATATAAACCTTGTTCTTTCCAGAAACTTTTTGACAACAGGTAGAAAAACATTTCATTATTCAACTTCAAACCATGATGCAAAATCTTGTTTAGTTGGTAGCTTTGCTTTCTTTGGTACTGAACAGCCTGCATGCACATACTCAAAATATAGTAGCTCTGCTCTTTGAAATAACAAATGTTTCCAATATTCACTTGGCCTTCCTGAAACAAGAATAGATTTTCTTACATCCAGCGGTGTCCTGAATTGACTGTCTGTTGAAGGTCATGAAGTGACTCAGCTGCATCACTAGCAGACGAAATATTGAGAGATCCATTTTTTGAAATCTCACCTTACTAAAATTAAACACAAACTCCTAGAAAATGTGAAGTGGGACAGAGAGCCATCAGTCACAGCTTCTCAATGAAATTGGAATCTCTCAAAGTTAATGTAACAGAATAGGCAGCATCAGAATCTTATGTCCCTTGAGCACAAGTGGTTCAGGACTAGCATGGGAGTCAGGACACCGGGGTGCTGTTCCCTGAACTGACAAAGACTTCCAGTGTGAACTTGTGTAGGTCACTCAGGGCCAGGTTTCTTAAAGATATTTAGGCACCTAAAGATGTAGATTAATTCCCAGCAGGATTTTCAAAAGTGCATAGATACGTAACACCCATTGAAATCAGTGCGAGTTAGGCATATGGGTGCTTTCAAAAATCCCATTTGGTGCCTGTCTGCATCCCTAGTAGCCTAAAATACTTTTAGAAATATTGTCCTTAGTCCCCCTGTACCTCAGTTCCCCATCTGCAAAGTGAGGATAACAGTACTTTCCTACTTCAGAGATGTTAGAACAAATACATGAAAAGACTGGGGGACACTCCGATACTATGGTAATGCAGGCCATATGAGTACCTAAGACAGAGAAAAGAAGAAAGATGTGCATTTGGTTGTACACAGAATACAATTTTGTTCAGTAACTGGCTCTCCCTCTTTCAGCAAATAAGAGAAATAAGAATTTTCAGTCAAAGAGCAAGTCTGTGATGTAGTTTACAGAAAAGAAATTAAATGCGGGAGGGAATCCTTATGCCAAATAAATTACAGACTTTAATTATAAAATACCTCACTGAAGTCACACAGCACCTCAGAGTCAGGCTGTTATTGTCAAAATTTGTTTAGGGTTTGATTCTCCAGTCCTTACTTAACTGAGTGGTCTACTCAGGGGAATAATCCCACTGAAGTCAATAGGGGCTACTTGCATAAAACCACTCGAGTGAGAGAGGGGTTGCTGGATCAATGTACATTTCAGACAGTAGGAACAGATTTTCATTAAAAGCATATTGTATTTGTATGAATAAACTACTTTCTGACTGATGATATTATCTAATGATCTGATTGGCTTCCATAGATGCCAATATGCATAACATACACATAATACAATGCAGACACGAATGGATATTCTGACATTGCTCAACTGTGTTCTAATATTGTCACAGGTTTTAACCCTTGTTTGCCAGAGTTTCCTGTGTGATAGTGGGCCAGCAAGACATGACAACAAAACTTTGTCAGTCAATCAGCAAGGTAGATAATGCACATTGTATTAGAATGAGATTGTGTGGTATTTAACTCAGTAAATCAGCTTGACTATACTTTTCAGTTTCATAGAAATTTATTCTTGGCATTAAGAGGTAACAAGATTTTATGCTTCAAACTCTTGAACTATGTTCCTTTTCAGTTGGATTACTGTATATAAAAACTTGTATTCTTTTCTTCAATCAGAGTAGCAGAGATCACTTGAAGCATTTAACTAGAATGGACACAATAAACTAAAGAGAAGCTCCTGTGAGTTTGATCATAAGAGTTTTGGTAAACTCAATAACAAATAAAACATCAATCTAAACATTCATGTTTTTAAAAAATTACAAAATCTGAACAATAAGTTAATAAAGTGAAATTGTTACCTACTTAACTTTAGATACAAAAATCCCACTGACTTAATTTTTAAATGACTATAGCGGGCATGAAAAAATGGAAATAATGCTATACAAATTGATGACTGATATTTAGAAATTTCCAGTAGAAACATTATATTTTAATTTTCTGTTCATATATAGCTAAAAGAAAGAGGCAAAGCCAACCTAATAGTAATCCAAGGTTCTGTAGGAGAAACATCAACCAGGGTCGCCGTGTCTGAATGTGAGTCATTTCAGGAAGCTAAAAAAAGAATAAGATACTAGAATGAAAGCCAGATATAGTCATCTCTGGGAAAAAAAGTCTTATGGGAAAACTTGACAAACTTCATATAAAAAGACTTAAATCCTGAGTTTCTGAATATAGTTGCAAATCTGTAGCACACACTGTATGTTATCACAACTATTCAAAGTGAAATATTTCAATTGATCTAATTCTATCATTGTGAATCTTTTACCAACATTAGAGAGAATTACCAAATGAGGATCCAAAATGTGTTAACTTCTCAATATTTTTAAAGAAACTTCATGTAAGGAAACACTTGGTAAAATTAGAGTTTCTTTTTTATGGGAATAAAGCAGTTTTGAATATTTTGTTTTTGTACTATATATAGGGACCAATCCTTCTCCCGCTGAAATTATTGGAAAAATTCCTATTGACTTGACCTTTAGTGGGTACATAAATTAAAAGCATAACCCATTAACTATGCTTTTAAAAATTACCTTTTATATTTTTCTCTGTAAGGTTTAGATCAGATACAAAGGCACCAAATGTTTAGTGTCAGATTAAAAGCTATTTACACACTGACTTTTCATCCTACATGACCTCTCGAATCACAATATTGAGGATAGTGTATCTTAATTGTATGTCCCACAATAGCCTGTGAAAATACTTGTCTCTGAGCCTGATGCATGCCATTCAGCTTTTTTATTATTATTTTCATGTAACAGTATCATATGGATCTCTTCTTATCAACCTCTTATGTGTAGGTCCGAATCAACATTTGAACATAAATCTAGAGTCATGGTATTTTACTGTATTTACATGGGTTTTTATTTGTTGTTATATGCTTCAAAACTTGATAAAAATATTTAAACGAAAGATGGGCCAAAATCAAAACCCTATCTCAAAATTTTGGCTCTAAATTCAAGTTCTGAATCTCAATAAAGAGCAAAACCAAAAGCCCTGGATCTTAATATTTAAAACACTTCGGTTCAAATTTTGAACCAGAATTGGAACTATTCTGTACTCTTTCCTGGACTATAAAGTGTAGATCCCTCAATTTCATCTAATTTCTTACTCTTTATAGCCTTTATTTTCCCCTTTTTCTTATTTATCATGTTTATTACATTAGTGGCTAGGCACCAACCATAAATGGGGTCTTATTGTGCAAGGCATTGTACAAACACAGGGAAGAAAACCATCCCTGACCAAGGAGGTTACAGTCCTTTCTTATATTCCTTTATGACATGACTGTTTTCAAAAGAAAAATGTAATAGAAGAGACTGCAGTGCTCACCATTTCTGCTAATGATAAATACAAGAACATTCCGGCTGTGACGGTAAAAATCCAGTTCTGAACACAGGAGTCAGTTGATACTGAAAGGCCAATGTAAAGCCCTATGAAGGCAGTTAGAGCACTTATAAAATTCATTAATAATGCAATTTTTGTGGAGAGACCTGTACTTAACAGCACAGCAAAATCACCTGCATAGAGAAAATAGAGAAAAAAAAGATATTATTTAGCTGATAAAGCATTTTCAAGATTACATGGCAGGCAGTAGGATATCAATGATAATAGTTTAGATAGCATTACACACACACACACACACAGAGTATTGGATGCTGGAGGGTTGCCCTTACATTTCTGTAGAAATGATTGTAAATTTGTGCAGCTAGCAGGAAGTTACATATCCAGTCATATTTGTTCAGTTGTTCCTAAAGATAGCATACAGTATACAGGGAGGACTCTCCACTAGTTCTCAATGTTCTGTGACATTTCCAACTTTGATACATGCAAACGTGAAGTCACATGCTTTCCCAGAGTTTCTAAATCTTTCTTGATTGGGAACTTGCCAGTAGAAATCATGTGATTATGTCTTTAACATGGTCTTTGGATCTCTATTTACAGGTGCTGTGTGTCAGAAAGAGAAACACAGTGGCTGATTCTGATCTCAGGAGCACAGGTTTTACACTTGTGTAATTTCCTACTTTTCAGTGGAGTTACTCCTAATTTTCTTCCTTGGTCTAAGCTGGATCAGAATCAGCCCTCAAGAAGCTTCTCTTGTAGAAAAACCCACTGCATGACAAATACATTGCACAAGTATCTGAGCACCAGATTCTGATCTCACACCAGTTTTACACTGGTGTAACTCCACTGGGCCAGCTGGTCTGATACCAGTATCAGCCATTCAATATTTTTGTCAGATTTTTTTGTTTTTATAAACTTGCCTGTTTTCCAGGAATCCCCAGCCACACACACACAGATTTTGGTAAATTATTCATATGTCCAACATTTGAGTTGTAAATCCATAAGAAAATAAACAAATCCAACATTCTGATCCACCTACCACCATATGTATGTATGTCAATGCAATGCCAAGTCTCAAAGTTCTGAAAAGACGTAGTATGAGGAAACAATGGAGAAAAAGGGAAAATTTAGCTCCAATGAAACTGTTATTTTATCTTGCTGGCCTGTCTGCTAGTAAGAGAAGCTAGGTGAGGTAATGTCTGTTATTGGACCAACTTCTCTTGGTGAAAGACGCAAGCTTTTGAACTAAACATAGAAAGAAGATCTGAAAAAGAGCTATCTGCTAGAAAAACAGTTCATTTATTTGTCATCACTGGTACCAGATATTTTGTTCACTAAGGATTTGATTCTCTAGAGTTCAGAAGTTTGATTCTCTACAGTGCAGAAGTTTGATTCTCTACAGTGCAGAAGTGGAGTGTTGCGCATACATGTGCAATGTCAAAGGTAATAAGCAGGAAGAGCAGTGCCAGAAACCCATCCTCAATACTGAGAGCACTGCTCTCTGGTCACATTAAATTACTCCTAATGGCAGGAGTAAGACCAACGTGTGTGGGGGAGTTGGTAAGTGTCTCATTTAACCCCATATTTCCTCAGACATGCCTATTCTGCATCCACATCTCACCATTTTTTTTGCCCACGTGCTTGAGAATAAGGGAACAGGGGGCAATTCCACTGTGTGGAGGATTATGCCTATGTGCTCATGCGTAGTCTCCATTCACATTTGCTCTAGAGCGCAGCATCGCTGGGATCCCTGCTGTGCACTATGAAAGGACTTTAAAGATCAGGGCTTGTGCTGTCCTTATTTATTCTTTCCTTTCCTTTAGGCTGAAACAAATTTAACGTGTAGTGGAAAGAACATCCTGTGCCCAATTAGGGAGCTATCCTGTGAGGGGCAGGGAGCAGAGTGATGTCAGCAGTGCTTCAATCAAAAATAACATGCCGGAAAATTTGTGCTACGAACCATAGCATATGCACTGGATGTGCCAACCCCATCCTCACCAGCTGACAGACCATGCATGCTTGGGGATGTGGCTTGGAGCAGTAACCAAGCACTAGGGAGAGCTCCTGTTCTACTGCTTATGCAGGGGATGGGATGAAGGGAGCTACACGCCCTCTTTACCCCACCCACTCAGTGCATTCGTGTTAGAACAGGGCAGGATCTAGCCTTAAATGTTTCTGTAAATCCAAAAACACAGAGCCGTAGCTCCTTTACTTGAGACATTTAGGAAAAATGTGTATTTATATTTGCTTACCCATTTCATGGGGAATTTCATGGCATAAGATAGCAATCGTCGTCGTAACACCCGTTTCTGTTGAGGATGAAAATGCTGCTCCTATTACCAGGCCATCGGCAAAATTGTGAAGACTGTCACCCACCAAAACCATTATTGCCAACAAACTAATTCCTTTGCCTAGGGAACAAAGTCAAAAGTACAAGGAAAAACATGTCTTCCTAGGCTTTAGGTTTCCTACAAACATTTTTTCCCCAATGGATTAAAGTTTTTGTGTTGCAAAAAGCCAACACAAGCGGAGGATTATACAACCTACCCAATTTGTTCTTATTACAGAGGTTTCAAGATTTTCAGTATGAGAAAATAGTTAATAGAATAGTTCAGGGATGCAAACACTAGGAAGTAGCTTCCTTTGAGCCTTTTCTACTAGGTAGATTGTTGAGACAAAAAGTTGGTCTGAGTCCAGTTGAGTACGTTACCTTCAGTGCATCTCATACAGCTTACCCTGGGCTGCTAAAGCTCATATTTGCCCTCCCCCTCCCAACTCAAATTGTTTCTGTCTTAAAAGGTAGGCATTTATACACTGGGGGGTCAGAGAGTTGCACATCTATAAGTAAGAGAAGAATTTGGCCTTGTCAAGAGACCAGATCTTAGGCAGTCCGGCAGAGGGGTTGGAGCAAGAGTAGGAGTCCAAAATGCCAGAACCAAGGTTCAAGACCAGAATCAGGATCAGAACCATAGTCAGACTCCAAATGCAAGAGCCAAAGGTCAAGACAGAGTCAGAGCTGGAAATCAGAGTCAAGGGTCAGAACCAGATTACCTGGAGTCAGGGAAAGCACAAGCAAGGCTGGTTCCAAGGTGAGCACAAGGTGGGAACAGGACTGAAACAAGGCCAGGTGCAGGGCAGGGCCAAGGCTATGGGCAGGGCAGAAGCAGATCTTGGAGAAAGGTGAGCACAGGGAGGCAGAGAATCTGCAGGCATGTGAATTGAGCAGCCTGTGAGCTACCACTGCCACTGAGCCTAAGGGCAGGTCTACTAGCTTCCTCAGTCAATCAGGTGGGCCATCAACAGACTGAGAAGGTGCATCTGCATGGCCTTATCCCTGCTAGGCTCATGTAAATGATACTTTTAGTGTCTTGAACAAGGGGAAAATTATGTTTTCACGTTCTCATCTTTAAGCATAGTATTTCACAGGAGATAGAATCCAAAATGTAATCAACCTCAAATCATCATCACTGATATAATGTCACATCATACTCAATTCTGACCTTTGTTCTAATCAATTAATAGCTGTTTTGTTCATTCCTAGCACTCCTGTCTGTAACATCACTCATGAATACAGATAGCTGTTTTTCTTTCCATGACCTCCCTTTAGCATTGAAGCTCATATTGCTTGTGTGCGATGGGGCACTGAAACCAAGTGATCTTGCAGCTTGCATGTTGAAATACAGTTAAACAATATTGGGCAAATCCTCTTCCCAGCAGCTGGCCTGCATGAGGGAAGGAACCATCTCCTGCAGCTGCAGAACTGCTACATGGAGGTTACTCCAGCTCAATGGTGAGTGGACTTTGCAATCCATACTTGGCTCCCCATGTCCTGCACCTCCCTTGGTACATACATTCTGCCCAATTGACTACAATGCATATCTGCATGCCTCCAGGGAATCTTGCCTACTGCCCCTCCACTCTGCCAATAGAGTGGAACTCTACTGATTCAGTCCCACTGCCAACACCTGCCTCTTTAATATATGGAGATATACCTATCTCATAGAACTGGAAGGGACCTGGAAAGGTCATTGAATCCATCCCCCTGCCTTTGCTAGCAGGACCAAGTACTGATTTTGCCCCGGCCTACTCAAGGATTGAGCTCGCAACCCTGGGTTTAGCAGACCAAGGCTCAAACCACTGAACTATCCCCAGGGGCGGCTCTAGAAATGACGCTGCCCCAAGAGCGCCGCGCGCGCGCCGCCCCCGCCCGTCTCCGGCCCGCCTTCCCTCTTCGCTCTGAGCTCTCCTGCCGACGCTGGGCGTGCAGGTCCCGGTCACGACGGAGGCCGGGCAGCCGACGCGCGGTCTGCGGCGGAGCTCAACCGAGCCGCGGGAAGAGTGACTATCCCCCCGAGCTATCCCTCTGTAGCTGTCAAGGCAGTGGCAGGGTTTGCCTCTATAAACTCGTCTATTTCCTGACTCTTCCTTCCCCTCCAGCTACCGCATGACAACCTGGAGATGTAATGTGGCATTCCACAGACCTCACTGAATGTTGTTATGAGGTTTTACTGCAGTGGCATTTTTGTAGAGGAGACTGTTTTTAAGGAGATGGGAGAGATGTTTTTCTTACGTAAACTGGCTAGAACTGAAGCCTTCAAAACTATTATAAAAGAAAACACACAGAAAATAAAGTCCTACAACTGTATTCAGAAAATCCTCTCCAGTTGCCTGGAAGCTCTGGGGATTCAGTAATATTGGCAGGCTTGGTAGATTTTCCTGCCAGCTCACAGAGCCAGACGTGCCTGTCCCCAGCTTGCATAGCTCTTTCTAAACACTATAGGCAGTTTATACTCAATAGTGCAGGACAAGAATTACATAGAAATAACAGATTGCTGCACTACATTAAGTTTGTGATTTGTAATATGCACTGGCTAGGGTGAAATTGTGGCTCGGCACAAGATGTTATTAGCCTGTTTTATTTAAGTAACAGTTGTTGAAAAAAACATACTATAATGGCTGGAACTCATTCCAGCCTATTATCTATAATATAAAATGGGAGCCAGGTTAACTTTATGAAGTGCTAGGCATTTTAAAGCTTGTGCAAATGTAACCTATATGAACACACTTGACTGAAATTTAAGTAAATACATACACGAAAAAATTGGAGTGCTTTTAACCTCATTTATTTTAGTTCTATTTTAAATCTAAATCGTGTTATTAGCAATTATGTCAATGCACTTTTCTGCTGTGACTGTAAAACTTCTTATAGTACCTCTTAGAAAATGAGTATTTGGATACAAATTCTTCTTTGAACAACGTTGCATTTAACATGCAAATTTCAATTGATTCTTTGCATAAAACCAGGGATTGGAATTTTGCTCTTTAATTTTCATAGAGCTACTGGTGGGTAGCATTTCTACTACAGATCACACTTCTGAAGTTCTAACAAGGTAATGGCTTAACCCTTACATTTGCTCATGCATAGGGCTCTAGTTCAATGTTTTCAGGGCTAACACTAAGTGCCTATAGGACTTCTGGTTAGTCTAATGTGAATCAGGAAATACAATTACAAAGTGATAATATGGGTTGTTGATATTAATAGAAGGGATCATGATAAAAAAAATCAGTACAAAACCTTTGAAAGTTAGTTATTTTTCAAAACATACTTTCAGTCAACTATTACTCCTAACCTTCTAATGCAGAGAAGAATTGATAGTTATGTCCAAAATATGAAATCAAACAGAGAATACTGATAAAGAGATAATTGGGAAATTTTCCCAAATACAGGCATGCTGTACTTGGAGCAGATAATCTTGACCTTGTGTGGAACATGTTTTAGATGATTAGTAGAGAGTGATGACTGAACAGCACTGAACCATTGACAGATGGAGTAGATAGTGACAGTGAAACTGGGACTAGATTGTATGCTGAAGAGAAGGTCAGATTCAAGCAATGGAAATCCAGTTTTCCAAAAATGAGATCTATGCCCTAAAATGGAAATGAATTCCACAGTATCAGAGAATAACACTAAAGGGCTGGCAGAAGACAGTGAGACTACCAAGAATTCAGGGTCATGTCCTGAAATTAATTGTCACTGGACAAAGGGGAGTAGAATAAGATAAATATATAGATTTTAGGTAAAATGCTATTTCCCAGTAGCACTCCTGCTGCTCTGTTGAATTCAACAGGGTTACATGCGTGCAATCAAGAGTAGAATTAGGTCCACATCATTTTTTCTTATTTCTTAAATTAAGGAAAAGCAGAGCAGAGAAGTAAAAACTATTTCAAAATTATTTAATGGGATATCAGTTCAGTCTAAAGCTACTGATAGACTGAGAAGTATTTTGAGCCCAGAGTCCCATATAAGGAACAAGTCACCACTGATTTTAATAACCATGATTTCATTACCATAAAGGAGACAGAAAGAGTCAGAAGGGAAATTATAGTGTGGTGAGATAGCCAGAAAATGAGAAGTGATGACAATTTCAATACCTTTGCAATAAGGAAAGGCCCAAGCAAGGTCTACAATTATAAAAAGATGTTTGGTGGTAAAATGTGGGGGTTTCCCTTTAAGTAAAGGGCTTCAGTAAAGTAGTTTGCAAGGGTGGGTAAACAAATGTTGAAGCAAGGACAGTATAAGATTAATGAACTTTACAGTTATGGGTCTGGTTGGCTGGAAACAGGTCTTTAAGCAGAGATTTAATTATGTAGCCAGGCAGAATCAGACATGGTGACGTAATACATAGAAAACACAGAGCTGAGCCTGTTTCACACTTTCAATCCCATCTCAGGCCTTAAGGTTTTTTTATGCTGCTTGTTTAATCTTTTTATCAATACTTACTCTTGCTGCTTGTCGCCTTGCTGTCTGGAGGAATTTCAGACTCAGAGTCTTCGGGACTTCTCTAATTAAAAGGAAAGATATTGGGTCATCATAGAGGGATTGTTTTCATCTGCTGTTATTAAATAGTGAAAACTTAAATAGATTCACTGTTCATTAAAGGAAAAGTTAGCTGCTGCCATTTACAATATATACTATTATCATCATCAGAATTATTTACTGAACTCCACGCACAAGAGAGATTGTCCTTGCCCCCAGGAGCTTACAGTCTAATTTAGACCCAAACAAAAACAATTCAGTAGCATTGTAGTGCCCTGAGAAAAACACATTTCAGAGATGAAACAAACTTTTGAGCTGGAAATGCAGAGCTGAAAAACGATTAAGTTATAATTCAGCATTTTGGTACAGTTTCTCATGGGATAATGGGTTTTGTTGCATCTTGAAAGAAAAATGGTGAAGATTGGAGTCCATAACTAAGGGCTTGTCTACACTACACATGAGGCATATGAATTTTTCACACTCCTGAGTGATGTAGAAAGTTTTAGGTGTAGGTGTAGTTTCTCTGTGAAATTGCAAGATTTGAGGAGATGAAAAAAATACATAGCAACCAGGCAGATATTGAGATGCTTGCCATGTGGATATTGAGACAGTAGGTAGCAAAAATGTGCACACATGATCAGGTAACAAAGATCCCTGATTTTAGTACTTTATTCCCTCTGCCAGCCCTTCCTCACATACTTCTTCCCGTCCCATTTCTCCCTTCTATCCTTCAAAATGTGCTAATAGGGCTGTTTGAGATTAGGGTGACCAGACAGCAAATGTGAAAAATCGGGACTGGGGTGGGGTAATAGGAGCCTATATAAGAAAAAGACCCAAAATCGGGACTGTCCCTGTAAAACTGGGACATCTGGTCATCCTATTTGAGATGCAAATAAAAAAGTCCCTCATATCTAATTCATTAATTGCATCAGAATTGTAGTACAGCACATTTTATTTCATCAGCATTCACATTCACTGCTAGAGCATCCTGACCCCTTCCAAAAAAACAATAAAAGCAGAGATAAAATGATTAGTGAGAAGTGATGTATATCTCCTTCACAGTGGCATTGTGTCACTTTGTCAGCCTTTGTCTAGACAGGGGATTTGACTTCCTTATCCACCCATTCATTGATTTACAGACTTCTATCAGATCTCCCCCTTAGTCATCTCTTTTCCAAGCTAAAAAGTCCCAGTCTTTTTAATATTTCCTCATAGTCAGCCAGTGTTTTGTCTCATTGTTACCCATATGATCCTGAAAAAAATGGGTACGTCTCATTCAAACAAGCCAAGCCACACTAGTTCATATTATCAATATGTAACTTTAGGATGATCTTTCAGTTTGCCAGCTGAAAGGAATGATTGATTACTTAATGAAGGAACAGGAAGTGACCATATGGGGTCAAAATTTATTAAATTATCTTCACTGGTCTGCTTACAGGCATTCAGTCAACAGTTCCCAAACTGTGTTCTGTGAACCAATACTGGCTCATATTGCTCTTGTTGATAACCATCTCTTCATTAAATGTGGACCATAATATGGGAAAGTTTGAGATTCTCTGACTAAAATAACAAGACTACAATTAGCATATCCTGAAACTACATATAATACGAAGAACAAACTGTGCTTCCAAAAATGCCAAAACCTATCAATTTAAGTAGTTGAGTATGTGTGTATGTGTGTGTGTGTGTGTGTATCTATCAAACATCTTGCTTGGGCACTCTCCATAGATCTAATGGGAACCTACAGAATTTCTAATGGGAAAGCACTATTTTCAGCCCATCTGGTTTTGTTTACATATTATTCATGTTAATGGAAAAATGACTGCATATAGCCCAAGTTTTCAGCTGGTAACTAATTTATACACTATAATCTCTTTGGACACTATCTTGCAGTCCTTACTCCAACTTGAAGATTGAAGGGAGTATTGCCGGTATAAGGACTGAAGCATCTGGCTCCTCAGAGATGTGATTTACATTGGAAAACCAGGAAGAAAGTAGATGTTTTAAAAATCTTCTAGGGAAGTGGCATATATGGAGGTTTATTACATCGACCTGACATATATTGATAGATTGGCTTTGCAAATATTTGTGAATAAAATATGTCTGAAAATGCTTATTGTGGTCTAACAAATTTACAGATTTCTGACAATACATTTTTTTTTGAGGTCATGGAGTAAGGCAAAAATCAATAAACACTATAAATATTATTCAGTTATGAAGTTAATTGGGTTTATTTTTTGAAACACAGAGAAAGAAGGAAATCAAGTTAGTAAAGCATTTCATATCAGTAACCTACCAACTGTATGGTTGAAGTAGTTTTGCCTCTGCCTGAATGGTCATTTAATTCAGATTCCACTGGAAGATCATGGGAATGCCCCAAGTGCCCATTAACTAATGAAAGGCCCTGCTGGATGAAGATGCTTTGCAATTAGTTCTGAAGCCAGATGAACACAGGTGCAGCCTCTGTCAGTTTCATGTTCAGATATAGCTTTTATTTGACCTATGAAAGTTGTTGACTTGAGAATAAAAACAATTGAAAAGAATGCTAGCTGTGATAAACATTTGTTAATGCCTTTTTAGCTCAGAAAACTGCAAACTGAACTAGAAAAATCTGTGAGAACCAGAGGGTATTATAGGAAATTATTTTTTTAAAGCTGAAGTTTAGAGTTACAAGCTGGGATAAACAAATTATTTAATGTTTAGTGTTCAGATGGCCCTCAACCGAATGGGTTTATTAAAGTTTTGTAAAAAAAATTATAAAGTCCCTTTCTCTTTATTCATTATTCTTTATATAGTAGATTTCAACTTCGCTCTTAACATCTTAAAAGCAAACCCACATAATATAGTTAGCAAAATATTCACATTCCATTCATTTTACATAATTTTTATTACTCAATCCTGTATTCCTCAAAGGTAGTAGGTATTTTGGGTGTATGAAGAATACAGGATTGGGACCCAGATATCTAAATTAGGCCTCTGATTAAGCATCCTTTGTAAAACAGCAGCAGCAAATGCCATTTGAAGTGGCATTAAGAGAGCCTCCCATACTCAGAGACTTAATGAAGCATCACATTTTGTGCTACATTATATCTGGTACATAATGACATTTTCAAACACAAGGCACACTGAGATTAAAATAATAGAATTACTGAGAGTAGAGCAGCCAACAAGGAGACAGTACCCATATAATGCAGGAGCCTACGGAGCTCAACATTTATACTAATTTTCAAAATCCTTTGGGGTAGAAAATTATAAGCAATTTGGTAAATTTTAAAGTATAATTCTTTAAAGTGTCATTTTAAAAAGCCTGGATAACATGTGAGTCTTTGAGCTCTTCAAACAATGCCTAGGAAAAGAAACTCTCATTACTCTTTCAAAGAGAGACATGCTCTTTACCTGTTCCCATGCCAGCCACGGAAGTCTGCTTATAGAATACAATAATTAAAATAACTGGCCTTTTTACAGTTCAACACATCAAACCTATGCAACAAAACAGAATGGTACAAAGCAAAATCAGTCTGATGGGAGCAATTTGGGAAGAGGCAGTTTATGCTTCATTTCACTTCTAAGCAAGGCAATTATTTTTCCAAAAGCTTTTTAAAATTTACTGTGCAGTTTATAATCTCAAAAACAAAAAGGATTTTAAAAGGGGTAAAAAGAAAGTTCTACCTGATCATTTGGTGATACCAAAAGAAAGAAACATTTTTCTATCAGAAAAAATCCATGAATTCCTCCAATCATTCCCAACATTTTCCAAACATATTCTTTCCCTTCATAGATGTGTTCCATCTCCTGAGCTTCATGTTTATGTAAACCAAGAATCTAGATAAAGAGGTGAAATAAAAGGGGAAAAATTGTTTTGACTTTTGCTAGAGTAAGCTATAATAGCTTTATCCCTCAACTTTCCTTTTATTACCACTCTCAAGACTTTAATTGTATTTTAAGTTGCTGTGCTGGAAAACCAGTATAGATTAATGAAATTAATTATTAATAGCCTCCATTATGCTTCTGTCATCTCTTCCCAGTAAAAGTAATATTATTTCTAAAGGCAGATTTAATTGTATTGACAAGAGGATTTTCCTTTGTATATTTTGTTTAGATTTTTACAGTTTAAAAAATTGTTCGGATCATCTTCAAAAGTCAAATTCATGCTGAAAATAATCAATTAACCCTTCTGCTTATGGTCTTTGCTCCAGTTTCTATGCTGTGAAAGAACATAATAACCTTCCTTGGAGGTGTTCTGACTTCATTTGAAAGCTGGCACTTTAAAAGAGATACATACTGGACACAGCACTTTAAAAGTTGAGGGGGAGAATTTCAGAAGCACACATGGGATTTAGGAGCACAAATTCTACTGACTTTTAATGAGACCTAGTGCTCCTAAATCCTTTTGGTGCTTTTGAAAATCTCTCCCAGCTCTAGTTCCAGAAATATAACTGGTTTTGATGGCCTTTCCCATTTTTAGTTATATGGAATACCTCAAAGAACTTTTACTATCTCTTAAACCAGAATGAACATTTTAAGATGGAGAAGCGTCAGAAATGTGTTTTGCCCAACTTACCAAGTAAATGAAATTGTTAAACCCCTTTTGTTAGAACCCTTCAGTTACTTATTCTGAGTTGTGCAATACAGAGAAAAAACAGAAAAACCAAATGAATAACTAATCAAAAGCTTGTCTTTTCTTTTACACTGTCATGTATGTAAAATAGATGTTGTGAATGTAAAAGAAAATCCTACCACTGAGGTGTTTTTACTGCAGTTCATGACAGCAGAACTATATGTCTCTGAAAGCCCCTGGAACTTTAGAACAACTTGGGTCTGGGGCTGCTGATGCTCAGGGAAAACTTTGAACAGCATTCTCCTGAATCAGTTCTCCTTACATGACCTGCCTTAAGCATATGTGGAGTGTGCAGCTTGCATAAGGCCCTGTATTTTCTATGGGTTCTGTGCTACAGAACTCTATTCCAACAACCCTGGGAGCGGGGGAGGGAGGCCTGGCAGTCCAGCCTCCCTGACTACACCAGCTGAGAAAAGTCATTGGCACTTGCCACTGACAAGTGACCACAAGCCAACTACCTACCAGCCTGCTCCTGATTGTTCCCTAGCCCAGCTGAGTGGGTGACTAAAGCATGCCTGAGACCTTATCCATTGGCTTCACACAGAGCCCCACACAAACCTAGAGCTAGCCCTGTCTTACCTGTTTTTCATATATTCCCCCCCACATTTCTTTTAATCACTGAGTACCTATATATTAAAACAGTACTTGTGTTTCTTCATTCTTTGGCTTCTGCTTCTTTATTTCCCAACCTGAAATCTCTTTCTGATTTTACACCGCCCCTAGTATAACTAGAATGCTGGCCCTCTGGTTCTCAGATCTCATGGACAGCTTTATTTTTTAAAGTTGAGAGCACCTGAGCTCCTGTCAATCAGTGTTGCGGGAGAATCAAAGGAATGCAGCTTCACTAGATATGCATTTCTTTATATATATAGGAACATTTCATGTTGAAAATACAAACCATCATGTTACCTGTGGAATAAGATGTAGCAGAGCATCTCCAGAGAGAGTCCCAACAGCTAAACCCACAAACAGCTGTAAAATGAGTGTATAGATTTCTTGACAGGAGCTGAAGAAAATGAGGGTTGTACCAAACATAGATCCAATAGTAATAAGTAAAACTGCAACCGTGCTGTAGCCATACTCTGTGGAAAAGGAATTAAAATAAAACCAAGTCCAGCTTTAACAATTACTTGAGACCCTATATTCTGAACTGTGGGAATAAACAGGAGGGAAATTCTTGAGTTGTACCACATTCTTTTATTATATATAAGGGACAGGCAGCATAACAGAAGGAAGAGGGGGTTCAAGGTCTGCAAAGTGTACACAGTGTACTTAGATTTCCAGAAAGCCTTTGACAAGGTCCCTCACCAAAGGCTCTTACGTAAATTAAGCTGTCATGGGATAAAAGGGAACTGATTAAAAGACAGGGAACAAAGGGTAGGAATTAATGGTAAATTCTCAGAATGGAGAAGGGTAACTAGTGGTGTTTCCCATGGGTCAGTCCTCGGACCAACCCTATTCAACTTATTCATAAATGATCTGGAGAAAGGGGTAAACAGTGAGGTGGCAAAGTTTGCAGATGATACTAAACTGCTCAAGATAGTTAAGACCAAAGCAGACTGTGACGAACTTCAAAAAGATCTCACAAAACTAAGTGATTGGGCAACAAAATGGCAAATGAAATTTAATGTGGATAAATGTAAAGTAATGCACATTGGAAAAAATAACCCCAACTATACATACAATATGATGGGGCTAATTTAGCTACAACGAGTCAGGAAAAAGATCTTGGAGTCATTGTGGACAGTTCTCTGAAGATGTCCACAGTGTGTAGCGGCGGTCAAAAAAGCAAACAGGATGTTAGGAATCATTAAAAAGGGGCTAGAGAATAAGACAGAGAATATATTATTGCCCTTATATAAATCCATGGTACGCCCACATCTCGAATACTGTGTACAGATGTGGTCTCCTCATCTCAAAAAAGATATTCTAGCACTAGAAAAGGTTCAGAAAAGAGCAACTAAAATGATTAGGGGTTTGGAGAGGGTCCCATATGAGGAAAGATTAAAGAGGCTAGGACTCTTCAACTTGGAAAAGAGGAGACTAAGGGGTGATATGATAGAAGTATATAAAATCATGAGTGATGTGGAAAAAGTGGATAGGGAAAAGTTATTTACTTATTCCCATAATACAAGAACTAGGGGTCACCAAATGAAATTAATAGGCAGAAGGTTTAAAACAAATAAAAGGAAGTTCTTCACGCAGCGCACAGTCAACTTGTGGAACTCCTTACCTGAGGAGGTTGTGAAGGCTAGGACTATAACAACGTTTAAAAGAGAACTGGATAAATTCATGGAGGTGAAGTCCATAAATGGCTATTAGCCAGGATGGGTAAGGAATGGTGTCCCTAGCCTCTGTTTGTCAGAGGATGGAGATGGATGGCAGGAGAGAGATCACTTGATCATTGCCTGTTAGGTTCACTCTCTCTGGGGCACCTGGCATTGGCCACTGTCAGTAGTCAGGATACTGGGCTAGATGGACCTTTGGTCTGACCTGGTATGGCCGTTTTTATGTTCTAAAGCATTCATTGGCCAAGGACCTGCAGGTAAAAAAGCTGAATCCACTGGATTTCATGCCTTAAAGAGATAAATATGCTCTTAGTAGACAGCTCATAGGCCTCCTGTGAACACATCACTCCTACTGTTCCAAATTGTATTTGTTGTGTGGTGTGGACACACTTCCTTTAGGGATGAGATCAGGAGTAATAACCTCTTTTTCCTAATTCAGCAGAGTGATTGGGAGGTTACCCACATGTATGTGCTTACATTTTCAAGCTGCTGTACAACATGAACTAACTAATACATACCACACCCTTCACCCTTGTGAGGTAGGTAAGTCACAAAATGGGGAACAGACACAAAGAAATTAAAGACAAAATATTCAAAAGTGTCCACTAATTTGGGTGCATCAAGTTTTTTTTATGCACCAGGAGCAGAAAGTGCTCAGCACCTCAGAACATTGGATCCTAGGTAACACCAGTTACACACCCAAACACTAAGGCACCCTACATTAGCAGACACTTTTGAAAACTTAGGCCTCAGTGACTTACCCAAGACCATCCACAGAGGCGGCTCCAGGCACCAGCACAGCAAGCACGTGCCTGGGGCGGCAAGCCGCGGGGGGCGGCCTGCCGGTTGCTGTGAGGGCAGCCAGCAGGCAGCTTTTGGCGGCATGCCTGAGGAAGGTCCGCCAGTCCCACGGCTTCAGGGGCAATTAGGCGGCGGGGACACTGATGGCGCGGCACCAGTGGACGTCCCACAGGTGTGTCGCTGAATCCGTGTGATCAGCGGACCGCCTGCAGGCACGCCACCGAAAGCCGCCTGCCTGCCATGCTTGGGGTGGCAAAAAACATAGAGCTGCCCCTGACCACCCAGCAACTAACTGAAAAATCTGGGAATGAAACTCAGGTCATTAGGCTACTTTTGTCTTACATCAGGTCATTTGCCTGTCTTCTCTTTTGGGAGACTCCTCAAATGTAGGCCTTAATCCTGCAAAGAGACCTATGTGGTCATAAAGGCCTTCATCTCTCACACATGGTCTCTTTCACTCCAAAGAGATCACCATTAGAGGAGGAAGGATGATCTGGTGGTTTGGATGCTTGCCTGAGCTTTAAAAGACTCTTGTTCAATTCCCAGCTGTGTGAAAGACTTCCTGTGTGGCCTTAGCAAGTCAGTTAGCCTCTCTGTGCCTTGGTATCCCAGCTGTAAAATGGGGATGATGGTACTTCACTACCTCATGGAGATGTTTTGAGGATGAATACTTGGAAGAGTGTGAGACACTACGGTAACAGGGGCTTGAAGAAAATAAATAACTCTTTTTGGGGAGTCTCAGTACCTCTTGCTACTTTGTAGGTTCCTGTCTCCTTTGAGTACTAGTGGGATGTCTACAAACCTCCTTCCAGCCAATTATCTACCATGTTGTTTAATCAATGCACACGGACAGTACAAATATACAATGTGGAACTGTGGTTCAGTCCATTCCCAGCAGCCGCCTAATTAATCCAGTTTAAGAACCTAAGAATGGCCATACTGGGTCAGACCAGCGGTCCATCTAGCTCAGTATCCTGTCTTCCCACAGCAGCCACTGCCAGGTGCTTCGAGGGAATGAACAGAACAGGGCCATTATCGAGTGATCTATCCCCTGTCATCCAGTCCCAGTTTCTGGCAATGAGAGCTTTAGGGACACCCACAGCATGGGGTTGCATTCTTGACTAACAATTGTAGTTCAGGGAGCTAAAGCTCTATTCCAGACAGATGACTGGCTGGAAGGATGCATGGGGAACATTTATTAGCCCCCAATGAAGCTGGGAAGCTACCAGGTGAGTAAGGCACAATACAATAGACATAGGCACTGAATGGATTGATATGTGCCCTGAGAAATTTTTCTAACTCGTTTCTTTCTACAGCCCAAAGTGTACAAAGCCTGGAGCTCATTTTTTCTTGCCATAGGACAGTAGATGAGCTTGAAAAGCTGCTAATTTTTATTTTCACAACATCTCACAAAAATCTTCACTTTTACTGTGAAAATTTCACAACGTGAAAATCTGCACTTTTCATACACATTTACTTTCTGGAGAGCATCTTAACACTACTAATTCAGCATATCATGGTGTAAAATAACAGATGTTACAGCAACAAGGCCTGATTCATCATTGCGTTACTCCAGTTTTATGCCAGAGCATCCCAACTGAAACCAATAAAGTTATACCAGTGTAAAACTGGGGCAAAGTAGGCCCGAGTCTCTACTACTGGGAGGGCCTCTCATGGCACTATAGCCATTATACCTACTGTCTGTATCTCTGACAAGCATCTAAGAAGGAAGAAAAATCAGCCCAAATGAGAGTTCTTTTGATAAGAGAGTGATATAGTTACTGGGAGCTGGATCCCTGAACTTCTCATTGTATAGTACTGTGTTGCACGCACGCTGTGAAATTCTTTGGTGTATAAACATCTGGGTGTTTTGTCTTTTAGTTACTAATGAATACAAAGGCTCCAGAAAGCTAAACTCCTGCAACCCTTCACCTGAATTAGCACAATGCAATACTTCACAATGGCAACATAACTCACTTTCCAGAGCTGTTGGTGGCAGCTTTGTTTGCTTGGATTCTGTAAGCTGACAAGAACAGCTCAGTAGTTGCTGAATGATCGCTGGGCTGATTTGCTTGAAATTTTCTTTAGAGATGGACGAAGGACTGTTTTGTAAAAATATCTTCACAAGCTCACTGGCAGAGAAGCAAGCCTATGTGGGAAAGGATATGTGGTTACTAAATATAGATACCATTAAATGAGTCTGATGCTCAGGTTAAATGCGGATTTGCAGGACTTTTTAAATGACATGGAATCATGAACTTTAAAAAAAATGAAAAGTGGATCCCAAAGAAAAGTCACATTTTCCATTTGTGCTGTCCTGGTTACATCTTTTAAAATAAAAGATAATGAAGTTTTTGTTTATTGACGAACCTTATACGTCATCTTCACTTTCACATTTCAATGGGCCAGATCCTCAGCTGCTGTGAGTCAGTGTAGTTTCCAGTGAAGCCAGTTTGCATCACCTGAGGGTCTGACCCATTATTATATCTAAATATGTGTATAGCATATTTCTTAATCAAGACTATTTTTAGTGCTAAGACTATTAACAGCAGCTGGCATTCTGCTGCTATTGAGTATTCAAAGATGGCACCTGCTGACCCTTTAAGAGTCAGTAGAAGTTAGGAAGTTAGCAGGCCGGATATTTGCAGTGAGGTCTATATTTGTGCTGTGTGTCTGTGTCCTTCTTAACATATAGGTAGGGTGACCAGATGTCCCGATTTTATAGAGACAGTCCTGATTTTGGGGTCTTTTTCTTATATAGGCTCCTATTATCCCTCACCCTCTGTCCCGATTTTTCACACTTGCTGACTGGTCACCCTACATATTGGGCTAATGGAAGTTATAAAGCCTTACTTAGAAGCTGGAAAAAGGGTGTGGGCTCCTAACATCTGGTACAGTAGGGAGATACCCCCCCATTTTTCTCCATCCTTCCTTCATCCTCATATGACAGGAGGGCAGCAGGATCCCAGCAACAGGCTGAGACAAATTGGGAGGGGGAAAAGCTGATGGCAGCTCTCCCAGATAGGTAGAAACAAGTGAGGCAGGAATGATGACCTGCCCACTGTATGATTTATAGCTGGGTACTTCCAGATAGGTTATGTGAATAAAATTGCAACCTAATTAAACCACATCCATTAAATTATGGCTTTCTACTTGTATGTTTGGAACAAAGGTTGGAAGTTAGCAGCCAGAGTTTGCGGTAGTATTGCAATGAACTCTGTATTTGTGCTGCATATTTGTGCCCTTCATAACACATAGAGCTAATTAAAGCTATAAAGCTTTACTAGTTGAATCATAACATAGATATACTACACATTGCATGGAGTTTACTACTACTTGTAGAAAACACCCTGTTGTTTTTACCTCCGTCAAGTATTAGTGAGATAATCTAGTTTTGGTATTAAGATTTATTTTTTGGAGCATGTTTTAATACAATGACTAAAGATTTTGCATTCTAATACTCATTCATTACATGACAGTAATAAGGATCAATTCAGGTACAACATGGATTTCCATATTGTTGCCTGAGTCAGTACTTTGTGTATGTATGTGGCAGGGAGGGAATTAGATGCTGCAGAAATGTTACTTAGCTGATGTCACTCTTTATTTGCAGAAGAACTGAACCAGTCCCCCAGTATTATGTTAGGGGAACAGCACCATTGGTCAGATGAGACATTAAATGGAGGTCCTGATCATTTGTATTTATTAAAGTTCCCATGACACTTTTCATAAGAACATGGTTGCTAATTCCAATATCTTGGCAAAATTCCAGCTCAAGAAATTGTATTCTGACTACATACATACACCCTGAATTGAAGAGAGCAAAGGTACTCTTCATTTCTTGTCCCCACTGCTGTGCATTGTTAAATGCTTGTTCTTTTCACCTCAAAGGTGGCTGCATATCACTAATGATGAAATGATCCCTATATATAAGTTTTATTAATTAAAATTTATAAGTTAAACTTATAAAACTATTTGGCTTCTTTTAGGAAGAAAATTACCATGTAAATGAAAGAAGGTTCTAGTTATTCTTTAGTAATACCAATAATGGGAGAAATCCTTCTGTCCTTGCTCATCCTTTACCAAGGCAACATTCTCTTTGGACTTTAGTGACAGCTTGAGTGAATAATGGACTATCAATCAATCAATGAGTCCTGAGGATCCTTGTCTTCTATGAGCATAGGTGGCCCTGCCACCAGGAGAATACAGGAACTACCCCACTGTGAACAGAGGTCTATCTAGTTTAGTATGTTGACTCTGACAATGGCCAGCACCAGCTGCTTCAGAGGAAGGTACAAGAAACCTTGCAGCAGGCAGTTCCGGCATAATCTGTCTATGGGGAAATTTTTATTAACTCCCATTTATTAGAAGTTGTCTTAAGCTCTGAAGCATGAGGTTTTATATCCCTTCCAAATGAATGTAGGTGACTAGAACCTTTGCATCTTCTACCATAAACCGTGGCCTCTGTGTGCCTTTTAACACGAGGACAAAAAGATAAGGGCCTTTGTTATTAATGAAAGAAATCTATACTGTCTTTGAGGGGAATAATACAGAAAAAGATAAATAGAGCTTACATTTTCTCTTATGAATCACCAGATAGATGCATGACTTTCCTTTCCCCTCACATAGATTTCTTTATGAGAAGCCATACATTAACATATAGACATGAGCTATATAATTTTATGTGACTAATTCTTATAGCTCTTATTAGTTCATCTTACTATTTACTCAAGTTTTATATGCACTTTAAAAATCATTGAAGACAAAGATGAGTTTTAAAAAGACTGCAGTGACCTACTTTTCTGGCATTATATATCAAAATATGAAGCTAATATCTGAAAAACTAAATTACAGCCCTTAAATGAACTGGCAGAAGCAAGCAAGAAATCAGTCCATTTCTTACATGTAACAGCATCTGTTACTAATGGAACACAATGGCTATCTTAGGGACGTGTGGAAAACAGAAGATAAAATTAGCAATAACATTCAAATACAAATTCTTCTAAAGGAATGATCTGTCAAGGAAAATGTAAATAGTAAGAAGAGAAATGGAATGAAAAATAGAAGCTAGATATCAGAAAAGGATGTCAAATCTCTTCTCTCCAAATGTATCTTTATAACCTTTCAAAGGCTACACAAAAATACTTTGGCTCTCAGCTTGACTGCCATATCTAGAATAATGCACAGCCTTTGATTCAAGGACAGTCTTGGAAGTCCAAGTTCCAAAAAGTTCTAAAAAGTGCTCAGTTTTGTAAATTGGCTTTCCGCCCAGGGGAATTATATTCCTTGTACTCCTGGCATCACTACTGGCCTATGATCTTCATTTAAGTTATTTTGGGGCCACATTTGCTTTAAACATCTACTTGGCTGATTGACATGACTCTCCTTTGAGGTCCACCAGAATGAAAATAATTATACTGATGGGATATGAATTCAAAATAAAATCACTCAGCTAAACAACTGTCAGGATGGCATTGAATCAGAAGGCAATTGTGTCATCTTCATATCACAAAATGAACATTAAATGAAAACCAGATGTACATCTTTTATCCACTCAAGAGAGTAAAACCACTAGGCTTTGAATCATCTTAAAATGTATTATTAAAAAATGTAATCCCTTTGGAAGGGCTACTTCTGAAATACCACGTTAAGCCTATAGGGGATTTGCAGCTGTACGACAGCCGCAATGGCTACGAGGGCCGCCCGGGGTGGGGGAGGGGGGGCGGGGAAGAGGGGTAGTTTGCCCCAGGCACTGGGCCCAGAGAGTTTTTCAGGGCCCCTGGAATGGGGTCCTTCACTCGCTCCAGGGGTCCCAGAAAACTCTTGTGGGTCCCGGGCCCCGGAGCTGCTTCTTCTCCTGGTCTTCGCTGGGGCGGAGGGTCCTTCCGCTCCAGGGCGGAAGGACCCCCCGCCGGCGAATTACCGCCGAAGCGGGACCTGCCGCTGAAGTGCAGCCGGGTCTTTGGCGGCGGGTCCCGGAACGGAAGGGCCCCCCGCTGCTGAAGACCCCAGGCCCCCGGAATCCTCTGGGCAGCCCTGATGGCTACAGAGGCTCAGACTCTGTTTCCCAGATTGTCTGGGGTCCAGGCCAGAGACAGAACTGAAAAGGAACACTACAAGAACCAATCAGAGACAAAGGGTTCAGTATGGAAATATTACTTTTGGTTTTGTTTGGAGACAGTGTAGTAGGGAAAGGAGCTACTCAGCCAGGGACGACCCTTTGACCCTCCACATTCCTCCCAAGGAAAGACTTTGGGATTTCTGGGACAGTGATCAGTGTCATCTCAGTAGAGACCAGAAACCCAAAAGGCTGAGGACACTCAGGGCCAAGCTACCCTGCACATTTGAATCTGGACCAGAGAGCCACAAGGACAATCTTACCATCCTTGGTGTGAAGACTTTATTTAATTTGATATTGCGTTTTAAGCTGGCCACTGATTTCAGCGCTGTACTGCCCACCAAAGACTAAGCCTAAACTATTTGCCTAAGCAGGTGCGAGGAGGGAGCACAGTGCGGTTTTTATTGGCTGTAAATAATAGGAAGGATATTTTGTTTCTGATATTTACATATCAAAGATTTATAAACTTGTTAAAACTTCCTAAATAAATGGTCCAAAAAACATTAAGGTGGTAGTGTTTATGTATTGTTGTTTTTATCTTTTATTATCCTACTCCTTTTTTCCATTTTTCTCTCACCTGAGCTACCCATACCTAACAAAGCCCAAGTTACTGTTTTATTTTTCTGGAATTTGTGATCGCTATTTTATTTTATTGTGCTGTGATTAACATGCCTCTGTGTGAGTTAGGTGTTGGAATTTTCCCAACAAATAGGCCCTCTGTGTTCTTTGCACTAATGGAGGTTTCCTTGGGTAGAGGCACCTGGTGCACTTATAGGTGAACACAGGAACCCTAGAGGAGAAAAGGAAGAAGACTGCAACCATACCTGAGGACCGGGTTACAAAGAAGAAGAAAAAAAGCCTACATTTTCAGACATGTCCTGGCTGCTTTGACTTGAGTCTAAAGCACAAAGGCCAGTCATATATATATATGTGTGTGTGTGTGTGTATATATATATATATATATATATGACTTTTAGAAAATCACAAAATTCATAAATGTTATCCATTGAAGTGATTTATCCTTTGCACTATATATTTGCAAAACAACCTGAACTTTTGTAATTGACATCCAATTCCAACTGTTGGTAAGAATAGTAAAAAATAAATTAACCTGATCCCAATCAGCAGTGCTTTCATTATCTTCATGATAACCACTTATATATTCTCCATTCTTTTGTCTTGATGTGAGTGGAATATTTAAATATCCAGCATCTCTGATTGTCATGCCATGACGTCTTTCTTTGTGACTGTACATTTGTCCATTTGCATTGCAGGTCTTTCCATCCCTCAGCATGCTTAGGAGTTGGTCTATTTCTAGGAATTTATTAGAAAAATGTGATGTTACCTCATTATAAACACAAATTAAAGAGAAAGATGAAACAGCAATTGTTCAAAATGTCAAAATATATAGCATATTCATAGATTCCACAGCCGGAAGGGACCATTGTGATCATGTAGTTGGAGCTCCTGTATAATACAGGCCATAGAACTTTCCCCCCAAAATTCCTAGGGTGTATCTTTTAGAAAAACACCCAATCTTGATTTTGAAATGGTCAGTGATGGAGAGTCCAACACAACACTTGTGCTGAATTGTTCTAGTGGTTAATTACTCTCACTGTCAAAAATTTACACCTTATTTCCAGTCTGAATTTATCTAGCTTCAACTTCCAACCATTCGATCATGTTATACCCTCCTATGCCAGATTGAAGAGCCCAATATTAAATATTTGTTCCCAATGTAGATACTTTCAGACTGCAATCAAGTCACCCTTTAATCTTCTCTTGGTTAAAATAAATAGATTGAGCTCTTCGAGTCTATCACTGTGAGGCATATTTTTCAACGCTTTAATTATTCTTGTAGCTCTTATCTGAACCTTCTTCAATTAATTAACGTCCTTCTTGAATTGTGGTACCAGAACTGGACACAGTTTTACAGTAGTGGTCACACCAGTGCCAACTACAGAGATAATATAATCTCTGCTCCTATTCAAGATTCCCCTGTTTATATATACCAGGGTCACATTAGCCCTTTTTGCCACAGCATAACATTGGGAGTTTGTGTTCAGCTCAAATCTTTTTCAGAGTCACTGCTTCCGGGATAGAGTCCACCATTCTGTAAATAGGGCATACATTCTTTGTTCCCAGATATATACATTTACATTTATTTAACCATATTAAAACACATATTGTTTGCTTGTGTCCAGATTATTTAGCAATCCAGATTGCTCTGAACAAGTGACTTTTACCACTATCTCAATTTTTGTGTCATTTGCACTCTTTATCAGTGACAATTTTGTGTTTTCTTCCAAGTCACTGGCACAACATTAGTTTTCTTCCAGTCTTTTGGACTTCCCCAGTGCTGTAATATTTATTGAAAATCAGTATTGAGGATTTATTTAACAATACTTTTTTAATCACTTTTTTCTCTAGTAAATGTGAAGATCCCATCTTGACAGCTCTAGAGTATGAAGTCAGCTATACAGTAAGCAGTTACTTCTCCACACAGGGCCGCCCAGAGGGGGGGGGGGCAAGTGGGGCAATTTGCCCCAGGCTCTGGGCCCAGCAGGGGCCCCCACGAGAGTTTTTCGGGGCCCCTGGAGTGGGGTCCTTCACTTGCTCCGGGGGCCCCGGAAAATTCTCGCAGCGCCCGGGCCCCCGGAGTTTCTTCGCTCCCGGTCTTCACTGGCCGTGGGGGTCCTTCCTCTCCGGGATAAAAGGACCCCCCGCCACCAAATTACAGCCGAAGCGGGACCCGCTGCCGGAGTGCAGCTGGGTCTTCGGCGGTAATTCGGTGTCGGGGGGTCCCTGCTGTGGGTCTTTGGGGCACTTTGGCGGCGGGTCCCGGAACGGAAGGACCCCCTGCCGCCGACTTACCACCGAAGCAGGGGCCCCGCACTGGAATCCTCTGGGCGGCCCTGTCTCCACACTGCCACATTAATGTTTTCCTCTTGATGATCTCTAGGAGATAAGAAGCCAGTTCACCCTTTGTGGCCATATAATCATTGATAGCTCTGCTGAAAGCATCAACGAGGTACTGATAAATAGTGTCCATGATCCTGTAAGTTATTATATGTGGATGGATCCCATGGGCCAACATGGAATAACTTGCAGAATTAGGGTCATTGTGGTGATTTTTGTGAAATGGAGACTTTGTCCATTAAGAACTGGGCTGAGCCCACCAATTAATTTCAGATAAGGTATTTAGCTACCAAACAGATGTTAAGAATGTTTCTACATGATGGCAATACTTTGTTTTATAAATTTCATTGTTATTTAGAACAATTGTCCCCATCAGTGCTTGAAAAAAGAAATGTTGACCTTTTTCTTAAAGAAAAATGTATGCTAAGATTTCGATTTACTTCCTTTCTCTTGTACTGACACAAAAGGCAAACCTGAAATACACAGCCCTACCTGTTACTTGGAGTTCATTAGTGCTGTTTAGAGAACTGAAAATATATTTTATAAAGAATTCTGGGGTGGGTAAACTTGCTTTCCCGAGGCAGACTCCTTGGAGAGCCAAAGTAATGATTGTAGCAGCCAGGCGAGGAAGTGTATTTTCATCAGCACCGTCACTGTCCAATATGGCAGCTTCTTTCTCCAGAATGCTTACATCAACACACTACAAACAGAATAAAAATTTAGTTAAGTGGTTCTTGGTCACATTAGTGTAACTCATCAGATAGGCAGGAAAAGAAGCAAGAGAACACAGCATTGCAGAAGCCCAGGGGGATAGGTTGTTAGGACAGAGTATATAATCAACAGCGTGAAAAGCAGAAGAGATTCAAAGAGAATGAGAATGAAATACCGGATCTGCGATTATGCTATGAAGAGGTGGTTAGAGACCAACATGAAATCAGTTTCAGTAATGGGGAGGAAGCCAGTTTGGGAAGGAGGGAAAGGAACTTGAGGCAGCAGTTAAAAACACCACATTCAATTAGCTATTTCAAGTTATTTTTATTTATTGTTGTCTTCATGCCATGTCTGCTTAATTTTTTTCTTCAAGATTTTTGCTGCCTAGAGTGTAGCCAGTACAATCCCAAAAAGTGGCAGAAGAGGAAGAAGAGATGTGGATGTTGTGGTTAAGGCACTGGTCTGTAACACTGCAGATCTAGATTTAATTCCCAGCTCTGCCACAACTTTCAGGTACAGCCCTGGGCAATTCCCCTAATACTTTTGTGTTTCAGCTCCCCGTCTATAGAACGGAGGTGATAACATTCACTTTCTCTGACATTTTGTCTCTTTTATCTAGTTACACTGCAGTCTCTTGGGGGAAGAGACTGTTTCTTACAGCACATGCATATGGTGCCTTGCACAGTGAGGACCTGATCTTGGCCTGTTACTGTAATCGAAGAAGAAGATGAAGAAGAAGAAGGAAATGTATGAGATCAATTTTAAGAAATTGATTTCCAGTGTCCACTTGTATGCCTATGTTTCCATGTCCATTTAGTTCAGCTGCACATGTAATTATCACAGTTGCATGAGTAAAAGTGTACTTAGCCATCAAAATATCCTAGTAATTGCACGCGTCATTGCAGTAGAGATGTGCACAGACATAGTTCTGTAAATGTGTGAGCATTTTTGTGCATGAAGCTCAGGTCTTCGTGTCCAGCTGTGAATGAGAGACCTTTGAGGCCAGTTTTTCATTTTGCCTTAAATGTGCTGCAGCCTCATAAGCGCACCATTCTGAGTGGCGCGTCCATTTTACACAGACAGCAGCCATAGACACATACACATGTAACCCCACCTTGGCTAGTGGCTAGCTGGTTAATTATTCATGTATTATTATTAATTATTATTATTATTATTATTTATTTGTATCATCATAGCACCTAGGTGCCCCAATCCCAAACCAGGACCCCGCTGTGCACCATGAAGAAAAGCAAGTATTTCTAATGTCAAATTCACTGCCAATATATCTCCATACAAGCTGAAGACTTTTCTTTCCAACCAAATTGAATATATTAGTTGCTATGGTGAGAAGGAAACAAATTTTAAACAATCATAACATGTAAAAACTGACCAAAATGGTTTTCTTCCCCTGGATCACCTACCCTTTCTCCTAGCCACAGATGTTATGATTCAAAGCATTAGATAGGCTGTAATGATTTCACTACCGTTCACAAAGAGTCTCCCCAGTCTCCTCTCTGTGAACGATGAAATCACAGACACTAAACAGACATACTGAGTACACTGCCAGTGTAAGCAAACAGACCACACGGTAAAGCGCTGTATGGATTGTTACTCCATGCTGATATGCCAAATACCCACCGATGCCTCTTTATAGCTGCTGAGATACTGTTTGAGTTCCTGGAAATCGGCACTTTCAGTGATACTTAGAACCAACTGTACTAGTCAATGAATAATTTATGAAGGGGAAAAGGTTACACAAAGCACATGAAGAGAAAGAGGAATTGCAGGCGTTCTGCTTTATGTTGTATAGCTAGTGGCTTCTAGCAATCTTCTGTTTGCCTTGATTGCTGTTACCACTGTGTGGTGTAAATTAAAGAGCAGTGAGATGGAAAAGAAAAGAAGAACGGGAGAGTAAGCATCAGATGAGGACAGAGTTGTATAGCATCCAAAGGGGTGATGAACTTTTCACAGCTGGTCAATATATATTATAACAACTCTCTAACTTTGAAAATCTGGTAAGTGGTTTTGATTACTGTACATTGTAAGGAGAATAGATTATTTAGATTGTAAACTTTTGGGGGCTGGGACTGTCTATCATTCTGTGTTTGTACAGCGCCTGGCACAATGGAGCCCTATTCTTGGTTGGTCCCTAGGCACTGACATAAATAAATAACAATAAATACTAGGTGAGTTATACCTGCCATGTATTTCCTGGTTTTAAAAGGATGTTTACAGCTAAATATAATGAATACATTATTTGCCATTCCTAACGTAAGTTTAGTCTTCTTTGGATGACTCTTTCTGCGGAAGGAACTGACTATGGTAGGTACATTAGCTTCAGATGTATCTGGCACGTCAAAGAAACAGCCACATCTTTTGGCAGATTCCCTGCTACATCCAGTATCTGATGGATGTAGCACAGTGAAGGACCAGCAGGGAACTGTTTACAGAAACTTGATTCTCTTCTCTATCCCCAGCTCCAGCGCAGGTTAGATCAGCTAAAGGGCTGCTCTAATTTGTCCCAAGCGGGTATGGTCCCCTAGGGACCACATTATTTGATTGCAATTTGATGGCAGAACTAGGTTTTAGCCTTTAGATCTTTGGTAAGTGTTTTGGAGTGCTGGGGGTATGTGTTTACCTGGCTTTCAGGAGTTTTAAAATGTTGCCTTATTGCAGCCAAAATGTCTTCAGTTTCATTCCTTGAGAAATAATAGCAGTCTTCATCACGCCTTAAACTGAGCATGCTGTGTAGGTAAAATTTATAATCCTTGTTACTCAGACTGAGCTCTGAAGAACAGATGTCTCTTTGATGAATAATATAGTAGAGAAGAATGAGAGAAATTCTCTGGAATACTTCTTCACTGAGATGGTCTTCAAAATCTCCACCAGCTATTAATAACAAAGCATCTGGTTCAAGGCACTGCGAATAATTAAAACAAATGGAAATTAATTTCAAATTACATGTCACTATTAATCCACTGAAAATAGGATTAGAGAACAGAGTAGGAGAATCAACTTTATGTCAAAGAGACTGGTCTTGAGGCTGCACAGATGCAGAGTGGGGTGTGTACAAGGTAAAATGTGATGAGCAATAGGGACAGCAGGGGAAGCACATGGAAATCCAATCTTGCAGTAATGAGGGCTGCTGCATGGCTGACAAATCACTCTCTGTGCTGCCTTTCATAAACCATGCCTGCTTGTGAGCAAGGGGGCAAATGCCCAAAGGATTTGAGACTTACTCCCCCTCAGGACTGTTGTAGTCCATTTACAGATCCCCATTGACATCACTAGGCATTAATTCTGGCCCTCGGTGCAAAGGACTACAGCTAGCGCTTAACCTTACCTTAACTGCTGCAAGGCCTCCACTTGCACTTGTGTGGGTTTGCAGAATGAAGGACAGAAAAAGCCAAATTTGGACCTGAGTTATATCAGTGTGAGGCAGTGGTTCTCAACCTTTTTGGTGTCAGGATCCATCTGTAAACATTGATGGCCTGTGACTCACAACTCAGTAAATAGGCCAAGGTTGGAGGTTGGGTCCTGCTCCAGAGAGTTGTGGGGTGGCGGGTGATGGCCTATTGCAACCTAGTAAATAGGCTGTGTGGGGTGGTAGTGGGAAGTCCTGGAAGAGGCTAGGTCCTGTGGGGCTGGCTGGGCTCAGTTTGGCTCCCTACTCCAGCTGTTTCATCCTGTGTTGCTGCAGTCCCTGATGAGGAGCCAGCTGGGCCAAATCTGTCTGAGTAGCGTTGCGACCTGGTTCTCTCACTCAAATTGAGCTAGGTCAGTTTCCCCATCATCATGATGGAGGGGGCAGTTGGAATAAACCTGAGCGGCACTGCAACCCTGGAGGTCACAATGCCTGGAACTGGGCACTGAGCCTAGCAAGTCCCATGGGACCAGAGCCACAGGAGCTGCCACATGATCCTTTGAAACATTCTGGTGACCCAACTTTGGGTCATGACCCACAGGTTGAAAAATCCCAGTGTGAGTGATAGCATAGAAAGCATAGAAACGTAGGGCTGGAAGGAACTTCAAGAAGTCATCTAGATCATCTCCCAGTCAAAGGAAACACTAGAGTTACTCCACATTTACAGGCTAACAGAGCAGAATTGGGCCCTGTATCTTCAGAGCTGTATTTATTTATATTTATTAATTGTGCTATCAGAACATTTGGTCAGCACAAAGCCTATGTGTCAATTAAGTCATCAGAATGGGACTCAAGAGAGACAGAAGTCATCCAGGGGTCTGTGCTGCTCTGAATTCCCCCCCTAAGAGCAGGTATAATATTTTAAAAACAAAATAGCTCAATGCCAATAAGGCATCATCTCTCCTCACACTCAGACCCTTCCAATGTCACCTCAGGCAAAAGGCTTTATGAGCGGATAGGCCTAGAAAACCAGCACGTGCTCTCAGACTAGGGTAAGTGGGTGAGCAAGTGCCAGAACAGAAAGCCCCTTCCTGAAAATATCCTGTCCCTGTTGTGATTTGTAGGCCATATCAGCTGGTCCCATTGGAAGGATGCTAATAGCTCCCCCCCTATTTAAATCCAAGCATATCTTGAGCACTTGAGTTGATCTCCACTGTCATGGTAGATCACAAGGACTATAAACAGGGGTGTTGGAACAAATTTTCATAGTGGGGGTGCTGAGAGCCATTAAATCCTGTATATAATGGAAACCACTTCAAGCCAGGGGATGCAGTAGCATCCCTAGTTCCAGTACCTATGACTCTAAAGTAGACAAAAGCACCTAAATCATAGTCACTAGGCAAGATACAACAACACACTTCAGCTATTTTGCCCCATTCCAATGATTCAAAGCAGCCAGAAAACCTAGTTTACTGGGTTAAACTATGTTTATGGCTACAGATATTGTGTACTGGTGTATCTGGTACACCGTATATGTCAAAACCTATTCCTTGAATGTTTACCCCCGCCCAAAAACTTGAATCAAATGCAGATTATGGCGCTCAGGTTTCATATGCTCCCTCAACTATAAGCAAGTGAGTGAGTTGATGTTTCACAGACATTTTAATAGAAATATTCCCAACCTAAATCCACCCCAAGAGGAATGTTAGAAAAGGTTATGCACTGTGGGTACCAATAGCCAAATTAAACATTCACACTGGTAAGTAAATTAGATTAGAATCTGCCCCCTGTGTCCTGTCTAACATCTACAATACTAGCCTTTACTAATTGACCTTCAGAATCCATGGCCATGTACTTGATGCTCCTTAAGCAGCATCTGGCACTACTCTATCACCCAAGTATACAAAGAAGGCATACCTTCTTCTGTATTGATGACATGTATTAACATGACTGTCTTTGTGTATTATTGTTTTGGACTAGGAGGAATACATTTAATTCTTCTAGCTCATTTCCCTAAAGGAAATGTTAAGCCAATCTATCCTTTCAAATTTACCCAGTGGGTGATAAAACACACATACTGTATGGAGTGGAGGCTTTTCAGAGATTTCTATAATTATACCTCAAGGTCTAGTAAGGATAACTTCAAGTCACTAAGGTTGTTGGTGCTGGCAAGCAAGATGTTTGAAAAGGAAATTGCTACCGGGAGGGCAGCAGGTGCACTGAAAGAGTTGCTGTTATTGTGGGATCCTCCACTGGGAGGATTGATTGACTGGGACTATAGATTGATTCATCACTAGTTATTTTGCTGTTATCAACATGTTAGAGTCACAAACACCTGCATGACCTTACTTTCAGAATGCTTATTTTCTAAAACAAACAAGTCCCTTTCTGAATATGGGAGCAGAATATTTTTTTTCTGAACTCCCTATTTTTTAATGATTATTAGTAAGGATTCCGACAATACAGAAGAAGGTACCGGTATGTCTTTTTGTGCACTTGGGAGATAGAGTAATGCCAGATACTGCTTAAGGAGCATCAAGCACATGGCCATGGATTTGGAGGGTCAATTAGTAAAGAAAAAAGAAAGGGTCTAATAAAGGTACAGAACTTCAGGGCAATGATTTAAATGCAGGATGGAGTCTTGTTTGCAAATTAAATAATCTGAAAAAGCAATGGTTTGTGATGGCTGGGATCCCAGATTCAGAAGGGAATTGTGAGTCTGATCCATTTTTTGGTTTTGTTGGTGGGGAGGAGGGATGTGGGGCTTCCCTGCCCCCACTGTTTGGGAAGCTAGTTCCAGTGTCAAGGAGGAGGGCGAATTTCTGATTCTAAAGACTGCAGATGTTTCAAGAACAATTGCTGTCATGAGTTTTCCTCCATTTGGGGTGTTTGTTAGCTCATCTTGCAGGATTTCAATCTTATAAAAAAGCCACTGTACTGCATGGACCTTGCTATTTGCCCAGGTCAGCCCAGCAGAAAATGTGAGAAGGGTTCAGAAAATCTTTCCTTTGCCATCATCCCTGCACTTTCTATAAATAGGTCACAAACACAAAGAAAACCTTGGCCCATGATGGAAGAATTCCCAGGAAGTTCCCACTCCTCTATGCAGGACTAACCCCTGTAGGGGAGCATGGAGCCCTACATTATTTACCAATGCTCACTCACCCTGGGGCAGTTATGAAAAATGTCAGCATTTGTTACTATGGCTATTTAAATGAGTAGGTGCTCTACGGCAGAGGACTGAAATCTCCTCTCCAACACATTGGTCCTGTTGAGTATAGGGAGCATTTTACTTTCACAGTAAATGTCAGCTTTCCCCATCATTAGCCTTCACCACCTGCTGCTTCTTGATTCTGACATGAAGCCACAATACTCTCTGTATAATTCCCTGCTGTTAGAGATAAGCCAGACCTAGAACAAGCTGAATTAATCTTAATTGGAGCCAGAATCCATCAGCTTTCTGGGGGTCCCAATCCAAATTTGGAGCATCTTCCAAATCTACATTTCTTTCCATCTGGGCCCTTAACTACAGCATAGTCTCCCTCGTACCTGAATCTGGCATCCTATTCCCCTTTTCCTTCCGTGGTCAAAGCAGTGGGAAGAAATAGGCCAGTCAGTAGTCTGAATTTACTAGGGGATTGAGCCCCCACATGGAGCTGTGATTCCAAACATTTTAATACCCTGGAATTCTTCCAATCCCAGAGTCTGGAGATCTGCTCTTGATCTACCTTGACCAGAACATTTTTTTCCAAAACCACCCCTAAACCTTGCAGGCTTGGGGGAAATGGCATGTGAATCTGAACAAACCATGGGTTGGGGTTTGAGTTTTGCAAAATAACAACCAGAATGATGACATTTCACAAAACCATTCCTATTTCTCCCCATCCATCTCTAACTACAACAGAAATTTCTTTTTGTGTTTCAAATTCAAGCTAACGATATAACTGTAGGATGAAGTAAAGAGGAAAACCTTAGTTTGAAAATAAATATCTGAAATATCTGGCAATAAGTGAAAGATAAATTGTTTTTAAGGTGTACTTGAAGTATTTGGGGGCCCTCTTTACAAAAATAAATAAGCAATATAAATCATTAGCAATTAAATAATTATAGCAGTTCATTTTTTTTGAAAGAATGAATGCCGTGTGTGCCCATGATATGCATTAGAATGGCTTTACCCGAATAAATGATTTCTGAACTCATCTTTTATATGTACTCTTCATTAATTGATACACTAACCAGATTACAATCCTCCTGCATCCCATAAATCCACTGTGGACATTCAGCTCTCTCCAATAACATTTTGAGCAGTTTTCTTGAGTGATTCTTGTGGAGCTCAGTGTAGTTGTCAGCTGAGAGAATGCGTAAAACTTCCATCAGATAGCCTTGGCTGGGAGCATAGCTGCTTTCCTGCTTGTGCTCTTTCCCAGACTGTGCTTCTGCAGCGACCACACCAAATATGAAAGCGGAAAATGCCACCCAAAAAGCTGGATGCTTGGTCAGAAAACACATTTTCTCTTCTTCCTGTAAGTGCGTGTCTGTGTTGAGAGTTGAATGGTGGTTCGTAGTTCACAGCTTAAAGTTGAACCCTGAGGAATTTGTATGGTAAAGAAAAACAAAAACCATTTAATTAGAGTGACTGCAATATGTTTGAAAGGATTTATTAATTGGTTGGCTAAGCTGATTTGCAGTGACAAGCTGTTTCTGAACAACAGGGCGTTTGTAGGGACTTTAAAGCCTAAAACAGCAGGAAACTAAGATGACAGTGGCCTTAAACATTCTGTAGAATTACTGGTAAGTGGTTAAATTGGACTGCCCTTCCTTCACATTAAAAGTTTTGAGTATAATACACATTTGTAATTTCCCTGTTATGTTACTATATTTGATCATAATCTCCTTTAGTAAGCACAGGAACAAATATAATTGCTTTCTCTTTTACTCCATTAGGAGACAGATTCCCAAGGGCTAGTAGATGTACTTGTATATGAGGAGCAAATAAAGCATTGTGCAGGAATTCTGATATAAATGTTCAGTAGTACAGATGCCTAGCAATGACTTACAGTGGTTTTCATCTTCATTAATTAACATCAGCTATAAAGCGGGAGGAGGGGGAAACAAACCCAAAACATTTGAACAGGAAATTAATGCTGCTTTATGGTCAGAGGAAAGAGCTGCAAAATTGCAGTAATTATGTCATTCATACAACTTGAAAAATGTAGAAATGTCTCAAAAGTAACTAGTTCTCACTTTTAATAATCCTAGATGCAAAGATAGTGTTCCAAACAGTAAAAGCAAACTATCCTAGACACATCTTTCCTAACGTACTGTAAGCTCTGTCCTTACTGTAATCTATCTTGATATAGGAGCATGCCAGTTGTAAAGGAGTTTAACTTTTGTTTTCCACTAAAGAGTTCTCCCTTTACTGAGGAGCAGGCCTTTGGAAATATACATACATATGTTAAATAGCCACACGCAACATCTGCTTCTTTTCACTGTAAAATAATACAGATCTGATTTCCTTTTTAGAAATGCTGTGCTAACAGATTGCTAAAGTAGAGTAAACTAAAAACTTTTGCTGAGTTATAACTTGGCATGCATTCAGATAAAAGTTAGCATGGGATAGCACACTCTGAAAGGTTTTGATGTTTCAAAATTTATTTTAGCTTTAAGTTAACATTTAGAAATAGGTTAGCATTTAAAAACATCACAGTTATAGGGACACAACCATTTCTAACACCGTGTTCTTACCTTCAGCAGAAAAAAATAAATGATTGTATATCTCTAGCTTTGTGGCCTTTTGAATCCCCAAAAGTATTTAGCTGCTGGAAAGTCCGATGTTTTTAAAATTCCTTGATGGTGCTCTGGAAGCTGGAGAGGATTAGTTTATTGCTGCTTTGAAAAGTTTTCAGTTGCTATGGAGAGAGCTGTTCTTAAGGTAACAATGGAGGTGGATAGGAATTAGTACATGTTCTTCTTGGCAGGTTTTAGGCATCACATTATTGAGTGTATTTAGCTAATTATTTTGGTAGTTATCATTTTATGTAAACATTCCCTAATTAACATCAGCAGATGGCAGGATGTATGGTATCTGCTTAACAATATTCATTATGGTAGATAATACACATGAGAACACCATTTTCTCTACAATATTAAAATACGTAAGCAGTTTTATAACATCTGAAGAATACCTGAATTTCTGTTTTAACTGAAATCTTTGTTCTGGGCACAAATGTGAAATCAGAGTAGAAATATTTTCTGGCATCTCTGTAGAAACTCAAATTTTTTCTTAAAGGGACACTCTCCATGGAGAATGGGCCCCAAACAGAGTCTGTGGTAAAATAAACAAACAAAATCAGAGAGCATCAAAACTCTCACCTACACCAAACTTGAACAGCTGGGCTTGGTGCAGATGGAGAACTGGAAAAAAGGTGAAAGGTAAGGTGCCTTCTTACATTGCTCTGTGGCTGAAACTGCAATCTTCCAGTTTCAGTAGCCCAAGTCATTCCTGGGTCCCTGCACTGGAAAGGGGTAAAAGTCAATGACTAATGGATCTTCATAGGGGCAGAGCTACCAAGCTCATCCATGTCCTATCTCCCAACCCTGCTGTGTGGGGATGCAGAGTGAGCCATACTCCCTGAGTAGGGTCCCCAAAACCTTGGGAGAAGGAGGCTGGATTTAACTTAATATGAACAGAAATGTTACCATAAATAATGATAAGCATGTGTTTTTAAATGCAAACCCTCTCCTACACAAAGACAATTCTATTCTATTCTATATTGGTTCTTATATTGTGCTTATCAGTATAGTATCTAAGTAGCTAACAACAGCACTGTGATAGTTCCTGAGAACCTGCAAGTGAAACCAACTATAAACAAAAGTGAAATTGGCCAGTTGAACCTGAGTGAAAAGCAAAATACAAACAAACCACTTCAATAAGATAAAGTAATGTCAAACAGGAGCATGCACAAATACTTGTGTGCTCACTAGACATTTTAATATTTTAAAAACAGGCCTAATTATTAATTATTCAAATACAAAGATATCTGACATTTTTATTAAAGTACATTTTATTTTAAGCTTGATAAATCACAAATGAGTGAACAGATTGATACCAAACACCCACAAACATTCATCTGCGTGCTCAGAACAAACGGAAATTTCAACCCAAAGAGATTTTTTTTTCAGAAATTTATAAGTAACTGAAAACAAGGACTCACGATTTTAAGTGCTTCCTCTACCTTCAGTACTTTCCTATATCATCATCACTATGATGCTCCATTTCGGAAAATACTCCATTTAGGAAGGAACAACCAGTTGCACACATACAAAATGGGAAATGGCTGCCTAGGAAGGAGCACTGTGGAAAGGGATCTTGGAGTCATAGTGGACCACAAGCTAAATATGAGTCAACAGTGTAACACTGTTGCAAAAAAAGCGAACATCATTCTGGGATGTATTAGCAAGAGTGTTGTAAGAAAGACACAAGAAGTAATTTTTCCGCTCTACTCAACTCTGATTAGTTGAGTAGATACTGATTAGTTGATTAGTTGATACTCAACTGGAGTATAGTGTCTAATTCTGGACGCCACATTTCAGGAAGGATGTGGACAAACTGGAGAGAGTCCAGAGAAGAGCAACAAAAATGATTAAAGGTCTAGAAAACATGACCTATGAGGGAAGACTGAAAAAATTGGGTTTCTTTAGTCTGGAAAAGAAAAGACTGAGAGGGGACATGATAACAGTCTTCAAGTATGTAAAGGGTTGTTACAAGGAGGAGGAAGAAAAAATATTTTTCTTAACCACTGAGGATAGGACAAGAAGCAATGGGCTTAAATTGCAGCAAGGGAAGTTTAGGTTGGACATTAGGAAAAACTTCCTAACTGTCAGGGTGGTTAAGCGCTGGAATAAATTGCCTAGGGAGGTTGTGGAATCTCCATCAGTGGATATTTTAAGAGCAGGTTAGGCAAACACCTGTCAGGAATGGTCTAGATAATTAGTCCTGCCATGAGTGCAGGGGACTGGACTAGATGACCTCTCGAGGTCTCTTCCAGTTCTACGAGTCTATGATTATATGCTATGACAAGCTAACAAGTAAATAGCCTGCATAATGTAATATTGGGAAAGTCTCACATGGAGAGTAAACATGGAAAAGGTGTCAAATTTGTCCATAGAAATCTCAGTGATCGCAGATGTTCTGAACATATTTTAAGAACTAAAATTGAGAATGTGTTTTGTCCAGATAAGACTATACACACAAAGGGTGATTCTTTTTTAAACTCTTTCAGAGAAGGCAGTATTTTTAGAGGTATAGATCTGACAAACTATAACAGCAGAGAGGTGTTGAAAGGAGATGTGGAGAAAAATATTAGTAATATATTATATTAACATGTGCATTGGGCTAGTAAGACTAAATTTACTATATGTTAAAGAGTAATGGATAATAAATGTTATAGGCAATGAAGACTGGGATTTTCAAAGGAACAGTCAACTCCTATTGCAAGTCATACTGCTTATTAAATGAATTTTGCACTAGTGTTGCGGCAATGTCACTTATGGCTCAAATTAATATTGTACTGAGCTTCCCTGTCTATTTTGATGCCAGTCTCTGCCACTCAATCGCTCATTTCTCCCCACAGTTTCTTTGTGTCTTCTACCATCCCACCCTGTGCACATACAATGTCCTCTGTGAACTAGACTGTAAAACCACTACTGTCTCTTCCTTCAAATCCCTCATCTAGGCCCACTAGGGTGACCAGATGACAAACATGAAATATCGGGACACGGGGCGGGGGGGGGGCCAAAAAAAAAAAAGCTGGAGCACCCCCCGCCACCAGTGGCACAGCCCCGTCTCCACCCAACTCTCGGCTCTGACCCCCGATACACTCCCAGCTCCCCCATCCCCTCGCTCCTGGGCCCAGCCTGGACTCCGAGCTGTGCAGCCGAGCCACGCTCCGGGCCCCTCTTGCAGCTCCCGGCCCAGCTGCTCCTGGGCTTCATTGCACCAGCCCCACAGCAGAGGCTGCTCCACTCTGTCCCGCCCGGGACACTCGCCCCGGGCAGCCCCGCTCCGGCTGCAGGGAGCTTGGGGACCCCCCCCGGGCAGGGGGCGAACCAGGCAGCCGGGCCCGGCCCCTCCTGGCAGGAGTGTGTCCGCCCCACGCGTGTCTCCACCCAGGCCTTGCCTGCTCCGCACTGCCCTGCAGGCTGCAGGGCTGGAGCAGCCTCCGTGCTGCGCTCCCAGCCCTGGCCATGGCCCGTGTGCAAGCCTGGGAGGGAGGAGGAATGCCGCGTGCTTGGGGAAGAGGCGGGGCCAGGGCAGGGAGTTGGGGAGGGATCCAATGGGGCAGTGAGGGGTGGGGTTGGGGCGGGTCCAGGGCAGGGATTTGGGGAGGAGTCCAATGGGGGAAGGTGGGGGATGGTTGGGGGAAGTGGGGGGTGAAAGCCCCTCCGGGCTCCGTCTATGCACCGGATCGGAGGGCAAAATTGCTTGTTTGTCCAGTGTCCCGACTGAACATCGGTCGGGATGCGGGACAAACAAGCAAATATCGGGACAGTCCCGATAAAATCGGGACGTCTGGTCACCCTAAGGCCCACTACCAACATAACACCTACTGGAAAGTGCCAGCTGATAACGATGGGCAGGAACCACCTCTTGCATGTATTTTAAATCCAATTTGATAGGGACTCTGGGCACTATGTCAAATTCAGATAAATTAGTAAATCTGTAGCTACTGTAGGATAGCGCTATGGATGGCAGAGAGCTTTCAGGTCATGTTTATAATTTACTTTAGAGAAGGAAATTTTGTTGCCTAATTGATTGTACTTTAGTACAATTGTTCTTAAATTAGTTATGGCAGAACTGCAATGGAAGTTCCTTTTTTTTTTTTGGTAATAGCTAACCCTGCCAGCCTTCCAAACGCTTTTATTTTCTTAAATGGTTTCCTAATTTACCGATTAGCCTCTGGGTAATGGATAAATTGCTGCTCCATTGTACATAGCATTTTATATTTAAAATGGTTAAGTATTAAATACTTTGATGTTAGAGAACTGAGATGTTCTAAATCAGAGACTTTCTAGTATAGCATATGATGTTGACTGTGTGCATCAGATTGTTGTGTTTGCTGCTTCTTATAAAGAATTGTTATCATCATATCTGATTTAAGATAGACAAGTTATGAATAAATGAGATATTATTCTAATTCTGTTGATCCACACTTAGCTAGAGATCTTTCTAGATAGCAAGGCCATGGTAAGGACCAGGGTTGAGAGTGAGGCAGGTGGGATATTCTATCTTGGAAAAATACAGTCAGTGTTGGACAGGTATCACGGAAAAATGTCTGGAAAGTGCTGGAGTTTACTACTCTAATAGATGTTCACAAATAGAAACATGTGACTCAAGAAGAGTGACAAAAACCAGGAGTTCCTTGAAATTCAGATCCAGTTTCAGGCACCTTACCTTTCACCTTTTTTCCAGTTCTCCATCTGCCAAGTGCCTGGCTTGCTTTGGATATTCGTGCGTTGATCTCATTATCCAGTGATCCATCACTGGATATGACACTACCCAGGTTTTTAAAGTTCTCCACTACTTTAAGCTGAGTGCCATCAATGGAGATACTTGGGACAGAAGCATTTGATCCAGGTACAGGTTGATGGAGAACTTCTGTCTTTCCGAGGCTGATAGTTAGTCCGAAGAGTTGCGAGGCCTCAGCAAACTTCTTGACAATGTGCTGAAGATCATTTTCAGTGTGAGCCATGAGGGCACAGATGTCGGCAAAGAATGCCTCAAGAAGGAGTTTCTGCACTGTCTTAGTCTTTGCATTCAGGCGACAGAGGTCAAAAAGTGAACCATCTTGCCGGTATTTCAAATATATATTTCGATCCAGATCTTTCATTGCATGGTTGAGGATGCATGCAAAGAACAGGTTAAATAAGACAGGAGAGAGAACACATCCTTGTTTCACGCCGTTGGTGATGTTGAAGGGGGCAGATGTGGCTCCATCAGACAATATTTCGCCTGTCATGCTGTCATGAAAAAGGCATATAATCTGGACAAATTTTCTTGGGCAGCCAAGTCATGTTAGAATAGTCCAAAGGGATTCCCTGTTGATGGTATCAAACGCCTTTGTCAGATCTATGAAGACAGCATACAGGTGCATGTTCTGTTCAGTGCACTTCTCTTGTATTTGTCTGACAGCAAATGTTGCATCGCAGGCGTATATGAACAAAGCTTTTCAGTCAGTTTGATTAGCAGCAAAAGTCATTTATTTCTCTCCAGCATACATCTTTATACTCTTGCAGCAGGCAAGCAAGCAGTTGCTAATTGGTTAACAAGGTACACACACCCGCAGCTGTGACTTCATAAACTAGCCAAGGCCAACTTCTCAAAACAAAGCTCAAAGCCTAATTAACCCATCTTAAAAACCTAAACATTCTAGCTTCCCACAATACCAGCTGCCAGCTAGCAAAATATTTCCCAACACCTCCCCCCTCTACCCAAAATCAAAAAAGGAGGGAAAGAAAAAAAGGAATAAAAACATTAGCAAAACATTTTCAACTTATAGCATCACATTACTACAATCTATTACACAGCAAAACTAAAAGCAAATTTAAACACCAGCTGCCTAACTAAACCGTAACAATATCTTCCGCAATGCCCTACTTTTACCTATACATCCTTCCTCCAGGTAACGCAAGTGGCCCAAGGGGCCAGGAGGGTTCTGCCAATATGCAAACACCCACAAAGCAGGTTTCCAATAAGGGCTTCCACTGCAGCAACATCAAACAAAACAAACATAAATACACAAAAATCAAACACATAAATGGTGTAAATTCTACAGGATTCCCCCCTTCTCTATAGCACACCAACTTGTGGCAAACTTCTATTACCAAATCATCCCTCAGATGTCAGGCGATCAAACTGACACTGAGGGAGGGGGGGTCCTAGAAAAAACACAACATAAACCACATAAAACGCAAAAGACAATTCTGGCCAGAAAAACAAACAAACAAACAAACAAACATAAGACACAGAACATAAATTTAACTCTGTAAACAAATGCATGGTATATCAAATACTAAGCAGCTAACATCCATATTCCTCGATTATCTAAAATACAAAAACAAATATACCCCTACTGGGCAATCAATCATTACTTAAAATACACAAATACCCTTATTAATTTCAGACAAAACAGGGGAATCACTTCATCAATTAAATCATTTACAGTAATACAGTTGCATCTTGGCTTACTTCTAAATTCAAAGCTATTCACAGCTTAAGGGTTCTTACTATTAACTTCTACCTTTAAACACAAACAAAAAACATCACCACTTATATGCCCTTAAGCCTAATACAATTTCAATTACATAGCACTATATACATTCTTCAGCTAATACAACAAAATTATTTATAACCAAACAATTACAAACTAATAACTTTACCTAAATTTATTTACAAACATTTCAAAAACACCAAAACTTTACTCTTAGCAACTTTGCAAAATTCAACTGCTGTTACCTCTAGCAATCACAGAGTTAACTTTTACTCTGCCTAACATTACTCGCTTGTAGTTAATTACCTTCTCTATCAACTACACCCTCAAGGTTATCAACCAGTTTTCCAAGCTTCTTGTCTGTTGCCCGCCGCCTGGGCCCGATCCTTTTTTCCTCTTCAAGTTCTCTATCTATCGCGTGCCTGCCTGGGCCCGATCCAAAGCACTTTACATAAAGGTATTTTGGGTCACATAAATTCAAAGCCATTCTCCCAAATTACCTAAATTTATGCCTAAATAACACCATAAACTCCCCCCCCCTTTGAGAATACTCAACAAACCTTTTGGCTGAGTTTTCTCAAACTTTAAAAACAAAAAACAAATAGGCTCTAAAAAACAGGGGTTAGTAATGGGGGGGGGGGGGTAATACCATTTACAATCCAATTAGGGAGGGCAATACATGCTAAAAAAAAATTCCACAACACAGGGCGCAGCCTGTAAAATAAACCCCAAAATCCAATCAATACCACATTTTTTAGCAGGAGTCCCAAATTTTTTCCTGCCAGTGTGCAATTCTTTGCTTCTTTACCAGGGTCAGTTCTCAATGCCCTTTTAGTCAGGAATTTCTAGACATTGGCAATATCAATGATGTGAGTGTTTTGTCTTCTGTTCCACCACCATCGTGGTTCAAGTTTTACGGGGGAAATTATCAGGATATCATCCTATACATTCAGGCAAAGCAAAAATTATTTCAATCAATTAAATCAATCAGGGAGGATCAAACAAACGGGATCCTGGCACAGCTAACAAGCAGTTGTTCTCCAGGGGCTCAGGGTGTGTACATCTTGTTGCTTTCTCAGTCATTCCATCCACCATTGCAGCAGTCATCTCTAATACTGACACTGTTGCAGTTTCTTCAGTCCTACTGTTTGCAGCCTCAAATCCTGAATGAGCAGTGGTAATATCTTGGACTAGTTCAGGAAATAGTTTTCCAGGCACTGCTTCTAAAGGCTTTAAAGTTTCAGCTGAGGTTTCCATAGATGTTACAGTTTCTGCAATGATTTGTTCTTCAATTGCTGCAGCTGTAACAGGCACAAATGTTTTTTGAGCCCCAGAGCTTTCAATACTAAAAATGGGTGAGCCAGTATCTGCCAGCTGCACAGCTAAATTCTCTTGCTCCTCTTCGTCTCCCTTTCCACACACAGGCAGTTCTTGAGGACACATGTCGCTCTGTAGAGGGGCCCCATTTACAACTGCCCCTGGGCATTCTGATACTAGGTTAGATGGCGCATCTCCTACATCATTCTGCATGGGGGCCTCAGCTGCAACCGCTTCAGTGGGCTCTGATTCCAAGGTAAACACAGTATCTTCTACCTCTGTCGTCACAGGTGCCTCAGTTACCCCACTCTGCATTGTATCCCCCATAAGAGCTTCCTGAGTGATCTGCCGCCCATCGGATCCCTGAAGCCGAGCAGTTTGGGTGGGCTTGCGCAAAGTGATGTCCATAGCAAAGGCAGTTTGGGGAGGGCTAGTGAATCCAAACCCTCGAGACCCGCGGTCAATCGGGGTCGATCGGGGCACACATCCCTTGAAAGGTATTAACTGAGCAAGACGTGTACCAGCAGTTATAGTCACAGGGGGACAAAGGGCACGTACCATTATCCCAATATTCCCCGTATAATCGGCATCAATAAGGCCAGGCAAAACAAAAATACCTTGTTTTGATGTTGACGAGCGGCCGATCAAAAGGGCACTCAGTCCAAATCCTAATGGACCATCGGTGTTGGAAGGAAGAACTTGAACCTCGTCAGTCTGTAAAACTACATCTGTCGCTGTGGCCAAATCCACTCCGGCACTGCCACGGGTTGCTCCGGTGAGGTGTTCCAGGCAGCCGGGTTGCTGGTTGGAGGCACTTGTGTCGTCGCGCTCCTCCGAGGGGCGCTCCGTGATCCGTTTCCCGGCAGTGGTGTTCCATCCTTCTTGTAACGCGCCCAACAGTCGGCGGCGCGATGTCCAAACTTATCACATCGTGCAAGCGCCAGTTGCAGCTTCAGGTAACACATCAGAGGCCCGCTGCTCATTTTGCATAGGGCAGTCCCGCCGGAAATGCCCGGGTTTTCCGCAACCAAAACAGGGGCCGGCTGGCCGGGTAGGTTTTCTAGCCCCCCGCTGTCGCCCGAGCAGGGGTTGTAATGCCACGGCCAGTGCAGAGGCCTGTGCCTTAGCATGAATTGCTGCCTTATCCATCTCCTCAAGCATAGCGGCCCTACCACATGCCTCAATCATTTCCATCAGGGTCGCAGTCTTGGGCAAGGTGGCTAATATACGGCGGCAAGTGGGATTTGCATTCTGGGTTGCAAGATCAAGTCCAACTGCAGTTCTGGCCTCTGGCGTCAGATTAGGAGATCTATCAATAGCCTCTCGAAGGCGATCCAAAAAGGTGGAATACGGTTCCGATGGGCCTTGCATAATTTTAGCGTAGGGAGGGCTCGGCTTTCCCATCTGGGGCACCGCTTTAAAGGCAGCCAAAGCCAGTTCCTGCGATTGCTGCAGGATCCGGGGATCGAGGCGGGCTTGCAAATGCGGGTCAACAAAGCGACCGGCTCCCAAAAACGTATCAGCAGTGGCCACGCGCGAGGATCATCATCCGTAAATCCAAATTGCGGACAAGAGCCAAGTCAACTCTCTTAGCCCAATCATCTTTCCACAACAATTTCTGTGTAGGTGTAAGAAGCATGTCAGCTAGCTTAATCGCATCATACGGACACATTGCTTGGCCAGCAAATACCTGTTCAATGATAGACTGTACATACGGATTATCTAGTCCATAAGCCATGATCGATTTCTGTGCCTCACGGATCAACTTCCAGTCCAAAGGGGCCCACCGTCTATGATTAGGGTGTTGAGGGTCTGGCGTAATCACCGGAAAGGCCTCAGGTGTTAGACCTTCAAGGATGGCTTCTCTTAAAACCCCATGCCAGCGCTGTACCGGATCCGGAGGGTCCCCAGTTGGAGGGTCCCCGGGGCCAGGCGGGGCGGGGGGGCGAGTCGAATGAAAGCACTTGTGAAGATGCGATCGCGATGATCCAGGTGGAAGACCTTCCAATTGGTCCAACTTGTCACATATATGCTGCAGCTGTCGACCCTGGCGCTCCATCTCCTTATAGAAGGCATCAGACTGAGTAAACTGAGTAAACGTAGTCAAATCGGGATATGGGTTCGATGGCACATGTTCCACCCGAGCCCCCTTCGTTCCCCCGCAATCGTGGCACCCCCAGGTCCCGTGGACACGGCATGGCTTTGGAGGGGGTGCATACGGCAAGGCTGTCTCCATAGGCTCGGGTGTATCGGGGGGTAACAGGACCGTAGCAGGATCAATCATGTCGGGGCCGATAGCCACATTGGAGGGTAGCGGGGCCGTAGCAGGGGCAACATCATCCATAGGGTAGGGGTTGGAAGCCAAAGGTATCACCGTGTCCTCACCACCGAAAAACTCTCTGGCTCCAACCGGCAACACAGAAGGCATTCCGGGCGTTGGGCGGCAAAGCTCAGAAAGGGCCACCTGCACTCCTGCCTCGGCCACGAGAGTTTCTACTATCTCCTTCGCCTTATTCCATACTGGACTCAGGGAGAAGGCCTCCTTATCGCCCTGAGCCACCGACTTCCAAAGCTCGGAGCCTAGCCGCTCCCAAACAGTTTTATCAAAAATTGTACTTGGTTGAACAGAAAGTCCCCTTCTCCGTCCCCACCGCAGCAGACGGGATAACGTATCAGAGGGGAGCTTCTCTCCTGCCGCTCGCGATGCGCATCAGATATTCATGCACCGTCCTTTCTTCCGCTGATGCAGCGGTTCCCATGTTGAATTGATGTTAGCTGCTCACCTCTGGGCTGGGGTGTGCCTCCCTTTTCAGACGCCCTGCGGCTTGCCACTCGACACTGAGCTCAGGTGCGCCCCTCTTTTCGGACGCCCTGCGGCTCCTAGCCGCTCGACACTGAACTCAGGTGCGCCCTTCTCTTCGGACGCCCTGCAGCCGCCGCTCGACACTGAGCTCAGGTGCGCCCCTCTTTTCGGACGCCCTGCGGCTCCTAGCCGCTCGACACTGAGACTCAGGTGCGCCTCCTTTTCCTCCTTTCAGTTCAGGCCACCAACACTGTCCTCATTCAATCACGTCGGGGTCACCATTTGTTGCATCGCAGGCGTATATGAACAAAGCTTTTCAGTCAGTTTGATTAGCAGCAAAAGTCATTTATTTCTCTCCAGCATACATCTTTATACTCTTGCAGCAGGCAAGCAAGCAGTTGCTAATTGGTTAACAAGGTACACACACCCGCAGCTGTGACTTCATAAACTAGCCAAGGCCAACTTCTCAAAACAAAGCTCAAAGCCTAATTAACCCATCTTAAAAACCTAAACATTCTAGCTTCCCACAATACCAGCTGCCAGCTAGCAAAATATTTCCCAACAAGCAAACACCATGTCGACTGTGCTCCGGCCAGGTCAAAAACCACATTGACTTTCAGGTAGGTTTGCTTCGGAAATACTGGCTATTAGGCGGTTCAAGATGATGCGGGCGATGATTTTCCCTCCAACAGAGAGGAGGGATATGCCTCTATAATTTCCACATTCTGCTTTGCTGCCTTTGTTCTTGAAAAGAGAGACAATAGTAGCATCGTGGAGGTCCTGTGGTATGTTTTCATCCTCCCAGATGCTGATGATCACGCTGTGTAACACTGCTAGTGCTGCTGGACCTGCTGCTTTGTATATCTCTGCTGGTATCCCATCTTTTCCAGGAGCTTTTCCTGAACTCATCTGGCTAACAGCTTTCTTAATCTCATCTATAGTGGGCAGAGAGTCAAGATCTGTCAGAGCAGGTTGTTGTGGAATTTCATTGAGGACGTTATTATTCATGGTTGATGGTCTATTGAGAAGGTTGCTAAAGTGTTCTCGCCATCTTTCGTTGATGCCTTCTTTATCTTTAATCAGCGTTGTGTTGTCTGATGAGAGCAGTGGGGTGGTCCTTAATTTAGAAATGTCCATAGACAGTCTTAATAGCACTGAAGAACATCTTTGAGTTGTGGGTCTCAGCATAGTGCTCGATTTCTTTGGCTTTGCTGTCCTACCAGTTGTCTTGTATCTGACGGAGGTCTTTCTGTGTTTTGCTCTGAGGGTACTTGAAATGGTCCCGTTTGGAGACTGAGGAGGTATCATTCTGCCATTCGATAAAGGCTTTTCTCTTTACTTCCAGAGCTGAGCATATTTCTTCTTGGTTCTCATCAAACCAATCCTGATGTGTTCTTTTCTTTGGTCCAAGAGATGTTATTGTTGTGTCAGTCACCATCTGCTTGAACTGGTCCCACTTTTCGGTTGCAGTACCGATCAGTTGTCCGTGGGATGTCAGTTTGTCATCAAGACTCTTCTGAAAGTTGTTGAAACATTGAGCATCCTTCAGTTTGGCTATGTTGAAAGCAGGTCACACATGCTTAGGCGTTTGTGCCGAAAGGGAGCGATGTAAAGTTGGAGAGATGTCCTGACTAATCTGTGGTCTGTCCAGCACTCTGCGCCTCACATTACTCTGGTGATCATTACGTCTCGGATGTCTCGCCTTCTGACAATGGCATAATCTATCAGATGCCACTGTTTGAACCTAGGGTGCATCCACGTCGCTTTGTATTTATCCGCTTGTCGGAACAGAGTGTTGGTAATGGTCAGGTCATTTTCAGAACAAAGGCTCAAAAGGAATAGTCCATTGCTGTTCATTTTGCCTACACCATGTGGCCCGGTTACTCCTTTCCAGTTCTCGTTGTCAGCCCCGACTCGGGCGTTGAAATCTCCAAGTAGGAGTAGTTTGTCTGTTACAGGTGTGGCCTTGATCAGTCTGTCGAGATCTTCATAGAATTGTTCCTTTGAGTTGTCAGAGCATGTTAGAGTGGGTGCATATGCACTAATGATGGTGGCATGACATTTGGCATTTAGTGGGAAGCGTAGTTTCAGCAATCTTTCATTGATACCCACTGGAAGGTCTGGGAGTTGATGCATCAATGAGGTTTTTATTGCCAGACCAACTCCATGTATTCTGTCCTGTCTCAGTCTTACCCTTCCAGAAGAAGGTGTAACCACTTCCTGGTTCGCTCAAGAAACCTTCCCCAGGCAATCTTGTTTCGCTTAATGCCGCTATATCAATGTTGTAGCAGGCTAGTTCTCGAGCAATGAGAGCTGTCCTTCTCTCAGGTCTTGCAACAGCTTCTCGATCCATGAGGGTACGAACATTCCATACACCAATGGTAAGTTTTCTCAAATTTTTCTTTTGGTTTCGGCCGCAGATTGGGTTAAACTGCCAGCCGCAGTTTGCTGGCCAGCTGTTGTAGGGCAGGCAATTTTTAGGCCACCTTTTCTAGGCCCCTCCCTTACTAGGGTGAGCAATGCTGGCCTAAAGAGGGCTGCTCAGATGCCTGGGATGCTGCCGGGCAACTCTGCTGCCCCAAGTACAGAGCTGGACGACCACCAGTTTCAGGTATAAAGGGCTAAATTCTACTCTCACACCCTTTTGGCCCAAAGAGTTTGTATAAGATTATCAGAACTTCTATTTTTAGTGAGTGTGAGAGAGGATAGTTAGGTAAAGTAATGTAACCAGATAGGGGGCATGACAAGCTCCTGCAGCTACCCTCTTCTCTTAAAGAATTATTTTTTGTAACTCATTTTTGCAAAAGTGAACTAGTAAGACTTCTCCCACCTACACACCTGTTGTCAGAACAAAAGCAAGTTAGCCATTTCTAAATGCCATTTACAGCTGCACTCTGCAATTTAATGGTTGTCAAAAGATCAATGATTACACAATGTAGGAATATTAAAACTCTTTATAGAACTGTGCTCTTAGCCAACCGAAACATTCCTGTAAGTGCCACCAACCTAGCAAACAGCTTAATTTTATTTATATGGCAAAGTGGGAGATGATCTATGCAACATCTTAGCAAAAAAACCCTTGGTAGCTTGCATCTTACTGATGAAAACTGCTATTGATACTGAACTCTTGTTCCTTAAATACTGAATAATGTATTTTGATGGACTACGCAAATGAGCCTTGAGCCCCCTTACTAATCACAGCAATTACATCAAATGAAGAGAGAACCCTGTGGAACTGCAGATTTCCTCCATGTTATCAGTGTGATGTGTGAACGTCTGCTGTAATTAGATCCATAGGGAGTGTATTGTAATATGAAAGGATTTCATTCGCTGCACAATCCAAGTTGTGTTTCAATGCAAATCACATCTTTTTCAATAAATTAATCCGGAAGTGCTCCCATAAATAATTTCAGGGCTTTAACATCACCCTAGGCTATTCACTTCATTGGCCTGTTTAGTCAGTCCTACCAATATGTTTTACTTAGGCTCGGCAGAATTCGATTTTTATTTTTTTTATAATTTCGACAGATAATATCAATGTTTATTTTTAAAAATTGTTTCCAGTTTTTATTAAATGTTCACAGTTGCAGGAAGTTATGCATGGTGTATGCGTGTCAAACAATTATTTAATGGCAGCAGACCTGAAGATTAAAAAATTAATGCTTTATCATCATTCAAACACAAATTGTCAACATCCCATGTCAAAATTCACAAAGTAAATATCCTTACATCCAACTCTAATAAGTTCTCAAGCATCATTTTTCTTACTGTGCCTGTTTGTAAATTAAGATGACTATAAATTGAAATATTTTTCATTGGTTTGTGTGCATAGAGTGAAATTAACGTTTACCAATAAAAATCTAATTCCTCCAAGCATAGTTATATTTTAAAGTTTGTCAGTGAGTTAAAATAAATTAATACTATTGACATGAATTTTATAGGAAGTACATATTTATGGATGGTTCTAGACCATACCCTGTATTAGTCCAGGACTCTTCAGCTATCCCTCTGCTTAGCAGGTGATGAGATTTTCAAATCAGGTATAGGGAATCTCTACTTATATTGAAGTGGAAAAGCAATACATTTACTGCAGTGTATTTCAGGTGACTGTCTTTGCACTTGTAGTGAAGTTTCTTTTCATCGATAGGCAAGTTGGTATTTATTTGTATTACATTTGTTCCTAACTGAGATCAAAGTCCTATTGCTCTAGGTAACTGTATACAGAGATAGTACAAAACAGTCTCTGTCCCAAGCAGCTTACAAACTAAATAAACAAGGAAGAGAAAGGAAGTATTATTATCTCCATTGTTCAGACTGAGGGACAGTGAGAAGGAATGATTTGCCCAAGGTCAAACAGTAAGTCTGTGACAGAGCAGGGAACTGGACCCGAATTTCCAGAGTGAATGAATCACAAGACCATTCTTCCTCTCAAATCTCACTATTACATGCTTCACTACAAAGTAATTAACATTAATATTTCCCCTCAACCAGAACAACAGGAAGCGAGGAGAGGAATAGATGTCACATATATCCTCCAAAACAACAAGGACAAAGAGGAAGACCTGCTGAAAATAAAGTCAAGAGACCATATTCATTAAACGTGGTGCAGAGAGCCTTATTATACCTCCATAGGTAAGCAAGGCCTCTGATGCTCTGGGGGATTCATGCCCAGAAAGGGTAGGCACAATTATTTTTTCTTAAAAAAAAAAAAAGTAACTTGTAGAACTCATTGCCACAAGATATCATTGGAACAAGAATCTAGAAGGGACTAATAAAGGGACTGAACATGTATACGGATAGTGAGATCATCTAAGTTACATAACTTGTGACATATTGATGCCACTGAATTTCCTCTCTGATGGCCTTTCCACTGATGATTATTTGCATCAGGATTTATGTTGGTGAAAACTGGTATAAATCCAGTGTTAACATGGCCCAATCTATCTGTGGAGACTACTGTTCAGTTACCTTCGTTATAGCTGTAATGAACCCATCACAATATATATACACATATCTATTTGAAAAGCCTTTTATCCTAGCAGGGGACAATATCATGCATTTGCAAGTGGATGTTGCTGCTCATTTTTATTCTTCAGTTCACACAACATTTTTTAGGGTAATTATGTTCTAATGTTCTTCATTGGCAGCACAGTTAGTTAATTATTTGAAAGGGATCCAAATATTATACTATGGTCATTAAACAACCATGCCAGCTGGTTGCACTATCTCAAAGCCATTTAAGTTAAATAGATGTACAAAATGAGTTTATACTTCTTCTCAGTTTTGGTTACTTTGGTCTCATCGTTTTGATTGATTGTAACATCAGATAAGTGTCTGCTCCCTTAGGTTTCCAAACAAGTTTATTTCTAATGAGCAAATAAAGGAAATAAGTTATTTATACCTTAAATGCACATTTCCAGAAAAGGGGAGTTTTAATATACCAAATACAAAATTATACCATTTAGCATATCATTATAGAGCTTTGAGTTGCATTTTGAATGAAAAATAAACCACTTACCATTAGCTTACATTTGAAAAATCCATCGTTAACCCTATATTTTGATGATTCACCCTCCCACCTGAAAGGGAATCCACTTAAGCAATGTGCACAACATCTTCAGAAAGTCAGTGCTGTGGGATAACCATCATGATGTGTTTGAGAGCAAATCAAAAGTTCCTTTGTGCAGCTTATGCTACTTCACAAAAACATTCATAAATCGCTTTTGTACTAAATAATCAGCTCGAATAAAAACTGAGGATATCCACAATGCTTTGCCTTACAGCACTTGTTCTCAAAGTCTGACTCATGAAACACTTCTAGGTGATTTAACAAGATACCTCTATCACAACAGGAAGGAGTCTGTCTTTATACAGTGACGTGGGCTGCTAGTTGCTGCCCAAGGCAGGACTTACATTTCTCGAGGGCTTTTACCGATGATCAGCTTTGTAAATAATATTCAATTAGATACTTAGCATACAGAACTAAATTACAGTGACCTGAAAAGCTTAGAGCAATAGGGCTACGGGCAATGAATAGAGATTAAATAATAAAAACAAAGTCCTACACTCAGGGAGATGACGGAAACAACACCTATACGTGAAGGAAATGTAACCAAGCAGACAGTGCTTAATTTGTAATTTAGCACAAATTAAGCACCGCAAGCAGCCAATCTCATTGCATTAAAGCAAGGTTCTTCCCCCCCCCCCACACACACACATTTTTCTCCACGATATTGTGCTAATATTACTTATTCATGTAGCCAAGCATTATAGCTGCTGCTGGAAGATTTGGGAGAGGAGGGAGCCAAGGAGGGGTTGATTAATTTTAAGAAATGGTCCCACAGTATGAAAACGTTTGAGAATTACTGAGTTACATTTTAGTTTTTAAGTCTTGTTTATCTGTTTGCTCTACCTGACTGACTGAATATAATGTTCCATAAAATATCCCCCATAAGTATGACTGTAAAAAGAATAACTGTTTATGCTGAAATTTAAAAATATATATATATACAGAAGGCACAAAACCAGCTACTATTTTAACTGATGAAATACAATTTAGAGTTAATGCTTCATGTATTGTAGTTGCATAGTTTCATCAAGCTCAGGAACAATTCTTATTTTATCACACTAGAGGACAGACTGTTCATTCCACTCGGTATTGGCCACAGAATTCTTTGCATTTCTACCTCCTGGAACAACAAAGCCATATTTTACTAGTGTGTCAGAGAATCTATCGTCTGTTTGTAGTTGGCTGTGTCCTTTTTTTTTTCTGTAGAAGAAATAGACAGAATCCAGTGCTCACTAGAATAAAAAGGACCAGAATATCTACAAACCAAATCATACTATGAATAGATTCAGGAGCCTCTTCATGCTTTTTCTCTCCTGTAAATCAGTGCAAAGCAGTTGCTAAAGAATATGGGAGATTCTAGGAATATGACTGTGACACTATCTGATTAAAATATGGCCATGTAGCTCATTGTTGCTACCACTATTATATAATTGCAACAAATCTTATACAAAATGTATCAAGTAAGGTGGCAATAGAAAAGTTATGATTTGCTGAATATGATCATGGGTAGCACCCACAAGGTATTTAGTCTGCACATCTTGAAGGGGCTATTCAAGTTAAGTGGCTCATCAGGAAACACTTAACTCACAATGGACCATGGGGCATGCCTATCTATACTTAATGGACTTCCCTGTGAACGTTCCATCTGGAGCATGGGTCGACAACCTTCGGCACATGGCCCATCAGGGTAATCTGCTGGCAGGCCACAAGACATTTTGTTTACATTGAACGTTCGCAGGCACGACCTCTTGCAGCTCCCAGTGGCCACAGTTTGCCATTCCCAGCCAATGGGAGCTGCGGGAAGTGGCACGGGCTGCAGGGATGTGCTGGCTGCTGCTTCCTGCAGCTCCCATTGCCCGGGAATGGCGAACTGCGGGCACTGGGAGCTGCGGGGGGCCATGCCTGTGAACAGTCAATGATGAGCCGCGTGCCGAAGGTGCCGACCCCTGATCTGGAGTGTAGGTAATGTCTTCTACTGTGACTAAGTGAAATCATGCATGGACATGTGACTTGCCCATGGAACTCTAAACACCATCTTGCTACCTGTGATTTTCCACTAGCTGTGCTGAGGGCTTTGTCTGAAACAATGGATTTCCCTCCACATGGCAGAAGCTATAAAAGGCCCTGGAAATATCTCTATTTTGCCTCTTTCCTGCTCAAACGTCTGGACTATGAACTTATACTAATGAGAGCATTCTAACCAAGGGACTGAGAACCTTACGTGATTTGGAAACAGCCAGAGACTTAACAAGCCAGCAGTTTATTCCATCATTGCTACAAGCCTGATCCAAGAACTTTGCAATTGTTGTATGTATTTGATTCCTTTAGTTAATTTTAACTCTCATTTTTCTTTTTCTTTCTTTCTTTCTATAAATAAACCTCTAGATTTTAGATACTAAAGGATTGGCAACAATGCAATTATTGGGTAAGATCTTAGTTGTATATTGACTTGGGTACATGGCTGGTCCTTTGGGACCAGAAGAACCTTTTTGTTTGACGAAATTGGTTTTAAATAACTACTCATTTTTAAATCTAGTGTCTAGGTGTTGAATCCAGGACTGGAACACCTAAGGAAGCTGCATTTCTGTCTACTTGTTAGCCAGTGTGGTGAGACAGAAGTTTAATTTTGTTGCTGGTTTGGTACATCTCATGGAAGAATAACCACCAGCTTTGGGGTGTGTCTGCCCTATTTCTCAGCAGTTTGTCCTGAATTTGGTAGTCTCAGTTGTGACCCACGGAGTCATGTTGACAGTGACAATGGAAAGCAATACCTCTAATCTTAACATAAAAGCAATTTATTATGTTTGTATGTTTCCAATCCTTGGAAACATTTTAAAATAAGGGCAACATATAAAGAGGAATATGAAATGTAAATAAAACTAAACAATTAAAAATGAAATCTAATTTCCTGCATTCAGAAACAAATGAGGCATAAAGATGTTGTAGGATTTTTATAATTTTAATATCAAAAGATTTTGTTTGAAGGATGAAATTTACCCATGTGAGGAAGTCACCCTGAAGGGAGACTTATACTCCACTTGAATCTCACTTAATTCTTCAGATATGTGCATCTAGCATGAAACTCAGCCACAAAAATTGGACTTTAGTAAGACTTAGGTGGTGCATAGCTCATGTTCTGGGCCTCCAATAAGGATGCATATCACACTTACTCTAGGTAGACTTCTCTTTAATTTATTTAAAATAAAATAACCCCAACCTTTCTCCTGTGGGGGCTTCTCAGTTGGTTCCACTTCATTAACTTTCAAAAGGAAAAAAAATACATTTATCCTGAGTTTAGAAATATTTTCATTGTACAGAAAACTATACAACAACAAATACAGAATTAATCATTTGTTCATAGTATAGGTGCATTTATGAACTGAAACCAATGAAGATGAACAATGTGACAAAAACTTGAACTTAATAGGCAGTGAAAGTGAGCCAAAACACCAAAGAGAACCCCCCCCTTCATTTTTAACTAATCAGATTATATAATATTCAGACAATTATTTTTCTAGATACAGAAATATTTTGACATTTGTCTGGCAAGTTTAAATGGAAATTACTAAAAACACATGCAACATCACTCAACTCTGAAAGTAATTCCAATCCAAGCAGATGACACAAGATATAAATGTTAATTTCATACCAAACATCAATCCTAGCTCATTATCTACTGCTGCCTCTTCAAGAAATAGCAGATTTTTAGTTTAAATGTCCTCCAATATTTGAAACCAACAGCAATTAGACCTTCGGGTGATATTCTTAAATGCATGACTTTCACTAATTTCTACTTTTTTTTTCCAATTTGCCTATCCTGGACAATGACTATACTCAATTTTTTAAAAATTAGCATCACTCCCCAGCATGCGGGAGACAACTGGATGGCTGTCCGCTTGAATGCAGATTTCAAATGTGAACAGAGAGATTCCTTCCCCTTTCATACATATAGGAGATAAACCTATTTCATCACTGTCTCAGTGTTTCCACCTATTCAGAAACTAAAATGAAGCCTTCTGTGTTGCATAATGGTCAGAAACTATTGCTGTTCTGTATGTGTGGGTGAATGGAGCACTCATGTGGATGGTCCTGATGTGGCCGCTACTGAAGCTTGAAAAGCAGAAACCTTTGAGTGGGCTGCTCTTGTTACTGCCCTCCCTTGAGATATGAGGCTAAGATCTTGTGAACTTCAAATGCTTGGATGTTTCTTTCTCCTAAGTACCTGAACCTCTTTCGTTGAGATGTTGGGAAAGAAATCAGGAGGATTTCCATCTCTCGTATTGATTAGGTCAGAACTACCACATGCATGTCATTGCTCACAATATTATGGTTTCTCTGCTTCCTAGTAGAATCAGTAAAGATGTAAAGATGCACAGAAATATTTTAAAAAAGAAAGTTAGCCAAACGTTTCCAGTCCTCTGTATAACTGAAGCTGATAGTTATTTAATATAAAGGAACACTTAATGGTTGCAGTGTGTTCATCTGATATTTTGTGTTTAACATGGGCAAAAGCTGGCCTTAGATGACCTAGTTTGAGAACAGAACATTTAGTGTCTTAGGTACTATATTTTGTATGCTTTTACACACCCACAGTATAATGGTCAAATATATTCTGTCTTCACACACAATATCAATAATATATAGGTACATACACAATATATACTGTACAGCATACATTTCCATAGCATACCTACTATAGGCATTGCTAATCATATACCCAGTATATAGTAATCAATTTTGTTTTAAACCAAATATAGCCTGTACTGTGAGAATACTAAGCATTATTCCAGTATCCAGATGATGCATACATTTGGGCACAGAGCTCATCCCACTGATTAAAAGGCTCTCCTTCATTCCAGTTGACAAAATCCATTGCGGTGTTGTCTATTCATCATCACTTGCCTAGTGTTAAAGAGAAATATATGAATAATAGAAGATTAGATGATGATTTATCCGTAGAGAATGAAACACAATGTTCAAAGACTTAAAAGTATTTAAAATTCCAGAATGGAAGCCAGATTAGCAGTGAGAAGAGCATGTGGTGGATGTGACAAAGTTATTTAAGTTAGCCAGCTTCCGAGGGACCTAATGAAGCTAGCTGAAAGGGCAGTGTGATGACAAATAAAAGTCAGTATTGATAAATGCAAAGTAATGCACATTGGAGGGAAAAACTGAAACTACCCATACAGAGTACAGGGTTCTAAATTAACTATATCAACTCAAGAAAGAGACCTGTACATCACTGTAGATAGCTCAGTGATGACTTTGGCCCAATGTGCAGCTGTATTTAAAACAAACAAACAAAATGCTAGGCTGCATAGGGAATGGGATGGAGAATAATATAGAGAATACTGTAGTGACTTTATATAAACTGATGGTGTGGCCTCATCTAGAGTACTTTGCACAGCACTGGTCACTCCGTCTCAAAAAGGATATTGCAGAATTACAGGGAGTTCATAGATTCCAAGGCCAAAAGGGACCACTGTGATCATCTAGTCTTGCCTCCTTTGTAACACAGGCCATAGAACTTTCCCCTAATATTCCTAGAATGTATCATTTAGAAAAAATCTAATCTTGATTTCAAAATTGTCAGTGATGGAGGATCCACCACAACATTTGGTAAATTGTTCCAATGGTTAATTACTCGCACCATTAAAAATGTACGCTTTATTTCCGGACTGAATTAGTCTGGCTTCAACTTCCAGCCACTGGATCGCTTTATACCTTGTTTTGCTAGACTGAAGAGCCCATTATTATATATTTGTTCCCCATGTAGGTACTTATAGACTATCACCTCTTAACCTGCTCTTTGTTAAGCTGAATAGACTGGGCTCCTTGAATCTATAACTATAAAGCATGTTTTCTAATCCTTTAATCATTCTTGTGGATTTCTTTGAGCCCTTGCCAATTTATCAACATCGTTCTTGAATTGTGGGCAACAGAACTGGTCACAGGAGTCCAGCAGTGGTCACACCAGTGCCAGATACAGAGACTCCTACATCAGCATCTGAACCAGACCAGCTGGAGCTCAAGTTAGGCCCCAGGCACTTGCCTATGTCTTAATCCAGCCCTGGCTAAGGCTCAACAGGAGCAATGACTGATAAGTCACTGAGGCTTCACTGAAAAGAACTGTCAGTTTAAGGGCTCTGGGGAGCACAGCATGAGCATCATTTTCTACAAAAGTCAAAGCGAGGGCTAACATTTGATTTCTGTAATGTGGAGCTGATTTTTCTGTTAGTCATGGTGGATACAATGATATTTCAAGACACACCGTTATGGAGAAACAAGCAAGCTGTGCCAAGGCTGTGACACAGTCAAAATCATTGGCAGCTTCCCCTCCACCCCCGCTGGAGCAAAACGAGTGATAGTATAATCAAAGCTGAAGTTTTATTTACAGGATTTATTTTGGAGAATAACATTCCTCTTGGTAGCAGTGATCATGTTAGACCTTTATTCAAAGAAATGTTCCCAGGCTCCAAAATTGCCGAGAGCTCTGTGTGTGCCACCACAAAAACAACACATATTAAAAAGGGGCAGTCACACCTAAAGTACTTGAAAACCTACAGAATATGACTGACGGCCATGAACAATATTTTGGTTTGGCACTGGATGCTAGTTCAGACGAGATCGAGAAGCGTTTTCCAATCTTGGTTACATATGACTATCCAGAAACTGGCCTTACAGTTACTGACTTTTTAGATATGATAGCTTCCTTACTGAATCCATCTCAGAAATTGTTTGATGCAACTAACAACGTGTTATCAAAACACGTTAGCTGCAATAAATGTGCTACATACTTGGGGAACAATGCTGCAAACAACAGTATATTGTCTTGAATTAAACCAACCAAACAACAAACCAGGGAGTGTATGCAGTGGGATGCCTCTACCACCGTGTACTTAATAGCAGAACATTCACTGAAATACTGCAGATGAGGATTTGATCACTGACATTTACTACGACTTTCAGAGAAGTGTCAAAGGAGTGGCATCACTGAATGAGTACATGGCATTTTGCAATACCAGTGTGAAGAAAATTGTGAAGCATGAGAAAACACACTGGACGTCTTTGGAGAGGACTACTGAATGTACCTTGGCTACTTGGGATGGATAAATTCCTACTTTGTCAATATCTTGGATGAGGAAGAGCAAAGAGGTGCTGCTGGACCATGGGAACTAATAATACATCTGAGCTTCCAGAATCCTTTGACAAAGGTGTATTTATAGCTTTTGAATGCAGTGTTGCCCATGTTTAAAAAGTTCTACTTACTCCGCCAAACGTTTTGCACCCAACAATGATGCTGCTATACAAAGATATTCTTTTGAAATCTGTGCAACCCTCTTTGATAGCTGCAAGTCAAAATGCTATGGGACTAAATTACACTCTTCTGTGCAATTACTGACATCTGAAGTGCTTGTGGGCTTTGAGACATGTAACTACGCAGCAAGGAAAAACATGAGCAATAGAAGGAGCATATAAAACATTCTTGATTGAAGCTGTGCAATTTGTTGCAAAGCACTGGATTACATGAAAGAGGCAACACCTTTACAAGACCTGTACTTAAGAACCTGGCTTATGCTAAGTCATTTATCAGCATCTTTCCAAGATATATAGGTGAAATCGATCAATTTCCTGATGTGACTAGTGTGCAACAAATGGATTCTCTGCTTTCTGAATTTAGCGATTATCAAATCTGTGATGCACTTCCTGAAAATGAGAGCACTATGAAAATTGATTAATTTTGGCATAAAATATCTCATATGAATGACCCAGTAATTGGCCAGGCAAGAATTGTCTGTGGTTGGTCTGGTCAGGCCTCTCTCAGACTGAGAGATAGGACAGGAGAAAAATAGAGGGGGATAGAAAAGGGGACATGATGGTGAGGAAGACAGAGCATGATGTCACATCTAGCAGCCTGGGGGTCCTTGCTGGTGCAGTGGGGATGGTCAAGCATCCCCACTGGTGTGCCAAGATCTGGATATCACAATGAATATCCTACCACCAAAGCTGCAGTAGTGATAGTAATTGCTATCAAAGTCTCTTTTTAAGGACCCCAAAAAGGGGTATTGGCAGAATAATCCATCCTCTAGTTTGTTCATCAGCGAGGCCTAGTTTCTGAAGCACCAGTTTTGGTCCATTAATATCTGGTACCCTCCTTTCCCTGTTTATTGGTAGGGTGACCAGATGTCCAGTTTTCGATTGGAACATCTGGTCGAAAAGGGACCCTGGAGGCTCTGGTCAGCACCGCTGGGGCAGAGGGTTGGGGCATGGGCTTATCTCAAGCGGCTCCCGGTCAGCAGCGCAGCAGGGCTAAGGCAGGCTCCCTGCCTGTCCTGCCACCGCACTGTGCACCAGAAGCAGCCAGCAGGTCTGGCTCCTAGGCGAGCGGGGCCATGGGGCTCCATGCGCTGCCCCTGCTCCTGGCCAATGGGAGCCGGAGGAGGGGGGTGCCTGCGGGCGAGAGTAGCGTGCAGAGCCTCCTGGCCCCCCCCTCCTAGGACCCACACCTGCTGGCCACTTTCAGGGTGCAGTGCGGTGCCAGGATAGGCAGGGGGCCTGCCTTAGCACTGCTGTGCTGCTGACCGGGAGCTGCTCGAGGTAAGCCCACACCCCAACTCGGAACCCCAACCCCTCTGCCCCTCAAAACCTGCATCCCAAACCCCTCATCCCTGGCCTCACCCCAGAGTCCTCGCCCCCCATCCCAGAGCCCCACCCCCTCCTGCACCCGAATCCCCTGCCTCAGCCCACAGCCTCCTCCTGCACTCCGAATCCCTTGGCCCCATCCCCCAGCCTGGAGCCACCTCCTGCACCCTGAACCCCTCATCCCCAGCCCCATTCTAGAGCCAGCACCCCCAGCCCAGAGCCGTCACCCCCTCTGACATCCCAACCCTGTGTCTCATCCTGAAGCCCCCTCCCACATTCCAAATCCCTCACTCCCCTCCATCCTGGAGCCCCCTCCTGCACCCTAAATCCCTCATCCCCAACCCCACCTCAGAGCCTGCACCCCGAGCTGGAGCTCTCACCCCCTCCCACACCCCAACTCCCTGTCTCAGCCTGGAGCCACCTTCCACACCTTGAACCTCCCATCCTAGAGCCCTCACCCCCTCCTGCAGCCCAACCCCCTACCTCAACCTGCAGCCCAGTGAAAGTGAGTGAGGGTGGGGGAGAGCAAGCCACTCAGGCAGGAGGGATTTAGTGAGTGGGGGGCGGGGCCTCAGGGAAGGGGCATGGCAGGGATGGGGGCCTCGAGGAAGGGGTGGGGCTAGTGTGTTCGGTTTTCTGCGATTAGAAAATTGGCAATCCTATTTACTAGTCACAATCTTAACACAGTCCTTGGTGGTAGCATTAGACCTTCTCTATTTAAATTAACTTAGTCTTTCTGTCTCTGAAATCTTTTCTAAAATACTTTTAAAATAGGCCTGCTAGCCCCCAATTATTACAACAGGACCTATGCCATGGCTAGGATTTCTTTGTTCTTGGTATATTTAAAGAATTCTTTATTGTTGTCCTTAACCATACTGACCTTAGTTTTCACTTTGATATATTTAGCTTCCCTTACCCATGTATGCATTTCATAACTACCGATTTGTGTTCAATGCTACCAGATTTCTCCTTTTTAGAGATAATTTATTAATGCTGCTTTCACTGACCCTCTTAACGAGGTTGATTTTTTAACCAAACAAGTCGTCTTTTGTGATTGCCGAATTGTGGAGGTTTGGGGCATTTAGCAAAACAGACAATTCCAAATTGTCATTCACATGCTATGTTTAACTTTTTACTCACACTTAGTCCTGCTCATGATTGTTTTCAGCTCTGGGAAACTGTCCTTTGAAAAGCACCTGGTGTATGTCTGTGTATATATATATTGCTGGTTGCGATTTTATTCTATTTGCACATAAAAAATTAAATTAGGATGTGATCACTTGCACTTAGGCTACCGTCAGTTTTTAGTTCAGTGATCAATTCATCTTTAGCCATCAGAATTTGGGTTAATATAGATGTATCCCAAGTTGGTTGCAATAATTTTTGTGTTAGAAAGTTATCTATGTAAATGGAATGTTTTAATAGTAGCAGCATGTGCCCATAGATTTTAAATCCCCATACTATGGTAACACATTTTTTCCACATATTATAGATATATGTTTAGAAAGCTGTTCCCTTTTCTGATTTCGTCTATAGCAGACCCCACTAGTATCTTGTTTTGTGATTTATCAGTTGGTTCATTGATCTATAAGCTTGGCAACTCCTGTCCTTCTTCTGAATGTAGAAGGCCCTTCCACTCCCCTTCTTTCCATGTTATCTTTCCTAAATAGGGTGGATCCTGTGACTTTAACATTACCATCAGGGCATTCTCATATGTGAATCATCCTATCAGGTTTCAGTAATGCCAGTTAGATCACATTTTTTCAATACATGAGTATTTCATGAGGCAGAGAAGAGGTGAGCTGGGGCGGGGAGTTCCCCTGTGTGCTGCCCTCCCCCATTACTTGCTGCAGGCGGCCTTTCCCGTGCCCCCCTGCCCCAGCTCCCTCTGTTTAAATGCCGACGACGACCGGGGTGGCCGAAGATCCGGCCGCCACGGTTGCCACTGAAGAACCTGAAATGCTGCCCCCCAAATGCTAGTGTCCTAGGCCTAGGTTGCCTAATGGGTTGCACCAGCCCTGTCCACTCTCCCTGCTACTCTCTCCATTGTGCTGCTAGGGAGACTAGGGAAAGAAAGGCAGCTGCAACAAAAGGGGTTTTTTGATTTAAAGAAATAAAGGGAAGGAGATTAAATTTGTGAGGCGTACCTCCATTAGCCTCTCACTACCAGCCATCCCTGTATGGGAGTCAGCACTGGACTCAGAGGTCTGTAAAGCCTGTGTTACAGTGCTATAAACATCAACATTAATAGTTTTCACTGCCTATTTCAATGACCATTCTTTTTTATTTTAAAAAGCAAATAGATGCACTTGAATACAACCTGTAGCCCAAATGAAAAACAGAAAATAACCACACAAAGCAGAATAAATCAATTGGCACCCATTAGCTTAAAAGGAAAAGTATAGTAGTGGATTAATTGCCTTAGTACCTGGAGGTTAAACTTTTTTTAAAAAAAATCTGTATCAGGAGGTTACATTTCTTATGACTCAGATTTTTTTTTAATTAAAAACTGAATGTTAATCTTTGAAAAATGGGGATACAGCTGAGACACATTAACTTTGGACAGAGAGTTGAGTCCAGGCCCAGTTCCAGATCCACATCCAAATGTAATACATACCAAGCCTAATTTCACAGCAGACCAACTGCATCAAAACTACAGAAACCACTTACAGATTTATTCCCATTTGATATTTTACTGCAAAAAGAATTAAAAGATAAAGTCATTTTCCTGTGTACATTTTTCCGTCATTTTGAGAGGCAGAATGCATGCAGCATGTAATAGGAAGATACACACTCTCATGGCGAGTGATGTATGTAATTTCTTCTTCATGTTTCTACTAATCTAAATTCAATCTGAGATAAAGTGCATAGTGGCTCTCTTTCAATAGAAAAAAATGTTGATTAAAGTTAAAACAAGCTTCAAATTTTACAGTAAACCAGAAATGACATTCTCCGCTTTTGCTTTAGCTGAAACATATTGGCCAAAAATTAAGGGCTCAGATCCGGCAAGGTGCTGAACACTCTGGCCCTAATCTAGCAAAAACCCTTGCTTAACTTTAAACATATATGAAAGCAATGTGACCAAAGCACATTCTTAAAAGTTAAGTACATGCTCATGTGCTTCTTAGAAACACATGTTATTGGCAGGACCATCGTCTGACAACTTTAAATGATTATGGAAAGGCAATAACTTCTCATTAGTTAAAAGATGCAATTGGTTCTTCATTATAAGCCTATTTTCCCACCCAAGCCACATCAAACATAAGTATGGTTATTTCTACTTCAACATTTGTAAGCTTACAGCGTGACAAGAACAGGACATTTTGGCCAAGTCTGTGGTGATTTGGGCAAGCTACTTCTAAGTTATGGGCATCTAAAAAGCTAGGAGTAAATCACATTTGGTGCAATCTTTATGCTTTTTTATTTTTGCCACATCATAGCTCCCAAACGCCTTGGCACAGAATCTTCAGATTTGGATTTTTCAAAAGCTCTTCAGGAGTCTCCATAAAATGGTGTATGCGGGGATTAGTTTGGCACAGTGTTCACTGGGCAATGAGTTAGTTAAGAAGGAGAAGAGAGATAGGGTGTGTGTGTGTGTGCATCCACACGTTTGCACGCACGCATGCATATGTCAGGGGTCCAGTATGGAATCTCATCCCAGCAACCTAAGGTGAAAATCAGAATAGTTCTGGTTCCTCAGAAATGAAATTTTGATTTTGTGAAATGAAAGCTAAAACGAAGTAGTTTGCAACTGGAGTTCAATTTGATGAGAACCACCATGACTGTTGGAGTGAAAGCTGGGAGAAAAGGTTCTAATTTGGGGTAATTTTTTATGTTTTATTTTTCTATTTTGATATTATGATTGTCTTAAAAAAAAGAAAAGTAGATTTTTATATTAGTCATATACTATAATATGCAGCACCGCTGGCTTCTGCTGTGTAGAATCAGACTTGTTCAAATGTTTTTGACAGTCTCATTCTTTAGCTATAGCTGGTTTGATATTTTTTAAAAAAGACAAAGTCTAATACAACCGACAGCTAGAGGAGATTTATCATTTACTCTAGAGTAGTTACCTATGTTTCTGAAGCAAAAAGTCATGCCTTCATTCCCATGACTCATGCATGAGGTTTAATTAACAACCAAGCTGTCTTTGTTTTTGGCTACCGGTTATTAAAATAGTTGCCAAAGAGAAGTATTTGTTTTGATAAATAGAAGAAGAAAGATAAAATATTCTCATGTATTTATTTTATAAGGTAGAATGACTTTTTAGTTAAATGAGTATCTTAACTCACTTGAACATGTTGCAATGCCGACAGTCTCTAATCCATGTTAAATGTCCTCTCTAACCCAATATTATAAACGAGGAGAAAGTAAAATCAGAAGAAAAACCAAACAAAACACTGCTGCGTATTAATATCCTTCTCTGGATCTCCCAGTGCATTTTGTATCCATTATATCCATTCTTTAGATTTTATATGCTGGGAGCAGGGGTTATATTTATGCTATAATATACAATAGCAACAATAATCAAAACCTATTTTCTGGAAAGACTTAACTTGCAATGTAGGTTAAGTGTGATGATATAGTGGTGATGTAATGTAATGTACTACTGCTTGCATGTGTACCACTGCCCTCTACTGGGTATGAATCAGACCTACTTAGGTGCTTGTGATTGGCATTCTCTGGTGTCCTTCCTGCCTATAAACAGGCTATAAACAACTGTATGGACTTTCTGTTATGAAGTTTTACACCATGTGAAAACTTGCATGGTTTCTGGATTTGAAATACAAAATTTGGCCCAGGTTAATTGAAAGTTTACTTATTGTTTGCAAATTTTAAGTAAAACCCGTCTCTTCCCATGCATTTCCAGAAAGAATTTATGGTTTTGTTTGAAACCATGCACAACTTGGTGGCTTTACCTAATTTTACCCCAGAAAAGAATGAAGCTTGGTGCTTTTTGCTGAATTTTTGGCTGGTTCAGACATCAAGTGCCAAGTGACCTCTGGGGAGCCATGGGCAGTGAATTCACAGGTGAATGACAACAACAAAAAGAGACACCTGGAAACTGCAGCATTTCGTATATTTCTAGATAAGCTCTTCTTTGTTATTAGAGCTAGCAGATACCTATCTTCTCCTTGTATATTTTTAAGCAGGAGGTAGTGCGTTCTATTTCTGATGTTCTGGGTGTATAGTTTAGCTGGCATCCTTAATATATGTAGCTCATTGAATCATTACATTTCATTCCTGTAAAAAGTGACAAAGAGTCCTGTGGCACCTTATAGACTAACAGACGTATTGGAGCATAAGCTTTCGTGGGTGAATACCCACTTTGTATTCACTCATGAAAGCTTATGCTCCAATACATCCATTAGTCTATACGGTGCCACAGGACTCTTTGTCACTTTTTACAGATACAGACTAACATGGCTACCCCTCTGGTACTTGATTTCATTCCTGGTTGTCCTAATTTTGGGCCTGTTATTGCCATGAATGGGAAAAAGGGCAGTGGCCTCCGTGATAATGTTCCCCATGTCACTCATACCTCCCATAGGGTGCTGCTTGCGTTTAAAAATCCACACGAGCGAAATGGGTAATCTTTGGACAAGCTGGGGGAGATGCACAGCAACCCGTTCCCTATACACAGCAAAGCTTACTGGAGAAGAAGGAATACAGCTTGAGACTGTGTAACATTTCCAAAGTTCCCACTTCATCGTGGGAGTTGCTTGGGGCTGCTGCCAGCTAAGGAAGCTCTCTAAGTAGTGCTTCATCCAAACAAATGCTTTAATAGTCTTGATATTTTCCACAGAATATTGTAATTGTTCAGATTCATAGGTTGTGAAAAGGAAGTGAAAAATGACTGTAGAATGAGCATGCAAAGTAATGCACATTGGAAAACATAACCGCAACGATACATGATGGGGTCTAAATTAGCTGTAAACACTCAAGAAAGAGATCTTGGAGTCATCATAGATTATTCTCTGAGAACATCTGTTCAATGTGCAGTGGTAGTAAAAAAAACCTAACCACATGTTAGAAACCATTAGGAAAGGAATAGAAAATAAGAAAGAAAACATCATAATGCCACTATTTAAGTCCATGGTTTGCCCACACCTTGAATACTGCATGCAGTTCTGGTTGCCCTGTCTCAAAAAGATATATCAGAATTAGAAAAGGTACATAGAAGGCAACAAAATGGTTAAGGGATTGAACAGCTTCCATAGGAGGAGAAACTAAAAGACTGGGACCGTTCAATTTAGAAAAGAGATGACTAAGGAGGGATTTGATAGAAGTTTATAAAATCATTATTTATGTGGAGGCGGTGAATAGGGAAGTGTTATGTACACCTTCACATAATACAAGAAACAGGGGTCACCCAATGAAATTAATAGAAGCAGGTTTGAAACAAACATCTTCACACAACACATTGTCAACACATGGAGCTCATTGCCAGGGAATGTTGTGAAAGCCAAAAGTATAACTGGATTCAAAAGGAATTAGCTAAGTGTATAGAGGATAGGTTCATCGGTGGCTATTAGTGAAGGTGGACAAGGATACATCCCATGCTCTTTCTGCCAGAAGTTGGTGTGGGGTGACAGGGGTTAGATCACTTGCTGCTTGCCCTGTTCTGTCCATTCCCTCTGAAGCATCTTGCACTAGCCTCTGTCATGAGAGAATACTGGGCTACATGGACAGGGGTGGCTCTAGGCACCAGCAAAGCAAGCACCTGCTTGGGGCAGCCCATTTGCAGGGGCGGCATGGGAGCTGAGAACCAACAGGGGGCTCTGGGTAGTTCCTTGGTTAGCTCCCTGCCTATAGAGCCAGCCCTGGAGCAAGGAAAGAACTACATTTCCCAGCATTCCCTTGGCCACTACCAACTGGAAAGGAAGGAGGGGAACCTCATGCGGCAGTGTGCTGTGAGTGCCGTGAATGGTAGGGATCCATATTTTAACATTCAACAAACAGGACACTCCACGGGGAGGGAGGGTAGCCCCACCTTGCCACCATCCACTCCCTCTGACTGCCCCCCACAGAAACCCCAACCCATCCAACTCCCTCCCCCGCTCCCTGTGCACCCCCTCCTGGGACTCCTGCCCCTAACTGCCCCCCAGGACCTCACCCGCTATCTAAGTGCCGCTGCTCCTTGTCCCCTGTTCACCCCCTCCTGGGATCCCTGCTCCTAACTGCCCCTTGAGACCCCACCCCCTATCTAAGCCTCCCTTCTCCTTGTCCCCAACTTCCCCCCTGAGACCCCCAACTTACCCCCAGGACCCCACCCCCTACCTGTCCACTGACAAACCCCTGGGACTCCCATGCCTATCGAACCACTGCCTGTCCCCTGACTGCCCCCCCGAACCTCTGACCCATATAACCCCCCCTTCTCCCTGCCCCTGACTGCCCCCCCGAACCTCTACCCCATCCAACCCCCCCTGCTCCCTGTCCCTTGACTGCCCCCCTAGAACTTCCTACCCCTTCTCCAACCCCCTAGTCCTCTTACCATGCCACTCAGATCAGCGTGTCTGGCTCCGCGCAGCTCCAGACACGCTGCTGCCATGCTGCCGTGCTCCCCAGCGGAGCTCACAGCCCCTCCCCCCACACACACAGCCAGCACCTGCCTTCCAGATTTGAACACCTCAAAATTCAGGAGTGCTCAAGCTCAGTTTGGGCAGCTGTTACTTCATTTCTCCCAAATCAAATATACAGATCCTTGCTGTAGAAAAAGTAGGATAAAATTGAGCAAGAAATGCTTCCCAGTGGTTACACTGCTCTACAGCCAAAATGCTTCTGAAATAAATGTAGTCAAACTTTACTAATTCTGGGTCACTGAGAACGAAAATGATGCTTAAAATTGTTGATTGGCTCTAGTTTTTCTGTTTAGCCAAAGTGAGCAGAGATGCCTCGTACTTGTGTGAACAGTGCAGATAACTTCTGCTATGTTTGTGGTGAAGTGACTTTTGCATCACAAAAGCGCAGTATAACCACTATGGTTAAGAAAGCCTATCACCTTTATTTTGGCTGCAAAATTGGAGATCAGGACAAGAGGTGGGCCCCACACATATGCTGCAACACTTGTGCAACAAATCTTCGCCAGTGATTGAACAGGAAAAGGAAATCTATGCCTTTTGCAGTGCCAATGATTTGGAGAGAGCCAACTGATCATACCAGCAATTGTTACTTCTGCATGGTGCCTCCAGTTGGGAAAGGTGTGTCAAAGAAGAAAAAGTGGACTGTGCATTATCCAAACATTCCATCAGCTATACGCCCAGTACCCCACGAAGAAGGACTGCCGGTTCCTAATGCACCATAATCATTCTCACTTGAGTCAGACGAGGAAGAGGAAGAGGATGAAACTTCTGGTCCTGAACCATCAATGTCACAGGACCCACATTTTCTCCCATCCTCCTCCTCTGAACCACACCTCATAACACAAGGTGAACTGAATGACCTTGTCAGGGATTTGGAACTACCCAAGAGTAAGGCAGAGCTGTTGGGCTCCAGACTACAGCAGTGGAATCTCCTGGCAGGTGATGTTAGGGTTTCCATGTTCCATGACCGTCAAAAGGATCTTGTCCCATTCTTCTTCATGGAAGGTGATCTTGTAGCCTGCAACAACATCGATGGTGTGATGGCAGCCCTCAACATCATTCACGATCCAGATGAGTGGAGACTGTTCATTGATTCATCGAAGACGAGTCTTAAAGCTGTTTTACTGCATAATGGCAATGTTTTGCCATCAATTCCAGTTGGTCATGCAGTCCATATGAAGGAAACCTATGACAACATGAAACAACTTTTGAGGTGCATAAACTATGACCAACATCAGTGGCAACTTTGTGGCAATTTGAAGGTTGTTGCTCTCTTGCTTGGTCTGCAGACTGGATACACAAAGTACTGCTGTTTTCTCTGCGAATGGGATAGTCGTGCAAGAGATTCCCACTACATCAAGAAAGATTGGCCACTCTGACAGTCATTGGAGCCTGGGAGGAAAAGTGTTCAGCATCCACCACTTGTTGAATCAAGGAAGATTTTGTTACCACCCTTACACATCAAGCTGGGTCTGATGAAGAACTTTGTCAAGGCCATTGACAAAACACAAGCAGCTTTCAAGTACCTCCGTGGAAAATTTCCAAGGTTAAGTGAAGCTAAGATAAAGGAAGGTGTCTTTGTTGGTCCTCAGATTTGTGAACTTCTTCGAGATGATGCATTTGACCATGCACTGCGTGGCAAGGGAAAGACGGCATGGAAAGCCTTCCAGTTAGTGGCAATAAATTTTCTCGGAAACAACAAGGCAGACAACTACAGGTTGTTGGTGGAAAACCTCCTCAAGGCATACAAAAGCCTTAGTTGCAACATGTCACTAAAAATACATTTTCTGCACTCTCATCTAGATTTTTTTCCACCGAACTGTGGAGCAGTGAGCGACGAGAACAGCGAGCGATTTCACCAGGACATTGCAACAATGGAGAAACGCTATCAGGGCAAATGGAGCCCATCAATGCTTGCAGACTATTGCTGGACAGTGACAAGAGATGCTCCATTTAATGAATACAAAAGACAAGCCAAGAAGCGCCGAGTAGACACTGAATAGGACTAAACTATGTACATAATAGTTTTTTGCCTTTCGTTTCATAATGTTATTTATATAACCCTTTTGCTGATTTTTAAAGTGTTACATAAACAGGACAGGTGAAATATTATCATGTAAAGCAACCATAAACACATGAAAAGACCTAGGTTTACAATTTATGATTAAAACTCTACTATCTACACAATATACATAGACATAAAATGTAAAAACTTAAATATCTTAGAAACAGTAGCCAATCAGTTGTTTTAATTGTCATATTTGAATTCAGCACATCAAAATACATAATAAATAGCACATTTTATCTCTGAAGCAGACGACTTCTCAAAAATTGTAGACCAGTGTTATTAGAACTGGAATTGCTATTTTCAACAGCCACTGCCTTTTTTTATTTGTTTGTTTGTTTAAAAGGAAGACAGTGATATTGCATTGGCAAATTCCCCATAGAAAGAAAGAGTGGAACAAAAGAATAATAAAGGCACCTCAACTTTTCCTCATTTATGGAGGATAGTCTTTTAATATGCATCCAGATATCCTCTAATCACTCAAGCTGAAAATTGTTCCACTTTACTGCAGCTCTGTAACCACATGGGAACCAATTCTGCGTGTGTTTTGTGCACATCCAAAATTCCTGCTGAATGACCTGCCCTGGGAGCGAGTTACCAGTGACCCAGGGCTGCGGTGGAAGGAGGGTGCAGGTGGGGTGGGGGGGAGCCCAGGGCTGGGACAGGGGGCAGCCAAAATTTTTTTGCTTGGGGTGGCAAAAAACCTAGAGCCGGCCCTGTAGATGGACTATTGATCTGACCAGTATGGCCATTCGGATGTTCTTAGAGGGATCCCTTGGATTTGCCAAATGCATGTCACATAAGGTTTTAATGAAATTCTGTGTCACACTGGTTATCATAATTCTTGCAAGATGTATGTTCAGAAAATATGTGAGTATATATACATATATATACACACACACACAAACACACACTAAAAAATATGTTCATTAGGTCTGTAGTTAAAAACAGGTCACCCGAAGGTAGCACGCCTTGAGATAAACTCCTCCAGACACTTATCTCCACTGTGTATTTTATGTAATATACAATAGCAGTCTCTTAGCATTCTAAGTCAAATGTTAATGAAGAGCTGGTGGAGACTTCCTAACAGGGACGGCTCTAGGTTTTTTGCCGCCCAAGCATGGCAGGCAGGCTGCCTTCGGCAGCTTGCTTGTGGGAGGTCCCTCGTCCCGCTGATTCGACGGCTTGCCTGCGGGAGGTCCGCCGGTCCTGTGGCTTCGGCATACCCGCCGCCGAATTGCTGCTGAATCGCGGGACCAGCGGACCTCCCGCAGGCAAGCCACCGAATCCACGGGACCAGGGACCTCCTGCAGGCAAGCTGCCGAAGGCTGCCTGACTGCCACCCTAGGAGGGACCGGCAGGGCGCCCCTCGTGGCTTGCCGCCCCGCGTACCCGCTTGGAGAGCTAGTGTCTGGAGCCACTGCTGCTGCTAACACCGACAAAATTCCCTTGCTCTTATTGGAAACACTGTGGAAGTCAACAGAGCTTTCTGGCATAGGGAACACAGCCCACAAAATCTGTGCGCAGATGCTACAGCTGAGACAGTCACAATCCTTTCAGAAACAATTAAGGCATCTCTCATGTTTTTCATAATGAACATCTTGTGACCACACTCATGACAATTTTTAAAAAGCCACTAGCTAACTTCTTCTGCATGCTGAAATCCTGAAGAATCAAGGAGAGGGGAAAATAGACCCAACAAAGCAATATAAAGGGTATGATATATACCAGTATTAAGAGTTAGGAAAAGTCGGGGGAGATTAAAGGAATTTTAGCAACTAAAACTCTGTGATGCACCAAAACCAGACTGCCTCAGAGCTCACAATATCATTTCACCTTTTGGAAAATACTGCATGGGAAGAGTAGAACTAATTAAAAATCTAAGATTAAATAATGGAGAATTAGTGAATTATGCCCTAACATCGCTGTGGCAAAGTAGCATCAGGGACACAGGGGAGCTCATTTACCCCTAATAGTAAGAAAGGAACTGAGAGTTGGAAGCCATTAAACCTCTTCAGAAGGGATAAGGAAATGGCTTGTATAAAAAGTTAAGAAATCTAGCTAGGAGAATTCCTGCAAGCCTCACATCATTAATAATAATAAAATATTGTAATACTGTACTTTGCATTTCTATAGGTTTTGTAATTCAAGGATTTCAAAGCAATTTACAAACAGTTAATTAATCTTCACAGCACATCTGTGAGATAGATATGTGTTATCACTTAATTATAGAGAGGAAACTGAAGCACCCAGAGTCTGTGACTTGCCCAGTGTCACATAGCGAATCAACTTTCAGGGTGGGCAGGGAACTACACTTGCTTCCCCCATTACACACCTTTGGAGAAAAGTAGTGTTTTACATACCAAGTAGTGATGGACAAATGTCAGCCTAAAGAGGAATGTGTATGTGATAATTCTGTTAGTCTGGTAGGCAAAGAATTAGCAAACAGCACAAAATGAAGATAGTCCCTCTTTCGTTACACTCACTATATTCATAAATTAAGCATGTGAGCTTTGGAAAAAGACTATACCTCTCATCAGGCTATAGAAAGAGAATGTGTTAACCATAAATATAATAGCAAGATGCCCCTGTGTTTGTAATCTCAGAAGTTAATTATGAGATCTGAATCAACTCTCACTACATATGCTGGCCCATTGTGTTCCATTACCTTTGCATCTCGCTTTATGAAAAAAAAAGTGATTCTGAGACTCTCACCTATTTTAGTTTGAATTAGTCCAGCTAATTGATTGATTTTTGTTAGTGTTCTAATTTAAAACAGAAAATTACCCACCTTTCTTTATTTGAGAAATCCAGTTAAGAAAATATCCATGTGCCATATCATCCCATTTTATGGAATGCTGTTCTGACCACTCCACGGAGTTTATTTTTGGAGGTATATTGCTAATTTTTATACTTCACCTATGGTATAAATCCAACTTTAATTGTTGTTTCTTGTTAAAGGACACTAGTTGTACTCTGTAATTATATGTACTTGCAGTATTTTATTAAATCACTAGATGGCACTGTGGGCTGTATAGCGTTCCAGACAATATACAACCCCTAAATATAAAGCTAGATCAGGCAAACTCAGGCTGTATAGTTAAACTATTTTTATAACTATTCTGTGTAATAAAGGTCTTTTTTTAAGGAGGACCGTGGTTCCATGATTCCATACATCATGACACACTGGACTGGCAAGGGATGAAGGATACTTTTTTTTTTTTTTTTACACATTCCTTTGCCGTGTATGTGGTGGAGGACAAGTTATTCTTTTCTACTAGTACAGCACTTGTGAAGTCTAGACAAGTGGAAGTTTGCAGGCGGTAGATAGCCTGGTAAATCCAAATTGCCTCTACTTGGAAACAGAATAAAGTACAATATTTTAATATGAAGAGTATTCTATCTACTTTACAGCTCCAGACATGCGACTCAGTCAGTGACAGATATCAGACATTGTGCTCAGGGCAAAAAGGGGCAAATATTCTCTCCCCTTTAGTTGTCTTTCATCTGGTGACAAACTTGCTGATGTAGTTTCTAGATATTCTGAGTAACTTTGCTCAACCACCTGTGCCATCACTTGAGGAATTCTTAGCTAGTTTGTAAATTGCAGACTTGATTATTGTGTTTTTGCGATTCATCTGAAGTACTGCATGTTTATCGTCCAAAATGAAATTTTTCTTTTTATATTTAAGGAATAAACATACTTACCAAATGAATCATGTAGTTTGCATTTTGTATTTCATTTCATAAAACTTTTGTGGGTATTTTAGTTTTTTTCCCACTTTCTCCATAATAAAACACATGTTTTTTCACATTGCGAAAAATCATAAACGTCATGGATTCTAAGACCTTTCAACAAAATTTCCATACTCAACAAGCTCTATAAATATTGCTTATTCATGAGAAAGTAAAGAGGCAACTTGACTGCAATGTATAAAAGTACCAACAGAGGTAGGGACAATATCTGACAATAGGGAGTCACACAAATACATAACTCAATTCAATGTCTGAAAATCGAAGGTAGAAAAATTAGAATGTAAATAAGGAGACAAATTCTTACTAGTGAGGATAGTTATCCATTGGAACAGCTTACCAAGGGAAGCAGTAAATTATCTTCACTTGGTGTCTTTCAACAGAAATTGAAAGGAAGATTTTCAAAGGTGCATAAGGATTTCGGAGCACCACCAGTTTTTCTGTGAATTTGTGCCCCTTGGATGCTTCTGAAAAATCTCTTCTAATTTCCTAAAAATATGGTCTAGCTATTATTATTGAACTTTACAAAGCTGATTTACATACTAGAAAATAAGCTCTCTCTCCCCTCAAGAAATCCGTGGATGAAATCCTATGGCCTGCAATTAAAGGCCTGAACCTTTAAATGCGCCAGTGTGTGACATGAGCAATCAAAATGTGTGCCAAATGAATGAAATATAGAACACCTGTGCATTGTTGCATATCACATTATAATTGGCAGCTTGCATTGGTTTTTAGATGTAACAACCTTAGCAGGTTTTTTTCCCCACTTTAATGGTTTTACTAAACCATTAAAAACAAACAAAAAACTAGGAAAAACCAAATTCCACAATCCACAATCCAAATGACCCATACCTGATTTGTCAAATACAATCCGAGTTCAACCCTTGGACCTTCAAATCACAACACAGACTACTGTCATTTGAACTAAAAGAAACACGATGACATCTCTATCTGGAGAAGCCACTTGAGGCAGAAGTAAAGCACCTTTGCAAGTGAATTGCAAAACTATTTGCTAGACAGTAGTAGAATGTTGGGGATAGGAATCCCTGGGTTCTACTCTGGGCTTAGGGAGGTGAGTATGCCTAGTGGTTAGACACCATAAACCAGTATATTCATTCCAAAGGAGAGCATGGCTGAGACTTGGCTCTGTCATATTAACGATCAGGGTTCTAGCCTCACTTCCAATATTATGCAATTTGCTTTGTCATCTGTAAAAGTAGAGGTTGGTACTTGGCTGCCTTTTATGGTAGGGGTATGAGGCCTTGGTGAATAATAAAGGCTATGAAGTGCGCAAAAATATAGAAAGCACTGAGAAGAGTGAGACTAGAACACATGACCCCCTGGCTCCCACCACAGTGCATCTTCCCTTAGGTCAAAAGATAATGCATGAGGGAGGGCTGGCCTCCCTCCCTTTCTGAGTTCTCCCCAATAGAACAATGCCTGCCTGTGTTGTGGCAGAACAGGGAGCCTGCGTCAACCTAGATACAGAATGTCCTGCAAAATCCAGAACAAGTGAGAGCTCTGCCTCCCGTGATGCAGGGAGGTCATACTAGATGATAATAGTGATCCCTTCTAGACATAAAAACTTTTCATGAATATGCAGCTGAGAACAGCAGTGAACACTGATCACATTTCACTATAAAGAAGCTTGTAACGGTGAGTGACACACATGTTCCTTAATGTGAATGTTGTTAAAGATCTAGACTAACTGAAGAGCGAAGGGAAGCAGAAATATACAGAAAAAAGATTGCGAAAAGGATTATAAATTTAGAAAGACAGCTATGGTGAAATAAAACCTGAGCTACTCACTGGAGAGCCATCACGCCAAACATACACATTCAAGGAATGAAAGGCTGAAGTGCAGGCCTTTCTCCCTAAAAAAAAGTCTCTATATAGATTAATATATAAATATAGACAAGGGATATGTGTCTTCACACACAACTCATTCAAGCTGAGGCCCCTTTTCACCACGTTGGCAGAGTTTACGCTGCCAGAGGTCTGTGAGGTAACAGTGTAAATGAGAATCAGGACCAATCAGTTTTGTGACTTGCATCGTACCAACAACTTTGACGGCTCTCTATAAAAATATCTTACCGATGGTGGAGATGTAAAGGAACATTTAGGGTTTTAAACCTAATACTCTGGGGCCTGGTATCTACATTATGATACTCACAGACAAATGTTGATGTTAAGTAGGGAAAGTTGTTTTCAATAATTAATTTTATAAACAGGTGCAAGAGAGCCAGGCAGAGAGACTAAGGACGATGCCAAAATCATGCTTGGTAAAAACTGAAGAAGTGGAACCGGAAATTAATTAACCAAAATTGGTGTGTCAGATATTAGGCCTAATTGGTAGATAAAATAATTAGGGGATGGACCATTCCACCCATCACTCCCTTTCGGGCCCTTAAAAAAAGAGACTTCAGGAGGAAAAGAAGGAAGAATAGATGGCGCCTCCTGGAGTGACCTTCGCCATCAAGGCTGGCACCCCTACTGTCTCCCAGGACCCTGGACGTGCTTCATCCTAATCCTAAGAGATCCCTGACCAGGCCAGAGAGAGAGGGACCCATATCACATTGTCACCACTACTTGCTCCAGCTGAATTTCAATCCACTTGGGATGAAATCGGATTGGACTTTAACGCAGAGGTGAAAGTAAGCCAGACTGGACTGGACCGGCTTCTCCGGCAATGATTTAAAAGGCCCAGGTCTCCGGCCCCTGTGGGGAGTCCCGGGCCCTTTAAAGCGCCACCTGAACCCCGCTGCTGGAAATCCGTTGGTGCTTTAAAGGGCCCGGGGCTCCGCACAGTGGCAGGAGCACCGGGCCCTTTAAATCACTTCTGGAGCCCTGCTGCTGCTACCCCAGCCCTACCCTGAGCCCTGCTACCCCAGGGTAGCAGCAGCAAGGCTCCCGCAGTGATTTAAAGGGCTCGGAGCTCCACGGCATCCAGAGTCCCATGCCCTTTTATTCACCCCTGAGCCTGGGGGCTCCCAGACGCTTCTGCAACTGGTAGCTCCGGGGTGATTTAAAGGTCCCGGGATCTTGAAAGGCCCCCGCCTCTTCCTGCTGAGGCCACGCCTCTTCTGGTTGAGGCCCCGCCCTGCTCAGGACTCCGGTATACTGCTAAGTCCTTTAAGTTACTTTCACCCCTGCTTTAACAGCAGCAGCAACAGCTACAATTCATCTCAACTAACTTTTTCTCTTTTACACAAAAGGACAGTTATTGACACCTTAGATACCATCTAACAGACTTTCAAACAAGGGTTTTTTCTTCTAAAAACTCTGCCAGCTAAAGGGAAAAGGAACAAGAACTATTGTTAGAATGAACACCTTCCTTAATACTTTACATTTTGACTATTTTAACTGCTTTTCCTTCTTTTATCTATCTTTAATAAAAAAGTTTAAAGGATTATTAATGGTGTGTTTGCCATGGTACTAAGTAAGTGGAGGTCTCTGTATTCCAAACCCTGAATCCTGTTTAACACTGTTAAGTGTTGGACAGTGACTGCGTTACGTTAACACCTTTGGTCCATATATTCCATCTAAATTAATAAAACAGGCCCCAAATATTGGATTATCATTAATTAACTTGGTGGCAAATGATAAAAAAAATCTTTGCTTCTACTTTTTTTTTTTTTTACTTTCTCTAAATAAAGAAAATGTCTGTGTTGATTATTAACTACTCCTTTGTCTGAAAAATGATTCAGTAAATAGTGTTACTAATATGTGAGAAATAAAAGCATTGGGCCATTAAATGCTTTCCTATTGATTGTAAATTTTCCTAAGTTGTCAAAAAGAACCCTATTCCAATTTTATAAATTCCAAAACCACATTCTGAAATCTGTAAATGAACACTATGTTTAATTCATGAAGGTTTTGTAGTATCTAGACACTGTTTTTTTTATAAATGTTACTTCATATATATACATTTTTCAAGTGAAACCAACTTTCAGAAAAGCATTTTTGTTATTCTTATGCAAGATATTGTACAATACAGTGCAGATGCTTACCTTGCTGATTTTTCCACCACCTCTTTCTATAGTAATCACTGTTGATGGTGGCTAGCACTCCTACAATTTCTCTTCAAAAATCTCGATCTTAAAGCTGTTATTTCCTTTGTTTTCCTTCTTTCACAAAAGGCAAATAATATAGTTTACAAGATAACACAGTATGATGTACTGTATTATGAAAGAAATCTCAGCTATTTTCATAGCACTGCAAAATCAAACACCAAATCATATAAAAGTGAACGTGTTTATCATGGCTCACAGAATGTCCTATTCATACAATCTAGTCTTTCATTGATGGAATGACAGCTCCAGTGATACCTATCTATAATCTGCCTGACATCTTATATTTGTTCAGTGGATTTGGATTCTTCTGGATGGAAGGAGCTATATGAATACAGATTACGTCTCTTTACTTTTGTGTGCTTCAGTTATGTATCAATTTCATTATTAGTTTGGAAATTTAATACTTTAAAGCATGAACTAATATTGTTTGAATCCCAACTTCTGGGGCGGTTGGAGACAGGAATTTCTTCTCGAACAGGAGGACGACACTGGTTCAGCTAGTTGTTTGCAAAGACATTTTGCTTTCTCTTTACAGTTCTGTACAGTCCCTAATCCCCTGTGTTTGCAGTTCTCATGACAACACAGCTCCGCTGTCTTCCTTCATTATATATTAATAAATAAAAAACAAAAAAAGTTGTATGTTGACGTATGAATGTTGGGCTCCAACTTTAATTAACCATTGCACTTCTTTTACACTCATTTTTTTATACATGTGATGCAGTGGACTCGCCACACTAGCCCTGCAAAAGCTGAATTAGCCCTGCAAGAGCTGAATTGGGCCACCTGGCTGAATTAGGCCAGGTGGCCCAATGAGCTAATTAGGCTGAAAACAGGAGAGATTTAGGCTGGAGAGGGTTAATTATGGACAGGCTCACCTTTATCATCTGCAATTTTTGTCACCTCACTGTTTGTCCCCTTTTCCAGATCATTTATGAATATGTTGAACAGTAGAGGTCCCCTTACAGATCCTTGGGGGACCCTGCTGTTTACCTGTTTGTACTGTGAAAACTGACTATTAATTCCTACCCCTTTTTCTATCTTTTACTCCATTACCATAGGTGCTGGAACTAGGGGTGCTGATACACCCTCTGACTTGAAGTGGTTTCCATTTATATACAGGGTTTACAGTTTGGTTCAATAGCTCTATAAAAATTATTCCAGCATCCCTGCCCCTTACTGATCCATGAAAAGATTTTCGCTCATATCCCATGTTTACTTTATTTAAAAGCCTTTGCTGTGAGACCTTTCTCCAATGGCTTTCTGAAAGTCTAAGTACACTATATCAACTGGCTCATCCTTGTCCACACACTTCTTGTCACCCTCAAAGAATTCTAATAGAGTGGTGAAGTGTGATTTCCCTTTACAAAAGCCATGTTGACTGTCCCCTAACATATCATGTTCATCTGTGTCTCTGATTATTCTGTTCTTCAACCAATTTGCCTGGTACTGAAATTAGGCTTACCAGCCTGTAATTGCCAGGATTGCCTGTGGAGCCTTTTTAAAAAATTGGCATTACATTTTCTATCCTCCACTCATCTGGTACAGAGGCTGATTTAAGTGATTGGTTACATACCAGTTAGTAGTTCTGCAATTTTATATTTGAGCTCCTTCAGAAGTCCTAGGTGAATACCTTCTGGTCTTGGTGGCTTATTACTATTTAATTTATCAATTTGTTCCAAATCTTCCTCAACTGACACCTCAATCTGGGATAGTGCCTCAGATTTGTCACCTAAAAAGAATTGCTCAGGTCTGAGAATCTCCTTCATAACATCTGCAGTGAACACTGATGCAAATAATTCATTTAGTTTCTCTATGACCTTGTCTTCCTTGAGTGTTCTTTTATCATCTTGGTTGTCCAGTTGTCGCATTGATTGTTTGGCAGGCTTCTTGCTTCTGATGTACTTTTAAAAAATTGCTGGGGAAAGTTCAGTGCTCTGCTGTTCGGGCACTCGCTCACCACCCTTCTCTGACAGTCACTCTACTGGCTGATTGCTGCACCTCTCTCACCCCACACTGTTACTCCTAAAAGAAATCCCTTCAGTTACAATGTAAATGAAATACAAGTGTAACACTTCTGCCAGGTGAAGTCAGCAGCAGCAAGGGCCAGGTTCACTATGTAGGGGTTCCTCTTAGCAATAACAAACAGAACTGGTTTGAGCCCCTACCCAGTAATCTGGGAAAACTTACCACCACCCCTGGATGTCTCTAAGAGGCAATACTTCCCCTCTCACATGCACCGAGTCTGTGTATAACAAATGAAAACTTTTATTAAAAGGGAAAGGGAACCAAACCATTAGTTTGGGGAAACACCACAACCATATTCAAAAGCATGATATTGTAAGAAAAGCACCCACCCCAGCATACACTGGGCAGTGTCCTTTTCCTCAGTTCCTCACTGAGGAAATTTAGCATCAATATAAAATCTGGTGTTGTTTTCAAATCACGTATCAAATCCAGTGTCCCAAGTGGGAATGGAAGAGTCATGTAACTGTCACTCAGCCCTACTTCCTAGTCCTCCTCCTTCCTGCTTCACGAAGGCCAAAATCCTGGTTCTGTGTGAACTATAGCAACTATATTTTAAACCTGACAATTAATCCAGCTCAGAGCAGGATTAGCTGCCGTTGAAGCATCAGAATGCCAACCAGCTGTTGCTACCCAGCTGGCAAAATGCCATCAACATCTTTTTAATTCCTTTTTCTCATTTAAACTGGGTTCCTGTTTTGCTTCAGTCAAAGGCATTATATGTCGAGGATCCCTTATCCCTCCCCTTGCCGACCCTTGCTGGCTTCGACTCACATCCTTCACAGTGCAGGCTGCCCAGGCACATGCAGCCCCAGGGTGGGAGGGGCAGCCTGAAAACACAGGCCAGAGGGTGGAGCGCAGCCCAAGCACCACTCTGCAGGGCACCATTTCCAGGGAGGCAACTTTAACCCTGAGTCTAGGGGCTACTTAGGCACCTGAAATCGCTAGCTTTTTTGCAGATAATAACTTAGAAATTAGCTGCCAGGAGCACTGTATCTAATTCCTATATAAAGAAAGAAAATTAAATATATATTAGACCTACTCAGCTCTAATACTAACATGTTCTGACCTCTTGTGGCAAGTCACTTAAGGAACATTAGTTAGTTTTAAAATGTTAATGTATGGTCTTACTTTATATGTATGGTCTTTCCATCAACCTCATGAGCATATATATACCTGCCCCTGGAAATTTCCACTACTTGCATCCGACGAAGTGGGTATTCACCCACGAAAGCTCATGCTCCAAAACGTCTGTTAGTCTATAAAGTGCCACAGGATTCTTTGCTGCTTTTACAGATCCAGACTAACACGGCTACCCCTCTGATACTTTACTTTGTTACTAATTCTTTAATACAACAATTAAAGCAATTGTAGAAATAGCTAGATTATGTTCTATCATTTAGGCTACTTACTTTTTGCAGTTCACTAAGCTTGGAACAGATCATTTACCTTTTGGAAACATTCTACTAGGGCAAGTCCACATGAGTTTATACTGCGCCTGCCTGGGGCTCTAGGGGTGTTTTACCCTATTACAAATAATAGACTAGAAAGTGACTTTGAACAGGAGTTAAACTGACACTTTCAAGTCACTTTCACTTCTGTTTAGGCTCTTAAACATATCACCACAGTGAGTGAGTTGTAGTTCTCACAGGAGAATATTTAAAACCAAACACCAAGAAAATTACACGTTTTAAAGTTCAGAAAAATTTGTCTTGTTTATTATTTAGCATTTGTATATACATTAGCATCTCAGAGTTTCGAACACCTTGGGAATAGAGGTTGTTCATAACTCTGAAGAAAATGTTATGGTTGTTCTTTCAAAAGTTTACAACTGAACATTGACTTAATACAGCTTTAAAACTTTACTATACTGAAGAAAAATGCTGCTTTTAACCATCTTAATTTAAATGAAACAAGCACAGAAATAATTTCCTTACCTTGTCAAACCTTTTTTTTTTAAACTTTCCCTTTCTATTTTAGTAATTTACATTTAACAGGGTACTGTGCTATGATTGTTTTTTTTTGTTTGTTTTTTGTTTTTTGTCTCTGCTGCTGCCTGGTTGCATATTTCTGGTTCCAAATGAGCTGTGTGGTTGACCAGTCAGTTTGTAACGCTGGTGTTCAAAATTAAAAAAACATATAAAGTACCATTCAGTGTTTGTATGCTGTATCTCAGTTCCTATTGCTGTAAAATGGAAATAATAATACTTGCATGCCTGCAATTTGGAATTATAAGCGTTAGATTGACATCTGTGAGGCAGGAACTGGGCTTTCTTAATGGTTTGTGTGGTGCCTAGCACAATGGGGAACTACTACTAATTAATGTTTTTGAGTGCTACTGTAACATTAGTCAGCTATTGAGAGGCCAATTTGCGGCAGCTGAAGGGGACTTACCTGGTGGGTGGGATGTCGGTGGTGTACAGCAGAGAGAGAGAGTTTGCTACCCCTGAGAAACCTGGGTTCATTTCCCTACTTCCCCCAGGGACTTCCTGTATGACCTCAGGCCAGTGCCTTGGGGACAATTTCAAAGATTTTTGGGAACCCAGAGATGCAGCTTGGTATCTAGTGGGGTTTACAAAGTACCTAACTTTCTAGGAACTTTTGAAAATCCCACAAAGTGCCTAAATACCTTTGAAAATCTGGCCCTTAGTCTCTCTGTGCCTCAGTGCCCCATCTGTAAAATGGGGATAACAGCACTGCTCGACCTCAGAGAGTGGTTATGAGAAATAGGTTAGACATTGTGAGGTGCTCAGATACTACAGTAATGGGGCCTCATAAATACTACAGGTAGAGCAGGAACTTCTTTATGCCACTGCTATCCCTTCCCTTCATTTTGGCCCTTCTTTCCACCTATCCTTCTCATATCTCCCTCTTTTCTGAATTTAACCTTGGCTGTATTTCTTCCATGCTGATAATACTACTCATCCCATGGGATCTCTTTTCAGCACCCCCTATGCAGAGGGATTCCTGTTTGACAGATCTAGGAACTGGAGTGCCTGGCTCCTCTAATGACTTCCAGATCCTTAATTTAATTTAATTACCAGCCTTTTCTTGTCTTAATCACCCTGGCTTTGTTTATAAACAGAATATTGACTCCCTGCTCCAGGGTGCAAGCGGGGAGTAGCACCTCTCCTCCGCAGAACTCATTACATTCCACACTCAGGCTGCTCGTTGCCTTTGCCATATGTGTGCACCTAAAGCCACACAAGCTGGGAGCCACTAGTGGAAGAAACTGACTGCACGTGGGAGCTGTAGCCAGAGAATCCTGGTGCCTGGAGCAGGGGACCTGACTGTGAAGCACTGCAGTTAAGAGCTCTGTCTGCGTCTGGGACGTACACCGTGAGCAAATCTCTGGTACCAAACTCAAGGGCAAGTGCCTCCCCCAAACCCTCTCTAAATGGTGCCCCTTCTCTCCTGTCCGGGCTGAGCTGGGAGCTCTACTGTTCCCCCCACTCCCTGCAAGTCAGCCACTTGGTCCCTGCTCTGTTCTCTGACCCTTGCTTCCAGCCTCCCTCCCCCCCAGGGCTGTGTATTCAGGGGTGCCCTGGCTGCGTGCACCATGAGGGTAGTGAGTGGGAGTCATCCCCCAAACTTACCCGCACTGAGGAGGAGCTGGAGCCGGTCTGACATCAACAAGATGAAAATCACTAAAGACAAGTGCAAAGTACTACACATAAGGAAAATGTACAACTATGGGGACTACCAGCTAAGTGGTAGCACAGCTGAAAATGACCTATGGGCTATAGTGTATCACAAATTGAATATGATCTAACAATGTGATGCAGTTGTGAAAAAGGCTAATATAATTCTGGTGTGTATTAACAGGAATATCATATGTAAGACATGGGAGGTAATTGTCCTGATTTACTCAGCATTGGTGAGGCCTCAGCTGGAGAACTGTGTCCCAGTTTTGGGTGCCACACTTTATGAAAGATGAGGATACATTCAAGACAGTCCAGAGGACAGTAACAAAAATGAAAAAAGGTTTAGAAAACCTGACCTGTGAGGAAAGGTTAAAAAAACTGGGTCTGTTTAGTCTACGAAAAGAAGGCTGTGGCAGGACCTGATAACTGCCTTGAAATATGTTAAGGACTATTATAAAGAGGACAGAAATCAATTGTTCTCCATGTCTACTGAAAGTAGGACAAGAAGTAATATGCTTAATGTGCAGCAAGGGAGATTAGGTTAGATATTAGGAAAACCTTTCAAACTATAAGGCTGGTTAAGCTCTGGAATAGGTTGTGGCATCCCCACCACCGGAGCTTTTTAAGAACATGTAAGACAAACATCTGTCACGTGTGGTCTAGGTTTACGTGGTCCTGCCTCAGTGCAGGGGTCTGGACTTGATGACCTCTTGAGGTCCCTTCCAGCCCTACATTTCTATGATTCTAATGACAACCACAAAAGGAACAGGCCAGAGCCACAAACCTGAAGTCGTCAAGGGTCCTTTATAGCTCAAGTCTTAGGCACATGTGTGATTGAATGAATTTCATTATCTTCTCTTTTTTTTCTTTCCATGTTTCCTAAAAAACAGTCATATCAGCATTTGTTTATAAGGGGAAGAGATGGTGTTTTTCTGGTTCTGGGTTCCACTCTCTTTGTTTGGAGTTCTCCTTTTTTATTCACTTATGTAAGGATTTAAAAGACGTGATTTCTCTATTGGTAATGGAAGTTACTGTTTCTTCACTTTGGGATATTAAAGTAACTGAAGTGTTTGTAGGCCCTTTTGTCTTTCTTTCAGACATGCATCTGGTTCAAAATTGGCAGCTAGGTAAATCTCTTAAATAAGGAGTTCAGACTCAAATTCTTAAGGCATGAAGGATTGTGTCTTTGAGTATGTCTACACTTAAAATGCCACAGTGCTACAGCTGTGCCACTCTAGAACTTCCGCACAGACACTCACTAGAGCAATGGGAGGGGGATTCTCCTCTTAATCCATCTCTCCAAGAGGTGGTAACTGGGTTGACGGAAGAATACTTCTGTCAACCTAGCCCTGTCTACACGGGGAGGAGTAGGTCAGCATACCCTTGTCTATCAGAGTTGTGGATTTTTTTTACCCCCCTGAGAGATGGAGCTAAGCCAAAGTAAGTTTTCACTGTTGACCAGCCCTCAGACATACCCTGTTGCAGAAAACCCAAACTAAAAATCATGGCTTTGTTTCCCTCAAATACACACTACTACCCAGTTTTGAAATGTAAACCCCTGTCTTTACCTGTTTAATATGAGGGTTTCTTATGTACCTGTGATAGAGGGGCTGGTTCTAGCACTAATTTATATTTGATGGCAATGGAAAATTGTTGAGAAATTTTAAAGATTTTAAAAGAGACCTAAGGCTGTGGTTTAACTCCTATAGCGAAGGACATTAGCTATGAGAATCAGAGGTCAATCACCTTTATTGGCAAGAAGTGCTAAGGGAGGTGGATATCAAGATGGCCTGCAAAATGCTGGACTTGGAGACAGGAAGGTGTGGGAACTCCCAGAGGAGATAAGGAGAAAATGGACATTGTATGGAACACACACACACACACACACACACACACACACACAAAAGAGAGAGAGGGAGACTTTTGCATTTCCTCCAGACAGTAATCCTAAAAAAAAAAAAACCCTCCTTGTGGAAAAATTAAGGTAACCTCATCCTTCATGATAATAAATGCTAACACTGACAACGTGATAAGTAGGTTGGGTAAGAAGGGACTTGCTTTCTAGGGATGGAAGAAGTTCCTTTTTCCTTTGTATATAAGGGGAGCCTACAAAATTGCCTTTGCAAAGTATGCAGAATTAGGTAAGTTATGCAAACAGATTCTTTTATATTACTACATTTTTCTCTCTATTTTTAATAAATCTTGTTTTTACCAGTAATATGATTCGTGAATTATTGGCTGGAAAATTTCATGCAGAAAGTACCAGAATAGAGCAAAATCCTTCATCCTCTGGTGTCTTATGAAGTCTATAAATCCTTCAACACTGTAGTATTTGAATCCTAACCTCCCACTCAGCTTCGGTCAAAAGGGCATAGACACATGTCCTCTCCACTAAGGTGCAAAGGACTGCAGTGGCTAGCCACAGGGAAGAAACCAAAAGATCAAGAAGGAAATGTATGTATCACTCTGTTATCTGGGTGATATTAATAAAGCTCTTTCCACCGTAAGTTCCCTCTAGATACCAACCAATAAAGACGCCTAATTAAAATTACCACTATTTAGCAAAAGCCAAGTAAAGGTGTACCTGGCACCATACCTGAAGAGTGACCAGATGTGAGCTCAGAGGAACTGCAGAGCAAAGGAGTACTAGAGCAAAGGACTGTCTGTCAAAGTTGTCTTGTCATTTATCCATGGGGACAAAGCAAGTACTCTGACTAATCACAATATCCATAAAGTGGCATAAGAGAAAACCTGTCCCCTATCACAGATGTATTTTGATGAGTACCTGATTCCCATATAGTTCCTGCTTCAGATGAGCGTTTGCATTTGCTGGTTTTTCTCTTCAGGCCCCTTGATGCTGAGCTCCCCTCCTGTTAGAGAAAGGCCATTCTACAACTTACCATAGAGAACAGAAGTCCTGAAATTTACAGAAAGATAAAATAAGCCAAGAATAGGCCCATTACAGCAAAATGCTGGTAGGCCATACTGGCCCATACCATCTCAAGCCAAGCATTGCTATAGCAGCCAATTGATTGGAAAATCATGGAGGGGCCTATACTGAAATACACAAACAAGTTAACTTGAAACAAAAATGGAAACACTCTAGTTACAAATTATTTGTGAATCCTTTTTATTTCTCTAATTTAGAGACCTGTATGCTGCACTAGACCAAAGCCACAAACAAAAACATCACTAGATCATATAAAAGTGGCAGCTCAGCATCCTAAAGTCCTCATTCCCAAGTAGTATTGTCTAATGGACAGATCATTTTCTTAATGATTTTTATTGTTAATTTAAAGTTGATAGGAAAATGTTCATTTTCACAGACTATTATAGAAATGCAAAGTTATAGAAAATTACAGTCTCATTTCAAAGAACATGAGTTGAAGGCATGAATGAAGGAACATTTACATTTGGTTTCCACCCATTTATTTATATATTGATGGGGAGAAATATTTTATTTCACATGGCTGAAGTTTGATATGATTTTATAATTTGATTTCTGTGAATCTTAAGTTGTAAATCAGATTTCTGAAATATTTCAGTCTTTGCACGTTACAGCTACTGCTGAACTAAAAGAGTGGGGAAAAATTAACATAAAGGCAGAGCTACTGTATTCCTTCTCTCTAGAGATGTAGATATGGATATCCCAAAGTTATCCTAATTGAAACAACTGCACAGGGCAAAATCCTGACCCCAGTTAAATCAATGGGAGTTTTATCATTGACTTCAATGGGGTCAGGATTTCATTCACAGTTTTTTATATGTAGAACTGATATACATTCCTAAAAGCTAAAAGATTGTGCTGGTTCTTTGAACTGAAGTTAGCACGGTGCTTTGCAGAAGGAATTCTCACAGTTTGCATGAACAGGATGTCTTTACGAATGATGGCAGATCGGATTTCTGTAAAACCTGAAGATGCTTTAATGCTAGTTCACCTTGCTGTGTGGCTCATTTTAGATCTCTGAAATGTATGCATTTGCCCACTTGATAAATAGTTCATACTATGTTTTATTGGACACTGAAATTTGTAGATCTAGAAAATTTACAAGACTATAAAAGGAATAATCATGTCTACCAGTATATTTTATGTATGTTACGTATACATATATGCAGAGATTGTGAAACAGACTACTATTTGGGGTAAGAGAAAGCAATGTTGGCCTAAGATTTCACTTATTCCAATTGTATAATTTCATTAATATTAGACATATTATTCAATCATTTTATCCCACTAGGCAACAGCATGCTCATCTTGCTCCTGGCTATCGGCAGATTCTTTTGTATCACTCATTCGAGTTACAATAGGTAAGAAGTTGTCTTGTTTTTTTTTCTTGACATAGAAATAGGCTGCACATCCAGATCCTGATAGAATCAGAATGACCAGAATAATTACAAGCCAAGTGATCTTGGTGGGTGATCCAGAAACCTCTTCATCCTTTTTCTCTCCTGTAAATAAACACAAAGCATTTGCATACCAGAATGATATGAGAGATTCCAGGAATGTGGGAGTGGAAAGTGATATTGCTAATCACAATTTTAAAAAGCAAGATATGCGCATATGTTCTCAGTTCCTGGAGAGATTTTGCTAACAGAAGTGAAGGAGGAAATATAATAAGTTATATTAAACACCACAATTAAAAATGAAAGCCAATTTTCTGTATTTAGATACAAATAATGCATATGGTTTTATTAATTTGGAATGCTATTAGTAATAATTATATGGTCCAGAAACTTACTCTAAATAATTATTATGCTTGTATTCTATTTAGGTTTCTCCTTACTTTAATTAAAAAGAAAATAATCATACCTTTCCTCTCTGGTGGCTCCTCAGTCAATACTGTTTTAATACCTTTCAAAAAGAAATAAAGCAAGACATTTATTCCAGATGCACTCACATGGATGGTCTTGATGGTGCCATCCCATAAGCATGAAAATCTGTGGCTTCCACATACCCTGCTTTTGGTACTGTTGAACTCCCTTAAGAGATGGAGCTAAGAATGTGTGAAGCTCAGAACGCTTGGCTGTCTAATTCTGGTAAGTATCAGACTCTCTTCAGCTGAGATATGGGCAGGAAATCAGGATCTTGCATGACTTCCAATATTTCCTACATCAGACTCCAGCACAGGAAAGCACCTTAGCATGTTCTTATCTTTAAGCATCTCTCTTCTATGGGACTTGAGCACATGCTTAAGTGCTTTCTAAAATAGGAGGCTTGCCGGAATAGACGCCTCAATTGGCTTAGAAATACCACTGGAATATCTTTGCTCACAATACTAGGGTATTTCTGTTTCCTAACAGCACCAGGTAGTGCAAAGATGCACAGAAATATAAAAATGTGAAGTTAATCACACTTTTCTAATCCTCAGAAAATCATGTTTATTTCATGTTCTGAAGGAAGGTTCTAGTTGGTCTTGTCTTATATAATTTGAACTGGTTCAATTATCCTTAGTATTTTCCCCAAAACTATTTTAATACCAAAGAAGTGCAAATGTTTTAATAAACGTTATTTATAATAAACCTTACAGTACAGGAGTTGTGGAATGCTACAAGATTGGCATGGGTGTGAATCACAATTCTGTACTCCATCAGCATGGTAGGATGATGGTGAATAAGGGAAATCCAATTCTAGCATATTACTTTTCATTAAAGGGAGACTGTCCATCACAACAATCATTTTTATATATACCCCAGTATTTAAGATGAGGTGAAACCAAACTTGTTACTTCTAAACACAGGTGTGTGTGGTATTTTTGGTGAAATCCTGACCTCATTGAAGTCAATGGGAGTTTTGTGTTTAACATGGATAAAATTTGGCCTTTAATGAAGTATAAGTGATCTTTGACTTCACCCTCAATGTGTATGGTTTTATATATTTTTATATAAATATAAATATATATATATACACACACACACACACAATATCTGTAATATGTATATATCTTGACTATAGCAGAGCTTGTGCTCTGCTATAATATACTATGCAGCATGCATTTTAATGTATACACCCATTATACACATTATTAACCATAACCCCAATATATTGCAAATATCACTTACTTTCTGATTTTTTACAAATATATCCTCTTTTGTAGGAACATTGAGCATCATTCCAGTACCCAGATGATGCATACATTTCGACACACTTCTCATTACCATAACTTGAAGGCTCTTCCTCATTCCAGTTGACAAAATCCACTGCAGTGTTGTCTCTCCATAACCACTGACCTAATGTTAAAAGGTTAACTGTTTAGACTGAAAGAACATGTTGAAAGGCTTAAAAGTATTTAAAATACCAGAATAGAGGTATCAACAGATGGAGCCCCAGAGTTTGTAAAGGACTCCTCTATTTGTCAGCCACCAGATGATATTTTAAGCTTTGATTTAATCACCAAACCAAGACTATCATTACTGGATCAAATGTACTAGTAAGTAGCCTTTCTCCTTCTCTGGTCTGCATCCAGATTGAGTCATTTTACTTATAGTTTTTGGTTTCAGGGAAATGTATCTTACAGGACAGATCAGATCATAGTTGAACGTTGTACTGGATAATATCTTAACTACCGACTCATGTCTAAGAAAGCTACAGTGATTAGGAATTGCCAAACAGAGCACATAATCACCATAATTATTTCCAATTTTAAGTATGAATTAAAACTGATATATGTATGCAATAATTGTTAGCAAAATGTGTCTTTAAGTATCTTATATACTCAGATAGCATTTATCTTGTCTATCTCCCTTCCATATTTTCAGTGTGATATTTATCTTTCTGACTTCATCCCCCCCCTCCCCCAAATCCTGTTTTCCTCACAAGCAGATCTAAATTCCTATTGGTTATTACAGATTAATGAGTCATTCAAAAAATGCCAATCTTCTAAATAGGGCTAGCACTTTAATCTAGACCTGGATTGTTGCCAATAGGAAAATCTTAAAATGAGCAGAAATTTTATTTACAAAAAGCACAGTACAGGGTTAAAACTTTAATATAACAGGAGTACTTGTGGCACCTTAGAGACTAACAAATTTATTTTAGCATAAGCTTTCGTGGGCTACAGCTCACTTCATCAGATGCATAGAATGGAACATATAGTAAGGAGATCTATATACACATACGGGGAACATGAAAAGGTGGGAGTTGCCCACTAACTCTAAGAGGCTAATTAATTAAGAGAAAAAAACTTTTGTAGTGATAATCAAGATAGCCCATTACAGACAGTTTAACAAGAGGTATGAGGATACTTAACATGGGGAAATAGATTCAATGTGTGTAATGGCTTAGCCATTTCCAGTCTCTATTCAAACCTAAATTGATGGTATCTAGTTGGCATATTAATTCAAGTTCAGCAGTTTCTCATTGGAGTCTGTTTTTGAAGCTTTTCTGTTGCAAAATTGCCACCTTTAAGTCTGTTACTGAGTACTGACCCCTGACACCATAATGGTCTATTTATATTATTGACTACTGAAAGTAAGAAATTACCATTCACATTTTTGCTCATTCCTATCCAAAAGCTTGTTATTTTACTTTCAAGTGGCTTTATGCTATGTGACAGAAAGATGGATTCAGCATGGTCTTCTACAGAAGCCAAAGTAGCATCTGAAAAAAAGCATTAATAAGACATAACTGAAAAAAATCTGCCTTTTGGGAGAAAAGCTAATTTTCTAAGTTTTATGAACAACCGAAAGCAATTAATTCTTGAGGCTGTGTCATATCACTGATTTTTGCACAAAACATCCACTGCAGAGAATGGAAGTTCTGTGTGTGATACAATGGCACAATATAGCTCTCCTTGAATTTTGCTTGTTAGTGTAAAATTACCCTTTTCCTTATGACTAAATTACATATTTGTGTAATCATTTTAGTGGTTTATTTTTAACACACTTGCACAGTAAAATGCCTATGTATATTGCATTTTTGCTATTTGCTGAACATTGTTATTGCTTCCCAGCAACTATATGCAATGCTCCTGAAAATCTTTGTACCCACTCTTGAGTTTAAATTGTTATTAAACATTCAGAAATATAGTGTCTAATATTTAATCTGTTATGAAATCTGGCTAGAAGTCAGAAATATATTGGAACAATTAAGGAAACATGGGGGAGGTTAGGGATTACCATCTAGGCAGAATCTCTATGAGTTATTACCCTTGAGCAGTTCTCCCAGACTTACCCACAGAGATGAGGGTTAGAGTGCTTTTCTTCCTTCCTCCCTCCCCCAGCTTCCCTTTTCTGCCACTAGCAGATGCTCACCAGCTTGGGAGGAGGTGCCCAAAACTGAGAGTCTTCCACCTGATCTGGGTGCTAAACAACTATGAAATTTCTAATGCATGAAAACTAGACAGTGAAGCTAATCAATCTAGTTTTGTTGTCCAAGTCGTGTGAAATCTAAATAATAAATAAAAATCATTAACACTGAAAAAGTCAATTTGTTTTTAATGATCTAAAGTTTGATGACTATTTTTTGAATAATATTGTTTTTACATGTGTCTAAGTCTTCATTCTTAAAAAAATGATACTCACCTATTCGAGTGCATTCTCGGGAAGCCTGGGCCCAGTTTCTTGTATACGAGGACTCGATGTAGTAGCAATGACTGCGGAAATGAACCCAAGATCTGTGTTCCTCTGATTCAGGGCATCTTCCAAAGAGTTGTGGAGAATCAGTAGGGGCCATAACTGTTAAGAATAGAAAATTTCTTACCAATTATTTCCTTTCTTCTAGCAGTATCACCCACAATTCTGGACATCTGGGCTGGGCTGCTGTCCTCTCTGCAGCTCACAGAGATGATCAGTGTTTTGGTGCCTCCATTGTCTGACCATACCACCTCTGTTGCTGCTCGCTGCCCAATGAGTTATTCCCTAGCTGTAAAACTTGCACAACAGCATTATTAATAAATATTCTAGAAGTAACAAAATAAATACATTAGCCCAAGGAAGATGGTCTAACCACTTAATATATGACCCTGACTTATGAGCTACCCAGAGTGGGTAGAATCATAGAAAACACTGCTAGCAGAAAGGAAATTATCAGTAAGCACCATTATGCAGCCTAGTGTCTTCCACAATTCTGGATGTCTGGAAAGTAGTGAGCAGTGAAATTTTGGTAGAAAAGAAATACCCCCTTTTTGTGAGCTTGCTCAAAGGTCTGTATTATTTCAGGGCTACCACCTGCAGCACATTCCTGATGAAGGAGCCTTTGCAGAAGTTGGAGGGTCCACCATGTAGTACATAATGAAGGTATTCATGATAGACCAAGTGATTGCTTTTCAAATTTCCGAAGTGGATGCACTTCCTTGTTCCATCCATGCTTCAGATCTTCTGGAGTGCGGCTTGATCCCTTCTGAGGGTAGGTTTACACTTACCTTCACTACCTTCGTGGTTTCAACAGAGTTTGAACTTGAAACGATCTGATCATGATCTAGAGATCGAACTTCGGAAGAAGCGAAGCGTCGCGACGATACTCCACCACACTCCACCGCGCGGGCGGCGCGGGAGTCGAGAGGGAGCGGAGTTCGACGCGCTGGGCCTGGGGTGGGGAGTAGGTCTAGGTAGTACTTTCATCAACGCTTATTCATTCGGCTGAATTTTTGCGCGCAGTAGTTCGACCCCCCTTCTTAGTGTAGACCAGGCCTGAGACAGGGACCTCCAATGATTTGTAGGCTTCCACAATACATAGGTCAAGCCACCTAATTATGGAGGACTTGGAAGCTTTGAGTCTCTGGCATATAGGGTGGAAGGACACAAATAGTGACCCTAATCTTCTCATGGATTCTATATGCTTGAGATTTTCAACACTCTTCGGACATCTATGGTGTGATACATTTTCCATTGGATATTTACGTTTTGGACAGAACAAAGGAAGCACAACCTCTTGGGAAGTATGGAAGGAGGAATTTACCTTGGGAAGAAAGGATTCTGATGTCCTGAGCATCAGCTTTTCTTTGTGGAACATGCAGTATGGCTCTGGTATAGATAAGACTGTCAGCCCCAAACATTGTCTGGCACACATGACAGATACTAAAAAACAAGTTTTAATCGATAAATAAAAGGCTGACATTGAATTAAGAGACTCAGAGAGATGGCTTGTTAGAGCCCTCAACACTAGTAAAAGGTTTCATTTTGGGAAGAGTGGATTGACTGTCAGTCTGGCTAATTAGACTGGAGGAATCCGGCTACTCTGGACTGGCTGACAGGGAGCCAAAGAATCCTGTGAATAGCATGCTATTAAGAGCAGGCAATAGTGCAGGGATGAATGTACAATGGTGCAAAGAGCTGATGTACAATAGTGCTGGGCTGAGGGCCTCTGTCCATGTGTTCCTAGAAAGTCAAGAATGGTTGGAATTCCTGGATTTCTGGGATACACCTTGTGCTCCTGGCACCAGTTGTTGAATCTGGCCCACACAGAGTATATTTGTGTTGATACTCTCCTAGATGAAAGCAATATCTTAATGATGCTGGAGGACAGAATGAGACCTTCCAGGGCCTGGTCCACACTAGGACTTTAATTTGAATTTAGCAGCGTTAATTCGAATTAACCGTGCACCCGTCCACACCACGAAGCTATTTAATTCGACATAGAGGGCTCTGTAGTTCGACGTCTGTACTCCTCCCCGACGAGGGGAGTAGCGCTAAATTCGACATGGTCATGTCGAATTAGGCTAGGTGTGGACGGAAATCGACCTTAGTAGCTCCGGGAGCTATCCCACAGTGCACCACTCTGTTGACGCTCTGGACAGCAGTCCGAGCTTGGATGCTCTGACCAGCCACACAGGAAATGCCCCAGGAGGGAGAACCTCTCTCAGTACCAGCGCTCACACAGCGAACGGGAGGACAGGTGGCATCAAGAGGACCAGCAGGCGACTCAAACGCTGCTTGGACTAATGAGGGAGCAAACGGACACGCTCCGGCGCCTTGTGGATGTTCTGCAGGACCGCAGTCAGGAGGACAGAGCCCCCCCTTCAGTGTATCTGCAACCGCCCTCCCCCGCCACAAAGTCCCATACCCCTCTCACCCAAAATAACCAGAAGGAGGGGCACCAGGGGCCGTGAAAACTGTCACTGCACCCCAGCAGAGTGCTCAAGTACCCAAAAGCTCTCCTACCCTAAATTTTGAGAAGTCCTTCCCTTCCTGACTCACCCAAGCCCAAATCCCAATTTCATCCCCTAACTGTCTAGTTAATTATTAAAAATATGTTGCTGTTAATTACTGTTTCCGTCATGTTTTTTTACAGAAGACTGTGTTTGAAGGGGGTGGTGGGGAAGGGGGTTGGTAATTGCATAGGATGGTCACCTTTACCAGGGTACAGACACGGGGGCAGGATCAGCAGCAGGTCACACACACAGTGCAGTCAGTAGGCACCCTGGCCAGTATGGGAGGTGGTTTCCAGGTTCTGTGTGGGTGTGGGGGGACGTGACTTTGTAGCGGGGGAGGGCGTTTACAGATCTTATGCAGCGGTCCTTGTCCTGGACCGCAGAGTCACGCAGCAGAGGAATCTGTATCCATCCTCCTCCGCCACAAGGTCACATAGCCCCCGCACACAGAATCCCAAAAAGGAGGGATGGCAGGCTCCATTGAAACAAGCAGTCTGGCACTGCGGACCGCTCTAGGAGCAGGAGCCTGTCATTCCTCGAGTTTAGAGGTGGTCTTTACATCACTGCACACCCTACGCAGCACAGTCTGCATCCCAGTTTCAACCCTTTAACGCAAAGTCATTAATAAAGAAACCTTTGTTAAGTAACAATGGAACATGTATTTTATTTTTACACGTGTGTTGGAAGTGGGGGAAATGGGGTGAACGGGCTATGTAACTGCAGAGGATAGTCAACAGTAACTGGGTAAAGAAACAGGGGCAGGTTCAGCTTCTCTGTAAAGAAACTGAAGAGTCACATGTCACGCTGCTCGCTGGTACTTGAAGAGTTCCTTGTCGCTGTCCAAGGCACCTGTATAGGGCTTCATGAGCCAGGGCATTAGTGGGTAGGCTGGGTCCCCGAGGATCACTATAGGCATCTGCACATCCCCAACAGTTATTTTGTGGTCCGGGAAGAAACTGCCTTCCTGCAGGTGTCTAAACAGACCACAGTTCCTGAAAACACACGCGTCATGAATCTTGCCTGGCCACCCAACGTTGATGTTGGTCAAACGTCCGCTATGGTCCACCAGTGCTTGCAGCACCATTGAAAAGTAGCCCGATTTCTCAGCAGCTGACTGTGGAAGAGGTGGACGATAAGGTGCGAGGAGGTGAAAACGGCCATAACTGCAGCGGGCTCCATGCTCGCAGTGCTGTGGCGTCCGCACTGTCACTGAGCAGAAAAGTGCACGAACAGATTGCCCGCAGGCGCTTTCGGGGAGGGAGGGCGTGATTGACGGTTCAATGATGACAGTTACCCAAAACCACCCTTGACACATTTTTTCCCCCAGCAGGCATTGGGGGCTCTACCCAGCATTCCAATGGGCAGCAGGGACTGCGGGAACTGTTGGATAGCCTCCCACAGTGCACCGCTTCCAAAGTCGACGCTGGCCCCATTAGTGTGGACTCACAAAGTCGAATTAGTGTCCTTAGTGTGGATACACAAATTCGACTTCGTAAGGTCGATTCCACAAATTCGAATTAAGTTGAATCGAACTACTCTTGTAGTGTAGACATACCCTAGTACTTCCCTCATAATAGCCAGGCTGTTAGCTGAAGCAGTTTCAGGTCCAGATAAAGAAGAGGACCTTGCAAGAGGATGTCTGGTCTACACTGAAGCTGGAATGGAGTCCAGTGTCAGCTCTATCAGGTTTGAGAACCAAGGTTTCCTTGGTCAGTGAGGAGTTATCAGTATTACCAACGCCTGTTCTCATTGTATTTTCTTGATCATGGTCCCCAATAGTGGCACGGGTGAAAAGCACTAAGTAGGCCCTGCAGCCAACTGTGCAATAAAGCATCTGTCTCCATGGATCTGGGCTCTGCCTCTCCTGTGAAGTATTTTGGCCTCTTTTTGTTAACACTATTTGAGAACAGATTGTTTGAAGGGAGGCTGAACATCTGAACAATGAGATTGAAAACCTGATTCAGGCAACACTTGGACCTGCACCTTTTAGTTCAGGTCCCCTTTGATATGAATCATTGAGGGAAAGGAGGAACTGTTCTGCCCACATTATTATTTCCATTGCTTTCGTTTGTAGTGCCAGACTCCTTGGTTCCCCCTTGGTTGTTTAAATACGCGACTGTAGTCACGACATGGTTCCTCCTTAGGGTGGGCTGGAATCTTTGAAGATCTAGCTTCACCACTCTCAGCTCTAGGGGGTTCATTCTGTGAGCCTTTTCTTCCTGGTTCCATATGCCCTAGGCTGTTTGGATTTCCATGGGTGCTTGCCAGCCCTTGAGGCTGGCATTGGTTGTGAAAACTAAAAAATCTGGAAGGCAGATGGGCATGCCTTTGTGGACACTGTAATGGCCTGACCATCACTATAAAGTGTTGAACACCTGTGCTGGAACCCATACTTGATCCCCTGTGTTGCAGGGAGTGTTCCCACATCTTTAGTATGAAGGCTTAAAGATTTATGATACGTGATTATCGTCATGGTGTGATCCATGCACATGACATAGCAGTTGGAGGCGTAGTGCTATAGCAGGTCTCCTGTGGCTCTGGAGCAAGAAAACAAATTTCTGGATGGAGCCAGAGAACTTTTCTTGGCACTGATGATGAAGCCTTGTGCCTGGAGGAGATTCAACATCCTAGACATGATCCTGTGTGCTGCTGATTGCAATGGAGCTCTGATCAGGATGTTGTCCAGGAAGGGGTACAGGTGAGTTCCCTATGACCTGACTCTGGCTGTTATCATCACCACTATTTTCATCCACTTCTTCAGCCTTTGGAGGTGGTTGAGAATGGCTCTGATACCCCCCAGGAGTTTCTGTACAATGAAGAAAATGATGGAGTAGAACCCAGAGAATCTTTCTTCTGAGAAAACACTTTTTATCACTCCCGTATCCAGAAGATGAGATATTTTCAGTCTGGATCAGACTGTGTTTTAAAGGATCTCTGGAGATGATGGCATGTGGGAGCATTAGCTCATGGGAGTATCCCTGGCTCACTATTTCCCTGGCTGTGGTCAATGAAAATCATTTCTCTCTGAAATAGGAAATCCTGTCCCCCAGCTTCAGCTCTGGGTGGAAGCCTATGCAATCTCTGTCATTCAGTGGATTTGGGGGGGCTGAGGTCCCTCTGAACTCCCCCCCCCAACCTAAATTCCAGTCTTTTCTCTAGGGGAATATTTTGTCTCCTGGTACATCTGTGAGAATGAGGAGCAAAAGAGCGCTTCTGTCTGAACTGCAGAGAGAGGAAAGCAGCCCAGACGTACAAAATTGTGGGAGATGCTGGACCACAGAAACTATATTACTTCTATGAATGGCCTGACACAATTTTGTGAAACCACAACCAACCTGGCTTTTCCATTATATACTAATGACGCAAAACTAAACCATCTATCCCAGCTTCCCGAACTTTGTTAGGGAGATTGTAATTATTTTTTTAGATGAAGTTTAAAATCTGGAAATCACAATAAAACTTACTTATCTAAATGAATGGGTTTTCCTATGGCAAGGTGTAACTGGGCCCATATTATTTATTTTATTATTATTATTATTACTATTTTGTTTTGCAGAGTGATTAAATGGGCCAAGTAGATTAAGGAGTGATTGTTTAGATAGATGATAAAAATAACTAGAAAAGGTATACATTGTTTTTGTTTGGTTTTGTTTGTTCTTCAAGGGTTTTTGATTTGGGGTATCATTATTATTATTATGTTTTTTTGGTAGGGGGAGAGGATATGGAGATTTTAAAAAAAGAAACTAAGTGGGGAAAACTCTCTCACTTAAAATGAAAATTAAAAAGTACAAAGAAAGTGTTACTGTTAAAAATGAAAAGTTTTCATAATAAGACTTTAAAGTAAAAGCGTTACTTTCTCTCTCACCTTTTTAACTTTTCCTCTCACCTGTTCAGTGGGGGAAACAGTAAAAAGCTGAGAGAAGGTAGGAATTTCCACACAATTTTACAATGAAAAATTTCAAATATGACAAAAATTCTCCCCCCTCCAAATTTTTTTTTTTTTGAAAAAACAAACATTTAGTTGTTAAAAAGGAGAGCAGGGAGGAACTGTTTGACAAAACCTATTTCTCACTGAAAAATATGTTTTGTAAAAATTTAAGCCAAAAAATTAAACATAACTATTAATATTGTCCCTCACTGCAAAGCACTATGGTTTTATTTATGTCCAGAAGCTCATATAATAAAACATTTAATCAATGAAACAACTTTGTAAACAAAGTTGTTTCATTGATTAAATGTTTTATTATGAAGAAATGTTTGCATTCACTTGCAGTTCGAGGTCATGCAGAGTATTCCTCTCCATTACCCTTGTCAAATGCTTAAATAGCCAGTGTAGAGCATGATGCCTGCTCAGTCCAAAGAAACTGAAAAGTGACCTTAATAGTGAGTAAACTGATTGGTTTCTGGGAAGAATTTTGAGTTTTTAGAACTTGATAGCCTCTAAATCTTGTATTATGGTTTAGGATTGGGTTTTTCAAGAGAGGAAGCAAGTATCTTTTCTGAATGCTTATAATACAACTCGTCAGTGAACTTAAATGAATCTCCAGGCTCCACAATGTAAACTGTTAAATTTTATTGCTTACCATCAGACTGTTTACAGACAGAGAAGTATTTTTGATCACAAGATGCTGTCTTCCAGGTTCCATCAAGGTCTAGATAGACACAAGCTATTGTCTGCTTTGGCTCGTCACTGGCCCACTTAGAATACCCCATTCTCCATTTATCGATCCATTTGTAATTGCCATTGGTCTGGAAGCAAAATCAATTCAAGGGTGGCTTTTAGCATAATTATAGCATTATATAGTATTAAAGTAATTTGGTATCTATATATAATTTAAAATTTGAAGTGAGCACCTCTTGTCAGCAGCACAGGAATAATAAGATTAATAATGTCATATTGTAATGGGACCTACATGACTATGGCACTGTACAAGGGGGGAAGTGTGCTGAACAGATATGTTAGAATAATAAAGTAGGTTATAAAAGAATGCAAACAGAGTAGGTTGCAGCCCTTATAGCTGAAATTCTTTAGGAATTCATAGATTATCAGGGTTGGAAGGAACCTCAAGAGAGCATCTAGTCTAACCCCCTGCTCAAAGCAGAACCAATCCCTAAATGGCCCCCTTAAGGATTGAACTCACAGCTCTAGGTTTAGCAGGCCACTGCTCAAACCACTGAGCTATCCCTCCCCCCTGAAGCTTATAAATTGTAAATTGTATATTTAAGAAACAATCCAAAAGATTTCTTCATTGGGAAAAAATTTTAAGTAGCCATTAGGGAACCTTAGATGTGGTGTCACTGCAGAGCTACCCACTGGGATAAACAAATACACAACAGAGAAGGAAGGGTTTAAATTACTGGTCGCTAAGTTTAAGAACTGGTATAAAGGAAAAATGACCTCTTCTACCTGCTGCTGGTCTTCAGCCCCTACCTCCACTTCTGTTGGTCTTCCTTTTCCACACTCTGCTTCTTTACCTACCAAGTCTTTCAAAGGCTGCCCTCACCCACTGCTTCACTGCTCAACTCTCCTCTATGTTTCCCCCTTTTCCCATTACTATGGCTTTATGTCTTGCCACCACACCTTGTACCCATAGCTGCCTGTTGCTTGTCTCCTCCACGTTTCCTGTAGCCTCCCTCATCCTCATGTCCTGCTGGTCTCACCCTTGCATTCTGACAGGATTTCATAGAGGTGTCAGATGCTCAGTGTAAGACCATAAGGGGTGCAGCTAAAACAGTCTTGTGATAATAGATGCTCCTACCATTTAAAAAGGGAATAAGAGTTCTAATATTACCTGGAGAAGCAGCAACGTATTTGTTGTTCTTACCACATTGCTGTTAAGACCAATCCATACAGGCTCTCCATATTCTAACACCTGGAGCCACAGAAATGATTGGCTGTAGGGATCTAAAATACTGGCAAGTTCCGAGGATTTCTCCTGGCAATTTTTTCGTGCCTCTTCCCATTTCATTTTGGAACGGATGACTAAACAGCTACTATCACCACAATGAGTAAAGTCAGAGGCTGGAATTGTTGTTGGGGAATGAGACAGTTTAGGGTCTGTAGAACAAAAACAAAACAAAACATGCAAAGATAAACTTTGGGTGCAAAGATTTATCTTGTGCCAGTGAACAACAAGCATCTGAAGTCTTCAGAATGTAAGTAGTGTAGCATTAATTATTAATGAAAAACCTTCCTCACTGGACATTCATGAGAAATTGACATTTTCAAAACAGCAGTGAACACTTCTGACCGAAAACTCTGCATTTTCAGGTTGGGGAGGGTGGCATGGTGACAAAGTGGAGTAATGCAGTAGTGGTTTACATCTACAATGTTGAATTCATACCTTGGTAGGCCAAAAGCGAGAGTGAGTTTGGTACCATTTCCATAATCCATAGAAGTAATTTATTCCCAATACAGATCCACAACTAAATTAGATATCATTCAATTTCGCTGCTCAAGAGAAGATCAGGACTAGTAGACTGTTATAGACCCACAATGAGGTATACTCCAGTTGCTATGGAACTTTACATAACATTGGCACAGACCATGCCTAGATCAAACAAGTGCCACTGCATTACACCCTCAGCATTAGCATTAACATCCCCATGTGGTAAAACAAAACAGGAAAAGTAGCATTCCAATTCTTAGCTGCTTTCATTATCATTTAGATTTTTTTTTTTGCAAAAACTTATGCAGATCCACTCTCTTACGGATGCAAACACAAACACTCTAAATGTTATAGTCAAAAACCTTCAAAAAGCTGAGACTTGAAGCCACATTCCTGTACCCTCATGGTACCAAATCTTTGGAGAAAGGGTGAATAATTAGGGACTGCAGTATTCCTGCCCCTTGGTTCCATTCCAGTGGTACAATGTCTGCTTCAGGGAGCATGCCATGTACTCATGGCTTACTCACAAAGAGACATCAGGATAGATTTAGCAAAATGTTACTCTGAACGCTCCCTTTTGTGCCACAGGAAAGAGGAGAACATGTGACCCTATATATTTATTTTTATGGAGTGCACTAGTATCATTGAGGCAGAGAAACTCATATAACTTAATAACAGGATTGATCTACGATGCATACAAACCATGTTTAATCCACAGACAATTGCAAAATTAGTTTTTAATGTGTTTTTAGTTTGCAGAACTAGTGAATCAGAGCTCACCACTGTCCATCTGGCATATAAATCCTCTGTCTTCATAACACGGTTCATCCTTCCATTGCCCTATCTTATCAACAGGACCTGTTTTCACAACAACACAATCCAGCTAGGGGAAAAAAGCATATATGAATTACTAAAAAAAGTCAGCAACAAAGAAGAAAGCCTTTTCCTTCTTCTGGAACTATAGCCCTGGGCAGTTTCAGTCCCTGTATTTTTGCACATTTGAATTCTGCTGGTATTTGGTGTGTAATTTACATCCAGCAACACCTTCTCCCATGTGGCATTCTTTTACACACAGGGCTTGGCTACACTGGAGAGTTGCAGCGCTGGTGGTGGCTTTATAGGGCTGCAACTCACTCACCATCCATACTTGCAAGGCACATACAGCGCTGTATCTCCCTGGCTACAGCGCTGGTTGTACTCCACGTCTGCCTGAGGAATAACGACTGCAGCGCTGGTGCTGCAGCGCTGGAGTGCCAGTGTAAACAGTGAGTAATCTTACTACGCTGTAACTGACCTCCAGAATTTTCCCATAATGCTTATAACTAAAGAACTCTCTTTGTTTTGTTATGATGCCTCTCTTTGTTTTGTTGTGAACTCGGGGCTCCCGGAGCTGCTTATCTAAAAAACAAACACAGCTACTGTTTGCTGTGAATGAGGCAGGCAGGGGGATGAATGTCCACAGCCTAGTGTTTGCTTGAGGACAGAAACAGCACGGCGGGGGGGAGGGGGGAAGGGAGTCAGCTGGAGCAGCTGCTTATCTGGTCTGCAGGCTATTTGCATTTAAGAGTGAATGAGGGGTCGGGGAAGTGATCAGAATTTGCAAGGCAGGGAGCTGACAGTGTCGGCTCCAAAAATCCACTCTCTCTCTCGCCCCCACGCTCCCTGTCACACTCCACCCCACCCTCCTCTTTTGAAAAGCACGTTGCAGCCACTTGAACGCTGGGTTAGCTGCCCATAATGCACCATTCCCAACACCACTGCAAATGCTGCAAATGTGGCCACACTGCAGCACTTTCCCTACACAGTTGTATGAACACAGCTGTAACTCCCAGCGCTGCACACCTGCAAGTGTAGCCAAGCCCCCTGCTCCTATTCCTAGGGGCTGTTTCAGTGCAGCTACTTCCTCAGCTCTAGCCTCTGCCTGCTTATCAATTTCACATTTCTGTTATTATTCTGGAGATACTGGAGAGATACTACTATTCTTGAGAAGAGAATTAAATACAAAAAGCAAATGTACTAAAATAGGACTATAAACATTCTGTCACGCCATCAGCTTTACTTGTTACCAATTACATTTCACAGCACCAATTAGGACCATCCTATCTCCTTAGTTAGGTCTTTGGGTAATAATGTTCGCAAAGAGGGAAGGACAAGTCAAATGATCAGACTGATAAAAACTCAGATATTTTAAATAAAAACTCCACAGGTTAAAGATGGTATAATAGATAATTTACACCCAATTTCAAAAATGTGTAAAGTGTGTGTATGTGGAGAGGGGATGTGCATGAGAGGGAGGATCAGAAGGTGAATAAATTGGTAGCAAACAAAAATAATAAGAGTGACATATTCCTTCATTTTACACTCTCCTTTTGGTTTTGATCATTTGTACATTTTACTGAGCAAGGGAAAGATTCCATAGCAGCTAGCAATCAGGGGCAGGTACCGGATGTGTGTGCATGTGAAGAATAAATGGATGGGTAAATGCAGAAGAAATTGGGAGAGGCGTGGAGTGAGTTGGGTATGGAGAATGTGTCTGTGGGTAGGTGGAAAGGCTGGGAACAGAGTGGTGTGAAAATGTAAGTTTTGAATGCAGGGAATGGATAAGAGGAGTAAATAGGCAATATGTCAATGCAAATCAATGTATATTTGTGCAAGTGTATGCAAAATTGTGTTAATTAAAATATACTATTTTTTTATTTCAAATGTTGACAGGGATGCATGATGATTTTCCCAGTGTTAACTCACCGTTAAACAATGAGCCTGATTGCCAGTTTCTAATTTCTACCAGTGCTACTTCAGAAATATCTATTGACACTGAAATATCTTCAAACTAACTATTCTTTAAAAAGATTGGAAGTAAAATAAAAGTTGAATGCATGTGGTATCTTCCCAGCTTCATAGATACATCTTCTCTTTTTGATACCCACAAGCTCTTTCAAAACAGATGGTATCTCTTTTTATGTCAGTAATACACTAAAAAATGTTCTCCAAAACAAATAGCTAATAGTTTCCTCTTGTAACCTTGTGACTGAAGTCAGCCCAACTCTCCTACAATATTTTAGAACATCATTGCAAAATTCACTTTGTTCTTACTTGAGAAATAGGGGAGTGATGAAAGCCACCATTTAAACTTTCCTATTACATCAACAGAAGACCTGACCCTTGCAATATTGCCACTCTATTCCCAAATGCAACAGACATGAACACTGGGAAAACAAAGTCGCCTATATAGGAAGTAAATTGAGCAGGTTATTTAAAGTTGGATTGCCTTTTCCAATGAGTTTATTAAAACAACGAGGAGTCTGGTGGTACCTTAAAGACTAACAGATTTATTTGGGCAGAAGCTTTCATGGGTAAAAAAACCAACTTTTTCAGATGCATGGAGTGTTTATTGGAAATCTCTAATTAATGTTTACCTGAAGCAGATTGTTGCCAGTCTCTGGCCGCAGAGAATCATATAGGGTGATTTCTCCAACTACAGGTGAACCTGCAATCCAGTTGGTGTAGTAGACACCACTTCCATCTGCCCAAACAAAGTTGAGCTCAGAATTTATATCATTCAATCCAATCCAGGTATCAGTTTTGGCATCTTTTAAGTGGTAAGTGAGGAAAGCTGAAATAAAGCCAAATAAATGTTTATAGGAAAGGACGATGCATGAGGAAACCTGGCACATGCCTTCCTCTAATCAAGGAAAATGCCAGCATGTCCAGGACTAGGGCATGGTTACAAAAAACAAACAAAATCTGCTTAATTATTTAATTTTAAATAATCTTGTAAATGCAACATTTTACATCTTTAGATTAGTATCTGGCAGAGCAGAATTGGGCCAGAACCATGGATCCAGGCTCTTGGCTGGGAAAAGGCTCAGAGGGCAAAAGGCCTGGATCTGTGGAGAAACATGGGTAAGGGCAAAGCAGGGCATCATATCTAAGGCCACTGAAAATCTACTAAGTCCTGCCTGCTCATATTGTTGTTCACTCATGTGCTTGAATTTAACATCCATGTATCCGAATTCAGTGTCTACATGATGAGTTAGTGCACAGCAAGCCAGATTGTGTTTCTTCAGTGCGGCAGCTTGCTGCTATGGTGCACTAAAAGTTCCCTCGCATGGCAAGGCACCCTGAGACGCCCCACAGCGAATAGCACCGTAACACACGACATTTAAGGATGAACATGAATGGCAGTAGGGGCAGGTGAATGGTGCATGAAGTTGGTCTTGTATTGAAACAGCTGCGATTAATGTTGTTGCCCCTTGGCCCCAGCAGTTAGCCAAAATCAGGATTTTTTTCCATTAGGAGGAGACATTGAGGACACAACTCAGAGGTTTCTTTGGTGTAATCCTGTCCATTGATGAAGAAGGTACACGAAGTCCTGTTTCCCTGAGCACAGTAGAAACCAACGGCAACAGGTAGTTTCCATGCTCAGTACTTCCAACCTTATCTTGCCAGTGAGTCCCTGTGTCCAAGGATCTCTGGCTCTCTGCTCCTTCCCAGGGTTGCACTCATGACACTTCTCTCGCTGTCTGCTAGCTTTCTACATCCCCTTTCCCCCTCCCCACCACACACAGACACAGGTGCCAGGTTTGTGAATTTTTTGGTGGGATCCTGGGGTCTGAGGGTGAAGTCCTGAGTGGAGGTATAAGGGGCAAAGTCCTCTATACTTTGGAGCCTGAGGGTGGAGCCCCCCAGGTAGGAGAAAAATTTGAAAATATTCTCGGGACCCAGCTCCCTACTCCAGAAAGAGAAATGGCAGCTTATTAACCTGGGTGGGCCCCAGGGGGATCCCCCGGGCCTGGCTCCCTGCTCCAGAATGTGATATGGCAGGTTGGTAACCTGGGTGGACCCTGGCGGAACCCCTGGACCTGGCACCTCACTCTGGAAAGAAAGATGGTGGCTCAATAATCTGGGTGAACCCCAGGGGATAACCCCAGACCTGGCTTTTTGCTCTAGAAGGAAAGATGATGGCTAGGCAACCTGATTACTGAGCTATCTTCTCCCCTTCTGCAGCAGGCCCAGAAACGGAAGATGTGGAGGAAGCAGCATGAGGAGATGCCATCCTCGCCTCCTCCACCTCTTCTGGTTCTAGACCAGCTCCAGAAGGAAAGATGGTGTTTCAGTAACCTGGGCTGTCCAGGTTATCAAGCTGCCATCTGTCTTTCTCACAGACCCATATAACCAGGTGCCCATGCACACAGCTCAGAGTCAATCCTCTAGCCACTGTGTTTGCAACCACTCCCAGGATTTGCCATGTTGCTCAGTGCCTTGGCCAGCAGACTCTGATTGTTTCCAGCTATCACTATATTAAGGGGGCTTATTTGTTCCTTTCATTGAGTCTGAAAGAAGGATGCTTAGCATACCCATCCACTTGAAACAGGTCTGTATTTGTCTATAGATCAGACATCCACTTGATGGTACCCATTAACACCTTCCAGAATAACAATATGTAGAGTTAATATCTTTTACGGGATCACAAGAAGAATTCTGTGAAGCTCAAAAGCTCATCTCTTTCAGCAAGAGCAGTTGGAGGAATAAAATATATTATCTCACCCACCCTGTCTCTCTCAGGCTATGGCTACACTAGAGGCTACACCGATGCAGCTGAGCTGCTATAAGCTCTCTAGTGAAGCTCTTCCACTGACATAGCGCTGTTCATGCTGGTGCTTACGTTGATGTAACTTATGTCGCTCGGGGAGGGTGGCTTATTCACACCTCTGAGTGACATAAGATATACCAACATAAGTGGTAGTGTAGACATAGCTTAAGTTTAGTTTCAGTTAGTTTACCCGCCTTTTATTTATTTATTTATTTATTTATTTTACCAGTACACCAGTAGACTAAACATATCCCATTTGGTGTGGTCAGGGAATATGGGGTAAGCACAGGGAACCAACTTTTAGCACCACAACTACCATCACCACCCAATATACCTGGTGTTTGCCACTTCCATTGGCCTGGCTGGTATAATAAAGGACTTGTATATGTTATCAAAATATATATATTTCTTAGAAGGAAGGTTCATTAATTCTTTCACCTGAACAATAACAGGAAGAGATAGTATAATACACACTCCCCCATTTTGGCATGCTTTTCTTTGCAGGAATTGATTGGTGTCTCATCTAATCCCTAAAGGGTCTATGTACTGTACCTTGCACTTGTTCATTAGGTATGCTAGCCAGGTTTCCTCCAAACTTTACACAAGTTCTACGTGCAGGAATCCACATAACTCTATCTTCATCTCTGGAGCCAAAAAATTTGTAACACTGGGGAAAAGTCAGATATTTACTTTATAAGCAAAAGAAAATAGAAGTTAATTGAGTTGCATTAGCTATAATATATAGTGTTCAAATTCAGATCTGAATTTCCCTTGTTCTTATGATAAATGTATTGTAGAAGTTTGCTACCATACCTTATTTCTAAACAAAAGCCAACTTTCAGGACACCCTCCTGGAGGAGAAGGTGCTGTCACAGCAAATGTTGAGTTTACAGCACTACTACTATGCCTTTCACAGATAAAGGCATCTGGATTACCACAGTTGATATCATTCCACAAACCTGAAAGCAATTTAAATATAGAAAATAAGCCATTGGATGAGTTTGACATTTCTGGTGAAAATTTATCACCTCCCCATGTTTTTATTCCCCCTGGGAATGCCTCAGGCTGTGTGTCAAGTCAACTGTCACTAGTTCCTGGAATTGGGAAAGTTTATTAATTACATCCCACCTGCAATGCCTGCACAAAGGCTTTGAGCCTGCTAATCCTTGGGTGGTGCATAGTTTAGGTATCTGGAATCCAGTGTAAGTGGGAACAGAGACTATGTGGGGGAGACGCAGGGGTGGCTCCAGGTACCAGCACGCCAAGCACGTGCCTGGGACGGCAAGCCACGGGGGGCGCTCTGCCAGTTGCTGTGAGGGCGGCAGGCAGGTTGCCTTCGGCGGCATGCCTGAGGAGGGTCTGCTGGTCTCGTGGCTTCAGTGGACCTCCTGCAGGCGTGCCGCCAAATCCGTGGGACTGGGGACCTCCCGCAGGCAAGCCGCCGAAGGCAGCCTGCCTGCCATGCTTGGGGCGGCAAAATACCTAGAGCCGCCCCTGGGGAGACGTACAGTTAAGCAATAATGTACTGTCATCCTGTACTCTCAGCCAAAGTTTCAAGCTTTTGGGCACCTATTTCCTTATTCTCAAGAGCTCAAACTAAAAAAGAGACAGTGTGTGGCTTTCTTTGAGGAAATACAGGATTAAACACAAACCTCAACATGCCCATTAGGCACTTAACTATGTTCCCCATTCTTTGGCCAGCCTTACTCTGGTTACCAACTGGGGGTTAAATCCTGGCCCCTGTGAAGTCAATGGCAAAACTCCCATCAACTTCAGTGGGGCCTGGATTTCGCCCTATTTGTCTGCAGAGCAGTAAATTTTTTAAAGTGGGCTGGATTCCCCTGCATGTCTGGTTCCACTCATCACTTTTTAGCTTACACTTTTGCCCAACACTGCATTTGCCTGGGTGGGATATAACCCGCAAGAGTGAGAATCTTTTATTATGGGTACATTGTTTTTTTCCAAAGTTATCTTTTCTACATATAAAAAGAGGGGAAGCCAGTTAACAAACACATGGGGGAAAGATATAGCCACACAAACACGTACACACACAAACATCAAAATGTGTAGCTCACCGAAGTTTTTATACATGACCACACAATTTTCTTCAAGATTGGCATAGTTTGGCTCATTCTTTGCCCAAGCTACGTAGTGCACTGGGCTTCCATCCATCCAGCTAAAAAACCAAATAGCCTAGTAATTACTGGTTACTTTCTTTTTACAAAAGAAATTACGCAAATCCATTTGTTTTATTACAGAAATCATTTGATAGAAATATCACAAGAGTATAAGTATATTTACTACTTTGCATATGTGATGTTAGGCTCAACTTCCGTTAGGATTAAAGGTAACTAAAGCCCTGCACATAAGGTAAAGAATACAGTATACATTTTATTTTACATGGTGATTATCTCTGTATTCACAGCACTTACATTCCCCATAAAAAAACCCTTCATTAAGATGCAGGTCATTTAAAACATAATTAAACTCACTGAGTTTACCTTTCAACACATAATATAACTACCTGAAACCATTTTTATAACTCCTTTTTAAGGGTCACGTGATGGGATGAAACCCCATTTTAGCTGGAAAGGAGTTAATAGCCAATTAGTTACCTCTGTTGCATCTATGCTGTAATTAATAAGTGGCTTTTAAGCCAGAAGGTCTGAGTAAGCGGTATCCGGTGATAAGTTAATGGACATGGGGTCATCATCAAAGGGAGAGAGTTCAGTCTGAAGGGAGGAAACACATGGAGCAGAGTGACTCCCATGAAGGGGCCTGAGACAGATACTGCAGGAGAACCGATACCTCAGGAAGGCAGCTGGAGGGGCCACTGTCCAATACTGGAGCTGAGGAAGAAGACTCTCGAGTAGCTGAGAAAGGAGATTGAAAACAGAGTCCCAAGGAAGGGCTGATTGTTGAGAGACTTTGGGATATTTGTTTGAGCTTTTGTTACCCCAAAAGGGATTTGACTTAGCTGCTTCTCAGCCGGAAAGCTGAATTACACACAGAGGCCTACAGGGCCGCTGGAGATGAAAACCACTGCAACAGCTTACCAGGATACAAGGGGAGACACTGGTGATGATCGTGAACCCTACCAAGTCCCTTTATGAATCAATGCACTACATACAAGATGTTAACTACTCCATGGAATAAAACTAGATATTGCTTGTTTACTTACGTAAACTGTTGATCGACACTCAGAATTAAACCAATGAAATATGACTCCTTTTTGCCGTTTCTTAAAATCTAAACACAAGGATGTGATTTTAATTAAATTCTTCCATATATATAACAAAAGCTATTTGATATGAAAAGCAGATTATTTTGAAATTATTTGGATTGGAATAATCTTGTTGACTGTCTGTACAGCTGACAATGACTTGTGACTCAGTGGAAATATGGATCACATCTGCAAGAATACAAACTTTTGCCTTATTAGCTTGAATGCTTTCCAGCTAGTTCTGGATGCCATACTGCTATAATCAAAGCAGTTAGAAATGTATCCAAGCCAGCCTGGCAAGCATATTCCTGATTTTAAGAGAATTCTTTGTGGGGCACTGTGTGCAGCACTGAACAATGCCTCCCAGGAGGGAGATTATTGCCCTGGTGAGGCTGCATGGAAGGTAAGTATTCCGTCCTTAATTTTAGGAAGAATCTAGTTTAAATTATTTAGGTTGTTCAGGGTAAAAAAACACCTACATGTTTTCTTTTAGATCAATCCGTTAATTAACTATGCCTCAAAATCTCCTTCTCTGCTTGTTCATATTCTCTCACACACCAAAAGCACCAGCCTAATGCAGTGATTTTTTTTGCAATAGGGACTTTATGATATTAGCAACTCTGTCAGTTCCCACACTTGCAACATTTTGAACCTTTCAAGGGCCTGATTGGGCAACATCTGATTCAAGCAAAACATCCACTGGATTCAGCGGAGTATAACTGACTAAGACCAGGTATAGTTGACTTTTGAGCCTAATAAGTGGAGCAGCAGCAGAATCTGCCAGCTATTATTTTGAACATTTAATTTTCTGTTAAGAAGCTGCTTTATATATGTCCTTTTCCAATTAATATTCAAATTATTACAGACACTGTAGAGGAGAGATGATGTGAAAATGCACATTCTCCTGTATTTCATAAGCATATGTGGCATATGCTGACTGTGCTGAATTAAGTAATAAAGTGTTTGCTTACATATTTCCATAGAAACTTTCTTTCACTGTTGCTCTCAATGACAACAAGGTCTCCAAAATTCTTCTTGCAGAACTCCCTAGCTTTTTCCAAGGGGAAACTTTCTGTGCTGAAAAAATATTGCTTGCCCCCATATATAATCCATCCATCTTCAGTGAGTTCATACTCTGCAAGATAAATAATGAAACTCCATGTTCTGTACCCAGTGTGCATGAAGGTAGGCTATTCTTGTTATACTGTACTATTCTCCAGATAAGATGAAATAGACAGGAGCTTACTGGCAGACGAGCTTGTTTGTTCTGGTTTAAGTGGTGTTCCTGTAAAGGAAAGGAAAAATTAATTTTCTATATTTTTGACATATGCTCATGATATTAAAGGAATTTTTTCATTCAGCAAAATATTATTTTGAGCCCCCAAGTTTTTAAGTTTAAAGAAAGCACGAATCCCTCCAATGTACTGGATTTTAGCAATCCATCATATGACACACTATATATTACTTTTATATTTGTGTAATAAAATGTGTTTTATGGGGGGGTGTGAAACTAACTTATGCCTTTGGGAAGAATAAGAGGGAAAATACGATGAAGTAAGTGGTATGCTCCAAATCATTGGTATGTTCAGATTGACTCCCCAGCTCCTACCACTTTAGCAATAATAGGAATGGAACTCTGCTGTTTCTTCCACTGCTGCTAGCCCTTTAACTATAGGGCTTCAAGATGCTCCAGAACTGAGGTGCAACTGCTGGTGCCCTAGCACCTCTCAGCCCTACAGCAGATTTTGAGTCTTGCAGCTGGATAAAGGGTGGGTAGCCTGTCTACTGAACATTCTTACCAGTTGATTTGTTAGACAAAGACCTACTTTGATTGTCCTTCCAAAGATATAAAGAGGGGAAGGACAGGACAGGACAGCTCGCTGCCTCCTTAAAAGCCTAGGGGAGGGGAGGGATGAAAGTTCTCCAAAGTATCAAAAGCCCAACTCAGTCTGTTACATAAAGTTGGTTATGAAAGTCATCAAAAGTTAAAGCCAGGAAGACTGAATTAGTCCAAAAACCAGGTCTACTGTGTTGTGATTGCGACTGGTAAACAGAGGAGGATGGAACTGGAAATTAATGGATCAAAACTGGTGTGTTGGAAATTTGGCTTCACTGGTGGACAAAATAATGAAGTAGTGGGCTATTCTGCCCATCACTCCCTTTTGGGGTCCTAAAAAGAGACTTCAGAGGGACGGTCAAAATAATTAGAAGAGTTGACTTAAAGGACTGAACTTTACCAGTGTGGCTGCTACCCCTACCATCTCTTGGGACCCCAGGATCCACTGTGCCACCATTGGAGCTTCATTGTCCTGATCCTGAGAGATGTGCTGAATAGACAGGGCCAGAGAGAGGGACCCAGGTGACTTTGTCACCTCCACCCATTCTGGCTAAACCTGGCATGCGAGACCCCTATCTCATGTGTCCCTTTCCTCCCTTATTTCTTCTCTTTTGTCTGTCTGTCTTTTTTGCCTTTTGTTTAATAAGAGATGAGTTTAAGCAACCAAGACAATCTCTTTTGCAATACTCTTATGAGCCTGTGACTAATGAGGCAGCAAAAGCAACACCCTAAACAACCTGATGCTGATAGAATTTTACCAGGTCACAGTGACAGAGTGGCTGATAACAACTGGTGCTGTGTCTGTGCATCTACAACAGTGAGGTTGCAGGTAAGACTCAGCACCAGAGATAGAAGCTGCATTTTCTATGTTTGCTGTTCTTTTCTGTCTCTTTTTGTGTGTGTTTTGGTCAATGAACGACTTTAATGACATTGTTTTAAGGTCTGAATTAACTCCATCTCATTATATCTGTGAGAACCATTGTGTCTCAGTCTCACTGCATGTCCCCTTATGGAAAGAATGATTCTCAGGGTCACATCAATTTAATCTAATTAGTCCAGCTAACTGGTCATTGGTTTTTTGTTTACTATTCTAATTTAAAATAGAACTTAACCTACCTTTCTCTATTTGACAAATCCAATCATTAAAATGTTCACAGTGTGCGTTAATCCATTTCATGGAAAACTCTTCATTGACTGTTCCACAATATTCAATTCCATGCTCATTATTAGGTTCAGCATTATACCAGTTTTTGTACCTCATCTATAGTAGAAACACAATTTGGCTTTTATTTTCTTCCTAAAGAGGGACAAAAATTATGCTCTCACTGGCAAGGGAGGTGAGAACACCCAGGTTTAATTTCAAGCCAGGCTCTTGCTTTTTGTGCCAACACCAGATGTATGTGTTATGGAAGCAACATATTCAGCCTTTGTAAGAAGAGATATCAAGTGGGGCTAAAAATTAATTTGAGAACGGGAACTGCATTATATATCTGCATGCAGTAACTAAATACATTTTGGACAGGCTTTATTATATCTTTGTTACAGTAATATAATTGTCTCCAAGCCAGTAGTCAGGGTCCTTCAATAGTCCCTACTACCACTTGTTTTGATGGTATAATCTCAAAGACTAATGGGCTCCACTTGATTCCAGAACACACTGAGGAGATTGCTGTCCAATCATTTCACCAGTGAGCTGATGGCTTACTGGAAGATTATAGTTATCTTCAGTCCATATCCCTTACTGAACTGGCCCCCAGTCGCTCCAAGGATGATGAAGTTAGAAACACAGCTATATGGCTAAAAACTAAATCACTCACTGGAGAACCATCGCTCCAAAAAAAGCCCTCATCAGGATCCAGACAAAATAAACCAATCCAGAAAGGCCGAAATGACAGTCCTTTGTCCCTAAAATGTGAGATAGAAATAGAATAGCACATAAATATCACAGGATATAGGTCATCATTATTGGGTATGTTAACATGAATATCGTCTGTATGACATGGGAGGTAATTGTCCCTTTGTAGTCTGCACTAGTGAGGCATCAGTTTGTGTACAGTGTCCAGTTTTGGGTGCCACACTTGGAAAAGTGGACAAATTGGAGAGAGTCCAGAGGAGACCAACAAAAAAAGTTAAAAGATTTAGAAAACCTGAGTATGAGGAAAGGTTTAAAAATGGGTACACTTAGCCTAGAGAAAAGGAGACTGAGGGAGAACCTAGTAATAGTCTTCAAATATTTTAAGGGCTGTTATAAAGAGGGTGGGAATCAATTGTTCTCCATGTCCACTAAAGTTAGGAAAAGAAGTAATTGGCTTAATCTGCAGCAATGGACATTTAGCTTAGATATTAGGAAAAACATTCTAAGTATAAGGATTGTTAAATACTGGAATAGGTCACCAAGGCAGTTGTGGAATCCCCGTCACCGAAGGTTTTTAAGAACAGGTTAAACAAACACCTGTTAGGAACAGTCTAGGCCAGTGGTTCTCAACCAGGGGTACACATGCCCCTGGGGATACCCAGAGGTATTCCTGGGGTACATCGACTCATCTAGATATTTGCCTAATTTTACAGCAGGTTACATAAAAAGCACTAGGGAAGTCAGTACAAACTAAAATTTCCTACAAACTTGTTGATACTGCTCTATATATTATACACTGAAATATAAGTAAAATATTTATATTCCAATTGATTTGTTTTATAATTATATGGTAAAAATAGAAAAGTAAGCAATTTTTCAGAAATAGTGTGCTGTTGCACTTTTGTATTTTTATGTCTGATTTTTAACCAAGTAGTTTTTAAGTGAGATGAAACTTGGGGTTAGCCAAGACAAATCAGACTCCTGAGAGGAGTACATTAGCCTGGAAACATTCAGAACCACTTATAGCTATCAGATATATCCAGATATATTTGGTCTGGCCTCAGTATGGGAAAATGGATGACCTCGAGGTCCCTTCCTGTCCTACATTTCTAGGAAATGTAGTTAGAAATGAGTCCTAAATGGAAACATTGGCCATTCATTTCTTTCCATTGTTCTTAAGTTTTTTGTACCATCTGAACCAATCTTCCCAATCATACTTAGAAATTAGTACATAGCAAGTCTGTTTAACTTGTGAAGTTTTTGTATTGACTCAACCCTTTTTCTAATAAACCTAACTATACATATTAATAGATTTTCAACTGACTATCTTAGGAAGGATCCAATAGCATTTTTAGTTTTGTTATACAACATGTTATACTGCAATATACATGCATCCAACGAAGTGGGTATTCATCCATGAAAGCTCATGCTCCAAAACTTCTGTTAGTCTATAAGGTGCCACAGGACTCTTTGCTGCTTTTACAGATCCAGACTAACACGGCTACCTCTCTGATACTGCAATATTGTTATACTGAAAGACCAATTATGATGCCTATACTTACACTATTGAATGCTGTATCACTTCTTCTTCTTCTTCACTATTGATGGCAGCCAGATCTCCTCCTATCTCTCTACAAAAATCTCGAGCTTCAAGCCATGATTTCTTTTGGTTTCCTTCTCTCACAAAAGGCTAATGATATATTTTACAATTAAACACTGTATATTAGGTTATATGCATTGAAAAAAAGACATCCTTGCTATTTTCCTGTATGGGGATTTAAGACAATCTGAGAAATCAAATAGCTAATCATATAAAAGTAAATGTATTTAAATTGGATTACAGAATGCCCTGTTCAGATAATCGGCTGTTTCACTGATAATTGACAGTTAAAACAAGACCTATACATAGTCTATACACTAGCTTGTTATGTTTGTACCATAGCCTGGTAGTCTCTGAAGTCTAGACTTTCTTTGTATCTATCTGCATGTATCCGGTTCATTATTAGTTTGGAAATTTAATACTTACTTTGAAGCATGAACTGATGTTATTGTTTGAATCCCAACCCATGGGGCATTTGGAGTAAGATTTTTTTTCTGGAACAGGAGGATGAAGGGTCATTGCTTCAGCTGGTTGTTTGCAGAGAAATTTTGCCTTTTCTTCACAGTCCTGAACATGCCATAGTCCAGCTGCACTTCCAGTTCTCATTGCTACACACCCTGGCTTTCTTCCTTCATGAGATGTAAATGAAATTAAAATGCACACTTTTTTTTTCTTTTTGTTCCCCCTGTAATTTGCATATCTCATTTTATTATGTTTTATGAGAGTGAAACCTGTATTGGAATTGGGTAATAGTTATCTGGCTGCTCGAATAAAGAGTTTTGCAAAGTGAATCATTTAAACTGAAAAGACGAGATTGGAGTTGTCCAGCATCTTAACTCCTGTGCCAAAAATTTTAAATCTCAAATGCATGGGCAATCATTGGTATCTAAAGGACACCCTGCCTAGGTCTTTTCTGTGACAATGCAAGTAGCTGGTAGTCTGTCATCTTGAAATGATCAAGATCCTACAAATAACTTCTGAAATGTTCACACATCCACATACTCACCTGACTTTCACATTCTTTATTTGGCAGTATGTGGTCTCAGAGCCTGAAAGCCATTTGGAACAATATTCCATGGACCACTTCCATAAAGCAACCAGTTTTTGTCAAACTTTTCTGTGGTTCTGTTTATCATATGTATTGTATTATTTAAAAGAAATCTTAACGCAAGCTGTCTAACCCAGTAATAAAGAGATAAGAGGAACAAAATGGATGAATAGATAGGAGCATGGAAAGCAGATACAGAAACCACCTGAGAGCAGCTAAACACATGCCTGCAAACTAGTCAACATCTTACAGCCAGTTTTCTGTAGTACTTTTTCTATCCAATCCATCTTCCTTTCATTCTCTACACAAAGTAGCTTGTACCCTTGTAAGGATTGTGAAAGAAGAACTACAAATACCTCTGACTGCAATATATATTTAAGGAATTATGGGGAGGAGGTGAGCAATCCTCAGTGGTGAAAGAACAGGTTAAGGACTATTTAGAAAAGCTGGGCATGCACAAGTCCATGGGTCCAGATCTAATGCATCCAAAGGTGCTAAGGGAGTTGGCTGATGTGATTGCAGATCCATTGGCCATTATCTTTGAAAACTTGTGGTGATAGTGGGAGATCTTGGACAATTGGAAAAAGGCAAATATAGTATCCATCTTTAAAAAAGGGAAGGAGGAGAATCCAGGGAACTACAGACCGGTCAGCCTCACCTAAGTCCCTGGAAAAATCATGGAGCAGGTCTTTAAGGAATCCATTTTGAAACACTTGGAGGAGAGGAAGGTGATCAGGAACAGTCAACATGGATTCAACAAGGGCAAGTCATGCCGGACCAACCTGATTGCCTTCTATGATGAGATAACTAGCTCTGTGAATATGGGGAAAGCGGTGATATATCTTGGACTTTAGCAAAGCTTTTGATACGGTCTCCCACAGTATTCTTGCCAGCAAGTTAAAAAAGTATGGCTCGAGTGAATAAGGTGGATAGAAAGGTGGGTAGATCACCAGGCTGAATGGGTAGTGATCAATGGTTCAATGTCTAGTAGACAGCTGGTATCAAGTGGAGTGCCCCGGGGTTGGTCCTGGGGCTGATTTTGTTCAACATCTTCATTAATGAGCCAGATGATGGGATGGATTGCACCCTCAGACAGTTTGCAGATGACACTAAGCTGGGGGAAGAGGTAGATACACTGGAGGGTAAGGATAGGGTCCAGCGTGACCTAGACAAATTGGAGGATTGGGCCAAAAGATATCTGATGAGGTTCAACAAGGACAAGTGCAGAGTCCTGCACTTAGGACAGAAAAATCCAATGCACTGCTACAGGCTGGGGACTGACTGGCTAAGTGGCAGTTCTGCAGAAAAGGACCTGGGGATTACAGTGGATGAGTAGCTGGGCATGAGTCAACAGTGTGCCCTTGTTGCCAAGAAGGCCAATGGCATATTGGGCTGCATTAGTAGGAGCATTGCCAGCAGATTGAGGGAAGTGATTATTCCCCTCTATTCGGCACAACAAATGATTAGGGAGCTGGGGCACATAGCTTACAAGAAGAGGCTGAGGGAACTGGGCTTATTTAGTCTTTAGAAGAGAAAAGTGAGGGGGGATTCGGTAGCAGCCTTCAACTACCTGAAGGGGGGTTCTAAAGAGGATGGATCTCGGCTATTCTCTGTGGTGGCAGATGACAGAACAAAGAGCAATGGTCTCAAGTTGCAGTGGGGGCGGTCTAGATTGGATATTAGGAAAAACTATTTCACTGGGAGGGTGGTGAAGCACTGGAATGGGTTACCTAGGGAGGTGGTGGAATCTCCATCCTTAGAGGTTTTTTAAGGCCCAGCTTGATAAAACCTTGGCTGGGAAGATTTAGTTGGTGTGGAGCAGAGGGTTGGACTAGATGGCCTCCTGAGGTCTCTTCCAACCCTAATCTTCTAGTCTATGAATGCAATCTTGGTTAGTATCTCAAAAGCACAAAATAAGGAGAAATACTTTGGTCCTGGCTAGTTGGAAAAACAGAAAATAGTTTGGAATCACAACCCTGAGCCTGGGAAACTCCTTTTAATTCCAAGAGAAGCTAAGAGTGTAGCCCTTAAAGGAGAAATCTATTAGATGTTCATGGTAGGTCAATGAGACACGGGCTACACAGACCTGGAGCCTGATTCTTTGCAGTGGTGCAAAAATAAGTGAAAAGCGAACGGAAAAGGCTACCAGATCAGAATGACAGTATTTACACCCACTTGACCCTGATGTAAATGGCTATACATTGGGCAGGCCAAAGGAGGATCAGGCCCTAGTACTTAGTGGTCTGTGATACTTGCCCATAAACAACAATAGCAAATTTCGGGATTCTGATCCTATGTTTTGGCTTTTTTGTCTTGGTGGGTTAAAAGCTGACTAAACGGATATAAACAGCAGATCACTCATGACATCTTTCATAGTGGTACCAAGCTGGCAATAGAGTCATTTGTGACAGATTTGGAACTGCTCTGTAGTGCTTTGTGAATAATATATATTGGCCTCGTTTTTGGGATGTTAACTATATGAATAGTTAACTCAGTAGTGGGCTGTCTTGGAAAACAGGCAGGAAAGAAAAGAATGACTCAAGCTAGCCACTTCTCAGGAAACATTCAAGAGTTGTTAAGAGACAATGCCACAACTGTTAGCTTGGATGGTTTGACCTCCTCTTCAGCCAACCTGCAAAATGGTTTGGACCAGGAAGGGTGAAAGTCTGGCAACATAGAAGAACAAAAGAACTATAGCCAAGTTAAAAGAGGGTCACACTCTCAAGGCAATAGTTAATTGAAGGGAACCAGACTGAGACATAATAAACTGTTGGGTGAGCTGAAAGAAGTTAGGCCTGCATAGGTCTAACATCAGGGTCTAAGACAAGACATTTATGATAGATATACATGAAGACTGTTTGTTGTTTTAAAATCCTTTTTTCTTTAAAGACGCTTTGTTCCTACAATGTTCAAATCAACACTTTTTTAAAAAAGAAGGCTGTCTGAGCTATAGTAGAGTAAATAATTAATGGAAAAAAATCACTTCCATTTAAACTTACATGATCTTTTTTTCATTTTTTTTCTCCCCGAAATGAAAAGGATGGGAAAAAAATGATTTTGAGTTGAAAGAAACATTTCCTTCAATTTGAAATGCTTTTTTTTCTGTTTTACCTTTTGTTTTGGGTGTCTTTTCATCCACACTTTAAAAAGAAAAAAAAAACCACCTAATTTTCAAAATGAAACTCTGCTTCTGAATGAAAAGTCAAAATACTTTGTTTTGAAATGGCCAAATAGTTTGGATAACCCCCAAAATGCATGTTTGGCAAATTTTCTATTTCCCTCCAATATTTGCCCAGCTCTAATCTGATCTCTGTATACCACTGGTCACAAACTCCTCAATGGAAGAACTGCAGGTGCCCAAACTCAGCCAGATCTGCAGGGTAATAGCAGTTGATACACAGGGTCCTGTAGCCCAGGATCAGCCAAAGAATGGGAGAATTGTGAAATTCTACCCTGGAATAGGTAAAGGCATGTGACCTAATACCTGAGCAGGAGCACTCAGAGAAACCATAAAGGGCACAGAGATGCAGCTACCACTGTAATCGTGGCAACATTCACTAAAGATGTATTTGAGAGTCACTAACCAGTCTATACATCACCCCTGCTGAAGAATGAAATTTCACTGGAATTTCAAAATTCAGCCTTTAAAAAATGGATTCAAGCCATGGGGCTCCTCTGCATGGTATAGCAATACACTCTGGTCTTAATTCTAATGCGCACCAACACGTTGCACACTAACAGGCCCACGTAGACCCTGTTGGCATGCACTAAAAGTTCTCTAATACACATTAATGAAGTAAGATTGAAACAGTACTACAATGACCTGCACTAAGGAACTTTTAGTGCATGCCAGCAGAGTCGACACGAGCCACTTAGTGTGCCCCATGCTCCTGCGTGTAACAGGGTACACTGGCCCTTTAAGAGTAGAGGGGATCCAGAAGACTCTGTTCCAGGGACTTGGAATGAACAAAGGCTGAGGAAATGGCCTGGTAGTGGAAGAGAGGAAGCAGTCCCAGGGAATAAGGAGTTGGATACAGGGAAAACCCCAGGACACTGCTCTGTTAAGGGCCCAGTATTGGGAGCCATGGAATGTAGGGTAGGGCAGGGCTCCCCTCTCTTTCAGCCAATTTGGAGGAGCTCTCTGGAGCAGGACAGTAAATTGATTGCCTTCTTCCTTGGAATGGGGGGGAGGGGAGGAGGGATGCTGGCAAGAGAAGAAGCCAGAGCCAGAAAGCTGAACTCCGGGGCTATGAGAAGCAACCCTGTGAAGAGTGGGCTGTGGCAGGAAAAGAGCTCTGTGTGGATGGTAGAAGAGCCAGAGATAAGTGTGACCCTTTGGATTGCAGTGATGGGACTTTATGGGCAGGACTGTTTATGGGCATTAAACCAACTCCAAGTGGAGGGTAGTAGGATTTATAAGGAAGGCTGCGGGGCAGGGGCGGCTCCAGGCACCAGCACGCCAAGCGCGTGCCTGGGGCGGCAAGCCACGGGGGGCACTCTGCCGGTCGCCGCGAGGGCGGCAGGCAGGTTGCCTTCACCGGCATGCCTGTGGAGGGTCCGCTGGTCCTGCGGCTTTGGCAGACCTCCCGCAGGCGTGCCGCCGAATCCGTGGGACCGGGGACCTCCTGCAGGCAAGCCGCTGAAGGCAGCCTGCCTGCCGTGCTTGGGGCGGCAAAATACCTAGAGCCGACCCTACTGTGGGGAGTCTAAGTGGCCCAGTAGGGGGACGAACAAGGGGAAGCCACTGTAATGGGCACTATGACCAAGAGAGACTGCTCAGGAAGTGGCAGCCCTGTTGCAATGTGCATTAGAATTCATACACCTGTGGGGTGTGTTGCTGCACAAAGTAGACAAGCCAATGGAAAATACCTATGACAAAACATACCAGGCATTGCTGAATTCCAGTGAGTGAACAGAACTTCTTCACCGTCGGTCCACTTGAAAGTCCCTTGTTTCTCTACATCTGAAAGACCGATCCAAAAATATTTTTCAGGCCTCAGCCCAATCAGACTAGTTAGATAGGCTTGCTCATATCTGTAAAGAGAGGAAGTGGCTAACTGAGATTAAACCTAATTTTCTCATAGTTTGTAATGTCCACAAATGACTGAGATTTCAAAAGCTTACCAAGTGCTGGCACAGGTATATTTCCTCTCTGCTGCGAGGCACCATCCCCTTTCTATAGCTGCATTAATGGTGTTTCAGTCTTCAGTGTCCTTTACTATAGTATATCCCTCTTTCACTTTCTCCATTCTCCCAGACCCTTTCAAACTATCCCCTTTGAGCCCTTTCTTTCATCCAGGATCGCTGTCTCTCACCAGCAGGTCCTTCATTTGCTCCCAGCTCTCATTCTGACTTTTTCGTGTTTTTCTCTTTCTGCTTATTTTCCCCACTTTGTTCTTCATTATCATGCCATCATCTCATGCTGACACCGCCCTAAAAGCCCTCCTAGGCTTTGATTTAATTTACCAACTTGCATTTGGGTTGGTTTTTTTTTTGCATCTGAATAATCCTTGTATTGCTAACTCTTTGATAAGGACCTAGCACACCAAGCTATTGTGATACACTCATAAAATTTAGTTTCAGTAACATTTGTTTTTACGTGAAAATGCCTCTCTGAGTTACATAGTTTGTAGCATGAGTAACTGCTGTACTGAACACTAGCTCTTATAAAGCAGAGACAGCCATGGCAGGGGGTGAGATCTGGTAAAGCGGAAATGCGATTTTTTTCCAAAACAAAAATGTTTTTTTTCTTCTCAAATGTAATTTTGTAGCGCTACAGATGCAAATGGCTTTACTTTCTACCTGTTTGGAGAACTGTCAAAAGTGAACATATCAAAATATAATAGTTAGTCTGAAAAAAACATGTATTTTCTGAGTAACTTCTCATGAAATAGAACATTTTTTGTATTGATTCAAACTTTTTATATTTATCTGTTTTAACTCTGGAATTTTTTTTTTAAAAGTTCTTAAGTATTTTAGAAAGTTCTAAGATTATTCCATCAAAAGCACAAATTTAAAAGTGTTTTTCATACCTGTCTCCAACAGTTGTTAGATAACCTTTACTCCTTTCACAGGTTTTCTTTGCCTCTGAAAATGTTACAAATGTATGTCCAATCAAGTAACAGTAAAAACCATGTCTTTCCCAGCCCTGTCAACATCAATCAGGAATGACCATGAATTAGTAATAGATTGTGATATAATATATTGACTATACTCTGCCCTTGCAAAATGATATATTAATTTGGAATCCAATAATAAACTCACAAAAGTAACTAAGCCTAAGTAAACATCCACAAACCTACAAATCAAAGTGATGATGCATTATCCTCTTTTGACACTTAACAGCTGATAAATAGGTGTTACTGTAGTTAAAAAAATTATAACCATACAGAACAGAGAATTTATTCAACAATAGAACAAATTAATTAATTAATGAATCAATGTCCTTGATCAAAATAGAAGATGGGAGTATTTGTTTTGTAGTGCTGATATAGTTGATGTGGAAAGAACAGAAATTCAAAACAAATGGGAATATTTGATTAGGGTTTCCTCTGTCTATTTAATTAAGTTTTGTTGACAAATCTGTGGAGGTGTTCACACAACAATGCTCCTGCTGCCAATTTAACTCTCCTGCTACGCCGACATCATAAAACCATCTCGACAAGCTGCATAGAGCTTTTTGCAACAAAATTAGAGCAAGGCAGTGTCAGATTGCTCGTGTTATGGATAAGAAGTTGGCGCCTATTGCCCTGCCGCTATTAGGGAATCCAGTTACCACAAAGCCATCCACTTTTTCTAGCACATTGCACAGTGTCCCTGACCTTCATAGCAGGAGGCGATTAATGGCCCTGCACACTTGAATCACTGCAACCCCCACAGTGGACTTCCCAACTCCGAACTGATTAATGACTAATTGGTAGCAGCCGGGAGTTGCCAGCTTCCACACAGCGATCGCCACATGCTTTTCCACTGTTAGGACAGCTTTCATTTTGGTGTTTTGGCACCGCAGGGTCAGGACGAGCTCCACACAGAGTTGAAGGAAGGTGGCTGTGTGCATACCAAAGTTCTGCAGCCACTGCTTGTCATCCCGTACCTGCATCACACTCTGGGTATGGCTACACTTGCGAGTTGCAGCACTGGTGGAGGCTTTCCAGCGCTGCAATTAGTAAGTGTCCACACCTGCAGGGCACATCCAGCGCTGCAACTCCCTGGCTGCAGCGCTGGCCGTACACCTGGCTCAGCATGGGGAATAAAGATTGCAGCGCTGGTGCTGCAGCGCTGGTCATCAAGTGTGGCCACACACCAGCGCTGTTATTGGCCTCCAGGGTATTAGCAGATATCCCAGAATGCTTTTATAAATTACTCTCTTTGTTTTGTTATGCAGCCTCTCTTTGTTTTGTTGTGAACTCGTAGCTCCGTAGCTCCGTTGATCCCGGAGCTGCTTATCTACAAACACAGCTCCTGTTTGCTGTGATCAATCTGTGAACAATCAAATGAGATAGTGAGGCAGGCAGGGAGTGAGTGTTTGCTTGACAGAAACGGGGCAGAGGGGAGAGAGGGAGTCCGTTGGCTGCAGGCCATTTGCAGTTAAGAGTTAAGGGTAAGGGATCGGGAACATGTTCTGATTTTTCAAGGCAGGAAGGTAACACACAGTGTTGGCTCCAAAAATCCACTCTCTCTCTCGCCCGCTCCCTGTCACACTACGCCCCACCCCAGCCCCCTCTTTTGAAAAGCACGTTGCTGCCACTTGAATGCTGGGATAGCTGCCCATAATGCATCACTCCCAACAGCGCTGCAAATGCTGCAAATGTGGCCACACACCAGCACTGGCCCTGCACAGCTGGACGACCAGCGCTGCAACTACCAGCACTGCAGATTTGTAAGTGTAGCCATACCCTCTGATCCCACCATTCAGTGCTTGTTTCCTGAACCCAATAGCAACAGTCCACCATGTGCAGCACTGTGAATGCAAACATCAATCTTGAATTGTTTCTGTCCATAGCACACAGCACGGCAGGCAGCATGGATTCCTGTTCAGATTTTCAGCTCATATAATACAACAGGATCAGCTCTGTTATGTTCAAAATGCTTATCACAAGACTGGTGAGCAGGGCATGGTCCATACTTTCAGTCAGACATGGGGGGCACAAATTTTACAGTCACAGCTGAAAAATGGCAGGAAATGCAGTCAGAAGCCCTTGGAATTATGGGATAGAGAAAACTGCATCATGGGGTGCTGAGCCCACCCCCATGATACACTGTGATCCATTCCCAGAAATTCTACCAGGAGAAGGTGGCAATTTGCAGAGTGGGCTAGCTTCCCATGGTGCACTGCTCTCTCTGTTGGTGCTAAAGCACCAACTGTGGATATGCTCTGCCAACACTAGGAGCATTGTGTGAACTTGCAGAAGTGATGTAATTACAGTGATTTATGATCATTGACATAACTTAAGTCGACTTAACTCTGTAGGTAGACCTGGCCTAAGAGAGACAAGGTAGGTGAGGTAATATTTTCTATTGGATCAACTTCTGTTGGTGAGAAAGACAACTTTTGAGCTACACAAGTAAGCAGGGTTTGAATGAATACTTCCCTGACAGATAGCTGGGAGGGAGAATGACTTGGGTGTGTTAATGTAAATACAGTTTGGTCCTGCTCTGCTTAGATATTCAGCAGATAGAGTGGTGTCAAAGTGATCAACTTTGGATGGGGTTGGGTTACAAATCACCTTAGTTCTGAATGCAGGGATAGTGAAATATGGTTACCAATGTTGCAATTATTGTAGGAATACAGGGAACCAGGACTGTGCTTAACCTGTCCCAGATGAGGGGGCCATCAGTTGAAAGAATCTTGATAAGCCAGAGGCTCAAAAGTCAGAGCCCTGTGAAAGTAAGAGGAGTGGGAACAGGTATCCCCAGCCAGGAGGCGGCACCCCTTTGTTATGTTAAATGCCCTATCAGAGCTGAAATCTGTGTTTCTGCCCAGCCTGCAAAGAGCCAAAAATCACTAATGACTGATGTGCAGAGGTCACATCAGAAAGGCAGGTAGCAGCAGAAGGCGACTGACAATCAGCTGGTGAATGAGTGGCTGATGCCGCAGAGTGGAGAGGTACAGCCAGAGCAGTGAGCCAGCCACCAGCAGGGCAGCTGATGGAGACGCGCGGTGACAGCAGTGAGCAGGTGGCAGGCAGGGTGGCTGTCAGAGAAGGATGGTGAGCAAGTGCCTGAGCAGTGGAGCGAGTAAGGTACCTCTTTAGCCCACCCAGGCAGGGGGAGGTGAACTCTGCAGATGCACCTCTGAACTCTGGGTCTGCACTGACCAAGGACAGTAACCGTGAGTGGGGTGCAGAGAAGGATTGGGCATGTGAAAGGGACTTTTGGGTTGCTGGACTTAAGAACCTGAGGGGAAAAGGACACTGCACAACCTACGTGGAGGTGGGTCTTTTACTCATGGTTTATGTTTATGAACCCTGTTTTTGGAGTTTTCCCAAATTAATGTCGAGTTACTTCCCTCCTTTTATTAAAAGTTTCTTTTCTACACTCAGACTGTGTGCTTGTGAGCGCAGAAGCATTGCCTTTCAGAGGCACCCAGGGGTGGTGTGTAAATTTCCCAGGCTACTGGGTGGGGGCTCGAGCTGGGTCTGTGTTGTATCAATGGAAAGGAACCCCTAGATATTGAACCCAGCCCTGGTTGCTGCTGGCTTCATCTGGCAGAAGGGTTACACACAAATCTCTTCCTTGGGGCTGGAAAAGGTACTCAGAGTGCCACAACTGAATACAAGGTTGAACAGATAGTTCAACATAAGTAGTTAACACATACTCTACGGAACCATTCAAGGCGAAGTGGCCCATTAACATCACCAAACTCATCGGACAAAAAGGCACAATTTAGTTCAAATGGTTTAAAAAAAATTGAAAAATTGAAAAACCAAAAGGGATACATACAGGAAATGGAAGGAGGGGCACATCACCAAGGAAGTGTACATGGGAACAGTGCAATAGTGTAGGGACAAAATCAGGAAAGCCAAGACAAAGAATGAGTTACACCTGCAAGAAATGTTAGAGACAACAAGAAGGGGTTCTTCAAATATGTCAGACAAAAAGAAAGATCCAGGGTGGTGTGGGTCTGCTGCTCAAAGGAGGAGGTGAGCTGGTCAAGATGAAAGGAAGGCAGAGCTGCCCAGTGCCTCCATTTCTTCAGTCTTCTCACAGAAAAGAAGAACATGTACCCAGATGACTAGCAAAGTTACCAGAGACAATAAAGGGGAAGGGATGCAGATCAAAATAAATAAAGAACATGTCTGAAATCTTCTGATCAATTTCAATGACTTCAAATCAGCGGGGCTGGATGCTATTTAACTGAGGTACTGAAATAATTAGCTGAAGGAATCTTAGAGCCACTCGCAATAATATTTACACACTCATGGATGACAGGTGGGGTCCCAGAAGACTGGAGAAGGGCTAACGTAGTGCCCATCTTTAACAAGGGGGAAAAGGAGGAGCTGGGAAACTATAGACCAGTCAGGCTGACTTCAATACCTGGGAACCACTAGAGCACTGTATAAAATATTCAATTTGTGAATACCTGGAGGATAAAGGGGTGATCACTAGCAGCCAGCATGGATTTACCAAGAACAAATTATGCCACTAAATGAGCTTGATTTCCTTCTTTGACAGGGTAACTGATTTGGTAGATAGGGGAATGTGGTGGACATAATATATCTGGACTTCATCAAGGCCGTTGACACAGTCCCACATAACATTCTAATAAGAAAGCAGGAGAAATGTGGGCTCAACAGAACTGTCATTAAGTGGATACATAATCGGTTAAACAACCACAAACAAAGAGTAACTATTAATGGAATGAATCGGATTGGAGGGAGGTCTCAAGTGGGGTTCCACAGGGATCTGTTCTGGGTCTAATGTTGTTTAACATCTTTATTGACTACCTGGATGTAGGAATAGAGAGCACACTGATCAGATTTTCAGATGAAACAAAGCTGGGAGGGTTACCAATACTTTGGAGGATAGAGCTAAAATTCAGAGGGATAAATTGGAGAACTGGACTATAGACAATAAAATGAAATTCAACAAAGAAATAAGGTGCTACAACGTAGGGAAGAAAAACCAAATTCACAAATATAGAGTGGGGGAAAACTGGCTTTGCAGCAGTACAGCTCAGAAGGATCTGGGAGGTGTGGTGGATCACGACCTCCAATGCGATGTTGTAAAAAAAGCAAACGCAATTTTAGGCAAGTCATGGGAGGTGATTGTACCACCCTACTCAGTGCTGGTTAGGCCCCAGCAATACTGTGTCCCATTTTGGTCACCAATGTATAAAAAGGATGTAGAGAAACTGCAAAGGAGCCAGAGATGAGTGACAAAGATGATCACAGGGATGGAATGCTAACCCTGTGACACAGGCTGAATTAACTGGGTATATTTAAGAGCTAAAGAGGGGGGAACATGATAGCAGTCTTCAAATATGTGAAAGTCTGCCATAAAAAAGATGGAGAAAAGTTGTTCTCTTTTGCCATTGAGATCAGGACAAGAGGCAATGGGTTCTTCAAATTATAGCACAGCAGATTTAGATTAACTCTCAGGAAAAACTTCCTAACTGTAAGAACAGTAGGACAATGGAACAGACTGCCTCAGAAATTGTGGAAGCTTCGTCACAGGAGGTTTTCAAAAAGAGGCTGGAGAGCCATCTGTCTTGGATGGCTTAGACACAACAAATCCTGCATCTTGGCAGGGGGTTAGATTAGATGACCATTGCGGTCCCTTCTAATCCTATGATTCTATGATACATTAAGGAAAACAAAAGGAAGGGAAAGAGAGAAGAAAAATAACAACAGGAAACACAGCAAATTGTTTTAAAATGGTTTCATGAATACAGTTCTAGTGCTTAGTCATTTCTAATAATTCAGATTCCCACTGGTAGAACACAGCATCATTTCTGCACCCATTGAGAAAGTGATGTCACATAATTCGGAAATCCCCACACTGTGCTACCCAATAGCTAATTACACAGTGTTGAAATATATGTATACCAACATGAATCGTGTATGCCCAAAGCTACAATACCGGTTTCTGTTTCATTCAGAGAGGGTACTGAGAAAAAATAGAGCTTTTATATATATATATATGGGGGGGTGCATGTGTCTGAAGGAATTCAAATCAAATTTAGTTTAAATGAAGGACCACATTTTTTTCAGATTGAAAATCATCAGCAAATATAAACTAGCAATGTTCTAGTCAAAAATACAAAAATACCATGCTATTTCAAGGGTGATTTTATCTGATCTAAACATAATTTATTTTGTCCTTACCTTCTGGCAGCCAGGATCAATGTGCTTCACTGTTCCAGGAGTGTCTTGCAATGGACTCTTTTTGCAAATGTATCCAAATTTCTTATCACAAACACTGTCTGCCCAGTATCCATCCTGAAGGCAGTTTGGGAAGAAGATTGTCAGTTAAGAGGAACTAAAATTCTTTACACAACTGCTTATTTTCTTTCTTTCTTTCTTTTTGTAACATTCCTTTAAAAGTAAAAAAGAAATATGCTTATTATTTTTCCCTGAAGCTAGTCCATGAATTGATTCATAAAGAAGCTACAGCTGTTGAACTGAGTTGGCCTGAAGCATGGGTGCAGAGTTACAAGGATTGCTGGATATGCTAGAGAAGTAAATGTATTATCATATCTGAATACTGATCTAAATTTCTCTAAAATTTAAAGCATAAATTTGCCGAGCAACTAGAGATATCATCATATGGCATTATTCTAAAACAAGTTCTCCAGTTTTTGGACATCTAATTGAAAATAAAAAACAGAAAGAAAATATGATGTTAATGCATAGATATAATTGCATTATTTCACCTGTCCTTTCATAACAACACAATCTTCTTGTCTGCTGTTTGCAGTGGTTGGTTCTCCATGGAGCCACTTTGTGTATGTCACAGGCATCTTATCACTCCATTCAAAATACATTTGAATCCTGAGGTCATTCAAACCAATCCACAGCTCATCAATTGGCTCTAAGAACATAAATTCGGCTATGTTTTTATCTGCATTGTAATAATAATAATTTTCAGGAGCAGAGTTTATGACGATGAGCTGAAATTGTTACATTGTATTACAAAGCCATTCCAGATAAATTGGCAATGATGTCTACTTAATGTCTATTTCATGTTCATTCAAGAAGAGATAGGAGATACCACCAGGAAAGCAAATCATTCTACTTAGCAGCAGTATCGGCTGCTCCTTTTGTGACCACTGCAGTTCCCCAATGCTGCAGTAACTGGGGGCTGTGATTTCCTTCAAAAGACATGTTGTAAATTAACAGCGATGATAAGTTAGTATCAGTCATCTGGTATCTTTTATGTATATTTATGTGTGTGCTTACCTGTAAATATCCATATAAATTAAATATAAACCATTAAAAAGCTACAACATTTCTAATTTTTAAAATTATCCACATGTGCACATTACTGGATAGTGGAAATACTCACTGTACCCAAGCTGAGACACTATAAAGCTGTGCTCTTCAATGTTGCGGATACTGGCCAGATCACCATCCTTCTTTCTACAGGAAGCCAAGGCTTCTTTCCACACTTTGGGCTCCCTGTGAATCACGTAACAGTGACCTGTGTATGGCAACCAGTCCTCTGGGCATTTACTAGATGCAGAGAGCTCTACAATAAATAAAAATATTTCAGAACAATTCAAGTTAGAGGCTGGAATAAGTGTGGTTAAATTTGAAATTAATTATGCAATTAATTAAAAATAAAAGCAGAGTTAAGATACTGGAAGTATTTTTTTTCTCATTCTGCATATAAATATGTAAGGCTATTAGATCTATCTGCTATGATACACAGAATTTGGGGTAGAAAATATAAACACATTCAACCAAGACAGAAAAAAATGATATCAGTGCCAACTGGACTTCACAGTTTGAAAACATCAACACTGCAAAATGTGCAAATTTGGACAAAATGATGTTTTATAATTCCAGATGTAATATTTTCACATGATGCATTGCATCTAATTATGTTTTGTATATTCTCGCAACAGTAGTGAAGGGTATGCTTATGTTCATTTTGGATGGAATGTGGTTTGCAGGGTGCTTATGCATAGGGAAGCATGCTGTGACTCACCACCCTAGGAACATTCTAGAGAAGGCCAGGGGCAGGGGCGGCTCTAGGCACCAGCAAAACAAGCTGGTGCCTAGGGCGGCAAAATCTAGGGGGCGGCAGGCTGGGCCGGCGGACCTGCCGCAGTCATGCCTGCGGGAGGTCCACCGGAGCCCCGGGACGACCGGACCTGCCGCAGGCATGACTGCGGAGGGGGCGCTCGTCCCGCGGCTCGGCCGGACCCGCGAACCGTCCGCAACCGCGGGAGGTCCAGCCGAGCCACGCGGGACCAGCGGTCCCTCTGCAGTCATGCCCGCGGGAGGTCCGCTGCTCCCGCGGCTCCGGGGCGCCTCCCGCGCATGACTGCTTGGGGCGGCCAAAAAGGTAGAGCCGCCCCTGGCCAGGGGGAGGGGATTGAGCTCAGCATGTGGAATGAGAAACTGTGAACATGTGATAAACAAATCCATTTATGGAAAGGTTAAATCTGATTGGTTAGAGGTTCATGTTATGTAACTTGTTATGTAAGTGCCATATGCTATAAAATAGCAAGGGGAGGGGCTCCTTGCTGGAGGGACTCTGCCTGATTTTTTGTACCAGGGGCTCTCCTTTTGTACATATTGAATAAAGCCTTGTTGAACTGAATCGCATCAAATCGCATCGCATAGAATCGAAGTCCCTTGATTCTACCCAGCATCAGACTCATTGTGAACCACAAAATCCCAACAGTAGCAATTACCTCTCTGTATATGTTTACTTTCTACAACTACATCATAGGTTCTCATTAAACAGTTTGTCAGAGACAGGATAGCTGCCTTTATTTTCTCAGAAAAGTGGTGCTGCAGTAAATCTTTCCCTTTGCCAGTTACAGGTTCTAATACCTAGGGACCAATTCCATTTGACTTTATCAGGAGGTGATATGAGCCCATACTGCAGTCTTTATAGGGCTTCCAGTGATCACCTTGCTGCTTGCTAAGGCCCAGATCCAGTGACCTCTCAAGTCAAGGGGAGTCATTCTTGGAAGTTCAGAACACATTGTAGCAGGTGCTAAACATCCTGAACTCCTATTGGCTTTACGTGGGAAGCACAATCCATTTTACTACTTTGTGAAGTTAAATTATGTCAGGATGTCCATGGTTTGGATGGTCATCTCTGTTTTTATCAATAAAAAAAAATTGTTTAAACTTAGGTGTGATTTGAGTTCTAGAAAAGTTGCCAAAGATTAGACATCCTACTTTAGAAAAATTAAATAATGGTATTATTCCTAGAGTATTTAAAACAGGGGAATGGGTAGAATGGTTTGTTCTGTGCAACCAGCAAAACAGAACATATGTGATTTTTAAAAAGAATTACTCTTGGATGAAGCAAGTTTGTAATTTCATATAAATAAAAATGCATTTCTGTTGCATATCTCTGCAGACCAAATCCATACAATTTAAATAAAAAGCTTTTACTGTAATTTTTATTGACAGACCTACCTGAGGGAAGAGAGAAAGAATCCAAAGTGGAGTTTTCCCTTTTACAAATATAGCCAACTTTCTGATCGCATTCACGGTTTTCCCATTTAGCTCCTTTTCTAGGATTTAGTACTGCACAGATTTTCTCAGGTTCCAGAGAAGGATTTCCTTCAAAAAATTAATTCAAAGCCAATGAAATTCCTCAGAGGCAGTGCAGATCCTCAGATTTATTTTGTATCTTTTCCCATATAGATTATGGACTCAGCATTTCATTGGTATTATTATTTTTATACTGTAGCTAAAGAAATGTGTTCAAAAATAGCTCTTTACTTGACAATGTCCCCTTAAACACTTATGATAAAATATGAATTACATAACATCTGATGTAATATTCAACTGGGGTCAGGTCATACTGATATGACTGCTGAATAGTGAACTTAATGAGACAAATTCTGCCCTCATTTACTCTCATGAAATCTGAGGACACAATTTGGCCCAATATTTTTGTGCACTGCATATTCTCCTATTGATTCTTGTGCATAATTTCAGCTCATGCTAGGAATTATATACATATGTATTGAAAGAAGAATGTACCCCTGTGTTTGAATAATCAGACACTAACAATTAAGAGAAATTGTATGCATTTAAGGGAAACATTCATATTCCTTTTATAAATTCTATTTATCTTTTAGAAAGTAAAAGAAGATAAGTGGAAGATCATATTTGCTAAAATTATTGGACATGAGAATTTTATTACTGACCTATATGACCCATTGTCAAGGGAATGCAGAAACAACCTGGGTGAAGGCGGTAGGAGGCCAAGGCACAAGGCTCCCCTACCTCTTGAATCAACAGGGTGGGACAGGAAGTTTGATGGGACCAGCAGGGAATAGATAAACCCTGGAGTTGTGGGGAAGATAGAGGCAGGCCTGAGTCTGAAGCCGTCCCGCAGTCACGGTGTCAGGAAAGGTAGGTAGCCATATACCCCAACACCAAAGGAACTTTCAGATTTAAGAAAATGAAATACATTTGCTCAGAAAGCAAATATAATGTTGAATAAAATTGGGGTTTGTGAGGCAGCTGAGAGCATAACAGGAATTTTGAATTTGAGCCACCTCATTGTTACTGTGATGACAGTAGAGATTACTTCAGGGCTAGAATGTAAATGCACAGGGACTCAGATGGTCAAAGACTCTTTAGGATATAAAATGAGAAGAAAGTCCCCAAAATAAGGAGGAGAAACTCTGAAAAAGACTAATACCCACTGCCACTGAGAACGGACACTTTGAGATGCTCTCAGATGGAGATGGTGAAGTTTAAGGGGCATCAAGAGAATGTTAGATGTCTTAATTGACTCAACATTACCTCTAAATACATGCCTTATACAACCCAGCTGTTACCCAGACAGAGGTTCTGTAGGATTTTATTGCATTTTACTTTTGATATATGATTTTCTCTTACTTTTCTAATGAACTTGGTTTCCTTAAGATGATAATTTCTGTTTTGTTTTTGTTTTTTTATTTTCAGATTACATATTAAAGCATAACTCCACTGTCAGATCTTTAAAGTGGAGCTCAGCTCCAATGATGATCTATTCACATGGCTCTCATTACAAATACTATATTTATATGTCGGATAGTACAAAATTGTAACTGAGATCCATTCAACAGTCTAGCTGCAGATTTTCATCCTTAAAACCATTCTAAAAATTACCCATACCTAGATCCCAGTTTAAATATCTGAAAGGACTGCCGCCACTCCATTGCCATCCATAGTTGAAATTCAGACTGTTAAGTCCAATCCACAGAGCAGATCTCATCCTGTCAATCAAATCTAAACCAAAAGAAATTAAAATACATCATCATATATTGCAATAAGCTTTGGCAATGAAAAGCATTAAGTGCTGCAAATAATATTTTTATTACTAAATTCACTAAGTTTTGATGCAAAATCATTCAAAGGCTTAATTCAAACAGAGCCTATATTTATGTGCACAATATTTCTGTGAGCTGCTGACAGGGTTAATCCAGTCAGGTGCTTCATATGAAAGGAAATTCCCAGAATGCTGTATGTATTAGAATTTCTATATGAGGAACAGCTGAATTTCCAGTACTGTAAGCTTATAAATGGCAGTATCTAGTGTAATATGCAACAAAACAGCTCTTCCTTCACTCTTATCATATCAAGGACATTTCCTAAACTACTTTTCTTTGAGGTTGATATCCTTGTATTTACTGCAAAGGGAATTGAATCAGACACTTTCTAAGCCATTTGAATGGTAATCCCACATCACGGTTCAAAAACATCACTTTCTGCGTTTAGGTTTTTTTCCCTATGAGTTATCACATATTGCTAATATTCAAAAGTCTCATTAATTACAATAGATGATTAAACCACTGAAAAGTTAGTGAACCAATATTGAAAAATAACTTGTTTTCACTCAGAATTGCTTCCATAATTCACCTCTCAGATACATTTGCTCATGTATCTCTGTGATACTTAATAATTCTGCATTCTGTTGCTGGCAGCTTTTCCTTGCTTGGTGCCATGTTAGAGCTGATTGGAAATTTATCTGGTAGTGGGTGCCTGTCAAAGGGTCTGTAGTCCAAAATCTGTGAGTTTCATTATCTGCATGAGAGAAGTGGGATGCAATGTTGACATTTATTCTGATTAATACATATAAAATGTATGATAAAATTTAACTGTGAGTGTACTTGTAAAGTTGCACTATTCCAATGGAGAAAACAGAACCCTTTCTTTAAAAGTGGGAGTCTGTTATTTTGTTCCATGGATGAAAGCCTGACCACACTGAAGTCAATGGGATAAGCCACTAATTTCAACGGGGCCAAGATTTCACCTGATATATTCGGTTTCATAGCTCAGACGTGACAATCTTCCAAAGAAAGAAATACAATGGGGCAAATCCTGCTCCTTCCCTCCCTGGCACTACATAGCCCCAGTCATAATAGATTTAACATGGTTCCACAACAAGGGGTAGAGAATAGGTAAGAATTTGGGGTTCCTGCCCACAATATCTACAGTCTCGTACATGATAAAGCTCTTGGGTGGCTCCCTGTGCATTCCCATGCTGCCATATTTGGGAGGTGGGGTTAGGCAGGCCAAGAAAGGATGAGAGTTGACTCAACAGCCATTGCACCCTCAGGAAGGAGTTATTTGTTTCTAGTTTTATGGCCAAATTCAGCACTGGTTAAGGCAGATTCACAGCTGCTTTGCATCACAGGAGTGGCACAGAACAGTCACAGCAAACTGATGAATCTGGTCTTTGACTTTCTCATTCTGAAAAAGCAAGAAAATTAAAAGCAAATGATGACATTGACGCAAGATGAAGGCTGAGATTGCATTTGTATTATTTTCTGTAAATTCAGAGTTAAGCTTCCTAGTGTGACCTCTCTAACCTCATGTGTGTATCCATTTCAATAGGGTCATGAAGCCAGAGAGTTTAGGGCCAGAAGGGACCACTAGATCATCTAGTCTGACCTCTTGTAAATCACAGGCCACCAACACCACCCAGCACCCAAACACTAAGCACAACAATTGAAATCAAATCAAAGTATTACAACCCACAGAAGACTAGACTACTATATGCTACAGGCAAAGAATACGACAGACCGAGGTGCACCAGTGCTGGAGGCCTGTACCCACATGCTGCAAAGATAGGTGAAAAAAACCAAGTGCACTGCCAATCTGACCTGGGGAAAATTCCTTCCTGACCCTACATATGGCTATCAACTGAGTATGTGGCTCTCCAGGAAGATTGTAATGGCCTGATTCTACAACCCTTACTCATGCTGGGTCAGGTCCCGTGGCCCATTCTATTCCCTTTCACCACACAGGAGACTGCTGACATCTTCCAAGGGGATATACATCTAGCATAGCCAGCTCCTATGTCTAGGGTACCCAGATAGCAAGTATGAAAAATCAGGACAGAGGACGGGGAGAAATAGGCACCAATATAAGACAAAGCCCCGAATATCAGGACTGTCCCTATAAAATCGGGACATCTGGTCACCCTTCCTGCAGCTGCAACATAGGGGGCCTGCCAGAGATGGAGAGGAAATATGCTGCTGCTATCCATAGCTGGCAGTAAGGGAAGTAGCCCCTGAGGCAACTGATAGTGGCTGCCTGATTCACTGGTGGTTTTATGCTGACTACAGTAGAATTTAGAGTTGCCTAGAGATACTGCTCAAAACTCTGCAGTTGATAACAGTCCCCAATTAGCCAGAGTTCTTTTTCTATAATTATAGATGCACACAGGTAACATTTTATATGGCTGCCTCTACTGCACTAGATTTCACATTATTGCTCTGTACGAAATGTTATAGGGTGGAGATAGAGGATGATGCAAAATAAATCACTTCAAGTTTCTGCCTTGTGAACATGACACTGTCAGTGACATTTCAGCAGGGTTGTTCTGTTTCCTAAATATCGTGCTATTATATATTCTAAATCAACATTCAGAACTTACATTTTAACGGGCAAAATCCATACAATTGGTCTGTGTCAAAGTCTGCTGTTGTTCCACACCAGAGCAAGCCATCTGACCTGGCAGCATCTGTACACTCAGCGTACCATTTACCACTCAGCTTGAAAGGGAATACACAGGGTGCCCCATTGGCATTTCCTAGCAATGTAAACAAATCTGAGGATACAAAATGATAGAAGTCAGTATAGAAATAGTAATAAAAATAAGGAAGCTTGAGGTGCCCAACTCTCTAATCCTCTGTATCCCACGTGGGAGGGCCACTGCATGCATGGTCACTGATGGCCAACTGTTACTCTCAGAGCAGCATAAGACAGCCAAGGAAACACTGTGTGACTTACACATTTGGTCAGTATTATCATTAGCTGTGGCAGCTGGAAATTGAACTTTCAGAACTCATGCTCATGAGCTGGTGGAAGCACCTAGTTATTTTCACTAAATTCGTTTTAAGATACATTTCTTTGAATGGAAAAAAAAGTGTTCCTGGTATAGCTTCATTTTTAACAATTGTTTATTTTTAAGTAAATATCTTTTCAGTTCACTTTTAAAAGGACTTTTCATCTTCTAAAGTCACTTAGAGCATTTGGAGGAACTGTACACAGAATTGATTTTCTTTTCTGATATTAATGGGCCATCAAAGTTGAAGTGTAAAGTAAGCAGAGATAAATTTGTGCCTCTCATCCAGGAACTACAATGTACTTTACTAGCACATATACTGCAGCTGACTAGACTAACAGTTACATTTAATAATTAAAAATAATGTAATTCCATTTTTGTTTTACAAATAAGACAACAAATGTTACACTTTTTTCCTTCATGGTGCTGAATAAATCATATCATAATATGATTCGTGTGTAAAGTGAAGAGTGTGTTTGTAGGGTTGGGATGTATAAGCCCGGTCATGCTCTGCCATAGTCTCATATGAGAACTGAGCATGGCTGATTATACAATCAGATGAATATACATCAAATTACTCTAACACATACACAAATAAATTAGTTCAGAACAATAAAAAGATTAATTTTCAGACTTTACCTTCATAGCCCTGAGAGCACAAATCATCTGTGGTTCCATAGATCTTCCACTTACTCCTCACACCTGATTCCTTCTGCAGCATAACATTTCCTTCTTCTCTGCTGCCAGAGTTAAAAAACAAATCTTCTCCTTGGATTGCAAGAAGGGTTTCATTTCTGCATTCCCAGTGTTGGAGTTCACTTGTCTTGTTACAAGGATACAGAGTGATCATCACCTGGTCTTTCTTTGAAGGCACTCCCAAGCATAGCCTCAATGCTACACTCAGAAGCTGGTGATCAGAGACCCACCTGAATTTTTGTGACTCAGTGTCCTGGTTGCAAGTGGCAGTTGTGACGGAGTTAGAACTCTGAGCTTGTACACAGTGCTTGAGGTCTTTATTATATATTAAAAATATTTCATTATCTGCAAAACAAAATGAGAATAATTAATGTATTTGGGTTGGAGAGAGGTTGAGAGGAAAACAGTGAGCTGATGTGAGGTGTTGTTTTATTGAATCAAGAATGGGCCTTTTACTCATGGCAAGTGATTGTGGGTTCAAGTCCCACTTAGAGCGACAGAGGCAGTATCTTCAGGAGCCCTAGTAAGTAGGAAGGAAAAAAAAATCAGGTGTGACTTGTGCATACACAACACAAAGAGACAATCAAGCAAAGAAGAAATGTAAGATTTTATATTATACCTCATTTTAACAAAGCAATAATTATAATGGAACTTTCTTTTTTCCTTTAACTTTGTCCCAAAACCACATTTCTTCCAAGAAGTTTTTTCTGATTGCACTAAATGGCCCAATAACAACGATGTGGGTGAAACAAACTTCTTCCAAGAAACTTTTCTGGATGCACTAAATGCCTCAATAATAACTATGTGGGTGAAACCACACAATCACCCTGCTCTTGAATGCACTCACAAAGGAAAATGATAAAATGATAAAAGATAAATCACCTGTGGGTGAACACTTTTCACAGAATGATCATGCTATATCATACCTATCAGACCTCATCCTCAAAGGAAACCCAAAGTGGGTCCAATAAAAGACGTTACCTCGCCCAGCTTGTCTCACTAATATCCTGGGACTGACATGGTTACAACTACACTGCGTACAAAACTAATAGCTTGTTATCCAATGTTTCATTAGTGCAGTTACAGTAAGAGATATGATGGGATAGCCTAATTTTGGCAATTAATTTGGCAATTGATCTTTGATTATCAGCAGGTAAGTATGCCCAGTGGTCTGTGATGGGATGTCAGATGGGGTGGGATCTGAGTTACTACAGAGAATTCTTTCCTGGGTGCTGGCTGGTGAGTCTTGCCCACATGCTCAGGGTTTAACTGATCGCCCTATTTGGGGTCGGGAAGGAATTTTCCTCCAGGGCAGATTGGCAGAGGCCCTGGAGGTTTTTCGCCTTCCTCTGCAGCATGGGGCACGGGTCACTTTCTGGAGGATTCTCTGCAGCTTGAGGTCTTCAAACCGCAATTTGGGGACTTCAATAACTCAGACATAGGCTAGGGGTTTGTTATAGAAGTGGATGGGTGGGATTCTGTGGCCTGCATTGTGCAGGAGGTCAGACTAGATGATCATAATGGTCCCTTCTGACCTTAAAGTCTATGAGTCTAATATAACTTATACAATCAGCTGATAGGCAAATTCCACTACAGCAATGAAACACAGAATGTGGAAGTATGCAATATTACAATTAACATAAATAGGGAAGGCTAGAACTGGCATTTCCTCTATAGAAGTACCTATGTTCCAGCTCCCTAAGCCTTCTAGCTCTGGGGCTTACACAAGTGTTGAAGGAGCTCATGTGTAGCATTTTATACAAATTATTTAATGAGCTAATTTTTATATTGTAAATAATTTGCTTATAACCATAAATCTCATCTTATGGTCAACACACCCTGCTCCAAGCTATGGCAAGGATAGGACACAGGTGCAGGATATAGTGTTAGACAGGAGACTGGGGTACCTGGGTGTTCTTTGGGTGTAAACAGAGTGCTGTTGGGCGACAGCTGGGTGTTAGGGTTTTCAGGTGAGTGTGTGCTACCTGGGAGGGTAGCTAAGGTGTTACTGGAGGGCTATGGTTGCTCGGTGGCTGGTGTGGGGAATTCTTGCTGGATGGCTGTGTCTGGCTGGAGGATCCTGGGAACAGTTCTGAGCTGCTTCACATGTTGGCACCACCTGCTCCTGCTGGCTGTTCTTTCCCTGCTCAGCTCCAACAGGGGGAATTCAGCAACAGAAGAGGCAGAGAGGCTGCTTGGCCTGGCAAAGCAGGTGCCACAGGAGCCCCTTTGTGACAAGGCAGAACAATTACCCACAACCCAGCTGAGGAGGATCCATCTGAACTCCGAGAATGAGTGACAAGGCTGCCAAGAGGCTGAGCATCAGCTGAGGAAGCTTTTTCCTCATTTATTTGTTGTCATTGTGTATTCCTGTGTGGTCAGTGCCAGGGGCCTCTTACTTTATTCTTCTCAGTGGAGGCTAAGAAGTCAAATTGTTTTTAAATGGCTAAAACAAAACAAAAAATTAATGCGGGGGGCGGGTGAGGGGATCAATTGCCTCAATCACCTGTATAGATGTTAACTGTATCTTGTTACATTAACTTTTCTAAATCAAATGAATATACTGAATATACCTTTATGGAATTTCAAAATAAAAATAACCTCTCTTAGATGTATAATAGGCCTTGGCCCTACCTCTGATCAGTGATTTTAAACAAGTCTATTGCCCACAATTCCATGCTGCAGTTGTAGTGTGACCACAGAATTTCTTATCGAACAGAGCTCTACACACAACTATTGATACCAAACATTCTATTAGGTATAGTTAAGACTGAAGAGGAATTATTCTATATTATCACTAAATGTTTCAAACTTGGGTATCCAAAATTAGGGTTCTAAATCCATATTTAGGCATCTAAATGGAATAATCCTCATTTTCAGACTCCAGAACACTCACAGCTCCCAGTGACTTCCATTCCTAATGGTTAGATTGTGTCTTAACATCACAGCTCTGTGGTGAACAGAGTTGAAGCCACAAAGCAGAATCTGAGAAACTCCAAGTAATCAAGATCCATGAAGAAAGATGGTCTTGTGACTAAGGTACTGGATTAGGATCAGGAGATATGGATTCACTCCCCAGTTTGCCTACCATTTTCCTGTGTGACATTGAACAAGTCATTTAATCTCTCTGTGCCTCAGTTTTCTAGCTGTACAATGGGAATAATAAAAATATTTTCTTCTACTCTGTCAGTTTTGTGTGTTTAGATCAGGGGTGGGCAAACTTTTTGGCCCAAGGGCCACATTGGGGTTGCAAAACAGTATGGAGGGCCAGGTAGGGAAGACTGTGCCCCCTCCCAAACAGCCTGCCCCCAACCCCTTATCCACCCCCTCCCACTTCCTTCCCCCTGACTGCCCCCCTAAGAACCTCCAAACCCATCCAACCCCTCTGCTCCTTGTCCCCAACCGACCCCATCCATCCACCCCACCCCTGACCACCCCTTCCAGGACCCCTGCCCCTGACTGCCCCCTTCCAGGACCCTACCCTTATCCGTCTTCCCCCACAGCCCCTTTCGGAATGTGGCCCCGCAAACATGGGCGGAGGACTCAACAGGAGCAGGGGCAGCCGCACAGCCAGAGAGAAGCGGCGGTTTCCCCTTCAAAGGGCCGCTTCTCTCTGTCCGGCTGCGTGGCCTCCCAGTGCTCCCAGAGTCCTCCGCCTGCGTTCCCTGCGCTCCCGCCATCTGCACCGCCCGCCTGCATATGATTTCAGTGCAGCCAGTGTTGAGTTGCCCGAGTGCCCGGCCCTGGGTCCCCCTGTTGTTGGGGGGCCTTTGCCAGGGCACCCTGTGTTCACTTGTAAATCTGCCCCTGCACCGCGCCGCCCAGCCCCGGAGCCAGCCAGGATGCCGCGCTGCCAGCACAGCAAGCTGAGGCTGCGGGGGAGGAAGGACAGCCGGGGAGGGGCCGGGGCCAGCTGGGAGCTCAGGGGCTGGGCAGGATGGCCCCGCAGGCCAGATGTGGCTCGCGGTCCGTAATTTGCCCACCTCTGCCCTATCCACACCCCCGTCCTCTGACCACCACCGCGAACTCCTCTGCCCTCTATCCAACCCCTCCGTCCTCTGCCCCCTTACCACACTGCCTGGAGCACCGCTGGCTGGCGGCGCTACAGCCACGCAGCCGCCGCCACCGTGCAGCACAGAGACTAGGTCAGGCCGGGCTCCGCAGCTCGCTGCCCCAGGAGCTCGCAGCCCCGCCGCCCAGAGCATTGCGCCAGCGGCGGAGCGAGTGAGCTGAGGCTGCGGGGGATGGGGGATAGCAAGGGAGGGGCCAAGGGTGAGCCTCCTGGGTCAGGAGCTCGGGGGCCGGGCAGGACAGTCCCGCGGGCCGGATGTGGCCCGCGGGCCGTAGTTTGCCCACCCCTGGTTTAGATGGTAAGCGTCAAATTAGCAGAAACTGTTTCTTACTATGTGTTTATAAAGTGCTTAGCATAGTGACTCCAATGCTAGTTAGGGCCTTTAGGTGCAACTAACAGAAGTTACTAGATTACAGGCCCTGGTTCTCATGGGAGACCCCGATAGCTGCTGGGAGAACAATACAGCAATGCACAGACAATCCAGGACATTTTTAGAAAGTGTGGGGGATAATTTCCTGGTGCAAGTGCTGGAGAAACCAACTAGAGGCAGAGTTCTTCTTGACCTGCTGCTCACTAACAGGGAAGAATTAGTAGGGGAAGCAAAAGTGGATGGGAAGCTGGGAGGCAGTGACCAGGAGATGGTCTAGTTCAGGATCCTGACACAAAGAAGAAAGGAGAGCAGCAGAATACAGACCCTGGACTTCAGAAAAGCAGACTGACTCCCTCAGGGAACTGATGGGCAGGATCCCCTGGGAGAACAACATGAGCAGGGAAAGGAGTCCAGGAAAGCTGGCTGTATTTTAAAGAATCCTTATTGAGGTTGCAGGAACAAATTATCCTGATGTGTAGAAAGAATAGTAAATATGGCAGGCAACCAGCTTGGCTTAACAGTGAATCCTTGCTGATCTTAAACACAAAAAAGAAACTTACAAAAAGTGGAAGATTGGACAAATGACCAGAGAGGAGTATAAAAATATTGCTCAGGAATGCAGGAGTGAAATCAGGAAGGTGAAGTCACACTTGGAGTTGCAGCTAGCAAGAGATGTTAAGAGTAACAAGAAGGGTTTCTTCAGGTATGTTAGCAACAAGAAGAAAGTCAAGGAAAGTGTGGGCCCCTTACTAAGTGAGGGAGGTAACCTAGTGACAGAGGATGTGGAAAAAGCTAATGTGCTCAATGCTTTTTTTGCCTCTGTCTTCATGAACAAGGTCAGGTCCCAGACTGCTGCACTGGGCAGCACAGCATGGGGAGGAGGTGACCAGCCCTCTGTGGAGAAAGAAGTGGTTCAGGACTATTTAGAAAACCTGGATGAGCACAAGTCCATGGGGCCGGATGCACTGCATCCGAGGGTGCTAAAGGAGTTGGCGGATGTGATTGCAGAGCCTTTGGCCATTATCTTTGAAAACTCATGGCAGTCGGGGGAGGTCCCAGATGACTGGAAAAAGGCTAATGTAGTGCCCATCTTTAAAAAAGGGAAGGAGGAGGATCCAGGGAACTACAGGCCAGTCAGCCTCACCTCAGTCCCTGGAAAAATCATGGAGCAGGTCCTCAAGGAATCAATTCTGAAGCATTTAGAGGAAAGGATCAGGAACAGTCAGCATGGATTCACCAAGGGAAAGTCATGCCTGACTAACCTAATTGCCTTCTATGAGGAGATAACTGGCTCTGTGGACAAGGGGAAAGCAGTGGATGTGTTATTCCTTGACTTTAGCAAAGCTTTTGATATGGTCTCCCACAGTATTCTTGCTGGCAAGTTAAAGAAGTATGGACTGGATGAATTAACTATAAGGTGGATAGAAAGCTGTCTAGATCATCAGGCTTAACGGGTAATGATCAATGACTCCATGTCTAGTTGGCAGCCAGTATCAAGCAGAGTGCCCCAAGGGCTGGTCCTGGGGACGGTTTTGTTCAACATCTTCATTAAAGATCTGGAGGATGGCGTGGACTGCACCTTCAGCAAGTTTGCAGATGACACTAAACTGGGAGGAGTGGTAGATATGCTGGAGGGTAGGGATAGGATACAGAGGGACCTAGACAAATTAGAGGATTGGGTCAAAAGAAATCTGATGAGATTCAACAAGGACAAGTGTAAAGTTCTGCACTTAGGATGGAAGTATCCCATGGACTGCTACAGACTAGGGCTATGCAACAGTTCTGCAGAAAAGGACCTAGCGATAACAGTGGATGAGAAGCTGAATATGAGTCAACAGTGTGCCCTTGTTGCCAAGAAGGCGAATGGCATTTTGGGCTGTATAAGTAGGGGCATTGCCAGCAGATCAAGGGATGTGATCATTCCCCTCTATTTGACATTGGTGAGGCCTCATCTGGAGTACTGTGTCCAGTTTTGGGCCCCACACTATAAGAAAGATGTGGGAAAATTGGAAAGAGTCCATTGGAGGGCAACAAAAATGATTAGAGGGCTGGAGCACATGACTTATAAGGAGAGGCTGAGGGAACTGGGATTGTTTAGTCTGCAGAAGAGAAGAATGAGGCGGGATTTGATAGCTGCTTCAACTACCTGATCTAGGTCCATCCTCTTTGAAATGGGGGGGGTTCCAAAGAGGATGGATCTAGACTGTTCTCAGTGGTAGCAGATGACAGAACAAGGAGTAATAGTCTCAAGTTGCAGTGGGGGAGGTTTAGGTTGGATATTAGGAAAAACTTTTTCACTAGGAGGGCGGTGGAGCACTGGAATGGGTTACTTAGGGGAGGGGGGTGGAATCTCCTTCCTTAGAGGTTTTTAAGATCAGGCTTGACAAAGCCCTGGTTGGGATGATTTAGTTGGGGATTGGTCCTGCTTTGAGCAGGGGGTTGGACTAGATGACCTCCTGAGATCCCTTCCAACCCTGAGATTCTATGATTCTATGAATGCAGGGCCAACCATGATTTGAGCCAAAAGTTCTTATTCAGAGTTAAATATGCACATCCAACCTTAACTCTGCCCCGTGCCAATGCTCACAACCATTTCTGCCTATATCTTTGATACATTTTTACACACAAGCTTATATATTTCTAACAGCCATATAGCCCCACTTCAACATCCAATTATTTATTTGCAAGTCACATCTTTTCCTTTACAAGCTCATCTAAAGTGGAAGAAGGTACACATCCAATATGTTTTATTCTTTTATATAGATATATATTGCTGATTAAATCAGATCCTACAGGAATCTTCAAGATTGCACCTGAGTGTGTCTGCCTCTGCTGTTACTTCTGCTCCCCTGCTAGGCCTGGACCCTGCTGCTTCAGTAAATATTTACCTTATTCTGAGAAGGATCCAACACATCTGGATAAGCCTCTCTAGCCCATTTCTTTAAATCACTCAAATTAGGAATAATAATAAATGCAAAATAAACAGACTGGACCAGAGTGTCAAAGGAAAAGGGTAAGAAGGAGAAGCACTTTCATATCCACTCTGATACCGGAGACAAAACAGTGACTTACCCAGTAGCTGCAAAGCACTGTGAATGAGAGAGAGAAAAACCAGCAACATGGAGAGAGTCATCACAAATGTTTAACTCCTTTCCACCAAGAGATGTGTTGTAATTTGTTGCTGTCAATAAAATCCTTCTCAAACAAGCTAGGTGGCAGGTCCTCCTCAGTTTCAAAAGGCTGACAGATCAGAGGAAAGCTCTGGGCTCTAAATAAGGAAATATCCTGTCACGTGGCTTTTTAAAATAACACAAATTCAGAGTGTAAACTTCGCTCCTAAGAACAAAATGTCCTTCCATAGAAATGCAGGCGATAAATAGTGACAGATCAATACTGTTTTTCTGGACTTACGTTAGTTTCGCAGATGAATCAGTTGTTGGACTGTCAGGTCAATCAACTCTCTAGTGAAGGTATCAGGGAGCAAACAGAATAAAAGAGCAAAGCTGTTCCCTTTCCTTCAAAAATGAACTTTAACTCTCAAAAACATACTTAGAAAGCCAGCAGTGGAGCAGAGAATAGAAAACAGGTCTTCTGACTCCCAGGCCTTGTCATTACTTTAAAAATATATACATTTTACCTCAAGGAAACTAATGTACACAAGCTCTCCTGAGGTTAAAAAACAAAACACAGTGAAGACAAGGCACTTTAGTTATATCATGAAGTAAGCTAGGCTGGGTCAGCAAAATACATCTGCCTGGGGTTGACCTTGCATAGTTTATCTCACAGCAAAACAAACATGCCTATTCTTTCCTGTGTTTTTACCTCAGGATAGCTTGTATACATTAGTTTCCTTGAGTTAAAAAATATACCTTTTTTAGCAGAGAAGGCAAGTTGTCAGGGCTGTGCCATCATGTACCCTATCCCCTGGACCAAGCTTCCATTGAAGCATTAGGAATTTAAAATATTGTAGACCAAAATCCTGAATGTCAAAATGCTTGGAAATAGCTAAGGTTCTAACACTAACATTAAAGCTGGCCTTTATCTTAGTTTATTCTCCATTTGCCAGAGAAAGCCACCTTCTGAAAAAGAGACTAGGGCTACTAGGTACTTTTGAAAGTTTCACCCCATGTGCTGTCTTGCATCACCACAAACTCCACAAAGCTGACCTTCCACCACCGGACCTGCTACCTGGTTTACATTGTGCAAGCCACGAGTAAACTTAAACAGTATGTTTAACATTTCTTCCAGCATGAAAGGAGGAAGGCAGGGGTGGGGAAGATGAAGAGGGGAAATAGCATGCATGATTTTATATTTTTTTTGCCAGTTAGTTCTCACAATTACGGATTGCACTGTTTGAAAAATATGATTTAAAAGAGAAAAGGCATTCAGCTAGCTAGAGAGTGAAGGCATCACATCTATCAATGAGGACACACTTCTGTGAAGGGAAAGTTGTATTGGATCCTGGCAATCAATGGTGACACACCTAATCAGGACATTATGGATCTATATATGTGCTAGAAGAGTTGTGACTCAACAATTAATCTACGTAGCTATACTTCCTCATATACCAGGTAGGCTGAGAGAAGTGGTAACTTGAATTAAAGGTGGGTAGGTATCTGTGTGCTTATGTGCTCATAAAATCCAAAATCAGATTTACCAATGCAGCAATAATGAAATGGAGAGGTCCAAATGCAAGAATTAGAGAACAGAGCTGGTTGGAGAAACTTTGAACCATATTCCATCAGCATTTAAATGCTTTGAGAAATTAGGTCAACTTAGCTGGAATTCTGTTTCAGAAGAATGTCCCATTATAACATTTTCATAATGAAGCATTTCAATTATTTCAAAATGACTTCATTTAAAATGGTTTCTGTTTTGTATGATACATTATGAATATATCTTATAATACAAAATAATAAACAAAAGTATGAATCAAAATGAAATGTTTCAGTTGAGCTGACTACTTTGCGGAGAATTTCACAATGTGGTGTTGGGGGGAGGCAGGGGTGGTTCCAGTTTAGAAAAAAGCCAGTTTTTGAAATCTCAAAATTCGTTGCAAAATGGACCTTCCATCCTCCAAACAGCTCTATTAGACAAACTGTCTGATACAACAGCTCAACATAAACTCAAGAGGGAAGGAAAATCCTTAAGGAGCTCTGCAAAACGGGAGGCATTGGATAAGCTGCTGAATTCTAAAGAAATGCTGATAAACAAAATAGCTATGGAATGTAAGGTTTTGCCTGTTTCCTGTCTGAGTATCAACGAGTTCATCCAGGCCAGCTTCAGACAGTTTCACTACCCCTTTTTTACAACAGCAGGAGAGCTAAGCAGGAAGTTGCCTCCGCACTGTCACAAACTAAGGCCTGGTCTACACTAGCCTGTTATTTTGGAATTAGCTGAGTTATTTCAGAAAAAAAAGATTCTGTCCACATGACCAAACTATTTTTTCGATTTAAAGGGCTCTTTAATTCAATTTCTGTACTCCATCTCGGCAAGTGGAGTAGTGCTTAAATCAAGATCGCAGTCCTGGGTTAAAGGTATTGTGGATGCAATTCGACATTATTGGCCTCCGGGAGCTATCCCAGGCTGCTCCCTTGTGACCGCTCTGGTCAACACTCTCAACTCCAATGTGCTAGCCAGGTGGGCAGGAAAATCCCCGGGAACTTTTGAATTTCATTTCCTGTTTGGTCACCAGTAGCACAGGTGACCATCAGCACAGTCCACCATCACAGGCGACCATGCAGTCCTGGATTCGCAGACGAGCCCCAGCATAGTCCGAATGGGAGGTACTGGATCTCATCGCATGCTGGGCAGATGAGTCTGTTATGGCAGAACTACATTCCAAAACACAGAAAGCAAATACCTACGCTAAAGTCTCCAGGGCCATGACGGAAAGAGGCTACTCCAGGGACCCAGAACAGTGTCGTACACAATTCAAGGAGCTCAGGCAAGCATACCCAAAAGCCAGGCACTCTGGGTCACAGCCCCATACATTCTGATTCTACCGTGAGCTTCATGCAATTATGGGGGGTGATGCCACCACTGTCTGTGGACATCTGCAATGGGGGAGTTGCACGGAGCGAGGAGGAAGAGACATTGGAGGATGAAGAGGAGGAGGAGGAGGAGGAGGACAGTGCACAGGCGGCAAGTGGGAAATCCGTTTTCCCCTCTAGCCAGCAACTAATCTTAACGCTGGATCCAATAGCCTCCCCTCATTCCCAAGGTGGGCTCCTGTTCCATGACCCTGATGAGTGAGAGCCTGATCGGGGCCACGCGGTGAGGGGGGGGGGAACCCAGCCATGCTGGGTTGTTCGCATTTAGAGTAAATGGCTCATCCCTGCTCTAAGCTGACCGGAGCCATGCGGTGGGGGGCGGGGGGTGGGGGTTGGTTGTTATGTGTGCAGTGATCATCACAGAGAGCCCGCAGGACCTCCTTTTACATGGCAAACCCACCAGGCTTTGCTTGCTGTGGGCAGGGCCGGCTCCAGACCCCAGCGTGCCAAGCGCGCGCGTGGGGCGGCATTTTGCTGGCAGGGCGGCAGGCGGCTCCGGCGGACCTTCCGCAGTCACGCCTGTGGGAGGTCCACCGGAGCCGCGGGACCAGCAGACCTCCCGCAGGCATGACTGCAGAGGGTGCGCTGGTCCCGCGGCTCGGGTGGACCTCCCGCAGTCATGCCTGCGGAAGCTCAACCGGAGCCGCGGGACCAGCGGACCCTCCGCAGGCACGTCTGCAAGAGGTCCCCCGGAGCCGCAGGACCGGCGACCGGCAGCACGCCCCCCGCGGCGGGCGGCCGTGCTTGGGGCAGCCGGATTCCTAGAGCTGCCCCTGGCTGTGGGAAAGGGGGCCCAGCAGTTTGAAAGCATTGAAATGAATGTAGAAGAAGCAGAACCCTGCGCGCCCCTAGGGGCTGCCTGCAAGCTGAATTCTGTTGCCCGGACGTGTGTGATGGCTTACTCATACCAAAGTGCCCCCTTTGTTCTCTGCAAATGTATTTTTTAAAATACTACCCTCCCTTTTTCTCCTCCCGCAGGTGCAAATGTTTCAACTTGGCCCCTATCTACTCCGTCCCAGAGACTGGTCCAGATTAGAAGGCGGAAAAAACGAACTCGGGAGGACATGTTCGTTGAGCTCATGCAGTCCTCCCGCACTGATAGGGCCCAGCTGAATGCATGGAGGCAAACAATTACGGAGTCTCGTAAAGCATTACAGGAACACACTCTTCTAATCGCCCTGTTGGCTGGCTGTGCAAAACTGGCAGCCAGGTGAGTTGCCTCAACCTCCCACCCCACCATAAACATCTCCCCCTTACTCTCTCAGATATTGTGGAGCACACAACAAGCAGCACTAACAATGGAAATATTGGTTGTGCCGAGATCTAACCGAGTCAGTAAACTGTGCCAGCGCCCTTTCAAACGTACAAAAGCACACTCCACCACCATGCTGCACTTGCTCAGCCTATAGTTGAACTGCTCCTTCCTACTGTCCAGGGTGCCTGTGTACAGCTTCATGAACCAGTGCATTAAGGGGTAGGCTGGGTCCCCAAGGATAACTATAGGCATTTCCACATCCCCAACAGTAATTTTCTGGTCTGGAAAGTAAGTCCCTTCCTGCAGCTGTTCAAACAGACCAGAGTTCCTGAAGATGCGAGCGTCATGCACCTTTCCTGGCCATCCCACACTGATGTCGGTGAAATGTCCCTTGTGATCCACCAGTGCTTGCAGCACCATGGAAAAGTACCCCTTGCAGTTTATGTACTGGCCGCCATGGTGGGCTGGGGCCAAAATGGGGATATGCGTTCCGTCTATCACCCTGCCGCAGTTAGGGAGCCCCAGCACATTAAAGCCATCCACAGTGGTCTGCACATTTCCCAAAGTCACTACCCTTCATAGCAGCTGCTCAATGATTGTGTTGGCTACTTGCAGCACAGCAGACCCTACAGTAGATTTGCCCACTCCAAACTGATTCCCGACTGACCGGTAGCTGTCGGGCATTGCACGCTTCCACAGTGCTATGGCCACTCACTTCTCAGCGGTGAGGGCTGCTTTCATTTTGGTGTCTTTGCACTTCAGGGCAGGGGACGGCAAGTCACAAAGTTCCATGAAAGTGGCCCTATGTATACGAAAGTTTCGCAGCCACTGGGAATCGTCCTAGACCTGCAACACTATGCAGTCCCACCAGTCTGTGCTTGTTTCCCAGGCCCAGAATCGGCGTTCCACGGCATGACCCTGGCCCAATGCCACCACGATCTCCCAATCGCCACATGCCCTGCATCTAGGAACGTCTGTGTCCATGTTCTCATCAGTACAGTAATTGCACTGTCATCGCTTCCTTGCCCGGTTTTACAGGTACTGAACATACTGCTGGATACGTGCGAGGTATTTACAATGGTCAAAACTGCAGCAGAGATCTGAGCGGGCTCCATGTTTGCTGCGCAATGGCGCCTGCATGGGTAATCCTTGAAAAAGGGCGCAAAATGAGCTGTTTCATTCAAGATGGCCGATAAAAGGCGGTAAATGGTTGTCTTCTGTAGCTTCCATGGGAGCCCAGGACAGCTCCTGCCGCTTTCTCCAGATTGTCTGTCCGGCTCTGTTCACGATGGCTGAGAAACAGCAGGGAATTGTTGCCTTCTGTAGCTTCAGTGGAAGCCCAGGATCGACAACATGGAAAAAGTGGTGAGAGCAGAGTTTGTGGCAGAAGCTGTGTGGCTCTGTTCATGATGGGTGAGAGATGGCAGGGAATTGTTGCCTTCTGTAGCTTCCACGGGAGCCCAGGACAGACAACATGGAAAAAGCAGTGGAAGCTGTGCGGCTCTGTTCACGATGGCTGAGAAATGGCAGGAAATAGTTAGATGAAAGAGTAGGTAGAAAGAGGAGAGCACATTCGAAGTGGATTGAACATACCAGGAGACAGGCGGTGCACCGTGCTGCACTGTCTGCTGGCAGCATGGTGTCTGCCGTAGCTTTCATGGCGGGAGGAGCGAGTGACGGCATACGCCCAGAAAAACCCACAAGAATGTTTTTTGCCCCATCATGCACTGGGAGCTTAACCCACAATTCCAATGGACGGCAGAGACTGCGGGAACTGTGGGATAGCTACCACAGTGCAATGCTCCGCTATTCGATGCTAGCCTCGGTACTGTGGATGCACTCCGCTGAATTCATGTGCTTTAGTGGGGACACATAACATCGAATGTATGACCGAGACTAACAAATTTAAGTGAGCTACAGCCCACTTCATCGGATGCATGCAGTGGAAAATACAGTAGGAAGATATATATATATACCCATAGAGAACATGAAACAATGGGTGTTACCATACACACACTAACAAGAGTGATCAATTAAGGTGAGCTATTACCATCAGTAGAGAACAAAAAACTTTTTGTAGTGATAATCAAAATGGTCCATTTGCAGCAGTTGACAAGAAGGTGTGAGGAACAGTATGTGTGTGTGTGGGAAGAATAAACATGGGGAAATGATTTTACTTTGTGTAATGACCCAACCATAATTTCATCTGAGATCAAAAAGCACTTTGTAGACCTCTGGGTCTGAAATGAAGCTATGTCCGCCTCAGAATTGACTTACAAGTACATGACTATGACAAAAGAAATGGGTTTGAGGCCAGACACGAAGGAGTAATGAGGGTCCCTCCTACTCTAAGTCTTATAGAGATGTCTCATGTTATGAACTTTATGATGTGAACTAATATTTGTTTTCTATTGTCTATTGGAAGCAATTTTATCATTATTGATAAAATGAGCAACAGGAGATGGATCATTTGATGATTACCTGTTCTGTTCATTCCCTCTGGGGCACCTGTCATTGACCACTATCGGAAGACAGGATACTTGGCTAGCTGGACCTTTGGTCTGACCCAGTAGGGCCATTCTTATGTTCTTATTGGTTTTGACAGGAAACAGATGGTGCAGTATTTCTAGCTCCTGTTTCTACTAGTCTTGCTAACAGATCTCTGTATTATAAACTTACGTAAGAACTTAAAAGTGCTGTTTCCTTTTTCTCTATTTCTTATGTAAGTTACTATTTCTTCATTCTGGGACATTACTTGTGTGTTTTTGAGCACCTTTGTCTTTGTTTTGTTCGTGTATCTGGATCAAAATTTTGTTGGCAAACCGCTTTTAAACAAGAGGAAGGGGATTCAAACCCTGGTGACATGAGGATCTGGCCTTTGACTTTGCCTGCCATAGAAAACCCAGATTAAAAATCATGTTCTTTTTCACCTCAAAAACATAACTGCCCATTTTTGAAATGTAGAAACCTGTCTTTACCTATTTAGTATGAGGGTTATCTTAGGTACCTACCATCATGTCACCCAGGTGCCACCACAAAATAAAACAAAACACACCCTTTCACCCGGTCCTTAAAGAGGCAGAAACTGACTCTCCCCTAAGCCCTCTTCCCAGCAACCAAACAATGAAGGGCCATAAGCAAAATGTCATTATCTGGAAGAAGCCAAATAAAGGTGTATCGTGAACCATATTTTAAAAGTAGCTAGACATTGGCTCAGAGGGATTGCAGAGGAAAGGAGTTCCAGAGGGGGGGCTCTGCTTTGAGGAGAGTTTGGTTTTGCAGGTTTTTCTTCTCAGAACACTTGATTTCCTGGCTCCCTCTTGTTCCTTGGACACAGGTCTTTCTGCAATCTGGCACAGATGTCCTAAGATTTACAGAAAGGTAAGAGAGTCCAGTATGTCTGTCAGGTGGAATGCTACCAAGAAATGTTGGTATGTCATATGGTCCAGAGCATTTCAATTCAAGCACTGTTACAATTTCCAAAGCAAGTCATGGAGGGCACGATAATGAAATGCACAACCCACATCAAACAAATAAAAATGGGCACAGACAGCTTTATTTTGCATCTGCCCTACTGTTTATTTCTCTTTTTAGACAGGCATTTGTTGTACATACTTTATTGTTCCCCCATGGTCTTAGCCAATCCATCTCACAAGTAAATACTTCACTTGATCAGCATCTCTGCATGTTAAGCTGATCATTGCTTATCTAAGTAACAAATCCTTTTGTTTACATATTTAATGTTAATTTGAAGCTGATACAAAAATATTCATAGCCATAGAATCTTATAAAAATGCAAGCCTATAGGAAATAAACAGCCTTATTTATTTTACAAAACTGAAATTGGAGGTATGAATGAGGGAAAAACATTTACATTTGAATTTCACCTATTCATATATTGTGAGAAAAATATTTTAATCCACACATGACATACATTTGATTAGCTTACAGAAATCGTATTACAAAGTCACAAACTAAGATTATAATACTGAACTAATAAAGTGGGTAAAACAATTTGTGTAAAAGTAAGATTATTGTGATCTATTTTGTAGATCAAATTTTTATATATTATATAATATAATTACATATATTATATAATTATAAATTATACATATCAAAGTTATCTTGACTGAAATAACACTACAGTCTTTTAAATGTTGAACTGATGTATAGTCTAAACAGCTGGATCTCTTGAGTGACATTTATAGGATACCTGCTTTGCTGAGACAATTCTCACTATTCAGCTGTCTTGACACTCTTTATGGGTAATGGCGATGCAAGACTCTAAAAACCAAAGATGCCTGAATGTTAATTCACACGGCTACGTGTTTCATTAGTTTTCTTCAGTTGTCTATTTGCCATACTTGTTAGTTATCCACACTGTGCATGTTCAAAAGTCTCCCTCCTGTGAAATTGTTCCAGGACATTTTCAAGATTATAAAAGGGATAATTGCCTTGGCTACTATGTATATATGCGGAGCTCAAAACAGTCTACTAGGAGAATGCAAATTTTCTTAAAATTTCATTAATTCCAGTTACATAATTTTTTCTCAAAATCAGACATGCAATTCAGTTATTTTATCACACTAGACGACAGTGTGTTCATTTTGCTCTTTCTTGTCCACAGAATCCTTTGTGTCACTCTCTCCAGTTACAGTATCTCTGTGTTCTAATAGCACATGATTGAAGCTGGCATCTGTTTGTAGTTTATTTTGTCTTTTTTTCCTGAATAAGAAATAGGCTGTGAGGCCTGCTCCTACTAGAATAAGGACCAGAATAATTAGAATCCAAACTGTGCCATGGGCAGGTGTTTCTGAAAATAAATGAAAAATAATTACTAGAGAGACAATTCTTAGGATAGATATTAGGCAGCAGACTAGAGAAAAAACATTGGCTTGAGTCTCTTCTCACTCACACTGATGTAAATCAGGAGTTAATTCCTTTTGAAGAACCCTCAACCATCCTATGACCCCTGTGCACTGTTCAGGCAGCTAAAAAAGACCAGAAAGCTAGCTCAGCCAGTCTACTGATGATTTCCCTAGCCTAGAATTTTCTCAGTCTAGCACACTGTCTGTAGGTCAATCTGCTCCTGGTCCTGAGCATGGAGAAAATGGCTGAGATAAAGAGGAAACAGTCAGGGTGCCAATGCACTTCAGCTATTCTGAGATGCTACAACAGCCTTCTGGGGTGATAGGTAGCTCTAAGTCATGCTGGGGATGAACTTAAAGTCACCTTCTTCCCTCACCTCCTTCACCGCACCTATGTTGAGTGTATGTCCTATGTTGAGTGTAGCTCAGAGAGCAGGGAGCATTTGGTCAAACCGCTGATTTACACCTGTGAGGCCTCCAGTATTCTATAGTATTGCAACTTTTTCTTATGGAAGGGGCCCCCGAAATTGTTTTGCCCCAGGCCCCCTGAATCCTCTGGGCAGCCCTGGGAGAGGGCAGGCTGAGGGACACAGCACATGGCACTTTCCTTGATCCCCAGGCTGTGCCATAATCCTTATAGGTGCCTGTAGCCTAAGGGTAATCTGGGGGTCATTTAGCCCCTGGCTGGCCCAGGATCAGGGGAGCGGAAAGACAGTATTTTATGTTTGAATATATTGTCAGTTTGCAGAGATATTTTTTGACTGTAAAGAAGTGACACCATGGAAAGGAGAATATGGAAAAAGAATAACCTTACCCCTCAATGTTATTTAAAACTCACTCCCACTCATGCCCTTATGCATGAACAAGATATATGGATATTTTAGGACATTGACATGCATTTTATAGTAATTATGGCAGAAAACACAATAAATAACAGTTATAAACTTATGTGGATTTATCTTTGAAGTTATTTGTGAGGAAAATAGTCCTACCTTTCTTAATTATTAGATTCTCACTTGGTTGAGCTTCAATCACTTGCAAAAACAAAAACAAATAACCCCACATTTAGTCAAAATCTGCAAACAGCTGCATTTTACCCTTAAAATTATATATGCAGTAAAGCACACACTGTACAAACAATTACTGCTTCAGTCATACCGCTTTATTCATTTATTGTAGATGCATTTGCTAAATGAAACTAATAAAGATGAAAAATGTGATGCCCACTTTAACTTGACATTCATTGTAGCAGAACCCAAACACTTTAGTGATAAAAGTTTCTTACTGTACTTGCTTCTTGATAAATAATCAAATAATGTCCAAGCACAGTGAGACTCTGATTCATGAAGGTATTTAAGGATGTGAGTAGTACCATTGACTTCAATGGCATTACTCACATGCTCACAGTTAAACATGTGCCTAATGACCTAATGACCTAATGTGAACATAGATATTTGCAGTTGTCATTCTGCCAAAAAAGTTTGGGAATTACTTAAAATGTGTGATGCACCAGTCATGTTTTATAGCTCATTTAATGATAATCCCCAAAGAATGGCCAAAAACAACAAAGAGTACTTGTGGCACCTTAGAGACTAACAAATTTATTTGGGCATAAAATGCATCTGATGAAGTGGGTTTTAGCCCATGAAAGCTTATGCCCAAATAAATCTGTTAGTCTCTAAGGTGCCACAAATACTCCTTGTTGTTTTTGCTGATACAGACTAACATGGCTGCCACTCTGAGAGAATGGCCAGTCTCCCACCCCCACTGTTCTGACCACTTTTCCTGTTGTACCTCTCAGGCAGTGCAAAGATACCAGATCTGGCCACAGCCTCCTAGCTGAGAATTCTCCCTGTGGGAGGGCTCTGCTGATGCAAAGACTCCAGAGCTGGCTCCTATACCAACTGCCCACTCAGTCCTGGCATAGCTGGCTCCCTGATGACCCCGAATCTCTTGCACTGAAGGGAGCTCAGTACAGGAGAGAATCTGGCTTAGCATGTTCAAATGATGAAAAAATGTCCTACTTTTCTGTACTGTACACAGCCTAGTCAAGACATAGTAGGTTTTAGTTTAACATGCTCCAGTATATGCAGCTCATAATTTTGCATCTACAGGGTTCAGTTCTCAAACACTTGATTTGTACCAGCTCAGTTGCTTATGCTATTTCGCTGTGCTGTACAAGGAGTGTGCTGTCTGCAAGGCTTTTAAAATTAATACCACTTACCAATACTTCAATGGCAACTGGATGATTATGAATTCAAATGCAAATTTAAAATATGGGCAGTGGGACTTCACTGCTATTAAAAGGCAGACTGTATCTTTCAGACACAGCCCTGAGCAGGAGGCAGTACAGATTTGCACATCTCCAAGAGGAGCACCCCGAAATGTCATGCTGGAGGGAGGCATAGTGCCTTCCAGTGCATACAGGAGTGCAAAGGGAATGTGCCTACTATGCCACCATGTGACCACAGCTATGCTCCCTTTCTGTCAGTTGTGGCTGGGCCCTGTTTCGGGGAACAAAAGGGTAGGAAGGCTCCTTGCACGTTCACCCCACATTGAGCTTCCACATAGGGGTTGGAGACAATCAGTCCCACAAGTACTAACCAGGTGTCAGCACTGACTTAGTACTTTCCAATATATTTGGCAACAAAACGCTTATTGGTCTATAATGCTATGAACTCATGATAAAAGATATAGAAGAATTATCTTAAATCAAGCACTCACTCATCTGGAAGGCCCTAATGCTACCACTTGCATGAAAAGCTGATGTCTGGGGCAATTACACCCACTTAGGAGAAGAGACTAATAATAGGTGAACCTCACAAAATGTAGAACTTATACCAATCTGTGTAGGTTGCAAAATTGGACAGGAAATCAAGCTTTTGTATCATATTTCTAGTACTTGCTGTTTGAGTTGAGTCAGAAATACCACAAGAGCAGCATAGCTCATGATATTTTGATAGATCTGCTTCCTGACAAAGGCAGATGGTGCTGAGTTGCACAGCAATAAGATAAATGCTAACCAAAACATTTTTTCTAGCTTTTAAAAGATTTCTATTTGAGTTCTGGGTGAAGATCCAGTTTAGTGATTGCTTAACCGGAACTGGCCTTCCTCCCTGCCACTGGAACACAGTACACCATGTATCTTCACATGGCAAGAGGAAGAAAAGAAAATCACTTAAATGCAGTCTTGTTCTCCAAAGGCAAAAAAAATTAAAGGAGTTTGGAAAAGGAAAGAAAAAAAATGCAGAAATGTTTAAAGAATTTTCAAATTCAGTAACATCCTGAGTTATTACTTGAACATTCTTTGGTCTGTGCTCACGGAGTGCAACTATGTGGGAAAGTCTGAAACTGTATGAAGTACATCATGGAGGATACCCAAATCTTGATATTACTTATGTGCCTATGCAATAGTCACTGATACTAGGTAATAAATAAGATATCGAAACATCTACAGCAGTAGGTGGAAGGAAAGCCTGGAAGGAAAGCCCGTGAAGTTACATGCAGTTAGTTGTGGGTAAGCCATATGAGGCATACATTACATTTGCACAAGAATTGGGGAGGGATACTCAACTGGCCCATTAAACTTTGTAAAACAGAATATTTTTTGTTAAATCTCATATACATTTTGTTACTTGCTCTTTCTTAAGTTTTGCTTTCCCCTCTCATTTACCACCTCGGCATGTTAGAGCAAATTGTACCCTTGCACTCTAAGTATGGACAGAGTCACAGAGCATGCGCTGAAGTTTTTGATATTTGAATGTGAAATGCAGAAAAACTGGATCTAGATTATATTTATACACGATATTTGTGAATAGGGTCTTTAATCTGTGGTATTTACCTTATGTGAATGTTCAGACATTTTTGGCTTTATGTTGTAATCGCAAACAGCAAAGGAGAAATGTGGACACACTGTACTTCACACAGCACAAACAGTATGTATTTTGTAGTATATGTTCTGTGGCATTACTACTAAAATAAAACCATCAACATCAAATCATATGATTTAACATATCACTTACTCTTTGGTTTCTTACAAATGGACCCCTTTTGGGAAGAGCAGGGAATGGTATTCCAGTACCCAGACGATGCAGACATTTCCACACAGTACTCAAACTGATTACTTGAAGGCTGTCCTTTATTCCAGTTGACAAAATCTACTGTAGTTTTGTCTAGCCATAACCACAACCCTAATGACAAAATGCATTAAAAATGTAGCCATAACTCACTATAGACAATCTTGGTTAATATGTGTCACTCTGAATTTATATTTAATTTTCTTAGTTTCTAAAAAGAAAATTTAAAAAAATCTTCATGGTGCTTATTTCATGACATGCATATAGATTTTTACTTTCCTTTATTCTTTTCCAAAGGAAATACTGCCTTTATCTTTGCAAATTATCATTCTTAGATATGGAGAATTACATTTTCCTAGTTTTCTATGATATAGGCCCATATTTCTCAGGTATATGGAACAAAAGTTTCAAACTTGGGGATTAGGCACCTAAATCCACAAAGTCAGGCAACTTTTATTTAAGTACCTAAAGTCATGTGTAGGTAACTCCCACTGAAAAGAAAGCTGATTTTTCTGAAGTGCTTAAATATAGACACTTACATACTTCACTTTGGGTACCCTGGTTTGAAAATTTTCATCATAGTTTCTAAAATATCTTAAAGATACTGGAAGTATTGGGGGGGAGGGGAGTGAAAACCTTCTGATGACATTAGACTGAGGCTAATTTTGCTCCCTTCCATTCCAACGTTTTCTTTCCTTGTTCTCCAAAAATCCTGTTTTCCTGGTAACCGTAAGTCTAATTCTTTCCTTACCGCTCATGACCAGTACTGATTAACTAGTCTGCAGCTGCGGAAAGACAACATCCTCTAGCCAGGTTCACGTTGTTTTCTGAACTTAAGCTCAATAGACAGCTCTCATTTTGGACCCCATAACAGCCAAGAATATAGGCAGTGCAAAGGCACCTTTGTCCCCTCTTCCTATGAACTGCACCTACTGTGTTGTGCATCTCAGGAGGTGTATGAGAATCTGTCCTATTATGCTATTCAGACACTTATCACAAAACATAGCTAATAAGCATAAGGCCATTGAATTCCTTAGGTCTCCATGCAGGCATAAGGGTCCACTCATTTGGATCTTATTACATGCTTGGGCCTTAAAACTGAAACCAAACCAAAGAGTCAGAAATCTCTCTCTTTTACAATATTTCACAGAACACACTTTTGCTAGATGAAACCAAAACCTTGAAGTAAGATTTTCAGATTAAGATACCATAGGTCTAATTTGTGTTTTGTAACTGCTTGGTAATCTTTCCAGATGAATTTCTATTTTCTATTCATTACAGCCTAAGCTATGACATATTTTAATCAGGTTTCAGTCTATTTAATACAGAATATGTATGATTAAATATCAAAACTAAAATAATTACCATCAACGTTTCTATATATTCCTGTCCAAAACCCACTTGTCTCTCCTTTATGTGGCTCTATCGTGTCTGCTAGAAATTTGGATTCAGCTAAATCTTCTACTGAAACCAAAGTAGCACCTGCAAAACATTAGGAAACAAATCAATTGTATCCTGCCATAGAAACCTGTCTCAGGTTATGGCTTTTGATACAGTACAAGGTTCTGTAATAAATGCCCCTGCAGTTAATAGGGTATAGGCGGGTGTATGAATAAAGAATACAGAGGGTGGTAAGGCTGTAAGGGAGGGAACAGTGTGGATCCTAAGTGATGTAATCGAAAATAAAGACATGGATTTCAATGTAAACATAATTTGAAAACTTTAGGTTACATCACACAGAGTACTATTTTGAGGCTATTGGGGAAAGCACATTTTTATAGACAATATATACCGATGGTTGTCATTCTTGTTTGGCAAGTGAGCCAAAATAATCTCATGGAACCAGAGGTGAAAGTAAGGGGGTACGGTCCAGTATGGCATACCGGCAAGAACCAGTACGTCATGCTGGACTAGACCGACTTCCCCAGGCTGGCGATTTAAAGGGCCCGGGGCTCCCCACAACAGCCAGAGCCCCAGGCCCTTTAAATCGCCGCCCGAACCCAGCTGCCAGAGCCTAGGATAGCAGCGGCAAGGCTCCAGTGGTGATTTAAAGGGCCAGGGGCTCCGGCCGCTGCGGGGAGTCCTGGGCCCTTTAAATCACTGCTCGAGCCCTGCTGTCGGAGCCCTGGGGTAGCTGCGGCAGGCTTCTGTTGGTGATTTAAAGGACCCGGAGCTCTGCTGTGGTAGCAGCAGCTGGAGCCCTGGGCCCTTTAAATCACCTTTGAGCCCCGGGGCTCCCAGCTGCCCCTGCAGTTGATAGCTCCAGGGATGATTTAAAGGCCCTGGGGCTCCCAGTCACAGCCGAACCCCTGGGGCCTTTAAATCTTGATGGAAAGGGTCTGGGTATTTAAAGGCTCCGCCTCTTCCAGTTGAGGCCATGCCCCCTGCTCAGGACTCTGGCGTACTCATAAGTCCTTTAAATTACTTTCACCCCTGCATGGAACTCGCTATAGTCCATAGTATTTTGCAGCAAATGGTAATGGGATTTGGTTTGTGGGGAATTTTGTGGGCTGGAGATCCAAAAGTGTTGGGGTGAAGAGGGCCTTGATGGGGGCTAGGGATGAAAAGGCTCATTCCCCCAGGCTGGAGTAACTTCTCCCTCCTTACCCTTGTCTGTGCAGCATGCAGCTCTGGATGTTGGGAAGCTCAGCAGATGGTCCCACCACCCCTTGAAGTATCACTTTCCCTTTCCCTACCCTGGAATGGAGTGCTGTGGAGGGTGAGGTGCTGCTCTTGGATTGGTTGGCGGGTGAGAGAGGAAAGAGCACGGCACAGGCAATAGCATTAGGAAGAAGAAAGGAGAGAGCTGCTTCTTCCTTTCCCTCCCTAGATTACTGGTGGGTCTTACTAAGGAGGGATTTTGCAGCTTTCATGCAATAGGTGCAACCCACTTTTGGACCATGCCCCACCAGTTGATGATATAACCACAGTTTGGGAATTTTTGTGTGCGTGCTCCTGTTTCTAAATTTATAAGGACACTCTGAAATGGTTTCGGACAAAAATTGAGGTTTTCAATTTATGATTAAAGAACATAACAATGACCATACTGGGTCAGACCAAAGGTCCATCCAGTACAGTATCCTGTCTAACGACAGTGGCCAATGCCATGTGCCCCAGAGGGAGTGAACCTAACAGGGGGGAGGGATAGCTCAGTGGTTTGAGCATTGGCCTGCTAAACCCAGGGTTGTAAGTTCAATCCTTGAGGGGACCACTTAGGGATCTGGGGCAAAAATTGGTCCTGCTAGTGAAGTCAGGGGACTGGACTTGATGACCTGAGATTGGCATATCTCCAATTATTACCTATAAAAAAACAGGTAATGATCAAGTGATCTCTCTCCTGCCATCAATTGCCACCCTCTGACAAACAGAGACTAGGTACACCATTCCTTACCCATCCTGGCTAATAGCCATTAATGGACTTAACCTCCATGAATTTATCTAGCTCTCTGTTAAACCCTCTTATGGTCCTAGCCTTCACAACCTCCTCAGGCAAGGAGTTCCACAGGTTGACTGTGCACTGTGTGTTTTAAACCTGCTGCCTATTAATTTCATTTGGTGGCCCCTAGTTCTTCTATTACGGGAACAGGTAAATAACTTTTCCTTATTCACTTTCTTCATACCACTCATGATTTTATATACCTCTATCATATCTCCCCTTAGTTTCCTCTTTTCCAAGCTGAAAAGTCCTAGCCTCTTTAATCTCTCCTCATATGGGACCCGTTCCAAACCCCTAATCATTTTAGTTGCCCTTCTCTGAACCTTTTCTAATGCCAGTATATCTTTTTTGAGATGAGGCGACCACATCTGTAGGCAGTGTTCGAGATGTGGGCGTACCATGGATTTATATAAGGGCAATAAGATATTCTCTGTCTTATTCTCTATCCCTTTTTTAATGATTCCTAACATCCTGTTTGCTTTTTTGACTGCCGCCTCACACTGCATTCAGAGAACTATCCATGATGACTCCAAGATCTCTTTCCTGATTAGTTGTAGCTAAATTAGCCTCCATCATATTGTATGTATAGTTGGGGTTATTTTTTCCAATGTGCATTACTTTACATTTATCCACATTAAATTTCATTTGCCATTTTGTTGCCCAATCACTTAGTTTTGTGAGATCTTTTTGAAGTTCTTTACAGTCTGCTTTGGTCTAAACTATCTTGAGCAGTTTAGTATCATCTGCAAACTTTGCCACCTCACTTTTTACCCCTTTCTCCAGATCATTTATGAATAAATTGAATAGGATTGGTCCTAGGACTGACCCTTGAGGAACACCACTAGTTACCTCTGTCCATTCTGAAAATTTACTATTTATTCCCTTTGTTCCCTGTCTTTTAACCAGTTCTTAATCCATGAAAGGATCTTCCCTCTTATCCCATGACAACTTAATTTACGTAAGAGCCTTTGGTGAGGGACCTTGTCAAAGGCTTTCTGGAAATCTAAGTACACTATGTCCACTATGTCCCTGTCCACATGTTTGTTGACCCCTTCAGAGAACTCTAATAGATTAGTAAGACATGATTTCCCTTTACAGACACCATGTTGACTTTTGCCCAACAATTTATGTTCTTCTATGTGTCCAACAATTTTATTCTTTACTATTGTTTCAACTAATTTGCTCGGTACTGATGTTAGACATACCAGTCTGTAATTGCAGGGATACCTCTAGAGCCCTTTTTAAATATTGGCATCTTCCAGTCACTGGGTACAGAAGCTGATTTAAAGGACAGGTTACAAACCATAGTTAATAGCTCTGCAATTTCACATTTGAGTTCTTTCAGAACTTTTGGGTGAATGCCATCTGGTCTCAGTGACTTGTTACTGTTTATCAATTAATTCCAAAACCTCCTCTAGTGACACTTCAATCTGTGACAATTCCTGAGATTTGTCACCTACAAAGGATGACTCAGGGTTGGGAATCTTCCTAACATCCTCAGTTAGGGTGACCAGATGAGAGGAAGAAAATATCGGGACACATGGGGATGGAGGGGGAGGGGGAGGGGAGGAGGGCTGCCGATGGAGCAAAAAAAAAAAATGCTGAGTGCTGTCAGCAGAGCAAAATATCGGGACAAATTGTGTCCCGACCAAAGATCGGTCAGGACATGGGACAAACACCTAAATATCGGGGTGTCTGGTCACCCTATCCTCAGCCATGAAGACTGATGTAAAGAATTCATTTAGTTTCTCCACTTTATTGTCTTTAAGTGGTCCTTTTGTATCTCGATCATCCATGGGCCCCACTAGTTGTTTAGCAGGCTTCCTGCTTCTAATGTACTTTAAAACATTTTGTTATTACCTTTTGAGTTTTTGGCTAGCTGTTCTTCAGACTCCTTTCTGGCTTTTCTTATTAAATTTTTACACTTAATTTGGCAGTGTTTATGCTCCTTTCTATTTACCTCACTAGGATTTGACTTCCACTTTTTAAAAGATGCCTTTTTATCCCTCACTGCTTCTTTTACATGGCTGTTAAGCCCCGGTGGCTCTTTTTTAGTTCTTTTACTATGTTTTTTAATTTGGGGTATACATTTAAGTTGGGCCTCTATTATGGTGTCTTTGAAAAGTGACCGTGTAGCTTGCAGGGATTTCACTCTAGTCACTGTACCTTTTAAATTCTGTTTAACTAACCTCCTCATTTTTGCATAGTTCCCCTTTCTGAAATTAAATGCCACAGTGTTGGGCTGCTGAGGTGTTCTTCCCACCACAGGAATGTTAAATGTTATTATATTATGGTCACTATTTCCAAGTGATCCTGTTATAGTTAGCTCTATAATTGTAAAATAAAATGATGAAATGTGATGATAGAAACTCAGACCTAAGAGCGTTGAAGCAGTACATACATGCATTAGAACCAAAGAGCTGAGATGACTATAAATGACCAGGGAAACTAATCAGCCTAGTTTCATTGTCCAAGGTGGGTGAAATGCAAAAAACAAGCAAACAGCAATAATGGTAGAAAATAAATTAAATGTTAAAATTCTTTGTTTTAACATGCAAATGTTTTACCATATTAGTAATACAATTAATGATTTTTAAATGTGAATTTTATGTGAATACTAAAGTCTGACCTTTTAATAAAAGAGAACACTCACCTAATCGAATGCATTCAGTAGAGGATTCAGCCCAGCTGGTACTGTGGGCATTAAAGGAGTAGCAATGGCCACGAAAAGGAATCCAAGATAAGGGGTTTCTTGATTTAGGACATTTTCCAGGGAGTTGTGGAGGATCAGTAGGAGTTATAACTGTTAAGAAACAGTTAAAAAGCAAAGTCAGTGGGAATTTTGCTATTGACTTCAATGGCTTCAAAAAATAGGGTTCTTAAAAGTTAATTAAAAAGCTGCTAAGCACGTTTTTAGTAAGTAGATACTACAAGCTCAAAAAAGATACCAAGTAGCAGAAGCTCCCAATCACAGCTCATAAACACAATCAAATCTATACAAATCAGAATCTTCATTATCACTAGAGCTGAGCAAAACTCAGAATTTTAATCCCTGGGAAATTTAGAGTTTTTGACATTTTGTTTTCTTCTATTTTTTTTTAAATAAATAATATAATATAAACAAGTTCATAAGAAAAAAAGCCAAAACACAAAACTTTGATAAGGTTGAAATAAAACAGTTAATCCTATTGAAATAAATATTTTTTTATTTTTTTAAAACAAAATTTCAGCAAAATTGACACATTTCTGTTGGAGCTATAGATTTTGTTGAATCAGCCATCCTAACAGGAAAACTGCCAGCAGAAAATTTTCAACCAGTTCCAATCATTACATTGTATAGCACAACCTTAAACTTGTGAAATATTAATGTTGCAGCCTCTTGTTACGCAGAATACTCTGCAATTAATCATGTCAGGCCACAAATCAGTAATCCTGTCAGTCTGTACATGCACCTCCCATTGACATCAGTGGGAGTTGAATATGCAGATCAAGCTCAGTGCATGACCTGGAAAAAGAAAAGAAAAGAACTCTACTCTCAAGAAATATAGGCTATTTTAATTTTAATCCCTAAGAGTGGTAGAATCCCTTATTCCTCTCTCTTCAGGGGCCTAGCAATCCATTTTAGGACCAATGGGCTCTGTGTTCTTGTGCTCAGGGCCTCCATCTGATGGTCAGGTATGTAAACAAATAAATTACTCCTATGACCTCTAGGACGCCCTTCCCACAGCCCCTGGTGCAGAGAGGCATGGGGAGGAGGACTGGCTGGAGTACAGCATACTCTGGCTATGCTCACACAATTAGCTGCGAGCAAAGGTTAGAGCAGCCTAGAGGATGTAATTTCAGAACTGCTAAAATCTGTGTGATTGGTATATGTGATTCTATCATTTGGCTCACAAAGGGATGATAAGTACAGCTTTGCAAACCTTGCAAAAATGAAAACAAATCATATTTTCAGGTAAATCCAAAATTCCAATGAAACTTTGGGGATGCAAATTCATATGAGCTGAAACACACACCAAAAAGCTTGGCCTGACTCTTTAAAGCCAAAAATGTGGAGTTCTCCACACTTTTAAATCTCCTGCTGCTATAGCTAATGGTGAGTCTCCTGTAGTTCAAGTGATCTGATTTTCTGAAGCAGAAGAGGTTGGGTTCTATCATAGATGATGCCTATATATGCAGTCTATAGAGTCACTGCAAGTGTAATATTTCTGCTTGTCCCACCAGTGATTTTTTTTGCATCCTATAGCACATTAGCCATCTAGAAGTCATTGTTTCCATAGCTAATAGGAGTAACCAGATGTAATTATCTAGGCTACCCTCCAACTGTTGCAATGTAGTGGCATTATTGGGCAGAACATAGACGTTTCTGCTACTGTATACACTTGGCTTATTTTGAAGGAACAGAGTGTTTCCTCCAACAATTGGACTTCATAGACCAGACCTACTCCCATAAACTCCTGTTTATTTCTTCAACTGGATAGAGACTCCATGTTACAGACTTTAAAAGTACTGACACTTATCCCAATAATACACATGTTCTGTTTGGCTTTAAGGAATGACTTTGAAATTGTGTATAACTCATTAGCTATCTCCTGAGTTCCAAAAAGCAACAGCAATCTGTGTCATTGATACGTGTTTGAAAAAATGCAATATTAATGCAAAATAGGGTTATGTACTTGACAGACACAGGTTCTCTCTCCGTTAATATATGTTAAATATTATATTTTGTTGTAAAACCAAATCCAACCTCTAGTGCAGGCTCTCAAATTTCAGGGCACCAAACTAAAAATGTTACATTCAATTGCTTACCATCAGATTGTTTACAGACAGAGAAATAATTTTCATCACAGGATGCTGTCTTCCAGGTTCCATCAAGGTCTAGATAGACACAGGCTATTTTCTGTTTTGGTTCCCCTCTAGCCCAGTTAGAATATTTGATTCTCCTGTTATCAGTCCATTTGTAATAGCCATCAGTCTAAAAGCAAAACAAATGGAATTAACAAATGGCAGCTCATAGGCATAAACATGATATTCTCTGTTTGCACTCTCGCCTCCTGTTTCAGATCAGAGGATTCACATACATCCCCTGATGATATATGCAGCTCTATCTTTGCAGGAAACACCCATATGCCATTGTTATTATGACACCATTCAAATGAGTACTGAGCAGGTCTGAGGGTGATGTAGAACAGTGTCCCTTATGCATTTGTAACCCTTCTGCCAGGTGGAGTTGGCAGCAGCAAGGGCTGGGTTCAATATCTAGGGATTCCTCTTAACAACACAAAATAGAACCGGATTGAGCCCCACCAAGCTGGGAAAACTAAAAACCACCCTGGGGCAACTCTCAGAGGCAATATTTCCCCATTTGCAAGCACTGAGTCCGTGTACAACAAAATAAAGCTTTTATTAAAAAGGAAAAGTGACCCAGCATTAATTTGGGAAAACATCACAATCACTATTTAAAAGCACGAGACCATAAGCTTCTACCCGTAATACTCCCAACTGTGTTACTGAAAAAACTGCAGACAGAAATTCAAATAGAAGAAAAAAGCTCCACAAGCACCACATACCCCTCTGCCAATCCACACTAAATGTGTTGGTCTTTGCTAGCAGAATTTGCACCCACCACAGCCACAACCACTGGGATAAACAACCATCACGCAAAGAGTGGGGCTTTTGCAATATCTGTTAAATAGCAGCTTCCTCAGGCCTGGTCTACACTAGGACTTTAATTCGAGTTTAGCAGCGTTAATTCGAATTAACCGTGCACCCGTCCACACCAGGAAGCCATTTAATTCGACATAGAGGGCTCTTTAGTTCGAATTCTGTACTCCTCCCCGACGAGGGGAGTAGCGCTAAATTCGACATGGCTATGTCGAATTAGGCTAGGTGTGGATGCAAATCGAACTTAGTAGCTCCGGGAGCTATCCCACAGTGCACCACTCTGTTGACGCTCTGGACAGCAGTCCGAGCTTGGATGTTCTGACCAGCCACACAGGAAAAGCCCCGGGAAAATTTGAATTCCTTTTCCTGTCTGGACAGTTTGAATCTCATTTCATGGTTGGACATTGGGGCGAGCTCAGCAGCACCGGCAGCAATGTAGAGCTCTCCAGCAGAGGAGTTCATGTAATCTCTGAATAGAAAGAGGGACCCAGCATAGACTGACCGGGAAGTCTTGGATCTGATCGGTGTGTGGGGCGAGGAGTCTGTGCTTTCGGAGCTGCGCTCCAAAAAACAGAATGCAAAGACCTACGAGAAGGTCTCCAAAGCCATGAGAGACAGAGGATACAGGCGGGATGCAACGCAGCGCCGCGTGAAAATCAAGGACCCCAGACAAGGCTACCAAAAAATCAAAGCGGCAAACGGACGCTACGGAGCCTGCCACCACTGCCCCACCAGTGACCGTGGACTCTGACGATGGGACAGTATCGACGGCCAGTTCCTCGGCGATGTTCGCGGACGGGGAAGATGAGGAAGGGTTTGTGGAGGACGAGGCAGGCAACAGCGCTTACAACGCTGGTTTCCCCGACAGCCAGGATCTCTTCATCACCCTCACGGAGATCCCCTACCAACCCTCCCCAGCCGTTAACCCGGACCCTGAATCAGGGGAAGGAGCAGTCGGTAAGTGCTTTAAACATGTAAACTTTTATTCTTAATATTACAGGAATCTGAAGTATGTGAAAAGGAGGTCTCTCTATATATGGGGATAGAACAGAAATCCTCCTGGGAGATCTCCACGAAGCTCTCCAGGAGGGAATCGAAAAGCCTCCGCAGGAGGTTCCTGGGGAGAGCTGCCTTACTGGGTGCTCCGTGGTAGCACACCTTTCCGCCCCAGGCTTTCATGAGGTACTCAGGGAGCATTGTCTCCCCGAGCACGGCTGCATAGGCCCCTGGTTTGTGCTGGCTTTCACGCAGCATGCACTCTCTATCTCCTTCAGTGACCGTCCTCAGGGTGATCTCGCTCGGAGACTCCTGCATCTAATTAGGGGAATTACTGTAATGTTACGCCTGGTCCAAAGTATTTTAAAAAAATCTCCAGACAGACGGCATAGCAGAGACTCAGCACGCTGCTGCATGACAAGCGTAACGGAAAGCCAAAGAATCAAATGGACGCTCATGGAAAGAGGGGGGACTGAGGACGCAAGCTATCCCACAGTTCCTGCTGTCTCCGAAAAGCATTTGCATTCTTGGCTGAGCTCCAAATGCTTCTAGGGTCAAACACAGTGTCCACAGTGGGTCAGGGCATAGCTCGGCAATTTACGCACCCCCCCCACCCACCCCCAGAAGTGAAAGGGAAAACAATCCTCTGTTGACTCTTTTACATGTCACCCTATCTTTACTGAATGCTGCAGATAGATGCGATGCTGCAGCACTCAACACCAATATCCTTGCTCCCCCCCCCCCGCTATGGGTGGCTGACGGTACAATATGACTGATATCCATCATCATCATCAGCCTATTGGCACATGGGGCAGTGCAAAAGGACTGGTAACCATGCCGACTAGCATCAGTAAGGTCGATCAAGGGCGCCTGGTCCTAATTTTTCCTGGTAGATGGTGCAGTATGGCTGGTAACCGTCCTCATCATAGCAACAGGGGGCTGAGCTCCATCAGCCCCCACCCCTTCATGTGTAAAGAAAAGATTCAATTGCCCCTGGACTAGCAGAGGGATGCTGGGCTCCTCTCCTCCACACTCCTTAATGTCCTGTCTGGACTATCATAGCAGCTGGAGGCTGCCTTCCACTCATTTCTCACTAACAAGTCACTGTGTCTTATTCCTGCATTCTTTATTACTTCATCACACAAATGGGGGGACAATGCTATGGTAGCCCAGGAAGGCTGGGGGAAGAATGGAATGAACAGGTGGGGTTGTTGCAGGAGCACCCCCTGTGAATAGCATACAGCTCATAATTTCTGCAGGATCTGACACAGAGCAGCTGTGCTCTCTGGTTCTATGATACAGTGGTTCTCTAGTACACTTGCCCATACTCTAGGCAGGACTGATTCTATGTTTAGATACCAAAAACGAGGGCTTGACTGTGGGAGTCATTCCCAATTTTGGCTTTTGCGCCCCTGGCTGATCTCAGCCAGGGGCACTTATGACAGCAGCAAATGGTGCAGTGCAAAAGGACCGGTAACCATGATCATCTTATTACCAATTTATGGTATGGTAAATGGTACAGTATGGCTGGTAACCATCTCTGCTGTCATGCAAAAGCAAAAGCATGCTGCTGTGTAGCGCTGCTGGACCGCCTCTGTCAGCGGCATCTAGTACACATACAGTGACAGGCACAAAAGGCAAAACAGGCTCCATGGTTGCCATGCTGTGGCATCTGCCAGGGCAATCCAGGGAAAACGGGCTTGAAATGATTGTCTGCCGTTGCTTTCCCGGAGGAAGGGATGACTGATGACATTTACCCAGAACCACCCGCGAAAATGGTTTTTGCACCATCAGGCACTGGGATCTCAACCCAGAATTCACAAAGACAGACTAGACTGTGTTCATTGTTCGCAAAAATGTATCTTTGCAAGGAATTCACTCCCTGTTTCCCATCACACAGCTTCGACTGTCTCCAGACCTGCCACAGCATCCCCCTCACAGAGGCTGGCAAAGATTAGGCGACGAAAGAAAAAGACACGGGACGAGATGTTCGCTGAACTTATGGGCTGCTCCCGAGACGAGGCGGACCAGCAGACCCAGTGGAGGGAGAACATGTCGCAGTACCAGCGCTCACACAGCGAATGGGAGGAGAGGTGGTGTGAGGAAGACAAGCAGGCGACTCAAACGCTGCTTGGAATAATGAGGGAGCAAACGGACACACTCCGGCGCCTTGTGCATGTTCTGCAGGACCGCAGGCAGGAGGACAGAGCCTTCCTGCAGTGTATCTGCAACCGCCCTCCCCCGCCACAAAGTCCCATACCTCCCTCACCCAAAAAAACCAGAAGGAGGGGCGCCAGGGGCCGTGAAAACTGTCACTGCACCCCAGCAGAGTGCTCAAGTACCCAAAAGCTCTCATACCCTAACTTTTGAGAAGTTCTTCCCTTCCAGACTCACCCAAGCCCCAATCCCAGTTTCATCCCCTAACTGTCTAGTTAATTATGAAAAATACTTTGCTGTTAATTACTGTTTCCGTCATGTTTTTTCACAGAAGACTGTGTTTGAAGGGGGGGAAGGGGGTTGGTAATTGCATAGGGCAGTCACCTTTACCAGGGTACAGACACAGGGGCAGGATCAGCAGCAGGTCACACACACAGTGCAGTCAGTAGGCACCCTGGTCGGTATGGGAGGTGGTTTCCAGGTTCTGTGTGGGTGTGGGGGAACGTGACTTTGTAGCGGGGGAGGGCATTTACAGATCTTATGCAGCGGTCCTTGTCCTGGACCGCAGAGTCACGCAGCAGAGGAATCTGTATCCGTCCTCCTCCGCCACAAGGTCACATAGCCCCCGCACACAGAATCCCAAAAAGGAGGGATGGCAGGCTCCGTTGAAACAAGCAGTCCGGCACTGCGGACTGCTCTAGGAGCAGGAGCCTGTCATTCCTCGAGTTTAGAGGCGGTCTTTACATCACCGCACACCCTACCCAGCACAGTCTGCGTCCCAGTTTCAACCCTTTAATGCAAAGTCATCAATAAAGAAACCTTTGTAAAGTTACAGTGGAACATGTATTTTATTTTTAAACGTGTGTTGGAAGTGGGGGAAGCGGGGTGGACGGGGTATGTAACTGCAGATGCTAGTCAACAGTAACTTGATAAAGAAACAGGGGCAGGTTCAGCTTCTCTGTAAAGAAACTGAACAGGCACAGGTCACGCTGCTCGCTGGTACTTGAAGAGTTCCTTGTCGCTGTGCAAGGCGCCTGCATAAGGCTTCACGAGCCAGGGCATTAGCGGGTAGGCTGGGTCCCCGAGGATCACTATAGGCATCTGCACATCCCCAACAGTTATTTTGTGGTCCGGAAAGAAACTACCTTCCTGCAGGCGTCTAAACAGACCAGAGTTCCTGAAAACACGCACGTCATGAACTTTTCCTGGCCACCCAACGTTGATGTTGGTAAAACGTCCCCCATGGTCCACCAGTGCTCGCAGCACCATTGAAAAGTAGCCCAATTTCTCAGCAGCTGACTGTGGAAGAGGTGAACGATAAGGTGCGAGGAGGTGAAAATGGCCATAACTGCAGCGGGCTCCACGCTCGCAGTGCTGTGGCATCCATGCTGTCACTGACCAGAAAAGTGCACGAACAGATTGCCCACAGGCGCTTTCGGGGAGGGAGGGCGTGATTGACGGTTCAGTGATGACAGTTACCCAAAACCACCCTCGACACATTTTTCCCCCAGCAGGCATTGGGGGGAAATCCCAGAATTCCAATGGGCAGCGGGGAGTGCGGGAACTGTGGGATAGCTTCCCACAGTGCACCGCTTCCAAAGTCGACGCTGGCCCCGTTACTGTGGACTCACACAGTCGAATTAGTGTATTTAGTGTGGATACACAAATTCGACTTCATAACGTCGATTCCACAAATTCGACTTAAGTTGATTCAAAATAGTCTTGTAGTGTAGACATACCCTCAGAAACAGAAAAGAACTTTCTACAGTCTTTACCAGCCGAACCACATTTCCTAGACTTCCCTTCCAACTGCTAAGCAGCTTTCCTCACCCCATTTCTATTGTTCTCCTTTTCTACTCACTACTTGTTTCTCCTAGTATAGCTTCCCTGCTACTCTAGCTGCATCTCAGCATATCTTTGAAGAACCGTGACGTAGAAGGGTTAAGGATTCCTACATAATTTGATACTCAGCTTGAGACCATCAAGAGTCTACCTATTAAAGGCCTATAAAATGGATAAGGTCAAAATTTAAAGGAAAATTCAAGGTCTATTTGGAGTAGCAGCGTACTATTCAAACCTCACCCATTTCATGTTCTTACCACATTGCTGTTGAGACCAATCCATGCAGGCTCTCCAAACTGCAACACGTGTAACCACAGGAATAAAGCACTATAGTAATCCAAAGTGCTGGCAAGTTCTAAAGATTTTTCCTTGCAATTGTTTCGTGCCTCTTCCCAATTCATTTTGGAGCGGATAACTGAATAGCTACTGTTACCATATTGAATAATGTCTGAGGCTGGAATTGCTGGGGAATGAAATAAATCAGGATCTGTTGTTTTTTTGGGGAAAAAAAAACAATGAAAATGTTTTCAGGCCTGGTTAGTCGTACCATTGCACCACAAATAAATGCAGCATTACAAAAATTTAGTGGGACAGCACAAGCAATATGTGAAAATCATTCCTCATTTACAACCCAAAGAAATATAAAGAATATATTTTGACGAATCGTGTTTGCTGTTCAAATCTAGAGCTATGAATCCACACCTTCTTTAGGTCACAAGTGAAAATCAGCTGGGTGCTTGTCACAGGATAGATTTCCCTCTAGCCAGCTGTGAAATTCACCCAACACAGACACCAGTTAAATCCTCAAAATATGAGTACACAGGGGTGGGGCAAATTGCTTCCTAAATGGACAAGCAAAACAAACAAATGAATATTCATTCTTCCCATTCCAGAGTTTAATCGAAAGAGTTTGGGGTACAAACGAAAAACCAAACCAGAGTTCTCCTTCTGATGGTATGGTATACAGAAATAAGACACAAAGACCTTGCCTGAGTTGTGCTCAATACAGGGCCTGAAAAGGTAGGGCAAAAATGACTTAAAGCTGCTGCCTTTGTGCTTACCCAGTTTTAGTAGCAACTGGGGAATGCTTTATGCCAGCCAGAGATTCCCTTATGTAAATGGAATCCTCAGCTGCCATTCTCTGACCCAAATTTTTGTTCTTCTGGTAGTGCCAGCTGTGGCACCCAGTCTGCTATCAAGCTGAGACCAGCATTTCCCCATAACTAGCCACATCTTTCCTCGTCCTCTGGGCTCTATGAGCAAAAATGAGCTTTTTATGCATCTGTTCTCCAGCCACTTCCCACTCTGCAGATCTAGAGGAAAATTGGGTTGTGAGCTTTGACCCTACCTGGGTAATGCCAGTGAAATTACGTGAAGTCCCCACAGACCCAGATGAGTAGTATAACCTGTTATCGTGTCCTTAACTTAATCCCCAATAGACATTTTTTCTCTGTTAATGATTTTTAAGGGGTACAATTTTGTTAGTTATACCCTATATTGTGGAGGTTACTGTTGGACTTGTGCTTTTTAAATATTAGCCAGGGCACGTAGAGATTGGGATAGGCACTTTTTGTGGTTGTTCTTATAAATTAAATAAGTGCATGGAAAACTACAACAAAGTAATGTACAGAGGGACATCTCTGGTCATGAGAGGCTCAAAACTAGAAAAAACCAGCTGCAGGCATGAGGTACAGCAGTAGAATTTTGCAGAGAAGTTTACAGAGGCCTTGTCTACACTACCAGGGTAAGTCGACCTAAGTTACGCTACTCCAGCTACGTGAATAACGTAACTGAAGTTGACATAACTTAGGTCAACTTATCCCGGTGTCTTCACTGCACTACATCGATGGGAGATGCTCTCCCATCGAATTACCGTACTCTTCTTGGGGAGCTGAAGTACTGGAGTTGACCAGGGAGCACTCTGCCATTGATTTAGCAGGTCTTCATTAGATCCCTCCCCCAAATCGACACCCACTGCATTGATTTCAGCAAAGTTGATCTCCCCAGTAGTGACGACAAGTCTTTTGACTCACAGACTTTAAGGCCAGACATTATACCTTCCCAAGCAGTGCCAGTTAAATTGCAGCAATTTATTTTTGTAATTGCAGCAAAGAAACCCAACAATGCCATGACCAATGGTATGGCATTTCAATATTATGAAAACAGTAATTACTTATTAGCTTTTATTATCGTTCAGCACTTTGACATAAACCCTACCTATTTTTCCAGGACAAGATTTTCAAAAGTGATTTTAAGTTCTTCAGTTTCAGGGTGTTCAACTTGAGACCTCTTCAATGGTTCTGATTTTCAGAAAGTACTGACCACCAGCCCTCTGAAAATCACATCCTTTTGAGGGGTCTCAAGATGGGCACTGAAAAATTCAGGCTCCCAAAATTATTAGTCGCTTCTGAAAATCTTGGCCACAACTTACAAATGGGAAAACTGAAATAATAAACTTTTCCCTTTTCACTCAAATCCGGAGTGGAATCTACTCTTCCTGGGTAAAACCTGAGTGTTCAGACTCTGTGGGTGAAGTGCAGATAAATTGGAGGTGAAATCTAGCCCCAACTCAGAGCTATAACATAGGGTGACAGCTATTCCATCTAGAATTCCTGGGCTGTGACAGAAGATGCAGCTTCTTGGCACCAGATGCTTGAGATATTGGCAGCCACAGTATCTGTGTAAACAAGGAACTCTAGAACTCAGAGGAGTTATTAAATGTGCTTTAAATTAGAAGGCTGATAAAATGAAACTCACTGCTGTCCATCTGGCATATATAGCTTTTGTTCTGCTGACAATCATTGTTTCCCCAGTTCCCTTCCTCTCCTACCGATCTCTTCATCATTGCAATACAGTCAGTCTAGGGACAGAGAATACATGAATTAATAAAAGTGAAAAAAATGCTGGCAAAATAATAGAGGTTACCTGTTAATAATGAGTCCCAATAAATCTTTTTCTGTTTTAATTTTGATTCTGTGGCATAGTGTACGTAAAATGACCTTTTTAAGAAAAGAAAACAAGTATTTAAAATTCTGGGAGGAGGCGGGTTAAATATAAGTATTTTCTTAAAAAGCAAAAATGAACCTCGGGGCTTGCATTTGATTGGTATAAGAGCATTTGTCAAGTGCTGGCAATGCCTTACAGTGCATCCAGACTATTACACTATTATCATACAACCTATAGTGTAAAAGACAATAATGTAAAGTTAAAAAAAAACATACTGGACGTTGAGTATCTGCAATGAATATGTTAAAGCACCATGCTACTATAGTTCTAGATTTCTGCAAAATAATAGATTTGCAATCAGAACTGCTAGTACATGGAGACAATGTAAAAAACCTAAACCCTCCTCTTGCAGTACTGCCTTCCGTGGCAGTCGATGGTTTCATTGAATGAAAGGATGCTAAATAAGACAAGTTGAACTGTTTGCATAAAGCTTGACTCTGCCCCAGGTTATGGTGGCTTAGTCATATTTGTTCTATTTACCTCCTGTGTAATAAATGTCCAGTCAACTTGTATGTAACGATCTCTAAATGGGAAATTCCTGGCCCACTTTGCATAGTCAAATAAACTCCCATCTGTCCAAAGAAAATGGCCCTCCTGGTTAACATCGTTCAGTCCAATCCAGGTTTCAGCCATGACATCCTTCAAATGAAAGGTGAGGAAAGCTGCAAAAACCCCAGAGGTATATGTTTTACAAAAAATGGATTCCCTTTCTCCAATCTCTGAAGACACCAGCATGCCCAAAACTTGAACAATGGTAAAAAATAATAAAAATAAAATTACTGCTCAAGTATTGAATTAAAAAAACTTGCAAATGCTACATTTTATTACTCTAGATTATTGCCTGATGGTGAGATTGAAAGGAATGTCGGTTACAAAAATAGTAATTTAAAAGAGATAGGAGGATTCAATTAAGAAAAGTACAAGTAAAGGTTTTCAGTGTAAAAACCCTAACCACAGCCCCTTGGGAGAGGACACAGAAATAGTACAGCCACAACACAGGTAATTTGTACCTCACACCTAGGAACTGCTGTTCAGTACCCTGTATGCATAGTGTGTTACAGAAGGCATTCAAGTACTATGGTGATGCATGCTAGCATCGAACTTTGGAAGTTAGGCAGGTATCAGACATTTTTCTCAAAGTAGTTTTCATTAATTCTTATATTAACTATTAGCTACAAAGGCAGCATAGTTTACTGGAGCAGCCTCAAAATTACAGCTACATAAACTATTTTTATGATTGTTAGAGATGGGTAGCTGTCTTATCTAGTACCAAAGGGACCAGATATTATACCTTGCACTTGTTCGTTATGTACAGAAGCCAGGTTTCCTCCTAACTTTACGCAAGTGTTTCGTGCAGCATGCCAAGTCAGTCTCTCTGCTTCACTGGAGCCGAATATTTTATAACACTGTGGGGGGAAATGAGACATTTTACTGTAAAATGCCAAAGAAAGCATAAACCATGAGATTTGACCCAGTCCTAGTGCACATGCATACTGAGAACAAAGAGTGGGGGAATGTTTGTAATGTCAGATAAAAAGGAGTGGAGCTGGCAGGATGTGCAGTACTTCCACCCCAACAGGCCATCCAAGATGAGCATTGGAGAAGAACTTATGATTTAGAAGGTCTATTGATAAAGGACATTGATTTCAGGGGTGAGCTAGAAGGAGTGAATTCTCTAAGAGCGTCCAAGCAGGAACTATGTCTGGTCCAAGTTCATCAGTGAGGTTAGGCAATAATTGTAGGATAAGGTGAAATGTAACTATCAATGTCCAAAGGGGAGAAGGAACTGAACAATACGATGCAGACTGGGTTAAATCCAGGCCTGTTTTGGCAGCACCCTGCTGGTTGCTGTTTGTCAATTGGGAGAGAGTTGTGATCTAACAGACAGAGCACTGGACTGCGATTTAGGAAACCTACGTTCTATTCCTGGCTCTGCTGCTAGATGACCTTGGGCAAATCATTTCACCTCTCTGAGCCTTAGTTTCCCAACCTGTAAGAATGGGATAATGATATTAACTTCCCTTGCAAAGCGCTTTGAGAGCTACTGAAGAAAACTGCTATATAAGAGTTAGTTTTTTTCATCATCATCATGATCATAAAACCTGTTTTCTTTTATATGTACTTAACCTTTAAAGATCTAGGAATGTGCTCTCTGCTGGAGGCAGCTGCCATTTTGGTTATATCTACACTTATAGAGATGTGTAGAAAGCAGGTTTTGCATGCCCCCTGGCATGGGTCTAAACAGCAGTGTAGATAGTGGGACACTGCTTAGGTGAGTAAAGATGCATCAGAACCTTATGGTATATATCCTACACAATTCTCTTCTCGCCCAAGCAGCGCCGCCCCTGCTTTTTTTTAAGCAGTGTAGTGTCTCTCTGCCTTCCTGTTGACCGAGCTTTTCCCAGCCACAGAGAAAGAATCCAACAGCAGGGAAAGGCTCCCCCAGGAGTGAGGCAGTGAGGCAAGATTCCAGCAGCATCATGCTGCCAGAGCCTTTCCCCCCACCTCTCCCTTGCCAGGACCTTTCCCAGCTGTTTCCCCACTACCAGAGCCTTTTGCTGCCACATGGAGTTACACACCACAGTGTAGACATAGGCTGCTTTTCACTGTGGTATACAGCTACACGCACCCTATGTGCCAGTGCTGCAAGTGTAGACAAAGTCTTTGCATTCAGTTAAAATGGAGCCTGTAACAAAGGAGACACATACTGTGCTTTCTTATGGAACACATTATCGTCTTCATGAATGTGGCTAAAATTCAGAAAAAGAAAGTCACTTAGACTGAAAAATTATGAATGCTATTTATCTCTTGAAAATATTATTGTCTAAGGACTGGCAAAAGAATAGAAGAATGGTCTAAGAGAAATAAGCAGAGGATTTTACATTTGAGTATTTCTAGTAGGTTTGCTTTAGGGATAAGAAAGGGGTCTGCTCTGGAGCAAACTTTGTGTACAGTACCTTTGGCATTTCCGCTTTCCCAGATCTCTCTCAAGTCTAGGTCTCTCATTAGCATATTAAAGTTTTTAGGCCAAAACTTTCAGCTAGTGTAAACCAGCTTTGAAGTGAAAGGAGCAGTATCAATTTACACCTGCTGAGGCTCTGACCCATTGGGTAATCAATCTTTTGTAAAGTTTAATCAACAACTAAATCTCCCCATTCAGTTGGTTTCTGGGATAGTTTGGGCAGTGACCCAGTTAGACATAAAAAGAGAAGAAGGTTTTTCATTCAGTGCGTATATATTTAGCAGGAAGTTCTGACTGTCTTTCTGCAATGCTGATACAAAAAGTTATCTCCCTGATTTGTCTGAGTGCTCAGTGACTGAAGAGGTATATTTTTCTTAATGAAACTTGCTACTTCCCTCTTTTCCTGCCCTTGCATAAGGGGAGTAGTTCCTTATTATCATGTTCTTGTGGTCATGTGTATTTCCATTTACCATAGCCAGGGAACAAAGTAGTATTTTCACAAGAAGGTTTAACATTTGTTTTCCTTGTCAGCTATTAGTTTGCTGATATTTAAGCTGACAACATTAAGATGTCCTGCTATTTATTTAAAGTGGACCTACTGCATTTTTTCCAGTTCACCCACATTCGGAAAACTGTTTAAACTTTCTGTTCAATAGAACAGTTGGTATTTTCATTCATTAAACTTGTCTAAAACAAACCCAAATAGCAGAAAAAAGAAGGATAACTTTGATTTAGGCCTACTAACAGATACAAAAATCACTCCTCTGTTAAAGGCACTTAAAGCACTCAAATTAATTCATTAGAGATTTAAATATGAGTATGACATCACCAAAATGGCCCAACCATCCAGTTAGAATGCAGCTTTCTGTATAGAATGATATATAAGATAATAATTCATTTGTTCCATATTTAATTTCCTTGAAAAATACTGTAGATGTTTGTTACTGTACCTTATTATTAAACAAAAGCCAGGTTTCAGGACATCCTCCCAGAGGAGAAGGTGCTGTTGGAGCAAATTCTGAGTGAGTAGAATGGTTGTGCCTTTCACAAATGAAGGCATTTTTAATACCACAGTTTATGTCATTCCAAAACCCTGGAAATAAGTTAAATAGAGAAAATCACTTTCGGAGATTGACATTTGTAGTATCACCCTCGGAACGGTGAGCCTCCAACATTGTCAGTTAAACAGAATTGAGATTTCTTTGGAGGATTCACCCCACCCCTATCACAACTCATTCCTTAACATTTATCCAAAAATATTGTCACATTACTCACCAAAATCTTTGTTCATGACCACACAGTTTTCATCATTATTTGCAAAGTTGGGTTCGTTTGGGGCCCAGGCTACATAGTTCACTGGGGTTCCATCCAGCCAGCTAAAAGAAACAGTATGACAGTAGCTACTGGATATCGAGCCTCATAACTGTTTTTGCATTACAGGAATCATTTGGCAAACAAATTTAAGAGAAATACCATTCGCAATAGTGAGAGTTACATGGTGAAAGCCCTGCGCATCAAGTAGCGGACACAGTCTTTATTCATTATTAATATTATTACTATTATTTATTGTTTGTATTATGGTATCACCTATAGGTCACAACCTTGTTGTTGCTCCATTTTACTAGTACAGCTAGATATATAGTAAAAGTCAGGCCCTTCCCTAAAAGCTGAGAAAACCTGAAACCTCAAGGTCTCACTAGTGTCCCAGTCATCTCTTTGTTCCCTCAAGATTTTAGTGCTGGGGTGGGAGCACGTCACTGCATGTTTGGTCTTCATTTGCTTTCTTTCTACTTGGCATGCTGATGTGGAAGAATGAACTTATTTCTAGCAGCTCATTTGACCTCCCCTCCTCTTAATGCTCCAGTGAGGGTGAGGGAGCTGGCATTGGCAATGCTTCTCCTCCACTCCCATCTGCTCCAGAAAACCCTTTCCAAGTATGTTTCTAAAACAGTAATGATCCACAGAGAGCTGTCTGGTCCCATCCTGTTCTTGTTTCCTGCTGAATCGATGGGAGAGGATGATGAAATGAAGAGTACAGGTTGACCAGGGGTCGGCAACCTTTCAGAAGTGGTGTGCCGAGTCTTCATTTATTCACTCTAATTTAAGGTTTCGCGTGCCAGTAATAGATTTTAACGTTTTTTAGAAGGTCTCTTTCTATAAGTCTGTAATATATAACTAAACTATTGTTGTACATAAAGTAAATAAGGTTTTTAAAATGTTTAAGAAGCTTTATTTAATATTAAATTAAAATGCAGAGCCCCACAGACCAGTGGCCAGGACCTGGGCAGTGTGAGTGCCACTGAAAATCAGCTCGCGTGCCGCCTTTGGCACGCATGCCATAGGTTGCCTACCCCTGATGTAGACAATATGATTGTCCTTTTTGGAAAAAAGGAAACCACGCTTCTCACACTAAATATGCCCATAGCAAGGGGCACTAATCCCAAGAATGAAAATCTGCAGAGTGTGTCATCTTTTGGAGGAACAACTTTACATAATACAACCAAAACAAATAAACTGGTGAAATTTAACACATGGACTTGACTTGCTCACATTTCCCCCCAAAATTCAGAAATTGAAAAAGAAAAGATTTTGTTTGTATAACACTGGAAAACCATTTTCACACAGACTTTTCTGCTGAAACTAAGTTAGAGTAAGTTTCACAACACAGTTAGCAAACCTGAAAATGGAATACCTAAGAAACAAAATATAGCAGTGCTAAAGAGCAGTCATTCATTACACATTACACACTTTAAAGTTGCTTCTTTACTTACCTAAATTTTTGATCAAAGCTGACAGTTAGACCAATGAAATATGAATTCATTCTGTTTTTAGTGTAAATCTAAAACATGAAGAGATTACACTAATTTAAAACAATTTATCTTTTATACTGAGCAGAAAACTAGAAGGGGCTCAGCCACCTTTGTGGTGCTGTTTCCCCCTTCTTTGGATCCTAGGGGGCACCGAGAACAGATTCAGGATCCATGCTGTGGATAGGAAGTAAAGCCAGGAAGAGTAAGGGTGGGAGGAATGTATAGAACAGGACAGGAATGCACATCATCTTTCTGCTCCTCAGCTCTGCAGAGCTCAGACAGACAAGATAATACAGCCCAGGGCAGTATCTCCCTCTCTACCTCCTCAGCATTCACATACTTTTTCTCTACTCACCAATAGTAAATAAAATCCTAAAATAAAATTGTGGGCCTGTGCTTTTCTCTGGATCGTTGCCTTTATTTTCTCAACTGCTTCACTGCAGCTCATGCCTGAAGCACTCACATCAACATCAGATGGTGTTTCATTAGGCCATTAAGGCCTATCCTGCATGCCTGACTCAGTCCAAACTCCCATTATCTTTGGAACTTTTGACCCTAACAAGTGGAACAGCAGCGGAGTTTGGTAATTATTATTTTGCACTGCAATTTGGCTGTTAAGAAGTTAATTTATGTACAAATGTAAATGTAATGAATTAACCATGCTGGTCTATTGTACAATTAGCTCCTGATGAGATGTGGTGTGGGTCTGAAGGGACTCTCTGCATTCTCTCCAAAGTTTTGGAAGCAGAGTGTGAGGTGTCTATGATCACTATATTGAACATATTTTTGAATCAATATGTCTGGCTCTTACATATCTCCATAGAAATTTCCTTTCACTTTCACTGTCAATGACAGCAAGATCTGCAAACTTCTTCTTGCAAATATCCCAAGCTTTCTCCATATTGACATTTTCTATGCTGAAGTAGTAGTGCTTGTCTTCATAGATAACCCATCCATCATCAGTGACTTTATAATCTGAAAGATAAATAAAGTGACATATGTGGTATCTGTACTGTACACATTTTCATCATACAGTTGTATTTTTTTCTGGCAAGAGGGAAAAATACCTACCAAACTTGGTACTTGGTTCAGGTTTTAATGGTATGCCTGTAAAACAAAATATCAGCATGAGCTATGTTTCAAACACTTATTCAAAGAAATTGATTTTGTGCAGTAGCTAATGACAATGACTTGCAGGGGAAAAAAGGAATCAAGCATTATCTTATGCATTGCACAGGTTTTTGACATGAACTTCACAAGACTAACATAAAATATATTTATAATTTACATAATATCATTGAATAGTTACATTTGAAGAAAACACACATGTCCATAGAAAGTACTGGGTTGCAATAAGTATGCACTCTGTATAGTACTTTTAAATGTGCTCTAAAATATATTGCCTTAGGTGAAATCCATGGGTTCAGACCCTCAATGTGCCTACTTAGACAGAAATTAATTATTTCATTAACATTCTACGATATGGTAGGGGTCAGAGCAAGCCATTGCAGGCCTGTGTCAGCAGTGATGCTGCCATTTACACCGGTGCAAACCAGACACGAGGATTCAAAGCTTGACACAGATTTTTCAAAAATATTACAAGTAATTCTCCATGTCTTCACTGACTTGTGCTATCTTGATGGTTTGGTTTGTGTTAGAAAAGTGGAGTTTAAAGAGAAATTTAAAGAGAGAGAGGGTAGGCATCTTGCAGATGAGTTCAGGGGAGTCAAACCAAGCAGAGGACAGTGTGGAAGAACCCATGGAGGTGACTGTTTGAGAAAGTAAGAAGGAGGCAGACAAGGTAGGAACACTGGCAGAGTGGGAAGGAGGTGATGCAGGAGGATAGATTGTAAGCAGTGCTTAATTTGTAATGAAAGAGGTGCCAGGGCTCAAGCAGTTTTATTACATCCATAACTGATGCAGCAAGCCCAGAGGTGCCGGGACTACAAACTGCCAAGCCTAGAGGTGCCGGGGCTCAGTGCAAGTAAGCCCCTGGTACAAATTAAGCACTGGTTATAAGGGCTAGATTTACACAGAGCCCCAAAGCCTGGCTCCAACAGAACAGTTCTAATGCCCTAGTTAGAAAGTGGACAATGAGGAAGAAACCATCCTGTCCCTTGCCCCAGGTCTGGTCCCTTGAAAATTCTTCTTCTTTCTTCAGTATGCCTTGTGGGGGAGGGGGGGTTGCGCAAAGGCCATTATTTCTGCAGTTATCTTTCCTCCTTCCTTCTCTGATTTTGTTTGAGGGGAAGATTTTATGAAACAGTATGAATGAGAAACAGACTTCTGTAGGTTATTGCTTCAATTTGGGATCTAATAACCTTAAGTTTGCCCTGCAGTGATCACATACAGTATTGTTTGTGGTCATTGATAAAGATAAAAGTGACATTACAGGGCAGAGTTAAGGTTGTTTAGGTGCCTTAATTGTGCATTTTCCACCTTATCATATCTGGATTTCTTTTAAGTGTGACCTGAACTCTGAATTTCCTGGATTTGTAATGCTTGGTTTGAACACAATTACAGTATCTCTGAAATCTAATTTCTCTAAATTACTCTAAAGTTCTCCTATCCTTAGCTCCATCTTAACCTAGTTGGGTTTTTTTGTCTTATTTTTTAAAATTACTCAGAATCTCATACATGAACAGTAATCAAGGAACCCAAAGTTCCATTGAGTTGAAGATATGCAGTAGCAGCCTAAAATAAATTTTTCTTGGTTTTAACATTTAAGGGTGATTTGCCAGTGCAAAATAGCCAGAGCCCCTGATTAACTGAGATGAGTTTACATGTGCTTCACGTTGCTAGAGCAGTGCAAAGCAGCTAAAGCATACCAGTGAATTTGGCTCTCAGTTTACAACTGATATTGGTTTAGAGCGCTGTGTTACTGAGGGCAGCACTGTGTGAAAAGAGGGTGCTGAGTCCCAGAGTTCCAACATCTCTGCCGTTTATGGGCTCCCCCTATATCTATGTTTTATTTCCCCTGGCAATGCTGCAATAGAAATAATAATGGTGATTTTACAAAATATAATATCAATATGCTAGTTTATATACTTTTACAATCCCTTCCTTATGGAACAGTATGTTAAGACACTGCATGGGCAATATTGTATCGTACAAAAGACAGTCCCTTGGTCACACCGAGGCCAAACAAAAGAGTTAAACATTACAAAATACAGGAATTGATAACAGAACTGCTAACCTCTCTCTGCAGAGATCCAAAAGTGATAGAATAATAATACTTATTCATAACAACGTTTACTTCTTTTCATTCTACTTCTGAAAGGTTGTCCAAGATGAAGATGAACTGATCAGGGTTCCTACCCACAGTTTCTCAAATCCTCCTGTCAAGCCTTGTTGATAACTGATAAACAGATACCAACCAAAACATAGCGTTCAGAATGCTAAAAAGGGGCTGCACAGGATGTGCTTGCTCAGTTGGTACACAGAAGCCAATATTCTGATGACATCCTAGTCATGAGTAATTTACTAGAAAGATAACTTTGATTAATCAAATGACAAATGGTTTTTAACATGACAGTCCAGTACATCTGCTGGTGTTCCAGAATAGTCTTTCTGTCAGGATGGATCTCAAGGGTCCGAAGTTTCATTGCCTGGGGGCAGGTGCTGCCATCCCTCACCTCACCCTCGGCCAGTTTTTTGTGTGCCCCCAGCTTTCCTTTTATTTTAGGGACATGGGTAGTGGGTGCTTTCAAACTTGCCTCGAAGATATTTCTGTACCACGGATGACATTGCCCCTCTCTTCTCGTTCAGACAGGTTCTGGTGCCCATGCCCTCTGCTTATGTACTCAAATACTCAACTGGGGGAGGGGGCAGAAATTCTACACACAACCGGGAGGGGAGGGAAGGAAAATTAGGCAGAGGGTCAAAATAAGCTAAATATTTATTTTATTTAGTATTTATTTCAGTATCGGTCAGTTATTCCTATAACCCTTATTTCTCTGAATCCCTGCACTCCCAGGGAAACAGCACCTCGTGGTACCACTCACTTTTGGGTTTTGCTAGAGTGTGGGTGACATTGGGGCAACCTGTGAGCAACATGACAAAGTGGGCTTTGGGGTCAATCATGTTGCCACAATGACCTTTTGCGGATTTTCTACTTCTGAGAGCCCTGTCCCTTGGACAATGCTAGTATAAGCTAAATCAACCTCTATTTTTTCCTCCTTGTCAGAGCAAATGATTTTTACACCAACTGGTCCATTCGCTTTTATTATATTCTCAGACAATATAAAACAGAGCTACTTTTGCTCAAGGAAATTGAAGCTCTATACCTCCTGCCTTCCAGCTCTCCTTTGGACAAAACTGATCCAGATAAAGGGAGGAGATAAGAAAGAGAGATACTCCTCTTAAAGAGATAGGCATCCTTGCACTGCAAACCTTTTCAACATATGGGATAGTGAGCTATGGCCACAAATAAAATACAAGGGACCTTTTTTGACCTTCTGTATCTCTGTATTTAGTTAAGAGATCAGAATTCATGGCCTTGCTCTTTATCTACTGTGTTCCCTTCCTGTGCTTTCAGACAAAGAGTGATTCTCAGTGTCCTACCTATTTTTAATTTTAGTTAGTCTGTACTGTACTTTGTTTATATTGCTCTAATTAAATAGATCAGTAGTCCTACCTTTTTTTATTTCACAAATCCAATTAAGTAAATGCTCACAATACAAGTCATTCCATTGCATTTTTGGACTTCCCTGAAATGTTCCACAGTGTTCAATTCCTTTGTCATTATTGGGTTCTTCTTCATTCCAGTTTTCATAAATCACCTATGATGGAAACACAGCTCTATTACTAGTTACTTCTATAGTTGTGAACTGCATTGTCAAAAAGCCTCAAGGGTTGATCCTTCCAAGTGTTTCATTTCTGAGGCCAGTAGGAGCAAGTGTCGTGGAACCAAAAAGCTCAGCCTTTGTACAGAGGGAGATGAGCACCTTGTACTATATGCACACTGATATAGCTGAAAAGGGCAACCCTGATGGGCTGAAGAAATTACATCTACTAGTTGATAACTATGACTCAGGGCTGCAATGATGGGGTTGTAAAATGGTGTAAAATCAGAGGAAGTGTAGTACATCCCTATAGAAGCATTCTATTTTACCTATGTCAAAGTCAGTTTATCATCTCCAGGCTGAGGTCAGGGCCTACTCTCACTTCCATGAGGTGGCAGACTAGTTTTGATAGTCCAACCTCAGACATGAATAGGCCCTGTTAGAAGCAGATTGCTCTGAGGGGTAATGCTGACCTAGTGGGACATTATAACTGTCTTTGAGCCACATATATCAACCTATTAACCATCAAGGCTCCCTTCCCCCACATCTTCCTTCCAGATTGATATCCATGTCCATATATTATGAAGCAGCAAGGAAGGTCACTAGAGCATGGGTGATGGAAGACATTTTCCAGTTTGAATATATCATGGGATTCAGATTGAATATGCTCCTGTTTTATGGTTGTGTGGCTGGGGTGGAAGATATGAAGTGATTCTTTTCCTCCATCATAGCCTCTGTGAAGACTAAACTACTGCACTTGTTTAGTGCAGTGGCAGAGAGTGTTCTATGGAACTGGGTATGAAAGTTTAGGAGGGCATGGGAAGGGAGTAAGAAAAGGCTCAGAAAAGATTACAAAAAAGATATTATAAAAGCCAGAAAGACAATGATTGTCTAACAACTAATATACTCACTGGAGAACCATCAATCCAGGTATATCCTTCATCAGGATTCAAGTAAATCAGACCCATCCAGAAATGCTGAAAGATAAATCCTTTGTCCCTAAAATATATTATATGATTTGATATGTGGTTGTATATAATAGGACAATGATATAAGCCCTTTATACAAAAGACATTTTAGAACTTATAGCAGTTCAAAAATTTTGAAATCTCTATACAATTATATCATAAAAGGAACCTGCAAAGGAAGAAAATGTGTTTATATTCATTTGCCTTTCTTCATGATGTACAATGATGTATTCCTCTTGGGAAAGTGTTTTCTCCTTGTTTTCTGTCATAGACATATTGGCCCATATTCCACTCTGTTTGTGTTACTCCAGTAGGAGAAAAACAGCCCCATCTCTCCAGAGGACATAGAACCAGCTCCTACCCTAAACCTGTCACAGTTTCCATGTATCTGACAATTCTGAGCTGATAGACAATTCCTTGTGAACCATTACCAGCTGGTAGAGTTTAGAATAGCCACTAGCAGCCACTACAGAACTGGCCCAATGATCAGAGTGTCATAATCAGCTCCTGATGGTGCTTCCTGTCTACCACACCAAGTAGATCTTGACTGCAGCAGATCATCAGGCCCACGGGGAATATAAATATTTGTCATCCTTGTGTTTGATGGAGAACAACTTGAAGGACCAGAGAAGTGGGAGGGAGCTATCTCAGCCCTCTATCAAAGTGGTGAGGGGTGCAGGCTTTTCTCAGAGATCTTTTCTCTCAACTATATGTTAGGAGTTTGGGTTAAGAGATTTCAACAACATTTAAAACAAAAATAAAGAATTGTAGAACAATTTAACTAACTAAAAATCTGTTTCTCAATGCTTAGGTTTCACTTTCATGATACTCATTATTATTTCCAGTGCAGTAGCGGATACAGTCCCAGACTGAGATCTAGGCCTCCTTGTGCTCTGTATTGTATAAACACATCACAGGAATGAGTTCCTGACCCAAAAAGCTTATAGCTACACTAAGCCATAGATTCTTCCAGGAAAAAAGGGTAGACAAGATCTGAATCTCTAATCTATCTATTGGTAGACAGATGACCAAGCAAAACAAAAATGAAAAAAGCAAATACATCCTACATATTATTATATATAAAACTAAAATGGACAAAGTGTCAAAAAGTCTCTTTCCCACTCTTAAATCTATTGGAAAAATAAGTTTATAGTACATCATCGCCTGGCAATTTAAACAACAAGAAAAAACAAACAAAACTACCATCTTGTATATGCCAATGAGAGCCTTTGATATGAATTCACTGGGAAACACCAGATATTGAGACTTTGTATCATTTGTATAGAGTTACTTTTCAGAGTACAGTCACACTTAAGTGGCCTGGTTTTGAAAGAAGTTTCACAGCAACCTCAATTTTTGTGGACTCATTTTGGCACCTGCTTATGCTAGCAGTTAGAGGCCTAACTACCTGATTTGTGGGCACAATCATGCAGTTAGATGCCCAATTTTAGCATTTACATCTGCAAAACAAAACAAAACAAAAAACAAAAACATCCTAACAACCACCATCAACTTTTCATAGTCAGGACATAAAGCTCTTCTAATTGTTAGTAAATTTGATATATTATCATAAATTAACTCTGTTATCACTTTTAGAAGTCTCCAACCGATACACAAACATTTGCACATCAAGTTCCTGAATTCTGAGATTTCTGTTACACCTAAATTCCTGGGGCTTATTTTAAATATAGTAATTAAAAAATAAGTGGGGTATAATGATAAAGATATAATGAACAGATATTTTCTTGAAATTAACCCTTTCAGGCATTGCTGTCCTCAGCATTGCAATGCATAACTCACCTAGAAGGCAAAGTCTTATTGTCAAAAGGGATTTAGGCACTTAGGAGCCTAAATTCCATTAACTGTGCCTAAATCCCATTTGAAAGTAAGATTTAGGCTTCTAAACCCTTTCAGAATGAATACAAGAGTGTTTTTTGTTATTAAAGTGAAAGAAGAAGTAATTTTGTAAATACTCACAGAACCATCTGCCATATTAAATCCTTTACTTCTTTTCTGTTGATAGTGATCAAGTGTCCTCCCATTTCTCTACAAAAATCTTCAGCTTCAAACCATGATTTCTTTTGGTTTCCTTCTCTCACAAAAATCTAATGAGGACAAATTTCACAATAAGCTAGTATATAACAATACCCTCCCTATGTAATAAAATCAAACAACACCCTGTGCAGCTACTTTCTCAGTGGTGGGATTTCATACAATCCAGCTAACCAAATCAAAAGAACACCCAGAAGGAAAATAACACCTGGAATATGGATTATAGAATGCCTAATTCTTAGCATCCATTGTTTCACTTTGTTTGAGCAAAAGTAAAGGGGAGGACTGAGAAGACCCATAGCTGTCACAATTCACAGAGAGGGAAAAGGCTAGTTTGTATAACTTAATAGGAGCTCTGACCACTGAAACTGGTGAAGAAAAATAGAGTGATTATATCTAAATATCCAAGGGGTGTGAAAATCAGGAGATTACTGAGAAATGACTGGAGCAAAACCCAAAGTAATGGGAGCGAAAGGGAGATGTGGATGTAGCACTCTGGCCCTGACTTTAAGCACGTGCTTAAGTGCTTTGCTGGATTGTGGGCCCAGAATGCTCAGCACCTGGCAGGACTGAGCCCATAACTAAGGTTATTTAAGTCTAGGGGAAGAGGTCTCAGCAGCAGGAAAGTATTTGATCTCATAAATGGTAATCCAAATAAATAAATAAGAATTTGAGTGTGATACAATGTAACAGAATTACGTAGTCTCTGAAGAGTAAGAGCTTAATCTCAGCTTTGTTTACTCCTTATGCTTGACCGGGTATACAAGGGGAAGAGTATAAATGACTGCTTGGGAGACAGAGATGGAAGAATGCCTCTGGGAAGCTCTGGCTAGAAAGTCACTGATTCACTTTTGTTTCTGTAAATTACTTTGCTGTCTTGTATATATTATCTTAATATAGTCTTTGGGAGGAATTTTCTATTTTATCTTTTAAGTAAATAGGGAAAGCACTTTTTAAATGTTATTGTTCTATTTGCCTAGGTGCCACCAGATCCCAAACGTGAAACTGAGTTTGTTTGCTATCACATTATGTACTTTGTGCAAAAAGTTTGGAATGGTGCCAGGTTCCTATGTCTATTCATGGAAAATGTTATCTTAACACTGTTGCCAACCCTCATGATTTTATCGTGAGTTCCACACAGTTCAATCAGCTGAGAATCTCAGCTTTCATTTAAAAAGAGAAAAGTATGTTTCAAGCCCTCATGGTTGAGGGGAAAAGCTTGAAAACAATGTAGAAAAGAACCCAATATTTAAAAAACAAAACAAAAAAAACACCTCATGATTTTAAGCCAATATCATGATTTCTTGGAACCCTGACTCATAATTTTCCAATACCTGGTGTTGACAATAGTGTTGCGAAATGGAATCTCTAAAAAGTGTGCATTTTGCTACACAATGCAGGTTAGGGAACAACTGAGAGCAGATTTTAACTTTCAGTGCATGGGATGGACAGTGTGTAGTGAATGAGGCAGGAAAGTTTAGTACTTACTTTGAAGCATGAGCTAATAAAATTGCTTGAATCCCAGCCTTCAGGGCATGTGGGGGCAAGAGTTGTTAGTGGAATCAGAGGATGTGTCACACCCTCAGCCCACTGTTTGCAGAGAAATTTTGCTGTCTTCTCACAACTAAGAACATCCCATAATCCAGCTGCAATTCCAGTTCCGATGGCAACACAGCCTGACTTTCCTCCTTCATGAAAGAAATTTAAAAAACCTAATTGATAATTACATATTTCTCTCAAAGAAATTAAACTTCTGTTTCCATTCCTATTTGAGTTTGTTTTTTATAAGCCAAAGGATGGAAATTCTAATGCAGATGCAAAGTCAGTTGGGTCCAGATTTTTAAAGGTATATAGGCATTGCTGTGCTCAGCATTGCAATACATATCTCACCTAGAAGGCAAAGTCTTATTGTCAAAAGGGATTTAGGCACTTAGGAGCCTAAATTCCATTAATTGTGCCTAAATTCCATTTGAAAGTAAGATTTAGGCTTCTAATCGGTTAGGTGTTGCAACACTGAGTGCAACAATGGCTACATACTTTTAAAAATCTGGGTCTTGGTTCCATGTGTCATAGGAATACACAGAACAGTAGCACAGGTACGTTAACAAATCCCATGAGCCCACCTCTGCCAAACGGTGAGAAAACTCACAAAAGGTGAACATTGATAGTCACTTCTTCCCACCCTAGTGTAACCATTTTTAGTTTAACAATCTATATATTTGCCATTACTTCATTTCTCGACTAAGCACTCTATAGGTCTAATTGTTTGGCCACTTACGTCCAGCACTAATTTTCCCCAGTGTGATGAACTATGTCAACCATTAATGCTGTGATAAAGTTCTGAAAATGTTGAGGCCCCTTCAGCCCCTGCTTAGCATTGTCTCTAGACCTTCAAAGCCCCTGCTTTCACAACTACACAAGACGGGGAGTAGCAGCCCACTAATTTTCATGTGGCTAGCCTGCTCCTTACTCCTCCCTTCCTCCCCTGCAAGAATACAGAAGAGGGCCCATGGCTGAATCCTGTCTAATCCACCAGAGGATGGAGAGTGGAAATTCATGGGAATTTCAATATTCAGTCTTAACACATACTAAAACCACAGACAGCACATATCACACAGCACTGCAGTGCATACCAGGCATTGCTGAATTCCAATGAGAGAACAGAACTGCTTCACCATCGGTCCACTTGAAAGTCCCTGGTTCCTCTACATCTGAAAGACCTATCCAGAAATATTTTTCAGGCCTTAGCCCAATCAGACTAATCAGATAGGCTTGTTCATTTCTGTTAAGGAAAATAACATTTCAGAACTAAGATTTAATCATGGCTTTTTTTTTTTAATGAAATCATTCAGAATGGAAAACTTGATAAAAGAATTAAAAGTTGATAAAATGGTTGGTTTAAATCTATTAATTTATACTTTGAACAAATTCTGCTGCTGACACCAGAAAGGAAGCATGATTGGAGGTTGGACTAGATGACCTCCTGAGGTCCCTTCCAACCCTGAGATTCTATGATAATTATGGCCTATTAATAATTTGGAATGATTCCTTCTCCTCCTGCACAATATAAGACATTATACGTTTGTCTGAGGCCTGGTCTACACTACGCGTTTAAACCAGTTTTAGGAGCGTTAAACCGATTTAACGCCACACCCGTCCACACTAAGAGGCCCCTTATATCGATTTTAATGGCTCTTTAAATCGGTTTCTGTACTCCTCCCCGACGAGAGGCGTAGCGCTAATATCGGGATTAACATATCGGAATAGGGTTAGTGTGGCCGCAAATCGACGGTATTGGCCTCCGGGCGGTATCCCACAGTGCACCACTGTGACCGCTCTGGACAGCATTCTGAACTCTGATGCACTGGCCAGATAAACAGGAAAAGCCCCGCGAACTTTTGAAATTCATTTCCTGCTTCCCCAGCGTGGAGAGCTCATCAGCACAGGTGACCACGCACAGCTCATCTGCACAGGTAACAATGCAGTCTCCTGAGAATCGAAAAAGAGCCCCAGCATGGACTGCACGGGAGGTACTGGATCTGATCGCTATATGGGGAGAGGATTCAGTGCTAACAGAACTGCGTTCCAAAAGACGAAATGAAAAAGTATTTGAAAGAATTTCAAGGTCTATAACGGATAAAGGCCACAGCAGGGACTCACTGCAGTGCAGAGTGAAAGTTAAGGAGCTCAGACAAGCCTACCAGAAAACCAAAGAAGTAAACGGAAGGTCCGGTGCAGGGCCAAAAACATGCCGCTTCTACGCTGAGCTGCATGCAATTTTAGGGGGCTGCGCCACAAGTTCCCCACCCCTGTCCGTGGATTCCGAGGTGGGGGTTGTAATCTCTGCCATGGCTGAGGATTATGTGGACGGGGAAGATGATGATGAAGAAGAGGAGGACGAACTAGCAGAGAGCACACAGCACTCCGTGAGCCCCAACAGCCAGGAGCTTTTTCTCACCCTGACGGAATTACCCTCCCAAGCCACTACCCCAGACAATGAAGCCATGGAAGGGACCTCTGGTGAGTGTACCTTTGCAAATATCAAACATTGTTTTTTAAGCAAGCGTTTTTTAATGATTGATTTGCCCTGAGGACTTGGGATGCATTCGCAGACAGTAAAGTTACTTAGAAAAGTTTGTTAACATGTCTGGGGATTGAGCGGAAATCCTCCAGGGACATCTCGATGAAGCGCTCCTGTAGGTACTCCAGAAGCCTTTGCAGAAGGTTTCTGGGCAAGGCAGCCTTGTTCCATCCACCATGGTAGGACACTTTACCACGCCATGCATGTAGCAAGTAATCAGGTATCATTGCATGGCAAAGCATAGCTGCGTATGGTCCCGGTGATTGCTGGCATTCAAGAAGCATCCGTTCTTTATCTCGCTGTGTTATCCTCAGCAAAGTGATATCGTTCAGGGTAACCTGGCTGAAAATCAGGAATTTGAGTAAGGGGGATGGCCATTTTCCTACTGGGTTCGTGGACTGCAGCAGCTTAAAAAAAAATCCTTTCCTGCACTTAGCCAAGCGGGGGGAGAGGTGGAGTGAAATGCCGATGATCTTTTTCGCGTTTGCTCAGCGGGGATCTTCCCAGCTACCAGCCATGCGGTGGTGGGGGGGAAGGGTGGTGATTAGCAGGGAGCTAGCATGGTATTAGCCATGCGTTGGGGGGAGGGGTAAATCACTGCAGAAGCCGAAAGACAGTGGCTTACCATGGCCGCATGCAAGCTGAATTCTGATGCCCGGACCTGTGTCTGTGAGATCTGTAACCCCAGAGCTGCAGGCACTCAGTATTAAGATGAAAAATGCGACCTTGTAGGGAAATCACATGTGCTATGTAAGGTGAATAGTGCTGTTCACTGTGAAAGAGTATAACCATTGTTCTGTAAAATGTATCTTTTTAAATACTTCTCTCCCTCATGCAGCTGCAAATTTTTCAAGCCTCCCTACTCCATCCCAAAGGCTAGCCCAGATAAGGCGGAGGAAAAAGAAGACGCGAGATGAAATGTTCTCGGATATTATGGAAGTTACACGCAAGGAAAGAGCTCATCTGAATGAGTGGAAGGAGGCGGTATCAAATTACAGGAAAGATGCCAGTGAATGTGAGGACAGGAGGGACACCCGAGATGAGAGGTGGCGGCAGGAAGACCGGCAGGAAAATCAGAGGTGGCGGCAGGAAGATCAGCGGTGGCGGGATGCAACTCTGGGGCTGCTGCGTGATCAAACTGACATGCTCCGGCGTCTGGTGGAGCTTCAGGAATGGCAGCAGGATCACAGAGTGCCGCTGCAGCCCCTGTATAACCACCCTCACCCCTCACCATGTTCCACATCCTCCTCACCCAGACGTGTAAGAACGCATGGGGGGAGGCTCCGTGCACCCGCCCACTCCACCCCCGTGGACAGCCCAACCAGAAGGCTGTCATTAATGTGAAATTATTTTAGTGGCCTTCTCCATCCCTCCTATCCTCCTCCCAAACCACACCCTTACTTCTCTCCCTCTTTTTATAATGAATTAATAAAGAATTCATGATTTTTAAACTATAGTGACTTTATTTGCATAAGTAAGCTGTACTCGAAGGGGGAGGGTGAGTTGCTTACAGGGAATGAGTCAATCAAGGGGGGGGTGGGTGTTCATTAACAAACACAGCAGTCACAGTGTACCCTGGCCATTGATGAAGCTCGTTTTCAAAGCTTCTCTGGTGCACATCACTTCCTGGTGTGCTCTTCTAATCTCCCTGGTGTCTGGCTGCGCATAATCAGCAGCCAGGTGATTTGCCTCAGCCTCCCACCCCGCCATAAAGGTCTCCCCCTTACTCTCACAGAGATTGTGGAGAACACAGCAAGCAGCAATAACATAGGGGACATTGGTTTGGCTGAGGTCTGAGTGAGTCAGCAATGTGCGCCAGCGCGCCTTTAAACGGCCAAATGCACATTCCACCACCATTCTGCACTTGCTCAGCCTGTAATTGAACAGATCCTGACCACTGTCCAGGCTGCCTGTGTATGGCTTCATGAGCCATGGCATCAAGGGGTAGGCTGGGTCCCCCAGGATAACGACAGGCATTTCAACATCCCCAACTGTTATTTTCTGGTCTGGGAAGTAATTCCCTTGCTGCAGCCGTTTAAACAGAGTAGTGCTTCTGAAGACGCGAGCGTCATGAACCCTCCCTGGCCATCCCACGTGGATGTTGGTGAAACGTCCCTTGTGATCCACCAGTGCTTGCAGCACCATTGAAAAGTACCCCTTCCGGTTTACGTACTGGGTGCCCTGGTGCTCCGGTGCCAAGATAGGGATATGGGTTCCATCTATCGCCCCCCCACAGTTAGGGAATCCCAGTGCAGCAAAGCCATCCACTATGGCCTGCACATTTCCCAGAGTCACAACCTTTCGTAGCAGCAGCTTAGTGATTGCTTTGGCTACTTGCATCACAGCAGCCCCCACAGTAGATTTTCCAACTCCAAATTGATTCCCGACTGACCAGTAGCTGTCTGGCATTGCAAGCTTCCACAGGGCTATCGCCACTCGCTTCTCTACTGTGAGGGCTGCTCTCATCTTGGTATTATGGCGTTTCAGGGCAGGGGCAAGCAAGTCACAAAGTTCCATGAAAATGCCCTTACGCATGCGAAAGTTTCGCAGCCACTGGGAATCGTCCCACACCTGCAACACAATGCGGTCCCACCAGTCAGTGCTTGTTTCCCAGGCCCAAAATCAGCGTTCAATGGATAGAATCTGCCCCATTACCATCAGGATCTCCAAAGCGCAGGGGCCCACGGTTTGAGAGAATTCTGTGTCTACATCCTCATCACTGTCATTGACGCGCTGCCGTATCCGCCTCCTCCTCGCCTTGGTTTGAAGGTCCTGGTTCACCATATACTGCACGAGAGTGCGTGAGGTGTTTAAAACATCCACGATTGCAGTATTGAGCTGAGCAGGGTCCATGCTTGCTGTGTTATGGCGTCTGCACAGTTCACAAAGCAAAAAAGGCGCGAAACGGTTGTCTGCTGCTTTCAGGGAGGGAGGGGTGAGGCTGTACCCAGAACCACCCGCGACAATGATTTTTGCCCCATCAGGCACTGGGAACTCAACCCAGAATTCCAAGGGGCGGGGGAGACTGCGGGAACTATGGGATAGCTACGGAATAGCTACCCACAGTGCAACGCTCCAGAAATCGACGCTAGCCTCGGACCGTGGACGCACACCACCGAATTAATGTGCTTAGTGTGGCTGCGTGCACTCGATTTTATACAATCTGTTTTACTAAACCGATTTCTGTAAATTCGGAATAATCCCGTAGTGTAGACGTACCCTGAGAGTTAAAAGGGAGAAGGCAGAGGCAGATCCTAGTTTGGTCATGGTGGAGCTGCTGTCTATTAGCTCCTTATATGTTGCATTTTGTTTTGTTGTTTAAATTTTGAGGCTATCACTGCCTTAGGAAACAGAGGGCCATATGCTAAGAGAGACCCCACAAACCTTTATCCTCTGATTTTTAATAAAGGAATGTGATAGGCTGGACTATGTCCAGAGGTCCTCTGCTGGAGGCCTCGCAGGCCTGCCTCACTCTGCCTCAGAAAAGAGAAGAGGAGAAGCCCTCCAGGTGGCCTAGAATGGCTATAGGGGAAGCAGCCAATCAGAGGGGTGGATGGAGCATCGTATAAAAAGAAGGACCAGAGACAAAGCAGTCAGTTGCTGCCTGGAGCTAGAAGAGAGAGAACCAGGTTTGTGGCCAGCTGGAAGAACAGCAGGACCACAGACAGCTGAGTTATGGCAGGGCTGAGCCCACGGAGGGGTGCTGAAGACCAGGGGAGTTAAGAAGGAACTCCTGGATGGCTGAGGGGACCAAGCAAGGACTGAGCCCAAAACTTAGCTAGACTAAGCAAGGGTACCACAATGGGCCCTGTTGATCTAGTTAAAGACTAAGCGGGATGGGGGTGGGGTTGCTGCCGAAAAGGACGTACCAATGGAGGGTACCTTGTTGGGCCCTGTTGAGCTGGTATAGAGGGCAGTGCCTCCAGGGAGGAAGTTGTGGTGGAAAGTAAACACTGTATATCTCAGAAGGGGTTTGTTCGTGCTGTTCCATCTATAGACAGTGTTTGAGATTCGGCCAGAGGGCTGAGTCATTGAAGACCCTCCAAAGAAACCACTGGCCGGGGGGGCGTTGCTTGTGAGAGGTGGGTGCCACCTCATTCCAAGAACTAAGAAACAGTAGGCTCACACCTGACCACAAGGGGGCACTCACGAGAGGTGGGTGCTGACCCTGTTACAAAGAACTATTACTAAAAAAATATTTTTCCCCTGATATTTTTGCTCAAATATTTCACCTCAAGGATATATAAACTAATTAAACTAATAGTTTAAAGAAAGATTTATAACTATTACAATCTGTCAATTAAAATTAAAATGATAAACCATTAAAAGTCATTAGAATCCATCAACACAAGGTGTTCCACATTTTGGTCATTTGTCACACATTCTGATGGCTCATGTCACATACTGGCAGTTTTGAATACTGAAAGATGTGTGCACTACATTTCCCTCACAAGCCAAATCTGGACCAATAAGCATAGTTTACATATGCTTGGACTGAGCAGTGAGAAGAGATGAAGGAAAGAAAACCTGGAAACAAGAAAGAAAACATTATTTGAAAATCCTGGATAAGAGTAAGGAAAGATTTCTGAAATGATATAGCATCCCAACAAGTATGGAGATGCACAGAAGTAGATGTATGCATGAAAGCAGTATGAAAGAATGGCCAAACCAAATTTAAACCACTGTATTCATCTCAATAAACCAAATCAAAATATAAACTTGAAAGTTAAAATCCAATCCCAGAAGTGTCTCTTCTTTGCAAGTGAGGTCATAATGGAGCTGTAGGATATGGTTAATATCAGAAACAGAACATCAAAAGTCAGAATGAGACCTGGAAGGAAAAAGAAGCAAATGAATAAATAATAAAGCCTTCCTATAACCAGGAAATGGAAAAGAACATAAGAATCCATTTAGCCCATGAGGAACCATCTCTGCAAATCTAATTTTATCTGGGAAGCACTCAGATACTACCACGACAGAGACTATAGAAAACCCCAAGGCACATAGGCATTCATTTTCTCTGTGGAGATCCTTTGTATTTGGCTCAGCACTAGAAAAGTTCTAGAGTATTTTAAAATTTAAAACTTTCAAAGCTTTTCCTGTCATCAGCACAAATTTAAAAGTAGAAAAAAATATTTTTCATACCTGTCTTCCACAGTAGCTAGGTAACCATTGCTCCTTTCACATGTCTTATTTGCTTCTGAGAGTGTTACAGATGTGTGTCCAACCAAATAACAGTGAATACCATGTCTTTTCCAGCCCTGTAACAAACATGATGTAAACACATGAGTTCTTGACAGATTAACATATTGATTCTGTTCTGCCCTTTAACATATAAATACATATTAAAGTGAAATCGACTGAATTGATTGAGAAAACAAAAGAGACTGTGATCACCACAGATAGGCAGGGCTGTTCTTTAACAAAAGGAAGCTCCCTGCCTCTACAGAGATCAGTATTGTTGTTACTCAGGGGATCATGCTGGGAGGTCTGCCGGGGCAGCTCGCACCTAATAAAGGTAATAAAAAGGGTAATAATTGGAGATATACCAATCTCCTAGAACTGGAAGGGACCTCAAAAGGTTGAGTCCAGCCCCCTACCTTCACTAGCAGGACCAATTTTTGCCCCAGATCCCTGAGTGGCCTCCTCAAGAAATGAACTCACAACCCTGGATTTAGCAAGCGAATGCTCAAACCACTGAGCTATCCCTCCTCTGACCCATCTTTTCCTCCTCTTATGTTGGTATGATTTTCCTGGAGTGGAAGATTATCTTTCCTGATCAGGATGGCCTTACACTGATTTGCAGGCTTGGTTACGCACATGGCAAAAGAACAAAACACTGACTTTGCTCAGCTCAGAGGGAAATTATGTCTATGTAGCTCAAGAATTGTGGCCTCTAAAACCTTGAAATACAAAAACGATTTAAATTATTCAAATATATTGAAATATAACCAGAGCTACAAATATTGGACTAAAGTGGCTCTTCAGAATTCAAAGAAGGACCCCTTGTGATCCACCTTAGGCTTGTTACTCCTGAGTCTACTACAGAGGCTTACCCCAAACCAGCATAGAGTAAACAAGTGGATTTCTGGGCAGGTGAGACTTGCTAAGTTTGCTGACTAGGAACCATATCACCGGTTGGGGATGTTCAAAGTCCAGCCAGGCAGCCCACAAGTAAGGAATCTGAACCAGAAGAGTTGGGAGCCTGGGACGGGAGATTCTTCTCTGCTTTGAATTGATTTCCTTTTCTTATTAGTTGCTGATGCTAAAGACTATGAAGAGACAGAATATCTGAGACTTGAGACAGAGAGGCCTGTGGTGAGTGCTATGTTTGTTATTTCATTGGGTTAAGAGCCTTAAATAAACACAGAATGTTGTGAAGACTTTCTGTTAACCAAAATGGTCTATGTATATCTATTACTGAGAGGGAAGCCGGACTCCATTATAAAGAAGAGGGAGGAGATGGAAGCATTCATATAAATGAAAAATGAATTCAGAGTAGATTTGCATCTGAAAAAGAATGATAATAAAAACCGTACATACATGAGCAGCTTGCTAAGGGAAAAAAACACCAGGCTCCTTCAAAAGCAGTTACTAAATAGATGGAAGAGACAAAGTACTTTAAAGAGCATGAAACCCAATAGGCTAAATGACCTTTATAGATCCCCATATAATCAATTTCACACTTACTCTCTGGCAGCCTGGATCGATGATCTCCACTTCCCTGGAAGTTTGTGGTAAAGGTGTCCTTTTGCAGATATAACCAAGTTTCTTTTCACAAACATTAGCTGCCCAATATCCATCCTGAACATGACGGGGGAGAGAAAAGAATGTCCAGGAAGAAGGACGCATAATCTTTAGAAAACTGCTAATTTCCTCTCTCCTTGCTCATGCTCATTTTTAATCTGTTGCATGAATTGGTTGATAAATATAGATTGCATCAAAAAGTGATGTGCCAGATTCATCACAGCGTTACTCCAGTTCTACACTACTGTAACTCCAGTGAAAGGAGTAGAACTGGAGTAATGCAGGCTTAAATGTGTCCCCATAAGTATGATGATGTCACACTTATGAATAGGAGACTTGTTGAAAGCCAGTGAATTTTGTGAGAGAGAAAGTGAAAAACACACTAAAAATAAATCATAATGTCCCACAAAATGTTAATTAATTTTGATGTTAGACATTTCTCTTTAATTATTTATTATATTATATAAAAGAGACCTAAGAGCTATCTGCCATTAGATCTTTGCTGAGAAACAGTCAACTTGAAATGATTTTTGTTTTTATTTATGGTGGTTTGAGGTGTTTTGTGACCTTCCATTTATTTATTTTTAACAAATCTAGCTATGTTTGCATACTGCCCTGCATGAATGAGGAAACTGGGAGGACCAAGAAGTAGATGAAGCCATAGCTCCCTCCTCCCTCAAGACAGCTAGTCAGGCTCAAGCAAGGAGAGTAAGCCGCACCCTGAGCAAGAGGGAAAGAGGGGAAGATTGGGGACTGAGTTACAGTTCCTTCCCAGCGTGCGTCTACATGCTGCCTTTTACACAGGCTGAACCTAGATGCTCAGTTTAGCCCATCTGTGCACCACGGGGGACAATCCCTGAGGGGCCGGATCCGGCCCATGGGCCGTGGTTTGCCCACCCCTGGTTTAGCCCATGCAGAGTGTCATACAGTGAGTTAGAGTCAGAACTAGGTTTAAAATGGAATCATAGAATTGGAAGGGACTTCAGGAGGTCATCTAGTCCAACCCCTTGCTCAAAGCAGGACCAATCCCCAGATTTTTACCCCAGTTCCCCAAATGGCCCCCTTAAGGATTGAACTCACAACCCTGGGTTCACCAGGTCAATGCTCAACTCACTGAGCTGTCCCTCCCCCCACACGCATGCCCTCGTCCATGCTTAATCCATTAGACCACAGTGCCCACTATGTAAACTACTTAATTTTTCTGTTCTTCAGTAGCTCTGTTCTTCCCCCCATTTAATGGTGGGAGGGGATTAACATTTACCATTGAGAGAAACAAAAAAATATCCAGGGCCGAGCTAGTAGTGACACCTAAATTGCCTAATACTTCTCATTATAAGACCCTGCTTTCATTTGCTTATAATTTGCCAAACTTTAACCGTTTGAGATTAAATTTTCCCTGAAGCTGAACTTTTCTTTTGAACGTTTCAACAAAAACAGTTCAGCTGCCTCTCAGAACAAGGTTAGATAAAAAGAGGTTGTTTTGCCCATGTTAAAAAAAAAATCTTATAATCATTTACTCCAAAAGCTTCATGCTTTGGAGCAGCAGTATTGCCAACCTGAGATGCTCAGTAATCACGAATGAGGAGTTCTTTAGGAGATATGAAATGCTAAAAGACATTAGGAAAATATTACTCCTTCACTTTTGATCTCACACATCTTATAAATGCCCTGTCTGATTAGTCCCAAACTTATATGAAAACTTACTTTAGGCTGAGATCTGGCACGTGAAATTTCAAGTGGTTTCGTGTGTTTTTGGTAAGGTTATGGAGAAGAGAGGTATGTGAACGTTTCAGAATCAGGCTTATAATGAATGGCAGTTTCAGCCTGATCTATGTATTGATTAGCATCACTAAAAGGCACAAATTCTTAACAGTGAGAGTAAATTAACCCTTGGAACAATTTACCCAGGGTCATGGTGGATTCTCCAGCAGCCACATTTTTAAATCATGATTCAATATTTTTCTAAACGAGCTGCTCTAGAATTATTTAGGGAAAAATTCTATGGCTTGTGCTATACAGGAGGTCAGACTAGATGATCACAGCTGTCCCTTCTGGCCTTCAAATCTATAGAGCTATGAAAAATAATTGGATTATTTTACCTGTCCCTTCATAACAACACAATCTTCTTGTCTCTTTACATAGCTGGGTTGACCGCGTAGCCATTTAATATATGTCACAGGAGTCCCATCACTCCATTCAAAATACATTTGAATCTTAAGGGCATTCAGTCCAATCCACAGCTCTTCTGTTGGCTCTAACATAAAAGCAGTTGGTGTGTTAATGATGTTTTTACAGGTAACAGAGTACATTTCCATGTCTGGAATGAGATTTCAGTCATGGATTTTGGGATATAGCACTAAGAGAATTATGGTAAGTCTTTCTCCTTTAGCAAAAATGCCGGTTGCTCCTTCACATCCCTCTCTGCTGTGAGGGGTAAGCTGGCCTACATTTTAACATGGCTAAGTTTTAGACTCACTCAAAAAGTCTTGCCTTTAACAAAGGGACATATGCCCTTTGCAATGGCAGAGGAGGGATACAAACAATTTTTGACAAACTTTATTGATAACAAAGCAACAAAATAAAGGCAGAAATATGCTGGTTTGTGCCTGGTTCTGTCTTCTGTCAGCAGTGGGCTTAGAGGTGCTGAGATTGAGCAATAGCATCCCTCTTAACAACAGAGGGCTGCCATTGAGTGGAAAACTGCGGAACCAGACCAGCTATCCCACAATTCAGCACCAGTTGTGGTGGTTGGCCTGTCACATATTTGATGAAGTTCTATGTACCTTGTTCACCTTTTTGACTTCTCTTTATAAAAGAAAAATAAATTTTCCTCATTATGGTTCACAAGAAAAAAAATACATTTACAAAATGTTGGCAGCCCAAAAACTCTTTGGAGATACCTCAGCCTGACTGTCCCCTGCAGGTCTATGAAACAAACAGGAGAAGGAACTTGGTGGTTTCTTAGAGAGAGAGAGGAAGCTGAAATAACTTATGCTGACACCAACCACAATAGCCCATATTTTGTTTGTACAAAGTAGCAGAGTTGTTTTTTTCCCCAACTGTTCTTCACTAGGGCCCCAATGCAGCAATGCATTTAAGCATATGCTCAACTTTAAGCATGAGTAGTTCCATCAATTTTAATGGGACTCCTCCAATGCTTAAAGTTAAGCACATGCTCGAATGTTGGCTTGAGGCTTCGTCACTGCAGAACTCATCATGCTCCAATGCATGGGACTGGGGTTGGAGGCACAAGATTCACCCCCTTTATGTACTAAGAAAGCAGGTTGGCACACACAAGCTGGGCCTCAGGGGCAATAGAATTTTTCCTTTCCTACTGTACAACTTTTACTTAGTTGTACTTAGATTTTTACTTCATAAGTCAACAAAAAATATTCTTCTGTGTTTATGCAAAAAACACCTCTTAAGTCTGATCTATTCTTTGGCTATAAATGTTAGCGGTAGCGTTCAAAATAAAAAACAGCTAACTGTTCATTATAAATACTGCAGACAAAACAGTTGCCTGTAGAAATACTTACGGTAGCCAAGCTGAGAAACAATAAAGCTGTTCTCTGCAATATTATGCATACTCGCCAAATTTCCATCTTGGTTCTTACATGAAGTCAAAGCTTCTTTCCATACTTTGGGCTCTCTGTGAATCATGTAACAGTGACCTGAGTATGGTAGCCACCCATCTGGGCATTTAATAGGCCCCAAGTGATCTAAAATAAAAATAAAAAATGTTTTAGAGCAGTGTAAAAGGGAACAACGTAAATGAGACTGGTAGTATTTTTTGTTATTGTGCATAAAATACAGGAGATCTAGCTGACTATAGGTGAAATTTGAGGTCAGAAATTCAAGAACATTCTAGTAAGAATTGAAATATGACAAATTTTAAATATGTTAAATGTGAATATAAATAAAATATGGTTCTTTATCATTTAAACATCTAAATATCATAAAATACCCAGACTTGGACAGAGCTACCCAGACTTGTCACATAGTGCAGCTCCCTAGAAATTTCAGCTATTGACATTCATGGTCTAAATCTCTAGTAACTGCTTATCAGTAACAGAAATAATTTTGTAAACTATTGCAACTAATTGTCTCGTCTTTAAATTGTCACCTTTTTACATTGGGCCACTAAGGTGACTAAATACAGGTTTCAGACCCTAATTTTTGGTCCCCTTTTTAAAATATCTTGACCCATTTCCTTTTCATGTTATTATTGTCAGTTAAAATATTCTTTAAAAAAATCTCTCTCTAGTTTAATAAGTTTGTCACTGAGCATTTACAGCAGCTTTCAAAGCATCCCTGGGAAACAGCCTACTGAAGATCACTTCTAGGTATAGTATGTGACTGCTACTAACTTGTCATTTCTATGCTTTAGGTCAAAGGCAGCCTGCAGTCTAAATGTAGTCCAAGGAAATGTAAAATGTAGCCTATGGCTGCTTTTTAATACAGAGACATGGATAATGAAAACTAGTGCTCCTGCTGTCCTGCTCAGATGGACATGAAGCGTTGCATGCTGTAGTCATCACAGACTGACTCTTTGCATTAAAGGTTAGGGTGGCTGTGGTGTGTGCCTGTTGTGCAATTAGGGACATGAAATTACAATTATGGTTTATGCAAATTCGATCCTTGGCTCCTATCAAATTGCCAATATGGCTTTTAGTTGTGTAAAATTTAGCCACTCTGCTTTAGATGAATGGACTAATGGAATTCTTCCCAGAGTCGTTAATAAAGGATAAGGGCAGAATAATGGCCTTTTGTACCAAGCAATATAGAAAATTGTGTGTCTCCACCTGCTTGTGCACAAAGGCATGCACATACACACACGGGTGTTTTTAAAGTATTATTCTTGGCTAAAAAAATAACTTCTACAGTAATTTCATGGTGATCAAAATGCATCTCCTTTTTATCCATTGCACATCTTTGCAGGCTGCAGTTTCTACCAAAAACAAAACAAAACAAAAAAAACCAAATCACCTTTTATTAAATTGACATACTTACCTGAAGGCATATTGAGAGACTCTAAAGTGGAGTTTCCCCTTTTACAAATGTAGCCACGTTTCTGATTACATGCCTGGTTTTCCCATTTAGAAGCTCTTCTGGGATTCAGCATGGCACAGAGTTTACCAGGGGCTGGAATGGGGCTTCCTTTGACAAACATATAAAACAGACTTGCCATGTAATCACTGCAAAAAATCATGTCACCAATGGAAGGAACAATTTTTTGGTGATCTCTCGTGCCTTTATGATTGTTAAACTGACTAGACGTAGAGCGCTATCAGCCACACAGATTAATCAAACTGAAAAAAGTGAATAGATTCTGAGGCCAGAAGGGAACTTTGGGATCATCTAGCCTGACCTCCTGTATAACACACGCCACAGAACTTCCCCAAAATAATTCCTAGAGCAGAGTTTGTAGAAAAACAGCCAATCCTGATTTTAAAAATTTCAGTGACGGAGAATCTACCATCACTCTTGGTAAATTATTCCAATGGTTAATTATTGTCACCATTAAACATTTACTCCTTATTTCCAGTCTGAATTTGTCTGGCTTCAACTTCCAGCCATGGGATTGTGTTATACCTTTCTCTGCTAGACTGAAGAGCTGATTATTAAATGTTTGTTCCCTATATAGATACATACAGACACTCACCCCATAGCCTTCTCTTAGGTAAGCTAAACAGAGTGAGCTCTTTGAATCTATCACTATAAAGCATATTTTCTAATCCTTTAATCATTCTCATGGATCTTTTCTGAACCCCTTCCAATTTATCAACATCATTTCTGAATTGTGGATACCAGGACTGGACACAGTATTCCTGCAAAATTCAAAGGTAAAATAACCTCTGTTCCAAGTCAAGATTCCCATTCATTCATTATGGAGGTGGAGTCGCCCCCAAGTATCGCGTCCAGCTCTTTGTAGAAATGGCAGGTCGTGGAGGCAGTACAGGAGTGGTGGTTTGCTTCCTGCGCTTTGTGGTAGGCACTCTGCAGCTCCTTCACTTTAACCCTGCACTGCAGTGCGTCCTGGTCATGGCCCCTTTCTCTTATGCCCTTGATATCTGCCCGTAGGTATCATAATTCCTACATCTGGAGCACAGCTGGGACTAGACAGCATTCCTTTCTCCCCCCAAACACTAATGAGGTCCAGCACCTCGCCATTGCCCCGTACTGGGGATCGCATGGCACGTGGAGGCATGGTCACCCGGAAAGATGTGCTGAGAGCACTCCACGCCTTGCTGAGCAAACAGGGAGGGGAATTTCAAAATTCCCAGAGAATTTGAAGGGCAGGTCTGACGGTTGGTCACCTGAGGGAAGGGCAGTAGAATTCAAAGTAATGACCAGAGTGGCTAGCACAGGCATTGTGGGACACTTCTGGAAGCTGATCAGAGCACATTAACAGACCATGGCGTCCACACTGGCCCGGTGGCACTCCAGCTGTGGCGCAACAAGCTTTATGCTTCTCGTGGAGGTGGATTACCAGGGGCGCTCCAGCCGTGGAGTCAGGGTGCTCTACATGCCTTGCCAGTGTGGACACCTCGGGAGTTAGGGCACCTGGGACTGAGTTAATGTGCTCTAACTTGCAAGTGTAGTCAAGGCCTAAGTTGACACAAGGTGGCTTATATATCAGAGGGGTAGCCGTGTTAGTCTGGATCTGTAAAAGCAGCAAAGTCTTGTGGCACCTTATAGACTAACAGACGTTTTGGAGCATGAGCTTTTGTGGGTGAATACCCACTTCGTCGGATGCATGAGATGGCTTATGTTGAGGTGGCTTATGTTGACATAACTTTGTAGTGCAGACCTGGCACAAGCTGCAGAGATGTGTCTGCAGAGACCCTGGAGCAATAGCTCTGACTGGTGTGAACTACCCCGTTCATTTCTGTGAGGTGTTAATGCAGACACCCAGTAATGATAATTTAAATGTCAACATTGTTGATTACTTCATTGTACATATCAGAAAGAGTAGAGAGGGAAGGATAGCGCCACACATATTATTGTGAGTGATGTCTTATTTTGGTGCCACAAGCGGGTGGAGTTTGGAAGACAGATCTGCTTTTTTTCCTTTTTCTTTAATCAAAGAGCCAAGCCCAGTGAGCCCAGTGGAGCACATAGGTATTTTCAAGACCTACTGAGGAGAAGCCTAGCAGTTCACATGATCATATTTTGAACATCTGCACAATCCACTATGAGCAGCTGCTCATTTGTCAACTTACATGGCCAGTTTATTTTGTGGAAGCAGCTTGGAAACCATCATGTTCCCCCCTGAATCATACCCTGTCACAAGCATTGGATTATTGATTACAGCAACAAATAAGCTACAAAAGCAGATGAACACATACAAGTTACAATCAAGTTTTCATGGAACTAGCCCTAGAAATAAAAAATAGAAAATATGTAAGCAAGAGTGGGCTTGATTTCTACTGCATTATTCCAGTTACACTGTCATCAAAGGATGCAGTGGTCCCTGTTCTCTAAATAGAATGTGTTGAAGATTTTTGATGAAGCATCAGTTTTACTCTAACGCTATATAATATTGAGAATATGTGAAGAAGATGCAATGCCTTTATTTCCTAAATATTTTGCTGCTTCTGGAAGCTTCAATTTATATTTTTCATTTTTGGATTACATTTTTAGGAAAAATTTGGATCAGATCTGTTTAGTGATTATTAACTCCAAATGATACTCATTTCTATAGACAAGTTCCATGCTTGTAATGATAAAAAATACTGGCATTGAAATCTATAATGTGCGTCAGAGAATTTTACTCTTAAAAATGATGGGGCAGACCATCAGCTAGTGTAAATCAGTGACTTCAGTGGAGCTATACCACATTACACCAACAGAAGATCTATTTTGATTATTATAAACAGATTTACCTACCTGGAGCCCAGTTTAAATATCTGAGAGGACTGCTACCAATCCACTGCCATCCACTGTTAAAATTCAAACTATTAAGTCCAATCCAGAGAGCAGAATCCATATTTTTAGTTATCTCTAAATTACAAAAGAAATTAAATGAAACTTTGAACCAAAAGAAGTAAAACTAAAAATAGGAAATTTACATTTCTCAGACAGAGCCAGTCAATAAAAATATCACTTTTCCAATTAGTAAAATATATAGATGAAAATAGGAACACAATATACATGTGAGCATATATGTGGAAAGGTTACAGAGATTTCTGTAGGAAATAAAAGGAATAAATGAACTTTTCATTTCAGCACAAACATAGCACATGAAAGATTCATTAGCTCTCTTCTGGTCCTGTTCCAAACTGGTGTTTATGATGCCTCCTTCATGACTTTTATAAAGGAGCTTAAATCATTAACTCCACTGGCGTTATTGGAAGTTGACGCATGTAAAATCCACCCCTATTAGGATGAGACTAACGACCTTCATGTATTCTCTTGGAGTTATAAATAATCACTAAATATTACAGGAAACATATAATCTATGGATCAGATTATGGCTACTCCTGATCAGTGGTGGGAGGAAGCAGAGATGTGGAGACCACCTTTGCACCAGGACTTGCTTCTTGGTTTTTTGTGGAATGCAAGATAGGACCAACTATAATGGCCAATGTCACTATGCTCCCCATAGGAAAATGGCCAGTCTTCCTGTACTGCAGGCTAGTGGGTGGGGGGATGTATTTTATCCCTTTAAAGGGTGATGTAAATGCTGCTGCCTCACTGAAAAGGTTTCTCAGACCATTGAGATATATTTAGAATTGACACAAAAACAGAAATATCACTGTGGGTGAAACCCTGGTCCCACTGACATCAATGCGACTGTGACTTTCCATTAACTTCAATGCAGCTTTTTCACTCTTGATTACTTTGTTACTTTACCTCTCAGGTATGTTTGCTCCTGTATCTCTGTGATGCTTAATAATTCTGCGTTCAGTTGCTGGCAGCTTTTCCTTGCTTGGTGCCATGTTAGAGCTGATTGGGAGTTTATCTGGTAGTGGAAACCTGTCAAAGAATCTGTAGTCCAAAATCTTTCAGTGTCACCTGGAAAGGGAAGAAAGATATATAATATTAATTATGATTGGCCCAAATAGACTCTGTTATGCAGTCTGTACTTCTATGGAATGCAAAATCTGTCAGAGTCCATCAATGTATGATATTAATTGTAAAATACCATCAATTCTAAAGCAACAGCAACACTAAAATCAAACCAGGAGTTGAATTCTATTAGTACAATTCTATTTTGTATAGTCTTCTAAACTTCTGAATTTTTTTTTTTGCAGGGAGGGGGGAGAGCTAGGGGTGGGTTGGTATTTTAAATGTGGTTTTGCTCACAAAATCCAAGATAGCCTTAAACATAGGTGAAAGGAGAAGGGTGGGCATTCAGATGAGCTGTCACTCATGCTCACCCAGGCCCACGGTCAATTGCCTCTGACAGCAGAGGAATGGTGGGTTTCAGGGATCTTGAGTTCCATTTCAGACTCTGAAAGTGAGTGTGCTTTAGATATCACAGACTCCTTTGTCCCCAGTCTTGAACCCTCAACCTGCCCCAGTCCTAGTACTGACTCCAAGTCCCAAGCCCATTCTCCTCATCTAGTTAGTCCCAGTCTTCACTCCTCAGGCTACTGGTCCCAGTCCCAATTTCCTTGCTGTACAAGTCCTAGTCTCCCACTCCAGACTCCCTTTACCAGTTTCTTCCAGTCCACATCTCCCTCATCATGCTCCAAGTCTCTCTGCCTAGCTATTCCCAGTTCCCTCCACCATGCCCAGATGTGTCCCCCATATCTCCCCAGTCACCTATCTCCCTGGCCATGCTCTCTGTCCCCACTGGCTCCCAGTGCCAGTCTCCTTCTCCAGATTCCTTGTTTTCCCCTCCCTTGGCTTCTTGTCCCAGTCGGTTTGCCCAGCCAATTCCAGTTATCCCCCATGCAGCCTGGCTCCTCATCAGATCTGTATTCCCTCCCTGCACCTCCTCCCACCTCCAACCAGTTCCAGTTGCCAGTTTCCTTGCCCTGTCAGTCCCACTCTCCCCTGGCTCCTCATTCAATTTCAGTTCACCATCCACTATCTCCCTCTCCACCTGTTTCCTTCCCTGGCTCCCAGGCCTAGCCTCACCCAGCCAATCCCATGCCTCCATCTATGCACTGATCTTCCCCCACAGTCACTCTGTGTGGATGGTGCATGTGCAGTCTGGTCACATTTATGAATTGTGAAACGATGTTACACTAAGGGAATGGTGCATGAGCAGTCTGATCAGCTGTAAGAGTAGCTGAGAGAGGCTCAGATATGCTCTGTGAAGACAGAATCTTCAGAGATATTAGTTACTAAAATATACGTCGTCTCCACGGAATATGTGCCAACTGTGATTTTCCAAAAGCTTATAACTTGACCAAATTCAGACAGATTTCCACAGGAATGGCATAAGCCAGATCCCAGACACAAAGGGTAGCCCCTGCCAATTATACAGTCTCTTCTCCAAAGCATGGGGATGCTCTCCAAAGCCATAGTCATCAGAATTTAATATTGAAAAACAACTTTATTTTCCCTAATTACATTCTCAGAAGTGGCTGAACCAAAAAAATTCAGCCCGCGGAAGATATCCATGAAAAATTTCAGCCCAAACAATTAAAGTTTGGCAAAGTGATAAGCAACTAAAAGGATGGTCTTATAATGGAGAGTGTTGGGCAATCTTAATAATAGGTCAGCCTAACAGCTCAGCCTACAATATGACTTAAGATTTCATATCTAACTAGTGATTTTTGCACACTTGCCCCAATCCAGCCCCTGAAAGTGTTTAAAGTTGGGAGCTCAAAACACAAAGGCACACAAATCATGTCACTTTTAAAAATGTAGGGTCTTTCTATCTATGTGCACGCACACACACACTTTATATGTTTGGGTATGTCTGCACTGCAGTCAAAGAAGTGATTGCAGCTCGGGCAGGCATTCTTGTGGTAGATTAAAGCTAACTAGCACAGCTGAAAATAGTGGCATGGGCTTCAACTCAGGCTGTACACGCTTGCCTGAAACCCTAGGCATGTACTCGTGTTGCTAGTCTGCACTGAAGCCTGGGCGGCCACATCTTCGCTGCTATTTTTACTAGTACTAGCTAGAGTAAAGTTAGAACGTGTATGCCGACCTGAACTGAATTCACACCTCCGATTGCAGTGTAGATGTACCCTTTATCATCTACATCCATTCCTTCATCCATCATGTAAACACACCGACCAGATCAGAAATGAGACTCCAGCCTAATGTGGGGGGGAAGCAATTTCCTGCTCTTGTAGTCTCTTCCTCAAAGAGGGTAGAGACCTGGATAATGCTGCCATGAAGAAATGGCTCCACAAAGCAACTGTCCTAGGGGTGATCACTGCACAAGGGGTGTCATTGCAAGAGAAGGCAGAGAAAGCTATTTACACCTTCTTCCCCCATTGCACACCCATGCAGAGCCATCAATAAGCTGGCCACAACCATTTGCAAGTCATGACATTCAGAATTCCGGTCCTGTCTCCCCCTCTGTACCTGTTTCTGTTACCCTACTAGGCCCTGTGCCTTCCCGTGCATCCTATGTGAATCTGCAACTTTCCCTGAGGCGGGTCCCACACATCACAGCTATAAGCTATAAGGTTACTAACAAAGAAAGAATAGCCAGACTCTACACCAAAAAGTATCAAAATGCCCAAGGAAAAGCATGAAGTGAAGATCTTTAATATCCAATTTTTACAGTGGACACACAGTGGAGACTTACCCAGCAGCTGCAAAGTACTGTGAACAAGAGAGAGGAAAACAAGCAATGTGGAGAATGTCATGGCAAATGTTTCATTCCTTTCTTCCTTTCCACTAAGTGATGAATGGTAATTAGTTGCTGTCAATAAAATCCTTCTGTAAGGAGCCGGCTGGCAGATCCTACTATGTTTCAAAGGGCTGACAGACCAGGGGAAAGCTCTGGGCTCTAAATAAGGAACTATCCTGTCACATGAGGCATTTTGAAATAGCAGGAATTAACAGAGCAAACTTTGCTTTTGTAAGTGAATCGCTCTTTACTGAGGGCAAAGTCTCTTTCCATAGAAATGCAGGTGATAAACAAAGTGGTTACAATTCAGTGCAGTTTCCTGGGACAATGTTGGGTCAGTTGTTGGGTTTCCAGGCCAATGAAATCGCTAAAAGATATTAGGGAGCTAACAGTGTAAAGCCTGCAGCAGAACACAGATAAAAGCTCAGCCTCTACATTTAAACTGTACACCTCAGACAGATAGTGAGAGTAGACAACACTTCCAGTATTCCAGTAACATTGGTACAGCTCACATTTCACCTGTCTGGAAGGTAAGGAATTAACTTTACAGCATTATTCAGTTAAAATCTCCCGGCAGGACAAGCAGAATTTTAATTCCGAAAACAAAGATTGCTGAATTAGGATTGCCAGATGTGCCAGCCTCAGCATACACATTTTGGGTATCTGGCCAAAAGGTATCTCAGGAACAGTGCATTTCAAAGGTAATTTCTAGCTTTCCTGTGTAGAGACTAGACAACTGTCGTACACCATTTCCAAGGGCCTTCTTCAAGAAAGGTCATGACATTTATCTAAATACCTGCAGTGGGAATATTCAACAGTTCTGTACATTATATTGTTGAACTGGTGAATATTACCACCGCATTTCTGGAGGTAGAGATAGAAGGGGTGAGTCTGACTGTACAGGCCAATCCCGCTCCCATAGTACGTGTGAGGACTGGACTTTGTACCAGAATACTTTTGTCAGACAAAACTACAGTCTTGTCTACACAGTGGAATTTACTGACATGGCATTTCACCGGTATAAGCATATTAAACTAAATCGGAAAAAGGAACTATTCTAGAATCAGTGTCCACCTGCGGTGTTATATAATGATACTGGCATAGTTATGTCAGTTAATTTCTCCATCTAGACAGATCCCACCAGTTTCTTTCCTTTCACTGAAGTTAAGAGAAGTTGGGACATGAAATTATAAAACATGTGTGAGGTGAAATAACCACCTCAAGCACAATAATATATTTATTCAGAATCTGAAGGGAAGCTGTGACAGCAGGAAAACTCATCAATCTCTGCTATTATTACAATGGAGATGCCTAAATACAAAGAATTAGTCAACCCGCCTGATTTGGCTACACAGCAGAAAACTCAAAGGGAAAGGCAGATCCTTAAGCAAGTCTGCAAGACCAAAATAAAAAAGAGGAATTGAATGAATCACTGAATAATAAAATTCTATAGAAGCTTAATATACAGATAGTAGGAAATTAAGGACAAAGCCGGTAGAATTTTGCCTTTTGAAATTATGACAAAATAGGTAACAGTAACGAAAAGCAAAGCAAATATAATCCTTCCCCTCAACAATATCACCAGCATTCTCTAGAGTATCTGTTTTGTCCAAGATTTTTCATGTTCTGTTGTTAATTTTGCCTGGAGAGAACAAATGCTTTTTTTTCCCCTTGGCTTCAATCAGTACCTTTGTATTTATTAAGATGGGAGCTCATAGAATTGCAGCATGACAGCATCCTCAAAACCATATGGTGGTTTTGTTTTTTTTAAATCAATCATTGTCATTGGTATTAATTAGTACTACTTAATATTTACATTGTGGCAACACCTACAGGCTTCAATCAGGTTGAGCCCCACTGTGCAAGGAACTGACACATACACAAAAGTGACAGTCCCTGCCCCCCAAAATTTCCAGTCACCAAGATTTATAATATCTTCCAGACATAGCTAATGAAAAGAGAACTTTTGCTCAACTATATGGGTGTACACATTGTCAGAATATCATTTTGGTATATATTGTAGCATAGCAAATATTAGAATATTTTGTGATTCTAATTATATTACACCTGGGAATACTTTTAAAATATATATTCCAAGCGTGTACAAGGCATTTCTATTCTACTGAATGGCTACACCACTGAAAAGGAATATGCTTTGTAGGGTCTTATTGATGGTTCTATCTCTACTCATTGCTACACTCCACAGACGCTGAGTAATATTCAGTGGTATAAATTAAAGTTTGTCTTCTAAAGAAAGGAATATAGACTACAAAGTCAATGTGTAATTTTATGCAAAGACTAGTTTGGCTCATGGACACCCTGAAAATGTTCCTGCAAGAAATACATATAATCCTGAATCTCACTATTTAAGACATTTTAAAACCAAAGAAGGAGTTGTAATGTTTTTCTCATTTTTTAATGTTAATTAGTCCCATTTGAAATCATGTAGACCATTTAAACCACTAGTTCCCTAAAACTGCTTGTAAAGTAGAATACTAACTCTTCCTATCTGAATAAATTGCTTTGTATCTGCTACCATCACAGCAGCATCCTGCAGTACCAGTCCCCGACCACTCAGACATGCATTAGCCCCAGGACACATGTCATCAGCAAGATTATCCCATTTACTTCACTGGACTGATGCAAGTCCTGCCAGATCATCTACCAGCTCAACAAGACTTTACTGGTTGCATATTTGTTGACTGTGTCACTTTCTAATGGCACCACAGTAAGACTAGGACAAAATTCTTGTATGACATAGGTAAGCTGGTAATCATTGATTTTAATGTTAGGTGACTGATTGAAGGAAATAAATTACATTACTATTAGTAGTAGAATTATTAAACATTTATATTGTGTAGCATCTAAATGCCACAACCAGGCTGGGCTCTATTATGCTAGATAAGACATAGCAGGTAGATGACACAGCCAGAGAGAGGTGAAACAGGGTAAAAAAATAAATACAGTAATAGGATGTGCACAATTCCTTGGCCGGTCATGTCATGATCATAGCTCTCCACTTGCCAAGCCACATTTGGCTCCTGTGTACCAGGAAAGGGAATTGTTATGAGGGCAGGAGACTCCATGCCAAAAAGATGCCAGTTCCCTGCCCTAATTTTAAAGGATTTGCTAACCTTCCTTAACTGACAGTTTTGAATTAGCCCAAACATTAAAGAACGACCAGTCTATACTATATGTGGTCTTATACTGCCCCCTTCGCTGTAGTATCCAAGCAGCTTCCAATCGCACATTCAACAACTGTCACATGTAGTTCATTCCCTCTCGTCCTCTCTCCAAGAGAAGAATTGTGTGTGTAGGGTTTTGTTTTTGTAGTGGGTTTATTGTTTTATATTAGAGAAGGTCAAAGAAGTGCACTCTGTACTTGGAGCAGAAGGCGGAGAGCTTTATGATGGTCCTTAGTTCTGGGGGGGCGGGGAGAAGAGGAAAGTTCCTTCCGTTGTCTTGGACTGGCTGACAAGAAAGTTCTGTCTCCTACCCAGCTGAACTTTAAACCCTTATTGTAGAAAGTTCCATTGTCTGAGGAGTGGAATTGTCTACTATGGTCTTTGCCCTAGACAGGGCCGGCTTTACGCCGATTCTCCAGAATAAGGCTCCATACCAAAGAGGGCCCCACGCCTAAGGGGGCCCTACTCCGGGGGTCTTCGGTGGCATTTTGGCAGCGGGAGGGTCCGCTCCGGGGTCTTTGGTGGCATTTTGGCAGCGAGAGGTCCTTCGGTGCCATGGAAGACCCGGAGCGGACCCCCCGCCGCTGAAGTGCCGCCGAAGCCCCTGACTGCCGCCAAGTATTCCAGTGGGGCCCCATGGGTCATAAAGCCGGTCCTGGTCCTGGAGCTTTAGGTGATCTTCAAATATGCAGGGGCTCAGGCCACTGAGTACCTTGAAGATAAGAACCTTGAACTTGACATGATAGTCTAAGGGAAGCTAGTGAAGAGAGCGGAGGGCAGGTTTGACATGCTGAGAAGATATGCTACAGCGTTCTGTATGGAGTTGAGTTTAAATTGGAATTTCCATCCATAATAAAATTCCAATATTTCAATATCTTTATTTCTTAAAAATTCTGAACTGAAATTTTTCAGAAATTTTCATTTTGGCATTTTTGATTGAAATAAAAACTTCTGGTGTTCCCAAATTAAAATGTTTGATTTTGGATTTTGCACACCATTGCAGCTGTGCCAGTGCAGCACATCTGGTGAAGATGCACTATGACGATGGGAGAGCAGTCTCCCATCGGTATAATTACTTCACCCCAGCAAGAAAAGGAAGCTATTTTGCAGGAGAGTGTCTCCCACTGACATAACACCAGTGTGGACAGCGCAAAACTTGCATCACTCCGGGGGATCAGGGGTGGGGATTTCCAAGAAGACTGAAACCATATACATTTAGTTGATAGGAAAGAAACAACAGCTAAGGAAACAATTCTTCATCCTTTAAATAATTTTGTAAAAAAGCAGAACTCAACAAGTAGTAGAAGCTGAAACTAAAAAAAACCACATCTGTTTCCTATAGAAACACACACTGGCAAAACTGTTTCTAGAGCTAAGAAAAGCAAATACATTAAAGCTCAAATATTGAGGATCAGCCATCGATCTAAGGCCTTGTCTCATACAAACAGTTAATTAGTGGCAACTGGTTAGTAAATCTATCCTGCACCCAAAACAGAAGTAGATCAAAGCACACGAGGGAGCTTCTAGTACACGACAGCATGGTCAAAATGGACAGTTGGTGTGTGCGGGGTAGCTTTACATCCCAGCTTGCTAGCCTGTTATCTTTCTGGAAGGGAGGAAAAAGAGAGGTGAAACTTTTTTTTTGTTTTTTTTTTTAATTTATTAAAAATTTGAAAGTCTCTAGGAGAATCCCCGCCAGTGTGCCAGACCCAAAGGGTCTAACTCTTCCTGCACAGGGTAGGCCACGTGATTGCACCAGACAGCATTTGGGGCTTCAGCACTCCTGTCACACATTGTGAGCGCTGTTCAGTGAGTCCAACTGAGACAGACTCCTGGTAAAGATAGAGTGACCAGATGTCCCGATTTTTGGGTCTTTTTCTTATATAGGCTCCTATTGCCCCCCACCCCCACCCTGATTTTTCACATTTGCAGTCTGGTCACCCTCGGTAAAGAAGCATACACTCTTCTGGAATTAACACACCTCACCAAGCCTTTGCAGTAACACTCAAACAGCATCGTCAAAACAGAGTTTATTAGTCCAGGGCAACACAGCATAGGAAGTCCTTAGGTTAGCACAGAGAAATGAAGGCTAAAGAATAGTCCATTCTGGTTAGCCAGAGCCCCAGCCAAGCTGTTGAGAACCCCATTGTTCAGGCTCATGTCTCTCTGAGGGCTGGTTTACACTGGAAACTTAAGGTCTGTCTACACCTAAAATGGCACAGCTGTGCTGCTGTACTGTTTCAGTGTAGACACTATCAATGCCAATGGGAGGGGTTCTCCTGTTAATCCACCTCCCTGACAGGCAGTAGCTAGGTCAACAGGGATTAGGTTGGATTAACCACACCACTCAGAGGTGTAGATTTTTCACACTGATGAACAATATAGCTGGATCAACCTAACTTTTTAGTATAGGCCAGGCCTTAGCCTGCCCTGAGTGCAAACAGTGCTTCCCCCTCATCCCCACTGAATAGCCAAGTGAAATACAGGGGAAACTGAGACACATATAGGCTTCCTAAAAATATTTCAGAAAATTACCGTTTCGTCACAGTGTTTTCCCCCCTCACCTCCCCGCACACTTTTCTCCTCCTCCCTTCCCCCACCATTTCAGCAACAAAATGGGAAAAGGGAAAATTGAGGGAGATGAAAAAAGGGTCACAAAGCTAACATAACTAAAAACTGAAAACAAAATTCATTTTGGATTTTGGGGATTTTTGTAAATATCAGAAAAAATTCAAATACATTTACCAACAACACTCTTAAAATAAAAGACCAAAAACAGTTTTAGTTTTGAATAAAATTTCAACAAGCTATTAACAGAATTTGTTCTCCCAGTTTTAAAATGAACACAAAAGGAGCCATGCCAGCTCAAGTTAGCTGACTTCTGACATCACTATGGAAGAGCTGTAGGTGGGTTCAGGGCCGTATTGTGTGTGGGATTGCCATGGTTAATTTCCTGGTTGACTCTGAGGATAGTTCCATCTAGGCAGGGTCTCTAACTATAAAGACACAGCCTAGAGTCCCTCTCCGTAGCTCTGCAGCTCTCCGGATTAGGAGAATGACTCAGCTGCTCAGGGTCCCAGGCAGGGATCCACAAAACTGGAGATCTTCTTGCTAATCTGGAAACCTTAACAGATCTGTGTTGCCCTGGATCCAGTCTGTGGGCCAATGGAGAGGGAGGGGAGCAGGGCCTGGCTTCTCTTTGACACCCCCTATGGGGCACTGTGCATTAAAAGGTTAGTGACGAGGGAACCAGAAATTACACCCTCCTCTGTCCACACATCTGGATAAGGGCCAGCCACAATTTGACCCTAAGGCCTGGTCTACACTAGGCGTTTAAACCGGTTTTAGGAGCGTAAAACTGATTTAACGCCACACCCATCCACACTGAGAGGCCTTTATATCGGTATAAAGGGCTCTTTAAACCGGTTTCTGTACTCCTCCCTAACGAGAGGAGTAGCGCTAGTATCGGAATTACCATATCGGATTAAGGTTAGTGTGGCCGCAGATCGACGGTATTGGCCTCCGGGCGGTATCCCACAGTGCACCACTGACCGCTCTGGACAGCAATCTGAACTCGGATGCAGTGGCCAGGTAGACAGGAAAAGCCCCGCGAACTTTTGAATATTTCCTGTTTGCCTAGCGTGGAGCTCAGATCAGCACGTGTGGCGATGCAGTTAAAAATCAAAATAAAGAAAGAGCTCCCGCATGGACCATGCGGATGTGATCGCTGTAAGGGCAGGCAAATCTGTTCTATCAGCGCTCCGTTACAGAAGACAAAATTCAAAATCATTTTTAAAAAATCTCCAGACAGACGCCATAGCAGGGTCTCAGCGCACTGCTGCGTGACAAACATAACGGAAAGCCCAAGAATCAAATGGACGCTCATGGACTGGAGGACTCAAGCTATCCCACAGTTCCTGCAGTCTCCGAAAAGTATTTGCATTCTTGGCTGAGCTCCAAATGCTTCTAGGGTCAAACACAGTGTCCGCGGTGGGTCAGGGCATAGCTCGGCAATTTACGCACCCCCCCCACCCCCAGAAGTGAAAGGGAAAGCAATCCTCTCTTGACTCTTTAACATGTCACCCTATCTTTACTGAATGCTGCAGACAGACCCGATGCTGCAGCACTCAACACCAACATCCTTGCTCCCCCCCGCCATGGGTGGCTGATGGTGCAATACGACTGGTATCCGTCCTCGTCATCAGCCTATTGGCACATGGGGCAGTGCAAAAGGACTGGTAACCATGCAGACTAGCATCGGTGAGGTCTATCAAGGGTGCCTGGCCCTAATTTTTCATGGTAGATAGTACAGTATGGCTGATAACCATTGTCATCATAGCAACAGGGGGCTGAGCTCTGTCAGCCCCCACCCTTCATGTGTAAAAAAAAGATTCAATTGCCCCTGGACTAGCAGAGGGATGCTGGGCTCCTCTGCTCCACACTCCTTACTGTCCTGTCTGGACTATCATAGCAGCTGGAGGCTGCCTTCCACTCATTTCTCACTAACAAGTCAGTGTGTCTTATTCCTGCATTCTTTATTACTTCATCACACAAGTGGGGGGACAATGCTACAGTAGCCCAGGAAGGCTGGGGGAAGAACGGAATCAACAGGTGGGGTTGTTGCAGGAACATACAGCTCATAATTTCTGCAGGATCTGACACAGAGCAGCTGTGCTCTCTGATACAGTGGTTCTCTAGTACACTTGCCCATATTCTAGGCAGGACTGATTCTATTTTTAGATACCAAAAAGGAGGGATTGACTCTGGGAGTCATTCCCAATTTTGGCTTTTGCGCCCCTGGCTAAGAGCAGCCAGGGGCACTTATGACAGCAGCAAATGGTGCAAAACGACTGGTAGCCATGCTCATCTTTTTACCAATTTATGGATTGGTAGATGGTACAGTATGGCTGGTAACCATCTCTGCTGTCATGCAAAAGCAAAAGCATGCTGCTGTGTAGCGCTGCTGAATCGCCTCTGTCAGCGGCATCTAGTACACATACGGTGACAGTCACAAAAGGCAAAACAGGCTCCATGATTGCCATGCTATGGCATCTGCCAGGGCAATCCAGGGAAAAAAGGCGCGAAATGCTTGTCTGCCGTTGCTTTCCCAGAGGAAGGAGTGACTGACGACATTTACCCAGAACCACCCGCGATAATGATTTTTGCCCCATCAGGCACTGGGATCTCAACCCGGAAATTCCAAGGGGCGGGGGAGGCTGCGGGAACTATAGGATAGCTACGGAATAGCTACCCACAGTGCAACGCTCCAGAAGTCGATGCTAGCCTCGGACCATGGACGCACACCACCGATTTAATGTGTTTAGTGTGGCCGCGCGCACTCGATTTTATACAATCTGTTTTACAAAACCGGTTTATGCAAATTCGGAATAGTCCCGTAGTGTAGACGTACCCTAAGTGAGTTTTTGTTCCCCCAGACAGAATAAATTTATACCTGCTAGGTCTTTCCCCATCCAGTTTTCAGAGCTATTAGAGAAGGCTGGTTCAGACACTGGCACACTAAAGTAGGGCTAAAAGGCTCAACAGTTTGTAGCAATATCTTTGATACTTCAAGAGGAATTCTCTACTTATAAATTATTGCTGAAAAGTCTACTTACATGCTAGGAGGCTGAGCTAATTTGCTTTCATTAGTGACTGACAATATCTGTGAAGCGTGAAGGGCAGAGATTACGTGTTGCACAGAGAGTTCTAAAGATGAAAACTACGTCACAAAAAGACATTTTCTGTCTGTTTATTTCATAGAACTAAACTGAATGAAGGAAAACATTTCCATTCTGCTTCAGCCCATTCATAACTGGGTGAGAACATTTTAATTCACATCATTTAATATGCTATAAGACTTACAAGCACAAACTACAAAACCTTTTGAGAGATTTCTGACAGGTTTCACTGTTTATACATAACAGAAAGTGAAAACAGCAGACTACTTGTCTTCAGAAGTTATCTAAAAAGTGATAATATACAACACTGTTTCTTTTTAAGACTCAAGCAAAGTACAGTCCCATCAATAAAAACAGAGCTTGACTGCTGGAGTGAAGTTTTCAGGATTATTTTCAGGATTTCAACAGAATTAGACAAATGTTTTGTTGAGTTCTTTCCAGTCTCCACAAACACAATAGGTGCATAAACTGACCATTCATTATATTTCATGGCAATCCAGTTCTGACTAGAAACCATAGTTTCTTGAATATTTGTTCACACTGGTTTGCTCCATTTTAGTTGTTTTAAGTATATCCGTTGTCCCATTTGAATAGCCCTTCCCATTCCTTTCACTAAAACCTACTTTTATATGAGAAGATCTTGAATGCTACAAGACTATAATAGGAGTAAATGCTTCTGCTAAGTACATGTATAAAAATACAGACAGTGCTAAACAAACAGGCTACTACTTAAACAAGAGAAATAAGCTTTGGTTTAAGATTTCTTGTATTCTAGTTGGCAAATTTTACCAAAATCAGGCACAAATTTTATTACACTACAGGATAACCTGTTCATTCTACTCAATACTTGGCACAGAATGCTTTGTATCACTAGTTCTTGCAACAGCATCACTGCATTTTAAGAGTGTGTCTGTGCCTTGATCATCTCCTTGTAGTTGGTTTTGTCTCTTTTTCTTGTAGAAGAAACAGCCTGCAAGGCCAGCTCCAATGAGAATAAGAATAGCCAGAATAACTAGTATCCAAGCTGTGAGGTGAGCAGGTGCAATAGCCTCTTCTGTAAATGAACACAAAACAATTGCTAAGGATCTCAGTGATTATAACAGATGGAAGCCATTGGACTATGGACAACAATGGACCAGATTTGCTTGCTAGGCTCATCTGGGTCTCTCTCATTTAATCAATTCCCTACCATGCAGGGTCTCAGGCATTGGTGCACTTTGGTCCCTCCCACTCGCTGCTTCTCTCTCACAATAGTTCAGTCTTCTGAGGGCCATAATACTTAGTCTAATTCAGGTTATTGGTCTTAATACAAGGGTAACTGGGTGGAGTTCTGTAGTGACCTGTGATGTACAGAGGGTCAGACTAGATGATCTGTTGGTTCCTTTTGGCCTTAAACTTTATGACTCTGCGATGCTCAGCTGTACCCAAGATGCACTAGGCTCATCTGATGATGGAGATGTTCTTCCCATCCTGAACCAGGAGCCAGTATGAGCCCAGTATGTGCCAATATGAGCCCAGTTTAGCTTAGAGCAACCAAGGGGATTGCTGGTGTGTAGCCGGGCCTTCTTTCCCACAGCTAAGTATTATGCAGTAGGCTGGAAATAAGGTGGTGTAGGAGCAAATTTGGAGATCTGGGAATCTATTTGTTATTTATGCCCCATGACTGGTCACTTAGGTCATATGGTATTTGTTTCTGTTCCCAGTTGGGTGACAAACTTTTTGAACAGGTGAACATACGATAAACATTCACTAACTAATAACAAATATCAGAAAGCAAGTAATGAACAATATCTTTCCAGGACAAATTTTTCAACTAAGATTCTTTTGTCCAAAAATTCATGGAAATGTGGAGATTTCTGAATATTTTCATCAATATCTGGTGGTTTTCTAAATACATGTGAATCATGGACAACAGGACTCCATGAACAGCAAACAGAGAGAAATCTGGCCACATATCAAATTAATCACAAATATTATCCATCTTATTCATGATTTGAACAGCTCTATCCTGAATATATAGATCCAAACCCTGATGTCCATACTGTATTCAGTCCTTGTTTCAGCTCAACTCCTGTTTAGTCAATGGGACTATGAGAATTGGACAGAACAGAGACTGAGTAAAAACTGAGGGCTAGACTATGTCTGAGTAAAAGACCATGTAGAGCCACCCTGTCCCTGCCTCCATGGGGAGCACTGTGTAAGGAGGACCTTTTGCTCCTCATTCTCTCTAGTGCACAATCCTTTCTCAATGGGCGAGTTAGATGACGTTCAGTGCCACAGCCCTGCCTCATTGTAACTGCCTTCAGGACAATCTGCATCCTGAGGATATAGGTGGAAACATTTCCCTGAGCTCTCCTACATGTAAAGACTGTGACTGCCCTTGGCCCTTGCATGAGGCATTCAAGACAGGAAAGTTCTTTGCACTCCTTCACTCCAGCACAGCTATCCAAGAGCCAGATAAAATGTGACCCTGAATAAGGCCCTCAGGATTTGGACCACAGATCTGATGAATCAGAAGGTATCATTTTAACAAAGTCACACTTTTAATGAATGAGATATGAACTGTTAATTATTTGGAAATGCATTTTACAGTAATTTTATGTCAGAACATTTACAACCACTCCTACCCAGGGGTGGGATTTTCAAAAGCTCCTAAATTACTTAGGAGCACATGTCCTGTTGACTTAGGACTTCTGCTCCAAAATCACTGAGGGGGTGAGATTTTGAAAATCACCTATGTTTGTGTGGTATTTTGGATTTCTTGTTATTTTGCTTATAAATAGTCTTACCTTTCTTATCTGGAGGCTTCTCAGTTGGCTGAACTTCAAGAACTTTCAAAGAGAAAAATAAAACACTTATTCAACATCTATAAAATCTATGCAGGGAAAAATATGAAGGACTACAATTAGCTTCGTATTCTACAATGCATTTGGTAAAGGAAATTAACAGAGATGCTAAATATGTGACAACTGCTTTACTTTTCTATTTAATGTAACTGAACCACAACACTAGTTTTAAAATGTTCACTTTTATTTCTAATAATCAGCATGGATGTATGTCCCCTGGAATGGTGGTTGAAGCATCAAGGGACATATGAATCTTTAGCACATGTGGCACATAAATATCGTCTGAGGCCGGCTACAACAGTGCCATGAGAACGCCTGTTCTCACTTTCAGGTGACATTGTAAACAGGAAGCAGGCAGCATTATCACCTACAATGTAAACAAACTTGTTTGTCTGAGCGATTGGCTGAACAAGAAGTAGAACTAAGTGGACTTATAGGCTCTAAAATTTTACATTGTTTTATATTTGAATGCACTTTTTTGGTACATAATTCTACATTTGTAAGTTCAACTTTCATGATAAAAAGATTTCACTACAGTACTTGTATTAGATGAATTGAAAAATACTATTTCTTTTGTTTTTCACAGTGCAAATATTTGTACTCAAAAATAAATATAAAGTGAGAACTGGACACTTTGTATTCTGTGTTGAAATTGAAATCAATATATTTGAAAATGTAGAAAACATCCAAAATATTTAAATAAATGGCATTCTAACATTGTTTAATCGTGCAATTAATTGTGATTAATTATTTTAATTGTTTGATAGCCCTAGTAAATATATAATATATATATGGGTTACACACAAACATGCATGTCATACCACACATACATATACCACACAATACGCAGCATATATTCAAAGTATAAATATTATAATAATTACTAATAAAAAATCATAAATCTAGTACAGTATATCATATTAATCATATCACTTACTCTTTGGTTTTTTACAAACAAATCCTTTTTCAGAAGAGCACAGAATATTATTCCAATACCCAGATGGTGCAGATATTTCAACACAGTGCTCGCTCTCAGTGGGCATTTTTACATTCCAGTTGACAAAATCCACTATGGTGTTGTCTAGCCACAACCATTGGTCTAAAGTAAAAAAGAATATATTAATTATAACAGCTTAGAAGAAAATCAATGTGTTCATTGTAACTCCTTAGCTCACCAAGCGACTTAAAAAAAAATCAAGCAATTTACTAGTAACTAGCTCCTTCTTTGTGGCATGAAGACATATCACATTGTCCTGGTACAAGTATTTAAAACTGTCTGATAACCAACTGTCCTAGTGTTCAGGTGCTGGCATTGTAATCAGTCTCTGCCTGCCTTGTCATCCCAGAGGGGGCTCAAGCCATGCTGTACATGGTGGGCCTAAGTCCCTCCTGACTACTTCTATTTACGTTTTCCCTGGGTCATTTCCTACAGATTAGAGCACCTCTGTTTGGGGTGTGGTAGCTAGTTTAGAAGACTCCATTTGGTCTGTTAATGTTCTAATCAAAGCAGTCTCATTTAGGGCTTTCAGCTCCCAAAGAGGGGGATAGGGTATCCAGATCCCCGCTGCTACAGTAGCCTTAACAAAGCTGTAGTTACTTCTGTCACAACTCTTGGCTTCAGCCTTCCTTCTTGGTGCAACCTGCAGCTCCTTTCCCACTTTTCCTGGGCTACAAGTGACCTTATGAATTATTCCTCCACCAAGAGCATGCCCTGTGCCTGTTGAGGGGTGGGACATCCCTAGCCCAGCATTGCTCTATTCCTTAGCCTGGGTTCGGTGTGGGATCTGTAAACCCCACCACATTACTACAATTTGATTTGGATGGACAGTGCTTCCAGAAAGATCAGACCATAATAGTGTTATATGCTAATTACATTTCTCTGACTACAAACTAACATGTATTAACAGAAGATGTAAGAATCCCAGAGGCTGAAAGACTTCAACATTTGAGATGGAAAAGAACTTTTATGCATTTTATTTCTATAGTTTTTCAGCTATACATAATGCAATAAGTGACATAAAAGAAACACAGTGTTAACAGCAATATGTAGTTAGAAACAATGTTAACTTCATTATGAATGCAGACTTGTCAAAACAGGATAAATGAAAGAGTGCGAGACAATGGCAGGAATTAAAACGGTGATAAAATAAAAAGGAGCATCTTTTTATACCGTGTGTTCCCAGCTGGAGTTATTATAATAAGAAAACTATATAACAGTAAAACACTTATACTTTTCTGTTTAAATGCCTCCCTTGTAGAATCTCATTTTTCATTTGCTATGCAATTATAAATCAGATTATACTGTATACGCTGACTCATAGCTACTTCTTTACTATCAGTTTTTCAATGCTTAATATGGTATCATTTACTTTCTTAACTATGTCCAGACATCCATTCACAATATACATTAGTGTGCAATCACACTACTAAAAATGTTGCAAACCATGATTCCTCATTAACCTCCATCAAGGCCTTATGTACACATTGAACAAGTATGGTGACAAAAATAAATCCTGTAGCACCCAACGTGAGAGCAGCATTGGGGCTGATGAACAATTTTCAAGACAACCCTCTGACAAGAAGTAATGTAGCCACTCCAAGGGTAGCCCCATGAACCCCTGCATACAGCTGCAGAAGCATCAACACCTTATGATCAATGGTACTGAAGGCAACTGGCAGAACTAATATCAGCATAAGCACCTGATCACTGACCATCACTAGGCGGAGAACATTGATCAGTGTAACAACTGTGGTTTTTGTTCAAATCCAGGACCATAACTAGATTTACAAGGATCAAGGAGATCTGAGGCATACAGACATTTTCTCAGTCACTTTACTCAAGCAGGGAAGGCTGGAAGCTGCTAAATGACTGGTAAAATTGCCAAAGTCAAGCAAGGATTTAATAACTGAAAAGTATATGTAGGTTTTCATCAAATCTGGTGGCATACTTTCCTTAACAGAAACACTCACAATCCCCATCAATATTGGATACAGTGCTTCCCTCCTGGCCTTCACTAGCCAGGAAGTCTAACACACACCTTGAAGTCTGAAGTTTTCCCAACACCTCCAGTATCCTGGTGAGCAACACTAATTGGAACTCAACCAGAGAAGGCCTTGCACTTGCACTCAAAATACTGCTCTACCAAAAAGGTGGATACATCAGCCCAATTATGAACAATTTGCTTTTCAGACTATCTAGAAATGTGTCTTAATGGGAGGGACTGGAACCAGCAACCAGACAGAGATCTGTTTGGTTAAACAGCCTATGCACAACTCAAAACAAATTTGCTGACCAAGTTTTTATAGATTCTATATCAGAGACAAAAAAAAATCTCGTCTTTTCCTCTTGTATGGCAATGATGTGTGATTTCAGAAAGACTTCACAATGCAACCAGATTCACCTGAAGACACTGTGATCTAGTAGATCTTCCCTCACATGTCATTTCTGGTGGGTTATCTGATACCTTTGGTGGCCTCTGAAGACAAGGTCACTGTAGACTCTAGAGGATGCCTAGGGTCAACCCATTGACAGAGACTAAAAGACATATACAGTTCTACTTAAACCATCAGCAGAACAGTGCATCAAAGGATAAAAATATTCCTCAGATTTCATTTATTGACAAATATTTATTAATTTAAATATTGACAGTAAAATAAAATTACCATCCACATTTCTGTACATTCCTGTCCAAAAACCTTGTGTTTTGCTTTCCAGAGCCTGTATCCTGTGTGTCAGAAAGTTGGATTCAGCCAAATCTTCTACTGAAACCAAAGTAGCATCTGGAAAGCATTAACAAAACAAATAACCATAATCAAAGAGAGTAACTAATGTAATGACCTGCCCCTTCACAACTATAATAGCAGTTAATTTTATCTTTAAGACTTTTGCACAATGCCTTCTGATTGGCTGCCTCCTCCATTCCTCTGCCGCTGGGGGGAGAGCAGCTAATCATGGCAGTTGAATGTGCTGAGTCACAACTAGGTTTCTCAACACATCAACAGCTAATGCTCCTTTCTCCTGAAGCCCACAGCCCTGAGCGCCGTGATCAGCTGAAACAACAGTCTGGCCTACAGGTAGCACTGAATGCATCTGGGGCACAGTCCTGGAGCAAAGCCCACAGGTCAGAGCTGGGAGTCAGAAGCCAAAGCCTGAGCCAAAGTTATAGTTAGAAGGAGTAAGCAAGAATTGGACATAAGTGTCTGAAGCCAAAGTTGAAGCTAGAGAGTTAACTCGAGTCACTGTCAGAAGCCAAAGGGTTAATTAAATCACAGTCAGGAGACAGAGTGGGGTGCTGGGGCATGGGAAAGCATAGCTGCAGGTCAGGAGCATATTGAGCAGCCACTGGACGGCTACTGAACTTAAGTATTAGCTAGCTGACTCCTGCAGCCAATCAGGTGGCTTAGTCAGACAGCTTCCTTCAGGGCCAGCTGCGCTCACTAGGTTACTGGCTCCACTACTGGCTGGCCCCTGACACTGAGAGCCAGCCAGGCGGGGAGCATATGCAGATGAAGGGGAAGGCTCCTCAGCTGTGAGAGAAAGGTCCAAACTGAACCAACTGGGGGAGCTATTGTTCCTAATTAAAGGGAACAACTTTCCCTTTAACTCTCTCTCCCACTGTCCCTGCTTTGCTTTTGCATCTCAGCATGATCTTAAGGAAATATTAAAATATGAAGATCTGGATTTCATGTTGAGGATCAGTTTATGGAAGGGGTAGTATGATGAGGCTGCCTACAATGGCATGTAGCAGATCTGCAACTGCTAGCAGCAAATATCTCCAATGGCCGGGGATGGGACACTAGCTGGGGAAGGCTCTGAGTTACTACAGAGAATTCTTTCCCAGGTGTCTGGATGCTGGGTCTTGCCCACATGCTCAGAGTCTAACTGATGGCTGTATTGGGAGTGAGAAAGAATTTCCCCCCAGGTCAGATTGGCAGAGACTATGGGCGGGGGGGTTCACTTTCCTCTGCTGCATAGGTCAAGGGTCACTTGCAGGTTTAAACCAGTGTAAATGGTGGATTGTCTGTAACTTGAAGTCTTTAAACCATGATTTGAGGACTTCAGTAACTCAACTAGAGGTTAGAAGTATTTTACAGGAGTCGGTGGATGAGGTTCTGTGGCCTGCAATGTGCAGGAGGTCAGACTAGCTGGTCCCTTCTGGCTTTAAAGTCTATGTTGGAAAGTATACTAATTCAACAGATGACTGGAATAATCTGGAGGGGAGACAGAGTGTACTGATGAATCTGGCCCCATATGTTTAGAAGCTGTCAAAGATTCCTAAAACATAGGTTACGTGCTTTTTTATTCCGTAATTTTATTATAAAAAAATATAGATATAAATATATGTTGGGATCAAAATTTTACAGTATTTTGCAATGCGTGAAATCCAGACAATGAAAATGACTATAATGAGAAAGTCAAACATATCAGCCTAGTTTCATCTCCCAGCGGAGTGAAAAGCAAAAACAAAACAAAAAGCATAAGTGGGAAGAAGTATGCTCTATTTTTAAAATAACTCATTTTAATAAATATGTTTTTGGCAGTTAAGGAACTTTGTAAAATGAACACAGTGTCCTTAATTAAGTCTTTGCTCTCAATAAAAGTCACTCACCTAATCGAATACATTCCAGGGAAGCTTGGGCCCAGCTTTTCATGGCTGATGATTCAATGTAGTAGCAGTGACCGTGGAAAGGAATCCAAGATCTGAGTTCTTTTGATTCAGGGCAATTTCCAGGTAGCTGTGGAGGATCGGGAGGGGCCACAACTGTGAAAAAAACCATGTGGTTTGAAAGCAGTACTTTTTTATGAATAACCCCAAAATTAGTCTTTAAAATTACTCAGCATGCATATACCATGCTACACGTAGCTACTACTAACTTAGAATGATGCTAGGAAAATACTGACCCTCCCACCCCCCCAGTCACAGCTAAATATTGATATCCATCTGGAATTTCCATTATCACTTTATGAGACTACCTTCAACTGGTGAAGTATTGGTGTTGCAACTGCATGCTGTATAGTTGGTTGTACTCTTTATTTAGTCACATTAAGTTTAGACACTTATATGGGGCCTACCACTGGTTATCAGAATGCCATATGCTAAATATAGCTCTTAATTATGTGTGCAACTCCTATTGACATCGCTGGGCTCACCACTGTGAGTTGCATATGCAGATTAAAGCAGGTTTATGGCCTGATGCATTAACTCAAAAGCTTCTGTAAAGTGATGCCATTTATTCTGTAACCCTCATCAGGAAAAGACTATATTGTGTAGCCTAAAGAGTGCTGTGAGGGAAAAGTACATGCCCTTAAAACTTCTTCTTAAAGGTGTCATCACACAGGATTCCCAGGCCTGAGTCTCGTCTCCCTGCCGTGACGCTGGCCTGAAGCGTACCAGCTCTTAGAATTATTACCCCGACAGTTGGGCATGAACCTCTCCCAAGTGTTCCATTCCAACTGCTGCCGGGACACCTCCCCCTAGAGCTTTCATAATTAGTTACTGGGTGGATAATCATGATGAGTGCCCAGTGCCAATCTAACTTATGCACAACCACCAATGCAACCCATGAAAATTGCATATAACAAGGAAAATATCTTGAAGCTGGAAAGGAATGGAGGGCCAAATCTTCAGCTGGAGTAAATAAGAATAACACCTCTGAAGTCAATGGAGCTATTCCCATCTACATCAACTGAGGCTTTAAAGTGCCAAAGCCTTTAAAGTCATGTACCACCTCATTAGTAGAATCCCAGACTCTGAAGGCAGGTAGGTGGAATTCTTGAAGCACCTTCCTCTGAGGTTGTTGGGGACAGTCACAGCTAGAGACAAGATACTAAACTAGTTAGACCTCTGGCATGATCCAGTACAGTAAGTCTTGTGTTCTTTAAATTGTTAAATTCAATTGCTTACCATCTGACTGTTTGCAGATGGAGAAGTAGCTTTCATTACAAGATGCTGTCTTCCAGGTTCCATCAAGGTCTAGATAGACACAGGCTATTTTCTCTTTTGGTTCTCTTGTTGCCCATTGAGTATATTGGAGTATCCAGTTATCAACCCATTTATAATGGCCATCTGTCTAAAACCAGTATAAATTAAGATAATATAAATGGCAATACAAAAGGTACCAATATGTAGTTTTAATTGCACTGGCATTAGTTATTTGAGCTTTTCATCAGAAACACTCTATTTAGGTCATTTTCTAATACCTCACATATGAAAATAGTGAATAAATGCCTGACACTTGAGTCATGAGGAGAGTAATACTTTATTATTTTTTTAAAGCTAACAGTATTTATAGGGCACTTCACAGTCCAACATATGAACTGAGTTGAACAAATAGCAGAATCTCTTCCTTGAGGAGTTTTCAATGTACAGGAACAAGCAGGCACAATGCAGGATATGACAAAATAATATAATAGGCTGGAGCTCTGGCTCTGGATATTTACATGGACAGATAATTTTTCTGGGGATTTATAAAGCTGGAGAGGGCAGCACAAACTAAAACTTAATTGAGCAGCTCTTCCAAGCATAACTTATTCTAAGCATAGTCTATTTTATTGCCTATTTACATTCGGTGTTATCTTCTTAAATTATTTATTACTATTTTGCTTGTTGCAGTAATGGTGTCCTCTAAAGCATGGCTAGAACTTTAGGTGAGTACATGTGGGATCATTTCCCAGATAGTTATCAAGAGAAGCGATTATTGACAAGCCAGCCTGCCTAATCATCATTTCTTTAGATTACAATTTTAATAATTTTGAGGGTAAAAATTATTTGGCACTCAACGCCCTGCCTCCATGGTTCCTGATTTTAACACCGAGTCCCTCCGCAGTTTTTATAGCTCTCCATCTACTATTTCCCATTAGGACTTTTTCTATGGATCCTCCTATCCATCCCATGTGCTTTATGTGGTCTTTGAGGAACTCTAGCAGGAGTGCTAGAAGTCCATGCATGCTTCTGGTGAATTGAGACTGTATCTTTTACAGCACCATTACAATGAAAGCAACCCATATCTATATATAAAACATGAGAGCTTATTTTTGTATGTAATAGTACAATAATATCCAACACTTACCACATTGCTGTTAAGACCAATCCATACACGCTCTCCATACTTTAACATCTGTAACCATAGGAATGAATGGCTGTGGATATCTAAAATACTAGCAAGATCTGAAGATCTGTCCTTGCAATTTTTTCTTGCCTCTTCCCATTTCATTTTGGAATGGATGACTGCATAGCTACTGTCACCATAACGGATAAAGCCAGAGGCTGGAATTGTTGTTGGGGAATGAAGTAATTTAGGGTCTGTAATAATTTTAAATAAATAAATAAATAAATGCATACATACATAACAACCAAAAATCAGGTGCATGGATTTACTTTGTAGTAATAATGTTTAATATCTACATTGTTGCACAAATTAAGTGGTATAGCACTAACAATAAGTGAAAATTCTTCAGTTAAAATTAATGAAAAATTATGAATAGTTTGTGAATACAGAAAATATAGGCCTGGTCCACGCTAGAAAGTTAGATCGACCCAGCTGTGGAATCTGCTATGGCATCAGTTTCAATGTATTCAGTTCTATCATCGTTCATATTTTGGTATAACCTTTATTTTCTGTAGAACAAATAAAAAAATTAAAATAATAATTTCTCCCCAATATTCAGAAAATATTGTGGGAAGCTTGTACTTTTAAGGTGAAACTTTGCTTAGGGTGGATGCAGAACTGCACCACTTGAGAAGAAGGAATTTTAGAGGCCTTAGAGGATCAGAATACCTTCCAATAAGTGATATGTTCTATATGGAAACCCAGAATTTAATCCACAAGCAAAACTAAAAAGCCATCATGAGTTTTCAATGATTTTTTAAATTTAGAAAGCTGGTGAAATAGAACTCACTTAAATTCATTTGGCATATATAGCTTTTGTCATTTTCACAGTCTTCATCTTTCCATTCCCCTTCTTCCTTTGTCATAATGACACAGTCTTTCTAAGAGGGGAAAAAGGAGAACACACATTCAGAAGAAAAAGTAACTGTCAGGAGACAAGTTCTCCTCCTCCTCTCGCAGGTTCTGTAGACATGCATATTACAAGTGTTTCAATCCTCCAACGTTTGAAGTCTCAGTACTGTAATGTCAGTATTCATATAGCTCCTAAAAATCTATTTTTTGGTTGGAACCAAGCTTTTACAAATACCTCCTGGGTGAGGGATAGCTCAGTGGTTTGAGCATTGGCCTGCTAAACCTAGGGTTGTGAGTTCAATCCTTGAGGGGGCCATTTAGGGAACTGAGATAAAAATCTATCTGGTCCTGCTTTGAGCAGGGGGTTGGACTAGATGACCTCCTGAGGTCCCTTCCAACCCTGATAGTCTATGATTCATAATCCCAGACAATGTTCCCTGGAGTTTGGAAGCTGCTGTTGCTCTGGATTATTTTAGAAGCAATGTTGGCTCCTCACCACTACGTGGCACTGTGATAAATGTTTGGGAGGACAGATGGCGGCAGTTCATTTATCCTTGGTTAATTCAGCTGTTCTTCTCCACTCCTAATGGAAGGATATCAATGGGAGCTTGGTAGCATGGAGTCGGACTGAAGATACTGATACTGCTGAATCTCATCAGAACGTTCAGAATTCATCAAATACCTTCCTTCTAAGACTGCCCCACCCCTTTCCTAGCTATTGTGGAGGAAAGAGAATGGCCATGGCCTCATTTCCTCTTCACAACTTCTGGGCTGTCTAGTGCCAGAAGTTGTAGACAGCGAATACTTACAAATAAAAACATTAATATGAGGAGTTTCAGAGTAGCAGCCGTGTTAGTCTGTATCCGCAAAAAGAACAGGAGTACTTGTGGCACCTTAGAGACTAACAAATTTATTTGAGCATAAGCTTTCGTGGGCTACAGCCCACTTCTTCGGATGCAGTTCACAGATGGTTTACTCACCTGAAAAGGGGCTAAATTTGTAACAAAATGTTATTTGTAAAAGCATAATTCTTATCAGCTGTAATAGACTCATAGACTTTAAGGTCAGAAGGGACCATTATGATCATCTAGTCTGACCTCCTGCACGATGCAGGCCACAGAATCTCACCCGCCCACTCCTGTAACATGAAAGACTCCTGTAAGGATCAGGGTGATGGACTAGAATATCTATTGTATGTCTATCTAGGTCCAACTTTTGATTGTATAGAAAATCATTAAAATGGATTTTCAGGAAAGAGGAAAAGACTATTTGAAACTTATTTTAGTAAAATTACATACTAAAAGCATTAGTCTGTAGGTGTGTTAGATGGGTACAACTGCACTTGAAGTGTTAAAAAAAATCACTTATTGTGCACTCAGGCTGTATAGCTATTATCATATTGCAGACATAGCATGCAGCCTTGCCAATAATTAAGTTTGACTGATACTTCTTGTTACAAGACCCTATTTTCAGTTGCTTTATGCCTTTGCCAGAATTTAACCAACCAGGATGAAATTTTCCATATTGGTTGTCTTCCTCAGGCTGAATTTTTCTGGGAAGTTTCAGCCATGAGCAGATCAGCTGTTTCTGAGACTAATGCTAGATTTTAAAATAAAATCTGGTAGCCTTTACTTTGAGGAGTTCTAATGCCTCAATGCTTTGGAGCAGGGATTTGAAATTTGGCTAGGGAAAAGCCTTTGTGCTAAGGATGTGCCTTTTGTCATCCTGTTCAAAAACTAGCCCTGTGAGAAAAATAGCACGTAATTATGTAATTAAAAACTGCAGAATAATGCACATTCACAAGACGGCTCAATTACGGTTGCACAGCCATTCATGGCTATTTAATGATGATTGATTTACCTCCTGATAGTCTTCATCACCACCACCACCACCATAATAAAAATAAGAGTATGTGCGTCTGTATGTAGGTGCACCATTGGCCCAGTTTTTATAGGAGACACCACTTCCATCCGTCCAAAGAAATGATAGGTCACTATTTATATCATTCAATCCAATCCATGGATCAGTCATGACTTCTCTTAAATGGTAGAAGAGGAAGGCTGAAAGGAAGCAAACATTTTAAATGAAGGGAACCTCAACATGATTTTCTCCAGATAGAAAAAATTAACACAACTGAGGTCACGGTGAAAACATTTTTCTGCAAAATCCCACCTGCTTGAAAATAAGGGCAGGTCTACACTATCACTGAAGTCGATCTAACTTGCATCACTCAGGCGTGTGAAAAAGACACCCCTCTGAGTGATGCAAGTTACAGCAACTGAAGCGCTGTCCATGCCTGTATTATGTTGGTGGGAGACGCTCTCCCACTGACATAGCTTCCACCTCTCACAAAGGTGGAGTAATTATGCCGGCTCTCCCATCAGCATAGAGTATCTTCACCAGATGCTCTACAGTGGTGCAGCTGCATCAGTGCAGCTGTGCCAATACAGCACTTCTAGTGTACACCTACCCTACATGTCACATTTTATGGCTTAAATATAGCATTTGGTGGTGAAATCATAAGGAATATAAGCTATTCAAACACTAACTTATAGGAAACAAGGCATTTTAATTTTAAAAACCAATGCGAAAAGGAAGGTTTTGAGTATGCTGAAATATGCCTCCCCAAAATTTTCTCTCCGTTCATATTGCCAGTGTAAAAGTGGAAGGAATAAATGCCTTCTTAGTTTTGTTTCGTTTGAGGTTGTTGTGCAACAACACTGAAAATAGACCTGATGACCTTTTATGAGTAATGCAGCATTATTAGAAGAGCTGGTCAAATGATTCATTTTGAATAATTTTCATAATGAACATATACTTTTTTTTTAAACAGTTAACAGAATCTTTCACAAACCTATCCCAATTTCTACATAATTCGTGATGATTCACCAAATATTTTCAGACTGCCGCCCCTTTTTGACCTGAGCAGCTAGTCAAATTTTGGGGCCCTTGGGAGGTTCCAGTTGGAAGTAGAAATTGATGGAGTCCAATATTTTCTTTGATGCATTTTTTAAAAAAAAAAGGAATGTACAAAGTCCTGCTTCTCCAAACACTGGAGGAACCAGGAACAAAAGGAGCAGTTTCTTAGTTTACAGGCCCAAGCCTCTGTAGCCAACAGATCCATACTCTCTCTCTATCTCTCCCTCTCTCTCTCTCTCGCTTTTCCCGGGTCACTCTGTGCTCACAGCATAGGTGCCAACTTCTCCTGGCACTGGTGGGTGCTTGACCATTGTGACTTCAGGCAACCTTAATTTTGACATTTCCTAACTTCTGAGGGCCTAATGTCGTTTTTTGTATGTAATAATGAATATAAACTCTCATACTTCAGGGTAAAAACCAGCCAATAACTGATGGGATTAACAAGTAATTTCCTGAGGGAGCGGATTAGTCCACAACTGTACACTATGAGGTTTGTGGCACTTTCCTCTGAAGCTTCTGTCACAGGGGCAGTCTCAGAAACAGGACACAGGATTAGATGGACTGCTGGTCTAATCTGGTATGGCAGTTTCTATGTTCCTATGATCCAAAGGCCCATTTCCTATCAAACTAAATTTTTTGTTACATTTATACAACGGGCAAACAGAGTAGAATGTATAACTGCAGTTTTACATTTTTTGCCTTCATTTATAATTGTTTTATGGGAACTGGTTGATGTTTCATTTAGTACCAAAGGGTTCACACATTATACCTTGGACTTCTTTATTTGGTATGGAAGCCAGGTTTCCTCCTAAATTTATACAAGCCATTCGTGCAGCATGCCACGTCATTGTCTCATTTTCACTTGAGCCAAATATTTTGAAACACTGAAAAAGAAAAAAAAATCAACTGGACATTTCATGCAATGCTGCCAGGGCCGGCTTTAGACCCCAGCGCGCCAAGCGCGGGCATGGGGCGGCATTTTGCCGGCAGGGCGGCAGGTGGGTCCGGTGGACCTTCCGCAGTCATGCCTGTGGGAGGTCCACCGGAGCCACGGGACAGAGGACCTCCCGCAGGCATGACTGCGGAAGCTCCGCCGGTGCCGCAGACCAGCTGCAAGAGGTCCCGCGGAGCCACAGGACCGGCGCCTGGCAGCGCGCCCCCTGCGGCATGCCGCCGTGCTTGGGGCGGCCAAATTCTTAGAGCCGCCCCTGAATGCTGCACACCAAATGGAAGCTGTTATATGTGAATAATCCTAATTACTCATGTGCTATTCATCTTCCCACAGAAAGAAAGCAAGGATGGGAAGGCTAGCAAAGCTTTAGGATCTGTAATTTAAACTTTGCTAAACCTGAGCTGAAAAGCATTGTGAATTCAAGCAACTTAGAGGTTTATTGTTAAAGTTCATCTTATCCCTCAATGACAGGGAGAACATGCAGATTTTTTAAAAAGTGCTTCTCACAGGAAAACGATTGCTTTCCATCTACTATATGAAAACAATGCAATAAAATAAAACAAACATAGTATTGATTATTTTTCCACATGCAAAGCCTAAATCTGGTGAGTTCTAGGGTAACTGAAATCAATCCCGGTCAGTTTCTGCAGCTCTTAAGAGCCTTCTTCTGTTGCATCATAGTTCTATTCTAGTATTTTATAAAATTTAAATTAAATTTCTTCTGAAGCTAAAACAGTTTGAATACTAAATGCTAGAAGTCCCATTATCAATGTGCTTTTATTTTAAGCAGTCAGATGAGAAAAAAGTAACAGTGGAGGTTTTATTTTGTAGTCATAAACTGGTATTTACTAGGCAAACTCAATTAACAGGAAAGTACTGGATGCATTCCCTGATTGTACTAGATGGACAGTAAATTTCCTATAGTCTTCTACAGAGTGTACTTCTCCTGGCATGACTAGTCTTCCCATATTCACCTTGTATGGCCAATCAGCTCAGGAGCAGCTTTTATGTGGGCTATGCAAGACATGTACGTGTACATACTCATGCATGGTACAGTGTGAGCGGCAGAAGACAGGATACTTTGGGCCCAATTTAGCCCAAAGTAATCATGCTGATGATAGACATGTGCTGTGTTGTTAGAGCTTGCTGTGTTTTTTAAGTTACAGAAATGTAGAGGCTTTTTGTGAGAGGATACTCGGGGTTCAAATAGAGGATTGGAAGAGATAGCTGATGTGAAATAGGGGAATGAGTAAAGAGAGAAGTAAACTGAAGGAGAGGAAAATAGAAAGGGACATGGGTGGCAAGTTTGTAGAAATTTTGGTGGTGCCCAGAACCCACCCCCACAACTCCGCCCCCACCTGCCTAAGGCTCTGGGAGGGGGTTTGTGGTGGGCGGTCTGGGGTGCAGGTCCTGGGCTGGGGATTAGGGTGAAGGAGGGGTGCAGGGTGCAGGCTTTGGGATGGAGTTTGGGTGCAGGCTCTGGGATGGGGGTGGAGGTGCAGGCTCTGGGAGGGAGTTGGGAGTGGGAAGAGGTGTGGGGGAAGGGGGAGGGGGTGCACGCTCTGGGAGGGAGTTTGGGGATAGGAGGGAGAGCAGGGGTGAGGGCTGTGGGCTGAGGATGAGGGATTCATGATGCAGGAGGGGGCTTAGGGCTGGGGCAGAGGATTAGGGTGCAGGGGGATGAGGGCTGTGTCTGGGGCTGAGAGGTTCATGATGCAGGAGGGGGGTCAGGACTGGGGCAGAGGATTATGGTGTTAGGGGGATGAGGGCTGGGGATGAGGGTTCATGATGCAGGAGGGCTCAGGGCTGGGGCAGAGGATTAGGGTGCGGGGATGAGGCTGGGGCTGGGGATGAGGGGTTCATGATGCAGGAGGGGGCTCAGGGCTGGGGCAGAGGATTAGGGTGCAGGGGGATGAGGGCTGGGGCTGGGGATGAGGGGTTCATGATGCGGGGGGGCTCAGGGCTGGGGCAGAGGATCAGGGTGTGAGGGGATGAGGGTTGGGGCTGAGGATGAGGGTTTCATGATGCAGGAGGGGGCTAAGGGCTGAGGCAGAGGATTAGGGTGCAGGGGGATGAGGGCTTGGCTGGAGATGAGGGGTTTGGGGCATTGGAGAGGCTCAGGGGTAGGGTGGAAGGGCAGGGTAAGGGCAGCCTGCCTTGCCATTAATAGATGGGGGCACTAGGACCCTGGGGCAGCAGACAGCAGCTCCACATAGGAATGTGCTACACCTGCAGCACAAGCAGGAACGGGAGAGGCACCTGCCACTTTCTTCCGGGCAGAGCTGTGGTGGCGGCAGAGATGCATAGGGGAGCGGGGGCCGGGGCCCAATCCAGGCAGGGCCAGGGGAGAGACTCAGCTCCAAATATTGCTGGAGCAGGGTCCCCAGCCCTGAATATTCCTGGTGCTCGGGCACCTCGAGCCCATATAACTTGCTGCCTATGGAAAGGGAACAGGAATAAGGAGAATGGGGAGAGGAATAGGATAAGCAAAATGGAGAAGTGAAGGGTTACAGTGGTAGGAGATGGGTGAGATGAAGTGGGACTAACAACCACAATACTTAGATAACCATGTTTAAGTTCAGCACAACACATCCTAGTGGATACTTAACAACAATCGCAGTTTAAAGGATGTTAGGCTGGTGGGTTTAGTCACAGCCTTTAGTTCTTCTAGGTAGCCTTTGATTCTAGCCAGAATCATTAGTCTGGGATTCAGATTATTGATTAGTAAATCCCTTATCATTTTGTGATGCTGGTTTGAACCAGGTTTTTTACAGTGATGATAGGTGCATGGTTGGATCACATAATACAGATATATTGGTAGTTTTATTCATTGTCAGAGCTGTATTATTGATTTTGAGAAAAAAATTAGTTGTATAGCATTATGAGGATGAGTCTAAATACTGTAGTCTTGTTGCAAAGAATTTTGGTCTCCAAATGCATGTTACATGAAATATTTAGTAACCCTCTTGAATAATTTGAAAGTGAATTTGTGTGTGTGGGGGGGGGGGGAAGAAGGATACCAAACTTGTATCTATCCTATTCTCTGTTTAGAATGCAGTCATATGCGATGTCCACATTACATTCTCTGGCACCATGGTAGAAATGAAAGCTCATACTTTGGAGCAAGGGGTGAATTTCACAACAAATTCTGTGGCTGTGGAATACACATGACCCTACCTTTATCTGCTACCTACCTGTCAGGTAATAAGCTATGAAAAAAGATGAGAGAGTGCCTACTGTCGCAACTACAGAGCAATTTAAAATCAAACACTTTGATCACAGCTTGATCTTTCTGCCCCTTTCACATTTCCTTCTCCTACCGCTACCACTATCCGTGAAAGTGAAATTGGGGAAAAGGGAAAATGAGTGGTAAATGTTCGGTATACATGATGCTGCACAATGACAAATTTCAACGACATGATGCTCTTTTTCCTGTATGGTTTTTTTTTTTTGGGGGGGGGAGGGCATGCATTTCTTGGTATACAGTATAGACAGACTTTTAGTTTTATTATTTACTAATAAATTCTTCCCACAGTGCTTATGTGATATCCTTATTGTTAGAGAATTTACAGCTAGAGAAATATAACTTCTTATTGGTTATGGTCATACAGCTGCATACACTGATCTGAAATGTTTCTCATGCTGCCACTAGTGATTCTTTCTAGTGATCATTCATGCTCCTGAACTGCCTGAAATTTCACAGTTAGATCTTGTCACCTAACACTTTCAGAATACAAGACTAATACAGTGTTTGTAAAGTAGCAGTAGCGACTGCATTTGAGTGGAAAGAAAACAGAACATAAGAACATTAGAACAGCTATACTGGGTCAGACCAAAGGTCCATCTAGCCCAGTGTCCTGCCTACCAACAGTGGCCAATGCCAGGTGCCCCAGAGGGAATGAACAAAACAGGTAATAATCAAGCGATCCATCCCTTGTCACCTATTCCCAGCTTCTGGCAAACAGAGGCTAAGGACACCATCCCAGGAATCTGTGTAAATCACCTGGTACATCAAAGATAAATTTCAAGCCAATGTTATACATAACCCAATACTGAAACCCTAGCATTTTTACTCTTTCATTCTGAATCCAAGCATTTGGGAAACTTTATGAAGATTAAATATTTATTGTTCAAAGTGTTCTTTCTAATTTATCCTGGCTGAGAGTACTGTTTTATATTGTCTTTTCAGGTTGACCACTGATAACTTCAGTCCTTAAAATGGGATATAAATTACACGGGCGGGGGAGGAAGTGTAAGTTATATCAGCAAAGACCTGCAAAGCGTACTTCTGTCTTAAGTAATTCAACCTACAGACTCATTGCTTTGGAGGTTTAAAATGGTATAATATCTCCCAAATGGCCCTGCCTGCCAAACAGCATGCAGATTTGGATAATCACTGTCCAACGTATTATTCTAACCATAAAAATATGTCCTTTGTTCACCTACTCTGCCATATAACAAATATCTTCAGTAAATTGTAACATACCTTATTGTTAAACAAAAGCCAAGTTTCTGGACAGCCTCCTACAGGTGCAGGAGCAAATGTTGAGTTAATGGTACTGTTGTGCCTTTCACAGATAAAACCACTTGGATAGCCACAATTTATATCATTCCACAAACCTGAAAAAAATTAACTATAGTAAGTAAATGAATGTATAATATTAATAAATGGAATGATAATCGGACACTTCCTGTTTTGTTTAAAAACAGCATTTATATTCTCTAAGAGTAGAATATACACATCTTAAAAACGATTTGTCAGCTAAGCTGCTTGGAAAATGTACAAATCTCTGTATTGTTCACAAAAAAATAGGTATTTATTGACAGGAGCTGTTCCGTACAGTTAGTTACTTGACCAGTACCCTGTGACAGGGCAATTAAAAATGAATAAGAAATGGAGATAAAAAAAGGAAGTGGCTCAAAAGAACAAACAGTTTATATCAATTACTCTTAATTCTGCTTTCTTTCACATGGAGCCTGAATAGGAGAATTTCCAGGGATACAGGTTGAGAAGTAATAGCTGGATGTTTGGCAGAAGAATTTTCTGTGGCACAAACAGATTGAAATAGATTTTTTTTTAAAGAAAGAAAATATACATGAGAGATGGAACTTTTAGCATCTCCTTTAGGAGATGGTTTAGCATTTTAACCAACTGCTTTGAAATATTTAAGTCTTTCTGGAGCCAGAGATTCAAGGCAAGTCAGGGTTTTCTAGTCTCTTCATTCTACATTGAGTGCTGTGGGGTTTCAGACAGCATCTAAAAAACAGAGGGCCTGATTCTCATCTCACTTCAGCTGGGTTACACTGATGTAACTGAAAGGAAAATTTAGTTCTGAAACTTTCTTTATTCTGTGTGAATGTTATAGAGCATTTATAAGATAAGGGTTTTTTCCTTGTTATGTAAACATATGCTCCTCTCTTCTGCACATACTGGATGTTTTTTACCTTCAATCCCACAGACTCCTGCATTTAGTGCTGACTTTTTGTATATCATTTGTAAAGAGCTTAGGAATGAAAGGTACAGTATGGCAGTTTTTCAACAGGCCCATCCCACTTATCCAGCACCAGCCTCTCTCTGTAGAAGTGGTGACAAGCCTTTTAAAAGACTAGATCCAACAGACTACACGATATGGCAGCAAGCTAGAAACAACACAGAAAGAGAAATCTTACTTCTGTACACACAAAAAATAAAATCTAAAAACCTAGTTCTGTCACTTACCAAAGGCTGATATCATGATCACACAATTTTCATCATTATTTGCAAAATTGGGTTCATTGGGAGCCCAGGCTACGTAATTCACTGGGGTTCCATCCATCCAGCTAAAAAAGAAAGGATGTAACAGTAATCATTAATCAAATCACTTTTAGAAAGAGGCACATCAATACATTACAAAAATCATTTGGCAAGAATCCAAAAAGGTATATTCATAATTTCTATGTACAGTTTTAGGTGCATGATATCCATTAGCAATAATGGGAGTTACATGGCTAAAACCATGAGCATCAGGTCAGAAATTTTTATTTCTTTACTTTGATTATTCCTTTGTGGAGATAAATTATGTAAAACAAATATTACAGATTGGGAAATAATGAAAAAAACAATCAAAATTTTTTTCCATTGATTGATAGAAGTCATTAAATAAATTTGGAAACAGTATTCAACGAGTTCTAATACAAATAATGAATATCAAATATGGCAATTACTTAAACAGATATGATATATTTTTATAAATCTATTCTGTTCTCCCAGCTGTGAATTGCTACTGATTTCACATAAGCAAAAATGAGATGAGCTACTTATCTGTAATTGCAGCAAAGAATCCTGTGGCACCTTATAGACTAACTGACGTTTTGCAGCATGAGCTTTCGTGGGTGAATGCCCACTTCTTCGGATGCAAGTCGAAGAAGTGGGTATTCACCCATGAAAGCTCATGCTGCAAAACTTCAGTTAGTCTATAAGGTGCCACAGGATTCTTTGCTGCTTTTACAGATCCAGACTAACACGGCTACCCCTCTGATACTTATCTGTAATTGTTAGTCTCAGAAGATAAATATCTCAATAGGTTACCACTCTTCAGTCTTTGCTCCTGCATAGAGACTTGTAGAAACTCTCTCAGTTTACACCCTGCTACTGCAGTCCCTAAGCTGCACCAACCTAAGGTGCTCCACATTCATTCCCTGTTTTAGTGGGAGGTGAACTACTCCCAAAATAAGTCAACTGAAATTAGAAAAATCAACATCTTATTTTGAATAATTTTCTAAGTGATAAATCAGTCATTAGCACCTGAAAATCATCCCTTCTATGTAAAATTGTGCCAAACAAAAGGATGGGCATGGGGAAAAGTCTCTATATATACACAGCAGGAGAAGAGCACATGAAACACTCAGGGCTTCAAAGATTCTGGTTGCACTGGATTCCAGACAGACATGGAAGTCAGTTGAAGGGCAAATATAGTGCCCATCTATAAAAAGGGAAATAAGGACAACCTGGGAAATTACAGACCAGTCAGCTTAACTTCTGTACCTGAAAAGATAATGGAGCAAATAATTAAGAAATTAATTTGCAAAAGCCTAGAAGATAATGAGGTGATAAGTAACAGTCAGCATGGATTTGTCAAGAACAAATTGTTTCAAACCAACCTGATAGTTTTCTTTGACAAGGTAACAAGACTTGTGGATAGTGGGGAAGCGGTAGATGTGGTATATCTTGACTTTAGTAGGGCTTTTGATACTGTCTCACATGACCTTCTCAAACAAACTAGGGAAATACAACCTAGATGGAGCTACTATAAGGTGGGTGCATAACTGGTTGGAAAATTGTTCCCAGAGACTAGTTATCACTGGATCACAGTCATGCTCGAAGGGATAACGAGTGGGGTCCTGCAGGGATCGGTTCTGGGTCCGGTTCTGTTCAATATCTCCATCAATGATTTAGAAAATGGCAGAGAGAGTACATTTATAGTTTGCAGATGATACCAAGCTGGGAGGGGTTGTGAATGCTTTGGAGGATAGGATTAAAATTAAAAAGGATCTGGTCAAACTGGAGAAACGGTCTGAAGTAAATAAGATGAAATTCAATAAGGACAAATGCAAAGTACTCCACTTAGAAAGGAACAATCAGTTGCACACATACAAAATGGGAAATGACTGCCTAGGAAGGAGCACTGCGGAAAGGGATTTGAGGGTCATAGTGGATCACAAGCTAAATATGAGTCAACAGCGCAACACTTGCAAAAAAAAAAAAACCAAACATCATTCTGGGATGTATTAGCAGGAGTATTGTAAGCAAGACACGGAATTTATTCTTCCATTCTACTCTGCACTGATTAGGCCTCAATGGGAATATTGTGTCCAGTTCTGGATGCCACATTCAGGAAAGATGTGGACAAATTGGAGAAAGTCCAGAGAAGAGCAACAAAAAATTATTAAAGGTCTAGAAAACATGACCTATGAGGGAAGACTGAAAAAATTGGATTTGTTTAGTCTGGAGAAGAGAAGGCTGAGAGGAGATATGATAACAATTTTCAAGTACATAAAAGGTTGTTACAAGGAGGAGGGAGAAAAACTGTTTTTAACCTCTGAGGATAGGACAAGAAGCAACAGGCTTAAATTGCAGCAAGGACGGTTTAGGTTAGACATTAGGAAAAATTTCCTAACTGTAAGGGTGGTTAAGCATTGGAATAAATTGCCTAGGGAAGATGTGGAATCTCCAGCATTGGGGATTTTTAAGAGCAGGTTGGACAAACAGCTGTCAGGGATGGTCTAGATAATACTTAGTCCTGCCCTTGAGTGCAGGGGACTGGACTAGATGACCTCTCGAGGTCCCTTCCAGTTCTATGATTCTAAGGCAGGAACTAGAAAAAAGCTTTGACAAAATAACGATGACATATGGCATCTTTGATAGCACAGTGAGATGCAAAGAGGTGACATGAAGCATCATGGAGAGCAGATGCAACCCATGCCTGCTTGGTATGGTGCTCTGTCCCACTCTAGTAGCCCCTAGACCAGGGGTAGGGAACCTACAGCCCACTGCTTTATTTAATCCAGCCTGCTGCCAGTCTCTGCACTGCGGGCTGGAAGCCCTGAGCCTCAGCGCCCTTCCTCCCCCAGTTAAAAGTCCGGTCAGCTCCACACAGCTCCTGAAAGCAACCAGCATGTCCCTGCAGCCTGTAGAAGCAGGGGTGAATAGGGAAGCTCCGCGCGCTGCCCCCGCCCCCAGCACCAGTTCCACAGCTCCCACTGGCCAGCCACTTCCAGGAACAGCATGGAGCCAGGGCAGGCAGGACCTGCCTTAGTCCTGGTACGCCACCACCTGGGAGCCACCTGAGGTAAGTGCTGCCCGGCCAGAGCCCGCACCCTGAACCCCCTGCCCCAGGTCAGAACACCCTCCCGCACTCTAACTCCCTCCCAGACCCCACACCCCATACTCCCTGCCCCAGTCTGAACCCCCTCCCGCACCCTAACTCCCTCCCAGACCCCACACCCCATACTCCCTGCCCCAGTCTGAACCCCTTCCCGCACCCTAACTCCCTCCCAGATCTGCACCTCCCCCCGCATCCCAATCCCCTGCCTTGAGTGCACTCCAAACGCCTCATCCCTAGCCCCACCATAGAGCCCGCACCACCAGCCAGAGTTCTTACCCCTTCCTGCACCTCAGCCCCCTGCCCCAGCCCAAAGCCCCCTCCTGCACCCTGAACCCCTCATTTCTGGCCCCACCCCAGAGCCTAGGGCAAGTCCCGAGCCTCTATGCCTCCCCACCCTGCTAGGCCGTGTGTGGCCCGTGACTGATTTTTTCTGTGGGTCGATGGCCTCCAATAGTAAAAAGGTTCCCTACCCCTTCCCTAGACCATCTAGAGATTGCAGGGCCGCCCAGAGGATTCTGAGGGCCTGGGGTCTTCGGCAGCAGGGGGTCCCCTCTTCGGCGGTAATTCAGCAGTGGGGGGGTCCTTCCGCTCTGGGACCCGCTGTCAAAGTGCCCGGAAGACCCATGGCAGGGACCCCTCACCGCCAAATTACTGCCAAAGCAGGACCCGCCACCGAAGTGCAGCCGAGTCTTCGGCAGTAATTCAGCGCAGGGGGGGCCCTGCTGCGGGTCTTCGGGGCACATCGGCGGCGGGTCCCAGAGCGGAAGGACCCCCGGCCGCCGAATTACTGCCGAAGACCCAGCTGCACTTCAGCGGCGGGTCCAGCTTCGGCGGTAATTCCGCTTCTTCCGCCGAAGACCCAGAGCGGAAGAAGCTCCAGGGGCCTGAGCCCCGAGAGAGTTTCCTGGGGCCCTTAGAGCGAGTGAAGGACTCCGCTCCAGGGGCCCCGAAAAACTTTCGTGGGGCCCCTGTGGGGCCCGGGGCAAATTGCCCCACTAGCCCCCCCTCTGGGCAGCTCTGAGAGATTGATGAGTCTGCTACAGCCTTAGCTAAGAGATCTGTGGCTTTTAGCTCATGCAGTAGAGGCTCATAAACTAAGGACTTGTCTACACTACCCGTCGGATCGGCAGGCAGCCATTGATCCAGCGGGGATTGATTTATTGTGTCTAGTAGGTGTGGAAGCCAGTAAATAATTAACAAGGATTTGAAGAGATCTTAATGAATGTTAGTTAGCAAGAGTCAGGCCATACTGTAACCTTAATGACGTAAGACTTGTAGGAGCAAAGATAGTGCGAGGCGACAGGACAGGAACTGTGTACAAAGTTATTACGACCTTGCAATCACTAACCAAAATGCAGGCTTGCTTTTCTTAGGATTGAGACAAATAAGATAAGCCTTTTTGCTATGTATAAACAAAATGTAGTTGTTGCTTTTTACTGTCTGTATTATTGTTAGAAATTGTCTGTAAAAGGTATAAAGGCTTGCTGTGATTGTTTACCAGTTGAGAGACCTGTCCAGGACTGGGGTGACCCTGTGTCCTATGGCACTCTCTCCCTCCATGGTAATTACTGGAGAAATAATAAAGTATTTAATTTTGCTGCACCCAAACAAAAAGCGAGAACTAAGTTTTTCTTCGACAATTTGGGGGCTCGTCTGGGATACGGATCATTCCCCTTTGAACCCCATGGCGCCACATGAGAGGTATGAGACCTTTTGAAATCTCTATTGGGGTATTGGAGGAGGACTTTCCGTGAGGACGTCTGTCTCTGTTGGGCTCACGCCATCTGAACTTATTGACTGTGCAGCAGGATCAGATGCAAAGTGGTATTGGGGAGAGGCCCCAATAAGGTTAGGTTATAGCAGTACTGGGAACTGCTGAGTTGAAATGCATAAGGTAATGCATAAGGTAATGCATAGGTAAATGCATTAGAATGCACCGGTGCTGAGGGGTTTTTACCGCCTCAAGAGGGGTTGTCATACCGCCTCATGGTATTGGTCCGGACCAGGTAAAGATGCATCATGGTTTAAAAAAAAAAAAAAAAAAAAGAGATAAAAAGGTTAAAAAAAAAAGGGTTTAAAAAAAAAAAAGAAAAAGGAAGAAAAAGAGGCCTTGGTGTGTGTGTGTGTACACCAGTGTGAGTGGCTGTTACCGGGCTAGCCCGGTAACTAGTGGATCTTTAGGAGATCCGACCCACGGTGGGCTGACTCAGCCTGGCATAGTCCGGCGAGGAAGCTGCCTGGGTCTAGGGGTGTGTGAACCCATCTTCCCTCCCCTTTCCCTTCCGTGTGGGCTACTGACAGTCTGATCATCTCCTTGGTTTTTGAGCCGCTAGCGCGGACAGGACACCCTCTCTGTGTGTGTAAGTGGAAAATGGGTAAGGGACAGTCTAAATATTCCACCTTACCCCCTAAGGGTGCCCCAGCATATTACATGTACGTACATTATGGTCCTAAAACCTGCAGGTATTTAAATGTACACGCGTGAAAATTCATTTAAACAATGCCCATTAGAAGGTACCTTCAATCTAGATAAGATCATATATCTCAGTGGAGCTTTAATCACAGAGAAAAAACCTCTGACACAGTGTGAGCAATTTGTCTAGGAACGGGTTAATTTGAAATTCGGCTTAGCCCAGAGATAAAGGAGAAGTTGTTTTGTGTTCAAGGTCATGAATTAGTGCAGACTATGCTAAGTGCAAAGAAAAACTGCTTTCAGCCCCAGCTGCTTGTGGAAAATAGAAACTGAGGCAAACCAAAAGCAGGAGTTACAGAATTGGAATTATATTTGCAAAGCTTAACTTCCCAGTGAGACATGTGTGAGTATTAAAGTGGTTTAAGGCTTGGGGCATTCATATTTTTCCCGAGTGATGTGGGAGCATTCCCAACACTCTCCATTGTTGTTTTATTATTTTTAATGAAGCTTTAAAATTTGATTATATGCTCTGTCGGTCTGATCACCTGACATGAGGGATAATTAGTAACAGGAATTTGTCACAGTTTGGTGAGCAATTAAGAATGGGGGGCACTGCAGAATTTACACCATCTATCTGTTTTACCCTTGTTAGTTTATGTTTGCTTTGTTTGGTACTGTTGGTGTTATGTGTTAAGAATAGCATGATTATAGGTGAGCTCTAATAGAATAAGGAAACACTATTTGGTTTTGGTGCACTATTTAGCTTTGGCTCTGTTTTGTTTAACGGTTACTGATGTTTTTCTGCTCTGTTCATTTGGGCATTAGGTGTGTGAGCGGAACTGAACTTCAATTCCTCAGGGTGGAAGCCATGTGTGCGATGAAGCTCTGAGGTTGTCCTGAGATTTTACAGTCCAGCAGACAATGTAATAGAAGTAGGAAAAATCTGGCTTAGACTGTAATTTTCTTGGCTCTCTGTGTAATTTTCTTTTCTGTTTAAGTGTCAGCAGACAAATGGGTGGGTCTCTGGGTAGACCCCCAAAGGGGTTTGGATTATGTGTTAAGTGAATGGCCATGTATTTTTGCCCAGGTGGCAAGCCTTACTAGGGAGGACTCAGGTAGTCTTGTGAGTAGAAATGTTTTGGGGACAAGACCAGAAGGGTGGGGGCTAGTTGAGTAGCCCACCCTCCTAGCTAAGAACTGGTTGTGGAACAAGCTCGTGTCCATGGGCGGGACGATTCAGTGAGGAAAAAGGATCGGGCCCAAGCGGGAAGGCAACAGACAAAGAGATTTGGAAAACAGGTTGGAAACTTTTGAGGGTGTAGTGGAAAGAAGGAGTAAGTGAATATAAGCATGAGGATTTCAAATACTCAAGAGGATATTTGGAATGGTGATTTGAGTTGATAAAAGTGGCTGTTGGAAGGGAAAAGCAAGTGATTTTTAAGAGAACAGTTTTTGGTGTCTATGAAATGTTTGTAAATAAATTCAGGCAAAGAACTTATTGGATTGCAATCATTTGGCTATGAACAATTTTGTTAAATCAGTTGAAGAATGTATACAGTGCTATGTACTGAGAATTTTATTAGGCTCTACAGGCACTATAAGTGGTGATGTTTTCTTTCAGTGTTTAAAAGCAGGAGTTAAAAGAAATAAAAAGCAAGCCAGAAATAATCTGTGTTACTGCAAATTAACTAACTGATAAGGTAAAGGCCGCTGAAACCAAGGCTGTCTAAGAAACACATACGAGAAAATATGGGGTAATTCCTCTGTTTTGCCTAGAATCAACAAGAGTATTTGTATATTTTAAGTATTTAATTGCCCAGACGGGGTGGACCTCTGTTTTTGTCTTTCAGATAATCAAAGAAAACTAATGCCAGCTGCACAGCATTCAACGTACCTTGATTTACTGGCACAGTAAAAATTATGTTGTGTGTTCTATGTTCTGTCTTGTTGTGTTTTTAGAATTGTTGTGTTTAATATTTTCATGAGATGGTCTGATTTGATATCAAGCGGAAATGTTGGATTGAGATGCAGATACTTGTTTTGTTCAACTTAGAATACAAAGTGTTTGGTTACATCAGAAAATGTGATATACTAAAGTCTAATACATTTTCTTAAGTAAGAGAAAGAAACTACATTGGCCAAATCTTTTAATTGAGAATTGTTGTTAAAATTTGCATACTGACAGTCTTTGGAAGCGAGGACATAAAAAGTTAACCCACTCCCCATATTGTACAAGGGATTCTTCTGGCTACCTCAGACTTTTAGCCAGAGGGCTGGGGATGGTGGATAGCTATTGGACTAGAAGTTATATTAAGTGAACTTCTCAAAGTGGGTGTGCTTGTCCTGGCTTGTTCTTCCAAAGTTCTGTAATAAGGTTATTTTAGTGAAAGGGTATATGTGGCATACATTGAATGATAATACTTCTGTACTGTATAACAGTACTGTTTATGTGTTCATGGTATGAAAAAGGTGTATAATTGAAGAGTAAAAGTTTCCTTTGTAGGTTAGATGAAAAAAAAAAAAGCCAAGAAGAGAATGACTAACATGCGCTGGCCCCAGTCAAGGACACCGCTTGGCTGCCTACCAAGGGAAGGGGGTGGGGGAATGGTTGCTGCAGTTACACGAGATTGGGCTGGCCGCTGCACACCACTCTCCTCCCTGGGGATCTTTTGTAAATATTCAGATTGATTTTATTTAAATGTCTAAATGTTGTGGTTATGAATATGTATTAGTTTTAGTTGATGTATTTACCACTTGGGTTGAAGCTTTTCCCTGCAGGACAGTAGATGTCTTTGCTTACAGATTTTGTACCACGTTTTGGCATCCCTGTGACTATCAACAGTGGTCGTGGAACTCACTTTACTGGACAGATTTTAATGGAGTTATGTGCAACTCACTGCCCTCACCACCCACAGTCTGCTGGGACAGTGGGACTTACAAAAAAATGAACTGGCCAAGATTTGTGCTGAGACACACTTAAAGTGGCCAGATGCCCTTCCTTTGGCACTGATGTGTATGAGAGCCATTCCCAATCGAACGACTGGACTCAGCCCTCATGAAATTTGACAGGACACCCAATGCTGACTACCAACTGCACCCCCACTAACCCCAGCTCAGATGGACATTCATTTGCTGGATAACATAATGCTTAAATATTGTCAGGCACTAATGAAATGTGTTAAGTCTTTTTATACACAGGTGATGGAAGCACTACCAAAGGATCCTGTGCAACCTTGCCACTCGTTGGAACCAGGAGCCTGGGTCTACATAAAGATCCATCAGCGAAAGACTGCCTTGGCTCCATGCTGGAAAGGCCCTTTCCAAGTCCTGCTGACTACCGACACCGCTGTGAAGTGCCACAGACTGACTGCTTGGACCCAGGATTCTCACTGCAAAAAGACCCCTCCACATCAGAAGAATTTTCCTATTGATGATTAGCCTATTCTTTCTTCTAGTTCTACTGTGCTTCTGGACAGCTTCTGGACAACCTCTCCCTTGTCCACTGACAGACCAACTGTGCCTTTAGACTTTTCTAGAAAAAAGCAAAGCCATTACAGGGTGATATGTGCTGGCAACCTCTCCTGTAGGATGCTAAACCTCGATTGTTTTGGGAACGAAGAAGAAACACTCACTCCACTGACATTGCCAAAGTCCAGGAATTCCTGACTGAAAAGGACACTGAGAACTGACCCTGGTGAAGAAACAAAGAATTACATACTGGCAGGAAGAAATTTGTGGGACCCATGCTTGGGACTGTGGTATTAATTGGATTTTGGGGTTTATTCTACAGGCTGCGCCCTGTGTTCTGGATAAATCCTTCAGTATGTATTGCCCTCCCTAATTGGATTTTAACTGACATTGCCCTTATCCAATTTTCAAATCACTTCTACATACCCAGATTGCTCACAAGGGGCTGCCATTAGATTGGCACAACAAAAGGCCTGGGTTATTTCCTCTGGACAAAAAGGGAATTGACCAGATCCCTGTGGGCTGGGGCCAATAGTGTAGTAGTCATTTGGACTATTCTTAAAGGCCAAGAACATGATAAGAAATTGGGGCAACTAGAAAAGGCCACTAGTCTTATTTTTGAAGCTCAGCTATCTTAAGTACAGGCTGGAGTTGGTGAGTTACATGTCATTTCCACCCTTAGTTCTATGACCCAGAAGTTACTGACAGAGATGGTATTGAATATCACTGAGGCTGGGAAGGCATTGCAGTGGGATCTGGACCAGACTTGGCCCACTGCCCTTACAGACATGTCAGGAGTACCATCTGATCTGTGGTCATGAATACATACTTGGACACTTTCTGGATGGAAATGTGGACATTCACAGTGCTCCTTCCAAGCATATGGACCAGTTAGGGGGTGTGGGCTCCCACATACCGAATCCTGCTGGGTCCATGGGGAGGATGCATGTGGAACTGAATTATTTACCGAGACATCTGGGAAATTAGACCACCTGGTATACCTACCTGATTTATAGACAGTACCCCTAGAATAACACCTGACAAGATATACATATTGATCTTACCACTGCTGCAGGCCATTATATCATTTACTGGCCTGCAGATAGAATGCAGATAGAATGTTGCAAGTAGCTCTTAGATTTTAGGTATATTTTGATTGGACTAGAATAGTGCCTGATCGGTTTCAAAATTTGCTTTCATTGTTACCAAAGGTTCAAAGAATCTCTGAATTGCAAGGGCAAATTCCCATGCTTTAGAATATATATCAAGCTGGAAGGAATGCCTTTCATACAGCTTATAGAGTGTTTACTTTATGTACTAGGTATGATGTTTTGTGCTTTGTGTTCGCAATTGTACAACAGCCCTATTATATTATTCCTATGGGATTGTTATTGTTTGTAGTGTTGTTAGTTAATTTAGGATTATATTATTGTTGTTGTTGTTGTAAATAACGTAAGAATAGCAATACCTTTCATGTTCATGCTAATCATGCATTGTCATTACGTCCCATGATGGTTGACATGTTTGCTGTAGAATCTGAAGTCCATGGTTTCATGCGAATTGAGATTTGAAATTGTTTGTTGTACTAGAAGTACAAAAGGGGGGAGTGTGGAAGCCAGTAAATAATTAACAAGGATTTGAAGAGATCTTAATGAATGTTAGTTAGCAAGAGTCAGGCCATACTGTAACCTTAATGACGTAAGACTTGTAGGAGCAAAGATAGTGCGAGGCGACAGGACAGGAACTGTGTACAAAGTTATTACGACCTTGCAATCACTAACCAAAATGCAGGCTTGCTTTTCTTAGGATTGAGACAAATAAGATAAGCCTTTTTGCTATGTATAAACAAAATGTAGTTGTTGCTTTTTACTGTCTGTATTATTGTTAGAAATTGTCTGTAAAAGGTATAAAGGCTTGCTGTGATTGTTTACCAGTTGAGAGACCTGTCCAGGACTGGGGTGACCCTGTGTCCTATGGCACTCTCTCCCTCCATGGTAATTACTGGAGAAATAATAAAGTATTTAATTTTGCTGCACCCAAACAAAAAGCGAGAACTAAGTTTTTCTTCGACATAGGGAACCTAGTATAGACACGATAAATCGACCGCTGAGCGCTCTCTCATCGACTCTAGTACTCCACCACAATGAGGAGCATAAGCAGAGTCAATGGGAGAGCATCAGCTGTTGACTTACCGCAATGAAGACACCGCGGTACGTAGCTCTAAGTACATTGACTTCAGCTATGCTATTCACATAGCTGAAGTTGTGTATCTTAGATCGATCCTGCGCGCTAATGTAGACAAGCCCTAAGCTTCAGAGTTCCCAGGTTTGATTCTGCCTGCCAATGACCAGGGTCTATCAGGGATATACAGGATTCTGCACAGCTGGAGAGATGATAGCTATTCTAAGGGAGATATAGTCAGAAAGGAACTGATTACCATAGCACTTTCCACTTATTCAGCCACTTACGGCCACTCTTCTGCTAAGATTAGTCCACAACTAACTATAACTAAGAGTTATCATCAACTCTTGAAAATGGTAGCATTTATAGACTCTTCACTTTTGATGACCTAAATACATTTTTTTTGCTACATGTTAGAAGCCTAGATGTTCATATTTACTTACCTAAACTTTTTATCAAGACTCACTGTTAAACCAATGAAATATGATCTGGTCCGATGAGGGGAGATACCCTAAAATAAAAAGATGCCATTTTAATTAAATAATTCCTTTATATGTCACAAAGAGGTCTCAGGCAAAACAAGCAGCCATTCTCTTTCAATTGATTAGGTGGGTACTGTAGAGTCTGAAGAGAAGACAATCATTGAAATCGATGGGATTTAATCAGGAACTTAAAGGTAAGCATGTACTTAAATGCTATTATAAATAGAGGTGGATTTAATCACATGCTTAAATATTTTCCTGAATCAGAGCCTAAAAATCTATAGTTAGGTATCTCAGTACAAGTGGTCTGCTTTTCAGAGGTCTTGGGCACCCACAACTCATACTAAAGTCTGAGCTCATTAGGAACTGCAGACAGTCAGCACTACTTTTAATTAGGTCCCTAAACACTGCATAATTATGTAACAACTTCCGATCCTCAATTTCCACATCTCTAAAACAGGGACAGTGATATTTATCCATTTACTCAGGGTGTTGAGAGACAGAAATTATGTTTTTCCAGTGTCATATCCGTGTAAATTACTACTAAGGCTAGTCACATACAGCGAACTCAGGAGCTCCAGGAATCCACAGCCTTATGCTTCTTCCAGTAGGGGAGACTGGCTCAAGCACGTGCTTGGGGCGGCAATCCGTAGGGGGCGCTCTGCCGGTGCCGCGAGGGCGGCAGGCAGGCTGCCTCCGGTGGTTTGCCTGCGGAGGGTCCTCGCTTCGGAGGACCTCCCGCAGCCAAGCCGAAGCCGCGAGACCAGTGGACCCTCCACAGGCAAACCGCCAGAGGCAGCCTGCCTGCCGTGCTTGGGGCGGTAAAATCCCTAGCGCCGTCCCTGCCTTGATAGACATGCAAACACACCTGGTTGACATTTTTCTCAAATGTGAACAATTTCACAAGTAACTAGGTATATTTTGGGGGATGTTTCATAAATTCAACAGCAGGCAAATTTCATCAAAACAAACAAACACACACACAAAAATCACGGCTCCACTCCTCTCAATACAACATGTCTCAATTTGTGTTTTCCAAAAGTTCAGAAACACAATATCAAAAGTATCTATTTCCCAGTATGCCACATTATTTATTTCTGAAATAAAAGTTTTTTCTTACAGTTTTCCATAGAAACTTTCTTTCACTTTCACTCTCAATTACAGCAAGATCTGCAAAATTCTTTTGGCAGAACTCTCGGGCTTTTTCCATAGGCACCTCATTTCTGCTGAAAAAATACTGTTTGTCTTCATATATAATCCATCCATCTTTAGTGGTTTGATATTCTGGAAAGTAAATAATGTATCCATAAATTCTACATCTATAGCACAAAACATTTATTCTACAATAGTAGTTTTACTAAGAGTTAATATCCCTCCCCCCCAAAAAAAAGAATTAAAAAAAAAGCTTACCATACTTGCGAATTGGTTCTGATTTTAATGATACTCCTGCAGAACAAGAGAAAATCTGAATGTGTAATGTATGTCATGCATATTCTTCAAGGAAAATTTATTTTACACAGTGATTTAATGCAAAGAAATGCAGTGTTACTTAAGATGTTTTAGACGCCGTCACAATGTTAATGTTTTTCAATCAGAAAAATATCACGGTAGGTACATTCAATAGTTATGTTTAAATTCTATCAGCTGCAGCAGAAAATGGACCTAACACCCAGAGCAACCCATTCACCACAATCTAGATAAGTTTTTCTAAATTTACTCCAGTGTCAAAGTGCCTGAATGTTGTTAAGATGAGAGGAAGTGTGAATGTATGGATCATCAGCCATTTATTTTGATTGATCAGTTCTGATGGAACAAGATAGCCATGGCTTTTGGCCATTTCTTTTCTGAGAAGCACTTGATTTCTTACTCAAGAATGGAAGGGAATTAAGAGCATTTACTGTCATGTGCCCATCCAGCAGTGATAGCAATAATGCCGATTCCTGTGGGAATGTGTCTGTTCCACCAACAGTTACTTTAGGTGGAAACCAGGCAAGGCTACTGGATTTCCTGCCAACCCAGCTGGCTCCCAAAGCTGCCTGGCTTGCTGGGATCCCTCTGCTAGCAGGCTACTGGGCTGTATGGCTCCCAGGCTGCCTGCCCAGTACGCAGGCAGCTTTCCTGGGTGGCTGGCTGCTTGGTTTGCTGGACTCCCCAGTCTGCCTGGAGCCCCCAGCTAGCTGGTCCCTGGATGCCCTATTCCCCAGCTGGCTAGCTCCCAGGGCTGCCCACTTGGGGGACATGAGGGCTCCCTGATTCTCCTGGCCACCTGGCTCCTTGACCTCTGAGGCTTCCTTGTTTCCCAACTACCCAGCTCCTTGGGCTGCTTTACCTGTCTGGCAAACAGGTGGCTCTCTGGTTCCCTAAGCTGTCCAAGCATCCACCTGGCAGACTGGCCCGCTCCCTAGGCGCCTCAGCTAAACAGCTTTCTGGCCAGACTTATCTAAAATGACCCAATGAGACAACTTCTAAAGATTGAACATGTTGCAGATAGAGAAGAAATCTTCACATCAAACATTGGCAAAAAGATTATGAATCCCGGAAAATCAAACACAAACCTGCTGCTCTGATCTGACTGTGACCTGAAATCCGGATAATTTTGCATGGCTTCAACTTTTGCATTAAAATTTTTGAAAAGTTCTAGTTTGATAACAATTTAACTATGTGAATCTTAAGCGCCTCTCCCCCCCAAAACAAAACAAAAAACAAAAAACCAACTTTGGTTACATTAGAGTAACACCCTTCAACCTAAAGGGGTTGTCCTTATACAACTGAGAGGAGAATTTGGCCTTCTACATTTAAATTAAGGAAGCCAATTTATTTTCCTCCCCTCATGCCCTTTTGTAAAACACTACTCAAACGTTGCATTTCAAAAATGTATAAGTGTGGGTTTTTCAGGTAATGTCTATAAGTATACAAGTCATAATTATTTATATATTGTACCGGAAAAAATAATTAAAAATTAAAAACTACTACAAAGTATTTCCAGATATTTTCATCAATGTTACTAGACACAGTTGTGTTACCAAACAAAAGAAAACAAGCTTGATTTCAGTTAGAAAAGCACATAAGGTTCCAGAGATATTATCTCATCTAAACAGATTAGTCCGAACTCTCTGATCTAATCCACAATTGTTTTCAGTTGCTTCCAGTGCCATTCAGTACAAATATTCACACACAGAGGAAAGAGGATTCTCAGTCTATGGTTATTTTTGAAATCCTTCCTTTGTTAGGGAGACTTATACAAGTATAAAAACAAATGTTTCACAGAACACACCATAATTATTAACAGTGTTAACTTTTACGGTATGAACCTATAAAGAACATTAACCCACCACATATTGAATTTGCTCTCTATAGGACATATACAAACTCGCCAGTTATTTATATGCCTTATTTAAGCACATGTACATATGCATGTTCAACTGCATATTCCTAACTCTGAAAATCTGGCCGTATATATGTTGTGCTACTTAGCTCTCTTTTTGCATGTAACCTTAAGTAAAGTATAGTTTTCAAAATCTCACCTCTTTAATTTGTAATTAGCCCACCAAAGGTACTTTAAAAAAAAATCTGTTTAGTTTTCTTATTTATAGGGGAAGCAATCCTACCTTTTTTTATCTGACAAATCCAATCATGCAGCATTTCGCAAGATGCATGCTCCCAATGTAAGGCAAAACTGTATCCACTGATCACTCCACAATCTTTGTCTCCTTCCCGATTTCTTGATCTTTCTCCCCAGTCTGTGTACCTTACCTATTGTAGAAAACAGCGTAGTTACTATTTTTGCCTTAAAGAGGGACAGTGTTTGTTTTCTGCATTATCATGCAAGAGTGACCTAGGCTTGTTTTACAGATTTAGTCTCTTATTCAATGGGATTGGGAAAGCGGGAGTGTAGTGGAAACAATGTGCTTAACACTTGTGAGGATGAGCGTAGTTTCAGGCATAGCATAGTGGGCCACTGGTGGACTGAGACTATCTTCAGTGGGAGTAAGATGAAGCATTTCTTGCTGTGAAGAACTTTCCCTCCTGTCTGCAGTCTGAGGACACAATGTCAGGGTAGGAACAGACAAGTGCACTTGCTTCTCTGGCTGCGAGTTTCATCTAGCCTCACTGCTGGTGTTTCTGTAAGTGCTGGATAAACTTCACTTGACTACCTGCGTGATAGAGCTGTCTCCCTCATGGCTATTAAACAGACACTGGTAGAGAGTCCTCCCCTGCTTCTGCCCTTGTATATTGCTGTACTGGCAGCCCGATGCTGCCTCCCTTGCAAACCCCAGCACAAGGAGCAATCTGGGGATGGAAGAGAACTCTTCACAGCACTGACTGATATACTGGGATTCTACAAGATGCAGAACAGCCTGTAGGCAGCCAGGTAAGGCTGCTGTAAATTAAAGCACCCCACAGCTGGCATCTGGGGGCACAGAGAGGGCTTAAAGCCATGTTTACCTCCCCTCTCCTTGATCTGCACTTTCTGTGTTTTGCCTCCAAGAGTAGCAGCAGAGTGTCTGCCTAGATCCATAAGTGATGGGAATTGTTAAAATCTCCCTTTGTGAGGACAAGTTACCTGCATCTCCAAAACAAGCAGGAACTAGGCCCCTGCTCAGGCAGTTGTCACTTGAAGTTAATCTCAGAAGCATTCACCCTGACTCACACCTTCCTTTGTTGGGATTGAGCATTGTGGTACAATGCTGAAGGTTCAGGGTTCAATCCCTGCTGATGATGTATAATCAGCTGATGCATAATGGGGCAAGGTTGTTAGAGTTGCACATAATAGAATTGTTTTTTCCTTTGGAAATTAAACACACTCAAAGAATCTTAAAAGAAAGTTACAAGCATTGCAAGTTAAAGTCAAACATTGGAAAATGAGGAATGATTAAATATTCATGTTTTCCACAGGAACCCTCTCTCATTCAGGGCATAGGATGGAAAGGGGCAGAAAGGGGAAGACTTACGGTTGTGTGGGCAACTGTGACTCTGGTGTTTCCTTTCTTTCAAATGCTTGACCTTGCAACCTAAATCATTTCATTTTAACATCTTTTCTTGTATGTAATTCTGTATAAAGCCCTGAATCCTTTTGGACATGGCTATCTCAGGGTACGTCTACACTACGGGACTATTCCGAATTTGCATAAACCGGTTTTGTAAAACAGATCGTATAAAATCGAGTGCGCGCGGCCACACTAAACACATTAAATCGGTGGTGTGCGTCCATGGTCCGAGGCTAGCATCGACTTCTGGAGCGTTGCACTGTGGGTAGCTATTCCGTAGCTATCCCATAGTTCCCACAGCCTCCCCCGCCCCTTGCAATTTCCGGGTTGAGATCCCAGTGCCTGATGGGGCAAAAATCATTGTCGCGGGTGGTTCTGGGTAAATGTCGTCAGTCACTCCTTCCTCTGGGAAAGCAACGGCAGACAAGCATTTCGCGCCTTTTTTCCCTGGATTGCCCTGGCAGATGCCATAGCATGGCAATCATGGAGCCTGTTTTGCCTTTTGTGACTGTCACCGTATGTGTACTAGATGCCGCTGACAGAGGCAATTCAGCAGCGCTACACAGCAGCATGCTTTTGCTTTTGCATGACAGCAGAGATGGTTACCAGCCATACTGTACCATCTACCAATCCATAACTTGGTAAAAAGATGAGCATGGCTACCAGTCGTTTTGCACCATTTGCTGCTGTCATAAGTGCCCCTGGCTGCTCTTAGCCAGGGGCGCAAAAGCCAAAATTGGGAATGACTCTCAGAGTCAATCCCTCCTTTTTGGTATCTAAAAATAGAATCAGTCCTGCCTAGAATATGGGCAAGTGTACTAGAGAACCACTGTATCAGAGAGCACAGCTGCTCTGTGTCAGATCCTGCAGAAATTATGAGCTGTATGCTATTCACAGGGGGTGCTCCTGCAACAACTCCACCTGTTGATTCCGTTCTTCCCCCAGCCTTCCTGGGCTACTGTAGCATTGTCCCCCCACTTGTGTGATGAAGTAATAAAGAATGCAGGAATAAGACACACTGACTTGTTAGTGAGAAATGAGTGGAAGGCAGCCTCCAGCTGCTATGATAGTCCAGACAGGACAGTAAGGAGTGTGGAGCAGAGGAGCCCAGCATCCCTCTGCTAGTCCAGGGGCAATTGAATCTTTTTTTTTTACACATGAAGGGTGGGGGCTGACAGAGCTCAGCCCCCTGTTGCTATGACGACAATGGTTATCAGCCATACTGTACCATCTACCATGAAAAATTAGGGCCAGGCACCCTTGATAGACCTCACCAACGCTAGTCTGCATGGTTACCAGTCCTTTTGCACTGCCCCATGTGCCAATAGGCTGATGACGAGGACGGATACCAGTCGTATTGCACCATCAGCCACCCATGGCGGGGGGGAGCAAGGATGTTGGTGTTGAGTGCTGCAGCATCGGGTCTGTCTGCAGCATTCAGTAAAGATAGGGTGACATGTTAAAGAGTCAAGAGAGGATTGTTTTCCCTTTCACTTCTGGGGGTGGGTGTGGGGGTGCGTAAATTGCCGAGCTATGCCCTGACCCACCGCGGACACTGTGTTTGACCCTAGAAGCATTTGGAGCTCAGCCAAGAATGCAAATACTTTTCGGAGACTGCAGGAACTGTGGGATAGCTTGAGTCCTCCAGTCCATGAGCGTCCATTTGATTCTTGGGCTTTCCGTTATGTTTGTCACGCAGCAGTGCGCTGAGACCCTGCTATGGCGTCTGTCTGGAGATTTTTTTAAAATGATTTTGAATTTCGTCTTCTGTAACGGAGCGCTGATAGAACAGATTTGCCTGCCCTTACAGCGATCACATCCGCATGGTCCATGCAGGAGCTCTTTCTTTATTTTGATTTTTAACTGCATCGCCACACGTGCTGATCTGAGCTCCACGCTAGGCAAACAGGAAATATTCAAAAGTTCGCGGGGCTTTTCCTGTCTACCTGGCTACTGCATCCGAGTTCAGATTGCTGTCCAGAGCGGTCAGTGGTGCACTGTGGGATACCGCCCGGAGGCCAATACCGTCGATCTGCGGCCACACTAACCCTAATCCGATATGGTAATTCTGATACTAGCGCTACTCCTCTCGTTAGGGAGGAGTACAGAAACCGGTTTAAAGAGCCCTTTATACCGATATAGAGGGCCTCTCAGTGTGGACGGGTGTGGCGTTAAATCGGTTTTACGCTCCTAAAACCGTTTTAAACGCCTAGTGTAGACCAGGCCTCAGAGACCTCATTCCTCAGTCTGCCCCACTGTAACACCCGCATTTCACTGCAGTTCTCTTGCTGCCTTTCTCTATGGCTGAACTCCTGGGGGTTAGTAGAAGGGTGCTATTAGCGAAGGGCTCACAGCTCTGGAATTTGAGCCTTTTTGCAGGGAAACGAACCCTGTCTTTTAGGACATGATCCACTTATTTTTTTCTTGGTTTGGGTCTGTAACCAGTAGTAATATCTGTAATATCCTGGGAAGGTAGTGGTGGGATGACTGCAAATTTTGTAATAAATGTCAGATACCATGATGTTGGTCACAACAACAAGCAAGCATATAAGTATTAGACATCTACTGTTCCCAGGATTCAAGGCTACTGGCTAGTGGGACTGGAAACCTCTAGTACATGCTTTGGCTTTCAGAAGCAATGACTGGAGATCTTTGGTTTCCCTTAGAAAGGATAATATGCTCTATATGCTTTGACATGAACAAGGCAACTGACTCACTGAAATCTGTAGTTGGAGTCATGATTAGTAACAGAAGCATTTCTTCAGGAAAGGCTGGGAGCTGAGTCGGGTCGCCTGGGGCCCCAATCCTGGAAACACAGGCATGCTTAGCTTTACTACCATGAGTAGCCCGTGGATTTCAAAGTGACCAATGTTCAAATGTGCCATTGGTTCCAATGAGATACTCAGAGTAATAAAGTGAAGTGTGTAAGTGTTGGCAGGATTAGGGCCTATGAAAGGAGGAGGAGGACAGGAATAGGTTGAGATAAGAACAGAGAAAAAAGACATCCTGAAGTCAGAAACATCATTAAAAATTAAATTACTCACCGGAGAGCCGTCACTCCATGCAAATCCTTCGTCAGGATTCAAGGAAAATATACCAGTCCAATAAGTACTATATGAGGATCCACCTTTTCTAGTATATATTGCATGAAGAGAACAGTATATAAATAGGTATAAGTGTAGTTTATATAAACAAAAACTGTTATGTTTTAGAACATGGGTCCCGATTCTAAGCCCAATTAAGTTACAGAAGGAATCCCACTGACTTCAGTGAGCTTCAGATCAGGATCCTACAGTACTTCAACAAGTTCTCTATAGAAATACCTCATTATCGATCGGAGAGATCAACTGACATTTTGCAGTTTTCAATTGAAAATTCAAATTATTTACTGCTGCCAGTATCATCAGATCAAACTCACTGGTATATGATACACCTTTACCTCAATATAATGCAACCCGATATAACATTAATTTAGATATAACACAGTAAAGCAGTGGTCCGAAGGGGCGGGGCTGCACACTCCGGTGGATCAAAGAAAATTCGATATAGCGCAGTTTCACCTATAACGCGGTAAGATTTTTCGGCTCCCAAGGACAGCGTTATATCGAGGTAGAAGTGTATGACCAATGCAATGCCCTGGAATCATGGAGTATTCAAAGACTATTGTATTAACTTCATAAATGTTATCAATATCTTTATGGGCAGACTAGTGACTTTATTCCTGGCTCAATGGGTAAGATTAGGGATGTTTATTGAAGGAATTTAAGACAATGGGGATAAAACGCAGGTAACAAGTATTTGCTAGTCCCTCTGGGAATAGCATAAACTGGTTTGATCTGGTTCAAGAAGTGTAAGATAACAAAGGACTTGAAATCATGTAAAATAACAGCTTTGACCAGAGGAGACAGTGACTCTCACTCTAGCCAAGAATGGACAGACTGGAGACTGTAACCAAAAAAAGACAGGCTGCACAGAAAGGACCTGAAGTAATTCAAACCTACCAGAGCCTCTATGTGATAAGCGAGGCATGTGTAGAAGCAGTTTATTATTTTTAAGATGTGTATTATCTGTAATACTTTTGTCTGAATAAATAATACTTTGCTTTATTGACAGCTGGATGGTTCACTAGATAACTCTGCCATTGCCCCTGAAAGAACAGAATTGCAGGGGCTGAACTAAACTCAGACCCGCTGAGTTGGTCACACTTCATTACAGGAGACTGCAGCCTAAGGACCTGGTCTGGAGCAAGAGGATTATGAGATTCCACCTTGACCAAGTGAGACCTAAATAGGAGTGCTCTCCGGGAGGCGACAAAGAGGTCAGAGATGTCGTTAACCAGGGAACTGTGACATATGTAAAGGAGAGGCCCCAGAGGAGGAATTACCACATACTGATTCCATAGAAGAGACTGATGAATTCAAACTAAAACTATTAATGTTGCTCTTAACCTTTGTTTCTTCTGTGTTGTGTCTTCTTTTAAGAAAGAAAAATGTCTGTCAATTCAGGGCTGCCTTTTTTTTTCTTTTTTTTTTTGAAATGGGTTCAATCAGTGCTTAGTTAAAGATGAGTCACAAAAATTGGCCCTATTTTCTATTCTTATTTTTGTAAATATAGCTGTTTTTGCACAAATGAACTCTGGACCAATTTATATTCTCCCAAACCATATTCCATATATTATGACACATATTTATGAAGCTCCTGTATATACCCAAGCTTTTTTTTAAAATGTGACCGCTAAGAAAATTAATAATTTGAGAGTGTTGACCAACACAGAGGATTTTTCTGCTTTTACAGACTAACTATTTCACAAAGGATAAAAGAGCATTTCTAATTATTATTAGACGACATATAATTAATTAGAATAAAATATGATACATACTTTATTGCAGTTTTTATTATACGATTTTCCTTCTTACTCTGGATGGTAGCCAGATCGCCTCCTATTTCTCTGCAAAAATCTCGAGCTTCAAACCATGTTTTCTTTTGTTGTTGTGTATTCTTACAAAAACACTAAAGAGAATATAGTTTACAATACAATAGTCTATACTACATTATATTATAAAATCAAGAAACATCTCTTTTCTTTAAAAATGGGATTTTTGTACAGCTAGACAAGTCAAAGAGCATGTCATATACAGGTAACAAGTTACAGAGTGCTCTATTTGTAAATTTAACTGTTTCACTTCGCATGGAGATCTATCACTCACTCACAGAAGTGAGGAATATTGGGGAGGATTTGTAGCTGCTAGAATAGCAGAGAAGGAAAGAAGTCAGTTTACAACTCATAGGAGCTGTGGAAGTGCCAAGGATACCCCGTGACGTGAGTGGGAGGGAGAATTGTCAGAGATGAGAAAAAGTGGAGTGAGGAGCATCTGGGTATGCTGACTAGAGTGGCTTAGGCCTCACAAGAAGAGGTTTGAGCAATGGGTGAGCACAGGGCTGACCTGACCAATAAGGGAATAATAGGACCAGAATCAAAATTACCTTTGGTTGGGTTTGTTTAAAAAAACAAAAAACAAAAAAATTACAAAACTAAAACAAGGGTCTCCTAAAACAAAAACTATTAACATCTTACATTTATTTTGTACTCTTTGTTCTGTAGAATCCCAAAGCATGTTGGACACACTTTGCACCCAGTCCTGCACTTCTTTCTTAGGTCATTTCAAATGTCTTCTAAAAGATACTTATTTCATATGTCTTTGGACATCTCCCATCTATCACTTTTCATTTGAGGCGCTCAAAGCTCCTCACAAATATTAATTTAAATTAACCCACCAGCATCCCTGATAGATGTTAGCCTAAAGAATATGGGGAACGTCCTGTTCTTATCATGGGCCAAGCCTGAGACTCTCTCCTGCCTTGGGTGAACTTAATATTTATGTTCCCATGCCATCTATCCTTATAGCCCATCCTGTCATGAGTGCAAATATGGAACCTCTAACTCACAACGGTGAGCTTGTACAGGTACAGATGATCACAGCAAACAGGAGCTCTGTTTGTTTTTTGACTCACTAAATAATCCCACTGATGCCAAGCTTTGTTGTTTGTATTATTTAAATCAAGCATTTTAGCCTTTCCCTTTTTATTAAGTATTTTTTTCAGAAATACTAGATCTGCTCTGTTTGTGTTGATCTCTCTTTTCCTGTAGTTGCCGTAACTTGTTATTTCTTTTCATAGACCGAATGTCTTGATGTATTTTGTTCCTCCTTCCCCCTCCCCACCAATTTTCTACTCGTTTATTTTCCTCTAGTGTATAATCTTCCTATCTTTTTCTTCCTTTTACTCTATTCCCCTTCTTTTCTTCTCTTGTTCTGGGTTGTGTTCTTTAACCATTTCCTACCCTTCAATCACCTTCCTTGTCAGTCTCTCCCTCCTTTGTTTTCCACTCTCCAAAATTCATATTCACAGCAATATTCACTCACACTAGTCCCAACACCTCGCATAAAAGGAGTGCCTTCCTTGCCCATCCCCAAGTCAGAGGATATTAATGGACAGCTGATCTTCCTCCATTCCTGGGTGGGTATAGAATTGAGCTGGATCTTTAGGACTGAGTTCAGTTATCTGAGGGGAGCTTGGTCTAGTCTCAGGGTATGGCTACACTTACGGTTTGCAGCGCTGGTAGTTTGCAGCGCTGGTCATCCAGCTGTGTAGGAGCAGCACTGGTGTGTGGCCACACTCACAGCTACCAGCGCTGGTGTGTGGCCACATTTGCAGCATTAGCAGCGCTGCTGGGAGCAATGCATTATGGGCAGCTATCCCAGCATTCAAGTGGCCGCAACGTGCTTTTCAAAAGAGGGGGGTGGAGTGGGGTCTAGTGTGACAGGGAGCGGGGGGAGAGAGAGAGGGGATTTTTGGAGCCACACTGTGTGTTTAGCTTCCTGACTTGAAAAATCAGAACACCTTTCCAACCCCTTAGTCTTAACTCTTAATTGCAAAAAGCCTGCAGCTCCCCGCTGTTTCACTCCCTCCCTGCCTGCAATCTCATTTGATTGTTTACAGCCAGGTACAGATGATCACAGCAAACAGGAGCTCTGTTTGTTTTTTAGATAAGCAGTTCAACGGAGCTCCAATCGTCCATTCTGTTGCATTCACTCTCCCTGCCTGCCTCTCATTTGATCGTTCACAGCCAGGTACAGATAGCTCCTGTTTGCTGTGATCAGTGTTTGTTTTTTTAGATTAGCAGTTCAACGGAGCTCCGATCGGTTCTGTTTCATTCACTCTCCCTGCCTGCCTCTTATTTGATCGTTCACAGCCAGGTACAGATAGCTCCTGTTTGCTGTGATCAGTGTTTGTTTTTTTAGATTAGCAGTTCAACGGAGCTCCGATCGGTTCTGTTTCATTCACTCTCCCTGCCTGCCTCTCATTTGATTGTTTACAGCCAGGTACAGATGATCACAGCAAACAGGAGCTCTGTTTGGAGCTCCGATCGGAGCTCGTTCACAACAAAACAAAGAGAGGCTGCATAACAAAACAAAGAGAGTAATTTATAAAAGCATTCTGGGATACACCTTATACCCTGGAGGCCAATCACAGCGCTGGTGTGTGGCCACACTTGATGACCAGCGCTGCAGCACCAGCGCTGGAATCCTTATTCCCCATGCTGAGTGAGGTGTACGGCCAGCGCTGCAGCCAGGGAGTTGCAGCGCTGGAAGTGCCCTGCAGGTGTGGCCACTTACTAATTGCAGCGCTGGTGGAGGCTTTCCAGCGCTGCAAATCGCTAGTGTAGCCATACCCTCAGATAAGGCAGAGAGAACTGAGTCCCCTCCTTTCCTTAAAATCAAGAATTAAGCCTCTCACCCTCCATTGACTAGTTTAGAACTTACTTTGAAGCATGAACTGCTATAAGCGCTTGATTCCCAACCTTGGGGGCATGTGGGAGAAGGAGTTGTTGGAGAAATAGTAGGTGGTGTCGCTCCCTCAGCCCATTGTTTACAGAGAAAGGTTTCCACCCTCTCACAATTAAGAACATCCCATAATCCAGCTGCAGTTCCGGTTCTCATAGCAACACAGCCTGGCTTTCTTCCTTAATGAGAAAAAAATAGCACAAATTAGTTGACAATAATATAACATATTAATTGATTGTTATTTATATATTTACAGCAATACTTTTTAATAGTATTTTAATATTTACATGGTAGACAATGGTCTAGGTGCCTTCCAAACACTGAAGACAGAGTCCCTGCCCTGAGTAGCTCGAAAGAAATGAAACTTCTAGTTAACTTAATAATACATTTTATGAGGTAAAAGATGAAGATTTTACTGCAAAGACATTCAGGACATGATTTCCCATTTACACGCAGGCTCGCGTACTACTGAAGTCATGTAAAAGGCATTAATGTGAGTGTAAATACAAGGGCTCTGCTCTGGCTCTGTAAAGTGGCTTTAGTGTCACCAAAAATCAGGTCCTCAGTATGTATGTATATATATACACATATACATATACACACACACAAACACACACACACACACACCAGCAGCACACGTGATATGCTAAGTCCCATGAGCACTTTTAACAAAGAAGGAAACCCCTACAGAATTTAAACAGGAACCTTCACCACCTTGACCATGAGAAGTCCTGAAAATGGTATGTAGAACGTTATTCCCATATAGAGTAAAGAGCATTAAATCACCTAAAAAATCCGTCTGTATCAAAATGATTTAAACAACTTGCTGATAAAAGGCTCAATCCACTACCTATTGAAGCTAATGTGAGTGTTTCTCTTTGGATCAGGTCCCAACAAACTATTCCAGATATCTGTTTGCAAGGAAGTTTCCATATATTCAGGCTAACAATACAAATGCAACACACAAAGAATGATAATCTCTAGTTATGCAATTGTTTAATTTCTAACATAGCCCCATAGCTACTATTTCTCTATTTGGGCCACTTCTATCCAGTGCTAAATATCACCCAAGTTAGGGGGATGAATGTGAGACCAACTCAAGACATAAAGCTCTAGGAATTGGTCTTTGACCCTGGCCTATAACAACAACAAGGATTCTGATTGTCCGGCCATATGGGAAGAAGAACAAGAGACTCTGGATGTGGTTTAATTAGGCCGCAACGTTATTAATAACTGTCTGGGAGTACTCATTTAGTCTGGTTTCAGAGGGCTTTTCCTGCCCATTTACCCTATGTACTCTCCCCTCCCTTCCAGTCCGGTCACCTGGGGGGGATGAGTCAGCACCCCCACACTGACCCGCTCTGTGGCTGCACTAGCATCCATGTTTCTCTGCCTCTTAAAGCGGTATACCTTTTTCTCCAGCAAACCAAACACTGCTACTGTGCTGCCACTTTCCTCCTCCCCACTTAAGGTGTTGTGAGGTCATCTGATTTTCCTGTGAAGACTAGCCAGCAGGTTAACCTTATGGAGATAGCACATCAGAAGTCATAGCATTCCTCTGAGAATAGAAATACCAAATCTCCTGACAATGAAACCAATCAATAAAGATGTATTGAGAACTATCAACAACTGTAAAATCTATTAAGGAATAGAGAATGGAATCTCATTGGAGATTCAACATTCAGTCTTTTAGACCAGTGGTTCTCAAACTTGGGCCGCCACTTGTTCAGGTTCAGCCGATTGCTGCTCCCACTGGCTGCGGTTCGCCGCTTGAGGCCAATGGGGGCTGCAGGAAGGGCAGCCAGCATGTCCCTTGACCCGTGCCATTTCCTGCAGTCCCCATTGGCCTGGAGCAGTGAACTGCAGCCAGTGGGAGCCGCAATCAGCCAAACCTGCAGACGCAGAAGGTAAACAAACCGGCTCGGCCCGCCAGTGGCTTCCCCTGAACAAGCAGGGGCTCTAGTTTTAGACCATATTTACAATACAGACAGTATATATCGCACAGCACTGCAGTGCATACCGGGCATTGCTGAATTCCAGTGAGTAAACAGAACTGCTTCACCATTGGTCCACTTGAAAGTCCCTTCTTCCTCTACATCTGAAAGACCGATCCAGAAATATTTTTCGGGCCTCAGCCCAACCAAACTAATCAGGTAGGCTTGTTCATACCTATAAAAAGGATAAGTAGTGTCAAACCAAAGATAAATTGAGTTTTGTTTTCATAGTATTTATTTTAAAACTAAACAAGATATAATTACTAACATAACTCAGGCAGCATATTAACTTTGGAATATTCATAATGTATAACAATTGAGTTCTTCTTTTCTGCTGTTCACTAAACCATGAAGGCCTGAGGGACAGGATGGGAAAGAGGAAGTCAGATTTTTGTTTGTTTTCTTTTGTCTCAGTTTTGGGGCATTCTACTGACCATTCGGTACTAAAATTAGGGATGCAGCTATGGCATGAGGTGGTGGTTTTATAATGTAGAAAAGCACTTTTCCAAAACAAAAATGACTTATTCCCCTGGAAGGAAATTTTGTTAAAAAAAAAAAATTTACAGGAGCAGGTAACTTTAACATTCCACCTTGATTTTTTATTTGCAGATTAGACCATTTTGATACAACATTAGATTTGATAAACAAGTTCTAGGCTGTTTTAGAACTTAGGAGGCTCTAAGTTATTTCCATCATTAGCACAAATGTAAAAGTAAAAGAAAAAATCATTACCGTACCTATTTTCAATTGATGCTAGGTAACTCTTATTCCTTTCACAGATTTTATTTGCTTCTGAAAATGTCACGGGTATCTGTCCAATAGAATAACAGTATGTGCCATATCTTTTCCAGCCCTGTAACATGACCATCAGGCATCTGCATGAGTTCTTGATGAATTGTGATATACTACACATTGAATGAACTCGACCCATTTTGAAGTGTATTAATAACATATTAATTAAGAATTCATCATTAAAGCCAAACTAAGACATAATTAGAAAAAAAAGAAAAGAATGTCATCATCAGAGGCAGGAAATTCTTATTTAGCACTTACTCTCAGAATTTCCACTAGGGATAATGGTTTTGTAAATTTAATTGAAGGAACACCACATGCAAACCTACAGAGATGTTTGACTAACTCTGTCTGCCTAACCATGAGTAAAATGACATCAGTACTATTTCTGTATTACAGTCTGCTGAAAATGGAGTAGTCTCAGTTTGTGCTTGGTCTACTGCAAAATTTTCACAGCCTCCAGAGTTGTGCCAGACCTGAAGCACATAGATGCCAGCTCTGCTGTTAGTTGACTTATTCACAAGAGTCCACCCCACCTTCCACCCGTGCGGCTCTCCTTGCCCTCTCTAGCCTGCTTCCCCCACACTGCCTGCTTCATTAGCCATCTTTCCCTGCATCACAGGGTTCGCTACCTACTACAGAGTGGCAAGAAAGAACACATTTGGGTAAACACAAGCCCTGGCTAATGAGGACATGCTCAATTTAGACCTAATGACATTGACTTGGTGTGCAATAGAATGTAGTAAGAAGAGCATGAAATGCATTTTATTAACACTATTGAGCTGCTTGTGAATGATTTTGTTACTATATTCGCCTGGGCACATACATATTATATACATATAAAAATTATCTGTGGAATTCTCTGGAAATTTTGTTTAGTGACATTTTTTACTCCTTTTGAGTACTTAAATAGTGACATCTAGTGACTTTTCGGGTTTGTCTGGTAACTTCCTGCTACGTGGAGTTGGCAATACTGTGGCTGTGTCTCCCCTTCCCATGGGCACTAGTGGTGGCTGCGTACCTGCTCTCCTCATGCTAGGTGGTCAGGGAGTGTATGGTTAGGGAAGCCCCCGGGCTCAAACTCCTCCCTGTATAGCTCAGCTGGGCCCTGGGGTCAGGAGCTGGTCCACATGCTCACCATCCCATACTGCTGTCCTCAAACTCAAAGAAAAGGGCACCAAAATACGAGTTTGCCCAGGGCACTATTTTCCCTAAGGCTGGTCCCAGCTATCAGTATGGGAGCATACATATAAATAAAAAATGAATTCAGACCAGATTTGTCTTAACTGAAGTAGTATTTTTTTTCAGATTAGTAATAATCAATATGCATAATTTACCAATGCTTTACAGCAAAAATACTAGGCTCATTTACAAGTGGTTATTGTAGATGGCATAATGAAAGAGAGTAACTGAAAGAGTGAAACCTAGTAATAAAATTTAACTTCCTGGATATCCATATAATTCATTTTGAGTTGTTCACAAGCAAAGCTCCCATTGATTTTGAAAATTAATGGTACTCTCACTGCCTACTTACTTTCTGGCAGCCTGCATCTGTACTTTCCATTTCCTGAGATACTTGTGACAATGGTTTCCTTTTACAGATGTAACCAACTTTCTTTTCACAAAGATGATCTGCCCAGTAGCCATCCTGAATTTGGCATTAGGAAGAAAGGAATGTCAGTGAAAAGAGATTCAGAGTCTTTAGAAAACTGCTCATTTCCTTTATCTGTCCTGTTCTTTGAAAGAGAAAATCCTGTTTCTTTCTCTTTCTTAAGCACTTCTATTAATTGATTTAGAAATATAAATCGCATTTCTTTCACAAAGCATATAGTGGTGACAGTGTCACTGTGGGAAGCAGGCAAAGGTACTATGAAGGTTGTGTCCAGATCACTTTTGTCAGCAAATCTACTCTACTGAAGTCTGCTACAGAGTAGACGCAAGCATTGTGCGCTCATGGTGGTTTTCTCTTTGTTCTTTCTTGTAGTTCATCTACTTAATCTCAAATAAATGTCATTTTAAACTAAAAGTCAATGTTTAGCTCTTTCTGTACTGAAACAACTATTAGTCAGTTAGCTTTGGGTATGTGCTGAGACCATTTCCTATCATACTAGCTAATATTGTGCCATTGTTTCCTTCCTTATACTCCCCCATTGGTCTGTTTGTATCCTTCTGTTCTCGCTTATATTTAGCTTGTAAGGTCCTTGGGACAGGAACAGTCTTTGTTCTGTTTCTGTATCGCACTAGCACACGGAGGTCCTTGTCCACCACTACTCTTCTGGGAACTGTGTTAATAATAATCTAATTCAATATTTACACTAGTTTGAATCTAAGCATGTGTACAATTTTTAAATTACATCCATAATATAACTTGCACAGTAAATTGCCTTTGACAATGTTGCTACAAAATATTGACAATATTTCAGCCACCAGCAAAGATGTTAAACTAATTCAATTTTAATTCATACAAAGTCCCTTGACTTGTCTCTACCAAATGCTTGCCCCACTTGCCACCTACCCCCCAGTAAATAAGCAAGCCTTGGAGAGCGCTTTGCAATACAGCAAATCTGGTTTGTCAGTCCAAAGGGGCAGTGAAGGAAGTCAGTCAAGAACTCATCACAGACAATGTGTACTAGCTAGAATGTCTCCAAAAGTCACAAGTATCTCCGTTTAACATGAGAGAGACTCTTTCAAGTGGGCAGGGCTCAAATCAAATAGGTCTTTATCAACCATACCAGTACCTTAAATTCCACCTATAGGCTCCTTGGCAACCACTGCAGATCTCAAAGCACTGGTGAAATGTGCTGTTTGCATGAAGTACCACTTAGCAAGTAGGCAGCCGCTTCCTTCACCACTCTAAATAGTATATGCTTATGAATGATAAATCACAGCTAATAATTACATAATTCACCACAAACTAATGAAAGGCACCACTCTTCACCAAAAATAAAGCAAACCTTAGTGTATTTAGTTTATCCAAGAAAAGGTTAAGAGGTAACCATCAATTTCTCTCTAATTTAGCAGGCAAGAGAGCTCTCTAATTTAGCAGGCAAAAGCATAAAAATGGCTGAAGCTGACACTAGAATATATTTTTACTAGAAATAAGATGCAATTCTTAGCATCTTACTAACCATTGAATGGTTAGTTGTAACCAACCGTTGAAACAACGTAGGTACCGTGTGGTGGATTCTTCATCACTCTGATCTCATCCTGTGACTCTAGGCCTCAACATGGGCCTGTAGAACCTACTCTTTAGTCTGGCCCTGGCTAGGTGGTGAAAGTGGGGCTCAAAACCAGATGTATATTGGGAAGCTACCTTCAATGTTAACTGTGTTAATATTGATCGGATTATGTTACCTGGCCCTTCACAGCAACACAGTCTTCTTGCCTGTTGTTTGTTCTAGTTGGTTCTCCACGTTGCCATTTGGTGTATGTCACAGGAGTCCCATCACTCCATTCAAAAAACATTTGAACCTTAAAGTCGTTCAGTCCAATCCACAGCTCATCTGTTGGCTCTAAAACATAAAAACAGTTATTGTGATAACAATCCGTCTATAGGATAAAGTTTCATGTTGATTTTGGAATGAGGAAGTTGTGTTCAAGAATTTTAAGATGTAGCACAAAGAAGTGAATTCTTGCTGCTTTATCAAAAACCTTGGTTGTGCCTCTTAACAGCAACAGTTAGACAAATAACTGGGGGTCTTATCTGTTACAATAGCATGGTTCTAGACCAGGGGTAGGCAACCTATGGCACGTGTGCTGAAGACGGCACGCGAGCTGATTTTCAGTGTCACTCACACTGCCCGGGTCCTGGCCATCAGTCCGGGGGGCTCTGCATTTTAATTTAATTTTAAATGAAGCTTCTTAAATATTTTAAAAACCTTATTTACTTTACATACAACAATAGTTTAGTTATATATTATAGACTTATAGAAAGATCTTCTAAAAACGTTAAAATGTATTACTGGCACACGAAACTTTATATTAGAGTGAATAAATGAAGACTAGGCACAGCACTTCCAAAAGGTTGCCAACTTTGTCCAAAACACATTGCCAGTATATTTAGAATAAAATAATGCAAACAAAACTTTACTCTAACTCTTCAAAAATCATACTTCCTGTTCTCACACACTGTACCCACCTACCAAGAAAATAAAAAGTTTCTCTTACTTTTAACAAACATTTAAGCAGGGCTGGGTGACATTCTTTTGCCAACACTTTTTTTTGGTGAAAAAATGGAGATTTAGTGACCAATGTTTTTGTGAATTTGTGTCAAATTTCACTGAATTGCTCGTTAAAGGTAAAAAAATAAAAAAACAAACAAACCCATTTATTTTTGACATTTTCAAAATAAAATGTTTTACTTTGATTTGAAAGACTTCATTTAAAAATTCTCTTTAATTTTAGAAATTCAAAAATAGATAAGTGATTAAAATTGAAATGAAACATTTTTCTGAAATGAAATGTTTCATTCAATCCAAAATAATTTTTCTTCAACTTGTTGATTCTCTGAAAATTAAAAAAAAAATTAAAAAACAGTCCAATTCCAAAGTAATTTTTTTCTTCCGAATTTTCAGAATTGCCAATGATAAAAAAATCTGCTATTCACCCTACTCTACCTTTAAAACTTTTTAGCAAAATGTATGTAACCCTACTCATCTTGTGCCACATCTCTTCAAAGACAAAAAACAAGACAAATGGGTAAAAATAAATACCTCACATTCCTATTCACAGTAGAATCCGCATTTTCATAATAGGTAGGTAAATAATAGATTTTTCAGTTCACTGATAATTCTGAAAAATTGAGGAAAAAATCATTTCAGGTAAAAAAAAATGTTCAGCAAATCAGAAAGTCAAAAGAATTTTGTTTCAGTTCAGATTAAATGTTTTGTTCACCTTGAAAGGAAATTTCAATTACAATTTTGAGCTTTTTTAAAAATATATATATATTGTTCCATATTGTACAATTGTACTTTATTTTTCATCATTTATCCCCTCCATATGTCAAGTGAACTTTGATCTATATTCTTTGGCTACAGACATTTTAGCAACAAAGAATTCTGTGGCACCTTATAGACTAACAGACGTTCTGCAGCATGAGCTTTCGTGGGTGAATACCCACTTCTTCAGATGCAAGTCATTTTAGTTTAAACAATATAAACCAGCCAAGTGGAATATTATAAATATGAACACAGGCAAATTACTGCCCTGTAAAAATACTCACTGAACCCAATCTGAGACACTATAAAGTTGTGCTCTTCAACATTGCGGATACTGGCCAGATCACCATCCTCCTTTCTACAAAAAGTCAAGGCTTCTTTCCATATTTTGGGCTCCCTGTGAATCATGTAACAGTGACCTGCATATGACATCCATCCATCTGGGCATTTAATAGGACCCAAATCATCTAAAATTAAACAATGTATCAGCATAATTAAAAAAACAAAGTAAATAAAACTGGCTGTATTTGCTTTCATTCTGTATAAAAGTCTGAAGGTCAGGTCTAATACTTGATGCAGAATCTGCTATAGAAAATATCAGTATAGTCAAATGAGATATTAAAAATATGAACATTTTAAAAACACTTGAAAAAGAGGACATTTTACAATTTAGGTACTATTTTCAATGTCAGATGTAAGATTTTCATATATTACAGCTAAGTATTGTGTAGGTATTGACATCTTTTTCTATATTATTTCATAATTGATTCTCAGTTATCTGAACATCAGAAATTGTAATCTAATGCTGAATGCCTTTGAATTGAGTATTTTTTAAATAGATGCTTTCACTAAGAAATATCAGACCATATATGGGACTAGGTGAACTTCCCAGATATGGATATAGGGAAAAATTACAAGGAAAAACCCTGTTCCCTTAAAATAACTTGTGCGCCACCTCTGTGATGTGTCACTGTTTTCTCCCTTTGCTTTTTCACTTCTTACTTTCTTCCCTTTTATGAAAAAATGATTCACTTTGTTTCAACTGTCTTCTCCCCTTCTTATGTTCACTATTGTGAATATTTCAGTGAAGCATTTAACTGGCAGAAATGCTGTGGAAAAGGTGGATTTTAAGTTCCTTTTCTCCTTCCTCGTCTTTACTTACTACTGTGCCAGTGAGTTATAAGATCCAGCCCGCGATGTTTAAACAGGGTAAAGGGCAGGGTGGTTGCAAAATGAAAACCAACAAAACAGAAGAGTGTATGTTAGGAAAAGAATTCCTTCTCTTTGAAAATAGTTCATAATCTCATATAGATACAAAGATAAAATGCATTTTATCTGCTCACCTTTGCAGGCTGGAATGCTACAGCACAGATCAACAAACTTTATATTTATTGACTGACTTACCTGAGGGGACAGTGAAAGAATCTAATCTGGTGGTTCCCCTTTTACAAATGTAGCCAAGTTTCCGATCACATTCCCAGTTTTCCCATTTAGCATTTCTTCCAGGATTTAAAGCTGCACAGATTTTTCCAGACTCTGGAGAGGGACTTCCTTTGGGGAAAAAAAAAAAGACACAAAAAGAGAGACTCTCTCTGTATGTCAAGTACAGTTCTGAGTTATAAATATGACTGGGGAGCTCGTTCCTGGATGAATGTTAACCAGGAAATTCTCATTTTTCCCCAATTTCAATCCAAACTCAGATTTGCAGTCTTAGAAATAGCTACATGTAGTATTCAAATTTAAGGAATAGGAAAAACATCTGAACTCGAGGTTCATTCAGTTCCATCATCCTTTTGACCTTAAAAATCCCATCATAATGGGATACAGAAAAACAAGAAATATTGAATTTATGGGAAAGGCAAATCTATTTTTATGATAAAAAAATATAGTTGGCGCAAACATACATTTTTGAATGTTTTATAACTGATATATCTTACAAGAGAAGCTGAAATAGATGCTGATATGATGCTTAGAAGTACAGTTAATGAGCCAGATCCTGCCCTTATTTACATCCATGTAATCTCAGGACAGAATTTAACTCAATATTTATGGTACTGGAATATTGCAGTCTTCTATAGATTCTTGAACAAGCTTTTGTTCACAGTAAAAATTATGCATGTGTAAACTGACCTCTCAGAGTAGAGTTATTGTGTTATAATTTGAAATACATGCATGGGTTACCCTGTCCCAAAACCACTGACCAAGATTTAGCAATTGTCTGTCACAGTGGTGGTATAATGTATTCAGCAGGTGAGACCCGGGAAGCGTATGTGTGTGTGTGTGGGTGGGTAGTATACTGCGATAAAAAGTTATTTAATAGTAGACAAAGTAATATAACTGACTGTCAAAAAATACAAAAACAAAACATAACAGGTATTTTACTCAAATCAGAATGGAACTGGATTCCACCCATCTACAATAACATTAAATATATTAAGAGTATATATAATAAAAAATAATTATTTGGATACACATGCATAGTATAACTTTCTACCAAGGTTATTTAACCATATGTAACCATCTAAATAAAAACAAATAAATATCTATATCTATATCTCTGTATGCACAGACTATTATCTTATAGGTTACTATCATGAATCATTATCAGTTCAAAGTTTCCCTTCCCGCCAATCTCTCACTGGGGGCTGTCTAATGCCAAAGTTAGTCTTTGAGCAACATGCTTCCTTCGCTGGTGCCTGGAGCCGACCCTGGCTACAGCACACGACCCAAGATTTAAGAATCCGAAGTGCCTTCCAAAATCTGAGAGGGGCAAGGTGTGGAGCATGCTTTCAGAAGTCTTAAAAGAGCAACACTCTGATACAGAAACTACAAAACCCACACCACCAAAAAAGAAAATCAACTTTCTGCTGGTGGCATCTGACTCAGATGATGAAAATGAACATGATTCACTGTACACTGCTTTGGATCATTATTGAGCAGAACCTGCCATCAGCATGGACACGTCCTCTGGAATGGTTGTTGAAGCATCAAAGGACATGAATCTTTAGTGCATGTGGCATGTAAATATCTTGTGACACCCGCTAAAACAGTGTCATGCAAATGCCTGTTCTCATTTTGTGAGGTGACATTGTAAACAAGAAGCAGGCAGCATTATCATCTTCTGCAAATGTAAACAAACTTGTTTGTCTGAGCAATTGGCTGAACGAGAAGTAGGACTGAGTGGAGTTGTAGGCTCTAAAGTTTTACACTGTTTTGTTTTTGAAGGCAGGTTTTTTGTTTTTTACATAATTCTACATTTGTAAGTTCAACTTTCATGATAAAGAAATTGTATTACAGTACTTATATTAGGTGAATTGAAAAATACTATTTCCTCTGTTTTTACAGTGCAAATATTTGTAATAAAATAAAGTGAGCACTGTACATTTTGTATTCTGTGTTGTAATTGAAATCAATATATTTGAAAATACAGAAAACATCCAAAAATATTTAAATAAATGGTATTGTATTATTGTTTAATCATGCGATTAATCATGAGTAATGTTTTCTAATTGCTTGGCAGCCCTTGCTGAGATCCATTGTGGTCATATGAAAACAGAATTCTGGTTTTAAATATTCAACAGATTTATACCTACCTGGTGACCAGTTCAAGTATCTGAAAGGACTACCACCAATCCATTGCCATCCACTCTTTAAATCCAGCCTGTTAAGCCCAGTCCAGAGAGCAGAACCCATACTTTCAGTTAACCCTAAACAAGAAATTGCATGACATGCTGCACTATTACATTTTCGGATAGGATCAGTCAGTAAAAATTATATTTTGTAGATTATTCACGTATATGCATTTCAGACAGGCTAATAAGAAGTTAATTAACATTTCATGCTGAAATTTTGACAAGAAGCTGCATTTCTTAAGTCAGTATGAGAAATAATGGCAGCAATTGCAAAGTGAACATGAGCAAGATTCCACAGAGTAAACTCAGCCTTGAAGCTATACGTAAAACACATTAACAAATGGTCAATTTCATTATTATCCTGCTCCAAACTGGAAGTTAAGAACTGCTCTTCTGTTCACTGACGATTCCTAAAGTAGCCTAAAATACCACATTTCTTGACATTATTGGACCCATCAGCACATACATCCATTCATACGAGGCTAACCACCTTTATATAAACTCTTGGAAGTAGCATTAAAGACTAAAAATGAAACAAGTTCCCTCCATCCTACCGTTCCCAAAAGACTATCAGAGGAGGTAGCTATAATACTATGCCTTGTATTCCCAGAATGCAAGCCAGGGCTTTCTAGTGGTTTGTTACTTTACCTCTTAGATACATTTGCTCATGCAGCTGTGTGATACTTAATAATTCTGCATTCTGTTGCTGGCAGCTTTTTCTTGCTTGGTGCCATGTTAGAGCTGATTGGGGGTTTATCTGGTAGTGGAAACCTGTTGAAGGATCTGTCTTCCAAAATCTGATGGTGTCTTTACCTGCAGAGAAATGACGGATACAGTCTGATTACTAGTAATGATGGCTAACCAGGTAAAATTGGTTATGGAGTCAAATGGAGTCTGATATTTTTGTAAAACGTCATTGTGCCAGTTCCACAGGAAATCCGGGAACAATTCAGGAAGGCCAAGGAGACAAGATAATAATGCCAGCACACCAGCAATTATGTGAAACTGGCAATTATTGCCACTTGTGGAATGAGGGACACTTGGTTAGTAGGGTTTACTTCAGACTGGACGGAAGGTGCCATATTTGCATGGAATATTATCAACGGAATCTGCTGAGTACAAATCTATGCAAAGGTCTGTAGGACTCAATTCTTCCCTTGATGGAGTTATGCACACAGCCATCACAGAGAGCAACGAAAGCTAGGTTAGCAGCCCCAAGAACTGAACCTTAAATAGTTTCTAGATTAATACACTTTATGGGGTTAAACAACATCTGGTACACTTCCTCCTGTAGTAAACTGACCATTATAATGTCACTGAGGCATAGATTTACTCCTCTTTTGGATTCTTTTGCTTTTTTGGGTTGTTGTAAATCTGAGTGTTCATAAAATACAAATGAAGAAATAAGTCAGATATTGAATGGTAAACAAAGCCAATCCAAAGAAGAGTTGAAAGAAGGGCTTGATAGAGTTGGCTGTGAATAACAAACTTTGGAAACAGTTTGCTCAAATGCAGATGGAGGGGATTCCTTTATGCTGAATGTTTGTAGCACCCTCTCTAGGGACTTGAAGAAGTGTGTTTTCATGATAGAAAAGCATTTTGAATCCACAGGAGAGGAAGTGAGGTTTAAGGATAATAGGCATCATGAAAGAAGGCACAACAATGGAAGAGAATCTAGGGAAGAACTGAGAGACAGTGAGAGCTGAAATGTAAGGTGGCAGATGAGAAAGTGAGGAGAAGAAACTTGTTCATGTTAAAGTCAAGGGTAAGCAGTGAAGGGATTTGGAGAAGGACTGATGTCGGCAGAGCCATAACAGAGGAAGAATTTTAGCAGCAGCAATTCTGAGAGACTGAATGTGGGGAAGATGGTAGAGGAAGGAGAATGTTGCAGTGGTTCAGACAAGTTGGGACTAAAGAGTTTTCGTAGAGGGTTTTATTAAAAAAAAACATGTTAGAAAACATAAAACTAGATTATTGCAACATGAGATATTAACCTCTCTCGAGTAAGCAAATTCATAACTAAGCATCCTACATTAACTGTAACTCTGTTCTCATGTGCATATACATTACAATAGGGTCTCATTGCACGATTACGTAATACTGAGCGATGCACATGCTATTAATACAATATAGTAAGGTGTAAATGGGGAACATTCTATTATACTGCTTTTCAGCAAGACTTTAAGTGAGGGAAACTGCATGCTCTTTTATTTTTAAATTGCACCCTTTTCTATTCACATATGCAACATTTTGTATTACTGCCTTGCCAAGAAGAACAGGATGTGGGAATGAGTCATATACTGCAGTTTTATCTGTTAGACTGTTCGACATTAACAAGATAGTGACATTTTGCTAGCATTGGTTTGTTAAATACTGTGCTATAAGCAAACAATATATTAATGCAGAACTTACCTTTTAATGGGCAAAATCCATATAATTGGTCTGCATCAAAGTCTGCAGTTGTACCACACCAGAGCCAACCGTCTGTCCGGCCAGCATCTGTACACTCACTGTACCATTTGCTATTAAACTTGAAAGGGAATACGCAGGGTGCCCCATTTGCATTTCCTAGCAATGTAAAGATATCTAAGGAGACAAAATAATAAAGACACACAAGTGATAATATATTAATGTAGGCAGGGTCTGCTGTATATAGAACATGCTGGAGATTGCCTTCCAAACAGCATCACATTCCAGGTCATCTTTACAACTTTAGATTTTTTTTATACATAACTGTACTCAGAAAAATAAAACAATGTAAAACTCTAGAGCCTACAAGTCCACTCAGTCCTACTTCTTGTTCAGCCAATCGCTAAGAGAAACAAGTTTATTTACATTTACGGGAGATAATGCTGCCTGCTTCTTATTTACAACTGTGCAACTCATGGGAGGGACCCAGAGGATGGCACCAGCTAAAGGGGGAGTGGGGGTACATGACCTCCCCATAGCCCCAAAATGACTCCTCTCTGCCTCCAGCCTGGGAGCCCCAGGCTCTCCCTGTCTCCTTCCCATCCCACATTACCTATGTCCTCCTGCTGCACCAGGAACTGCAGCCTCAAAAGAAGCAGAACATGGGGCCGCACACTGGCAGCTCCTCCAGCATGGCTGTACCAGAACCATCCTCAGCCCCAGCCTGAGTCCTGTCCTCTGGTGGGGCTGTACAGACCACAGACAGGAGACACAGCTACGTGGAAGGGCTGGTGGCAGTACAGCCACACCGGCGGAACTGCTGGTGTGGGGCCGTCCTGGCAGTGGCAACCCCACATTCTGCTCCTTTCACCACTGAGGTTCCCTGCTGAATGTGCCCCCCAGGTGTCTGGGGGGCATGTGACCCTTCTTCCCCTTCCAGGCCACCATTCCAGAGGACAGGCTTCGATGCTGATGATGCTCATTAAAAAAAATGTGCTAATTAAATTTGTGACTGAGCTCCTCGGAGGAGAATTGTACCTCTCTTGCTCTGTGTTTTACCCACATTCTGCCATATATTTCATGTTATAGCAGTCTCTGATGATGACCCAGCATGTTGGTTGTTTTAAGAAGATTTTCACTGCAGATGTGACAAAATGCAAAGAAGACACCAATGTGAGATTTCTAAAGATAGCTACAGCACTCAATCCAAGGTTTAAGAATCTGAAGTGCCTTCCAAAATCTGAGAGGGATGGGGTGTGGAGCATGCTTTAGAAGTCTTAAAAAAGCAACACTCTGATGTGGAAACTACAGAACCTGAACCACCAAAAAAATAAATAAAAATCAACCTTCTGCTGGTGGCATCTGATTCAGATGATGAAAATGAACATGCATTGGTCTGCACTTTTTTGGGACTGTTATCAAACAGAATCCATCATCAGAATGGGCGCATGTCCTCTGGAATGGTGGTTGAAGCATGAATGGACATATGAATCTTTAGCATATCTGGCACGTAAATATCTTGCTACACCAGCTACAACAGTGCCATGTGAATGCCTGTTCTCACTTTCAGATGACACTGTTAATAAAAAGAGGGCGGCATTATCTCCTATAAATGTAAACAAACTTCTTTGTCTGAGAGATTGGCTGAACAAGAAGTAAGACTGAGTGAACTTGTAAGCTCTAAAGTTTTACATTTGTTTAATGCACTTATTTTTGTACATAATTTTACCTTTGTAAGATCAACTTTCATGATAAAGAGATTGCACTACAATATTTGTATTAAGTGAATTGAAAAATACTATTTTATTTTTACAGTGCAAATATTTATAATAAAAATAAATATAAAGTGAGCACTGCATACTTTGTATTCTGTGTTGTAATTGAAATCAATATATTTGAAAATGTGGAAAACATATGAAAATATTTATATAAATAGTATTCTATTATTGTTTAACAGCATTATTAATTATAATTATTTTTAAATCACTTGACAGCCTATATATCTATATAAATCTGGAGAAATACAGTTACATTTGAATGAAATATAAATAGTTAAAAATACTGACTTAAGGGAAAAAAGTGAAGTCACTGAAAATGACTAGTTTGTTTACATACCCTCTAAGCCTAAGTAATGGATATTCAATTTTCCAGCTAATCATCAGTTATTGAGTAACCATGAACACTGAGCAAATACAGGGAAAAGTATACAGCTCAATGGAAAAAGTAAAACTAAATTGAAAAATAACCTTATACTGAGGTAGAAAAGATTGGTGTATCCCAAACAATTATAATTAAAGCACTGAAAAGCATTTTTCCATAACAAAAAAGTTTATTATGAATGTTAAACTTTCTCAATTATAGACCTGTAAGTCTTACATGTGTACTTGGCCAATTGGTTAAAATTATAATTAAAAACAGAAAAATGAAACACCTGGAAGATCATGATCTGATAATGTCTAACCAGCATGGTTTCTGCAAAGAAAAATCATGTTCATGAATCTCTTAGAATTCTTTGACCATGTCAATAAACTAGAGGATAAAAGAGAACTAGTTGACATACCTTATATAGATTTCCAAACAGCCTTTGACAAGAGGCTACTACAGAAGCCAACTAATCATGGGTTATTGGGCAAAATATAGTCATGGACCAAAAACTGGCTAGGAGGTAGAAAGCAAAAAGTAAGATTAAATAGACAATTTTTATCCTGGCAAAATGTTAACAGGCCAGTGTCTCAAGGATGCATACTAGGTCCTGTACTGCCTACTATATTTGTTAATGATTTGTAAACAGTGTAGCAATGTAGCAAATTTTGCAGAGGACACAAAGTTATTTAGGTTAGTCAGGACCAGAGAGGACTGTGAGAAACTTTAGAAACACCTAAGGAAGCTAAGTGACTGAGCAGCTGCTGTAGCATGCCCTCATCTCTGGAGCTAACTTGTGTCAAAACTGGCGTCACCCTGCATACTCCCTGGCTGGCCAGTGTGGAGCTGGGGGGGCAGGGTGTGCCTGACTCAGTTTCCTCTTATGGGCTATCAGTAAGTTCAATGAGGCTTTATAGAGTGAACAGTGTCCCTTCCGGGGTGGGGGGTGTCTCATTTATTTAGTCAAAGGCCAAAAGGACATGCAGGGAAGTCTTCATCCCTAGAGTCCTAGCTGGGGAGTGAGAGTTAACCCCTGTCAAAAAGGATATTGCAAAATTAGACAGAGTACATAGAAGGGTAATAAGAATGATCAAGCGCCTGGAAAAATTATCTTATGAAGAGAGATTGAAATGATTGGGGTTGTTTACTATAGAAAGGAGATGAATGAGAAAAAGTACATAAAATAAAGACTGATATAAAGAAAGTAAATTAGGAACATCTGTTCACCCTGTCTCATACACGAGAACAAGGAGACATTCAATTAAATTAAAAGGTGGGAAATTCAGCACTGATAAAAGGAAATACTTCTTTACATAATGGGTAGAAAGACTGTAGAACTTACTGCCACAGGTAGCCACCCAGACCAAGGACTTAGCAAGATTCAAAAAGGAATTGGTTGTTTACATAGGTTGCAAGAATATCCAGAAATTATAATTAAATACAAGCATTTTGGAAGAAATATTACATGTCATGCTTCATGGCTTTAGCCAGTCTCAGAGATCAGGATAAGACCTAGTGTATGGGGCAGATCACCATGCACCTGCCTGTTGCAGGTTTCTTATGCCTTCCTCTTCAGCATTTGTTGTCAGAGACACAGTACTGGACTATATGGACTTTGGGTGTGATCCAGTGTGGTAATTTCTATGCTCCCAACTCTGTTCAGATACTATGGTGAAGAGTGCAATACTAAAACTAACAGAGAGAAAGAAAACTCCCCCTTATAGCAAGTAGGTGTTGTGACTGAGAGGAGACTGCAAGATTGGACCCCAAAAAATAACTTTATAGCAACATGAGGCAAGGTCTCTCAACACTTGCTGCCCATTGTTATCAAAAGAAAACTAGGAGGTGAGGGAGCTGTAGGGAGGCTGATTCACAAAAGCATCCCTAGCCAACAAAGCACTTAAGCACATACCTGACTTTTTAAGCAAGTGCTTAAGTCCCACTGAATTAATGGGAGTTAAACACCTCCTCAAGATCTTTCTGGAATAGGGATGTATTTAAACATTTGCTCAAGTGCTTTTCTGAATCAGGACTTTAGAGAGGAAATCATCTGAATTATGCTCCTGGTGAATGTATATAGTAACAACTATCACTAACTACAGCAGCTGAAAACCAAACTCCCAGATGCACTGACTTGTGAGGTAAATGAGGGAACTTGCTTTTTTCACTAATTTTGTATTTTAAAATCTTTTTTTAAGATGCATTTCTGTTCCATAGATGAACTGGTTTAAAATATAAATCCTTCTCAGTGTATTTTCTCCATCCAGATTCATACTCAGTGAGAGAAATCTGGGAGAAAAATTCCTTTGAGGCCACCAAACTTGATGAGAGCAGTGAACATAGGCCAGTGAGCAGAAAGTAATTTTTCATGCAGAGTAGCTGAATAAACTAACAAGATGATGATGATGATGATGATGATGATATACACAATACTTACAGTGTAATTTCACATTTCTTTGTCAAAGAAGGCAGGTACAATCACTAAGATACCAATGCAGCAAATCATATGCTTAAGTGTTTTGCTGCATCAGGGTCTAATTTCATCTACGTGTTGTAGCAGTCATCATTCCCTATGTGTTGCATCTACAGTGTAATCACATAGTTGTCCTTGTGTCATTATTAACACTTAGCTGATAAAATTACCTTTCTCAAGTTAGCCACCAACTTGGAAGGTCAGTTCACTCAAGGCCCAGTTCTGTAATACATCCATATTCAAAACTCCATATTTAAAACTGAGTCAAGGATTGTGGGGTCAAATGTAGAAGAGTCCATATGCTCTAATAAATACACAAAGAAATTAGCAAAATAATAACAGGATTAATTTTCAGACCTTTACCTTCATAGCCCCAGGAGCACAAATCATCTGTGGTTCCATAGATCTTCCATTTGCTCTTTACACTTGCTCCCTTGGATAGTATGATATTTTCTTCGTCTCGGTTGCCAGAATGAAAAAATAAATCTTCTCCTTCAAGTGAAAACAGGGCTTCATTTCTGCATCCCCACTGTTGAAGTTCACTTGTCTTGTTGCAAGGATTCAGATTGATTGCAACCTGGTCTTTCTTTGATGGCACTCCCAAACATAGCTTCAATGCCACACTCAAAAGCTGGTGATCAGAGACCCACCTGAATTTTTGTGACTCATTGTCCTGGTTGCAAATGGCAGTTCTGACTGAGCTAGAACTGTGAGCTTGTACACAGCGCTTGTGGTCTTCATTATATATTAAAAATATTCCACTATCTGTAAAACAACATGAGAAAACACATTTTTTTGGCAAGAGGGGTTTGTAAGCAGAAGAGTAGATTTTTTCCTAGTGAAGGAAGCATGATTTTTAACCACTTAACTATAGGTTCTGTTAAACCTAAGCAGAAAAAAGTAATTTCTTCTGAAGTACTGATAACTGAGGAGAAATCATGCATGCACAGAGAAGCAATCATTCACATACACGCACAGATCAAATACATAAGACATTTTTCCAAGAAGCCTTTCAAAGATGAACTCTGAGAATTCAAAATAACTTCAAGCAGATGATATCACTGGGTATAGTGTGTTAAAAGTGCTTTGTGTGTTTAGTAACTAGACTAACATCTGTGGTAATGTCTTATACATTTGTACAGCCTGAAACACACCATTGGTGATTTATAGATTTTAAATATGATATATCATAAAAATCAACAACTCCATTTTAGAGACTCAGATTTTAAAGTTTGACAAATCCTAAGGCCAAATTTCATAGCACTGATTGTCCATTCATTGGTATCATTATTGAAAATAATAATAGTAATAATAATAATAATGCTGTGCAATTTGTTGCATTACTGGCAATCATTTAGTTATATAATATCTAACCTCCTCTCTGTCATTTACTGTGCTATCCTGGTCTGATTTTACTTTTTTAATAATCTGAAAATCAACCAATTGCCTATTTCTGTTATTTTTTTGGAAAGGTTCCTACAGGGTATTTCTAATTCTCCATACTGAACCTTTCCACTTTCATTTTTCAGAAGTATCAATTTCTAGTCAAATCTTTCAGGCTGAACCCTGCGTTCCTTATACAGTCAAAACTCGTGTCAAATAATGTCGCTACCCTGCTCCACAGAGTAGACCAGCTGGCGTTGTGTGGACATAGAGCTCTGTTCATAACCTGAGGGGACAATGTCCTCTGCTCCAGGCCTAGCAATACTGTATAATATTCCAAACACATTTCCTTTATTGTAAATCCAGTTTTGAGTCTCTGATTCTCCTCTTATGCATCCTAGTTCCAATCAGAAGTAACTCCACTGAAGCTAAAGGAATTACACTTGTGTAAATGAGAGGTGACTTCAATCAGAACGTGTCTCTCTCACCACAGGAAACATTTGTGAGACATTTAAGGTTAAGCAGACAAGATGCTGTTTTTCACATCTCAGCTACACAGAGCTGCATCCCTATCCCATTTCTATAAGCCATTCAAATTAATAATTTCAGAAATAAAATATAAAGAAGCAGCAGACTGCATCAAAGGGGGTTAAAGTGACCCAGGAAAAGCATGAGAAGATAAGCACTTTCATAGCCTTATTTACAACAGACCTAGGACCTGGACTTACCCAGCTGCTGAATAGTTTCCTGGATAAGAGAGAGAAAAACCAGGAGTAGTGAGAGAGTCATTGCAAATATTTAATCGCTTTCTTCTGCTGTGTGAGTAGTTCCCATCACAAACTAAAAGATTCTTATGAAATGAGCTGCATAGTAGGGCCTCCTCAGTTCTGAAGGCAGATGGATCCGGGGATGTTTCTAAATAAGGAAATATCCTGTCACATGTAGCATTTTGAAACACCAGGAATTCACAGAGCAAACTTTGATTTTGTACGTGAATCACTTTCTACTGAGGCTAAAGTCTTCTTCCACAGAAATGCAAGTGATAAGCAAAGTGGTGTCAGTTCAGTGCAGATTTTCTGGGGACATGTTTGTGTGACAAATAGGTCAGGTGTTGGGTTGCCATAGTAAGGCAGCAATACAGCTGATTGAAATGATGTTGCAAACATTTATTAGATTGAGCCATTTTTCCCTAGTAATAAAGTATGCATGAACAAATCCCTTTTTTTATTATTATTTTTTTTTTTACAATTTGTTCATCAGTCAAAATTGTTCCATGAATCCTTTTTCCAAACACACATGGGCACTGGATTGTTTGTGAATGGCTCATCATGAATATTGGGCCTAATTCACAGCTACTTTGTTCAGGGGTGGCTCTAGAATTTCCGCCGCCCCAAGCAGGGCAGCACGCTGCGGGGGGTGCTCTGGCAGTCGCCGGTCCCGCGGCTCCAGTGGACCTCCTGCAGACGTGCCTGCAGAGGGTCCGCTGATCCCGCGGCTCCGGTGGACCTCCCGCAGGCGTGCCTGCGGATGCTCCACCGGAGCCACGGGACCAATGGACCCTCCGCAGGCACGTCTGCAGGAGGTCCACCAGAGCCGCGGGACCAGCGGACCCTCCGCAGGCATGCCTGCGGGAGGTCCACCGGAGCCACCTGCCGCCCTCCCGCGGGACGCCGCCCCAAGCGTGCGCTTGGCACGCTGGGGTCTGGAGCCGGCCCTGACTTTGTTCTTTTGCATGAGGCAGCAGAGGAAGAGGTGTAGCAAAGGTAACATTCCTTGGGTGAGATTGTGCATTGTGCCTCTAGGAGGCGCAGCACAGAATGCACAGTCCGGGGAGAGTGGGGCCCGTAAGGTGGCTTTAACCTTTTTTTCTAATCCCAGTCCCAGGCTGCTCCAGGGCTGCTGGTGTAACTTTAAAAGCTGTGAGGGGCATGTCTAAATTATAGCAGAGTTGCAGGGCTGCACCACGAACCACAGCCCTGCCCAGAATCTCCATTGCACTGCGTGCTGTGGCCTCGCATCTCACACATGAATTGTGCCCCCAGGTGATCCCCTGACATGTCCCCTATACCAGAGCTTGCAGGGGAGGGGGTCTTCACAGGTCAGCTGTTTTCTGAAGTGTCTGCACTAGGTGAATCCTTCCCTTATAGAACCGGGGCATCTGGGCACCTTTACATCACGTCAGCCCTTTTACCTGGCATCCAAGGGCTGGAGCAGGAATAAGGACCTCATCCCATCTATTCTAGGTGCAGAGCTCTGCAAGATCCTCTGTTAGAGCAGCCTCAGTCTACTTGCAGGCTCTGGGAAGAAGTGAGCTGCAGCAGTGTAGGTACTCCTGCTACAGTCAACGTATTTACAATGCAGAGGCCTGGGGAAAGTGGTGGTGAAGAACTTTTACATCAGCCTATAGTCTCAGGAGGCATTTTATAGCACCTATACACTGCCACTCCACCTATTGTATGGTTATAGCATTTATGAGCTGCTTTAACGCCACGTGCCAATGTTGATAGGCTGCTAAACCACCAGAAAACTTCTGTGAAAGAAAGTCACTTTGTGTTTACTGTGAGAAATGCTGTACCACAAAATAAAGGTGTATGAGCTGAAACACCCATCACAAGTAGCAGGCATTTGTTTGGAAAGTGCTCAGAGATTAGACTCTAAAGTGAACATATGCCAGTGAAAAAACTCAGAAGTCTCTGCTTTAATTATGAAACAGAGAGACCTAAATGCAAAAAGTAGACATAAGCTAACAGCTCAACTTAAATCTTAAAAGGAAGGAAAGATCCTTAAGAAGCTCCAGAACATTAAAAAGAGGAACTGAATAATTGATGAATAATATAACTCCATGGACACTCAAAGATAGCAATAATAAACATTAGACAAGGGAAAAGAATATCATTTGAACTTTTCAACTGAGGACCAAATATGTTGATAGAATAAGAACATAAACAAAAATAAGTAAGAATCAGAGCTGTGTGAATAACAGATTTATTTTTTTATTTTGGCAATTCTGCAAAAATTGAAAGAAAAATTCATTTTGCACCAGTGGAAAACAACATTTTTCAAAATTCTCAATCAAAATATTAATTTTAGATTGGAACAAAACTTTTTGGTTGAATGGAAATGAAATGTTTTGTTTTGCTGTTTAATGAAATTAAAGGAAACTTCTAAATGAAAAGCCCATTCAGCTCAAAAATGTAAACACATTTGTTTTGGAAATGTTAAAGGAAAATGTTTATTTTTTTCTGATTTTAAGGGTTTTTTGGCAAAGAAGCTCTCTGCAAGAAGCTCTCACATTTCAGAGTTTCCCTAGACCCAACAGTGCAAAGCTCATTATGCAAGAATTTATCGGACATAGTTAAAAATTAACAAAATAACACCATAAGCCCCAACTGGAGTTCTGGCAGATATTTTTCTAGACAGTCTTGAAATTATTCTCCTCCTCATTAACTGATGCTTACAGTTTTATTTTATATGAAGGCTTCTTCTGAGACTCAGGAGAAGACAGTAACGTAGATCAGTAATTCACAGAACAAGATGAAGATCTCATTCGATGAACCCCCCGCATTAGTCACTCTCAGACACAGGTTATAAGATTTTTTTAAAATGTGTTTTGACGCCCAAATCTTGAGGTTATTACTAATTTTTAACATAAGTCCTTATTCACACAAAATGAGGGCGCGGCTACGTGGGGAGGCTGTGGGCAGCTAGCAGGGGTATAAATCTACAGCGCACTAGTATGCCGCTAGCTAACTGTCCGTGTGGATCCTGCTATCATGCATTAAAAGTGATATAGTGTGTTTTGATCTACTCTGGGAGTAGGTCAATGCGCATTGGGAAACTTTTAATGCATGCAGGATAGCAAGGTCCATATGGACAGTTAATGCATGACACACTAGTGCACTGTAGATTTGCACCCCAGCTCGCTGTACACTAACTCACTGTTTAGACAAGATCTCCCATTGACTTACATGACCTTATGATTAATCTCAATAAGAAGAGATACCTACTATTAATAATAAGTAGCTCTTTTATAACAATTTGCATAGGTGAATCTCACAGCACTTTACATAAGAGGTCACTATCACTATTTTACAGATGGAGAAACTGAGGCACAGAGACTTGCTTAAGGTCACCTAAGAGGCCAGCATCAGAGCCAGGAATAGAAGCTTGGCCTTCTGAGTTCCAGTTTAGTGCACTGTCCACTTGGCTACACTACTGTATGTGGTATACTTGGACAAGACAGACTTTATTCAGGGAGACATGCAGAGCTAATGGTGGGAGGGTTATGAATGTAACATCTGTGAAAGTAGAATGAATTATATTACAAAAATAGATAGGATTAAAGAAATGCTGTCTTACCTTTAAGGAAAATTGCTGGAATGCTGGAGTCCAGGTGTCAGGAATACAGACATTAACCTAGAACAATTGCACGGTTTAAGGGCAATTGGTGAAGCATTAGCCTTAGATTGATAAGAGTTAGTAAGGAAGTAGGATATGCATGCTGGGCCCCAGGTGAATTTTGCTGTTTTTCTCTCTTTGTCCCTTTGTTTAATTCCCGCTCTTTTATCTGTATAAATAAGACAGTTTGGGTCTTGCATGGCCACTCACATTATCTGGGTGTTATTGGCGGAGTGCTGCGCTAATAAAAACAGAGTGGTCTGACAAATTGTGAGTCTTGATTCTAACTTTGACACATCCAACAGACTCTCTCTGGAATGCTTTTAGGGACCAATCCAATATCTAATGAAGTCAGTGGGAGTATTTTCATTGATTTCAATAGGCATTGGACTGGAGCCCCTAGCCCTTGAGGAGGAAAAAGCCTTTGGAAGCTGAGATGCCTTTTTGAAATTGTGAGGATCATGGGTGTCTTGAATATGTTCATACATCAGATCAAAATAATTTATGATCTGCTCAACTGATACCCCAGGGAATACCCCATCACTACCCCAAATTCTAACACCACATGCAGCTTCTGAAACAACAGCAACACACACAGACACACACAAAACCTCCTTCACCATAAGAGCTTTTCCATCAGATCTTTATTTTGAAGTGTGGGAGTTCACAGGTTGTAATAAACACAACAAAAGGATTTTACATTTTCTAGGGAAAAGAACCTGCTCAGGTTATGCTACAGCCTTAAGGACTAGGCACTCAGTACAAGTGGACATGAAGTATATAGCCTTATATGTAGATGGATAGACAGGAGCTTTGCTGTCCCACATGCTTGTACTCTCTCTCAAATTACCAGGAAGTTATTTTATTAGAGACTCTCCAGTCTTTCCTCTGTTTTTCACTGCTTCATACTCCCCGCCCATCGCTCCTGCAGTATTGCTAGGCTGGCAGTAAATTCTCAGTTTGCTGGTACTCATGCCTATGCAATCTATCACAGAATTAAAAATGGTAACCTGCCTTTAGGGAAAGAAAAACTGTGGACTCGCTGTTCTGAGCAATTATTTGTAATGACAGAAGGTAACTGGGGAGTGGCAGATAAAATTGTACGAAGGGGAACTTATTCAGAAAAGATTAGATTTTTTTTTTTGAGAAAGTAGCTGGTAATATTAATTCTGATGATCTGGGGAGGTAAGATAACATGGATAAAAATTAGGGCTGATGATTAATCGCAGTTAACTCACAGAATTAACTCAAAAAATTAATTGTGATAAAAAATTAATTGTGATTTAAAAAATTAATTGTGATTAATTGTGCTGTTACATAACAGAATACCAATTGAAATTTATTAAATATTATTCAGTGTTTTTCTACATTTTCATATATATTGATTTCTATTACAACACAGAATACAAAGTGTACAGTGCTCATTGTTTTATTTTTGAATGCAATTTTTTTTCCCGACATTTGTAAGTTCAACTTTCATGATAAAGGTATTGCACTACAGTACTTGTATTAGGTGAATTTAAATATACTATTTCTTTTGTTTTTTCCAGTGCAAATACTTGTATTCAAAAATAAATATAAAGTGAGCACTGAACACTGTATTCTGTGTTGTAATTGAAATCAATATATTTGAAAATGTAGAAAACATCGAAAAGTATTTAAATAAATGGCATTCTATGATTGTTTAACAGCGCAATTAATCACAATTATTTTTTGAATTGCTAATAAAAATAAAAATATGAGGTGGTTCTCTGTGTGATTCATAGAAATAAGTGGCAGCTCCTGCAAAAGGTGAGACTTAAAAAGAGGAAGGCTATGAATTGACAGGATTTAAACTCCCCGTTTCTTTCTCTGGACTCTGTTAAGATTTGGAGGATGAAAAACAGAAAATTTAAAAAAAATGTAGAATCAAACTAAATATAGAAAGATGTGTTTGACTGACAGTTGCAAAATGAATGTGTGGTCTCGGGCCAGATCTATTGGAATCCCCAGCAAGTAGGAAAGCTTTGTATATCTCCACCAGCACAAAGCAGCATATTAGGACACAGCAAAGCTAGGGCTCATTTTCTCAGTTCTCAGCTCTCTCCCTTATATGTGACATTCTGCAAACTGCAGGCTATATTTTAGACACTTGTAATGATACCTGCTTCAAAGGGGCGTTGGGAAGCCTAGTTAATGTCTGAAAAGTCCGTACATAGAAGGCGCTAATTCAGCGCAAATATTATGGACTTCTCAAGCAAGTCTAGAGTACCTGCAATGAGCTGATGGGCCTCATCAAATTCTCAGCATGGAATTCCAGGTCGGGCACTGGAAAGGATGAGGAACATTTGATATTTCATTCTTTGCAGCCAACACATCACACTGCCCTCTAGTAATGGCCACCTTGGCATGTGGTCTATACCAATTTTTCTCAATGACCAGTCTGTGGGCTGGCACCAGGCCCTGAGATCTCCTTGACACAGGTTAGGAAGGCCGCAAGCCAGTCCTCTGGTATCAAAAAGATTGAAAAACACTGGTCTGTGCCACTAGCATCTCTGGGGGTAGCCTCATTGTGTTTCCTTCTCTACCAAGGATAAAGATACACTCCTGTGGACAGGGGCGGCTCCAGACCCCAGCAAGCCAAGCGCGTGCTTGGGGCGGCATGCCACAGGGGGCACTCTGCCGTCGTCGCAAGGGTGGCAGGCAGGCAACCTTCGGTTGCTTGCCTGCAGAGGGTCCGCTGGTCCCACGGCTTCGGTGGACCTCCCGCAGGCAAGCTGTCGAAGGCAGCCTGCCTACTGTGCTTGGGGCGGCGAAATGCCTAGAGCCGACCCTGCCTGTGGATGCAGTTTATGCCACTTCATATATAGAATGTGGTTAACTCAGCTGAGGTTCCATAGTTATGAAACCAGTGAGTGTTTACAGTGGTTTCAGATCAAGCCCACAATTACATAAATCATAGCCTTTTTTTCCTGGCTACACAACCTCTATCATGCAGCACCTACAGAAAGGGATTCCTGCGCCTTTTCTACTGAGCCAGAATTTCACCCTGGTGATTGCCCAGCTTGGAACCATCCCATCTGCCCTTTCTACCCCTCAACTTATTCTGCTTTTCCCAATTACACATGTATATCTGATACCATAATATGAATCTTTTTTTTCTGCCAGGCTTACCTTTATTCTGAAAATCTTCATCACAGAATATGTTCTTAGTAAGTGTTACTGCATTCATGAGACTTTAATTTCTCCCATTCACACTCATGTACTCACTCTTTAAAATATGCACCTTACTTCCTATTTGACTTTGCCTAGCTTCCAGTCAGCAGCATCTTCAATCTTGGGACATATGTAAAGTTAGGCAGGTGAGCAAGTATTTGCATGATCAAGGCCTATATGCTGAACATGTTCAACTTATGTTCTGTACAGTATTATGTAAACTTACAGCACTAAACAACTGTTTTAAAAAACACAACATAAGGTGCTACATGGCTGCCGGCCAAACTGATAAATATCTATATCGTTTTTAAAAACTGCGAACTACATAAAAATGTTCCTATTTACCAGGCATAATAAAAATGCAAAACCTTTACAAACTATCTTTTAATGCTTATTTTACAGAACTGCAGCAAAAAGGAAAGTAATGTACTCTTTGCTTTCAGCCATTCATCTCCAGAGGGATACATTTTAATTCAAACATGATTGAAATTTCACAAAAGGAACAAACATTAGATTATATGACATTTCTTGAAGCTAAGACCTATGAAGCATTTTATTGTTTACATATTACAAAAAATAAAACGCAGAACTAAAAGAACAGCAAGAACGGGCCTGATCCATAGGCGCCAACTATTCCTGTTGGCGGGGGGTGCTTTAGCACCCCCCCACACCTCCAGCCCTGTCCCAACTCCACCCCTGCCCTGCCCCCATTCCAACCTCTTCCCCAAAGTCCCCACACCAACTCCACCCCCTCCTTGTCCCTACTGAACCCCTGCCCCAAATCCCCACCTCGGCCCCGCCTCTTCCCTGCCTCCTCCCCTGAGCCTGCCACGTTCCTGCTCCTCCCCCATCCCTCCCAGTGCTTGCCACATGAAACAGCTGTTTCCCAGCAGCAAGTGCTGGGAGAGAGAAGTGGGACATGGTGCACTCAGGGGAGGAGGCGGAGTGGAGCCAGAGGTGAGATGAGGCATGGGGGCGTGGCGGGGAGCTGCCGGTGGGTGCAGAGCATCCACCAATTTTTCCCCATAGGTGCTCCAGGGCTGAAGCACCCACGGAGTCGGCGCCTATGGCCTGATCTAGTGCTCTAGGAAGTCAGTCAAAAGAATCCCATTGACTTCAGTGGATCAAGCCCTACAAGAGAACATGTTGAGTAGGTGTTCTGAAGTCACCTGAACTGAAGTTATACAACAAAAAAAGGCTCTTTTTATATGCTGAAGTGAAATACAATGGCACCAGCATGGAGTGCTGGAACTCTGGAGTGAGATTTGCACGATTCCAATAGAATTAGACAGTTGCTTTTCTGAGTGCTTTGAAGAGTCTGTAATGATTATTCTCATAATCAGCATGATGAGCTGGCTCTTTTTATAGTTGATAGGGATGCAGGCACCATGTAGAGACAGTAGAATAGTTGTGGATGTTTTTCACGTGGCTTGAGGTCATATTTGGTTCTTTTATTAAATAGCTCCCACAGAACTATTCTTCTACAAGTAGATTCAGAACCTCGCATGACTATGGAAAGAATTTATGTAACACACAAATGCAGTCTCTGCAAAATGCACTACAATTTTAACAGGATAAAACAGCTTTTTCTTAAGGGTTCATGTAGTCCAGATGAATTCATTTTTATCAAAATCATTTTTATTTTGTGAATTAAAGCATAGCTTGTTCATTCTGCTCAATGTTAGCCACAAGATACTTTGAGTCACTAGCTGCAGGAACAGCATCTCTACTGCAATACAGAGTGTTGTCAAAGGTGACATCTGTTGGTAACTGGTTGTGTCTTTTTTTTTTGTAGAAAATATAGGCTGCAAGGCCAGCTCCTACTAGAATGAGAAGGACCAGAATAACAGCCATCCCACTTAAGTGGTGTGCAGGAACAGCTTCATCTGTCTTCAATACTGTAAATGAATGTGAAGCAATTACTCAGGATCCTAAGGATTATGATGATATATATTAGGGTCTGACAATGGGTCTGATTTCCAATAGTTCTGACCACCCATAACTCCAAGTCAATGTAAATTGTGGAAAATCAGCAGAAAATCAGGCCCAATGACCTTATTTCTGAAGGCAGAGTTTTATGGCTGTACATCATTACAGTTTACAGATAACTTCTATAGTGCTAGTCACAAAATATATCATACAGCGGTCCAGTCAAAACACAGTTAAATACTTAATTCAAAATGAAATTGAGTTTGAGGGGAGAGTTCTGCTTTTTAGTCAGGTTGGAGATATAATAATCACAATAATACTTTTCAAATAAACATCCACAGAGCTGGGTATCAAACAGTTATCTTGTCAGAAAATAAAATAAATATTTGAAAAAGAACTAGATAAATTCATGGAGGACAAGTCCATCAAAGGCTATTAGTCAAGATGGGCAGGGACGGTGTCCCTAGCCTGTTTGCCAGAAGCTGGGAATGAGTGACAGGGAATGGATTACCTGTTCTGTTCATTCCCTCTGGGGCACCTGGCACTGGCCACTGTCAGAAGATGGTATATTGGGCTTGGATACTGGACCTGGTCTGACCCAGTATGGCTGTTCTTATGTTCTTATATTTATAACCTGATTTGGGTCTCTCTTTAATTTGCTTATAAGAAAGCAGTCCTACCTTTATTGTCTGATAGCTTCTCAGATGGTTCAACTTCAGTAACTTTCAAATAAAAAAAAAGATATTCATAGTCTTTAAGTCTCCATTTTACACCAAATTGTGCAGTCACAGAGTAAATAAATCCTGTATGAAGAATTACTATGTTGGACACGCTGCATTTTAAAATAAAGTAAAATAATGGAGATGCAAAATATCTGATACCTTTAATTTAATCCAAATGAATCATCTACCCAAATCAAGCAACAAATTCCAGTTAAAAATTAGATCCAGGAAAAAAAAGATATTTTTGTTTGTTTTGCATGAAAAAAATGTTACCAATTGATTTGGGATGATTTCACACCTTCAGAATGTCAAGCCTTCATGACATTTTGAGAAGCTGAAGATTTTTCACACTGAAGTATGGGGAAAACTGAAAATCCATATTTGTGTTTTTAAGTCTAGGATGCCAAGACCAAGGGGGCAACAGAAAAACAAATTAGGTCACAATTCCCATCTTCCTTCCATGGGGTCCTAGGCACATCCTCCCCTCTACTTACCTCACAGTTACATACTGTATCTTGGCAGTATCTCCTTCCTCCCTCTCAGCAGTAGCTCTGTCATTCTGGGTCCTCTCACCCACAGTTAACTTCTTCTCAAGTTCTTCCCCTCACATCCCATCTGCAACTCCTATGTTTTGCCTCCTCCTCCTCCCTGAACCCTTCTGGTTGTGCCCTCTCCACCTCCCTACCAACAGAGCCTGGTTTGGTTAGTGCCTGCTCTTCCAAGGCACTAAGGATAAGGGTGATTGGAGTGGAACTCAGGAGTCCCAGGCCCCTTCTCTATTAGCAATTGCCATTAAATGGGAGTTTCACCCCTGATTTCGATGGGAGTAGGATCAGAATATCTACCACAAACACAGACCCATACAGAATACGCAATGCAAAGGATTTTGTAGCATAAATATTAGTCATTGTTAATAGCCCACTGTACTGAACATATCACTTACTCTTTGGCATTTTACAAATAAATCTTTTGTCAGCAGCGCAGTAATAGCTTCTCCAGCCCCCATCTGAGGCATCCATGTCAACACAATATTCATGATAACCATCCGTAGGCTCTCTTTCTTTCCAGTTTACAAACTCTACTGCACTGTTGTCTGCCCACGTCCATTCTCCTAAAGTTAAAATGAAAAATACAGAATAACAAATGACAGGTTAAGGATCACCTATTTCTAGAGATGAAAACAATATAATATGATTTCTACGGCACCTGTCACTGTTGTAATCTGAGCACTGGATTCATTAATTTATTAAATCAATACATTAACATTCTATAGGATTCAGTTTTCTCTCTCCTTCCAGGCAGACACAACTGAGAATGCCTTATGTCTGTAAGTTTTCACCTGGACATTGTTAGCTGCATTGTCCTAGAGCAGGGGTCAGCAACCTTTCAGAAGTGGTGTGCCGAGTCTTCATTTATTCACTGTAATTTAAGGTTTTGCATGCCAGTAAAACATTTTAACATTTTTAGAAGGTCTCTCTCTAAGTCTGTGTTGTATAACTAAACTATTGTTGTATGCAAAGTAAATACGTTTTTTTAAATGTTTAAGAAGCTTCATTTAAAATTAAATTAAAATGCAGATCTTATCAGTTTAGTGTGATCCTTGTCATTGCTGAATTTTCCAATGTCTGGCACGTATTTGGATACTTTAAGCTGCACGCAGACTTCTGAGTGATCAGTTGTTAACCAGCTCCGAGAGAGACAGAGGACAGATTTCATGTGTGAAAATAGCTGTTCGCACAGGTATGTGGATCCAAATGCTGAAATCATTGCAAATGCAATTTTCTTCAAACAGTTAAATTTCACTGGCAGGGACATCCAGCAGGTTAAAACAGAGGCCCCATGATCTCTCTCGGTAGCTTTAAATGCACTACGCAGATCTCCAAACTTTGATGCCCACAATTCTTAGTTTCTTAACTGAATGAGCTGCATTTCAAAATCTTTAACATCCATCCACTGAAATACAGACAAATCCAAGTCGCTTTCGTTGAACTTTTCAGCTTTAATTAGAAAAGAAAGTACTGGGCCAAATCGCTGGAAATCTTGAAATCTGTCAGAAAATTCTGATTCCAGTTCTTGCATGTACATTCCAATCTCAGAGACACTGACAGTGCAATGTGTCAATAGCTCTTCTATGTGTTGGAAGTAGCAGAAAGTCGAAGTTTGAATATCCTGAGAAAAAACTGCTAGTTTTACACCAAATGCCTTCCAGGTTTCATAAAGATCCAGAACCGTTTGCCCTGCACCCTGGAGACAGAGGTTGAGTTTGTTTAGGTGAGCAGTGATGTCAGTTAGAAAAATGAGCTTACACAGCCATTTGTCATCATCCAGTTTGGGGTAGTTTTGTCCTTTTTCCAACAAAAAAGCCTTGATTGCATAAACAGTTTACAAAGTGCACCAAAACCTTGCCACAACTTAGCCACCGAATGTTGCTTTGAAGTGGAATGTCATTATAAGCACTGCCCATCTCTTCTAGCAGTGCTTGAAACTGTCTGAGAGTCAAAGCAGATAGAGCAACAATTTGCACCACTGTATTCATCTCATTATTAAGCTCTGAATTAGAAATTTTAGCACACAGATTTTCTTGATGGATGATACAGTGAAATTTGACTGTCTGGCGGCCAATTTGATCTTCAGGTAACTTTACAAATCCGTTCTGTTTTCCAACCATGGCAGACGCACCCTCTGTTGTCACACAAAATATTTTTCGGATGTCAACTGCTCGGTTTTCAAAATGGTTTACAAAAGTTTCTGCTATATCTTCCCTCTTTGTTGTGCCATGCATGGGTTTTAGGCAACAAAGTTCCTCTTGGATTTAATCAGAAGTACAATATCTTGCAACAACTGCCAAACGTGGAACTTTGTTTATATCTACACTCTCATCAACTGTGACACTAAACACTGCTGTGTCTTTTAATGCAGTCGTCTGCTTTTTGTTAATGTTTTCTGCCATTTCGCTGTCGTGTCTCTCAACTGTTCTGGCAGAGACAGGCAGTTCTTTTATTCAGATACGCATCTTTATTTGGCAAATCATTGAACAAAACCTCCAAACTGCTGAGAAAAACTTTTTATATATTCTCCATCTCTAAATGGCTTTCCGTTGTTTGCAATGCATTGTGCAATCTTGTAACTTCCTTCTGTGGCTTAATTTTTACTTACACTTAAGCATTTAAAAACACTGCTTTGCTTCTCATATCCTGTTACTGCCTTTTTGATCGATTCACTCTTGTCTGCTTCGTCAAGAAAGGTTTTCTCGTGCTTCATTTCAAAATGTCATCGAACACTTGATGTGCAACAAACAACACTTTCACAACAGAAAGCACAAACAGCATGGTCCTTCTTTTGAATAAATCCAAATGTGTCTGTCCAAGAAGACTGAAACGAATGGACATCTAACTTTGCTTTCTTAGGAGCTGACATTTTGTCAAAAGTACCCCTCAACTTACAGTGGAAAAAAAATTGCAACAGACGGCACGCACAACGTCAAACGCAGTGTGCTGTTCCACGCAATGGGATAGTGATGTAAGCAGCAAATCAGGACTTAAAAATATCCCAGTACAGTGGTGCTGGAACAATTTTTAAGGTGGGGGTGTTGAGCTGCACCCTCTCTTGCCCCTGTCTGCACCCCTCATTGCCCAAGGCTGAGGCCAGTGGGCCACTACTGGGGGTGGCTGTAGAGCCCTGGGTCAAAGGCCAGGACCCCAGTATGGCAGCAGAGCCCACGGGACCAGTGGCCGGGAGCTGGGGCCAGCAGCGGGCTGAGTGGGGCAGGTGGACGGCTAGCAGGGGGCTGGCATCCGAGACCCTGGGATGGCAGCAGAGCCCCGGGCATTGTGAGTGCCACTCAAAATCATCTCTTGTGCCATCTGTGGCACAAGTGCCACAGGTTGCTGTCCTAGAGGAGCACAGCTGCCTCAGTGAACTATGAATGAAATGGCCAGGCCCACTGACCCTTAAAGACTAAGACCAGTACTTTGAACTTGCACCAGAATTTGCACTAGGAGCCCACACCGTGTATTCTCTATGGTCATTCAGATGCAGGGATCTGAGCAGCCCCTGAGGTTTTGGCTCTGCATCAGAGCCAAGACTTAGAAAAATCAGCTCCCTTGCAAGGTCTGGCTTAGTTAATTAATTCTGCCTGATTGTATCAGGATGACTTAAAATATATACCTATTGTTCTCTGCTCTTCCCTTACTCAGGTGCAGCTAGCAGGAATAGCTGCTACTTCCTGTGTCTCAAGGATGAAAGGATCACAGTGCCTAGACTTGGAGCTAGATGGAAAATGAAAATCAAATTGTTTTCATTCATGGAAATTTTCAAGCTTTCAGCAAATTAAAAACCAAAATAATTTCACTGAAAACTAATCTTTTTGCCAAAACTTGTGACTGAAAACTGAACAGTTCAATTCAGAAATGCTGTTGCAGTGCCTCATGGGAGCTGTAGTTCCAGTGCCTAGGACTAAGAAAGTCTAGTACCAGAAACTGTGCTGAAAACATCCAGTGGGCCCAAAAGGAATAAACTGGTAAGGTCCTGTCTATTTTCTGCACCATCCAGGATCAACCAGCCAGCAAGGAGCAGAATGCTCACCTCACACTGCAGTGGTATTAATGGTATATCAAAGTCTGCTGTTATACATGCTCTCCAAGGCTTCTGGAGGTATTGCATCTAGCTCAAACGAAATACCAGCAAGAATAGTTGCTGCTACAGAAACCCTCCTCCTATCCCCTCCCCACGACAGGCTGTGGCTTCACAGGCACAAAACAGCATTACAATCCTAACCTATCAATACAGAAATATATTTCTTTAAAAGACTTTAGCAAACTTTTCAGAACTTCCTCTTGCTGAATAAATAGTTAACACCGAGGTTTCTTCAAAAACTGAAGTGCTGTTAAGTTTGGTTAAATGTCAAGGGAATGAAAGAAAAGTGTGAAATGAAATAAATTGGATGAAATAATGTAGGTGTGTAATTTTTTCTATTTACAAGAGAGAGAGACGGGGATATAAAATATGCAGTCACCTTTCTGGATAATTTCTCCTTTTTATGTTCTATAATTGAAAAATATTAAACATTTGACATCAGATTTCCATCTTCTGTTTGAGTACATATTTTTAAATAACTATTGAAAGTTAAATAATTACCATCCACATTCTTGTACATTCCAATCCAAAACTGTCTTGAGTCACTTGCAAATGTGTCCAAATGGTGCAAGAGAAAATTCATTTCTGCCATATTTTCTATGGAAATCAAAGAGGCTCCTGCAAAACATAAATTAATAAATAAGCATAATTTAAGCATGTTTCACCATAGAAAATGATCTGCCCCTTGAAAGAATCATGATGACATTTTCTTAACCCTTCTGAAACATTTAAAATAGCCATAGACTATAATTAATTTTTGCCACTGAAGTCAGTGAGAGCTCCAGAAACACATCAGTAACAGCCCTTGCATTTTGCTCTTTAGAGGAAAACATCCTTTTCTTTGAGCAGCTATGCTGGTTATTTCCAGGCAATACATATCTTATATTAGTTTTGTATTTGCATGCTCCATTTTTTTCAATTAACCCCAATCCTTCCCTGCGTTTAATGGGCCGGAGACAATGCAATTAGAAAAATGCAGCTTTTTTTTAAAATATATTTCCTCTTGCGCTGGGGATAAAAACAAAACAAAACAAGAAAGAAGAGAGAAGCTGTTTTGGTAAATAAGAAATATCATATGCCAGGTAAGGGGATGATCTTGTTACCACCATAGTCCCAGTTTCCTCACTACTGACATCTATTGTATTCATGTAGATGGAATAAGTGGGACCCAAGAATCCAACATATTAACATAATCCTGTGACTGTCTAACATTAACCAGAGTTAAACAAGGTTTAGTATTCAGAGTCCTCAGACACCTTAGTACCTTGGCAAACATGTCATTAACATATTTTTAACCTTTTATTAAAGATACAGAAAGCAAGGAGGAGAAAGGTTAAAGCATGTGAAATGTAAAGTATTAAGCAAGTCTTCCATTTTAACAGTATTCCATGTTCCCCTTCCCTTTAGGTGGAGAGAGTTTTTAAAAAGAACTGCCTGCCCCATCATCTGACAGTCTCTTAGATGGTATTAAAAATGGTAATAACTCATTTTTGTGGGGGGAGAAAAAGTTAGTTGAAATGGACAGGGCTGTTGTAGCTGTTGTTAAAGTCTAATTCTGTTTCCTAGAAGACAAAACAAAAGAGTGAAGAAAAGAACAGCTAAAACAGAAAATATTGTTTATGTATCTGTTGACTCTCACTTGCAACTTTACTTCTGGAAAAACACAGGCATAGCACAAGGTCTTATCAGCCACTCTGAGACCTGGCAAACTTGTACCACTATTGGGCTGCCCAGAGCATTGCATTTAGCTGCCCTTATAGCAATGTTGCAAAATATGCAGTCCTTGCTGGCTAAGCCAGATCCTTATTAAGCAGAAGGAAAATGGAGAGAGCTAGAAAAAAAATAAGGTGGAGAAGGAAAAGGACACATGTGGTGGAGACACAGTCTCACATCCCAGGTCATGGCTGAGATTTCACTAAAGCTGGTAGCAGTGACCCAGTGTCATCTGGGTCCCTCTGTCTGACGAAGGTCTCTCTTAGGATGTCCAAAGTACAGTGAAGGCCCAATAGCTCCAAGGATCCCAGGAGATGGTGGGGGTGGCAGTCATGATGGTAAAGTTTGCTCCTTCCCCTTCTCTCATCTTTCAGTGAGCCAGCATCTTGGTAGCCAGCTTTTCCCCACAAAAAGTTTCTTTTTATGGACCACAAAAGGGAACACTGGATGGAATAGCCCCTCCCCTTATTATTTTATCCATCAATTAGGTCTAATAACCAACATGCCAGTTTTGGTTAATTGTTTTTCAGTCCCAAATGTCTCTTATTTACCAGACACCATCTCAGCACAGTCCTAGAATTGTATCAGTAAGCCTTTTTGTTTGGACTAATTTAGTCCATCCCCCTTTTGTACCTTTTACTATTAACATCTATTGTCATAGGTCGTTGTGACATTTTATAAACCTTTACTCACTTCTTACAGTTGAGCTCACAATTAGGGTAAATTTGTAGGCCCAATTATTACAAGAGACCAGCATTAGGTTCTTTTCCTTTTATGGTGGATTTCCCACACTAGGGTACCAACATCTAAGTAGTATTAAACTGAGACCACCAACTCATTTCATATAGGCCACATAAAATTCTGAGTTGTGGCTAACAACCAAATCTCCTCTTCTTGAAGTGCTCAGTTCATTAGGACTTTAACAGAACAAAATATCAAGAACCTCTCTCATTTTGGCACAGACCAGGAACCCCTTTTACAGTCATTAAATTGAAACAAGTAAAAGGAAACCAAGAGGGTCCAAAATACATCTGCTTTTTCCCAGGTACCTGGACAAGAGTCCTTGCAGATCTGCATCTTGAACTCCCAGCTTCCTTCCTTTGGAAAGTCAGCTGATTAAATTCCTACTGCTAGGTTAACTGGCAGGATACCAAATGCCACCTTACAAGTAAACAGAGCCTCTTAATCCTTGTTGATCCTGGTTCCTTGCTATATAGGTACAGGGTAGTGGGTTTTATTTCTAGGGACCAGGACACTGTCAGCCCAGATGTGTTCCCTCCTCAAACCCCGAATGGCCAGTGCACTATGTCTCACCACCAAACAGTAATCACATAGCAACTAATTTCATTCACTCTCAACCTATGCCAGGTTCAGACCAGTGATGGAGTGAGATGAGCCTTAGGCTGACTCACCACTCTGGGTATTTGGTAAGCATCCCCACATGGAGCAAATTAGGGAGATAATTGGTTAAGGACTGAATGATTAACCAGTTAACTAGGTGGCTCTGCTCATCAACTGAGGAAAGCTAAAAGGCAGACAGTAAGAGGATGGTGGGGGGGGGCTTGAGAGATAAATATTGTTTTCTTTTACCCTCACCTTTACTTTCCCAGTTTTTCACTTTGAAAGGGGAGAAAGGGCTTCCTTTAATTCCACTTTCCCCACCAACCTTTTTCCTACCTGCACACTTCCCTACAATGCCCCAGTTTTTCACTTTGAAGATAAGCTCAAACTGCTGGGGGACAGATAGTAGGGCTGGTGCCCAAAATAAGTGGTGAGCCTGCAGGAAACTGTTAGGTCCTAATTAAAGATGACACTCACCTAATCGAACACATTCCATGGAAGACTGCGGCCAGCTTTCCGTCTCTGAGGACTCAATGTAGTAACAGTAACCATGGAAGGGAATCCAAGATCTGCGTATGTCAGATGTAGGACATTTTCCAGGGAGTTGTGGAAGTTCAGTAGGTGCTAAAACTGAGAAGAAACCATGCTGTATGAAATCAATAAGAGCTTCTCAGATATGTTACTGAAAACACATATATACTGTACCATAAGTAGCCACTATTAATTTGACCGTGATACCATGAAAAAGAACCTCAGATAGTCACGGTTCATGATCTGGGCCAGATTCTCTACTCTGCTGTGGAGATTTTACATTGGGGTAACTGCACTGACTTTAGCTGAGGCCTGGTCTACACAACACAGTTAGGTCGACACAAGGCAGCTCATGTTGGTCTAACTAGGTCAGTGTCTACACTACAGCCTTGTCCGACTGTTGTAAGTGCCCTACTATACCAGCATAATAACTCCAACTCCACAAGAGGTGTAGGGCTTATGTCGGTGTAGTTAGGGTGACACAGCATCTGTGTAGACCCTGCGTCCCTTACATCAGCTGTAGGAGCCATGAAATTGACAAGAAAGCCAGGCAGATAGAACCTAGCTGCCCCCCAACTCCTCTGGAGAGCTGGGTGGCTGGACCCTGCTCCTGGCTGGGAGCCAAGATGAGAATGGACCCCTCTCCCAGCTGGCTAGACCCTGCTTCCGGGGGGGACCGAAAAGCAGGGGCAGCTGATATTAGACTTTCCAATAAATCTCCATTGATACTTCCTGTTGGATTGACAGATTTGTAGATGAGTAGAAAAGGCCTAATTCTGAAATTCTTGAGCATCCAAAACTCTCATTCAAGTCAGAGTATTTGGAAATGCAAGGGATTCAACAGTGGGTCCACAGCTTACAGACTGAAAACAAAGTGGCATAATGCACCAATTAGTTTGTGGAATAAACTTTGAAAAATGTTTAGAATTCACTAGTTAGCATCTGTCAGGCACCAAGAAACTGTATCAATGACTATTTCCTTTAAAGAAACCAATATTAGAGCAGAGTACACGTCAACAGTCACATTCATTATTTATATATACATACAATAGAACCTCAGAGTTATGAATGCCTCAGGAATGGAGGATGTTCATAACTCTGAATGTTTGTAACTCTGAACAAAACATTATGGTTGTTCTTTCAAAAGTTTACAACTGAACTTAATACAGCTTTGAAACTTTACTATACAGAAAAAAAAGGTTGCCTTTAACCATCTTAATTTAAATGAAACAAGCACAGAAACAGTTTCCTTAGTTTGTCAAATCTTTTTTTAAAATTGTAATTTTTAAAACTAAAAATTTTTTTAGTCATTTACATTTAATGCAGTACTGTGCTGTATTTGATTTTTGTTGTTGTTTGTTTGTTTTGGTCTCTGCTGCTACCTCATTGCATACTTCCAGTTCCAAGGTGTGCAGTTGACTGGCCAATTCATAATTCTGGTGTTCATAACTCTGAGGTTCTACTGTAGTGATAATCAAGACTTGAATGCATTTAAACTTGAAGCTCACTAATTAAAATTGCTAAATTCAGTTGCTTACCATCAGACCTTTTACAGACAGAGCAGTAATTTTCATCACAAGACCCTGTCTTCCAGGTCCCATCAACATCTAAATAAACACAGGCCAAGTTGTGTTTTGGCTCCTCACTGGCCCACTTAGAGTACTTGATTCTCCAGTTATCAGCCCACTTGTAAAAGCCACTAGTCTAAAAATAAAAGACAATTAAGATAATATTGCATCCAAAAACTGTCTTAAAAAAAAAAGAACATTACGGTCACAAACTCACGCACTCAAATGTCAGAAATAAGTCTGTCTATAAAATCTTAATTCAGACCCCCTGTGGGTATGCATTATGCTATCATCTTTAATTACATGATCACACACTATTTTTTTCCACAGGATGCCTGCTTCTTTCAGAGCACAAAATGGATGGTGCTCACTGAATGGGCAATTATTCAATATTAGATTTTATCCTCATTGTTCAATATATGTCCCCAGGCCTTATTTATGGCACACTACTCAAATCCTGCTTTGAAAACAGAATTAATCATTTTCTAATGAGCTTTTTTATGGTGCTCATCACTATAGTATCTGAGTGCTTCATAAACATTAATGAGGTGAAGTGATATTATTATTCCCATTTGACAGATCAGGAACTGGTGCACAGAGACATTAATGTCAAAAGTGTTCACTAATTTTGAGTGGCCCATGACAGATGAATATGACCTGATTTTTCAGGTAACTTAGCATTATAAAGCACTTTATATGTTCGGATCACAGATCTCATTTACTTCAGTTGCAGTTGTGAGTACTCAGGACTTCTTCAAAATAAGCCCCAAATATCCCAAGTTGGGCACCCAGAAAACAGGCACACACAATAAGGCCATGTCTACATTTGGACACTAAGGAAAGTTAAGGCAAATCAGCCAAAGGTGTGATGTTAAAATGCATAAGTTAAAGTATATTAAACTCCCACATGGATGCTCAAAGCGGGATTAAGTTACAGCGAGCTAAGGTCACTGTACTCCTAAGTGAGAGCATCTACACGTGAGTTTAATGCACTTTAACTTGTGCACATTGATTTCACACCTTTAGTTGATTTGCCTTAATTCCGAGTAGCCCCATGTAGATATGGCCTTACTGACCACCTGTGAAAATGTTAATTTAGTGACTCGCCCAGTGTTACACAGGAACTCTGGGGCAGAGACAGAATCCATTTCTCCAAAGGAGTATTCTATTACCTAAACCATGAGACCATCCTTGCAACCATACACCTTCTAATGTGTGCAACATATGTCTCATTGGTCCTGCAGACAACAGCCTCATTCACTGCACAGCCCCAAGTCATTCAATGAGCACTTTCCAGGCTGTGCACTGAATGAAGCAGGGATACTGTGGGGAAAAAATAGCATGTGATCATATGATTAAAGACTAGAGCATAACACACAGGTGGAAGGAGTCCAAATTAAGGTTGCACAAGCAATGTTCTTAACATTCATTGTTTTTTAAATGTATTTTCCTAGTTTTTTGTTTGTTTAAAGCAAACTGAAAAAACACAAATTCCACCATGTGGAGCCATATTGATTCCCATTGGTCTTATAGGTAGGGCTAGAACCTTTGGCTCCATAGCACAGACCTCCGCTACTTGAGCTAACAGAGTGACTGACAGCAGTAGTAGTTTGTTATCCTCTATGTAGGCCAGCCATTGCAGGGAGAAAAGGCACACATGTGTCAGCCAATTTTGCCACAATTTGCTGACATCAGTGGAATGTTGAGGCTCAAGACTCTTGGGTAGTGGTCATTGACTTTCTGCCTCTGACCTCCCCAAGCCTGACCCCCTTCTGCCCTGGCTTCTCCAGCCTGCCCTTGACCCAGCCTGTCAGTCTCCCTCCCCCGGCCTCTTGTTCCAGTTCTCCACCTTCCTGAACTCCTCATCCTAGTTTCTTCAACCACAGCACCCTTATCTCAATCTCCCACCCCTCAGCCTCTCTTGACTCCTTGTCCCATCCCCATCCCCCTGCCTTGCTACCCCTGCCACAGCTTCTTGACCCAGTTCCAGTTCCTCATGTTTCCCCAGCTCCATTCCCCACCCTTTCCAACTCTTTGTCTCAGCCTGACCCCTTCACCTCAGTATCTTCATAAGAACATAAGAATGATCATACTGGGTCAGACCAATGGGCCATCTAGCCCAGTATTCTGTCTACCGACAGTGGCCAATGCCAGGTGCCCCAGAGGGAGTGAACCTAACAGGCAATGATCAAGTGATCTCTCCTGCCATCCATCCCCACCCTCTGACAAACAGAGGCTAGGGACACCATTCCTTACCCATCCTGGCTAATAGCCATTAGTGGACTTAACCTCCATGAATTTATCCAGTTCTCTTTTAAACGCTGTTATAGTCCTAGCCTTCACAACCTCCTCAGGCAAGGAATTCCACAAGTTGACTGTGCACTGTCCCCAGCTGCTCAGCCCTGTGCATTCCAGCCATGCTTCCTCCTACTCCTCCTGCTCATTGCCAAGCAAGGAGAGCACAAGAAAGGTCAGCTCCCTGCTCATGGTTCCTGTGCCTGGTATCTCGGTGGCCCCTGACTGGCAGGCAGAGCATTGCAGGGAGAGTCTTTGCTCTGGGCCTGCAGCCTAAGGATGGAGCACATGCAATTGCTCTGAGGAGAAGGGATGGAACAAGCTCAGTCTGGTCGCACGCAGACACAGTGAGGGAATGGAGCATGCCCACAGCAGATGGAATCTTTGGATAACTTAGCTGCCAAACTTTAACAAGTCCCTGCTGAGCATGTGTGAACTGAAATTTTCAGAGGCTAATAACTCAGCCAAATTTGGGCAGATTGTCATGGGGAGGGCAAGTAGCAGATCCTTGATCCCAGCCCCTGTCAGATTTAAACCCCTGCTTCAAAGTACGGCGGGAGTAAAGCTTCCCAACAAAATGGATGTGAGAACTAATTAAGAATGTAGGTAAACAGATGTGTGGTAGCACTGCAGCCCTAGCCACTGGAACAAACAACGGCCTCTGCAGTAAATTCAGCCCAAAGTGTTCCCAAGCCCAAGTTTTATACATCTGCAGGCATCTGGTGGAGAGAAGTCTGCCAAGAAGGCAGCCTGAAGTGGCCCACATTCTGCCAATAGTCTGGGGGTCAGGTGAAATGCAAAGTGGGTGGCATGGACTGGGAATGGTGTGATGCCCGGGCAGCTAGGGGGTAAGATGATTTAATGCATTCCCATTTCATTCACCCTAGAGTTCAAAATTGTTCCAATTCAATGGAAATTCTGAAGGAGGGCAAGCAACAGTAACACTTCCTGCCCTTCCTCATTATCAGTCAGGCACCAGCTTCAGCGAATCAGGCCTTGAGGCTTGGGGGATCTTCAACCATTTTGCTAAATCATTGTTTTAAAAAGGAAAACAATCCCCTTTCACCTGCTGTTGGTTCGTCCCTTCTCCCATTCTCAGGATTTCCCTTCTGCACCTCTCCGCATGTTCTTCCATGGCTTCTCTCCCTCCCCCACCACTTTGATGGCTTCCACTCTCCTATTGGTCTCCTCACATTACTGTGTTTCCACAGGCATATAACTCCATCCGCAGCTTGTCTCCTCTTCATACACCCTTTTCTGTGTCTCCCCCATGCCCATTTCCATGGCTCCCACCATTCCCTAGCTATAGCTTAAGCTGCTTTTGAAGCATGGTAACAGGAACAGTAGGAGTTCTTTCACAATCACCGCTCAACTATGAGACAAAAGCAAGCACATCAGCAGAGCCCTTGGTAATAACTGCAGACAACACTTGAGTAAGGAATGGGGGAGGTCTGATTTGACATAGATCATCAGCATCATATTCACAGTTATTTGATGTTCTTACCACATTGCTGTTAAGACCTATCCATACAGGCTGCCCGATTTTTAACACTTGTAGCCACAGGAATGACTGGCTGTAGGGATCTAAAATACTGGCAAGTTCTGAGTATTCAGCCTTGCAGTTCTTTCGTGCTTCTTTCCAGTTCATCCTGGAAGTGATGAGTGAATAGCTACTGTTACCATAAAGGGTAAAGCCAGAGACTGGAACTGTTGTTTGGGAATTATATAATTTAGGGTCTGTAGTGAAAAACAAACACATGGAAAGGTAATTTTGTAGTACATGGACTTATTGTTCCACTGAACAACAAATGTCTGCAGTATTCAAACACTTAAGAGTGGTAGCACTAACAGAAATTAAGACTAATAGATTTAGTTAGGTATGAGCTTTCATGGGTAAAACACCACACTTTACCCACAAAAGCTCATGCCCAAATAAATCTATTAGTCTTTAAGGTGCCACCAGACTCCTTGCTGTTTTTGTGGATACAGACTAACACGGCTACCCCCGACACTAGAAATTAAGACTGGATGCACATCCCACTCATGACTTCAGTGACAAAAAACATGACTCGGAGTTCTTTTATAAAAAGCCATGGTCCTTGTTGCTCTGGCTGGCCACTACTGAGCCAGATTCTCCCATGGATTTATACTCATTTGGCCCCTATGCCCTGGATTGTGATTAATTTTAATGCCGCTATATGTACTAAGTGGAAGCACAATCTTCCCACCCACTAACCATCCCTGTGGAGCTCATGTCAGAGTTAGCTGGACTGTGGACAAGGCAGGGGAGAAGGAGCAGAGCCTGCAGAGCCAATACACCCCACCAACAGTAAATGGGCAGAGAGAGGATGAAGAGGGGGGATATAATCCAGGCGAGGCTTCAAAATCTGGGGCCTGAACACTATCCCTCTGCCTCCCCTCCACCTCCCTCACCCTGCCCTCAAAATTAATCCATAAACCACCACCCTCTCTCACACAGAACATCAGTCAACAGACTCCAAGCATCCATCCCTACCGTCTTTGAGCACTAAACACTTAAAAAAATTCCTCCTCCTCCTAATCCAATCCTTTCAAAACCACCTTGATCCACATCACCCAACCTAATCATCCCTTCCAAAGCAAGTCATGCTATCCTCATGGTTCTGGTGGGTTGTAGCAGAGGGGCTCTTTGGGCTGCTCGTCATTGTGAGGAGGGGTCCCAGGTCAGACCAGGCTGCAGGAGAAACAGCTCTGGCCCTTGGTGCGCTCCCATTCTTGTATCTATGTAAGAGCAGGATGCTGCATGGCATACACTAGCTTTTCTATAGGCCAGGCTGCTACATGTATTAGAGATCAGTGTACGTGTCTGTTTTGTTAAAATGTTAACACATAAGGCCGTGAAACTCATTTCATGTGGACGCCATAGGTGATGTGCTGTATGTGGAAAGTCAGCATTTGAACCATAAAGACAATCTAAAAATCACAGTCAAATTTTTAATGCAATTAACTTGGAAGCTTGGTGAGAAAGAACTCACCAGCATTCCTCTGGCATATGTAGCTTTTGTTCATTTGGCAGTCTTCATCTTTCCATTTCCCTGCTTCCTCAATGGGGTCCTTTATCATAATAACACAATCAGCCTGGGGGAAAATGATACATAAATGAGTAAGAATAAATAAACAGCAAGCAAGAAACAATCCTCTTCCTTCTGGATCTGCAGACCCAGATATCTTGGGTGGTTCAATCAGCTATGTATCTGTCACTATTTATATCCACTCTCATCCGCATTATCTAATCATCTATTGAATTGCTTCATATTTCAATAGAACTGATAGTGTTGTTGTGATGGCATTTCCAAATCACATCTTCTCTCATGGGGCAGCCCTTTAAAACCAACTTCTCTATTGTTCAGGGTGCTGTTGTGACCACTCACCCCGTTTGCCTCAGATCACTTATCAGCTATATGCTTTTATTGTTAAAAGGAGACATACTTAGTCAAGACAATAAAGTAAGAGCACAACAAATGGAACTACATCCATTATTTCACATTAGCCATTTCATTTATTATTGAACCACACACAATTATGTTTTGCTATTAAAATAAGTTGACATAATGCTAGGGAAAATTTCAAAGCCCACAGCAGAAGCTTATTCTGAAGAAATGTTTAGTGGTTAGTGCATGGGGAAAAAAAAGAGGAAAACAAGAGGCACAGATTCCTCATCGTTTGAGGATTTTATTCATAGAATTGTATTTCATGATAACTTATGCACGAGTGCATATCTGCATCTGATATTTATAAATATACACCATCCTCTTAATTTTATAATTCCTTCTAATAATCCCTTATAAGGCTCCAAAGTTACAGAGTTATTGTCAGACCATCTTGTAACCTTTACCCATGTGAGTTTCCTGACTAGTCCCAGTGAAGTCAATGGGTCTATTCACTTGAGTAAGGTTTGCAGAATATGACCTTATTCCATCCATTTGTTTGGATTCATATTGTATCATAGAGAAAAGCTAAAACTGAAGTTTAAATAAAACCCCAGAGTGACATTTACTATCTGCAAATACTTTATTTCTAGTAAAGCACCAACCAAATATAGTTCTGGGCTTTTGCAAAGGAATATTTGAAAATGAAGCTCCAAACAGGTGGTTCTACTATAAGCTGACATCGCTATCCCTTTCTGCTACTAAAAGAGCTGGAACTCTGCAGCATGACCATTCTACTCTCAACCGCAAGAAGTTAATGGAAATAAGCCTACATAAGAAATAAATTGTGCAAGTTATATATGGTTTGATTGATTGACCTTATCAAATATATGATGGTTTAATGATCGTTTGCAATCCACATTTACCTGACTGTGATAATTTGGGAAACCTTTGGCCCAGCTTGTATAGTAGACACCGCTTCCATCTGTCCATAGGAATGTGTACTCAGAATTTATATCATTCAGTCCAGTCCAGGTATCAGTTGAGGCATCCTTCAAGTGGGTGATGAGGAAGGCTGAAGGAAAACAAACATTTTTACAAGTGAAACATGGAGACACCAGAATATCCAGAGCTAGAATCATAGTTATAAAATATAAACAAGATTGTTTTAATGGATTTATCACTTTAGACCAGCAACTTCACAGCTGAGATGGTTTCCCTGGCAGTTAAATCAGAAGGTGGGTGTGTCTAGCTATCATTTTCCCTCAGCCTGATTCTGCAACATTTAATCAATTTGAATGATACTTATGCATGTGCACAGTCTGATTTCATGTGGTTTTGGATTTTAAAAACACAATCTATCAGAGGACAAACTCCAAGTTTCAAATATTAGTATTACAACACTTGCAACACCAGTCTATCTGCTACTAAGTCCTCCAAAGCTCAGACTTCGAAAAAGGCAACTTAGGAAAGCCACTGATACATGCACACAAATGTTATCAAAATTACATTTTTCTCAGCTAATTTAAGTGTCCATTAATTATTAGTTTTAAGCAAAAGTAGCAGGCTCTATTATAAAAACTGAAGCTTTAAATCTTTAACTTGTATGTTAGGAGATTAGCTGATATCTCATCTAATACCAAAATGCCTATCCAAGGGGTGGGCAAACTATGGCTCAAGGGCCACATCCGGCCTGCCAGATATTTTAATCCAGCCCTTGAGCTCCTGATGGAGAGCAGGTTTTGGGGCTTGCCCTGCTCTGTGTGGCTCCTGGAAGCAGCAGCATGTTCCCCCTCTGGCTCCTCCGCATAGGGGCAGCCAGGGGGCTCCGCACGCTGCCCCCGCTCCAAGCGCAGGCCCTGAAGCTCCCATTGGCTGGGAACCACGGCCAATGGAAGCTGCCTGGCCGCACCTCCGCATAGGAGCTGGAGGGGGGACATGCTGCTGCTTCTGGAAACTGCTTGAGATAAGCACCACCTGGAGCCTCAGTCCCAGCCTGGAGCACCCTCCTACACCCTCATCCCCAGCCCCACCTCAGAGCCCACACCCCCAGCCAGAGCCCTCATCCCCTCCCCAACCCCCAATTTCATGAGCATTCATGGCCCGCTATACAATTTCCATACCCAGATGTGGCCTTTGGGCCAAAAAGCTTGCCCACCCCTGGACTATATATTGCACCTTGCACTTCTTCACTTGGGATGGAAGCCAGGTTTCCTTCCAAATTTATACAAGCCGTTCGTGCAGCATGCCACGTCAGTCTCTCATTTTCACTGGAGCCGAATATTTTGAAACACTGAAAAAGAAAAGTATGCTGAAGGCTGTAATTTGATGCCATTTTGCATCAAAAACATTTGAAATGAACAAGATCAATTTCTGGCATTGTACAGGAGGTCAGACTAGATGATCTAATGGTCTCTTCCGGTCTTAAAAATCTATGAATCTACAAAAAGAAAATATGCACACTGGAGAACTAACATAAAAGCTCCTTTCCTTTAGCATCCAGTGAGAAACTTAACTGATTAGTGGTTAGGAGAACAGAATATGGCTGTAAGATAACAAAAAGTAAGCATATAATAAAAGAGGAGGAAAAGCTTTTATCTTATCAATTAAAGGACTAAAGATAAAGAAATACTCTCTGGCTTGTTAAAAATGGTGAGGTAAATATACATATTAGCAGTGAACAAACAAAATAATTTGATCCTGGCTATAAATAACCCTCCTCATCCAACAGGAAGATTCCAGTACAAAGCGGGGGAAGAGGAGAGGAAGGGGAGGAGAGGGGTAAAAGCACAATGAAAGAAAATAATTTCCCATTCTTGCAGTCCCAGTATGGAAGAATCTAACCTGAACATTTTAAGTAAAAGTTAATTTTTTCGCCCACTTTTTGTATTTCTTCTATCAACCTTTTTCAACCAATGGTAAAGTATTTGTACTATTGGTGCATTTTTTTGACAGGGAATGTGGATAATACATTTTGAATGTTTCATGGAACAGTAACCTGTAGCCTTCTGTGCAATCTCTGTTAATTTGAGCATTTCAGGCCATAACATACAGGGTAGTAACAGTAAGTTCTTCCTACAGTGCTGACACCTTTGTATTCAAAGAATTTTTAGTTGGTATAAATGTGACTGAGTTTGCTAGGATGATACAGCTGCAGCTCCACCACTAGAAGGCAATGTTCTCACATGCTGCTGCTAACACCTTGTAGGTGATCGTTCACCACAGTGAACTCTGTACAGTTTCACTGTCTCTTGGATGATCTGGAACCAGCATCTTAGAGAACAAGGCAAGAGAGGGTGGGAGGGTGTGAATATAAAGTTGCACTACATTTGTCTCACAGTGGAGAGACAAAAAGTACTTGCATAAATATCTGCTTTTTGTGCATAAGTGGGCAATTCCAAATCAATGTACACCCTTTCCAGAAGACATGCATTTATATTCTGCAATTCTGAATACATCCTTTTGGGAAAGAGGGAGCTTTGTACAGACGTATGCATTTTTTTCTTCTAATTCACTCTAGCTGAGAAGCAGCTTTACATTCTCGGTTCATGCTGACAGCTGGCACTTTTGCTCACTGAACATGCATAAAAGCAAGTATAAATTACAGACAAAACAGCACACATTTGGTTAGCGATACAATCTTTTTACAACTGAGCATTTGCAAAGTAATTGCAGGAATGGGGCCTAAGCCATTTAAAACCTATAGCAACTCTCAAACTCATTTCTTAGATTATTTAAATATGGATATAATGTCACCAGAATGGCCTGATCAGCTAATCAGAACACAACTTCAGATCATCTAAACCCATACTACAATAATAAAAGACAAAAATATAATTTTTTGTTCGGTTCCTTTGCAAATAAAATGTATGGAAGATGTTTGCTACTATACCTTGTTATTAAACAAAAACCAATTTTGAGGGCATCCCCCTAGAGGTGCAGTTGATGTGGGAGCAACTGTTGAACGAGTAATATTACTGAGCCTTTCACAGATGAAGCCGTTTGGAGCACCACAGTTCAGATCATTCCACATACCTGGAGCATATTAAATATGGAAAGTAAATTACTGGACAAGATGAAGACTGGAATGAAAATCTACCCCTTCTTCTGGTGATTACAGTATAGAAAGTACAGTTAGTTGGGATTTTCCTCCTGCAACATTTAGGGTTCAGACACCTTAGGGGAAGAACAGGGGATATGAATCCCAAAGAATAAACAATTGAATCAGCTTGTTGTATACAATGTTATTGTGTTATAAAAATATATCAAGGAAGGTCATTTATGAAAGCTTGTAATGTTCTGAACTTGATTGTCACTGTGAGATATGTATACAAGTTATGGTTATGCATGTATGCATATGGGGGGAGAGAGAGAGAGAAAATTGTAATTGTAACTTTGGTGCAACTTCACCTCCACCTCACCACAAGGCGGTGAAACAATCAGACAGGGAGGGGCAGATGAGAATATTCCAAGTACCTAACATTGTACAACCAGGAAAAGGCAAATGGTGGGCGATTAAAGTTAATGGGACAACACTGAAACAGCTTGAAACGGAAAAGAAATCACCAGTTTTGGAAAACTAAGAAAGGAGGGAATTTCCCCTACTGTGAATCACCATAATCTGAGAGAAAACTGAAGAAAAAAAAAAAGAAAACAAACAAAAAAACACCTGCTAACTCTATAAGAAGGGAAGGGATTTGAAGTGGAAAGGTATCCAGAAACTGAGGAGCAGGCCTTTAAGTGGGAAGCTGTATGTGAAATACTGGATCCACTTTATGACAGGGGGACTGCTGGGAAACTCTTCAAAGACAAAAGGTAACTTGTACTAGAAAAGGGAATGTAGCTAATTAGAAAGTGTAATGCCTACGGTTGCATCTTTATGTGTATTTTCTGTGTAATTTGTATGCATTTGCTCCCCTTACTCACTCATCTTTGAATCTGTGATTTTTCTATTAAGTACGTTTTTGTTTATGTTTCTCCCAAGCAGGTCTCTGTTGTACAAAATGTCTGGAGTGTGTGTATGAAAGTGAACTGATAACGGGGAGTGGGCTGTTTTTCACACCTTCAGGGGTGACGAACCAAAAGGGAAAAGTCCGAGTGTCTGGTAGTCAAGAACTCAGGAAGGACAGATTTGGGAAGACTCCGGACCAGTAGGGCTGTTGGTGACACTCTGCAAGGAGTGACTAGGCTGGTGGAAGCCAGGGTGAGACCTTTATGCTGGAGGACTGGTTTCAGGGCCCTGAGCCATAACAGCATAGTATTAAGGCCCCTAATTTACAAGGCAGGGTGGTGAGAGAGCCACTTACTGATCTGGGTGGTCCCCAAAACGTCACAGCTCCCAGGAAAATTTTGTTGGAAAATAAAGATTGTTTTCATAATTTCCATGGACAATTTCAAGTGTTTGTGGAAAAAAAACCCTAAATGTGTAATATTTCATCTGAACACCTACCCGTTCTCCTCTATAGGCCAGGCTTCCTGGTCAGACGACGTCTCCTGCTGAGAGGGGAAAGTGCACCATGCAGTTGCATGGCCCAGGTGGATCAGCAGAGATGAAGTCTGGCTGGGGGCACAGCCCATAGAGAAGAATAAGGTCATGAGACTCCCCAACTACAGTGCTCAGGTGGCATCTCAGTGACATTCAGAATCAAAAGAGTTTGGTTTTCAGACACACACACACCTTTTTTTTTAAGTTTTTGAGTGTTCACTTTTTGATGAAAAATCCAAATTTTCTATGAAAATAGACCCTTTTTTGCAAAAAACGTCGTATAATTGAAACCCTAATTTTCCACTGAAAAACAATTTTCAAGGACATTTTTTACTAGCCCTAACAGAAAGGTGTTAAAGAGTCTCCATGTATGACATACAACTGGATTAAAGACAATCTTCATAAACAGGAGTTACTTCATACACAGTCCTCCTGTTTCCCAGAATAAAAAGAAGTTACCTCTCGTAACTGTTTTTCTCCTAAAGTGTTTGCCTCCACACAGCCACACCACTAATGTCCTATGCTTGGGATAGTGATCTTGGAACTTTTTTGAAGCAGTATCAGTTAGTGCTTACCCCACAAGCCCCTCTCTCATTCTATAGCCAAACTTATGCAGTGGCTATATGTAAACAAATTCCTATAGGGGAACACCTGTTTATCAGGGAGTTGCTTTGTACAGCTAGCCGGAACTCAAGAACAGTGCAGATCAAAAAGGAATGGAGGGAAAAAAAAGGAGGGAAGTGGGTTAAGTGAGCAAACAGTACTAAACTATGACTGAAAAATGTCAAAAAAAAGCTTATAAAGTTTGATATGTGAGTTAAAGATGCCTCTTGAGGTGATTTAATACATTAAACCATCATTTATATGCATATAAAGATAGAGCTGCAGTGGCATATAAATCATTTTCTACTATAGAACTACAGTAGGTTAACTACTCTTGCAATTTGTTTTAGTATGTTATCTCTATCACTTTAAGAGTCTTATATGATCCCCCTGCCATAATATCTGAGCACCTCACAACTTTTAATGTATTTATCCTCGCAAGACAGGGAAGTAGTAGTATTATTCTCATCTCTATTTTACATATGAGGGACTGAGATGCAGAGAGACTACATGACTTGGATATTAGATATCAATTCTCCTCCCCCATCTTCTGTATTATAAAATATTTATAAATTGTTATTATTATGTGATCATAGTATGTACAGGTCCCAACTAAGGTAGTGGCCCTATTTTGTTAGGGACTACACAAATACCTGGTCAGAGACTGTTCCTGTTCTGAAAAGCTAATGCTCTAAATAGATCAGACAAACTGTAGGAGAGATAAAATGTTATTGTCTCTGTTTTCTTATAGAAACTGAGGCAGAGAGTTTAACTGATTTGCCCTGGTGACACAGAAAGTTTCTGGTAAAGCCAGGAATCGAACCATGTCTCTTGAGTCCCAGTACAGTGCCATGCACAAAGGGTGACTTTTTTTAAAAAGTGCCTCAACTGTCTTAGTGTGATTTGTGCTCCACAGTCATTTAGCTACTGTTGAAAATCTCACTCAGTATCAACCCACTTAATACAATAAATTACTTTACATGAAATATGTGTATCACACACACTTCTATGTCACACACTGCAGAGCTGTTACGACACTGAAATATTACTATACTCACCTGTTTGTGTATACATGACCACACAGTTTTCATCATTATTTGAAAAGTTAGGTTCATTTGGAGCCCAGGCTACATAGTTTACTGGGGTTCCATCGATCCAGCTAAAAGAAACAACGTAGCAGTAGTTACTGGATAGATCCATTTTTATTTTTTACGGCCGCATTAATCATTTGATTTTACATTACAAAAATTCTAGCTAAACAACAAAAAGTCAGCTTGATGAACATGCCTTTTGTAGTAGGAAGAGAGTCTGAGACATAAGCCCTTGTATCAGATGCCTGATAGGAAGCCAGAAGCCTGGGCCAAAGTAGTGGTCAAAGTTTTGCTGATATAAAGCAAAGCCAGGCTGTGAGCAAGAGACAGGTCTGCTCACAGAATCTAGCAAGAACAGGGCAGATATTTCAGAAACACACACACATTCCTAAGAAGTGCTGGGCACAGAACGCTCACACAAACACTTTCCAGAACACCCCATACCAAGTATGGTACAAATACTCCCCTTCAAAGATAACGAGAACATACTGACCCCTCCTAAAGATAAGGTCAGGTTGACAGTGTGATGGATAGAGATGTTTTGATTCAACCAACATGTACGAGGTAATAGGTGGTAACAACCCATGTCAGGGAGCAGTAACTATGTCAGAGGGGCAGTACATAACTTGTTTGTATTGGGGTATAAAATGAAGTCTCAGAGGAAGTGTCTTTGGCTGGCCTAGGAGATAATGGAAAATCTCACCATTAACTGAGCTAGTCCATTGCAACGGGCACATGTGTTAGTTTACCTGTAACTATTGAACAAGGGCATTAGGGCTATGTTTCATTGACAATAAACCTGACCAAGTGCCTTCACAACTCACTACAAACTGAGTCTGTGGTTATTGGGCAGCTCAATCGAGGTTTGCTGTGCCAACTATCTGCACAGAGCTGGGACAGCACACAGAGAACATCTAACATCTAACAACAGCTTTGTGTGTGACTTTCATTCGTATTAATGGAAATCATATGACCAAAGTCCTGGAGCTCAAGTAGAGAATATTCTCTTGGTTTTTATAATTTACATTAGCCCCGTGTTCACAATAACTACATTCATTTAAAGTATAACAGCTCAGTGTTAAACGAATATCATATGTACCTTATTTAGATAGATATACTAATACATTTCATATCGATACATTCTATTTCCCCACCTGCATATTTTCTCAGAGTTCATGGATCACAACACATCACTAAAACAGCTAGCTAAGATAATTACTTGCCTGTAATTGTTGTTCTCTGGACATATACATCTCTGTAGGTTGTTGGGTCAGGGCCCCTACATGTGAATTTAGTGGAAGATTCCTCAACTCAAAGGTCTAATACATTGGCCCCAAGCAGGTCTAGAATGACAGTCTCCAGTAGAGGGCATCTCAGACACCCTCACTGTATGCATGATGCTCTCAGCAATGCCACAATCACTTCTTATCTTAGTGGTTGGTGAAATACTCCCAAAATAAAAGCCAATTAAAAATGAAAAAAAGTCTCAGCTCTCTGGGGAGGAGATGGGCAAGTAATCTGCCAAGGCTGCCTATCAGCAGAGAGCATCAGCTACAAGTGAGCAATCCGTATCTTTTCTTCAAAGATACCCAGCTCAGAACATTCCCAGTTTTGGAGCCAACACAACTCTCTGGATGTCTCTACAAGTAAAATTCTAATAGGAAATGCAACACACAATGCATAACTGTAAACATACTGTTTCTTGTCAGCGACACTTCCAGAGCCATAGAGGAAGAAACAGTATGCAAGAAACTGAGAGAACTATTATAACTGACAAGTAGCAGCATATCACCAAGCAAGGAGGAGAGTGAAACACAGAATGGGAGAAGAATAGACTGTGGCAAACAGAATTTCCAGTAAGTAATTTGCGCAGACAGTGGGTGTATGAAGCAGTAGCTCCAGAAGGCAGGACTGCCACTGGAGCTACAGTCCATTAGATGGACTTCCATTAAAGCTAATGAAAGTCATACAAATAAAGCCATCTGCACAAATGAGGCACCCTGAGTAGTGGAGCGAGTGGCTGAAGATGAGGCTGAGTGGCTGTGACTCATAAGCAAATGTCCCAGTAGATGGCACCATAACACTTTGTCTCTCGGTCCATGGCCATAGATGGAAAAAGAAAGATGTAGGAAAAGACAGACCTTGGGAGTAGAGAATGACCTCTTGGATCCCCATTGACATGGGAAAATATAATTCACCGACACTTTGGGGAGAAATTCAGGGGCTGTCCATACAATCACTGAGGAATTTTGTAAGAAAATGAATAAGTCAACAAAGTCTGTAGCTTATTCACTCTAGATGTTGAAATCGCTGCCACCAGAAAATAACCTACTAGGTAAGGAATGTGAACTCACAGGTATTAAGTTTTGTCTCTGTTGGCTCACAGTGAACTCTGGAGCTGAAGCTGGCATGCTAATATATACGGAAACGATGTCAACATGGGGAAAAGACATTCTGCACAGCATGGGTGTTGCATGGCTCTGGCATTTGGGGAGGCTGACTCAGGTGCTGGAAACTCCCCCGGTACCTGGACCATGGTCTCACCTCCTGCTCCACCCCAGCTTGACCTCCTCCCCCGAGGCCTCACCCATACTCCACCCCTCACCTGCAGCTTGCTGAGTCATTCCACATGCCCAAGACCTATCCCACATGCTGAGTCCCTCTCCTCCTCCATCTCTTCTCCCAGAAAGGCATCCCTGCCCACCGGTCACCGAGTCCCTCCCTGCCTCCACCCCTTCCCCCAAAGATCCTCCTGCCCACTGCTCTCTGAGTCTCTCTATCCCTCTTCCACAAGACCCCCACTGCCCACCGCTCGCTTCATTGTTCCACTCCGCGGAGGAGGGGAGGGATTCAGTGAGTGGCTGGCACCTCAGGGTAGGGGGATGGAGGAGAGGAGGGACTTGACAAGTGGTCGGTGCCTCGGGGGAGAGGTACAGCAGGGGGAGGAAGAGGTGGAACACAGGCAGGGCCACAGGATAAAAGTGGGAGGAGGCCTTGGGGCAGAGTACAGGCAGAGCCACCACAGCTTTCAAAGACAGCAAGTTGGCGGCTGCGCTGCAGGGGAGGCTTAGCCTCCCCTGGCCTATTATACCTGCCATCTATGCTGCACAGATTTTGAATAAAAGGAGATGAGCCCCAGCACTGTTGACTATGCCAGAAGCACAAGACCTGAGAATTAGTCAGTGTACAGGTGAAAATCTGAAACTAAAAAAAAAAAAATTTCAGCGAAGTAAGGAGACAAACACCAAAGCCTAAAGAACATGTAGGGTCAGAGAAACCACATGATGAAGCACCGTGGATGTGAGGTTAAGAGTGCCAGTTGGGATCACAGGAGAGACCCATAATCAACCATGGCCAGAAAAGATCTGACTCTTTGAGAAGTAAGAAGGAGTGATGCAAAAGGCTCACTGCTGAGAACTAACTGATTAAAAGTTGGAACTGAGTTCTGCACAGGGGTACAGCTAAGATGGGTATCTTTGCAGAAACAATTTTGCAGATCAAACAAAATTGCTGAACTTTTAAATATTTTTGTCTATCCACTAACAACTTCTCTGGTCTATAACAACGTCTATAAAATACATGTTTTTATTTATTTTCTAAATAAAAAAATTATATTCTGGAAATATTGTGACAAGATTGAGCCCCAAACAAGTTTTACCCCCACCCCCTTTGAAAATGAAACTGTAATAGCCCCTTTAGGGACAGCTTTGCTAAGTACAATACTTGTACTATGTTCTACAAGTCTGACTTTCATTGTTTACTTACCTAAACTTTTTATCAAGGCTCACACGTAAACCAACATAAAGGGAGTCCCCAAAGTCATTATAGAAGCTCTAAAACAAAAATAAAATTTTAATTAAATGTAACGAAATAGCTGTAATTCTGGTTTTAGTGCCTATTGTACAGCATGCATAGTCAGCAATGATTTGTTAACTTGCTGATGGTGGAGGCACTTTGCCATATTATGGTTTATATCTGAAGACTACAAGTCCTTCACCTGATTGCCAATATTAAAGTAAAAAAGAAAAGTAGAGCAGGATGAAAATGAAACAGAGGAAAAGCTGCGAGGATATAGGAAAACTTACCTGGCTGGCAAATTTTAAAATGAAGCAAAAGTACATTTTGGAAGAGTTTAGGAGAGTTCTCATAAGTGCTGGTTGAAAATTTTCCATCACAATATTTTTATTATTATTGTCATAGAATGTTTTTTTCTACAATATGGGAAGTTTTGCGGGGAAAAAATCACCATCAAAAAATGTCCAGGTTTCAATTGAAATAACCCAACTCTTTTTATCTTTTAGATTTTCAACAAAAATATCAAAGAACATTGTTGACAAACATAAAAAATACTTTGTTTTGCTGCAAAAACTAATTTCCCAGCCAACTCTAATTCTCAGTTAAAATCCTTTAAAATGGTTAATCCATGGCTCACCATGTCCTCTTCTACCTCACCACAATTTATGTTGCAAAATAGCAGAGAAAAAACCTCTTTCAGAACGAGACCATGACTCCATGATTTTATATGGAATGAGGTTTCAGCAGCTCCCTTGTATCCCATGGTTGTACCACTTCGAAATTTTCACATGTGCTGACAGCTCAGTAACTCAATGTCAGATTTTTGCATGCCTGATTTAGTCAAAATTCTATTGAGTTTAACAAAGGAACAGCTCCAGAAGTTAGCAACAGTTAGTTTGCATTGTATTTCACTTCTTGTAAAGAAGCTGAGGACTTATCCACCCTTGGAACTATACCAAGATAAATGTTCCAGAGTACTTATTTCAGTACATTTCCAAGTGCAAACAAGCCCTGACCCTTGCTAGATGTTACCTTCAGGGCCTGACAAGGTGGTGCAGATATATGGCATGACAGTACACTCTCTCCAATGTTTCAGAAGCAGATTGTGAGAAGTGTTTCAGTGTGCTGCACTGAATTACTCATTTCTGAAGTAGTAAATATGTTTCTTACATATCTCCACAGAAACTTTCTTTTACTTTCACCCTCAATGACAACAAGATCTCCAGAATTCTTCTTGCAATACTCTCGGGCTTTTTCCATAGGCAAAGTTTCATGGCTGAAGTAGTACACCTTGTCCTCATATATAATCCATCCATCTTCACTGACTTTATATGTATATTCTGCAAGATACATAATGAAGGCACATATACAGTGTCTCTACAACAGGTTAGAATCATTATATGGTAACATTTTTCTGGCAACAGGAAATACAAAACCTACCAAATGTGGTACTTGGTTCAGGTTTTAATGTTGCTCCTGTAAAATAAAATAAAATCTGAATGTGTTATATGTCTCACGCATGTTCTGTCAATGAGATTTATTAATACTGTAATTATAATTTTAATGTGGAGTAAGAAAATAAACCCCAGCATTATTTAATACATTTTTCATGTACTGACCTACAATTAATAAGAATATATGACAATGTTTAATAGTCAACAAAATATCATTTTAGGCCCAATCAATGGTTAAGCTTAAAGAACATATTCATGTCCTCAAAGTATTGGATTTCAGATATCGATAGTACGGAGTATAGACCATACGCTACTTTAAAATGTGTGTCCTAAAATATGTTTCAGGTGGTGAAATCAATGACTCCTATTTAGAATGAAATGGTGTCTTCCATTTAGAGTGAAATAAATAGTGTTTTGATGTCCTTAAGCACACACTAGGTTTCAATATCTTTTCACTGAAACACTTTCCATCAATCTGGAAGCTGCAACAGCTAATAGATGTTAGCATTCAGAATCCTCCCAGCCCCTTAACAGAGCCAAGAGTTTTTCACTAAATTGGCTCTATCAGCTGGATGACCCTGCTATCTTGTGGTCTCTTCATCAGGCCAAGAAGAGCGAGTGAAGTAATGGTCATAGTCATAATGGAAGGGAGCCTTTTGAGCATCTGTATGTCTAAATTTAATTCAGAGGTTTGAATTACCACCTCCCGCTTCGTACCCACTGTGTTACATTGCTCTGTTTGCATGAAGCCTTATGAACAGTCCATGAAACCGACTCGACTGTTTTTGTTTAATATTCTAATTTAAAGAAGGAAATCATCCTACCTTTTTTTATTTGACAAATCCAGTCTCCTAAATTTTCACAGAACATATCGTTCCACTGCATGTCAGTGTATCCATTGAACATTGCACATTTTTCATTTCCGTCATAATTATTGGGTTCTCCATCTGCCCAGTTTTCATAGTTTACCTTTGGTAGAAACACAACTCGGTGACTATTTTCCTTTCAAAGAAGAACAATGGTTGTGCTCTGCAAGGGCAGATGGACCCAGTTTGATTTCAGCTCTTAAATCTTGCACCCATTGGGACAGTAAAGGCTGGGACTATTAGGGAAACAGCATACTCAGCCCTTGCCAGGTGAAGGAGGAACACTGTGTGACTCTTCCACCTGATTTACAAGCTACATTAACGAACTGAAGAAGTTGTGCCTAGCCCCTGTCAACAAAGATACCAGTCATGACATGGGCTATAAAGATTGAGCAATGTGGGACAATGACCTAGTTTTACTACTGTTGGGATCGGCGGGAGGGGGATTTGTCTCTTTGGTTGATTCAACCCAAGATTAACATTGGGCGGTATAGTTCCAGTTTAGGTTTTGCTAATTCCAGTCTATTAAAAAGGTGAAAGGTAACAAAATATTAGTTCGACCTGTAATATAAAATGATTTATAACAGTAAGCAAAAAGATTAAGACAAAGAGACTTGTACAACTGTTTTCTTTAAACAAACAGAACCAGTTAGGGAGTCTCCAGTCTTTTGACAATGTTACAAAAATTGTTTTAGTAACAAATTCAGATGTTGCTAGGATGAAATAAAGTATCCATGAGTGGAGCCAATGTGTTTTAGTTGGCTCATTTTGCTGGAATAAGGTTGCCATGACTTTTGGGCATTCCTTTTTACCATTTTTGTTGGCACCTTTTCTCTTATATGCGGGGGTCACCATAGCTACACAGTCATCTCCAGACAAGACTACTCAAATGTACTCTATTTATGGCTACCACGAAAGGTACTTGGAACATAAGAATGGCCACACTGGGTCAGACCAATGGTCCGTAGAGCCCAGTATCCTGCTTTCTGACAATGGCCAGTACCAGGTGCTTCAGAGGGAATGAACAGAGCAAGGCAATTATTGAGTGATCCATCCCCTGTTGTTCAGTCCCAATTTCTAGCAGTTGGAGAAGGCTTAGGGATACCAGAGCATGAGTTTGTGTCCCCGACCATCTTGGCTAATAGCCATTAATGAACCTATCCTCCAAAGCAGTTTGATTTCAGCATCCCCTTTCTGGGTTTGATACCACTCATTATATGGAGAACTAGGCTGTTCACAGCAGTCCTTCAAGGACCCATTATTAACTTAAAAACAGAGGCAATCCTGGTATGTCTCAGAAAGTATCCAGCTAAGCCCAGCTCTCAAAACAGTTCACCCACAGTCCCCAGAATGCACTGGGACTTTGGTGCAGTGATTTTCGGCCTTTTGCCTGTAACAGTCTTGCTTTGCTGGAGCTTGGCCATTTCTGTTCCATTGTCACCACAAGAGCTAGGGGGCAAACATCATCTGACCACATTCCATCTGTTTGTACAGCCTCTAGCACTACCTAATAAAATAATAAAATAATAATAACAATAGTTAGGGTTGGAGGAGTGACAGGAAAGATAATGCATAGAATGGAGTGGGGAGGAGGCTGACACGTGCACCCTGGGGGAGCAATGCCACACCCCAGGAGGACCTTTCTGCAAAGCAGGGAAATGAAAGAAGCTAGAGGTGAGAAAACCTTGTTATTCCAGCATCCTATCACATCTGCCTCTGGGGCTAGTGCAGGATTGTTCCCTATTGAGTATTTTCAAGTGCTTTCTCATCTGGCTGAAAGCATCCCAAGCAATAGGGCTCTTGCCCCCTCCCAAATGTGACCTCTTCAGTGAGGCAAAATCTTGTACTTTGTACTAGACCCCCCTCCCCATCCATCTGCAAACTAAGACACTGAATATTCTCTAAAAGGCCCTGAATATTAGACATCAACTATTGCAAAGAATCCAAGTTCTGCATCTGCGCCAGCTGGTAGGTTCGGAAATCTCTTCATGGCCCTGGCAAACTTTTAGATTTTCCAAAGCAGTAAGAAATCTTTCAGTGCTTATGCAAAGAAACTAATGCTTGAAGTGAGCTGTTTAAAGCTACTAAATTATGCAGCTACAATAATCAGGCACAGCTCTAGGCACCAGCAAAGCAAGCAGGTGCTTGGGGCAGCCCATTTGCAGGGGTGGCAACCGGCAAAGATCCAGCCTGGGAGCTGAGAACCAACAGGGGGCCCTGGGAGCTGTAGTTCCTTGGTTAGCTCCCTGCCTATAGAGCCAGCCCTGGAGCAGGGAAAGAGCTACATTTCCCAGCATTCCCTTGGCCACTATCAACAGGAAAGGGAGTGGGAGGCAGTTTGGTAGCTGAAACCTCATGCTGCAGCTTGCTGTGAATGGAGAGAGCTCACTGCTAGAGTGGGGTGGCACTGTGAATGGGGAACAAGTGTGCCCAAGGAGAAGACGACTTTGGCCCAGATAGCCCCTTCAGAAGACATCCCCAGAATGGATTAGGGATACTGGTGTGACCTCACCTTGCAGCCCCCAAAGAAAGAATTGGGTGGACTAAATGGACAGTGCACCTCTCTATCTGAAGCCTAGCAAGGGAGGTATGTGGATCCCACTAGAATTTAAAATGAAAAGTAAGGGAGGGGAGGCTCTAAAGGACCTGGGCAGCTTTAGATATAGTACCAGGCACGTAGGAGGATTTCCACTTCTGAGCCATGGAAGCATAAATTGACTTTTCCTTTCCAGATTTAGCTAATATTCAGAAAGGGAATCTAGCACCTGCCTTCCAGATTTGAACACCTCAAAATTCAGGAGTGCTCAAGCTCAATTTGGGCAGCTGTTACTTCATTTCTCCCAAATCAAATATACTGATCCACTGTAATTTGCTGTAGAAAAAGTAGGATAAAATTGAGCAAGAAATGCTTCCCAGAAGTTTTTAGGACTGGAATTGCTATTTTCAACAGCCATTGCCTTTTTTTTAAAGTTTTATTTGTTTAAAAGGAAGACAGTGATATTGCTTTGGCAAATTCCCCATAGAAACAAAGAGTGGAACAAAAGAATAATAAAGGCACCTCAACTTTTCCTCATTTATGGAGGACAGTCTTATAATATGCATCCAGATATCCTCCAATCACACAAGCTGAAAATTGTTCCACTTTACTGCAGTTCTGTAACCATATGGGAACTAATCCTGTCTGTGTTCATCCAAAATTCCTGCTGAATGATCCGCCCGGGGAGCAAGTTACCAGTGACCCAGGGCTGGAGGGGAAGGAGGGTGCAGGTGGGGGGGGGAAGCCCAGGGCTGGGGCGGCAGGGGGTGCAGGTGGAGGGGGCAGAGCCCAGGGATGGGGCAGCAGGGGGGTGTGGGGGGGAGCCCAGGGCAGGGGTGGGGGCAGCCAAATTTTTTTTTGCTTGGGGTGGCAAAAAACCTAGAGCCAGCCCTGACAATAGTGATGATCATTGATCAGCTTCCACTGTAAAAAATCCTGCAATGGTGAGTAACAGATGTATTGCCTCATGTAAATGCTGTTGTGGGCTCACACAGGGTAGCTTAAGATGGAAGGAGGACAGAAGCAGAAATAGGTTGAGTAAAGACTGCATAAAAACGATAGGATAAATTCAGAAAGCCAACTCTGGTGCAAAACAATTAATTACTCACTGGAGAGCCATCACTCCAAGTAAACCCTCCGTCAGGATCAAAGGCACTCATACCCATCCAGTATGATTGATAGTAATGAGCTCTTTCCCTAAAATATTATATATGAATACAGAGAGAGAGGACGGTATATAAATCAAAGCATGCATATCATTATACACAAAACATTTTAGGACTTGCAACATGTCTATAAGTTTGAATGTTTCCTATTCAATATCTCTAATATGCACTAAAGACATAAGAAATATTTTGCTTCCCTAACACGATAATTTAAATTGCTTACTTAATTTCCAGCATCCCCAGAAAAATATACTGGGACTGCACATGGCAGTAGGTCGAGTCCTAGAATTCTTTGCAGGAAAGGCCCCAACTGCTGAGTTACCACCCACAGTGACACAGTAGTAAATGCAAATTAATACCATAGTCCTGCAAAGAACTTAAGCATGTGAGTATGGGACTACTCACTTTCACGTGCTTAAAGTTAAGCATGTGTGTATAACGCTATGCCAGATCAGAGCCTTAAATTACATGCACACATACAAGACTTGGCACAGTCTATGCCTAAATATTTTTTCTTAGTCTCTCTATTGTTTTTTTGCCTTTATTAAGTAAGAAAAGATCCTTGTGCAATATGAACTACTCTTTTATTTAAAAATGGTTCATCCATTTATTTAATTACAGACAGGCCCAAAATATAAACTAACTCATTGAACTAGATCTGATTGAAATTTTTCTAATGAAAAATATTTTGTGTGAATAAATGGCCTCGTTTAAAATAAAAAATTGTGAAAAAAAATCATTTTTTTCAAAACTTTCCATTAATTCAACAAAATTAGAAAAAACAAACCAAGAAAACTATCCCATTCATTCTACCTTCCTCCAGGTCTCTCTTTTTCCTTCCCCTTTCCCTTTTTTCAGTGGCCAAAAAATTAAAACGTTGGAAAGAGGAGAAAAAAAGTAATGGAAAGAAAGAATAGAAGTGGGTAGGAGAGGGCAGGAAAACAAAAGCCAAAAAAAAAATGAGAAAATGATTTTTTTTCCAAAATGAACTTTTTGAAACCAATTTTTAAAATAATTTTCATGAAAAAAATCAAATAAATGAAAAATTGTTCCAAACCTGTGGAATGTAAAGGTATTTGAAATTTTTAATCTCATTCTTTTTGTTGTCGTTCATTTTGAATCGGCTCTACACTGCATCTATTTCCTACAGATCACTGTCACATTCCTCCATGTCTTTCAAACATCTCATCCTGGATGACTCATCATCTGCATAAGTTCAACATGGGTAAAAATGCAGAGTTCCAAATTTTCAGCAGCACCCTAGAATGCCACTCTTGTTGATGACACCATCCTCCTCCCTGTAAGCAGGGCCACAACCTGATCATCATCTGTGACACCTTCCTTTTTTCCTCCCTCAACATCCAGTCCATAACAAAGCCTATTGCTTCCTACAGAACTTTATTTAAAAATCCCTTCCTATCTATCATAATGGCGAAATCCGAGTCCAGGTCCTAATTACAGCTGACTATTGTAACTCTTTCCTCATCAATTGTTTTGATACCCACCTTGTTCCTCTCCACTCACAATGTTCTGCCAAAATCATCTCTTCCACTGCTCCCTCTTTGAATCCATCAACTCCTAGCACCCCATAGATCTGTATAGCAAATCTAACCAATTTTCCTCACTCTCAAGGGCCTACATCACTTAGCCCCAGAGTGCACATCTGAGTCTGCCTTTTTGGCATTACCTATCCCCTCTGTTCCACCAGACACCAACGTTGATTCCCACATATTTTCCTTATCTCTCATTCTCTTTCAAGGCTGCCCTGACACATGGAAACACCTTTCAATGCTGTTTGCATACCCACCCCCTATCCTCATTCAAATCACTTCTAAAACCTTATGTATGCAATCTCACATACATAGAAAATTAGTATGAAACTCTGAGAATAGAAATTAGAAAAAAATCAGAACCACAAAGATGTACAGATGTTTAAACTGAGTAACTGCATGATCTTACTAAAACACTTTCACCCTTTATTTAATCACCCTCACTCATTGTATCATATCTGAAGTCAAGACTGTAAGATCTCCAAAGGCAGGGTCCTGTCTTTCACTGTCACCTCCCTACCATATTCTTGGGTATGGTCAATAAATAATAAACAATAATAATAAAAATATGTCTGCTGTTCGGATATATTGTTATACTATCTTCAGTTAACTCTGGACCAACTTTTAGAAACTCCCAAATGACACTCAGAAATCTGCACAGATCAGAAATCTGATGCCCAAACATTTTGTTTAATGTGAAGTTCAAATGATGCCAAAGCCCATCCCCACTATTTTTAATGCAACAAAAATGTTTATCTTTGAGTAAGAACCAGGGGCGGCTCTAGGCACCAGCAAAACAAGCTGGTGCCAAAATCAAAAGCAAAGGGGCTAAAAGGGGCTGGAGGCCCCCTCCCCCCCCGCCGGGGGGGGGGGGGGGGGGAACGGACACAACACAGACATGGGCGCGGACGGCGGGGGGGGGGGCCGCGCCCGGGGGGCTGGCATGCCCGGCAGCATGACAGCTCAGCGGCGGAGCGAGCAGAGAGCCAGCAGGGACCCAGCGTCCTCTCCAGTCATGCATCATGCCTGTCCGCCGCTGCTCCGGCCGGGCGCCGCGCCGCGAAGATGACTGCTTGGGGCCAAAAAAACGAGCGCCCCTGGTAAGAACCACGATAGAGACATATAGATTTTCAGCTGAAATGACCCCTTTCAGAAAGGATATTTTGTGTTATTTTCATGGAATACATTTCAAGTGAAGGAATAAGGGCAATGCAGATACTCACAAGCCATTTATTACATGTTGATCTTCCTCACTATGGATACTGGCCAGATCTCCTCCTATAGCTCTGCAAAAATCTCGTGCATCAAACCATGTTTTCATATGTTTTCGCCCATTCTGAAAATCCTACAGAGAATTGTACAATTACATACTGTGCCTGGCATCACAGAAATTAAGAAAACACATCCGTTGTGGTCCATCTTAATCTGCCTAACACCATCTACATTCATCCATTGCCTTGTGACTCTGCTGCCAAAGCATTGGTCCATGCCTGGTCATCTCTCGAAATTGGTTACTGCAACCTCATCCAGTCGTCCTTCTCTGAGTCTCTAAGAATCCTACTGTAGTTTCAATTGACTATGGTGTTCTTCCTCACTTTCTGTCCTAAACCACTGGGAAATGCCTGGTATTGTTGTGGAAAATTTGACCACACGGTTGATTTGAGATCAGACAGCCTGAGGCTCCTTCATTTTATACAAGCATATATGCAGGGAGAGACAGCAGGGCCCCACGCAAGAGGCAAGCAAATTTTATCGAGCTTATAAAGGCTAAAACCGCAAAACGTAACACGCTTAACACACACTTCTATTACCTTATTTGGAATACATTGTTTCTTACAAGCAAGCTGACCAATTTTCTTTCCATTTAGGGGTTTTCCTGTTATTGTCAAGCTAGTGGTTTGACCGTTCCAACACCCCTTTTCCTGCGGTCTGGCCATACAAGGATAGTTGTCGCAATCTGGCATGACTGGGCCTTTGTTACATTCCTTGGTTCCCCTTTTCCCTATTTTAGATCCTTCTTTTGGGGCTTTGGCCATATTTTTCTTGCCCCCGCATGCCCTTTGTGCAGACAAGCAAGCTTTAGCTATAGCTATAAGATATTACAGCTTTTGCCTAAGGCTGAGGCCTAGGCCTCGGGGGGGTCTCTTTTCCCTGACATTATCCTTGAGGATAAAAGGAGCTATGCAAATGCAAGTTGCTATTGGGTCAGTTGTAGCCAAGTGTTTCTTCAAATTTATCTATTTTATGCTGTTATAAGAAAGCATGAGTATTTTGTTTTCAGGAGTTTAATACCTACTTTAAAGCATGAGCTACTGTGGGTGCTTGAACGCCATCCATCTGGGCATGAGGGGGCAGGAGTTGTTGTTGGAACAGGAGGAGGGGTCACTCCCTCAACCAACTGTTTGCAGAGAAACAATGATTTCTCTTCACAGTTCACAACATCCCATAATCCAGCTGTAGTTCCAGTTCTCATGGCAACACAGCCTGGCTCCCTTCCTTCATGACACACAAAAGAAAAGAAAACTACTAGTAAGTTAAATCAAGTAAGAGTCTTTTAATTAATGATCTCTTCCCAAAGTATGTACTTATTGTTCTGTTTAATTTTAAAAAAAATATATCTATCAAGTGGAGATTATAAATTTGCTTCAGAGTCAAAGTCACTCAATGTTGCATGTTCCATATGCATACACTCACCAGCAGCTCAGGTGTGATTTAAATAAATACTATAATCAATAAATAGTCATGACTTTGATAATAAGACTTCATGAAGAATTTATACAGAATTTCACTCACAAACATAGAAGCGGGATTGAGCCAACTAGCAAATCCCAAGTAACAAATGAGTTAAGGAAAATGAAAGTCCATCAGAAGCAGCATTTCCCAATAGTCTATTAGGAAGTTATTTCCAGCATATCCAGTCTGATGCGCTTATTTTTAGTGCAAATGAAATCATTTCAATAATGTAATTTGTACATTTTTTAGTTTTATGCTGGCAGACTTTCAGAAGTGTTCTCTAATTTTGAGACCCTCACTTTTTGGATGTCTAGAAAGATACCATGTGACATCTTGTGCCTGATTTCCAGAGGTGCTGTCCCCACAATGAAAGCTGGGCAAAGCTTTTCAGAAGAAATAGTTTATTTGCTGAAAAATGTAGTTTCAGTCGACCTGAAACAATTCACATATTTAACATGAATTCACTGAATAGTTTTGGCTGAAACCTTTTTTTCAATTCACACAGAGATTTAGGCATATTCATAAAATAGCCAGTGGAGAAGGTAGTGGTGGTGCTCCACTTATAACTTTTAGCCCAGTGGTGAGTGCACTTATCTGGGATGTGGGAGCCCCAGATTCAAATCTCCTTTCTGGAGCAGGGATATGAATCCTAGTCTCCCCACTGAGTGCCCTAACCATCAGTTCATGCACTATTCTGAGATGGGTTTCTCTCTGTCTCTCCCATTGAAGTAGTTCTACTTTATATAAATAATTAAATACTCACCTAAGTGGCTTGTCAGACCATCAATCAGTGTTCAGTTGCCATGTTGATGGCACTGGTCATGCCAAAGCACTTAAGAGGGAGGACATCCAAACCATGGAACATTTAATTAATTGCTTCTCTATGATCCTTCTGTAGAAGGACTGCCTTGATTCATTCCATGGCACCAGAATGACAAACTTGTGTAACAAATTTGGACATTGAAATAGGGACTTAAACTTGTCTCTCCCCTCCTCGGGGGAGTGCTCTAACAACCAGGCTGTAAAGTCATTCTCACTCTTTACCTCTGACCCAATGACTATTCAAGTATTTTATACAAAATGAAACAGATTCAACAGGAGAGACTGTGAAAGCCCCTTCCAAGAACAGCCTACAGCTTGGTGGTTAGAGCACTCCCCTAGAATAGAGGAGACCTGGATTTAAATCCCTGCTCCAGAGTGGGGATTTGAACCTGATTTCGCACATCCCAGTTGTCTGCCCTAACCAGTGGCTTTTGGGTGGGGAGAGGTCACACCAGCTCCTCCTCTAGCTCTTTTGTGAATCTAACCCTTTAGAAATGCCCAGAAACTAAATGATTTGGGTTAAACTAAACATGTACTTTGTTAATTTTCCAAAAATTCAGATTCGGCTCTTCCCAAACTCTTTTTTTTTTTGAACTGCCAGAGAACCGACAAAACATTCACCCAGTGTTACCCACCACACAGCATGGCAGTGCGTACCAGGCATTCCTGAATTCCAGTGAGTAAACAGAACTGCTTCACCATCAGCCCACTTGAAAGTCCCTTGTTCCTCAACATCTGAAAGAGCGATCCAGAAATATTTCACGGGACTGAACCCAATCAGGACAGTCAGAAAGGCTTGTTCATATCTGGAAGGAGAATAGTAAGTGTCAAATCAATTTTAAACCAAGATTTTATCATACTTTGTTCTTTTTATGAAATCATACATAATACAAATGTTTGCAATATTATAATGGCATATTAATTTATATCATAAACAAATGCTGATACTTTCATAATCGACAATGATTCCTTCCTTATTTTGTACTGTACAATAAAGAGAATTAAGCTGCAATACTTGGGTTGATTTGCAGATTTTATTTATTCAGCATATAAATAAAGAACAACGTACAAAAGGGTAGTTTTAACTGTAGTGTATTGTTGTTTGTCTTTGTTTCTTGCGTGTTATAAGCAGTTCCTCAGCTAAAGCCTAATATTTTTCGAAGGAAACATCTTCCGTCATAAAATAGCTGCCCCAGGTAGTATTCAAGAACCATGGTCTCCATTTTTATTAGGAATGGCAATATACAAAAACCTGTAGGAGAACACTTCAACCTCTCTGGCCACACAATAGCAGATCTTAAGGTGGCCATCCTGCAGCAAAAAAACTTCAGGACCAGACTTCAGAGAGAAACTGCTGAGCCTCAGTTCATCTGCAAAGTTGACACCATCAGCACAGGATTAAACAAAGACTGTGAATGGCTAGCCAACTACAAAACCAGTTTCTCCTCCCTTGGTTTTCACACCTCAACTGCTAGAACAGGGCCTCATCCTCCCTGATTGAACTAACCTTGTTATCTCTAGCTTGCTTTTTGCTTGCATATATATACCTGCCCCTGGAAATTTCCACTACTTGCATCCGACGAAGTGGGTATTCACCCACGAAAGCTCATGCTCCCAAATGTCTGTTAGTCTATAAGGTGCCACAGGATTCTTTGCTGCTTTTACAGATCCAGACTAACACGGCTACCCCTCTGATACTGGTCTCCATTTTATGTCACAGAACTGAGACTCTTTTCTTAGTTAATGTGGCATCAAGCATGTCACAGTACCACTCTAGCACATAAAATGCTGTGATACCAAGGTGATGGGTGTCATACACATCCCTTATATGGTCAGATACAGGGTCCCCAACTCCTACAATTTTATCATGAGTCGTGAGATAAGCCATAGCTTCTGGAGTCATTATGTTATGGGAGAATTTCAGCTTTTATTAAATACAATAATAAAAAAAAGGTTCTAACCCTCTGGCTTGCAGATAAAAGATTGAAAATGTAAACCTCAAAGACTCAAAAACTGGAAGAGAAATAAATAGTACCCAAAATGTATTATTTTTCAAATTTTATTTTTTAAGCTAAACTTATGATTGGGGGGGCTAACTGCTGACTTTTTAATTTTGGGGGTTGGCAGTACCTCAGAGAGGTAGTAACAGGAGCTTGACCATCTTTTACGTTTTTGTTAAAACCAGGATTGATAGTATAATTGTCTTCTGATGTTCCTTGTGACGCTGCTTTGTGTAATCTTGTTCAACTCCACAATGCAGTTGTCAGTCAATGAATGGCATCTGACAAGCATCAGTCATTACTGACTACAAGTTTGGAACACAGAACCTCCTTTCGGTCTTCCATCCTGCTCACACATTTGAAAGCAAAGGCAGTCTTTTTCATACCTGTCTTTCACAGTAACTAGGTAACCTTTGTTTCCTTCACAGATTTTCTTTGCTTCTGAAAATGTCACAGATGTCTGTCCGACTGAGTAACAGTAAAAACCATGTCTTATCCAGCCCTGTCAACATAAACATCAGACATGCACACAAGCTATTGTCAGATTGTGAAATTACATAGCACACAATAACTGTCCACTACACTTCTAAAAAATTAAATTAATGTTATACTCAACCGTGAAGTTAAACTAAGAAACAATGAGAGAAAAAATAATGTGATAATCAAACAGTGATAGGGACCACAAATGCCTCGATTGGGCATATTTACGAACTGCAACTCCAGTGGTTGAAGTAGAATCCATAATGGCATTTGTGTGAGTGTCCCACATTTGCCTAGGGTTGGTGGGAATACATGCTCACAACCACTGCACAGTTCTCATACAAAGCCTGTTAAATATGACTTTTTGTTTGCCCTATGCTTAATTAAAGGTGGGCTGTACTATTGTTTTTCCTCCCTCGTTGCTGCCAATTATCCACAATTTGAGCCTTGTCCAGTGCAAAATATTACATAAGAAGATAAGAACAGCCATATTGGGTCAGACCAAAGGTCCATCTAGCCCAGTATCTTGTCTTCCTACAGTGGCCAATGCCAGGTGCCCCAGAGAGAATGAACAAAACAGGTAATAATGAAGTGATCCATCCCGTCACCCATTCCCAGCTTCTGGCAAACAGAGGCTAGGGACACTGTCCCTGACCATCCTAGCTAATACCTATTGATGGACCTATCCTCCATGAATTTAACAGGGATAAAAAAAAACCTAGATATAGTCTTGGCTTTCACAACATACTCTGACAAAGAGTTCCACAGGTTGATTGTGCATTGTCTGAAAAAATACTTCCTTTGTTTTAAATCTGCTGCCTATTAATTTTATTTGGTGACCCCTCATTCTTGTGCTATGAGAAGGAGTAAATAACTTCCTTATTTACTTTCTCCACACCACTCATGATTTTATGGACTTCTATCATATTCCCCCTTAGTTGTCTCTTTCCAAGCTGAAAAGTCCCAGTCTTATCAGTCTCTCCTCATATGAAAGCTGTTCCATACCCCTAATAATTTTTGTTGTCCTTTTCTGAAACTTTTCCAATTCCAATATATCTTTTTTGAGATGGGGCGACACATCTGCACATAGCATTCAAGATGTGGGAATAGCTTTGTTTTATATAGAGTCAAATACGATATTTTCTGTTTTATTATCTATCCCTTTCTTAATTCCAAAATTCTGTTCACTTTTTTGACTGCCACTGCACACTGAGTGGATGTTTTCAGAGAACTATCCACAATGACTCCAAGATCTCTTTCATGAGTGGTAACAGCTAATTTAGACCCCACCATTTTATATTTATGGTTGGGATTATGTTTTCCAATGTGCATTACTTTGCATTTATCGACACTGAATTTCATCTGTCATTTTTGTTCTCCAGTCACCCAGTTTTGTGTGATCCCTTTGTAACTCTTTGCAGTCTGCTTTGGACTTAACTATCTGGAGTAGTTTTGTATAATTTGCAAATTTTGCCACCTCACTCTTTACCCCTTTTCCCAGATAATTTATGAATATGTCGAATAGTACTGGTCCCAGTACAGACCCCTGGGAGACACCACTATTTACCTCTTTCCATTCTGAAAAGTGACATTTTATTCCTATGCTTGTTTCACATCTTTTAACCAGTTACCAATCTAGGGGAGAACCTTCCCTCTTATCCCATGACTGCTTACTTTGCTTAACAGCCTTTGGTAAGGGACCTTCTCAAAGGCTTTCTAAAAATATAAGTATACTATTTCCACTGGATCCCTCCTGTCCATGTGCTTTTTGACCCCCTCAAAGAATTCTAGTAGATTGGTGAGGCATGATTTCCCTTTACAAAGACCATGTTGACTCTTCCCCAACAAATCATGTTCCTCTATGTGTCTGACAATTTTGTTCTTTACTATAAGTTCAACCATTTTGCCTAGTATTGAAGTCAGGCTTACCGGCCTGTAATTGCTGGGATCACCTTTGGAGCCCTTCTTAAAAATTGGTGTCACATTAGCTTTCCTCCAGTTATCAGGTACAGAAGCTGATTTAAATGATAGGTTACATAACACAGTAGTTCTGCAATTTCACATTTGAGTTCCCTCAGAACTCTTGGGTGAATACCATCTGGTCCTGGTCACTTATTACTGTTTAATTTATCAATTTGTTTCAAAACAAATGTGACACCCTGGAACCCCAGTATTCACCACTGTCATGTAATTAGGATATGTTTTGTACAAAATATGCCTTGTGAGGTATCATTCTAAAGTCTTGATCTGCTAGACAGTAATATCTCATTGTATTATTTGTGCTATCGTCCTATGTGAAATTATGAAGTGTGGCTATTTATGTGTTACTGAAACATGTTGTGAGGTTTAAAACACCCATAAGCAGCCTTTCAGGGACAACAATAAAAAGGCCAAACAATGTTAATAGCTCATTGAGGAAATGCATACAAAGCACAATGATTACCCTAGGAACTGTTTACAATAGAAACCTCTCAGAGATAGCACTACACAAACGGGAACTGTTTGACCCAGGTCACAGAAAAAAAAGCTTTCCAGAAAGTGGGAAGACGATCAAAAAGGGGGTACCTCACTCTCCCTGTAACCACACAGCTGGAAACACCTGAGGAATAAAGACTGAACGGGGGGAGGTGATGGTCCCAGGCTAAGGGACTGCTAACTTGTGTGTGAAAGCCTGGGAAAGCCAGGCTGCAAAGCCAAGGCAGCTTGTGCCTTTGGAATATGCCAGCCTGTTTATCAGGATGAGAATTTGCTAATTTATATCCTACCTATCTAGTGTGTTAAACTCAGTTTGAGGTTTTGTTTATTTACTAGATAATCTGCTTTGATCTGTTTGCTGTCACTTATAATCACTTAAAATCTATGTTTTGTAGTTAATAAACTTATTTTATGTTTTAATCCAAACCACTGTGCATTTGACTAAGATGTCTGGGGAAAATTTCTGCTTGGTTACCGCAAGTGTGCATTGTTCTCTTCACATTGAGGGAGAGGCAGACCAGGTATTAAACCCATATACTGGCCAGATTTGACCAGGGCAGGATGGTAGTGCTCTGGGGTCCCAGGCTGGGAGGCTGGTGGTTAGAGAGTCTGTCTGTAACTGCAGCTGGGTGTATCCCTATCCGTATGAATGCTGGTGACGGTGCAAGCTGAGAGGGCTTTGAAACTTGTCACAGCAGCACAGTGCTGAGAGGGTGTCCAGGCTGGTGGGTCAGAGAGCTCAGGGGTACCCCAGTTCCAGGTGGCACCCCGGCAGGAGGAAATCGTCACAACCTCATTTAATGACACCCCGTGGCCTTCAGAGCTGTGCAAGTCCCAGAAAGACACTGATGTTGGCTGCAGGCTGACTTCTAGGAAAATCATTATTGCTGTGCTGTTGGGCAATGCAAAATCTTTCAGTGGAACAATGATTAAGTGTACATGTGAACAGCAGATGACTCATGAATAACCAAAACTGCATAGGTCTGCTCAATTCAGAGAAGAGAGAATAAAGTCAAAAGGAGACACAAGTATCTGAAAAAGATATTCAGGGCAGGTTTTGCTTAAATGAGGGAGCAATTTTTTCCCAGTGGTCTGAAAATCATCAATGTGCATAAAGTAACAATTTGCTAGGGTAAAAACAAGTTTTGTCAAAAACAGTTATCATAGATTGCATCCTAAAAGACAACATAATTTTAAAAGGAGTGAAACCAATAAGTCAAATGATCTTCATGTAATGCCATATATATTGTACTTACTTTCTGGCAGCCTGGGACAATGACCTCAACTTCCTCAGATTCTTCTGCCAAAGGTTTCATTTTACAGATGTAACCAAGTTTCTTTTCACAAAGATCATCTGCCCAATAGCCATCCTGAACATGGCAAAGAAAGGAAAGGAAAGTCAGTGACGAAGGATTAGGTCTTTAGAACATTCCTCATTCCTTTTTTCTAGAGGTTTCTGTAAAAAGGTTCAGAAGAAATAAGAACCAGACTGAACATTCACCGGTCTCCAGGCAGCACCCAGACCACCTTTAAGCTTTGGTTTGGGTCACTTCAATTCCCTCCCCACATGACTACAGATATCTTTTTCTTTACCATGGCCCATCAATAAAGGTCATCCCTTTAACTTTGAAATTTCATTGGAGGCTCTGCTGCTCTGTCCAAAAATTCATTAGATTATTAGTGCTGGGTGCATATCCTCAGAGTGCACAGAGTTTAAATGGCATTTATGAAGGCTTCAGTGACTGCTGAATAAGTCAACGTTCTATTCTATTCTATTCTATTCTATTCTCTTCTCATAGTGCCGTATCTGAGCACGCTGCAGAAGTGCATTACAGGACGTGACTAGTCTCAACCATGGCACGTATGATTCTCTCTCTCTCTCCTTTTATCTCCTTGAAGAAAAAAATGTGAAATATTTTCAAAAAATATTTCTTTAATTTCTGCTCTGCTCTGCATATTTATTACCAAAGATAAGTCAAAGAAGTGTGCCTTGCACGCAGAGCAGAATGTGATAAGATCTGAAGCAGTTCTTGGTTCCTGAGGGAGTTTTTCCATAGGGCTGGCCTATGACTGAAATACACCATGCTATCCCACATCATGACATGTTCCTGACAATAAAAACACTCATCCGAGAGAGAGATGGGAGCTTCTGCAAGGACAAATTAGGATCTAGTAGAACGGTATGGAGAAGAATGTCCCAATGTACACACACGTTATGTTTTTCCAGATTTATGGGACCTACTGGCCTGGGTCTTGTAGATATTTTTTAGTGAATATAATAAAGGCAAACTAGCCCTATGGGCTGCACCAGCCAAGAAAAGGGGTGTGTAGCAGTTGCAAAACCTCACAATGGGTCAAACTGAGTTTTTGAGAAAACATCTTAGTTTTTAAAAAAAAAACTGCAAGCAAAATGGGGAAAACAAAGTAAACTGAGACTATAAGAGATTTAATAGGAATATAGTTGTCCTATCTCCACTGTGCCCATGATGAGGGGCTGTAAACTGAGCACAAACTGTGTGGTGCCTTTCCTGATTAAGAGGCTCCAGCTACATGGACTTCCAAAGCTGTAATTTATTTTTCAGAAAAGCACAATAGATATGCAAGATATTTTATAGACAAGTAAGAAAATCCCTGCACCAAGAGTCTTACTACCAAGAAGATCCCACATTTTGTGAGTGGATGCTCAGTGCTCTTTAATCGACTTCCTGAGAGCAGACAAAGCTTTAACCTAATGGATCACCCCTTATGTTAAACCTTACTTGTACCTGTGCATAGCCTCCATGCTCACACTGCAGACTTTCAGGATCAGGGCCTGAGAGCTGGATTTTTACAAAACCTAAATCTCCAGACATGATTACTTCAGATGTCATTGGCTTCAGACTAGTACCCTTGCTCTTGGACAATGAATCAAACCACACTAGTCACTTAGGCCGGCTATGTGTACACTGCAGCAGGCAGCGTGTTTCCCAGCTGGGGCAGACAGACACACAGCAGCTTACTAAAAACGGCAGTGTAGATGGGGGTAGCATAGCAGCAGCTCGGGCCAGCTACACATGCACGTATCCAGGGGATCCAGGTAGGATTGTACTCAGGCAGATGATGCCCAGGCTACTGCCAGCTACACTGCTATTTTTTAGTACCCTAGCTGGAGAAGAGCTTGCATGTGTCTATCTACCCAAGCTGGGAAGCACGATACCTGCTGCAGTGTAGACATATCCTTTGAAAGAAAACAAGCTAGTAGTAAATATAACTGCATTATTTTACCTCTCCCTTCATAGTGACACAATCTTCTTTCCTGTTGTTTGCATGGGATGGTTCTTCATGTAGCCACTTGGTGTAAGTCACAGGAGTCCCATCACTCCATTCAAAATACCTCTGAATCTTGAGGTCATTCAAACCAATCCACAATTCATCTGTAGGCTCTAAAAACATAAGAAGCAGTTATATATTTTAATAGTATTAAATTTCATGTCCATCCCTGATTGAGTAATGAAGGTGGATCTGCCTTCTTGGACTTTAAGACCTTATGTTAACATCATTGTCAGAACTGCAGAATTGATCACGGCTACATTATAAATATGTATGCAGGTAAAATACTGCCCTGTAGCAATACTCACTGTACCCAAGATGAGACACTGTAAAGCTGTATTCTTCAATGTTGTGGATACTCGCCAGATCTCCACCCTCTTTTCTACAGGAAGATAAAGCATCTTTCCAAATTTTGGGTGCTCTGTAAATCATATAACAGTGGCCTGAATAGGGGATCCATCCACTGGGGCATTTAATAGGCCTAAAGTCACCTAAAGGAAAAAAAATGTTTCGAACAATTATTCAGAAGAGCAATCAAAAGAGGTGGGAATGAAGGGATCCAGCTACATAAGCGGGTCATGACTCATCCTGCCAGAGTAGGACAGGATACATCCACGCTGCAATAAAAGACCCACAGTACAGCCACGACAGGTCTGGGCCAGCTGACTCTGCCTTGCTGGGTTTGGGCTGCAGGGCTAAAAACTTCAGTGTAGAAGTTACATTTGGGTGGGAGCCCAGGCTCTGAAACCCTGTGAGAGGGGTGGGGTATCTCAGAGCTTGAGCTCCAACCTGGCCCAACCGTCCATGCTACTTTTAGTCCCGCAGCCCAAGCCCCACGAGCCCAAGTCAATTGATCTGGGTTCGAAAACTTTGTGCAGCAGATTTTTAATAGCTGTAGATATAGATGTATCCAATGGGTCTCAGAGGCCAGGTGCGGGATGCACTCCAGATCACCCCTGACTGCAGCACATGGTCCCTCTAATACATTCTGCAAACATCAGCATACATGCAAGGGACTCAGGTCCTGATTAGTCCCCCCAGGGCTGGAGATTTAAGTGGCCTTAGTGCAGAGGTAAAAGTAAGCCGGTACCGTCCGGTACGGCGTACTGGCAAGAGCCGGTACACCATGCCGGACCGCACCGGCTTCTGCGGCAGAGATTTAAAGGACTCTGGGCTGCCCGCGGCTGAGGCCAGGATTTAAAGGGCTCGGTGTTCTCGCGGCTGCGGACAGCCCAGAGCCCTTTAAATCCCAGCTGCAGCTCCGGGGGCCGGTCTGGGGCCGGGATTTAAAGGGCTCAGGGCTCCCCGCAGTGGCAGGAGCTCTGGGCCCTTTAAATCCCGGCCCCAGCCCGGCAAAGCTCGGAGTTCCCCGTGGCGGCCAGAGCTCCGGGCTCTTTAATTTGCCCCTGGGCCCCGGGGGACTCCCAGCCACCTCTGCAGCTGGGAGCCCTGTGTTGATTTAAAGGTCCTGGGGCTCCCAGCCACGGCTGGTGCCCCAGGGCCTTTAAATCGTGAGAGGCCCCACCTCTTCCAGTTGAGGCCCTGCCTCTTCCTGATGAGGCCACACCCCCCTCAGGACTCCGGCAGTACCGATAAATCCTGTAAGTTATTTTCACCCCGCTTTAGTGCAGTAACATTTAGATACCTACAGAGAACTGACATCATGGAATTCTTCCACACATGTTTACAACTCACCAACAGGCCTAACAATTCGGTTTTGACAATCGAGACAGAAGGTTATGTACACTGTATAAAGATGAATTCCTTTTTATCTTTTGCTCATTGCAAGATGTTCTATAGAGTCTGAATAAATAGCTTTTATTTGCATTGACTAGCCTACCTGAGGGAATAATAAAGGAATCCAAAGAGGAATTTCCTTTTTTACAGATGTATCCAAGTTTCTGACCACACTGCTGGTTTTCCCATTTACCATTCCCAGACTGTAGCAGTCCACAGATTTTTTCAGACTCAAGAGAGGGACTTCCTTTGAGAAACAGACACAAAAAGCAGAGAATCGCTACATTAACACTGTACATCTTCATCTCACCAACCAAAGGAACAATATGTTGGGGGTCTTCTTGCATTTACAAATTCTTTGCCATATTATTTGCTAATAATCATCACATTAAAGACAGAAGATTAGGAAACAATTGCTTAGCTGACAACAACACCGATGCTATGAAGTTATTGTCCATTAGTCCAAACAGTCTGACTACAATTGGATATTCATATATAGTTCCACATTTAACCCACTGGCGAGTGTCTGTTACAGTCTCCCTTTGAGCCCCATCTCCAGGGAATATGAGTCTGTTACAATCCTACCTAGCAAGCTTTAGCTCAAGCTTAGCTCAACCCATGCTTTTAGCTCTGGAGGTCCCTGATTCCATTCCAATGTGTCAGTCATGGTGTTCATCACACTTGCTCTCTCTGACCTTTAGAAATCCCAGGGAAACAGTGTTCAGGAAGAAACTCAGTAATATTGAATTTATGAAGAAAGTTGGATTAATTTTGATAATACAAAGGATAGACCAAAATATATATTTCCACAAGTCAGAGGCAATATGTTGATTTGAAAATTTTCAACCTCAGTATTTACTGAGCATCTATAGTTTATGAACCTTATCCCACTTTGGCCATAAATGGGAGGAGACATGCTGAAGAAATATACTAGAGCCTAAGGCAAAAGATAAATACCTGAGAAATGGCAACCCTGATTTGGGGAATCTATTTATGTAGAACTTGTGAATTCTGATTGATTTTATGAGTCCTATGTATAAAGCTAACCTGCAATGTGTAGCAAACTAGCCATGGGCTGGCAAGGACTGCATCATTTATCACACACCCTGTCTGGAAGAAGCTACAGAATAAACAAAAGAAGACACTAACATTTTAGTGACTGTGTTCTGGCAGGCCAGTGGGTATGCCAGCAGAGGTACCTGACTTTGCATAATCCAGTTATTCCAAGAGGTCTACAAGGAGAAGGGTTTGGAGCAGTGGGATTTCCTCAGAAGGGGAACAAAGACTCAAGTCTTGAGACAGCCCTTTAAAAACAGTTAGGGACTCCTTAGAAAACAGTGACCCAAATCCCAAAGAATGCTCAAGAGTGATGAGGAAACTGAGGGAGGAAATGGCATTTAAGTGTATCTTATTTTGCATGATTCTGTTTTTCTTTTGAGCTGCCTAAAGTAACAGCTAATTGTTTTGGAAACCCTGGGTCAAAACAGATGTGGCAACAGCATTATGGGTATGATATTTGGTGGTGGTGTTTCACCTTGTTTGTCATTTACTTAAGGACTTTACAAGAAATGAATGTTTGATTCGTTAGTAGTTTACATGCTTCATGAAAATGATTATTATGTCACAGATACAGGATTATAAATCTAGCTGGGGGGAAATATAGCAGGGGTCTATGAAGATCTTCATGCTAACGTTATAAATAGTTTTTAAAAATGAGAAAAAATGAAAATCTACAATGTATGGTATGTAATGTTTCTAAACAGAAGGTATTTCAATGTTTTTAAATGAGTTTTCCATCTGAATTGAATAGTATGTAAGAAAATCGCTACTGGAAAATCAAGTGCGTGAAGATGATGCAAATGTCTTTAGACTTTAAATGCTTTCCTAGTTTGGGAATCTTCTCTTTCATTTTGCACTACAAAGTAAGGACAAATTCCTCTCACAAGCACTCCAGTATTCTACTTTTTTTTTTATAGTCCCATTGACATCAATGGGAATTCTGTGAATGTGGAGAGAGCAGAATATAGGCGCTTATATATATAAGCATATATGAGAGCAGAATTTTGCCCATAAATAGACCATCATTAAACAGACGTGCACCTACCTGGAGCCCAGTTTAAATATCTGAATGGACTGCCACCAATCCATTGCCATCCACCATTGGAATTCAACCTGTTAAGTCCAATCCAGAGTTCAGAATTTACTCTGCCAATTAGCCCTAAGTAACAAAAAGAAATAAAGTGACAATTTATTAAACAGAATTGGTTTTGTAGTGACTGTACAAAGCTTTAATTAAAACTAATAGTTTGAAAACTACATGTCTTGGACAAAATCAGGTATGTAGAGTCATCCATCATGCAGAGATGCTGCAACACCTTGTTATTGGTAAGGGGGAAGTACATTTCTGGAGCATATTAATATACATTTTGTTGGGAAAATGACACTTTGTTCCCTCCCATCTTCCTAAAAATGGCCCTGAGTCATGTGTATGTGTATGTGTATGTGTGTGTATATATATATAATGTGAAAGCTCCAGAGATCGACTTGTTATTTAGCTTTACCTGTCAGATAAGTTTGCTCATGTAGTTCTGTAATACTTAATAATTCTGCATTCTGTTGCTGGCAGCTTTTTCTTGCTTGGTACCATGTTAGGGCTGAGTTGGAGTTTATCTGGTAGTGGGTGCCTGTGAAAGGGTTTGTAGTCCAGAAGTCTTTGTCAATGTTGTCTGTAAAGAGATGAATGGCACAGTATTTGTTAATCGAAAATATAATCAATCATACCTGCCAAGATTTGAAACCATGCCCTCAGTATATTCTAATTAACATAAAGTAGCAATTTCCATATATTTAGATTGCTTTGCACACACCGATTGCACCACTTACACACCCTCCATTCATTCAGTACTTACTTTTCAACACCTACCCAAATATATATATAATGTCATTCTGCACATCCATTCCCTGACCCCATAGAACCTCTCCTAAGACCTGCCAAATTTCCAACATTATGGGATTTCGCTGCAGACTAGGTTTTCAGACCTCTTCTACTGGTCTGTGATGAAATCTCCATCTGATTGGTGGCTTTTCCTCTACATACTGGGGAAGGGCAGCTAATCAGAGATGTTACACACCCTGATGGAAAGTCTGATCTCTCAGCCTGTGCAGCAGGAAGAACTCCCACCCCCGCCTCACAGATGTAAATAGCTGCTCTCAACCAACTGAGAACCATCTCCCAACTCCTTAGGCCAGCAAAGGGGATAAAGACGCTAATACTGCCTCACAGCCCACTAGCTAGAAACATCCAAGTTGGGGGTAAGGCCCCTGGAATTACCAGCCTTCTGAAGGTAGGTAGGCAGCTGCTGCCACTATGTGCCCTTGCTCCTACATTTGCAGCCTCACCCATTATCTCATTTATCCCTGACCTCGTTCGCTGCCCCATCCCCCAGTGTGCTATCCTGATTCCCCATGTTTCCCCCTTCTCCACCTCACCCCCACAGCTAACCCCAGGCCCTGGCTTCCCCCTTAACATGTGTGTCTTCTAGTTCCTCCCACTGACTTCTGGGGATGCCTGGCTGCTGTCTCCTCCTCCATCACCAGCCTTTGGGAGTCCAGCAAAAAGGGCCACTGCCTCCCCAATACCACACAGAGAGTCTCTGAGCCTCCTGGGCAGGGACTGCAAGTGATAGGGGGTTAACCGTGTGCTTAAACCAGGGCCCTTGCTTTAAATGTGAGGAACTTACCTTTCAATGGACAATATCCAAACAGAGAGTCTTCATCGAAGTCTGTAGATGTTGCACACCAGGGGAAGCCCTGTTCGTTACCAGCCTTTCTATCCTTTGTACATTCAGCGTACCACGTACCATTGAACTTGAAAGGGAATACACAGGGTGCCCCAAAGGCATTTCCTAGCAGTGTAAACATATCTAAGGAGACAAATGGATAGAGATAGCAATAATTGGGTACCAGTGTCCACGAAAATGTTTGATCATAAAACCACATTCCATGCAAATAACTTAGTTAAGCAGGAGTTGATGCTGACATTACATATAATTAATTTCATAGTAAAAATCCTTACATTAAGACCATTGTCATAATCAAAGCTGAGAGAGCCAGGAAATTCTGATTGAATGTTACATTTTAAAGAGTTATTTAGAAAGTAGAGATATGCAGAGTTAAGCTCATCCAAACAACCTTAGCCTGGCCTTCATAGTCATTTCGACCTACCATATTTCTTTGTAACTCTGTCTGGGCCAGATTTTCAAAAATGTTCAGACCTGTTAGATATTTAATACCTGCTTTGAATTATGTGAGGATTTTTTTTCTTTTAGTCAAAGAATATTTGATAAAGCCCTAGAGATCTGTAGCTAAATCTTACATTTGGAATGGTTAATTCACTGACTGCTTCCGTTTTGCTCGAGGGATCAGAATTTGTGTCTGGCTTCTACCAGCAGCAAATTATGACAACCCCTCTCTCAGCTCAGCAGCAATGGCTGTTGGTCAGTTGTGGGGAGGAGCCAAAGCTCTGTCCAATCCTGCTTACACATCCTTGCCCTTGCCCTCTTGCTGTGGGAGGGGAATAAACAGGCAGGCAGACCCTTTTCATTCCCTTGTGACTGGAGCCAAGAGTTGGGTCACCCAAGAAGGGACACAATGGGGGTGTTTTTTATTCCCCCTTACTCTTCTAGTTACAATCTAGCTGTTCAAAATAGATAAGTCTTGTCATTATTTCCACTTGTTCTCCTGTGGTTGGTAAAGGTGAAGAGTTTCCAAAGTTTTGCGGTTAGTTTAAGTGCAACCTCAATTCCATATCACCTGACTTCTAATGTTTGCTCGCTGGTAATTACAATGATACTGAAATGATTTTTACTGTTAAATTAATGACATGAGCTCTGAACTTTAACTCCCAGCCCATGAAAGCACGGGATCAGAAGGAACAGCTGGAGCAGCCAAGAACATGCTCAGGCACTCTCTCACTGTTTATAGCAGACTGTGACACCAACTGTAGTAGGTGAAAATTGCTTCTCCAAAGCTAAGACTTCTGGAATAAGCAGAAAAAAACCCACTTATTTTTTACTGAATCCATTTTAAAATATGTTTCTTTGTACAGTAAACTTCAGGTCCTTAGGATTTAAGTGGTTTTCTTTTAATTATTATTTTGACAAACATTATTTCACTTCACCTTTAAATGTATTTTCCCCATATAATGCATACATAGTGAGTGAATAGGGATCATAAATTGAAACTCCTTTTCATATGCTGCTGGACCACCATGCCTGATGTATGCAATTGAACTCGGGAAGAGCTGGGTCCATTTACTAGAATGTAATATTCCATGAGGAACAGTTAAATCAACCTTAGGACATTAAATACAATGTCATTCCACATTTCTTCCACAAAGGGCCAGGTTGATACTAATATATACACAGATCTTTTGTTTTCATTGTTGTACAAGTAGAATCATCATTCCCTATATACTGATTGACACAATGTAGGGGTCTATCATTAATGTACTTCATTTGGCACTTGGAATTGCCCTTGCCAAGTTAACCACAAATTGCCAAGGTCAGTTCTTGAAAGGTCCAATTCTGCTCTCTACCTGTAGTCAGCTCTGCTATTGAGCCAACCGTAGGTTCTGGAATGATGGTAAGATGAAGTGCATTGGCAACGAAATTCTCTAATAGCTACGCAAGTAAATTAGTTCAGAATAATGAGATTAATTTTCAAAACTTTACCTTCATAGCCCTGAGAACACAAATTTTCTGTAGTTCCATAGATCTTCCACCTATTCCATGAGCCCGATCCTTTGGACAGCATGACTTTCCTTTCCTCTCCCTGGGCAGAGTTGAAAAATAAATCTTCCCCTTGGATTGCAAGAAGGGTCTTATTTCTGCATTCCCACTGCTGGAGTTCACTTGTCTTGTTACAAGGATACAGTGTGATCGCAGCCTGGTCTTTCATTGAAGGCACTCCCAAGCACAACTTCAATGCCATACTCAGAATCTGATGGTCAGAGACCCACCTGAATTTTTGAGACTCATCGTCCTGGTTGCAAGTGGCAATTATGACTGAGTTAGAGCTTTGAGCTTTTACACAGAGTTTATGGCCTTCATTGTGTATTAAAAATATTCCACTGCCTGTAAAACAAAATGAGAAAAAATATATGGTGAAGGCTGTAATAGGAGGTAAGCTGGTCACTTATTGGACATTTGAGCCTCCTGCAGTGAAAGATGCTGTTGTGATGCTGGCAAAGCAGGTGCCAGGTTATGCCAAGGTCCCCAGGCCTCACTTTGATACTGACACGTACATAGCTGGAATTATGCTGCCTCCCTTGTGTGTATTATTAAAATAAATGCAGTACTAGAAAAATGTGCTGAGTGTTTAGATTTTATTCAATGCTTGTAAGATGCTGCATGCATTGATCTCACTTAGTACATCTGTATCGCATATTGTGAGGTCATATTTGTGCATTTGCATTGCAAGCCTCTATAGCTGTCAAGTATCAGAGGGGTAGCCGTGTTAGTCTGGATCTGTGTCAGTCATCAGACAGGAGAGAGAGACATTAATTAGTGTGAAATTAATGCTGGCCTACAACAAAAAAGGTGTTATGTCCTGCCTATCAGAGAAGGCCCATCAAAACCAGACAAACTATTGTGGAATGTCAGAGAACAAAAGACTTTGTTGATTGCTCTTCTGTTGTCCTTTTCCCCCGTCCCAGCACCTCATGACAAGGAAAAGTGAGTGTGAATTCCTCCCATCAGCTGAATTGGCAGCTCAGAGTGGGACTGGAATAAAAATCCCTGATATGGAGAAATTGTATCTCTATGCTGCATGGATTCTCGAGGGCAAGCAAGAGATCCCCAGTGTTTATTCCGGCTTAGCCCCATAGGACATATAATGCTTAATTATTACAGAAGCTTCTATTACCTTTTGAAACTTAAGAGCCTATCTCATTTGGGTGTATGTTACTTGCTTTAACCTTGTAAATAACTCTCTTATTTCCTTCTCCTAGTTAATGAATCTTTAGTTAGTTTATTATAGGACTGGCTGCAAGTGTTGGCTTTGGTGTAAATCTAAGGAACAATTGACCTGGGGTAAGTGAGTGGTCCTTTGCGACTGGCAATAATCTGAATATTGTTTTGATTTTTGGTTTAAGAGACCATCTATCACAAAGCCAAGCTTCCCTGGGTGACAAGATCCATGGCTAGGCTGTTATAGTGCCTGAGGAATTTGCACTTAATAAATGATTGGTAAAATCTAAGTATGGAACTCACAACCAATTTGGGGGTTGAACCCTGCTTTTTAACAGTCTGCCCTGAGTTTCGTTGGCATGCTCTTGAGTCATTGTAGGACATCTTAACAGCTGTACCTTTCTATCTAAACTTATTGAGAAAGAGATCAGGTGTGACTCATCATAAGCACAGGAGGACAATCATCCAAACAAACAAAATATATAACATTGTATAACCTGCAGATATTGGGAATGTAACAAATGTAATGCAAGTTGCTCTTATTCAGATCCTCCTTAAGACATGCTGATCCCAAGGAGTGTTTCAAAGATTAGTCTGCGAGAATTCATGATTACCTCAACCACCTCAATCTTGTACTGTCACGTAGTGTGTTGTTATACGTGTTAATTTTTCAAGTGTCTAGGCTAGATTGTAAGTTCCTTTGGGCAGAGACCATGACTTCTGATATGTAGGGCAGTTTTGAGCACACTGTTAAAGCTCACTAAAGGTGGCTGCACGCTCAGGACTGCAAGGGAATGGTTTAGTTCCCTGTGAAAGTTAGAGCAGCCTTACGGTAACTATAGTGGCTCTGGCTTGAAGGAGCACAATAGCACATTGGCCATGTTGCCTCCCACAAGCACACCCCTGACATGCCTTACCATCTGGGGGCTAGAAAAGGATGGTTTAGAGCCCGCTGTGTGTCACACAAAGGAAATCCCCTCCGCTGCCTGATTAGATCAACTTTATGGATTTATGCTACTAGAGTGGTAGAAGTGTGCCCTAGCAGGGTCCAGGATCTTGCCTTATGTATCCCTGTAACGGGGCGAGACTCACCCCTGCCGCACCTCCTGCTGGTGTCCTGGGAATTAGCTCTTTTTCCAGCCTTGGAGCGCCCTCTGCAGGCCAACATCTCGCTTTTCCTGGGCCCCTATGTCCCTCCGGGCCCCTGGTGCCCCTTTGCACTGGGGCAAGCTTCCCTGGCAGTAACCCCACAGTCTCGGGATCCACCAGCACAGTTTCTGACCCATATCTTGGTCTAAACCCTGATTCTATGCCATGAAGGAAATCTGAGGACTCCAGATGCCACCAAAACTGAGTGAAGCTGTTTTAAATTAGGCATAAATAAATAATCTCACTCTGCCCCAAAGAGAAAGTTAAAGTAACTAAGGAAAGGACAATAAGAGAAGCACTTTTATATCCTCCCTTCAAAAAAAGTCAGGACAGGAACTTACCTGGCAGTTGAATTGATGTAGTGATGAGGGAAAGAAAAATCAGGAGCAGGTAGACAGCCATTGCAAATGTTTCATTCCCTTCTTCCCTTCACCAAAAATAACAATGAGCTATAATCAGTGCCTCATAAGAAAATCCTTCTCTAATGAGCCAGATTAGCAGGTACTCCTTAGTTTTGAAGAGTTGGTGAATATAGGGAAGTTCTACATAAAGGCTTTAAATAAGGAACTATCCTATCCCATGTGACATTTTTAAATAAATTTATTGTGAGAACTTTGCATGCGTAAGCTAATTTCTCTAGGGTTGAAAGTGTGTGTTCTTCTACCGAAACATCAATGACAAACTTAGTGTTTGCTGTTCATTGTGGATTTCTGGGAACATGGTTGTCACACAAGGGTAGTTTACTGGGTTACTAAGCCAATCAGAATTCCAGTGAGAATATAGTAAAAAAGACCAGTAGAGGGAGAAAGAGGAAGCAGAGATGAGTCTGTAAATGTGTGTCAGTAACTTCAGAGAAAAACCTTTAGTACAACATTACACTTTTTAGAGAATATGAAATTCAAAGTTGATATGACCTTGGAGTTAGCAGGGACTGAGGATTCCCAACCTTGAGAATCCATAGAAAAGAAGCAAGACCTGTCTTAATTGACAACTGGCCCTTCCGTGGCTCCATTGCCCGTGCTCTCACAGGAGCCAGGAGGCTGATGACTACATTAGTAGCGGCCATGGAGGGAACCCACAGAGACAAAAGCAGATCTCCAGCTAGAAATTTGGTGGTGTTTCAAGGGATAGCGCTAATAGACATCCTGGCTATTAGCCAGGATGGGCAGGGATGGTCTCCCTAGCCTGGGAATGGGGAGCAGGGGCTGGATCACTTGATGATTACCAGTTCGATTCATTCCCTCTGAAGCACCTGGCATTGGCCACGGTTGGAAGACAGGATACTGGGCTAGATGGACCTTTGGTCTGACCCAGTATGGCCACTCTTATGTTCTAGAGGTCAGCTAGATCACTGCCCCACAGAAAAACCATAGAGCTCCAACAAAGTGGCATTTCCTGAGGAATCTTCAGGAGTTGGGTGCTTTAATGTTATGAAAAGATGGTAGGCCCTATATAGGTCAGGCTAAAGGTAGTTTTACATTATTGGGATTTGGGAGCAGGTGCTTGCAATTCAAACGCTGCAGGTGAGAGGCTACGGAGTTCTAAAAGCTGTACATTCCCTTCCCTTGAGCTTTGTCTTTGAACAGTGACTGAGGGACATGACCTGTCCTTGGCTAGCTGAGTTGTTCAGCTAAATACATTTCGATTAAGAATTTTCACTCTAAGGGTATGGCTACACTTGAGAGTTGCAGCGCTGGGAGTTACAGCGCTGGTCGTCCAGCTGTGCAGGGACAGCGCTGGTGTGTGGCCACACTCACAGCTACCAGCGCTGCAGTGTGGCCACATTTGCAGCATTTGCAGCGCTGTTGGGAGTGATGCATTATGGGCAGCTATCCCAGCATTCAAGTGGCAGCAACGTGCTTTTCAAAAGAGGGGGGTGGGGTGGAGTGTAGTGTGACAGGGAGCGGGGGAGAGAGAGAGAGTGGATTTTTGGAGCCAACACTGTGTATCGGCTCCCTGACTTGCAAAATCAGAAACTTTTTCTGACCCCTTACTCTTTAACTGCAAAAGCCTGCAGACCAGATAAGCAGCTGCCGACTCCCTTTCTCGCTGCTGGTCAAGCAAAAAGCAAACACTCAACCCCTGTGAATCAGGCAGGGAAGGGGATATCTCATTTGATTGTTCACAGATTGATCACAGCAAACAGGAGCTGTGTTTGTTTTTTTAGATAAGCAGCTCCCGGAGCCCGGAGCCGCTTTCACAACAAAACAAAGAGAGGCTGCATAACAAAACAAAGGGAATAATTTTAGTTAAAAGCATTCTGGGATATCTCCTAATACCCTGGAGGCCAATAACAGCGCTGGTGTGTGGCCACACTTTACGACCAGCGCTGCAGAACCAGCGCTGCAATGCTTATTCCCCAAGCAGACCCAGGTGTACGGCCAGCGCTGCAGCCAGGGAGTTGCAGCACTGGATGTGCCCTGCAGGTGTGGACAGTTACTAATTGCAGCGCTGGAAAGCCTCCACCAGCGCTGCAACTCTCAAGTGTAGCCATACCCTAAGGTAAAGTTATGAAGAATGAAAGAAAGTTTATTTTCCTATTTTTCAAAAATTAGAGGCAATTCCCAAACAAAAAATTCCATTAGGAAAGTTAAAGTAATGCCATATGCACCGACCTCACTCTTAGAAGAGTGGCTCACTTTTCTAAACACTTGCTCCCTTTAAAAAGTATATATAATAGGTACAGGGGGGTTACAAACTCTTACTGAGGTTGCCTGACACTTTCCATTATAAGACCCTATTTTCACTTGCTTATAACTTTGCCATACTTTAATCATTTGGTTTGAAAATTTCTGTGCTGGGTGTCTGTTATTTGCTTGTCTGTTTGAAAGTTTCCACCAAAAGGGTTCAGCCATTTCTTAGAACAAGGTTAGGTAAATATGTTGTTTAGTCATATTAAAAAAATTCCTGTGACCTACTCTTTGAAAAGCTCAAGTGCCTTTAGGCTTTGGAGAAGGGACTTGAATTGTGTCAGGGGGACCAAATTCATCCAGATTTGACCAAGATATAAGTCTTTGAAAAATCTCATTTCACACATGCTCAGTAGAGAGTTGGAAGTATTTAACTGCAATGCTTTAGGAAGATTCTGCCTACAGTAAGCAGGCTCTACAGGCACCGAGCAGGCTTTCCCTGAAATTGCTGTTCCTGGCTGCTGCAGCCCATGGTGGCACTGGGCACCAGCACTGAGTACAGGGAGCCTTTCAGTCCTGTGCTCTCAGTGTTCTCGCTCCTGTCCCAGGAAGCAGGGAGGAGCAAGCCACCTGGCAAATGCAGTGGAGAGAAGAGCCAGATCAGAGAGGGGCAGTGCATTTCTGGTACATCAAGAACTCTCATTCATAAGCGATAGTACCGGTCGTAAAGAAATGCTTCTTCTGGCAGTGCTGGAATCGTGTTCTGGAGCATTCTGGCATGACTCATGCCCTGGGGAGGGGCCAGGGAATAGAATGGGATAAGGAGCAGAGCTTGGGGGGAGGCGGATTTGATAGACAGGGGCTGGAGAGCGGTAGGGGTTGGGGAAGAGAAGCTTAGACTAGAAGCTGGGGGTGGATGGGAATCTGGGATGGGCTGGACAAGGTGACTGGGACTGAGAGGAGGGGAGCCTGAGACTGGCTGGGCAGGGAAATGGGGGTGGGCAGGGAACAGGTGACTGGGAGCCAGTGGATGGAAGAAACTATGAGTGGCTGGAAAAATGGTATGTATACATGTAATTAAAGATTGTATCATAATGTATATGCCCAAGGCACTCAAAATAAGGACAAACAAGCAACCTTTATTCTGGCCTTGCGTAACTTTGCAATGCTCAGCTTTGCAATTGTAATGTTCCTTTAGCATAATTTTTGTGTGTAATATATATGAAATTGTAATTTGGGTTATTTTGGAGGCCCCTGATTAAGGCCCTCTTTTTCTAGTACAATCGCTATCTCCCTGGTCAGGTGTTTTTCTGTTTCTTCTGCAAGGGGCAGAGACAGCAGAAGTTGCAGTGGAGGCAGCTTGATGATGACAGTGGGAGGAAATTGGAGAGTAGAAGCTCTGCCATCATTCCCATTCTCATGCCTGGTGCGCAGGACATCAAGTGTCGCAATAGAACAGAAGCCAAGGGAGGGGGCTTATATTAACAGAATGCACATTAATACAGTGGGGGACGAGAAACTGAACCTGTTCTGGAGATCGATTAGTTTTTGGAGAAGTAGTTGCTGATATTAAAAGGCACCAATGACCTGCAGAGAGATGCTAATACCAAATAAATGGAAATATTAGGGGTCTGATTCACCTCAGGGCTTATACTTGATTTTGCCACCACAGGGTTGCCAGGTGTCCAGTTTTCGACTGGAATGCCTGGTCGAAAAGGAACCCTGGTGGGTAATTAAAAGTCCAGTTGGTGGCTCAGGCAGGCTCCCTACCCAGCTCTGTGCAACTTCTAGGAAGCTGCCGGCATCTCCCTCTGGCTCCTAGGTGAAGGGGCAGCCACAGGAACTCTCCATACTGCCCCTGCCTCCAGCGCCAGCTCAGCTGCTCCCATAGGCCAGGAACCGCAGCGAATGGGAGCTGAAGGGGCAGTGCCTGCAGGTGCGGGCAGCGGGGAGAGCCACGTGGTTGTGACTCTGCTTAGGAGCCAGAGGGAGATGCTGGCAGCTTCCTGGAAGCACCTGAGGTAAGCACAGCCCAGAGCCCGCACCCCCACCTCCCTGTGTACCCCAACCCTCTGCCCCAGCCCAGAGTCCCCTCCTGCACCCAAAGCCCGCACCCCCAGCTACAGCCCTCACCCCCCCACACACACACTCCAATCTCCTGCCTCAGCCCAGAGACCTTCATTTCCAGCCCATACCCATAGCTGGAGCCCTCACCCCCCTCACCCTGCATCCCAACCTCCTGCTCCAGCCCGCTGAAAATGAGTGAGTTAGCAAGGGTGGAGGAGAGCGAGTGACAGACGGAAGGGGATGGAGTGAGCAGGACGTGTGGCCTTCGAAAAGGGGCGGGAAGGGTGTTTGTTTTTCTGGCAACCCTAAGCACAAACCCCAGCAGCACAAGTCTCCAGCAGCAGCAGCAACACTTCAGGGAGGTAGCAGTTGGCAGAGCCTAAATCTAGCTTCTATTGGGTGAGGTGGGGCCCAAAAGCCTGGACCTGGGAAGAGGGTTACTGTGTGTAGTGCTGATTCAGCATGTTCTTTCAGAGGCATCTGCCTAGGGGACAGGAAATCTTTACATTCACAGTACTCAGATGCACCACCTTGCCTGGAAATCTGGACACATTTACAGAAAAAGAGAAAATGAAGATTAAGTACAAATTAGCAAGACATGTGGCAATGCATTAAACATAGATACAGCTGTGTATCATCACCTGACTGATGTTCTGTGGCCTAGAGGAAATGAGTCAGTGATCTCAGACCAGGTTCTAGTGGACAGTTTTCCACATAAAGTCCTTGTGGCACAACTGCTCCTTGCCCTAGTTAAAAGGGGATTAAAGAACTCCTCTGCGCTCAATCAACCCCAACCTGCCACACCTGCGCCGCTTCCCACAGCTCCCATTGGCCGGGAACGGTGAACCCTGGTGGCTGGGAGGTGTGGACAGCCATGCAAATGTAAACAAACTGTCTGGTGGTCTGCCAGTAGATTACCCTGATGGGCTGCGTGTGGCCCAGGGGCTGCGTGTGGCCCATGGGCTGCCCAACACTGGCCTAGGCTATATTTCTCTAGTTTGTTTAAGAAGTGGCCATGTAAAACAGTATCAAAAGATTTAAAGTCGAGATATACCACATCTACTGCTTCCCCCTAACTACAAGGCATGTTACCTTATCAAAGAAGAATATTAGGTTGGTTTGACATGATTTCTTTTTGATGAATCCATGTTGACTGTTACTTATCACCTTATGTTCTTCTAGGTGCTTAGAAATTGATTGTTTAATTATTTGCTCCATTATCTTTCCAGCTACCAAAGTTAAGATGATTGGTCTATAATTCCCGGGGTTGTTTTTTCTCAATCTGAGACAGTTCCTCAGATTTGTCACCTAAAAAGAATGGCTCAAGTTGGGGAATCTCCCTCACATCTTCATCAGTGAAGACTGATGCAAAAAATTCATTTAGTTTCTCTTCAATGGCCTTATCACCCAAAAAAATTTTTGCTATTAGGTTTTTGAGTCTTTGGCTCGCTGTTCTTCAAATTCTTTTTTGGCCTAATTACATTTTTACACTTTTACACTTCACTTGCCAGAGTTTATGCTCCTGTCCATTTTCCTCAATAGGATTTAACTTCCACTTTTAAAAGAATGTCTTCTTGCCACTCACTTTGTGGTTTAACCACGATGGCATTTTTTTTGTTCCTCTTAAATGTATACCTCAAAATTAAAAAACATTGTAAGTTGAGCCTCTATTCCGTTATCTTTAAAAAGCTTCCATGCAGCTTGCAGGGATTTCACTTTTCACACTGTATCTTAATTTTTGCTTAACTAACTTCCTCATTTTTGTGTAGTTCTGAAAATTAAATTCTGCCATAGTGGGCTGCTATGTTGTCCCCCCCGCCCTTTACAGGGATGTTAAATTTAATTATATTATGGTCATTATTACTAAGTGGTTCAGCTATAGTCACCTCTAGCTCAGACCCTGTGCTCCACTTAGGACTAAATCAAGAGTTGCCTCTCCTCTTGTGGGTTCCAGGAATAGCTGCTCCAAGAAGCAGTCATTTAAGGTTTCAAGAAACTCTGCATCCCATCCTGAGGTGACATGTACCCAGTCATTGTGGGGATAGTTGAAATCCCTCATTATTGTTTTATATTTATAGCCTCGCTAATCTCCCTGAGCATTTCACGGTCACTATCACCATCCTGGTCAGGTGGTCGGTAGTATATCCCAGCTGCTATATTCTTATTATTCAAACATGGAATTACTATCCATAGAGATTCTATGGTACAGTTTGATTTATTTAAGATTTTTACTTCATTTGAATCTATGATTTCTTTCTTTCACATATAGTGCCACTCCCCCACCAGCACAACCAGTTCTGTCCTCCTGATGTATTTTGTACCCCAGTATTACTGTTTCCCACTGATTATCTTCATTCCACCAAGGTTCTGTGATACCTATTGTATTAATATTCTCATTTAATATGAGGCACTCTAGTTCACCCATCTTATTATTTAGACTTCTAGCATTTGTATATAAGCATTTAGCTAAAAAGTGACAATATTTTGTTTGCCATTACACAATGTAATTGAATGGGACTCTTTTTCATTTAACTGTTTCTCACCAGATCCTACACATATTTTATCATCTTCCATCCTCTCCTCCTTACTAGGACCAAGAGTCAGAAGCCGGACCAGAGTCATGCTGAATTTGCTGACATGTGGTACAGCACTTTGCTTTCCCCTCAACGTATGCATGCAGTGCACACACCTACATGGGAATGGATATGAGCAAGCACTCAAAGAAGAACTCACATTTGTCTTGACATACTCTCAGTCCATAGTCTTCCAAACTTTGCAAGACAGCATTCAAATTTTGAAGATGATCCTCTTGATACTTTCCTGTAACAAGGATGTCATCCAAATAGCACTGAACTATTCATTCCATTCAGGATCTCATCCATGGCCTTTCTGCAACAGGGCAGGTGCTCAGAGTGATACCAAAAGGCAACATGTTGTAGCAAAATAAGCCTTTTTTGTGTGTTGATTATGACATACTTATGAGAGGCCAGATCAATCTTCATTTGTAGGTATGCACTGAGCACCTCCAATTTATTGAAACACTATCTTCCACTACGAGTTGTTTGTAGTGTTGTTGTAGCCATGTTGGTCCCAGGATATTAAAGAGAAAAGGAGGATGAGGTCATATCTTTTATTGGACCATCTGTTGGTGAAAGAGACAAGCTTTTGGGCTACACAGGTGACCTGAAGAGCTCTATGTAGCTCAAAAGTCTCACCCATCTTGTCTCTCCATTAAGAACAACAAACAAATCTTCAATATGAGGTAGTGAATACTGGTCTGCACAAAAAACCAGATTCAGCATCACTTTGAAATCTCCACAAATTTGGACAGAACCATCCTTCTTGATCACTAGTATGATGGGTGTAGCCCATTCAGTGTGTGAAATCAGTGACAAGACTCCAATTTTCACTAATTGTCCAAATCAGCAAACCTGAGGCTTCAGAGCATAAGGCACAACTTGCCTACTTTTGGCTGGCTGTCAGACTTAACAGTGATCTTCACTGACATGTTGCTCATCTGTCCAAGTTCTTTTTCAAAAACTTTGGAGTGTATGTCCAGTATTACTTAAAGGTTTTGAAGTGTTTTTGTGATCACCTTAATCTCAGTCCAACTGCTTCTCAAGCCAAGTTCTGCCAAATAATGCTGGATACTTTCCTTCAATCACATGCAGGGGTAAAATGACTGATTGTCCATAAAGATGAACTTTCCTCCAGTATAAGGCTTCTTAACTGTGGAGGTTTCTTCCAGGGGAACTTATGACAAAGTCTGGTGATAGGCAGATGCAGAAATCAGTGAGACAGCTGCTCCAACATCAATCTCTATTCTTGTAGGAACTCCCTTGACCAAGGCTGTGAGCCAGATGCCATGTATGACTTCAGCTTCTAACATACGCAGTTCTAGGTCTTGTTCAGTGTCACTAGAACTCATCTCCCTCTATATTATAGATTTCCAACTTCCATCCTTTCCTAAGTTCAGTCTTCATAGGCATCTTCTTGGATATATGGTTACTCTGTGTTGCTGGTTGTTGAGCTGTATGACAGGTCACAGTGATGTGTCCTTTCTTCTGGCACTTGCTCCAAATGACTTGGCCTGCCCAGTAATCCTTTTCAGCATGCATAGTTTGTGCACAACAGCCACTGTGACAGACCCAGGCCAGTGTGGTACAGGAGTCTGGTAGAGGGCAAATATACTGGTCACTGGATGAGTAGTTTTCTGTTCCCTGAGTGACCAGAGCAGGGGCTGCACTAGGGTAATCAGGAACCTGCTAGAACCAATTAAAGCAGACAGGCTGATTAGAATGCCTGCAGCCAATCAAGGCAGGCTAATCAGGGCACCTGGGTTTAAAAAGGAGCTCACTTCAGTTTGTGGTGTGCGTGTGAGGAGCTAGGAGCAAGAGGCACAAGGAGCTGAGAGTGAGTGGGAGTGCTGCTGGAGGACTAAGGAGTACAAGCGTTATCAGACACCAGGAGGAAGGTCCTGTGGTGAGGATAAAGAAGGTGTTTGGAGGAGGCCATGGGGAAGTAGGCCAGGGAGTTGTAGCTGTCATGCAGCTGTTACAGGAGGCACTATAGACAGCTGCAATCCACAGGGCCCTGGGCTGGAACCTGGAGTAGAGGGCGGGCCTGGGTTCCCCCCAAACCTCCCAACTCCTGATCAGACACAGGAGGAGTTGACCCAGACTGTGGGTTCCACCAGAGGGGAAGACCACTTAGGTGAGCAAATCTGCCAATAAGCACAGGACCCACCAAGGTAGAGGAGGAACTTTGTCACACCACACAGAAATTCCTTACATTCCCGTGGTCCTCTGTTTTGCTGATTCAGGAGGTGAGTTTATGATGTCACACTAAATTCCAGGTTTCAGAGTGGTAGCCATGTTATTCTGTATTAGCAAAAACAACAAGGAGTCTTTGTGGCACCTTATAGACTAACACATTTATTTGGGCATAAGCTTTCGTGGGCAATAACCCACTTCACCAGATGCATGGAATGGAAAATACAGTAGAGTGGTATAAATACACAGCATATGAAAAGATGGGAGTTGCCGTACCAAATGGGGGGGAGGGTCAGTGCTAACGAGCCAATTTAATTAAGGTAGAAGTGGGCTATTCTCAACAGTTGACAAGAAGGGGTGGAAATCACTTTTGTAGTGCTAATGAGACCAGTTTAATCAAGGTGGCCCATTTCAAACAGTTAACAAGAAGGTATGAGTATCAGCAGAGGGAGAATTAGAATTTTGTAGTGACCCATCCACTCCCAGTCTTTATTCAGACCTAATTTGATAGTGTCCAGTTTGCAAATTAATTCCAGCTCTGCAGTTTCTCGTTGGAGTCTGTTTTTGAAGATTTTGTTGAAGAATTGCCACTTTTAAGTCTGTTATTGAGTGTCCAAGGAGATTGAAGTGTTCTCCTACTGGTTTCTGAATGTTATAATTCTTGATGTCAGATTTGTGTTAATTTATTCTCTGCAGTTTTCACGGCAATAGCTACCTCAACAGTCTTCTTGGAAGAAATAGTTGACACAGCAGTAACTTTTTCCAGATCTGGTCATTGTGTAATTCAGATTCATTAGTCACACAGAATATTGCTTAATGTTTGTTTGAACTGACAATGTTCTGCCAACTTCCTTAGAGCAGCAATGAACTGTGCTACTGACTCTCTACTTCCTGATGTCTCTGAGGGCACTAATATGTTCTGCTATCATCAGCGGGGTAGGAGAAAAATGTCCCTGCATTGCTGCAGTAACTGCTGCATATATGGGAGCTCCAGGCACAGTTGGAGTCCATACATCATGGAGCTGTCCACGTGCCTTTGGACCCATCACTGTTAGCAAGGTAGAAACTCGTCTGTCTAGAATAGAATTGCAAGCTACACATTGCTCAAAACGTTTGAGGTATCACCCGTGATTTTTGGTTTTCATCAAATTTACTAATATTGCCCACAAAGTTGCCGTTTCATTTCTCTCCTGTTGAACTTCACACCCTCCCTGTGGTCTTCTCTTCCATAGGGAAACTTTATTTTTTTCTTTACCATCAGGGCCGGCTCCAGACCCCAGCATGCCAAGCGCGCGCTTGGGGCGGCGTCCAGCGGGAGGGCGGCAGGCGGCTCCGGTGGACCTCCCGCAGACGTGCTTGCGGAGGGTCCGCTGGTCCCGCGGCTCCGGTGGAGCATCCGCAGGCATGCCTGCGGGAGGTTCACCACAGCCGCGGGACCGGCAACCGCCAGATCGCCCCCCGCGGCGTGCGGCCATGCTTGGGGCAGCGGAAATCCTAGAGCCTCCCCTGTTTACCATGCACTGTCTGTGCTTGATCTCCCTTTGCTGGCTGTGTGCTTACATTCCAAATCAATCCTTTGGCTGTAGCCCGTCAGTGCAGGCTAAAGGTTGTCTTTCTAGCTTGCCAAGCAAGCTGCTCTCCCCTCACTGCAGCAAGTCTTTGATCTGGCCTTGTTTGTCTACTCCCCCTTTCTTGCTGGCTGGCTCATACAACCCCTTGCAGAAAAAGCAGCAGTCAGCTATCTTGTGCCTTTTGGTGAGCTTTTTTCTTTGTTTTTTATATTATTGTTTGCTCACTTTTTCTTGTTATTCAGGCAATGGGTGCATTGGACACTCGTGGGATAGAAGGTTCTTGTCACCAGTGTGTTCTCCAGACCCAGTAGAGGATGGGGGAGCTATAGAAACACCACTGTCTGTTGTGGTGGCTTCAAAACAGAACCAAAAGTGAAGTGAGGCTTTTCACTGGCAAGGGTGAGTGCAGAGCACTCAAACATTTAAAGGGACAGGACATTTCAGGGAAGATCCTGGCTGAGGCTTGGTGGCATTTAGGAGCAAAGAGAGGAATGCAGAGTTCTCTGTCCCCAGGGAACAGAGGCTGACCACTGAGGGACTGCTTGATGGCACCAGGTGTCCAAGCCCTCTGAGGAAATATAGGGACCAACTTTTCTTTACTTTTATTTTCAGAGTCCTGGGACATGGCCTTGGTTATTTAGACACACACGGGGTAAGAAGCCCAGACCTTCCTCTAAGTACCTAATGGGCTTTGCCCTATGTGAGATTGCAGGGACCCAGCACTTCCCAAGGGCCATGGAGGTATTTGGCCCTTGGGGGGGGGGCTACTTTAACCTTCCCCTCCCTGTTTCCCTCCCCCCGTGGAAGGGATGGATTCCCCAAGAATACATCAACACAGTTTGTGTCAGCAAGCTTTCCAGCCTGGGTTGACAGACTTGGGCCCTGCAGGGCTCATGTTATTGTGCTAATAATAGCTGGGTAGACTGTGTTTTGAAGATGGGGCTTGGACAGGAGCTTGTGCTCTGAAGTCTAGAGAAGGAGAGTGGGGGGGGACTACAGAAACTGAGCTCCAGCCCAAGCCCCAACTTCAAAACACGGTCTACCCAGATATTATTAGAGCACTAGTGTGAGACCCAACCCAGGATCAGAGGCTTGCTGCCACAGGCTGTGTAGATATGCCCTAAAAGGTACAGCCCTCTGAGTCTGGAACCCAGCCTAGAAAGTCAAACCAGAGTCCAGAGAAGGACATCCAACATGAGAAGTGCTGCCCACTGGAGTGCCAGAGAGGTACAACCTATCACAGACCCTATCACCATAACTGGCATCATTGTTCAGGGATTCATTCATAAAAACAGATCTTAAGTCCAGAAGTGAACATGATGATCATCTAGCCTGACATCTTTCATTACAAATGCCATAGAATTTCACACAGTAATTCCTGCAGCAAGCTCAACAGCTTGTGGTTGAAGAGAACATATCTTTTAGAAAGATATTGCTGGAAGTCTCCATGCCATGAGCTAAATAATATGAGGAGAGAATATAATGGTTCTATCCCTTCAGAGGGTGCTTCCAGGTCAGGATCAAAACACACTGACAGAGCAATTTAAGGAAATGTTCACTGTTGCTTTTCATGCTGTACTAGTTTGGTACAAGAAGCAGGTGTTCTCAGTCTCTTGTGTAATCTGGCATCTTTCACCAGCACTAGGCAAGAAAGGTGATGTGAAAACTGAGTTTAAGATGCACCAGTATAATGGACAAAAAAGGAACTGAGCTGGGAATATTTCTAAAGCAATTGTTTAAGACATTGTTTAAGCAATTAATAAAATTAGAGGGTTAAATATAATTTGTTAACTGCAAAGAACTAAAATAAGGAATTTTGGTAGAGCCAGGGGATTACTGCAGTGGATTATTGGTAAACATTCATTCAATTAAACCCATGAATTAGTTTCCAGGCACAATCCGTTCATTTGCATGGAGAAGTGATTTGTTGTGGCCAAGAATGTTTGTGGAAGTCTCAAACCACCATGTGAATATATAGTCACACAGAGTCATGAGAATGTTCAGGCTGCAATTTAAATATATATACATTTTAGTCATCCAATCAGGGAACAAAAAGTAACAACATTAATCTAAGGTGACCATTTAATAGCAAATGGTAACTTGTGAATATTGATTGAATAAACTCAATGAACAGTTCATGAGCAACCCTTGGCCAAAATATGTTAAATATTTAATTTCAAATAACAAATTTATAAAAAAAAATGAGTGTTTGTGAACAATTCACAAATTCAAAAGAGGGCTAACTTCAAATTAGTCATTATGAGTAGTTTCCACAGTTCTAGATTGTAGAAACATTTTATACAGTAATCATTTCCTGGGGAAAAGTGGAACTTAATGGTAACAACACAGAACTGGGAGCCAAAACTACTGGGCGCTCTTTCCAGCTCTGCATTTATGTTGGACAAGACCAAGTCATTTAACAAGAAGTTCAGTCCAGGTAAAAGGGAAATCATATTTTTAGTTCAGGGGAAGAAATTGGAAGTGTTGAGTATTATATCAACATCCTCAGCTTGATGAAGTGTAATCACCGCTTTATGACAGAGGTGTGCCTCTTAGTGGTGGTGTATAGGAATTACACTTCCAGATCAAGTCATAAATTTATCTACTCCATAGCCTGTCTCTGACAGTGGCCTGTACCAAGTGATTTGGAAGAAGACGAAAGAAGTTCTGCAGTAGGCAATTACATAGTAATCTGCCCACAGATGAAGTTTCAACCTAACCCATTAGTTAGAGGTTGGTCTATGCACTGAAGCATGAGTGTTTATAGCAGTGGTAGGCGGCCCATCAGGGTAATCCGCTGGCAGGCTGCCAGTTTGTTTACATTTGCACAGCCACCCACAGCTCCCATTGGTTGCGGTTCACTGTTCCCGGCCAATGGGAGCTGCGGAAAGCAGCGCAGGCTGCAGGGACATGCTGGCTGCTACTTGACGCAGCTTCCAGTGGCCAGGAATGGTGACCACTGGGAGCTGTGAGCGGCCGTGCAAATGTAAACAAACTGTCTGGCAGCCCGCCAATTACCTTGACGGGCTGCAGGTTGGTTTATAGCCTTCCCAAAGCTCGTCTTTTTACATACTATTATGATGGAATATGGATATTTTTATCTTTATAAACGTCCAATCCTTGTGGAATCCTGCTAATCTCAGCCTTGAACATATCTTGTGCCAATGAGTTCCACTGGTGTTGTGTGAAAAAGTATTCCTGTTTAAATTTGCTGTTTCATTGAATGCCCTCTTGTCCTGGTATTGTGACAGTGCAAACAGAAGATCCTGATGTACCTTCTCTTCAAAGTTTGTTATCTTGTGCATCTTTACCATGACCTCTCTCATTCATCCTCTCTCTAAGGAGAACAATCCAGAGTTTTCGATCTGTCTTCAAATGGAGTGATTTACATTATTTTTCACTGAACCTCCTCTATTTTTGCTATATCTTTTTAGTGATAAGGTGACCAGAACAGAACACAATATTCTACATGAACTAGTACTATTGGTTTATATAATGGCATGGATACATTCAGTATTGTTAGACCCAAGCCTGATACTGGATACTCAGTTAGTAACTATAGCCAAACATGCCTTTTTCATCTGCACTTCAGATAAAAGCACCATCTTGAGGGCTCAGATGGGACACAAATGCTCAGAGACCTTCTGCAGGCCCCCTGCATTGGGTGAATTTCACTAGTGGTTAGGAGAATGTAACCATTGCTTCTGGATACAAATCTTGCTAAACTTATCCCTTCTTTTGTCAGCTCCATGTCTATTCTAATTCACTGTATGTGGCGATGATGTTCAGAGCACTCAGAAGATAGTTCACTCCTTTTCTTCTCTCCTTCCTTCCCTCTTATTGTCACTTTCATTTTTTGTGGCTTGGTTCAAATCAGACAGAGACCTTGTCTACCTTTGTCGTCGAACAGTAGCTAGCACAATGAGGCCCAGATTTTGACTGGGGCCTCTGGATGTTACTACAATAAAAATAAATATGGCCTTGTTTCTTTTCCTGCTCCAATTATCCCTTTCAAATCTCTTCTGGCTGGTGCCACCTCTTCCATGGTAGACTTGCTCTCCATGACTCTGATCCAAAGTTCATTGAAGTCAGTGGAAAAGACCCTCATTGACATCAGGTGGCTTTGAATCAGGCTCTAGCAGGAGAGGCCTATGTTCCTCTAGTAAAACTCTCACTCCAAATTAACTTTTTAGCATGCAGGTTTCTCTCTTCAGGTCTCACTTCCCTGAGTACTCCTGACACTGCTTGGAGAAGGGCCTTTCTGCAACTTCTAAGAGCTCTCTTGTTCTGAAAGAGAGAAGTACTAAGGAAAGGGAAATAAGAAATAAGATTGGTAGCAATACAATTTGAGGACTGGACACAACACCAAAGGTTTCAGGGAGCCATCCAGTAGGCCACAATGAAATATGCACACAAGCTAACCAAAAATTGTTGGCATATTCATTTTCTTTTTCTGCTTTGGTGACTGGATGTTGCCCCTTATTTATTGTTGCCTTGTCTGCTAATATTACTTGATCACAACACAACTGGTATTGCTCCAGGTCAGTATTAGTTAATGAATAACTCTTTATTGTTCCTACTGGTTTCAATGTGAATAGAGAGTTACGTACTCTAAAAATGCAAAACTATTAAAATGTCACAGTCTGTTACTGTTTATTTCACAGAGCTAAAGTTGAATGCATAAACAAAGGAAACATTTAAATTTTCCTTTCACACATTTATATCTGTGTGAGGAAAAAATTTAATGCACACATGATTTACAGTTTACAAGATATACAAAAATCAGATTATAAAATGATCATTTGGGAAGCTAAAGTTTCTGATATATTTTTCTCTTTAAACATTATAGAAAGAAACGGCTGATCTGCTAGAGCAATAGAGAAGACAGGTGCATTAGAAAAGTTATCTCATTGTATAGGCCAAGATCTCTCTTACAAGACTAAGCTGTATTATGGAGAAAGAGTATTTAAGTGGCAGTGTTTCGTGAGGAGTGTCATGAGAGTTGTCCATCGCTACTGCATCTTTAGAATATTCATAGCCTGTATCCTCCAACACCTATGCTGGTATGCAGGAAGGTGTTGCCACGGTCTCATCATCATGCTACCCAGACAAACTCCTTCTGTGGCCAGTAAGAGGTGCTGGTAGTGTCTGCCAGCCACATTGCTTGGGCTCCAGAGGCCTGCACCCCGATTATGGATAGCCCCTGAGTGTGTGTGAGATAGAGGGGTACTGCATATTTGGCTCTGTATGCTGTCTGAGATTACAGGAACTGAAATTATGCAACATAGAGCATTTTTTAAAATGGGATGTATTCAAATACAGTGCCATCAGCTACCCAGTGCCAAACCCCTGTAGTGAAGTTTCCAGGAATATGTGTATTATTAACAGAATGAGACAAGTGCTTGCTGATCAGTTTGGAGAGACTGCGTTGATGTGAAGCCTGACACTCATGAGGGTGATGCAGGCATGATGAAGAAACAAATGCTTTGAAGGCTTATTCACATTGGCTTATGTTTCATTTTCTTAATTGTATCCATTTATTCCATTTCAAAATTAGACAGCACTATATTTTTCATAAGAAATGCTTCTGTTAAAGTAGTTCGGGAATCGTATACAACTATAGAATGATTATGAAATGAAGTAATGGCCGCTGCTAGTATGTAAAAAAAAATATGCAGCCACCAAAAAAGTGACTGCTACAGGATTTGCACAGGAGAAAATAGCTTTGTCTTAAACCTTCAGGTAACCCAGTTGCGTAATTTTATTAAAACAAGGCCCATCTTTAATTTATCACACTAGAGAATAGCATGTTCATTTTGCTCGATGTTGGCCACAAGATCCTTTGTGTCACTAGTTCCAGGAACTGCATCAGTATTAAAATACATGTTGTTCTCAAAGCTGTCATTTGTTGCCATGTGATTCTTCCTTTTCCTGTAGAAGAAATAGCCTGCAAGGCCAACTCCTGCTAAGATAAGGAGTACCACAATAATAACAATCCCAGTTTTGCTGTGACTAGGTTCAGGAATCTTCTCCTCTTTTTTCACTGCTGTAAATGAATGCAAAGCAAATTACTAGAAACCAGGCACATGGCATCTGATTATAGAATGCAATCCTGTACTTAGAAATGGTACCATAGTTTATTTTTATGCATGAATGCTTTATCATCTCCAAATAATTAGTGACTGACAATGCAGAAAGTAAAATGAGAAAGTATATGAAACAGCACAATTTATAAAGCTTAATGCAACATTTCAATCCAATTTTAGGGAAGTGTTCTGCATTTGGACATAAATGAGGTATTATGGATGTTTTATTATCGAGGAAATGCATTTGATGGCCATTAAGCATCTAAATATATGATGTGATATTATAATATAAAATGTGACAATGTGGTATAATATATACTAATGCTTTTATTTGGGCTTTGTCTTTATTTATTTGAAAGAAAGTAAACCTACCTTTCTTGTCTGGGGGCTTCTCAGTTGATTGCACTTCAACAACTTTAAAACAGAAGAAAAACAGTTACTCAGCATCTTTAAAAGTCTTAATGTACAATTTTCAGTGTATAAATGAACACTTACTAGTATATACTGTAAAAATCCATGAACAGGGCCATGGACTTTCTGTTATTAAATAAATACAATATTTTTACCAGAAGCAGCATATGATAAATGACTCTAATATAGTTACAAAATATGCAATGAACCTGAAATGATTCTGCTGTGAGCTCCATACTGACAGACCCCTGCACCAGTGCAGAGCTATGGTGAAATTCATGGAGTGCTGCATATGCAGCAGTTCACTTCACAGAGCCTGTAGGAATGTGGCCTATGACCCTAATCCTGCGTATGATTACAACCGGGCACAGCGATTACTATTCGAAAGAAGTCACAGTAAGGACTAGGCCTGGCAGTAAACGTTTGCAGGATTGGGTCCTATGTGACATCTTTGTATTAGCTGTAACACCCCAATATCTTTTGCTTATTTATCAAATGAAGTTCAACTGCATATACAGAATGGAAATATTTCCAGGGTTCTCAATAATTTGGGTAGAAATTATGTAAACATGTGCAATGGAAAATATTGACTTAAAGTTAATAAGTTATAGATCTATGTTTTACAGCAGGGGTCGGCAACCTTTCAGAAGTGGTGTGCCGAGTCTTCATTTATTCACTCTGATTTAAGGTTTCACGTGCCAGTAATACATTTAAACGTTTTTAGAAGGTCTCTTTCTATAAGTCTATACTATATAACTAAACTATTGTTGTATGTAAAGTAAATAAGGTTTTTAAAATGTTTAAGAAGCTTCATTTAAAATTAAGTTAAAATGCAGAGTCCCCTGGATTGGTAGCCAGGACCCAGGCAGTGTGAGTGCCACTGAAAATCAGCTCGCGTGCCGCCTTCGGCACGCATGCCATAGGTTGCCTACCCCTGTTTTATAGCCTCTTCAAGAAAAAGCAGGCTTAAATTTAACATGCTGACATTAATTCTCTGAACTGTAAAATGAGGAATTATCACAGCCTTGCAAAATTCCACTTATTCACTCACCTGGGGCTATTTATTTTTGATAGGTAAATAAAATCTCATTTGTTTTTCTATTGTTAATCATCACGTTGAAGTACAGGTGACTAGATTTTGTGGATGGTCTGTTACATTTTTGTGACAATTTTGCAAGGCTGTTTGTATAATATAAAAAACATCTTTCATCAGCAGTCAGGAGAGAGTCAGATGATTGTGTACTCAAGAGCAGCTTTCTATAAAAGGGTAATGAGATTTCCCTCATTTCATATAGAGGAACTAGGCACATTTCAAATACTGAATGCATTTTGCAACAGTTAGAACAGAGCATGTTTACAAGAAACTTGTCATTACAATGCAGTGTGGGAGAAATGCTCCCTCCACATACTTGGCTCCTTTTGCACTTTTGGGAGGTAGGATTGGTCACAGCAAATCTCAAATGATTCAGTTGAATGTGTCTGGTTGAAAAATTGAATTGAACAGGAAATGTTGCAAAAATAAGCACTCTTATGAAATGTCCATTGCTTCCTGGTTGACCTGCATCAGAAGTACAGCAAAGGTAACATTGTTCATTGTATTTCTGATTCATGACAAAACCAGGTGCTGTGGAGATGTACAGAAATGATACAAAAAAAGTTAATTCAAGAGTCTGACTTTTCAAAAAAAGGTTCTGTTTAAATAATGGGCAAATTTTCCAGGTAATGCTCATGTTACTTTAATTTGTGCAGCCATCCTTGATTAGAGCAATGGGCATCATCTTCACAAAGTAGGATGAAGAAAATAAATATTGACACCCAAGAGGTGGAAATGGTAAAGCACAAATCTTTCTAAACACTACCAGTGACACCGGGGTACTGGAGTATATGAACATGGGTCCACAGGATAGGCTTGCTTCTGATTTGTTCCTGAGTTTGCACATTCCATTACTTCAAGGTCTTTCTAAATTTTGTACACTTAGACCAATGCTATTTGCTTTTCCCTGATCAATTTTTCCTTTTCCAGTTTACTCATCTTCCCCTAACATGTTTCAGGAAAGAATATTCTTGCTATACAAAGAAGTGAAGTTAATGAATATTCATTTCATATAAGCAGGAGCAAAGAGTGCCAAGTGTGTGCATGCATGTGCGTATAAGAGAGAGAGAAAAAACACACAAAATTAGCTTTAGGTTAAGATATAAGTATTTTTTCTTGAGGACAAAATTTTCAGGAATGGATCAAATTCTGTGTGCAAAACACAATCCTAATAGCGCCCATGCAATTGCACACATAATTATTGTAACTATATGGGCAATTTTGCAAGTGTAAGTACAAATTTCCTTATTTGCATGCATGCATTTTTGGAAACAGAGTTTGGCCATCCATTTTTTTGAATGCACCTACTTTTTGACAGCATGACCCTTTCTTTCATACTATGTCTGTGTGTAATCTGTATTTTGTATAAACACACAGAGGATATCTATCACAAATGTACTGTATGCAGCACATATTTATTAAGAGTATGCATACTATAAACATTACTATTGAAACAATCCATGAACACAATACATTAAACTCATTACTTACTTTTTGGTTTTTTACAAACGTATCCTTTGTAGGAAGAGCAATAAATATTATTCCAGTACCCAGAGTTTGCATACATTTCAACACAGTGCTCATTTTGTTGACTTGAGGGTTCTCCGACATTCCAGTTGACAAAATCCACTGCAGTGCTGTCTAGCCACAACCATTGTCCTAGTGTTAATTAGAAATACACTGAATATTAAACAGCTTAATGGTCATTCACATTTTGACAACAAGAATAAAAAAATTCAAGGGCACTTCAGAGAATTTCACATTTCTATAGTTTTTGAAAAATGCCCCCCCAAAAAAGAGTTGTGTGTTAGGGGGGAGGGATAGCTCAGTTGTTTGAGCATTGACCTGCTAAACCTAGGGTTGTGAGTTCAATCCTTGAGGGGGCCACTGAGGGATCTGGGGCAAAAATCAGTACTTGGTCCTGCTAGTGAAGGCAGGGGGCTGGACTCAATGATCTTTCAAGGTCCCTTCCAGTTCTAGGAGATAGGTATATCTCCAATTAATTATTATTAGAGAGGTGAGAACATCTCAAAGCATCAACCTGTCATGACTTTCATAGATTACCTCAGAAAAGCAGGCTCAGGGAAAGTATCCCTCACAACATCCTCTGTTTTTATTATTTTGTTTGGTTATTCTTATTGTGGTGATGACTGATGGAAAGAAATCATTTAGCTTCTCTGAAATGTCCTTATCCTCTGTGATTTACAAGTTAGTTATTTTTAGGACTATTTACTCATCAAAATCCCACATAACCTTTCTAATTTCCATTTTTCATTTTACTTGCCATAGTTTATGTTCCCTCCTATTGGCTTCAGCAGGGCTGGATTTCCGTTTTCTGACAGATTATCTGTTTACTTGAATAAATCTCTTAAACTTTGTTATTTAGCCATACTGGGACTTTTTGTTTGTTTGCCTCGCTGTTTCCTTTTTGTTACAGATATGCCTCTTTCATTGCCCTTAAATAACGTTTAAACAACTTCCATGCTGAGTCTACAGATTTCCTTACTTTTGAATTTAAGGTTTTATAACCAGCTTCCTCATTTCTTTGAAATCCCGCGCTTGGCGTCACTGTGCTAGATGTTGGTACATTTCCCTGAATATGTGGAACAACGTTTTAGTGGAACAACTATAGTTAGTTCTTGAATCAGCTCCTGTGTGTTTCTTAAGACTAAAGCAAGAATAGCCTCCTTCTTTGTGCTCAGAATGAAGTGCTTTAAGAAGCAATCAATCACTTAAGATGTCAGGCAATTACTTTTCCAAACCTTTTCTTTTCATGACTGACCAGTTTACAACTATTATTCCTTTTCATTACACTCTGATCTCCTGCCTTATACTGGCTTTTCAAAATGAATTAATTTTTACATATTAAAGTTAAGAAAGGCCAAAAACGGAACAAAATGTATTGCTCAACCTCTAGCATTGGAGAAGGGGGATTTTGTTTTACAGGAAATTTCTACTTTTTTTGTTTTCATTCAGTTTAGGAAAAGAAAAAATTAAAAATTGCCACATTTCCCACACAATGAAAAATCTGGCTCTTACCCAGGTCTAGTTATGTCTTCAATTGCCAAGAACTCTATGTTGATCTTCTATTTTTGCATTTATACCTCTTACATTAGTATTTTTTATTTTTCTCAGGGCATCTGTTTTTTCCTTAGCTCCTTAGTATGATGCCTGTTACTTTTCTGGAATTTATCTCTATGAGCTCATTCTTTCCCTCCACCCATTAGGCTATATTTCTTGCCCTATCCTTTGCTGGATAAAGAAATGCTTTTCAGTTACAAACATCCCTAGAAAATATCTTTGTCCGAGTTGAATGCTCTTTGGATTCAGATGCCCCCTACTTCTCTCTTAAAATAATCCCCACAAAAATTCATCAGTGTTCTGCGCCAACAGTCCAGTGTTCTCCTTTGTATCATGTGTAGCATATCCATTCTATGTAGGCTTTCCCTTCCTCAGAGTGTTCTCGAGTGTCTAATACATTTAAACATCTCCTGGTTACACCATCTTCTCACCTGCACAGTGAGACTCTGACATTTCTCCTATCCAGCTGGCCCTGCTTATGGAACTGCAAGTATTTCAGAGAGAGCCTCTCAAAGGTCCTCAACTTAGGCCTCTTTCCTAGTCATCTAAATTTAGTTTCCAGGATTTGTATTATCCACTGCTCTTGATCACTGGTACCAACGTGTACCATGACTTTGGGGTCCGATGCAGCACTCAGAAGAGGGTCTGTCTAGATGCCTCATGAAATTCGCCATCTTTGAATCTGTTAGGCAAATACCCAGACAATCCTTACACACTCAGCTAGAGTGAATAGATCACAAGCAAAAGAGTTTGTTGCTCCAGTGATGTTGGTTTCCTTCTATCACGAGACCGGCTTCATCAACTGGAAGATCAAGACAGCCAGTTGTAGGTAAGCCTGTTATCTCTATAAATAATTTAATCTTTTAATGCTCCTCCAATTCAGTAACTCTGGCCCCAAGATGCTGCATTTGTGCTCTGAGGGTCACGAGCTGCTTGAACCAGATGCATCCTCAACCCACTTGGCCACAAGAATCATGTTTTAGACTTTCTCAAGTAGAAAGGGTAGGAGCTGTCCTGATGGATCTGCCTCTGATCTTCGACTGTCATAGTTAAACTGGAGTTTTGATTCTGGGAGGGTACTAGATTGAGCTACTTTTTAATATAAAGATAAAGTTAGAGGCCAACGTTTAGCCATACATTCATTTATTGAATTCTTTTTATATTAGTTGATGAACAACTAAGTTAACCTACTTGCACCAGTGCTCAACTCTCACACAGTCCAAAGAGCCCTATGTTCACTCTCTCAGTTCCTGGCTCTGTCTAGAACCTCTCCATCCCACCCCATCCCTTGTTCGAGAAAGGACTCTTGCTACTTATTTCTTCATTTATATCTTACCAGTTACAGTGACTTTTGCCCTCCAACCCACTTTATTACAATAAACTGACTAGTCATACCTATGACCTTCATTTCTACAACACTAGGTAAAATATATAAAACGTCTCCTTTCCTGCTTTATCTCTTTGTCTTACACCAAAGTGCAATGTGAAATATTTGACACTCAGTGTATCTTTGACAAATATTCATCTGGGAATAAGTATTGCAAGAAAAAAAAATTACCATCCACATTTCTGTACATTCCTGTCCAAAAAGTTGATGATTTTTCTTCAAGTGGCTCTAGGTTGTGCGCCAGAAAGTTGGCTTCAGCTGAATCTTCTACTGAAACCAAAGAGGCACCTACAGAGCATCAAGAAACAATCATTTTGGAAATGAGTTTACAATGGAATACATTCCCCCCCATTGAGAGTGCCTTTTCTTGTCTTTTCAAGTGTTATGACAGTTTTAAATCAATTATCATGTGGGCCCATATTTTGCCATTGCTTTTTGTGCCCAGCTCCCAGTGAAAACAATGGGAATCATTGCAGGATACGGTCCTTTAATTTTTCTCTTCAGAGTAAATGCTCCCTTCCCACCCCAGCACCTACACTGGTTACTTTCATCATACTGGTATGTATACACTGTTTTACTTTATGAGATGTTTGCCAATTAAATTTTTGATACTAGAAATTTTGCTAACAACTCAGCTTAATTTCTTCACTGTTGCTCATTATCATCAGATACATCATGACTAGAAAGGTAATTTCACCTAAAATCAACAAATTTCTCAAAGCCTTGCATTGTTATGGGGTAAATAGAAAAGGGGAGAGGAGCATCCATCAGAAGAAATATTACCACTCGGCCAGTCAGGGGCCTATCACTCCCCAGGCCTTCTTGTGGTCCAAAGTTGGGAAAGCTGTTCCTTTTTCCCCTCCCTCAAAGATACCTGGTGTTCGACTGCCAATTGCAAAAATCTCCAACGGCCTGGGCACTAGATGGGGAGAGCTATGAGTTACTATAAAGATTTCTTTTGCAGGTATCTGCCTGATGGGTCTTGCCCACATAAACAAGGTCTAACTGAACACTGTATTTGGGGTTGGGAAGGAATTTTCACCCGGGTCAGATTGGCAGAGACCCTGAGGGATTTTCACCTTCCTCTGCAGCATGGGGCAGGGGACACTTACAGGTTTAAACTAGTGTAAATGGTGAATTCTCTGTGACTTGAAGTCTTTAAACCATGATTTGAGGACTTCAGTAACTCAGCCTGAGGTTAGGAGTCTATTACAGGAGGGAGTTGGTGAGGTTCTGTGTCCTACAAAGTGCAGGAGGTCAGACTAGATGATCATGGTGGTCCCTTCTGACCTTAATGTCTACACTATGGGGTGGGGGGATCTACACTACAGGGCCGGGGGGTGGGGAGATCAATCGTGTCTTCACTGCGGTGTGTCAACAGGACACACACTCCTGTTAATTGCCCTTGTGCTTCTCATTGAGGTGGAGTACCGGAGTCGACACTAGACCGATCGGCAGTTGATTTATCACATCTATACTAGATCTGGCCAGTAGTGTAGACAAGCCCTATGTCTTGGTAAGTTGATGGGTTTGAGGAGAGCTGAAGTGAAAGATTTCCTGGAAAATTTTTTGCAAGATTTTGGCTGCTTAGCAAGAATTCTCACAAGGTTTTTTTTCAAGCTCATGAGACATTTGCAAGAACTTGGCTGGTAGATACTACCTGTGCATATTATGATAGTTGGTACATACAGATATTTTAGTGGTTTTGTGAACAAATCTTACTCCCACATCATTTCCTGTATAATTATGTGCAGTATTCCTCCTTCTCAATCTTATTATACCTGTGAAAGTATAAAATATTTATTTTTTAAAAATTACTGGTTGTTTCTACAGATTATGGGAAATTTGTAAGAGCACGTGAACCATCTGTGGCGTGGATTTACAATGAAAATTCCTTTGGCCTTGCACTAGAAGTTAGGGACAGTAAAGGAAAAGCACTGCAGCACAGACACAAAAAAGAGTGGAAAGCCAATAATAGAAGGATTAAGATTGCCAAAATCTTCAGATTTTGGAATACATGCACTGCTACATACATATTTCTCAAACTCATAGCAGCTGGCAATAGAACAGCTGCTCAGTAATTCTTAGTGTTTCTTTTGTGGGATTCAGGTGCTTTTTGGTCTTAGATACATAGTTTTAAAATAGATTAAAAACCTGCACCGTTTTCTAGTATCTGGTAAAACTTGTGCTGCAAGTTCACAAAAATTATTTGTCTAGAAATTCCCAGTAAAGTTTGCAGTAGGTTGTGAGACTGACACTGCTTGGATGAATTTTGTGACATTGTTTGGATGAATTTTGCCCACAAGATTTACAAAGTTATCATTTTTTCAGTCAAATATTAGAATATGTATATTGTCACGTTATGGAATTGAACTGGGACCATATAGAACTTGGTTGCAACCAAGGTCCTGTAGTGGCACCAAATCTTGTATAAACAGGGTCAAATGAGGTGTCTAAGACAAGGTCATGGTTTGCTGGTTATGATTATGCTGTCTATATGTGTGTATCAATTTTGTAGTTGAAGTTATGAATATTGGCTCTATATTGTCTGTATTTCAAACTTATGCTGTGCTTCTGGGAGACATCCCAAACAAGTTGGTGTTAGCTCTGCCTAGCCTGCTTGATGGCCCATTAAGGACCATCAGCGATACAACTGACCCATTGAGAGAGGGCAGATACGCCTTGTAACTCAGCAAAGTATGCAGGAACTTGCCTATGTGATTGCAGACTCCATTTTGCTGTAATTTTCCACAGTAAGAACAAAGAGGTGTTCTTACACCTGGAAAAGACTATAAAAGGCTAATGCCTCATCTCCATCTGGTCTTCAATCCTGCTTCCTACCTCTGTACAAACTTTGCTACAAACTGAAGCTCTGAACAAAGGACTGTTGACCCATCCCAGCTGTGGATGTATTCCAGAGACATGATTTGAACCTGCAGTTTATTCTATCACTGCTGCAAGCCTGAACCAAGAACGTTGCCATTACTGTATGCAATTGATTCCATTTGACCAATTCTAGCTCTCATCTATATCTTTTTCTTTTTATGAATAAACCTTTAGATTTTAGATTCTAAAGGAGTGGCAACAGCATGATTTGTGGGTAAGATCTGATTTGTATATTGACCTGGGTCTGGGGCTTGGTCCTTTGGGATCAGGACAACCTTTTTTCTTTTACTGGGGTATTGGTTTTCATAACCATTTGTCCCCATAACGAGTGGCACTGGTGGTGATACTGGGAAACTGGAGTGTCTAAGGGAATTGCTTGTGTGACTTATGGTTAGCCAGTGGGGTTAAACCAAAGTCCTTTTGGTCTGTTTGGTTTGCCTTAGAGGTGGAAAAAACCCAGCCTTGGGCTGTAACGGCCCTGTTTTAAGCAATTTGTCCTGAATTGGCACTCTCAGTTAGGTCCCGCCAGAACCAGCATTGTTACATATATCAATTCTGTAGCCTCAAAACAATATACACTTCATCTTGTATATGATACAACTAGCACATTTATAATTTTATGGAGTGTTTTCTGAATTTCTATATAACTCATCTGTGTCACAGCCTTTGTTAAAAGAACGAGGAGTACATGTGGCACCTTAGAGACTAACACATTTATTTGGGCATAAGCTTTTGTGGGCTTAAAACCCACTTCATCGGATGCATGCAGTAGAAAATACAGTAGGAAGATATATATACCCATAGAGAACATGAAAAAATGAGTGTTGCCATATCAACTATAATGAGACTAATCAATTAAGGTGGGCTATTATCAGCAGTTCATATATCTTTATATTTGGGGATACAGCATTTGTATTTTCCTCCATACCCACTCTCTACTCCACATTCTTGGCCACTCACTACCCAATTAGTATCCTGCTAATTATCTACCTGCAACTCCAATTATTATAGTACAGCTATTAACTCTCCATGTTGTACTGATAGAGCTAAGGAATTCCTGCACTGTGTTCAACAGTATTCCAGGAAAGATAATCAGCAGCATAATGATGTAAGGACTGGAATGTTTCAAACGTTGATAAATACATTTTCCGTAACCAATTCTCTTTTAGTTTGTGGCTGGGACCCAGGAATCAGCTGTGTAGCAATGGCTGTGGATAGTATGACATGATGTGATGGTGCCTCAATTAACTATTTTTGATTTTGCAGTCACATTCTTGGAAAGTTTATCCAAGTAACATATAATTGTAGAAATAATGTGAACTAATATATAATCATAGAAAATAGACACTTTGTACTACTACTGATTTAGGGCCCAATTCTGCCCTCACATAGGTGCAATTATAATTGAGGCCAAATCCCACTATAGGTGGGGAATTAACAGGATACCAATTGGGCAGTGAGTGAGGGTGAGGAGTGACTGTGTGAATTTTTTGTATCCCAAATATAAAAACACATGAATCTTTAGTCTTCTATACTGCAGTCATTATTATAGGCAGACTCAGGAAACACTTTCACAAATGCAGAAGAGGAAAAGGACTTTGAAAAGTTTAGGTATATCACACAAATGATTAAATCTATATCATTTTGAGGCTATACATTTTTGTACTTTTGACAGCCCTCTACCAAGCAGCAGCAAGTGTCTGTAGCCTTTGCAGGTTGGCTTCCCAGAAGGGGCGGGGAGGGGGGAGGAATTGGTGATGTGGAGTCTGGGTATATTCTACTGTAATTGTTTAATTTATACATAGACCAGTCCTTGAACATAGGTGGACAAACAGCAGGCAGGAAATCCCTTCTTTCAGGAATCTCAGCCCAACACCAATGTCTGGTTCCCAAGTAGCAACTCTGTCTCAAGAACTGACTCCATTCAGAGACCAAGGCAGAGAACAAATTCTCCTGCTGTCTGCACAGCTCCTTCTAGACAAAAACACGCATAACCAAACAAACAACATACAGTATATTGTCCCAAGATTTAACATTTGCTACTGTGTGTTAGTAGGCCGCCTGGTCACACCTGTCATAACCATAAAAATATGGTTGTGCATTTGGGGGGTATTTCTGTTTTCAAAGGGACACTAGGATGTAGTTTTTGGCAAAAACTTGTTTTAATAAAAAAATTGTACAAAATCATGATATAAACAGGATGCTATGATTAAAAAAACACAAAACGAAAACAAAGAATGAATGTAACCATTCCTTTGTAATTGTAGAAATTCAAATACAACAGCTATTTTAACTAGTACATGAGATTCAGACACTGAAACTGACTGTACATAAAGATTCACTTCCCCAGACAACTAAATTACAAAAAGTAAGCAATGGTCCCAATTTACCAGCTCATTATCCCAGTCAGGCTTCTGTAATTCTAGTCATTCAGTGGCATATAACTGAAGTATTTTAGTGGCAAATCAGGCCCACAGTATAAATGATGTAAAATGAGATTTGAACAAAAACCAAAGATTTTATTATTAATGCAGACAAGGAATTTGTCTTTAAATTATGCTAATACGTAGCACTTTCATAGCCACTGATACGTTCATAGTGATGTATAAAAAAAATAATAGATTTGTGATTTGTGTGCATCTTACCTCTAATGTGAAAGGACACTTACCTAATCGAAGACATTCTAAGGAGGCCTGGGCCCAGTTTCTCGTAGATGAAGACTCAATGAAGTAGCAGTGACCACGGAAAGGGATCCATGATCTGTGTTCTGACTCAGGGCACTTTCCGGGAAGCTGGGGGGGATCCGTGGGGGCTTTAACTGTTTAAAAAAAAAGGGACACAGTTTGCAATTAATAAAACATTTTAATGAACAGGTTTCTCTCACACACTTTTACTATGACTAGCACATACTAATCTGACACCAGGAAACGCTCATAACAGTTGTTTAATCATATATAATCTTTGAAAATCTGTATTCCTTGTTATTATATCATAGTGGAATGGTGAATGATTAGTGTTACAGCTGCATTTTATTCTAGAAGCACCTAATTCAGCAAAGCCCTTAAGCACATGCTTATCTTTAAGCACATTCATATGTCCATCCCTATTGAGCAAACACTTAAACAAGCTTAAGAACATGTTTAAGTCCCATGGTAAGTGCTTTGCTGAATTAGGGCCTAAATTTGGTGAAATCAGGCCATAAACCAATATTACTCTTGAAACAAGAGAGCAGCTCAGTTGACATCAATGGCTGAGTTTCAGGTGCAGATGAAGACAGCACAGTATAGGGCCAAAATTATTAACTTAAAAACTGCAGTATATAGAAAATGTTTAAAATCTCACACAAGTAGGAGAATGTATATTGTGTAGCCTAAATATCAGGAATGCATTTATGTTTTAAAACCTAGTATTCTGGGTCAAGAAAATCTGTTCTCATTTTACTTATCTACTAAGATCTGAATTCAGGATTTTCCTGTTTTCCCTAGCAATAGCTATTATCATTTCAATGATCATCGAGCCATGAGAGAAAAGAATCTTTTTAGGCAGTTGCAATGCTATTAATTTATGAAGATGAAAACACAAAATCCTTCAAGATCTGGCAGGTAAGTAAAATGGAAATAGATTTTCAAATATTTTGTTTAAAAATAAGGATTTTGCACTGTGATGATGAAAAGGATTGTGAATAGATTTTAACATCTTTTTAAATAAAATGTTCATGTTCACCTTTAATGGGGATGTATTGCAGATGGGTTTAGCCTGTCACTTCCATTAAAGAATAACTAATTAAAACATTAGAGTGACCAGATGGGTGAGGTAATAGCTTTTATTGGTGAGAAGCTTTTGAGACCAACAGAAGTTGTCCAATAAATACTACTACAGCCACCTGTCTCTCTAATATCCTGGGACCGACATGACTACAACAACATTGCACAATTAAAACTTAACTATTTAAAAATACACTAGTTGTTCTTCTTAATCTAGCCAAAGGAAGATGATCTTCAACATGTGGAAAGTGTGTTTAATTAGTAATCAATTATTCCATATTTAAAATGCACTACTCTATAACATGGAAAATAAGTCAAATGGCTTCAATATTAAATGCCTACACTCTTTTGCCCACAAGATCTGAGGAAACAGAAGATAATTTTACAGGAAAAACAGTTATTTTTCTTTTGATAACTCAAAAATTAATAAGTCCCAGACTCCAGCAGATGTGTGTTTATATTGTGTGTTTTATACTAAACAGACTTTCAGTAATGAACCAAAGTTCCTTCCCTCACGTACACACTGGAAGAGACTTAACATTCAACTTGTCTGTCTTTTGCCTTGCTTAACTATCAAACTCTTTTTTTTCTTGCTTTTATCTAGTGTTCTTTACATCTTGTGAATAATTCTTTTAACTAGAGTTCTATTTTTACTAGGGCTGTCAAGCAATTAAAAATATTAATTGCAATTAATCACGCTGTTAAACAATAATAGAATACCATTTATTTAAATTTTTTGGATGTTTTCTATATTTTCAAATAAATTGATTACAATGAGAACACAGAATACAAAGTGTACAATGCTCATTATATATATATTTTTGATTACAAGTATTTCCACTGTGAAAAACACAAAAGAAATAGTATTTTTCAATTCACCTCATACAAGTAGTGTGGTGCAATCTCTTTATCATGAAAGTTGAACTTACAAATGTAGAATTATGAACAAAAAGACTGCATTCAAAAATAAAACAATGTAAAATTTTAGACCCTGCAAGTCCACTCAGTCCTACTTCTTGTTCAGCCAATCACTCAAACAAACAAGTTTGTTTACATTTTCAGGAGATAATGCTGCCCACTTCTTGTTTATGTCACCTGAAAGTGTGAACATGCATTCTCATGGCACTGTTATAGCTGGCACCACAAGATATTTACATACCAGATGCGCTAAAGATTCATATGTCTATTCATGCGTCAACCACTATTCCAGGGGACATGCGTCCATGCTGATGACAGGTTCTGCTTGATAACAATCCAAAGCAGGGTGGACTGACACATGTTCATTTTCATTATATGAGTCAGATGCCACTGGCAGAAGGTTGGTTTTCTTTTTTGGTGGTTCAGGTTCTGTAGTTTCCGCATCGGAGTGTTTCTTCTTTAAGACTTCTGAAAGCATGTGCCACACCTTGTCTGTCTCAGATTTTGGAAGGCATTTCAGATGCTTAAACCTTGGGTCGAGTGCTGTAGCTCAGTGGTCCTCAACCAGGGGGTCCAGGGCCCCCTAGGGGGCCTCCAAGCAGGGCCGGCATTAGACTCGCTGGGGCCCAGGGCAGAAAGCCAAAGCCCCACCACATGGGGTGGAAGCCCAGGTCCCTGAGCCTCGCCACTTGGGGCTGAACTGAAGCCTGAGCAATGTAGCTTTGTGGGGGCCGCTGAGGCATGGGGCCCCAGGCAGTTGCCCTGCTTGCTACCCCCTAATGCCGACCCTGGCTTCTATAAGCAGAAAATCAGTTATTGTGGCACAGGTGGATCGTGGAGTTTTTATAACATGTGGGGGGGGGGACTCAGAAAGAAAAAGGTTAAGAACCTCTGCTGTAGCTATCCTTAGAAATTTCACATCAGTACCTTCTTTGCATTTTGTGAAATCTGCAGTGAAAGTGTTCTTAAAATGAATAACGTGCTGGGTCATCATCTGAGACTGCTGTAACGTGAAATATATGCCAGTGTGGGTAAAAGAGAGCAGGGGACATATAATTCCCCTCTCCCCCTCCCCAAGGAGTTCAGTCACAAATCTAATTAATGCATTACTTTTTTAACGAGCGTCATCAGCATGGAAGCATGTCCTCTGAAATGGTGGCCAAAGCATGAAGGGGCACCTGAATGTTTAGCATATCTGGCACGTAAATACCTTGCAATGCCGGCTACAAAGTGCCATACAAATGCCTGTTCTCACTTTCTGGTGATATTGTAAATAAGAAGAGGGCAGGATTATCTCCTGTAAATGTAAACAAACTTGCTCGTCTTTGTGATTGGCTGAACAAGAAGTAGGACTGAGTGGACTTGTCAGCTCTGAAGTTTTACATTGTATTGTTTTTTGAGTGAAGTTACATACAAAAAAATCTATATTTGTAAATTGCACTTTCACGACAAAGATTGCACTATGGTACTTGCATGAGGTGAACTGAAAAAATACTATTTCTTTTGTTTATCATTTTTACAGTGCAAATATTTGTAATAAAAAATAAAGTACACTTTGATTTCAATTACAACACAATATATATGAAAAAGTAGAAAACATTCAAAATATTAAATACATTTCAATTGGTATTCTATTGTTTAACAGTGCGATTAAATCTGTTATTATTCATAATTATTTTTTTTAATCACAATTAATTTTGAGGCAATTGCGTGAGTTAACTGTGATTAATCAACAGCCCTAATTTTTATACATAGTTTGTGTACACCACTGCCCTCCGTTGGATATATCTGACATTCAAATGTTTGTCTCATTTTCTAGTCGGGGGCTAGTCTATCACATACTAATACAGTTGACAGCTAATGAAGATACTTGTGTAATTCAAGAGGTGGAAAGTCCTGTGTTTTTGGAGCTGTGTTTGTGTTCAAACTTCTTTCAGTTTCTGTATTGCTTCCGCCACTACTACTATTTCAAGCTGTCTCTGTGCTGCCTCTGCAATGCTTTCTTCTATCATTCTATGCTACCATCTGTTAAATATTCCGTGTGCTGTAAAACCAAGACGACATGGTCTTTAACTCAAGCAGCATAGAATTTACTGTGGTGGTCAGCACCTTGACATTCACTATTTGAAAGGAATTACTTACCAATAGTTTTCTCTGTTTTACAAGGCATTCCCTATGTACCCAGCAGGACACACAGAATAATGTACTGCTTTACTAACTACTTTGTTTTTATACTAATGAACTGGGTTGATGGGGTTGGATTTATGAGCTATGATTGTTCTCAGTGTGCTTTTTTTAGTAGCTAAGCAAATAGGAATAACCACTGGCTTCCATTCCCACTGGCCTGGTGCCCACTCACCATCTTTCCCCTAACTCAGTTCCAAAACGCAGTCCCTTCCACTCACTTGTCTTTCTCCAGTTATTTGATAGTTACTGAATATCAAAGTGTACAGTCATTTAACTAGATATATTTGAACAGTCCCTAGCACAATGCAATATAAATAAATAATCATTGTTATTACCATTGTTACATTCAATTGCTTACCATCTGACCATTTACAGATAGAGTAGTAGTTTTCATCACAAGATGCCGTCTTCCAGACTCCTCCAAGGTCCAGATAAACACAGCCTATATTCTGTTTCGGCTCTCCTTTGGCCCACTTAGTATACTTCACCTTCCAGTTATCAAGCCATTCATAACGTCCCTCAGTCTAAAAGCAAAAGAAATCAATAGAAACAATGAACCGGACATCAAGAATTGCTTCACTGTCAGTTTTGTGAGAGGAATTCTTTCACCGTCCTAACCTCTGATATGAAACAGAAAAATACCAAGACTCAGTCCCTTGCCAGTAGATAGATATTTATAGTCTGCCCATTGTCCTTTGTCAGAGGTTGTCGTTCAAAAATATAGAACAAAAGTAGATGGCTCAAATTTTTGATTCATGCTGTGGCATATCAAGTTTGCAAATTAATCCACCATCACTCCATCCTCCAGTTAGCTCATGCCCAAGTTTTGTTTTATTTTGTTTTGAAGAAGTCGTATATTACATTGTTCACTCTGGCGTTTCCTTAATTTCTCTGGTCAATGGGTGCAGAAAGCAGAAGTAGGGACTGTGCCAACTGTTTGCAATAGTTTTTCATTTTAATCTTCGTGCCAACTGTTTGCAATAGTTCTTCATTTTAATCTTCGTAAAGGGCCCAGATACCAGAATGAGGAACACAATATAAATAAATTAAATTGTATAGCCCACCAGCTATTCAGCTTCTCAGCAGCACAGATGTCCTGAGATTAATAATGTTAGTTTAAAATAAATTCAGGTGTCATTTAGAGAAATACTTTTGGATAAAAATAAATAATTTTTATCGCACACTTAAAGAAGTTTGGATATTTTTCCAAGGGGGATCATGACAGTGTGTCCGTATGAAGAAAGCCATAGTGAGATGACCTGAAGTAAAAACTGCCTGGAAAAAACAGAGCATAATGCCAGAAAGAATAAGACCAGAGAATGTGTGATTTAATCTGATTAATACTGATGAATTGTTAATGATTCAAAGCTTAAGCACATTCCCTGCCTTTAAACAATGACACTACACACAAGTAGCTAGGGCAGTATGTAATCTAATGAGATCAAAACTGAATTAAGGTAAGGACTGTGAGAGCAGTATTATCACAGAAAGTAGAAAGATGTTCTTACCAGATTGCTGTTCAGACCAATCCATACAGGCTCCCCATACTTTAACATTCGTAGCCACAGAAATGAGTGGCTGTAGGGATCTAAGATGCTGGCAAGGTCAGAGGACTCCTGTACGCATTTTCGCCGTGCATCTTCCCACTTCATTTTGGAACGAACGAACAAGTAACTACTGTTACCATAACGGATAAAGTTTGCTGGGACTGCTGTTGATGAATGGTAGAACTTGGAGTCTATTGGGAGAAGAAAAAAGGGAATGTAAAGTCGTTGGAGTTTTTTAAAAGTGGTTAGGGCCACATTGTGGCTGGCCCTGCATGCGATTGCAAAGCATGGATAAAAAGAGACTCCTATCTCCTGACTTCTGGTCTTGGTTAAAGCTCTGCAAACCCACTAAAGAAAGTGAGGATTCACAGGTGTCAAATGAGGGCAGAGTTTACATCGTCATTGACGGTATCTTACAATGTTGATGATGGCACAATGGCTAGCATAGAATCCAAATTATGCTCTCACAACTGTGCTAGTTCAGCAGAGCTAAAGTGAAGGAACAAAAGGCTAAGGAAACTATGACCCTGAATACATCCAGGGATTAAGAGCTTGTCCACACGGAAGTTGCATCCATTTAATTTACATTGGTCTAGGTTTGGTCTACATACAAAGTTCCGCAAGTTTTTGGTTTAATAAAAGATGTGATTTTAAACTGATTTAGCTAAACTGGTGCAACCTTGTATGTGAACCCTTTTAAATCAATTTACAGTTGTCTTATATTGGTTTACCTTGTGTTGGTAAATGTATGGGTGGATATAGGCAGTGATCATATACAGGGGTCTGCACTCGTTTAACTAAATTAGCTTTTGAACAGATCACAGTTGAACTGTATGTAGAAAAGCCTTTAAAAGCTGGTTTAATGTGTAGACCAAGATTTGGATGGTCATATTTATAAACAGTACTTTTTCTAACCATAGCCACAGAAGTGAAGGATAGTGGTGACATAATGCAAGTGGAAATCCAGCATTTAATCCTCAAGCAAATAAAAATATCTTGCACGAGATTTCTGAAAAATGCACCTTTGTTAATTTGGCATACATAGCCTTTGTTGTTGCCACAGCTTTCATCAACCCATTTCCCTGCCTCCTTAACAGGACTATTTCTCATCAAGACGCAGTCAGCCTAGGGGAAAAAAGGATACACAAATCAGTTAATAAATAAATCAAAAGCAAGTGAGAAAACTTCCTCCCCCTTTTACATCTGTAGACATGAATATAATTAAATTTCATTCCTGCATCATTTTAAGATTCAGTAATGCTGGCATTATGCTGGTGACTTCTATGTGCTTTCGTTTCCCGTATATTGCCCTTATTTCTTAACTTGCCTGTGATTTTTCCCTAGTCAATCTCGTGAAACAATTGGGGGCGGGGGGGGGGGCTGAAAGAAGGGGGAAGTGAAGAAATTCTATTCTCTTCCCATCCCCATGTTGTATAATATGGAGGGCATCCCACGGGAAAGTTCAGAGGGAGATCTTGGGTGAAGTTAGTCATGGAAGGAAAAAGTGGCTTGATCCCTCTACACGGCTACTGCAGTCTGTTCCAAAGAAACCCTGGACAGGCAAGGAGTAATGCACTTCTCTGAAATGTTTTCTCCCACTTTCAAATTCATAGTTGCAGCTGTGCAAAATATCAACTGCAAACTAGAAACGCTTAGGTTAGGGTTGCCAGGCATCTGGTTTTTTGACCAGAATGCCCAGTCAAAAAGGGACCCTGGTGGCTCTGGTTAGCACTGCTGACCGGGCTGCTAAATGTCCAGTTGGCGGTGCAGCAGGGTTAAGGCAGACTGCCTGCCTGCCAGGGCCGGCTCCAGACCCCAGCGCGACAAGCACGCGCGTGGGGCGGCACTTGCCGGCAGGGGCGGCAGATTGGGCCGGCGGACCTGCCGCCAGTCATGCCTGCGGGAGGTCCACCAGAGCCCCGGGACGACCGGACCTGCCGCAGGCATGACTGCGGAGGGGGCGCTCCTCCCGCGGCTCCAGTGGTTCGCTGGTGGCGCGGGAGGTCCAACCGAGCCGTGCGACTAGCGGACCCTCACCAGTCAAGCCCGCGGGAGGTCCGCTGCTCCCGGGGCTCCAGGGCGCCTCCCACGCATGACTGCTTGGGGCGGCGGAATATGTAGAGCCGCCCCTGCTGCCTGCCCTGGCTCTGTGCAGCTCCCAGAAGCAGCCGGCATGTCCGGTTCCTAGGCGCAGGGGCAGCCATGGAGGCTCCATGCACTGCCCCCACCCTGAGTGCCAGCTCCGCAGCTGCCATTGGCCAGGAACCATGGCTTATGGGAGCTGCGGGGGCAGTGCCTGTGGGCATGGGCAGCAAGCAGAGGCCCTTCGCCCCTCTGCCTAGGAGCCGGAAGGATATGCCACTGCTTCCCAGGAGCCACCTGAGGTAAGTACCGCCCGCACCCTGAACCCCTTCCTCACCCTGAGCCCCTTCCCACACCTTAAGTCACTCCTAGACCCTGCATCCTGCACCCCCTCCCATACCCCAACCCAGAGCCCTGTCTTGCACCCTGAACCCCTCATTTACTGGCCCCACCCTGGAGCCCACACCCCTAGTTGGAACCCTCACCCCTACCCCCCTCCTGTACCCCAACCCCCTACCCCAGTGAGTGAAGGTAGAGGAGAGCGAGCAACAAGAGGGGGGAATGGAGTAAGTGGGGGACAGAGCCTCGGGACAGGGCCAGGCAAAGGTGTTCAGTTTTGTGCAATTCAAAAGTTGGCAATCCTAACTTAGGCCCAAATTTTTAAGAATGTCCACTGATGAGAGTGAGATGCCTGAGTTGAGATGGCATTTCCATTTCCTTGACTTCCAAATCCACAGAGCTTCTGTGAGCCTATAAGAAACACAGTGTTTCATAAAAATGTTTTACATCTGCAAACATTTTTGAAAAGTTGAGCATGGCATTTTTTGCACTCTGTAGCTGTGTCAGAGAAATGATCACATTCTGTTGCTTACCCCAGGCAAACGGAATCTTCTGAGATTCCCCCACCATGTGGTTTCGCATATGAACTCTCAATTTCTCAGTGAAACCTTACAGACCTTGCCACTCTTAGGACAGGACTTTATAAAAATACTACGCTTTTCAGAAAAGAAAAAATATTTTTCCTCCATAGTGACATATTTTAAAAATGCCTTGTCTGATAAACTTCAGAGTTTCTCCAACACTTCTCCATCTGTTCAGGATAACACATGAGAAATTTCTGATAGCAAGGTGCTATTTTCAGGAAGTTGGAGAGGGTCATAGGGTATCAAAATCAAGGTTATATTGAAATTGCATTACAACTTCAAAGCCTGATCGTGCCCCTACTGCAGTCCTTGGCAGGATCAACTCCTTATCCAAGGAGTTACTTATTGTAACTCCACCACACAGTACGAAATAATCTTGTATTAGCAGAGAGATGAACTTGATGGATAGAATGTCCTTTTCTAGAATGCTGAGAAAATATAGGAAGTGATTTTTTTCTGAAAAGTCAAATGCTTATTTACAGAAGCTAGGGTAACACATGCCTCTCGCCCACAGCAGCAGCATCTCCACCCATCTGGAGGAGAGAGAGAAGATGTTGTTGAGTAAGTGGCCCTACTCCAGTAGGAGCCCAAAGCCCCAAAAGGGAAAATGCCAGCTAGGGAGAACCACTGTCAGAATGATAAAAGTGACGCACTAATTCAGTTTTTATCCCCATAGCAAACACCACAAGGCAGGGGTGCCATGGAGACGTGCACAAGTTAAAGCTGCTCTTCTTTCCTGAAACTTAGTTCAACCAGGGATGACTCCTCCTTGCGACATAGCAGTCCCCTTTATTAAGCTAGCTCAGCAGCTTCATCCTGCTGGAAATCCTTCACAACACACCCTATTGGTGCAGCTCTTACTGGGTGTCCTGTAAGATATTGCTCATACTTCACTTGCTGCTCCTTTATTTGGATTCCTACTGTACAGCTGCAATAATGTTTTTTTTTTAAGCTGAGCCAATAATCAGTGTAACAACTTATGACAAGCACCATAAACAATAGAGACCGGATTGTGCTAAACATATTTGATCAAAGATTTAAACTCCTTTTGCACTTGTAAAAGACCTGAATCCTGCAGTATCACAGCTCTAGCCTCAGAAAATGTCTTCACTAAGTCAGAAATAAACTGAGCAGTAACTATGGTACAGTTATTTAACAACAATTTGTAATTGATGTTCACCTGGCTATCATATGAATATAATGACATTTGTCCAGATGGGAAACCTTTGCCCCAATTTGTAAAGTAGACTCCACTTCCATCTGTCCAAAGATATTTGAGTTCATGGTTTATATCATTTAATCCAATCCAAATATCAACCACAGAATCCTTTAAATGGAAGGTGAGAAAGGCTGAAAGAAAGAAGAAAAACATTTTACATGAAGTGTAGTAGAACACAGCTTTTTCTCATCAGAGAAGTTGCTGATGTGGCCAGAACTGGGCCAGCCATGGTCCAAAAAATTCTTGTAGTATTGAATCTTATAACTCTTCTAATCAGATAGTTTGCAAACTTAGATGAATGTCTAGTGGAGAAAGTGAAAGAAATGAATATTATTTCAACATTAAGTTAAAAGAAACAGAAAAACAACTAAAAACAACAAGATGGGAAGATTTTTATTTCGGACAAAATTGGAAAGGCACTTTGAGGAGGGTAAGTTGTTAGTTTGGGTGAGCAAGGACTCAGATATACAATTTTTGTATTTGTTCAAGATATCACAGATGTATGTCTGACTCTTCAAGTACAGGAATAGTCTCAACAGCAGATTAGTAAAGCTTCCCCTCTGAGGTTCCTAGGTCTTATTCCATCAAGTGCTCTATAGCCTATGACCAGGACTTTGAACTCTGCTATGAAGCAAATGGGAAGCCAGCAGAGTTTATGAAGAACAGGTGTGATATATGTGCATCAATATTTGTTGCTGAGGTTTATACAGGGATGCTGGGGCTGGCACTGAAGCTGGAAATCACATCTCTGGAAATGATAAAAAAAATTGCTTTAGGGTCAACAAGAATCTTGTGTTTGAAGTGTACGCTGCCTGACTGCCCTCACTCCCCTGCCCCTTGTTTTCTTGGGGGCCCACTGGGACCCACCCACATTACAAGTTCATTCATGTTTTTATACCAGTTCTTGATACTTCCACCTAAGCTGATTACAATATGGATGAGTTAAATGTAAATGCTCTTTTGTGGAAAACACAACTATGTGCCAACCATGCTTGTGCATCTGCACCTGCCACGTTGCCTATTCACATTTGTATTGCTGCGTTCTGGAAAAATCTAGATAGGTATCCCAAACTGCCTCAGCAAGGGATAGAATGCAGAGGGGATATGCACAAACAGCGTCACGAGCAGCATGAACAGCAAGGTATTTTGGGTTGTCCTACTGCACAGAGAGCTGGAAAGGAAGAGGACCAACCAAACTGGTTACACAGATGAATGGCTGTCATTCACTCAGCAAAATAATAGTGTTCTGATTACTGGAAGACACACATGGACTAAACGCCCTCCCCTGGCAAGGCTGAAACATGGCTGGCTGCCAAAGTTACAAACACAGCATCAATCATATTTTGTGCAGACATAAACCAAATTTAGGGCCAACCATCTCACTAACTTGTCACAGACTTAAAGTTGTAGTGTACACAAGCTTCAGCTCTGGTCAGTAACAGGCGATTATCACAAAGCTAATCTTAACCAGCTTCTAGAGTTTCAGTTAGGAGCTTACTCTTCTCATTGAATTAATAGCCATTTTTGTTTCTCTGTTCTCTCAGCTGGTTATCCTCCAAAATTTTCTTAATACGAACGTCACTTGTGCCTTATCCTGCCAGGAATAAAACCTGTAGGTTTGTGACAAATGTTAGTGCTGTGGTCCTGCTGGGAAGTGCGATGGGAAATCAACCCTTCCTTGCACGCCTCTGTTGCCAGTAATAATATTGGTTTGTCCCACTAGTTCTACTATTCATATGTTTCTTACCTAGAATTCAACCCTTGTGCATAAGCAACCTTTCAGGAATTCATACAATCTGGTCACAACAGGAACGTTTCTCTTGGAGGGAATTCAACCACGTTTTGATAGAACAGTCATATTTGATCCCTATTTTTTTCTGCACTGGGAGTCTGATTTTCTCCACTATGGAAAATCATACATTAAGGTAATGGAATTACTCTGATTTTACAGTAATGTAACTGTGAATGTCAGAATATAACCCCATTTACTTCTCTCTCTATGGTTCTGTTTGTCTATTTCTGCTCTTTTAACTTTATATCTATTGCTTTGGTGCAGTAGCTGTTTTTCATAGTCATTTTTCCTATCTTTGTTGTTGTTCTTTATTATTTGTATTATTGTAGTGCCGCAGAGCTGCCATCATGGACCAGGACCCTTCCGTGCTAGGTTCTGTACAGACACAGAACAAAAAGACAATCCTTCTCCCAAAAAGTTTAAACAATCTAAGAAGAAGACAAGAGGCGACCGATGATACAGGAAGATGAGGGGAGTTGTTATGGGGGGCGCTACTTAGGAGGGGATCAGCTAAATAGAAAGGAAAGGGAAGGGAAGAGGGTGAGGGGCGACAGGGCAGGTATGGAGTGAAGTGTGAGGAGGGAGAGGGATGGTTGGAGCAATTAGCCAATCAGCACCGGGCAGAAAAAGTCACAGAACATTCTGCAGTTTTGACTGGAATGTCCAGAGGTCCCTGCTTTAGCTGCTTCTGATCTCTGGCTGGCTGCTCTCTGCAATTTTGCCCCAGGGCCACATGGCGGGGGAGGGAGGGAGGCACCACCTGAATTCTAGTGCCTCTGGCATGGGCATTTCTCGCATTTTCTTATGTGTTTTTAATCCATTTACAACTGTTTCCCTTTCTATGACTGTGTCATGTTTTCCTGCTTCACTTTCTTTTTGTCTTCTGCATGTGCTCTCCCACCCTGTAGCTCCCCCAAAAGAAGTGCATAACAACTTATTTTCAGTGAGGCAACACTAGGAATTGAAGCAGTTTGAAGTGGACATGTCCACAAGCCCTGATCTCATCAGCAGCAGGAGAGTTCATATCAGTTTTAGTTCACTTCAGCTATAAAGATGCTTTGCTGTTAGAAGCTTCACATTGTCCCAATGTTACTTTTCTGACACAATGGATTGGGAAGCTAGTAACAGGACAGTCATTATAAAGTAAAAGAGTCAGAAGGGGTGGGAGGTTTTGAGGAAAACTCTCAACAGATTAAATTTACAGGTGACAATCTTTAAAAGTTGACAGATAAATAACAATAATTGAGTATAACAAATCTCAAACACAGTAATTAAATCAGTCTCCCAATGGTGCCTTGGTCCTATCAGCTTTTTGTTACTACTAAAAAGTATATAGCGGCACTCATATCTACAGTATATGCTTTCAAATATACATTTGTCTCATGTAACTAAAATTTTTCTTAATTCTATATGTAATCAGTAACAGACAAAAATAGTAAAATATATTACTGCTGCTGAAGAGTTACACTTTAAGCTTGCATTTACAATTCTTTACATTAATTGAATGGTATCTGGTACAGTACCTTGCACTTGTTCATTTGGGATGGTAACTAGATTTCCTCCCAAATTCACACAAGCTGTTCGTGCAGCATGCCACGACAGTCGCTCATCTTTATTTGAGCCAAACATTTTGTAACACTGAAATAAGAATAAATCATGTAAATATTTTACTTGCAGCAATATTCCCCGCAGATAGGAAACCATTTTTTTTTAATTAACATGACTGCCATGTTCAAGTAGGAAGGTGAAAGCTTTGCATCACCATAGGAATGTTAAACTGTGTTCTACAAAATGTTTGTGAGAAAGCCCCATTTAGAATGAGGTTTTCGGGGTGATGCAGTTGATTATAAAGTGAAAAGTAAAACTATAGATGCCAAAAAAGTGTGTTCTTAAAGAAAATATGTTTACCAGATTTGATTTGAAATCAGCTTAAAACAACAAGCAGAAGCTGGCTGCTTTTACAGGCCAGCTGCCTATATTTGGTGAGCTACGGAATGATTGAAACCAGTTTGTGTATGTCTTTAGCCGTACAAAGCATAGGTTGAATCAAAAAGCAAAGCAGTGAGTTTTGTGATAAAATGCAAATAAATACATTTTTAAAGAAATGTCTGGTAGTCTATGAGGCTGAAATTTGCACAAAAAGAGCTGGTAGTACATTGTGGAACAGAAAAATATCTCTGTGTTGACCAGAAACATTCTTTTTTCAAGTAATAACGTCAACAGAGCTGTTACTTCAGCCTTCTTGGAACTTGGGGACAGAGCTAGACCTGTCAGTCATGGCCAGCAGGGGAATAGTCTGTTTCTTGAAGTTCCATCCAACTGATCCAACTTCCAGGGTCAGGATAATTCCATTTTGCATTACTATTCATAGATTCATAGACTCTAGGACTGGAAGGGACCTCGAGAAGTCATCAAGTCCACTCCCCTGCCCTCACGGCAGGACCAAATACTGTCTAGACCATCCCTGATAGACATTTATCTAACCTCCTCTTAAATATCTCCAGAGATGGAGATTCCACAACCTCCCTAGGCAGTTTATTCCAATGTTTACTGATTGTGTTAAGTATACTTGGAAGAAAAAGCACAGCTTCTGCTATTGTGGAACATGGAGGTAATTTTCCCTAAAGAAGCAAACCTGAATCTTTGTTGGTGAGTTTCCAACTCTGTCTCTGTGACGGACTGGATCTGTGAATTTTATTATTTGCAAGATGGACATTTTCAAGTAAACATACATAAGTTTTCCTATTCTTCATCATAGTAAGTTCCACAGATCTGTTACAATGGAATTTTCACACCAGTTTGCGTCCAACATGGGAAGCAGGATCATCCTTCACTTTGGAAATTAATGTTATGGAAGTTGTGAAGACTACTTGCGTGAATTAAAAGTATGATTCTGGGTCTCATCAGAGAAAGCTCCCAACTTCATATATTCATCTAATTAGAGATAGTAATTATCAGGTCATTTACTTAATGGATAGGAAGTATATTGACACCTGCCACATGGGTTTGAATGCAGTAGTGCTTTTAGGACCAGAATAGGAGATTCTTCCTATCGGGTTTATGAAATCTTTATTAGAGAGATTTGACGTTGCAGTCGTTAGGAGGATACAGCTGTGGCAACACTACTAATGACTTTGCTTTCGCAAGTTCCTGATGCTGGTGGCGTTCATTCACGATTCTGAACACTAAGGGCCAGATTCTGATTTCAGATACACTAGTGTAAATCCAAAGAAACACCAGCGAGACTGGATTTACACCTCTGCGATTGATATCAGAATCTGGTCCTGAAATTCCAGTTCTGTCTCTGCTGAATGTCCTAACATTGACACAGAAAACTGGGTTAGCATAACATGTGTAAAGCTGCACTGGTTCAGTGTGGAGAGGTAATATATTGCCACCTTAGCAAAGAACAAACAAAAACAAACAAAAAATCCAGTATATTAAAAGTCATACACAACATCAAAGAATCCTGTGGCACCTTATAGACTAACAGACGTTTTGCAGCATGAGCTTTCGTGGGTTAATACCCACTTCTTCGGATGCAAGCAGTGGAAATTTCCAGGGGCAGGTGGATATATAAGCAAGCAAGAAGCAAGCTAGAGATAATGAGGTTAGATCAATCAGGGAGGATGAGGCCCTGTTCCAGCAGCTGAGGTGTGAAAACCAAGGGAGGAGAAACTGGTTCTGTAATTGGCAAGCCACTCACAGTCTTTGTTTAGGCCTGAGCTGATGGTGTTAAATTTGCAGATGAACTGGAGCTCAGCAGTTTCTCTTTGAAGTCTGGTCCTAAAGTTTTTTTGCTGTAGGATGGCCACCTTAAAATCTGCTATTGTGTGGCCAGGGAGGTTGAAGTGTTCTCCTACAGGTTTTTGTATATTGCCATTCCTAATGTCTGATTTGTGTTCATTTATCCTTTTCCTTAGAGACTGTCCAGTTTGACCGATGTACATAGCAGAGGGGCATTGCTGGCATATGATGGCATATATTACATTGGTGGACGTGCAGGTGAATGAACCGGTGATGGTGTGGCTGATCTGGTTAGGTCCTGTAGATATGTGGGCAGAGTTGGCATCGAGGTTTGTTGCATGGGTTGGTTCCTGAGCTAGAGTTACTATGGTGCGGTGTTTAGTTGCTGGTGAGAATATGCTTCAGGTTGGCAGGTTGTCTGTGGGCGAGGACTGGCCTGCCACCCAAGGCCTGTGAAAGTGTGGGATCATTGTCCAGGATGGGTTGTAGATCCCTGATGATGCGTTGGAGGGGTTTGAGCTGGGGACTGTATGTGATGGCCAGTGGAGTCCTGTTGGTTTCTTTCTTGCGTTTGTCTTGCAGTAGGCGGCTTCTGGGTACACATCTGGCTCTGTTGATCTGTTTCCTTATTTCCTCGTGTGGGTACTGTAGTCTTGAGAATGCTTGGTGGAGATTTTCTAGGTGTTGGTCTCTGTCTGCGGGGTAGAGTATTCACCCACGAAAGCTCATGCTGCAAAATGTCTGTTAGTCTATAAGGTGCCACAGGATTCTTTGTTGCTTCTACAGAACCAGACTAACACGGCTACCCCTCTGATACTATACACAACATCTGCATTCATAGTCTCTTGCAGAATGAATTAAACCCCTAGAGGAATGGGAGCAGAGATTCTGAAGAAAAAGGACAGTTACCTGTTTTGTAACTGGCATTCTTCGAGATGTGTTGCTCACGTCTATTCCACAGTAGGTGTGCGTGCTTGCCACATGCACCGGTGCCAGAAGTTTTTCCCTTAGCAGTATCCGTATTGGGAGAGCACCGCGGCGACCCCTGGAGTGGCACCTGTATATCGCGCTATAAGGGGAGCCTCAGGTTACTTCTTGCCGGACAACTCCGACAGAGGGGAAGGAGGGCGGGGTATGGAATAGACATGAGCAACACATCTCGAAGAACGCCAGTTACGGAACAGGTAACTATCCTTTCTTCTTCGAGTGATTGCTCATGTGTATTCGACAGTAGGTGATTCCAAGCAGTATCTGCTGGAGGTGGGTAGGAGTTCACGATAGCTCGGGATGAAGTACCGCCCTGCCGAACCTGGCATCATCCTTAGACTGGGAGATGATCACGTAATGCGAACTAAATGTGTGAACTGAGGCCCAAGTGGCCGCCCTACAAATGTCTTGGAGAGGGACATGGGCTACATAGGCCGCTGATGAGGCTTGAGCCCTCGTAGAGTGCGCCCTAACGATCAGTGGCAGGGGCACCCCTGCCTGATCATAGCACGTGAATATGCACGAAGTGATCCAGCGGGAAAGCCACTGGGGGGAGATAAGTTGCCCCTTCACCAGCTCAGCCAAGGCAATAAAAAGTTATGAGGATTTCCGGAACGGCTTGGTCAGATCCAGATAAAAGGCCAGTGCCCTACACACATTGAGCTGTGGAGGCGGCATTCCTCATTCGAGGAATGGGGCTTAAGACAGAGCATGGGAAGAAAGATGCTCTGTTCCATATGGAAGGCGGAGATCACCTTCGGGAAGAATGTCGAGTGTGGGCAGAGCTGGACTTTATCCCTGTGGAAGACAGTATAGGGAGGTTCCTGGGTTAAGGCCCTAAGTTCTCAGACACGTCGGGCCGACCTGATCGCTACAAGGAAGGCCACCTTCCATGAGAGGTGAGACCAGGAACACATGGCCAGGGGTTCAAAGGGAGGTCCCGTGAGTCGGGACAAGACCTGGTTTAGGTCCCATTGTGGCACCGGGGGTCTAGCGTACAGGAACAAACGGCTGAGGTCCTTCAGGAAATGGGAGGTCATCAAGTGGAAGAAGACCAAATGTTCTTGCACCGGCGGGTGGAAGGCTGATATGGTCACCAGGTGCACCCTGACCAAGGCAGGTGCTAGTACTTGGGCCCTAAGGGATAGGAGGTAGTCCAGTATAAGCTGGAGAGGTGCGGCAGAAGGGGAGACCCCCTGCTCACTCGCCCACCTGGCGAACCTGGACCACTTCGCCATGTACGACCGACATATGGATGGCTTCCTACTTTCCAGGAGGACTCGCCTTACCTGCTTTGAACACCTGCTCTCCTCCTCGTTTAGCCACAGAGCAGCTATACTGTCAGGTGAAGCGCGGCCATATTGGGATGGAGGAGGCGGCCCTCGTGCTGGGAGAGGGGGTCCGGGCGGAGCGGCAGGGCCCTCGGGGGAGCATGGGGGAAGGTGTAGAGGAGTTGGCCCAACCACCGTAGGAGGAATGCATCGGAGATCGTGCCCTTCCCCACCCCTCCTCTGGAGTAGAACCAGGGGCAACACTGGTTCTGGCAGGTTGCAAACAAGTCGATATGGGGAACTACCCACTCTCGGAAGAGCCGGTGAGCAACCTCTGTGTGGAGTGACCACTCGTACTGGGGGGAGAAGACCCTGCTGAGGCGGTCTGCTTGCATATTGCAGATGCCTGGGAGGTGTGCCGCCCGCAGGAGATATTGTGGACTATACAGAACTCCCAAAGCTTCAGAGCTTCCCAGCAGAGGGCTAGGGAGCACGTCCCGCCTTGCCTGTTGATGTAGTACATGGCAACGGTGTTGTCCGTGAGGACCCTGACCACCCTGCCACAGAGGTGCATGTAGAAAGCCACGCATGCCGACTGCACTGCCCTGAGCTCTTTGACATTTATGTGAAGGGACAGGTCCGGGGTCGACCACATTCCCTGGGTCTGCACATTCCCTGTGTGGGCTCCCCAGCTGAGGTCTGAAGTGTTGGACACCAGGTCTATGGATGGGCTGGCATCCTGAAAAGGAACTCCTTGCATCATATTGCTCGGGCAAGACCACCATTGAAGAGAAGCCAGTATTGGGGATGGAATCGTGAGCACCTTGTCTAGGCCATCCCGAGCTTGAGAGAATTGGCAGGCTAGCCAGATCTGGAGGGGCCTCATTCGGAGTCTGGCATGGCGGACCACGTAAGTACACACCACCATATGCCCCAGAATTCGAAGGCACGCCCTCACTGTGGTCACCAGGAAAGCCTTGACTGAGGCGATAAGATCCCTTAGGGTCTTGAACCTGTCCAAGGGGAGAGAGGCTGTGGCCCTCGAGGAGTCCAGCAGGGCCCTAATGAACTCTATGCACTGAATGGGAACTAATGTTGATTTGGTCTTGTTCACCACTAGGCCGAGACTGGCGCATGTCGATAGGAGCAGCTCCACGTGGATCTTTACTTTGAAGTGGGACTCCCCCTTGAGGAGCCAGTCGTCCAGGTAAGGAAAGATCTGTATGCCCTCCCGCCTGAGATAGGCCGCTACCACAGCCATACATTTTGTAAAGACGCTGGATGCCGTGGATAGGCCAAAAGGGAGGACCGCAAACTGGTTTTGGTCTATCCCCACTCAAAAGCGAAAGAAGCGCCTGTGCCCCTCAAATATATGGATGTGAAAATACGTGTTCTGAAGGTCCAGGGCAGTGTACCAGTCCCCTGGGTCCAGGGAGGGGATAATAGAGGCCAGGAACACCATGCGGAACTTGGAACAGACTAGAAACCAGTTTAGGTCCCACAGGTCCAGGATGGGCCTGAGGCCTCCTTTGGCCTTCGGGATCAGGAAGTACCGGGAGTAGAACCCTTTGCCCTGGAATTCTACGGGTACCCTTTCCACCGCCCCCAGGTGCAGTAGCCAGTCCACCTCCTGCCCCAGGAGGTGGACATGCTCCGGGTCCCCTAGGGCCAACAAGGAGGGTGGGTGATTTGGCGCGGGCGAGGTGAACTGCAACATGTAACCCTTGGAAATGGTACTGAGGACCCACTGATCCGATGTTATGCGGGACCATGCCATGTGGAAGGCAGACAATCTGTTGCAGAACAAAAACTTTATTAAACGGGAGGTATCCCTGGCAACAGACCAGGTGCCCCCCTGCAAATAGTCAAAACCGCCTCTTTCCCTATCTCTTGCCCTTGGAGGGCCTGGGCTGTGGGGCAGAGCGGGACTGCTGCTGAGAGCAGCGTTTCTCGTCTCTGGGTCTTTTTTATGGGGGCTTGTATCTGTTCCTTGCAGGTTGAGCCGCCGGAAGCAATTTGGCCTTGTCCTTAGCTAGAGAGACAGAGGCCAAAGGTCTGCAAGGTAGTGCGGGAATCTTTCATCCCATCCAGCCTGACGGCTGTCTGTCCGCAAAGAGCATCTTCCCATCGAACGGGAGGTCCTGCATCAGGGATTGGGCCTCCGTTGACAGTCCCGACAACAGGAGCCATGACGCCCTGCGCATGGAAATTGCGGAAACCATCGAGTGGGCCACAGTGTCAGCTGCATCCAACGCCACTTGCAGGGCCGCTTTAGCTGCTGCTGCCCCCTCTTCCACCAGCGTCTTGAAGTCCTTCCTATCCCAATTTGGAAGGAGGGGCTCGAGCTTAGGCAGAGACTCCCAAAGGTTAAAGTCATATCTGCTCAGTAAGGCCTGGTGGTTGGCTACCCTAAGCTGGAAACTTGCAAAGGAATAAAGCTTTCTCCCAAAGGAGTCCAGCCATCTGGCATCCTTATTTTTGGGGGTGGGCGTGGGCTGGCCCTGTCGCTCCCTGTGGTTTACTGATTCCACCACGAGCAAGTTGGGTGACGGGTGTGAATAGAGGCATTCATGGTCCTTGGCCAGCATGAAGTATTTCCTCTCCGTCTTCTTGGAGATAGGGACCAAGGAGGCAGGGGTTCGCCACAGGGTGTTGGAGATGTTGGCAATACCCTGGTGCAGGGGCAGGGCCATGTGGTCTGGTGCCCAGGGAGACAGAACGTTGAAGAGGGAATCGGACAGACCCTCCATCTCCTCGGCCTGCAGCTGGAGGCTGGATGACACCCGCTTTAGCAGTTCTTGGTGTGCCTTGAAGTCCTCCTGTGGGACTGATGGCGGAGGCACTGATATGGTGTCGTCTCGTGCCGGGAAGAGGGCCCGCACAGAGCCGAGATCCTCGGTCGGTGCCAGGGCATCGAGCCCCAGATCAGAGTCCGGGCGCGGGTCCGCCGACTCGTGACCCGCCGACTTGTCCCGTAGGCGGCCGGACGAGGCCGATGGAGCCTGAGACGCTCCAGTGACCAAATGAGCCCCTGTCCTGGCTGGCATCAGTGGCTATGGTGCCCACTGGCACCACTGTCCCTGCCATGGGGCCCCTTACCATTTACCCGGCTGAGAGCCCGATGGCACTATCTGTCCCAGCTGAACAGCGTGAACCGAGGATGGGTGGCCAGATGCCAAGGTCGCCGACGAACGCGCGGTGCCCTGGGAGTGGTAGGAATAGTGCCTGTGATGCTGTCTCCCTCAGGACCTGGACCTCTACATCGAGGAATGGTACTCGCCTGAAGAACTACTTCGTACCCGTGACGGTGACACAAGGACTGGCAGCCCGGTGCCGAGGCACCCCAAGGGGAGTCTCGAGCACGACGACTAGCTGATTGGGACCTGGAACGGGAACAATGGCATCTATCCCATCAAGAGCAGCTGCGGTACCTACACCGCACAGGGGAGCGTTCCCGTTGCCTCTCTCGGTGCCAACACTTGCTGGCAGGAGGCATCGAGGGTCCCCGTGACTCCCATCCTGACGGCGACTTGGATGGTCTGGCCAGCATCAAGGGTGGGCAGGAACTACAAGATGAGTAGCCACTGTGTGCCAAGCGGTGCAAGGAGCGATCCTCGGAGTGGGAACTGCGGCTGGCTGGAGAAGTCTGATGGGCACCCAATGGAGGCTTGCCATGAGACCTGGGGCCCATGTCCAGCTGCGTGCTTGTGACTGGCAGGCTCATAACGTCCTTCGCAGCCTGCATCACCTCCGGCGTCAACGGCATCCGTACCAGTGGGGACGCCCGGGCCAACGGTGCCGGGCTGCTCCGCTCCACATGAGTCGGAGGTCTTGAGCCCGGGGTGGGACCGAGGGCTGCCCAACACGTGACCAGCCTCCCCCTTTTCCTTGTCACAGCACTGCTGTGAGGCAGGGCCCTTCCATTGCTTTTTGGAGGGAGAGTGGCACTGACTGGTAGAAGGGGCCTCGCTACGCACCGATGACGTGGCGGCCGGTGCTGAGTCCACCCGGCATGCTGGTGTTGGGGCCAGCGCCGACTCCATCAGGAGAGCTCGAAGTCTAATGTCTCTCTCCTTCCTAGTCCTTGGCTTGAACGACCTGCAGATCTTACAATGGTCGCTGATGTGAGTCTCACCCAGGCAGCGGAGACACTCAGCATCCGGGTCACTCCTAGGCATAGAACAGTGACAGGAGTCACACGACTTGAATCCTGGGGCACAGGACATTTCCCGAGCCCACTCTAACAACTGAAGAAACGATCCACGAATGGTACCACTAAGGTCGAGAAGAAAAGGCTGCAGCAGAGCTGGAGCACAAAGTTCCAACTACCTTCACTGGTGGCAAGAAGGAACCGAGGGTGGGGAGAGCCCGTGGCTCCCCTTGTAGTACGATATACAGATGCCACTCCAGTGGTTGCCGCGGTGCTCCCCAGTACGGATACTGCTAAGGAAAAAACTTCAGACACCGATGCATGTGGTGGTAAGCACGCACACCTACTGTGGAATACACATAAGCAATCACTCGAAGAATAAGTTATTTGTTGAACAAAATGATCTACTGTTCAGAACAGTTTCTCTAATGCACGGTGAGAGGGCTTTTTCATATGCTCTGCTCAGGGCTGATGCTGCAACTCACTTTCAGTTATCTAATAAATCTCCAAAAAAAGCATCAATCAGAAAAAAGTGGAAATTCAATTAAATATACACATTAAAATCTACCAGGATCATTCCTGTGTGAAAGGTATGTAAGACTTAAAGCAACTTACAGTGCTTATATCCCATGATTTATTTCCTAACTGATTTAAATATAGTTTTATTAATTACCAGAATAGCTCAACCACCCAATAACTGAAAAAAATCAGACCCCGTTTTTCATGAAATGGTGCATAATTTTTGTAAAGCAAGTTGCTTGCATGCAATTTCATCACAAATGAATATGCCAAGCATGCCATAATCCCCTTTGCATGCAAAAATAATGTATGCAGACCTAAGTCCTCTCTTTGTGAAAATCTGTTCCTCTTCCTCCAATATTGTATCATAATAAATATAAAAATGCAGAATTCCTCTGTCTAAAATACAACACATTGTGGATATGTTACTGTACCTTATTTTGAAACAAAAGCCAAGTTTCCGGACATCCTCCTGGGGGTGAAGGTGTTGTAGGAGAAAGTGTCGCATTAATGGAACTGTTGTGCCTTTCACATATAAAAGGATTTGGATAACCACAGTTTATATCATTCCATAATCCTGAATATGAGATAAATAACTGGGTGAGACTCACATTTGTCATGAATACCCATCCCATGAGAGACAAAGTAGGTGGGGTAATATCTTTTATTGGACCAACTTCTGTTGGTGAGAGAGAGAAGCTTTTGAGCCACACAGGGCTCTTCTTCAGGTCTGGAAAGGTACTCTCAGAGTTACAGCTAACTGCAAGATGGATCTGATTGTTTAATGTAAGTTTCTAGCACATATTCTAAGGGACCATTCAAAGTATGGAAGTTGGTCTGATAAAATATATTACCTCACCCACCTTGTCTCTCTAATATCCTGAGACTGAAATGGCTACAGCTACATGGCATATATCCCACCCCATGTCTGTTGCATGAAAAATAATTTCAATATAGTTACATTAATTACAGTGCTGTTATTTGAAGGATATTAACAGTAAGAATCAGTGCCTCAAAGTTTGTGTAGTATTTTACACCTGTGCCAAATTAGTGCACACTGCCACTAATGTGATCTGGTGGCATTTAACACCCATTTTGCCCATGTGTAAGTGATTATACAAGACTAAGGAAGCTTTTGGGAAAGGAGGAGCCTATGAAGGATAAGCTCCACCTAAGCCAAAATGGAACCAGATGTTGGCATGCAAAATTAAAAAGTTTGTCTTTTTTTATAGTATGGACTGGGGGAAAGCCAACAGGTGCAGAGGAGCACATAGTTTGAATAGACACAGACATTGGGAGGATTTATTAAAGGGAATACACGATATCTCAATAAAGAGGCTAGGACAGAAGTTGATAAAATACTTAGGAACTGAAAAGAAACAATCAGATGAAAAAGAGTCCCATTCAATTACATCAGATGAAGTCAGACAACTAAATACTGACAAATATTATAAGTGCTTGTATACAAATGTTAGAAGTCTAAACAATAAGATGAGTGAACTTGAGTGCCTGATATTAAATGAGGACATTGATATAATATGCATCACAGAAACTTGGTGGAATGAGGATAATTAAGAGGACATAGTAATAGCAGGGTACAAAATATATAGCAATAATGAGAAGGTCACTGTGGGGGAGAGTGGCAGTATATGTGAAAGAAAGCATAAGGTCAAATATAGTGAAAATCTTAAATGAATCAAACTGTACTATAGAATCTCTATTGATGGAAATTCCATGCTTAAATGGTAACTGTATAGCAGTAGGAATATACTGCTGACCAATATGGTGATGATGATAGTGATTGTGAAATGCTCAGGAGGATTAAAGAGGCTATAAAAACCCAGAAAACCCAATAATAATGGGGGATTTCAACTATCCCCATATTGCCTGGGTTTATGTCACCTCAGGAAGGGATGCAGAGGTAAAATTGCTACACACCTTTAATGACTGCTTCTTGGAGCAACTAGTCCTGGAACCCACAAGAGGAAAGGCAATTCTTGATTTAGTCCTAAGTGGAGCACAGGGTCTTGTCTAAGAGGTGAATATAGCTGGACCTCTCGGTAATAGTGACCATAATGTAATTAAATTTAACATCCTTGTAGGGGCGAAAATACCAAAGAAACCCACCATAGACGCATTTAACTTGAAAAAGGCAAACTATACAAAAATGAGGACACTTGCTAAATGGAAATTAATAGAAACAGTCAAGGATGAAATGCCTGCAAGTTGCATGTAAACTATTTAAAAACACTATAATAGAGAGGCTAATTAAATGTACATCCCAAATAAAACAAAAAAATAAAACAGCACGAGAACAACACAAATGCCACCACAGCTAAACAGCAGAGTAAGAGAGGCGGTTAGAGGCAAAAAGGCTCCTTTAAAAATTGGAAGTCAGATCCTACAGAGGAAAATAGAAAGGAGCATAAACTCTGTCAAGTCAAGTGTAAATGTATAATTAGGGAGGTCAAAAAAAATCTGAAGAGCAACTAGCAAAAGACACAATAACTAACAGCAATTTTTTAAAAAAATTGATCAGAAGCAGGAAGTCTGCCAATAGTGGGAACAATAGATGATTGAGGTGCTAAAGGAGCACTTAAGTTAAGGCCATTACAGCGAATTCTTGAGGTGTCAGTTGAGGAAGTATTGGAACGCATTGGTAAATGGGGGTGGAGAGGGATAGCTCAGTGGTTTGAGCATTGGCCTGCTAAACCAAGAGTTGTGAGTTCAATCCTTGAGGGGGCCACTTAGGGATCTAGGGGCAAAAATCAGTACTTGATTCTGCTAGTGAAGGCAGGGGGCTGGACTCAATGACCTTTCAAGGTCCCTTCCAGTTCTAGGAGATAAAATAATAATTGGAGATATACCTACTTATTTATTAAGTCATCAGGATCAGATGGTTATATACACCTATTGGAACTCTTGAATGAGTACCAGGCAAATTGGTTGAAATTGTAGTAAAGAACTATTAGACACACAGATAAACAAGATATGTTGGAAAAGAGTGAACATGGCTTTGTAAAGGGAAATCATGCCTCACCAATATATTAGAATTCTCTTAAGGTATCAGTAAGCATGTGGACCAGGATGATCCACTTCATATAGCATAACTGGACTTTCAGAAAGCTTTTGACAAGTCCGACACCTAAGACTCCTAAGCAAAGTAAGCGGTCTTTCAATAAGAGGGAAGGTTCTCTCATGGATTAGTAACTGGCAAAAAGATAAGAAACAAAAGGTAGGAATAAATGGTCAGTTTTCACAATGGGAACAGGTAAATAGTGGATTCCCCCAATGATCTGCAATGGGATTTGTGCTGTTCAATATATTCATAAATGATCTGGAAAAAGGGGTGAGCAGTGATATAGCAAAGTCTGCAGGTAACACAAAATTATTCACAATAATTAAGTCCAAAGCAGACTGTGAAGAGTTACAAAGGAATCTCACAAAACTGGGTGAGTGGGTAACAAAATGACAAATGAAATTCTACGTTGATAAGTGAAAAATAATGCACATTGGAAAAAATAATCCCAGCTACACATACAAGATGGTGGGGTCTAAATTAGTTGTTACTACTCAAGAAAGAGATCTTGGATAGTTCTCTGAAAACATCTACTCAATGTGCAGTGACAGTCAAAAAAGCTAACAATGTTAGGAAGCATTAGGAAAGGGATGGATAGCTAGACAGACGCTAAAACAGAAAATATCATAATGCCAGCATATAAGTCCAGGAATATGCCCATGTGTGCAATTCTGGTCACCAAATCTCAAAAAGATATATTAGAATTATCAAAGGTACAGAGAAGAGCTACAAAAATAATTAGGGGTATGAAACAGTTTCTATATGAGGAGAGATTAAAAAGACTGGGACTGTTCATCTTAGAAAAGAGATGATGAAGGAGGGATATGATAGAGGTCTATAAAGTCATGAATGGTGTGGAGACAGTGAATATGGAAGCATTATTTACCCCTTTACATAACACAAGAACCAAGGGTCAACCACTGAGATTAACAGCCAGCAGGTTTAAAAAAACGCAATGCACAATCAGCCAAAGGATGTTATAAAAGCCAAAACTATATAACTGGGTTCAAAAAGTACATTCATGGAGGACAGGTCCATCAATGGCTTTTAGCCAAGATGGTGAGAGATGCAGTTTCATGCTCTGAAGGGTATCCCTAAACCGTTGTTGCCAGAAGCTGGGACTGTATGACATGGAATGGATCATTTGATAATTGCCCTTTTCTGTTCATTCCTTCTGAAGCACCTGCAGAGGTCACTATCAGAAGACAGACCACTGGTCTGACCCAGCATGGACTGTCTTATGTTCCTAAGATGAAAGGCAATGGAAAGGTTTGAAGAATTTGTTATTTATGCCATCCACATTAATTTCTTAGTAGCACAGTAGCTCAGTTAATAATAATAAATTATTATCATCATCATTATATATTTATATATCAACCATGCCCAGTGGCTGCTGTTAGGTCCCATTGTGCTGGATACAATACAAACACGTATAAAGAGAGTTATTTTTTGTAATACCTCTAAAAAGAAAAAGAAATAAACCACAGAAGGAAAAATTAAAGACTTACACAAAAAACCAAAAATTAAATCCAGAAATGTCATATTGCTCACCTAAGTTTTTATACATGACTACACAGTTTTCATCGTTGTTTGCAAAGTTGGGTTCATGTGCTGCCCATGCTAAGAAATTCACAGGGGTTCCATCCATCCAGCTTAAAAATCAGACAAAACAGAACCTATTTATGCATAAATGTATTTGCTTCCATGTTACAAAAATCATTTTGCAAAATGTTGAAGTCTATCAACCATTTAGTTTAGAGTGCTTTACTTGTCCAACTTCCATTAACATTAAAAGTTATGAGATTGCTTAAGACTTAACTGAGAAGAGAAAATATGTTTCATATATTTTTACTTTGATTATCCCTGTGTTTATTCTGTATCTATAGATATACTAACTTTCTTTTTAAATAGCTGGCTATATTTACCAATACACTCCAGCTGCTTTGGCACAGGTCTGGTGATGCAAAGCAGCCATAAACATGGCTTAGCTACATTGCTGGAGCAGCAAAAGACAGTCCAAGTGTGTTGGCGGATATGGTTCATATTCTAGCTCTATGTCTATTTTCTTTTGATTTTTATTTTTCTGTAAACAACTGATTGATTTCAAATTATATAATGAATAATACAGAAAAAACAAGACTGAAGATGTGATAAGATGCATATAGTGATTTCTATGAAAAAGTCAACAGTTACCATCATAGGAAACCTGAGATATGTTAATTATTTCCTATTTTAAATTCAGGAAAAGACTGCAATATTTCAGGCACCATGGTGTGGTAACTGCTGGCCAGAAAGGAATATTATACATGGTGACCCCTGCAAGGAAGGAAGATATGGTAGTAAGTACTTATATATAACTATGAACTTTGTTGAAAAGTAATGAGTGAGAAACAAACCTACTGTTTCTACAAAAGCACAGACCTTGAGTTACAGCTGAGTTCGCCCCGATTTGCGACTATTAATACTCCTTTGTACCTCTCAATCCTGGGACCCAGGACAATTCTGAATGTAGCCAAAGGGCCACTATGGAAGCTAGGGATTAGCATTCTTCTTCCTCTTATTCACTCCCAGTGGAGCATAAGGCGTCAACCGTTCTCCTCCATTCATTTCGTTCTTGAGCGAGGCAGCAAATTTCATCCCACTTCATTCCCATGCCTTTCATTTCCTCTTCAATGGTCCTTCGCCACGTCCCCAATGGTCTACCTCTCCTCCTTCTTCCTTGTGGTGTCCATCATAGGGCAATATGAGGGTGTCTATCAGCACCCATTCTCAACACATGCCCCAACCATCTCCATCTTCGTTGTTTGGCTTCATCCACTATGTTGTTAATGCCCGTTAATCGGCTCACTTCAACATTGGTGATACACTGCGGCCAGTGTATGTTAAGAATTTGCCTAAGACACCTTCCTTCAAAACCCTGAAGCCGACTTTCTATCTTATTGTTTTTCCTGATTTCAAGCTCTCAGATGGACCTCCAAGAGAAGACTGATAGAGTAGGTAGAGCAGCAAGGTGCGTGGGACTTAATATCCACGCCGGTAAGAGCAAAACAATGAAAGTAAAAACAGCCAGCTCGATGAAGACAGTAGTATGTCTACGAAGACGTAGAATTGGAGGAGGTGAACGATTTTAAATATCTTGGTAGTTACATATCGGCTGATGGTAATATTCAGAAGGAGATATCTACCAGAATCGGTCTTGCAGCAACTGCATTCTATAGACTTCAGAACATTTGGAGGTTGGCCATCTTGCAAATGAAAACCAAGGTAGAGATCTACAGGTCGAACGTCCGCTCTGTGTTGCTTTATGCTTTAACAGGACTCCATCCTAACAAACTCTTTCTCGTCTGTTTGTCGACAAGGATGCCCACCCCTTCATGGTGATATCCATCTGTGCATCCTGAATAAAAAATTGTCTCACCAGAGTCCAGTGTTAACATACCAGTGTCCGTCCACCTCATCTCACTGATCCCAAGGATGTTAATACCATATTTTCTCATTTCCTTTGTTACTAATGCTGTTCTCCCTGTTTCATACATTGTTCGAACATTCCATACCACTATCTTTATTTGTTTTTTGGGTTTAACCAGACACTCCATCGAAACAGGGACTTCCTTTCGGCTTTGATCCCTGTTTGTCATATTTGGCATCTCTGGCTGGCTACCCACGATTTTGTGAATTTCTGGAGATTTGATTGACGTTTCTGTGGCACTTGTTTTATTATTGTTTTGATTAGCATGGCACAGCAGAATCCAGACACTCCCATTTCCCCCAATCCAGGCTTTATCTCTAGCATCACTTTTTCTATTCCTTCTGAGTAAACACTATTTTTTTTAAATCATTTTTTTCTTTTGAGTTAACTGGAGATGTGTCTAAACTGAAATTGGATTGATCCAGTTCTATCGGTAGTCAAATTAAATTAAAAAAAAGAGATTTATGCCTGGTAGAACTTCAAAACTCCAATTTAAATCTTTTGAGATGCACTACTAATCTTAAAACAAATGGCAAAGTACTTTTCAAAATCCACCAGAACTACTGAACTTTAAAAAAAAGGGTTTCAGAGTGGTACTGTGTTAGTTTGTATCAGCAAAAACAATGAGGAGTCCTTGTGGCACCTAAGAGACTAACAAATCTACGGTGCCATTAGGACTCCTCATTGTTGTTGTTGTTGTTTAAAGGTTAATGTTCTAATACTCTTAAGGAATTAATGGATTTGTAAGGGTTTAAGAGCCTGAGCCAACTCCCTCTGGAGTCAATGGAAAAATACTATTGACTTCAATGGAAGCTGGTCTTCTATGACGGCAGAATTTGGTCCTTTATCAATATATAAACATTCTTTTAAATTCCTCAGTGTGGTTTTACTTTGTAAGATTCAGACCAATGGCGTAACTGAGTGCACAATTCAACTCAATCCCCTCCCCACTATAGAAAATGTAAAGTAGCTATTATAGTGATTGATCATATAGAAATGCTATAATAAATAAGAAATGCGGGATTTTTCTAAAAATGTTGAACTAAATATGCTTGTGAACTGAGATCTTTATGCCAATATTTAGTCCAGAATAAATTTTTACAACCCTCAGTAATGGAAACACTAAGGGTGACATCGTTGTCTCACTGAAGTCAATGGCAAAACAGTCTCAGTGACTTTGACCGGGCCACAATTTCACCCTAAAGTTCTCTGTAATCACAGCTTTGTCCAATACAAGACCAGTTTCACTACAGTTCATCTGACTAGCGTTGATGTTGCTTGTTTACTTACCTAACCTGTTTATCCAAACTCAGTTCTAAACCAATGAAATATGCATCATCTTTGCCATTTTTCAAGATCTAAAACAAAAACATAAATCTTTAACACTTCCTCTTTATATATCAAAAATATTTTAGTGTAACTGCCTGGAGAGTGAGTTACAGGTCCCCCTCTGCACTGATTCACAGAGGATATAAGTTTTTTCATCCCACAGCAATAGAGTTTTGACTCTTTAGCTTAAGTTGTAACAGCTCATGCTTTTTGCTCTGGAGGTACCCAGTTCAATCCCCAATATATTGGCCAAGACAGTGGCCATCACATGAGTACTTATTTCAGTTTCTCTTCAAAGTTGTTGGATTTAACACCTAGAGAAATTTCTAGTGACGGACATTCTCTCACCTATGATTTGGATTAAATCCAAGATAGATCCTTTCACTATTGCTCTTTAGTCAGTTGAGCAAAATTGTTATTTAATGAAAGACTGCGTTATATGCACGTCTGATTTTATAAAATGGAGACCAACTCATAGGCTACAGGAGAATTTACCCCAAGTTTCCTAATCAATCAGGGTAAACAAGCTCTTCCCTGGGTCTCAATTTATGCCCCAAATTCTCACTTCCCTCTCAAGATTTTGCCAGTCATACAATGCTGAGAGATAAGGGACAGACCTGTTGATTGGCAATTCCATTTTTATTCTTCTCTCTCTGGCAATTCCACTTTTATTCTCTCTCTCTCTCACACACACACACACACACGCTGAAATCAACAAGACCGTGAGCTGTTGATTTTATCTGGAGTATTGCATTTAAGGCCTCCAGCTCTGCAGGATATTTTGAAGTTGTCAAGCAACCTAGCAGCGCAGTAATTTCAGGCCAGATCCTGCCCATCTTATCGGTGAAAACTTCCACTTTATTCAGCTCTTTTGAGACTGACAAGTGAAGCAGTGGCTAACTCTGGCAATTGTTATTTTGCAAAGCAATTTGGTTCTTGTTAAAAATCTGATTTATAGCCATAAATTGATTCAAAATAAAGTTTAAGATCAACTGGCAATTGCTAACACAGTCCCTGTCTTGACTACTTTGCCAACTAAAGGCCTAATTCGCCACTGCATTATTGCAGTTTTATGACAATGTAACTACATTGTTTCACGAGCATAAAACTGGAACAACATAGTAGTGAATCAGGCTCTAAAGTGAAATATTCTGTGACCATGTTCACTGTACTAGATTACTAATTGCTGAAGCAAGACCTGGTTTGCTCACATATCTCCATAGCATCTTTCTTTCACTGTCACCCTCAATGACAACAAGATCTCCAAAATTCTTCTTGCAAAACTCCCGGGCTTTTTCCATGGGAACACTTTCTGTGCTGAAATAATACTGCTTGTCTTCTTGTATAATCCATCCATCATCTGTGAGTTTATATTCTGTAAGGCAAATAATGAGGCTATATTTATTGCCCTTCTCATTATAATTATTAAAATACATTACTAAAAAAAAAAAACTCACTGGGACTAGGAGGCTCCGTTGGTTCAGGATTTACTTTTGCTCCTGTAAAATAAAATAAAACCACATGTAATACATCTCATAGCCATGTAGCACAACCTCCCCCGCTCCCGCCCGTACTCAAGTTTATATGGTAAAATTCAAAGAAAACATCTCTGCCCCAAAGCTCTAGATTCCAGTCATTCTTTACATATACACAATACACTGCAAGTTACCTTTAAATGTGTGTCAGAATTGAATTAGAACTGTTTTCAGATGCACGGGGCACAGCAGATGCTTGTCCTGCTCTGCAAAAGCTTCTATGCCTCTTTTTTGTATTGATTTTGTATACAAACTAGTATGTGCAGTGGAAGATAAGAGGCAGACTAGGCACAATCCATTAACAGGTGTTACTAGATTTAATATTTTTCAGATAAATTTTTTTCATTGAAAAATGGCCTTTTCTCTCAGACAATTTTTGTTAAAAAAACTGATAACTCTTTTTAATACATTTTTTTAATAAAAAAACCATGATGACATTTTTCATTTACTGAAACTGGGTTTTTAGAAAATGAAAGATGTTAACCATTTAGATAAGGTTTTTGATAAAACTTTCATTTGAAAAATGTTGTGACAATATGCTTTACAACGGGTCCATTTCAAATCCTGTAAAATGAAAACAAATTTGATTTTTGTTGTGAATTTTTTCAGTTCATGTATAGTACCAGCTGAAAAAAAGAACTATCACAATATATTGCAGTGGAATTTAACACTTTCCTGATAATTTCTCAGTAGCATAAAAGGCAGGCCACAGGTACTCTCTGAGCCTTGTTAGTCATATCATGGATTTTCCTGGTAGCTGGCACTAGAGAAAATGACTTTCCACAACACTTGATGTCTCTCTGTCTATGTCATCTCTTTTTAGTCATTGTCCTTGCTGAGTAAATAGAATCTCAAAAGTGTTAACCTTTTAGTGAAATTTCCTAATGAATTTCCCAGAAATTTCTTTACCCATCATAAACGGATCTTTCTGGTCTAACTTTTTGCTCTCATTCATCTGAAATGTGACCTTCACTCTATGCTCTCCCTAAATAAAAAAAAAAGACTGTGATGAGGCAATTGCTGGAGTAGTAACTGAAATACTTAAAATTTGCTATGTATGCTGCTTCTAGAACTTGAAGTTTCCTTGATTTGGAGCTTTTGGGGCTTGATGCCACAAAAAAACAGAATTCCTTAATAAAGGTGTCCTCATGCCAGCCATCCAAAATTTGAGTTCAACACATTCAGGACACATTTGTTAAAGTCATCCTAATTCTGAGTATGTTTACCTGTTACCATAACTTTAAAGCTACTGACCTGGTTTTCTTCAAACTTCATTTGTTTTGAAGATTTCTGAGACCTAAAAATCAAACCATGTTTGAAGGAAATTGGCTCAGTAGCTGAAATAGAAAAATTCTACTGCAAATGCAGAAAAATCCTACTGCTTATGCACAGTGGCTTTAAAACTATGGAATTGATTTTCTTCAGTTTGGCTTGAAGAATCTCGGATCTCAAAATAGAGATGTGCAAAATAAGCACAATTTACAATATCTAGCTTCAGTTATCTGGCCAAAAAAAAGTCTAATTAGAACATGCAAAGGAGAACCAATTTTTCACATTTTAAAAACTCAAAGAAAAAAAAGATTAAATTGATCTGAGAAAAAAAAACCTTTCCAATAAACTTAAAACAAACCTCAGAAAATATTAATCCAAAAGGAATTTGTTGGAGGAAAGCATGAACAAATGAAAAGGGAAAATATGAATTCAGTTTGAAATTCAATCTTAAAGCTATCTGTGCCTGTCAGAATAAAATGAATGAAATTCAAGAATTACAGTGCCTTCCTTAGGGCATGTAACAGAATAAGGCAGATCATGGACATAATACCAGGACACCCCTTAGATAGTCTATATATTTAAATTTAATGAAGACAGATGACTTAATACCCTCACACTGTTCTTATTTCACTTCTTGCATGTGACATTCTTAAGTCAAACTATTTTTTTTAAATTAGACAAAAAATTCATTTCTTCTGTTTTGTTTATTGTTCTTATTTAAAGGTAGACGTCATTGTACCTTTCTTTATTTCACAAATCCAGTCATATACATAGTCACAGTGCCTGTCATTCCATAACATGCTGGAATCTCCACTGAGTTCTACACAAAGTTCCATTCCTTGATAATTATTGGGTTCTCCATAGGCCCAGTTTGTATATATCATCTAAAGTGGAAATATAATTGTATTACTATTTTCTTCATAGAAAGAGATAGTAACTGTTCTGCAGCAGGAAAACCACAAAGACCCAAGTTGGATTTCCAGAGTCAAGCTGGAAAATAAAGCTGGTCAGACAAATGGAATTTCTATTCTGTGGGAAATTCTGAACATTTCAAAATGTGTTCAGATTCTGAATTGGGATGAAAAGTTAAAATGTCTAAATTTCTTGCAGAATGGACATTTCCTCTCCCCCCCCCTCAAATTTTTTTTTTCAGAAACATCAAAACATTTTGAGAACATCAACATATTTTGTTTTGATAAGGTAAAATGTTTTGGTTTTATGATGTTGAAATATGATAATACATTAAATAAAATATAACAATATGAATATTTAATACAAGTCAAAACAAAATGAACTGAAACAAACTCGAAACAAAACATTTTACCTTATTGAAACAAAACAAAAGTCTAAACGATTCTTTTTAGAAAGACAAGGTGGGTAAGGTTATATCTTTCATTGGCCCAACTTCTGTTGGTGAGAGAGAGAAGCTTTAGAGCTTGCTCAGGGCTCTTCTTCAGATCCTTTTCAAACATTTTTTCCAGCTAAAATTGCATTGAAATCAAAATATAACCCATAAAATATTTAAATGTCAACAAACTCACATTTTCAAAATGAAAAATGTTCTGTTGGATTTCTTTTTTTTTTTTTAAACCAGTTCTACTGGACTGGAAAATACACACACAATGCCAAATTCACTACAGTTGCTTCAGTTTTACACCTTGGCTTCAACAGAGTTACACTGGCATACAAGTAGTATGACCTATCGAGTGCGGAGCTCTGCAGGATCAGGTTCTAAATTAGCTCCGGAAAAGGGTAAATTGACAAGACCTAAGCTATTTTCTGTTACGTTTTATTCATTTTAATTTTTACAAAACATAAGGGCAAAGGGGCAGCAATCCATGGCTTTAGGTGTTACAGATAGTATTTTAAACTACCATTATTATATTTTACAACTACACCAATTTCACCAAGCCTTTATCACCGCAAATGGACAGGCAAAAAATAGACATTAAAAAAAAATCTCCTTTCTGTAGGCAAGTCAGAGCAATTTCTCTTTTGTGACTATACCTTTGTGTACATAAACAACCCTTATGCTCATATTAGTCACTTTTACTCTTCACTTTTTATTTTAAACATATTTTACAATAAAAAATAGTGTGTTGTACACAATCTGGCTACAGGATAGCTATTTATCAGCCTTGCACATGGCAGCTTAACAGGGGTTCAGGAATATGATTAGGAATAAACTTATTTTTTAAAAAAAGCATGAGGATTACAGAATCAGAAAGAAAAATAACAATTGTGGAAAAACTAAATCACTCACTGGAGACCCATCACTCCATGCAAATCCATCATCAGGATTCAAATAATATAAACCTATCCAGAATTTCTGATTATAGTATCCATTTTCCCTAAAACACAAGATATACAGACAGATTAAAGAAAAACAAGAGAAACATTTTTATATGAAATAAGTTTCAAAAATCTAAATCACACCAAGAAGTTTCATAAACTTTCTGTAAAAATACTCCTAAAATCTGTTGGAAAGAGCAGAACAAAGAGTTAAGAACAAAAGGGAGCGGGGCTGGCTAGTAGGTATTTGGGCAAATTAACAAAGGTATTTAGGCATTTAATGATGCACATAGGTGCCTAGTGGGATTTTCAAAAGTGTCTAAATGAGTTAGACTTTCAATAAAAGTTAGGCATCTAACCTGCTTAGCTGCTGTTGAAAATCTTATTAGGTGTGTACCTGCACCTTTAAGCAGCTAAATACCTTTTAAAAATTGGCCTCATTGTCTGAGATTTACCTAGTCAAACTGTTAATGTTGTCAACTTCCCCGCTGGGGTGTTTTGACTGGTTGTTTTTCTGTTGTTCTGGCCTCTCTTCCCTCCCCCTCCCCACCCCAAGTTGGGGAGGGGCCGAATCAATAAAGTACTTTAACCTTATTGACTGGAGCACCCGTCTGCTGGTCAAAGGTCCTGAATGGATGGAGCCAACCCATCCATTCAGGACTTTTGACAGTCACACAATGAATCAGATCAAGACTACCATAAAATCCACATATCCCAGTCATGGACTCGGCCCACTAGCTCACAGCTGCCCACACTCTGTTGTTTGTTTTTTTTTTAATGAAGTTGGGGACGGGGTGAGGCACCGAAAACAACATCTCTCCCCTTAAGCACAGGAGTACACACATATAATATACTTGTATTCCCATATACCAGAAGATATGCAGTTTGTATATCAGTATTTATAATGTAAATATATTGTTGGGGTTTTATTGCTATTTATTAATTTCAAATGAATCAAATTGCATACAAACTGTCCTGCCCAATAAGGCCAACAACAGACCAGAAGCAGAAAAGGGGAACTTTTTATTTTAATCAGGTAAAAACGCAGGGTTTTTTGCATGTAAAATTATTGAAAACCTCAAAATTGTTTATTGCTGGATATATTATTCATAGATTCATAGACTCTAGGACTGGAAGGGACCTCGAGAGTCAGAGTCCAGTCCCCTGCCCTCATGGCAGGACCAAATACTGTCTAGACCATCCCTGATAGACATTTATCTAACCTACTCTTAAATATCTCCAGAGATGGAGATTCCAAAACCTCCCTAGGCAGTTTATTCCAATGTTTAACCACCCTGACAGTTAGGAACTTTTTTCTAATGTCCAACCTAAACCTCCCTTGCTGCAGTTTAAGCCCATTGCTTCTTGTTCTATCTTTAGAGGCTAAGATGAACAAGTTTTCTCCCTCCTCCTGATGACACCCTTTTAGATCTGAAAACTGCTATCATGTCCCCTCTCAGTCTTCTCTTTTCCAAACTAAACAAACCCAATTCTTTCAGCCTTCCTTCATAGGTCATGTTCTCTAGGCCTTTAATCATCCTTGTTGCTCTTCTCTGGACCCTCTCCAATTTCTCCACATCTTTCTTGAAATGCAGTGCCCAGAACTGGACACAATACTCCAGTTGAGGCCTAACCAGCGCAGAGTAGAGCGGAAGAATGACTTCTCATGTCTTGCTCACAGCACACCTGTTAATGCATCCCAGAATCACGTTTGCTTTTTTTGCCACAGCATCACACTGTTGACTCATATTTAGCTTGTGGTCCACTATAACCCCTAGATCCCTTTCCGCAGTACTCCTTCCTAGACAGTCTCTTCCCATTCTGTATGTGTGAAACTGATTGTTCCTTTCTAAGTGGAGCACTTTGCATTTGTCTTTATTAAACTTCATCCTATTTACCTCAGACCATTTCTCCAATTTGTCCAGATCATTTTGAATTATGACCCTATCCTCCAAAGCAGTTGCAATCACTCCCAGTTTGGTATCATCTGCAAACTTAATAAGCGTACTTTCTATGCCAATATCTAAGTCGTTGATGAAGATATTGAACAGAGCCAGTCCCAAAACAGACCCCTGTGGAATCCTACTTATTATACATTTCCAGCAGGATTGGGAATTATGCATAATGATCATTAATGAAAGTAATGATGGTAAAATAGTGTCCTAATAATGGAAAGTTAAAATGGTCTCTAAAATTGCTTCTGGAAGTTGCACACACAACTTCCACGTGCAGTAAAGTAGAAGACTGAGTAACTATCCTATCTGCATCCACAAAGTGTTCTAAAGCCTGCTGACATCAATGATAAGGATCTGACTTCAATGGCCTTTGAATCAGGTTCAGAGCTCCAACCTGCACATGCAAAATTTACAAGCATAATTTAAGGGCTCATTGAAAATTTGGCCAAAAATACTTGATTTTGGTGTTTTGGAATACATGGGGATTGTTTTCAGAAGCTATTGCTAGAAAAACCTGTTTTGTGATGTGCACGCTGCTTTTCTTAAAAAATACATTTGATCACATTGATAATGTATTACCCTATGTTATGAGTTCCTTTACTAGAGACCACGTAACTGCATTCACATTCCCTGCATAGAAGCAAAGCTGTCTGAAATCATTTCAAGTACCTGGTTAGTTAGAGCTAGGGAACAATAAAAACCTTGACCAGTTTTATGTGAATATTTTCCTCTCTCTTCATAAATTTTCATATGTTGTATCAAATTACTTCTGTGGCAATTTTACAAATTCCAAAATAATATGCAGACAAAAGTACACCAATTCATTAATTCTTTCAACTTTTGGAATCCCTAACTGATTGTAAATATTACAATTCTAAAATATTTTAAATTGGATGACAAATATTGTACCAAAGTATGAATATTTAGCTGAAACCAACTATTGCAGGAAGGATCAAAAGGCATTTATTTTTCTCATTTAATTGATAAAGTGAAAAAATAACCATAATATAGATAGATACTCACGCTATGGAACGCCAAACAACATATTGTTCTTCTTTACCATTAATGGTGGCCAGATCTCCTCCTATAGCTCTACAATAACCTTGAGAGTCCAACCAGGTTTTCTTTTGATCTCTTGAAAAAAGCTAATGAGAGTATATTTTACAATCAGAGATGTGCTGTATAAATCATAGAATCAAAACCCATGAGCTATTTCCCCTATGGTATGATGTCATACAATCTAACAAATCAAAAAGCAGACAGTATAAAATTTAAAATGCGTTATACAGATTACAGAATGCCTTGTACACAGAATCTGTTTCGCTTTACATGAGACATTTGAGCCACAGCTAGCAGAGGGCACTGGTGAGACCAACCTCTACTATAATACAAACAATGAGGAGAAAACAGTTTAAAATTTAATAGGACTTAGAGATGTGGGAGAAGAAAAGTCAGGTTTGAACACCAGAGGTGAGAAGAGATGGGAGCAGTTGCGAGCCTCTCTCGCCTATTGTTGTGTATTATTAAATAGTTGCTAGTGTCTGCATTTCAGTGATGGGTGAGGTGACCCCTATCGATAGCTTGTAAATCCTGTTTACAAAACACTCAGAGATCCTTTCAGGATGGAGAGAAAATGTAGACATGTCTAGTCTGCACGGAAGTCATTCTTGTTTAAGTTCTTCTTTGCACTTCTGTGTTTCAAACATGTACAGAGTCTATATTCATTCAGAATTATTTGCTGTACTTACTTTGAAGCAGAAACTAATACGATTGTTTGAATTCCAACCTTCTGGGCATGTGGGGACAGGAGTTGTTGTTGGAATAGGCGGAGGTGTCACTCCCTCAGCCCACTGTTTACAGAGAAATTTTGCCTTTTCCTCACATTTCACAACATCCCATAATCCACCAGCAATTCCAGTCCTCATGGCAACACAGCCTGACTTTCTTCCTTTATACATATAAAAAGAAATGAAAACCAAACTGTTAATCATCTAGAACTTCATGAACTTTGAATTCTGTCCTGATATAAACAAATTATATTTCTGCACACATTCAAATGGATAATTTTTCAACTCACAAAGGTCATTCAGTGAATTTGAGGTACATATATGTCTAGTATACTTAGTCAGTACATATCATCCTGTTACCTTTTAGTGGCTGGCCCTAGCAGCTTCACAACCGTCTAGTCTCTGACAACTAGAGTTTTCCTCTGAACTCAAGTGGCAGAGGCCTGTGTTTTTGGTGCTATGTTCTCAGTTTTAACAGACCCCGGTTTTGGTCCCTTTTGGTGACTGCAGTATCTGTATCTATGTAGCCCACCGTTCTTTTGATCATGCCTTATATGATTTACCAAAGCCAGTGGGCATTTTTCAACATGCATTAAAAGCATTTGAAGATAAAGGCTAACCACAGGATCTTATGAAAAGTAATGCAGAATTTTGTTCACTATGGGCATAGCGAATGGTCAGCATGGTGTCTAGCAGCACCTAAGTCCTACTTAAACCCTATTTTCAGAACTTAAGGGCTGCACAAGCCATTGGGTTGGCCTTCTGCAAAGGGGTGAATTACAACCACGCAGATGGAATTGAAATATCCTCAGATAACAAAGTGATCTAAATAAATCTGGTGTTTAACAGAACAAGCTGTCCTAGGGAGAGCCTGTTAGCAGGATGGCATGATATTTTCATATTAAAAAACAGGTTTTTAGGATGAACAATTAAGATGTCTTAGCTACTATTTACAAGGCTATTTTTCAATTCTATTTTTTTGGCCCGTCTCATTCAGTGCTAGGTTACCCCAAACTAACTATAACTGTTTAGTGATATTCCCTCCAGTAACATACTGATTATGATGGGGTCAAGTACATCACAAGATACCTCACCCCCTATTTCCTATCTAGCATTCACTCTAAGCCACCACACACTACGTACTCCATGTCAGCCCAGCCCCAACACTAACTCAGTCTTTCCCATTACAATGGCAAATCAGAACCCTGATTTCAGCTTTGAGCTTTTTCCAAGCTTGTATACAATCCCATTTCAACACTAACCATCAGGCTAACATAATGCAGGCATGCAGATCACTTACACCATTCACACCAAAGTAGCAAACCAAAATTCCTGACAATGCTACCCTTCACCAAGGAAGCATCTGCAAACTGCCAACTGCTGTACAATCCAGCAGAGGATATAGAATGAATTGGTAAGGGAATTACAAAAAAAAAATCTGTCTAAACACTGAGTATTGCAGTGTGGCCCCTGTACTCCCCAACCAATATTGTGGTGCTGTATATACCTGGCATTTCTGAATTCCAGTGTGTGAATAAGACTGTTTCACCATTGGTCCACTTGAAAGTTCCCTTTTCTTGTATATTTGAAAGACCGATCCAAAAATATTTTTCAGGCCTCAGCCCTGTCAGACTAGTTAGAAAAGCTTGTTCATATCTGCACAAAAAGACGACAATAGTTAAATTGGTGTTAAACCAATATTTATACATAGTATGTCATTATCATTTATATTATAAGAGTTATTAAATGAGTGGTTTAGGCATATTTATTTGTACAACACAACAGAATAAAGTGGAATCATTCACAGAGGACATATTTGGCATATTTTGAATTTGTAATTTCACCCCTTTCCGTGTGTAGAGTAAACAAAATTATATGCAGAAGGACTGAAGTAGTGTGAACAAGTTAAGGGGAAGAAAGGCACCTAGTGTTATCTTGGTGGAAGAGAGAATTTACAGTAGTTCTATATTTTAAATATTTGGTGCTATATGCAAGACAGCAGTTTGGTATTAAAATAATCACAAGTATCTACTCCAGGTTAAGGGTCTGCCATGCTACAGAAGAAGTAAACAAAAGTATGCAGTCTAGGGTGGTATTGATGGAAATTAAAATTCACTACTTCAACTAACAATCATGAAAATCAAATCTGTTAACTAAGAACATCATATAAATAATGTGTGCTTATGGGGCTGGGAAGATGTAGAAATAAAAGTCAGTTATATGTAAAAGTCAGCAATACATAGAAGGCTTATTGGAATTACAATAGAGATGGGAGTCTTGCAAAATCAAAACATTTAAAAAAACGTTTGCATATTTGTTATTATTATTAGTTCCAAAACCAGATGAATTTGCTGTTAATTATTTGTATTACAGTTGTACCAGAAATGTGCTATGCACACGTACACACACATATAGGAAAATACAATCTATGCCACGTAGAGTTTGCATACAGATCTACTAAGACACTACAGAAACAAATATGAGAAATTCTAAAGGGCTCATTGACCAAATATAAGTAAGTTCTGACTCCCCATAGCCTACCCCTTCTGCATTCCTCCAACATGTAATATTGGATATTGTGCATCATCTCCTCATGTAAAATACACTGTATTTGGTTGAACTGTGAAGGACTTTCAGATAGAAATTTCAGATAGAATGTTTGGTTAGTTTGCTCATGTTTTAGGATCCTCTTTATGGGGACTAGGAGTAATTTGATATCAAACAAACAAACAAAAATGTTTTTGATGGATGGGCTACATTGTAAAGAATATGATTTCACAGGAACGAATTGAGGGCAGCGTGGCAGGGCCATTCACACAAAGGCCTGTACAGACCTTGCAGGTTTTTCCCCCAGGGCAGGAATGGATTGAATTGGTGGTCCTCAAATATGCTCTAGGAGAATATTGATTACTTTATCACCATTTCTGGGGTTGATACAGTAACACATGGCTGGCAGAGAGTCGTGGAACACTACCTGGGTGAACAAGGCAAGGAGGATGTGAACAGATTGGTGGTCAAAGTCCTTGGGGTCATAAGAAGCTTGGCAATTTCGCAAGCTGGGACACCAGAATTATTCAGGGAAGGTGGGGTTCCCCTGCCAGGCTTTGCTGCAGATTTGTTCTGTCTGATACAAAAGGGGGCGTTAGGAGATGTTTGAGAATCCAACTGGGTTTGGGGGGAAGGCAGCCAAGCTAACTGCTGACACCTCCTTGTGGCAAAAAAGTATACAGTGACCAGATAAATGGCTTGGAAAAGGGCTTAAAAATGAGCTGTTCATTAAAGGAATGGAATGGGGGAGGGGTGGGGAAGGGTGGCTGGGGCTCCTATGACTGGTATGGCAGGGAGCCAACCCCCATTTCTTGTAGCCCACCTTAACCCTCCTACAAGGCAGGGGGTGGATGGTAAGGTCCTGGCAATGAATTGGCTGGGAGATCTAGACAGAAAAAGAGGGGGAGCCCCCCGGGTAAATCCTGAATGAACATGGGGTTACCTGCACTATACAGTTATCTGCCAGGTAGCCTCAAACATCTAATAATAAAGTTGTGGCCTGATTAAAAGCATATCAGACGTCTCCTGTCCTTTTGGCATAGCCGGAAAATGCTCCAATGACTTTTTTTTTTTTTTTTTTTTTTTTAAAGTGCAGCTTTACTCCAGAAAAAGTAACTAAGTAAAAATAGCCCTTCTCACTAAGAAGAGCTGCTTCCTGTGTGCGATTCAGAGCCCCCCTAGCTATTCATTTGGCAACAAAAATAGTTTTTTTTCAGCTTTTTACTCTTGTAAGCTCTGCAAAGCCAACACGACTCGGACAGAGCAAATGTCATTCTATTTGTGTGCGTGTGTGTGCATCAGCAACAGAATTGTTTAATAACTTCCAGTTACTCACACCTGTGCAACCTCACTGACAGGAATAGGCTTCCACAGGTGTAAGTGAGGGACTAATTTGCTCTGAAGACCCTATATAATGGTGAATTCAAATTTCATGGTAGTCACCCACCCGTCTCTACAGTGGGCTGACCCACACCCTTGGATTTGGGCACCCACCCACCCATTTTGAGAGGTTCGATATCCCATTCTAATTTTCTGCCTCAAGCCTGTCTCTGACTTTGCTAAACATTGGGAATTTTATTTTGATGATCTAGACTATTTTAGGATTTTGAGCCTTCTAAGGTCCTGTAAGCCGCCAGAACAGCAGCCTTTTCCATACCTGTTTTCAACAGTAGTTAGGTAAGCCTGGTTCCTTCCACACGTTTGATTTGCTTCATAAAATGATGCAAATGTACTTGAAATCATGTAACAATGAAAGCCATGTCTTTTCCATCCCTGTCAAAATAAATATTAGGCAATCACACAAGCTTGTTGGCCAAGTGTGATGTAATACTCATTTCTATTCTGTTTTAAAAAAACGGATATAGAACACAAATATACTGCTAAACCATGGGGCAACTAACGAACAATAAGAATGAAGAGGTCACAATGTGAACAACAAGCAGAGATGGAAAATAAGTTAGCAAAATATTTCCTTGAAATAAGTAGAACATGGGAGTGTTTATTCAGCAGCGAAGTGCTGACTCAATTTTTCCTGTAGGGATATCTCTTTCGTGAAGCATGTTAAAAAAAAATTTAAAAAATCAAAACTGAGCCAGTGCCGAGCTTTGGGTTATCTTTTCTTTGTCTGCTTATCCAACAGTAAAACTGCCTCAGTTATATGTACAGACTGGACAAGCAAAGTGGAATATTCTATCAGAAATATGGATCCAGTTCAACACAAAAGCATTGTGGGTCTTCAGAAGCACACAAGACCCAGAAACACTTGGATGTTAAATGTATAATACATATATATAAAAGTATCAACTATAAGATATACATTAATGAAAAATGGTAGACTAATAAAGCTACTTTGACTATAACAAAGTCAGATACTTTACATCTCTGAGTCACATGTAGGCTACACAAAATTGTTGATAAATCTTTTTAAATCTATTTGTAACTAGGAACAAACATCTATTTATAACATACTGTTTCATGAAACAAAATGTCACACAGAATGAGTTTTTAAAAATTCTTCCGATAAGTCTGTGCTCACCCCTTCTCTCCAGCCTCAGGGTAGCATTACTTCACCTCAAAAAACTTCAAGTTCAATCCCGCAAGGAGAACTTGATTCCAGGGCAGGAAAGTAATAATCTGCTACAGGAATTATAGGGTTTGGGGTACTTAAAACACAGTTGTGAATCATGGTCCAGAAGGCAGTTGGAAGCTAGATCTATTTACTCTTCCAAGTATGCCATATGTCCTGCACATTATGAAGACTGTGGCGGCCATGTGCTCCGGTGAGGCCAATACAGACCAATTTTTGGCTGTCCACCCTTATCCTCACAGTAATCTGGTTTGTACTTAATGTCTCAATTGTCCCATGCTTGTTCAACTCACATAACTATTTTGCACTTACTCTTTGACAGCCTGGATCATTGATCTCCTCTTCTCCACTAGCTTCTGCCAAAGGTTTCCTTTTACAGATGTATGCAAGTTTCTTTTCACAAGCATGATCTGCCCAATATCCATCCTGAAAATGGCATAAGGAGAGAAACTTATCAATCAAGTGGGCCTTTTAGTCTTTCAGAAAATTTCATTAGTTCTTTAATATTATTAATGTTCATGGATATTTATTCTTGTAGTGCTATGAAAGGGAAAAATGTAGATCTGTGATTTATTTTAAGTTATTCCATCTACAGTATGAGTAAATGAATCTTGGGTAGCCAGTTTTGACCTATGAATTTAATGTAGCAAGGAGTCCGGTGGCACCTTAAAGACTAAGGGTATGGCTACACTTGAGATTTGCAGCGCTGGTGGAGGCTTTCCAGTGCTGCAATTAGTAAGTGTCCACACCTGCAGGGCACATCCAGCGCTGCAACTCCCTGGCTGCAGCGCTGGCCATACACCTGGGTCTGCCTGGGGAATAAGCATTGCAGCGCTGGTGATCCAGCGCTGGTCATAAAGTGTGGCCACACACCAGCGCTGCTGTTGGCCTCCAGGGTATTAGGAGATATCCCAGAATGCTTTTAACCCCTTTGTTTTGTTATGCAGCCTCTCTTTGTTTTGTTGTGAACGCGGGGCTCCGCTCCGCTCCGGGAGCTGCTTATCTAAAAAAACAAACACAGCTCCTGTTTGCTGTGATCAATCTGTGAACAATCAAATGAGATATCCCCCCTGCCTGCCTGATTCACAGGGGTTGAATGTTTGCTTTTTGCTTGAGGAGAGAAATAGCAGCGAGAAAGGGAGTCGGCAGCTGCTTATCTGGTCTGCAGGCTGTTTGCAGTTAACACTAAGGGGTCGGAAAAAGTTTCTGATTTTGCAAAAGCAGGGAGCCGATTCACAGTGTCGGCTCCAAAAATCCACTCTCTCTCTCTCCTCTGCTCCCTGTCACACTACACTCCACCCCACCCTACCCCCCTCTTTTGAAAAGCACGTTGCTGCCGTTTGAATGCTGGGATAGCTGCCCATAATGCATCACTCCCAACAGCACTGCAAATGCTGCAAATGTGGCCACACACCAGCACTGGTAGCTGTGAGTGTGGCCACACACCAGCGCTGTCCCTGCACAGCTGGACGACCAGCGCTGTAACTCCCAGCGCTGCAACTCTCAAGTGTAGCCATACCCTAACAGATTAATTTGGGCATTAGCTTGAAGAAGTGGTTTTTTTACCCACGAAAGCTTATGCCCAAATTAATCTGTTAGTCTTTAAGGTGCCACCAGACTCCTTGTTGTTTTTGTGGATACAGACTAACACAGCTACCCCCTGATACTTGAATTTAATGTAGGTAATTACATGACCGACCCTTTTTAACATGGTCCTTTTCTGGTGTGGGTGTATATGTGTGTATGTACGTGTGTGTATATATATAAAATGTCAAGAAATAAAAGTATTCATTCCAATGCTATTTATATATATATATATATATATATATATATATATATATATATATATATATATATATATATAAAAATAGCATTGGAATGAATACTTTTATATATATATAATTTCATTCATGTTAAATACTTTGGATGAGATGTACCCATTGCATACATATTTACACGCACACCCACTACACACCTCTGTCTCATTTAGAAACATCTGTCAGCGATAGTGTTGACCAAATATGAATTGACTAAACAAAATCCTTTTTGCTAATTTATGAACTTTAGAGTTGGGTTTTACCTTAATAGCCTTTTTAAATATAGGAGATTCATAAGCAAACATTGAAATATTAATTCCCTAAGCGACAGAGGTGATCCTACAGCTGCCAGTACGACAGTGCTTGGGTATGTACTTCTGCAAATTGAAGGTGTCTTCCAAATGTGTACAAGCTGGATATTTGAGTTACATCTCTTGCCCTCCAAACAGCAGCCTTTTTCTCCCATGTCTTTCACAGAAGCACCATTTTAACAAGTATTACTTCTGATAGTGATTTTCCTGCCTAAGGCATGGTGATTGGCTGATACTAACAAGGGGTGTCCTACCAGATCATACCAATTGCTAAATGCATGCTATATCTCATTAAATGTAGATGTACAGAAATCATAAGCCCCTGGAATAGATAACTTATAAAACAAGTGCTGACAAACTATGCTATAGTATTGTATATCCTATTGTTAGAATTAGGTTTCCAACTTCCTCCTATCCATTATCCCTGGAGGTTACTAACTTTCTGCTAAGCTTATTGAGAGCAGCCATATAAATATGAATGGATATGGGAAAATATTACAACAGACAACACTACGATGAAGATAAAAAAAGCTCCTATTGAAATGTTGGAGCTCTGCCAATGAAATGTGTTTGTCTCATTAAACTACATCTGTTTTCAGGATGTAGGCTGATATGACAGGATAAAAAAAAAGTACAGTATTCCTCTGCTAATGCTGTCAGTGGCAAATCTGAAAATACAAACATAATTTCATTTGTTTGTTTTCCCAGAGACAGACTTAAAAACGTATAAAAAGTGATCTAAGAGATTTTTAAGGTATAAATGTATTCCAATATTAAGATCCTCCAGCTTAAGACCTGCCAAGACTAGAAGCAAGTGCTGAGATTTCTTTCGTATTTCTTTAGTCCTAGGCCTAAGTGGTCTGCCATATATAAGCCATGTGCAGCTTTCAGGACAGCTGGAAAGATGATTTGTATTGTATATTTATTTCTCTTCTTTCACTTTTAGCTCCCTTCACCAATGGTGAGACATTTTGCAAAATGAAAAGGAGGTTTGGATAGCCTCTGTTTGTCAGAGGGTGGAGACGGATGGCAGGAGAGAGATCACTTGATCATTACCTGTTAGATAATGTCCCTCTGGGACACCTGGCATTGGTCACTGTCAGTAGACAGGATACCGGGCTGGATGGACCTTTGGTCTGACCCAGTATGGCCATTCTTATGTAGGTTTTGCCATTGAAAACTATTTTTGCCTTGATAAATAGGTGAACCTGCAGTGGGTGGTAAGTACAAGTCTTTCACACCATCACAGATCTGGCAAAAAAAAAATTTGCTGGTGTCATATAGCTGTACCCTGTATGACTATCTCTTACCAAGCAACAAAGAGTCCTGTGGCACCTTAAAGACTAACATGCATCTGACGAAGTGGGTATTCACCCACGAAAGCTTATGCTCCGATACATGTGTTAGTCTTTAAGGTGCCATAGGACTCTTTGTTGCTTTTTACAGATCCAGACTAACATGGCTACCCCTCTGATGCTATCTTATCTAAGCTCCTTCTATTTGCTTATCATATTTGTCGCTGCAGAAGCTGTACCTCATTTTTCTAGGAGTAGTGCTAACAGGTAGCCCTTATCAAAGCAGCCTGACAATAGTTCTCTGCAATGGTTTGTCTTAATGCACTGAATAATCCCTTTTCTTGCACATATAAATGAACAGGGCACACCCAACAAAGAATTTATAATACATTCATGCAATATATCTGGCCCACATAAGCCCAAGGTCTGGGATCCAAATGTGTTTCCAGAAAGTCAGGCTCTTTTATTAACAGGATTTCTCCTTAATATATTTTCTTAGTGAAGTTTATAAATCTGTGCAATTTAAGTTATACAGCCTCTGCTCAGTCAAAGCAGAAAAATTCCCAAGTCTTAAACAAATGTCTTTATTTTTTCCATTCTCCTGGAAGCCACAGTCACACATGTTCATGTGTCTCATGGAACAGGTAGGCGTATTCTTCTGAAGCCCAAATCCATGGGAGACCTACAGAGTAGTAGACTCAGAGTGCTTCATAGCAACACAAGGAGTTAACCTTTGAGAAAAGGTCATTGTATGGCCTCTCTTGCCATTTATTATGAAACTAATGAAAACAACTTCATAGCACATGTAAATACTGACTAGATTCCCCCAAAGTAACTCTAAAAACCTTTGAGCAACAAAAGTTACTTCATATAATATTACCCCCGCTCTTGGACAGAAAAATGGATAAAAAGAAAAACAGGCTCACATGAGACAGATATAACTGGATTACTTTACCTGTCCTTTCATGACAACACAATCCTCTTGCATGTTGTTCGCATGGGTTGGTTCGCCACGTAGCCACTTGGTGTATGTCACAGGAGTCCCGTCACTCCATTCAAAATACATCTGAACCTTATTGTCATTCAGTCCAATCCACAGTTCATCCGTTGGCTCTAAAAATCAAATTAGGAGATTTGCTAATAATCATTCTACACAGTATGAACTTTCAGTTCCATTCTAGAGTGAAGAATTTATGCTCAGGAAGTTTAAGAAAGCTTCTGGAAGTAAGTCTCTGCTTCATAAAACATGCTGACTGTTCTTCACATGTCTAATTTTGTTATCAGGAAGGGTCATCCCCCAAAGTGGGGAGATAACCTGATTACAAATAGCTGGGTCTCAGATCTCCTCCAAAATGCTAATTTATCTAAACTGGATTATTATTAAAAACAGAATTATTTTTAGCTCAGCTTTCCATGTTCAGATTTCCTGTAAATTGCTCCAACCTAAATAGCCTTTCATTAATTTCTAAAAATGACCCTTTTAAAAAAAAGGGTATGCACTTCCCTTACATTGCTATTCTTCGGTACAATGAGCAAAGCAGAATTGTCCTCATACTTACTATTTAAAAAAATATGCATTATCTTGTCAAAATACTTGTCACTTTCCCCAACATACTGCAGGTCATTCCTGTTCTTGAGAATACTTTATTCCTACCTCAACTAAAATGTGCAGTAGGAGCTGTTTGGATTTCCCCTTCTTCATATCCCTCCACACCAAGCAAAATTATTTGTCTTCTTTGTCAAGTCATTCACATCTTATCCATATCCTATCATCTCTGACCCCTGTCTTCACTCCAACAATCATGCCAGTCTATCACCTATCAGTCCATTTTTCCCACAAACACTTTAATACGTTTCCCCATGCTCCCCTTTATGTGTGGGGAACAGCTGTAAAAATCCACAAAGCCACCACATTATTCTCCTCCAAATCTCTCCTATAACTCAACTCAACCATGATGCCTACAAAATACATGACAATGGCTAAGCGTCTGATGTGCTGTGTGACCACTGCTTAGTACACTAATCATGCATTTCTCACTGTTACCTTGTGCTCCCCCTGTCTGTTGTGTCCACTTGTTGTGACCTGTCATATTTGCAGACTGCGCTTTAAGGCTTACGACTCTCATGGAGACAAAAATAAACGAAACACCACACACTTCCATGAGAGTCATAAGCCTTAAAGCACAGAGGCTTCAGCACTGTATTGGCAGTGTAAACACATTACAGTGCAGAAAGCAATCAATTGGTCTCCGGAAATGTCCCATAATCCCTCAAGTGGCCTTTGCTCATTGTTTTGAACTTGGCTGCCCTGGAGACATGCGCTCTTCCCCTTTCAAAGCTGTTTCTGACAGCCCCTGCGTGCTGTGCTGATCTGTTCTGGGACACAAAGCAAACCATTAATGTGGAATGCTCCTGCTCCTGCTGTTGAATACAGAGGTAGGCAGGCAGGCAGGTGTGTGCGGGGAAGAGTGAGAGAGCTGTGCAGAAAGCCAGGGATGGAGGCTGGGGGGGCTGATGTCTGAGTTTCCCCCTTCCCCTGCCTCAGGACTGGTTGCTTCCTGCAGCTGTCTGAACTTACAAGACTGCATGCTGACACACACTCTGTCCCACAAAACACACCATCTCCCCCCTCCCACACACTCCCTGTCACACACTCTGCCCTCCTCCCCCCACTTTGCAGCTGGCGATGTAGTAGGATGCCCATGGAACAATGGGATTGGGAAACCTGCATCATGTGATGTTGTGCCTGCCCCATGACGCATTGCAAACCCTTCCCAAAGCACCCTGCGGCCCATTGCACAGTGGGATAGCTACCACAATGCACTGTTCTCTTTGCCATTGCAAGAGCTGCTAACGTGGATGCTCTCCACCATCACAAGGAGCACAGTGTGTACACGCAACGGGGTTTTAATTCCAGTACTTTAATATAAGTGGCATCACTTGTTGTGCAGAAACTTGCCAGTGTAGACATACCCCCTAGTGATAGTACTGACAAAAGAAAAAACTATTAAGGTAGTAACAGAGGGCAGCACTGATTTTTGATCCCAAGCTAAAATGTACCAATGGAACAGTTTTCTGTAGGAAAATGCTGATTTAATTAAATCTAAATGTTTGTCAGGAATATCTCAATTTTGTCCCTGTCAAAGATGAAAATGAGCCTCTTTTCTGTCTTCCTTTAGATCTAAATGCAAGTCATACTTGCGTGAGAAGATCTAATCACCCAGCGGGAGGCAACGTGCGCACGCGCTCACACACACACACGCACGCTTAAAAGGAAGATTAAACGCCTTTTACATTTCAGAAGAACATCTGCCAGGAGTGAGAGGAGAAAAATCAAACATCTGTTCATGAACCAAAAACAAATGATTCTGTTTAGATTTCCATAGTAGTTGCCTAAACTATTACCTGTTGTGATGGGTGCATTTGAAGTGCCATGCATAGACAGATTGATAAAATATCCCTATGTTACAAATGAGAAAATGGAGGCAGACAGAGATTAAATAACTTTCCCCAAGATGCACAGTGAACACATAGCAGATCTGGTAGCAGACCCCAGATCTTTTGACTTCCAGTCCTGTCCACATTAATCAACAGACATTGCTTCCTCTCACCTACTTCCATACATTGATAGTAAAGATCTCACTCTCTGAACAGATGGAAGCTATTTGCATCAACTCTGGGTGGAGGGAAGAGGCCAGGAAGGGACTGGGGAATAAGATGTTGAGTCTGATGTAATTAACAACTGCACACTGCAAACACTTTATCACAACTTCTGAACTAAAATTTTGTTATCTATAATAATTATACTTTTGCTTCCAACATTTTGAGATTTAACTTAAACAACTTTTCACCCATTTTTGTACAGAATAAATTTCTGAAACACATTTTCTTCCTTTTAACAACAGGCAAAAGCAAAATTTTGGGACAAAAATTCTGCTCTCACTAACACCAGCCTAAATCTGGAATACCCCTACTGACTTCACAGTTTCCCTGAATTACACCTTGCAAGTAAATGAGAGCAGAACCTGAACATTTTTCCATACATGTCCCTCAGCTGGGACCTTACCACCCACTCCCAAGGAGAGTTAAGGTGGCTATACAGAAAGGCTATACTGCTGTGACAGTCATCGGAGCCCCGAACACACTCCGCCTTTTGCTCCTATAACCAACACCTCCACTTTAAGTCCTTTACCAAACCATTTATCTGGTCATTGCATGAGCGGTGCATGACTCCTCCATTTGAGGAGGCTGGGTGCGCCCAGACCATGGCCTTGCCTCAAGGCCCACCGCCGCTCAGCCTCTTTCCCCCAAAGTCCTGCCCACACTCCACTCGTGGCCCTGCTCAGCCCCCTCCCCGAAAGGCCCCCCCAGCCCGCTGTTCATGCCTCTTCACCCCCTCCCAGAGGCCCCCAGGCAGGCAGAGCAGGGATGGGAAGAGGCAGAAGGAGGACAGGGCCTTGGGGCAGAGCATGGGGGGGAGTCAGCCGGGGTTCCCTTTTGGCAGTGGCACACTCCAAAGGTGGCAGGCCAGCTATTTGGGGAGGCTTAGCCTCCCATGGCCTCTTATGCCAATCACCCAGGGGTCACTGTATCCCTTCCCTATTGATTACCTGCGCTGGACACCTGCCCCACACTTACATAGTAAGTCGCAATTCTCGTCCCTGCTCACCATAACAAAGCCCTCCCTGAACCCGCTGTGGGGAAGGTGAACAACACCTCACTCCACCTACACCAAACTGGAGGTGAGGGGAAAATTCCTTCCCAGCCGCCGTAGAAAGGATGTTGTGCACGGGCGCCCACAGCAGGGCCCGACCAAACCTGGTATTTTGCAACCTACAAAGGGAGTAATGTAGGGTGCCGCTCTGCTTTGTGCAGGGAAAAGGGGCTTCTCCCATTGAGCTAGTCCCCTTTCAATTCCCCAGTCCTTCAAGTTGCTGGGGGAGGAGTCAGCGTCGCCACGCTGACCCCTCTCCTTTTGCAGCAGCTTCTGAGCCTCTTTCCCACCCCTGCCCATAAAACGCTATTCCCTCTCCCCCAGCAAGCAGGACAATGTCCTCCCGACCCTGCATAAGGTGCAGTGCCATCATTCTTTGGCAACACGCCACCAGACACGTGGAAAGTTCCATCTTTCTGAAAGATTCTACTGGTTTTGTTAGATTTTCCCCTTTTAAAGATAAGGAATCTCTCTGGTCCAAGTTGATTCTTTCAAGCTTTTGGAACTTCTGAAGTGCACCCAGTGTACTTGGGACATTACTAGAAGATTGTTCATTTTTCAATATCATATTGATAGGGCCCTGTAGAAATACTCACTGTACCCAAGCTGCGAGACAATAAAGCTGTACTCTTCAACGTTGTGGATACTGGCCAGATCACCATCCTCCTTTCTACATGAAGTTAAGGCATCTTTCCATATTTTGGTGTCTCTTTGAATTATGTAACAATGACCTGCATATGACATCCATTGAGCAGGGCATTTAATAGGCACATTAGTCTCTGAAGGAAAAATGACAAAAAGATTTCAGACCACTACAAAAAAAGGAATAGAAAATTACATAAACAACCACCACCTTTCTTTTTGTCCTTTATGAAGAGCAGCAGGTCTGTCTGGTATTGCATGCTGAATACACCATAGAAAAATAAAGCACATTCAAGTAAGACTAAAAGCATTTAGCATGTGAAGATAAATAAAAAAATACTTCAAACAAAGGTTAAAAGATTGCTAAGGTAGCAAAGACAAACACTGAAAAGTTAGGCAATGACAGAATTAAGGTGCCTGTGCCACCTTAATTCAGCCCCCTTGTGCCTATGCATTATAATACAAACTTTAACAATCTGACCCCTCAGTCCTCTTCCTCCACCATTTCTCATCCCTCTGCATTCAGATCAGAATTCCTCCTTCACCTCCATATCTGGACACCAGCAGGGGGAGCACTGTCAGCACAGGGCAGACAGTCTCCCTTCCCTGAACCTGTGTCCAGCGCCACAGCAGCCCCAGGTAGCCAGGAAGAGGAATAGTTATCAAAGTCCTGCTCAGCCCCTGCTATCTCAGGATGGTGCATGCTCAGTCACTTTGTGAGGACTGCTCATGCACAGTCCAGTCAGCATACAGAAGCTGTGTCAAGAGGGATCAGGTGCAGTGCAGATGGAGAGAGTCTTCCAAGGGTTTAGCTGCTGAAGTCTCTACTAAGCATGTGTGAATTGAATTATTTTGGTGGCTTACAATTTGGCCAAATTTGGGTGAATTTTCACTGGAGTGGCAAAAGGTACATCTTGTGACATTGAGGTAAACAGCTTGCCAAATGTCAAGCCCTGGCTCCAAAGAATGGAGATACCAGCACTTCTCAATTAAAGGGTTGGAAGACTAGTATTAACGTGTTCAAACCACCACATTTCCTCCTAACCTCATTCTGAGAAGTAGATGGACATTTTACCAGAACCTTCCCAAAAGAAATCAGACTGAGGCAGACACCTGGTCTGGAAAATTTCCATACAAATGGTTAAAGTCTGGCAAAGTATAAGCAACTAAAAACAGGGTATTATAATGGAAAGTGTTGGGAAACCATAATACATGGGGAAAGGCCCCTTACAATTTAAACATATAGACATTGTAAAATTCCATACTTGGGCAGAGGTTTTTTTTCAAATATTAAAAATAAAATATTCATATTGTGAAGCTAGTGGATATCATATAACAGAAATTCCTGAGAGAAGTAACATACTGAAGCACCACCTCACCTCTGAGAAGTACTTATATCACAAAGCCCTAATCCTGCAAAAATGCATGTACATAACTTCACTCTCGCACATATGCATTTAATGGACTAACCCCATACGTCCGAGGAGAGACAGGAGAGTTGGCTCTCTTGCATTAGGAAACAAAACAACAGTTGTTTTAGGAGTATTTTCTAAAGAAGTCCTTCCTCCTTCTTTATTAAAGAAAATTAGACCTATGAAAAATGTTTCTATTTCTAAGTTCATTATATGAGGCTGCACTAGGGTGCTGCCAGGGTACCTTGTTGTTTTAAAAACCCCATAATACAATTCAGCCTTAGTGGGTTACTCCATCAAAGATTAGCATACATAGAATATAGCTGCACGGAAAGCCAGCTCGCATACTCGTTGCACAGAAATTATAAACTACATATGGGCTTAGTAAGCAGCATTACATGGACTAGCACAAAATTCTGTGCACCAAAAATTTCAAGTGTTTCATAATTAAGATCATTGGGGTAGAGAAGAGGATGCATTTGGGTAGGTGGATTTAGTACATACCCTGGACATATCTAAACAGGCATCCAAAGCTGTGACAGGTTGCAATTGCACATCCAATTTGAGACAGAGAATAATGCTGATTAGCGTGCAGTTGCTCGTGCAATACACACACATTTACAGCACAACTGCTCAGTGTAGCATGCACCTTTGGCATATGCCATTAAAAAATTGTCAGGACATGTTTGTAGGAATAAGGATCTGGCTTTGAAAAATCTACCCCTGTATGCATGTCCAACACATTTTTTGGATTCTTCTGTGAACTGTTTGTGTGCTGGTGCTAATGGCTGCCACCAGGTGAGTCTTGGAACTAAAGACAACCACAGACCTCATTATAGCCAATGGGTGTGCCAAGCAGTCTTTCAGGCCCTGTAGATGGTGCAATCAAGGCCCTTTATACAGTACAGCTGGGGGACATGGGGTCACCATCAGGGCCGGTGCAACCACTAGGCAGACTAGGCAGCCGCCTAGGGTGCCAAAAAGCAGTGCTCCAAACATTTTTTTTAAACAGCGGAGCACAAGTCTGCTGCTGCTCCCTGCCTCCTGGCTCCAGAGGGGCTGCCCGCAGCGCGGCCAGTCCCTCCCCCCGAGGGAGCAGCCGGCGACAGAGTGGGGAAGGGGAGTGTCTAGCGCTAGCAGCTGCGCCTTCTTCCCCGTGCCGCGGGCCAAGTCGGGCTCCCCGCCACCCCTGGGGCTCTCAGCGGCAGCAGAAGCAGGCTCGGGCATGGGGGGCCTGGCCGCCTGTGCTGCCGCTGAGAGCCTCGGGGGCGGCAGAGAGCCCGGCTTGGTCCGTGGCGCGGGGAAGAAGGCACAGCTGTACTCTGCTCTTCGGACAGAGAAGCTGGGTGTCTACTCTGCCTGCAAGGTACCTAGCCGGGCCGCAGGGAGCCGCACAGGCTCATGGAGCGCTGAGGGGTGGGCAGGTCCAGTCCCCAGCCTGGGGAATGGTGTACGTGGGAGCAACCCAGGCATCCCTCTCCCAGCCAGCGCCACCCCCTCCAACACCCACTGACCAGCTACCTTCTCCCCTGTGCACCCCCCGCCCCAACAACCCACCCTGGCCTGCCACTTTTGCCTCTGGGCAACCTTCACCCAGCAACACCCCCCCCCACCCCAGCCAGCCACGGTCACCTTCACCCCTGCATCAACCTCGGGACCCCTCCCCCACCTGCCATCTCCCTTCTGCCCACTCCTCCCTTGTGCAAACCCCTCCGTGCCACCTTCACCCCCCTGCAACAACTCCGGGCACAGACACACACCCCCGCTTGCCAGCCCCTTGCAACAACCCTCTCCTGCCCACTTCTCCCTTGTGCCATTCCCTCCCTGCCACTGCACCCCCTGCAACGAGCCCCTTTTGCCTCTGTGCAATCTCTTTCCTGCCACTATACCCTCGCCCCCTCCACCTCTTGGCCACCTCCACCTCCTGCAACAATCCCATGCACCCCCTCTCTGCCACCTTCACCCCCTGGAAGAGCCCCCATACGACCCTCCTCTTTGCAGCACCCCCCCATGTCCCCTGCACTTTGTGAACATCTGGGCCCCTGGGGGGACTTCACCGTAGGAAGGTGGGGGCTGGACATCAGAGGCGGGGCGCAAGGTGGAAGTTTCACCTACGGCGCAAAATATCCTTGCACCAGCCCTGGTCACCATTCAAGACACTAGACTGCAAGGCAGGCCACAGCTAAGCCATAAGGACTGAGAGGTTTCTTTGGCTGCAACGTAAGGGCTAGGATATTGGTTGCAGGTTGTGTGTTGGAGGTAGAAAGCCAGAAGCAGCAGCTATGAGTGCAAACCTGAGAAGACGTAGAAGGGCAGCTTCTTGGGCACAGAATTTGCTGCGGTAGCAGACTAGGGGATTTCTGAGCCAGGAACCTGCCTGCTGCTGTTTGTTTCTACTCTGTTCAGGGAAACAGAATTTTGTGCACATTCTTTGTAAATAAAGATTATACCAAGAATGCACCTGAATCATATAACCTATTTCTCACCCTAACTGAAACAACTCTGAGTTCCTGAACTTCAGCTACCTGCTCAGGCCAAAAGGGGCAACAATACCTAAGACAGTTAAATTTTGGACAAGCAAATCCAGGCACTATGTAGAAGTCCTCATCCCAGATGACACACACTATGTTTCGACTATTAGAGATGAAAGAGCAAGAGTAGAGAGAACAAAGCATAACTGCTTAAGATCTTGTCATGCAGGTTAACACAGATGACAAATAATAAGACAGTTATGAAGATGGAATTAATAGTCTCCTGCTGATCCACATATCAGTGTCAGGATGCAAACTCTTTCATCTCAAATGCTTTGAAGCCCTCAGACTTTGCCATGACAATTTTTTTTATTAGATTGCTGTGGTCTTCTAATGGAAAAATAGATTTTTGCAGCATTAGACCAGCATATTCCTTGAGTTCATGAAAATCCTCTTCCTCTACAAAAGTAAAGGGCTACACAGGTACTACAAATAGTGTGGGCAGTTTGCAGTACAACCATCTGGATTGCATTTAGTTATAGACTGTCATGTAATGAACACTGCTCTCCCGTAACTCGTGTACGCAGCCTGGCTAGATGAAACCTATAATCTCTAGGGTTGACTTTAACCAACACACTTAATGTCAAACATCTGCTTAAGTGCACTGTTGTATTGGGACCTAGGCCACTTTTTTCCTTCCTTATTGGGGAGCAGGTCTTGGAAGGCACCAAGTGCCACTACCTACCCTTTACATCAAAGGGAGTTGAGGAGACACAGCACTTTGCAAGAACACATCCTGCTTCCGTCAATGACTCTTACTCCCAATGGACATTTAGTAAATTGCTTTACTGTGTGTCTCTCTGCCAATACCATATTGCTACTTGTAGCCCTGAGGATTAATCTGTTGGTCTGTATAAAATGTCTTTTTGATAAAAGTGTGTAGGCTGCATAGATTAATAGAATTTGCAATAGCTATAAATGCAAGATACCTAGAAGCTTCTAAACCAGACATCCTGGCCTATTTCCTCTGTGATGCTGAAAGCAACCTTTAAGACCCTTACTCAGAAAAGTGATACTAGGAAACAAACCTACGCAAATTGTCTAGGGACTTTCTGAATATCTGCTAACCTTTCACCTAGTTAGGTGCAAAAGTAGGGTATTTCTGCCCACAAAATATAACAAGTCTACCACAAAATAGATAGTTGTCATTAGTACGTACAAAGGTCAGCCTATGAAAACAGGTACCCTCACCTTTCCATGGGGGAAAGACAAATTTGGGCATAAAGGGAAGGATTTTTACCTATAAAAGGTGTGATAATCCACCACTAGGGCAGGCGATACATCTCTCTGTTTCCTGGTCGTCTCAACCTGCTTCGAAGCCTCCTTCTCCTACGAAAGCTGTCAATGCTAGTCGTAGTATTAATTCTTTGTGAGTATGAAATAATTCTTAATTTCTACTTCACCTCTAAGCATCTATGCTAAGAAGGGTTTAATTTACAACCAGTTTCTTTATAACTATACTTCCTCTAGCAGAGGTGTGAAATTCACTTTAGTACTCTTTGCTGCAGAGTGCATTTAGGACTGTATAATATCATATTATATCTCTTAAAGAATTGTGATACTTTGTAATCTCATACTGCTTTTAACATTTTACATTTACTTCTTGTTTCATTGATTTTAAATAAAAGGTCTTGTTTGACTAAACTTTGTCTCAGTGTAATTCCTGTTATACCCCAATCTCCTTGGTATTAAATTCTGTGAAGCCTGATTCAAGACGAACTTTTATCTTCTGACCACACATATTGGCGAGCCATACCCATATTATTAATATCTATTAATTATTACTAACATTCTTAATTAATTAGAAAATTAATTAATAAATAAAACTAAATTAAGTGGATAAATTCCACTGTCCCTACTAACCCTCCCCAAATCAGGCAACAGACTGGCGAGCCAGCCAGGAGGAGATTTAAGGAGTGTGTGACAGGAATTTCTGGACCCTTTAGAGACTTTTTCTTTGAACCGTAAGTAAATAGTTAATTTCAGTACAATTCTGAAATCTTATTCTTAAACCAAAGTCAGAATCAACTGTGGTTATTGTTGCTGGCAGTACGCCCAGTATTTCCGTTTTGTATTGTGGTTAAGCAATCTTAAGGTTTTTTACTTTCACTTTTGCCTAAAGGATTTTAACTGTATTGATAACTGAATATTAAAGTAATAAAGTTTAAAAGTGATATATGTGCACAGAAAGGGGTTTTTATATGTTGAAGAAGTTAATGAATGGTACCGAATAAAATAATTCGCAGTAGCATCTGGATCCGATGACCCACACTAGTGGTGGCGGGGAGTTAATAAAGCAAGGTATTCATAAATCAGTCAGAACTTGAATAGTTCAAAGATACCTTATCTTAGTCCCATTAACTCTTCCGGACTGCACCTCTGATCCGTCTGCCTCAGTATTCCCCGATATTTGGCAGGTCCCGACAGAGGGGAAAGACCTCTCGATCTGCTATAAGCCATCGAGAGAAGAGAGAAGAGAGTATCCCCACTCCCTCTATTTACTTGGGACTTTTATGATACAGTGTTTAAACCGGTGTACAAGGGGTATTATCCTGTTGTTTCTGTGAAGGGACGCCTTCTATATCAGAGTAAATCAACAGAAGATTGATTCTAGTGAATATACTAGACAATACTAGATTCTAGTGAATATACTAGGAAAAGGAAGAGATGAATTCTCTATTTCGTAGTAAGAGTGTTAAAAGTGAAGATAGCACAGGAGTGGAGTGTGTTGGAATTTCTAGTAGTTTAGCTTTGGAAAACTTTGCTAGGAAATATATTCAGGAACATGGTGGAGGTTTGGAGCAGCTGAGAAATAGTAGAATGATTTCTGAGCAGAGAAACCCATGGGGTTTTGTGAGTAATGTATTTGAGGATGAAACAGAGCAGAAAAAGAAAAGAGCTAAGGTGGTGAAGGGAATAGCTGTTGAATGCTTGCTTGTAGCTTGTAGTTCATTGGGAAAGAAATTGGATAAAAAGATGGAGTTACTCAGGGAAGTTCAGCAGATGCTGGTAGCCTATAGAGTGGACCGTGGTCGGCTGTTGGAAAAGATTAAAGAACTAGAAAAGGGAGAAAATAGAGCAGAGGAAGTTGAAGAATTGATTCCCATTCCTATTGGTATGGTGGACCCGACAGAGGTAGAAAATCTTATTGGACCAGTGACTAGAAGTAAAACAAGAGAATTAGCAAACACAGTACCTTCAGAAGCGAATTTGCAAGTTGAATCTGTAGAGTCAGAAGAGGAAATTGGCAGTGCAGAGAAAACTGACAGTCTGCCGATAAGAGACGGAAGTTCTGAAGTGACAGTTCAGGAGGCGGAGACAAGTGTCACAGTCAGTGAAGCAGTTAGTGACACAAACAGAGAAGCAGAGAAAGAGGAAAAGATCTCTACTTCTGTAGAGACAGCTTCTGTGAGTGTACCTTTAGAATCGGTCATTGTTCAAGGGTTGGAAGAGGCTGTATCACAGGTAACACAGGTAGCTAATGCATGTGATGTAGTGATCTCTAAGTTACAAAGAGAGCTACAACAACAAGCAGGAAATAGAATTCCTGCTCCTCCACCCAATATTACATTAGCACCATATAGAGTAGAAAATCCAGTCCCTTTGGGTGGACATTTATTGGCATTCGGGCAATCAACATTGCCTAGACCCCAGGAATTTCGTGGGTCCTCTACACCCCCGTGGTATATGCTGGTATCACCTAGTGTATCGGTAGAACGCCCTACCACGCCAGACTTTAGTGGACTAAGGGATGTCCTGCGTCAGTGTGGAGACACTTTGGATGTAAGCCATAGATATTTCATGGAAAGTTATCCTAGATACCCAGGATTCTCTCCAGTGGAAAGTTTTGATGGTTCAGATGAGGAAAATGTAAATCCAGGTAGAAGGAGGCAAGGAATAGAAATTGTAGATTTAAGCTCAGATGAAAGCTCAGATGAAAGCTCAGATTCAGATCCAGAAGAAGGAACTGCAGGTTCCAATTCTGATTGTCCTGTAGCAGTTGTTACAGATATTAAAACCTTAGACCTGGTAGCTAAGCAAGTAGGAATGATGGAGGATTCTTCAGTTGCTATGCATGCACAACGTGTGCAGGAGACAGCAAAAGTGTTTGGCTTACCAAGGGAAGATTGGGTTAAAATCTTACAACTCACAGTGAATCGAGCATTGTGGAGTACTTTGCCACTTAAGTTTAGGGTAGGAGAGAAAAGTTTTCAAGAGACAGTAGCCCTATTGGAACATAACCAGCACCCAGGGCAAGCTGGAGTAGCAATTCTGTCTAACTTAAAGCAGAAACCTAATGAAACTCCACATCAGTTTCATTTGCGGTTGAGTGCAGCAGTCATATCAAAGAGGAAACAGATGAACTGCCATACATCAGTTTGCTAGTTAATAATTCTCTTCCTCAGTTAAGAGAAATGGTTAATATGCATATCACTGATGATATTTCTTTAAAAGAACATTAGCCTTACTGGCTAAAGCACATGCACAGGAGGCTCTAAATTAGGTGGAGCCCCGGTTGCAGTACTTCAGGAATCACAAACTAATCCTACGGTGAGGATTGAGGGACCTCAACCTCAGCCAGGATTAGGACGAGGAGTTCCTAAATTCCCTAAGTATCAACGTTGGCAAAATGACCCTAACCCACGTAATAACCCTGGACCTTCGAGTGGCCAGGCCCCTCGACAGGGTTATGCGTTTGGATCCTATGCAGGAGCCCGGGATCGTGTTCCTTTCTTTTCAGATGCTGCACAGAACAGTTCACGTCTGCAGAGATCTAAATCACCGCCTTTGCACAAAACTGAGGACTCAGTTGTGAAAATGTTTAAAACAGTGCAACAGACGCTTGAGGCTCAACGACGGGCTATCCGAGAACTTCATGCCCGTGTGAATGAGCTGATGATGATGGAAGGCCAAGGCTCAGCAACCTTGAACCGTCCAGTGGCCTCCGTCGATCCATCCTTCTTTTCCCCAGTGGACAGCCACTCCTCCAGAATTGGCTGCCTCTGAGGAGATAGAGGAGGAACCCCTTGATTATCTGACAGCATATGCTGCATGACTACAAACAACCCGAGTGTAGTCATAACCCAGAGATATAAGTGGAAGACCCACAATATCTGCAGTGATAGAGGGACTAGACAGGAATCTCATTATAGATACTGGAGCAGCAATCAGTATTCTCCATGTCGAGGATCCTAGATCCTCTCCTCTATCATCAGGATGTACCAAGACACTTGCAACCTTTGCAAGTAATCAGGTTACTACCACACTTTCTACACCCCTTGAAGTACAAATAGGTCACCTAAGAAAGAATCATACTTTTGCATTAATGAAGTTAGCAGACCCAAATAATTCCTTATTGGGAACTGATTTCTTATACAAACAGGGATGTGTTCTTGATTTGTGTAACCAATTATTGTGTCTTTCAGTAGAACAGGAAAAGGATGACTCTCCAGTAGTCATACCTGAGTGTGGCATGGTATCTCCTGTGGAGGACTTTGAACCTGAAGGGTATGATTTGGACAAAATAGTGGCTAAACATGCAGACCAACCTGAGTTACAGGCATTACTGTACAAACATACAGATGCCTTTGCTAAACACAAACATGACTGTGGATGCATGGCTGTCACTATTGTTGTAGAAGGAGGAGAAATTTCAGCCCAAAAACAGTATCCTTACCCAGAACAAGCAAATCCATACATAGAAAAGACTATTAAGTTTTTACTGTCCAATAGGGTAAAAGATGGGCAAGTTTCAAATGCTCGCCTTGCTCACTGGGCATTATTACTGCAAGGAAAAGATATTGCAGTCAAACCTATTAGGACACCATCCTTGTTACCAACAGCTCTATTGTATCAGGGAGAGCCACACAAGTGTCCCAACTTTGATCAATTGGATCTAAGGGGGGAGGAAAAACAAAAGCTCTTTCAACCTTTAATCCAGGAGACAGATCCCATTAATAGGTATAAATTCTTTGTTGATGGTTCTAGTTATTACCATCAAGGCAAACCCTATACTGGGTTCGGAATCTATGCAGTTCCCCCTGAGGGGAAAGGAGAGCCTTGGGAAAAGGCATATTCATGCACTCCACATTCGGCTCAATATGCAGAATTAGCTGCAGTGGCTTGTGTGTTGGAGTACTGTGTGCAGTTCTCCATCACCACCACATACCAAGATATCTGTCTGTTTTCAGACTCTGCATGGGTATGCAATTCTCTCACAGAGTTCCTACCATATTGGGAAACAAATGGTTTTACATCTTCTGATGGCACACCTATTAGGTATGCATCACTGATGAGATACATCCATTGGTTAACAGTAATAGTTACTGTTTCAGAGCGCCAATCAAAATAAAAAAGTAAAGCTCACTGCAAATTAGACCCTTATGCTATGGAAAATGAGAAAGCTGATAAATTGGCCCGTGAAGGAGCCCGATCAGGAGAATTTTGGGAAAGTAAGGATCAGGAGTATTCTGTTATTACCCCTAATCCTAAATGTCCTGTAGCTGCAACTAAATTGGTACAACCCAATATACCAGATCTAAAAGACATGCAAAAATTGGATAAGGACATAATAAAAGTAATTTTAGAGCTTTCCAAAATAGACAAAGAGGGATCACTAACAATAGACCCTTTGTACAAACGACATGAATAGCAGTTACAAATCGTAGATGGAGTTCTCATGTATACAGGAGGTCCTTTCCCTGTGTGGGTAGTTCCAGCTCACCTACGAAGGGAAATGATGTACATGGTCCATGACACTCCTACAGGAGGACATCAGGGAGTGGACAAAACTGTCCAACGTCTTGCATCTGTAGGGTGGTGGCCACTTCTTAGGATGGATGTGCAACAATATTGTGAAAATTGTCTGGCATGTGCCCAAGCTAATCCTACTCCATCCAAAAGAAATGCGCCACTAAGATCCCAGGTGTATGAAGGTCCGTGGATGGCTTTGCAGATTGACTTTGTAGGTCCTTTGCCAAGGACCCAAAGAGGTAACCAATATTTGTTGGTGATTATCGATCCTTTCTCAAAGTGGATAGAGGCATTTCCTCTTAAAGCCAATACTGCAAAAGCCACTGCCAAGGTTTTGGTAGAACAAGTCTTCTCTCGCTGGGGGATCCAAGGTAGAATCAGACCAGGGATCACATTTTACAGGACAGTTCTTTAGGGATTGTCTTAAATTGATGGGAGTCAGAGACTACACATCCCATATAGACCACAGTCATCTGGGATGGTGGAACAACCAATCGGACTATAAAAGTGATGTTGAGGAAACTGGTTGATGCCAATGGACGTAACTGGGACACCCTCATGCCTTTAATTTTAATGGCATTGAGGCTGCATCTACTGATAAAACACCTTTTGAAGTGATGACAGGCCGAACAATGAGATTACCAGAACATTTAATTTGGCAAACTAGTGGCACTCAATTAGAGGGAATAAAAATGGATACCTACCTGCAAAATCTGTAAAAACATTTAAATCACATTCACTTGCAGGTAGCTGCTAAATTGGGAAAATCCAGACGTAAGGCAAAGGCTTACTTTGACAAAAAACAGAGAGAGAATACTTGGGAGGTAGGAGATCAAGTAATGTTATTGTCATATAAGTCACCAGAACATGGGTTGTGTAATCGATGGATTGGACCTTTCCAAATCATTGATAAACTCAGTTCAGCAGTATATAAGATCAGAGTAACAGGAGGAAAGCATAATAGAGACAAGATTTATCATGCTAACCAGTTAAAGCTGTATCGATCGTCCAGGTCGCAGGAGCAACTTCCTCCTCAGGACTTAAGTGATCAGACGAAATCGCAACAACTGGAGCCCAGCAGTTTGCAACCATGAAATTGACATTGACATTTTTGACTTATTACACCCTTATTGTTGCTCTAAGGGTAGGACTATGCCAAAATATTAAGTCTGAAACCGAACTATTGCAACCCCAGGAAACCAGACGACCGGATCACACTCAGTTGTCTGAGCCCAAGCAACAGAACATACCAACAAAGAAGGAACGGACTATTATACTTAATCCAGAACTGGTCAACAACCCGATTCAACAGGTTAAGGAATTCGGGGATGTTACTTTTGAATATCAATTAGTAGAAGTAACTGCACTACCCTCTAGTGGTTGGAAAAAGATGTGGTAATTGCTTTTAAAGTTAATTGCTTTAAACAATGATCAGAAAAGAGATCAGCATTTGGGGAAAGAAATTATATGTTCTGCATATGGGGAATATGTTGTAAGCACAATTACTGATGCATTGCGATCCTTAAAATTAGGAGAAGTCCCTGACTTAATTAAGGATGAACAACTAATGAGTTGGTATTGTCCTAAATGTTTTCAAAAGCTGGAAAAGGAAAGATCCACTTGTTTGGATGCATGCCAGCATTTGTCAGTGGGTGCTATGAGAGAGATAGGATCTGTGACACCTCACCCCAACCGAGACAGTTGTTCTCTTATAAAAGATTGTATGATGGCACGGTCTTTGTATGTCTCATTCACGGTCGGTGTTTGACCCAGACAGAGATGTGTACAGGCAATTGGCTGCTATCCATTCTATAGGTCACCTCGAAGATGACATCTACAGGTGCACCTCCTGGTAGTCTATCACACTCCAACTCAGACTTGGAAGGTACCACAGATGGCCTGTTGTTCTGAAAAGGGACCCCAGTATATCTGTAGGTGTAATGTGTTTGAAACAGACACTGTTTTGTGTGGACTACAGGGAGAGAAAGCACAGAATTCATCACCGTCATGCCTGGTGAGGCTGACCACATGGAAGACTCCGATGGAGAGGGTGACCTATACTGGAAGGAACCAATTTTGCGTGGTTACCAACCAAAAGAGGTACCAGTATGGTCCCTTGGAGTGTCCTGTCACAGAGCCAAATTTCTGTTTTACCCCAGAGCAACCCACGGTAATAGGAAATCAAGTTATTTCCCCTATTCCTATTTTTAAGAACATTACTATTATTCAGTCTAACCCTGATTACCAGAATTTAACTATTCAAAGTACACCTACTTTTCTGGCTTATATTCCACCATTAGGGTTGCAACTGAAATCCTTAATGACTCGTAAAGAGACTCACCTCATTCAAATTACTAACAATATGGATGAAGCCCAACAAGTTATTACCCAATTAATGAATGAAGGGAATGAGCCTGTAATAACTTCCAGAGAAAATTTCGGATTAGAAGTATGGATAATTATCCAAGGAATTGGGATTGTGATTAATTTCCTTATGTTAGGTTATATGCTGTATAAATGCAACAAACCCAAGCCAAAAACTAGGCAGAGACCTAGACAGACACCCAGACAATCCCCTAAACAAATGCATAGACGAGCACCATCTGGGGATAAAGATGAATATATATACATGGTGCCCATTCCCGATACATACCAAAATTTGCCCAGGTATGAAACTAAAAAGGGCCCCACAGATATTAAGTCCTAGGTGACGGGGTTTCTTTATGTAAACCACCAGCCCTGAGGATTAATCTGTTGGTCTGTATAAAATGTCTTTTGATAAAAGTGTGTAGGCTGCATAGATTAATAGAATTTGCAATAGCTATAAATGCAAGATACCTAGAAGCTTCTAAACCAGACATCCTGGCCTATTTCCTCTGTGATGCTGAAAGCAACCTTTAAGACCCTTACTCAGAAAAGTGATACTAGGAAACAAACCAAATTGTCTAGGGACTTTCTGAATATCTGCTAACCTTTCACCTAGTTAGGTGCAAAAGTAGGGTATTTCTGCCCACAAAATATAACAAGTCTACCACAAAATACGTAGATAGTTGTCATTACAAAGGTCAGCCTATGAAAACAGGTACCCTCACCTTTCCATGGGGGAAAGACAAATTTGGGCATAAAGGGAAGGATTTTTACCTATAAAAGGTGTGATAATCCACCACTAGGGCAGGCGATACATCTCTCTGTTTCCTGGTCGTCTCAACCTGCTTCGAAGCCTCCTTCTCAGCTGTCAATGCTAGTCGTAGTATTAATTCTTTGTGAGTATGAAATAATTCTTAATTTCTACTTCACCTCTAAGCATCTATGCTAAGAAGGGTTTAATTTACAACCAGTTTCTTTATAACTATACTTCCTCTAGCAGAGGTGTGAAATTCACTTTAGTACTCTTTGCTGCAGAGTGCATTTAGGACTGTATAATATCATATTATATCTCTTAAAGAATTGTGATACTTTGTAATCTCATACTGCTTTTAACATTTTACATTTACTTCTTGTTTCATTGATTTTAAATAAAAGGTCTTGTTTGACTAAACTTTGTCTCAGTGTAATTCCTGTTATACCCCAATCTCCTTGGTATTAAATTCTGTGAAGCCTGATTCAAGACGAACTTTTATCTTCTGACCACACATATTGGCGAGCCATACCCATATTATTAATATCTATTAATTATTACTAACATTCTTAATTAATTAGAAGATTAATTAATAAATAAAACTAAATTAAGTGGATAAATTCCACTGTCCCTACTAACCCTCCCCAAATCAGGCAACATACTGTCATAACATTTACTTACTCTCTCCCCTGGCCCCCGCGTGCCACCCCTGCGCACCTCCCCCAGCCCCACCTGCCGCCCCATACACCTCCCCTGGAGCATCCCCCGGCCTTGCCTGCCACCCGCATGTGCCTGCACCGAGCGTCCCCTGGTCCCACTTGCCGCCCCCACGCACCTCCCCTCGAGCGTCCCCCAGCCCTGCCTGCTGCCCCCATGTGCCTGCGCCAAGCATCCCTGCCTACCCTAGGCAGCGGGCGGCTGCCCCCTGCAGCTCCGCACTGTGCTCCCTTGCCAGCTGCCACCGGCTACAGGCTGCCCCCGGCTACAGGCTGCTGCACCTGCGGATGGGAGGAGGGTGCATGGCAGCCCTCCTCCACCCTTCATCAGGTGCCTCCGAGTCAACTCCGGGGTGGGGGGCCTTATCCTGGCTGGACCTACTGAACAGCAGTCTGGGGGGGGGCTTGGGTGAGTGTCATGCAAGAGGGGCCGTGGAGGGGTCCTCCCCTCCCCCAGAGCTCGCCGCTGCCGGCGGGGAGATGGCTGGGGGGAGTCCTCCTCTCTGGCCCCCAGCCCTGGGGGTAGTCTACTTGCTGCACCCCAAACTCCTCATCCCCAGCCCAGCCCCACGTTCCACACCCCATCCTGAATTCCAACCTTGTCCCAGCCCAGAGCCCGCACCCAGCACCCAAACTCCCTTCCAGAGCTTGCACCCCTCCTGCACCCAAACTATCCCAGAACCTGCACCCCAACTCCCTGCCCCAGCCCAGAGCCTGCACCCAGCACCCAAACTACATCCCAGAGCCTTAGGCAAGTGTGGCGGGAAGGCAGGACCTGGACCTGTTCTGGGCACCACCAAAAATTCTACAAACCTACCACCCCGTGTATGCGGGCATATTGTTTTGTATATGTAGATTGCAGCACTGGAACCACTAAAGGTTTGGAAATTCAGGCAGACCATTTTGGTCAAAGAGTAGTAAAGATGTAGACTAGGTTACCAGTAAAGGTCACTGAAAATAAAACCATATGGATTTAAGAGACATCTGGGCATTTTTCTGGAAAGAGAGGGGAATGCTGGGGCGGGGGGAGGGCAGGGATGACAGAAACAATGACAAAGTATAGAGATGGCACAAAGAGATTTTAAGGGAATAGCTTTCAAGCTAAGTGGTATTTTCTTGCCCAGTGCTGCCTTGTGTTTTCACTACATACATTCAACTGGTCCTAGATCTATATGGATGTTTCTTCCTAAGAAACAAAATACTTCTTAAAATACTCTCTCTAAAAAATTCCATTGCCACCCGATACCAAAATGCCTTGGCAAGTTCATGCTGGTCTACACTGGGAACCTATATGGACATAGCCACGTCGCAAAGGGGTTTGAAAAATCCATACCCCTGAGAGACATAGCTAAGCCGACCTAAGCCCCGGTGTACAGCATCAACCTAGTTACCACCTCTTGGGGAGCTGGATTAACTATAGTGACGGTAGTAGAACCCCTCCCATCAGCATAGATAGGGTCTTTGCTGAAGCACTACAACGGTGCAGCTGCAGCTGTGTTGCTGTAGCATTTTTAGTGTATTTAGTTTTATATTACAAGGTATCAAATGTGATAACAAATAGCAACAGATTCTCTTCAGCAAATGAAAATTTGATGTTTTAGACGATTCCATTGTCCCTTTTCAAAACAAAGACTTTAACCTTTTTCATGTACTGACAATGACATCTCTGGGTCACATCATTCCCCCAAGAACTGTGCACAGAGGGGCCCTTCTGTTTGCTCATGGAAAGGGGAACTCGGCCACTTTCTGCTAGTCCAGGGATTTAGGCCAAGGGAGAAGGCAGATTGTGTGGGGAGTGGGTGGGACAGGACTGCCCTGGGGGGTTAGGGGGAGCAGAGGAATCCCACTCACTCTGAGGAGGGATCTTCCTTTACACCATCAGCTGCAGGGTCCTGAGGCTACTCTTACTCTTTCCTCATCTAATTACATAGCATTTAAAATAATTGCCATTATTGATTTATTTTATCGACCAACCTACCTGAAGGAATAATGAAAGACTCTAAAGTGGCATTTCCCCTTTTACAAACATAGCCAAGTTTCTGATCACATTCCCGGTTTTCCCATTTAGCACCTTTTCCAGGATTCAAGGCTGCACAGATTTTCCCAGGCTCTGGGGAGGGACTTCCTTTGATGAGAAATAGATACAAAACAGAGACTTTCATATAAGCACATCACTATCTAAAGAAAACATTTGTGTGGCCTTTACTCCGTAATTCTTTGTCATTTAATTCCAATACTGTTTTACCAACTTTAATCAGCAGGGGTCCGGTTTAAAAAAATGCAGCATCATTTCCCCATCATTCCAGCAACTTTTTCTCTTGTCTGCTTTGATCGGCAATGAAATAATTAACAGTGCAGACATTTAGATAATCATTAGAATTCAGAGTAAACAGTTGATTGAGATGAATGGGGCTGTTCACACTTCTCAGAGCTATTCTTTCAGGGTGTCTGCACACTCCAATTTTGAAGATTTTCTTCACAACTGCAAGGGTTAGGCTCTTGGTTTTTCCTTTTTCAAAAGAAGACTGCACAGACTCTGGAGCACAAGAGGCAGTCTACCAGGCCCAGGGAAAGGAACAGTTCACTGAGATGCAGTGGACTGGCCAAGTCCAGGGTCTGACTACCACTTTAAAGACTTGGTAGGTAATTAATTAGCTGACTGCAAAAACTGATGACAATCTGAAAAGTTGCTTGCCAACTTGTCCAAACAAATGACAATAACAGGATATTTGTGCTAGAAGCTGACAAGGAACTTCCAGGAAAGAGGGCGGGGGAAACCCTATAGGAGAAAAGTAGTAAACTGTATAATGATTAAACCACTACAGTAAATTAGAAGAGTTTTCCTGAATCCACTTTAATATTATTACACTAATCCTGTTTTTCTCTTCAGCCTTTGAACACAAAAGATATATGATCTATACAAGTATATATGAATATAGTTCATATATCACAGCAAAGCAATCCTTTTTAATGTGTAAGAATGCTCAGCTGAAATTGTTTTTATGTTATTGCTGCTATTTTATTATTACAGTAATTACTTTATTAGTAATATTTTCATTTATATGATGCACTTTCCTCTCGGCTGTGGGTGTCATTATCAAAAATCAAAAGTAAAATAAAAATCAGCAAGAAAATTCAACTGAAACTGGTTCTTAGCCTGCACATTCCTGTGAATGGCACAGGCTAGCTCTATATGTTGGCATCTGACCACTTAAGTCTGAGTTATTTATTTATTTATTTATTTATTTATTTTTACCAGGCTGCTACTGATACACCCACTATATGTGTTTGTAGGAAGACCATGACCAGTCCCCTTCGTTGGTACAACTCCACCTCAAGTAATGAAAGTCTTCCACCAGCCTATGTGGGGCTGGTATGTAGATTCTTTCTGTGGTGCACTCAGTATATTGCACCCTGTGTAGCCCCTGTACTGGATGTAACTAGCAGGTTCTTGCACTGGCTGGCTGTCCGAAGGCTGATCTTCACTCTTTGGTAATATTTATTCCATTCTCCACTGTTGTACATATCTGACCTCCTGCATAACAAATACTGTAGAATTTCACCCAGTGAACTTAATATTTTTGTGCTGCTTAAAATAAAGTGCTTCATGTCCTATTGATTTGTGTATTTAACTGCCCTGGAACATATTAATGCTTAAAAAAGAACGTTCTATTTTCATGCATATGTCCCAAATATTTAAAAAAGGACAAATGTACAAGTAACGACATCTCTAACAAGAATACAGTTCAAAGTTTTCTGTGAAGCACCAGCAGTTTGCTAATTATATCTAAGGTGAGAAATAGGATATGACATATGGGAAATTTAGATCCATGTGAACAAAACATAAATACCATTGTTCTGAGTTTAGACGCTATGATTTCTATTTTTTATTTTTGAATTAAGTGCAGAATTCTGTTCTTGATAAACACGAGATGAGTTCTGTTGTATGTCCACGTTCAGCTCCTTTTAACACAAGTTAAACAAAGTTCCATGCACATCGGAAGAGTAGAACACTGGAGCTGAAATCCATTACATTGAGCTAAGAGCACAATTTTGCCTCTAAAATTGTTTACCAGACTGATTTATACTTACCTGGAACCCAGTTTAAGTATCTGAAAGGGCTACCACCACTCCATTGCCATCCACTGTTGAAATTCAAACTGTTAAGACCAAACCAGAGTGAAGAACTCATAGTCCTAGTTAATCCTAGATAACCAAGAGAAAGACAGAAAAGGTCACCATTGGGGTGCAAAGCAACGACAGATGCTATTCCAGTTTACGGAGTAGTGGCTGCAGAGGGGTTCTGTTGCAGCTTCAAGCCAGCCTGTCACCTGAGGACTCGAATACCATCCACTCTCATTCATCGCTTAGCACCCTGCACAAAGCATGACTACTCCGAATTTGTACGGGTCAAGTGAGTCTGATTTCAATTTATTTGGCAGTATGGGAAGTTTAAGCAGTGGAGGCACTTACAGTTCATTCTAGCATTAAAGGTATTACTGGTTCCAGCATTCCCAATTTTAAGTACAAAGAATTTTGCTAGACTGAGTAATGCATCTAAAACTGAATGAGCTTTTTAAGTGTGCCTACTGTAAACACATGCACACAAAGATAAGACTAACCACTTTACTCTTGACACTATAAAATGCAAAATTTATGTTAATACTCCATTAGGGTTGCATGGTTTAAATCACAATAGATCAGAAATGCAAAAGTTAATATTCCACCAGCAAATATTAACTCATCCACTTGCACAACCTGCATCATTTTTGGTATTTCATGGCAAACAGTAATAAATTACTGTACATATTTAAAGAGCTTAAAATGTACAAGATATCGTAGCATGCAAAAATACTATTCATATTTTATCAAGAGACATTAAAAATAATCCTTGTGTCTTTCTTCTAGTTAGACTTGCAACTTCTTCTGTTTCACCTGCTTTCAGGTCTGGATCATTTTCCTGCTACTGATCAAGTCAATATCACCTGTGACAAAGTTCTTCCTCTACCTTTGTGGGTCCTGCACTTATTGGCGGATTTGCTCACCTCAGTGATCTTCCCCACAGTCTGGGTCAACTTCTCCTGTGTCTGATCAGGAGTTGGGAGGTTTGGGGGGAACCCGGGCCCGCCCTCTACTCCGGATTCCAGCCCAGGGCCCTGTGGATTGCAGCTGTCTATAGTGCCTCCTGTAACAGCTGCATGACAGCTACAACTCCCTGGGCTACTTCCCCATGGCCTCCTCCAAACACCTTCTTTATCCTCACCACAGGACCTTCCTCCTGGTGTCTGATAACGCTTGTACTCCTCAGTCCTCCAGCAGCACACCCTCTCACTCTCCCTCTCAGCTCCTTGCGCTTCTTGCTCCCAGCTCCTCACATGCGACTCTCACTGACTAACTGGGAGGCTTTTAACTAGTTCCAGCCAGCCCTTGATTGGCTTCAGGTGGCCCAATCAATGTAGCTATCTCCACTGCCTTCTAGAAAGATCTTAATTGGCCCCAGGTGTCTTGATTAACTTGGAGCAACTGCCATTTGGTTACCATGGTACTAGGGATTTGGTTAGCCTGGGGCTAACATATCTGTTCCTTACTACTTTACTGTAGCCATCTGGCCTTGCCCCATCACACACCATAATCAATTTCCAGATTATGATCACAATCCTGGAAACAGTTATACACATAAGTAACTTCCTGTACTGGTCGTCCCATTGAAGTCAATAGGACTACTCACATGTGTAAGCATTAGCGAGTTTAGAGCCTATTATTCTATACTTTATCTCTTACTTCTTTTTAAGGCTTTGGAAGGTTACTTGACTGACTACTGAATGTCAAATTTTAACATAGGGCTTCATTGATCTCAGAAAAAACATTGCACTGATATGGGTCACTTATTTCTGCTTTGCTAATAGTATAGGATCGTGGTGATAGACTATCTAGAACAAAACGTTTGTGTGATAGAATATCTAGAACAAAATGCCTCTGATGCTGTCAATCATGCAATTTAAATATGTGCTATATCAGCAGTTTTCAAACTGTGGGTCAGGACCCCAAGCGGGTCACGACCCTGTTCTACTGGGGTTGCCAGGGCTGGCTTTAGACTTGCTGAGGCCTGGGGCTGAAGCCAATGCCCGAGCCCCAGAGCCTTGGGTTTCAGCTTTGGCCCCCCGACCCGGGGCAGCGGGGCTTGGGCAGGCTCAGGCTTTGTTCCCTCCTCCTGAGGTTGAGTAGTCATTTTTGTTGTCAGAAGAAGGTTGCAGAGCAATTAAGTTTGAGAACCCCTGTGCTAGATGATACGATGCAAGACTGTTCATATTCTGTAATCTAAAAGAAACAGTGCTTGAATGTACCAGTATGGTGCTGCAATCTGACGAGGTTCCACAAGTCAAGAACTTAATGTGTCAGGAAACCCTGGAGGTCCCACCTATGCCATGATTTCTGTGTTCGACGGGATTTTTAACTCAAAAATAAAAGCTTAAGGGAAAATATGCTATAAACATTATTAGTTATAGTTATTAGAAAAAATAATTATTTTCTAAGCTTAAAAAATGGAAGACACTTACAGCACAGGCAAGTTTGTCATCTGACTATTGTAACATGATCAAAATATTTTCTTACTTACTTCACAGTATTATGAGGATGAATTAACATGCATAAAGTACTTTGAAGATATAATGTGCTATACAAGTGTTATAGTTGCAATGTACAGAATAAAAAAAAACTGCTACATTTGCAGTAGTAATCATCTGATTACTCTACCTGCCAGGTATGTTTGCTCATGCAACTCTGTGATACTTAATAAGTCCGCATTCTGTTGCTGACAGCTTTTCCTTGCCTGGTGCCACATTAGGGCTGATTGGGAGTTTATCTGGTAGTGGACTCCTGTCAGTGGATCTGTATACCACAGAGTATCAATGCCTGTAACTGTAGAGATAAGTAAGATATGTTATTGTTGGTTTCTATGAGTGACCCAAATGAAAACATAGAATAAATTATGGAGACTAAGTGTACAAACACCACTGCTGTAGTACAGGGGCAGATCTAAAATGATCTGAGGATCACAGGTGTATTATTATTATATTATATATATATATATATATATATATATATATATATATTCCATAGCTAAGCCAGAACAGTAGAGTTGACTGAACTACTCATTACATATAATAGGCTAGACTCTCACAGTAGAGTTGACTGAACTACTCATTACATATAATAGGCTAGACTCTCACAGTAGAGTTGACTGAACTACTCATTACATATAATAGGCTAGACTCTCAGCCAATTACTCAAGTAGTGTAAAGCCCCTGCCTAGGCTTGAATGTGACCAGCTAAAAACATGCTAAAGGAGTTAGCCTGCATCTACATGAGGGAAAAGATTGAGTTTACATTGGGCTTAACCAGCAGGGGTTAGCTAAGTGAGCGTCAACTCAACCTCAAGTCAAGACAAAGTCTCTGGATGACGGGACAGAGCAGAGTCTAATGACCCATATCACCTAACTACTTCTAATTTTCTCACACTGAATCTTCTTTTCAGTAATAAAATATGAGCCTTACACTGAGCTAAAATTCTTGCCTCAAAGAGTTGAAACTTGTATATTTGCTGATGATGGGAAAAGAGAAAGTGTCCGAAGAGCTGAAATTCCTGCAGCATAAATCAGAGGCTCTCTGTTTGCAAGCTGTGAAACAGTTGAGAGAACGGGTTCTTTTCCTTTTCCTATTCTCAAAAGAGCTCAGAAAACTTTAGTGTGTGAATCAGAAAAAGCATTACAATAAACAATACTCAAGACAAAGGAGATATATGTTAAGTGTCAGTAGGTCAGTACCCAGTTCCACGTTTTCCCTGTACTGGAGCTGATAGCCTACAGATAACATAAAATGCTTCATTTCAAATTAGCCTGACACACTAGAAACAAAAATATATGTTGCAATGTACATTTTCCTGGAAAATGACAAATTTTAATATCAGTATCTAAAAACAAGACCATGTCCAAGATGTTTTATGAATACAGGAAGGAATAATCTCTTTGGTATAATTTGTTCTGTTTAAAAAAGCACCCTGAACTGGGGCACAGAGAGTATTGACTTGAGGTAACATGGAGATAATTGATGTTACTATTTATTTTTTTTCCAAAAAATATATGTTTGACCCGATAAGAAGCATTTTAAAAAAATTTTAGATGCATTAATATGCTCTGGCCTGTTGGCAGCTAGTTTTCTACAAGACAATTACCACAGTGTCAAGATAAACCCTTTATTATGAACAGAAAATATGTACAGAAATCAGGTCACAAACTTCCTACTGCCCTGTGTAGCTACTTTCTTTGTTTCTGCTCCCAACAGGAACTGTGTCGTGGGAAAACAAAGACTGCATTTAGAGAGTACAGGAAGCGTGTCCTCTCTACTTTTCCTGGAGGACTTATCAATAGCACAAACTGTCACCACAAGATTGCAAGTTCAACTCCGGCCCGTATCAGTAATAGTAGTAAAAAATTCACCATCTACCAGCTGCTCAGGAGTCTATAGAAAGGAAGCCGGTGGTCTCAGTCCACTTCCCAGTATACAGGTGCTACCACTCTCAAAACTACCACTACAACTGACACTTTTGTTAGCACGCTTACTAGAGACACACCATGGGCAGCATCACTACATGAGGAAATTGAGAGACAATTCTGCTACACGGCCAATAAATTTGGCTTGTATCTATAAATCTCTCATATTCAGGAAGAAACTCAGCTATTTTTATATATGGGATTCACATATGTGGCTAAACACAATGCTGTCTCAGGTAGAAAAGAAAACAAGAAAAGGTCTGAAGCGTCCTAAAATCTTCCTTCTACTTATCTCCTAGCTCTCTTCCCTTGAAGTGCTCTTCCCTCTCCTCTCACTGAGAGAACCCAAGATCCAGATAAATGTATCAGGTCCCTCTGACTGTTTATAAACAATATCATATGACTTGAGTGACCAGTTATACATCGTGAGTTTCAAATCACAAATACACTTGCAATGAACTGTTCATGAGCAATCCATAGGCTAAACATATGTTTGCAGTAAACAGCTGAAGAATTGCCAACAGTGAAAAAATCTGTAATAGTGGTAGGTATTTCACTGACAGACAATTTGTGAGTGGATCCAGAGATATCTAAATTCACAAAATTAATTGCTTATTGTTAATTGTTCAGCCAGCTCCACTCATGACCTTACACCATATAACAAGACTCCTTCTCGAGCCCCATTGCGTGAGGTGCTCTCTGGCTCTGCCACATAATGTCTCATCTAACCTCAATTTTAAGGTCCTTGGGGCAGGGACTGTCTTTTATTTATCTATAAAAAGTCACAGTCACAGTCACACACACACACACACACACACACACACTGAAAGAACAGTCTGAAATAGCAACAAGCTTGCCCTGTTCCCTCCTGTTGTTGTCTCCATTGCTGTCAAGCCAGTATCTTTTTTTATGAGCACCAAATTTACATGAAAAAATATAACCGTTTAGTTGTTTGCACTGAATACATTCAATTTATACAGCTGCTCAGGGCAGTTTAATACAGAGCCCTTTCTTAGTTGAGTACATTGTCCCATAATTAAAAAGCTCTGTTGTGATACTATTATTCTTTAGCTTTTAGATATAATTAAGCCTGCCATGAACACCACCTTTTTTGATACCTAACACCATCAATTTACAGTCCACTATGGCTTTGGGGCATTTTAGAAAAAATCTGTCAAAACTATTTTCTGTCAAAGCCTATTCTGGATGAAAAAAAAAATCAAATCAATTTTGTTACAAAGGAATTAATACAACTCAAAGAAATTGTTAGGCAAGAGCATCCCTACCCATAGGATTGAAATAGGCTCAAATATAAACTCTAGATCTAAACACTACGCAATAACAGAGAGAGAGTTCAAAACTGGATCTGAATATGAATTCTGCAGCTCAGGCCTGTCTTTATTTAAAACATGCCACACAAATAAACATCATATTTAATTGCTAGTACTGACGAACCAGGAAGGAAACACGAAGGCAATCAACATAATGCAGTTCTTTGCAAAAACAATCATCTGAATGAATTTTCGTGAATGATGTCAAAGAACCAAATACAGTTTTAACAATTTCAAGATACTGCCTCATCTATTTATTTAGAGCATGCTAGACAGTTAACACATACTAAAGTGAGTCCTGCTCTGTGTGACATCTTTATGGGATTAAGGTTCACAATGTTATTGGTACTGAATTTAAGAGAGCTGCTACTGACATGGAGGAAAAAATAATTTCAAATATTATTTCTTCTGAAAGGCAATGTGAGGAAATTATGCAAGGCAGGCAAAAGGAGGCACAGTGTGCTTTAAAGAATGAAGGAACAGTTACCTATAACTGCTGTGGTTTTCTCAAAGAGTCTTAGCTTTATTATGGTAACACTGCCATGATGCTTCAAATGAGACTGAGATGAGGCTTTCATTCTAAACCCCTCATTCCTAACCCGTCTGAAATAATGATTCTAGTTGTAGTCTGTCATCAAGGCAGAATAAATAGCCCACAGTTTTCCCAACATCACACAGAGGTGTTTCTCTTGGCTCTGGCTACAGTCAGCTAGCACTCTACTGATAGGACACAAAAAGGAAAAAGGGCCCTCAGCACTGGGCCAAAAGTAGGAAGAGCACCCTCACAGTGGAAAGAAGGCAGACCAGAGGAGCAAGAACTCAGTAAATCTAGCTGATTTCATGAGTGGGAGTAGCTTGTACCTACTGATCTTTCAGGGTCTCTCAAGTTTATAAAGGCCTTCTAAAGACTATGGACCTTTTGGACAAGTCCTGTAGAAATTACCAAGTTTGAAATCAGTAGGGTTCGATAATAACTAAATAGGGATCTATGGAAATTCCTCCAGAATCCTATAAAGCATGATATCCCTCTAATGGGTTTTTGAATCATCCTGTAGAAGATATAATGTTCCTCACTTGGTTCTCTCTCCAAATGATCCACTTCTGAAATCCAGCTTGGCAATTTGGAATTACTTTTTAAAATCTACTTACGTATTTATTACCTGTTTTTATCATAGTTAAAGATGAAAGGGCATTTTCTTTTAAACTGCTCTTTTCAGTGATTCTTTTGAAACAATTACCAATTAACATTTGAGATAATAAAAATGAGAAATTTTCACAGCACAGAGATGATTTTTTTTAAATGTTTGAAGAAACTTCAGCCTTTTTAAAAAAAATGTCAGTAATTCAATGTAAGTGTGTTGTTCTGATTAAATAAATACATTTTATCTTATGCTTTTTATTTTAAATAAAAAACTAAGGTTTTTACTTGCACTAAAGTCAGGAAATTTAGAGTGAAGCTTCCTTATTTTAACTGTGATTATGCATTGCAATTGGCTTTTTCCTTACAGGATCACAAAACACTGGGCAATCGACATATTATTGTATTTGAGTAATAATACACTTCAGTATAATACACTGAATAGAAGTTTTCTGCAAAACTCTGTGCACCATTTTAGGTTTAAATCACATTTTTTTCTATAACAACAAGACAACACCCTACCTTCTAATTCTGCTGCACAAAATTATGCAGATACCCTTTTGTATGCTTGAGTACAGGATCTGTGTTCAACTGCCCTATTATATGAGCAAATCTGATAACTACAGGCTCAAATACATGCTTTCATAATTTGCATGGGTGTAGTTGGAGGCAGTACTTTTTTACAACTGGGTCCTAGGTACATATATGTAGTATTTAATAAGCTTCCCTAGAAAGGACATCAAGGCTGTGGAAAATGTACAAAACTCAAATTTTGTATTGTACAGTAAAGATATTAAAATGAGTGACACGTCTGCACTATTAGTTTGCTAAATAATATGCAGTGTCATAAAGTCTTAAAAACATACAAAACTTACATTTCAGTGGACAAAATCCATATTTTTTGTCTGCATCGAAGTCTGCAGTTGTTCCACACCAGAGCCAGCCATCTGACCTACCATCATCTGTACACTCAGCATACCATTTTTTATTAAACTTGAATGGGAATACGCAGGGTGCTCCATTGGCATTTCCCAACAATGTAAACATACCTAAGGAGATAGAATAATAAAAAGCATATGAAATATGGAATCCACGTCTGCCCAAGTTTGTGGTTATAATGTGCAAGTACTGAGTTGCCAATAATACCACATTCTATTTCCTTATTCTCAAACTTCCTGTCCCCTTTTCTATGATGAAATTCAGTTCAACAAGTTCTCAGTGTCAATAAAAACTAAAAATGTTCATTAAACAGAATTAACCAAGCATTCCTATCTTAAAATTTCAGAGTACAATATTAATAAGTATACAAAAAGTCAGTAGGGCTGAGGCATTACCACCAGTTAAGAATATCATTGCTGTACTTCTGTAACACAAAATACATTTGTTCTATGAATCAATTCAGTTATTGACTATAGTAGTTGGGGAGAATACATGCATTGGAAGGGCATATATGTAACAATGGCCCAAATTCTGTTATCCTTAGATAAAATTCCCATTCATTTCTGAAGGAGTTTTGCCTGGTAAGGACTGCAGGATTTGGCTTACTAAACTAAATGAATACTGGTGGGTGTGTGGTTTGCACACAGCCCTGTGTTGGGGGAGGTACAGAGCAGCATTATCCATGGGGGAGTACTGGGATAGACTGTTTCTCAGGAAGTATAATCTGTCCCAGAGCATCCTGGTGTACACTTGAGATAGCAATGGTCAAGTGCATAGGGATGGTGAGGCCATAACCTTAGTTCCTTCCTGCCTGCTTTCAAGCAACGTGCTCCCTTGGGCTTTAATTCTGCCCCTGCCTTACGGAGTGCTACTGCAATCAGCCAGCCCTGGGGCAGACTGTGAAAGGGCAGCTTCTTACATGCCTCCTTCCTGTGTGTTCATCAGAAACTGATCAGAGTCTGATCCATAATAATTCATGTGTTAAAAAAAAATCCTAAAGAAGCAGCCACAATTATTTTATATATTTATATCAACAAAAACATTGTACAATTAAATCCATTAAAATATCCAGTTAATTTACATATTCCACAAACATCAGCTCTGGGAACTGCCTCAAGTAATGAGCCAGTAATTTTCAGTGTCCAGGAGCTGAACAGATGAACAGTTATACAAACTCCAAGGTAAACACAGCATATTTCTATATTTATTTCCAAAGAGGGAATGTCTACATAACAGTGACTAAGTTTGCATTCTCAGTGTTTCTGTACAGGCTCCTATACACGTACAAATAACAGCAGCATTATATACTGTATTTATAGTGTTATATTCTTGTCTTGTGTAATCAGTGCTACTATTCGACAGAATTGCTTTTTAGAAGGTCAGTTCACTAATAGAGCCCAATTCTGTAATAAATCGACCCTTCTCAAAACTCCTGTTGATTTCATTGGGAGTTCTGCTCACTGAACAGTTACAAGACTAAGAAAATTAATAGGCATCAAAATGTTCAAATAGTTACACTAAGAATTTAGTTCAGAATGAAGAGATTAATTTTCAGAGCATTACCTTCATAGAACCGAGAGCACAAATCGTCTGTGGTTCCATAGATCTTCCACTTACTCCATACTCCTGATCCCTTGTAGAGCATAATATTCTTTTCCTGTCTGTTGCCATAGTTGAAAAATAAATCTTCGCCTTGGATTGCAAAAAGGGTCTCATTTCTGCATTCCCATTTTTGGAGTTCACTTGCCTTATCACATGGATACAAAGTGATCGGAACCCAGTCTTTCTTTGATGGTACTCCTAAGCATAACTTCAATGATACACTCATCAGCTGGTGTTCAGAGACCCACCTGAATTTTTGAGACTCATTGTCCTGGTTGCAATTCGCAGTTGTAACTGAACTAGAACTCTGAACTTCTACACAGCGCTTGTGGTCTTCATTGTATATTAAAAATAGTTTGGTATCTGTAAAACAAAACAAAAAAAGAACAATAATATTGCATGGGGATGATTTTAGTTAGATGTAAGGGTTTGTTGACTCAAGCAAGGGCCTTTTGATGCTTGACTGTTGGTTAAGTCCTACCTACTGTTCAGTTAAACTAGGAATGATTCTCTACTGCCCTGCACCTTAAGTAGTCATTTCCCCTATTCAATGTGTGCACAAAATGCTACTAATTCTGATTTTACACATTTTGCATATGTGTAAATGACAATGCAAAAGATGCAAGGCAGTGGAGAATTAGACCCCAAGACCTAAATCAGCAGTCAAGCTGGAAGAGGGAAAAAATAAAAAAATAAAAAGCTGAGATCACAGGAGTCATTAAAAGCCATGCACCACGCACTATAGATTGCGTAGCTCTTCAAAATATGATTGTGCGCAACCTTTGGGCTCCCTGAGATTGCTCCCATTCAGTGGGGTTTAAAAGTACTCATGGACTCCACAGCCCAGGCTTCCCTTTGGGTGGGTGAGGCTGATGCCCTGACAATCTTTGCTAAAGTCCCTGGGCTTCCTTCTTTAATGGGAGTGGGAGGAGTGGTTGTACCTGCCAAATATCCGCCACTCATGGTGCCCAAATGATGGTGTCCAGTAAACTGTGCAGATCTGTGATTCCCTCCCCACCCACCCCCACACACACCCTCCTTTCCCACATGCTTTTGCACAGAATGAAATAGCTAACAGTGTTGACATTTTAACTATCACCACAGGGTACCATCATTAACACCTCCCTGAGCTATTGTTCCAGAATTTATTACAATTTTTTTAAATGGGTGGAAATTGGTGAAAAAATATTAACTTCACAGCTTTATGGGTAATATCATGCTCTTCTCCTGTTTTTTTCCAATGTTCAAAAAAATCCCTGATGTTCTGAAACACAGTCAGACGCGGTTTTTCATTTCCAACCCATTTTAGCTCAAAAAGTAGTTAAAGGACTTTTATTTGCTTTGACTGCTGAGAACTATCCAAGCTAGCTACAAAGCCAGTAATGTGTATGTGGAGGGCATGAGATTGACAGTAGCAGCACTCGACTTGTTCTGTACTTCTGACCTGCACTGGAAGGAGAGATGGCAGCTTGGGAACCTGGGCCATTCAGGTTACCGAGCTGCTGCCACTCTTCCAGAGTGGGACTGGAGGTAGAAGAAGAGGAGGAAACAGCATGAGGAGATGGCACCCTTGCCTCCTGCACCTCTTCCCTCCCTGCTCCAGAAGGAGAGATGGCAGTTACCAGATAGGGAGCTGGGTCAGGGAGTTCCAGCACTTCCAAAATGTGGGTGAAGATTGGTTAAAGTAACCAAACAAAGAAACAAATAACAGCTATTTTAAAACCTGGGAAATTTTCACTAAAAATCAGTAAAAATGAAAACAAAGGGCCTTATGCATAGGTTCACACTCTGTTCGCATTTTCAAGGTTTCCTCCTCAGCCATAACAGTTAAAAATTTCCTTCTCCTTCCCTCCCCCACCCTATGCTTTACATTACATCTAAATCTATCATGGAGACCCGTAGACTATATCCAGCTGGGCAGCTCTGGCCCACAGCTCAAGCGTTTGTCACCCTTGATCCATTGAACATGAATTTTAAAATGGTATTGTCCTGTTTAACAGTTCAGTCTGATGGCTAGTGACATAACTCAAAGCTGGTACAGTACTTAAAATGCCCTTTCAGATATGCAGAAAGAAAGAGACACATTAATTTTTCATGACTTAAGGCATTCAGGGTAATTGGTAATTATTGAATAAAATAATTGTAAAGAATATTAATTACACAAGTTGCAAATACTTTGGGCGGGTGCCAGGTTAGCTCCAAAATATATTGTATTGTATTTTTTGTTGAGACTCCAAGAGGTAAGTGATGATACTCTTCTGAGGCAGGATAACCCAGAGATGAATAACCTGCTGTTTCAATGAAAAAGCTGACCCGGATTTATCTCATCCATTCTTTGGTTTCCTTTTCTTGTCCTCTGGCTTCCAACTCGTTAGGAAGCCCCATAAAACTGATGAGCACTGGAGACAAACGGCTGCCTTTTGCCAATTAGTTATACCTCCAGACAATGCAAGGAAATGTGTAAGTATAATCGCTAGTGATAAATTATTTTATTATGCTTTTGTATTAGCAGCTAACCCAGTGTTATTGTAAACTATATATGCAATGTTTACAATTGAAACACCTCTCTTCTTTTCCTGAATCCTTATTTGAAATCACTAGTCATTCCTCTGGAATGGTGGCTGAAGCATGAAGGGACATATGAGTCTTTAGCGCATCTGGCATGTAAATGTCTTGTGGCACCGGTTACAACAGCGCCATGTGAACACCTGTTCTCACTTTCAGGTGACATTGTAAACAAGAAGCGGGCAGCATTATTTCCTGCAAATTGTAACCAAACTCTGAGCAATTGACTGAAGTAGGACTGAGTGGACTTGCAGTCTCTAAAGTTTTACATTGTTTTATTTTTGAATGCAGGGTTTTTTTTGTACATAATTCTACATTTGTAAGTTCAACTTTCAGGATAAAGACATTGCACTTTAGTACTTGCATTAGGTGAATTGAAAAATACTATTTCTTTTGGGTTTTTTACAGTGCAAATACTTGTAATAAAAAATAAATATAAAGTGAGCACTGGACACTTTGTATTCTGTGTTGTAATTGAAATCAATATATTTGAAAATGTAGAAAACATCCAAAATATTTAAATAAATGATATTCTATTATTAACAGTGTGATTAATCACACGATTAATCGTGATTAATTTTTTTAATCGCTTGACAGCCCTACTATTTAAATAAGGCTGTACTGTAGTAGTTCTCAAACTGGATAGGCCCAAGCAGCCAATGGGTCAGTGAAGACTTTGTAGGGGCGTTAAGGGACTGGATGCAACCTGCCTAGATTTTCAGCGTTAAAGATTGTAGTAGGAAGAGAGCCTAAGACATAAGCCCTTGTATCAGAGGCCTGGTGTAAGGCAGGACCTGCTCACAGAATCTGGCAAGAACAGGGCTGATATTTCAGAAATACACATTCCTAAGAAGTGCTAAGCACAGAGCGCTCACGCAAACACATCCCGATATCAAGTGGTACCAGAACATCCCAATGTCAAGGATGGTACAAAAACATTCACCAAGGATAACAGGAACACACTGACCTCTCCTAAAAGATAAGGTCAGAATGACAGTATGCAATAGAGATGTTTTGATCGAACCATCATGTACGAGGTAACTAGCCATGTCAGGGGGCAATAACTAACTATGTCAGAGGCGCAGTACTAACTTGTTTGTATCGGGGTATAAAGATGTATCTCAGAGGGAGTATCTTTGTCTGGCCTAAAGAGGAATGGAAAGTCCCGCCATTCACTGAGCTGGTCCATTGTTACTGGCTTACATATATTAGTGGTCAGGTAGAGTCTGCAGGATACAAGCACCATGCTTCGTCGCCAATAAACCTGACTGGGTGCCTTCATCCCTTAACAGATCATGTGGTCACTGGGTAGTTCGCTCAAGGTATGCCATGCCAGCTGTCTGTGCAAGGCTGGGGTGGTGCACAGAGGGAACACACATATGCAGCCAAACATATATCAACATCTAACCACAAATATATTAATTTACACAAAACTGTGATCATTCACAGAGTGGTGGGAGGCTTACACAAAATAGGGTTCTTCCGCTTTTGAAAGTTGGAGGACCTCTGGTCCTCTGTTGTTACCTCTGAATCCCCTTTTTGTGTGTGTTTTGAGTTGTGCTGCTAATAAACCTGGTAGATATAGCCAGGTTTTAAAAAACAAAAACAGCATCAAACTCCCCCACCCCACCCCAAATCCACCTGCTGAAAAATATCCAGCCAGCTAAGTCAGAGATCACCACATATCCCTACAGCACATTATTTAGGCACGAATCCCCTCTGTGGTGTGATTCAAGGGTAAGTCTGGATTCTACCACTGAACATAGTCGGGTAAGCAACTTGGGGCACTCAGAGCCCAATTCTGACCTTTCTGACCCAGTATAAATCAGCAGTAATGCCACTGACTTCCGTAAAGTTACACCAGTATAAAACTCGTGCAACTGATATCAGAATTAGGCCCACAATGTTTAGTGTCACATCCCACAGAGGTCACAGATCTAGTCAAAGAAGTGGCTTGCTAATGGAAATCAGAATTGTGCTTTGCTGGTAAGAGGCTCCGACAGGCACATAGCTGCTTGATCTATCTGAAGCCATTCAAATACTTAACTTGGCACAGACTGGAAAAGAAGGGACTCTGCTTCTGTGTTACTGAAAGACTGGGATAGCAAGAACAACTCTAGAGGTAGGAAAATAAAGGAAATATTTTAGCCAATACATAGGGTGTGAGAGAGGAGCTTCTTCAGTGAAAAACAGGTCAGAGAGCAGAGGATATAGGTGCCTTGAAGTTGTGACTCCACCTGCTGGGCTAAAAGTTACAAGATGCTAGGCCCAAATCTCTCAGAAATCCAGAGGCATTTCCTCCTGGGTCCCTCAGTGCTGTGGAGACAAGAGTGCAGCTAGATAGAGCACCAAGAGAGGAAAGAGAAGGGGGGCTCAAGAGGGCAGAACAGGAGAAGCAGCTGAGGGAGGAGCTTGTAGAGACAGCAGGGCATTTTGGGGGGGATAATGGAGAACGGCATAGGAGAACTATGTTTAAGGTTTAGCTGTGAAGGCAGAGGGGGAAATTAAACTATTTGGAGAACTCCAGAAACTCCAAAATAAGCTATTGTTTTATTGCTGTAGAAGCAGTAAAGCACTGGCAGCAGAGCTGTGTACATGACTTGCAACTAATGGCTCCTCTGAATAGGAAGGGGCATATTATACTGTCCACACTCCAGCAGGGTCACAACTGCTTCTAACTGTTCCCCCATCAGGAGCCTTTTCAAGAGTCTCTGTCTCTGCCCCTCCACCCAGCACTGCTCCTGCTCATCACTGCCGTGCGGGTCAATCCTCTCCTTCACCTGACAGAGGATTCCACAGATCACAGCGAGAGGGGCAAACATTTCTACCACATTAGTTTAAAATGTGTACATCAAGGCTGATAAATAGAGAATGATCAGCCTCTGCAACACAAAGTGTGTCTTAAAGCATGAGAACGGATGCACTTTCACACCAACATCCACATTCACAGCACAGACAGAGCAGACACTTACCCAGCAGCTGAAAGGCACTCTGAATGAGAGAGAGAAAAACCAGGAGCAGGGAGAGAGTCATCACAAATGTTTGATTATTTTCTTCCCCGCCACCAAAATGAAAGATGAAGAACTGTGATCAGTTTCTATCATGAGGATATTTCTGAAGTGAGCCAGGTAGCAGGTCCTCAGCACTTGTGAAGGGCTGATGGATCAGGGGAAAGCTCTGTGCTCTAAATGATAAGGAAATATCCTGTCACATGGGGTGTTTTGAAATAACAGGAATTCACAGTTCAAACTTTGCTTTCCTAAGCTAATTTCTCTGCTGAGGGAAGAGTCTCCAACAGAAAGGCAGGTGATTAAGTGATGACAGATGAGGGCAGTTTTTCAGGGACTTTGTTAGTGATTTTCCAAGTAAATCAGCCCTCAAAAGAGGATACTGGTGAGCGTGAAGTGTCCAACCAGCAGTGAAAGAGCAGATTTCCCCCTCTGCCTTCACAGCTAAACCTTAAACTTGAAATACATATTCACCATGCTGACTTGTAATCTCCTGAATATAGAAATGGCTGTAATATAGGATATTTAGACAGAGTATCAAATATCTCTTCCTCTCCTTTAATAGTATATAGATATACTTGGAGTGTGAAAAGATTTGCTTCTAAACTGCATGTTTCCTAGTAGCACAGAAGGATTATGGCACAGCTGAAAAGTGAAATGTTAAAAAAAATAAAAATTGAGAGGTTCACTCAGCAGAAGTGAAGTGTGTGTACCACAGCATTTATGGGGTGATACCGAAGCATAAACAGGCAGGGCATCGGGAAGCAGTAGGGAGGGGGATGTAGAGACGGTATGAAAGGCTCTGGGGTATCTACACTCCCCTGGAACAGCAATTCTCTTAGCAACCCTGATAAAAGTTGACATTTCTTTGCTTTGTTGGGGGCAATAGCCAGTAGCATCTAGCTAACAAAGGGATTTGAGAGGGAAGTGGGGGACAAAAGAAAAAAACCAAAACACATTTAGAAATGAAAAGAGGTCATTCAAAATGGGATGCCATTTTGGGAGAAAATAAATAGGCATTAGAGCAGGGGGACAGGATCCTGAGTTTCCTACAGGCTGGATGAGTGCTCTAACCACCAGACCCTAGAGGCATTCTCCACTTGTTCTCTCTCTCTGGCCCAATGACTAATTATTTATCCAAAGTGGAACAGCTTCAACAGGAGAGATTGGGGGTATCAGAATATCCCATAGCTCAGTGGCTGGGGCACTCACCTGAGACTTGGGAGATTCCTGTAATCAAATCCCTTCTTCCCACTCAGGTGGAGGGGGGACTTGAACCCGTGAATACTCTAACCACTAGGCTGGAAGTTAAAAAGAAAGTCCTCTACTGCCTGCTTCTTGCAAGAAACACTTTAGGTGCCTGGCCCCAAGATCGGGTTCCCAGTTGAGAATCCCAAGTACAAATAGTTGCCTCCTCCAGACTGAATTTAGGCATCAAATTCCCTCAGAGGGCCGGGCTTGGGACACATCTCTGTCCTCGGCATCGCCCATTGGCTTTCTTTGGCAGGAAGCTGCCTAACAAGCTGGCTTTTGAGTATCCCAGTCTTAGGCACCTGTCTCCCTTGATTCATTGTATAAGAAGCTGGAGCACCAAACTGAGGCTCTGTGAATTCCAGTGATTTCCTAGGCACCTAAAAGTTAGGTGTTGTGTGACGCTGAGTGTCACACCACCTAAGTCCCTTGATGAATCTAGCCCTAACTGTCTACAAGTCAGCAATATTAATTTTCAAGATACAATATAGATTACATTGTGCTTCAATGATATGACATTCAGTATACGAATGTGCAGGCTTTTGGTATGTCAATTGACTAATATATGCAGTGGCATTACATGTTTAAATACTGGCCACCATAGCATGATCTTATAGACTGTTTTAAAATAGTTGCTGATTATTGTTGTTTTTGTAAAATAAAGCTCTTGTCAGAAATCTAACTATTTAGGGCCTGATCCTCTATTCCTTGTGTACCCTTATGAAGTTAACCGGAGTTTTCAGTGTTCAAAGAGTGCACCTATTCTTTTCAACACTGCGGCAAAGCCTCCTGACCTCTCCTTGATAAATCAAATGAAGACACATTTTCCTCTTTTTATATCTGTGACTATTTCTAGTGTTAACAGAAATTTTAATCTGACGGATGCATCACAGTTTAAAAACCACCCACAAGCTTGCTTGCTGGGTGGGTGGGTTTTTGTAAGCTCAGCCAGACTCAGTGATCTGCAAGGAATTCAGGCAACATTACTGGAAGAGAGCTCAGTTGTGCCTGTAGAACACAGCCTGCATTGTGGCGTCCCAGCTCTGTGCAGGAGCAGTGGGAAGCAGGCTTCCCCAGTGCACACAGGGTGAACATCCCTGCTGCTACACTCATGGAGAGCAGCATACTGCCCCCTACAAGCTAGTCTCGCTGTTTGGGCTGGAATGGAGGATGAAAGCAAAAAGATGAATCTCCTTCCTGTTCCCTTGAGGGCACTACGGGGGGACAATAAAGGGCAGGGGCGGCTCCAGGCCCCAGCATGCCAAGCGCGTGCTTGGGGCGGCATGCCGTGGGGGGCGCTCTGCAGGTCGCTGGGAGGGCAGCAGGCGGCTCCGGTGGACCTCCCGCAGACGTGCCTGCGGAGGGTCCGCTGGTCCCGCGGCTTCGGTGGAGCATCCGCAGGCACGTCTGCGGGAGGTCCACCAGAGCCGCAGGACCGGCGACCGGCAGAGCGCCCCCGCGGCATGCCGCCGTGCTTGGGGCAGCAAAATGGCTAGAGCCGCCCCAATAGACGGACCACCCATGTTCTTCCTAGAACACAGAGAGTGAACTCCTGCCTCCATCAAAGTCAATGACAAAATTCTCAAGGTATTTCTACCCAGGGCTTTCCCATGCCAGCTGACTCAGGCTTGCAGGACTTGGCCTGTGGGGCTGTTTCATTGGAGCTAGATTTCTGGACATGGGCTGGGCCCAAGTTGGGGACCCTCCCACCTCACAGGGTCCTAGAACCTGGCTCCATCCAGAGCCCAGATGTCTACACAGCAGTGAAACCCCAGCCCCAGGACCCCAAGTTGGCTGGCATGGGGCAACCATGGGTGTCTGGTTGCTGTGTAGACATAGACTCATTCACTTCAGTGGGGCCAGGATTTAACTCAGGGACTTTAATTATGCTTGGCCCTTATACAGGCCATGCAAGGTGGGTGAGGCAAGGTCTTCTTGTGAGCTCACTCACATTTATGCACCCACAAAATGATCAGGCACACTCTGGCCCAGAGAAGGAGAGAAATAAGTGGGAGAGAGATAAGCAGGGGGTCATTGTAGACATCTTCAGCAGGGGAACTAACTCCCACCATAAAGAAATCTGACAATACTCCCTTACTGAATAGTAGGTATTTCTGGCCATCTGACAAGGCATATTTTTACTGACAATAGTCAAATACACACAATTGAAAGTCCAGATTATAGTGTATATTAATTGTCAGTTTGGAACCTGCATCTTGAAGAAATATTTGGATTTGTACAGTTTCCCTTTCTAGCTATGCACTAGGCATCAGTTATTTATTGTGCATTGCAGGCCCGTCGTCGGCTCAACACTGTATAGAGATACAGGAAGATGCAGTACCTGCCCCTAAGAGTCTATCCTCTAACTCAAATACAGACAGCACAGTACAGACATGAGCATTTCCCACGTCATCCACCACACTGGAAAAGCCCACGCATTCAGATTTCTTAGGAAAGGATTCACAGAATCTTTGAAAGAGGGAGGAATTATTTTCCTAAACTATCCTGCCATTTTTTACTAACCGCTAGCAGTCCAAGAAAACTCAGCTTGAGCTAGAATGACTTATTCTGAGCTTCCTAACGGGGAGGAGTGTCTAACGCAGCTGTCTTAGCTGTACACATTTGTGAGGCCCAACCTCCAAGCCTAGGGAGTCTTGCTGTTTGTTTGGCTATAGATCACCAGAGGGGTGGGCACTTTGTATTATATTCAACCTTGGTGTAAATATGTATAATTCCCATGAAAGTGTCTCGGTCAGATCTGGGTGATTTAGTGAGGCTAGCTACACATGACTTACCCACATGTACACAACACATACTCTTCTCCACAAACCTGCCCATGTAACTAATACACTGAGGGGATACGAAGAAGCTGTAGTAGACTAGCATACGTGTGAAGCCTATAGATGGACATTACAAGATAAAGAAAGAGCAACTTCTACTGCATGCTTGTTTATTCCGAACTAGTGTAGCTCAAAAGTGGCTTTTTAGCTCTCCCAGGAGAGCTACCTATGGACCACGGGGTCCAGCTGAGTCTCAAGTTATAGTAAAATGGAGGCACCAACACACATCAAGTCTGGTATAACGAACAGCTGATGACAGGACAGCATTTGGCACATACTCCAGATAGATATAAACTTTTCATCTCTCTGTGTGTGTAGGAAGCCACCTCTCCCAGATCATGTTTGGACTGGAAGGGCCAACGTTTTTCTGAAGCAGGTCAGCCCATCTCTAATTCTGGAACAGCCTGTATGTACAATGAATGACAGTGTCCCTGGCAAAGTACACTGAAAGGTGTGACTGAAGTCAAAGTGGTTCTTGACTTTTGACAGTCAACAGGAAAATGGAAAGATCTGTATAATTAAAATCATACCCAGACCTAAAGCCTAATGTCCATTCTGCTTCAGTGTGAACAGAATTATTTCCCAAGTCTCCCAGGTGTATATCCAGATACATTTTTTGATGCCATGCCTAAGCCTATACCTCTAAGAGGACATCTAGTGAAACTACATTAATGATTTGCTATTAATCACTTTGCTTTTACATTATAGTGGAACATACAGTCAACGGAAAATGCATTAGTCAGGTCTGCATATTATATACATAATTCAAATAAAAAATAACCCTGTGTTAGAAGTACATTAAAATTGAAAAGTCAGGAAATGCCCAAGTTAACTGTCCTGTACATGCCAGATAGGATTATTAGTTTCTCTGAATGTTATCTTTGGGCTTATTTTGGCACATAATTTTTTTACTGAATGGGGACATCATACATTCTAAGAAGAATTTTGAGGGGAATATTTCTCTGAGTGAAAAAGAAAATCAAAGCACTGGTTTCCACTACCAGAAACATCTGAGCTATCATGAGCTCCATTAACATCCCATTGGGCAGAGCTAGCCATTCTGGACTGAACTAATTCAACCCATTTTATCCACTATGTCTGATCGTTTTCAAAAAAAAAGGAGCTTCCAACATCATCCCCTTGCTGCAAAGAGGAGAGAGAAACTTTTTTTTAAAAATTTAGTTTGTTTTAAACACTACATAAATACACCAAAGACTGTGAAATGTTTCCACAATCTAGTTCTAGTTTACAACTTCTCAGATTCAGGTTGTAGCTGGCCTATGAAAGTAAGAAAGAACAAACAAGGGTTCCCTCTCCATAGCCCTCTGGCACTTCTGGTTTCTTCACTGCCATGCTCAGTTTTTGTACCTTTCCTGGGATTTTAAAGCCACACTACAGCCCAGTAAATGTGTCAGCGGCCTAGTAAATAGTCCATAATTTTTGAAGTTACAACATTACATGAACTGTGTTTATATGTTTAATCATCAATAATAAATTGCAGTATAGTTTTATCAGTGTAGCAATAACATTTATATGAGATTCAAATGTCAAAAGTCAGTGAATATGAGGATGCAATAGAAATAGAAAGACAACAACATTGAAATTAATGTAATATTATATACATCAACAACACTCCCTTGTCTTGAATATTTTGCTCAGTTCTAGTCATCCATATGAAAAAAAAAAGATATAGAGGCAATACAAGCAGTTCAAAGATGATACAAATGAATAAATGCATGAAGATATTTCCATACCAGAAGACAATGTTTTAAAAGGCAGTTTAAAAAGGAGATGGGAAAGAGGGGACATGATAGATGGACATAAAATAGAGTAGGTTAGTCGGGCACTCCTATTTATCCTCTCATAATACGGGAACAAGACAACTACCAAAGACATTTAAAGGTGACAAACTTAAAATATATTTCCTTCATCGCTTTTAACTTGGAGCATAATCCATGGAACCCATTGCCATAAGATATCGGAGGCCAAGGGTTTTTAGAACTCAAAAAAAGAACAAACGGCTATATGAATGAGACCATCCACAATTACACCAAATAGGATAAGAAAATGTGTAAAGGGTGGACCCCCCTCATCCTTCAGGATATAAAGCCAACCTCTAATTGAGTCAATTAAGGAAGAAAGTTTTCCCATAATTGTCAGTTACAGACTAACTAGACAACAGATTTGCTCCTGTATAGCAATTTGTATGTCCCTGTGTGACAAGAAAATGCCTGAGAAATGTATGAGTCAAAAAGCCATATCCTATTGGCTATGCATGAACAGCAAGAACATTTCAATGTACTTTTTATACATAAAATAAAAACCTATGCCAGCAACTTCACGCTCATGACGAGCAACTGTTTAACAATCCATTGTGCACATGTGACAGATGACATTTATTTGGGTAAGGAAACAGATCTCACTTTCATCTCGAAGGGATTATTATATTAAACAATAACAAGCAAAAACATTTAAAGGGAAAGAGCTTGCCTTTATTATAGGAATTTAAATTAAATACAAGCAATGCTAAGGTATTTCAATATTTGAAGCATAGAGAATGTGTAGTATTTTTGAGGAAAATGCTGTCTCAGGTTTCAGTAGACTGTATTTACTATTGCAGTTATATCAACTTAATGGACAATGCCAGATTAAGTGTCTTACTCAGAGAACTCTTGAACATTCTCTACTCAGAGCTGGCTGGAAATTTTCTGACATTTTTCACTTGAAAAATATGGATTTGATTAAATGCAGAAATGCATTGACTGACAATTTTTTGTCAGCTAAGTTCATTTCAGTATTTCCAAAACAAAAGTTTTGTGAAATTTCATTTCACAGGAATTTTGGAATTTTCAAATTTTCATTCCAATTTGGAACAACAGCAAAATAATCAAAATGCTGGAATTTCCTGCAGAACAGAAATTCTGAGTTTCAAACAACTCTATCTCTATCTCTGCCTCTCTCTAATAAGTATCCTTTTAAATACATGAAAGATCCACAAAATGGCAGTCTGCAGCATATCCAACACTGGATATCATTATTACAGTAGGTGACATTTTTTTTCCCTGAGATGATTTTTTTGGAGAAGAATGCAGATTTGCAAACACCAGAACATTTTGCGAATTCATGTTGATTTTTCTGGATTGTTTCAGTTGAAATAAAACCTAAACAAATTCTAAAACCCTCAAATAATTTCATTTTGACATTTTCAAAATTAAACATTTCAATTTGTTTTATTCAAGATGATTTTTGTTTGAATATTTCCTTTTTTTATTTTAAAATGTTAAAAAGGCTCAAAATCAAAGCAGGATGCTGTGTTTCAGGTTGAAAAAGCTGTGTGGTTTTTTTTTTTTTTTTTTTACCTGAAATACATTTGGGGGGGGGGGGTTTAAATTTTTGATTCTCTGAGAATTTTGAAAAATTTCACTCTCTCTTCAACCCAACATATTTTTTCATTTTTCAGAATTGCCAGAAGGCCATTTTCACAGCTCTAATAATTAATTTATTTTTTTTATGTTTTGCCTATTATACAAAGGCATTGGATTTGTTGCTCCTCCAGAGTCACTGGGAATTGAGGGTGACCAGAACTTCCTAGGAGACACTCAGTACCTCCGAGGGTCAGATTCAGAATTTGTATGTGCATAGTTCCCAACTACTGGTTGAATGGTACACCCATTTTAGGCCTCGTCTACACTAGGAAATTAGGTGAGTATAACTACATTGCTCAGGTGTGTGAAAAATCCACACCCCTGAATGATGCAGTTAAACCAACCTAACCCCCAGGGTAGACAATGCCACGTCAACAAGAGAATTCCCCCATTGACCTAGCTACCACCTCTCAGGGAGATGTATTACCTTTGGCAATGGGAGAAGCCCTCCTGTCGACGTAGGTAGCATCTTCACTGAAGTGCTATAGCAGTGCAGCTGTACCGCTGCAGCATTTTAAGTGTAGACAAGCCCTTAGATTCATTAGATGTTAGACTTCAGTATGTCTAATCACGCTTCTGAAGCTGCTGGCTACAAAGAACATAAGACTTTATATCTACATAGACATGAATGTTTCACTGTGTAGAGCTAAAATTATAGGAAGTGCTGGGAGCAACACTTATTATTAAGGTTGCTCAATAGTTCCCATTATAAGACTCTGTTTTCAGTGGTTTATAACTTGGCCAAACTTTTAAACATTTGGACAAAAAAAAAATCTTGCCAGGTATCTGCCTTGGGCTGAATATTTTTGGAAAATGGGCAGCTGTTTCTGAGAACAAGGTGAAATATACATTGTTTTGCCCATGTTAGAAAAATATTCAGGTAACCTTTTCTTTGAAATGCTCTAGTACACCAATGCTTTGGAGAAGGGACTTTAAATTTGGTAAGAGAATGACCTGTGTGTCAAGGATGTGCCTTGCGCTGACCCTGTGAAAAATTCACCCAAATTTGGCCAAGTTGTAATATCTTGAAAACTTGCAGTTTTCACATGCTCAGTAGAAACTTGCTAGAGATTCACAGCTAAATTCTCTAAAAAATTCTGCCCACACTGGGCATACTCCAGCCCAGGGCCAAGCAAGACTTTCCCTGGAATTGCAGTTCTGGGCTGCTGCAGAATCAGACCAAGATGGGGACCAGAAATTAGAGCAGGGAGCCTGTCTCTCCTGTGCTCTCAAGGACTGATCCCTCTGAGCCCAGGCAGCATGGAGGAGAAAGTTTCCTGATACAGATGCAGAGAGGACTAGAGCCTGACCTGGAGGTATTTGTGTGTAGAGCAGGAGAAGTAGATTGAGGGCTAGCCTACACTATCACACTATACTGGTGCAGCTGCGCCACTATAACATGTCTGCTGAAGACACACTATACCAATGGGAGAGCAGTCTCCGATCAGCCATATTACTCCATCTCGATGAGAGGCGGAAGCTATGTCAGCTGGAGAGCGTCTCCCACTGACATAGTGCAGGGTGTGGACACCGCTCTAAGTTGATGTAAGTTATGTCACTTGGGATGGGGGCTTTTTCACACCCTTAAACATTGTAACTTACATTGACTTAAGCTGTAGTGTAGACAAGCCCCGAGACAAAGAGACTCCTGGTGGAGACTGGGAATAAAGACTGGCAGAGAGGAATGCAACTAGGAGGAGGAGGAGGTAAACAGGAAGGAGGGAGGGTGGGTGAGAGAGTGTGAGGGATATTGAGATCTGATGAGGAGTTTGGGGAGAACTAGGACTGACCAGAAGAAGAGATGGGACAAGGTGCTTGGGTGCTGATAGGGGACACAACATACTAAGATTGGATGAAGAACCTGCGGAGTGGGACTGGGAGCCAGTGGGGACAGGTTCAAGTTGTCTCAAATTGGGTACCCCAAATTAGTGGATACTTTGGACCTTAATCTCTCTGTGCCTCAATTTCTCATCTGTAAAAAAGGAACAACAACCCCCCAATATCTCATGGGGATGTTATGAAAATTATTTTATTAATGTTTGTGAAGCAGTCAGATATTACAGCAATGGGCACCATAGAAAAGCCTATTAGGAAATTAATAATTCTATCTTCCGAGTAGTGTCTGAATAGTGTGCAGTAAATAAGGCCTGGGGCCACAGATTGAACAATAAGGAGAATGCAAAATATTGAATAGCTACTCATCAAATGAGCACTGTTCATATTGTGCACTGAATGAGGGAGGGGTCCTATGGCAAAAATAGTATGGGATCATGTAATCAAAGACCATGTCCTAATGCATATGCGCAATGGGGCTGAACTGCTGGCACTTCCTAACTTTTGAGGGCTTGACTTTGAAACCTCAATAATGTTCTTCTAATATTTTTGTGTGTAATTATATATTAAGGCTATACATTACAGTTCATCGTACTTATTAATTTCTATGTATATATTACTTATCCTTGTAATTTCACTAGCATGTGTAAATATTTGGTAATAATATTTTACTGTATGTGTTTCTTTTTAAGACCAATAAAAAGTCTGAACACTTGATAATAAGAATGATTTATAAGATAAGTGTACATATTGGTTTACAGTTTTGTAGGAATTAGAATCTTACTCGAGTCTTGAGCCTTTCTTTCAGAGAAAATTTACCAAGTTTCTCAGTGATATCAACTATTAAATTAAAAAGCCTGACAGATTAGTGAAGGTATTATTTCACTATTAATCGCAGGGGCCCGTTACATGAAAAAAATAGAAACATTGAAAAAATAATTTTAAAAATTTAAGAAAGAATACATTATTTTATAGACTCAAAATTCTGTTTTCTCCACTTTCTTACTGTTTTCCAACTCTTTCCAGGTGAAAAACAGTAAATAAAAGTGAAAAGTGTTCGCTCTCTCCCAACTTCACACTTTACCTCCCCCCTTCTCCTTTTCCAGAGGAAAAAGGGTGGCTGGGTGCAGAAAGCAAAAAGGGTGAGAGAAAGGGGAAAACCCCAAACCCTGAAACAAAGTGATATTTTAAATTGAAATACAATCAATCCGTTTTCATTTTGAAATGTCAGCTCTAAACAAAATCTTGGTTTTGAATTTTCCAATCTGCAAACTAAAATATTTAAACAAACCAAAAACAAAAAAGTAAGTCAACAGTTTGCCCCAGAAAAATGTCAGTTTGGACGGACGGACGGACGGACACACACACACAAAATCACATTTTCCTGCTGATAAAATTTTTCTCAATCCTTTTAGGTCTGTGACCCACAAAATGGTGGCAAACCCATTCCACAACCCACCACAACCAACACTCTTTTGCAAGTAAAGATAATTGTGGAATGAGGATCAGAAACTAATTTTATGGGTTATTGACTAAAAAAATGTGCATGAATGATGGTGATTTGTGGGATGGGGGCTTGGTGCTCCTGGGGTTGAGGTAGAGCAAAGATTGGGGTGATGTTGGTTGCTGGTGTGAGAAGGGTGGTATTGGGGTGGGAGGCTGGGCCTGCTAGAATGAAGGAAGCTGCTGGAGTGAGGGGTGCTTTTGGGGGTGGCCCTAGGCTGGGATGAGGAGGTGGTGGACCTGAGGGATGCTGCTCGTAAGGTGAGGTAAGAGTGGTGGGCTAATTCTTTCCTCCTCCACCTGCCCACAACTCAGCTTCAGGACAACATTGCTCCAAGAGGCTGCAAACCCATCTTCATAGTCCCTTGAACTTGTTCCCCTGACCCTGACCCCAACACTCCGAGCTGGAGAGAAATGAGGATGAGGTGGTGGTCATGAGGAGCGATGGCAGTGAACTGCTCCTTCACTCACCTGTCTTGGCTCCTGCACAGTCTTTTTGAATTGGGACAGAATCCATTAAACAGCAGCTCTGGGGAATTCACCATCCTTTTCCAGAAATTTACAAAAATTGGCAGAAAAAGCAAAAATTAGTAAGAAAGGTGGGAACACATTAAATACAATATGTGACTAGATCCCCCAGAGTGCTGTAGGGGACTGTGGTGGGGCCGCTGTGCACCCCTGACTCTCTCCCCCTTGACCCTGACTGCCCCCCTTTGTCCCTGCTTGCCAGGAGCCGATAAGAAAAAAGCAACAAGCAATAAGATACAAGGAAAAACTAGCTAACAAGCAACTCACAAGCCTATTAAACCAAAGCAAGCCTAATTTCTGCATTTTTTTCATGGGTTTGTCATGTCTGTCTGGTTTACAGTTTCAACTGAAATGCCCTGGCTTGAATAAACAAAGACTGAACCACTTTAGGGTACTGGCACTTTCGTGGGGGTAGTGAAATAGATACAGTCCCAGTCCAGGCTGTACCTGATCTGCGCCTAAGGAGAACGTAGCCCTCATTGCTGCTATTTGTTCAGCTATTTTTCCATCACTAGAACTAAATTGTAATACTGAAAACATTTTTTAAAAGCAAGATGTCAAAACAGAACTAGTACCACTATGTAACAGACACAAGGAATTTCCTTGGGAATATTTATAAAGGTAACATTCAGAACATGCATAAAATCTGAAAAGAAAATAGTTTAGAATAGATGCCTAGGATCTAAGCCAAGAGATTTTAAAAGCATTTATGCAACAATCACTTGCTGGGAAGAAGCGTGGTCTAATGTGTGCACATAGGGCTGGAATTCAGGACTCCTAGGATTTACTCTTGCCTCTGTCACTAATTTGTTGAATGTCCTTGGGCAAATCACAATCTCTTTGTGCCTCAGTTTACCGCTGTAACAAACACGCAGAAGGGTATTATTTGGGGTAACTGATATTTGTACGGACCATGGTGATTCATATATGGCACTTATGAAATGCTCCTAATTATAAAAACTCACATGCAAAGTATTGTGATGAGAGCTTCATGTGTAGTACTTGCAGAAAACCAGATCAAGACTTATCAAACCCTGAAGGGGGGAAAGGGAGCTTATCCAAATTAGAAATGCTGGAAACCTCATGAAGGCCAAAATACTGGGGAGCAGAACACAACCTGAGCACTGTCCTGCTCCACAGCAGGAGAGGGAGGAGTGTTTCCTTCCAGAACACAGAGTGCTGCAGTAGTATCCACATAGCAGTGTATCCTCTGGCATCACCTCCTGGGTCCAGCCCACTGCAAGCCTGGACACAGACACATCCCACAGAGGTAAGTAGCTTTGCATGTCCCCTAAGCTCTTCCCCACCCCACTGACATGGCTCAGTAGCAATGGTTCCACTATGAAGGGAGCCTCCAGACCCTGTTTTAATAAAGTGCAGCTTTCTGGCATAACCCTGCATTTGGAATTTTGTAAGTATTTTTCCCACAGGCAGGAAAGCCATTTTTTTTGTGCAAACCAGCTATTAAAGAACACTATGTGGCTATCCTTTTCTAAAAATATAATCAAAGTTTAACTCGGGTGAGAGTAACCAATGATGATTAAAGAGAAAGTTCCATTCTAGGCTATAAAAGAACAATTCCAACACAAATTATAGTTTCCAATTTATAATATATTCACATTAATATTTCCTGAGGCTTCGCTCAGGACCTTTTTACCTTGGTCTTTATTTCCCGCCTCCCTTTTGTAAATGACCCAAACACTGATTAATAAAAAACAACATGCATTTCCTACCTCAACTGCTGCTTTCAAAGTTCCAAAGCTTGCAATGGTTTCAGTACTGTATCCATCGGCATGGTAAGGCTCCTAGAGAATAAAAATAAAATATTTCTGCATTGCACTTATTTAGCTTGTCTTTCCTCAGAGGATAACAAACAACTTAAACCACTCATGTTAGACATGTAAGCAAATATTATTCCCCCCCTTTATATATGACTTGCTCGACGGAAACATATGGCAGAGCCTGAAACTGAGCCCAGACTGCCTGATTCCCAGACTGGCGTCTTAGCTATACCACCCTGCTTAAATTACTGTACAATCATTAATCTGTGCGACAAAAAACGGAACCATCACCCCCTTACAACCTTCCTCTTTACCTGATATGTTGAATAAACTACCATAATCCCAAGTAGTACATAATTACCACCATAATACTACCCATAACACCAAGTAGTGCATCCCCCGAAAGGCCAAGTTGTTTGAAATACAAAAGTGTGGACAGCAAGCAAAAGTGAGGGAGGGATCTGAATAATGCTGCGAAATGCAGAGATTAATGCAATCAGCTCAGAAACTCAACAGCCCCTGAACTGGGCATCTTACATGGTGCTACAAATGAGCACATGCAGGGAATGCAAGCCGTGACAGCAGTACCACAAATAAAAAGGCTTCTCTGTGGTCCCAACCTCTACTGTCATACAAGCACCTCTGGACTCACTAAAGTGTAAAACTTGTATATTAGTTTGTTTTTTTTTTAATTTTCTTAACAGTCCTGGTCCCAAACATTGTAGTAATACACTCTACTAATTTTTTGGACCATTATTATTGAATTCTATCGTTTTATTTGCTTTTTTAAGCCATGGAGATAGAGACTCTTTAAATGAAATATTGAGTTGCACTGTTTTTAAAGATGCGCTGTAACACTTTGTGTGTCTCAAAGGGCCCTTGTGATTGAGGCCCAGAGAAAAAGCACAATTTCACAGAAGTCAGCCCAATATTGCGAATTTTGCAATTTTGCTGCCTAACATAAAACAGACTGCTAAGTCCCCTCAAACTGCTGCTTCGACATGATACTGCCACATGTTAAGAGGCTCACTGAGCACAAGATCAGATGCACATGGCTGCCTGCTCCCTCCTCCTTGCTGCTGGAAAATTTGCAGCAGTTTGTGAAGGACTCAGCAGCTGTGTCATTCCACCTCCCTGGTAAGGCCAGGACTGCTCACATTCCAAGTGGCTGTGGTGTTGCATCTCTAAAACCATCTGCTGAGTCCACAGCAGGTGAGTCAGCGTGGCAGACAGGCACTGTGTGGGAGAAAGGAAAAGAGGGAGGAAAAGGTCTGCAGCTGCTGGAATAAATGGCAGCAGTTCACGGGGCACTCAGTGGCAGGTTTTATGCAGAGGAATGCAGCAGTGAGCTTTTGCTGACTGCATTCTATGCATATCCTGTGAAAGTTGTTACTTTATCTGTGACACTGCTGGGATTTTTCTAAAAAAATAGCTGCCATTTTCATGGGGCCCTACTCATTACCTTTATGCACCCCATCCTAAGTTCCTAATGGAAGGGGTCAATGTATGATCCAATTCTCACTTAAGTGAATTATAATCTTTCCAAGGCAGTTTGACTGAGGTCAAAGAGGGCTGCCAAAAAGAACCTATCTTGAAGAATCTACTTAGGGGAGACCTGGGAATCAGGTCCTACATGGTATATGGCGTTATTGGTGTTTACTGAGCTTGTATCCAAGTGGCCATCTCAGAGGCAGTAGGCAGATCATTTGAGTCTAGAGTTGGAAAAGGTACACAGAGGGACAACAAAAATGATTCAAGGTACAGAACAGCTTCCATACAAGGAGAGATTAAAAAGATTGGGACTTTTCAGCTTGGAAAAGAGACAGCTAAGAGGGGGTATGATAGATGTCTATAAAATTGTGACTGATGTGGAGAAAGTGCATAAGGAAGTGTTATTTACTCCTTCACATAACACAAGAACCAGGGGTCACCCAATGAAATTAATAGGCCGCAGGTTTAAAACAAACAAAAGGAAGTGTTTCTTTACACAGTGCACAGTCAACTTGTGGAACACTTTACCAGAGGATGTTGTGAAGGCCAAAACTATAACTAGGTTCAAAAAAGAATTAGATAAATTCATGGAGGATAGATCCAGCAATGGCTATTAGCCAAGATGGTCCATGCTCTGATTGTTGCTAGCCTCTCTGTGCCAGATACTGGGAGTGTACAACAGGGGATGGATCATTCGATGATTACCTGTTCTGTTCATTCCCTCTGGGGCACCTGGCATTGGGCACGGTCAGAAGACAGGGTACTGGGCTAGATGGACCCTTGGTCTGAGCCAGTATGGCTGTTCTTATGAGTCCTATAGCCTTTGTTTCGGCAATACTTAAAGCTATCAACAAGGCCTCTCAGTGTAGGAAAGGTTCTTTGTTTTGTTTTGGCTGCAGAGGAATAACTGGTGGCCCACCCACACTTACTGAGTAGTTTAGCGGAAATTTGAAGTCCTACATTTATAGATCTCATGAGGTCATTAGTAAACCAAGCTTTCCACACAAATTAATCAAGAAAGTTCAGATTTAAAAAAGAGAATGATTTTAGCATACTAGAGTAAAATAGTAACAAGGATATTTTTCTTTCACAAACATATATTTGTTGTTTGTATAAATACCAATTTTCCTGTAGAATAGTTTGCCAACTCCAACAATTCACAGCAGGTTTGATATTTGTGTTTTCTTTAAAGAAATTTCCCATAATCCAGACTTACTTCCTGCATTTCATCTCAAATAATGTCAAGTCAATAAAAAAAAATACTGTAAAGGCAGTGATATTGTAAACTGCTGAATGGAACCTCTAAGTGTTCAGAATTATATTACTTGCAATATAGTTTAGAATTCTGTTTGAATTGTTGGCCTGTACCTTTTAAAAGATTCTCATTGAAAACATTGCTTAAGAGGGGACAATTATTAGATACAAGGAAAATCTCTTAATGCTAAGGAATATTTCATAATTCTGAACTCATTCAGGACCAGGTTTATTTGTGTATCCAGTGTAATAATTTCTGCAAAAGAATTTGCAACCTATTTCCTTAACCGTAAAATGGACTTTGATTTCCTGAGAATTGCTTGTTTATCTGGATCATCCCCTTTTATATCAAGCATCTGTGCATATCTAGGAGCAATGCTTTTTAACAGAAGGACCATCATTTTGAAGAAGCCCTCCATCTCTCTTCCCTTCCCCTGCAACCACTTAATTTGCATCTTCCCTTCATTCTATACAGTGTCCGATCAACTCCCACTGAAGTTAATGCAAGTCTTCCCCTGACTTCATTAGGAGCTAGTAAGGGCAAAGTATCATTATTTATTATTATTAGAGAGCATTTTGAGAAATCCCATTGTTAGTCTCATGTTGAGCTAGCAGTGACAGTGTATGTGGTAAAGAATGGAAAAATTCTTAACTGATCATTTATTTTCTTCTAGCAGTGTTTTGCACAGTTCTGTGATGCACAGGTGTAGGCCCAAAGCCTAATGGGGAGAAATTGTCTCGAGTAAATTGTACTCCATTTTGCTTATTTTGTTAGCCTTGAATTAATAAGAAATTGTTTTGGTTTTATTCTTTGCTTTAAGTGTTATTGATTGTTTTTAGAAGGATAGAAGTGTTATGGCTGCAATTCTTGCTTTTGAAATTATTTACTGTTTTGTGTGTGAGTGAAGAATGTATGGCATGCTAACAGAGACCAGTACTGATGGGCCAGATGGTCGGGAGGGGAGTGGAGAAATCGAGAGGAAACACCCCGATGGCAGATTGAGGACTCTAAAGCAAAGGCATATGCCCCAAGGATAAGATAAAGAGTGGAACCAGAAGAACGAGATAAGAAACAGCTGTGGATATTCCCAGTAACAACCTGATTGGGAGCAACCTTGACTAACAGCTCTGGTGTGCCATAGACTTGTATGGGAACTTATTACTATAAAAGAAGGGTGTATTGCCATGGGACTTTGGGTTCATTCGGCATCAACATCAGAGCTTCGAATGCGTTTGACAGAGGCCCAGCTCCCCTCCCTCGTGTGCAGTTTCAGCTGGCCACTAGAACTGACTGAGCAAAACTAAGGACTGGTAACTATAAGATCCAGCTGCAGAACCGCACGTGTGTGTGTGTGTATGTATGCGTGCTGATTTTAATGCTTAAACTGTACTCTTAATAAACGCAGCATATTGCCTTATCCCCTTTAAAAAGATTGTGAGCTTCTTATAAGCATAACATTTTTGGTGGAGAATTGCAGTGCGGAGAACAAGGAGAGATGCCATGCTTGTTGGAAGAGTATAACATAAAATAAACCAATCAATCATTATAGAATTTTGTGTGCACACCCTAGGTCGTAGCGAGCCAAGTAAAAGAAGAGGAGAACTTAGAGTTTCTCACTCTAACCCGAGCACCGCAGTAAACTCTGTAGGATATAGGAGTTTTAAGCAGTATTTTCTATATGGGCAGGTCCATACTCACCGCGCGGGTCGACACGGTGAGTTCAACTTCTCGGAGTTCGAACTATCGCGTCTGATCTAGACGCGATAGTTCGAACTCCGGAAGCGCCGCGGTCGACTCCGGTACTACTCCACTGCAAACGGCGGTGGTGGAGTCGACGGGGGAGCCGCGGAGTTCAACCCCGCCGCGTCTGGATGGGTGAGTAGTTCGAATTAGAGTACTTCGAATTCAGCTACGCTATTCCCGTAGCTGAATTTGCGTACCCTAATTCGAACCCCCTTTTAGTGTGGACCAGGCCTATGAGACCCAACTCTGAAGGCTATAGGAGTTTTGGGCAAATACTATTTTGTGTCAGAGAAGAACTTGGAGTTTCTTGCTCTCTGTTGAACCGGAATAAACTCTGAGGGATACAAGAGTTTTAGGCAGTCTTTTCTGTGTTAAACCAAACTCTGAAGTATATAGGAGTTTGGGCAGTGTAGATTTTTTTGTTGTTGTTTTGTTTTTTTAAAAGAGTGATATTGTTGTAATTTCACAATTTTGAGGGGAGAAATATTTAAGAAAAGGGACCAGGAGGTGTGGGGGCTAGTTGATTACTAAATTGGTAATGGAACAAAGCCTGTGTCCATGAAAAGGGACAGTTCAGCAAGGAAGGCAGGATTGGGCCCAGACAAGCAGACAGGCAACAGATAATGATTAGAAAACTTGCTGGGAGCCTGAGGGGCACAGTGGCAGGAGTAAGGGAAGTAGTACAGGCATGCGGAATTCAAATCCCTGGGACAGTACTTGAAATGGTGATATCTGGGCTGATGGAGGTGTCATTTTGGGAGATAAGCAAGTGATTTAAGTAATAAGGGCTTGGCTACACTTACAAGTTGCAGCGCTGGGAGTTACAGCGCTGCTCATGCAGCTGTGTAAGGGCCAGCGCTGGAGTGTGGCCACACTGACAGCTACCAGCGCTGCAGTGTGGCCACACTTGCAGCACTTTCCAGCGCTGTATTGAGAGGTGCATTGTGGGCAGCTATCCCACAGAACACCTCGTCCCGTTTTGGCGCCGTTTTGGCGCCGAGTATTGTGGGAAGGGGAAGGAAGTGTGCGGGTCATTCCGCTTCCTGTTTGCCAGCGCCCCGTGGTGCATCGCTTCACATCCCAGCATTCATTCCGGCAGCGTTTGGCGCCATTGTGAGTGTCTTTCTGTTACTCTCTGTGAATCGCGATTTCTGTGGCAAATGGAGCCCGATCTGCTGAGGACTCTGCTGATGAGTGTCACCAGCACAACACGTTTGGCAGTCGAGCTATTCCTTCAGCTCCAAAGTGACAGTGAGGAGTCCGACGATGATATCAATATGGATTTGTCTGCGACACTAGAGTGCTTGCGGCATTCACGGAAATGCTCAGCACCGTTGAACGCCGCTTTGGGCTCGGGAAACAAGCACTGAGTGGTGGGATCACATCGTCATGGAAGTCTGGGATGACGAGCAGTGGCTGCAGAACTTTCGTATGAGAAAAGCCACTTTCATGGGACTGTGTGCTGAGCTCGCCCCACTCTGCGGCGCAAGGACACAAGATTGAGAGCTGCCCTGACGGTGGAAAAGCGGGTGGCTATTGCAATCTGGAAGATGGCAAATCCAGACAGCTACCGGTCGGTCGGGAACCAGTTTGGTGTGGGAAAGTCGACCGTGGGAATCGTTTTGATGCAAGTTTGCAAGGCAATTAATCGCATCCTGCTAAGAAAGACCGTGACTCTGGGAGCGTGCAGGACATTGTGGATGGCTTTGCACAAATGGGTTTCCCTAACTGTGGAGGGGCGATAGATGGATATTCCTATTCTGGCCCCCACCTGGCATCAGAGTACGTTAATCGTAAGGGTATTTCTCTATGGTTCTCCAGGCGCTTGTGGATCACTTCATTGACATTTACACAGGCTGGCCTGGAAAGGTGCATGATGCACGCATCTTGGAACAGTGGCCTGTTCAGGAAGATGCAGGCAGGGACTTTTTCCCAGACAGGAAGATCACAGTAGGGGATGTCGAAATGCCCACTGTGATCCTTGACCCGCATACCCGTTACTGCCTTGGCTCATGAAACCCTATACAGGGAAGCTTGACAGGAGCAAGGACCGGTTCAACTACAGGCTGAGCTGCAGAATGACTGTGGAGTGTGCTTTTGGGCGTTTAAAGGCTCGCTGGAGATGTTTGTATGGGAAGCTAGACTTGGGGAAAGCAGCATCCTTATAAGCGCTTGCTGTACCCTCCATAATATTTGTGAAGGGAAGGGTGAAACATTCAGTGAGGCATGGACCACCGAGGTTCAAGTCCTGGAGGCTGAATATGCACAGCCAGAGAGCAGGGCTAATAGAGAGGCCCAGCACAGGGCTTCAAGGATTAGGGATGCCTTGAGGGAAGAATTTGAGGCTGAAAGCCAACAGTAATGGTTGCTGCCTTGCATGGGAGTGAATTGCACTGCTTACACTGTTATTCTATTATCCATAATAATAATATGATTTGCAGTGCCTCTTTCTTTACTGGGCTAAGGTGTCTTTCACTATCTGCTATAATAAAGACTGTTTTCAAAGCCAAGAATTGTTTTATTGAAAAGAAAAAAACTTCCTTGACAGACAGACAGACACACAACATTTCATTAACACAAGAGGGCAAGGGTGTGGGTTGGTGAACTGTACAGTCACAAGTTTGCATATGCCATGTCTGGATTGCTGTTTAATGAATCCTGCACTTCAGGGTGCATATACTGCATGGTGATGGGGGTTGAATGCAGAGGGTAAGGGTGGTGGTAGGTATCAGGGCTGGTTGGGCAGGTGTTGGAGGCAGCTGGTGGTGGTAAGAGCCTGGATGCTGGGGAAAGGTGGTTGGAGCTGACATTGGGGCACAAGGCACAAAGGACGGGCGGGTGGGGAGTAGCACGGTAGTGCTCTGCTTGCATGGCAACGAGTGACTCTATAGACTCCGGCGCTCCAGGATGCTTAGCAGCCGCTCCGTGCTTTTCCTCTTGGCCACTGCATTTCTCTGGTCCTGCTTTCTTTCTCTCGCCACTCCTTCAATTCTTTTCTCTCTGTAGCAGAGTGCTGAAGAACAGTTTTCAGCATGTCCTCTTTGCTCTTTCGGGATTTTTCTCAAATTTTGAAGCCTCTGTGATGTTGAACATCTGGGCAGTCCAGTCAAGGTCACTGTACACACAGAAATGACAACATTTAACACGGGCAGCATTGTATCCACTATCTCCAGACATGAATTGTTACACTGAGGAGTTCACACTTGCAAGTTCTCACTTGCATTCTTTATCCCAAAAGGAAAACACAACAGAAGCCACGAAATGGTGAGTGAGGAGTGGGGCTTGAGTGAGAGGGGAGCTGGTTGCTTCGGGTAATCTGGAGTGCTAGAGGGGTTGAGTGAAGATGCAGATGCAGGGGTGATCTTATCTCCTATCTCTTCACTAAAGAGTCTCCCAACATTTTTCACAGGACTTAATCCTGGAAGATGTTTCAGTCACTAGGGAACAGCGGGGCTCTTTAGAGCAATGTGGATTCCGCCCGGGACCCTATGCGCGTGCCTGTGTTCAGAAATGGTCCCCTGGCCGAAGAGTGGCGCGGACGCCACCGTCACTGGGACAAGGGACACAGTGGCTCTGCCTATAAACCTGCGCAGGCATATTGCCCACGCTCTGGATGAAGCTTTGCTGAGATAACTGAAGCAGATTACCGCGACGTGATAGACCACATCAACGGGCTATTCCACATCTAGACGCTGCCATGCATGCATCCATAACCCCCTTCCTCTCCAGAAACATTTCCACCCAGAAAATAAAGCTCCTCTGCTTGTCCTTCTGCAACTGCTGGCTGCTGCTGCGATTGGGTACTTTCCTCCTGGCTTGAGAAGAGCTCCTGGCTGCATGCCTCCAGGAATCTGCGGTTTCTTCCCCATCCCAGGAGCTTCACTCGCGGTTTCCCCCCGCAGCATCCTCCTCCTCCTGTCCCCCAGCCTGCTCAGAAGTGTCCATCTTTACCCTGGGATTGGCAGTGGGGTCACCCCCAAGTATGTTGTCCATCTCCACGTAAAACGGCAGGTCGTGGGGCGGATCCGGATCTGCGATTCCTCTCGGGCTTTGTAATAGGCACTCCGCAGCTCTTTAACTTTCACCCTGCATTGTAGTGCCCCGTTGATGGCCCCTATCCAGCATGTCCCTTGATATCTGCTCAAAGATATCGTAATTCAGCTGTGCCTGAACAGACGCCTCACCCCAAACACTGATGAGGTCCTGCAATTCACCTGTGCTCCATGCTGGGAGGCATGGTTACCTGTAACCTGTAACTGATTAACTGATTGCACTCCACACCTGGCTGCAGCAAACAGGAAGGAGATTTTTAAATTTCCCGGGGCATTTAAAGGGCGGGTCACCTGAGGCAAGAGCAGTAGAGTGCAAACTGATGTGCAGAGTGGCTGAACAGGAATTCTGGGATAGCTCCTTATTCCCTGGAGGACAGGTAAAGCGCTGGTGAGTGTCCACACCTGCTGAGCAGCGCTGGTGTCACCAGCGCTGCACTCTTATACCCCAACCCGGATGGGTTTTCAGCCAGCGCTGCAACCAGGAGTTGCAGCGCTGGTTAGTGTGGACGGGGTGTTAATTGCAGCGCTGGAAAGCCTCCACCAGCGCTGCAACTTGTAAGTGTAGCCAAGCCCTAAGAGTGAGAAGTTAACTCTGCAGAGGCTGGAAGGAATTAAGCAGTTGAATGCTGTAAAAATGTTAGAGGCAGAGAAATAATCTGATTGAAATCATTTGACTATGAACAATTTAATCAAATTTACTAAAGAACATAAGGGTGTTTTTTTATTGGAATGTAACTGCCCCCAAATGTATAAAAGGGAATGTAATTTATGTACAGTAAATAATGTGTAAAATAATTAAAGCAGTGCAAGGGATGTTAAAAAAAAATGTAAAATTTTAAGAACCTAAACCAACACTCCTGGTTTGTAAAACCCTGTTTTGTAGGTTTAAGATGATTTTTTTTTAAATAGTGCCACTAAAAATCCATTTGAATCTTTCATTCAAAGTTGCAAAACTGACAGATACTTTTTGCCAGACACAGGTAATTAGTGTTTGGCTTTGGTATTTAGCATTTAACCCTTAGGGTACCACAATGCTTTATAAAATTTAATATGTTTTTCAATAAAGACCAAAATCGTGGATGTAATAAGGGGCAGCCAAGAACTGTAGTAAAAATAAAATAAAATTATAAAAGGAAAATGACAGTGCCCTCTGGAGCAACAGTAAGTTAAGGTACACAAAGAATCAAGGTTAGAAACGCTGAGCCTTAAGATGGCTCTTAGTAATCAGACTGTCACTGTCACTTTAATAAAAGTACATGAAAACTCTGTGAGCACAAAAAAATAAATGTAGTAATAATGCTTCTCAGCTATTACCTGTAAACTTAAAGCTTAGCACAGCAGAAAAAACTATTACAAACCTGGTCTTCAGCTGTATAAAAAGGAAAACTGAGGTACATCACCTCATAAATTTAATAACTGCACAGTGGGATAATTCACCCTAAACCCTTAAAAGGTGGAAGCCATTGAAACATGGCCTACCCATAGAAGAAAAACTGAGGAATTACCCCCATACTTTCCTGTGTTTTGCCTGCAAATCAGCAAGGAGATTTGTAAAAAAAAGGTTTTTAAGCAATAATCTGCCCCCCCCCCAAGGGGGTAGAAAAAATGTTTCTTGTCTTTCAGAACTTCAGGAAAAAAAATGGTACCAGCTGAGGAGCAACTCAGAATACCATGGATTTACTGTCACAACAAAAGTTATGTTTTGTGTTGTTTGTCTTGTTGCTAGCATTGTTGTGTATTGTGTTTTAAAAGAGAGAGAGAGAGAGAGAGAGAGAGAGTGTACTGCATTAGTAAAAAAAGATGAACATAAATTTTAAGCACAAAATAAAGTTACCAAGAAAAAGAAGGGTATGTGAAAACATTGGTTACTGGGGGGAAAAAAATTGTCAAATCTTAATCAACTTCCATCCAGGGGCGGCTCCAAGCAACAAGCGCGTGCCTGGGGCGGCAAGCCACGGGGGGTGGCCTGCCAGTCGCCGTGAAGTTGGCATGCCTGTGGGAGGTCCACCAATCCCACGGTTTCGGCGGCGGGTACGTCGAAGGCACGGGACTGGCGGACCTCCCGCAGGCATGCCGCCAAATCTGCGTTACCAGCGGACCTCCCACAGGCATTCCGCCGAAAGCTGCCTGAGTGCCATGCTTGGAGTGGCAAAATACATAGAGCCGCCCCTGCTTCCAGCCTCCAAGCCCAGCTAAGTGTACCTGGGTATAATAGTTGGGAGAAAGGACAGGCAAGTAGATCAGAGAAAAGGCACTGCTAGAAGCAGTCAGCCCCCACAGATGTACTCTCCTTATGAGTCTGGTTGGGTGGATTCAATTTCCTGCAACCACATATTTACAAGTATGCTGAGATTACATTTCCTTTACGGAAACTGTTAAAAAGACTCAGTGGGAATGAGGGCTGGAACAGGATTCCGCCTTAAGTACTTTAAAACAAAAAGCAGCCGCAGCTCCAGCTTTACGCTTTCCCGACAGGTCAAGGTCTGGCTGCTAATGAAGAAGCACTAGCAGCTACTTTACTGCAAAATATTAAAGAAGGAAGCTGTTGCCAGTAGCCTACGAATCAAGGATTTACAAGGCGCAGAATTAAATTTTGATCCTTGTGAACATGAATGCCTAGCAGGTGTCTGGGCCGTATGGTCCTTTGAATTACTCACAGGCACAGCTCCCATTGCTATTCAAAGTACCCACACTCCCTTTAAATATATTTTGTCAGGCAAACTGATGGGAGGTAAGGTTTCTAATACCTGCATGGCCCAATGGACGTGCCTCAGTTAACAGAGGAATCATTACTGAAACAGTGTTCAAACCAGACATGCTGATGCATGCTTTAATTGAAAAAGGAAATAAACTTGAGTGCCTAGAGATCACTCTGGAACAGAGAATTGCTTTAGTGCAAGCACCCCCTCTTGAGAAACTGGATACTGTAGGCAGGGCCGGCTTTAGGTTTTTTGCCACCTCAAGCAAAAAAATGTTTGGCTGTCCCTCACCCCAGCTCTGGGCTCTCCCCTCCCCACCAGTGCCCTCCCCCACCTGAATCCCCTGCCACCCCAGCCCTGGGCTCTCTCTTCCCTTCCCCACCCGCACCCCCTGCTGCCCCAGCCCTGGGCTCCCCCCCAAAACGTGACCTCCTCGTTCACCACAGCAATCCCCGTTTACACTTGCAGTGGGGATCAAACGGTTTCTCCTATTTTTTTCACTTTAGTATAAATCTCGCCCCCCCATTCCCCGCAACCCCATCTTTAGGCTAGGGATGATGCAGCCTTCGGCCGTGCAGTACTCCAGTCAGCAGTGAACTCCGACCCCACCACCTAGGTTTAGGCTTGTGAGTCACTTGCTTGGAATGGACATGAACAACCACTCGAAGAAGAAAAGACGGTTACCCACCTTTTAGTAACTGTTGTTCTTCGAGATGTGTTGTTCATGTCCATTCCAATACTCACCCTCCTGCCCCTCTGTCGGAGTGCCGGCAAGAAGGAACTGAGGGGGTGGAGGGTCGGCGGGCCCCTTTATAGGGCGCTGTAGTGGCGCCACTCCAGGGGGCGCCAGGGCTGACCCTACGGACGCTGCTAGGGGAAAATCTTCCGGCTGGCATGCACGCAGCGCGCACACACTTGCTTGGAATGGACATGAACAACCACTTGAAGAACACCACATTTTTCTCACATGAGGAGGGGATCCACGTCAACCACAAATCACAGATAATTGGAATTCACCATAATGGACACTGACTCGGAATAACTCTGTTGACTGAAATTTAAGAAATGCTCTGGTGAAGGCAAAGAAACGTTTTTCTCCTGCAAATTGATGGTGTAAGATTTTAAAAAGTCATTGTATGTCAGATTTGGGACAAGACTTCAGCCACCGTTGCTGTAGTCCCTTCCGTTTCAGTTGTCAGTCTGTAAGAGGTTACTCACCCTGTGCAGTAACTGAGGTTCTTCAAGATATGTTCCCCTATAGGTGCTCCATTTGTAGATGTGGCAGCACCTCCCTGCCTGGGATCGGAAATCTTTATCAGCAGTGCCCATCGGACTACACATGCACACCTCCCCCAACCTGTGCAGTGAGTGGGACACATATAGTATTGTGTGGATCAAACACCCCCCCGCCAGTTCCTTCTCTGTCACAGAGCATATGTTTTTGGCTCCGAAACAGAGGGGAGGATGGTGGGTAGTGGCGCACCCATAGGGGGACACATCACGAAAAACCTCAGTTACTGCACAAGGTGAGTAACCTTCTCTTCTTCCAGTGATGTCTGTTTGGGTGCTTAACTTGTAGGTGACTAGAAAGCAGCGGCCCTAATTGGAAGGCTGGGGCTCTGGAGTGACATTTACTGCCAATGATAGGACATTATGTCCCAGAAGAGCATCTGCTGTGTTATCATGTGTAATAGCGTAGTGATGTGCAAAGGTGTCTGTTGATGTGATGGCAGCTTTGCAAATGTCAGCTATGGGGACATTATTGAAAAAAGCTATCGAGGTGGATAATGAATGTGTGGAATGTGCTTTAATTGTAATAGGAGTTTGTCTATTGTGGAGTTCGTAAGATAAATGTAAACACTAGATGATCCACTTTGAAAGGTGTTGTTTAGAGGTGGTTGTGCCTATGGATCTTTCGGTGGTTGAGAGAAATAATTGTGGTGATTTTCAGAAAGCTTTAGTCCTGTTCAAGTAAAAAGGTAATACTTGTCTCATGTCTAGGGTGTGTAAAGCTACCTCCTGTTGGTTACTGTAATGCTTTGGGAAGAAACAAACAAGGTGTATCAGTTGATTGAGATGGAAAGATGATGGAACCTTGGATGTTGGCATAGCGTAACTCTGTCTTTGGGAAAAAGAATGTACAGAGGATATGCCATAAGGGCTGCAATTTTGCTGACTCATCGGGCAGAAGTGATAGCAACAAGAAATGCCATTTTCCTTGATAAATGCATGTAAGAGCAGGTTGCCATTGGTTCAAAAGGGAGTCTAAGTCAGAGAACATAGGATGAGGCCAAGGTCTCAGGCCTGGGTCATGTCTCATATGTGGGGATAAAGATTTTGGAGACCCTTTAGAAAACGTTTCATGAGTGGGTGTGTGAAAACAAAACTGCCGTCTATGTGGCAATGAAAAGTAGCGATTGCCACCAAATGTACCCAAATGGAGCTGGTTGTTTAAGGTGTAACAAGTAGTCCAGGATAAGTGGTAGTGGAGCACGTGTTGCATTGACTTGGTGGCAGGCGCACCAGCACTGAAATCTAGTCCATTTGCGAACATAAAAGTGCGTCTAGTTGTGTCATGCCTGCTAATCTAAAGTATCTGTTTGACTGAGTCCGAACAGGTTATTTCCAGATCCCGAAACCACAAGGAGCCAGGCTTTGAGGTGGAACATCTGGAATTGAGATGGAGGATGTGTCTTGTGAAAGGAGACAGTGTTGGATGGAGAGAGATCGGTTAGCATACCATTCTGTGATGGAGATAAGTATACCAGACCTATTGTGGCCATGTTGGAGCTATAAGTATGACATGAGCTCAGTCCTCTTGTGTCTTGTGAAGTACTCAGAATAGGCGGGGAAAGGGAGGAAAGGCATAGAAGAAGTGGTGCATCACATGTAATGAGGAATGTGTATCCCAGAGATCTGTATCCCAGTCCCATTCTGGAGCAGAATTGAGAGCAGCAGACATTTTGCGGTGTGGCAAAAAGATATATGGTAAGGCATCCCCATCATTTGAAGATGGATTGAGAAGAGCTCGCATATCGAGTTCCCACTCATGATTATGGGAGAGTCTCCTGCTCAGTGCATTTGCAGTGGTGTTCTAATGTCCAGGGAGGTATGTGGCTGAAATGCTAATATGTTAGATACAACAGTTCCACAGTTTGAGGGCTTCAGAGCATAAAGAGTGGTACCTCGCTCTGCTTTGCCTATTGATGTAAAACATGCAAGAAAGATTGTCCGTCATGACTCTGATAGTACGATGTTCAAGTGGAGGGAAGAAATATCAGCAGGTACTGCGGACTGCCCATTGTTTTAGGAGCCTGATGTGTTGGGTGGATTTGGTTAATGACAATCTACCCCTACACTGTGTGATCATGGAGATGCACTCCCCAACCAATTAGGGAGGCATCAGTTGTTAGGATCAAGGTTAAGGCTACATTTATGTCACAGAGGTCATGGAAGTCATGGAATCTGTGACTTCCAGAGACTTCTGTGACATTCTCTGCTTCATCCCCAGAGCTGCAAGACTCTGGAGCTGACAGCCAGTGGGCCCCTGGCAGGGTTCCAGCAATAGGCGACAGCAGCAACATGGGGCCCCCTGTAAAGTTCCAGGGACAGGTGACAGACTCCGGAGGGGGCCCTCCTCAGGGTTCCAGCAACAGCCTAACGCGGGGAGAGGGGCAGACCTCAGGTGAGCAGCTAGGGTGTCCTGTTTTCTCTTTGGGAAATATGGTCACCCTGCAGCTCTCAGCCACCACGGTGGTGGGGGAAACCATGGAGCCGCGGCAGCAAATGTCACAGATAAAGGAAGCTGTGACCTGTTTATTGCCCATGACCTGTCCATGACTTTTACAAAAAATAACCATGACAAAATCTTAATCATGGTCGGTGGTGGTGGTAGGAAAGGAACTCCAACACTGACATTGTTGGGCTGCGTCTTTCCAAGCAGTGAGTCCTTCGACTCTTGTTGGCATGCATAAGAGTTTGTGGAGGCTGAGTTTGTGGGGGAGACATACAATATGAAGCCATGTCTGAAGACGTTGCATATGTAGCCCTGCGTGTCTGGCCATGAAAGTGGTTGCTGCCTTGTGGCCTAGAAGTTGGAGAAACATTCTGGCAGAGATCTGGGGGCAGATCCCTATGCTGGATACCAGATCTAGTATGGCCAAGAATCTGTGAGGTGGTAGGAAGGTTCTGGCTTGTATGGTATCCAAATGCACACTGATGAATTCCAGGTGTTGTACCAGTGTTAAAGGGGACTTTTCTAGGTTCACAAGAAGGCCTACCTTCATAAACAGTTCCATTGTTATGTGGACAGCTCAGAGAGTGTTTATCTCAGATGGGGCCTTGAGGAGACAGGTATCCAAGTATGGAAAGATGACAACACCTTATTTCATTAGGTAGGCAGTGACTACCACAAGGACCTTGGAGAACACCCAATGGGCCATTGACAGTCCAAAAGGCAGTACCTTGTACTGGTAGTGGTCATCACCCATGTTGAGTCAGAGAAATCACCTGTGGGCAGGGTGTACTGTGATATGAAAGTATGTGTCTCTGACGTCAAGGGCTGAGAACCAATCCCCCTGTACCAGTACTGGGATAATAGTGGAGAGGGTAACCATCTTGAAGTGTTATAGGTTGACAAACTTGTTTAGACTGTGAAGGTCCAAGATAGGTTGCCATCCGCCAGGTTTTTTTCTGGATCAGGAAATAATGGGAGTAAAAACCCTGTGTTGGAAAGGGACTGGTTCTATGGCTCCCAGTTGCAGAAGATGATTTATTTCTCCCCGTAGGTTTGTGTGAGGGGTCTCTAAAGAGGGACGGGGCTGGGGGCTGGTGGAGTGGGATGGATAGGAAGAGGATGAAGCATCCTTTGATTATCTCTAGAACCCACTTGTACAAGGTGATTAGTCTACATGCTGGGAAAAACGGAGCTAGCTGGTCGCCAAATTGTTGGGACGTCAAAGTTGGTGGAGATGACTGAAAAAGAGTGGGGAGGCTTCTCAGGGCCTCGATCACACCTTCAAAATTGTTTTGGTCGGGGTGCCTGAGAGGTAGCCCCTGAGAAGTCGGTTGTCTATATTTGGAGGGAGGCCTTTGTTTTCAGTGCTGGATGTCATAGTGCCATTGCGGAGTATACTGCAGTGGTCAGGATCGCAGGGGGGAGATGATACTTTTCAGGACATCTTTTTGGCACTGTTACATAGATGCAGAGAGATCAGAGGGCGGGTTCAGGAGTCTTTAAAGGAATTCAGGGAATCATCTGTGTGCTACGAGAATATTTTTGACCCTCAAAAGGTAAGTTTTCCACCATGGTTCAAACCTCCTTAGGAAAACCCGAGAGGTGGAGCCATGATGCCCGTCTCATGACTACAGCAGTTGCAATGCATTAGGTGGCGGTATCTGCCAAATCTAACGAGGCTTGTAGAGCAGTAGAGCCTCGCAGTTAGAAACTTGAAATTGGAGCATGGCTGATGAATGTGTGTGTCCATATAAATCCAGGTGTTTCCAATCTGTCTGGATGACTAGAATGGGATTGTATTGATAGCCCCCCTCTTGCACTGCACAGACCACCAGAGAATTTGAGGTGCAAGAATAGAAATTCTGCATCCTTCACTGGACCATAATATTATTTGTTGGCACATTTTCAAGTCCGAGGAATGGGTGCTGGGGTCTGCCAGAGCATTTCTGCAGAATTAAGAGCTTCATTGATTGGTAGTGCCATCTTGGAAGAGGAGGATGTATGGAGGATATCAAGCACCTTATGCTTCTGGTCCTTGATTTCCTCCAAAGGAATCTGCAGGGAGTCTGACATCCTGCAGAATAAATCTTGAAAATGTCGAAAGTTGTAGGGGGTGGAGGCATGATAGCCTCGTCAGGGGAGGAGGAGGAGGAAAAATGTAATGCTGGTGCAGCTTCCTCCTCCTCAGTTGGTACCAGTGGAGGTTCAGCCCAGAGGATGAGAGACCGATGGAGAAGGGAGAAGTGTAGGTCTCTGGCTTTGCTCCATGGAAGGTTTCCCGAATTGTGCCCTGTACCTGGCCCAAGGGTCCCAATATGGCCAGTATGGAAGGAGCAGAACATGTGGTTGCATCTGTGGTGGTCTGTATCAAGACTCTAGACCAGATATAGATTGTGCATAGTGAAGATCAGTAACTGAAAGTTGTCTGGAACACGAGGGTGTGATGAAGCCCTCCTCCTCATCGCTGGGGAAGGGAGGTGCCATCTTCAGGAGACAAAGGGAGGAGCGTTGTGAGTTTGGAGAAGGTGGTGGAATCGGGGGTGGGGGGGAGAGGAGGGGAAGAGGTCACGTTGAGGTAGAGGTGACTCAGTAGCATCAGATACCAGCAGGTCTTTAGGGTATCCGAAGTCTTGCAGAGGGGGAAAAAACACATCATCGGTGCCAGCGTACAACTCGGTGCTGAAGGAGGGATGTGTTTTCTCTGCAGAGTCAGTAGATGGAGCCAGAGACTTGGCTGGTGCCGATGACTTGGCCAGTGCCAACACTTTCAATGGTGCCAAGGGCTTGCTCGGTGTCAAAAAGGACAATGGTGCTGGCAGTTTTGCTGGTGCTGTAGCTCCTGAAGTCAGCCTGTATCAATCTCCAGAGCTGAGAGATGGTGCTGTGGGTCTGCCTGGTTAGGGTCTTTAGACTGTTTCTTCATCTTGGTATTGGAAGTACTTGGACGGTCCCTGGAGCTATGTCCCATCAGATGATGTCGAGGCAACTGACCTCACAGGGGATGGCATTCTGGAAGGCTGTGCCTCAAAGTATGAGGAGGGAGCCCATTTCTTTTCATCCGAGTGAAAGAGAGACTAGTTTCTCTTTGAGGGACATGGAGAGTGAGGATCAGCAGTTGAGAGCCTCACGGGGAGAGTCTGAGCCTGGGTCCGATGCAGGTTACAGTCATTTCTCCATGAGAAGTTTTAATCAAATGTCCCAATCCTTTTTGACTCTGTCCATCAGGCTGTGGAACTGGGAACACTTATGGGACGTGTCCCTCTCATAGAAAGTGAATACACTGCAGCTGGCTGGCAGTTATTGGGAAGGCGGCCCTGCAAGAGATGAACCTCTTAAACCCAGGGGATCCATGCGTAAGGGTGAGGGAAAAAAGCTTTCCAGTTAGGAATGGCGGGAAGCAGAAGAACCGAAACCTAAGCTATGAATAACTTTAAAGGTAAAGTTAAAAACAACAAAAAAAATTGTTTTTAACTAGAAGAAATGAGAAGAAGAAAATAACAACTATACTACAACTAACAGGTAAGGCACTATCTACTGAGGGAACAGGAGAAGCAGACTCTGCTGCAGATTCTGTCCCAGACCAAAGGTGGTAGAGAAGGAACTGGGGGCAGTCGGCCTGCACAGCACTATATATATGTCCTGCTCGCAGCACGGGATGGGGGAGGTGTACATGTGCAGTCCAACGGGCACCGCTGATGAAGATCTCTGATCTGAGGTGCAGAGGGCGCTGCCGCACCTACAAGTAGAGTTCCCAGAGGTATATCACTTGAAGAAGATACAAAGGTGATCAGTGAAGATGCAGTTGAGGGAGGAGTTGCCTACAATCCAGTTCATCAATCATTGAAGACAAAAGTAGTTGGAGGAACAATATCCTCCATCCAGAGCTCAGAGAGATTAAATGACTTGCATAAGGCCAATAAGTATGTCAGTAGCACAACCACAATTAGAACTAGAGTTCCTGACACGCCACACTTCACTCATTCTTTTAGACCATACATTACCCCTTTCAAATGAGAAAGCAACTGACTTTACTATGATTTTTGTTATTTTATACTTTTCTGCTTTTTTTCTTTAAGCAGAGATTGATGTTGATTTTACCCAAAACGTGCAGACTCTCACTGGCAGATCTTCTTTATACCCTAAAAGATGTGGAATACATTTTCATTTAATACTATTCAAATCACGCTTCCTACATAGAACTTAGTTGAAATGTTCTCTCATATATTTTGTATATAAAAACAAACAAAATATACATGCTACCACATGTTGTGCTGTATAATAAACCTCCTCCTCCTTCTCCACAGACCTTCCAACATGTTTCATCCCTAAACTGAGTGGTCTTGTATTCACTCTCCATGTCAATTAAATTCATAGGAACAAAGGAATCACCAGACTGGATCAGACCTGAGGTCCATCTAGCCCATCCTGTCTCCAACAGTGACTACGTACAGATGTTTCAGAGGAAAGGTGTAAGAGACTTGGAGTAGGCAAATGCAGGATGTTGCCCACAGTAGGTCTCACCCTGATCTCCAACAGTTAGATTGGCTTAAGTCCTGAAAGCATGAAGTTTAGTATCCCTTCCAAAATTTAGTCTCTCTGCTGAGACTTCCAAGAGGGGTCCCAATTAACATCAACTGTAACTGTGTTTTATGTGACAATGTAGACACTTGTCCGCTAGGTATTAGACTGACAAACTCATTTAACATAGAACGCACAGCCTCTAAATTGTGAATTACTGTCGGTCACTGCCATCCTAGGCTGGATTCAAAATAGCCTTTTCTACAATAGGCATTTCTCTAATAATAATTTACTACTTTGGCAGCAGCAGTGGGAGTGCTAGTGTAGACAATGCACTGGCCCCCTGAAGCATTTTAAGTATTGCATTATGTGGACCTGCTTTGAGCAGCATTAGATTATGCTTAGAAAACACCAGTAATGCCTGAAGCCATATCTATACAAGCTCTGACCACTGCTACCACAGGTGAAGCTGACTTGAAAATACTAACGGTGAGATATGTTTGACAAGGAAGCATAGTGTAGAGACACACCCTCCGGTGACCTAGAGGCAAAAAGGAGAAAAATCATACTCCTATCACATTTTGTTTGCTATGAACATGGTTACCAAACAATCACTCCTGTATTCCCAAACATTTTCTTCCTTTTAAAAAATAGTTTCACATGAATAAAGGCAAGAAAACATTTATGGTTGTTAAACTGCAAGTAGTATTGGTTATTGACTTGTAAACTGATGTGCGGTGTATGAACAGAATGTCCAGAAATACTGTCGCTTTCATTTGCACTTTATCACCATAAAATATGTATACTGTATGCCTTACAGAAAACAAACGGTATGCAACATACTTGAAAATATGGTAACAGCATACAATGAGTTACTTGGATTTTAACTCAGGGAATTTGATCACAGCTGAAAAACGTAGTGTAACAATACTATTTTTCCCTATATGCAATATGCAAAAAACTGAGTTTGGACATTTAAGTTAGTGTGTGTGTCCACGAGATCGCTCTAGTTCATTTCAAAGTATTTCCTTTCTTGATCATTTTAAACTATGAAATGCATAAAATAACTTTGCAACATAATGTACTAAATGCTTTGAATTTAATATTCTACATTCATACCAAAAACAATTAACAGTTTTTACAAATAGTGTTATTTACTAAATTACACTCTTCTACAACAGTGCAATCCATGTACATATGCCAACATTAAATGGAATTTAAAAAAATAAAAGAGTACTTGACTACTGCATATACTCTAATAAAACCAAGACAGACTTTAACATTTTCTTTTCTATGAGAGACAAGTTATTCAGCTTTCCAGAAGTACATGCAGGAGAGAGGAATAGAAAAGAAATCTCCTGCCACCTTCAGGCTGAGGGAGCAGGAAGAAAATGAGCTTTGGACCTGCAGCTATATATATATTCCTAATCCAGCCAGTTGAACGTTTCTCAGACACAAAGAGAGCCTAATATATCAATGAACTTTTTAAAACAATTTTCTTGTGTTTTTCATATATTAAAGTGAAAAGCTCAAATATCAAGGCCTTTTTTCCATGTCGTGGACATTGTACTTTATAATATACACATTGAAGTGATCAGTATTTTTAATAGTTGCAACAGGGGCAATAGGGACAACTCTATTGTGAAGTTGGTCAGTTGTATTAAGACTGAACAACAGTAAAAATGAGTCTGCCTACTGCTATTCATTGCAAAATTAGCATGAGATGGAAAAAAGAAACTAAGAGTGAAATAAAACTCAAGAAAAACTTAAAGGAGACATTTTCCTTCTCTGCTCCTAAAAATGGATACATGCTGCTTTCTCTGGAAGTAAGTACCACACTGAAGCCAGGTAGCTGCTGTAACATGTATGGTTATTGCCCATCTGCCTGTAAAACCCAGCAGACTGGGGAAGGAGGTTAAAACCGATATAAGTGAAGATTAGACAGAAATCTTTGAAAGCCAAGTGAAAATAGTTAAGAGTCAAGTGAATGAACTTAAAGAAACACAGTTTTTCTTTAAACATTGTGGTAGGGATGTTGATTTTAGGCTGGAGAGCTGATTTCTTATAAGATATTAGCTCTCCAGCCTAAAATCAACGTTCCTACCACCTGAGAACCATGGGTCAATCTCAGTCAGATAATCAAAGATAGCTCTCATTATAAGCAGAGTTCTCTATTTTGCACATAACTTGAAATATTTGCAATTAGATAGAATTCGCTGAAGTTCTGGTGACCCAAACTCATTTTCGTTTCAGAAATCAAAGGTAATATCCACAAAGAAACTATATTGTGGAGGACAGTGCACTGCTGTAAGACTTTTGAAAAAGATTCAATGATCCTTATATTATTGTCTTTTAAGCCTCCTTTCTACTTTATTTGGGCTTAATTACACTATATTAATACTGTATATTGCTACAGTAGGTGTATTCCAACTGGTAACACTAAACACTTATATACAGAGGCACCAATAGCTAGTATGGCCGGGGCATACATTGATCCAATCCTGAAGCTAGACGGTGGCAAACTCTGGTAGTAGTCTCCTCCATAACATCAATGTAGCAATCTTTTCAGTTTGGACTACGCCTTAGTTTTCTTCTCTGGAAAAATCAATTTTCTTGGGATGTATTTTTATTGTGCCTATGTGCATTGAACTGATAGACACGGACAAAATGTCTATAAAATGAAGTGAATAGAATTATTTAGGAGAACTTGCTCCTGTTGGTCACAGAAAACAAAGCACTACAACACCCTATCTAAAGTCAGAAAACAGTTTTTCTAGTCCTTCATGGACACGGATTTTAAAAAAAAAACACTTTAATATTACATTCAGAATTTATATGCAAAGAAATCAAGACGGTCAAAGAAATCAGCTTTCTATAGTGTAATGTGTAATATGGTAGATAATATTTTTGAGGGAAACAAACCTTTGAACAGCCTGACTTGTTGACATTTAAAATCTCAGCTTTAACTTTTCGCTAGAGAAACGGTAGAGAGACACATTCTTTTCATTCACATTTCACACAGGAAGACAAACCAAGAAATGTGAAACTGCTCTGCATATAGTACATGGCAGATTTAGGACTCTGAAGGGGTGACAGCAACAAAGTATCAATAGTGGGATTCACAGGTGGAATATATTAAAAATAACTAGCAGGAACTAGTTTGAACTGAAGGGCAGTGGCCAAGTAATTTGTAGGAAAGGAAAGGAGGTTGAATAAGAGAGTTAGTGTAATAAAGGTGTCCAGCATGTTACAGATATTAGCTATCACTGAAAAGTCTATCCTGAGGAAGAGAAAATATAACCAATTTAGGACACTGTGGAGAGAAGCAAGAGGTAATGGTAAACATAAGAAGTGTGATGTGAGCTTAACAGACAATCATGTTTGCAAAGAGGTTTGAGCTGGAAGCGTACCTGTTATTCTTATAGGAAATGTTTAAAGCTATTACTAAGGTTGACAGGCAAAGTCAAAAGCTTAGAATTCTACTTAAGAATATTGCAAGTGACATGAAAAGGGAGATGAGGCAATAGAAATGTTGGTAAAGAATGACATGATCCTGCTGAATCAGTCATCTAATGCAGTGGTTCTCAAACTTGGGCCGCCTTGTTCAGGGAAAGCCCCTGGTGGGCTGGGCCAGTTTGTTTACCTGCCGCATCTGCAGGTTCGGCCGATCATGGCTCCCACTGGCTGAGGTTTGCTGCTCCAGGCCAAGGAGGATGCAGGAAGCGGCGCGGGACGAGGGACGTGCTGGCCGCCCTTCCTGCAGCCCTCATTGCCCTGGAGTGGCAAACTGCGGCCAGTGGGAGCCACAATCAGCCGAACCACTGCATTAGATGACTGATTCAGCAGGATCATGTCATTCTTTACCAACATTCCTATTGCCTCATCTCCCTTTTCATGTCACTTGGGGACACGGCAGGTAAAGAAACCGGCCTGGCCCACCAGGGGCTTTCCTTGAGCAAGCGGCAGCCCAAGTTTGAGAACCACTGATCTAATGTGCTGCAGTTTTACACCACAATCTGTGCAGCAATTTAGGACAAAATATGTGATTCTGAGTTGTTCACAAAACTTGTTATTACAGAACTTAGATAAGGACAATGATGTTAACAGTAAAAGAAATGGAGAAAGATAAGAACTTAGGAGGCAAGGAGGAGACACTGGTAGAGTTTTGGAAAACAGTTTGGATCCCATTTTGGAAAACAGTTTTGCAAAACTATACAGAGGATGAAGTGATGAAGTGCATACTTGGCCAGAAGCTATTTTAGATTTAAACCTTAAAAGTGAATATATATGCATGATACATAAAGTGGAAGATGGGAGCATCTAAGATGCATATAATAGATTTTAAATACTCAATAAATACAAAGAACACACACAAACACAGACTTGCATTAAAAGTTTTCAGAATAGATCTGTCTAGATTTTCCAATGTATGAAAATTCTAATGCAAAATAGATAATCTTAGAGAAAACTGGACAAATTTAAATTGAGAAGAGAAAAAAAAGACAAAAGATGCCAGATGTGCTACAGATTTTATGAAGAAAGAATAGTATCAGTTATCAGCAAGAGCCACAATAAAAATCTAGTTTTGCTGAGCCATACAGAATTCCACTGGTGCTTAGTAGGTACAAAAGCCTTAGGCCTTTATTTAGGAATGTACTTAAGCATTTGCCTAACTTTAAGCATATGAGCAGTTCCGCTAAAGTCAGTGGAACTATCTTCATGGTTAAAATTAAGCATAGGCTTGCTTAAATATGTTCTTGAATCAGGACCTAAGGAAATATGAATTAGAAGGGGTTTTTTGTTTGTGTAGAAATTCTACTCCTCTCCATCCAAGTCATTTTCCCCCTTTTGGAATAAATTGTCCAGTACACACAGAGGATAGCCCATAATCCTAGTTGTATGCCTTCATCTGTAAGGTAGAAAAGATTCCAAGACATTGTTTTACGTTCCACCTTAAATCCCACAAACATACCTGGCTATACTAAGAAGTCATGACTTATGGGGATAATTAGACTGTTGGAGAGAAAATATAAGAAATAGCTAACTACAGTAGTTTCACTAGCTGAAAAGAATACCGTTAAGCTGCAATGCACTAGGTTGGGGTTTGCAACCATCTTGTTTAGTATTTATGCAATCGATTTGGTTGACAGCATTCACAGGCAAGATACAGATCAATGTTTGCTAATGATAGCAAACCTAAAGACATGGCAAATAAGTATGAACACTGCAAACAGATTCAGAAAATACTGGATAGTCAAGGTAACTGAGCAATAACATGTGTACAAGAATGAAACTTAAGAAGCAATACATTAAAATGGAAAATAAATATTAAATTAACCAGTTATGGCATGTATGCTAACCAAAACCAGAATGTGGGTTTTATATTGAGAGCTCTATAAAGCTAAGTACTCAAAATGGGCTGCATTAAAAAAAAGGCAAACAGGATGCATCAACAGATATAGAATACAAATCAAAACAAACATTCTTTTGTAGAAGATGCATTGATTAGACCCTTCTAAAATGATTTATTCAGTTACTGTTACCCTTTCACTGAGTTTATGAGTGGCATACAGAGAGTTTCATGCCCCAAAGAGTGAGAGACAGGACAACCTGTGTAAGTTTACATCACTGCAGAACAGAATGTAAAATGATCTAAAATTTTAACCAAATTATGAAGAGTTTTGAGAAAGTGAAATGAGAAACTATTCATACTAGAGAAGGAATTAAATAAACAACAAGGCATCAGACAACTAAAAATTAGGAAATTAAGAAGAGATGGTTTAAGGCTGAAGTGTTTTGTGTAATAACACTACACAGAACAATTTTGCTAAGCAGGGCCACAAGAGTTAAAATAAAAATGTAAAGGTTTGCTCAGCCAAGTGACTTTATCTGTCCACAATTCTTTATGTGTGATCTAAATAATTACAAGAGTCATGAATAATGTAGTGTATTCATGTTTTCGTTCCAGTTTAAAAATTCCATTCATTCCCATCCAAACTCAGTTTCTCTGTCTTTGGTGTAATCTTCACCAATACACACAATACAGTTCAGAACCCTAGTTATACAACGCTAGTATGGAAAAGTACATCATTATATGCTTTAAACAATAAGTTGTAAGATTCTGATCAGTTTTATGGTCCCATTATATGTTTAGCAGCCTGTAAATAGGTGTTTTAAATAATTATTATTCTAAAACAGAATCATCATTTGCTGTGACCTCGCCAGACCATTTAAAATGTTAACTAGTTTACTTTGGTAGATAATGCCAGCTAATAGTACTGCAGACTACAGGAAGTCATGATATACTTAAATTCAATTCACAATGAATGAAACCTACATGTAGTTAAGTTTGGAAATTAACATAGACCTTAGCATGTAAATATTAACCATGATATGCAGATTTAAGCATTTTCCTGCATTGCAAAAGGATATCACATCCTTCACAAAACTAAGTACAACTATGAAACATGGTCATCTGTTCATGATTAAAATAAAATAGTAATGTAAACTATTTTAACAGTGTGTTAAATATATTCACATGATCACCTTAGCTATTTCAAATGGCCACTATTGCAAACACACACTATTATGTACACAACATTTATGCCACAAAAGTTTGCAAGTTGAGTTTTCACAGATTAGCCAATTTTACCAGACATAAATAATATTGTACCAATTTTAGGCCTTTTAAAAGGAATTAAGTGTCCTAAATATTTTTGTTCCGCTGCAAAATTTAAAAAAATCCTAAAAAGTCAGTGCAAATTGAATCATTGAACCTGTTCACCAGGGTAGATTCCTATTAAACTGAGGATAAACAATGTTTGAGAGATTAAAGGAAGAAGCTTATAACATTGTCAACTGCATTTAGCAGAGTTAGAGACGATTAGGAATCAGAAGTCCTGGGTCCTATAGTAGTGCCTTCTGGGAGTAAGTATGTGGTTGTGGTGGTGGCGGTTGTTGACTGCCTGCTGGTGGAGGCAGAGACGAAGATGCTAAGTTATAGTTTGGCACCTGGGACACATTAGTTCCAGCATTCTGGTAAGCAGCAACATCAACAGCAGCAGGAGGTGGACTGTACATTGAAGCCTGATTGGAATATGTGCTTCCAGGAACAGAGCTGACCATTGCACTGAGAGAAAGGGAAATGAAACGTTGTATAAGAAAGAAGGTAGGAAACAAGTCAATAGGACAGCAATTATAGCAAAATTCATGCAAGTTTTTTTAGATGTATTACATGTGCATGAAAAGCACCTCTCCTGGGCTCCATTTCAAAGAAAATCTTGACAATGTTCCCGCTCCCTCCCAAGCTTCATATTAATAAATTTAATTCTGGATTATAAATCTATGCTTTTATTTTCTATTGTATATAAACACATGACTCAAGTCTTATTTCTATTCTGTTAACAAAAAGTTACATATTGTAACTGGTAAAGCTTGTGCATTCTTTGCATAATGTGTATTACCAACACGTATATTTGTCACATCACATCTTCTAATAATAAGTAATTTAAGTAAGGAAAAATGAATACTTTAAAAATAATTCATGGCAGACATCTTTCCCAACCTACTTTAAAACAACGTTACTGTAGAAAACCAAAAATTAACCTCAAGGATGAATTTAAGTCCAGCTCAAACTTTTGACCCTGTATAGGCTGCTCCCTAGATACTTCCTCTACAGAGACCCACTTCCAATCCCCTTGTATCTGGGTAAATGTACAAGCCTCGCTGAGTCTGCAAAATCTACTTAACCCTTTTCCAATATGATCAGTACCTGCCAACATGGCGAGGTGTCTGAAGCAAAGGAAGGGCAATCATCCTAATGGCACTCATCATACTTTGTGTTTTAGACCATACTAGAAACCAGTCAGAGCAGCAGTATATTTGCATGGAGCTGCCTTGCATGTTGTATATATTCAGTGAACATGGTTATTTGGAACCCAGCCATGCCCATGGTTTCTTCACGTTGTTCTTGTGTAAAGAGCACAAGACACAACAAGTGTTTCACAATCAGTAACATCGTTTTGTGTACAAAGTTCATACAATTGCTAAAAATACTTTTGTTATCTAAACATCAGTAAATACACACTGGAAGTGACTGCACTGTGGAGTTCAGTCAATTATGACTAAAATAAAGGTTGTCCAAAACCAAATTTCCCCTTAAAAGTCAGTCCTAGTTATTTAGAATAAAGGTAATAATTGGAGATATACCAATCTCCTAGAACTGGAAGGGACCTTGAAAGGTCATTGAGTCCAGCCCCCTGCCTTCACTAGCAGGACCAATTTTTGCCCCAGATCCCTAAATGGCCCCCTCAAGGATTGAACTCACAACCCTGGGTTTAGCAGGGCAATGCTCAAACCACTGAGCTATCCCTCCTCCCCAATTTATAGAATGAAATTTAAGTTTATTTAGAATAGGTAAATATTAGAATTACTTAGCATAAGATGTCTGAGCTGGCTGACTAGGCAGTCCTGAGCTTGCCGATTGAGGAACTGTGCCTTGGTTGAGAGAAGGAAGTTGCTCTTGGGGAAGATTATAGCCTTGAATATGGCCCATTTGCGCACTTCCTGCCACCAAATATGTACTACTTTGAGGCTGCCCTGGGTAAACCTTAAAAAAATAAACAAAAGATGGTCATAGATAAAATACAGGAACATATTATTGCTACTTAGTTAATTGTTAAGTTCAGAATCTAAAGAAAAGTCTCTCAAGCCTTTGCTCACAAAAGCTGTGTATTTAAAAGCAACTTGACTAATTTGCACTGTGCCATAATGTTCTAACAAACAGTGGAGAGTATTATAATTGTACCATAAATCTGCTCTTTCTCAAAAGGAAAAAGACTCCAGTACTCTAGGAATTTATTTGAGACACTATATACCAATAGGAGTCAGTCATTAAATTTAAAAAATATATTTTAATGGTGGTAATTCAAAATATTACTGTAGTTTTTTCCTTCTGAATAAAAGTTAAAAATTTCAACTGTTTATCAGAGAACTGTCAGTGTAGGGCAACTGTGGTCTAGCAATATGGTGCTGGCTTTCCTTTGTATGCAGCTGCTAACCGAAAATTCAAAGGTAATATTTTCTTATTTTTAGCTAACATTTTCATGTAAGTAATTGCTGAGGCTGTCATTGGGATGTTATGTGAATGGGAGGGGAGGTGGTCTGCTAGACAAAATTCCATCTGGAAATAAGGCATAGCTTTACTTAGTATAATTAGCCAACAGACCAGTTTACCAAATATTAGGTCCTCCATCTCTTGGATGTCCTTATATCAAGACTAGATGAGTTTCTAAAAAAACATGTTTTAGTTCAAACAAATTATTGGGCCTACTGCAGGGATAACTAGGTGAAACTCTATAGTCTGTGTTATGTACAAGATCAGGGTAGTTGACTATAATGGTCTTAAGATCTATGAATCTGAGGCACTCACTCTATTGACACAGACCACACAATGAAAGAGTGTAAGAACTCCTCATTCCGGGAATGAAGGTGTTTTCCTAGCTTCTTTAGGCCTTTATAGTGACTCCTCTCCATCCCAAAAGTCTTGTATTTCTTCTGAGGTTAGATATATGCTTGTTTATAAGGCAGCTAAATCATTTGCTATGGGTGTCTGCTGAACTTGATTACGTGTAGGTGCAGAGACTCAGGATTTCTAATGATTTGTTCTGATGTCACTATGCAAAGAAAAGGCAGTTGTCGGAAGACTCCACAGATAAATGGATGGGTTTCATTATGAAAGTAAAAGAACTAATTCTGCCGGTAATGTTTTCCCAGAACCACAGTGGTGGGAAATACAGAAGTTCGTTAGCTGGCTCATATTTTTAGACTTCATTAAAAAAATGAGCCAACCCTTCTCTCTGATGTTTAGGAAAGTCTTTAGAAGTGACCAAATACATAAAAGGCAATTAAGACATTGCACAGCTTGAAATATTTGACACCTCTGATATTTTCATAAACTGGAAAATAATTGTGTATTAGAAGAATTACAATGGCTAACGTGTATCAGACAGATAGCTGTGTTAGTCTGGATCTGTAAAAAGCAAGAGTCCTGTGGCACCTTATAGACTAACAGACGTTTTGGAGCATAAGCTTTCGTGGGTGCCACTTTGTCGGACGCATATTGCACCATCCATCCACCAGAAAAAATTAGGGCCAATAGGCTGATGATGAGGATGGATTTCCAGCTTATTGTACCATCAGCTGAGGCTGATGATGAGGATGGATTTCCATCATATTGTACCATCAGCCGCCCATGGCGGGGGGGGGGGAGCAAGGATGTTGGTGTTGAGTGCTGCACTATCGCGTCTATCTGCAGCATTCAGTAAAGATAGGGTGACATGTAAAAGAGTCAGAGGATTGTTTTACCTTTCGCTTCTGGGGGTGGGTGGGGGGTGGGTGAGTAGATTGCCAAGCTATGCCCTGACCCGCGGACACTGTGTTTGACCCTAGAAGCATTTAGAGCTCAGCCAAGAATGCAAATACTTTTCGGAGGCTGCAGGAACTGTGGGATAGCTTCAGTCCTCCAGTCCATGAGCATCCATTTGATTCTTTGGCTTTCCGTTACGCTTGTCACGCTGCAGTGCGCTGAATCCCTGCTATGGCGTCTGTCTGGAGATTTTTAAAAAAGGATTCTGAATTTCATCTTCTGTAACGGAGCGCTGATAGAACGGATTTGCCTGCCCTTACAGCGATCACATCCGCATGGTTCATGCACCACCCGTGCTGATCGAAGCTCCACGCTGGGCAAACAGGAAATATTCAAAAGTTTGCGGGGCTTTTCCTGTTTACCTGACCACTGCATCCGAGTTCAGATTGCGGTCCAGAGCGGTCACTGGTGCACTGTGGGATAGCTCCCGGAGGCCAATACCGTCGATCAGCGTCCACACTAACCCTAATCCGATATGTTAATACCGATACTAGCGTTACTCCTCTCGTTAGGGAGGAGTACAGAAACCGGTTTAAAGAGCCATTAAAATCGATATAAGGTGCCTCCTAGTGTGGACGGTTTTGGCGTTAAATCGGTTTTACGCTCCTAAAACCGATTTAAACGCCTAGTGTAGACCAGGCCAAAGAAAATAGATAAGGGTCACTTGCTTGCATAGACAATATACACTCAGACAATAGGGCTTCCAAGTTTCTGTGATCTGCTGCTTTAAAAAGTTACTGTATAGTCATTTTACTGCTGTAAGACAATTTTTTCTCAGTGGTTAACTTTGTACAATGATTAGTTGTAGTACGTCACTGATAACTTACAAGGCAACTTAGCCATAATCAGCTCAATAAATATTCAATATATTAGATAGATCATTAGGGTTGGAAGGGACCTCAAGAGATCATCTAGTCCAACCCCCTGCTCAAAGCAGGACCAATCCCCAAATGGCCCCTTCAAGGATTGAACTCACAACCCTCGGTTTAGCAGGCCAATGCTCAAACCACTCAGATATTCTAGGTCTTTAAAATCAAATATGTACCTGAGAGCCAGAAACACCAGAAGACTGCATATAATAATGTTGGTTTGGTAGTTTTGCATACATGGAATACATTGGATCTTCGTTCATCAATTTGGTATATAATGAAAGAGCCTCCATGACCTTAACATTGAGCTCTGAAAGTTCTGAATGTTTCCTGGAATAATTAATAATATTTTAATGTAAATTGAAGTTCCCTTTTATAGAAATACCTTCATATATCATCTATTATATCATATGGCTTACTGTACATTTTAGCTATTTATACTGAACTGGGTAATACGGTGGATCTGTACATGATGAGGTACCATAGCAAACTACTCTTACTGCATGGGAAATGATGCCTAGACACACTGATCAAGTGTTATAACTCTGACTAGTAGTCAGAAATATTAATTCTTCATCAAGTAGACAAGCAAGAAATTTTAATTAGTTACTCCTGAGTATAGGCAGGAGATACAATATTTCAGCATTCTAAAGTTAGCAAAAGAAATCATTCACACTAAAAGTACTAGCACTCCTTTGAGAGAAAATCCCCTCAGTCATCTTCCCATGAGGGACACTGCTATTATTTATATTACCATACTGCCAAGGGGCCATATTCATGGAGCAGGACCTTATTAACTATATGTATTTTCTCTGGCACATATTATACTGAAAATACTTATAGCAAGCCATAATGTAAACGATTGGTACTTTTGCTATTATTTCAAAAAAGAGTCTGAGCCTTAATAATCAGTATCAGCATATATATGTACTTTCTTACCTATCAATATCTTCCAGCTTTTCATCAATGAGAGGTCCCATTTGGTGGCATATTGCTAGGAGAGAATTAAATATATATAATCAGAATCATGAAGATTTCAGTTGTTTGTACTGAAAATTAGAAAGTAAACATTGTTGCAAGTGCTTTTTTTAAAAAAAATAGCTACTTGAAATATTTAGACGTAAAAATAAATTTCTAAGATCATAAATACAATTTAACTTGTGATTCATAAAAGCTGGAGTAAAAATTGGTTATGTACCTTTTTTATTAAAGGTTGAGGCCTAGCTTCTCCAAGTTAGATTTTGGAAACTGGGAAGCAACAAAACCCAGCATAAATCCCCCTTTCCCCCTTACATTTTTGAGGAAGTGGAATAACTCAAGAAGGTTTTGCAGTTCTCACTGTTTCTTCATAGTACTGCAACCCTGGAATTTGTATAAAGAAGGCAATTCTGATGATGGCCAATAGATATTAATAGACTGTTGCAAAAATATTATGTGTGTGTGTATATAATACCACCTAGCTCTTATTTTTCACTAGATCTCAAAAGCACTTTACACAGGAGGTGTAATTATCATCACCATTTTACAGATGAAGAAAATTGAGAACAGAGGTGAAGTCACTTGCCCAAGGTAACCCAGCAGAGCAGTGACAGAAAAAAAAATAGTCGTTAGCCTCTAGCCTCTGACTTTCTATAAATATACCAAGTTATTTTTGCAAGTTTAAAAAAGAATGGTTACCTACAGTAACTGTGCTTCTTCAAGGTGTGTTGTACACATGGATTCCACTCATGGTGCAAATGAGCCCTATATGCACAAGATTGGGATCTTGGCTAGCAGCATCCACTGGGGCCAGGCCTGCATTCTGTATGGCTCAAGCCCTATTCCACCCCCACAACCGAGGGCATAAAGCAGAGCAGGCCCAGTCCCTGAGTTTCTCCACCCATACAGAATCCCAGAGGAGTACAAATCCATAAGTAGTGGGGAAGGAGGGTGAGTCATGGAATTTAAGTGGACAACATGTCTCGAAGAACCACAGTCACTGTCAGGAAAGTAATCGTTCTTTCTTCAAGTGATTGTCCATTCTTGGTGGCTAACAACCAGGTATCTGCTTGCTTGGAGGTAGGTAATAGGAGTCCTGCTTCAACTGTGACTGCAGGACAGCCCAACTAAAGTGGGCATCTGATCTGGAAACCTCTATTAAAGAACAATGTCTTGTAAAAGTGTGGACTATGCTCCATGTTGCTGGGCTAAAGATTTCAGAAACAGGGTCATTCTTCAAAAAGGCAGCAGAGGCTGCTTGGCTAGATGGATCTAACCTGGCTAATAATCTCAGAGGATACTGTCTGACTCAGCGGTGGGCAACCTGCGGCCTATCAGGGTAATCTGCTCACGGGCCGCAAGACAGTTTGTTTACATTGACCATCCATAGGCACGACTGCCTGCAGCTTCCAGTGGCCGCGGTTCTCCGTTAACTGCCAATGGGAGCTGCGGGAAGCGTCACGAGCCGCAGGGACGTGCTGGCTGCCACTTCTTGCAGGTTGATCACCACTGGTTTGACTCATAAGCCTCTCTACAAAGGCCATAAACAGTCTAGGTGCATTCCTGAATAATTTTTTCTTGTCACTGTAAAAAGACAGTGACCTTACTATACCAAGTGTCTGAAGTGTAGTTTCCCCTAACACTGAATGAGGCTTGGAGAAGAAAACTGGGAGACAAGTATGTGGGTTCACATAGAATTCTGAAATATTCTTGGGCAGGAACTTGGGATGAGGATGGAGAGAAACCTTGTTCTTATGAAATATTGTAAGACGTACCTACCATGAGGGCCTGAATTTCGCCTACCCTCTAGCCTGATGTAATGGCCACTAAAAGACTGTCTTCATAGAGAACTGAAACAGGCACATATTACTAAGAGTTCCAAGTGTGTGTGTGGGGTGGGGGGGAGACACATCCATCAACTATATTGAAGTCCCTGGAGTGAGGGATCTCCCAAACAGGGAGAAAAAACATGAATGGGGTCCTTAAAGAACCTTACCAGTGAAGGGAGGGAAAAACACAGTATAATCCTTGGATGGAAGGGTGATGTGCAGACATTTCTGCTAGATGGACCTGTATAGTTTCAGGGCCAATAAGCATTCCAATATTACTGAAATGGGTGCTGTCAAGGGAGACAGCAGGTGCTGAGATGTACAAATAGGAAATCTCTTATATTTAGCTTTATAAATTGGTTGAATTGATGCTTTCCTGCTTTGGAGCACAATGTTCTGAATTTCAGCTGAACAGCTTCCTTCAATGAATGTCATCTAGCCAGCATCCAGGCTAAGGGAATCAGATTTTGCATCTGGATACAGCCATTGTTCTGTGAGACTATGTCCGGCAGAGCAGACAAGGTGGCTGGGCTGAAAAAGTCATCAGATCCAAGTGCCAAAACCGCTTAGTCCATGCTGGGACTATCAATCATCAGTGCTGGGTCGTGCCTTACTTGTTTTACTGGTGTGGGGGAAAACAAACCTATTTCTTTGTATCCCCACTTGTGAAAATTTTCTACAGGACTGAGCCTTTCTGAGACCCCTCGTGGTTGTCTGAAAACTGTGTACTGAGTTGATTTTGAAAGGTGTTGGAAAGGCTAGGAAGGTGTAGAGCCACTGGTGTGATTTGATTTGGAATGCACAAACTCCAGAGTTACTTGACTTCCTGACAGAGTGGGGATGATCTCACTCCACCTTTTCTGATGACATAAAGCATAGTTGTGGTGTTGTCTGTCAGTAATTGGATTGTGGATCCAGGAAAAGAGAGAGGAAAGCTTTGCCCAGGCAGATGGCTCTGAACTCTAGGGCATTTATGTGGAGTCAAGTATATTGAAGAGACTCTGAATATGAAGGTGATCTACATGAACCTCATCACCACTCTTGGTAGGTAGAGGTGTAGAGAAATTTTTTTGCCACCAGAAGAACAAAGAGAGGACTTCTTGTGGAACTGTGATCAGATCCATGTGTCACCTGCTTGGTATATATATTAATTTCAACCACCCTTGCATGCAATGTAGGTGAATTGCATCATGTAAGTGCATGAGGCCATGAGTCTCAGCAGTTTGAGGCCTGATTCCACTGATGTTCTTGGATGAGCTTCAAGTTAGTTTATGAGGTTCACTATAGTTTGGAATCTTTCCTGTGGAAGGTAAACTCTTCCTGACCTAGAATCTAACACTGCTCCTATGAACTCTATGCTTCTAGTCAGAGTAAGTATGTAGGGTATTGAGGGAAGAGAGAAGAGCTTTAAGGTTTTTGAATCAAGTTGGTCACCTGTTGGTGTGATCTTCCTCATGACATCAGCCAGTTGTTGAAGTATTATTAGACCTGGATCTCTGGTCTCCTTCAATGAGCTGCCACAATGGCCAAACACTTGGTGTATAATCTTGGTGCAGCGGAAAGATCTTTGGGCAGGACCCACTGTAGGGAAGATGTTCTTACGTGTAATCTGAGGTATTTTCTGCAGGCTGGATGAACGAATGTGGAGATAAGCATCTTGCGGGTCAAGAACCAAGAACAGTCTTGAGAACCTTACAATGGAATTATGGAGGCTAGTCAACATCCTGAACTTAAAAGAGTGGATGAATCTGAGACATTAAAGGTCTGTGAAGGAATGTCACCTCCCTTTCTTCTCTGGGATGAGAAATTTTAAGGGCACCTCCTCCACTGCTCCCGGTTGTAGAAGGGAATCTACTGCTAGCTTTAATACTATCTTTTGAGAAGAGGTCCTGAAGAGAGTCAGGAAAGTAATGAGAAAAAGGTAGAAAGGGACTGGAACTGGACAGAATACTCCTTTACAATCTCCAGGGCCCACTGGTTTGAGATGATCCCAGTGCAGGCTTCTTGAAATAAGAGGCAGCTACCAAGAGGAGTAGAAAGGAAAAGATCCTTGAATGGTTCTGTCAGGCTCTTGACATTGGCATCAAACCTGCTGTCTGGTGGAAGCCACAGATTATGGGGCAGAAGAGGATGAGGCAGAGGGTTATGTCTGGTTGAGTCTCTGTGTCTTCTCCTTGGCAGCAACAAGGTCCTCTGGGGACTGACGATAGTATCAGGTAGAAAAAGAAGACTGTGTGAAGGAAGATTGCTTGTTCCTTTCATACGGCTGGAACATAAAGGCCCAAACAAAAAAAAAAGCCACTCTTGGAGGGCCACATCAGACCTAGAATAAAAAGTTCATTGCCTTCAAAGGGAAGATCCTTAATCGCTGTTTGGACCTCCCTGGGGATACCTGAGTACTGGAATCAGGACGCGCCCCCCCTCACCCCATGGCCATATTACATGCTGTGATGTCAGATTCATAAGATTGTAAGGAAATGCAGGCAATCAACTGTCCCTTTGTCTGATTGTTTTCATCTTCTTTTGATATTTCTTTGGAAGATAGTGTACTAACTGAGACGAAGTATCCCAGTTTAAGAAGCAATACTCAGAAAGAAGGGCTTGACAGTTAGACATATGCATCTGGAAGCTGGCTTACAAAAAATACCTTATGCCCACATAAGTCTAATTTGTTTAGGTTCTTCTCCCTCAACACGGATTTGGAAGGTCCCTGTTTTTACCTTCCTTGTACAGCAACCACTACAAGAGAACTCAGAACTGGATGGGAGTACAAATATTCTGATCCCTTAGGAGGGACCTGATAGCCCCGTCAGCTTGCTTTGTGGCTGGGATGGATGCTGTTGCATGGCACAAGTTTTTTGGCATGGGGACCCTGCTGTGTGTGGAAGGGTGTAAGATGTACAAAAGTTTGTGGTTTTGCCTGACCTACATATCTATCTATCTAGAAAAAATCCTGGGTCTCTGTTATGTGCCTAATGAGGTCCTGGAACACTGTGAAGTCATCCACTGAGGCAGATGTAGGAGTTTATTGCCTTACCTGGGGAGGAAAGTCACATAGGGGAGTAGGTGTTCTTCTCCTTGGTATTTGATGCTCTTCCTCATTTTCCTCCTGCTAGGACCTAAGGCTGCACTAGTTGGGAACACTGAGGGATGGAGGAGCGGGGGCTACCAACAGGGCTGTAAGCCTATGGGTCTCAGGCCTCTTCCTGCTACCTCATGAAATCTTCTCTAGAATCCCTTTCTGACTCCAATTGTACTACCCAAGAAGGGGAAAGTGGATGGGTGGGAGATGAGAAAGAAAAGGAGGAAGTGTATCACAAAAGCCATTCTATTGGGAGTGCCCTGCATTTGCAGAGGAGATGGTAGTACTGGGGATACCTCCTTAACTTGATGTACCGATATCTCAGAAGCTGGTTGAATGGATATCACCACCCTGAATCCTGCAAAGAAGAGGTGACTCCAGAACCGGTCCCACAGTTAAGTCACTTAGTGCAGTGTTTGCTTTGGGTGTTGGGGCACCCAGGAGTGCAGATACCAACAGAAATGCAATCTGAGAATATAGGGGAGCGGTCCTGGCAATCAGTAGCAGGGAACCTCAGGTGGCCTGGCCTTTTCAGACTTCTGGCCCTTAATGCACCACAGTGAAATTCATGTGGACAATCATTCAAAAAAAAGAACAAAGTTACCTTACCTTCAAGATGAAGCAGCTCTGGGAGGTCTGGCTGATCATCAGTTGGATCTGCACTTTGTAACATCTGTAACAGTTGGTCCATTTTATCCTATAATGAAAATAAGAGATTTAGTACGGGAAAAAATAGCTGGGTTTTGCACTGGATTCTATAAGATTACTGTAATGCAATATTGCTTTATGTCCCGTCCCCTCGCCACACACACACAATGTTCTTTCTGATCCTCTAAGATAGGGACTCTACCAGCATTAACAACACACTTAGTTTCAGCAGATATGAACAACAGTATGAGCCTTTATGTAAGATTTTCATTGCTAATAATGGTAATTACCAAAGGGCCAAACACATTCCCTCCAAAAAAAAAAAAACCCACCCTAACAGCACAAAAGGAGCAAGAATGCTCCATTTACTCTCCTGAAAAAGTGTTATTTTAAGAAGTTTCCATTGAGTTTCTTATTTCCCAGGAGATGGTTATCCATCTGAAAGTTTCAACTGCACACAAAGTAAATGTAACTTTAAAGAAAGTCATAGAGAATTAAAAAGGATAAGCAACGAATATGACAAAAATGGTTTAGTAATGTGAAATGTAGAATGTCCATCATATATAAAAGTCATTCCTCAGAATTTTATTTTATAAGCAGCTTCTACTTTTCATTCTACTTCAATTACATACGCAATGCTACCACCTAGTGGGATACGTAAGTATCTACAAAGTGCACATAGTAAGTACACTAAAAGAAATGCATAAATATTTAATACATATATAGTTGGAGCTATACGCCATATTTTGAAAGTATAACTAGTGGTCCATAAGCACCTAAATAAAGGAAGGGAAGGAGAAAGCTAAGAGCAAAGCAGGTGCTGAGCTGCCTGGCCTTTACAGTCTCATCTTGATGGGCAAAAAGGTGTGCTTTTCAATCATGTTCAATCGGTACAGTTGAAAAGCCACACTAAGATGTAGTTTAGCATGCCGGAAGCCATGTTAACTGTGTTAAGCTAACTCAATTTAAACACACACCCCTTTTGCGCATAAGGCATGTTCTAAGAGGAAAGCAGCATATAGTGAGAAAGCAGAAGGCTGAAACCACTCAGTCTTCCCAAGGGCACAATGGAAAGGGAACAAGCAAGCAGCTCAACAACAGCACAGCACAAATGCAATAGAATTAGGGAGAGGTGCAATTGATATTAGGAGAGTTGTAGGGCCTCAGTAACTTAAATTTGGGGAAGGGGCAGAAGGATGGGAGGAATTTTGGAGAGCAAGGGTATTCCTGAAGAACAGAGAGAAGGAAGGAAAGATCTGGGGCCAGTGTGTGTTCTTGGGAACAATGAGGAGGTGCTGAAGGAAAGATGGCCTGAATCCTTGAGGCTGTTTATGATGAGGCAAGGCTAAAATTCCTGGGTAAATGAAAGAAAAAGTTCCTTCAGAGACTGAGGCAGAAGGCAGTGTTTACACAGGGGACATGCTGGAGAACGGGGCCAAGATATGGTGTTTCTGAGAGATGGGAAAATAAAAGTAGAATTGAGAAAAGGAATCCCAATTTGAAAGTGAATCTGCAGTCTGAACCTACAGTTTGGTGCTAGGAACCCAAGTTGGAAGCTGCTCCTAATTCAATTTAATAAGAACATATGAGAGAAGTGAGTGGGGGAAAAAGGCCTGCAGAAGTGTAAAAAATGCCTGCAGAAGTGTAAAAAATAATAATAATAATAACAACATTAAATAAAAATGGCAAGTCTGAAGTGCCTCTCCCCTTCTAGATCGTGGTCCCCTTGATATTTCGGAATGTTTTTGGCCCTTGGACTGAGGAGCTTGGACACCATTGGTTTAGATGTATTAAATGCTGAAATCAATATTTTTACTGTACGTACTTCATCAATATAAACTGGTTCAGGCTCAGGTTCTATTGTCTCTACTTGAACTTCATCACTGAACTGTACTGTTTTCTTCTCCGTTTTCACTGTAAAACACATGGACTTTTTAAAAAAAAAAAGTAAATCCCAACTGCAAAAATAAAATGTTACGCTGAAAACATTTTATCTGCCATTTAAATTATTTGGCAGTTGAAACACATTGTAAACTTGAAACTGAAAAAAGAAACAAAGTTTAAGCAATTGAAAGATTTGTTTTCTGAAAAACAAAACTGAACCTCCCGGCACATATTTATATTTGTAATCTTATTACTAAGCATTTACAGACAAGGGTCGATCACTTTTGAAGATAGGACTTAGGTGCTTCTGAAAATTTTACCCAAGGCCTTTTTTAAGAGCTGGAATGTCCTCCAAGTGAATGTAAGTAAACAGATACCCTGATGTGAAAGTGCAGAGGAAAATTCTTGCTTTATCAATAACTACTTAGAAGTAAGCCATATTTTATAATTTTATATATAGATTGATCTATAGATACATAAAATAAGATGGTAGCACCACCTATTAAGGTTGCTGATGTGTGTGTGAGAGCATGAACATGTGCATGCACATGCATACTTTAAAAAAAAAAAACATTACTTGGTTGCATCCACTCCATCTCAACATAAATTTGTCAAAGGTAACGAAAGTACCCAACCTAACAAACCCACCGATAAGTCTAATGAAAAATTAAATTATAAATTTTAATCTGATTTGTCACCCTGAAAGCCTTATTAAATATTAAACATTTATTCTTTTTACTTAAGTGCTCAAAGAGAGTCAGACTGAAGGATGTTATTTCTGTTAAAAGAAACTAACACAGCAAACTGTTCCTTTCATTCAGTACATGTCCACCAATCCTATACTTTTGTGAAGGTGTCAGAGCAGACCAAATAGGGCAAAAAAAATGAAAAAAGCACCTTCACAAATAAGAGTGTTACAGCTGATTTGTTTTTACTGTAACTTCAGCCACAGTATTGAATTGTTTCCAATTGAAAGTCGCACCTTAGGATTCTTGGAGGTGAAGTGTTTGAAACTATGGAAGGTGGAAGCAATGGCCATTTCGCAGATTTCTTCTGCTGGAGCTCCAGCCTTTTCTAGTTTCACCCCAGTCACTGCCCTGGTAAGCTTTAATTGTAATTTTTATTTTTTTCGTAGGATCAAGGATCATTTACAGAATAGTTCTCTAAGACAGGTAGATACCACTACTGTTTGTAAGGATGCAGCAGAGGATCCTTGGATCCGCTTAAAGCATTGCTGTATCTCTAACCTTATAAATGAACTACATAGTAGAATAATGTGGGTATACTTTAATGAAAATGTCCGAAGGGAGATGGGTTCTCCCAGAAAGTCTTTCTTCATGTAGTCCGTTGGTTCGACTATGATGTTTTCCTGCTCTCTATTTTTGTGGATTCTAGAGTGACTCTGAAGTCCAAAGCGTGACACACATGCTCATAAGCAGACCGGGCAGACAAAGTCCTTTGAATGGGAGATCCCTTTTACAAGAATAAATCCCAAGCCCAGGTACCTGTCTCTGCAGAGTATCTGGGAAGGAAGGGTTGCCCACATTATTGGCTGTAGGATCCTGAGTCCTATCTTCTTCTATCTGTAGGGTCCCCGGTGCTAGTATCTACATCTTATAGCTTAGTAGTCCCTCTTTAACAGCTGGGCATTCCACGCTAACAGCTAGAATTGCCTATTTGTGTCTCAGAGCAGAATGCTCTGGTGGCAGGGTCCTCGGTGGACAAGAACTTACAAGTCCCTTAGTGAAGCGACAGATTATGAATAGTCATATCTACATTGACCTAGATGTAGACAAGAACATTAGGACTGGAGGCTCTATGTTGAACTTTATTGAGATTATTATTATTTTGCTTGGAATAGATTCAGAATGGTTTATTTCTCAGTTTTAATGGTGCTTATACCACTGTATGCGCAGACTAAAAATACCAAAACAAATATTGGGTGCATTGTGTTGTATAAATATTCTTCAGCATGAACATAGTGTTACTCACTCATTTCTGGTTCAGCAGTAAGGTCAGCTGTTACAAAATTAGAGGGAAATAATCCTATTCCTTGGTGAGTTTCACCTTTCCACCAGTTTGGATCACTGAAGATTAAAAAATAGTTTTTTTTATAAAATGCTCTACATTACAGCATAATTCAAGTAAAAATGTGAGACATTTAAATAAAAACATTCAACATGCAAATAAGTTAATTTAAACATGGGGTTCTAATGTATGTGTCCAAATATTGAGTATGAGCAGCCTGATATTTCCAAAAGCTTTTTATGGACTTTGCATGCCTCTCTTTTTTCACAATATCCTGTTAGAAACTTTAAGATAAGAACTTAGCAAGAATCCAAAAAGGACTGAATATTTACATAGATACATCCATAATTATAGTAAGGATTAAAGGGTTAGAAGAGTTTAAGAACATGAAGGTTTCTCTCCCTCTAAAAGATGGAAGTCAACCCCCAATTGACATGGATTAGTAAGAAACTTTTTCTGATGGGCAGGTTATTCCTTAACTGCTTGATGCAGGATTTCTTGCACCTTCCTCTGAATCAGCTGGTAATGGACAATGCCAGAGACAGGATATTAGACTGAAAGGGCCACTGATCTAACCTGGTATGACTATTCTAACATTTATGTTTCTGTACTAATTTTAAGCTTCTGCATTAAGGGCCTGGATCCTGCAAAGTGCTAGACAATACCAATGGGAGTGGAAGGCAACTGGCACCTTGAAGGATCAAACCCTAAATAGATGGGCAGGAAGCCAGGTATTTTGCTGAGTACTGCAGAAGCCAAAAAGGTAGTCTTTGGTCCACATTGTATATTCATATTAGTTAATTAGCTAAATCTTTGTGTATTCCACTATTTCTTCTTTCTCGAAAGGCTACATTTATATAGTTGATCAACAACATTTTAAAGAAAACAGAACTTTCCAGCCTTCATATAAATAGCCAAATTGTAAAATAAATACAGGGAATTTTCAGTTGGTATTACTGGATAGGCCTGGCTTGACATAAGTAACTTGCCTCATTTCTTAGTGGGCATAATAGGGAAGGTGAATGGAAGATTAAGTTGTAAATAGGGGCTTGACAAACAGTATGCTGGAATCAGGGTGTCTGTGATAGCTAGAATAAGCAGCAACACCCTGATGTTAGACAAGATAAACCTGGAATGTAAAGATCAGGTTCCATGTGAACAGCACATGGACAGAGCATGCTGTACAGGGGTTGGTTCCTGCAAAGTAACAAAGCCAATCCAAAACCGTGTGATTTAATGTATAGCAAATACAATGTAATGTATAAATGTATGTATAGGAAGAAATTGCCTGTGTAACTTTGGATGTATGGTATGCCTTATACCCAGCCCTAGGCTTGAGTCTGATCAACTCAACATAGCTTTGCTGTATGACAAATAAAGGAACCTGAATGATGAAATCCAAAGTCAAACTGTGGGTTTTGGATCCCAGAGAACTGGATGGAGTGTTCTCCCTGAACTGGACAAGGTGTTCTGGATAAGCCGAGTGGAAAAGGTGTCAGAGGGAATCCCAACCTCCTGTTTAGGTTTTTTTTACTCTCCATATTGCATCCTCACGACAGACTTCCTGCATTGCTGAGAGATTCCAGCACAGTCACTAGAGAAAGAAAGTTATGTCTGTTTTTATTTAATATTGAGCTGTTAGTTAAGTTTTACTACTTATATAATACCAGAGGCACAGCGGATTTCCTGTGATTAACAACTGGTTAGAAAAACTTGATAGTTTGAGGCAGAGTTCTTTGTTGGCACTAAACCAATCTGTAAAATGTTTTTGTTTAGTTACCAGTTTAAAAGCTGTACATGTGCTTACAGAATGTAGATGAGACAATTTTTTAAAATACAAATTAGATAGCCAGTGATTAGTGTCTCATTTATTGTTACTAACAAATGTCTAGAGAGTGAAGTATATGGGTTTGTTTTTTTTAAATCACCATTTCAGTGATATATACATGGCATTTTTAGAAAATTAGTGCCCTATATACTAGCAAGATTTTAAAATCTCATCATCTCATTCAATTTAGGCCGAGTCTAGACTTAAAAGATTTAGCAGCATAGCTATGTGAATTAGTGTTGTTCATAAAAAAAAAAAAAAAATTAACCAACCCCCTCCCCAAAGAATCCTAAACACACACAACATATCTAGGCCAGCAAAAGCCCGACTGTACAGGCAGTTATATCAGCAAAAAAGTACTTTTGCTGGTATATCTTATTCTGGATTGGTGAGCAAAATAAGCTCTACCTGCAAACACACTTTTTTGCTACTCAACACTAAAAGGCCTTTGCAGGTGTAGCAACAAAACTTTTAAGGGTAGTAAGGCCTAACTATGTCAAGAATAAAAGAAAAATCTTAGAACACAGCTCAATATTTAACAGAAACAGATTTACCTTCTCCCTAGGAATCCTGTATGCTCCTGCACCTTTCAGTGATGGTATACAACGGACCATATAAAACAGATAGGATGTCTAAGGGAGAATGGAATGTGATCATAATTTGCAAATTATGCAAATTGTGCAATTTGTGAACCTAGAAAGCAAGAAATTGTAGTACAACTGAAAACTGTGAAAAACCTACTAGTTAGATCAGTAGTAGAAATGCCAAATAAACAGCAGGGAAGCAGAAGGACAGTAACCCAAAGAGTTTTGAGGATAAGTGTATGTGTATGTGTTTGTGTTTGGATAAAAAAAAGGAAACCAGACACTCTGATTAGAAAGCAAATGTTCCCTGGAGAAGAAGAGGAGTTACTTGTTGCTCTATGAATTAAAATAAGAATTAAAGATAAATGCTGCTCATTGATAGTACTACTTAATTTTGGACATTTAAATTTTAACAACAAGAGAATAAGGTGTTTTGAACAGGGACTTGTTATGTTTATACTGCACATAGCACAATGGAGCACTGACTCTGCTTGGAACCTCTAGATGCTACCATAGTATAAACATGAAATAGTCAAACAATTCTAATAATTACTATTCATTAGCACTGACATTGCTCTTGGAAAATTTAAATTTGTGTATAATAAAAACCTTTTTGCTAAACAAACTGGAAGATATCCAACACTTTGAAATAGCTACATCCCTGGACCTATTTCTTCCTCGGAAGCAGGTCTACAAACATTATAATTAAAGCAACCCGAGTACAAGAAACCGATTAAGGAAAATAAAATCCAATCCTGAGAAACAATAAACCTCCAATAGAGGAATAAAAGCATACCAGCATTGGAGTAGTGCAATATATGATCACAACATTATACATGATCGTAATGTAGAAAAATATAGTAACTATAGAGTTTGAAGATTTAGAATTTATTTTAATATTCAACATTTGTCTGAGAAATGTACTTCTAGCATGCATTTCTTGTGAACATTTATGTAAGTTACCTGTCATCAAGTACAGTTATAAGTTCTCCAGCTTTAAATGTTAATTCATTATCTTCAGCAGCTTCAAAATCATAGATCGCGCGAACCTTTCGGCCCTCATGTTTGAGATTCGTTAAGAGGCTTGCCGCGCTCGGATACAAACTGGAAAGTGTTGTTTGCTGTGGCCTTTGTTCTTTTAAAGACAATTCAATGGCTACAAAAAGTAAATAATTTCCTTTAAAATTCACAGATACAAAAAGGGGCAGGTGTAACAATTTGTAAATTTTAGTCTATGCTAGTTTTGTAGTATAACTCTGCATTTGTCGCACAATACACAATTTCTTCCCTTTGTTTAGAAATAACTACACTGAGCAAAAACACTAACTTTCATCATCTTAAAGCTAGTGGGCAAAATCTTGCTCAAGGTGAAGTCAATGAGAGCTTTACTATAGCATTCAATGGGAACAGGATCAGTACTCAATACTTAAACATAAAGGCCCCAGTCCAAAGAAGTCAGGGCGAGTTTTTCCCATAGGTTTATGTACCTGTGGGTTTGATCCAAACATTTGCAACTCAATGAATATTTTTCTTTGGATACATGTAAATTTAATTTAAATTCTTACTAAAAGCTGCTTGAAGTGTTAAAAAAAGAAAAAATATATATTGCTATTTTAAAAAAATCCACTTTTAACAATTTATGGTTACAAGTTACATTTGGTAATACAAAAATCCTTGAAGCTGTCATCTGTCAAAGGTCAGAAATGTCCACTAACTACTAGTGCAAAAACTTTATACATACAATACAAAGAATCTATATATCCTTTGCTAACTTGCTTAGTCATATAGCATATGTCTACACTGCAACATAAGCCAAAGCTTAAATTCAGGTTCAAGCCTAACCCCCCGCTTCTATCTTCACTGAAATTATGCTAACCCAAGGCTCAGACTCAGGGTCCCAGCCCAAGTCAAGACGGGACACTCAGAGTTTGAACCCTATTGCTTTGCAATGTAGATGCAGCCTTGCTTGACTAGTGTCCTGGGAGTCCTCCAGAAGTATCCCACAATTCCAAGGGCCGACTTCCTCTGTCCTCTCTATCTCAACGATCTCCAATCAACTCAAATGAAAACAGAAGCCACCCCACACCCTCTCTTAGCATACAACACCAGCTTCATGAGTCAACATTAACCTATTCTCTTCTGATCACTGAGTTGCAAGCACACTATTGGACAGACTCCTGAGTTTGCAATGGATACCAAACAGAACAAGCCTTTTGTAAATTGTGCTGCTTCACGACCACGGGAGCACAGCCTGATTTTGGTGAGACTCTAGTGCAAGGCCACAAAACTGTGGACTTCAGCAAAAGTACCAGTAATGACCATGTGTCCCAGCAAAGAGCTAAAAGGCTGGCTAGCTTTGCAGATTTTCCGGACATGTGATCAGTGCAGGGAGCGTATTAAGAGATTGAAGAGTGAGTACCAGAAGACGAGAGACAAGAACCACATCTTGGGCAATTCACCAATGTCATGGCTGTTTTATCAGGAGTTTGACCGAGTGCTGGGCACTGCATCCAGCAAGGAGTCAACCATGGTGCATGACGATCTGGTCAGCCAGAATGGTGCCCTGCTTGTCCCTGAATCCAGCATGGGGACTGATGGGAGCCAGCAGCAGGTGACTCTGTTTATGAAACCAATCACAAAGAAGGCTGTGGAACAGAATTAACAGCAAATTCTAGGTCCCTACTCCGAACAGCTTTTTCATCCTCCCCCACCCCGAGGAACATCCCACTGCGAGCCTGCAGAAAAGGTGGGGGAGACCAAAGCCTCCCCAGAGCCTGTTAAGTTTCTGACTCCAAGTAAAAGTTTATTACTACAATAATGGAAGGGATTTCTGCTCTGTGAGCCAATGCACAAGTTATGAAAAGCCCTGGCTGGCAGCATGTACCTACTAATGGCAGATTGTTTCAGAGCACTTTGAAATCTCCTTCCCTCCCTCCACTCCCCCACCACACGGAGTTCAAGATGGAAATCGGGAATTGAAAACAGTAAAAAACCTGCTTTAAATGGTTTTTTAACTGTAAAGTCACGGATGTTTGCCAGGGTCAGCCATGTTTTCCTTTCAGTAGTAAGAGCTTGAAATCTGCCACTCTGTAATCACTGAACCATCTATGGAGACACCTGGAAACAGTGAACTGCGTGTGTGTTTTTCGGAAACTGTCTTCTATTTCCAAATCTAGTCCATTTCAGTTAGAGATAGTCCATGCTGTCTGTGAGTCACAAAATTATTTCTCCCAAGTACAAGTAGGATGATATTTTTTGTCCAGAACTGTGCCGGGGATGGGGAAGAGGAAGGCTGTAGAGGTCTGCATGCAGCAACATCAGGGTAAGCTATGTGTGAACTAATGCTGCATCCTGTTATTTCTCTCATGGACTCTGACCCAATCCTGATTATTGATAGCTGCAAACCTTTTCTGAAGCAGAAACTCTCGATATGCAGTTACACTGCAGGAAAGGGCATATTTCCAAGGGCCACCTTAGTAGCTGACTAGCCCACTCCACTCACAGATGTGCTGTTCAGTCACTATATGTTTTAATACTTCTGCTGCATACACTGCAGGTTTCCCACCAACTGCTTGGAATATCTTCCTTTAGCAATAGGGCACCACCATAAGAAAAGTTATGTCCTTCAAAATGTGAAAGGCCTGAAATCATTTTTAAAGTCTTTTGCACCCAAGGGCACAATCTGCCACCACTCCACCCCCTCTCTAGCCAAGCAGTTATGCAATTCTAATAAAACAGAAAAAGATTGTAATTTTACACTTGCCATTGTCTCTGCACTTTGTAACTGCGATTAACCAGGCTGTGTCCAGAGAATGTAGACTGAAGCATCCCGATCATGAAATATAGTGGTTCAGTTTTTAAATAACATTTTATCTCATGGAGATTTCACAAGAATTAGACCCTGCTACCTTGCATCCGGCCCTTCAGACGTTTTAATCCAGCCTTCGAGCTCCCACCTGGTAGCAGGGTTCGGGACTTGTTCCACTCCATGTGGCTCCCGGAAGCAACAGTATGTCTCCCCACCGACTCCTACACATAGGGGAAGCCAGGGGGCTCCGCACGCTTCCCCTGCCCCAAGTGACGCCCCCACAGTTCCCATTGGCTAGGAACTGAGGCCAATTGGAGCTGAGGGGGCGGGGCTTGTGGATGGGGCAGCGCAAAGAGCCAACTGGCAATGCCTCCGCGTAGAAACCAGAGGGGGAACATGCCGCTGCTTTCAGGAGCTGCTTGAGGTAAGCGCCACCCGGAGCCTGCACCACTCCTACGGCCCAATCCCCTGCACCAGCCCTGATCCCCCTCCCACCCTCCAAACCCCTTCGTCCCAGCCCGGAACACCCTCCTCCACACCCAACTTCTCATACCCAGCCCCACCCCAGAGCTCAAACCCCCAGCTGGAGCCTCACACCCCCGCCCCAGCCTGGAGCCCCCTCCTGCACCCCAAATTCCTCATTTCTGACCCCACCGCAAGAATCCACACTCACGGCTAGAGCCCTCACCCCCTCCTGGACACCAACTCCCAATTTTGTGAGCATTCGTGGCCTACCATGCAATTTCCATACCCAGATGTGGACCTCGGGCCAAAATGTTTGCCCATCCCCGTGCTACAGACTTAAATCAAAAGGTCATTCTTCTTGCTAAAAATATAGAGGGCCAGATCTTTGGAAGTCTTGTCACTGCTAGCATGTTTTGGTTTAAAAAACTGATAATTGGCCCAGGTAGGATCAACCCAGCACAAGAATGATCCTGCTGAGGTGTACAACTGGCATAGGAGCTCATGAATAACACAAGCTCCTTGCTGCCTGAGTAAGGAGAGAGGAAAGATGCAAGGCTACTGAAAAGGAGGTGCTGGTCAGGACCCCACTACACGATCACAATTCTGGACTAGTTTTTTGGGCCCATCATGGCAATTACCATCCAGTGTAACTTAGAGCAACTTCTAGACTATTCTAAATGCATGGTGGAGAGAAGTGCACAAAGTAGCACTATGATTGGGGTAGTGCAAGCAAAAAATTTAAGCCAGCTTTGCACACCACTTGCACTGTGTGCATTGCTGATCCTATCAAGTTTTGATACTCCAGACAACTAAGGTGCCTCATCTACCCCCAAATGAGGGAGAAAACCAAGTAAAGGATTTCCACTAAGTCTTTCAAAGTGAAGCTCTCCTTGAGATCACATTTAACTATCAGGCTATTACAATGTCACTTCACTTTTTCACTTCACTAATTCAAAAAGCAGAGAATGATTTTTTTTTAATACCTATAAGTTAAAAGGAGAAAACGATTTTTAATACCTATAAGTAAAACAAAGTGTTTTTTTAATCTTTTCCATGTTTTTTAAATATTTAAAATGGAAATAATCATAACTATGTTTACATAATCATAAACATAATCAGTCCATAAATATACTATTACACACAGGAAAGGAGGCAAAACAAAACCATCCCTTACGCAATATGTATTTAGTAGATATTAACAACTATAGCATAAAGTAGATAGATCAGAAAATAAATACACTCACCTTTTGCTAAATCTTCCTCTTCCTTTTTGTTAGCTGCCGTACCAGGATCTTTGGCAACTAGAGCTGGGCTTGCTTTTGCTTGTTCTGCAGCCTAGCCAAACACCAAAAAAGTGAAAGTTAATTACAATGGACTTTATGGCAGTGCATTAAACACACTATTTTGTTCTGTCATTGTTTCAACCAAATTTCATGAGGCCATTTATTTTAAAATCCAATGTAAATCACAGCATGCACTCTTTAAAGAGCATTCAATTTTTGTCTAAAACAGAGGAATTCTTAACGTTTCTATAAGTTGGCATTTTGTTTCTAAAATGCATTATATAACTTTTAAAAGTAAACCTACAAAACTGCAGACTTCGAAGATAAACAGAATTTGTATGAAATTCCAAGAATTCACTCATCACTTCAATTCACAAGCTTTTGCATATTATTATACCTGTGAACCAACAGCTGGAAATGTAACTCCTTGTTCCTTAAGATTTTTTATCATGGCAGATATTAGACTAAGCTGTGGGTCGTTCTTGAATTCATCTGTCCATTCCACCATGAGGGCTTTTAGCTTTTCACAGACTTTTGGATGACCCTGGAAATGGCAGAAGTTAAGTTATATAATTTAGGAATCTGCTCCTAATAATTTCTTATTAAAATTAAATTTAGTATCTCAAGAAGTACACAAAATAATCAAATTGATGCACTCTTAATTCTCTTCATTTCCTATCCCAACGAAGTTGCATACAGAAAAAATTAAGGTGGAGACTTTCTTCAAGTGTTTAACCATTAGTGTTGTCTGATAACAAGAACAGACTGAAGAACCGTGACATAATCACAATTGGTAAGGACTCTATCAGCATTAAAATTGTATTTTAAGAACATTTAAATTTTTTTACTGCCATATCCCACATCCAAGATAAAATTCCACCAACTGAGGGGTGGAGACGGCCCAGAGGCAGACCCGCTAGTACATGGATGCATCAAGCCTGTTTCAGTGTTAGACTTTCAGCCCATCAAGCCCCCTGCGGCTGCACAAGAATGGACCAAATGGTGAACGATTGCTATGGCTGCCCATTTGGCTAAGTGTTGAAGAAGACAACGACGACTGCCATAGCCTTAGAAACTTATTCAAATCTAACTGATCTTTCACCAATTTTTCAGTTCTCTGTCAAATTTTTAAGAGATCTAGGCAATGGAGTCCTACTATTTGCTGTTTCATATACACAAGAAAGACATGTATTACTATGAGATGTGTCATCTAAAGTATCTAGAGAAAGAGAGAATCATGCTCATAGCTACTACAGAAGTCTCAATGCATAAATAAAAGTCAATTTAATCTTTTTTTTTTTTAAAAGATTTCTAATGCATACACTCTGTTCCCACCACAACCTGACAAACAACCATTTCCTTACCAACCCTCACTCACTATAGCCTCAGCCATCCCTCACATCTCTGTTAAAATTCACATCCCCATACAATTTCCAATCCCCAATAGCACAGATTCCATCCCACCTCTCAGAAACAAAGACTGTGAATGGCTTGCCAATTACAGAACCAGTTTCTCCTCCCTTGGTTTTCACACCTCAGCTGCTGGAACAGGGCTCCCATCCTCCCTGATTGATCTAACCTCGTTATCTCTAGCTTGCTTCTTGCTTGCTTATATATACACACCTGCCCCTGGAAATTTCCACTGCTTGCATCCGAAGAAGTGGGTGTTCACCCACGAAAGCTCATGCTACAAAACATCTGTTAGTCTATAAGGTGCCACAGGATTCTTTGCTGCTTCTACAGAACCAGACTAACACGGCTACTCCTCTGATACCTCTCAGAAAGGTATTTCCCCCATCTAATTCAGATTCTATCATGAAATCCTACAAAGAAACACAATACATTACCTTATTCAATACGTTGCTTACTTCACTAGCAAAATCTCTCGAACATACTTCTAAATGAAAGATTTTACCACAGTTTGATACGCATGCTCCTAGAAGCTGAAGAGAAAAAGAAATTAAAAAACAGCCATGCGTTGTACAACATAGCTTTGCAGGAGGAAAAAGGAAGGAAGGAAAAGGCCACCTACTGTTAGTGCTTGCATAGCAACATGAGGATCCTTATGGTTCACTCTCTTCATAATAGACCGAAGGCAATCCTTAGGCCTAATAATTAAGGGGGAAAATTACAACTTTGAAATATTACAGTCCATGAACCACAACTCATTATGAGGGAAAAGGCAGAAGTAAAGCAAGCTTTACATAAATATCAGGAAAATAATTCTTTGTTAGCTTCAAAGACAAAAAAACATTTTTGTCTATGTTGCAATTTTAAGAACGATACTATACCTTTAGCAGTTCTACTTTCCCAAACATTTCTATGTGCGAGATCGTTAGATTTCTGAATTAGGAGGAGTTCCCCATTAGGCTAAATTTATTTTATCTTTTGAATTATAGTTTTGTATAGTCCATCTACCTTTATGAAAAAACCTTAATTTTTTAAAAAACACTCATAAAGTAGCAAACATTGTATGTTGCATATACTGTGTAAAATACAGCATAATTTCTGTGAAGACCAATTTCTAGCTAGATGTAGTTTGTCTCTGCATATTCAGATTTTCTGTATGAGCAGGAAACACATCAATATCCAATTTTAGTTTGGAATAGCTTTCTTTGTGTACATCTACACAAAATAGAAAGGTGAACAAAAACTGTTATAATCTGATGGTAATATATAGCTGGCTACATATTCTATACCTGAGTATTTCATGTTGTAATATGAATGGAATATTGCAGGGCCAATGCAATCTTTCATTTGATCCATTTATGGTTTTTGTCTCAGATAGAAACTACAATTAAAACTATAGGCTAACAGCTATATTTTGGGGGGGGGGGGGGAATCTTATTAGCCAACCTAAAAACCCTTACGAGTGTTTTGTCTGGTTATTTTTTGTTTTTTGTTTTTTAAATTAAGAGAATTGCTCAGTGATAGAGTTTCCTGCAGACAGGAGTCCTGCAGAGTTACACACTGCAGGAACAGACCCTAATTCTTTCCCAAACAAGATTGTACATTCATTTGTGCTTGCCTCCTCTCCACCCATTTCATGTACTAGACTCTCTACCACCTCTTACCAAAAGGCAAATACTCTTCCTCACACTCTTGACAGACTAGACTCATCTGCACCCCACAGGTCCTAATCTGGCCACTCTTCCTACCATAGCGATCCATATCTGGACAATATAAGCTTTGCACAGTACCCAGGGGCTTTGTGTGCATAATGCTGTGTTTTGTGCTGTGTTATAAACATCTTAAAAGAAACACCTTGTATACACTTCTAAAGATAAATCATGTATTGCACATTATCTTTAAGTGAATATATGTCTGTTTTTGGATTCTCACACAATGTCTTTGTAATTCTTATATGCAACCACTCAAAACATATGAAAGGATAGTCTACTTGTTAGGGATCTTGGAGGAATGAAGATGAAATTTCTATTCATATCTCTGTTGGAGATATTCCAAGCCAAAAGAGATTTAGAAAATGTTCTTTAAAAGTAAAGAATATAATTTGTAACCCCCATATGCCTTCAATTTGCCCCATACTTTCTAGAAAAATTCTACCCTGGCATGACATCTGATATATGAATTTTGAGATGGATTGCCTTGGTTTTTCTGAAACTGGGGAAAGAGGAGCAGTGGTTTGGAATATATACTGTATTATATATATATATATATATATTATTGGTATACGAAACTGGTTGCTGCGAAGGTACTAGTACTCCATAATAAACACACCTCCATACTCCCCAAAAAAGTGAAAACAAGATTTGAATGTTTAGGGTTCTATTTTATATACCTTTAGCTTTTTTTACACCTATCACTAGTACCTACAACAAAGCAAAGAAGATAGCTCCCTATACGTTTTAAGCAATAGTGAATTCATTAACTAGTGACACGAATAAGCCTTTCAGTAAATATATAGTCACTTTAAATCACCTTTTTTCTGGGGGACTCTAAAGTGTATAAAAGATACAGGTCACAGACCTGTAAAATCAAATTTCCAAGAAGGGAACTGGGTTGCTGAGGGGTGCACATTTTTAGAAGCACCTGGGGCAAACTGACTGCTTTTCCCACCTCCTGGGGCAACAGCAATCCAAGACAGCAATCCTGTCTGCTGCAAGAGACAGGCAGAGTTCTCTCCCTCTCCCCTGAAGAGCTGATACTATTTCCACCAAAGATGGAGAAGGAAAAAAATAACCTTTCCGTAACTGTTGTTCAAGATGTGTTGCACGTGTCCATTCCTATGTAGGTGTGTGCTCGCCCTGAGCACAGATGCCAGAAATTTTCCCCTCAGTGGTATCTGTTGGGTCGGCTCTATTCCCCACCCCACCCACCCCCGCCGGAGTTGCACGCTCATAGCACCGGTATAAAAGGGTCCTGCTGACCCCTGGTCCCTTAGTTCCTTCTTTCAGGCCCACTGTGAAGAGGGGTTGGAGGGCGGGTTTTGGAAGGAAATGTTCGTTCGACACACCTCAAAGAACAGTTATGGAAAGGTTAGTAACCATTTTTCCTTCGAGGGCTTGCACATGTCCATTCCAATGTAGGTGATTCCCAAGCAGCTGTCCAGGTGAAGAGTTTGGAGTCTATTCACACACTGACTTGCAACACCACTTGGCCAAATCCAGCATTGTCCCTAGCCTGGTGGGCAATGGTGTAATGAGAAGCAAAAGTGTGCACTAACGACCACATCGCCAATCTACAAATATCCTGGATAAGAACTTGTGCTATGAATGCTACCCAAGATGCTTGGGCCTTTGTGGAATGTACTGTCAGGGCAGGTGGAGCAGAAACCTTTGCCAGGTCATAGCATGTGTGGATGCAGGATGTGATCTATGATGAAATTCTCTGGGCTGAAACAGGAAGACCTTTCATCCTGGCTGCAATGGCTACGAATAGTTGAGTAGTTTTCCAAAATGGTTTAGCCCTTTTTATGTAGAAGGCCAGTGCATGTCTAATATCTAGCAAATGGAGGCTTTGTTCTTTCCTATGGGTATGTGGTTTCGGATAAAAGACCAGCAGGAAGAGAGCCTGTTTACTATGGAACTGCAAAACCACTTTCGGAAGGAAGGTTGGATGAGGACGCAATTGGACCTTGTCCTTGAAGAATACTGTGTATGGTGGTTCTGATGTTAGGGCATGGATCTCTGGGACACTTCTGGCAAAAGTAATGGCCTGGTGGTCACATCCAGGACACAGAGGAGAGAACGTGTTGCCAGCAGCTCAAATGGGGGTTCTGTCAGTTTTGATAATACCAGCTTGAGGTTCGAGGGAGAGATTGGTTGTCGTACAATCTCTCAAACCTTAAGAAACCAATTAGAGATGTTGTTCAAGAACACAGATCAGCCATTCACTCAAGGGTGAAAAGCTGAGATTGTGGCCAGATGGACTCTAATAGATGTCACAGTTAGACTTGTTGCTTCAGGTGTGGTAAGTAGTCCAAAATGAATAGTATCGATGATTGCGTAGGCAATACTCTCTTCTGCACGGACCAGACACAGAGAACCTCTTCCACTTTGCCAGGTAAGTAGCTCTGGTGGAGGGCTTCCTGCTCCCTAGTAGGACCTCATGGACCTGCTCCGAGCATGCTAGCTCTGCAGGGTTCAGCCACAGAGCTTCCAGGGCATCAGATGGAGGGACTCGAGGATCAGGTGATGCAGGCAGCCGGGGTCCTGCGAGATTAGGTCTGGATACAGAGGCAGAAGGATTGGTGTCCACTGAGAGGCCTAGAAGCGTGGCAAACCAATACTGGCAGGGCCATGCAGGGGCTATCAGGATGACTCGGGCTCTGTCTCTTCTGATTCTTAGCAAGACCCTGGGTATGAGAGGAATAGGAGGAAACACATAGAAGAGATGACCCATCCAAGGGAGGAGGAAGGCGTCTGCGAGAGATCTGGGGCTGTGACCCAGGAGGGAGCAGAACTGCAGACATTTCTTGTTATGCTTTGTCGCGAACAGGTATATCTGGTGCATTCCCCACCTCCGGAAAATGGTTTTCATGACATCTGAGTGAATGGATCACTCATGATGGCTGGAGAAGGATCTGCTGAGGTGATCTGCTAGACCAGGCCTGCACAACTCGTAAAGCGGCGAGGGCCACATTACTCCAAAGAAAACAGCTGAGAGCCGAAACCCTCCAGCCCCGCGGAAACACCCCCTCCCCCCAGCACCTCCGGGCCACGCGGAAACACCCCGCCCCAGCGCCGCCCAGCCCTGCAGAAACAAACCCTCCTTCCCCAGCGCCGCCCCACCAAAACAGCTGTGGGCCAAAAAGGAAGGTTGGGGGTGGGGAGGTGATATTTGATTTTAAATCAACCAGGGGCTCCCAGCTGAAGACGTGGCTGGGAGCCCTCAGGGGCAAATTAAAGGGCCCAGGGCTCCGTCGGCCAGGGGAACCGGAGCTTTGTGGGGCTGGGGCAGGGATTTAAAGGGCCCAGAGTTCCTGCCACTGAGGGGAGCCCGAGCCCTTTAAATCCCAGCCCCAGCCCGGCCGCCGGAGCCGGAGTGAGATTCAAAGGGCTCTGAGCTGCCTGCAGCCGCGGGGAGCTCTGAGCCCTTTAAATCCCAGCCGCGGCTGGAATTCAAAGGGCTCTGGGCTGCCCACAGCCGCAGGGAGCCCTGAGCCCTTTAAATCCCAGCCCCAGCCCGCGGACGGGATTCAAAGGGCTCTGGGCTGCCTGCAGAGTGCTGTCTGTGCGGGATTTAGAGTCCCCCCACAAGCAAAGCACTTCTTGACACAGGGGAGAGGAACGCACTTCTCCCTGTCTGTTGATAAAAAACATCACCATTGTGTTGTCTGTGAGAATTGACACATTGTTGCCTGCCACCTTAGGCTGGAATGCCTGGAAAGCCAAGCCCACTGCCCTGAGCTCCCTTACGTTGATGATGCAGGGAGCACTCTTCCTGAGACCAGAGGCCCTGAGTTCTGAGGGAACCCAAGTAAGCACACCAGCTCCTCACTGAAGCTTCTGTAATGAGAGATACTGATGGTTGAAGCCTTGAGAACAGGACTCCTGCATGCACCATAAGGGGGTCTAGCCACCATTTGAGGGAGGCAAGCACTGACAGGGGAACTGTGATCACTGTGTCCAAATGGTGTTGGCTTAGCAAGTATACCATTGCCAGCTATGACTGGAGAGGCTGGAGTTCAAGTCTTGCATGCAGCACCACACAGGTGGATGAGGCCATGTGGCCTAGGAGCTTCAAGCAGTTTCTTGCTGTCACGATGGGATGATATCTGAGGCTCTCTATAAGCATCACTACTGCCTGGAACGCCCTGCTCGGAGGAAGGCTCTGGCCAGTTATCAAGGTAAGGGTAAAGCTGAATCCCCTGCCTCCTCAAGAACACTACAACGACCACCAGGCACTTCGTAAACACCCGAGGGGCCACTGACAGGCCAAACGGGAGAACTGCAAATTGGTAGTGCATGTGGTTCACCATGAATCTGAGGAATCATCTGTGAAGAAAAACTGAAAAATGGAAGTAAGAATCCTTCAAATCGAGGTCACTGTAACAGTCCCCTGGAGGGAAGGGATGATGGAAGCCAAGGAGACCACGCAGAACTTTAGCTTCTTCATGTATCTGTTGAGCTTTGGGAGATCCAGAATCAGTCTGAGACCACCGTTGGCTTTCGGGATTAGGAAATATCAGGAGTAGAAGCCCCAGCCCCTTGACTCCGGTGGAACTCTTCCACAGCTCCCAACCTTAGGAGTGACTACATCTCTTGGACTAGAATTTTCTTGTGAGAAGGGTTCCTGAAGAGGGACAGAGCGGAAGGGTGGGAAAAGGGGGGAAGAACTGAATTGAAGGGTATGTCCTACTCCTATTGAGCTTAACACCCAGCAGTCTGTCATAATATGGGTCCAAGCCTGACAGAAATGGGATAAATGGTTCACAAATACGGAGTAGGTTGGATCAGAGTCCTGTTCTACTACATCATTCCCAAGCATCCCATCAAAAGGCCTGCTTGGACACCCCCCCCCCCCCCCGCCAGTGTCTTGGGGAGGGGGGGTAGACAGATGAGGAAGAGGATTCTGGAGGTCTTCTCCTAAAGCCCCTGCTCCTCTTTCTGTGAGAATCCTGCCTGGCAGGCTGCAGGAAGAATCGAGAGGCCAGTTGAGGTTTATAATGCTGTGACGGTGCACCCCATAAGGCTTTATGGAAATATGCTTAGGAATGTATATATGACATAACTGGAATATGTTTTATGCTACATATGCCATGGAACATATCTCTGTAAAGGTTATAATCTATTCATCCTATTTGTATGCATGTATCATTTTTGTATTCGAAGTTATGAATATTGGCTGTGTACTTGCTTGATATAGTAAGGCATTTGGACAGCGTGGAAGAGAAGGGGACCTCACTGCACCACCCCAGGGCCTGGATGGGGGATTGTGGACAGTATTGACTTAGAGGCCAGAATTGTTGGGCTGATATGGGGGTGATGCCAGGCTCACACACATTCCCCCACACACTTTTCAGACCACTTTAAGCACTGTGCCTGTATCATAAATATGGCCCCACCAAATTCCCGGCCGTGAAAAACGTATTACAGACAGTGAAATCTGGTCTCCCACCATGAAATCTGACCTTTTGTGTGCTTTTACCCTATACTACACAGATTTCATGGGGGAGACCAGCTATTCTCAAATTGGAGGTCCTGATGCAAAAGGGAGTTGCATGGTTATTTTAGGGGGTCACAGTATTGCGACCCTTACTTCTGCGCTGCTACTGGTGGCAGCTCTGTCTTCAGAGCTGGGCTCCTGGCCAATAGCTGCCACTCTCCAGCTGCCCATTGTAAAGGTTTTACTTGTATCCTAACAGGTACCAATAATGTATAAAGTAAAATTAAGAGAAAATGTTGCAGTTCCATTGGAATTTTCAAACATATGCTATGGGCCTGTTATATAACTATATGGGGTTTTATTTGAAAGAATGGAGGTTGGAAAAAGTATCACCCCCACACAACCAACAATTTTTTTTAATATTCCATTGAACAAATCTGAGCTGTGTTCTCTTAACAAATTGCTCTTTTCTTTCTTCTCAAATGAATTTACAGTAGGTTTTTTTCCTCTAACACCTAAAAGAGTTTTATAGTATGCATTGATATCTGACAACTAAAATGAAACTCTGGTATAAGTTACACTACTGCTTGGCTAAACTATATTTGGCTGTGTCTATGTTTTACATAAACCTCCCTCTCATATGCAGTACTACTAATTATAGAAAAGGCTGCTACATGGTATGGCTATTACTCAGTACACGTCTTCATAAAACAGATTGAGTAGATCAGTATAAGATAAAGTCAAATTTTTCTCCCCACAGTTACTGCAATACAAACATACACACACTTTGGAATAGCTGTTGTCCATACAATCATTACACATTAATTTGATAACCTTCAATGTAGCTGAAAAAAGGCAAGGTACCTTTTAGGAACAACTGTTATTAACATTAAAGTTAAGATGTATGTAGACCCAAGAAAGTAACATTACAAGGACAAACATTTAGAGGGATCACAATCAACAGTTTGGCCAGCACTGAAAAGTTGTCATAAGTTTGCCAGCCCAGGTACAAAATCTATTTATCCGAAATTTATTACAATTAGGTCACTGTGTAAATCATGATTTCATGGAGGGCACAGAAATCATGAAGATACCCCAAAACCATGACTATTTTCCATTTTTTTTAAAAGGAAAAACTTCTGTAATAAAGTATTTAATATAAAAAATTACCTTTAGCTTACAGTGCTGCACCCATGTGTGGAAGAACAGTGTTATGCACATGCACAGCAGAGGTGCACGACAGAAATCTGAAAATGCAATCTAGGTGGGAAACATTGCTCACTGACAACAGCAGAATGATGCATCTAAAAAAGCTAAAATGGTGTCTGCAGATGATCACACAAAAGTAGTATTTATCAGGGTGTCTTACATAGTGATGTACCTCCTGCAATATTATTGTTGTAATTAAAGAAAAGGAGAGTCTAATACACATCTTGAATCACATAGTCACCAAAAGAGAAAGTCAGGAATACAAACCAATATGGGCAACTGCTTTACTTGCTAAGAAACAAAACTTGTGACTTCCTTGTTTCAAAATTGCACCAAAAAACGTGAATCTAACTAGAGGTAAATGTTTACGCAAATATCCCTCTTGAAAAACTGGACAACCCGAGGCTAAGGGAATTCTTTGGATGGAATATAGCAAAAGATGGAGAGATTTCTTCACATCTTAGCTGGATTGATGAATATTTACTTGAAGCTGATGAGCGTCACAAGCAGGATTATGGAACTCATGAAGAAGTCTGGTTGTCTGTGGTCACAGATGAATCAACTGGTGGCCAAGATGAGTATGTGTCGCATAATATTTGTTTTGCAAGGCCTAAATGGTGAAGACACACCTGACTCGGACCAGTAAGCTGTCCTTGCTGATATAATTTATCTACAGGCTGTTTGCAATAGCTTGTGCAGTGGTATTGTAGTTACGTATTTGAATACCTTTGGAATGGATTTTGATTATATCAGTGCATTTGTATCTGAAAATGCATCCTACATGTCAAAAGCTTACAAGCAAGTGCTTCAGGGCTTACAGCCTAACTCAGGCCAGGTCTACAATCAAAATGTAAGACACACCTGAGCAAAATAGTTAAGCCGTCCTAACTCCTGGAGTAGACAGCACAGGGTTGATGGAAGAATTCTTCTGTCGACTTAGCTACCTACCTTGGGGAGGTGGATTAACTGAAGGGAGAACTTCTTTCATCACTGTATTGAGTGTATACACAGCAGTGCAGCTGCAGAATTTCAAGTGTAGACAAGTGCACAGTTCATCTTACCTGCAATGCTCACACAATAGACCTTTCTTAAGACATTAGAATGACCAATTTCCCACACGCTGACAAGCTAACAATAATAGTCAAAAGGCTTCTCAACATTGTCTGAGCAGAAAATTGCATTTTAAACAGTATCTGCAAAATGTAGTCCAAGCTGTGGGTCCCAGTTTTCCTGTAAAACTGCCCCCTGAACCAGTTAAGACGAGATGGGGAAGCTGGTATGTTGCTATTGAATATCATGCAGTCTACTCCAGTTTTGTGGAGGAGGAAAGAAAATTACACCAGACATGGGAGTATTGAAGAGCTGAAACATCTGCTGGAAAAATCAGAAATTTTACAGATAAAACTTGACTTCATCACAAGACATGGTAAAGAGCTTGTTGATTTAAAATGCAATTTTTACCCTCAATGTTTAAAAACCTTTTTGACTATTGCTGCTAGCTTATCAGCGTGTGGGAAATTGGTCATCCCAATGTTATTAGCAAGGTATATTATGTGAGCATTGCAGGTAAGATTAACTGAGCGCTTGCCTACACCTGAAATGCTGCAGCTGCACTGCTGTAGCACGTCAGTATAGACACTCAATACAGCGATGGAAGAGGTTCTCCTGTGACTGTAGTTAATCCACCACCCCAAGAGGAGGTAGCTAAGTCAACAAAAGAATTCTTCCATCGACTCGGTGATGTCTACATCAAGTGTTAGATTGGCTGTAATCCTGTGAAATCCGTATTCATCAAATGTCCAATAAAAGTTGAATTAATTAACACATATTGAGCACTTAAATGTGAGCAACACAGCAGTGACACATGGATTCAAAACCCATATATTGAAACTTTCAGATAAGCTTTCAAATTACTACAATATCAATGAAAGAAAACTGTGTTTCACCCAGTGGGCATACCAGTTCCTTAAAGGTGTAAGGGTGTTTGATCTGATGCAAGTATGTACATTAAGATTGGATGCTCTTCCGCTGGATTCCATACCTGGCTTTAATAGGAGCTTGCAAAAATGAATTACAAGGCTACTGGTTTTATGCAAAGAAATGCAGCAGTACCCTTTCACTGACTGCTTTGTGGAGGGCTGCAGAACCATACTTCCCCAACATTGCAAAACTGGCCAAGTTATATTTTTCTGTTATCCCTAACACTATGGATGCTGAGTGAAGCAGCATATTGGCGGGTTCTTGTGCAGACACAATTTATGAAAGAGGAACAAGTGAATTGACTAGTGATACTTAACTATAATTCAAAAATACAAAACAGAAATAAGTGAACATTTAATGGATTGCACATGTTTGTACTTGCTGCTTATTTTAATTATAAAATTGATTAACTTTACTGGTTAAATTAATTCTGTCATTGAAACTGATTACATTTAGTTGTAAAATTTATTCTGTGCATCCTCCTTGAAATTGATTAACTTTACTGGTTAAATTCATTCCACGCAAGCAAATTCCATTAAATTCAATACTTTAACATTTATATTGTTGCAAATTTTCAAATAAATAAATAAAATCATGAATTAAACTAGGCCCTAATCATGATGGATGATAAAAACAAGATTTTTTTATTCTCTTGTAAAAAGTCAAAGCAACAAAAAACTCTTGTCCTGGGCAAACACTCAAGTAAAATTTTGTAAGACAGATAAGAAAAGATAAATAAATAATCCAGTTCTTCATACAATCTTCTAAATTCATGTGAAAGTGTAAATTAACAGTCATATTCCCCACTTCATTGTTTAAGCATTAACTGCGTTCAAATATTTAGTAAAGCTCCTCTGTAAGCTTGGCTACACACGCAACTTTATGGTATTTCTCAATCAGTATGTAATGCGATAACTTTTGTATGCCACACCGAATCATTTCCAAAACGTCAGGGCATGTTCTAGGCATCAGTGAGCAAAACCCTATTGATTTTCAGGAAAATCAGAAAACCAAAAGGGGGAAAAATGAGGGACACAGTGCCCCTTTCTTTTGTTTAGCAGAGCCACAGCTTCAAGCATCTCTGAAATTGTCTATAGATTCAAAAAACAGTTGATGGCACCTATTACTATCTTCCAGCGCAATACCCCAAACTCAGCTCTGCCTATCTTCCCAATAGAGGTGAACATATTGACACCTGAATGATTGGTCTCCTAGACAGAAAGACGACAAATAATAATGGCGTGTTGTAGATCTAGAGGACTAATGTTCCCAAAAACAGCTATGTGCCACTCTAATGCAATTTTCTCCCAGGACAAGGAAGATAGCCCCTCTAAGTCTACTGTAGGTTTGGAAATAGTATGAATACCTATATATGGCACTACCTGTATAGTTTTGTTGAATGCTGTACAGACATACACAAGATGAGAAAATCCCTACTCCAGAGACCTTATAATGTAATAGGAGGAATGTGCAACCTTTACTAACATCAGTGAGCATTTATGACATGATTTACTCATTGCATTGGACTTGGAAGTAAAAAGGCTCAAGGAGGCCCTGACAAATTCTGGAATCCTTGCCACAGGACTTGTATCTAGTGGAGTTGACAGGACACTGAGCTTTGAGCAAGGATCAAAGGGTAGTATCATAGTACAGTATGTTAGACTGCAATTCTTATGGAGAACTTTGGTTTATATTATCACTCCTATATTGTACTTTATATTCTCTCAAATAAAAAAGTAAGACTACTAGTAAGCCTAAGCAAACCCCTATTTTAAACCAGCCTGAAAGCCAGATGTTAGCTCACTTCAGTGTTACAAAGGCTGAAGTCATACGCCTGGTTTACACTACAGAGTTAGGTCGATATAAGGCAGCTTACGCTGACCTCGTGTCTGTGTCTACTCTACACTATAGCCTTGTGCCCATCGACGAAAGTGCCCTACTACACCAACATAGTAACTCTAACTCCACGAGAGGCATAGGGCTTATGTCAGTGTAGTTAGGGTGAGGCAGTGTCTGTGCAGATCAGGGGTGGGCAAACTTTTTGGGCCGAAGGCCACATCTGGGTGGGGAAATTGTATGCAGGGCCGGGGGAGGGGGTGGGGGTGGGGGGGGTGGGAGGGGGTGCCGGGTGCAGGAAGGGGCTCAGGACAAGGGATTGGAGCAGAGGAGGGGTGTGGAGTGTATGAGGGGGCTCAGGGGTGGGGGTTGGGGTGCAGGAGAGGTGCGGCGTGCAGGAAGGGGCTCAGGGCAGGGGTGCGGACAGCAGGAAGGGGCTCAGGGCAGGGGTTGAGGTACACGGGGGGCACGGTGCAGCAGGGAGCTCAGGACAGGGGGTTCAGGTGCAGGAGGGGTGCAGAGTGTACGATGGGGTTAGGGCAGGGAGTTGGGGGGCAGGGTGCAGGAAGAGTTCAGGCTCCGGCCTGGAGCCGTTTACCTAAAGCGGCTCCGGGGTGGCGGCAGTGTGCACCAGGACCCTGGCCCCGCGCCGGTCCAGGAAGCGCTGCGGCCCCTGGGGGAGGAGGGGTGGAGGGCTCTGCGTGCACTGCCCTTGCCGTGCCTCCAGGTACCTCCCACAAAGCTACCATTGGCCACGGTTCCCCATTCCCAGCCAATGGGAGCTGCAGGGGGCAGTGCCTGGAGGCAAGGGCAACGCACTCGGAGCCCTCTGCCCCGGGGCCGCTTCTGAGAGCGGCGCCGGGTTCATGGCGCCACGGGGGGTAAACCCGCGGGCTGGATCCAAAGCCCTGAGGGGCCGGGTCCAGCCTGCTGGCCATAGTTTGCCCACCCCTGGTGGGATAGCTCAGTGGTTTGAGCATTGGCCTAAATCCAGGGTTGTGAGTTCAATCCTTGAGGGGGCCACTTAGGGATCTGGGGCAAAAATTGGTCCTGCTAGTGAAGGCAGGGGGCTGGACTCGATGACCTTTCAAGGTCCCTTCCAGTTCTAGGAGATTGGTGTATCTCCAATTATTTTTTTTTATTACTTTCATCAGCTGTTGGCTGTAATTCTTGTCAATTTCACAGCTCCCTGCCGGAACCGTGAAATTGACAAGAAAGGCTGGTAGGCTCTCTGCTGTGAACCCCATGCCCGGCTGACAGCTTGGGCCATCGCCCCGGGGCAGGCTGGGCGCTCCCCACTCTGAGCCTGGCTACCCCCAGGGCTCCTGGCTGGGAGCCCGGCTCTGAGTGGGGACTTCCGCACCTAGAGCCAAGAGCCCGGGGGACAGCCAGGTTCTCAGTGGGGAGTGAGGAGCCCTGAGGGGCAGCTCCTGGCAGGGAGTGGGGTGTCCAAGAGACAGCGGGGAGCCAGAGTGCAGCCACGCACCTGGCAGGGAACTCTGTACGGAGCTGAGAGCCCAGGCTAGGCTGCCAGCAGGGGGCAGCAGCTAGGCTCCCAGAGGTGGGCTCTCAGTTCCCACACTGCCCCTCTTGAGTCAGTGGAAGCATTCCTAGTGAGGATGCACACCACCGACAAAGGAGCGTAGTGTGGCCATGAAAAACTGCACTAAATTACTGTGGTGGCTAATATCCAACATAGGTTGACTTAAGTTTACGGGCATGTCTACACTACAGACAGAACAAATCCACTGTTCTAGCTGGCTCCTATTGAAAAAGAATTCACGGTTCTCCTGAGAGAAATTTAAGATTATATTGCCAGCATACCACTAACTTTGGCTGTGTAATTACTCAGGACTAAGGGTTGTCTCCCTGATCCCTTTTTGCTAGATAGCATTTTCTGTTGATGGTGAATTGTTAGGCTAAACCTTCCCAGATAATTCCTTATAGTGACACTCATGTCACAAGTTATGGGAAAAGAAGCGATACCATTTAACTCTCCAAATTAACAGTAGTTGTGAACCAAGAGCAGCAGCACTACACTTATTTTAGAAGGAATACAGTTTTACATATAGAAAAAAATATATAAAAGTTAATACCTGCTATAACAGAACTGTACACAACAGCATGAGGAATCTCAATTTGTCACTCCATTCTGAAGTGTTCCTACACAGATTACCTCTAAACTCCAACAACTGTTCAATGAGGCAGGCTTGTTGTACATGATGGCCTGCACCGTGGGATAAATTCCTTGCTGGGGAGGCTTTGTGCTTTCTGGGACTCGATACCTTGTCTCCTAGAGGCTTACAGGGCAGTCCCTATTCTGCCCATACAGTCCTTCCACTGTTATGAGACAGTTGGAGCACACTCTCTGCTTGAGGCTAGATTCTAACTGGTTGCTAGAAGCTAAGTGGGCTTGTAAAAAGATACATACAGACCATGTATTTCCAGCTTCTCAAATAACATTGCTATGTCACCACATTCCATTTTTCATAGCACACAACTCCAAACTCCATCACATTAACTACTACTTCTCCAGAATATTCAGTTATGTGAATCCCATATCATAAGAACATAAGGGAGGCCATACTGGGTCAGAGCAAAGGTCCATCTAGCCCAGTATCCTGTCTTCCAACAGTGGCCAATGCCAGATGCCCCAAAGGGAGTGAACAGAAGAGGCAATCGTCAAATGATCCATGCCCTGTCGCCCATTCCCAGATTCTGACAAACAGAGGCTAGGAACACTATCCCTGCCCATCCTGGCTAATAGCCATTGATAAACCTATCCTCCATGAATTTATCTAGTTCTTTTTTGAACCTTGTTATAGTCTTGGCAGGGTGGATAAAAATCAATGATTTTTTTTAACTAAAAAAAATTGATTTTTCTGATTTAAAAATGATTTTTTTTATTTACATCGATTTTTTTGATAACATGCTTTTTGAGGAAAAAACCTATCTAAAGATAGTTTTAATTAAGATACATTATAGCTCAAAGATCTCTCATCATGGAATAGGGATTATAAATTCTAATTCTATAATATGAGACAATATATTCATGTAATGTTTAAGAAAAGTTTTGTAAATGAGTTCCAATAGTTCATGGATTAGGGACCCAATCTTTCGGGGTTCCACAGGCTTCTGTATAGATTATTTAGATTAAGCTTTCTATCAACCCAATGAGACTCAGTGCTCAGTCTAGAAGATACCATCAGAGATGCTTAGTTTTTCCATTCTCAAACTGTGCATTTGTGTCTCCAGAGGTAACATGCTTGTTATCATCAACTATGTTTTTAAATAAATGAATAATATAGACTAGGTGAGAAATAACAGACCTCAACTCTATTGTCCCTCTGCAAACATTTGTGTACACAGAGTCAATCCCTTACCTCTCTCTAAAAGTGCAAAAAGTTTCAAAAAGTTCAATGAATAGAAGATTGTGGGGGGTGGAATAGATCTGGAAAAGAAGCCTGGAGATAAATGTGAGAAGTGAGGGACATATGCTTGTTTTGTTAAAATATATGTTTGCTGTTGAAGAAAAATATCCAGAATACTAAATGTTGTTGTTTTAATTAAATAAAACAATGTAAATGTCTGTCTGATGATGTTCTCCTCCTAATACAGCATGGCAAAAAAATCCTCCAAATATTAATGATTAACCTGTTGAATTGGAGATAGTTCACCTCCCAATGACTTCATAAATATCTGCTTCAATTCCCTTTGGTAAATGAAATAACCAAACAATTATTCATTTTCTGATATAGCTGTAAACCTAATCTGAAAATATTTCAAAATAAAATCACTTTAAAAATGTATAGTGTGTACCTTCTAAAAATGAAGCCTACATCTATCTCTGAGTTGTGAAGAATATGTATTAAGGTTACAACAACCAACAAGAATGCATTTTTATGTAGAAAACCATGATTAAATCAAGTCTTCCTGACTAGTGATTTGAATCAAATTGATTGAAATCAAATCCACCCTGAGTCTTGGCCTTCACAACATCTTCTGGCAAAGAGTTCCACAGGTTGGCTGTGCTTTGTGTGAAAAAAATACTTCCTTTTGTTTGTTTTAAACCTGCTTCCTATTCATTTCATTTGGTGACTCCTAGTTCGTGTGTTATGAGGAGTAAATAACTTCCTTATTTACTTTCTCCATACCAGTCATGATTTTATAGACCTCTATGATAGCCCCACCCTTAGTCGTCTCTTTTCCAAGCTGAAAAGTCCCAGACTTATTAACTTCTCCTCATGCAGAAGCTGTTCCAGACCCTTAATTATTTTTGTTGCCCTTTTCTGAACCTTTTCCAATTCCAATATATCTTTTTTGAGATGGGGCAACCACACCTGCACGCAGTATTCAAGATGTGGGCATATCATGGATTTATATAGAGGCAATATGATATTTTCTGTCTTATTATCTATCCTCTTCCTAATGATTCCCAACATTATGTTTGCTTTTTTGACTGCCGTTGTTTTCAGAGAACTATCCACAATGACTCCAAGATCTCTTTCTTGAGTGGTAACAGATCATTTAGACTCCATTTTATACGTATAGTTGGGATTTTGTTTTCTAATGTGCATTACTTTGCATTTATCAATAGTGAATTTCATCTGCCATTGTGTTGCCCAGTCACCCAGTTTTGTGAAATCCTTTTTTTGCTCTTCGCAGTCTGCCTGGGACTTAACTATCTTGAGCAGTTTTGTATCATCTGCAAATTTTGCCACCTCACTGTTTACCCCCTTTTCCAGATCATTTATGAATATGTTAAATAGGACTGGTCATAATACAGACCCCTGGACAACACCTCTATTTACCTCTCTCCATTCTGAAAACTGACTGTTTATTCCTACCCTTTGTTTCCTATATTTTAACCAGTTACAAATCCATGCGAGGACCTTCCCTCTTATCCCATGACAGCTTACTTTGGTTAAGAGCCTTTGGTGAGGGACCGTGTCAAAGGCTTTCTGAAAATCTAAGTACACTATATCCACTGGATCATCCTTGGCCACATGCTTGTTGACCTCCTCAGTGAATTCTAGTAGATTGGTGAGGAATGATTTCTCTTCACAAAAACCAACTCAGATTAGGATCTGGCTTTTCATCTTGAGAGTAGATCCCTGAATAAAACATATCTGAGAGGAAATTCAGCTACTGTGTATTGGGAAAGTAGATTGAACAGCCTATGTTAACACATGTATAATTTAATTATTAATCCCCTATTCAAGATGACCATTTGTCACACTTAAAATGATATATACTATGATTTATATCAAGGCCCCGATTTTTAAATAGTGTGTGAAAATAAATATCCCTCCTTTGCTTCCTATAGCAAGTACATTCTAAATCAAGTTAATTAAACTACTGGGGACAAGTCAATGTCTGAACTCAACATTGTCATCATCTCTCCCCCTCACCATCAATATAATGAACAGTGATCTAAAAGGATATAAATGAAACATTCATAGTTTAAATGCAAAACCTCACCGTTCATAACACTTACCCTGTGCGCGACTGTCCAACTTTATCACAAATATCTAAGATGAGGCCCCAGTCCTCTGCAGTATTCATCTCACTGGTTGCTTTCTCTGGTTTAAAAAAAAAAAAAAAGAATAAATAGACCAGAATAAACTACTTGTTCATATATATGTGAAAATTTAACATAGACCTGCCAAGATTTAATGCTGTAAGATTTCTGTTAAATGCCAATGTTTTATGTCACCCTGCTTTTAATTAATTTATTGAAGTAGTTCTTACAAATTTGCATTTTACACACATGTATTTTTTTTACTGTTGTATCAAGCATTAAAATATCCAAACATTCAGTTGGTGCCCTAATATTTGAATTAATAAGCAAATGAGCATTTCACTTTTTCTGCATTTTAAACAATACATACTCAGAATTATTTTTATATTCCAAGAAATATATCAGCTTTCAAGAAAATTTTGTGCACTCTTAGTTCTGGGTCTGCATATGAATTCCAAAGGCTACCACTTCCCAGGACATTAGTATACTGTCTTGCCACATCAATACACCCTTGTGCCTCAGCAATTCCACCCACAACGTATTCAGTAAGCCAAAGTTAGACAAACACCTGTCAGGAATGGTCTAGATCAGTGGTTCTCAAAGCCAGTCCGCTGCTTGTTCAGGGAAAGCCCCTGGCGGGCCGGGCCAGTTTGTTTCCCTATTGTGTCCGCAGGTTCGGCCAATCGTGGGTCCCACTGGCCGCGGTTCGCTGCTCCAGACCAATGGGGGCTGCGGGAAGTGGCGCGGGCCAAGGGATGTGCTGGCCGTACTTCCCGCAGCCCCCATTGGCCTGGAGCGGCAAATTACGGCCAGTGAGAGCCTTGATCGGCCGAACCTGTAGACACGGCAGGTAAACAAACTGGCCCAGCCCGCCAGGAGCTTTCCCTGAACAAGCGGCAGACCAGCTTTGAGAACCACTGGTCTAGATAATACTTAGTCTGCCATGAGTGCAGGGGACTGGACTAGATGACCTCTCGAGGTCCCTTCCAGTCCTATGATTCTAATATGCTGCTGTGTCTTGTGCTTGCCTGATGCTTGTTTGTAAATATAGTTTTGAGCAGTTTCGCAACCTGTAGGTTGACCCCCTCATTAGACTACAAAGGAACCTCAATGGGTTCAAAGATGGGTTAAAAAGAGAAAAGTCATCCCAACTTTTAGCTCCCCAACCTCAACTCTGTCCTGGCTGATTTCTTTAGTGGCCTCTTTCCAGCAACAGAAGTCTGCTAATCCCATGATAGCCAGGCAGGAGCCAAAGAGCTCAGCCTTCTCTTTCTTCCCAGTTTATCCATCTCTCTGATTTGGCCACACCAACAAATCTATCCCCTGCAGCAGAGAGGAACAACAAAGAGGCTGAGCAATCAGGAAGCAGATTCAGCTGCCAGACAAGCAGGGGCAACAAATCAACATCTCCCCTCTACAGCAGGTCATGTTCTGGGATGGGCGGCAGGTGGATAACAACACCATAAGGGAAAAACAAGGAAACTGAGTTTTTCCCTCTAATTCTGAACTGAGGAATCCATTTGAATCCTGAGGGAGTTTATGTCACCACTGGGTGGCACTAAAAAAAACCTAGCTTGCTGTCAGGGAAGGCACAGTTTCCATGATTCTGTGAACAGAAGAGTAGACCAGGAGGGGGTTTCTTTTTAAAGAAAGTCACACCAGTGAACTGGTGGAAGTCATTTAAGCACTTGGATTCAGAGACTGCTGAAGTGATAATCTCACTTTTAACAGTAGTAGCTTCTTCTGCCAGTGAAGAAAGAATATTTTCGTCCTTTGGACTAATTCATTCCAAACTGAAAAATTGTTTGGGACCTGAAAAAGCAGGAAAGCTTGTTTTTCTTTTCCAGATTACAAACAATCAGGAAAATGAAGGTGAAGACGACTGAGTTAGCTGCAGAAGCCAATATTTTAAGTTTCTTGTGTTGACCTGGCTGACAGTCAATTTAATTTTTGTGGGTTTTTTTAAAATATTTCATTTAACTATTTTCACTAAAAACAATTTTAACAAAAAAACAAACCTGATTTTAAAAAACTTGAATGTTTAACTCAATTCAAAAATTCAAATGCTTGTTTTGTTAAAATATTATATGTTTGCAGTTGAAGAAAAAATCCAGAATACATAACATTGTTGTTTTAGTTAAATAAAACAATGTAAATGTCTGTCTGATGATGTTCTCCTCCTAATACAGCATGGCAAAAAAATCCTCCAAATATTAATGATTAACCTGCTGAATCGGAGATAGTTCACCTCCCATATATCGTGTGTACCTTCTAAAAATGAAACCTACATCTATCTCTGAGTTGTGAAGAATATGTATTAAGGTTATAACAACCAACAAGAATGCACTTTTATGTAGAAATCCATGATTAAATCGAGTCTTCCTGACTAGTGATTTAAATCATGATTTAAATCAAATCCACCCTGTCACCACCTCTTTTAATTTGGCCTTCTTGGGCTGTTTTATGCTCTCAGATTCTAAGGAGAAACAAAATAGTGTGGGATGTGGCTGTGGAAGTCACTTTTCTACATGCTGCACTCCATGAGGCAAGAATCAAGTGGGAACTGAAGAGAATATAGAAAAATCCTGGATGGCAACTGATCATCTTTGTGCCCGTCAGATCAAGTAAGGAGAAGGGACCCAAGGTCTGTGTTGTCTCAGACAGCCTCACAGAAACTTATTGTACATGTCTTGCAGGCCTGTTGACAAACTTATAAAGTACACAATTCAACAAAATTATGGAAAAAATTAATAAGTTGTGGCTGCCAGTGCCACACTGATATCCAAAATCTTTTAAAGTTCCAGAACTAAGAAATGCTGGCAGACCATTAAACTGTACCAGCCACCTAAAAATCAGCCTTCAGGGGGGCGGCGGCGGGGGGGCGGGGAAGGAAACCTGCTCCTATTACAGACATCGCCTAAAATTATTACAGTTGGAAGATTAGAGAAAATATTTCTCCATTTTTTTAATCTTGTTTATCTTAGCAAAAGGGGAGAGAAATGTAACACAAGGAACTGGCAGGAACACACAAGGACAAGTTTAGTATCTAATTTTTATCACTGAGATTTCAAGTTGACCATCTCTCTTTATATATGCTTTTAGGAAAAGTAATCTATTCTATGTCCTCAGAGAAAAGATTTGATTCCTGTCAGAAATATACAAGTCAAACCCACTCCAGAAATTTCCTGCAGATTTCCATTATTCCTGACAACAACAACAAAATAAGAAAACATACCATCTCCTTCAATACCTAATGCACCGTTATAAAAATGCCTTTATAAACTTAAGACAAAGCCCAATCAAAAACACGAATGCACGGTAATCTGGATGCCAATGTTACAAATATAAAATGTGGCATTCTAACACAAGGTAACTGATATAAATGAATCCTGGCCTGCCAGTCTCTCTCTTACATTTGGAACTAATTCAAAGGATTATAAAGACTATACCATAAACATGCCGCCATCACTTAATTCAACCAGTTATTACAGGGGTGGGCAAACTACGGCCCATGGGCCACATCCAACCCATCGGACCTTTCAATCTGGCCCTCAAGCTTCCTCCAGAGAGCGGGGTTGAAAGCTTTCCCCACTCCGGTGCTCCAGCCGGGGAGCGGGGTCGTGGGCTTGCCTTGCTCTGCTCCGTGCATGCAACAGCTCCGCGTGGCTCCCAGAAGCAAGGGCAGGCAGGGGGATCCGCACTCTGCCCCCACCCCAAGCACCAGCTCTGCAGCTCCCATTGGCCGGGAACTGTGGCCAATGGGAGCTGCGGGGGCAGTGCCCGCAGACGGTTATTACAAGGGACCCCGCCCCTGCTTGGGAGCCAGACAGGGGATGGGTCGCAGTTTCCAGAAGGTGCTTAAGGTAAGGGCAACCTGGATCCTGCACCTCTGACCCCCCCCCCCCCCCACGCACCAACCACCTGCCCCAGCCGATTGCCCTCCAAACCCTTAGATCCCACCCCGGAGCACCCTCCTGCACCTCAAACCCCTCATACACAGCCGCACCCCAGAGTCTGCACCCCCAGCCGCAGCCCTATGGTCTTCCCAAACTTCTCTCCTCCTTGTTCTGACTTTTACCATTCCCAACTTTGTTGCTTCTTTAGAAGTCTCCTAATTAACATGTGCCAAACATCCTCCCTCATCTCCTTAAAGTCATTTTTCCTATAGTACTTGGCACCCTTAAGCTTATTAGTGAAAAAAATCCACACACAGTTAAAGAAATCACTGGGTCTTTGGACTGCCAACTTTTCAGGATATTTGTTTATTATTTTTATCCTTCTGAAAAGCAATTATACACACACACACACACACACACACTCCCATTATATATACTCCATGGACCTCAATATTAAGGCTAAGCAAACCATGGAAAATTTCAGAAAAGCAAAATGATAGACAATTTAAACCTACTCTTTACAACACCACCAGCTTCCCTAAACACACTGCTAAACATACCCAAGATCAAAAAAACCTCCATCCAGGATCTTACGCATATAATTACATCCTGAAGAAAGTAGAGGCACCAATGTCCTATACACTGGACAAGTGTTTTCAAACCTTCTGAGGGCCAACATATATGAAAAATAAATCCCAAACATGTAAAACCAAAACCACTCAAATGTGCAGCACCAAAACACCTTACTCAGAAGTATGATTTAATAATTACCAGATGCCTCCAAGCTCAACATGCACAGAAAGGCAAATAAACACCAGTTACAATACTTCTAAAACACGGAGTACAAACCTGACTACCCAAATGTCATCAGAGACAGGTTTCTGATAATCTAGAAAATCTTCAATGTAATTACCAGATGCTGGGATCAATAATTTTATTTTGGATAATTAAGTTCGTACCACAGTATTAAAAGCCAATCCTTATAGATACATAGTATATCCTGGAATGAGTAAATTGATCAAGAGCATTTATGAGAGAAAAAATACATACTAGTGATGTGTCAGTGAGTGGATCTGTACAGACATGACACAAAAATGCAGACCAATAACAGTTATATTCTAGTAATTATAAGAAGTGATTAATCAGTTGTCAACAGTGCAGTAACTATATATTAAAGATGGTAAGGTAAATTGTTTAGTGATGCCATAATCAAGATATGATATGTTAGGTATAAATAAATCTGTTTGGTGTGTTTAATCGGTTGTTTAATAATACGTTTATAAGGTAATGTTAAGTAAAGTACTGGCTTTAAATAACATCCAAGATGGAGTATATGAACTTTTGACCCTAGGACTCCATCATTAAGAGAGGACTTGTTTACCACTAAGAACACTACGAGTCATTGGCTCAGACTGGTCAGACCCAGTTTTTCCCACCAAAGCCAGCCCCAACATTCTATCTCCTCAGAACTTTTCCCGCCACAAAAGCTTTATAAGGACTTGCTCAGCGCCTGGGCACTGCTGTGCATTCCAGCAGCAGCACGTACACAGTCGGATCTTCCCAGCGCTACAGAGCCAAGGAGAAGAGTAACATCTATCACGCAGCGAGGCTGAGGAAGGAGAGGCCTCTCATCGCCATCCCCACTACAACAAATCAAATCCATCTTATCTTGTCTGTGGAGAAGAGAATCCTGCTTTCCTGGTGTCCATCTTCCTAGAGGGTCTCCCCGACAGCGACAATATCCAGCTGTTGTCTGGACTCCCCAGTGTTCCTCCCCAAAGGCTTCCAATTAGCCGGAGAGTGGAAGGTCCTGGGCTTTGCACCTGTACGCTGTGTCCATTGCACTTAACAGTAGGAAAGGTTTCTGTGTTGGGGGCTACCTTTATTGTTTTCAGAATACCAAGTGAGGTTTTATGGGCCTGAGCTTCGAGCTCCTAAAGCCAGTCACTGTATCATTGTTTGTATTAATATTTGCACTTTTCCTCCCCCCGCCCATCCCAGTTTCTGTACCGTTACCCTTAATACACTCACCTTTATTTGCACCACATTACATTGTCTTCTCTTTATTTTTATTACATTATACAGGGAGGGAGGGATATTTTATTTGGGGAGCTAAATCCACTGGTGACAGACACGGCAGGGAGCCGAGTCTGCGCTTCTGAGAAAAGGGGCTTTCCTTTTCTATCTTCCCCCTCTCATTTCTTGAGTAGTTCCTTTTGAAGCATTGCCTTACTCCCCTTGAGGTAACAAATATTTAATTTGATTTTTATAAGATTTTTCTTTTTCCATTCAGGCACCTGTCCCATTTATCCAAATTCAGATGTGCTGCTCTTTTCCCCACCTACCACTGATCCTGTCTGGATACCATAAGCATGCAGGTCACTCCCCCCATGGCCATTGTGAAGTGAACTGTTATTAGTGTTACCACAGTCACAGAAACACATCAGCATCCAAGCTGGAAATCCAAAAAATGGGGCAAGTGGAAGGGCACAGAGTGTAGCCTGTTTGCAGGGAGATAAAACACTGTTTAATTGTTGTACAGCGTTCAAATACCATGGTGGAAGACTCCTTACAAACACATTGGCGGGGGTGAAGAAAACAGATAAATAGAGAAATTAGAAGTAAACGTCTAATAAAAATGGGAATGAGTAGTTGCCTCTTGCTTGCTATTGTTTTTAATACTCAGAATCTTCAATAAACATCTCTTCACAAAATAATTGCATTTTTTCTTTTTTTGTGTGTGGCAAAATTTGATTCCTTCCATCCAACTTATCTCCATGCCATTTAAATAAAAGAGCAGACTTCAGCACGGCAATGGGTCGTTTACATCCCAATAAGTGAAAAGCACATGTGCTGACAACTTTGACAGCAGTAACAATCTGGAATCAAGTTTTAATAGTTGCTCTCCCTCTGAAGCGGCCAACTACATGGTAAGAGAATTAAAGGATTCATAGCAATGGTTTCAGGGGGACACAATGCTGCAGAAACCCCTCAATTCCCTCTCTCCATCCTCCCTCCTAGTTATAGTCTGCATTTTAGTTTTCAGTGAGAAAAATCATGTATCAGAGTTCTTGTTCCTGAGAAGTACTGCCTGCATCCTCAGACGTATATGACTGTGACTAAAAGTCAGACCACATATGGAGAATTAATTCACCTCCAGATTATTGGCTCAAAAATCAGTCCAGATCTATGTTTATCTTGGTTGCCAATGTTAAATGAGTTCAACCCAAAGTCAACAGATGTCCATATCACAAAAAACAGTTTAACAGGGGTGTGGTAAGAGGGTAGTCCTGTCTGCCTAGGTTGTCCCTCTAGATGTTAAAGCATACCACCACTTTCCCATAACAACTCCACGATAACCAGTCTCAAAGTTAGTTGAAAAAGGAAGAGAGTTGGCATCAGACTGGCAGTTGTCCATAAGAACTTTCCATAAACTGACACTGAGTCCTCAAATGAATAGGTATTCTAGAAATGAAGTAGTGCCCTAAGCAAATGTTGTGGAAAGTAGGGGAGCACTACAGTACAATTTTGGATGTATGCAGTTAAAGAAGCTAGCCTAGAAATGTAAGATCAGACTGGCAAGTAGGAATGCTGGCACACTAACTGGCCTTAGAATGGAGCTGGCAGAGATGCTAAAGAGGACGAAAGTACAGATAGCATGCATCCATGAAACAAAATGGAAAGCAGAGAAGACCAAAGACACTGGAGAAAGATACAAACTAATTAAAGGTACTGTGAGGCCTCCAACTCAAGAAACAGAATAGGCAGAGCTCTTGATAGTAAAATAAAGGAAAGAACTATGACAGTAAGTAGAATCAACAACTGGCTAATGAGGAGCCAGTTGTCTTTTGCATGTGGCTGGCTAAATATAATTAGCACATATTTCCCAGTCTGGCTGTGGTGAGGATGAGAAGACAAGTTTCTGGGAAATATTAAGACACTTCAGAAAATTCCAGAAAATATTAATGGTGCCAATTTAAATGGACATGTTAGGGAGTTGGCTAAAGAGAAGATGAGGTCAGCACCACATGCAGGAGGAGTAGATAAATTTGGGGATTTTATGGTCACAAATATATTGGAGAGTGCTAAACAAATTATGGATGAATCAAAAAGGAAAAGCTTTTCCTTCAGAAAATAAACTTAATGGGTGGAGCAAAGAAGTACAAGTGATAAAAGATAAGAGAAAGAAGTTTAAACTCTGGCAAAGTAGCAGGAGCAAATGAGACCTGGAAGAACACAAGAATGTAAAGAAATGGCCAGGAATTTAGTTGTCAAAGCAAAAGCAAAGATCTTTGAAGAACTTTATGCAAGACTTGGAGCAAAGGATGGAGGGAAAATGTACAGATTGGTACTCTGTCCTGTGGTTTCAGCAAAGATAAAAAGGAAGTGAGGTCCACCAAAGACTAAACTGGTATGGGGTTGACTGATCATAGTTGCATGATGGATCAATGGAAAAATATTCTGAACAGCTTTTAAATTAAGAAAACCCAAGACAGCAATGCAACTCAATACAAATTTATGGAAAATAAATCCTATCAAAATAATTTGATACCTTTTTTGATGAGATTAAAAGTTTGGTTCGTAAAGGTAATACTGTTAATGTAGTTGTGACACACTGTACCTCAAAATAGCACTCTATAACCCCCATATTTATCATTCATATATGGCTGTGATATTTCATACAAAGCATGATATCGAAGATATCTTATGAAAGGTCATGAATCTGCTGAAACCTGTTGTTCTATCCAAATATATACAACATGAGTGTGTACAAAGTTATGAGATTTTGCTATATGTTTGTTATTGAAATATGTTATATGTTTGAGAGTCTCTACTGCTAGGTGATGAACCACTCCCAGGAGGGTGTTAAACAACCATTAATCAGCAGGGGACTTGTCATTGAATTGTAACTCCCTTGATTACAGTTGCAAAAGCACCACACAATGGAGAATGCTCAACCCAATGACTCAGTTACACAAGACCATGCCAGGGGGATTACTCAAGCTAATGATTCAGCAAAGCCCACCAGGACATGTCCGGGCAAGTGTCTTCTAGGCACATAGAATGAGGACATAAAATAGGGTACCATAGCATCATGCTTTTGCCTTTCTCCTCCCCTGCCTACATTGGAAGCAACAAGAATGCTGAGAATGTAAGACTTCAACTGAGGAGACTGCTCCAGGCTTAAGGGAGAGGCCTGTGTATTAAGAAAAATTGCTTGATCTAAATACTGCCTAATATAATAAGGTTTAAGATTTAGATAGTGTGTTTATTTTTTATTTTCTTTTATAACTATTATTGTCCTTTTATGCCTACCACTTATAATCAATTAAAAAATCTATCTTTCTGTAGTTAATAAATCTGTTTTATACTTTTCCTAAAACAGTGTATTTTACTTGAAGTGCTTGGGAAATCTCAGCTCGGTTTACAAAGGCTACTGCATGTCCTCTCCACATTGAGGGAGGGGCGGACTGGGTAATACACTTACACTGGTCACAGCTCTGGGGTGTAAGGTTTGGGGGCTCAGAGGAATTGGCTAGTGCCTTTCTCTGTGTGATTCATTAGTGGCTTTGGGCATGTTCATGCAATCTAGCTGAGTGTGGGTCCCACATGCTGTTGTGCTGAGTGACAACAGAGCCTGGAGGGATTTACTGCTTGTCACTAGCAAAGCATTGTGAGAGACAGCCCAGGCTGGAGAGTTAAGGGGACACAGCAGTACCCCAGTTCCAGGCTGCACTCTGGGAATCCCATCACAGTAATATACTTATACTTCTGTAAGGCATTTGACTTGGTACCACACAACATTTTGATTAAAAAAACTAGAAAAATGTGAAATTAACGTGACACACATTAGCTGGATTAAGAACAAGCTAACTGTTAGGTCTCCAAATGCAAAAGTCAACAAGCTCGTATATTTCCAGTGGGGTCCCGCATGGATCTATTCTTGTCCTATGCTATTTAACATTGATAACGACTTGAAAGAAAACAATATCATCAGTCATAAAGGCTGCAGATGACAGAAAAATCTGGGGATTGGTAAATAATGAAGAGGACTGGTCACAGATTCAGAACAATCTGGATTGCTTGGTAAACTTCACACACGCAAACAATACGAGTTTTAATATGGCTTAAATTCAATGTATACATCTAGGAGCAAAGAACATAGGTTATGTTTACAGAATGGGGGACTCCATCCCGGAAAGCAGAAACTCTCAAAGAGATTTGGGGGCCGTGGTGGATAATCAGCTGAACATGAGCTCCCAGCGTGACACTGTGGCCAAAAGAGCTAATACAACCCTTTGATGCATAAACAGGGGAATCCATTAGGAGTAGAGAGGTTATTTTACCACTGGAATACTATGTCTAGTTCTGGTGTTCACAATTCAAGAAAGCTGTTGATAAACTGGAGAGGGCTCAGAGAAGAGCCACAAGAATGATTAAAGGATTAGAAAATATGTCTTACAGCAATCAACTCAAAGAGCTCAATCTATTCAGCTTAACAAAGAGAACTGGTGACTTGATTACAGTCTATAAGTATCTTTAAATGGGGAACAAATATTTAATAATAGGCTCGTCAGTCTAGAAGAGAAAGGTATAAACACAATCCTTTGGCGGGAAACTGAAACAAGATAAATTCAGATGGGAAATAAGGTATACATTTTAACAGTGAGAATAATTAACCATTGGAACAACTGACCAAATGTTGTGGTGGATCCACCGTCACTGGCCATTTTTAAATCGAAATAGACTTTTTTTCTAAAAAATATGCCCTAGAAAGTATTTGGGGGAAGTTCTAATGGCCTGTGTTATACAGGAGGTCAGACTGTATAATGATTATCACAATGATCCCTTCTGGACTTGGAATCTATTACTTCAAAATTAACGTTGATGTAGTAGAGCCTATTACACCAAATGGAAGTGGCAAATGCTGTAAAAGAAATGAAAACTAATAAAGGACCTAGGCCCAGAGGGAATCCCTACTGATGCATGGAGAAACTTTGGAAAAGAAGGCATCCATCTGCCGACATCGCTCTTCAACCATGAGATGGGAAAAAGATACCAAACACATGGAAGAAAAGTATCTTTATGGCTATATGTAAGAGAAAAGGTGGTGCTGGAAACTCTACAAGTTATAGAGGTATAAAACTGGTGAGTTATACAATAGAGCTGGGGGACAGAGTCATTGATAAGACATTAAGAAGTGAAGTAATTATTAGCGCAAAACAATATGGATTCATGCTAGGAAGGTCAACAATAGATGCTGGTTTTGCACTGACGCAGCTAGTGGAAAGATTTAGAGAGAAACGGAAAAGACATCCACTTGACGCTGATTCATCTGGATAAGGTCTTTGATCCAGTTCCAAGGGCAGTCATCTGGTTGTGGATGAGGGAAAAAATGGTACCAGAACTTTGTGTGTGGCTTGTTCAAGCCAACTATGTAGGTACAATGTCAACAGTCAGAACTTCTAGTGGTGAAACAAATGAACTATCAGTAAAAGAGTGCAAAGATCAGCAATGAGGTCTTTCTTATTTATCCTCATCCTGGATACCTCCACAAGGAATATACAGAAGAAGGCATCTTGGTGCATGTTGTTTGCAGGTGATATCATTATATGCAGTAGGAGAAAGACAGTCTAGAAAAGGATCTTGATAAATGGAGAGATGTGTTGGAGAGACATAGGTTCAAAATAAGCAGAGGAAAAACAGAGTATTTGGTATGTAAGATCAATAATGTGACCACTGAAGAATGATCTTTGAAACTACATGGGCAGACAATAATAAAAATGCAAAGTTTCAAGTATCTGGGTTCCAGAATCCTGGAAAACTGGAGGATAAAATACGAGTTTAGATTATAAATGCCTGGCTCAAATGAAGAGAATTAAGTGAGAGGTATGTGACAGGAAGATATCAGTAAGATTAAAAAAGAGAAAGTCTATGTAATGGTGGCCTGTCCAGTTTTAACGTAGAACACTGTTCCTTGTTGCCCAACATTCAAACATGAACAAGTGATCTGTTCCATAGACATGCAAACGCTAAGATGGATGAGTGGAGTAAGCAAGAAAGACCACATGAGGAACATGTATGTTACAGACATGCTCCAAGGAATACTCATAAATGAAAAAAATGAGGGTGTGTAGGCTCAAATGGTTTGGACAGATAAAGTTCAGACCTGACAACCATGTGGGTAAAAGTACAACACATCAAGATGGAAGGAAAAAGGCAGAGTCCAACCCAGAAGCAGCAGTGGGACGTTTTAGCACGTGGCGGTACAGAGGATATGGCACTGAACAGAGCACTTTGGAGGGAGAGGACTCAGAGCAGATCCCATTTGATGTGATTAATACAAAGAAGATTATGTTCATCATTTGCCGATGCTATTATTTTTCTGAATAGATAATAGATAGTGCTATCTGAAAGCTTTCACAAGAACCAATCTCACCCTCTCTGTATACATAAGAGAAAGATTAGTTCTTATGAAAGCTATTTTCATTTATATATATATATATATATATATAAATGAAAATAGCTTTCATAAGAACTAATCTTTCTCTTATGTATACAGAGAGGGTGAGATTGGTTCTTGTGAAAGCTTTCAGATAGATAGATAGATAGATAGATAGCACTATCTATCTATCTATATCTATATCTATATCTATATCTATATCTATATCTATATCTATATATATATATATATACACACACACACACACACATATACACACACACACACATACACACACACACAGATTTTTGAAATATACACACTTTGGAATAACACGAGATTAACATACTCGATAATACAAAAATATAAACTGGGTGTTTGGGCTTATAAAGTTTATGGCAACGTATTTGCTCTGCCAGTTGTTTTATTAAGTGAAACAATACATTTTCCCTTACACCCAATAGTTTGAGACCACTAAAAATTCTTCAGCATGTTACATAATTAGTACTTATTTTTCTCACCAGCTCATTCCAGAATCCAGCAATGCAATTTATTAATAAGTCAAAGGGGTAACTACAAAGTTGCAAGGCCACAACTACTATTAATTTATGAAGCACAAACAGTTTCAGATTGGCCAAGTGCTAAACAAAATATAGCACAGAACAAACTTACTTGCAGATTTGACTCCAATATTTCTAGAAGACCCCTTGTTAAGAATAAAAGTCACACTAATTCTTTTTCCTAGCACTAACCAACCTGAAAAATATTTACAGCAAGGGATTGGCAATGGAATACAGAATCATCTTCAGTTAAATTGTTCCAATGAGTAGAAACTACAGGCCAACACCACACTGGGACTGTTCAGAGTAGACTCTCTGACACCGTTCATTTTAAAATAAGGATGATATCTCAGTCAACACAGCATCAATGACTGAATTACCTCCATAACTCTGCGGGTGGTATCTCCAATACAATTTAGAGACACTGGCAACATAAAGAAGCTTGGAGGGCAGCTGCTAATGCTGCATCAGTTCTGTGTGTAGAAGACATGATTTGCATTAAACTCACTTAAAACAATGTCTTTACTTATTCCACCATGTTTCAAAAAAGTTATAACATTTACAGCCAAGACAACTCAAGTTCTGCCATTAGATTAATCTAAATTAGTATCAGTTTAACAGCAGCTGACACTTAGACAACCCGGGAACATCTCATTGCTATAAACCACTGTGATATCTTGACACAAAAAAGGCCTCTGATATTGTAAATATAAATCTCTATTTTGAAGTCTTGGGTGGGAAGTAGGGGAGTAAAGAGAAAGTATCCAAAGTCATTTTTAAATTCAAGTTGTTTGTCTTCTGCTTCTGTGATTACAAATCATTATCTGTCACAGCAATGTCACCTCTTCACTGCTACTCATATCCCCTGTACTGCCATTGTTATGAAATCTTATCTTGGTAGCCAATAGCTTGATGATGATCTGACAACATTTTGGAACCAAGTGTTTGAAAATCATCACTATACTTATATGGTACACTCCTTTCCCTTTTTCTTGTCTATTTAAGTATAAGCATTTTGGGACATGGACTGTATTATTCTGTATTCTCTGTATTTGTACAGTGCCTAGCACAATGGAGTCCCATTCTCAGATGGCCACTGGGCACTATCATAATAATGTCCAAAAACCTTGCAGTAAAGCAAGTGGGTGTTGTGGTATCAAATTATAGGTCACTACATATTTCCAACAACCTCCACAGACTCATGCAGTTGACCTTTGGTATTATCCACATGAAATACTCTAGTATAAGCCTCTCTCCTACCTTTTGAATAAAGTTTCTCCTTCCTTCCATAACTAAACGTTTTCAAGGGTCCTGTTTGTCTCAATAAACAACCTTATTTAACCTTGTTACACTGACCACCAACAGATCCCTTTACCCTTTTTTACCCCATTTTCACAATAATCTAGCACACCCATTCACCATGTTGTGTGCTAGTACTAGTGAGATGTCTTTACCAACTCTACTCCATGGAGTAAGTGACTTGCAAGAAAGCACTGGATTGCAAAATTGAAATCTAGGACTGTCGTGATTAACTACAATTTCTTCTCTGTCACTGTATTAATCATTGCAGCACTAATGACATTCCGAAACCGACAAGAGACCAGCAGTCAGGATGCAGTGACAGAAACTCTTACATGCCTGAGCTCCAGTAAGAGAAAAAAGCAGCAGCAACTTATTCCTGGACATGAAGATATGAATGGGGACTTGGACTGAACATACAGCTGTGTTCCCTGTAAGCTATGGGGTTGGGCGGCTGCCCAGGAGAGATTAAAGTGCCGTGCCACGCACATCCAGCCAGCAGCCTGTGTTCAGGTGCCTCCCCGGACCCCCCGCTGCTTTGCAGCCACGTTGCTCCTGCAGCTGTTCCCAGGACCCTCCTGCTGGCTGTGCAGAGTGTGGGGTGGGTGGGAGAGGAGGGTGCTGATGTCAGGGTGTCCCTCTTCCCCAGCTCCTGTACCCCATCTCCACAGAGCAGGGTAGAGGGGACAGAGCTCAGGACTTACAGCAGCTCTGAGGTCTGAACGAGCCTTCGGGTGAGTGAGTGCCTTAAAGAGACAGCACACAATCTCTCAGAAACTTCCCCAGCAGCCAGCACACACATTCTCTGTCTCTCTCTCTCTCTCTCTCACACACACACAGTCTCTTTCCCTCCCTCCTGCCCATGTACCCCATCTCCGCAGAGCGGGGGAAGGGGGACATGGTGCAGGAGGAGGAGAGCTTTCAGTGAGTGCCTTAAAGAGACAGCGGACGGGCATCTCTCAGAAATTTCCCAGCAGCCAGCACACACACTGTCAATGTCTCACACACGCACACGCTGTTGTTGTTGTTTCTTGGTACTTCCTGCAATGCACACATATTCTATCTAATTTTATTCTTTCAAAGTGTTTTATTTTAGTTTTTTACTGGTCTATGCATTTCATAATTTTTACTTCTCTCTTACCTTTAAATTTAATTCTTTGAGTAGTGAGTTCTAAAATGCCTAACTTGCCCTCGCTGGAATAATTATCCCTATGCATAACTTTTTTAAAATATATATTATATCTAAGTTTTTTGTTTCTACTGGTGGCACACATCCACAGCTTGGTGCCCATAACAAAATGTATTCCACACATGGGTGGGAAAAATTAGAGGGAACACTGAGTATAAGAAGCACAAATTAAGGGGCAAGATTCAAACACTGGACTGGTTCAGGCAGAAGAACAGGGAGCCAACGCAGCACTATTTCTGAACAAGAGGGAAATGAAAAAAAGTTATAATTTTAAAATTTCAACAGACAGAAGAATCAAGTTGAGAGCACATTCCTATGCCTGCAAATACCGATAATCATAATACACTACTACTTACTGGACCCTACTCTCCAGCTCCCTCATCCATGTCCCATGCATTCCATCCCTCCCAATATACCTTCAAATGACATCTCTGATATGGAGGTTGTCAACCACATCATCTTTTGCAGTTGCAACAGAGGTGTAAAATTTCCACTCTCCTGTGGATACCAATCCATCTGGTGATGTGTCCGATGTAGTGTCTCTCCTCCTTCCTCTTCCTGCTTTGCCTGTGAACATGCCTGATAGTACGAGTGGTGGAATCGAGTCACTCTGTGATTGGTGAGCAATGTGTCCACAGAAAGATGTTATTCTCTTACTTAGGGTCTCAAGTAATTGTGCTCTTTTTTAAATTCATCCTTCTCATCACCTCATCATTCATACTTTTGGTTATCCAGCTAATTTGAACATCCTTCTTTCAACTTCACAGAAGCCTTTGAAAGTGCTGAATGTATTTTCTGCAAGCTATATCCGTCTCTTGATTTCTTCACGTATCTTTTGTCGGTTATTTAAACTCCCTAGATAGGAAGAACTATACAGTTGTTTCACCACCTGACCACGAAATCTAGGTGCTACCTACCTTGTACACTGCTGTGTTTACTTATTGTCATACTTCTTATCTTCCTAACATCGATCGTCATTTCACATTTCTTGCTGGCATTATTCACAGCAATAAACATTTTCTGAAGTTCTTCCCTACTCAAAATTTTGCGAACTAGGTCATTGGTGTATCTCATGTTGTTGGTGTATACACCATTGACCTGTTTGCCCCTTGGCAACTTCTAAACTTTCCCTGATTATACCTACCATATGTGTATATGTTGAATAGTCACAAAGATTGAATGCAATGCGATGTACAGATTTATTGATGCTGCAATACTCGGATATTTTAGTTTGTTCAGACAGCTGCTTTCTGTCTGGCTTTTTATTAACTGTAGATCTTGGAAATCAATATTACATTCTTCAAGAATATGTATTATCTTGTCAAGCAGCATTTTATCAAATGCCTACTCAAAATCTATAGTGCACATATACATTTCCCTTTACACTTCTATCGCACACTCATATATGATCCTCAGGGCAAAATCTGCCTTCCTTGTGCCTATTCTTGAGTGGAAACCAAACCAACTTCTGCTAATTCTTGTCTCAAGTTGTTGATGCATCCATGTGCCAATGATTTTCAACAAATCTTTCAGCATGACCAAGCTTACAGTCTGATGCTGTTCACACACTCTACCATTATTAATCTTTGGTAAAGGAATGAAGATGGATCTTTCATTGTGGGAACGAGAAGGAGCACTATAAAGTAAGGGAAAGCAGCTGGGGAGGTTGAAATGCAACAATTCCTGAATGGAGATTCAAAAAGTTACCAGCTAAAACTAGACAGAAAGACACTCACTTCTGGATGACTTCCCAATAAATGTACTTTGTAAAACAGTACAACACTCTGTTGGCCTTTTTATTGAGAATATTTTACCTAGATTTGCAACTGCAGCTGGTCTGAATGTCTGTTTATAAATCAGACTCTGGAAAAAGGACAATTAACACTTAAAGCATACTGTTTAATGTCAATAAATCATCAATTCACTCATCCATAAACTTACTCCCCATAAGTCATTACTTAATCATGATAAAAATAAATGCCTGAGATCATCAACAGTAAAATCCGCCACCACAAGTATAAAAAAGCCTCTAAGAACTCCTTGCCATAAAACCACCAGAACAACATGAAATTTTTCTAGCAACATACATTAGAGCAAAGAGCAGTTGTACTTTGGGCAGGAAGCACACTAGTATGCTATGCTAATTTAAGTTAGCAGCCTCAAGTGCAACCATGTCCAAACTCCTGGCTCCTCACTCTATTGTTCACTAAGGACCTCGCTTTTGCATCCATCCATTATGCAAAATGCAGCATATCAATATAGTTGCTGCACTAGTAACCAAACTGTCATGGTAAGTCAGATATCACCATCTTGCTTTCAATCTCCCAAAAACCACAGTCCACTACCATCTTGTAGCTACCAAATATAGAGTTGAATCTGCATCTCTCAGGAATGGAGCAAAAATTGATATTAAGGTCCTTCAGAAAATTAATAAGGATAAAGACATGAATGTCAATGTTTTACATTGGGATAGAGTCCCCTGCTGTACAAGTCCAGAATTTTGTTTCCTTAAATTCTGGCATCATGCACTTTGCCTAGCCACCCTGTGTACGCATACAGGAATTTCCCACAGTGATTTACTAAGGCTTGCGTCTGCACTGAGTAGTACTCTTTTCTGTTAAAGTACTCCTGAATTTGTCGGTGGTGGAGGTTCAGGCAGATCAAAAAATGAGCATTTAGATTCTATCAAGAGATATTGAACACTTTGGGAATCAGAACAGTTTAAATCATAGAATCATAAAAATGTAGGACTGCAAGGGACCTCATTAGGTCATCTTGTCCAGTCCTCTGCACTGAGATAGGGCTATGGATTATCTCTAGACCATCCCTCACCGGTGTTTATCTAACTTGTTCTTAAAAACCTTCAGTGATGGTTAACTAGCCTCACAGTTAGGAGGTTTTTCCTAATGTCTAACCTAAATCTCCCTTGCTGAAATTTAAGCTCATTACTTACTTGTCCTGTCCTCGGTGGGTAAGGAGAACAGTATATCACCCTCTCTTTATAGCAACCTTTTACGTACTTGAAGTCTTATGTTCCCCCCTCAGCTGTCCCTTTTACAGACTAAACAAACCCAGGTGTTTCAATCTTTCCTCATAAACCATGTTTTCTAGACCTTTAATTTTTTTTCTCTCCTCTGAACTTTCTCCAATTTGTCCAGATCTCCCAAAATGTGGTACTCAGAACTGGATGCAGTATTCCAGCTGAAACCTTATCAGTGCTGAGTAGAGTGGAAGAATTACTTCTCAGGTCTTGTTTACAACACTCCTGCTAATATATCCAGAATGATGTTTGCTATTTTTGCAACAGCAGTACATTGTTGATTCATATTTAGTTTATGATTCACTATAACCTCTAGATCCTTCCTCAGTAGCCATTTCCCATTTTGTATTTATGCAATTGATTATTTCTTCCTAAGCATATTTTGCTTTTAACCTTACTGAATTTTATCCTATTTATTTCAGACCATTTCTCCAGTTTGTCAAGATCATTTTGAATTCTAATGCTGTCTTCTTAAGTGCTTGCAATCTCTCTTGGCTTGGTATTGTCTGCAGACTTTATTAGTGTACCCTCTATGCCAGCAGTTCCCAAATTTGTTCCGCCGCTTGTGCAGGGAAAGCCCCTGGCAGGCCAGGCCAGGCCGGTTTGTTTACCTGCCGCGTCCGCAGGTTCGGCCAATCGCGGCTCCCACTGGCCACGGTTTGCTGCTCCAGGTCAATGGGAGCTGCTGGAAGCGGCAGCCAGTATGTCCCTCGGCTCGCGCCACTTCCCGCAGCCCCCATTGGCCAGGAGCAGTGGACCGCGGCCACTGGGAGCCGCGATAGGCCGAACCTGCAGACACGGCAGGTAAATAAACTGGCCCGGCCCGCCGGGGCTTTCCCTGCACAAGTGGTGGAACAAGTTTGGGAAACACTGCTCTATGCCATTACCCAAATCATTTACAAAGATACTGAATAGAATCAGACCCAGGACAGCTCCCTGAGGGATCCCCCTCGATATGCCCTTTCAACTTGACTGTGAACCATTGATACTCTTGGAGTACAGCTTTACAACCAGTGGTCTGGTCTGCCCGCCCGCCCCCTCCCCCCATAGTAGGTATGCCTAAGCTATATTTCCCTAGTTGCTTGTGAGAAGGTCATGTGAGAGAGTATCAGAAGTCTTACTAAAATCAAGATATCTATCATCTGCTGCTTCCCCCTATATCCACAAGGCCCATTACCTTGTCAAAGAAGGATATGGCATGACGAGTGGTTCTTGAGAAATCCATGTTGACTGTTACTTACCACCTTATTTTCTTCTAGGTGTTTACAAATTGACCTATTATTTGCTCCATTATCTTTCCAGGTACCAAAATTAAGCTGACTGGTCTCTAATTCCCTGAGTTGTCCTTATTCCGCTGTTTATAGCTAGGTACTATATTTGACCCTTTCCAGTCTTCAGGTATGTCTCCCATCCTCCATGAATTCTCAAAGATAACTGATAATGGCCCAAAGATCTCTTCAGCCAGCTCCTTAAGTATTCTAGAATGTACTTCATCAGGCCCTGCTGATTTGCAGACATCTAACTTATCTAAATAATTCTTAACCTGTTCTTTCCCTAGTTAGGTTCAGACCAAATCTCATTTACACTAATGATCGAATGACTAACATAGCGAACACTACTAATCTTTTTGTAAACTGAAACAAAAAAGGGCATTTAATACACTGGCCACTGCCGTGTTTTCTCTTATAGTCTTTCCCTCCTCATTAAGTAACGGGCCTACTCTGTCCTTGGTCTTCCTCTTGATTCTAATATATTTGTAAAATGTTTTCTTGTTACCCTTTAAGTCCCTAGCTAATTTAATTTGGGGAGGGGGGAGGTTGCTTTTGGCGTGCGAGAGGTTCTGTTTTTGTCCTTAGCCTTTCTAATTTCTTTCCTATATGCACGTGTTACTGTTTTTATATTCATCCTTTGTAATTTGACCTAGTTTCCTCTTTTGTATGACTCTTTTTTGAGTTTCCGGACACTGAAGATTTCTTCATTCATCAGGGTGGTCTCTTACCATACTTTCTATCTTTTCTTCGCATTGGGGTAGTTGGTTCTTGTGCCCTTAATATATCTTTTAAAAAACCTGACTCTCCTGCTCACTTTTTTCCCTTAGACTCGCTTCCCATGGGATCTTACCTCCCAATTCCCTGAATTTGCTAATGTCTGCCTTCATGAAGTCTATTGTTCTTATTCTGCTGTCTTCCCTCCTACCATTTCTTATAATCATGAACTCTATCATTTCATGATCATTTTCATCCAAGCTGCCTTCCACCTTCAAATTTTCAACCAGTTCCTCCCTCTTTGTCAGAATCAAATCTAGAACAGTCTCTCCCCATTGCATTCTCACTTTCTGTAATAAAAACTTGTCTCTAAGGCATTCCAAGAACTTACTGAATAGCCTGTGCCCTGCTGTATTATTTCCCAACAGATGTCTGCCGGGATTTCAGCAAGGCATTTGATACAGTTCCACATGGGAAATTATTAGTTAAATTGGAGAAGATGGGGATTAATATGAGAACTGAAAGGTGGATAAGGAACTGGTTAAAGGGGAGACAACAAGTTATACTGAAAGGTGAACTGTAAGGCTGGATGGAGGTTACTAGTAGAGTTTTTCAGGGATCGGTCTTGGAACCTTATTTAACATTTTTATTAATGACTTTGGCACTAAAGTGGAGTATGTTAATAAAATTTGTGAATTACACAAAATTGAGAGGTATTACAAATATGAAGGAGGACTGGAATATCACAAGAAGATCTGGATGACTTTGAAAACTAGAGTAACAGAGATGGGATGAAATTTAATAGTGCAAAATGCAAGGTCACACACTTTGGGATTAATAACAAGAATGTTTGCTATAAAATGGGGATTTATAAATTGGAAGTGACAAAGAAGGAGAAAGACCAGGGTGTACTGGATGATCACAGGATGACTATGAGCTGCCAATGTGATGCAACTGTGAAAAAAGCTAATGCAATCCTAGGATACATCATGTGAGGTATTTCCAGTAGAAAGACAAAGAAGTGTTAGTTCCATTGTTCAAGGCACTGGTGAGACCTCATCTGGGATACTATGTGCAATTCTGGTCTCCCATGTTTAAGAAAGATTAATTTAATCTGGAAGGGGCTACTAGGACGATCAGAGGAATGGAAAACCTACCTTTGAGAGGAAACTCAAAGAGCTTGGCTTGTTTAGCCTGACCAAAAGAACGTTGAGGAGAGATAGGATTGCTCTGTATACATTCATGAGAGGGATAAATGCTAGGAAGGGAAAGTAGTTATTTAAGGTAATCACCAATGTTGACACAAGAACAAATGGCCATCAATAACATTAGGCTTGAAATTAGATGGTTTCTGACAATCAGAGGAGTGAAGTTCTGGAACAGCCTTCCAAGGGGAGTAGTAGGGGCAAAAAACCGAACTGGCTTCAAGTCTGATCTTGATAAGTTTATGGAGAGAAAGGTATGATGAGACTGCCTACAACAGCATGCAGCCAATCTGCATCTGCTAGTAGCAATATCTCCAGCGGCCGATGATGGGACACTAGCTGGGGCGGGCTCTGAGAATTCTTTCCCAGGTGCCTGGCTGCTGGATCTTGCCCACATGCTCAGGGTCTAACTGATCGACATATTTGAAGTTGGAAAGGAATTTTCTCCCAGGTCAGATTGGCAGAAACCCTGGGGGGGGGATGACGGCTTCACCTTTCTCTGCAGCATGGGGTATGGGTCACTTGCAGGTCAAACTAGTGTAAAAAGTGGATTCTCTGTAACTCAAAGTCTTTAAATCATGATTTGAACACTTCAGTAACTCAGCCAGAGGTTATGGGTCTATTACAGGAGTGGGTGGGTGAGGTGGCTATTTGCAATATTTTTTTCTTGTGTATGACTTCCTAAGTTTTTCAATCCCTTCAGTTCTGCCTTTAAATACCACTTCCATATACATTTCAATAATTTTCAGCCAATTGGGGTCTTAAAAGAGCAAATTTTAATGAAGTTATGGACAAGAACCCTTTGTCAGTATAGTATCAAATTGGTGATTTGGACGCGCCATGACAGAAAAATCCAGGATTTCTTGGGGAGAACTTTTAACAGGTCTGTCAGGCTATTGGCTATATAAATCTGCAGAGTATGAAGTGCCCTGCCCAGCTCATTTTCTAAACACAATAATTGGTCTCACCGTACTGCCTTCCAAAAAATTACGTGACTTTGACCACTTCTCCTATAATTCCCTCTTGATTCCAGAAGGCCTATCAAACCTTCTCACAAGACAATGCTGGGCCAGTAGGTAGAAAGGAAGTGAACTATAATGGTGAAGAATATTGCCTCTGTGGATGTGGGGCAAAAATCACACCTGAAATAATGTGACTACTGTGATCACACTGCACCGTTGGGACCTATATTGGTACTATTACACTGATTCAGTTAACAATGCAGTTCTCTAGTGCAGAGATTCTTAAATCGTGGTCTGTGAAATACTTGCTTGTGGTTCCCAGAAAGCTGACCAATTATATGGTGCAGGTGTCTGGGTAAGTGCGAGAGTTAATAGGAGCACTGAATTTTGAAGTCGTACTAATTTATGCAAAATGAATCATCAATTTGTAGTTTATAAGTCCTAAACACAAAAAGTGATGAATACTGAAGAAACTTGATCCCAGAAACAGATTTCATATTTTAATATAGCACAGAGTTTTTAGATCATGAGTGGCTTTACTTGCTTATCAAAATAAAATGAACCAGGGATCCCTACCTTTAAAGCAGTTAGGTCACTGACAATTACACTGTCTTTAAAAGTGTAATTGCCTTCATGTTAACTTCTCTGTGTAACACAGCACTGAAAATTTTGAAGCTAATCACTGATAAGAAACCAACTACACACAAAAATCAAATGGGCAGGCAGAAAATAACTTCAACTCTTTAATATGTAGCTTTACATTTTGGCAAAATCAAGACACTAAAAATAAATTAGATCAAGTATAAAAGGCACACACTTTCTCCCCCTTCGGTTTAGTACTGGTCAGGCATGGAATAAGGAGGAAAATAGATCATATCCGAAGAGTAAAGTTTCTCTTTAGTGATTAACTCTAAAAGCATTGCTTATGCTCTTTCTGGGGAGACAGATAATTGTGCTGTGTGTGCTTGTGTCACTAGGTGGGAAATTTACTTTGTGTGTGTTTCAATAAGACATTCAGAACCACAGTTTTTTTGCAGTTTCTTTCTGATGCAGCCCCTGTGACAAGTGTTTTATTAGTCAGGCCAGAGGCCTTGGTGTCTCTGTACAGCAGCATAATCACGGATGGCACCCATAATAACCAACCGAAAGAGCTGTTTGAATCACGTCAGGCAGACACCAACTCCTCGTTGTCCACAGCACTCTCACCAGTGAGCATTTCCATCCCCTTTGTGTGCGTGTCCCTGTCCCTCGTGACGGAGTGGAGCCCCTGAGAGCGCAGTGGCACTGTAGGCAAGGCTCAGCACAGCCCACCCGCATCCCTACCCCGGGTCCCAGCTGTCTCTGCCCCTCCCCCAGACAACAAAGCCATGAACAACGGGGGCTCGCAGGGGGGGGGGCAGGCAAAACAAGTTTGAGGCGAGGAGCTGGGGCCAACTCAGAGCGTGGGGAAGGGACGGACCAGAGCTGCTGGTGACAGACCGGGGGGGGGGCGACACCAGGGGGCAGGCGGGGAGAGCGTTTGGTACCAGACAGCCGGGGCCGGGGCCGGGCCCGCTTGTGTCGGTGCCACTTACCCACATCCTGGTCAAAGGGGTTGGTGGCGAAGAGCGGCATCTCGGGTCCGCGCGCTGCGGGTAGGGAACAGCCTCAGCCTCCCCTCCCGGTCGTGGGGTACGGTGTGTAGTGTGTGAATGCGATGGGGGGGGGCCTCGGCTGCGGCCTTAGCTCCGCCTCCCTGTCAGGGCACAGCTCAGGAGCCGCCTCTCCGTGCTCGCAGAGCATGCTGGGAAAAATAGGGTTCCCCACTCCAATGCCTGACCCGAAGACTCCTCTCAGCACAGGCACAAAGAGCTGGCAGGGGCTCTCCCCCCCCCCCCATGTTAATCCCGGTGCTGTCATTGCCCCTGCCGCCCCAGGATGGGTTGTTGGATAGGGCGCTGGGTCAGCCGGCAGAGGGACCCCTCAGGCGCTCGCTGGCCAACTATGCCCCTGACAGTCGGTGACTGACACACACCCCCTCCCGTCAGGCTGACGCGAGTGGGAAACGGGACGTTACACCTGCTGGCAAGTGGCCCAGGCAGGGGCGCCTTGCGGCGGGTCCTGTCCCTTTAAGGCGTTGGTAGGGAGAGGGGCTCGTCCCCCACCCACTGGCGGCTCCCGGGCCTTGCGCCCCCCGCGGCGTCCCACGCGGCACCTGCTCCCAGGCCCCGCGTTTCAGGGGGCAGCTCGCGCATCTCAGCCACAACGGCGGGGGCCCCGTGACTGCTGATGCTGACGTGATTTGCACGAGGGATGAGGTCACGAGGCTGGACCGGGCACTGTCCTTTGCACCACATTGCTGCGTGGTTACAGCCGCGGGCTGTGGGTGGAAGGAGCAGCAGCTCCAGAGCCGAGGGCCTGGCAGATGAGGGGACCCCGAGCTCCGGTCCCTCGCTGCCTGGCTTCGGATCCTCGCTGCTCTACCGTCCATGCCCCAAACTTGGGAGTTGTGACTAATTCCCTCCACACACCCCCAGGCCCCAGCTTCGTCCAATTCTAGCTGCCCCAGGGCAAGCAATTCAGTGTTGTAGGGGCAAGGAGCAAGTAAAATGTCGTTAAAGGGGACCTCTTCGTCCCCCCTTTCTTTGTTGCTGCCCCAAATTGTGAGTGAGTCAGTTTCGTGCCCGGACTGCCATGTTTTCTGTTTCTAATGTTCAAGGATTCCCTGTGGATTGGGCTGGTGTAACACTACTCCTGTTAACTCTCTCAAACCTTTGAAATAAATTAGGAAATTAAGGATGGGTTTCAGGATGATGACATGAGATTATTCCTCAATACAGTATGTATTTATAAATAAACGTGGACTGGCCCGTTATCGATATGGATTTATATATAGATACATGTTATTGATAAAGGTATTATTGTTTTTATGGTACTAAATATGCAAATGATATGTAACCCTAAGGCTAAATCTTGTTTTCTTAACTTCATAGGAGTGGCCCCATCACCTGCAATGGACTTTATTCCATGAGCAGGATTTGGGTCACAGCATATGACACATTTCCTGCCTATCCCTGCCATTCAAAGCTCAGTCATTTTCTTTATGGGTTATTAGAGTGGCATAATTAGTGAGCTAGAAAGAGAGTAAATAGTGGTGACAGTCATAAGAGAAGTATCTGCTCAGGAAGGATGGTGTTGACATATAAAAGAAAACAAAATAGCAACAAACATGAATTTAAAAAGTAAGATTTATATTAACTTACGCAATACAGAAATAAAATGGTTAAAATAAATGGGAAAATCCTTCCCCTTTTGGTCAGTATATTCATGACTTAACAGATGTTGTCTCATATGCAACAGGCTTTCACAAAATCCTTCAGAAAAACTGCTTTAAAAAAAATCACCTTTCTTCTGCATAGGAAGGTCTACAAGCCCTTGAGACAGGGACCTATTATATATTTGACATACTTCACCTTTTATATAGAACTATTCATAGATATGCCACTATTATATTAGTAATAATGCTCAGTTAATTATCTATGCAGCTTAATCAGTTCCTGTTCGTAATTGCTCTGTGTTTACACATGCCTCCTACTGGACAGTGATATCCATGTGACAAATTGCAGAACCATGTGCCACATGTATTTTTCATGATTCTGACTGCCTCATCTGCTTTCCACCCCTTAATCCATCTCCCCAGGACTTACTTTGATATTCCAAACTCTTGAGCAGCTTCATGTAGACACCATTTTTATAAAAACAACCTACCAGAGAAAGATTGCCTATACGTGTTACAGGAAAAAAATGTAGAGTTTTTCAAATTATTATAGGAACCATTTTTGTATCTCTGCTTGTAAAGCTAGGTCATGAGTTCAATTGTACAGGACTAAGAGAAAGTAATTTAAAAAAAAGTATTAAAAAATAAGCAAAAATAGTTTATGCTTATAAAAATGCTCTGCTTTTAAAGTCCTGTTATCTCAGGCCTTTAAAGGTTTAGAACAGACTATTGGGTCCTATTGACACAGGGAATCTCCCCCAACAAAGCTCCTGTTCTAGAACTAGAGGAAATTCCACATTTAAGAGAAAAAGGGCAATTATGTCTCTGAAAAATTGATTTTGCAATATATTTCAAGGCAATACTTAAATTTCCCCTGTTTTTTTCCCTCATCTGGTGTCACTGTTATTAAGTCATGCACATATCTGGGTATTTCTTTTTAAATAACTTGGATGAAGGTTGATTCTCAGTCTCACTGGTTTAGAAAACAAGAAGGTTTTCAGAAACTTGTCTCAAATGCACATAATACTGTGCTTTGACATCTTAAAGGATTCTTTAGCATCAACTTGAGCTGTCTACTTTTAATGTCTTTTGCATATTATATACAGCAAAAAATGAAGGGTAGCTTTAGTAACGGACAGGAAATACCCTGTATCAAATTATCTGCTGGTGCAACTCTTTGGACTTCAGTAGAGTTAGCTATCAGAGATTATGTCCCTCTATATTTGTTGATTTCACATTACAATCTAGTTTCAGTCCCAGCTGTATTTACAGTAGTAGCACAGTTATAAAATATTATTTTAAAAACAGGTTTTTCTGTTTTGCAATTTGCAAAGGCATTTCTAGAGGAAACTTAAATATATGTAATTTTTTGTAAGTTACACTTTTTTAAATAATTAAGTGATCTCCCTAACAAACTTTCCAGTTTTCCTTAGATTATTTGACCTCAATATTTACAGTATTCCCTGCACTTACTGTAGAGAGTATTTAGAGAATACTTCAAATACTATTAAATAGAGCAAAATCAGAAAGTTTTTAAAGGTGACCACTATAAATGCAGGCTTCATGAAATTTCCTAGGTTAATACACTAGGGGACTGAAATCCTGTTTCACCTCATTGACAATGCTTTAAAACCAGAGGGGACATGTTGTTGCTCTAAGCATCATTTCTTATATACCTAGACTCCATGGAACCACAGGGTGCAGTCCAACTTTTATGATTTAGATCATTTTTCCAAAGTGGATAATTTGCAGTTTACTGTGCGATGATCTTTCAGATAAGACTTTAAAAAACAAAGCTGTGACTGATCTGCATAAATATAAACCAACATGGCAGTTTATGGATAAAGGTTTGCTTGTCTGTTCTAGGCCAAAATTGTCCCTTCCTCTTAATATTGCAGCATTCTGTGTTTTGGCTGGTTGCTACTCTCTACTTCAGAGATGGCTGCACTCAGTGATATTTTATGTATATGGTTTGTGAAGAGGTTTGGGATAAAAGAGGGTGTATAAATTATGAAATATATTAATTTTCAAAGTTCTCCATTGTAAAATTTCTACTGGGATCATTAAAACATTGGGCAATATATCTCAACCCTGTTTGAAGGACTATCAGTAGGCATGAGAGAGAAGTTCAGTCTGCTTGGCTTTCTTGACAAGATTGACAACAAATGTCAGTTATGAAAGATTTTTTTGAAATGTGGCCACCTGTCCATTATGAAATTGACTGAGATACCCAACTCACTTCACAAAGACCAAGGAGTAGTCTTCCAATAGTTATGACTTTCAGTCAGTGCTATCAAACGAGTTAGTCTTATAAAGCATAATTAATATAAAAACATTAGACAGTACAAATAAGTATTTATAATTTGTTTATTTATTAACTTATAAAATGTGCTTTTCCGCATGGCTCAGAGGCAAACAAATCCATAGCCACATGTGACTTCTTGATTATCACTATGTTGCAGATCACAGCAGTTTGGAGCATCATAGGAGCACCAGCGATAGAACTCAAATTATCTAGCTTCAGAATCATAAGCACTTAGGCCCATATGCACAAAAGGGGTTAGGCACCTAAGTCTCCAAGTCCCAGTTTTGGAACCACTCATGCACAAACTCCCTCTGAATTTGTACACACCTAGGTTTTTGCAGTAAAAATGCCCTAGGTGTATTTGTTTTGGCTCCTGAGCACACATACTGCTGCCTCCCTCTAGGTTCCTATCTCCCACCTAAGCCCCAGAGTGATTCACAAACCAGAGGAAGATAGGTGTTCAGTCACCTAAGCAGAATGCATGGCCAAATTCAATAGGTGTGCTTAGAGGCCATCTAGCTGATCAGGCCCTTCAGGTGAGTTCACACAAAACAGCCAGAGGTGGATCTCCCTCATCACTTTTAGCACAGTGGGTAGGATACTCACCAGGGATGTGGGAGACACCCAGGTCAAGTCACCTCCTCCACCTAAGATGTATATCACCACTCACATGCCTGCTTTAACTTGAGCTATGGCATATTCTGCTGTGGGGTTTCCTGAATCTCCTGTTGAAGCTGTTGCACTCTGGATAAATAATTAAAAAGGCATTGGTGCAGGGGGACCAGAGCCTAGGTCTCTCTCAAATAACTTCTCTTCCTCCTCATCTCCGCTTCTTATTAAAACAGCATAAGCACTTAATGCCAAGAGAGGATTTATAGCTCAGAATCCCAAGCATATATCGATGCCTCCCTGCAGCTGAGACAGGGGCAGGGCTTAGCACATAGCCCTCTTGTCACCATCTCCCATTGGATAGCTTAGACAGCTCCCTTTCTAGAATGCTGGCTTTTGTGAATTGCAGACTAACCGTACAGGTACACAGCAAATTCTGAGTGTGGGCCACCATGGTGTCGTTATAAAGCAGGTACTGCTCACAGCCCCCCTGGTGAAATGACTCAGGCTTGCAGGGCTCACTGCTGGGCTAAACATAGTAGTGTAGACATTCAGGTTCAGGCTGGAGCCCAAGCTCTGAAACTCAGCAAGGTGGGAGGGCCTTGAAACCCAAGCTGCAGCACGAGTCTGAACATGTAGACATACCCTATGGTGCCAGTCTCTTCCCATTCATTATATAGGAGTTTAGACACTGAACTCAGGCTTTGTGAATCAGTGATTTTCTAGGCACCTAAAATGTAGATGTTATGATGCTCAATGTCACAATACTTAACTCCTTTTGTGCATTCAGGTGCTATAGCTAAAGAAAATTTTCCATTAACTGGTAGCACTGTCAAGGCTATGACATCCAGCTAAACAGTTCTGAATCCACTGTGGTACAGATACACACACTATTCTGTTTTATATTACCTTAGTCAGACAAAACTTACCTGAGAATAGAAAAATACAGCCAAATGAAATTCTCCACCTTAGAATGAACAGAAAAAAAAGACTGTGTTGTATCACATTTTAATTATATTCTCAAGTTAGTCATGACTGAAATTAATAGTTATTAAAGCCATTTTTCCCACCCTTACTGAATTTTACAATCCAGACCAAATTTGATTTGACAGCAATGAAATGTGCACATGTTGAAACATGATTTGCCTATGGAATAAACAGAAAAATAGATACAGCTTAAGGGATAATAATTTTCTCTTCACTGTTATATTTTCTTAATATCTGCACTGTATCCTCTAGCTGCTTACTTTTGAGTCACTTAAAATGGAATGGAATTTTAAGTACATCAACATTCCACTCCTTTAGGTTAAAGCCTTACATTGAAACAAAACATTCACTACCCATTGGCTTGCAGGAAAATAACGTAAGAGCGGCCATACTGGGTCAGATCAAAGGTCCATCTAGCCCAGTATCCTGTCTTCCAACAGTGGCCAATGCCAGGTGCCCCAGAGGGAATGAACAGAACAGGTAATCATCAAGTGATCCATTCCTTGTCTCCCATTCCCAGCTTCTGGCAAACAGAGGCTAGGGACGCCATCCCAGCCCATCCTGGCTAATAGCCATTGATGAACCTATCCTCCATGAATGTATCTAGTTCTTTTTTGAACCCTGTTATAGTCTTGGCCTTCACAACAGCCTCTGGTAAGGAGTTCCACAGGTTGACTATGTGTTGTGTGAAAAAATACTTCCTTTTGTTTGTTTTAAACCTGCTATCTATTCATTTCATTTGGTGACCCCTAGTTCATGTATTATGAGGAGGAGTAAATAACACTTCCTTATCTACTTTCGCCACACCAGTCATGGTTAAATAGTCCTCTATCACATCCCCCCTTAGTCATCTCTTTTCAAAGCTGAAAAGTCCCAGTCTTATTAATCTCTCATTATATGGAAGCCGTTCCATACCCCTAATAATTTTTGTTGCTCTTTTCTGAATCTTTTCCAATTCCAATATATCTTTTTTGAGATGGGGCGACCACATCTGCATGCAGTATTCAAGATGTGGGCATACGATGGGTTTATATAGAGGCAATATGATATTTTCTGTCTTATTATCTATCCCTTTCTTAATAAATTCCCAACATTCTGTTTGCTTTTTTGACTGCCGCTACACATTGAGTGGATGTTTTCAGAAAACTATCTACAATGACTCCAAGATCTCATTCTTGAGTGGTAACAGCTAATTTAGACCCCGTCATTTTATATGTACAGTTGGGATTATGTTTTCCAATGTGCATTACTTTGCATTTATCAACATTGAATTTCATCTGCCATTTTGTTGCCCAGTTTTGTCACCCAGTTTTAAGAGATCCTTTTGTAGCTTTTTGCAATCTGCCTGGGACTTAACTATCTTGAGTAGTTTTGTATCATCTGCAAATTTTGCCACCTCACTGTTTACCCCTTTTTCCAGACCATTTATAAATATGTCTCCCCTGGGAGACACCACTATTTACCTCTTTCCATTCAGAAAACTGACCATTTATTCCTACCTTTTGTTTCCTATCTTTTAACCAGTTACCAATCCATGACAGGATCTTCCCTCTTATTCCATGACAACTTACTTAGCTTAAGAGCCTTTGGTGAAGGCTTTCTGATCCCCCTTGTCCACATGCTTGTTGACCCCCTCAAAGAATTCTAGCAAATTGGTGAGGCATGATTTCCTTTTACAAAAAATGTTGACTTTTCCCCAACAAATTATGTTCATCTATGTGTTTGACAATTTTATTCTTTACTATAGTTTCAACCAGTTTCACTGGTACTAAAGTCAGGTTTACCAGCCTGTAATTGCTAGGATCACCTATGGAGCCCTTTTAAAAAATTGGTGTCACATTAGCTATCCTCCAGTCATGTGTTACAGAAGCCGATTTAAATGATAGGTTACAACCTACAGTTAGTAGTTCTGCAATTTCACATTTGATTTCCTTCAAAACTGTTGGGTGAATACCATCTGGTCCTGGTGACTTATTACTGTTTAGTTTATCAATTTGTTCCTAAACCTCCTCTAATGATACCTCCATCTGGGACAGTCCCGCAGATTTGTCACCTAAAAAGACTGGTTTTGGTTTGGGAATCTCCCTTTTATCCTCAGCTGTGAAGACGGATGCAAAGAATTCATTTAGTTTCTCCGCAACAGCCTTATCGTGCTCCTTTAGCATCTTGATTGTCCAGTGGCCCCACTGGTTGTTTAGCAGGCTTCCTGCTTCTGATGTACTTTAAAAAAATTGCTATTACTTTTTGACTCTTTGGCTAGTTGTTTTTCAAATTCTTTTTTAGCCTTTCTAATTACATTTTTACACTTCACTTGCCAGAGTTTATGCTCCTGTCCATTTTCCTCAATAAAATTTAACTTCCGCTTTTTAAAGGATGCCATTTTGTCTCTCACTGCTTCTTTTACTTTGTGGTTTAGCCATGATGGCACTTTTTTTGTTCTCTCACTAGGTTTTTTAATTTGGGGTATACATTTAAGTTGAGCCTCTATTATGGTGTCTTTTAAAAGTTTCCATGCGGCTTGCAGGGATTTCACTTTTGGCACTGTACCTTTTAATTTCTGTTTAACTAACTTCCTCATTTTTGTGTCGTCCCCCTTTATGAAAATTAGATGCTATGGTGTTGAGCTGCTGTGGTATTTTCCCCACCACAGGGATGTTTAATTTAATTATATTATGGTCACTATTACCAAGCAGTCCAGCTATAATCACTTCTTGGGCCAGATCCTGTGCTCCACTTAGGACTAAATCAAGCGTTCTCTCTCCTCTTGTGGGTTCCAGAACTAGATGCTCCAAGAAGCAGTCATTTAAGGTCTCAAGAAAATTTATCTCTGCATCCTGTCCTGAGGTGACATGTACCCAATCAATATGGGGATAGTTGAAATTCCCAATTATCACTGAGTTTTTTTTATTTTTTATAGCCTCTCTAATCTCCCTGAGCATTTCACAGTCACTATCATCAGCCGGGTCAGGTGGTCAGTAATATATCCCAACTGCTATATTATTAGAGCATGGAATTACTATAGAGATTCTATGCTACAATCTGGTTCATTTAAGATTTTTATTTCATTTGATAAATATGATATAGTGCCACTTCCCCACCAGCACAACCTGTTCAGTCCTTCAGATATATTTTCTACCCTGGTATTATTGTGTCCCATTGATTATCCTCATTCCACCAAGTTTCTGTGATGCCCATATTTTTTTTATCTAGACACACACACACACACACACAGTTTTCAAATTTTTTTTTATTACAAATCTGTACGGATTTTTTGTTAGCTATTTAAGACATGTTTTGTTCACATGTGTCTGTTATATACATTTGACTCTAGGTATCAAGTTCAGGTATGATAACAGTGTACCCCATCCCCCTTTTGGGTGCCTGGGTGCATTTTGAACAGTTAATTTCTAAATTAGAACTGGTTAGGCCAGTTGTAAGGATATAGTCTATTTCCAGACACACTATTCTAATTGGCAGTCTGGTGGTCAGCCCAAATTGCAGTGAGCATATTTTTTTTAGAGTAAAGACAAAAATATTATGACCATCAAAGGAAGGTCAACTGGACTTCCGGGGAGCGTGTTCAGTGAGGAATGCTCATACCTGGCATCCATATTTAATGTAACACACATGCCCAGTGTAGCAGCATGAGGTTTTTAGCAGCTGTCCTTGAGTGGTATAAGCCAGAAAAGAAGTCATACAGATAGACTCAGGAACGGAACAGATACTGAGACCAAACTTCCAGCCAAGGTATCAGCCAGATACAGGACTCACCCCCTCAGTATTTTAATTTTAGTTTTCCAGGGATATTCTTTGTTATAAATTGCTTTTTACTTGGAACTGGGGACAGAGAGAAAGTGGAAGCAGAAAACAAATTCTCAGAACAAAGGAAGTGTCAATAGCATATCTAATCCCATACCCTAGCTTCAACAGTGGTCAGTAACAGATCTTTAGAGGAGGATGTAAGATCTTCATAATGGATATTTATAGAGTAATATGGCTAAAAGGAAATTTCTTCTTAGTCCCAGCCTGTGACAATGTGTTGTAAATCCTGCCCTGCAGTATAAAGATTGATTTACCATGTAAAATTTTATCTAATGAGTAACTCTGGATATTTTCTCTTATCCCAGTACATCTACTCCCTTTTTTATTTCTGTTAAACTATTTCCCTCAGTAGAGAGTTATATGGGTTAATTCAGGGGTAGGCAACCTATGGCATGCGTGCCAAAGGCGGCACGCGAGCTGATTTTCAGTAGCACTCATACTTCCTGGGTCCTGGCCACCGGTCCAGGGGGCTCTGGATTTTAATTTAATTTTAAATGAAGCTTCTTAAACATTTTAAAAACCTTATTTACTTTACATACAATAATAGTTTAGTTATATATTATAGGCTTATAGAAAGAGACCTTCTAAAAACATTAACATGTATTACTGGCACGCGAAATCTTAAATTAGAGTGAATAAATGAAGACCCGGCAAATCACTTCTGAAAGGTTGCCGACCCCTGGGTTAATTACTCGTGTTAAGACAATTTTCTTTTATCAATTTAAAACATGCTGCCTTTTCCTCCAAGTGTGTTCCTTTCATCTTATATTAAGTATGCAAATGAAGATATCTGAATGAGGTAGCTGGAGCTCCCCTGGGGTCATGATACCACTAGAATTAGACAAATATTTCTATATATATTAAAGAAACAAGGTAGTGAGATAATATCTTTTATTGGACCAACTTCTGCTGGTGGAAGGTACAAGCTTTCAAACTACACAGAGCTCTTCCTCGGGTCCGGGGAAAGAAATCCGAGGGTCTGATCTAAATGCAAGTTGGGACAGATAGTTAAGCTTCAGGGGCAATGTGGGTAGGAGATCACTTGAATATTCACAGTTATTGAACTTTTGAAAACAAATTCACTTTGCCTGTGTGATAGGATACTCAGACAGCCAGGCAGCCTAGCTGTTAGTGCACCTCACTTCTGGCCAGAGTGGATTTGTTAAAATTATTTTTAACAGAAATAGTTAAATAAAATATTTAAAAAATTAAATTGACTATGTCAGCCAGGTCAACATGAGAAACTTAAAATATTGGCTTCTGCAGCTAACTCGGTTGTCTTTGCCTTCATTTTCCTGTTTGTTTTTCTTTTCCCGATTATGAACAAACTTTCCTGTTTTTTCAGGTCCCAAATGATTTCTCAATTTGGAATGAATTAGTCCAAAGGAAGAAGATATTCTTTCTACACCAGCAGTAGCATCTACTGCTGTTAAAAGTGAGATTATCACTTCAACAGTCTCTGAATCCAAATGCTTAAGTGACTTCCACCAGTTCACTGGTGTGACTTTCTTTAAAGCAGCATCAGCAAACATATATGTCTTGAATGGTTCTTATTCCCAAACTGGGTCTCTTTTACAGCCTGCTGCCATGATAGGTTTTCCCTTCTAGTGAGAGAATGGTATGGTAGATCTCAAATCAATGAAGGCTACACTCAGAAAGACCTCAAGACTTCTGGAATATGCTGCTCAAACAGTTTCAGTTTTGTTTCTACTGCCTGTCCCTCATGTCTCACAATTATCTCCTGACTTCTCCTTGTCCAGATCTAAGTATGCCCCCAACAATTTTCTAGTCATTGAACTTTTTGAAACTTTTCACTTTTAGAGAGAGGTAAGGGATTGACTCTATTTACACAAATTTGCAGAGGGACAATAGGGTTGAGGTCTGTTGTTATTTCTCACCTCTATTATTTTTTTATTTATTTAAAAACATTTTTGCTGTTAACAAGCGTGTTATCTCTGGAGACAAATCCACAGTTTGAGAACTGCAAAACTAAGCATCTCTGATGGTATCTTCTAGATTGAGCACTGAGTCCCATTGGGTAGATTGAAAGAGTAACCTAAATAATCTGTTCAGAAGCCCCTGGAACACCATAAGATTGGGTCCCTAATCCATGAACTATTTGAACTCATTTACAAAATTTTTCTTAAACATTACATGAATATATTGTCTCATACTATAAAATTAGAATGTATAATCCCTATTCTAGGATGAGAGATCTTTGAGCTATAATGTATCTATCTTTAGATGGCTTTTTCCTCAAAGCATTTTATCAAAAATATCCAATTTAAATAAAAAAAATCCAATTTTTTAAAATCATTGATTTTTATCCACTCTGCTTCTGGTCCTCATGCTTCCCTGGCAGAAATGCCTGGTTCCTGACCTTAGGCTGGGAACCTTCTGGCCTCCACTTGCATTGGGGCCTCAGCCCTTAAAGAGGTTGGGTAGAGTGATCCATGCACTCAGTACCCAACTCAGTACCAGCACAGGGCCCTGTGTGAAGCAACGCCCAAAGGCCTCCCAACAGAGAGTCTAAGTCCACTGCCTAGGGTGACCACCTTTTCAAAAGGCAAAAGCGGGACACATGCAGGAGCCCCACCCCTCTCTGTGGCCCCACCCTCTGCCCCTCCTCTTCCCCCAAGGTCCCAGCCCCTGGCCAGGCTGGAAGCCAGAGATGGGCCACAGTCAGAGCCATCCAGGGAACCTGGGCCACTGTGGGGAGTCACGGACCCTCCACTTACCCTGGGTGGGGGGCTGGGGTGCCTGAGAGCATCTCCTGGCCTGTATTCCCACCTCCTAGGGCATCCCACCCAGGGCAGGTGGACAGTCCAGGACTCCCCAGGCAGCTCTTACTACTGCCTGGACTCCACTCCAGGGGCCCTGAAAAACTCTCATGGGGGCCCCTGTGGGGCCTGGGGCAAATTGCCCCACTTGCCTCCCCCTCTGGGCGGCCCTGCCAAAGCCCCCATTCCATCCACACATAAATCAGTCTGACTCAGGTCAGCAAGCACTCAGGACCCCAGTTCCTAGGACCCTGCCGGCAGTGGTTCAGGTCCCAAGTCCTGCTGAGACTTGGATCCAAGCCCTGTTATTTAGCAATGGGGATGCAGTTCAAGTCGCTGAGCTGAGTCATAAAGTCGGCATAGCACAGTGTGGTCATGTTAGGACAGCTGTGAGCCCCAGATCCAGCAATTGTAAAACCAGGTTTACAATGCAGCTGGATGCTCACGCACAGGGTGGGAAACACGAACACCAGTCTGAGAGCCCAGCCTTAGTGTATAGTGTAGACATACCCCCTACTTGCATACACTCCAGGGCAGGAGCACCCACAGGGAAAATGTGTATTTTGGGAGTGTATTTTGTGGTGGCAACTTAGAGTGTGTGTGTAAAAATGTCTGATCTCAAGTCGGGGAAACCAGCCTAGGAACCGCGCGGCGCAGCAATCGCCTTAGGGTGAGGGGGGCCGGCAGCCTCTCTCCACGCAGTCCGGCGAGATGGGCTGGGAGAGGCGCGGGGGGACCACGTGTGACCGGAGGAGCCCCTGGAGGAGCCGGCGACACCATGTGAGCCGCTGGCCGGGGCCGGCAGGAGCCCGCCGTGAAGACAGATGGGGTGAGAGAGAGTCAGCTCCAGCTGTCAGCGCGGCTTCAGCCCTGCCCCCGCCCGCGCCCCTCCTCCGCCGCGCGTCTCCCCCCCGGCCTCAGGCAAACCATGGCGTCCAGCGAGGAGGACGGGGCCGGCAGCGGCTCGCTGGAGGAGAAGGAGAAGGGCAGGAAGAGGCGCCTGGGCGCGTTGGCCACAGCTTGGCTCATCGGCTACAACATCGCCATGACCGCCGGGTGCGTGCCGGGGAGCAATGCGGGTGCAGTGTCATACAGCGGGCAGGCACGGCGGGGCGAGCGGGAGCGGGCTGCGGACAGGTGGCGGCCTGGCGACCGGGGGCTAGGGGCGGAAAGACTCGGGGAGGGGGGGTCTGGTCTGGCAGAGGGGGCTGCCTGCGGGGCTAGCCCTCGCCCGCCTGGCATTTCCTAATACGGTGCAGCGGTGCAGCCGCGAGCGCGTCATCTCGCAGCCCGGAGGGGAGGTTAAGTATAGCCTGAGCCAGGAATGCCGGGCGGGGCTGCCGGGGCAGGGGGCTCCCCTTGGCGTAAGTCACTGCGGCCGCCCCTGCACGCTGAGCCGGCTCCGCGCAGAGACTGGAGGGACCTCGTGGAGGGGACTTGGTCCCCGCCCCCTGCCGCCTCCTGCCTGGGCTCCCTGCGCTGGAGCTGCTGGCTGCAGCCGGCTCCCCGCTCTGAGCAGGGCTTGGCGGGGTGGGCACACCGCAGCAGGCTGACTGCCAGCTGGGGCACTGTAGGGCAGGGCTGCCTGGGGAGGGGGGGAAAGTGGGGCAATTTGCCCCCACGAGAATATAGTATTCTATAGTATTGCTACCTTTTTTATGGAAGGGGCCCCCAAAATTGCTTTGCCCCAGGCCCCCTGAATCCTCTGGGAAGCCCTGCTGCACGGTCCAAAGAGCCTTGGCAGACTTGGGGTCTCAAGCTGCTTCTGAAGGCTTCCGGAGGGGTTGTGAAGTGGCTGTAAGCGCATTGTTATAGCAGGATTCCTCATTTTCCTCCCACGCCAAGGGAGGGGACAATGTGGTACAGCCTGCCCAAAGTTTCTAAATAGCTTTGGTTCAAATTCTTGCTTTGGAGAGCACTTAGGAGACAGGCAACGTATATTAATTTGTTACATCTGCCATGTTAAGAGTAACGTGCAAGAAATGACAACTATTACACTGAAAAACCATCTTGGCTTCAGTCTAAGCAGTATCATTGATAAATATTTAACTGATATTGAAACAGTATTTTAAGACATTAGTTTCCTTCTTCCAGCTCCATCTTGGTCTCCCAACTTGCTGCTCTACAAATAACAGTCTCTCAGTATTGAAAACAGAGGTTACAGATCAAATTCAACCCTGACATAAGCAGACAAAACTCAGTGGATTTGTACCCACTTGCCAAAGTTGAATTTGGCTCCATATGTCATTTCAGTTTTTGTCCTCAATTCAGCTACAGGTAGGGCTATTCCAATTTGAATGCATTGGGGTGGAACTGTTGTTAAGCCCAGGAGTGCATTTAAACTGATGCCCAGTGTTACAATGGATTCTTTTGAGAAAATGTGGTATTGGTATTGAATGATTGTACTGAGTTTTTATGTTAAGGGAATTCTGGCTTATATTTAAGTGATTGATGTATGTATTTTCATTCCTTTTAAAGATTTGTCATGTTAGTAGTTTTCATAATATACTTAAAGTAAACTGATTTAATTTTCTGTTGAAAGGCTGAAAAATTGTCAGACTCTCACAAATTTTAATACTTAGGGTAATTCAACATTGAAACATTTTACAGAGGGAATTGTTGAAGTCAGGCATGGGGCTTTATGAAGTTATATTTGTGTCGGCTTTAATTAGTGTTTTTATTCGTTGTTTATAATCTTTGCTAGTTTGGAATTGCTAGGGAATACAATGAGGAAACATAACAGTCCACCCCTTGCTTTGTTGTTGTTCATTGTTCAGGAGCACTGGGCTCCTGCCACAGACTTTTAAGGTGGAAACATTCATTTTAGTTGTGATCCCTGCGAGTGCTGAAGCCCCACATCTCCCATCAAAGCCCCTGGTAGTTGAGAGCCACCAGCACTTGTAAAAGTGGGCCCTTTGTTTCTTGATAGGAAAAAGAAGAAAGACAAACATTTCATCATCTTTTCAAACCGATAAAGTACAGTAGATACTCTTAAGGGAACACTGAAGGGTAATACTAGTACTGGCAAGTTTATTCACTCTGCAAGACAGTGCTTGTTAAACCAGGGTATTCCTAGAATTTTATTAACAATAATTGTGCTAACTCCTCTTTCTAATATGGGATTACATTTTGTCATTTGTACTGGTAAATGCATAGGTGCAGATGTTCAAAAGCAAAAATGGCAGGTAGGTGCCCAAGTTCCATTGAAAGTCAATGGAATTAGGCCCGTAACTGTCCTTTAGGCCTCCGAAAGCCTCCCTCAGGGGAATTTATCTTGTAGGATAGTTTCTGTTTCATACTGAATGCTTGTCTGATGTTGAGTGAAAGTTGCCATTTTTCTGTATGCAATACAAAGGCCCATATGGGACCAAAAAAAAAAAAAAACAGGTTGCAAGCTGAAGACCAAATAAAATGGTCTGTGGAAGTGCTTGTTTAAAGAATAACTTGTCTAAGCAAGAGACCTACCAACTTTTTGTTTTGTTTTGTTTTATTAAGTTAGATAAGACATTTCATGTTCCCTTTTTGTTGCAAAATGAGATTCAGGGAACCTTTTTGGTTTATATTTATTGCCTTTTTGGTCAGATAATATGGCTTCTCAGGGTACCTCTTACGTAAAGATACTGCTGTCACTTGCCATATTGCCAACCATATAAAAATCCATTATAATTCTCTTCTGACACATACTTTACTATAAAACACAAAACGTTTGGAACCCAGGACAGCCTTATTGTGAAGGCAACATGTATTGATGAAGTTAAAATAATCCACTGATTTCAGCAGTGGCTGGAGACTACCTCTAATTTTATACTCTACAAACATTTACTCAGATTTTACATTAGGCATAAAAAACCTAAATAATATCTGTGGGTGTTGTTTAACTGGCACTTATGTTTCATTCTTAGGACAGGAAGTGGAATTCACCCTGTGCCCCAGCATTATGGAACCTTGGTAGTTACACAACATACTGGGGAATAGATGTAGAATAGGCATGATGAGAGAATCCACATTTGCAGTGTATGGTGGAGCCTAGTTCAATGTGAGTTCCAGGGCTTGTCTACACTACTGTGTGGGGTTGATCTAAGATACGCAACTTCAGCTACATGAATAGCGTAGCTGAAGTCGCTGTACTTAGATCTACTTACCGTGGTGTCTTCACTGCAGTAAATCGACAGCTGGTACTCTCCCGTCGACTCCGCTTGTGCCTCTCATTCTGGTGGAGTACCGGAGTCAACGGGAGAGTGCTCAGCGGTCGATTTATTGTGTCTACACTAGACATGATAAATCGACCCCCACTGGATCGATTGCTGCCCACCTATCCAGCGGGTAGTGTAGACAAGCCCCCACATATTGAAAGAGAGACTTGGAGGTGGGAGAAGCTATTGTCACAGGGTGTACCTATCCAGTAGTGTCCCCTTCTGGCCAAGAGTGGAGCTGTAGGTGCTCTCAGACTCACTTTCCCCTAATGTCATTAATAAGGTCACCGAGGCTTTACATGGCTTTCTGAAGGTTCTAGTTTATTAAAGACCCAATAAAAATACCAGCAAGCCCTCACCCCAGCATCTTATCTGGGAAGCAGAGTCAGTCTCAGTTTATCAATTCCCACCTGAGTCCACCACTCTCCTCCAACAGGATTCTCTCAGTTCAGGTCCCTTCTCCAGAGTCAAGCCTCTTGACAATTGCTGGGAAGAATTCTTTCCTAGAGCCAGAGGAGGGTGTGCAGAGATTTGTCAGCAGTAGCCCTCCTCTAGGGAAGCACACAGTTCCTGGCAGGCTGGCCCTTCTGCCACTCTTTAGAATTCCCTACCCCTATGAGCACACCTTCCAGGTCCCCTGCTCTGGTGAATTCTTCTGCCCTCAAAAGCTTCCTGTCTCAAGGATCCACCTCAGCTGATCCCTGGTAATGCTTTATCAAGCTCATTAGCTAATTAGCTACCAGCTAGCCACCTAGAGATTTAATTCCTTCCAGATGTGTCTGACTTGGCTTTTCTTTACAGGAGCCTGTAGGCAGGTCCCTGAGGCTCCTAAAAGGGCTACTGAGTCCCCTGCTAAGTGGCCACACAACTTCATGTAAGCAATATTTAGGGAATGCAGCCCCTATTCCCGGCAGGCTTCCTGCAGCTCCCATTGGCCAGGAATGGCAAACCGCGACCAATGGGAGCTGCGGGGGGCATGCCTGCGGACAGTTTTTTGATTATAGGTCATGCTGCTTCAGTGCTAAGGGGAACATGCTATTAGATAGGAATCTTTCAGACATTACTTTAACACAAGTCAGTGTCTAGTTCTCCAGCTAGAAATGAAAATCACTTATGTTTGAAGAATAGGGAATAATCCCAATGGTTTGGCCATTATGTCTCCTCGCTGGCATTGGCTACTGTCGGGAGACAGGACACTGGGCTAGATGGACCTTTTATCTGATCCAGTATGGCTTATGATCTTTATGATCTTTTATGATCTTTAACATACAAACTACAGCCAGGCACACACTGGCTGCTATTTTTGACTGGATTATCCATGCACAATACATGTAGACAACTTCGATAACACTCAAAGAAAGAGCAACACTAAATAAAAGCAAACTATTTCTCGCTAGTATTGTTTTATAGACACTTGTCCCCAGACGCCTTCCGTGCAACAGAATTGGTACTTCTTAACTGAGATACTATATCCAGTACAACTGTTCATAAGCCCAGTGCTTAGGTTTCCACCTATGAGGTTTTCAGCTTCTCTAAATCAAATCTGGTATGTCGAGATCAAGCTCAGTCAACGTAAACAAAACGTCTCGCAGCCCACCAGCGAATTACCCTGGAGGGCCACATGCCAAAGGTTGCCGACCCCTGCCTTAGGTTATTTAAAATTTATTTTAGCTCAGATTTGTTTTATCTCAATAAAGAAAGCTTTAATTTGACTAACAATTATTATTGCTTTCTTTATTTGAACAACAGCAGAATGTATATTTAAAAAAACCCCATCTACTCTTAATATCAGTACATGATTACCAAGATGTCAGTTCCAGAACTAACCACTTTGGCCAAAATTTTTAAAAGTGACTAGTGATTCTGGATGCCTGGTTTTTTAGTGCCCAACTTCAGACACTTTAAATTGGCCTGATTTTCAGAGGATGGGTATACAACACTTTCTGAAAATTGGACCCCTTTATTGGTGTCTCAAGATGGACACCCACAAACTGAGGCACTCAGAATCACTAGTTGCTTTTGCCAGTCTTGCCTTTAAGTCCTTATGCACCAGTCCTTCAAAGAGCTTTGTGTGGGTAGAACCCCACTCTCAGGGATCCCCTTGCACAGAGCTCCTTGCAGGATTGAGACCAAGTTTGGAAATGTTGGCCATAGTGCTTTCTTTTCAATGTTTTAAGAAAACAAAATACATATATTCAAATAATTTTTTTAAATTTCATGTAAATTTTTCAGTTTCCTAACACTATGGAATTATGATAAGCAATTGGGGATTTGAAATTATATTGGAAAAAGCCGCATAGTCTAGACTAGAACCATTACACTGATTTGTTCAGAGGTTTTCCAGTTGGGGACAACTGCTGGTATACGGAAAGTGGCTGGCACCTGAAGTTGGCGCCTTTTTTTTTTTTAACATGCTAAGTCATGTTAAAAACAGCTAAAATATGTGAATGAATACTCTTTGAATAATAGAGATATGGTCCATACTATGGAAAAGAGAACACCTTATCTGTGTAACACAGAGGGCTCTTTGCAAAGAGAAGCAAGGCATTCTCTCTATACTTTTCCACAAAGTAGGGTACAGGAGCTAAATAGTTAATTGATTTTGCTATATTTTAAATTATATTTTCAATCTCTTTTTAAACAACACCAGTAGAAAATCAAAGTTCTTCTTCAAATATTTGAGATGAAAGTAATGTAATGAATAATTTAGATACCTTGGTGTTCTTAGAATTCTCATTTGAAAATTATCCATTCTCTTTCTTTTCTAGGTGGCTGGTATTGGCTATTGCCATGGCACGGTTTTACATGCAGAAAGGAACATACAAAGGCTTATACAAAACTATTCAAAAGACACTTAAATTTTTCCAGACATTTGCTGTGCTTGAGGTAAATTTTTAAATGCTACACATTGCTTGAGAAAATATTTACCTTCAGGAACCCCCCCCCCCCTTCATTAAAATAGCGTTAAGGATGAAAGAATATCTCAGAATTTCCAATGTTTCTAACTTCATTTATTTTTAAGGTGGTTTTTGGGGGGAAGCGGGAGGTTGGTTGAAGGGAATGGATACATATTGTAACATTAACTCTAGGCTACTAAATTATTTGCTTAGTATTTTTTTACATTTCAAAAATGCTTAAGAATTGCTCAGTGACAGATCTTGCAAGCCACACAGGGCTCCATTCCTTATGGACCCTATTCCTTTGCAGACACCCTGCCCTCCTCCACGGGTGATTGCTTCTCTCTCATTCCCCATACGGGACTCATTATCCCCCATATGGCTTTCTATCTTTTGCTCCTTCCAGACTGGACTCACATGCCCCATACGCTTTTCTACCAATCTTTCATTGAACCATGACTTTCCATAAAGGGGTTATGCAAATTTTGCAAAGCACTCTGGAGGCTGAGTGCACTTGGCAAAGCATGCATCAGACTGATATGGATTTATAATACATTCATCAAGTAGATGTATGTATATACTACATGTGCCTCATTTAACATATATGGTCATCTGTGTTTTGGTTTTTATATTATAATAATACCTTTACATTTCTAAGTAATTCTATCTGAACCCATCAACACTAGTCATAGATTTAATTAGCAAAAGAATTAATAAAATGTCTTCTGAAATGAACAACAAAGAAAATTTTAAAATCCTTATGTATCTGAAACACCTTATGTATCTTGCTTTAAATTTTCCAGAAGAATTCTGATCTGGATAAGATGTTGCATGTGAAACTGAGGTTTGGTTTTGAAGCTGAAGAGCAAGGTGTGTGTATGTATATGAAAATCAGTCTTATGTAAAAGTTCCTTTGGTAAGCAAGTCAGTCTTGTTTCAGTGGTATTACAAATCAAGGGCCTGATCCTGTGAGGAGTAAAGCACAAGAATTCAGGGTACTTGGCACCTCACAGAATTTGGCCGTAAGATCTTTATTTTTGCTGCCGTTAAAGTCGATGAAAGTGTAGTCTGAATAAGGTGTAAAGGACCAAGGGTAAGCTTAGATTTATGTTAACAGCAGCAATGTCTTTGTTTATGCTGCAAACAGTAAAATGATTTTAAATGAGTGACTTTTAATTTATACTTATTTTTATTGACAGGTAGTCCACTGTGCAGTTGGTGAGTCTTTTGCTTTTAATGTCTCACTTAACTGATTACAAACATGAATTATGGGACATAGATAACGTATTTCTCTTTTTAAGGAATAGTTCGCACCTCTGTGCTTGTGACTGGGGTCCAAGTGAGTTCAAGAATCTTCATGGTGTGGTTTATAACACACAGTATAAAACAGGTGGGTTCATAAGCAAATTCTGTTTTACTCTTTACAGGAAGGGCTCATTATTAATACAAAGCTCATTTTAGCAGGAAATGTTATTTAACAAGTAATAAGATCTGGCAAATGCTCCATATAGGGGGCTCTCACAAACTTCAATCAGAGTTCTGCAGGTAGAGAACCTACAGGATCAAGCCTGTCGTTCAGGGGTGGGCAAACCTTTTGGCCCGAGGGCCACATCTGGGTATGGAAATTGTATGGGGGGCCATGAATGCTCACGAAACTGAGTGTTGGGGTAGGGGAGGGGTTGAGGGCTCTGGAGTGGGGCCAGAAATGAGGAGTTCGGGGTGCGGGAAGGGGCATCCGGACTGGGGTAGGGGTTGGGGTGCAGGGGTGTGTGTGTGAGGGCTCCAGCTGGGGATGAGGGGTTCGGAGGGCAGGAGGGGGATCAAGGCTGGGGCCGGGGGTCAAGGGTACAGGATCCTGGCAGCGCTTATCTCAAGCAGCTCCCAGAAGCAGCGGCATGTCCCACCTCCGTCTCCTACGTGGTTCCCGGCCAATGGGAGCTGCAGGGGCAGCATGCGGAGTCCCCTGGCTGCCCCTACATGTAGGAACCGGAGGGGGGGACATGCCGTTGCTTCTGGGAGCCGCACGGAGCCATGGCACGCGCGGAGTAGGGCAAGCCCCCAATCCCGCTCCCCGGCTGGAGCACCGGAGCAGGGCCAGCCCCGAACCCCGCTGTCTGGCAGGAACTCAAGGGCAAGATTAAAACGTCTGAAGGGCTGGATTCGGCCCCCGGGCCGTAGTTTGCCCACCCCTGCTATAGTTTACAGTTGCTTACACACAGGATGCTGGTAAATGCCATTGGAGAGGGACAACAGAGACATATTGGGTTGCTGCCAGGTTTGATCTGTCTGTTAAGCAAGATCAAAGGCTAGAGCTTCTGTTCATCAACAAATGTACCATACTGTCAACCATTCCACTTGGAAAAAGAACTTCAATTAGCATGTGTTGAATGTACATATGGAAATCATTCTTAAACTGAATGCATCTGGATAAACACTGTTGTGACATTTTACACTGGTGTTTTCTTTGTAGTTTGTATTAAATCCTTTCTCCAAATTTTTTAAATTAATATTATGTTAATATTATATGTTCACAGCATGCCACTGTAATAGACTGTCATTAAAAAAAACAAACCTCCCAGCATATGAAAATTACTCAACTTCCCCCTGAAAGTGTTATTTATGTGGTTGGTTATAGGTTTTAATGTAGATTCTGTTGTTTTGTTAGCCTGAGGAAAAATGGTCCAAGGAATCTATGATTCTCGTAATGAATGGACTAGGACTTTTAGTTTGTCTGAATTTTATTTACTTTGCAGGGCTTGAAATTCCTATTCTCTAAAGATAAATATTGAATAGTGGATCCCAACTTTTGGGTCTGTGCTCCTATGTGCGTGACTTGGGTCGAACTTTTTTTAACTCAAGATGCTGAGCCTTTAAACTTTCTCACCAGCAGGTGGCACATGCCTAACTGCTGATGAGATATAAAAGCCAGCCAGGAACTGCTTCCATTGTCAATTCCCTTTTTATCTGTTCATAGAAGAGAGCTCTCTTATACACTTTGTTTCCTTTACCTCCCTTTTTATTTGTAATACCAAGTAGGTTTATCTTAAATTTTTTTTAAAGCTAAGTGCGTGCTGTTTTGCTTTTAGAAGAAATGAAAAAATGTTTAAGAAGTAGGGTGAACAGATGTCCTGATTTTATAGGGAAAGTCCCGATTTTGGGGTCTTTTTCTTATATAGGCTCCTATTACCCCCTCACCCCCTGTCCCAATCTTTCACATTTGCTGTCTGGTCACCCTATCAAGAAGTGAACCATTTGTTGGTTACATTGAACGAGGAGATTGAGGCTAGGGCATATATCACTGATTCTCGTCATTCTACTTTTATGTGGAACGGACTAAACCTTGTCCACCCAGCTCTTTGTTTCACTTGATTTCAGTACAGTAGGTCAAACTACATTAAAAAATCCCCATATCTAAACGTCTGAATGAATGAATGTCTCATTGTTATTTCTTTGCATGCCTGAACATTCAGGGTCATGTGAGGGGATATGTAGTTAGAGGCCTGTTAGTGATGATAGCCAGCCTCAGAACTCACTACTTGTCCAGGAGATTTGCGAGGCAACCACATGGAATTCTCTACATCAGGGGTCGGCAACCTGCGGCAAGCGTGCCAAACATGGCACGCGAGCCGATTTTGAGCGGCATGCAGCCGCCTGCCGCAGTTCTGGCCCCCAGCCACACTCAGCCCCACCGCTCTCCCCTGCGGGGGCAGGAGGCAGAAGCTTGGTTCTGTGGCAACCAAGCTTCCTTCTCCACCGCTGCTTCCCCCAGAGTGGTGCTTTCCTGCCCCGCCCCCTCTCCTTCCCTGCGCCAATCAGCTGATGGCCCTAGCGAGGGGGAGGGATGAAGAGCAGCAGCGTGCAGACAGTTCCCTAGAGGGGACAGAGAGAGGTAGGGATGGAGCCATGGGGAAGGGGGTGGAACAGGGCATATCTCTTCCAGCCCCCTGTCCTGAGCAGCTCAGGGACCCCGCGAGAGTTTTCCGGGGACCCTGGAGTGAGTGAAGGACCCAGCTCCAGGGGCCCCGAAAAAACTCTCATGGGGGCCCCTGCAGGACCTGGGGCAAATTGCCCCTCTTGTCCCCCCCTCTGGGCAGCCCTGGAAACATTATACATAGTATTTTGAGAAAAAGAAAGCGAGAGAGAATAAACACAAACAAATAGACCAATAATCAGAAGAAAGAGAGCAAATTAAAAGGGCAGATGCAGGGTAAACAAAAGAAGGAATTAAATCAACTAAATAGTTCGTGTTTTGATGTATTTACAATGGTTACAGTCACTTTGTACTGCAGTTAGCAAAATTTCAGTATGTTGGTGAATATCTGTAATAGAAAAGTTAACATGATGGTGACTACAGCTGCTGATTATTGATACCCAAGTTTTCCTTCTTCTCAAATCCTTAGTTCTTTTCCAAATGTCTTAAGTGGAAGCCTATTGCCGCTTGCATAGAAAATAAGTTTAAGGGTGAAGAAAATGTTGGTTCTTTATACTTTCACAGATCCAGAATGAGGAGAGCGTTATTCTTTTTCTGGTCGTTTGGACTGTGACAGAGATTACACGATATTCCTTCTACACATTCAACCTGCTCAACCATTTGCCATACTTCATTAAATGGGCCAGGTGGAGATGTCTTGCAGTTTAGTTTCTCACAGTTCTGTGCATGCTAATTTCATGCATGCTGAGCTAATACACAGGAGAACAGATGTGTGAGCTTTGGCTTTGTGTCAGAAGAATGCGGTTGGTTGCTTTGTTTATTTAGGAATATTGCCATTTGGTTTAAAATGTAAAGGATTTTTATTTTAGCTCAGATAATTGGATGTGATTTGTTTTTTAATTTCTGTGTTTGATAATTATTTTCATGTACTAGTCATCCCTTTGTTTTATGCTTGCAGGATTACCTTTTAACTTTTAGAAATTTAAGTTGCATTTTGAATACAATTTAAAATGTACTAAATTATCTTTTTTTTAAAAATGATCATACCATGTATCCTCTTACACTATGCAATAACGAAAAACAAAACCTTTTGTTGCCAGAAATCTAGTTGTTTACAAACGTAGGCCCAGATTCTACAAGGACTTACCCATAGACACTGTGAGTGCTGACTGTGATGGGACTACTCCAAGTGCATAAAGTTGAGCACATATATAAATCTTTGCAGGACTGGGGCCAGAGTGCCCACTCAGTCCTGTGAAGTTGCTGGGAGCTTTGGGCTCTGATCACCTTGCAGACTTTGTCCCTTATTCTGTATTCAGTTTATGATTTAATTAGAGGTTTTACAAAACCTTCGTTAACATTTTAACTAGCTTAGCACAAACAACAAGGGCATCTTTTTTTTTTTTTAGAAGTAACCTTGAAGTAAACAATACTTGAGTATGTTACTGTATGTGAAATACATTACTGATTGTGTTTAGGTGTGTTTAGGTTGGGTATTTACCATGAAGATTAACTGGATCAATTGCATCCTCTGTAATTATTGAATGAAAAGTAAATATATATACAGAATAGACTTTGCTTTTTATGAAGCAGATGAGTCTTTTTTTAAATTCATTATAGATTATTATTTGTCATATTTGTCCAAAAATATATTTTAATTTGTTCATCTATTTTGCTTTATTTTTGTTTTGTAGACAACACAGTTCTGATTCTTCTAATGCACTTCTTTGATATGGCTGATATTTATGTCCATTCTTATAACACATTGTCTTTCTGCTCGTACAGTATGTGGTAGGTTTTGGCATGTTTAAGACTAAATGGCAAACTTAAAAAAATAAACAGTTAAAGATCCCCTGTCTTTAATTGAATATATATTTAGGCTTTAAATTTAGAATCATATTTGAAAAATATCAAACTATCAGACACTCCCAATGCTTCCAAGTTAGAGGGTTTTTTCCATTCAAAATATAATAAGGCAGTAGGAAAAATAGCCATTCTGACAAAAGAGCCTTATACGTGTGTGAAATATACAGGAAAACAAACATTTGAAAATTAGTTCTGTCGCATATTTTACCAAGGATTGACATCAGGAATTGGGGGAAATTGATAGCTGGCACAAGTGGGCACAAATCCATTGGCTTATCTGAGTTGTGTCTTCTCTTCTCTCCCTGCCTCCCCCACCTCTTCCCCTCCTTTGAGTGTTGTCCTTTTTTGAATATATAGATATATATTGATACACACGTGCAAACCATAGTAAACTTCTATTTAATGCTTTGGGATCAGTAGCTTTTTATTTTGAATTATAAAAGCTTTGTCTTTCCCTATTAAATAGAATAAATACACCTACATTTTAATTCAGAATACCCCATTTTTTGGTTTGTTTCTGTTCTGCATATGGCCAAGTTGTATTTGGAGTTATGCCATCAGTTTCTTATTACATCTCACCTAGTCTGTTCTGTTTGATGTATGAGCCCTCTAAGCCCATCCATTTCTAGAGAGTTTCATATTCAGTTGCTGCCATTTTAAAACTCATCTGGTTTGGTCATAGAATGCATATTGTAAATTTATTTCAGACCCTGTGAGGCAGCTGTCATTGCTTTCTCCAGCCTGAACTCAAAAGGACAGTTCTTGATGAATGATTGCATCTGTATGCCTTACCTTGCATGAGAATTTTTCAAAACATTGCTGATTTTAGTTTCTTACTTTTCCACCATGTATGTAGCATATGGTATTCAAAGTAGTTGGCTTCTTTCAGTGCCTTTGCTTTATCATTTATTTGAAAGTTGGTCTGTTTGTTCTAAAATGGGTTCATTGAGTTATCTGGTCTCACGCACAGATGCTTTTGCATCAGTAATTCCCATTCATGTAAATGGCAGATGTAGTACATGGTTAGATTCCCCATATGACAATGGGAGGAACAGGCTTTTTAGGTATCTTAAGATTCCATTAACTTCAATAGAATTACAATGGGGAAGGGATGCACTTGGACCAGTGGCATGGGCTGTGACGAAGATATGTATTCCTACTTACTGTTGGTCCAGGCCTGCTCCCAGGCCAATCAGTGACACCAGGATCAGGCTCTATAAGTCAACCAAAACAAGATTATTGGATGGTACAACAGTTTTCCAACCTTTGACTCTTTATCTTTAACATTGGAAAAACATTAAAACATTTTGATATTACTGCAAACTAAATGTAAGGGCTTAAGGCCAGATCCTCATCTCGTATAAATCAACATAACTCTATTAAAGTCAGTGAAGCTGTGCTCATTTATACCAGCTGAGGGTCTGGCCCTTGGTTTTCTCTTGCAGGAAACTACTATAGTTCATTGCTGTGCCACTAATCGTCAAAAGAAGAAATGTTACAACAGGAATTTCTTTTAAAAAAAAATAATTCTTAGATTTGTTTTTCTTCAGATACAACTTTTTTATCATCTTGTATCCTGTTGGAGTTGCTGGTGAACTTCTAACTATTCATGCTGCATTACCTTATGTGAAGAAGACAGGCATCTTTTCATTGAGACTTCCCAACAAGTATAATGTCTCTTTTGACTACTACTACTTCCTTATTATTGTCATGGCCTCATATATACCATGTAAGTATTATTATACTTTAATAATACCAAGAACACAATAATACATTATGCAGCCATTCTCAAACTGTGGGTCAGGACCCCATTTTAATGGAGTCACTGGGGCTGGTGGTTAGACTTGCTGGGGCCAAAGCCCAAGCCCTGCCGCCTGAGGTCAAAGCCCAAAAGTTTCAGCTCTGGGGAGAGGCTCGGGCTTTGGCTTCAGCCCTGGGAGGCAGGATTCAGGTTATAGGCCCCCCGCCTGGGGCTGAATCCCTTGGGCTTGGGCTTAGACACCCCCCTCCCTCCCCTGCCCGGGGTGGCAGGGCTCCAGTGGGCTCAGGCTTCAATCCCCCTTCCTGGGGTCTTGTAATATTTTTTGTTGTCAGTAGGGGGTCTCAGTCCATTAATGGCTATTAGCCAGGATGAGTAAGAAATGGTGTCCCTAGCCTCTGTTTGTCAGAGGGTGGAGCTGGATGGCAGGAGAGAGATCACTTGATCATTACCTGTTAGGTTCACTCCCTCTGGGGTACCTGGCATTGGCCACTGTTAGCAGACAGGATACTGGGCTGGATGGACCTTTGATCTGACCAAGTATAGCCATTCTTATGTTCTTATGCAGTGCAATGAAGTCTAAGAATTATAGGCACAGCTCGCAGAGACGCCTGTAGTTAACAATGCCTAATACTTTACTTTATAGGACCTAGTTAGTTAAAATTTTGCCACACTTTAACTGCTTAGGCAGAAATTTTTCATGCTTGGTGTCTGACTCAGGTTGAATATATTTGGAAAGCTTCAGTGAAAATAGTTTAGCCATTTCCGAGAACAAGATTAGGGAGAAATAAGATTTGTTGCTTATGTTAAAAGAATCCTACTACCATTTTGTTGAGAAGCTCTAGCCCCTCCACTGTTTGGAGAAAGGACTTGAAATTTGGACTACGGTTGGTGTCAAGGATGTGCATTTTGCAATCCCCATGAAAATCCATCTAAAATTTGGCCTCTGAAAATCATGGTTTGCACATACTCAGTAAAGGTTTATTAGAGGTTAGCAGCAAAATTCTCTAAAAATTCCATCTGCACTGAGCATGTTGCACTACACTCCTACAGAACTTTGTTCCAACAACACTGAGCATGCTTCAGACCCGGGGAAGCAGGACGTTTGCTGCAGTTCCTCACTCCTGGGAGCCGCTATTGAATTGGACACATGAACTGATAGCAGAGAGACTGTCTCTCCTGTATTCTCAGAACCGAGAAGCTGTCTCAATCAAATGCAGAGAGATGAGGAGCAGCATGGGCATGGGGCAGACTCGGGAGGGATAGAAGCCGGGGGGGATAGGAACAGGTGAGATAGGGACAGGCTGGGGGCGGGGGGAGTTGAATGGGGAAGAAACAAAGGCAGGCTGGGAGTGGAGGCTTGGATAGGAGCAGAATAGGATAGATGCAGGGAGGACAGAGGCAGATGGGGATAGGTTGGGGAGGGTTATGCAAGGGGATAGGGCAGAAGGAGGATGTTGGAGATGACGGGCAGAAGGATCTGTGACCACTAGAACACACTGCCTTACAGAATTTGAACTGGGTCCTGAGCTTCCTGGGTCTCACTGTTTCTCTACTGTTCTGCAAATATATTGGAAACCCACTGGCAAACTCAGAATTTTAGACCAGTAAGCCCTACGACTGTGCTTGGCAAATTGGTTGAAATGATAATAACAAAACACCTGGAATATTGTGATTGATAGGCTCTAACCAGAATGCATTCTGTAAAATAAAATCACATCTCACTAATCTCTTAGAATTCTTTGAATGTGTCAGTAAACTAATGGATAAAGGAGCAGTGGTTGACATAACTTATTTTGAGTTCCAAAAGGCCTTTGACAAGGTTCCACACAAGAGGCTATTAAGGAAGCTACGTAATCACAGGGTGAGAGGCAAACTCATGTGAAGAGAGATTTAAAAGACTTGGATTGTTTACCTTAGTAAGGAGACAGATAAGAGGGGACATGATAAAAATATCTAAAATAACAAATGGTATAGAGAAGGGAGATTGGAAGTTTGTCTTCTCCCTGTCCCATAACAGAAGATCAAGGGAACATTCAGGGAAATCAAAAGGTGGGAAATTCAAAACTGATAATACTCTTTCACACAATGTGTAATTAAACTGTATCCAGAGTTATAATTAATTATAACAGAAATTGTGGACTTTTATAAATTTTATAATTAATTATAACAAAAATAAATCTTATGTTTCAAGGGTTAAGTCAGTGTTTAACTATTAAAGGTCAGGATGAGATCTAATGTGAATGACAGTTTATCCCACATCTACATAGTGTATGATTTTTACACCTGTCTCGGAAGCATCTGGTACTGGTCACTGGACAAGATAGACAGTGGGTCTGATTCACATTGGTAATTGCTACATTCCTATGTGTCTCATCCCTTTTTACTGTTTGTTGCAGCATTAGCTTAAGTGGCTGAGGTCTGTGCTATGAACCTTAAGATTTCAAGCCTGCTGATGACCCATGAAGGGATCAGTATGGTTCCCCATGAAGGAATTTTTGGTTTTTCAGTTTACTTTGTTTAAAATTAGGAAATTACACACAAAGAAACTAGATCTAGGTATACTTCATCCTGCCTCAGTCTGGGGGCTGGACTAGAAGACCTCTTGACAGGAGCAGCGCCAGGGTTTCTGGCACCCTAGGCAGAATTCGGGGGGCAGCATTTTGTGCGCTCCCCACGGGGCACGCGGGAGCTTCCAGTTCCGCTCCCATCGCACCGCTGAAGAAGGACCCTCCACTGAAATGCCGCAGGCGATAGCGGCAGTAATTGAGCTGCTCAATTGCCTGCCGCTGTTTTCCGCGGCACATCGGTAGAAGGTCCTTCTTCGACGGCACGACGGGAGCGGAACCGGAACCGGAAGCTCCCATGCGCCCCATGGGGAGCGCACAAAATGCTGAATCCTGGTGCCCTAGGCGACCTCCTAGGGTCGCCTAATGGAAGCGCTGGCCCTGCCTCTTGATCTCCCTTTAGCTCTACAGTTCTATGATTAAAATAACATTAAGATTGCAAAGTCAGGCATATGTATGCATATGGTGCATATGTATTATGATACAAGGTAAAAATTTCAAAAATCCCTGAGTGACATAGGTTCCTAGATCTCATTGAAAGTCAGGGGGCTTAGACTCCTAAGTACCTATGTCCCTTTTGAAAGTGGGACTTAGGGTCCTAAATCATGTAGATGATTTTGAAAATTGTACCCATAGTTTTTAATTACATATGACTTTTTCCCCACAGAAACCCCGTTTTATTCAATGCACAGGATGGATTGTGCTCTGGGTATGAATCAAGGATATGTGGTGAAGGAGACTGTTGTCTCTATGACCCTGCCTCATTTGTTGCAGAAGTTGGAAGGTGTGCAGTGAAGGAGGCAGGGGGTTGCAGGAAGAGAAAGGATAGTCTTGTGCTTAAAGAAGTTGAATGCTGCCCTAGATAGTTGGATTCTATCCCTGCCTATGCCACGGAGTTCTTATGTGATGCTGGGCAAGTCTGTTAAATGGAACTAGTTATGTGTTCCTCATTTTCTGGATGCCCTACCTGAGTCACCTATGGCCTGATATGCATAGGTGTTGAGCACATACAGCTGTAACTGAAGTCAATTAAAGCTGTGCATCTATATAATAAGATTTCAACATTGTCACTCTCTGTGTCACTTTGAAGCCTAGAATGTGTGTTGAGTCAGTGGAATGATGGAAACAGCTACAAGCCTAGCTGTTAGTTCTTTTTGTTCAGAATATCTCCAGGTTCAGTCATCACTGGGATTCATTGCACCATCCAATTTTTATGTTCTCAGACATTTTCAGCATTTTTACATACACAACTTTACAAATTCCACCCATGTTATAGTCACTAGCTGAACTTGTAAAGTGCTCTAAGAAGAATGTTCAGGCTCTAGGCATCTCAAATTGAGCACCCAAAATTAATGGACACTTTTGGCCTTAACCTCTCTGTGGTGAGTCTCTTTGCTCCCATCTGTGAAGTGGGGGTAATAATACCACATGCCTGACAGGGGTGTTGTAAAGATAACTTCACAGGTATTAATGAATTTATCAGATACAACATTGATGAGCACCACGGAAAGACCTATAGGAGATGGAGGGTGGTGAAGTGGGTAGGATATTACAACAATTTCTGTAGGACAAGAGGGAGATAAGTTTGTATCCTCCTCCCAGTCCTGACCCATTGAGACCTTCCTCAGCACAGATCCTGGACCACATGGAAAGTCCACAGGGCCATGGAGGTTGCTGAGAAATCATTGACCCTACTTCCACAGCCAAAGGGTTGGAGAGAGATCCATGCACAGATCCCTACATGGATTTCGGTGGTGTGAACTGTCCCATCAGTGTTTAAGTCATAGTTTGCCATAATAAGCAACCCAGTGTTACTTGCTCCATCGCTGTAATTTTTCCTCAGCTGAATAGTCTACAGTTAGAAATGTATTTTCCCTTTTTTCCTCTAATTTGTTTGTTTATTCTTTGATCAAGTGTTTCCACAACTCTACTTTCATATGCTGTGGCAGAGAAGAAAGGTACTTCATGGAGAAGTGATTGTAGAAAAGGACGATTAACCCAACTCTTGTAACCACGGTGCTGTTTACAGAATAATAAGAAATGGAAACAGAACATTTCATGTGATCCTTTTGAGTCCAAGTTTTAAATCATGGAACAAGAATAAATGGCTGTGCATGAAATAACATGGATTGTATTGTTTTGTAAATTCAGTATGTCTTCAGACTTTGCTTTACTTTTGATTCTTTTATTTCATTGGTTGGTTGTTTCCTCAGACAAACTATTTTCTTCCCTTTTTTTTTAAATATAGACAAATTGAGGGAGGAGATAGAAAGCAATTTGGCAAGCTATTCTATTACAGAACTTCTTGTGGTCATTACGGAAAAAAAAACAGTTGATGAACATTATTGGAAGTATTCTGAAAAATAGATCATTCAAAATTAGGTAATTTATTTTTTTCATAGGACAGGTGGCTTAAATTGTGTCCTTTCTTATTATTTTGAAAACACTAATCTTTGTCAATGTTCAGAACTGAGAGTTGAGTGTCTCTTGAACCTTATGAGAACACGCCATTAAAAGTAGTCAGTCCAGACTAAAGCTAGGGTTATAATTACTTAGGGTCTGACTCAGCTGCCCTTACATTAAGTAGTATCTTCCTTCACAATTATCCTTTTGAAACTTCTAGAATCAAGTTCAGCATCAGTAAGCGTAGTAAAATTGGACCCTTCATTAGGCCTGAGACTTGGCATGGGAGAAGTGGTCCATGCTAGCAGGTTCAGGTGCAGGATCAAGGCCTGGGAGTGCTGCAACCTTTTACTTGCAGGATCACATCTTAGCATAATAGAATAAGCTTTTAAAAGAGCTGAACTCTAGATTCTCTGTGCAGATTTAGAGTAGTGTACTTAAGTTTGCTACTACTTGATGCCCAGCTATAGCTGATGAGGTGGCCCAGGTTTATTTTGTCCTGGTGAATTGATTACCAGTTTATTCTGTATTCTAGAGTTAGGGAAAATGGGGGGGGGGGGGGGGTTGAGAAGTAAATATGGAAGTACATGTGGAAACTGCAGCTACGGGAAAGTATTTTATTTCTTACAATTAATCAAATGGGATAAAAATGGAAGGTTTAAAAATACTTTAAAATACTGTCTTGACATGTAAATTGTATTTTGAATCAGCCCGTTATGCACTTTTAATTGCTCCTTCTGTTAATTGTTCCATCTTCTTTATAATGTAATCAAGGAACAGTTTTGGATCTGGTCCTATTTAACATCTTTAATAATCTAGAAGAGGAACATGTTAATGAAAATCACAGATAATGCTAAACTGAAGATGTTATAAACACCAGCATGGAGAGAGGAGTTATATAATGGATCTTACAGAGGTTAGAAATCTGGGCAGGAATTTAAAGCCATAAAGTTGGAAGAGACCTGAAGTGAGAGTGGACCACAGATTAAATGTCATTTGCAATATGATGTGGCAGTGAAAAAGATCAGTGCAATTTTGGGTTGCATATGCTGAAGTGTCATGTCGTGGAGCAGGGAGATGTGATTGTCCCTCTTCAGGGACTTTGCTGAGTCCACATCTGGAATACCATATTAAGTTCTGGGTACCTCAAAAGCAGTAAGCTTTAGGCAAACTGTAGAAAGTTCAGAAAACAGCAACAAAAATAATGAATGGACATGAGTAAGAGGTAGGAAAGATTGACTTAAAAGCATTAAATATGTACAGCTTGGTTACGGGGAAAATATTTGAGAAGGAAAAGGAATTATTAACATGGTACTAGGAGTTGAAACTAGGAGTCAGGGGAAATTAAGAAATGGAAAATATAAAATGAATACTAGGAAAAAGATCCTGACCATGAGATTTATTAAGTTACTGAATAATATTCCAAGGCCCGTGCTGGCAGCTCCTTTTCTTGGGAAACGTAAAGCCCAACTTGTTGGAATACTAGAAAACATATTGTAGGAAACAATCTTGCTTTGACAGCGGATGGGGCTAGATAACCTAAAAGGTGGTTTCCGTTTCTAACTTCTATGATTATATACTGTAACTATTAAAAAGAGTTGGAAATGTGTTTCCTGATGTGACTAACAAGTCTTTTTTTATATCCTTAAGATGCAATTTTATGTCTTAGCCTTCCCATATTTACACATCTCAACATTACATGTAAACTAACTTCCTTTTCAATTATTGGTGTATAGAGGGCTTGAGATGGAATAATAGTTTTTCTGACAATTTGAAAACTGAATATTCTTGGTTTGTTTTAAAACAGTGTATTGATCCAAGGTGCTATGTTAACTTATTAAAATACATTTTTATGCAGCTGAAATGATTTAATGTATTAAAATATATATAACATATTTACAGTCTTGAGTCACATAATGTTTATACATGCTACCTGTTTAGACTAAAAGTTTTATTTGTTAAATGTGTTTTGCATAAAAAGTGCTTCAAATACGAATTGTTCTGATAAATTTAACTCAGCTTGCACTCTGTTCCATATAAAACACCCAGGCAGCTTCTGAGCACGTATTTCTCAATGAGCAGGCAGAAGGATCTCATGGAATTTGAATTAATTAATAAGGTCAGGTTGTGTTCAATGGTAAAATTTAGTATCCTTTTAATGGGGTTTGAGCTTACTTAAGACTATGACTATTGATCTATTTGAAATTAAGTGAATATTCCAAGGGCCTGATCCTGCAACTCTTACTCAAATGAGTTTGTCCTTTGATTACAATTTGAAGGGCTGATCTCCAGTGCAGTATTATTCATCCAGGGGAGGAGCGGGGTTGTATGTGTGTGGGTTGAACATATTGTCATACAAGATGCAAATTGATATTCTTTTATACATGCAAAATGACTTAATACAATACCATTCATTACCATTCAGATTTTTGGCTTGCACAAAGCAGCAATGTACTAGTCCTGAATAAGTAATACATGAACAAGAAAAAACGTAAAGGTGGTTTACAATTGCAGTTGAATCTTGTTAAACTGACATCAATAAACTGCAGCCTCAAGCTGAAAATAACTCTTCGGGTCTGTGTTACTGAAGGCCAGACCAGTGAGATTTTGGTGTGGACTAAGGCAGGCAAGGACAAGCTCCTTGTGAAAATTATATTGCATTTTTTTTCTCTCTCTTTTTTTTAAATCTTTCACTGAATTTTTGACTCAGCTCTAATTAATATATTTTAAATTGATGTCTTCTGTTAGCAAGTAAGAACTGTGAGTGAAGTCCTCGCCCCACTGAAGTCAAAGATTGAAAGCCCCATTGACTTCAGTCAGGCCAGTATTTCAGTCTGTGTGTTTTACTTAAACATTAGCATAGCATCATATTTATAACATAATGAAATAGTGAACTAACTTATTCCATGCTATATACAATTGGCATTAAAAACAAGCGTGAATTTTTTATGGTGCATTCTGTTTCCAATCTGAATTTGGCACATTTGTCCATCTTTGTAATCTTCACTGCAGTAGTCAAAAATGTTTTAAATTACTGAGAACCTCTTTATTGTGATAGCTTAGGAATATATCCCAGCATTAAAGTCTTTGACATTTTCATATTGTATCTAATAAACTGTTCATGTGAATGTCAGATCTTGCATCATGCTATTCTGGTGTCTTATTGAAGGTGCTAATATCCGGTGTGATCCTGTATTGTTTATTTGTGAGAAGGCCTTTATTCATATGAGTAATCCCATTGATTTCAGGACTTGGCCCTTAATGCCTAAAGGCCTCATCCTGAGATCAGAGCAAAACCCATAGAAAAGGGCATGGGACTGAGATGGTATCAGCCCTAACTGCCCAAGATGGCGAATGTGGGCCATTGTGAAGAACAGTTGACACAGTTCATTTCTTCAGCTCTTGCTCTATACAGCGTCTTAGAACATGGCTGTGTTGGCTACGCTGAGTCTAAAACACAATCCCTATCCTCTCCATGGAGAGCTGTGGGGACCAGTTTGGGAGATCTCCAGGCACAAAGGGGAAGCAGAATCGCCTTGCATGGCTTCTGTGCTCCACTGTACCCTGCCTAAGGCTTCATGAGCATGAATTTCTCCCAGGAGCCGGTTCTGTAAGAGCAATAATGTGCCAACACTTCTGTATCATGCTACTGTGTATAATACAGTTCAATATTAATAGCCTTAGAGAACTTGTGCAACATGCTTCTGCTAATTCCCATTAAATAACATTAATCACACATGACCAGTTACTTAGTTCTCTTTGTGTTAATTAATAAGCTGCAGTGCTCATTTCACAGGAGAACATGTGGAAGGCTTTTCTGTGACCAAAGGGAACACACTTCTTTCTGTCTAGAACATAAATATGTAAATGTTAAATCTAGGAATTGCCATTGCTCTGCCTATGATGCTTAGATTCTTCATAGTAGTTGACCTAAGTCATGAGTGACACTTTCTGATTTTATTGTAAACTGATGAAATCTACAACCTAAACGTGGCATGTGCATAGGCCAGTTCTGGTGAACAGAGCTCTAGCTCAACTGTTAGGGGAAAAAAGGAGGAACTAATGTTAAGAGCTTATAAATGGGGATTTTTAACTAGGAATACTTGGAGTAAGTGTGCTGGACTGAACAAGAGGGCTTTGTAAAAGTGAGAATTTCAGATGGACAAATTGACTGCAGTTAATCCTGGAGAATTAGTAAAGGTATGTTTCAGAAAGACAATGTTGTAAGCCTTTTATAAATTCAAATTTGTTTTATAATTTATATTTTAAAATGTGCTTACAGATATATTATTTATTATGAAACAGTTTACAGGTCAAGTCCACACTACATACCCACTTTTTTGTATGGATACAGTACTGTGACCTCTTAAAATGTGTTCAACTATTTTTATTATAATTAAAATTAAATTTAAGGAAGTAATTGACATTTCTGCAAAGTGGTTGATAGTGTGGTTTCTTTAATAACTTTATTGTGGTATTGTTAGTGTGTGCTTAGCCACAATGCCCTGAAAGCAGCAAGTTAAAATTTTGCAAGGAGATCTCTCTCAAACACACTTGCAAGATCGGGGGAGCCTTAGTAGTGAACTGCATGCAGGTGCAGTGGTGTAAGGGCCTGACATTGCAAGGTGCTCATACCTCCTGAGAGATCTTGAGGGCCTTAAGCTCCGATTGAATTCAATGGGAGTGGAAGATGTCTAGCACCTCTGAGGGTGATCAGCATTTTTTATTATCAGATTCGAAAAGCCTGATCCTGTGAACTCTGGGACTATACAGATAGTCCCACTAGCTCCTTAAAAGCTTGATCCTGGGTGGTACTAATTACCTCTTATAAGATGCTGAGAGCCCTCAATTAAACATGGCACTGGGTATAATCCTAAGAGGTGCTTAGCACATATAACTCCAAATGACATCCACAAAGTCAGTGGCAATTTTGAATGCTTGCCACCTGTCAGGATTAGACCCTAGACTGGTAGCTTTTGGGAACACTCAAAATGTACCATAATCCATTTGTCATGTTATGTCAACCAAAATATTATGTGGTCTGGCTTATTCACAGTCGTCTTGCTTCTTCATTCATTCTTGTTCATATTTTTTCTTTCCAGTTGCTTGCTTTGTACAAATGTAAGCACAGTCCAACTTGTCAAATCATTTCATGTAGAAAATGTATTTAAAGATCCATCAAAATGTAAATGTAATGCAGTTGCTCATTTATTTATTAAAATTTACCGCCCTACACATTCTCAAATGGTGTATCATATTAATAATGTATACAGATGGACTTATGAAGTGAATCATATAAAATATTGACCTTTTAATAAAATAAAATAGTTCATAGTGTTTATATGCAAAGATTTGTGGCGATAAAGCTGCAAGTGTTTCTTTTAGATTTTATCTAAAGTGCTAATATTGTAGCTATTAAACAGAAACTATACAAACAATTAAAAGCCCTGTATTATAAAGTGTTGTCCATAGTAATTTGGATGTCTATTTGTGATTTTGCAGCATATAGATGACCTAAGGAGGTCAGTTCATGCAACTGTACATTTCAGAGGGTTACAGGAGGTTGGTACGCAAATACAAATATTATGTTTCCATAACCAGGATTACTGCACAAGTTCACCTTGAGATCTTAACTAAAATATATTACAGCACAGAATTTGGCACCACCCACTCTTCACAAAATATATATTGTTTAAAATAGATGTTGGTCCTAAATGATTGAGATATAAAGAGAAAAACCCAGCTACTCAATATTGGTTTATTTTTTCTTGAGGAGCAGGTAAAACTTCTCAGAACTGATACAATTATACAATATCTTCCTTCATCGCCTGTATGTAGGCAAAATATTATGACAATGATCTTGAAATAGGGCCCAGTCTTGTGAGGTGTTGAGCACTGTTAGTAAGGGGCTGAGCATTTTCAGTGTCTAGTGACTTCAAATGAGAGTTGAGGGTATTCAGCACCTTGAAGGAATGGATCCTCTGCCTCCCAAACACCAACCTTTCCAGTCATAAACATTTAATGGAACCAACACTACATTGTCATGAAAATTCTCTTTCATTTAAAATTGACAGCTGCAAATTTAATTAGAGGAAGTTTTAAATGTATTGAGACTAGCTACATACAATAGCTGATTCCTTAGCTGAACCAATACCACTGACCTTACAGCTTTGAGGATGGAACATGTAACTGAAGATTTCACACTGACTTCACTGGAATCAGACCATAATTTGTTTTGATTCCCAGGTCTAGAAGTTGTAAACCAAGAGTATTGGTTTGATACAAAATTCTGATACGCAGATAATCAAGTATATAATGGGATTAATTCAGCAAGATGATCAGGTGGCCTATCTTTCTACTGAAAGATACAGGACAGAATTATTTTAATTTTGAGCTGAGGGGAGGGCAGGAACAATCCAATTCCTATAAAAGTTAATTGAAGACCATCCACTGGTTTTAATGGCAGTTAGCTGGGACATAGAAATTCAAGCAGCCTGTTTTGTGTGTTCATTACACAGTGGGCCCAAAAAGGTAGAATCTTGATTGTAATGCCACTCTCACCCAATTTGAATCCTAATCACTGGTGTCATAGAAACTCTACATGTCTGTATTTTTTATTTTTAACAATGACACATCCCATTAAAAATAGGAAGGGTAGATCAAACCTCACAGCTGCTTTGACGTTCCCAACTTGGAATGCTGCTGTCAGGGAACATCTTTGATTTTCACATGTCGGCTCTTGGTGACCTACGCTCATGCCATGCTAAGGGAATGGCATTTTACCTTCCTTTAAGGGGTTATTCCAGATTCAATAGAACAAAGTACAGATGACAAGCAAGAACAGGTTCAGATGGGCATACTATTTAACACGCCAAACATCTTGTCTTCTATATTCTCAAGAGAATACATGGTGTATTATCAAATGTATGTGCCTCTTCATTTATTACATGTGATGGCATTATATAGTAGAATAGCCACTCAAATGGTGGAGGAAACAGACTGAGCATTTAAGGGTGCAAAATACAAATTATATCATAAACTATTCCTCGGAAGCCCATTAAGATTTGCATCAAACTCATTCACAAAAGAGCCATGAGAGTGGAGCTCAGAACACACACTATTCATCTGCAATGAGAGACACTCAGCAAGCTGAAAGCAAATATAGTAACCTCATTTGGCCTCTATTTGGAATTTAGCCACTTTTCATGTGCTAAAAAGCCTAAATATTTCTTTGCAGTAGGTTTAACATGAGAATTTTTTTCTGGCAGCATTTGCCCTTATTGTGTAGGACACAGAAGATAAATCACCTTACACTTAGGCTATGTCTACACTACAGCCTGGGTCGGCAGAACATATGTCACACAGGAGTGTGAATATTCTACCCTCCCGAGCAACGTAAGTTACAGCAACGTAAGCGCTCGTGTGCACAGCGCTATGTCGGTGGGAGAGCTTCTGCTGACATAGCTTATGCCACTCGTGGAGGTGGGTTTTTTATGCTGATAGGAGAGAGGTCTCCCGTTGGTATAGAGCATCTTCACCAGATTTGCTTCAGCAGCGCAGCTGTATCAGTATGCTGTACATATAGACATGGCCAGATTCCGGGTAAGGATAGAAACAAAGAGATTGCCAGAGCAAGCTGGGACCATCATACTCCAGATTCTAGAACTTCCTGTTATTTGAGCTTTTCCAGGCTTTTGAAAGACCTTCCATTCTCTCCTGTCAATGCTTGCTTAATCAACATTAATCCATAACATTGCACAGACAATAATTAAGTATGAGCTAATTCAAAATGTTCTGACCTGACTCTCAGAACATACATGGGTTCCAATGTAATCAAAACATTTTATAAAATTGTGAATTACTGTAAAACATTTGTGCATGTCAGTTTTGCTCAGAAAAAAATACCCCTTTCTTACCAGTGTAGACAAATATACATGTCTGTGGCCTTCCTTCAAGCAGATTAATGCTTTGGACTTGTTTCTCAACAGCTATTCTTCCCAAAGAGAATGTACTTGGGGACATGACCTGAATAACAAAAAATCACCAAGCGGGTCATGCAAAGGTATATGTGAGCTGATACATTGCTACCATAATTACCATAATTCTGCAAATCTTCAGTGACTTCAGGCTGGTGGCAGGGAGATTTGTTACAACCTTTTTCCTGCTGGATGTGATGTGGGAGGATCATGGCTTATGGGATAGTTTACAGTTGCTAGTTAAGTACTTATTCTGGTTTTATATTTAGTAAGTGAAATCCTGTCCTTGTTGAAGTTAACAGGGCTATGAATTTACACAAGAGCTGTCAAACAATTAAAAAAATAATAATCACAATTAATTGTGAGATTTAAAAAATAGCTGTGATTTAATGACAGTTTTAATCACACTATTAAAAAATAACAGAATACCAACTTATTATAAATATTTTGGGATGCTTTTCTACATTTTCAAATATATTGGTTTCAATTACAACACAGAATACAAAGGGTATAGTGCTCACTTTATATAATTATTTTTATTACACATATTTGCACTGTAGAAAAGAAAAATAGTATTTTTCAACTCACCTCATACAAGTGCTATAGTGCAATCTTTTTATCATAAAGGTGCAATTTACAAATGTAGATTTTTTTTAACATAACTGCACTCTAAAACAAAACAATGTAAAACTTTAAAGCCTACAAATCAAAGCATCAAGGGGCATACGAATGTTTAGTATATCTGGCACATAAATACTTTGTAACGCTGGTGACAGCAGTACCATCTGTTCTCACTTTCAGTTGACATTGTAACTAAGAAGCGGGCAGCATTATCTTCCATAAATGTAAACACGCTTGTTTGTCTTAGTGATTGGTTGAACAAGAAGTAAGACTGAGTGGACTTATATGAGATGAACAGAAAAATACTATTTCTTTTGTTTGTTTTTTTTACAATGCAAACATTTGTAATAAAAAATAATACTATAAAGTGAGCAATGTAGAAAAACACCCAAAATATTTATAATACATTTTAATTAGTATTCTTTTATTAACAGTGCAATTAAAACTGTGATTAATCAAGACTATTTTTTAAATCTAGTTCATTTGTTTTCATTAATCACATGCATTAACTATGATTAATTGACAGCCCACATTGTTTACCCACATGGCTTCTATTTCCATTCACTGAGAGGTGATGCCATTGAAGAAGATATCCATCTAGAACAGGCATGCTCAAACTTCATTGCACTGTGACCTCCTTCTGACAACAAAAATTACTACATGACACCAGGAGAGGAGACCAAAGTCTGAGCTCTGCTGCCTCGGATGAGGAGGACCAAAGCCCAGGCCCAAGGGCTTCAGCCCCAGGCAGGAGGCATGTAACCTGAGTACAAGCGTATAAGCCCTTGGGCATGAGCTTCATCCCCAGGCGGTGGGGCTCAGGCTTTGGCCCTGGGCTCCAGCATGTCTAAGACAACCTTGGTGACCCCATTTAAATGGGCTCTCAACCTACAGTTTGAGAACTGCTGATCTAGAAGTCTTGCTAGAAGGAGCTCTTTAATGATAATCTCATCTCAGAATTCAGAGTGGTAGTCGTGTTAGTCTGTATCAGCAAAAAGAATGAAGAGTACTTGTGGCATCTTAGAGACTAATACATTTATTTCAGCATAAGCTTTACATTTGTTAGTCTCTAAGGTGCCACAAGTATTCCCCATTCTTTCATCTCAGAATGTGTTTCACCTGTCACTGCTCAATATTCTGCTTCACACCAGGCAAACTTTCCAGAGGGTTCTGTCTCTAACAAGATGATCTTGGTGAAATGTCCTGAAGTACTTATGGCAAGGTACTGTTAGCAACTATAAATGGAGCCCTTTGGAAGCCAGCACCCTGATCACTTAGAACACCCAGAGTACAGCATGTAGTTAAAGTAGGAAGGACTTAGATGGTTTGGAAGGGATCCCATGCACCTGCAGGAAGTTTGATGAGGTACTTAGGTCACCAGCTGGATAGTGCTAAGAAGAAAGCAAGCAGAAGAACAGGGTGAGCCTGGGTGTGGAAGGGGGGTTCACATAGCTGTTGCTATGTTGTGCTGACCCTGGAGCATAAACAACAATAAATACACTGGGTGGAGGTATCCTGTTGGGCTGTGCATGCTGCTTAATTCACAAAGAGGGGTTACCAGTCAGGTTTTACAGGAGTTGAAGGGGGATCCCATTCACAATGCTGCATATAAAATGCATGTAGAATATGAAGAGTGAGTAGGTAACATTTGCTCAAAAAAATGCAAAGATTCTCATTAATGTTTTCATAATCTTCAAGTAAGACTAAGCCACAAGAATAAAGCAAATCACATGTGAAAAATTTAAGTGTTTTCTGGTGCACTTAAATGAATCATAGGTTATCAGGGTTGGAAGGGACCTCAGGAGGTTACCTAGTCCAAACCCCTGCTCAAAGCAGGATCAATCCCCAACTAAATCGTCAAATCTCCCCCTCAAGGATTGAGCTCACAACTCAGGGTTTAACAGGCCAATGTGCAAGCCACTGAGATATTACTCCCTACCCCCTATGTACAATACAATACAATACAAAACAGTTATAGAGTAAGAAATGTCCTGGTACTGGATTTTCAGAAAGGCACACACTTAAATAGCTGTCACACTTGCTAGAGTCCCAGAACTTTAAGGGGGAAAAAAAGGCATAGTCTTTAACTCTTTTGCAGGTGGCAAGAAAGATGGTTCAGATTCCTGGCCTGCCTTTTTCAGATATAGTGGCCAGAGCAGGTGTTGGTGTCAGGAGACAGTAACCTGAGCCAAGAATTGGAGCCAGAATCAGGAAATGAGCCAAGGGTTGGAATTGGAGCCAGAGTCAGAAGTTGAGCCAAGTGTTGGAGCCAGAGATCAAGGGCAGGGATCAGGAACAAGACAGGACCAGGTCAAAAAAGCAGGTCTCATGAGTCAGGCAAAAAGGCAGAGTCTATTGAGGAAGCCAGACAGGAATTCATCCAGTTGCATAGACAACTTTCTGTGCCTCCTTCTGGCTTAACTAGTGCAGTTGCATCAATTGGCTAGGCACTCCTGAGCAAGAATTCCAGTAGCCAGTCAGCTCATGAGTTACTAAAAGCTCCATGATGGGTGGCTGCCTATGCACCTGTGTTCAAGACCCATGGATCCTCACAGCCTGTAAGCTTTGTGGAGTGATAAGTAGTGGAGACATGAAAGGGTTACCTCTGACTGCTCTTGTGTTTTGGGTTTTATTGATTCTGCGGCTGATGGCTCAAGTTTTGAGCAAAACAAATAATGGAAAATAGTTACCTATCATGAGAAATGTATTGTTGAGTCATGGGCAACCCAGTGCAGAAAAAAATAAAATTGATTTACTAGGTGTTATCTTTTTAAGCTGATAGAGCTAAGACATTTTTAGAATAAAAAACCTGCATTTTCCCAGTAGTAGCAAGTGGAAAATAACCTTAACTTTTATTTTTTTTATTCATGAGGGCATTATTAAAACAACTACCTTCTAATGATTTTGATTTCCTTCACTGGTTAATGTTGGATAATACATTTTTTTTCTCTTTTGGTAAAGATTTTTGCTAATACACAGTTACTTATAGAATAATTAGTGTGTTATCTTCAGAGTATATAATTCCTGAATGGTTGCTTTTGTCACATGTGATGCTAGAAATTCCCTTAGTTGGTGTCATGTTTTTATTCCATTTTCTTTGTCGTCAGCTATGATTCTTAGCTGCAGATGTTTGCTAGGATGATGTGCTGATTGTAGCTTCCATCTAAGCTAAGGAGACATATTACTCTTCAGAAATGTATTCCATATTTGGGCATGTTTCTCTTGCTTCTTTCTGATCTCTGCAGCCTTTTAATGGAATGTTGAACAAGCAAAAATATATTTATAAATGATTACTTTTTTTTTCTTTACACTATTGATGTTCTTACAATGCCTGAGCTAGTCAATATCATCTAAGTCTGAGGTGATTCAGCCACTTTCCTATTGTTTGTTCAGTATCATTTCCATTATAAGGCCAGATTGTGGCCTACCTAACTCTCCTAAGCATGGGAGTTATGGCACACTCTCTTACTGCTCTCACCAACTACTCTCATTATAGGAAGTCTCAAAAGTTGAATCTCATCCTCCACTAGGCTTCTACTTTTCTTCCTGTGCAGGTGAGTGGGAGTGGCTGAAGCCTTAGCTCCATGGACTCCACCTACCACCCGTAACTTACCAGTGCACACAGCTGCATCACTGTGCAGGGTGACTAGAACTGACTCAGATTTCTAATCTCCCCTAGAGCAGTACGGAAAGGATCTGCTGCTGATGTGTTATATGTTGTCCCTTTCTCAGGACTTGTGCCAAAGCCATAGTTCAGCCCTTGCTATCCAGGATACATGTTATATTGAAGTAGGGTGACCAGATGACCCAATTTTATAGGGACAGTCCCAATTTTTATTTTTTTTCTTATATATTACCCCCCACCCCGTCCCAATTTTTCACACTTGCTATCTGGTCATCCTATATTGAAGATGTGGTGTCATTTTATATTTCTACTGTTTTTCACCCTGGCTGCACCACATGCTTGTAACTGCATAGTGTGTCTCTGTCCTATTTTTGTACAGGTTACCAGTGAACATGATCTTCGGTATAGTTTGTTTCTGAGTCTTCAGTAGCAGCTTGATAGGTCTGTATTCCTTAGATTGCTGGGTGTGCATTTTGGGGAGTATGAACACTTAAAGTAGTATGAATCCATCTGTTCAGGATTTTTAGTGCACTCTGCAAATAGTTTTGGCAGCTAATTTGCTCCTCTCTCCTTTCCTTAGGATGTTAGTATTTAAATCATCGTCTGCATGTTCTAACTTTCTTTCCTGCCATGGAATCTTGTGCATGAAACAAACTCCTGAAGGGGAAAAAAAAACCAAACCCAGGCACAAAGACTAATGAGCAAGCTTAAAAAACACAATGAATCTATTTCTGGTGAAGTCTTTTATAGGAATTGTGAGAGAAATGTCAGTCTTGTGATTTTGAGAACTGACCAAAGGATCCTGCTCCAGCGTTCTCCAAACGTGACAGTTTCTGTCAGGAAAACTATAATGAAATATGTGGTTCCTCCAGAATTGAAATATTTTGTTTTGTTTTGAGTCAGTTCAACATTAAATTTGTAACTCTATTGTGCTGCATTGCCTCATGGGAACTGTTGTTCAGAGGCCACAATTAGGAGATGCTATTTAATGTTGAACTGACTCAAAATGAAATGGTTCACTGCTCCTGGGTGTAAAAGTTCTCAAATTTTTTTTTATTCCATGAAAAATTTGATATTTTAATGTTTTGTCCAAATTCAGAATGAAAATAAGTGTTTAAATATAAGAATTTCTTGTGGGATGGAAATTCTGTTTTTTGATCAGCTGTGCTTAGAAGTGATACTAAAGGGAAACTGTCAGGCTGGATAGTTCACAAGTGCTATCTGGTGTCCACAGAATACTCCTGTGATTGGTATGGAGCTGCTGGGTAATAACATGAATACTGTATGTTATTGGGATGTTTGCAGTATTAGTAGATTGGCTTAGTTTAATAGGTTGTAAGGAAAAAATGACTCAAGGTAAGCCACTTCTCAGCAAGCCTTTGATGGTTAAGGGGTAATGCCCAAATTGTTAACTGTTAAGACTTTACCTCCTCCCAGCTAACCTACGAAAATAGTTTTGTCTAGAAGGGCCAAAACCCAGGAATGCAGAAGAACAAAGGAACTCTGGAGATAGTATGACTTTAGGAAAGATAGTCATGAGTGTAAAACTGCACGTACCTGAACTCAGACCAGCTGGGTAAATATGCTTGATATATTGTGTACTGTAGTCCAGAGCCTGGTCCAAAAGTGGCTGAATTATGGAATTTCATCCCAGAAGAGGTAAAGGCATGAGGCCTGACACCTGCGGGGATGCACTTAGAGAGACCAGGAGGGGGACAGAGATGCAGCTAGCCCTGTAACCATGACAGAAAGAAAAAACAAAACACCAAAGACAAGATTGTGAAGCTCTTTCTCACATTAACTACTACTTTACGCAGAATAGTCAATGGGACTATTGAAATAAGTTGCTACACAGGGAAAGTAAGGGTGTCACTGTCTGGTCCAAAATTACTCGAGTAGCTCAGTGTCCTTTATGTGGGATTGTTACATATTTTGGCTACAAGCTTCGTGAGACAGACAGTATCTTCCTTTATTTCTTGCACAGTGTTGGACATTCTATTAGTGCTTAAGAGCTAACTGATTCTACAGGCCAGATCTTCAACTTATGTAAATAAATATAGTTCCATTGATTTACACAGAATGAGGATTTGACTCCATTATTTGCAGCACCAAACCCACTGGGAATTAATACCCAGTTTACTTTAAAAGTCCTGAATGTTTTTATTACTGCCAACTCATTGCGCACAGTCTCAGAATGGCTTGTTTACAAATAGGATTTCCTGGCCAAAAAAAAAAAAAAGACCTAAACAAAGCTTTTCTCAGTTGTCCCATGCAGCCACATTGTAATTATTTCTTAAGGCTCTCCTGAAAAGGAAGATTTGCAATGGAAGATGATGTTTGGTGTGTGCATTGCTCTGCGGGCATTTACCATCAAAATGAGACCAGTATTTCATTTCCTGTGGTTTGAGAGTGAAAATACTGTAGACAGCATTTTGATTGCAGCTGAGTATGAAGCACTCCTAATTGTCTCTCTCAGTGTACACCTGTTACAGATCTTACATTTTTCTATATTTATTAGAAACTCTATTTAACCCCTTCTCCCAGTCTGGGATCTCTAGGATTTGCTGTAGGTACCACAGATTTGATGCTAAACATTCCTTGGCCTGCAATGCAATCTATAACTCATGTACCATAAAGTGCTGTGGGTGCCTTTCATCATTACTACTTAGGCTCCTGATAGCATTGAATACTGAGGTCTCAGGGAAATCTAGAGGTACATACTGGACAAAGGTAACCAGTGGGAAAATAAATGTGGCCCTGTCACAAGCCACTTGGCGATATCCAGTGTGGTAACTGACAGCTACTACACTACTACCACAACCTACGGCTATCCCCTTCCAGACATGCCTAGTTCAGAAATCCTAGGAACAGATTTGTCAGTCAGGCTGGGGGTATTTAGTTCCCATTTTACAAGTAGGTTTGTTGTGGAACTTCAGAGTATTGAAAAATGTGGGGAATCAGCGGGGCAACAGGAGACATGAGCTTGGGCCTGTGATCAGGGACGAACAACAAACACAGTTACGGAGGCCCAGCCCCTGGTTGGGGCGGGGCAGCAAAGAGTCTCTGGCTCAAGCCCTGTATTCAGGCTAAGCAGCAAACAGTCAGTTAGCCCAGACCCTTGGTCAGGGTGGAGCAGCAGAGATTCTGAGGGCTCAGGCCTACACTCAGGTGGAGCAATTAAACAGTTAGGGGCCCCAGGCCCTGGGTCAGGGCAGGGCAGTAAGGAGTCTGCAGGCTCAGGCCTACACTCGGCTGAGCAGTGAACAGTCGGGCCTCCTATCTCTGGTGGAGGGCCAACTAGCACAGGCTTCTTGCCTAAGAGCGGGGGAGACGGCCACCCATGGGTTGAGGTGGTGGGGGTTGGGGGGGGTGGGATGCAGGCTCACCCTCTCCACTGTGTCCCAGCCCAGGGCCCTAGCAGTGGCAGAGCGGTCTGCCACTGGGTCAGTGGGGATCCTGACCGCAACACGCTGACTCCCTCGCTGGCAGCGTTGCAGCCAGACAGGGGTTGGCTACCCCTGGGCCACTTCCCAACTCCACCGCTGGGCGTACCTGGCTCTGCAGAGGATCGTCAGGAAAGAAGGCCTCTGTCAGTGCTTGCAGCTCCTCCGTGCTCAGGTCTGTAAATGGTCCTGGCCAGTCCTTTGCTCCCTCAGGGTCTGGAGGAGAGAGGATGGAGAGGGAAAGAGGCCAAGGATGAGAGCAGGGTGGAGGTAAGAGGGGGAAGTGAAGGAGAGAGGAGGGGGTGGGGGAGCTATGTGGAGATGCAGGGAGAGGCAGAAGACTACAGGTGCATGAGGATGTGGGGGGCACGGGTGGATAGGGACATAATTGGAGTGCAGCAGTGTATGGAGGTGAATGGGGTGCAGGGCTGTGGCAAGTGAGGGACATCGGGGTGGCGACTCTGCAAGGTGGAGAGGATGGGTGGAAGAGCTCTGTAAGGGGTACAGGGCTGGCGGGTAGGTATGGGGGAGGGATGCAGTGAGGAGGATGAGAGTGGGGAGTTAGGGGAGGGATGCAGTGGGGATGGGAGTGTGGGGTTGGGAGGGGGAGGGATGCAGTGAGAGGGATGGGGGTGCGGGGCGGGGTGGGATGGGGAGGGATGCAATGATGGGGGAATGGGGGTGTGGGACAGGAAGTGATGCAGTGACAGGGAAATGGGGAGTGCAGGGGGTTGGGATGAGGAGGGATGCAGTGAGGGGGATAGAGATTCAGCCCCATTTCCATCACTTGGAGACGGCGATACACATACCCCAAACTCCTGGGTGCTGGCGATGGGGCAACAGACAGACACTGTTTGTCGCAGGGCACGCGCCACAGCTGGAGCCCAACCACATGAGGAGCACGAGGAGAAGAGGGCCGGCAGCAGTGGGAGAGGCGCGTGACACACGACCTCTCAACAGCCGTGTGCTGAGCGCGAGTTGCGCTAGTTCCTCCCCTGCCCTGGCCCAGCCAAAGGTAGCTGCGCCTGCAGGCAAGGGGTGGGGCAGCACATGCACCCTGCTGCCCTGGCCGCCCTTAAGGCTAGGAGCTGGACATGCCAGCTGCTTCTTGACCTGGGAGCTGCACAGCGCAGTGGCAGTTCTGCCAACTGGACAGTCAACGGCCTAGTCAGCGATGCTGACCGGAGCCACCAGGATCCCTTTTTGACCGGGTGTTCCAGTCCAAAACTGGACACCTGGTCACCTAATTAGTGCCCATGTGGATAAGCAGCATGAGGTATTATCCAGAGGGACGGGACAGCTTTGGCAATGTTTCCATGAGTTCTGAGATGCAGGCTCCAGGCAGGCAGTACAGCTCCCAGGACATCACGTCAGGATGGCAGATGGATGCCTTTCTGCCCCAGAGAAGGAAATCCCTAACCACCACACTCTGTCACCTCGCTTTGGGTCGCTATGAGTCTCCCAGACTACTACAACAACAAATTATATCCTAAGTATAAATGTTTATTTCTTATCTTTGAGTGAATCCAAGAAGGTGGAATCTTATGGCTTCTACATTTTTGGACACTTTTAAGGTGATACACTTTGGGCTGGGTCATTATGTCATATATGTGAAACAGCCAGTTTAAACCAGTTGAGGAGCTGGCCCTTTATGTGTATATAAAATATATGCCATGTGAATGTATTTTCATAATAGTTGCAAAGTACTAAATTAAAAAATGTCTTTGGAACTTGAACACAGGAAGAGGTTTATGGATTTTTACTTTTACATGTTGTATTGATATTTCAGGAGAAACGGGATTAAGGTTTTGCTGAAGCTTTTATTTTTCCTGCATTTGATATTTGGTAACCCCTTCCTACAGGGCATGCAGAATGTTACACTCTGTACTCAAGAAACTTAATACCATGTACAGAATATAGACACTAAAATTAAGTGGTGGTAGAACACAGCCATATACCACAGCAATATACTACAATATATAGCTAAAGCAAACATTCTTTTTTTGCCTCAAAGAGAAAAAGCACAAAGTCAATTATAGTTGTTGGCATAAATAGCAATTAGCATTTTTAAAAAGTGCATTAATTGTACATTATCTTTCAATGTCATGATACTAGAACAGAGAATTAATTTAAGTTGAAGGAAGATATGATCCACAGTCAAGATATAAGAGTGGTGAATTGAAGAGTTGTTAAATGGCTGCCTTAGGTAGATCTGAATGTATAATAAGAAATATCTAACAGGGAAACATAGCATGGAATTGAATTTCAGAGTATGGCAGCATAAGTGGGGTCAATTAATATTTAGTAAAAAAAAAATGCCTCTAAAGAAAACATTGAATGAAATGGAACAGGTCAGTCTCGGTGGAGTGAATGGGTTCAAAGCCTAGAGGAATCAATCCTAATTATGAGGTATTCCTTTTTGGAATATAATAGATAGATTCCACATAAATATCAATCAGCATACTACAGATGTAGATCCAAGATACAAACCTTCACCAATTTATTGTGCTTCATGTCTGCTTGTCACGTCTCCTGCCAAGTCCTTTCTGGGAAACTGTAAGAAGAAAATTATGTGCTGGCCTAGGATTTGACTTGACTGCATTCCCCTCACTGCTACTGTACTCCTCTCTGCAGGAGATCATTTTACATTTTCTTAATTGCAGAAACAGCTTGTAGTGCTGGCAGTGGTTGTACTAAGAAATAGATTTTAATGAAGTGCAGTTCTTTTACTCTACTGGAACTTAAGCAATCATGAAACTGAATCATAGCACCCAGTCAAGCTGACAGCTGTGTCACCACAGACGAAAAGGTTTATTCAGAGCTCTTTTACATTTACAGCAGGCTTATGCTTTGAAAATGTGTTTTGCCATGGTGCTTTATGTATAATTGCACTGATATATTTTTGAGTCTAGTGGAACCTTGCAGTAAAATATCTGAAGCTACTGACTATTGAGTGAGCAGAATTTGGCCCATAATATAAACTAAGTAATATAATATTATTGTCTTCAAGATGACCTTTCTATAAGCTTGGTTCACCTCTCTGAGTAGTAGGAAGGTAACCACTTCAAAACTGGTCTTTACAAAGCACCTCAGGATGTGCTTATATTTTAATTGTATTGTACTGTGACTTATTTGTTGGCCTGATTCTGTTCCTTTACATTTGCTTGCTACAGGCATTGATGAATTAAGTTAGAATTCAAAAGTTCGGGCAAAGTAGCTTCCATAGTTCATAGGGGAAGATCCAATATTTCTGACACCTCCTCCCCCAGCAAATATAAAGGAAATTACATAACATCCCCAAATTGTGCAACATTAAGCTTATATCTCTGAAACTAAACCAGGAGGCTTGAGGATCTGCATTTTTAGTTGATTTGGGTTACACTTAAACTTAGTTTATCCTCAGCTACCAATGATGTAATAGCTACAGTTTTTGCATCCAAAGGGGACTGAAAAAATGTACCCTCTAACGAAACAGGCACCTGGATTTAGCTTCAATAAAATCGATGGACTGACCTTTACCTGCAGCATCTTTCTCTGTAACTCCCACCCTTCCTGATCCCCCCTCCTTAGTCCTCTCAAGTGGCGGGGCTTGCAGGAAATTGAACCCCAGCTGCCACTCTCCAGCTGTGCAGACGGCAGGAGAGAGATCATTTGTTCTGCTTGTGTATGCTACAAATATGACACCCGATCAATCTGCTTTCATAAAGGGGTTTAAGAAGTGATCAGTAACTGGAAAGCTCCTTACTGCAAAGGTACAAGGGCAAACAGTGAAAGTCCCATCAATTAGATAACGCAAAATTTTACTTATTAGTGCTTTCTTGTAATGGGGTGATGGGGATTTGGAGACTTTTGGATCCAAAGGGTTTTGAGAGCCCGTTGGTGGAAATTACTGACCAGATATGGGACCACCATGATGAAAGACCTATAGAACCCTACAACTATCTTTGTCTAACACAACTAGCACCTTCTCCGCCATAGCTTCTGCACGATTTCCACAACCAGAACTGTTTTGAATAGTGAAATGTCATGGGAGATGCTCATTTTTGTCCATCAGGCCATTAACAGTGTGTGTGGGGGTTGGGGGCTCATTTTTATCAGGTGTAAAATGAAGATGATTCTGACTTCACTGGTTTGTTCCCTTCCCCCCCCCCCCAAAAAAAATTATGTCTGAGCAATTGAGTGATGAGATCCTTTACTCAAAGGTACTATGTAAATGTACATTGTTGTTGTTACAGTAGCACCTAGAAACACCCAATCACAAGCAGGACTCCATTATGTTAAGTCATGTACAAACATGGGAGACAATCCCTGCCCTGGAGAGCCTACAGTTTAAAGAGATGAGACAAAAAAAGTGGCAGGGAAAACCGAGGCACAGAGAGGATAAGACCCAGATTTTCTGAGATATTTAGGTGCCTAATGATACAGATAGGCAGCTATTCTGCATAAGTGCTTTGGAAAATCTCTCTGGGCATCTATTTGCTCCTTTAGGTGGCTAATTACCTTTGAAAATCTGGCCTGAAGTGATTGGCCCAGGATCATCCAGCAGGTCACCAGCAGAGCCAAGACTAGAAACCAGGTCTCCTAAGTCCCATTCCAATGTCTCATCCAGTAGGCAATGTGGCCTATCAAAGATACTTCTTCTTTTTAAATTATGTCCCGTCATCAATTTTCTCCTTTCTGGGCAAAGTGATTTTTTTTTCTTTCTTAAAAGCAAAGTGGCTCACCAGCTTCCAAAAGATCTGACATCTTCCAGCCAGGCTTCAGATCAGGATATGAAATGAAAACAGCAAGAGCTGCACTTGTTGGATAACTTACTTATTCACAGAGACAGTGGTTAGAGGTCGACACTAATGCACATGGATCAATTGGATTTATTATTGACTCGACATGTCAGTCATCAGGTGTTATGGAGGCTGCCTATGTGGTCTTGCCAGAATGAGCAGTCATATTAATCTGGCTTTACTCATTTTTTAGATCTGGATGAAATTTTTCAGATGAAACATTTTTCATTGAAAAATGCAGATTTGGGTCAACTGAAACTTTTCACAAAGTCACATTGAATTCACCATTTTTTCTCCCACCTCCAAAAGAATTTCAGAAAGTCAAAATGTTTCATTTCAACACTTTCAAAATGAGATGTTTGGTGTTTTGACTTGAAATAACTTTCTGTTTTGAATAATATTTCCATTTTTTTTAAAAAAATGTTTTAAACAAACCCTCTGATAGTCTATACTATTATGTTCACCACTTTTACAAGACTATGATAAATTGTGTACAACGTATGCCTTGTGTGGTATCATTTGAAATGTCATAATCTGCTGAACATTATTGTCCTTGTAAAATATGTGTATCATCTTGTATGCAAAGTTATAGAATTCTACTGTATATCATTGCTGTAACATGTTCCAGAGTTAGGCTATGTCTACACTGTGCACCTACAGCAGAGGTAGGTAAGCAGTGTGGATGCTCTTTGTCACCAGGAGAGAGGTCTCCTGATTACAAAATAAAACCACCCCCAATGAGGGGCGGTAGCTTCATTGCTGGGAGAGCATCTCCCGCCGCTGAAGCACTGTCCACACTGGTGCTTTTTGTCGTTAAAATTTTTGTTGTTAAGAGGGGTGTTTTTTCACACCCCTGAGTGACAAAAGTTTTAACGACGAAAGTGCAGTGTAAGAAAGGCAGGCCTAAACCAGTTTTTTCAGAGACAAAGACATAGTGGCATCTCCAGACATGTATCAAGAAAGTCAAGTAGGCTATCACTTAAGCAGCCATTCTTCAGCAGCAGGAAGGCGTGAATGAGAAATGTACACTTCATCACAGGGATGGTTCAACCCTCACATCCACAAGAGACTACTTGTTGCCTGCACCCCGGTGGGGGGAGTAATACTCAAAGAGGGGAAGGTGGTATTAGAATGAAAGAGAGTGGCCTCCAATTCACCTCTCTCCTCCATCTCTGCTCATGACATCAACTCTCAAAGAACTGAATTAAGGTGGAGGGGTCCCAGACTGAAAGGAGACCCAGCCTGTGAAATTTACTGCAGCATATGGTGAGATTAAAACCTTTTGCTTTTAAATTTACTTAGCTTGTTAAGTTAGGCATTAGCTTGTATTCTTTTCTTCTAATCACTTGAGTTTAACAACTACAGAAATATTTTATTTTATCTTAACCAATGTGTTTGGATTAGAGTGTGTGGGAAACTCCATTTGGGATAACAAGGCTGGTGCATTATCATTTTCCTTTGATGAAATGATGGACTTTCTATGGGCTTGTACTGCTCAGAACAGTACTGTCAGTACAAGATGCACATTTATGGGGAGACCAGGCTGGGACTAAGAATTTGCAGGTGTCACCTTGTTCTCATGTATTTAGCTGGGAGTGAATTTGCATGCTGAATGCCTTGTGAACAGGCCAGGAGTGGATGTTCTAACAGCACAGCAGTGTAAAAGACACCACAGGCTAGAGAATTAGGGGGGCAGCTGTCAGGGCCGCCTCCAGGCACCAGCTCAGCAAGCAGGTGCTTGGGGTGGCCAAGGGGAAGGGGCGGCACGTCAGGCTCTTCGGCGGCAATTCAGCCGTGGGTCCCTCGGTCCCTCTCGGAGGGAAGGACCTGCCACCGAATTGCCGCTGAAGAAGAAAGCGGTGCGGTGGAGCTGCCGCCAATCACGATCGCGGCTTTTTTTTTTCCGCCGCTTGGAGCGGCAAAAACCCTGGAGCCAACCCTGACAGCTGTTCAACAGTCCAGATTGTACCTTGGGTCATGTCACACCCTCATCCAAACAAAACATTTAATTCCACTCCAAAGTGATCTTTTTACAATTTTTTCGGTTTAGCCACCAACCCCAAAAATTGCACTACCCATTTCTTCTGAACAGATCCCAGCTGCTTCACTTCCTAGAGAGCTTTCACCCATGGAGTTCCTTTGGGCTCAGTCTCAGCAGTTCTTTACGTCAACATATGTTGGGCCAGTTGGAGTGATTGTGAAATGCCATATAGGCTGCAGTACCATCAGTATGCTGATGACATTCTACTTTACATCTCTTTCTCAGTAAATGTAGAAAATGTTTCCCAGCTGTCCTGGTGCCTGTGGGAAATCAGAATGTGGCTGAAAAGGAGCTGGCACACTAAATCTGGGTAGAACTGAGATTATGCTAGTAGGAGAAGGGCATTTTGAAGAACTAGGAATATCCTCTTCTATTGAGGGCAGTAGTCTCCTACTTAGCATACAGTCTCAGGCGTCTTGCTGAGTGTATTGCTACACCTGGATAGCAACATAGAGTTTAAGGCCAGAAGGGACCAATTGATTATCTAGTCTTACTTCCTGTATATCATAGGCCACCAACACCAACCAGCACCCGCACACTAAGCCCAACAACTGAAATTACACCAAAGCATTGCAACCCACAGGAGCCTAGACAGGCAGAGTGAAGGAGGGACCAAGGTGCACCAGTGCTTAAGGCCCCCACAATAAGTAAATGTATATGCTACAGTGGTGAGCTAGGAGACTGCAGCCCTTCCTCTGATGTAGAACTAGCTACAGTGATCCAGCCTGGAGGCTGGATGACGGTAATGAATTCTACCAGGTCTGACTTTAAAGCTACATCTTGTTTAACCCACTGCTGTGGCCTGCTTGCTAGACAAGGGTGACCTGTGAGAAAACATCACATCAATGCAGTCTATTCTGGCTGCTTCCCTATGCCTTGGTCTTTTTAAACTTTTAGTCCTTATCTGTAATGGTTGAGGTCCAAACTACCTGCTCAACTGTCTCTTCCTCCTCCCTCTGCCATGTTACCTGTATTTGACTGGGAAATTACAACTGATCCAGGGGGATCCAAGCTGAAACTCTTGCAGGCCAAGACAAAGCATTTTCAGTAGAGAGAGCTCAGTTGTGGAGTGCATTACATCACCATAGACCAGGATGAACATGAATCTTGCCACTTTTAGGTCACAGTGCAAGACCCATTTGTCTAAACAGATTTATTGTCAGTAATAGAATAGCATAAGCGATGACCAGATTTATTTTGGAAAACAAACACTAAAATTGAAATGAAAATTGCAGTGCTGGGTCCATCTTCACAGGCACAATTGTGACTGGGATGGGTTATAAACCCCACACTAGAACGGAAGAGGTTAAAGAGCAACTCTGGACGCAGATGACCCCACCCACTCCACATGCAGAGCATTCTCCAGTTGGAGGTGGAGCTTAAATGGGAGCCAGACAACTCAGAAAGGGCATGACAGGGCAGGGAGAGAGACCTATCCTGAGAGCTCCTGAAGAAGGGCATTTCAAAAACCTTTCCTGAGGAGAAAGAGCCTGCCTGCTGAGCCCAGAGGTGCTGAAGATTCAATTATTATCTTTTCTTTTTCTACTTTGAGGCAAACTGTAGGACTTTGGCAAGAGATTGAGTGGTAGGAAGTGGCTCAGGGAGACAGCCTTAAGGCACTGCTGAGTGCTGGACATTATTGCCTCTTACAGGGCCCTGGGCTGGAGGCTGGTGGACTGAGAGGGCTTGGGCTTGCCTACCACCCCCCCTTGTTCCAAAGAACACAATAACCCACACTCTCATTTGGGGAAGGTAGGGGAGGACAAAGACTTTGAAAACTCCTCAGCTGGGACTGGATACCCACAGACTGAAGGTCCCTCCCTTCCCCAGTCATGGGAGCATGGGACCCAATGTCTTCCTGGGGGCTCTGTTACCCTGGAGAGTGATGAGGCTAAGTGGTGACCTGATCAGAGGGTTGAGTCAACACCTACCAAAAGGCAGGCTGCCACAGAGTGTGACAGAGGCCAGTAACATTGGAGGTGGGGCGAGTAGAGACCTAGTACTCAAATGTCCAGGTGATGATTCCAGTGAACACTGCTCAACACAGTGGCCCTAAATGCTGAACACGGCACTTGTATTCTACAATCGTGTTCATTAGACATACATGTAACTGATCAGAATATCCAGAAATAAGTGAAAGAATAGCTATTCTGGACTCTGTGACAGCAATAATACAGATCTCTGTAACATGTTGAAAGGCTACATTGGAGGCAGTTGTTTTAGCTATTAATAGGTCTCAGAACAAGCAACCCACACACAATAATTTAGGAATTTGGACCTTTCCTCAGAAAATGATATGCCATTATTTATAAAAATACCAGTCGGCAGAAAAATTGGCAACTAAAGTAGTGTAGTTGGATTGTTAGATTCCATCTGCTGTGAAAGAGTTCTGTGCTGAAGCGGGTCAGTGCTTCATACATGCTGAGGGGGATATATAATATATATATTTCTGCAAGGGATTAGCCACCTGACTCCCATTAATGTTAATGGAAATTGCACAGATAACTCCCTATGCACCAACAAATGTACCCATACATAGCATGTTTGCAGACTGAACCTGACCTGTGACTACTGTGTTGTTAGCTGCTGTCATAATTTGCTGCAATCTGTGTCATCTCAAGTGCTGAGATAGTACAGATGTAAGAGAAATACTGTCGTTTTCACAATTAAGCATCATGGGTATTTTGAAAAAAGTACCATGTTGGAGAAAAATACACTGAACCCTGCAGGCACCACTGACAGCAGGAGAGGAAGCAATTTAATAGTGTAAAAGGAAATCTCTGTAGATGGAATGCAGAGCACCACAATTTTTTCAGTAGCTGACAGTAGGAGCAGCAGTGGGAAGTATCTGTGGCAGAATGAGACTGGGAAAGTTCTGGGTGTATAGTAAACAACAATAAATAAGAAAAGTGACTTGAAAAAGCTCCATGCCCTGTATGACCTTAAGAAAAGTAAGCTACACAATGGAAACAAAGGCACACTTTTTAATTTAAAAACAAACAAGCCCACTCTTCTCCCTGTGTGAATCTGAATATCTTCCCAATTGCTAGATCCATGCACAAAGCAAAGATCTGTCATATCCTTTGTGTGGCTGGGCTAGTTCTATAGTAAAACTTTAGCAAACAAAGTCCATGCACCAGCCTTCTAGCACCATCATCCATGGAACTTGGATTATGTTTTTTTCTTCTTTTAGCTTTAGTGCCATCTGGGGTTGGCTCTTTGAGTCCTTCTTCTCCATTCCAGTCTGTCTTGAAGTAGTTCCTTGGCAACTCCACAGCTAATCAAATCTTTTTGTATAACATCCACCCCTTCTAGTTTTGGGTCTTTCAACCTTTCTCTTACCCTTTAAATTTAACACCCTGTTTCCTATATATTCTTCTTTTCACATGCCCAAACCACTTAAGCCTGGATTCCCTCATCTTTTATATAATTGGTGCCACCTTCCACTTCTCCTAATTTGTTCATTCTGAACATGTTCCATCCTTGTAACTCCAAGCATCGATCTTAACATTTTGAATTCCCGTGTATTCAAGATCTGCTCCTGTCTCTTCTTCAGTGCCCAGCATTCAGAGTAGGGTTGCTAACTCTGTTTGGATCTAATCCGGGAGGTTTCATCACATGATGTAATGGCATTAATGACTGATCTACTGTATTCTAAAACTCATTCACTACAGAGCCATCATTTTGCCTTTGGTGGAAACAAGGAGTGATGTATGAATTATAATTTCACAGTTTAAGCATACTGTGATGGGTTGGATCACAGAAACCCCCTTGGGAACTGCCAACTGATATGCCAAGACTACTTCTGCCCCTGCTTTCCCTGCCAGCTCGGGACCCCAGCACCCTGTCTTGTTGAGTCAGACACGCTAGTCTGCTTCAACATAGACCCAGGGCCTGAACCACGTGCCCCAAAGCTGCAGACTTAACTGAAAGCAACTTACAGAAGTGTTCCCATCTTTAACACTCAGATGCCCAACTCCCAATGGGGTCCAAACCCCAAATAAATCTGTTTTACCCTGTATAAAGCTTATACAGGGCGAACTCATCAATTGTTTGCCCTCAATGACACTAATAGAGAGATATGCACAGCTGTTTGCCCCCCGCCCCAGGTATTAATACATACTTACATTAATAAGTAAAAAGTGATTTTATTAAATACAGAAAGTAGGATTTAAGTGGTTCCAAGTAGTAACAGAACAAAGTGAATTACCAAGTAAAATAAAACAAAACACAAATCTAAGCCTAATGCAGTAATAAAACTGAATAAAGATAAAATCTCACCCTCAGAGATATTTCAATAAGTTTCTTTCACAGACTGGACACCTTCCTAGCCTGGGCACAATCCTTTCCCCTGGTACAGCCCTTGTTCCAGCTCAGGTGGTAGCTAGGGTATTTCTCATGATGGCCACCCTCTTTGTTCTGTTCCACCCACTTACATACCTTTTGCATAAGGTGGGAATCCTTTGTCCCTCTGGGTTCCCACCTCTCCTTCTCAATTGAAAAACACCAGTTCAGATGACATGATCACATGTCACTGTAAGACCCCAAGCCTTCATTCCCCCCAGCCTGACTCACAGGAAGGCCTTCCTGCCAAAAGAGCCATCCACAGTCAATTGTCTTGGTTGATGGGAGCCATCAAGATTCCAAACCACCAGTAATGGCCCACACTTTGCATAATTGCAATAGGCCCTCAGAGTTATATTTCATATTTCTAGTTTCAAATACAAGAGTGATACATTTATACAAATAGTATGACCACACTCAGCAGATTATAAGCTTTGTAATGATACTTTACAAGAGACCTTTTGCATGAAGCATATTTTAGTTACATTATATTCACACTCATCAGCATACTTTCATAAAATCATATAGAGTGCAACATCACACATATTGCATAAATAAACAATATTAAAAATCTCCAGTTGTAATGTGAATCTTATATTTAAATAGCGAGATTGGGTTTAGGTTACTTGGCTTCTTAATGCATGTTTAAATATTTGTGTTTATGTGTGCGTTACTTAATTCCATTATTTAAAAATACAGAAAATAAAAATAACATACCATTAGAAAATGGCAGATACAGCAAAAACTCATGGATTAGATGGATTTAATGGAAAATGCTTGATGACACAAAATGCATTCTGCTGTAAATTCATCAACTTTGCACTCCACGTGATGGAGCTACACTAATTTTCACCAGGGAGGCTTTGGCCCACAACTTAAAAAACTTCCTCATGGAAAAAAAAATCATTAATTTAAATTGAGGCCAAAATAAGCAGAAGTTGGTTTCATGAAGCCCCAAACCTTGTTTTAAAAAAAGCCCTGTAAGTTTGGTAAAACCCAAACCGTCACCATTGTCCCATCCCAAATGGCGAAAACTTTCAGTAGAGTCTACAGCTGGATTTGAGTCAAAACCTACAGACTATATCCCATAGGATAAAAATCTTGGATCTTTATGTTTTTGCCCAGTTTTGACTTCTGTGCTTTGGTTTTTTCAATTGCCAAAAATTATGGCAAATTCAGCATCTGAAAATGTTAACAAATAGATCTCTGAGCCAAGGATAGAATAACTTTTCTGATACTGACAACCTTCAGAAAGAGTTTTGCTGGAAAAGAATTATAGATCACAGTTTTTCTGGATTTACGGTTTTGTAAAGTGATTGCTCTAGACAGAACACATTTTTCATGTCTTTGCTACCTAATGCTGTTCCGCTCTCTGTCGGCTTCATGCCATTGCTAACTGTAGCACTTTTCCTTGTCCATTTTGCTTCACTGAAGATGAAGTTATGGGTGACAGGAGCAGCAAAGCAACTGGCAGCAGCATGCAGAATTGACTTGGATTAGCAAAATCATCCTTAGCTGCAGTGACTTCAAACAGCGAGTTCAAGTCTAAAAAATTGGCAGCCACCTCTTAACATTTTAAATGAATTCAAATGAACAAAAATGAGTTCCTGCGGGGTGGGGATCTGCGGGGGAAATGGAGTCCTTCTTGATGCCACATTGGAAAAATTCTGCACCCAGTAAGGGTTTCAGAAACTATATTTTGCTCATTTTGCTTTTGTTCCTTGATAGAGCTACATCTCTAATAGAGCTGTGTGGTGGTTGACAATTCCGCTTCACAGCAACTTTCAGAAGTTTTGAAACTTGTTTTCATTCCATGTTGGCACAAAGCCAAAATCTTTCTAAAGTGTTTGTAAAAATGGAATTATACTGAAATGGTCATTGTTGAGCTTTTCAGTTCAAGAAGATAATTTGGGTCCAGGGCTCTCTGCTCATTTTGGGGAAAGAGAAGTCTGGGATGTGGGAGACATAGTTTCAAGTCCCTGCTCAGCCTCATTCAGAGCAGAGTTTTTTATCACAGATCACTCTGAATCAGCATTTAGTCTAAAATGTACAGACCGGCTCTAATCTATTTGAAAGTTGAAGCTGGTGTGGAATCTGGTAGCTCGTTTGTTATAGGGCATGTTTTTCTGGAACCACACAAGAGCGAGGCTTTTGGATGTGCACTGACTTCCTATTAAGAACCAGGTAGAATTTAAGTTGTTGGTTTTTGACCTATAAAGCCCTCAATGGCCTGAGTCCAAATTACCTTAAAGACCACCTTTCTCTCTGTTACATGGTGCCACAGTTGAGATTGGCAGGGGTGCTTAGGCTGGAGGCTCAGTTGTGTAAGTGACAGGGAGCAGTTGGCAGGATATTCTCTCTGAAGGCCCAGCAGTTTTGGAACTCCATGCGCATGCTCCTCCCCTCTTCCCTGTCTGAAATAATCCTATTTTATTGACCTTCAGGGCAAGCTACAAGACCATTTTGTTTTCCATAGTTGGGAAGGTTTGGAAGGACTTCACTGAGAGATCATAACAACCAGGGGCAGCTCCAGACCCCAGCACGCCAAGCGCGTGCTTGGGGCGGCATGCCGCGGGGGGGGCGCTCTGCCAGTCGCCGGGAGGGCGGCAGGCGGCTCCAGTGGACCTCCCGCAGGCGTCCCTGCGGAGGGTCCGCTGGTCCCGCGGCTTCGGTGGAGCATCCGCAGGCACGCATGCGGGAGGTCCACTGGAGCCGCGGGACCGGCGACCGGCAGAGCACCTCCCATGGCGTGCCGCCCTGCTTGGGGCGGCGAAATGTCTAGAGCCGCCCCTGATAACAACCTTTAAATGTTCTCAGTTGCTAGGTTGTGATATGTGTTAATATTATGTGGAGCAGTTGATTTCTATAACTGTATTTTTAAAATGGCTCTGAGAACATCAAGAGCAAAGGCTAGGTGCTTATGTTTATGGAATGAGTGTAAAAATCAAAATAAACAAAAGATAATAAATAGATTATTTATGAGAGAAACGGTTTTAACCTCCCTGGGAGGTTATAAAAAGTTTGATTACCACCTTATAAAATGATCACATGCCCTTGTTTCACCTCATCTGGATATGACCATAATGGAAATACAGCAGAAAAAGGTTTAAGCATTTCAATTCCAGCCCAGGTGGGATGGGGAAGTATTGGACCTGATTATCATTTTCTTCTGGGTGTAAATTGGTGCCACTCCATGTAAGTCAAAGGAGCTATGCCAGTTTACACCAGCAACAAATTTGATGCCTGGTCTAATGATCTTACAGTCCATGAAAGAACCTACCTACCTTCTCAGTCAATTGAAGGCATGCCGCTTGCTATGGTAATCAAGGTGAGCTGGATATGGCTCCCTCCAGCTGCAGCATACATAGAGCCTTTCATAATGGATGATATCTGAGATCTCCATTAAATAGAAAATGTATTGTGGGTACAACTAAGCGAGCCCCACCACAAGCTACAAGCCACTCTCATGTGACAGTCTGAGAAAAGAGAGGAACCTTGTCTTGCATCCTAATGGTCAGCAAACAAGGTCTAGTTGGGGAAGTGAATTCTGGAACACAGTGCCCGCCACTGAGAATGCCCTACCATCAGCAGCCAGAGGATTAAATTCAGTTATTTTAGCATAAGCGTCCAGATTAATTTAAATGCTGTGGCAGTTCACAGGGTTAAACAGTCTGTCAGATTGCTGGATTTCAATCATCAAAGGCTTTACAGCTCAGCTTAGAATTGCCTAAGACTACAGTCAGAAACAAATGGAAAGCTGTGCTGCAGTTGAAGAATTAGTGTGTTGTGTCTGCTGTGGTTAATATGTCAAACGTCTAACCAGATGAAGGTTGGAAAAAGTGGCTTTGGACATTCATACAACTTGTGACTTGAGAAGTTGGAGGGCCCAAAACAGTCAGAATTTAACACCATCAGTTTAGGACTAAACAAAGACTGTGAATGGCTTGCCAATTACAGAACCAGTTTCTCCTCCCTTGGTTTTCACACCTCAGCTGCTGGAACAGGGCCCCATCCTCCCTGATTGATCTAACCTCGTTATCTCTAGCTTGCTTCTTGCTTGCTTATATATACACACCTGCCTCTGGAAATTTCCACTGCTTGCATCCGAAGAAGTGGGTGTTCACCCACGAAAGCTCATGCTACAAAACATCTGTTAGTCTATAAGGTGCCACAGGATTCTTTGCTGCTTCTTCAGAATTGTGAGTTTCTTGCTTGAGCAAACGCTCCTAATAGTGGAGCTAAAATTCCTCCTCCACTGACAGCAAGCTTATTCCTTCAACTCAGTAGCCAGGATGCGCTTTAGACACCTCACCGCCATCTACTTTTCTGTTTCAACCAGACAATTGTACCATAAACAGATCTTATCACCTGAGTCTGATGCAACTGAGAAGAAATTGTGCACCATCTGCATTCGGAGGGCACAGCAGCCTAAGTCATCTTCCTGTTTTGCCCACCAGCATTGCATTCACACTCAACAGGAAGGGTGACAAAACAGATCCTTTCATAGAATATCAGGGTTGGAAGGGATCTCAGGAGGTCATCTAGTCCAACCCCCTGCTCAAAGCAGGACCAGTCCCCAACTAAATCATCCCAGCCAGGGCTTTGTTAAGCCTGATCTTAAAAACTTCTAAGGAAGGAGATTCCACCACCTCCCTAGGTAACCCATTCCAGTGCTTCACCACCTTCCTAGTGAAAAAGATTTTCCTAATATCCAACCTAAACCTCCCACACTGCAACTTAAGACCATTACTCCTTGTTCTGTCTTTCAGCTCCTGGCACAAGAAATTACTCGGGACAGATGAGCAGTTGTCCCTAACCACTTTGTGGGACTCCTGAAAATGAAAAAGGCTGAGCCAGGTGATAGCTGTGGACAGCTAGCAATTCAACTAAATGCTGCTGTCAGAAGTTTTTGGTACCGTTTACTACGCTGCAAGAATTAGAGTGTACACCTGACCTTTATCCTCTGCTATGAGTAGACAACTGAACAATAAAACCAGTGCAGTATCTGGGGCTTAGCTAAACTACACCAGGCTGAAAAGATCTGAAAATTGTACATGACTTCAAAGTTGCCTTACTCTCACCTTCTCGATAATCATTCTCAAAGGGAAAGATGGGAGGCAGGGTGAGAATTAATAAGATTTCCATCATTGAAAGATTGTTTCTATGCAAAAAGAACAGGAGTACTTGTGGCACCTTAGAGACTAACAAATTTATTTCAGCATAAGCTTTCATGGGCTACAGCTCACTTCTTCGGATGCATAGAATGGAACACACAGACAGGGAGATATTTATACATACAGAGAACATGAAAAGGTGGAAGTAGCCATACCAACTGTAAGAGGCCAATCAATTGAGATGAGCTAGCAGCAGCAGGAGAAAAAAAACCTTTGAAGTGATAATCGAGATGACCCATAGAAGGTGTGAGGAGAACTTAACATGGGGAAATAGATTCAATTAGTGTAATGACCCAACCATTCCCAGTCTCTGTTTAAACCTCAGTTAATTGTATCTAATTTGCATATTAATTTGAGTTCAGCAGTCTCTCTTTGGATGTTTTTGAAGTTTTTTTGTAGCAAAATTGCCATCTTCAAGTCTGTCACTGAGTGGTTAGAGAGGCTGAAGTGTTCTCCCACTGGTTTTTGAATGTTATGATTCCTGATGTCAGATTTGTGTCCATTTCTTCTTTTGCGAAAGCTTATGCTGAAATAAATTTGTTAGTCTCTAAGGTGCCACAAGAACTCCTGTTCTTTTTGCGGCTACAGAGTAACACGGCTGCTACTCTGAAACCTGTTTCTTTGCAAGCACTTAAACATGCTGGGTTTAAGAGATGCTGATAATGCCATCCATGAGAGGGTAGGTTAACAATCTCAGCCAAAATACATCCTAAGGTCACTCAATTAAATTAATAGTCAGTAGGTTTAAAACAAACAAAAGGAAGTACTACTTCACACAATGCACAGTCAACCTGTGGAACTCAGTGTCAGGGGATGCTGTGAAGGTCAAAAATCTAGCTAGGTTAAAAAAAGAACTAGATAAATTAATGGAGGACAGGTTCATCAATGGTTATTAGCCAAGATATTCAGGGAAGCAACCCCATGATCTGGGCATCCCTAAACGTGTGACAGCCAGAAGCTGGGACTGGATGAGAGGGGATGGATCACTCAGTAATTGCCCTGTTCTGTTCATACGTCCTGAAGCATCTGGCACTGTCCACTGTCAGAAGACCAGACACAGGTCTAGATGGTGCATTGGTCTCCAATATGGCCATTCTTATGTTTGTGACATTGAATTTTCAGATGATTTATAATAGCTGAGTTTGTGGCCCTATAGGAGTAACATGAAAACTGGATATAGCTGAATGGTAACTTGTGGAAAACAGAGAAATATTGGGGGGGTTGTTTGTTTGTTTATTCCTCCCCCACCACCCGCAAAGTTGCTGTTTAGATCCTAGAAATATTTTCCCACCCAGATTATAACAATTCATGACATACTACAAGTAAAATTTTGGTTTGAAAACAATCTTTATATTGTATTTGTTTATGATTTCTAGCACAATGGGGGTCTGATTCCCATATGGGGCCTGTAGGTTCTACTGCAGTAGAAATAACATATAATCATATAAACCAATTGCAATTCCCTTTGAGCATTAATCACACATACTTTTTGGTTTTTTATTGAGAAACCTTACAAAAACTAAAAGTAGGCTGGCCATATTTCCTTAAACTTAAAATGAGATGTGTGGAGCTGGCTGGGGGAGCGGAGGCAGAGGAGTGGAGGATGGGGGACTGAAGGAGGGGTCACTCCTGGCTGGTGGTACGAAACTCGGGGGGGGGCAGGTGCCCACCAGAACCTTCCCTAAATGGCGCCCCTACTAGAATGTGGCAGAGGAGGGCAACTGGAGGCAGACTGGGGAGGGAAAGAAGCAAGCTAAGGCAGCAGGGGGACCAGCCCCAAAGGGGGTGGGGAAGACATGAGGCTGGGGTGGGGGCTCCAGGGACCGCTCAGGGGGCTGCGGCAGAGGCTGTGCCACACTTTCTTTCTCTCTCAATATACACAGGCTAGCTGGCTGGAGGACTAGTCATGCCCACTAGCAGGCAGACTATACCCCTTATAGAAGTGGTGCCCAAACTTTTCCTATCCGCCCCCCCCCCCATTAGTAATGGAATCTGTCCATGCTCCCACTCCATTACTGCACAGCTGGCTCATCAGAGGAGCTTGGGCTGAAGGTGGAACTGGGGGCAGAACAGGGGATGGGGAAGGAGCTGAGGCTAGAGGTGGAGCTGGCTTGGGGGGCAGAGAGGGAATGAGAGCAGAGCTGGGCTGGGGTGGATCAGAGGGTGGAGTGGAGCTGCGGCTGGAGCTGGGGGTGGAGCTGGCCTAGGGTGGAACAGGGGGTGGAGTGGGGCTGTGGCTGGGCCCAGAGCTGGGCTGGGGGTGAAACAGGGGACGGAGTGGAGCTGCAGCTGGGGCTATGGCTGGAGCTGGGTGGTGGTGGCCCAGGCCCCTCTTCACATCCCCCTGAACCTTCCCCTGTGTCCCCCTAGGGAGGCATGCCCCACTGTTTTGGGGACCACTGCCTTATAGCGGTGGTTTACTAACAAGTGCAGTCTCCAGAACCCCCTTTTATTGTTTTCATGAGCATTAGGTAGGAATTCTGTTGAATTATGTGGGAAGAGGTTAGGCGGACACTTTCTTTTCTTTGACCCTCTTGCTCTTGAGGTACAAGGAGCAGAATTTGACCATACATATATTATAGGAATCACTTGCTAAAGGAATGCAGATGCCAGTGGGGTAAAAGTGGATAAGCACTTAGCAGTGTATAGCAACAGTACATATCAGATCAGCTTGCAAAAAATGTATTTATTTAAAAGTTATAGAGGGAATTTTTAGGTAGGCAGAACAAAAACTATTTTTGCAAATATCTTTAATGACCTCTTCTGGTCAGGAGGACCTTTGTTTTGGTTTGTTTCTCATTCAAAGGATGACACCTTCACTAGTACAGTGTTCCCCAACACTGTGCTCAGGCATCAGTTCAGGAAGAAGCTGGACAGAAAAAGGCTCTGTACTGCACAATCAACACACTTTCTGAAGTAATTATTGAGGATCCCTGGTGGTTTCCTACCCACCCACTGACCAGCCCTGGCCCAGCTTATCTCACAACATATGACAAGATAACATTGTCTGAATCATTGCTGCAGTATTGCGATGTTGCTGAAAAAGTTCATAAAGATAATTTCCTCAGCAAATCAGGAGAGATGATGGACTAGCTGGCAGGTCATATAAAAGTTATTAAAATGTACTTTATGAAGTTGTCAGTCAGATTACATGACTGACTGAATACTGCTAACATCATAGTTGTGAAAATGAAGTTCCGAGGGCAATAGAACAGCTTCTACGGTAGACTTCTCCAGTGTAACTTGAACAATTGTGCTTCTTAATAAATGTTAATGTGTCCCCCTCTACCTCTTATGTAAATTGCCAGGATCGATGTCTACGCGGCTCACAAAAAACCCTATAATTCAAATAGTGGAACCTTGGGTGTTTAAGTTTATGGCACAGTAGGAAGCCAGCAGCGCTTCCATACAATTGAAATAATGGATTTCCGAGCTTCAGACTTCAATCACAAGCCATTAATTAAAATTGCAGTGTCACTCTAAATTACTATCACGTTGCAAAAATACAATGATGTATTCTTCTTATGGCAAGCCAGAAGCAATATAAAGAGAAAAAAGCCAGTAGCAATTTTAAGATGACAGAAAGGAGATTTGGGACCATTTAATGACAACAGAGAAGCCAGCAGCAATTTGCAGATGTCAGAGAGAAGATCTGGAACTACTTAATATTAATGCCAGTGGCGTATGGGATCCTCTTCATAGATTGCCACCGTGTAATCTTATTTGAGAAAAAACACCATAAATCTCTCTTCAAGTAGAGTATCAAAAGGCAGTTTTTGCACCTTGTGGTGGTGCCATCAGCTTGCCACAAAGCAGCCTGGAAACTGGGGAGGAAATGAAAACAGAAAAAATTAAGTTTTAAATAGTATCTGATTTTATGGTAACCTTTCCTCTGTGAAAACTGTAGCCTCTACCAGACAGATGTTTAATGTTAAAAGTGAAAATTCTGAGATGAGCTTAAAATTTCATTTTAATTTAATTTCTTCACAAAATATTTAGGAACTTCTGGAGCCGTGACCAGGCGAGTGGAGCACAAGGAGGCATTTTAATAATGTGGCTGATTTCCTTTTCTTAATTAAGGCCCCAATCCTTCAACATCCATGCACGTATGGCAATGACTTTAATAGGATTAGCCATGTGCTGACCATTTAAGCAACTGCCTGTGTGTACACAGGATCATGGCCGAAGCCAGAGAAAGCCACAGCTTGTTTAATCACATTCAGAATTCATGGGGACAAAATATACTGGAAAAAAACTAAGGTAATCTCTTTATTTGAGCTCTTTCCTAAATACCCTGTTAGCTACATTGAATTTCTGGTGGTTACCAAAGGGCTTAAAATGTTCAGACATGCTGTTAAACAGACTGTTAGGAAATGAGACCATATAACTCCAATAACCACATCACTAACTAGAGCGAATTAATATGCTGTGAGTTGAAACTCAAGTCATCTAAGTGGTAGCAGCATTGCTGATTATTTGCTTTATGTAGACTCTGATCCTGCAGTGTATTCTGCTAAAAGAGACTTTTGCCTCCTTGTGCAGTCCTATTGACTTCAATGGCACTTTGCACTGTCACAGTTACATTGGAGGATAAGCCCTTTTCGAATGCTGCAACTTAAAATCTACCCAACTGCTTTAAAAGAATCCAGCACATGATTAAAATTCTTCCTATGGTAAGGGAAAACACCAAGAGCTAAAATAGAAAGATTAGAAGCTCATAAAACAAAAGGGTGGCTTGAGGATTCCAAATATAGAACTATATTATATTGCAAATGGTCTTTCACAATTGGCTCCTTTCCTTGGAACTACTGAATCATTTCCTACTTGGATACATTTACAAATGTCACCTTTTTCCAATCCAATTCTGCCTAGCTGCAGCAATGAAAAAGCAGTTACTCGGTATTGAAGTATAGTGAGAAATTTTGAGTAAAGGCATATACATTGATCTGTGTTCTACCAGAATTAATCCAGCATTTTCCCCTACTGGAACAATACTAAAATAAAAAACGGAGTGTGGGTCCTTTTTGCAGTGGAGAATGGAAGCTGGCAAGGAATGTTTCTCTAGAGATTTATATGTGGATGGCTTTTCAGCAACCTGTGCATCCCAGCAACCTGTACATCCCTGCAAAATTGTTTTCATTTTTTTGAGGGGTGAGGGTGGAAACAAGATCTGATGCTTCATGTAACTTCAAATTATTTGCATTCCTGCTTCCCTAAAGCACCTGAGCCATTTCATTTCGCTCTTTCAGTGTGAAAACATGCATCCTTCTTATTAAGTCTCACATTTTACAGTGAGTGTTATTTGGACTAAATTATCCATTTTAATATGTCAGAGAGTTGGAAATGTGAATTAAATACATTGGACTAGACCAATGAGATCTGTTAATGAGAATAAAGTGGTGAATGTGTGATCGTAGTGGACAATAAGATCTACACACCAGAGCAGGTGATGAGACGGGGTAGAAGGCAAAGGCAGAGTCCCACAAGCTGGAGAAACTGGGGAGCCTATCCTCCCCCAACCTTGGTGGCTGAAGTGAGGAGAAGGGATATTTCTGTATCCCATATGGGCAAATGGGTGACAAGGCAAGAAAATAAGTTGAGTAAACCATGTGTCTGGAATAAGACATTTTGTCTATAGGTCCTTGGTCTGATCTGTTATCCTGTTGGGGGACCTGGTGTTGGTTAAGGATCCTGTTCTTCAATTTGGGTTGTTAAATGCATGATTAATGGTTAATTAAATATCAGCCATCTATGATCCTCTGCCTTTGCATGCATAACCAGGAGGCTGCTAAATCACACTTCAGGAGTGGTTCTGGTATAGGTGGGTCCAGCTGGGTATGAAGGGATTGTTAGGGAAGTGGTCTGACTATGTTGTTTAAATTGGACCTAAAGTGTAGGTATGCGTGTTCATTCAGCTTGTGAGTCCTGAGTTAAAATGGGGCTGGTGGACAGGTCAACCCATGTCCCAGTAAAATCCCTGCATGAGTTGATGTAGTTCCTCACTCCACTGGGGATTCACCAAGGCCAATAGTGCTTGGTGACATGAATACCCACACAGACATGGATATCTTCGGAGTCAGAGTTTGTAAGTTCTATGGTTTCTGTGCAGATATCTTCGGAGTCAGAGTTTGTAAGTTCTATGGTTTCTGTGCAGATATCTTCGGAGTCAGAGTTTGTAAGCTCTATGCTATGGTTTCTGTGCACACACACAGTTACACACTCAAAAGAGGAGGCCAGAACTCAGACACCTATGCCAATGTGGCTCTTAATATTTGGGAACTTAGACAACTTATTTTTAAAAAACATTTTGATTCATCTGTAATCTCATTCAGACTGTAAACTCTTGGAGGCAGAGACCTTGACTCTGTGTCTGCTTGTAAAAACATCTAATGTGCTATACAAATAACAACAATCATGCCCCTTCAATGGTTTAATACTCTCCTTTGCCTCTCAGTGTAAAACAGTCATCATGCCATCTAGTGTTTACTTGATCTTACTGACGAATGATGTGCAAGACAGCTACAGACATTACTGTATAGGAAGGACATGACATTATCTTTAAACATTTTGGTATCTAGAGGAATTGATTTAACACTGTTACTGAGGATGAAGGGGAAAATGGGCTGAGATAAAATAAGAATTGAAAACTCCCAAAATTGGCAACCAAGACAAATCTTTTTTTTTAATTCAGAAAAATTTAATTAACTCCGTTATTTATCATTTTTACAAGCCTCTGCTCATAATTCATTCCAGAGCAGAAATGCTCCAAGGGGTTCTTCTTACAATGTTCCCCACCCAGACAGACCTGGAAAATACCAGTTTCACCCCACAAGCAGATAAGTTGCTGGATTTATGGGATCACACAAGGATCTTTATATGTAGGGGGGCTTAAGGTGGGATGTCACTAATGGGTGCCAGAGGAATCTGAGAGTGAATCAGAGTTGATCCTGAGGAAAAAGAATTAAGGATTATGAAGTGTGAGAGGAACAGGGATCCAGAGCCTTCAAGATATTTAGGTGTCTAACTCCCATTGGCACCTAAGTACTTTGGCCTGGGAAAGTCTGTGGCAGGCAGGGGGCAGAATGGGAGATAAATGGGGTGGAGGATGTAAAGATGAATAGACCTTTGGAAGGTTCAGATAAGTTTTGAATATGTCTCCAGATTTTGAGAGCATGTGAACTGAGCCTCTGAAAGGTCTTTTGATTACCTCATAGTTATGAATCCAGTGCTGGATTCCAGTGCTGCACTTCCAATGGAGCTGTGCAATGTGCTGCTATTAAGTCACTAAGGGTCCTGTTCTGCAAGGTGTCAAGCACCTTCAACATCTGTAGAAGTCAGTGGGTATTGAGGGCACTCAGCAATAGAGCCAAAACAGGGTCATTCAGTCTATATTCATAACCCCATAGTATCTGTTCTTGGAAACATTTACATGAAAAAGTTTATAGTTTGCATGAAAGTTTTGGGGATGGCTGTTCTTTATAGGTGAAATTCAGCCCTATACAGAGGGCAGGTCCCACTGAAGCTGTCAAAATAAGGTTTAAGTAGAACTTGTGTGATGTGGGCCCCGTGCAGCCCTTCTCATGGGGCTAATTTTCCACACTATATAAAACTTGCATTCACATGTGAACAGGAGTATTTACTGTCCATTATTAACTGTATGTTATCAGAGTTCATCAATTCTTGCCTGTTATTCTCTTGTTTAAGCAGCTGTATCCTTCATAAAATTAGGGAGCAGAAACAATATCATGTGACCACTGACACACAATATATAATGAACATTAGCAACTTAAAGTAACCAGATTAAGAGCAATTTCTCACCCTACCTCTCCAATGTATGGAACTAGTCAAAACATTTCAATTAATTGAAATGTCAGATAAAATGTACACTACTGTGAGGCTACACCCCATATTCCTCATAGAGATATTGTTATGATATGAATATGGCATAATTTAGATGTGTTATATGCAAGATGGGTCTTGAGAGATATCATTGGAAAGGTTATGATTTGCTGAATATGATAATCCTATTTGTATGCATGTATCATTTCCATATCTGAAGTTAGGAATATTGACTATGTATCAATTACAGGTGGGTATACACCTGGAGAATGCCCACCAGGCAGAATGCAATCAGGCTGGATGGACCATTAGGAAGAACAATAGGTCTTTGAAGATGCTAATCTCCCACCTTCCTGGGATGCTACAAACGGCCTTTGGTCTACACTACGACTTTAGGTTGAATTTAGCAGCGTTACCTTGATTTAAGCCTGGACCCATCCACACGACGAAGCCCTTTTTTTGACTTAAAGGGCTCTTTAAATCGATTTCTTTACTCCAACTCCAAGAAGGGGATTAGCCCTGAAATTGGCCTTGCTGGGTCGAATTTGGGATAGCGTGGACACAATTCGACAGTATTGGCCTCCGGGAGCTATCCCAGAGTGCTCCATTGTGACCGCTCTGGACAGTGCTCTCAAATCAGATGCACTGGCCAGGTAGACAGAAAAAGACCTGCAAACTTTTGAATTTCATTTCCTGTTTGGCCAGCGTGTTTGCAGAGCTCATGCAGAGCTCATCAGCATGATGTGCACATTGCCGGGGCACATTGCCCGGCCCATACTTTGTGAGAAGTCTATGACCATGTCCCTCTTGTCACCATGCTGCCGTCACCTCCTCACCTGGTTTTGCGTGAAACAATTGTCTGCCGTTGCTCTCACAGAGGGAGAGGCAACTGATGACATGGCTTACAGGGAATTAAAATCAACAGAAGAGGTGGCTTTGCATCAAGAAGAAACACAAACAACTGTCACACAGAATGGCCCCCTCAAGGATTGAACTCAAAACCCTGGGTTTAGTAGGCCGTTGATTTCACAAAACAAATAGGGTCAATTTCTTGTTTTGATCCATCTACGACTGCATCTACAACTGCAAGCCATCGTCATCTCCTGAGTGCTCAGCAGAAGATGGGAATGACGTGGCTGAGTCACTCCCATGTCTGCCCATTGAGGTCGGCTAAAAGAGCACCCAGAAATATGACAATGATGGCTACCAATTGTAATGCACTGTCTGCTGCCAAAAGGCAATGAGCTGCTGCTGTGTAGCAATGCAGTCCTACGTCTGCCAGCGCCCAGGAGATGTATGGTGATGGTGAGCTGAGCAGGCTCCATACTTGCCGTGGTATGGCATCTGCTCAGGTAACCCAGGAAAAAAGGCACAAAGTGATTGTCTGCCATTGCTTTCACAAAGGGAGGGAGGGAGAGGTGGGCTTGATGGCATATACCCAGAACCACCTGCGACACTGTTTTTGCCCCATCAGGCATTGGGATCTCAACCCAGAATCCCAATGGGCAGCGGAGACTGTGGGAACTGTGGGATAGCTACTTACAGCTACTCACAGTGCAATGCTCCGGAAGTTGACGCTAGCCTCGGTACTGTGGATGCAGTCCGCCGACTTAATGCACTTAGAGCATTTTGTGTGGGACACACATAATCGACTGTATAAAAATGATTTATAAAAAAATGACTTCTATAAATTTGACCTAATTTTGTAGTGTAGACATACCCTCAGACTCATGGCTGCTTTGACACCACATAGTCTTGTGATCATGTCACCTAGTACTGGACTCCATGATAGAATACCAGTATTTTTCCAATGAGAGGTGCAGGGGAGGAACCACTCTGGAAAACAAAGGCTTCACGCCATATGTAAATACTATTTAAGACAAGAGATTGACATGATTGGGGTGATTTTTCACTGAATCCCCGCCCAGGGTGACTGCTTGAAACATCTAAGAAACAAAGACAAATGGAGGTGGGGGGAGGACTCATTCTGGGCTGGAAAAGGTATCTGGGCTATGAAAGAAATACCTGGAGTTTTAAGGTGCAAGCAAGAGCAGTTTGTCTTCAAGAACTTCTGCAATCTTCCATAAAAAAACATTTAGGGTAAGAAATTACTACTTGTAATCAGTTTCTTTAGTGTATTAAGCTTAGTTTGCATGTTGCTTATTTGCTCAGTAATCTGCTTTGATCCGTTTGCTATCCCTTATAATCACTTAAAATCTATCTTTTGTAGTTAATAAACTTTTATTTGTTTTTCTAAACTCAGTTTGTGGAATTTATAACGGGGTGTGTGTGGGGAGGAGGAAGCTGTGCATATCTTCCTCCACGTTGAGGGAGGAGGCAAATTTCAATAAGCTTATGCTGTACAGTTCTCTGTGCAGTGCAAGATGATACAATTCTGGGTTTGCACCCCAGAGGGGGTGTGCACTTGATTGCTGGGTAATTCCCTAGCTGAGTCTTCCCATGCAGAGCTGATTTCAGTGTCAGTGTCTTTCTGCAGCTGGGTGTGTCCCTTCCTATGTGTGTACTGGAGGAGGCTTGAGGGACTAGCTCAGCAGGACAGTGTAAGGGAGCACAGGCTGGTGGAACAGGTGGGCTCAGTGGTACCCCAATATATCAGGTGGCACCCCAGAGTGGTGGGATAACCCATCACAATGACATTTAAGAATATATTTTGTGTCTGCCTAGCTGTATGAGCAACCAATAACAAATAATATGTCAGCAATCAGAATTAGTGTGGGAACAACTCCAGAGAAAAAAATGCATTCTTCTGTTAACTTATTCCCAGTAAATAATGCAACCAGCTCTACCCATCACTGGGTTATTGACCAGCAACTCTTTCCTTAATGTGATGAATAGCGTATCGCTGTTTCCTTCTCCCTTTCTGATAATCTGTTATAATAACAGTAGCTTTTATCATAACTTTATCACTGCTCTATTTTCCCCCTCTTCCTTCTCTTACTGTAAAAGCTCTCAAAGGAAGGCTTTGTATCTCAGGAGAAGCCAAATTAACATAATCTGCAGCATCTATAAATAGTTCCTCCAGTTTATTAGACTCTTCTACAAGACCTTGGAGCAATAGAGCAATAATTATTTACCTTTTTTAAAGTGCTAGTAAAATATCCATCCTTTTATAGCATTTTATTTTCCTATTATTATGGCTTTCGAATATTGTTGTCATTATCCTGATCTACTTATCCTGACACTCCCTTTGGATATTTTTCAATGCTTTCATACAGTTTTAAGTTCTCTTGTTATTACCATACACTCACACATTCCAGCTGAAAGTTAGTTAACACTTTGTTACAGTCTCTTTATGACATGTTGGAAGAGCTCATTCTGAAATGTGGCCTACAACATTCATGAATTGTTGTGCCTACCAGTTAAATACCCAAGACAATGAAAAGATGCCCCATCTAAAGTAAGGAGCCGGTATTGAAGAAATCGTGAAATATCTGTAGAGTAGAAACCAGACATATTTTTACTGTCTTGTGTCTGATAATCCTTTTTCAATTTTCATAGCTAGAAAGAGATCTGACTAACCAAAAGCACCCCGGGTTCACATCCTACACACTATTGTAATAATCTTTGTACAAAATGTGCCTATCATTTGAAAACTAATAACTCACTGATCAATAATATCATGGTGAAATGTGTGTAGCAATATTACATGTAAAGTTAAGAAATCCCCCATATGATGTTAGTAGCATGTGTTCAAAACCACACTGTTGTGACTATGCAAAAGTTGTTAAATAGGTCTATCCTAAACAAAGGAATGTGTGTTTATCTCAATTTACATATAAGTAGTAAACGGGGTCATCAACACAGCAGAGAGAAGGGATGGCAGGAGACAAAGCAAATCTACATTTCAGCAAACATAGAATCATAGATTAGATTATTAGGGTTGGAAGGGACCTCAGGAGATCATATAGTCCAACCCCCTGCTCAAAGCAGGACCAATCCCCAAATTGTCCCCTCAAGGATTGAGCTCAGAACCCTGGGTTTAGCAAGCTAATGCTCAAACCACTGAGCTATCCCTCCCCACAAGCCTTCTTTACCACCAGACTCCATGTTGCTTCCTTTACTGTTTGAATAAATTTTACTTTGAAGGTTAACCCTCAGAAAAATCCACTTCAAAGGTTCACTGGACTATAAAAGAAAGGGGCAGAGAACCCCACATTCTCTCTTTCATCTCCAAAGAAAAAGGCACCAGCACCATTGGGCCTCTCGGGGAGATCCTGACCAAGGAAAGGGTCGGTTACCATCTTGCTGGAAGACTACATGTGAGAAAGGCCATCTTGAACATAAGCCTTGAACCAAAATTTGCTAGATTAAGTATTGGACTTTTAGATGCATGTTTTCATTTTTATTTGCTTGTAACTGTTTCTAACTTTATCTCTTATATCAGAATTCACTTCAACTCCTGTCTGCTTTTCCTAATATACTTGTTTTATTTTTTATCTAAACCAATCCAGTGCTGTGTATAAACTGAACTGTTTGGTAACTCCAGTTAAAGTAGAAAACTATTAAATATTTACTCCTTAACAGGGCCAATGAATCTTAATATCTGAGATGTCCAGGAGAGGGCTGGACTGTGCAGAACACATGTTTTTGGGACAATTAGGGACTGGGAGTATATTGGAGTCACCCTGCAAGTGCTAACCAAGGCTGCTGGAAGCCAGAGTGTGACTGGAGTGTTGTTGACTGGCTGCTGGGGTCAGAGCTGCTGGACCAGGGCTGGAGCTATGCACAGAGACTCAGGGCGTGCCTTACATGCAGCCCAGGTTGGGAGCTACAACATTGTGAGTCACTCAAGGGTGGGGGCAGATGGCGACAATCCCTCACTTGATCTAGATTTCACCCCAGAATGTGACACTGACCTAATCCGTTAATGATGTTATCTCCGTCTTCATCTGCCCCAGCTAATTGAGTAGGCTCAGAGGGAAGCACATACAACTCCCCCTGAAAGGATAGCTCAGCAGCTGTGCTCTTTGGGAGCTCTGTGAGGCATTATATTTGTACTCATCTAAGGCACAAAGAGCACCTCCAGGCCATCTCGAGCATGAAGATGTTTCTTCTTAGTATGAGGCTATGAAATCTGTAGGCAATCAATGAAGAAGAATATACAATGGAGCATAAAGTAATCCAAAGTGCAAAGACGTTTTGATGGCAAGAATATCTTTCGGGAGCATAGAATTTTTCATGCCATATGACAGGGTGGCCAAACCGCAGCTCTTGAGCTGCCTGCAGCTCTTTTACAGTTAAAGTGCGGCTCACAGAGCCCCCGCCCACTCTCCCCCATTCTATGTCTATCAGACTGGGGCTGGAGGGAGCTTGGAGCTTCTGCCCTGTGGCAAGATTGGGCCTAGGGGCTTCTGCCAGAGATGACTGATGCCTGCTGGGGGAGGAGGGGGCACAATTTAAAGGTTCACCTCCCACAACAGCTTGAGTCACACATCCCCTGGCAGGCCCCCTTACCCTCAGCAGCCCCTCCCTGCAGCTCTCGGGTGTTAGCTCTGCATGGAGAGGCAGCAGCAAATAGCTGGGAGCTGCAGGGAGGGGCCGCTCCTTTAGTTCAACAGGAAGAGGCAGCAGTAAAAGCAGCAGCTCTCCCTGCAACTCCCAGCTGATTGCTGCTGCCTCTCCCTACAGCCCCAGCTCCCAGCTTGCCGTCTCCAGCAGCTTCCGTGCAGGGAGGGGGCCCGGAGGCACCATGTGACCAAACAGGGCTGGCAAACATCAGAGGGGTGCATGTGACATGTCACCTCTGGCTTCTGCCCAACAGAGTGGGATGTCTTGGGTCACGCCTGAGGGGGCTCAGGGCTTCAGCAGGAGCGAGGCTGAACCCTGAGCCCTGGCAGGTGCCTTCCAGCTCTTGAACTTCTGAAGATAGTTGTATGTGGCTCGGAGGGTCACTAAGTTTGGCCACCCCGCGCCGTATGAGGCTACTGGTCCAGAGAGTCTGTAACATGCTGTTCCTTGACTGGAAGAACCCTTTCCTTTCCTTTTTATCATGGTAGTTCAACATCAATCTTCTGTGCATTATCCTTTGTGTTTTCATAAGATGTAAGCAGCCTGTACTCTACCAAAAAAAATGCAGCAGCCTTGGCATGTTGGATCCCAAAGACATTTGGGAAGTGGCTCAAAGTCACATGTATTGCAGAATGCACAGACCAGTAATCCTTTTTGATGCATTTTCATTCACGTTGCAGTTGCCAAGCAAAGAAAATTATAAATTGTGCAGTAGGTTAACATTCAGGTCTCATTAATACTGGTGGGTAGAGCTGTCTGTATGGATAGCTAGTGTGATACAGACAATTAACCTCTAGAAAGATTAAAATGCATGTTGTGAATAATGTGCTCTATCTAGCTGAAACCATGTCTGCAGCTCACAGTTTTGTGCCTATGCTAAATACTGCTGATACATTGGTTTATACTTTGGATGCATACACTGTACGGTTAGCTTTTAATATTTCCCAATAAATGCCTGTTGTGGAACCATATTACCATGTTCAACATTATGTATAAATTTAAAAACTGAAACCTCTCCACCCGCCCCTCCCCCAAATCTTTCCATGCATTTTCTGCATCTGCACTATGCCTTTCCCCACCATTTTTCATCTTTATAATGGGGACTTGTGTGTTCCTGTTATGGAAAAAGAAAATACTGAAACTTTGGGGCATAATTTAAAACAAATGGGCGCAAAAAGGTGGCCTTTATGGGGCTATTTCTTTTAAAATTAGTCTCTAATTCTGTAAACACAATGAAGCAATAAGAGTAGAGCTGGCTGATTTTCATTTGAAACAAAAGTTTCCATGAAAAATATACTTTTTAAAAAAATATATTTTTTTTTCCACAAAAAGCTTTCCTTTCTTTTGAATGTTTTCCAACCACAATTTTTTATTTGGAAAAGTGAAAAAATATTTTTGTTTTTAACCCCAAATTCAGAAAATTCCATGAATTTTTTTAAAAGACTTTTATATATCGCAGAAAACACATCTCATTTTCCAACCAGCTCAAAACAAGAGGTGTTAAATCTTATCTTTTCAGTCCACAGTTTGCAGGTGCAAGAATGAAGGTAAAAGGAATTGTGGCTTCAAAACTGCACCTATAAAATTAGAGGCTGGTCTGAGGCCCATGTAAAAATCTAGTGCTATATGATTTAAATGAAAAATAAATCCAAATTACTTTTGAGGAAAAATAGCCAGGATTATAAACTGTAATTATAAATGCCAAACTATCAGTATGAGCCCTTCCTATGCCTTTGGTCAACAACATGACTCTTTGCTACCATCATGGCCAGTGAACTAGCTGAAGCTGGGGCTGTGTTAATTGGATGATTTTCAGGTTCTCTTGAGAATAATGAAAGGGACTGTCATGAAAATGCATGTTGGAGGTATATGAACAGGAAAGGGAATGGCAATAATTTTGCAGATTTCTATTAAATGGAAAATGTTCAAATTTACTAGACTCTCACAGGCTGGAGATACCAAAATATAGTAAATGCCATCTTCCCCTCTGCCTAGAAGATGTTGTAGGTCCTGAGATACCATGGTGATTAGAATGTATAGCACTTGTGGTTATGAAGGAGTCTCCCAGCATCCAGGAGTAATAAACATTTGTTATCGTCATAGGGCTCCATTCTCCCCTATCTGGGAATAGTCCATGTAGCTGGAAGGATCATGTGGAATTCATTCATTTTCAGTCAGATCTTCAGCTGTGGCAGATTCCCTGCTGGTCTTGGGGAGGCTAAGCCAGCCTCCAGGTGCAAGTTAGGGCAACTTGTGGGATTGATGGAACAGCAACAGGACCTAGCTGCAGGAAGGAGTAGGTGATGCAGGAGTTGGTAAGGTGGTTCAACTCCACTTGAGGATTCATCTGTTAAGGTTGGTGGGTTCTCTGCGGGCAAAGTACACCAGCATTAGGGCTGCTTTGCACGGGTGGAGTGGTGTAAAGTTGCCTCATTGAACCAAATGACCTGGCCCTGGGTCTTAATTGATTTACTATGCCCTAATGCTCCAGAGAAAGGGGGAAACTAATCAGTATTACCAATCCCAAGCATTCAAAAATCATGAGATTTGTTTAAACTTCATGAAATTTAAAGAAAAAACATATTTTCTTTTTTCTTAATTTGCCTTCTAGTTTTCAAGCTCTTCATGCAACCCTGGGGGCTAGACACTTAGATTTTTTTTTCAGATGAAAGCTCAGATTCTCTCATAATCACATGACTCCAAGAGTTGGGAGTTCGGGCCAAAACCAAGTATCACAAGATGTGTGTGTTGATCTCTGACCCCGACCTGATCTTGGAATTCCTTATATCGAGGATTTTGTATTATATGCTAGGATAAGATCAGATGCTTAAGGAAACACTACTATGAAAGTAGAGGAAAATATGATTTAAAATGCTTTTGGAAATGGGCATTGCTATAAGCAAGAGGCCCAGTAAGACCTGGCAGTTAACATGAGCAGTTATTGTAAGTTAGCATGAGCTTGTGACCTAGGTTATGAGCTTGCAAGGGCTTTTTGCAATATGTACTTCAGATACCAATAAGTAAACTGCAGAAGAGTGAAAATAATGGATTTCTAGGGGATTTTTGCAACATGTAACCATGAGGTTAACTTCCTTAACATGTTGGAAATATTGAGAAATATATTGATGCAAATAGCCTGTGTCAGCAATCGGCACCCTAGTTATGGTTGCTTGGAATGCCACATATGGACAGGAGGCCAGGAAGTAATCTAAATATGGTCAGCAGACTTATGGGTATAGAGAAAAAGGTGTACAAAGGATGGTTTAACCTCTAGTGTATTTTCCTTCATTGTGGGGTTGAGATGGTGACAACCTGGATCATAATATCCCACTTATGATGTTCTCCACATACTGCTTCTTTATATCTTTGTTTCCAACAATCTCCACCAGGCTGTATTTCAACATAGGAGGTTGTTATATTCTGTATATCTATTTTCTATATGCTAATGTTTATGTTTAATTGGAATTATTTGGATATTAAAGTTTTAAAGTTTCTGTGTGTGGCCCACCAATCTCATACTTAATAAGTTGTTTTATGTAGTTGCCTGAGTAAAGAGCCTATTATCAGGAACTTGTGCAATTTGCACTCTAAATTAATGAAAAGCCACATGTGGTAAAATCAGAAGAGTTAGCAACACTAATTCGTCCCATTCTTTGATATTTTGCCCTAGGAAAAATTGTGTCCTCCTGATCCCAAATATGGCTATTGTTTTAACCCTGCCCATGTGAGAGGAAATCATCCCTGATCTAAGAATAGAAGAATGGCCATACTAGGGCAGACCAGTGGTCTGTCTAGCCCAATATCCTGTCTTCTGACAATAGCCAATGCCAGATGCTTCAGAGAGAATGAACAGAATAGAGCAATTATTAAGTGATCCATCACCTGTGGTCCACTCCCAGCTTCTGGCAGTTAGAGGCTTAAGACACCCAGAGCATGAGATTATCCCTGAATCTTGGCTAATAGCCACTGATGGACCTATCCTCCATGAACTTATCTAATTCTTTTTTTGACCCAATTAGACTTTTGGCCTTCACACATCTGATTTTATAGATCTCTATCATATCTCACCTTAATTGTCTCTTTTCCAAGTTGAAAAGTCCCAGACTTTTTAATCTTTCTGCATATGGAAGCTACTCCATCCCCCTAATAATTTTTGTTGCCCTTCGCTGTACTTTTTCCAATTCTAATATATCTTTTTTAAGATGGGGTGATCAGAACTCCATGTAGTATTCCAGGTGTGGGCATACCATAGATTTATATAGTGGTAATATGAGATTTTCTGTCTTATTAATTCCTTTCCTAACAGTTGCTAACATTCTGTTAGCTTCTTTGACTGCTGCTGCACACTACGGCCTGGTCTACACTACGCGTTTAAACCGAATTTAGCAACGTTAAACTGAATTAACCGTGCACCCATCCACACAACGAAGCCCTTTATATCGATATAAAGGGCTCTTTAAACCGATTTCTGTACTCCTCCCCGACGAGGGGAGTAGCGCTGAAATCGGTATTGCCATATCGGATTAGGGTTAGTGTGGCTGCAATTCGACGGTATTGGCCTCCGGGCGGTATCCCACAGTGCACCATTGTGACCGCTCTGGAAAGCAATCTGAACTTGGATGCACTGGCCAGGTAGACAGGAAAAGCCCCGCGAACTTTTGAATTTCATTTCCTGTTTGCCCAGCTTGGAGCTCTGATCAGCATGGGTGGCGATGCAGTCCCAAATCCAAAAAGAGCTCCAGCATGGACCGTACGGGAGATACTGGATCTGATCGCTGTATGGGGAGACAAATCTGTTCTATCAGAGCTCCGTTACAGAAGACGAAATGACAAAGCATTTGAAAAAATCTCCAGGCTATAATAGACAGAGGCCACAGCAGGGACTCAGCACAGTGCTGTGTGACAAGCGTAACGGAAAGCCAAAGACTCAAATGGATGCTCATGGAGGGAGGGAGGGGGGGACTGAGGACTCAAGCTATCCCACAGTCCCCGCAGTCTCCGAAAAGCATTTGCATTCTTGGCTGAGCTCCCAATGCCTGAAGGGTCAAAAACATTGTCCGGGGTGGTTCAGGGTATATCTCGTCAATTTACCCCTCCTCCCCGCCGTGAAAGAAAAGGGAAAAAAAATTGTTTCTCGCCTTTTTTCAATGTCACCATATGTCTACTGCATGCTGCTGGTAGACGTGGTGCTGCGGCGCTGAACAGCAGCATCCTCTCCCTTTCCTTTCCTGATGGCAGACGATACAAAATGGTGGAAAACCATCCTCATCATCCCGTGAGTGCTCCTGGCTGGCCTCAGTGAGGTCGGCTGGAGGCGCCTAGGTAAAAATGGGAATGACTCCTGGTCATTTCCGGCAGATGGTACAAAAGGCTTGGTACCTGTCCTCATCATAGCAGCTGGAGGCTGAGCTCCATCAGCCCCCCAACCCCCTTTCATGTCTAAAGAAAAGATTCTGTACTGCCTGGACTATCATAGCAGCTGGAGGCTGCCTCCCCCTCATTTTATCTCACTAAAAGTCAGTGTTTCTTATTCCTGCATTCTTTATTACTTCATCACACAAATGGGGGGACACTGCCATGGTAGCCCAGGGGGGTTAGGGGAGGAGGGAAGCAACGGGTGGGGTTGTTGCAGGGGCACCCCCTAGAATGGCATGCAGCTCATCATTTCTGCGGGATCTCTGGGGCTCTGACATGGAGCGGCTGTGCTTTCTGGTTCTTTTGTACACTTGCCCCATATTCTAGGCAGGACTGACTCTATTTTTAAACAAAACATAAAGAAGGGAATGACCCAGGGAGTCATTCCCATTTTTGTCCATGCGCCCCCGGCCGACCTCAGCGAGGCCAGCCGGGAGCACCCAGGATAGCAGCAGACGGTACAAAAGGATTGATAACCGTCATCACCAATTTCCAAATGCAAACAGTGCAAAATAACCATAATCTCATCGCCAATTTACAATGGCAGACGGTGCAATAGGGATGGTAACCGTCTCTGCTACCTTGCAAAGGCAAATGAATACTGCTGTGTAGCACTGCAGTACCGCGTCTGTCAGCAGCATCCAGTACACATACGGTGACAGTGACAAAAGGCAAAACAGGCTCCATGGTTGCCATGCTATGGCGTCTGCCAGGGCAATCCAGGGGAAAAAGGGCACAAAATGATTGTCTGCTGTTGCTTTCACGGAGGAAGGATTGAGTGACGACATTTACCCAGAATCACCCACGACACTGTTTTTGCACCATCATGCATTGGGATCTCAACCCAGAATTCTAATGGGCGAGGGAGACTGCGGGAACTATGGGATAGCTACAGGATAACTATCCACAGTGCAACGCTCCGGAAATCGATGCTAGCCTCGGTACATGGACGCACACCACCGAATTAATGTGCTTAGTGTGGCCGCGTGCACTCGACTTTATACAATCTGTTTTAAAAAAACGGTTTCTGTAAAATCGGAATAATCCCATAGTGTAGACATACCTTGAGTGGATGTTTTCACAGAACTATCCATGATGACTCCAAGAGCTCTTTCTTGAGTGGTAACAGCTAATTTAGACCCTATCATTTTGTATGTATAGTTGGGATTATGTTTTCCAATATGCATTATTTTGTATTTATCAACACTGAATTTCATCTGCCATTCTGTTGCCCAGTCACTCATTTTGATCAAATCCTTTTGTAGCTCTTTGCAGTCTACTTTGGACTTAATTTAACTAATCACATTTATGCCTTGAGACTAAGTAAACTGTTTGTCCTTGAATTCTAATGTGATAGATTCTATGAGTTTGTCAGAGGTAGATAATCAATTCTAGTGGATGTGTGTGGGAACAATAGTTACTTACATAGAACATAAAATAAGTGATTATTAACTTCTCAAAGAATGTCTATTCTGCTCAAATTAAGAACAGAATATGCATTGTGGAATTCATGTGGAAAGAATTTAATTTTTCAAACTAATCAGGATCTACAGTCAATATTTTTGAGAAAATTGTATATTATGGAGGAGCACAGAGGCATACACTGCACGCAGCCAAAAAATCATTATGTATTTTGTTACAATACCAAATAAATTAATTCATAATTACAAGTCCCTTTAAACATTACTTCCTTATTAAAGAGGAACTTGCTAAATTAAAAGAGCTTTGAGTGTTTTGTTTGCTATTAATGCTTTTAACATTCCTGCTTATTTAATTGAATTAAATGAATCAAATAAAAACATTTGGAAAATTAGCCCATAAAACACAGGCAAGCCAAAGTCCTTGAAACTGGCTCAAAGGAGGGTTTTAGGAAGAGTTTTCTGGCTTTCCAAAAGACGTTTAATTTGGTGGTCAGTTTCCAGAAGTTGTAGGGATCCTTTCATATATGTTTAAGCTTAAAGATTTTTCACAATGTTACCAACCATGGTCATTTTTAATAGTGGTTAGAGTTTATTTGTTCAGGGAAGCATTTGAGCTGTAATAGCCACCAAGAACTGAGTATTGCAGTGTTTTAATGTTGCACCTGCTTGTGCTTTTTAGATTTTAAATCCTTGGGGCTAGGGACTTCGGTCTTTGTTCAGCATTCTTTATCTGTTGTAATCACCTTGCACATTTGTGGCATAGTACAAATAAGAATTGCAATAGTTTGTTTTCATCAAGGGGCATGTTCAGCATTAGATAATGAGATTTAACTGATTCAGTATGTTCAGAACAATTTAGGGAAGTATGGTATTTTGTTGCAGGAAAATGCTTATTAAAATGAATATTTAATGGAGATTTTCATTTCTAATGCACATTAATAAAGATTTCAATCCTAGGTCCTTTTCAACTGTCTGTCAACACAATATTGGAGGAGAATAGCATTTCTATTACTTGAATTGCCAAAATGAGGGCAAGATTTTTAAAAATCCCTTTTCTGTGACCTTTTCAGCATAATTGCCATTAGGAATAACAATACTGTCTATTAAATTATAACCTTTGATAATAGCTTTGAATGTGAAGGATCCCAAAGCACTTTTCAAAGTGATTATATATGGATCACTCACCCACGGGGCATGGGATTTTCAAGAGCACTCAATGTTGGTCTAATTCTGCTCCCACTGAAGTCAACAGTAAAATTCTTATTGATTTCAATGGAGGCAGAGTTAGGTGAGTGCTTGTAAAAATTCCCCCCTTACGGTATCAGAAAGGAACATGGGGGATAGAATGTGACAGCTATTCTGAGCCTGAAATGCCATGCAAAATGGAAGGACAAGTGAAAAAATAACTTCCATTGTATTTGCTGGAGGAATTGAGGTAGGCAGAGTATATTTACCTAACTGCCTATCATTGGGATTACCTGCATGAACAAGTGTTAAGGGTTACAATATTTGGCCCCGTGTTGCAGTTTATCCAGAAAACACGATGGGTGAAAACCGAACCCTACAGAAATCAACAGGAGTTTTGCCATTGACTTCAATGAAGTCAGCATTTCACCTCTTACACTTACATAAAATGCCACGGGATATAATGACCACACATGATTCAAGCTTTGGTTCTGTCGTCATCCAAAATATGGTAGCTGAAGCAGCAGAGTGACCCTTAATCCTCTGCTGGGCATTAGTTCAGTATTCAGAGTGCTAACGACTGACTCACCTACACCACCATTTCTAATAGTATTAGTAGTCTAGTTATTACATAGTCCTGCCTTGAGAGCAGCGGACTGGACAAGCTGACCTTCCAGTCCTACACTTCTATGAGTCTATTTTCTTTGGAAGTTTCCAGGCCAATTACTAATCAGGCCTAACCCTATCTGGTTTGCGTGTCTTACCATGACTAGGGCTCCTAGGTGCTATAGTAAAACAAATAATAAATAAATAATAAGATAACCCAGGCTGTGATGGTATAGATGCGGTAATAAATCCTGAAGCATGGGTTATGGGTTAAATAGCTATGCAGGTAAATAAGAACTTGGAATGGAGTAAAGAAAGGATCTTTGACTTTATTTCCCAATTAACTTGTAGAAATATTCCCAGGGCAAAGGTCTCTCTACAGGCTGATCTCTCTCTTTATTATAGTACAGTAGGTACCTTTCCAGTCCACAGTAACTATTTATGTATAAGCAACTTACCATTATAGCTTAGAGTCATCAATGCCAGGCCCAATCCAAAGCAGAACTTGGGTTACCTACAATGAAGACTGTGGCCCACAGGGACTCCTTGCTATGTAAGATAACTGCACCCTTACTTTATCCTAAAAGCTTGCTGCTATACAGTCTAAAACAGTGGTTCTCAACCAGGGTTACACAAACTCCTGGGAATATGCAAAGTACTTCTGGGGGTACATCAATTCATCTAGATATATGCGTAGTTTTACAATAGGCTACATAAAAAGCACTAGTGAAGTCAGTACAAATTAAGATGTCAGACAATGACTTGTTTATACTGCTCTATATGCTAGAGCACTGAAATGTAAGTACAACAGCACATTCGTTCAGCCAATAAATACAGCACTATTGAAATGGATGACATTGCTTGTGCTGCAGTAAGATGATGGTATTAAATAGTTCATGTAAGTTACAGCAACAAGTATCTCAAACTTACATCTAGGAAATAAAAAACAAAGATATAGAAATGTTCTTTAGAGAGAGTAAAGGTGTAGATGTTCATGCTTCCAAAACAGCGTCACTACCAGCTCTAAAGCAGATGTTCCCTCATGCCTGATGCTGTGAGGTACTGAGCAACGTACTTGTAGTGGAGTTGCCATTCACTAGGTGCCTCCATGCAGCCAGAGGTGTTTCCACGTGGCTCTCCCTCTCTTCAGTCTCCCTTGGGAGCACCATATAGTTTTTCTTAGGGCTACCACCAGGCCCACCCCTCCGAAATAGGCCAGTTGCCCAAAGTAATTCTAAATAGTCCTCAGTATCCCAAACAAAAGGTCTATCATAATAGATCCATACTTCATGCCAATCTCCCACACTCCTGTCATCCACAGAGACCTTGTCTCGCCTTCTGTCTTCCTTCCTCTTCACAAAACTTCAGTGGCACGACAAGATGCCCAGTCTGCCTGTGACAGGTTGCAGGGACACTACCTCATCCCCAGCGAACAAAGAGTTTACCACCGCTCAGCTTCCCCCTCCTGTTGCAGAGAAGCTGGGAGGACTATAGACTGGTTGCTGCTATGAAAGGTATGGGAGAAAGCTTATGGACAGATCATGCTCTGCGCTCAGAATCATAAGACTGGGTTGAAACACAGGCTAAGGAAGTTTTCTATTACTGTCTTTTTATTTGTTTGTTTTGATTTCTGGAATTACAAACAATATTCCCTTGAGGACAAACCCTTGCTTGACTGCATCTCTGATATGTTTCTGATATGTCATTCTGCCAGTTTATACTGCCATTTCAATGTTCCTTCGCCTTGATGGGGGAGACCACTTCTTGGGGGAAGATGAAAATCTCCATCTGTGATCTCTGTTTATCCAGTCTTCATCTTATCTGCTCTGACAGCCATTATCAGAGTCAGTTAGGATGGTGGCTTCTGTGATATGAAATGAGTTGGTAGAATGCAGTTTGGAGAACACCAATTAATTTCCCATAGATCACTCAATATTTCCAGTCCCTACTGTCCAGATTATGGATTCTTACTGGTGCCCTAAAAGTGAACATTTTCATTTCCGTTTACCAGTCCTCAAAATCATGCAACACTCCGCTCTCCACAAATTTGCTTTTTAAGATTTGGCAGTGTAATTGTACCCTATTTTTACATATTGAGAGTTCATCTGGCCACACAAATTTCCTTTCCTTGTTTGAAATGCCATATTGTAACATTTATTAAAATTACTTTTTCTTTAATGTATATGCCCATGTAAATTACACTGCCAGTATACATTAAAACAAGTTTTTAACTGGGATACAAACCAGTAATTAAAGAGTAAGACATTTGTCTTATAACAGTGTGTTGCCAGCTTCTCAAAGAACACTGTATCTGAACAAATAAATCAATGTCACATTTCTGAATTATTCAATGCTTTTTAATTTCCTTCAGATTATCTTGCTTCAGATCTTGGCATACAACACTGTACCACACTCTAATCTTAGGAGCGCAGCAACTGTCATTACATATCTTACAAGATCCAGTACTTGCATATGACCACATGGTATAATGGATTTTTGAGATACAGATGCACAAGGCACATTGGTGTGTAACTAGAATTAGTGATTCAGAGATCAAAATGTGCAGTTCAGTCCAAATCACTGGGTTCTCGGAGGCATGACCGGCTTAGGGATTTGGTAGTGAATTATAGAACCTTTCATCAGCAGGTCAGATCTGTTCTCTGCCCTCCGTGAAATAAGTTGGTGGTCTCAGTCTAATTTTAAGTGACTAGGTGTCCAAATGACAAAAACATCTCATTGCAGTTAGTACTAATTGGTATTTGGATGAGAAGAACTGAATTCACATGAATGCTGAAGTAACTGCTCCCCCTTAGAAGGGTCCACCCAGAATGGTTTGCTGTGTTGTTGCAGCCCATGTTATAACAGACTAGAGGTGAGTGAATAACTTTTTGCTTTTTGTTTCGGTTTACTGATAGTTCTGGAAAATAATAATAATATATAAAAAAATCAATTCATCCAGTTTGTCATTTCATTTTGAGTTGAATAAGATGTTTTGTTCAACCAGAAACAAAGTGTTTTGTTTTGTTTCCAGGTATTTTATTTTAAGAAAAGCGAAGGACATTAAGGGCTAGATTCAACAACAGCTGGAGGGGGCAGCTCCCTTAAAATCTTTAACACAGAGATTAGAGCACGCACCTGGGAGGTTCAGTTAAAATTCCTCTCTACTGCAGAGCAAGAATGTGAATGTGGGCCTCTCACCTAGCAGTGAAGGGTCCAGAACCAGCGAGCTACAGAGTTATTCTCTGGCTCTTGCTGGCCAATGACCATTCAGGCAGTTGACACAAAGTGGAACAGCTTGCCTTCAGCTTGTTCTTCCATTGCTCTGGTAGTTATGTAGTTGCATTACTTTTGATTTTCACAGGAGATCCGATTCTGCAAAGTTCTGTTTAACCATTCTACCAAAAATCACCTTCGATTTCAATGGAATTGTTCAGATCAAATAATACCCTAAGTCGCCTTTCAGAACAATAAAGTACATAAAAACTGCTGAAAAGGTGAAGCTGAAGTCAGGCTATATGAATCACAGCAAGAGAAAATACATCACATCACAAGAAAAGGGGAACTGGAGCTAATTTCACTGCTGTTAGTGCAAAGGATCCTGTTTTGCGGCTTGGGACTCACTATGTATGATAGTAAAATAACACTATCAGTATTTATTGATCTCTCCCGTTGGCTTGGCATTTATGTCTGACACGCTCTATTTGGTTTTCTCTTGTGCGAGATTCCTTAGTTCTCTGTGACCAGAACATTGAAAGTGCTGGTTAATAAATAATACACCAAAGTATGCCTTTATTGGAAGCACAAGCCACTGAAACGGAGCTAGATAGCTAAGTAGCAATATCAGGACTATTGGAGAAATTCCTGCTTACATCTCACGTACACCTTGGGAGAATTACAGAGTCTGTTTACAGATACTAATGAAAGTGAGTCAGAACTGTGGTGTGATCAGCAGGGTTTGTCACTGAGGACCAAAATACCAAGATATTTTGCTGAAAAGGTGGTGAAGATAACACTTTAAAATAATTGTCCCCTTTAATTGATGCGTGAATCATAGACGAAATTATATTTCCATACCAAATGAGCCCGCAATGGGGCCGGGGTGCCTTTGGTGTATTATTCAAAGGGGAAAAGAGAGAGAGAGAGAGAGAGAGAAAATTGCTTACAACAACAGATTTGAGTCTAAAATTAATTTTTCTGCATGAAAAATTCTTATTCTTATTATCAGTCCTGTTCAGACAGCAAATGACCTTTTGAATACTTATTTGACAGGGCAAATACATTTAGACAGACCCCTCCTCACAATGAAACCTCACAAATTACTGTGTGACCCATTGGTACCTAAAATACTGTCTGGATATTTCTATTTTGGGGTAGAGGTTTTCAGTCTCACTTTACAAATAGCCCAGCATGTGGTACAGCAAAGACCTGAACTAAAACTAAAACAAAGGTAATTAATGTTGGCTGAGTTCTCTATAATGTTACAGCATTGAGGGGTGTTTTCCCTTTTTCAATATGTCCTCCAAGGTTTCCTTTATTGTTGCTTTTCGCTCCAGCGTGTGGACTTCCTTTTTCTGTGTCAACACTGGTATTTCATGTCTAATTGAGGAGCTGTACTGAGGTTAAAAAGGGCCTGATTCTCCTTGTTTAGACCCCCAGTTCAGCAAGGTGCATCAGCACATACCTAACTTTAATACGTTAGTAGCCCCTTGAAGTTAACAGAAATACTCACATGCTTAAAGTTAGGCATGTGCTGAAGTATCTTCCTTGGACTGGGACCACAGTAATTTATAGTTGTGCAGGGTTGGTGCAAAACAGTTTCACCATGACACTACTGTGCTAATAAACGATGGTCACAGAAACACCACCCTATACTGGAAACCCACTGACCGCTTGTAGCTGGGTGGTTACCCGTTCCTGCCCTTTGGGGCTTAAAACAGCCCAGGAGAGGGCGGTAGCTGGGGCAGGAAGCCTGGGCTGATTGGGAGAAAGAGGCAGTGAGCCAGGAGCCCAGTCAGTCTCTCTCTCTTTGTAGAGGGAGATGGGCCTGGCTGCAGGGAGCTAGACAAGGTACCTAGGGTGAAGCAGGGCTGGGGAAGGCAGAGGAGCTGGGGAGCTCCTGCCTGGAAAGCCCCAGGCTGCAGCCTAGCTTTAGGCCAAGAGGTACTGGGGGTTGCAGGGGGCAACCCAGGGGTAGGCAAAGGCAGCAGGTCCAAACCCCTTTGCCTATGATGAGTGGCTGATACTGCAGTCTGCCCCAGGGCGTGGGGGCTAGATGGAGACTGGGCAGTAGCCAATACTGAGGCAAAGTGGGGATAGTTGGGTGGGGGGTCCCCTGGGAGGGGGAGACCCAGTTAAAGGGGCACCGGGGTCCAGGGAGGGACACGGGGGCCAGTAGCTGGAAGGCAGATCACCAGCCTGCAGAGGGCGCTCTGGACACTGGACTGAGCTAATTCCCGAGGACGACCAGTAGGAGGCGCCGCAGAGGTGAGTCCGACCTGTTACACCGCTATACTTACCTACATGCCTCCCTTCCATCCAGGACACACCACACGATCCATTGTCTACAGCCAAACTCTAAGATACAACTGCATTTGCTCCAATCCCTCAGACAGAGACAAACACCTACAAGATCTCTATCAAGCATTCTTAAAACTACAATACCCACCTGCTGAAGTGAAAAAACAGATTGACAGAGCCAGAAGAGTACCCAGAAGCCACCTACTACAGGACAGGCCCAACAAAGAAAATAACAGAATGCCACTAGCCATCACCTACAGCCCCCAACTAAAACCTCTCCAGCGCATCATCAAAGATCTACAACCTATCCTGAAAGATGATCCCTCACTTTCACAGATCTTGGGAGACAGGCCAGTCCTCACTTACAGAAAGCCTCACAACCTGAAGCAAATATTCACCAGCAACCACACACCATAAAATATAAAAACTAACCCAGGAACCTATCCTTGCAACAAAGCCCGATGCCAGTTCTGTCCACATATCTATTCAAGTGACACCATCATAGGACCTAATCACATCAGCCATGCCATCAGGGGCTCGTTCACCTGCACATCTACCAACGTGATATATGCCATCATGTGCCAGCAGCAATGCCCCTCTGCCATGTACATTGGCCACAACAGACAGTCTCTACGCAAAAGAATAAATGGACACAAATCTGACATCAGGAATCATAACATTCAAAAACCAGTGGGAGAACACTTCAACCACTCAGTGACTGACTTGAAGGTGGCAATTTTGTAACAAAAAAACTTCAAAAAGAGACTCCAAAGAGAAACTGCTGAACTTGAATTAATATGCAAATTAGATACAATTAACTTAGGTTTAAACAGAGACTGGGAATGGTTGGGTCATTACACTAATTGACTCTATTTCCCCATGTTAAGTTCTCCTCACACCTTCTATGGGTCATCTCGATTATCACTTCAAATTTTTTTTTTCTCCTGCTGATGATAGCTCATCTCAGTTGATTGGCCTCTTACAGTTGGTATGGCTACTTCCACCTTTTCATGTTCTCTGTATGTATAAATATCTCCTGTCTGTGTGTTCCATTCTATGCATCCGAAGAAGTGGGCTGTAGCCCACGAAAACTTATGCTGAAATAAATTTGTTAGTCTCCAAGGTGCCACAAGTACTCCTGTTTTGCGGATACAGACTAACATGGCTGCTACTCTGAAACCATGATCTGGCAGTGTTTTTCAATGTCTTTGTGCAGGTGTAAATGACTATACAAGGTGCAAGTTAGTAGAGAATCAGGACTAATATTTGTACCATTTGTTTCTCTAAGGTACTTGTCCTTTTTAACTAAGAGGAGTAGAAGGTGGAGTTTACTCCTGTGCGGATGACAGAATTAGCCTGAAGTCTTGGCAATTATGTTTGTTCTGTTTTTGACTTTTTGATGAAAGCATTTAATTTGTTTTGTTCAGCACAAAGGGAGAGACTCATTTTTCCTTGTTACAGATTCAACAGCCACATGCACTAATGATGAGGTGTATTATAGCTGTCATTTCACTCTTTCTAATACTGACAAGGTACCCTGACCTCTATGTGTCATCAACTTGCATTCTTGCTTTATTTTTTGTGGCCTAAATGAATTACAACAACAGGAAACTAGAAAAGCACCAACAGAGAAAGGACACTGGGCTGTTTCATCACTTCTGCTAGCCTTAAGGGTCCCATATGGGGCTGGGCACAGAGGGCCCACAACTCACATTGAAGTCAACGGCACTTGCAGGTGATCATTCCATCTCAGAACAGACCATTAATCCAGGGGTCCCACTTTTTCTTTGTGAAACTGGACCATGTACCAAAAGCAGCGGACATTTGCATTCATCTGTTTACTTAGAAGATCCTCCCCCTCGCCCCCCCAATCATGTGGGCTACAGGATCCCATGAACACAAATTATGCTGGCTGCCCACTGCAATCCATCAGAGTAAAGTATTGAAGGGCCACTCATAGTTCAGAGTCCCATCTGATCAACGAATGGTTTGCATGCAAATCAAGGCTACTATATGATCCTAAATTTGATTTTTTCCTACAGACTTGGAGGTGAGCCTAGTCTGACCCACACCACTGAGGTAGGGATGCGGTGGAGGAGAAGTGCACTAAGGGCCTTGCTATGCTTGAGGGAATTAGTGCAATCATTGACCCCGCTGTTTGACTAACCCCTCTCTCCCGGCTTTTGTTAGTTTCCCAGTTCAGATGTGCAGTGCGCTTCAAACAAAGCTGCACACTGAGCTATGACCAGTCAATGTTGTCTGAATAGGTCTTTTTAGGATTAATATTCTTCCTCCCCCCTGGATTTTAATAATTGCCTCTGTGTTTGACACTCTGGCATTAGGATTTGGATGAGTGTTTGTGTCATTCTTAATTTGCATTCACAGTATGCATCAAAACTTGTTTTGAATTCTTGCAGCGGATGCTGTGAATGTGTATTAACAATACTGAAGATTTGTGAGGTGTGTAGCGAAAGTCTGCGTGGAAGTAATTAACTACCCATTCCCAGGCACTTGTGGTGACCACATTTCCCAGCCAGGAACTTTTTTTTTTTCTTACCGTGGTTTGGGATCGGGGAGGGGTTGTGCAGGGGAAGGATTTGCAGTTCAATGAAGAAGTTGCACTGAGTGCATTTGGATGGGATGAGGGCAGTGACTCAACTCTTCTTCATAGCTTAACAGCTTCCATTCACTAAGGCTGCCCTTCCCTCTTCAGAACACGTCTCTGTATCTTCATGGAACCTGGGACTCAGCATGCTCCCTGCTTTCCTTACATTAGCTTGCAATCTGGTTTGGGGCATTCAGACTCTGCAGTGTCCTAGTTCACGTGAAACTCTTGTACGGTGCAGTGTGGGGCTTTCCAGACTCCATTGCCTGCCAGTGAATTTATCAAAGATGCTGGCGAAGAGGGACCCACAAGGCCTCAAGTTCACTTAAGCTGGAGGGTGCCTGGCTGGGTGTGGAGAAGTAGGGATTGCTACAGCGCAGGATCACCACAGGGATGGCCCTGGAGGAAGTTAACTAGCCAATTATACTGAAAGCAGGGCACAGGAGAAGCTGGAAGTAGGTGCAAAACTGGTATCTAGAGGTCAGAGTCAATTTTCAGCAGTGATTCAATGAAGACCGCACTGTATCTGGGGGCCAGGACAGAAAGTTTGTCCTTACCTTTCTCCCCGCTTTTCCCCTTCCCTGCTACTCTGCACAAACCTAATTGGCTGGTTGCAACTCCAAAAGAAAATAAAAAGGACACTGAATTAATTTTAACCCCTGGGAGGGTTTGAGTGAACAAGCAGATGGGAGTGGAGGGGGAGCAGGACTGGGGACCAGCCTGGGAAAATTGGCACAGAGGAGAGGAAACAAAGGAAGAGGCAGGAAGCATGAACCCTCAGCTAGAACAGAGAGGGAGCTTCTTGGAGGAGACCAAACTGCTTGCAAAAGGGGGACTGAATAAACGCTCGGCTTGGAGCTGACAGGAGAGCTGAGACCACAAAAAAGGACCCACTGCTCTGGGCTCACACCAGCATCAGAGTGCATACTCAGGTTCGATGGACCCAAATGCGGGGGAGGGGGGATGGAATTGGTGTGGGGCAGAGCATGTGTATGTGTGTGTCTCGAAGGGAGTGGGGAGGGCTGTTTTGCTGTACACTCTGTAACCCTACTAGAGATCCTCACCTAGGTCTAATTCCTGGCATTACCTGGGTTAGATAAAAGTGTCATTCTATTGTTAACACTTGGAGCAAATACCATTAACTCTGAATCCACTGTGGAGGGAGGGTTGGTGCAGAGATGTGCAGCTGGGACCTGGGCCCCCTTTCCCAACTCTGGGAATCCCCAGCCTGACAAGTGGCATCATGAATAGGATTTGGAGAGTTTATGTAGTGATCCCCGGGGACCAGGTCTGCGGCACCAGGAACATCTTTCAAGGAGACAGACTTTCCCACAACCCCTTCCAACCCAGCCCACCTCCTGCCACCCTGCTCAGCCCCAATGATTTTGACATACCACGTAAGGTCCCTATGGTTACCCAGGTTTACAGTGGATGACCTGACCAGCTTTCCAGGCAGGCCTGGAATCCACATTTAACATGTATAGCTTCCTTGAGTACCAGCAGTGAGGGATCCTGTTGGCCCAGATGAGGGGAGCCACCCTAGTGGAGGTGCAGACCTGGTCTGATGACCAGAAGAGTATCACCAAAAATATTATAAGCAGCTGGATCGGACTTATGGGCCCCTAGAGGAGTTAATAATATTTGAAATTATTAATAAGGGAAACCACCAAACACTCATTTCACCACAAATTCCTTTATTAAATCCAAAGGCCTTTATGCAGTTGGAATAAACATGCCTAAAAAGCCTAAATAATAAGCAATTTACCACATTCAAACTGTATGCATTTGATCAAGATACTTACAAATGGGCTAAACCCAGAGGTGCTTAGACCCTTATTGGTAGGCCTCTACCAAATTCACGGCCATGAAAAAAGCATCACGGACTATGAAATCTGGTCTCTCCCCATGAAATCTGGTCTTTTGGGTGCTTTTACCCTATACTATGCAGATTTCACAGGGGAGACCAGTGTTTCTCAAATTGGGGGTCCTGACCCAAAAGGGAGTTGCAGGGGGGTCACAAGGTTATTTTAAGGGGGTCACAGTATAGCCACCCTTACTTTTGCGCTGCCTTCAGAGCTGGGAGCTGGAGAGCAGTGGTTGTTGGCCAAGCACCCAGCTCTGAAGGCAGCACCCCGCCAGCAGCAGAAGTAAGGGTGGCAATACCATATCATGCCACCCTTCCTTCTGTGCTGCTGCCTTCAGAGCTGGGTGGCCGGGAAGAGGCGACTGCTGACTAAGGGTCCAGCTCTGCAGTCAGAAGTGCAGGAGTAAGGGTGGCAATACCATACTGTGCCATCCTTGCTTCTGCACTGCTGCTGGCTCTGCTTTCGCCTTCAGAGCTGGGATCCCAGCCAGCAGCCACTGCTCTCCTGCTGCCCAACTCTGAAGGCAGCACCGCTGCCAGCAGCAGCGCAGAAGTAAGGGTAGCAGTACTGCAATGCCCCTCACACAATACCCTGGCGACCTCCCCACAACTCCTTTTAGGGTCAGAACCTCTACAATTACAACACCATGAAATTTCAGATTTAAATACCTGAAATCATGAAATTTATGATTTTTTAAAATCCTAGGACCATGAAATTGACCAAAATGGACCATGAATTTGGTAGGACCCTACCTATTGATCACCTCCAGCATGGTCAGGCAGGTATTAGCAATGAACCTTTAAGAGCTGACTTTTTATATCCTTTAACAACCAATGATGTTGCTGCCAATTACAGACTTCAGCTAATAATCAATTTGAGACAGTTCACCATCATTTTCAGTCTTAATCCAGATATGATTTACAGCCTCCTTTCTTCCCGAGGTCCTTGCTCCCCTCATTCTTGTTGTTCAACAGTTTTCCCATTGAAGCTGGGTTGACAGAGGCTTTAAGACTAGTGTGTGGGTTGGGGAAGGGCTGTGATGGCTCATTTTAAGACAAATCAAACAAAGAAAATCTAAAACCATCTGCAGTCACCTATTGGGTGCTTTCTTTTTAGAAAGTTCCTCTATTTCGTTAATTATTCTTTGAACCAGACATCTTCCCAACTTTATTGCTTCTGGCCTTATCACTTACTATTTTTAGGACCTTTCTTTACAAGACATACGGTATATATTTCCTTAACCAAACATAAGCTAATTTTAATTCTTTAATTTTATATTTATCTTACGGCCCTTGATCCTAGATGAACAGTTGAAAGAGCTGTTTGCTTGAGCCCAAAAACCTACTGAGACCCTTGGGGACTTTGCCAATAGTCTTCAAGTGTTGCTCTACTCCATCAAAAAGATACGACTCCCTTCCTGACTCAAGACCTTTTGCGACAATTGGCAAAAGGGGCTGTTGCTTGGCAAGCTTTGTGCTCCCCTCAGGTCCCATATCCTGATATGGGCTTCGAGGACTTTAATGGGAAGGCTGTGGACAAAGTTGGGTTGCAAACACCTGACAGCCAGGGCTGGGCTGCCACCCACATGCTGTGCTTGAGTTGCCTACACCTGACACTCGGGGCCGGACTAGGGTGGACCACAGTTTCCCAGCCAGTGTAGAGACCAGCTACAAACCTGCCAAACAAATACCTACGGGTCAGAGTCAATTTTCAGCCGTGAGGATCATACTGTATCATACAGGGGAGGCAATACCTACTCTGAGATTCACAGCTGCTTGATAAAACCAGGGAGGCAATATCTTGCAAAGTGCTGAGCCCATCCTCAGAGATGCTGAGCAGCCTCAACTCTTTCATTTTACCCCTCTTGGGAGGTGCTCAGCAGCCAGTAGAGTTAGGCCTTTACCTGCTGTCCCAGATGAGCCCCTCAAAATGGGGCTTATTTTAGCTACTGTGAAAACCTCAGTAATTTGGATACATATATTCTTTCTTTAGTACCCAACAGGACCTGGGGTCCTTAATAATGATAAAGCAGTGATTATTTTTTAAATAAAATTCATTCTTACATTTTAGGACACAAAACCCTGCCCAGATAAGCCACTGGAAAACTATCAAACAGGTTTCTTGAAAATCTGTAGCAAAACCAAAATGTTCCCAGGCTGAGAGCTTATGTGTTTTGCCCCTTCATGCAATGGCCTCTGGCCGTTGGATTTTCTGGATTTTGGCAGCAAGTACCTCATAGACTTACTGTTTATTGCCCATTATACCAAGTCCTTTAGTGCTCTCAATAGACATAAATAAAACACCCACAGTACAATGAAATCTAGTTCCAACTGGGTATTTGTAAAAAAAAACAAAAAAACCCAAACCCAATACACTTGCAGTAATGAACTACACTGGCAATATCCTAATACCAAGTCTCATAAACATATACCTCACTCTGGGAGTTCTCAGACTTTGTCACAGGGTGGCTACATCTTAATAGAAAGCATGTCTGAGGGACGTTAGTCCCAATTGCTCCAACCGCCTATTTAGATATATATTGTCCCCGTGGCAACTACAGAATTGTTTACACGGAAAAGCAATATTAGGAAAATATTTAATGTATTTTTAAACTGCTTTATAATGCGATTTAGCAGCTGGGAATACAGAGGAGAGCCAGTATCATGTGACCAACCAGTTCCCTGCACACCACATTTTGAAAGCTGTTCCCCTAGGTTACTGTGGCACAGTCAGCTTTAATAAAGACGCAGCCTGGGCTAAGGGACAGTTATAAAACTGGAAGCTAGAAACTCCTGAGTTTTAATCTTGGCTTGGCCATTGACTCCCATTTTGGGAAAGTAACTTGACCTCTCTGCTCGGTTGCTATCAGTAGAACAGGGACAATACTTACTGTGACAGAGGCATACCCAGGAAGGTGTATTATCCCTGTGTCTGAACATCTTCTCAACATTTCACTGAAGGGGTTGTGGGTGGTTTCTGCTGAAAGCTAAGAACTAGCTAATTGTTATGGTTATTGTGAGATGTTTGTGTAACCCTTCTGGCAGGCAAAGCCAGCAGCAACCAGGGACGGATTCAATATCTAGGGGTTCCTTTCCATCGATACAACACAGAACTGGCTCCAGCCCCCACCCAGTAACCTGGGAAAATTACACACCACCCCGGGCGCGCCTTAGAGGCAGTACTTCCCTACTCGCAAGAACAGAGTCTGAGTGTAGAAAAAGAAACTTTTAATAAAAGGAGGGAAATAACTTGGTATTAATTTGGGAAAACACCACAAAACAGGATTCATAAACATAAACCATGAGCAAAAACCCAACCCCAAGTAAGTTAGGCAGTGTCCTTTTCCCCTCAGGTTCTTAAGTCCCTTTAACATGCCCATCCCTTCTCTGCACCCCACTCACACTTGCTGTCCTTGGTCAGTGCAGACCCAGAGTTCAAAGGTGCATCTGCAGAGTTTGCCTCCCACCTTGGGTGGATGTAAAGAAGCACATTATTTGCTCTGCTACTCAGGCACTCACCTGCTGCTCATCGCGCCTCTTTGCCAGCTGTTCTGCTGGCCGCTTGCTGAGCTTCTCTGCCAGCCGCCCTGCTGGCTGCTCCCTGTGCCTCTATGCCAGCCGCCCTGCTGGCCACTCGCTCTGCTCACCAGCCACTTGTTCACCAGCTGACTGTCAGTCACCTTCTGCTGCCACCTGCCTCTCTGCCATGACCTCTGCACATCAGTCTCTTAGTGATTTTCAGCTCTCTGCAGGCTGGGCAGGAACACTGCCCCAACTCAAGTGATTTCAGCTCTCAGTGATTGAGCCTTTAAAACAAAACAACAACAGAGGCTCCTAATGAAGCCTAGTTAGCTCTGTCTTTGACCAGTGGGGAAGGAACAGGTTAAACCAATCTAGGAAGAACCCTTGGAGAGTGCAATTTCTTAGCTATGACACCTATCCAGGGGTGAGCTGGAGCCGGTTCGCAGGAACCGGTTGTTAAATTTAGAAGCGCTTTTAGAACCGCTTGTTAACTGGCTTCCCTGCGAGGGAAGCTTTGATGGGCTTCGGCTGGGAAGGTGTAATTCCTCCTCCCGGCCGCCGGGGAGCGCTGCGCTGCACTGCAGGAGCCATGTGGGCTGCCTCTTGGCCCTGTTGCTGCTGCTGCTCCTTGGACCTCTGGCCCTGGGGCTCCTGCTGCTGCCTGGTGAGGCCCCAGCTGCGTCCTGCTGCTCGGGCTGCTCCCAGCCGCTCTCCCCGTGTGAGTGTCTGCACCCCTCCCCCGCTCCCCCTGCCTGCAGCCAGCCCCTGCCCGCAGCCACTCTCCCTGTGTGAGTACCTGCCCCCCTGCCCGCAGCCAGCCCCTGTCTGCACCACCTGCCCACAGCCAGTCCATGTCACACTCCCTGCCTCCAGCTAGCCTTGACCCACGTCCGTCTGCAGCCAGCCCCATGTCCACTGGTGCCCTGCAGTTCTCAGGGCAGTAACCCTGCACACCTGCTTCGAGAGGGGGAGCAGGGAGCAGCTGGGACCCACACAGGTGCACACCCTAGGGTGACCAGACAGCAAGTGTGAAAAATCAGGACGGGGGTGAGGGGTAATAGGAGCCTATATAAGAAAAAGACCCCAAAATTGAGACTGTCCCTATAAAATTGGGACATCTGGTCACCCTAGCACACCCCAAGGGAGTGGCGGGGACCCACACAGGTGAAAAGGAGCTCATTTCTAGTTCAGGCCCATCTTTTTTAAAAAAACTTTAGGTAGGGTTAACATACATCTGCATTTTCCTGGACATGTCAGGCTTTTTGGTTCTTAAGTCGCTGTCTGGGCAGAATTTTTAAAATTTAAAAATTCCTCCCAGGAAAATACAGACATATGGTAACCTTATTAGTACAAAAAATACATACTGTAGCACATCCCTTAAATCATAACTTTTTATAGGGAACTGGTTGTTAAGATTTTAGCAGCTCATCACTGTACCTATCCCCACTCCTCTTACTTTCACAGAGCTCTGGCATTCAAGCCCCTGGCTTAACAAGGCTCTTTCAACTGAGGGGGACCCCCTCATTTGGGACAGGTTAAGCACAGTCCTGGTTCCCTGTATTCCTACAATAATTACAACATTGGTAACCATATTTCACTACCCCTGCATTCAGTACTAAGGTGATTTGTAACCCAACACCAGCCAAAGTTGATCACTTTGACACTGCTCTATCTGCTGAATATCTCAGCAGAGCAGGAACAAACTGTATTTACATAAACACACCCAAAGTCTCTCTCCCTCCCAGCTAGCTGTCAGGGGAGCATTCATTCACACCATGCTTACATTTGTGTGGGAAATAGTTTAAGAGATATGTAGAAATTAGGTTTCAAAACTGTTGAAGTGAAACTTGTTACCTGAAGTGAGGCGGGTCTCAAGGAGAACTCAGTCAGTATTGACACCTTTGGAGCCAGCCCTGTATTTACTGTCTAGACCACTGCAGGCTTGAGGATTTGCAAAGACAAAAGAACCCCAAGAAGAGACTCTGCATAGGGTATCCATAGGGTGAGAGACAAGAGTCTCTAACTGTAGCAGAGAAGAAGAAAAGTCACAGGATTTTAGTCATTACAAAGGAGAGGGGGGATAGAGGGCAGGGGGAGGGAACTTGTCTCATGAAAGGTGAATTCCAGCTTCCTGAAGTAGTGGACACATACTGTAAGGACTGACCACTGGTGAGAAAAACCTTATTAACAAGTTACTTTTCTGTCTAATAAGCATAGGCTATAGATTGCATTTTATATTTTTCTTTTACTTGTAACCTTATGTTTCCCAACCCTTATATGTGCTTTCATTTGAATCTCTATCTCAAGCTCTCTTAAAGAAAATTCAATTTGGTTTTACTGCAGACACATCTACGTGCCTTGTGCTAAGAAGAGTGTTGAACTGAGGTGAAACCAGCAAACTGTGCTTCCACAGAGGCAGCTAATCAGTGTGCATTGCAGGCATTCAGAAGATAAGGAACTGGGCAATTGAGTGCAACAAAGCAGGGTATGTAAATCGTTAGCCTGCACTGGGACAGAGTGAGGCTTGTGGAGCCCCGAGCAGAGTGCTTGTATTGCCAGCAGCCAGCTGGGGATGGTTTGCCCTAATGGACACAGACAAGGCTCTCTCACGCTGTAAGCAGGTGCTAGTGATTTGCCCTGGACACGTCGAGTAACCCTGAAAAGTGCCACACCTACCTTATAGCGGCATTGTGGGGATTGATATATGAGTGTGTGCACAGTGTTTTGAAGATGTAAAATACTATATAAATGCTGATGCAGACAATTCATAATCTTGTCTCTCTTCACAGAACCTTAAAATGATGCATAGACTAGCTAATCGACCTGGTAAAAATGGCAGAAGTAAAAAATAGTTCTCCATCAATATTATAGACTGAATGCTGAAAGCTAGACAGACTGAAAATACTGATGCCTTCACTTATTTTTCTCATGTGTTAGTTGCCAGAAATATTTAAGAAGACATGGGAAGAGTGGCATTGCAGGGTGAAAATATTACAGCGAGGATAGGAATGGAAGTTTTATAAAATATTATTTGTAGGTCAGCCTTCTTTCCTGAAAAAAACAGGATTGCACCAAAAATGCTAATATGTGGGCACACAACTGCCTAGAAAAAAATAGGAAGGTGTTGTGACAGGTTCGGTCAGACACTCCCTCAAGACTGTTGTTAGATGTGCTGGGATACCACTGAGAACAAACCTCCCTGCTAGAGAGGGCTTCCCTCCACTCTGGGGAAGTCATTCTGAGCAGGAATGGAGGAGTGATAGCTAAGGGGGGAGGGATGGAATTGGGGTCAGCAACTATGTGGGAGGGGAGTGTGTGGAGGATGATCACAGATGTGGGGAAGAGCAGGGGAAGAGGGAGGATGAGGGGCCATCTCAGCATCCCATCCCATAGAAAAAGATACACCACCAGTTCCATTCCTGGTATCTGCCCCAGAGATATTTTCTTGAGCAACCTGCGTGGAACTTGAAGGGAGGAGCCAGGGGCAGCTCTAGCCATTTCGCTGCCCCAAGCACGGCAGCACACCGCGGGGGGCGGCTCTGGTGGACCTCTCGCAGACGTGCCTGCGGCTGCTCCACCGAAGCCGCGGGACCAGCGGACCCTCCGCAGGCACGTCTGCGGGAGGTCCACCGGAGCCGCCTGCCGCCCTCCCGGCGACCGGCAGAGCCCCCCCGCGGCATGCCGCCCTAAGCACGCGCTTGGTGTGCTGGGGCCTGGAGCCGCCCCTGGGAGGAGCACAGGTCGTAGAAGGGAAAAGTTTAGAGGAGCAACAAGAAGTCACTCTGTTTGCACATGGCTTGAATGCCAGCTGCAGTTGCTGCACCTCTGAAAATATAGTTCTCTTAATAGAGAGGCAATTTAGTATTACAAGCATGGAGTCTTCATGGGATTACCCAGTATGTGGTACACAAAACATTGTGGCAGTGGTCAGAGACCCACAGCAAGGCAGAGAGAGCATGATTAACAGGCAAACAAACAGCACCTACAAGCAGAGCAAACAGGCAGTAGTGGGGGACTCAGACCACCAGGAATCATATACTAGATTACCAGACAAAGAACCTTGCACAAGCACAGAAGTAAGAATTGAGTCTGTATACAGAGCTGAGTATAGGAGATAAAGATGAAAAAAGGAAGGTAAAGCTTTGTCACTATTGCATGAGGAAAAAGGACGAGAAGATAGTGAGATGCTGTTGCCAGGAATAAGTACCTGAAACACTGAACAGCTGATAAGTCTTTGAGTACTGTGTCAGGCATTAGAGGGACTTCAGGCATCAAGAGTCTAGCTGATGACAATTGTAGGAGGAGATTGCAGGCCCGGTGGTCTATTTCACTAGTCCTTACATAAGAAGGACTAAAACCACACCAAAGTCTGTTCAAGCCCTTCCTTCAAGACACAGTTTATTCTTCAAACATAATAAAGTCATTCCGCATAAGCTTCACATATAAACCCAGTCTTTTGCCCTGACCCAGGGTCTTCTGCAGGGTTCCTAAGGCCTTTCTCCTCACTCCATCCCCCAGCCTGCCACAGGAATGAACCTGCCTCCTGTAGCTTTCCTCCCAATTGAACTCTGACCCCTTCCCAGCTGAGTCTGATAATCAATCAGGGCTGGATGGCTTCAGGGCTGCTGGCTTTTAAGGGGGAGACCACCCTGTTACAATGATGGCAAGGAAGAGATGATCCAGGACTATGATATCAAGTTGTTATAACTGCTAACCGGGTGTTGAGAGCAGAATATTAGGCTGAATAAGGGGCGGCTCTAGCTTTTTTGCCGCCCCAAGCACGGCAGTCAGGCAGCCTTCAGCGGCACGCCTGCAGGAGGTCCCCAGTCCCACGGATTTGGCGTACCTGCTGCTGAATTGCCGCCGAATCCGCGGGACTGGCGGACCTCCCGCAGGTAAACCACTGAAGGCTGCCTGACTGCCGCCCTCGCAGGGACCGGCAGGGCGCCCCTCGCGGCTTGCCGCCCGAGGCATGCGCTTGGGGTGCTGGTGCCTGGAGCCTCCCCTGGGATGAATGCAGGCAAACGGAAGCTGAGGAGACCTAAGGTTCCCTATGTTGGACATCTGTTGACTTTTGCGGGATTCTGGCAGGATCTTGATAAACTGAGAGATATTAAGGAAATGCCCAGGCCAAAGGATGTGAAGGGAGTCCAGGGAGGGGTAACTATCTTTCCAGATTCTGCACACACCTGTTAGCAGCCTGTGGACCTCTGAGACAGTTAACATCCCATGAAGCAGCATGGGACTGGTCAGAGACCTAAGAATAGGCATTTGAAAGGAGTAAAAAAAAAAAATCATAAGCAAGGCACCAGTCCTATGGAGCAGCTAGAGCTACAGTGTGATGCTCAGAAGGAAGCTTAGGAGCAGCACTGATGTGTTGCCTGCAGCTCATAGCATTTGCTAGTAAAGCCTTGACAGGCACAGAAAGGGGAAATGCTTAGCTAGAAAAGGAGCTACTGGTTGTGCTCTTTGGAATGGAACGATTCCATCAGTTCACCTCTGGGCATAGGGTGGATGTGCAGTCTGATCACAAGCCATTAGGAAGCATCATGAACAAGCCACTGCTGTGTGCACCCAGGACACTGACATGTGTGCTACTGAGACTGCAGCACTGTGATGTGGGCATAAGATACTGTCCGGACAGCCTTTCTCTGCTGGTGGCAGATACGCTGAGCAGGGCATACCTTCCCGAGTACAACACATATGGGTCTGTGGAACAGGATAGAGTGTCTATCAACATGCGACAATGTCTTGGCATCTCTGATGGGAGGTGCCAGGCAATCCAACAAAGCACTGAACAAGACGGGACACAACAGGCAGTAAAATGATTCATACTCCAGGGTTGACCAGACTCCTATGAGCAAATGCCACAGGAGGTTACTCCCTACCACCACATGAGGGGTGAGCTCGGTGTGCAAAATGGGACTATGTTTAAAGTGGACTGAGCAGTAATCCGACAGGTTTAAGAGCTTACATCATGAGACAGATCTATGCTTCACCCCTAGATATAGAGGCAATCCTGAGATGAGCCAAGGAGTGTCATCTAGTCCAGTCCCTGGGCTCTAGAGTCTCCTAAATCTTCTGTTGTTGATCACTACAGTCTCTGCATACCTCACACTGTTTCATGTATGCTCTCAGCTGGACATCCAGGCAAGAATGTCCAGCTGAGAGCATACATGAAACAGTGTGAGGTATGCAGAGACTGTAGTGATCAACAACAGAAGATTTAGGAGACTGTAGAGCCCCATGAAATCCCAGCCCAACCCTGGAAAAAGGTCAGAACAGACCTGTTCACTGTTCATGACAGGAATTACATGGGCTCAGTAGATTAAAGGTCTAGAAAACATGAACTATGAGGGAAGATTGAAAAAATGGGGTTTGGTTAGTCTAGTGAAGAGAAGACTGAGAGGGGACATGATAAGTTTTCAAATACATAAAAGGTTGTTACAAGGAAAAGGGAGAAAAATTGTTCTTACCCTCTGAGGATAGGACAAGAAGCAACGGGTTTAAATTGCAGCAAGGGAGGTTTAGGTTGAACATTAGGAAAAACTTCCTAACTGTCAGGGTAGCTAAGCACTGGAATAAATTGCCTAGGGAGGTTGTGGAATCTCCATCATTGGAGATTTTTAAGAGCAGCTTAGACAAACACCTGCAGGAATGGTCTAGATAACTAGTCCTGCCATGAGTGCAAGGGACTGGACTAGATGACCTCTCAAGGTTCCTTCCAGTCCTATGATTACTACTCCAGTTTCTGGGAGGTGGACTATCTGGAGGACACTTAGGCAAGAACTGTGATGAGGAAACTGCCTAAGTGTCCTCCAGATAGTCCACCTCCCAGAAATGCTCCAATACGTCTATTAGTCTATAAGGTGCCACAGGACTCTCAGTTGCTTTTTACAGATCCAGACTAACACGGCTACCCCTCTGATACTATGCTCAGACAGTGGGCCATGGTATACTGCAGCAAAATTCAAATGATCCATCACCAAATGGGAAATAGAATACAAGACTTCTTCCCCTGGGCACCCGCAAAGCAATGGGAAGGCAGAGACAGCAGTAAAGACAGATAAGAGGCTGATGGCAAAGGCAAAACAGACAGGAAGAGGTCCCTACCAGCCTCTCGGAGACTAGGTAGTAGCCCAGCATAAGGACTGATGGGCTGGAGAACCCAGTGGAGGAATGATGGACGATACTCAGAAGCAGTTAAGAGAATGCAAAGCTAAGCAGGAAGCCCACTACAACAAAGGACCTGAGGCTACTGTACACAGGTGACCAGGTCTGGAGCCAGCCATCAAATAGCCACACAAGGCAATGGCAAAAGGCAACAATCCAAGCTGCTGTGAGACACAGATCATAGGAGGGAGCTACAGACTCAGGACAGCAGTAGAGACAAAACCTAAGACAACTGCTGAGTAGGGGCAGACAGATGGCACACCCAGGCAGACAGGGCCACGGCAGGCCAGACAGCCGCAGCCGTCAGCAGGCGTGACACAGGAGAGTCAGAAGAAACAAGGTATACGAGCAACACAGATGACCCACAGGATGCCACCCAACACAATGAACGCAGCAACAGGGTTGTCGCCAATGATTTGAGTTTATTGATAATTTATTGCGTGATGTTATGATTAACTAACATGTTATGTCATATATAATCATATACCCGTGGTGGTATAATACCACATTACAAAATTCCCTTTAAATAAAATAAAAGGCTACAGGGTGGAAGCAAATCCCCTACCAACAGCAGTAACACAACAAGAAATGGAAGACTGGTTGGGAGACCTGCACACTTAAAGGACTATGAGGCCTAATGGGCCACAATGGGTTGGCAGTAAAGGACATGTCACTACCAGGGCCGGCTCCAGACCCCAGCGTGCCAAGCACGCGCTTGGGGCGGCATCCCGCAGGAGGGCGGCAGGCAGCTCCGGTGGACCTCCCGCAGGCATGCCTGCGGGAGGTCCACCAGAGCCGCGGGACCAGCAGACCCTCCGCAGGCACGTCTGCAGGAGGTCCACTGGAGCCGCGGGACCGGCGACCGCCAGAGCGCCCCCCACGGCGTGCTGCCCTGCTTGGGGCGACGGAAATCCTAGAGCCGCCCCTGGTCACTACGATGGGTAGGGTTGCCAACATGGTAATATTTAAAAACCGGACACTCCAGGAGGGCTGCAGGAACCTCCCCTGCCCTGCCTCTTCCCCCCAGCCCCGGAGGCCCTATGCCCTCTCTTCCTCCCAAGGCTCCACCCTGATCCACTCCTCTTTCCCCCTCCCCCTATCGCTCACCGCTTTTTCCTCCTATCCCCCAGCCTGTGTCAGGAGGAACTTGCCTGTGGAGCTGGGGCTGGGAGCTGCAGCTGCCCGACACAGGTAGGAGGCTGCAGTGGGGGCTGGCATGGGTGATAACCTGGCACCCTCCTGCCTCCCCCACCCACAGTAACCGGACTTTGAGTGTCTGATCTGTAGATCTGACCAGACACTGTCAGGTCCCCTTTTCGATCAGACTTTCCAGTCCAAAACTGGGCACCTGGCCACCCTAACAGTGGGCTACCTACTAGGTAACTTCTGGACTCCATAAGGCAGCAAATGCCTGCACAAAATACAAAACAACAACAGTGAAAATGAAAAAGATAACAGGGCTGTCAATCACAGTTAACTCACACGATTAACTCGAAAAAATTAATAGCAATTAACAAAATTAATAGTGATTAATCGCACTTTTAATTGCGCTGTTAAACAATAGAATACCAATTGAAATTAATTAAATATTTTCTGATGATTTTCTACATTTTCAAATATATTGATTTCAATTACAACATAGAATAAAGTGTACAGTGTTCACTTTATATTATTATTGTATTACAAATATTTGCACTGTAAAATGATAAACAAAAGAAATAGTATTTTTCAATTCACCTCATACAAGTATTGCTAGTGCAATCTCATTATCATGAGAGTTCAACTTACAAATGTAGAATTTTTTTTTGGTTACATAACTGCATTCAAAAAACCAAAAACAATGTAAAACTTTAGCACCTACAAGTCCACTCAGTCCTACTTGTTCAGTCAATCAATAAGACAAACAAGTTTGTTTACATAATGCTGCCTGCTTCTTATTCACAATGTCACCTGAAAGCGAGAACAGTCATGTGCATGGCACTGTTGTAGCTAGGGTAGCAAGATATTTACGTGCTAGATATGCTAAACATTCATATGCCTCTTCCTGCTTTGGCCACCACTCCAGAGGACATGCTTCCATGCTGATGAAGCTCATTAAAAAAAAAGTGTTAATTAAATTTGTGACTGACCTCCTTGGGAGAGAATAGTATGTCTCCTCTGTTTTACCCGCATTCTGCCATACAATTCATGTTACAGCAATCTCAGATGATGACCCAGCGCATGTTGTTTGTTTTAAGAACACTTTCACTTCAGATTTGACAAAATGCAAAGAAGGTACCAATGTGAGATTTCTAAAGATAGCTACAGGTTTAAGAATCTGAAGTGCCTTCCAAAATCTGAGAGGGACGAGGTGTGGAGCATGCTTTCAGAAGTCTTAAAAGAGCAACGCTCCAATGCAGAAACTACAGAACTGAACCACCAAAAAAGAAAATCAACCTTCTGCTGGTGGCATCTGACTCAGATAATGAAAATGAACATGAGTCGATCCGCACTGTTTTGGATGACTATCGAGCAGAACCTGTCATCGGCATGGACGCATGTCCTTTGGAAGGGTGGTTGAAGCATGAAGGGGCATATGAATCTTTAGCTACAACAGTATGAACACCTATTGTAAATTTAAAAAAATTTGTTTATCTGAGTGACTGGGTGAACAAGAAGTAGGACTGAGTAGATTTGTAGGCTCTAAAGTTTTACAATGTTTTGGTTTTTGAGTGCAGTTATTTTTTGTACATAATTCTATATTTGTAAGTTCAACTTTCATGATGAAGAGATTGCAAATATTTGTAATAAAAATTGTAATAAAAATATAAGCAAGTACTGTATACTTTGTACTCTGTAACTGAAATCAATATATTTGAAAATGTAGAAAACATCCAAAAATATTTAAATAAATTGTAATCAATTATTCTTTAATGGTGCAATTAATCACACGATTAATCGTGATTAATTTTTTTAATCATGTGATTAATCACAATTTTTTTAGTCGCTTGACAGCCCTAATAACAATCTGCATGGAACTTGGGGAGAAGAACAGAGGTTGCAGGAGCGTACCAGAAAATAAGTCTGCATGTCAATGGCTTAAGTGCTAGTAGTAGTTAAAGCACTTCTGTAAAGAATTATTTTAATGAAGAACCACTTTAATTTTAGACACATGGCATCTATAATTGAGTGGCTGGCCCAGTACATGAAATTGGGCTCAGTTCTCCTTTTCCACTCCAGGAGTGCCCTTGTTTGGTGAAAGAGGAGAGTGGGGCTGACTCTGGTGATTACAAATGAGAGTAAAGAGAGCTGAGATGAAGAGCATAGCTAGGCTGAGAGCTACAGGGAAGGGATGCCCCTGAAGGAGGGAGGGGTGAGAATTCCCTGGTTGGGCAGTGGAGCCAGCTCAGGCTGGTGAAGTGGAAGGCAGTCAGGGGGTCACCTACAACCTTTGCCAGGCCAGAGAGGGCTGAGATCAGTGGAGGAAGAAAAATGGAGGGGTGAGTTGGCTGCTGTTTTCAGGCAAGAGCTGGAATCCTACCAGAAGAAAGCAGGGCAGAGAAATACCCCAGCTAATGGGGCTGGGGAGCTGCACCGTGGGAGATGCTAGCATTGTGCTTGGTGTTGGACTGGTGTGATGAATATACCATTTGAAGTGTGCGGGGGGGATTCTGGTCTATGGTAGTGAGCATTTTGGTAATCAATTAACCCTGCAGAAAGGGCTGTTTATACACTCTGAATTTGTTTGAAGAATGAAGAGAGAAACTGAGGGGAGGGGCCACTTGCAGGGCTGCCATGAGGGGGCGCCTGAGAGGAGGCCAGGCATCTAGAGTCCTTTCATATTGTGACCCAGCACCTGACATGAAACACCTTTAGGTGCAAGTTTCCGTCCTCCTTGCCCCCCCTCGCAATGCTGGAAGAGGGCAGGGAGACATGCAAGCCTGCACTCGGGTTGCCAGGGGCAGCTCTCCTACCCTGCCAATGCCCCGTGGGAAGGCGCCCTGCCATCCCAGGTGCCTGGCATTTTGCTGTGGCTATCTGGCACCTCCCCCCCAGCACCCCGTGCTGGCAGGTGCATGGACCCCTGCCTGGGAGATACAGCCCCTCCCGAGAGGGGGCTGATGCTTGCCATGGGGAGTTAGAGCAGAGCAGAGCAGGGACAGGATGCATTTACTCACTGCTACACCCAGCTCTTCTGCGGTGCAGCCCCTGGTGACTTCGGGAGGGAAAGGAGGATGCTTGAGGCTGGTGGGCTGATGTCAGTGGCTGGGGGAAGGTGGCAGCACTGGGCCCCACACGCCGGAACTGGGTGGGGCGGAGCAGAGAGCCCCTGTGGCTGCTATCACCGCCTCCCTCTTCTGCCTCCCTTAAATAACTATGGGGCTGGCTTAGCTGCAGCGGGCGCTGCTCCCGCTCAGACTGGCTGTGCAGCTGCTCGGAGCAGTCACAAGATGCGGGCAGTCATTGCTTTAATCGCTATGCTCGGCAGCCTGCTTCTCTTCGTGTGCCTCCTCTGGCTCACAGCTGACGGGTCCCTCAGCGCCAGGTAGCGAGACTTGCAGCGGGGTGAATCCCAAAGAATCCGGGTGTCCAAAGCCGGCTCCCAAGTGTAGGTGGGGCAGAGTTTTGGTTTGGCTGGAAGCAGGCAGCTGCGTGGATGATACTGATACCTGGCTGGAAGGTGGGCTCCATGCCTGGAGGAGGTGGGATGCCAGAGATCAGCTACTCTAGCCTCTGAAATACAGCTGGAAAATAAGGAGTGTGACTTTATAATCCCCTTTATACACTAGACACAACAACAGCAGAACAACCTTCGCTCGGCTTTTCCTGATCTATTTTGGCTCTCAGGCTTTGCAGTGTATTAATGATTCATGGAGAGGGAACGGTTCACGCATGGTAACGTTTCATTACAGTGTTTGACAACTTTATTTTCCTTCTTGCTTACTAGGAGCTGGGAGGAGGAGGCCAAATCAGCTACTGATGTCACACCTAAAGGGCTGAGAAAACTCAGGTCCCCTTTAACATTTGTCCAGCTTGCTACTCAAAGCGAGAACAGGTACAGGCTATTTATTTCTTATTTAGTATTCAGATTATTTATGATTGTGGTATTAATGCTCTATACAGCAAGAATTCACTGTAGTTACCATTTGCTTTTATAAAGTCTTGATCAAAAGAGATGTTTAAAGCATCTTAGAACAAGAAAATTGGCTTGCAATGTAATAAAAGGACTACTCCATACTGGGTATCATCAAATGTCAATCTGTGGCTGCTTTTGTGTAGCAAAGCAAAGAGTGCTTTATAATTTGTTCTGAGCAATTTTTTTCCTTTTTCTTCAAAAATGTGTGTCTGTCATTTATTTATTTTTTAAATTCATCTTCACACACTTTGTTCATAATGTGGATTTCTCCTTTAAAATACATCAGCTTAGGGCCAGATTCTGAAATCCCTTACTCACACTGAGTAGCAGCTTCTTCCACATGTAGTCTCATGATTTAGTCCCAAGTGCCCTGCTGTTTCTGAATCATTTTGTGGATCCTTGTTATCATGCCCATTAATTTATATCACAATGTTTAATAAGGGTATTAAATAGTCAATAAAATAAGCTGGGAGGAGGAGTCATTTTATAAGTGCAGGGCTTGAATGTTTATAACTAAGAACCATATTTTGCCACTCAGTGTTATTTGAGATTGCTCATAGCATAAGGTACTACTCACCATGGTTAAGGGTAGCAGAATTGATAGATTAGTCATTCAAAAGCTGCTGCTATCTGGATTTCCCCCTCCCCCACACACTATTTATTTTACTTAATTTAGCCATATTAACATTACAGCTGTTCTAATTAACATCCATATCTCAACACGTACGGTGACCAAAGAGCCACACAATGATTTAGAGAGAGTTTAGCAATTGGCTTTCAAGCTTGAAGTGTGAAATTTTGGCCCCATTCAAGTCAGTGGCAAAACTCCCATTGACTTCGGTGTGGCCAGGATTTCACCCAAAGAGTCTAACTGAAATTTTTGGTTCAAACTACAAATGCTTTGCCCCCAGTCAATACAAATGGAGATAGTCCTACTATTCATTCTGACTGTGTAAATGTGGACAATTCAATATTTCTTACCAATAAACCCTGCCCCCTGTGACATTCTGTACCTCAGGGGAACACCCTACACCCCCATGTTCATTTTTATAAAATGAGTGTATGGTATCCAATGCAAAGTTTGTCATGTTGGGTGTCTTTGGAAGGCTCATAATACATTGAGCATGGTTGTTATAGTGATGTTATAGTAACTGTTACAGCAATGTTATAGTAAGGTTATAGGTTATAATTTCATGTATATAGTTATGAGGCTGAAAATGTATCCTCGTGGCTTAAAGCAAGCTCAGGCAAAAACTCTCCAAGAACAGAGAGGCAGTTCACATCTCGTCAGGGCATGGATGGGACACCCAGCCCAGCCTCACAGAAACAAGGGACACTAGCTTCGGCAGCAACAAAAGAATCTGTTAGACCCTTGAGGGAGTCACCCCCTTCCTTTGGGCACTTTGATGGATAATCATAGAATATCAGGAACCTCAGGAGATCATCTAGTCTCAACCCCCTGCTCAAAGGGGGACCAATTCCCAATTAAATCATCCAGCAGATTTTTGCCCCATATCCCTAAATGGCCCCCCCTCAAGGATTGAGCTCATAACCCTGGGTTTAGCAGGCCAGTGCTCAAACCCCTGAGCTATCCCTCCCCCTCCTAACTCCCCACTCAATGCTCACCTGACTCTGAAGGGGAGGGGCAAAACCGTGAGGGAAGAAAGGACACGATAATAGGGAGAGACATTTTGCCATGCTCTCTCTCTTCCACCTACATCTACAAACACCACTACCACCAAGCGACTGAAATGCTGATCAAAGGGGAGAGCCTGATGGAAAAGCCAGCCTGTGGTGAGAAGCATCTAAGTTTTAAGGACATTGAAAATGTTAAGATCAGCTTAGAATGCATTTTGCTTTTATTTCATTTGACCAAACCTGACTTGTTATGCTTTGACTTATAATCACTTACATCTGCCTTTATAATTAATACATCTGTTTTGTTTATTCTACCTGAAGCAGTGCATTTGGTTTGCATTGGGAGAACAAGCCTGGTACATATAAACTTCTTTGTTAAATTGATTAACTTATATAAACTTGCAGTGTCCAGTGGGCATAACTGGACGCTGCAAGACAGAGATTCCCAGGGTTGTGTCTGGGACTGGAGATATTGGCTAGTGTCATTCGCTTGCAAGTAGCCAGCCAGGAGCAGCTTACATACCAGAGGCTGTGGGGGTTCTCACAGCAGAGCAGGGTAAGGCTGCTCCCAGACTCAAGGATGGAAGAGGCCTAGCAGATCACCGGTCCAGGTAACACCAGAGGGGAACATCACAGTGGTGCAGTGAGCTTTTGTTGCTGTATCGCTTGTTACTCCACGTGAAGTTCACACTTTAAGCACTGATATTTGTGATTTTTTTTTTAAGTGAGTCAAAAGTGCAGTGGCTAAGAACAGTCAGGAGGAGGTCACAGTTTTGTTATTTCGTGTTTGCTTATTTCGGGAAAGGGAAGTAAGATCAGGAAAGCAGGAAAATGAGTGAAAGCAGTGAAGCAATTGCAAAGTTTGGAGCTTTTTAGGTTTCAGCCTGCAGAAAAGTAGAGGGCGCACCAGAGATTACTACAACTGAAAGAACTGGAGATAAAAGAAAGAGAGGCAGCCAGGGAGGAAGCTGCACACAGGAAGGAATGGGGGTGTAATGCCTGCCAAGGAGAGAATTGTCCAGGTTGTTAGCTGCCAGCAGGTCGCAGCTGAACCAGAGGCGCAAAACAGGCTCTAGGGAGCATAGAACAATGTGTCCCAGAGGAGAGCCCAGAGAAGGGGCAAGGGGTCTCAGAAACCCGAGGTGGGTGAGGTTTCCTATGACACTGTAACACAGGGAAGCAGGGTGCTTCCAACTGTGGGAGGGGCTGAGACTAGCTCCTTCCCAGCAGAAGACAGCATGCCCTCAGGCCCAGGGGCAGGAGAGGCCTTGTCTGTAATTAAGGAAACTGTCCCCGTTGTTAGCTGGCAGAGCTTTGCAGCTGAACAAAAGACAGAACCCTTCCTAGAGAACACAGATAAATGTGTCTTGGGAGGAGGCCCAGAGGAGGAAACTGGGGAAGGAATAGTGGGGGTACAGGAATGTCTCCTCACTAGTCACTTGGGGCAGGATGCCCAGAACACAAGGAGGATGGCTGGGTCAGCATCTGTGCACCCAGGCACTCAGCCTGTGCCCCACGTTTTGAGAAGGAATTGTTTAACTGACCTCCTGGAGGGGAGGGGTCACACAGGTGACTTCTTGGGGACAGAGAAAAGGGTGATGGAGGCCCAGGGTACCCCAATCCAGGTCCCAATTTTTCAGGATGCTGTTCCTGATAAGTTTTTGGAAAGTAACTGTGTCTCTTTACATCAAGATGCAGCTCCAACGCCTCAAACAGCAGAGGAGTTGAGACCAGGAAATTGCCAGGCAGTAGTCTGCCAGAATAGACTACCCAACTCACAGAGGGGGCGGGGTGTGTGTGTTTGTGCTTTCCCCCAGGCTGGTGAGACACAGAGAGCAGTTATGGGAAAGCTGCTGGAAAAGGGTGAATCTGATCAAAGGGTAAACACATCCGTCCCAAAGAGCACAGATCACCGCCCTCTAGGGGGCAGGGAAGGGGGAAACACAGGGTAACCCCAAAAGGGAAGCTGAATTTTCTACATATGTACAGACCTGGGGTTGGGAGATCGCTCCCCAAAGGGCCAGCCAATGTGCAGGATCCCCTGAACACCTATCTTGCCAGATCCTAAGGCACCAAAATTCCAGAAACATGATTAAATTAAGAGCCCACACAGAGGGAACACTAGAGGGAAAGAAAAGCCAGTGACTGATTACAAATACCTGTAAATAAGTTTAAAGCTTATCACAGCAGAGAAACCATAAAAAAAAAAACACCTGCTTTACTGTGTGTGAATGAGGAAACTGAGGCACACTGCCTCATGGCTTTAATGGCTGGATGCCAGGAGAACTATAACAACAAACTCCACCCACCCCCCACCCCCGAATTTAGGTCTTCCAAATGTCTTCAGTTTTTTAAAGTTTAGATGCAACAAAACCTGTAATGTTAACAATGTGGAGCATTTGGTCAGTCTGTGTGAACTCCTTTTGTGTTCTTGTCACCTGTTTCCCTTTTCTGTGTTCTTTCCCTCTCTGCCTGTTTTCTCATTCCTTCCTGCTCTCAGTTACTAGTAAGTGGTTTCTCAGATGTCCTCTGTTCTGTTGAGGTTTTATGTATTTGTTGCTTCTCTCTTCTCCACTTTATGTACTCTGTGTTTTATTTTGTTTTCTTTTTCTTTCCCCTCCTTTAACTCCTTATGTTGCTTTCTTCCTCCTCCCCACTAGTTTCTGTGTTGTGCTTTCCTGCCACTCAGCTCTGTGTGCTCAGCAATGGTGTCACGTTGAATTGGAAGTGCTGGTAGACTCAGAGTGCTTCAGTGAATGGGAGTCTAGTCAATTTTAACCTGCTATTAGCACAGTCACAACCAGAGCAAAGAAATAGAGGGGACAGGAGGCATGTGGGAAGACCAGTGATAGGTTTTTAATCTCAGTTGAAAGTCAAATGTTGATGGGGTGTTACCAGCTATCCCACAGATAGAGTCAGATCATTGTTAGGGACCTCATGGATGGTGGATGCAGCCAAGTGGTGTCCCTAGAGGGCCATGATGATGGAGTCTTCTAAAAACCAATATTATGGCCTCTCCCCCAAGTGGCATGTGTCTCTTTCCTAGGCATACCTCTGGAGAACTCCTCCCCAGAAGTCTGGCGGCAAGGTCCAAAAGGCAACCAAACTAAAGTATTGACTCAAACCCCGAAAACAGAACATGACCTCTCCCTGGGGTTTGTTCCTTGCCCATATGCCTGCTGGGAATCCAGACTCTTCCCACAAATGCAGCAGGCACAGCACAAAGCAGCCATGCGGATTCTCACTGTCTCTGGGGGAAATTCACAACAACCATCTTTGCAGTACAGTCCCTGGAGACTCCCCTCCTCAGTTTTAAAGGGCCAGTGTACTCTGGCCTCATCTGAACAGGGGTGGCCAAAGTGTGGCTCGTGAGCCACATGTGGCTCTTTTACCGCTTAAGTGCTGCTCGCGGTGCCTCCACATCTGCTCCCCCGCCATTCTCCACCTACCAGGGAAGAGGGGGAGCTTGTGCAGCAGGGTGCTAGGGTAGGGGCTTCTGTCCAGCAGGGATAGAGGGGTCTCAGGGCTTCTGCCCAGCGGGGCGCACCTGCCGGGGCTCGGGTCTTCAGCAGGAGCAGGGCTGAAGCCCTGAGTCCTGGCAGGTACCTCCCACGGGGCTGAAGCTCCAAGCCCCAGCCAGCACACCCCAGCTCTCAAACTTCTGAAGATTGTCAGATGTGGCTCAGAGGGTCAGTAAGTTTTGTAGAAGCAGCAAAGAATCCTGTGGCACCTTATAGACTAACAGATGAATTACAGAACCAGTTTCTCCTCTGACAGTAAGTTTTGGCCACCCCTGGTATAGAAGGTAGATATGGAAAAGACCTATTAGATCACTTAGTCAATCTCCCTAAAAAATACAGAATTATTCCCTACAGGACGTTTTCTAGTGCTTTGCTTAGTCTAGTTTTTCCAGTCTCAAGCAATGGGGATTCTGCCACTTCTCTTAGGAGATTATTTCAGAGCCTAATACATCTCACTGTTAGCAGAACATCAGGGAAATCTTCCCTACGATTCTCCATTATTAAAGTCATCATTCTATTGCTATTAGTCAGACATCTCTTTCCCACGCCCACTGTCTCACACCAACCTCTTCCCTTCTTGGTAGCAGCAACCTTGCTTTAAAGAGCAACTAGAATAAGAAGCAGATAAATAAGATCAGCCCATGCCGGTGGAGGGGAAGACAGTTTTCTCAAAACACAACTAATGCAGAGATTTTAGGTTAATAGAAATGATGACTGGGCAGCAAAGAGCTGGCCAGCCACCACTCACTACGTGGCACCAATTTTAAAGCACCTCTTAATATTTTCTTTGTCTTGAGCATCATTATCTTTTCAACACAAAAGTCTGTTTTGTAACAAACATGACCTGCGTCGTTGGGTTGGTCGGATAATTGGCGAAGGTGTTAGAAGAGCTGTGAGTAAGCAGGGAGAAAGGAGATGTTTGCAGGGAGGATAAGGTAGACTTAATTAATACATTGTATCGCAGCCTTGTTTTCTCCATTTTTTTTCTTCTACAATAGCAGATCATTTTTCAGGGCTAGGGAATAAATAACTATATCGTGATAATAATGACCTATGCTATAGAGTCCAATACATTCTTTCTTCTGTCAAAATATTGTATCAGCGGGGTGGAGGGTGGGATAGGCTGATTACCAAGGTTATGAATCGTAACCTAGTAATACAAATAATAAACTGCAGTTTAGATTAGCAGAGCTGCCACCCTTGCTGACTAATCTTGCTGCTGTCTTAATGTTTTGTAACTTCCCTCCCCAATGATATGTGCAGACCCACTTGAGAAGTGTATTTCCAGGACATACCTAGTGTACCTGCTATGTCTAAATGAATAGAAGCTCTATTGTAAGATACTGCCAGGACACATTTATGTTCTGACACCAACGAGCGGTTTCTCAGCCTCTTCCAGTCCACTTAGCCAAAGTGAAATTGTTGTTGTCTGTCATTCTGTCGAGTGTGTATTGTTATAATACCATTTCAGTATTATCACCTTATTATATTCTCTTCACTAGTCTAGTAGACTGTGAATATTGTTTGCCATGTTCTCTGACTAGTTTATGGATTTTATAAAGAAAAAATATTGATACTAAATATGACACTGGTTCAGTGCAACAGAAGGACTACCAAAGTGCCATTGAGTTAAAGGATATTTAGGACCTGCTGTAAAATTACTTATCCAAGCTAAAGTTTCATGGGAATTTTGCCTGAGTAAGGAGTGAAAGATCAGCCTTTTACACAGTTACCATTATTAATATTATAAGGCAAATAGTGCTCCTGTGGTTTGATAAAGTAGTTTTTACAGTCCATTTCACAAAGCATTTAGATTGTGTATTGCCTTATTAATCAAAGTGTCATGAACCTTAAAAACATCAATGTATTCTCATTATCTAATTCACTTAATTTGGTGGCAGAGTTAACAGTTTCATAACACCCTTACTATGGAAGAGTGGATTATTGGTTTCTAATAACCCAACTAACACACCGTGAAAGATTCAAAATTAAATGTGTCTACTAGGGAGAAGATAAGACACAAGAATATTCACAAACAGGCTGCCAGTTTTCAGTAGCCAAATCTGGTAGAAAGAGGCACATATACAGTAGTATGAAGACAAAGGCACCTGAGAGACTAAGGTAGTTAGTCAGCTCAAGGGCACTTCTGTCTTATTTATTCCCCTAAATTAAAGCAATAGCAATAACTATATACAGTTAATAATTCTCTATGCTATACAGACTTGGGCGGGGGAGAGACTGGGAACATGCCATTGAGTTTGGTAGGACACTGGGCTGGTTTTCTGTGTTTGGTGTATGTGAAATCTAGGCTTGGTTGCTGACTGTCTGGGCCAGGTTGTCCTGCAGTTAGAATCATAGGGTTGGTTGGGTGGGTGAGCATCTGATTTCTAGTAGGACTGTTTGAAGTGAGAGCCGTGGAGTTTTTTGGATAGGCCACTGATCAGTGAGGGCTGAGTGAGAAGGGGTGAGTGATCCATTCCAGCTGTGTGTAGGGCCCAGGCCTTAAAAACCACAGATGTTGCCAGTCACTGATAAGATGAAGGCAGATGGGAGACTAAAGGAGTTAGCCAGCTGAGCTCACCAGCAGATGGAGAGAGTGTGGGTAGGTGGGTTTGTTTTCTCCCCCTTAACTTGCTGGTACTCTACAAGGGAGAACCCGCAACGGGAGGAAAATGGCACATTGCCAATGCCACTGCTAGCTATTCCTCTGCCTGCACCTGTGGGGGACCTGGTCAGATAGGTGTCTTGACTCTGGTAACTTGCTGGGAATGTGGCCTGCATGTACCTGTCAAAGAAAGTCAGACAGGAGGAACCAGGTGGTGTGAGTGGTGTCTGTTTATTCCCCATACTCCTTGCATTTTGGAGGAGAAATGTGAAGGAGTGGAACTATTAGTACTTAAGATAAATTATGACTTAATTGGCAGCACGGAGACTTGGTGGGAGAAATCTCATGACTGGAATACTGGTATAGAGGAGTACAGCTTGTTCAAGGGAGGACAGAAAAGGAAAAAAGGGAGGAGATATTTGTGTTGTACATCAAGCATATATATGCTCATTCTGAGGTTCAGAAGGAGGTCGGAGGCAGACCAGTGGAAAGTCTCAGTGAAGATAAAAGTGGAGAAAAGCAGAGGTCTACTAACCACCAAACCAAGAGGAAGAAGTGGATGAGGCATTTCTAGATAACAGAAATCCAAAACACATGACCTGTAGTAATGGGGGACTTTAACTACCCAGATATCTGTTGGCAAGGTAATACGGCAAAACACAAAATGTCCAGTAAGTTCTTGGAATGTATTGGGGACAACTTCTTGTTTCAGAAGGTGGAGGAAGTAACCACAAAGGCAGCCATTTTGGACTTGTTTTTGTCCAACAGGGAGGAATAGTTTGTGAATCTGAAAGTGGAAAGCAACTTGCTTGAAACTGATCATGCTTAAGTGGGACCAAATAGGGCCAAGGCCCTCGTGCTGGCTCTCTGTATAGAGCTGAAGTTCACTCCTTGAAAGAACATCAGTTCTTGCATAGTGATGTGTTAATGTTATGATGGGATGTGCCTCAGATGGTCAGTCTACCTGAAACAATGTCATGTCAGATCACCTTTCTGACTGGCTCTTCCTGGCAGAGCGTGATTTCTTCTGGACAGGTGTCATAAACAGATAAGGGTTAATATCTCTTTTACCTGTAAAGGGTTAAGAAGCTCAGTAAACCTGGCTGACACCTGACCAGAGGACCAATAGGGGGACAAGATACTTTCAAATCTTGGGGGAGGAAAGTCTTTGTTTTGTGCTCTTTATTTTGGGGGTTGTTCGTTCTCGGGACTGAGAGAGACCAGACGTCAATCTCCAGGCTCTCCAAATCTTTCTGAATCAGTCTCTCATGTTTAAAACTCGTAAGTAACTAGCCAGGCAAGGCGTGTTAGTCTTATGTTTGTTTTCTCAACCTGTAAATGTTCTTTTTGCTGGAAGGATTTTTTACCTCTGATTGCTATAACTTTGAACCTGAGGCTAGAGGGGGTTTCCTCTGGGCTATCTGAATCTAAGTACCCTGTAAAGCATTTTCCATCCTGATTTTACAGAGATAATTTTTACCTTTTTTCTTCCTTTAATTAAAAGCTTTCTTTTTTTTAAGAACCTGATTGATTTTTTTCCCTTGTTTTAAGATCCAAGGGAGATTGGATCTAGACTCACCAGGAATTGGTGGGGGAAAGGAGGGGGGATGGTTAATTTCTCTTTGTTTTACGATCCCAGGGGTTGGATCCGTATTCACCAGGGAATTGGTGAAGTCCTTCAAGGCAGCCCAGGGAGGGTAAGGTTTTGGGGGGACAGAAAGTGTGCCAGACACTGAAATTCTGGCTGGTGGCAGCTTTACCAGATCTAAGCTAGTAAATTGAGCTTAGAAGTGTCCATGCAGGTCCCCACATTTGTACCCTAAAGTTCAGAGTGGGGGGAGGAAACCTTGACATGGTGGCAACGGTGGGATTTTTTTTTTTTTAAGAATCAAAAGCCAGTGATATTTTTTTTTCCTCTAGCTGCTTGTAAAGCAGCCTGAGGGCAGAGGTGTTAAGTTTTTTTTAACAAGGGTCTTTGTTAAGAGGCTTCAAGCTGTGAGCAAACAGCCAGCAAAAGGCATTTACAAGCTGAATTGTTTTCTTTCTTTCTACCTCTCCGGTATAGCTAATTAGAAAGTCTCTGTTAACCAAGCAGCCCTGAGCTGTGGCATCCCCTCTGCAGTGAGCTGCAGAGGGGTGTGGCCAGCACAAGAAAGCAGGAAAAATGAGTTCCAAGGAAACAGTTAAACAGGAAATGGCTAGGCTGGAAGCAGAAGAGAAAGCCAAAGAGGCTGACCACAGGAGAGAGATGGAGAGGAAACAAAAAGAGCTGGAGATCCAGAGGGAAGCCTACTAGCAGGCCCTGGAATTAGAAAAGGCTAAGCAGGATGGAACAGCCAACCCTTCTCCAGGTACTGTTTCCCATCCCAGAAAATTCCTCACCTACGAGGCAGGTGATGATACTGAGGCCTTAGAAAATTTTGAAAGGACCTGCCATGGGTACAACATCCCTACAGACCAGTACATGATAGAGCTGAGGCCACAGCTCAGTGGACCCTTAGCAGAGGTGGTGGCTGAAATGCCTAAGGCACAAATGAACGATTATAAACTTTTTCAAACCAAGACCAGAATCAGAATGGGGCTAACCCCTGAGCATGCCCATCGGTGGTTCAGAGCCCTAAGGTGGAAACCCGATGTGTCATTTACCCGACACACCTACCACATTGAAAAGAATTGGGAGGCCTGGATATCAGGAGCAAGTGCTGAATCTCTGGAAGCTCTGTCCTTCCTAATGCAAATGGAGCAGTTCTTAGAGGGTGTTCCTGAGGAAATAGAAAGGTACATCCTAGATGGGAAACCCAAAACTGTAACCGAGGCGGGGGAGATTGGAGCCAAATGGGTGGAAGTGGCAGAAAAGAAAAAAACTACTAGCAAGGGGAGCGAATATCAGAGGCGGCAAACCAAAAATAAACCCTATCACCGGGGGCAACCCAAGATCCCACCTACAACCCAAGGAAAGCCCCAGACACCCCATTGTCCCACCTCACCAGTTTCCAGCAACCCACCTCAGCCCAGTGACCAGTCAGCTGGGGGATGTTTTAAATGTAATGAACTGGGACATATAAAGGCCAACTGCCCCAAGAACCCCAATCGAGTACAGTTCATTACACCACCATCACACCAAAGATCCCCAGGCCCAGATGCCTCTCAAATACCCTCAGAGCGAAGGGAAACCTTGAGACTGGGCGGGAAGAAGTTTATCACGTGGAGACACACTGGGGCACAAGTGTCAGCTATCCACCAATCCTTAGTGGACCCCAAATTCATCAACCCAAAGGCCCAAGTAACAAGTCGCCCATTCATGTAAAAAATCTTTAAACTTGCCTACAGCTGAATTGCCTGTCCAGTACAAGGGCTGGTCAGGAATGTGGACTTTTGCAGTCTATGACAATTATTCCATCCCCATGCTACTGGGGGAAGACTTGGCCAACCAGGTGAAGCTGGCCAAGAGGGTGGGAATGGTCACCCGCAGCCAGGCCAAGCAAGCTTTCACACCCATCCCTGTTCCTGAGCCGTCCATCAGGGCCCCGTCTGTGTTACCAATAACCCAGACAAAGGTGATGGAACCGGATCCCCTGCTAACAACTGAAACAGCCATAGTGCATCCAGTCCCAGAACCGGAACTGGAAAAGCAACCAGCACCAGAACCATTGCCGCACTGACACCCACATTGCAAACCCATCTACCACTCCAACGCCAGAGGGCACCAGCGGGCCTGAACTGGCAGAAGCAGCAGACAACCCTACCCAAGAGGCTCAGCCAGAGCCTGAAATATCACCTAGTGCACCAGCGGAGAGCGGTTCACTGTCAACGGAAACAACCTCATCATCTACCTCGCTTCCACAGGGGACCAAGCCCAAGTCCACAGTCTAAGGATGAATTGGTGTCTCCAGCCTCAAGGGAACAGTTCCAGGCTGAGCAGGAAGCAGATGACAGCCTTCAGAAAGCTTGGGCGGTGGCACGGAGCACCCCACTGCCTCTCAGCTCTTCTAACCGATCCTGGTTTGTTGTAGAACAAGGACTTTTATACAAGGAGACTCTTTCTGGTGGACACCAGGAAGGCTGGCATCCTCAAACATTTGGTAGTTCCAACTAAGTTCCGGGTAAAGCTCTTAAGCTTAGCCCATGATCATCCCAGTGGCCATTCTGGGGTGAACAGAACCAAAGACAGTTCTTGCATAGTGATGTGTTAATGTTATGATGGGCTGTGCCTCAGATGGTCAGTCTACCTGAAACAATGCCATGTCAGATCACCTTTCTGACTGGCTCTTCCTGGCAGAGCGTGATTTCTTCTGGACAGGAGACCTAGCAGGCCAGCTTTCAGAACTTGTTTGAACAGGCTTCACACAAGCATTTGAGTTCTAGCTACAAGCCAATGGCAGTGTATCAACTTTTGACTTTGAACCAGCCTTACTTTATGTGGAAACCAACTAAGGCAAAGTATGACCAATTATTACCAATGGCTTTTGTGTATCTCTGAAAAAACACTGTCAGCAGGTGATGAGGAGGGTCCCATGTATATGATCAGCTGTAAAAAGGAACAGCTGCTGTTGGATCCTCTGTGGCTGTGTGTGTTTTTCTGTTTTTTGTATTTGGAGAGCACTTTTGTCCTGTTTTGAACTCCGAGGCTGCTGTGGATAATACTTTCTGTGCCGGTGGATACAAACAGTCGGTATATAACAGACATGGGCCTGATTAGGCTGATCAGACTTAAGCTCCATGTACATAAATGGAAAAGGTTCTGATTTACACCAGCTTAACTGAATTGATAAATGGCACCTACGTCTTCAGTTCTCCTTGGCTGACTTGTGAGGATGTCTGCCTTAAAAAGTGCTCCCTTACAACTCAGGGCAAGTCTACGCTGCAGCCAGGGGTATAATTTCCAGCTCAGGTAGACATGCCTGCACTAGCTTTGATCGAACTAGTGTGCTAAAAAGAGCAGTGTGGCTGTGGCTACATAGGTGGTGGCATTAGCTAGCCTGCCTGAGTACAACCCTGCCTGACCCCCCGGGTACCTATGTGAGTAGCTAGCCCAAGCTGCCACCTGTGCTGACATGGCCACGCTGCTAATTTTGTGCAGAGCTAGCTCATGTATGTCTACTCAAGCTGGGGACTACATCTCCCAGTTGCAATGTATGTTCCTCTTCATCTTTCTGGAGAAGCAGCTTTTCCTCCCTTGTATGCTGTAAGTGTCCTAACACTTGTGACTGTGTTCTTCCATGGTGATAGCATCCAAGCAAGTAGATGAATCACAAGGTTTTATTGAATATTCCAAGATCTGTCCTTAGCACAGTTCCTTTTCACGCTTCCATCCAGTCCCATATCTCTGGTTATAAGCAATGACCGTTTGCACCGGTAGCATGCATTTGGCTGATAGTATTGTTTCTCTTTTTAAGATGGTTTTTATACAATTAATCGTAGACTGTGTTCCCATTTGTGCTTTGAACTGCTGCAGTATAAGAATAATTTTTAGCAACCACAGCAGTAACAGGGACAACAGAAACAAAAGAGAGGAACAGTGAATCAGTGTATTTCACTTATTTTTCTGCGGTGTCATTCTGGTTGTGTTTTGAAAGAAATATCTACATCTATAAATCTGCGCTAACCAAAAGCTGCTTAAACACGTGTGCAGAGCTCTTATGAGAGCCAGGACAAAGGGACCTCATTTAGTAAACCTGTGTGTGTGTGAACTGTATTGACAGAACATTTATTATCAGTTATATACATTCTGTACTGAGTTCGGTGCCCTGAAAATCTGCTGCCCTTATATTTGTATGCCACTCTTCCAAAAGAAGTATTAACATAAGAAACCATATCCAAAATCCGCCACTGAGCTGATAACAAGTAATACCAGCTGTTGTTGTTGTCTGTCTGTTAGATGCCCTGTATAGCTGAAAAAACAAAGCTAGATTGTGGCATTTTGCCACAGCCCCCCAATAAAGTGTGTACAAAGCTGCAGCTCCCCAAGGAGAACCCTGGATGCGCTCCTGGGGGAACCCCTTCTCTGTCCAGGGGGAAGTGGAGTCTGTGACTTCCCTCTTAGGGATGCAGTATGCTCCCTCTTCCCATCACAGCCAGCCAACTCTGGGTGAGTTGTTCCTGTGGTCTCCAGGCAAATGGTTGCAATTCTGCCCAGCCCTTATGTGCCCTGTCCTGGGCGAGGAAAGGCTCCTTGCTCCCTCTCTGTCCTACTGCCTGGCCATGTAAGTGCTTGTCAGAGCCTAGTACCAAAACGTTGTTACGGCTAACGTCAGTCTGTTTATTCCTGCTTAGTCAAGCAAGGGCTGGTCTGCGATTCTTACCTGAGTAAGACTTGCACTGACTCTTAAGGGAGTTCTGCCTGAATAAGAACTACACGATCAGCCCCTGCTTCAGTATTTATGTGCACAGAGTGGGCCAAATTCTACTATGATGTGGTGCAGGCCTCTCAGGGACTTCATTGTGAGCCTGGTGTGCACCCAAGGACAGGATTGGGCCCTGCACATCCCACTGATGGTGACGGGTGCAGGAACAACATCAGCACTCCTGGCTCATCAGCCTTGAGGCTGAAATGTACAAAGCCCTTGGCATCGTAATCACTAGAATGAGTCTGTATGCACTGCAGTGGAGAGCACCCGCACACAGGCAGTCATGAACGAATCACGCAGCATCTGTGCACAAGCTACGCACCTTTAACCATGATCTGTGCAACTATGCTCCGAGCATCAGAGCTACACTGTCTCCAGAAACTAAGACATTCTTGCACAGTGTGAGTTTTGGTGTAGGGATGAACAAATTGTGCACTCAAAGGGCCAGATTTACAGCTAAGAATCTGCCCTACACTACCTGATGGTTAAAAAGGGTGTTCAGATCATTAATTCATACAGTATCAATAAGCACAGAGGATTCTTTCTCCTTCCAGTTGCCTATTCAGACAGGATCTTGGCCTTTCCTGTGACAGAAGGGAACTCTTTAAGAAACTATTATTGTTTAGGCTGGTTTTCTATGCTGGAATAGGAATATCTTCACCTAGGTCTAGCAAACATGTTTAGTATCATTAAAGGGGATAATTTAGGGTCCAGCATGCCAGAAGGTGAATTTAGAGAGTCAGACAGTTTTGAAGTGTTTGGATAGAAAAGCCTGTTAACTTAATGTTGGTCAGTTGAGTGTATGAACGTGTTGGTGGGCTCTACTGAATTGGTGATGAGGAAGAGTGGGTGCAGAGAATGAGAAATTATGGTCAGTGGAGCAAAACACCTCATGTCAGAGGGAAGAAAATTGTTGCAAGAGATGATAGAGAGGAGGATATTGTCTGATATAAAACATGGATACCAGAGAGAATTTAAGAGAGAAATAGAAGATGCTGTTCTCAATGTCGGAGTACGTCTATACTGCGTTTGAAAACCCACAATAGTGAGTCTTAGAGCCCGGGTCTACAGCTATGGTACTAAAAACAGCTTGTGTAGTCATTTGGGCATGGGCTGGAATTGGGCTCTAAAGTTGGGGTGATTTTCAGAGCCCAAGTCTGAATGTCTGGGCAACTGTTTTTAGTGCCATAGCATGAGTCCGAGTCTGACGGCCCAAGCTCTGAGACCATGGGTGTTGAAAGTCATTGAATAAAACTGCAAACCCTGTATATGATGGAAACCACTTCAAGCCAGCGATGGTGCTGAATCCCCAGCACCCCTAGTTCCAGCATCCATGTCTGAGACTCACTTCCATGGGTGTTAAAACACAGTGTAGCCGTACCCAAAGAGGCTTAATAACCAACGGGTCTGTCTTCTATCAGGAACAAGAGGCATACTTAGAAGTTCGGGGGTGGGGCGGGGAGATGTTATTCATGTGACTACATTTTCTTTATACATCTTATCCTATAAAACAAGGGGGAAATACTAATCTTGGGTCACTAGATTAAAAACTAGCGACCTACAGGTGAAAGTTTCCACATCCAGTTACATAGCCTCCCCGAGTTACCCAGTTTTCTTTGAATTGTAGGCTGTTCCTGAATATTGCATTTTAGCAACAGCTTTGGAAAACCACCCTCTATTAAATATTTATTGTAAAAATATTTTAATATATCTTCAAAATGTAATGTTCAAGCTGCTTCTGAGTCCCATTTATTTTTTTAATTACATTTCTGATTTACATTGGAATTGGCACAAGGCAATTGATGATATGAACTGAGATTATGTTAAATCAAACTTCTTGCTGGTAAGAACAACCACCTCCCTTTCTGCAGAGAAACCTCACAATAGAAGTGATTCAGACTTCATTGGTAACGTTTTTTCAGAATCTATGGCAGTTATTAATCTCATTGTCACATCAAATTAACTGTGGGGTTGCTAAGAGCATTTTCTATCTTTTGAAGATTTTCATTTTTTTTCCCAACAGAACAACTCTCAAAAATGCAATTTACCAACTTCAACAGGCTTCAAAATGTAAGGAGATGCAGGACAACATTTGGTCTTCATCTATCAAGAAGAAAAGGTAGGTGTTTGGTTTGCTTTCTGCTGTGTTTGGTTTGAATAGAAGACTAAGCATCTGCTTGTCTTTTGCACATAATTCTCATTGACGTTAATGCAAAACCATAAAACAGCAAACTGAAAATGTGCAACCAGTGTCTGGCTGATTTTTTTTTCCTGGAGCATCCACTGGATTTATTCTTGATCTAAATTAAAGAAAACAAAAAATAGTATGTCAAGAAGATTTCTCATCCACAGCTAAAAATGAGAGGCGGACTTCTATTTCTTCTTTAATCTAGGGTCTTTTTTTAAATCACCCTGGCAGAATCTGAGAAGCACATTTTCCTTTGGGGTTTCCTTTCCTGATTAGTTCACATTCTTACAAACCAATACACAATCACAACAAGTGGATTCTCTTCAGAAAAGGTCTAGAAATGAGCTAGTATTAAAAACTGAATTACCTATAGTGACTGTAGTATTGCCCCCAGGAGACTAGTTGTTCCATTGTGTAGACAGACACCACGGTACATTGTATACACAGACACCAGCATCTCCTCCTCTTTACAGTTTTCATCATTAACTACCACTGGTGAAACTGCACCAGTGCAGAACAAAACCTTATATATTTTCCTACAGTAGACACTGTAGACTCTGGAATATAGACTCTGACATCAACCTAGCTCAGGTTCCTGGCCCCTCTGCCTCAATCTGTGCAGGAAATGGAGAAGTGGCCCATATATTCTGCATATGCCATCTCTCCACCCCCTCCCACTCCCCATACTATTTATTACATACTATGAAAGCATATGCTTAAATATCTGCAAGATCATGGCTGTGACCTTTTATTTGTACACAGAGGACAAATGATATGTAAATTAGATAAAAATAATAATAAATTATCCATCTTTGCCCAGTCAAAGGCCAGGAAATGTTTTAACTTTGCTTCATTGGAAACCACCATTAAATCAGTTTTTTAAAACATTTTCTTTTATTTTTTTTGCCTCTACCCCACACTTTTGTTATCCAAATTTTGATGCAGTTTTTTCCTGTTTTTTATCAGTCTCCGTGTTTTCCCTCAGTCAAATTTCAATTCTTTTAAAAATGGTTTCATCTAGGTTTTTTTAATTCTACCTCTCCCACTAGTCCCTCTTCTGATTGAACCTCTTTTCCCCTATCTATCTTAAACTTCAGGGTTTTCTCTGACTTTTCAGTCTTTCCTCTATCATTTCCCTTGCACTTAGTCATCTCTTCCCTCCATTTCACCCGTTCCTATTGCTGTGCTGGCTGTCTCCTCTCTTTAGTCACCATAGAATCATACAACTGGAAGGGACCTCGAGAGGTCATCTGATCCAGTCCCCTCCACTTGTGGCAGGACTAAATACGTAGATCATTCCTGACAGGTGTTTGTCTAACCTGCTCTTAAAAATTTCCAATCATGGAGATTCCACCACCTTCCTAGGCGATTTTATTCCAGTGCTTAACCACCCTGACAGTTAGGAAGTTTTTCCTAATGTCCAACCTATACCTCCCTTGCTGCAATTTAAGCCCATAGCTTCTTGTCCTATCCTCAGAGGGTAAGAAGAACAATTTTTCTTCCTCTGCCTTGTATCAACCTTTTACATACTTGAAAACTGTTATCGTGTCCCCTCTGTTTTCTCTTCTCCAGACTAAACAAACCCCCTCCCCCACCCCCAATCTTCCCTCATAGATCATGTTTTCTAGACCTTTTAATCATTTTTGTTGCTCTTCTCCAGCTGCAGCTCCAGGCACCAGCGCTCTAAGCGCGTGCCTGGGGCAGCAAGCCGCAGGGGGTGCCCTGCCGGTCCCTGAGAGGGTGGCAGGCAGACAGCCTTCAGCGGCTTGCCTGTGGGAGGTCCGCCAGTCCCGTGGATTCAGCGGTGGGTACGGCGAAGCCATGGGATCGGCAGACCTTCTGCAGGCACGCCGCCGAAGGCTGCCTGGTTGCCGTGCTTGGGGCGACAAAAAAGCTAGAGCCGCCCCTGCTCGTCTCTGGACTCTCTCCAATTTGTCCACATCCTTCCTGAAATGTGTCACCCAGAACTGGACACAATATTCCAGTTGAGGCCTAATCAGAGCAGAAGAATTACTTCTTGTGTCTTGCTTACAACACTCCTGCTCATACATCCCAGAATGATGTTTTTGGAACAGCGTTACACTGTTGACTCATATTTAGCCTGTGGTCCACTATGACCCCCAGATCCCTTTCTGCAGTGCTCCTTCCTAGGCAGCCATTTCCCATTTTGTATGTGTGCAACTGGTTGTTCCTTCCTAAATGGAGTACTTTGCATTTGTCCTTATTGAATTCCATCCTATTTACTTCAGACCATTTCTCCAGTTTGTCCAGATCATTTTGAATTTTAATCCTATCCTCCAAAGCACTTGCAACCCCTCCCATCTTGGTATCATCCGCAAACTTTGTAAGTGTACTCTGTATGTCATTATCAAAGTCATTGAAGATATTGAACAGAACCAGACCCAGAACTGATCCCTGCTGGACCCCACTTGTTGTGCCCTTCCAGCATGACTGTGAGCCACTAATAACTACTCTCTGAGAATCATTTTCCAACCAGTTTTGCACCCACCTTATAATAGCTCCATCTAGGTTGCGTTTCCCTAATTTATTTATGAGAAGGTCATGTGGGACAGTATCAAAAGATTTACTAAAATCAAGATATACTATGTCTACCACTTCCCCCCCCCCCATCCATAAGGTTTCTTACCCTGTCAAAGAAAGCTATTAGGTTGGTTTGGCATAATTTGTTTTTGACAAATCCATGCTGACTGTTACTTATCACTTCATTATCTTCTAGATGTTTGCAAATTGATTGTACCCGGAAAGATAATAATTAAGCAGAAGTTAAGCTGACTAGTCTGTAATTCCCTGGATTGTCCTTATTTGCTTTTTTATAGATGGGCACTATATATTTGCCCTTTTCCAGTCTTCTGGAATCTCTCCCATAACGTCTCAAAGATAATCGCTAATGGCTCGGATATCTCCTCAGTCAGTTCCTTGAGTAGTCTAGGATGCATTTCATCAAGCCCTAGTGACTTGAAGACATCTAATTTGTCCAAGTAATTATTAACTTGCTGTTTCCCTATTTTAGCCTCTTCTGATCCTACCTTACTTTCATTGGCATTCACTCCGTTAAACGTCCAATTACCACCAACCTTCTTGGTAAAAACCGAAACGAAGACGTCATTAAGCACTTCTGCCATTTCCACGTTATCTGTTTATCATACCGCGCCCCCCCCCCCATTGAGTAATGGGCCTATCCTGTCCTTGGTCTCCCTCTTGCTTCTAATGTATTTGTAGAATGTTTTCTTGTTACTCTTTATGTCCCTAGCTAGTTTGATCTTGTTTTGTGCCTTGGCCTTTCTAATTTTGTCCCTACATACTTGTGTCATTTGTTTATAGTCATCCTTTGTAATTTGACCTAGTTTCCACTTTTTGTAGGACTTCTTTTTGATTTTTAGATCATTGAAGAGCTCCTGGTTAAACCAGGGTGGTCTCTTACCATACTTCTAATCTTTCCTATACAGTGGGATAGTTTGCTCTTGTGCCCTTAATAATGTCTCTTTGAAAAACTGCCAACTGTCTTCTATTGTTTTTGCTTCCTGTGGGATCTTCCCTACCAACTCCCTGAGTTTGCTAAAGTCAGTCGCCTTGAAATCCATTGTCTTTATTTTGTTCTCCCTCCTACCATTCCTTAGAATCATTAACTCTATCATTCTATGATCACCTACCCTATTTGTTGTTGTCCTAATCTCAAAACTACACTCCTCTTTGTTTCCTCCCACTGATGCTCCTTCCCACCAGCTGGGTATTCCCAGGCCTGTTCCACCCCTGGTGGATGGAGAAGCACTAAAGTGGTGGTACTGCTTCCCCTTCCAGCTGGTGGTAATCAGAAGAGAGAGTAGCCAAGCCACGGTTTAATAGATGCAGCTGGCTCAGCAAGTAGTAGTTCTTTCTAGAGACTTTTTTTTTTCTGCCTGTCTGTGCTTCAGAATCTGCTTTTATTTATAAAGAGTCTGGTCACCATCCTTAATGATTGCATAGGTATTCTTCAGAACGTGAGCTGGCTGTAAACCAATACAGTGAAAACGGGCTGTCTGCTGTCAGCCTAAACTGAGAGCACCAAGTGAGGTGTAAACTGTCCTTATTAGTCACCTCACATGTGTTAACTCTGAAACTTAGTGACAACAATATAACTGTCAACATTGTTACCCCTTACACTTGCTGATCAAAGCACTCAGAAAGAAGAGGGATCATCAGATGATCAATATCTGGACAACCTACTTAGATTAGTGACTTGTTTCAGCATTTCAAGTGTTTGGGGCTTGGTTTATAGACAAAGCTTGGGAGAGTGCTAATGCCTCCCACTCTCTGATTCTACCACTGTGGCTGAGGAAAGAGGAGCTGCGCAGATTGCAGGAGGCAGATAATGAATTGGGAAGGCTGGAAGAGGAGCTGGGTTTGTGGAACAGGGTATTGCATTGCTCCATAAGTGCTGCAACTCAATTTCCATAGCTGGCTGCCCTTTGAATCTACCTCTGGCAAGGAGTATGTGTAAGCAGTGATTTGTATTGCCATTCCAGAGTTCCTTCAGTAATAATCTCGACATTTCAGCCTCTTGAGCTGATACATACCAGGATAAATTATCTAGTTTAATATTTGTCCAATGATTTGAAAATTTAAAAAATGCTAGTAAGTACTAAGTATTATTATACCAAGCACGCCTTGGTGGTGGTAGCTGGCCTGAGGGGCTGGGTTTCCGGGAAGATTTTCATCTTTATTCTAGGGCAAGCCCTGAGGGCACGTCCGAAAGTTTTAAAAAAAAAGATGGTTCTTTTGGCAGCTTTGTAATGTCAAAACGCATGAGGCAACCATCCCTTGTCCTGCATTTCCCTCTGCTTTTTTGCTTTGTATTTCTGTCCCACGAGAGCCTCCTCTTCCACAGCCCCTCCTTAGCATTCTTGCCAAATGAACTGGCCTCTCTCTGAAGGCAGGTGCTTAGCTTCAGCATGTCATGGGCGGGGTTTACTTCTGTCTCCCTTCTCTAACTTCTCCCTGACTCTCCTTGTGGGCTCTCATCCCCCACTCCTGGCTGCGGCCCTTCTGCTAGCGCACCAGAGCTTGTAGGCTGCATGCAGGAGACTTAGTCTGCCAGCATCCCCACCATGTGTACTAATAGACATTGCACCCTGGCCATTTTCCCCCTCTAGCGCCCTGTGTACATGAGTGAGAGGCACCGCAGGGGAAAAAAAAATCACCTGACTAGCTGGGAGGGATCAGTTAATACAGGTGAGTTTCCTAGGGTGGCATGTCATTGCAGTGGTTGGGATGTCAGTGATAGACCTTCAAGCAGAAGGGGGAAGTGTGACCCACTGTTCTAAGAACAATAGTTATTCCCTGTTCATGTTCTGCCACAGCCCAACTTACCCAAGCTTCTCCCACCTTTGTAGCCGAATACTAACCCTTTGGGCATCATTGGCCATGTGCTGCTGATTCTCAGATGCTGCAGGAGGTAATATATCCTCGGCCATCACTTGACAACAGAGCTGTGAAATGAAACCTTTATCGCCATCTTGGATTCACTTCATTTGTGGCCTCTTTAACAGGTGATGCTCAGATAGGCTTTCTGACTGACGACAAAGTTTTCCAGGCTGTGAAACCAGCAGCAGCAGCAAATCCAAGGGCTTTGTGTTCAGTCTTTAAAAACAGAACAACCAACCAACCAAAGAAAAAAAACTATTTGAATATTGCCTGTGTTTAGAGAGGCTTTTGCAACTGAAAATAAAGTGTTAAAACTAATGCAGGCAAAATGGTGTCTGAATCATGACACTGTAGGCATCTTCAGATCCTGTCCTGCGGACATATATGGGTCTGACCAACGTTTTAAACCGATGGCATTGTACCAGTAGTTGGCAAAGGAGACCTGTAGCAATCAATGGCTGCATATACAGGCACAATGTCTACTAAACAGCACCTACGGCGAGGGTTTCATTAACACAAGTCTTCATTTACCATTTAACTTGGATTCTTCTTTGTAAATCAGCCAGTAGAGAGTGAGATTGTAAGTATTGGAGCAGGGCTGATCCCATCCAGCAGAAGGCAGTAGTAACACAGCAAGACTGCACATCGTGGGGTGTGTTTTTTTTTCCAGACAGAGGCACATAACTCATTATATAGTTAAGAAGCCCCTCCCATTTTATAAGGACAGCTAATGCACATAGTAGGGGCAAGAAACCTTAACTGGTTTTAAGATAGAGCTTGATACGAATGGGTTTATATGACCAGATTGTCTGGATGCTGGACTCTGTGACCCAGGAATTCCCTTCCAGTCCTATGTTAAGTCTTTCATGAGGCCTTGGAACTGGCATTGTGGTGATTGTTTTGATTTTCCTCAGTATACCTAATGGCTCTCTGAAGCTCTCTAATATTGTCAGCCCATTGCATTTCTTCCCAAGCTGACAGTACTCTTTTTCACTGAAGACTGTGATCTTCATCTAGTTGATGTCCTTAGGCAAGAATCTGCTTTCAGATTCTCATAGGTTTTTCCTTACACAATAATGTTGTTCCAAGAAATTTTTTTTCTGTCATATTTGTAGTCTTACCCTTAATTTATACAATTTCTCTGTAGGTCCTAGTCTCCTAAATAAAGTTATGTATTGATTTCAGCACTAAAAAACAAAACAAAGCTAGCATGCAGAGTTTCCACACAAACATCTACCTTTGCTCCCCTTTTAAGCAGCCAGGGCCGGCTCCAGACTCCAGTGCGCCAAGCGCGCGCTTGGGGTGGTGTCCCACGGGAGGGCGGCAGGCGGCTCCGGTGGACCTCCCGCAGGCATGCCTGCGGTGGGTCCGCTGGTCCCGCCGCTCCGGTGGACCTCCCGCAGGCATGCCTGCGGAGGGTCCGCTGGTCCCGCGGGACCGGCGACTGCCAGAGCGCCCCCCGCAGCATGCCACCGTGCTTGGGGTGGCGCAATTCTTAGAGCTGCCCCTGTAAGCAGCATAATGTAATATTAGATATGATTACTGTACTTAAGACCATTTTACACAACTGATACTTTCCTAAAACTAGCTAAGTAAAAATGATTGGCTTCCTGAGAGGTTGTTGATAAGCTGGGGCTCTGGTAAACATGTCCTGTTTCATTGCACTTAAATGTTTATTTCAAGACCATCTGAGCTATGGGGTGTGTGTGTGTGTGTGTGTGTAAAGACCTGATCCAAAGCCTAATGAACTCAAACCTCAGTGGGTCTTTGGATGGGGCCCTAAATGATTGCATTTTCTTTTTCCATTTGCAAATAGGTGGTAATTCGAAGTCTGGCAAACCTGACCAGAAAGTTAACATTACACAGTAAGCAACTTCTGCTTCTTTCACAAGCAAACAAAAGGAAAGATGCGATTTTCAGAAACATTTGCGTATAAAAGTTGTGGCACTCTAATTGCCCTCTGGTTCCAAAAATAATCCTTTTCACTAAAAACACTGGGTACAAGTTTTCTGGAGATACAAGTCCTGTAAAATTAGTAGTCACATTACAAACAAACAAAAAAACCCAAACCATAAATCAGATTTGTTTCTAGGGAATAAATACACACAATTCCATTAGGTTCCAAGTACATAAAAAAGCACAAATGGAATCTGTACTAGCAGAGATCCATAACAGAAGTAATGTTTTCCTTTCTTTTGATAAAATGTTTTGCAGTATTTCATCTGTGCACTAACTTAAATCTCTTTTTAAAAGGTTCCTTACAGTATGAAAAAACCTTTTGTTCCATATGCCCTGTTGATTCTGTGGTGTATACAATACAGATTTTTACTTAAGAGATGTTTTACAAACAAACTTTCATGTTTAAATATTGATATCTTGGATAATAAATTTGATCTTGGAAGAATCTATGAAGTAAATAAATGAATAAGAGGAGAATTGTAAGGCTACCCCTTGCAACAGCTATGTCTCAAACAATCATTAAAGTTTAAAGCACTGAATACAAGAAAAAGCGGTTTTCTGGCATAACAGGCAGAGATTTATATATTAATTTGGACTGCTGTGTTGAGATCATTTTGATTGATCCAATGGATCTAAAATATGCAAGTTCTGAATCTGTAGGTGTATTGGAAAAACTCTGAAAATAGAAGCTCAATAATATATCAAAGAGGTAAAAGAAGATGGTTTAATAGGTCACAATAATTAAATGAGGCTAGTAGTATTACAATACATAGAGGTAAAATGGGTCATGGAAATTCACAAAGGGATTTGTTTTGTATGAACCATGTTTGAGAAATTTTGTGTTTATAGCTGGAACTAAATACATATTATACTTATTCTAGCCTCTGAATTTTTTTTAAAGGTATTCTGAAGATTATTACCTTCAGATAGTGACAAAAATACAGAACTGCACATGGAAAAGAAGACCAGAAGAATATACAAAATTTAGGTAATTTAATTTTATTTGCTTTTTTAAAAAAGCAATCTGTCGAGGGTTTGCTTTATAAATGTATGGTGCATATCTTCCCCAGGAAATTGATACCAAATAAACCAGTGCCTCTTGTATGTAGTACAGTAACTCCTCACTTAATGTTGTAGTTATGTGCCTGAAAAATGCAACTTTAAGCAAAACAATGTTAAGCAAATCCAATTTCCCCATAAGAATTAATGTAAATAGGCAGGGTTAGGTTCCAGGGACATTTTTTTTCACCAGACTAAAGACTAATTTATATAAAATCACTCACACACTAAGTTTTTTAAACAAACAATTTAATACTGGTACACAGTGATGATTGTGAAGCTTGGTTAAGGTGTAGGAGTCGGAGTGGGATATTTCCCTTGATGAACTAGCAATTGGCTGAGCCCTCAAGGGTTAACTCTCTCACTCTACAAGGCAGCAGGAATGGAAGGTGCTATGTGTATTTCCCCTTTAAGTACACTGCCCTGTTTAATTAGATCAGCTTGCTGAGACCACAGATGCTGCAAGCTCCCTCTGTCCTGAGCCCTGGTGTGTCCCCCCTGCTCTATGGAAGAAGGGGTAAGCAGGGTGCAGGAGCAGGGGGGAGGGGGACACCCTGACATTAGCCCCCCTCTTTCTTCCTCCCCAGCCCCCTCGCCCCACACAGCAAGCAGGAGTCTCAGGGAGCAGCTCCAAGGCAGAGGGCAGGAGCAGCACATGGCAGTGAGGGGAGGGACAGCTGCAACTGATAGCCTGCTGGGCAGCTGCTGCACAGGGAACTTAGGGGAGTGGGGAGCTGATTTGGAGGGGGGGGAAGGCTGCTGGTCCAACCTGGTTCCAAGCCCCCACCAGCTAGCTGCAACGGGCTGCCTTCCTGCAAGCAGTAGACAAAGCAGGCAGCTGCCAAATGACATTAGAAGGGCACATTAGTGTATCCTCCCCACAACTTCAAACGAGCATGTTCCCTAATTGATCAGCAATGTAATAATGAAACAACGTTAACCGGGATGACTTTAAGTGAGGAATTACAGTACATGGTTGTAAGATTCTGTTATCTCTCTGGAGCTCAGACTGTCTTTATTTCTGTGAAATGTATAGCAATGAGCACATTCTAAGAGCTAAACAAATCTAGTTTCCCCAATTTTCTCTACATTTTGGGAGTGAACAGCTGGATAATTTACTAGAATTAGCCAAATAAAGAATTCTGAGCTCCAGAAGAAAATTGACAATTTTAAATGATAAATGAAAAGCGATAGCATAGTTGTATCTATTTAGACATCTCTAATGTGCCTGCCACTCTTGTATCTGAGAGGCTTTGTAAATGTGCAATACATTTCTTAATTTATGGTTTCTATTGTAGAAATGTTTGGAGGGCCCCCATCAAGACAGGTGCTAGATTAGGGTTCCCATTGTAGTCCAAGTAAACCCAGGCCTAAATCCATCCCTGTTCAAGACTGCATGTAAGTAAGCACGTGCCCAAGTATTATCCTGAATCAGGACCAGTGAGTGACAATCGCTGTCCCAAAGAACTTACAGTTAGAAATGCACAACTTCAGGTTTAGGGAAGCACAACTTCATTCTGCTAATACTGATTTTTTTTCAAGAAGGAAAAATACTCTCTTGAATCACATTATTCTATGGAACAGAGGGTTAGAGATTCTGGCAAGATGATTAATAATTTGATCTACCTTGCAGCTGTTTAGAATTAGGTAGCACTGAGATTTTAATATCCAGTTTGGCTGGACGGGGTGGAGGGTGGAAATGTCCTTTTGTGGAGAATTTGAAATGTCATGCTCCCATCGCTGGTCATGAAGCATTGGTTAACTAACCAACACTGTTCCTGCAGCTGAGCCAATATAATGTATGGTGCTAAGGCCCTGACCAAAGACCACTGAAGTCTTTGTATTGATTCCAGTTGGCTTTGAATCAGGCCTCTCAGGCACAAAGGTTTTAGAGCATAAGGAGCTATTTTCAGAGTAGCAGCCATGTTAATCTGTATCCGCAAAAAGAACAGGAGTACTTGTGACACCTTAGACTAACACATTTATTTGAGCATAAGCTTTCGTGGGCTACAGCCCACTTCATCGGATGCATAGAATGGAACATACAGTAAGAAGATATTTTATACATACAGAGAACATGAAAAGGTGGAACTACTCATACCAACTGTAAGAGGCTAATTAATTAAGAGAAGCTATTATCAGCAGGGGAGAAAAACTTTTGAAGTGATCATCAAGATGGCCCATTTCGGACAGTTGACACGAAGGTGAGAGGATACTTTAACATGGGGAAATAGATTCAATTAGTGTAATGACCGAGCCATTCCCAGTCTCTGTTCAAACCGAAGTTAATGGTATCTAGTTTGCATATTAATTCAAGTTCAGCAGCTTCTCACTGGAGCCTGTTTTTGAAGCTTTTCTGTTGCAAAATTGCCACCTTAACATCAGGGGCGGCTCTAGACATTTCGCCGCCCCAAGCACGGCGTCATGCCGCAGGGGGCGCTCTGCTGCTCGACGGTCCCTCAGCTCCGGTGGACCTCCCGCAGGCGTGCCTGCGGAGGGTCTGCTGGTCCCATGGCTTCGGTGGAGCCGTGGGACCAGCGGACCCTCCGCAGGCATGCCGCCGAAGGCACCCTGCCTGACGCGCAACCAAGCACGTGCTTGGCGTGCTGGGGCCTGGAGCCGCCCCTGCTTAACATCTGTCACTGAGTGATTAGAGAGGTTGAAGTGTTCTCCTACTGGTTTTGAATGTTATGATTCCTGATGTTAGATTTGTGTCTGTTTATTCTTTTGCATAGAGACTGTCCAGTTTGGCCAGTGTATATGGCAGAGGGGCATTGCTGGGACATGATGGCTTTATCACATTGGTAGCTGTGCAGGTGAACAAGCCCCTGATGGCGTGGCTGATGTGATTAGGTCCTATGATGGTGTCACTTGAATAGATATGTGGACGGAGTTGGCAACGGGCTTTGTTGCAAGGATAGGTTCCTGGGTTAGTGTTTTTGTTATATGGTGTGCGGTTGCTGGTGAGTATTTGCTTCAGGTTGGGAGGCTGTCTGTAAGTGAGGACAGGTCTGTCTCCCAAGATCTGTGAGAGTGAGGGATCATCTTTAAGGATAGGTTGTAGATCTTTGATGATGCACTGGAGAGGTTTTAGTTGGGGGCTGTAGGTGATGGCTAGTGGTGTTCTGTTATTTTCTTTGTTGGGCCTGTCCTGTAGTAGGTGACTTCTAGGTACTCTTCTGGCTCTGTCAATCTGTTTTTTCACTTCAGCAGGTGGGTATTGTAGTTTTTTAAGAATGCTTGATAGAGATCTTGTAGCTGTTTGTCTCTGTCTGAGGGATTGGAACAAATGCAGTTGTATCTTAGAACTTGGCTGTAGACAATGCATCGTGTCGTGTGTCCTGGATGGAAGCTGGAGGCATGTAGGTAAGTATAGCGGTCAGTAGGTTTCCGGTATAGGGTGGTGTTTATGTGACCATCGCTTATTAGCACAGTAGTGTCTAGGAAATGGACCGCTTGTGTGGACTGGTCTAGGTTGATGGTGGGATGGAAATTGTTGAAATCATGGTGGAATTCCTCAAGGGCTTCTTTTCCATGGGTCCAGATGATGAAGATGTCATCAATGTAGCGCAAGTAGAGTAGGGGCGTTAGGGGACTAGAGCTAAGGAAGCGTTGTTCTAAGTCAGCCATAAAAATGTTGGCATACTGTGGGGCCATGTGAGTACCCATAACAATGCCACTGACTTGAAGGTATAAGTTGTCCCCAAATATGAAATAGTTGTAGGTGAGGACAAAATCACAAAGCTCAGCCACCAGGTTTGCCGTGACATTATTGAGGATACTGTTCCTTATGGCTTGTAGTCCATCTTTGTGTGGACTTTGTAAGGAGCTATGTATGTTCATGTCTGTAGGCAAAATCAGCCGTGCTAATTTCAGACCCTTTCAGTCATAACTCAGGGTGGGCAGGAATAATATGCCTGCAGAACAAGCTGGAGGTGAGGCTGTGGTTATCTGCTGTTTCCCCAGCCACAGCCAGGGCTGCTGTGCTCTGATGCTTTTCTCTTACTGCCTACTACCTAGAGAGCTGCTTCAGAGGGGCCTACCCACCACTTGCCACTCTGCAAGCTATTTCTGCCCTGCCAGTGACGCAGATGTATCCTCAGAGCAATCTCTCCCTGTTCCAGGCTGACTTGTTCCTAGCTTGTCTCCGCCAGAGGCTCCCACCTCCCATTCCACACCTGTTCTAGCTCTTAAATGGAATAAGTTCCATGAGAATCTAGCGTGGTACCTTCTATCCTGTCCTCTTGTTACAGCATAGGAGAAGTCTATGAGCATCCTCACTGTTGCTCTAGCAGTCTTTTCCCTCCTGACCAGAAGTATGTACAATGAGCAGCAAAGTCTCCCAAGTTTTGTCATGCTTGCAAAGATCAGAGCAGACATATTCAGATGTGCAAACTGTTGGATGCACTAGCCTTCTAGGAAACTTAAGGTAATTATATGGCCTTCTACCCTAGTGGTAGGTTAGGATAGGCTTATTGAAATTTGGGCCCATTGACTTTTACTGTAAAAGTTGTATTAATTCCTAAACTTTTATGAAATGTAATAAAATAAGAAGCTCTCTTCCCCCAACTATCTATCAAATGTGTCTAATTTATATATAATATACACACACAAAATAAAATGTGATCACTGACCTATAAGTTAACTTGTTTTGGTGCTGGATGATTATTATGCATGGGATGTATGTGTTCAAGTAACTCTGTTTATCTCAATCTCTTCTTTCTGTTCTTTTCAAGAAGCCGGATATTAAAAATTTTATAGATATCCTGCTCTTCCAGCACTTCAGAATCTTGCAAAAGTTGTGATCTCTCAGCACATCAGAGGAAATATGCTTTCCTTTAAGATTCAGTATATTGCTTCCTAACTAAATCTGTGCCCCTTAGAAACCCGCCACACGCTTTGGTATGTTTATCAGTGTTGAGCAAGAGACTAGAATAGCAGCTTAGAAATGATGATGTACTGGCAGAGTTGTGTGGGGAACAGAGCTGGAAGAAGTTAGTGAAATCTTTTGAGCGGGGATGGGGAGGAATAGCACCACATTGTGTAATGTTGGACAGGACGGGAGTTGCACCCTGGTATTTAGACTTTTCACAGAATTTTGGGACAGTGGCAATTTTTCACGCTGAAGCATATGAAAAGTCAAAGTGCTGCTTTTGCTTATAAATTCCTATTTGCCTATTTCTACCTCTAAATTAATTCTGTTTGTCCATGTGTTCCTGCTTTATAGGCTACTGGTCCAATGCACTGAGCACAGGGCTGGGAGCAAGGAACTTCTGAGTTCTGCTTCTACAGAATAGTACATTATACTTGTGTAGTACATTACAAATATTTCTCCGTTCTGCCTCCCTATGAGCTAGCTAAATACAGTCATACCCATTTCACAGATGATGAAACTCAGCTTAGAGAGGTTATGTGACATGAATCAGGTCATGCAGCTACTTACTGTCAGAAGGAGGATTAAAATTGCCATTCACATGCTTATTCCACTGGAGTCCTTTTAATGGCTAGTCCACGGTATCCGAAGGCAAACTACTTAACTTCTCTCTATCTGTCTTTGCCCATCTGTAAAATGGAAACGGCGCTTACCAACCTCACAGGCATGTTTAGTATTGTTGTACAGGATCACCATGTTCCTCCCTGCAGCTTTGAAGAATAGAATAGATTTTTTTTTTTATAAGAGATGTAAAGCCTTCCAGGCATAAACTAATCTTGAGTTAATGAGGTTTTGAAAAAAAGCTTCCCCCATGCATAGGTTATTCCATAACTGAGCTCTGAGCTTTGTTGCACCTTCCTCTGAAGCATCTAGTACTGGCGGCTATCAGAGACTGGTACTAGAGTAGATAAATCACTGCTCGGTTCCAGTATGGCAATTCCTATCTTACTAGAAAAGAGCCCCGCTTAATGTTCAGCAAGCGTCTCCCCTAGTATCATAGCTCTGCTGCCTTCCGCAGATGGCTCCAGCCTAGCAAAGCCAAAGACAAACAAGGGGATGGGGGAGTGAATTAGTACAAGGAACAGGTATGGCTCTAAGGGAGAAATATTTACTTAAGTGTTTGGCCAAAAGGTAATAGCTGGCAATTCTATGCTGCACAAACCTCAGTGGCTCCGCTGCAGGCAGATCCGAGCACAGGGTATAAGCTGGCTATCCACTACCTGCCTCAAAACTGACCGGCACAATGAGTCTTCTTGCTATACCCTTGTCTTTCCCCCTGTCCAAATGTTCTTCTCCAGCACTGTCTCATACTTTATAGAGCTCAGTGGTGGCTTTTACCTACAGCTTAGTGTGGGACTGTTCTTGTTCTCAACCAGTGGTCAGTGTTTGGATAGCTGTGTGGTGAACTGTCTTTCCCTCACACCTCTCAAAGTCAATGAATGCCACTAAACAAATCCAAACCTCTCCCTTCTTTCCCCGCCCCCATCATCTTTGTATGATGATTTTTTGCCCAGGCCTCATAGGTAGATAAGGGTTTCATGTTCTTTCTCTCCATTTCAGGGTGTCTGTCTACCTTGTGCTAACAACACTTCCACCAACTTTAGACTGTCCACTAGGGTGCACGGCACGCCTGGCACTTGTCTTCTGGTTATTGCCTTTGTGCCTCCAATGGGGGACATACTGTGTCACATGCTTGGGTATATCATCCATCCCCGCTGCTGTTCCTACTTCTTCTTCCGTCCTCCAGCTAACTATGGCAGAGAGATACCAGCAGCTGTAGTATCTTGTGATACAGTTTTACCACAACTGAATGGAGTGCAGATGACAAGTGACTGAGGCAGTAAGGAAAAGTGTGTCTGAAATTCTACTATTTCCAATACTTAGTACTACATATGAATCTTGCTCAGAAATTTTTTTCCCATGAGACCATTTGTCTCAAAATTTAGCCTTATTCCCCTTGTTTTTTATCACCAGTCAAAACACAAGCATGGCAACTCCACTAGCCTATCCCTTAACCTCTCTGCTTTAAAGCCCACCTGAATTATTCCTCCTTTTACAGATTTACATCAATCTACACTTGTTCTAACCAAACCAAGACCTCACTCTTCTTGAATATTACTGTGAATCAGAGAACACTAAAAAGATGGGTGAAAGAGCCTTGCTTTTCCCCAGAAGACTCATTCCTAAAGCTTTGGAGACTACTGTGGGGTGGGTTGCTTCTGCCCCAGGGGCTTCTCTATCTAGAGTTTTTAGTCTCAGGTTTCCTAGGTAACCTGAATATTAATTACTACATTAACATTTTGATTTTTCATGTAAGAGGTATATCATCAGTACAACAAACTACGGAACCCAGCTGGGTACCTTCACAGCTATAATTGTTTTTAATACCTACACATTTCTTTTGAGCAAGATGCAGCTTCACAATTTCTTTGCTTTAGTGATTTTAGGCTTTATTCATTTGTGCCAATGGAATTCAAGCTGTAGCCCTTTTATCCTTCATCAGCAATCAGGCCTTAGCACTCCAGATGCAGCCTATAGGTTAATTGGGCTAATTTACCCCTTCTGGCCTTTTGGGGATGGACACCCAGTCACACACCATCCCCTTAAAGACTACATCCCTCAGCGGTATGGATGCATTCTCCCCTGGAGTTGCTGGAGCTGGCTCCATAGGTCATCCTGCTCCTGGTCACCTACCATGAGAAATCATTTACCCCTCTCTTCCATGTTATTTCTGAGTTTCTCTTTCTGAAACTGCATGTCCTCTATGGCTACTTGTAATGCTTGCTCTGCTGCTAACAACTTTTCATGTAGCTTTTGCCCTTGCAGACTCTCCCAATATCCTTTTTCCCCAGAGTCTGAGTTTCAACTGTGCACTGGTTAGTCTCCATATTGGTCCCTGTATCTTTTAGCTTTGCCCCTGAGAGTCTCTTCCTTCCCTGGAGTTCTCATCTGTCTTCTCCCTCACAGCCACTTCAGCCTTCTCCACCATCTTTGTGCACCCATTCTGGGCCTCTGGCCCTACCTTCCATATCTTTCCCTGAGTGATGCCCTTTTCTTGATGACTTTCATTCTCCTTGTTCCTTATCAGGACCCTGTCCTTCCCTGGGCTACAATTCTGATTGTGAGGGCACTGTCTCCTCACATGTCCTGGTTTCACCACCCACTTCCTGCTTTCTCCATAGGAAGATAATCTGCATCCAGGTAGGTTGTAGACAACTGCAACCATCATTTTGCTGGGGGCAGCAGCTAGCAACATTCACAGATAACATAAAAAACCCCAGCCTTTTAACAGTAAATATAGCAGCTGGTCTTTCAAGTTAAAAATACAAAATAATTATATTTTTTATAAAGTGCATCAAAATATATAATTGTGCTCATAATTTCCCTTAGAGAATACAGTTAATTATATTGATCCAATGGTCCAACATGTTTCAAATTTCCTATTATAAACTGTTTTCAAAAAAACAAATGTATAACTTAGTTACAAAAATACCAAGTCCTATAAAATCTTGGTACAAAAGCAATCACTTTTTGCACTGGCTATTTAACTGAATCCAATGTTTTTAAAGTTATGTAAAGAAAAGGGTTTTGTTTTGTTTTTTCTTTGATTTTTGCTAAATACCTTTTGTCAGTATATGAAAATATGGGTGAAAATCACCCTGCTCAGATGGGCCAACAAAGCCCCTTTCACTGCTTAAACCATGAATGTAGGGGCTAAGTGAGGGCTTAAGCAGTGCACAAGGTCTTGTAGAGAGTCTCTACCTTAGGATTAATAACTCTTTTTAGACAATATCAGACTGTTTTGTAACCACACTATCCCCTCTGAGTAAGGGTAGTGGTGCTCTAAGAGCACACCAGAGCACTGTTCACCTAATTCTTCTTTGAGTGATGGTCCCTACAGTATTCCATTGAAGGTTTACACATGTCCACCATGCACCAGGAGCTGGAGAACTTGAAAGTAGTGTCCGTTGATTCAGGAACGTGCCCTTGCCTTGACTTGCCTCATGGTTTCGTCCGAAGCGATAAAGGGTGGGGCAGATCAACCACGTCTCCAATTCCTTTTCCCTCCCACATGATCTGGGTCAGAACTATGAGTGTCCTCTTGCACCTTTTATACATACTGTGTACAGATGTGGTCTCCTCACCTCAAAAAAGATATTCTAGCACTAGAAAAGGTTCAGAAAAGGGCAACTAAAATGATCAGGGGTTTGGAGAGGGTCCCATATGAGGAAAGATTAAAGAGGCTAGGACTCTTCAGCTTGGAAAAGAGAAGACTAAGGGGGGATATGATAGAGGTATATAAAATCATGAGTGATGTTGAGAAAGTGGATAAGGAAAAGTTATTTACTTATTCCCATAATACAAGAACTAGGGGTCACCAAATGAAATTAATGGGCAGCAGGTTTAAAACAAATAAAAGGAAGTTCTTCTTCACGCAGCGCACAGTCAACTTATGGAACTCCTTACCTGAGGAGGTTGTGAAGGCTAGGACTATAACAATGTTTAAAAGGGGACTGGATAAATTCATGGTGGCTATGTCCATAAATGGCTATTAGCCAGGATGGGTAAAGAATGGTGTCCCGAGCCTCTGTTTGTCAGAGGATGGAGATGGATGGCAGGAGAGAGATCACTTGATCATTGTCTGTTAGGTTCACTCTCTCTGGGGCACCTGGCATTGGCTACTGTCAGTAGACAGATACTGGGCTAGATGGACCTTTTGGTCTGACCCGGTACGGCCATTCTTATGTTCTTAAAAAGAGTGTAGTTAGGTTTTTTTATAGTATTTAGCTGTTTTACTGTTGGTTTTTTTACACGGTTTTTTACTCATTTTAGTAATTATTTAGAGGAGCTTTGGGACTTTTGGGGAATCTGTTTACTTATAAATGCCCCCCCTCGTACCCATGCATGGGAACTTGACTGTGCTGAAGACCCAAGGCTTTAAAATCTGTGCTTCCTGCCCAAGTTCCTTCTCAGTCACTGACAAACATCAATGCAGCTTCTACTGCTTGGGAGAAGCCCACATGGCATCCAGGGGCAGCATCTGCCAGTTCTTCAGTCTGACATTCCAAGGATATCACTGCTGACCACAGGCTGACAATCTGGAAGTGTGAGATAAAAGTGTTTAGAGACAAAGGCCCAGACCCTCGGTGGGAATTAAGCTCCTAAATATCTTCTGAAGTTCTGGGCTAAAATGATTCCCTAGTATCCTGGACATGGTGCATTGTGGGATGTATCAGATCCCAGAATAAGACAAAGGGCAGCAGGATCAATGGCAGATTTCAGAGTCCTGATGGTACTGATCACAACTTCACTGCTTTTCAAAATAATACTGCTTAGCATTTACACACACCCCTGGAGGAAACAAACTGAGTTATGGGTTGGATGATCAAGAGACCATCCTTCTAGAAGGCATTTAAATGGAGGGTGCCCTATCGATTAGATGTTTTTTTGTGGACTGTGTTGGCTTATCTTGCACGCGTGCGTGCACGCTCTCACTCATACTCACACTATCTATCTTTATTTGTATCTTTGAATGTATTTAACATCTGCCGAATCTTGCACAGCAGAACTGTGCTGAGCGGTTGAAGACATTAATCATTAATTAATTAACTCAAAACCATCTAGCTGTTCCAATAGCTGAGCTACATAACCAGGTGTTTCCTTCCCTGTTCCTGCATCCCCTCTCCCCCATCCCTTCTGATTGTTACACCCACCGCTTACATTTTTGCTGAAATCTGATTGTTAACTCTTCAAGGCAGGGACTGACTCTTATTATACATTTGTACAGCGCCTGGCACAGTGGGGCCCTGGTCTCTGATGGGGCCGCAGTGCTTCCGTAATACTAATTTATAACAATAATAAGGTGATTGTGGCCTATTTTCCTGGAAAGGGGGATGGAAAAACAAGGAAAGAGAAGGGATTCCTGGGTTTGCCAGAAATCATACAATCTTCCTTGACACAGCTGAGCTGTTTGGGCTGGTTACAAAGCAAGTCGGGGGGAAAAGTCATTCTGAAAGGTTCACACAGCTTTATTGGTAACTAAATTAATTAAAAACAGACTTTCTTTTCAAGTTCTCTGCCACCTCCTTATCATTCATTAGCTACACTGGTCTTTTGCAGGTTAGAACTAGCTTCCTGCTGTGATGCTGTTCACAACTTTATTGCTTCTCAAAACAATACCCCGCTGGGAAGTAACATGAGTTATGAGGTGGACAATAAAAAGACTATCCTCATCACAGAGGACATTTTTAGGATGCTGCCTGAGGTAAGAACAGTTTCTTTTTCTTTCAGAACTACAGTTAATTTATTTGGCTCTTCGGAGGATGATCCCACTCCCAGTCTCTCCTTATTTCTTGATAACTTTCTCGTGCAAAGGAGAGAGGCTGGCTGGGACTCCCGTTAGGCTATGTCTACACTGAACCTGGAAGTAAGCCTCACAGCCCAGGTCCACAGGTTTGTACTAGCGGGGCTTGCACCAGAGCACTAAAAATAGCTGTGTAGAGGTTGCAGCTTTGGCTCAGCCTCCCAGACTTCAGAGCCCAAGCTACAGTATCTACAGGGCTATTTTTAGCATGCTTGCACAAGCCCCGCTAGTGGGCCTGGCCTGGGAGGCTCGCTCCCAGATGAAGTGTAGATGTACCTTTAGTATCCATGAACTCTGCTGGTAGCTCAGCCATAGAGGTTACTGCAGAACGCTGCAAATTGTAAACTCTCTCAGCAGCCAGATGTGCCTCTGTAGTACTTCCAGTCCTGGGGCAAGAGGTCAGGTCTATGGACTGAAGGCCATTGTGCAAATTAACACTGCTCTCTCACACCTGGTTTCAGGTGATCATGAAAAGTTTCAGTCTCCAATAGATGGTTTGTGTTCTTTTATTCCATGCCAATCCCGGTGACTGTGTGATGGATCTCAGGAACTGAACCAGACCTCTCTAGAACTGAAAACATGACCATGTTACAGGTTGAGCTAAAGAGACTTAGAGACTCACATCCTCTGTGGATGGAGCACAGAAAGGAACACTGGCCATTCGATCACATGTGCATCTCCCTTCCTGAGTGTATCTGACACACGGTTCCTCTTGACACCTCTTCAGCTTCTTCTTGTGTATGCTCAAGTACAATGGAACTGATCCTCCTCTCGCAATGATGTAAATCAGGAGTAATTCCATTAAAGTAGATAAAGTTACAGTGGTGTAAAACTAGGGTAAGTGAGAGGAGAATCAGGCCTCTGGTATCTGCTGATATGTACACGCACTTGCTATCCAAGCCATACTAGTTTAGCCTCGTGTCTGTCCCCCCAAATATGATGGTTTTTGTCACTCGGTTTCACTGCAGAAAGACAAATTCTTTCTCCAACATAAAAGAGGTGCCTTGGTTTTCCAAACAAAGCCCTTTTATTGTTGTCTTGAGATAAACTTCTTCTATAAGGACTGGCATTTACCAGCTTTCATGCACTTCCTTGCTTTCCCGTATGGCACCCTCTACTGTTTCTCTCCTTCTCCCTCTCAGCACACATGGCCTGCCTGAGAGAAGGGGAAGGATAACATTAGGCACCTGCGTTTCTCCCTGGCAGTAGTAGTTCCTGGAGGTCTCCCTAGCTGCATGGTCCCACTAAGGGTATGTCTGCACTGCAATTCCATGCTTAAGCTCAGGCTCAAGTGTAAACCAACCCTCCCCCCTTGCATCTACACTGCAATTGCACGGACCCAGGATCCCAGGACTCTCAGGGCTGCAGGGCCTGAGCACAAGTCAAGTCAGGACCCCAGGTTGGAGCCCTATTGCTTTGCAATGTAGATGCAGCCTTGCTTTACTCTTGTCCTGGGAGTCTGCCAGAAGTGTCCCACAATTCTATGGGCGAACCTCCTTAGTCCTCGCTATCCCAAAAATCTCCAGTTGACTGTATTGAAAATGAGTCACCTCCATTGGCATATGGCAGCAGCTCAGGTCAGCGTTAACTCCTTCTCTTCTGAACACTAAGCTCCCAGCACACTATCAGAGAGCCTCCTGGGTTTGCAGTGGAGACTGAGCAGGGCAAGACTTTTGTAAATCATGCTGCTTCATGGTCACGGGAGCACAGCCCAATTTCAGTGAATCTCTGGTGCAAGGCCAGTAAAACTGAACTTCAGCAGAAGTACCAGGAATGACCATGCATACCAGCAGATAGCTAAAAAAGCTGACAGCTTTAGATGGGTGATCAGTGCAAGGAGTGTAGTAAGAGGCTGAAGAGCAAGTACTGGAAGACCAGAGACAAGAACCACAGCTCGGGCAACTTACCAACATCATGGCTGTTTTATGAGGACTTTGACCGGGTGCTGGGCACTGCACCCAGCATGGAGCCAACATGCATGATGATAACCTGGTGAGCTGGCCCCTGAATCCAGCATGGGGATGGATGAGAGCCAGCAGCAGGCTCCAAGAGAGGTGCATGAAGTGACTGTTTGTTTATTAAACCAATCCCAGAGGAAGCTGTGGATCAGGATCAACAGCAAATTCAAGGTCCCTACTCAGAAGAGCTGTTTGATTTCTCCCTCTCTGAGAACAGCCCACTACTGAGTCTACAGCAAACCTGAGGGGGGACAGAAGCCACCCTGGAACCTGGTAAGTTTATGACTCCGAATTACAGTTTATTATTACAGTATTGGGAGGGATTTCTGCTTTAGAAGCAATGCACAAGTTATGATCAGCTCCGGCTACCAGTGCGTGTCCAGGAACGGTGGATTGTATCAGAGCACCTTGGTGTCCCCTCTCCCCTCCCATCCCCAACTATGTGGAGTTCAAAATGGCAACTGGGAATTTCAAACAGTCATAAACAGCTGTAAAGTTATTTTCACTGTAAAGTCACAGATGTTTGCCAGGGTCATGCATGTTTTCCTTTCAGTAGTAAGGGCTTGAAATTTGCCTCTCTGTAATCATTCCTCCTTCCTCTATCGAGTCACCTGGAAACAGGAAAGTGTGTGTGTGTGTGTGTGTAAGTGAGAGAAACTGTTTTCTATTTCCAAATCTAGTCCATGCAGTCTATGGGTCACCAAATTATTTCTCCCAAGTACAAGTGGGGTGTCAGTTTTTGTCCAGAACTGTGGTGGGTGCAGAAAGCTGTGGAGTTCTCCATGCTTGTGTGCAGCAACAACAGGGTAAAGCAATGTGTGAGCTAACGCAGCATCCTGTTAATTCCCTCACGGATTCGGACCCAATCCTGATTAGTGATAGCTGCAAACTTTTCCTGAAGCAGGAACTCCAGATATGCAGTTACATTGTGGGGAATGGTGTACTTTCCAGGGCCACCTCAGTAGCTGACTAGCCCACTCCACTCACAGATGTGCTGTTCAGTCACTATAGATTTGACTACTTCTGCTGCATCCACTAGCAGCTTGGAATAACATCTCCCTTTGGCAGTAGGGCACCACAAGAACAGTTATGTCCTCCGAAGCGTGAAAGGCCTGAAATGACGGGAAAAGCCTTTTGCAGCAAGGGCACTATCCTCCCACACATACATGCTCCATATGCCAGTTAATTATAATATGTTTATAAAACAGAAAACAGGTTGTTGTTTTAACCATGCCACTGTTTCTGCCCTTCTGTAACTGCAAATAACCAGGCTGTGGCCAGAGAGAATGTGGACTGAAGCATCTCCTTCGCAATACATGCCGGTTCAGTTTTGAAATGTATTGTTTTGTCCTTGAGATTCCACAAGAGTTAATTCTGTGCTCCTCCACTGAGCTACTTTAGACAGTAACCCTCTGTTTCTTGTCCTCTTTCAGGCTGCTCAACCTCTACTGCCTGCTGTTCATCAGAAATTGATCCATGGCCCAGTTTACCCTCACAGGCCATTCCAATAGGAAGCATTTCCATGATAAGTTATCATCAATGTTCATGACACAGCAGACCAGCAGGTCCAGTACCAGAAGAAGAGGGATGAAAGAGCAACGGCATGCTGAGAAGCAGGAGGAGTTGCTGAAACAATTCTCTCTGAGCTCTGTCCTCCTCCCTTAGCTGCCTCTCCTGTTCCAGGAACTGCTTTGCAAGTGCCTGCTCCCTCGCTGAAAACCTGGGCAAAGAGCCACATGCCTGATTGCCTCAGATATCTCTGCCACCACTTTACCCACAGCCAACTTTCCAACCCCAAACTGGTTGGCAACGGACCTGTAACAGTCCAGAATAGCCAGCTTCCAGACAGTTATAGAAACCTGTTTCTGGACCAGCATGACTGACCTCTTTACATTGGAGGGTTGGGGATAAGCTGCTCAGAAAGCTCCAGAAATGTAGCTTGCTTCATGCAAAAATTCTGGACCCACTGCTGGTCATCCCAGGTCTTCATGACAATGTGCTTGTGGCCTTGCACGAGAAGCGCTGGTCTACACATGGGGCATCAGTGGCTATGCCAGTTGTGCCAAGCAGCATCAGCCAGTGTGAGTCTGCGATGCCAGGGTACTCCTCCTCCTGCTACTCCACCAGGAAATCTGTCAGGTGCCTTTGGTGGGACAGAAAATGCTGCTGAAATGTCCACCAATGCCTCATGGATGCTTTGCCAGTTTCCTGACACAGAAGTGAAAGCACAAGCAAGAGAAGTTCTTCAGAAGGCACCTCCTCCATGTCGCTGGATCCAGTAATTGGGAATGCACAATCCAAAATGACTACTCGGCAGGCTCAGGTTGTTCAGACTTCCTGTAATAGGCAGGGAGGGCAGTAAAGTTTTCCCACAGTACATCACGGTCAGAGGGCTAGAGCACCACTTGCGACTCTGGGATATGGTTGGTTTGGCTCAGGTCTGTGCGCAGCTGTGTGAATGCCAGAGCCCCGGGTTGAAGCATGGGTTAGAACAGTCTTAACATAGTGTTAAAAACAGTGTAGATGCTTAAACCCAGGATTCCTTAACATGGGTCAGCAGACTCGAGTCCCACTAACCCTGGGCTTACATTGCAGTGTAGACATACCCTGTGTCCCTCAGGAGACACTGTCCATAGCAGGAGTATTGCATGGTAAACATAACAGAGCAAGTTATTTATCTTTTTGTTCAATTTTAACAATGCAAAGAGACTTCCCCAAACTGTTGAAAGCAAAGATAGCAGCTCACAGTCCAGTCTTGCTCTTTCCACCTCTGTTACTTCTGACTGTTTGTGGCAGACGCGTGCTGCATTCTGTGTGCGTTCTCTGCACTTTACTGGAGTTAGCCTGCAAGTAGTAGTAGTTCTGATTCCATATCACGAGAAATGCAAAAAAGACCAGCCCAAACTCTGTTCATGCTCTTCTTGTTCTTTTCAGTCCCCACCCCTTCTGGGCTATCCTTTTAAGCACTGTGCAGTGGTTGGAAATGGGGGCATTCTGAAAAATTCCAGCTGTGGAGCTGAAATCGATCACTCTGACTTTGTATTTAGGTAAGAGCTGCTAAACACTAATGGGATTAGAGTGCTAAAGCTCTTGAAGGGACTCTGTCAAGCTTGGTAGGCCAAAAAGTAAACCAAACGGCTGTGCTATGGTTAGTGGGTGTGCACATGCGCCCCATTCTTCCACACAATAGCCAAGCATCACGTTCTGCTCTGTAAATCACTACTCTGCGTGCAGATAAGAAGAGAGCAGAAGCCGAAAAAAGCGTACATGTATTCACACACCTGCGATTTCAAGGAATGTCAGCAGTTCTTTCCCAAGTGTCTGACTGTTGGGTCCTGCCCACATGCTCAGGTCTAACTGATCACCATATTTGGGGTCGGGAAGGAAATTCTCCCTGTATCAGATTGGCAGAGACCCTGGGGTTTTTCACCTTCCTCTGCAGCGTGGGGCACAGGTCATGTAAATGGTGGATTCTCTGTAACTTGAAGTCTTTTTAAATCATGATTTGAGGCCTTCATTGACTCAGCCTGAGGTTAGGGGTCTATTACAGGAGTGGGTGGGTGAGGTTCTGTGGCCTGCAATGTGCAGGTCAGACTAGTTGATCATGATGGTCCCTTCTGGCCTTAGTCTATGAACCTGGATGTGGTCTAGTTTGGGAGTTGAGCCTCTGAGAAGCTCCGTTTTTTGCTTATTGAATATCATTTAGGGTTGAGGGGTGTTTTTCTTTGGACCAGGAGAAGAGATTTAAAAAAAAAAAAAGACTGATATAAGCTAGCATTAAATATGTTACATGCTTTCCCTTGCCTTAAAATCTTCATGCCAGGCACCTTAACCTTCTTGAGCACTTTTGAAAATTCCCTAGGCCCCTGCTGGCATTTTCAGATACCTAAAACCAGTTTTCAAAGGTACTTAGGAGCCTAAGTCACTTTGGGTACTTTTAAAATGTTACCAATTGACACTCATAGGTATAAAGTCAAGCATATGGTTACATGTTTTGCTGGATTGGGGCCTCGGGTCTAGGTTTTTAAAGGTTTTTAGGCCTTGCAATGCTGAGTGGAGCAATGCCTAGGGGCCAGGTTTTTAAAGGTAGTTAGGTGCCTAAAGATAGGCACCTAAATACCTTCTCAAACTCCCAGTGGGTGTTGGGCACCTTGGCACTTTTGAAAATCCCTATAGGCACCTAACTGCCTCTTGAGGTGCCTACGGGTATGTCTATCCTGCAGCTGAGAGGAAGCCTCCCAGCCCAGGTAGACAGACCTGCACTAGTGAGGCTCAAGCTAGCACACAAAAAATAGCAGTGTGGACGTTCCAGCTTGGGTGGCAGCTTGGGCTCTCGAGCCCACCTCAAACCTTGAGTCTGAGCTTGGGTGGCAGAGATTCCTTTTGAGTCTCACTCCATGTTGTGGAAATAAAATTCCCACTTTGTTCTCCACCAGAAATTTTCCAACATGTGAACGAGCGACAATCTTGCAGGCAGACCTCTGGGCCCACACCCATCTCCACTGGATTTTGTCACTTTTTTCTTATTTCTGACTTACATCTGGTGCTTTTAAATAAGACAAAAGAGAAGCCTTCCCATGTCTAATTTAGGTGATTGGCCTGAATAGAAGTGATGCACCTACAAGATGAGATGCTAAACCTAAATGTAGCAGGTTTTTAAAGAACATAAGTGATAAACATAATTCAGACTAAAACTTTTTCTTCTTTATCTTTAATAGAAATTGACTACTACTGACTCAGTAGTTGGAATGCATTAGTATTTGGACATTTTTCCATTTTCATCTTTGATACAGGCAATAATATCGCTATGCCAATTGCATCTTATTATTAATTACACTGTTTTTAGTAAAAAAAAAAAAAAAAAAAAACTACAGAAAACCTTTAGAGGAGCTGCATTACTTATCTTGGAAGGAAATAGTGGCAGGTTCTAGTCTAGTGGTTAAAGCAGGCAGGGGTAGCTCTAGCCATTTCGCCGCCCCAAGCACAGCGGCATGCTGCAGGGGGCACTCTGCCGGTTGCCAGTCCCGCGGCTCCGGTAGACCTCCCGCAGGCGTGCCTGCGGATGCTCCACCAAAGCCGCGGGACGAGCGGACCCTCCGCAGGCACACCTGCGGGAGGTCTACCAGAGCCGCCTGCCGCCCTCCCGGCGACCGGCAGAGCGCCCCCTGCGGCATGCCGCCCCAAGCACACGCTTGGCGTGCTGGGGCCTGGAGCCGCCCCTAAAAGCAGGGGAACTGGGAGGTGGGACTTCCTGGGTTATTAGTAGTTTGGCTACTGACTCATGTGATATGGAGAAAATGTGACTCTCTGTACCTCAGTATACTCATCTGTTAAAAAGGTCAAATACTTATTTTTCAGACATGTTGTAAGGGTTCATTAATATTTATTTATTTATCGGGTGCTTGGAGGGAGGTGACGTAAATATTACGGTGCAGTCGAGGAATTTGCATAGAATAACACCAGGGCATTTGTGGTGGGGCTCTCTTTAAATAACTGTTTCTAAACCTCAGGTGTAACCTTCCCCCAACCACAGGAAGCATTAGCAAAGATGTTGGCAATAAAACAAGTCTCGTGACTGTTAATCCAAGTATCATAGCACAGAAGTAAGTATCACCACAATTTTTTTTCCTGTGTAATGTTGTTTAATTGTTTGACATGCTTTAGATTTTGTTGTTAAACCCTTTGGGATGCCATCACAGTGGGCAATGCATTCTGATTACTTCATCAGTGATTCTTAATTCCCAGGTAAAAGGCATACCAGTGAATGGAAACCCATTAAACAGAAATGAGTCAACAATACAGAGATTAGCAGTGCCTCTCTTTGCACCCATCCACATGTTCCTAACCAGGGGAAATAGCAGCATTTCTCATCTCAAGTCCTTTCTGAAAAGCTGGCATTATAGCCATGATTTAGGGAAGCCCTTAAGCACGTGTCAAAGTCCATTAGTGGGACTTATAGTTAAGCATGTGCTCAAGTGCTGTCCTGAATTGGGACCTACATTTCTATAACTGTCTGAACACTAAAGAATCCAACCCAAAGTAGATCTCCCTTTTTTCTCCAAAGTATTTTGCTTTCTTCCCCTTCTTGGGAAGAAACCAACAACAACAAAAGTCTAATTAGAACTTGCTAATTATTGTATAACCTTCAGTTTCACATTGGACCATAAACTGTTCTAGCTAGTGCTTATCTGTCAAATGAACCAGTGTGGTATGTTGATATTTACTGCTTAATAATCTTACAGCATCTTACAGTCTGCCTTCTCTGTATTCCTCAAACAGACACAACCAGACAAAATTGACTCGAGCTTAACAGTGAGATGAAAACAGTCAAATACACAGAAAACTGAAGTTTTGTTGTAGCCATGTCGGTCCCAGGATATTAGAGAGAGAAGATGGATGAGGTAATATCTTTTATTGGACCAACTTCTGTCTCTCTCACCATCAGAAGTTGGTCCAGTAAAAGCTATTGCCTCCCCATCTTGTCTCTCTAAAAGAAGTTTGTCATTGAATCAAGGAGATAGCCGGAGTCTTTGGAATAAATTCTGCTTTGATTCTCTTGCAATCTTTATTGATGTAAATGGAGATGTATTAGTGGCTTACACTGGCGGTGAATTTGGCCCATTGACTTCAATGGGGTTGCAAGAAAAGCAAAATTTGGTCCAGAGGTTTAGCATAAGAAGACAGTTTCATTGGTGGCTATTGAAGCTATTTATTGCTCTTGGGCTTAATCATGATGTTCCACTAAGTTTTTACTCTGTTTTTATTCAGGCAAACCTCCATGGAAGTTAACAGCGTTAACCTTAATAAGGACTCAATAAAAATGAGTCAGGACTTTGGGATTTGGCCATTTCAATGATTTTATTATTCAGAGAAAGCTGTAAGTGCCTTAAAAGGAGGAGAGGGAAAGGGTTGTCTAGAGAACTGCTCTAATTTTAATCCCTTTAACTTCTAATTAGCTAGCTAAGTGTGGGGTTCTTCTCACAACACTAGAGTTGAAGTTATATTAGCCATTCTGTTATGGACTGTGTTTTCAAGGCATTTTACAGTACAGATGTAAAAACTAGGTTTCAGCCCTGCAATAAAGTCCCAAAGCAAAATCACTTTGACCATTTTTCTTTTATTGCAGAATTTTGTAGGGCTCAACAGTTTATGACCTGGGATCTGGCAATTCATTAGAAGTATGGTCTAATCTTCAGAAGTGCTGAGTCAGTGGGAGCTTTGGGTGTCATCAGCTTGGACAATCAGTCCAGCAGTATTTAAAAAGCAGCTAAGGTTCTGATTCTGCGAAGGCTTAAGCATGTGCTTACCTTTAACTCCATGAGGACTATTCATATACTAGGCACATGCACAAGTCTTTGCACGGTTGCAGCCTACATTTGTAAAGCAGCTACCACACATATGTAGTAACTACTTTGCATAAAGATTTGTATGGTATATGCTAATGTGCCCATTTTTAAATGTGTGGGGCTTCTCGCACCTTCCTTTGAAGACATGAGCCTGGACTAGGTGGACCACAGGTCTGGTTTGGTATGGCAATTCCTGTGAAATTAAGTAAATTGGATAGTGAATTTGTAATTATTAAATAATTCATAGAAGGCCAGATTTTCATAATAGCACATGTAAAACTGGGATCGTATCATATGCATTTACTACATGTACAGATTAAATGGCAGTAATAGTGCTCACAGATTACTTGCTCAAGCAGTTGTGAAACTCCTGCCTGCAATAATAAATTGTTGAATATTGAATTCAAGCATTTTTCCCTCTAAAACTGATAAGTTCACTAGGCATTTTATTTGACAGATACAACAAGCTGAATGAAAAGAAGGTGACATTTCTGGAGAACATTGCAAGTTATGGAAATGCTTTCCTTTTATTGCCAGCATTTTCCTTCAAAAGCAACACAGCTGCTTCTTTCAAAGTATACCACACTCTACAAGAGTTCAGAGCAAAACAGAGGGCGATATTTTTTCATCCCAGGTACCTGAAAAGTCTAGCCCAGTTCTGGAGAACGAAGGGCGTGAAAGCATATCGACTGTCTTCTGGTTTTATGATCGCTAGTGCTGCTATTGAACTGTGTGAGAATGTGAAGTTGTATGGCTTCTGGCCTTTCTCTAAAACCACGGAGGAGATGCCAATCAGTCACCACTATTATGACAACCAACTGCCCAAGCCAGGTTTCCATGCAATGCCCAAAGAATACAACCAGATTCTCCAACTTCATGGGAAGGGCATTCTGAAGCTGCAGTTTGGTAAATGTGACTCAGACTAAAAAGGTAAGTCAGATTCCTCAAAGATAAAACACTTCCGTTTAAGTAAGTATCAGGGCAAAAATGCCTTTTCTGCAACCAGGTGGTGTTCCCCAGATACGCACATTATTCCCAAATAGTCAATGAGAGTTATGTATATGAATTAGAGGGAGGCTTGACTGCTCTGCCTATATGTACAGTACCATGGAGATGAAAGGTTAGGGTCAGCTCCGACATTTTCCTCCACACTGCCAATCCTTCTGCATACATGAAGGATTGGCAGCACTGTCCATGATTACCACAACTCAGTCTATCAATAGTGTTCCATTGCCCCAAATGTGTGACCGCCAGTCTTTTGTGTTTTGTGATGGATTCCCCAAGGTGTCCTGTTTTGACTAAAAGTGGGCTGCTTTATTTAAGACAGACACATTTTACCACCTGAAAGAGAGAAGAGGTGAGATTCTGGTGCTGCCTAAACCTTTCTACACTGATGCCACAGTGTACGCGGCCATAAAAAGGGCTAAGCAGTCCATGGACAAATTCACCCAGAGAAGAGGCAGCATATGGCAGGTGTAGGCAACTTTGTGCCCCCCACTTACATGTCCCTGCAGAGTGGCTATGCCAGTTTGGCACAAGGAGAGGGAGCGACTACCGTACTCTGTGTTGCTGCAGTTCTGGTCTGCAGAGCAGCCGGTTGACAAAAGTGTAGAAGCTGCCATAGGTTACAGCAGCTCTTGGGGCTGCTGTAACTTACTTTGGGGACTGCACTGGCCCACAGAGCATCCCAGAATCCTAGAGGCATGAAGCACTGCACCCTTTTTGCCTGGGCTGCATCTTCTTTGTTCTGCATCCTAAGAGATGCAGCACAGAACCTGTCCCCAGATCTTGAGCCAATTTACTCAGTGCAAATTACAGTTGACTGTGGAGAGATTCGGTTGTTTGTGTGTGAGATTCGTCTGACCTGTTGACAAAACACAACCTGCCAATATGGCTGTTTGTACATCCTTCAGCTACATCAATTTCCAGCTCAACTTCTAGTACTGTTGCTGACTATGAGTCATTGATTCTCCAAAAGATGGGAGTCCAAACACCAATAAATAGGTTACAATGAGACCTGAATATAGTATTTTAATTGGGCTGATATAATCTTTCTCCAGTATTTTTCAAGTTATATAAAAGAAAACTACCCAGCCAAGCAATCTGAAAGTTCAAAAGCTAAGAAATACTTTTCTTCTGCTTAGACTGTGAAATGTATTTCAAAATGGCTTTCAATGCTATTTAGAAAATGCGCTTTCAAATATATATTTCACAGTTGATTCATAACAATAAGAGATTGCTACCTTTTAACCTTTCAGATTGCTGGGCCAAGCCAAATAAGCACAATTTTCTTCCAGTGGCTTCAGATCTTCCCATGTTCAAAAGAATAAAACAGAATGAGGATGGCTTATACATAACATTACAGTACATAATAGAATGGGGGGATGGGGAGATACATGCTTGCACACACATTACTAGGTTATCCTTTTTAACTGTAAAAAGCAATGGCATATCGGGAATGTTGAGAAATACATTATGTATTTCGTAATCACACATACAGTTGCTATGCTTTTTACATCCCGCAGTTTCCACTGTTTGCACTTCATATAATATTAATCATGATAACTATGCCATATAACTTTAATTATAGTAACTATGCCAGCTAGGAAAATTAATAGGAAACTGTTTATGAATTTTTCATCAGAATGGAGCACATAGGAGTCACAAAAAAGCTTAAGCATATGTATGGGTGAATTAAACACTGTCAATGCTTGACAGATTGAAGCTCTGAAAACCATTTCTGTGGCCAGATTTGCACAGGAAGCTGCAAAAAACAATCTGAGGAGTAAATTGCACTGCCCTAACACTGAAACTTTTTGACTTAATGGCTTGCATTTCTAATAGGAAAGAATTTAGTCTTTTAACAACAAAGTGAAAGGTTTTATTAAGATGGCTGAAATTTTTAATGAAGTTTTTTCATTGTAAAATGGTCTTTTAAAAATCAGACATTTTCATAATTTTTTAAAAAATATTCCACGCTTTGGCGAGCACAAGGAGTAGGTCTGGGTCTGTCCCCTGCATGTGTATGCAACTGGGGCAGATTCCTTAGAGACTCTTCCACCTTGGGGCACCCACAGAGGTTTCAGCTATAATCTTGCCCACAGTGTTCACTCTCTGCGGATGTTACCGTTTTGTTGACTTCAATAGAGCAATGCTCTCATACTGTATCAAAGTGGCAGGATTCTCCTGTTGATCCATCCTTTTAGCAGGTGTAGAACCCTGCAGGGAGATGGTAACTGATTCCTGATAAATCCTTGGAGCAGGTGTGGCTTGTTAACACCACCCTGGCGATAAGGAAAGTGTCTCTTTTTGGAGAGAGGAAACTATGGTTTGGGCTACTGATGTGTTGTCAAGAAAACCCTAGGAGTAGTCAGGAAGAAAGCTTAGCCTGAGGCTTACATTTCCATTGCAACTTGAGTCGCCCATAATGCCAAACCACAGATTGCACTTCATACAGTGGGCCAAATCTTCCAGCAGTGTAATTTGGCACAGATCTATTGACACCATTTTCCACCAGCTGATGGCCAGTATGTGTAGAATCAGTTCAGAGCAGAATGGGAGCTCCATCTACGTAAATACACACTCATGCACGCATGTCCTTCTGCACACACAGCACCACACATTTGCACTAGAATATATGTATACTTTGTCACAGAGAGAGAATGAGAGAGCCAGCAGAATCCTGGAATTACACTAAAAGCATGATCTAGAAGTGTTTCTCAATGACTGTTCTGTGGACCGGCACCAGTCCCCAACATCTCCCTGATCCAGTTTAGGAAGGCAGCGAGCCAGGCCCTGGTATCAAAAAGGTTGAGAATCACTGATCTAGATTATTTTGTATTAGATAACTAAGTCATTTTTGCTATGGCTCTGTGGTTGAACAGAGTCTTGTTTGCGCATTGCTTTAACCAGATAAGCCTGGAGGAGTCAAATAAACATAGGCCCCAGAGTTGAAAAATAGGCCCTTTTTCATTAATTAGTCTGGCAAAAATCATATTGTTCAGAAGGCTCGTTCAAGTGGAAATGCTGTCTGGACAAGCAAACGGACTGGGTGTTCTGCCTGCCAGAAAGAGACCCTTCAGTCTGGAGCCAGTCTCCTTGTATCTGGCATAAGCATTAAGCTGCTGCTTACAGGGGTGGGTGGCCAGCCAGAGAGCAGGAGTGAAGCAGGGAGGACTGAGCCATCTCAGAGGCAGGAGGAGGAGGTATGGCTAAGCAGGTTAATATTGCTGGGCTGCCCATCAGAGGGGAGGGGCAAAAGGAGGAGGGGCTGAGCAGAGTGGTGGAGTTGAGCTGCTCCTTGGAGAGGAAGGTAGGTAGGTAGGGCCAGACAGAAAGGTATGGCTAACATGCCTTCATCTGAGCCTCAGTTTGAATATATGAGGTCAGTGATGATTGTGGAGCCTAATAATTGGGATTGGGTTTTTCAGCTGTAGTCAGATGGTCCAAAGGCAGCTAGTTTTAGAATCCTAGAATATCAGGGTTGGAAGGGACCTCAGGAGGTCATCTGGTCCAACCCCTGCTCAAAGCAGGACCAATCCCCAACTATTAATACAAAGGCAAGCAATAATGTGACTTTCCAGCCAAGCCAGAGAAGGCTATGTAGCAACTTCTGGAGCCATGCAACCTTAGCAGCAGTTGCCCTTGCTATAGTGCTGCATAGAAGTCCTGATCCACCATAGCACTTCAGCATGTACTAACTTTTAGCTCATGAGTCGACTCCATGAACTCAGTGGGACTACTCACACATTTAAAGTTAGGCATGTGCTGAAGTGCTATCCTGAATCTGGGCCGCAATGGGCATGATAACGCCGGTGAAGATATATTGTTCTTGTCTAACTAGCAAGCCTCCAAATAGATATAATGGATCGGAAATTGTAAATGGAAACAACTTTATTTACAATTAATTTATGCTAATTGTAATCAGGAAGGAGAGGAGGAGAAATGCAAGAATCTGAAATACTAAAAGTTACCTCTACAGCCATCTTATATTTGTATCTGAATTTTCTATGTCCATCTCCCATGTACATATTGACCAGGCCTGACCCTACTTAGCTGATAAAAGCTGCTGATAAGGTGATGAGGTGATAGAGGCATACCATGCTGTGGCCTAACTGTAGGCACTGCTGAATAACAACTACTGGAGATGTTCTAGTGAGCTTAGAGCCCTCCTCTAAAGAAAACAGATGTTTGAACTAGATAGCTCACTATCAGTCCTTTCCACACCCTGAGGATTCTATGAGCCTATGATGATGTATAACAAATGTCTGTGACAGACTATATTCCAGGGGTTGGCAACCTTTCAGAAGTGGTGTGCCGAGTCTTCATTTATTCACTCTAACTTAAGGTTTCGCGTGCCAGTAATACATGTTAATGTTTTTAGAAGGTCTCTTTCTATAAGTCTATAATGTATAACTAAACTATTGTTGTATGTAAAGTAAATAAGGTTTTTAAAATGTCTAAGAAGCTTCATTTAAAATTAAATTAAAACGCAGAGCCTCCAGACCGGTGGCCAGGATCTGGGCAGTGTGAGTGCCACTGAAAATCAGCTCGTGTGCCGCCTTCAGCACGCGTGCCATAGGTTGCCTACTCCTGCTCTATTCTAACATAAGGCTGAATACAGATGTATGAGGCAAAACAGGTTTAAGTTATAAGAATTATAAAAATTGGCTTATTTTGAATCTAATATACAGTTTACTTACGTACAGGAAACAGTAACACATATTGTTGTTGTTTTTGTTTTAATTTCAGGGTGGTGATTCCAAAGGAGAACATTTGTGTATATCTCAGAAGTTTGGTAATGGATTTGATATGATGTTGTTTTGTGAGCATTAAACTGCACTATTATAATTTTGGAAATATTTTACACTTAAGGAGAAAAGTGAATGAATTTTGACATAGTGATTGCTACATTTTTTAACTTCTTGTAATCAAAATGGTTTATTCAAACAAAATTTATCCGGAAAATCTTTGGAACTCATGACTCTTGGTTAAATTTAACAAAGCACAATCTCAAGATGGTGCCACTATGTGACATTTGTAATGTTTTGCTTGTTAAATTATTATAATTTAAAAATGTTTTGACATTTTTGTTCTTTTCATACAAGGTGGACGTAAGTGTGTATTTATTAGCTCCATGGTATGATGTGTTAGATTTGGCAATGGACTTTTTCTACTGAAGACCTTGATCCTGCAAATTCCTCCACTAAGTGGAGTAGTTATTGCAGAAAAAAGTCATTTTGATTGTGGAATAGAGTGCCCGCACTAGGGTGTTATACCACCAGTCAGTTTCTCCGAGTAGATAAGCCCTTACCCATGTGTTTAATTTTATGCACTGTGAGTAACCTCTTGGATGTAATAGGACTACTTGTTTGCATGTGTGTAGGCTTTTGCAGGATCAGAGGCCTATGATATTTTTAAAACCACGGTTTAATTAATTGCATTCTCTTTTCGGTTCAGTTCAACTCCTGCTAAGGACAATGAGCTAGATTCTATGCTGCGCCTCCCAGAACCCTGGTAGTGCACACCATTATGGGCATTTCTCCTCCACCACAGTTGTACATCTCTGCCCGTATACGAAATGGAGCTGTCAGCCAAAGAAACCAACTGCAAAAACCTCAGTCACCCTTTGTTTCTTCCTGCAGCTCACTGACATCAAGACATAAAACCTACCAAGGAGTTAGGAGATCTGAGGCATTCCATTAAAACTCAACAGCAGAGCTCTTCCAGTGTCCTGCCCCAAGCTGCATGCCCTATGCCAGGGATTGTAGTGGGGGTAGGGTTGTGTATGGACAGCCCCATACTAGTCTTGTGATGAAGTTCTCCCCTGGCCCCTTGTGGTTCCTGTATGGTCCCTAAACACCAGTGGAGACACATATAGGGGCCAGAGCAGAGGCAAAGTTGGCCCTTCTGGAAAGAACCTTAACGTAGCAGGAGTTGAACTGAACCTTTGTTCCTGTGCTTTTGATTTACAGGAAGTGATGTTCCTTTGCACATTATTATTCACAGATTTTAATATAGAATAGGACAAAATTCTAATAACCCACGTCTGCTACCAGCAGAATCTCCAGGATCTCTTGGAGAGTCTATTGAATGGTCAAATCAAATATATAATTTCTTTCTTATCCTTTGTACATACTGCGCTCAATCTCAGATATGTTTACTAAACATCATCTTTGACCATAGAACACTAATTCACTCTACATTAGATTAAACATTAAATATTCCAATCATTGAGCTTAGCTGTGAGCAAAGTATTGGGGGGGGAAAAAGATTGTTTAAACAAAGTGAATATAAAAAATATACTCTGTTTTTTCTTGAAATTTTATCTGTTATAGAAATATTCCTACACTCCTGTGAAATTGAAGTATATTTAATATATTTGTCATTTACACGTTTTAAATGTGCATTTTTATATCTGCTTCATATTTGGCCCTTATGTTTATATTCTTAATATTAATTACATCAAAATACCTAATAAAATAAAATTATTCATTAAATTCTATTAGAATGAGACACAAGTTACAAAATATTTCCAAAAATAGGGGGGGAAGAGGAGTGATGCATCCGAATGGCAGAATTTTGAGACTATCACATTGAATTCTCCATTAACAAGTAACTCTTCACCTGTAAATTTTGAACAATTGCTTCCTAGATTTACTTCCTCTAGAAAAGTCTGACCAAGTAAAGACCCATGTTACACAAGAAGACTTCATTATCCGGGTGGTTTCAGAAGTGAGAGAATCTTTCTTCCATTTGCCTTTTTTATTTATGAGTTATTCCATTGGAAAAAACACACACATTTGCCTTTCTTGTGACTCCCCTAGTTGACTACAGAATGACCCAGTATAAAACTCTTACATACAGACATACTAAGGGACAGATTTTAAAACCTAGCCTGCCGTCGTGCAAGGGCAGCTTGTGGGTTCAAATAATGTCACCTAACATCCTGATCTGCAACTGGATCACCTGAGTGCACCCCTGCAGACTCTCTCCTGAATTCAGAGTGTGGAATCCAAAATGATCGACACAGGTGCAGGGGTGTTTATGGGTAGATCCAGTTCCAGAATCTCTCTCTCTTTGAAGTCTAGCTACCTGATTGTACATATCAGTTAGTTAAATATCTTGGTGAGATTAATTGTGCCTGTAGACAATTGCAAAGCTGACAGGTGCAAAATCATGGCTGCAAATTGAGATACTGGTTGAAGCAGATTTAAGAATTAAGCTTCTTTACAGACCATCTCTACTTTTGTTTTAGTCGATGTGATGCATAGACTCAAATTAATGGAGAGTGGTAAATGGGGAGATTCTAAACTACATGACGGTGTATAAGGTTATAAGTAAACATACATTTTCATTTTCAAGATCACGCCATCCATCATAACACATAACTATGGTCTCAGACAGGTTTAAAACTTGTGTCCCTGGCTTGAGGTTTCAGTGTCTCCAAAATGTGTATCGTTTTTGGGTTCACTTTTATTTTGTTTGTTTTATATGTGACTATCACAGTAGTTATTACACATCCTTTGAGCTGTTATGACTGTGCATTTCACCAGAAAAAAATGACGCTGATAGTGTAGGCTCTGCTAATGTTATTTCCAAAAAGGTCTCTTAAAGATTTATCACTGCACATTTTTATGCTTTAAGATATAAACTTGCTATTGTCTGTTCTCACACATTAGGGTGTTACAGTATAATGTACAAATGTCTCTGCAGCATTTAGGCAGAGGCATGCAATGCCCCTCTACTGTACGTGTGCATCGCCACTTGCTTTTATAACAGGAAATTGAGGTGAAGTTGTATTGTTGAGACATCCATCAGTTGATTTTAATTTATACTTTGTTTTATGTTTTTAAGTGCCTGATGATTTTATGTCAGAACAAACATTGGTTTCACTGTTATGATGCATTCTTAAGACACTGCACCGTTTCCATATTGTTCTGTAATGGAATATTTTTGCAATTTCTGTTTGGAAATAAAGACTTATTAGACATATCTGTGTGCTTTTTTTATACTTAAGACATACTATTAAAAATACACCTTTCAACAAGAAGTTAGATGGTGCAGTATATTTGAACTGTATATTTACAGAGGTTCTCAAATAGAGATATAGATTGGGGGGAAATGGACTGTAATTCATCAATAAATATATATTCTGTTCCATAATTACCAGCAATTGCAGACCACAAGCAAATGTTTTCCATTCCTTTGTGGGGATACCCTTTGTTTCTTCGCTTCATTGTTTTGAATCACTTGGAAATGCCTTTTTTTATTTTTAGTGGATTGGTTAAAAGAAAACAACTTTTTTTTTTTTAAATCATTGCTGCATTTTTCTTTTCAAAAAATGAAAAGTTAAACACATTTTTAAAACAGCAATTAAATGAAAATGTGACAAACATCTGGTTTGAAGGTACAGTATTTAGTGAGTACCGTAGACAATAGTATGGATTCTTTATTAAAGTCATTTTTGATCATATAGAAATCTAGGACACAATAGTTCTAAGTTGACACATACAAGAAAACAACCCTCAAGTGGATGAATTTCAGAGGGAAAGTTTAGCCCACGAAAGCTTATGCTCAAATAAATTTGTTAGTCTCTAAGATGCCACAAGTACTCCTCATTCTTTTTGCTGATACAGACTAACATGGCTACCACTCTGAAACTCCTCGATGGATTTGCCTTTCAGTCTAAGAAGAGCAGGTGACTTAGCTTCTATGTTACATATTTGTGAGATTCTCCAAATAGAATCTGACTGTTTTATCAAATCAGGTCAAATATGTACATGTTTGTGGTGTGAGTTTTTATCCTCTAGAGCAGAGGTTCTCAAACTGTAGTCCACAGACAGAGCTCCATTCAGGTGGTCCATGGATAGTTCCTGTTAAGGTGCGTGCCTCAGCGGCCGCACACAAGACAATGAAGGGCCATCCAGCTAGTTAATGAAACCATGCAGGTGTGGCTCCACTAATTAGGTGCCTAGACCCTTGTCATAGGTTCCACCCCCACTCTGAACTTTAGGGTACAGATGTGGGGACCTGCATGAGAAACCCTAAGCTTAATTACCAGCTTAGATCAGTATGCTGCCACCACCCAAATATTTGAGTCATTTGGGAAACTGTCTCTTCCCCCCCCCCCCCCGCCCCAAAAAACCTTTCCCTCCCTGGATAGCTTTGAGAGACTCCTCCACCAATTCCCAGGTGAACACCTATCCAAACCCCTTGGATCTTAAAACAAGGAAGAATTACTCATTTTCCCCCCTCTCCCCCCCCAATCCTTGGTGAGTCCAGATCCAATCTCCTTGGATCTAAAAACAAGGAAGATCAATCAGGTTCTTTTTTTTAAAAAAACAACAACTTTTAATTAAAGAAAAGAAAGGTAAAAGGAAAAAACCTCTGGGAGAGATTAGCATACCAGCTACTCTCACAGACAACAGATTTAAAACACAGAGGATGTTCCCCTGGGCAAAACTTAGTACACAAAAGAATCCCCAATTTGATTATTCCTCTAACTGCACAAAGACAAAGTCACAAAAGAAAATAAACATAAACCTATTTATTCGTTTCTAATACTCACTACTCTGATAAGAGGCTGGTTCCTTGATCTTTTCCACGCTGGCCGAAACTGACCAAGACAAAGGGAACTTCCCTCCTTCCTTTGGAAACATCCTGTCCCCCCATTGGTTCCTCTGGTCAGGTGTCAGCTAGGCTAGATGAACTTCTTAACCCTTTACAGGTAAAAGAGGCCTTAACCCTTAACTATCTGTTTATGACAACCCTGGAGAAGAAAAGATGCACATGTAAGGTGAGGTGGTGGCCTTGGGTGGAATAGGGGGTAGGTGGGAGGGGGCAGTGGGGTGACAAGAGGGGATGGGGGGCTTTTGCAGCATGCAGGGCTGCAGCTGCCAGGGAAAGATGGCCTTCCTTCCCAGTCTCAGCAATGTGGCTGCTGTGGTGGGGGAGATACCACCCCCTTCCCCAGCTCGGGGGCTACCGCATCGGAGGAGAGAGGGAGAGACTCCCCTCCATCCCCGCCCCAGCTCAGGGGCTACCGCATTAGGGGATAGAGGGAGAGACTCCCCTCCTTCCCCGCCCCAGCTCGGGTGCTACCACATTGTGGGGGAGAGGGAGAGACTCCCCTCCTTCCCAGCCCCAGCTTGGGGGCTGCCCTGGAGGGGGAGAGAGGGCATATCCATCACATTAGAAAGGTAAGACTACTTGATATTAAAATATGAGGTGTGCTTTTATTTGTAAAACAAAAAAAAATAATTTTTTATATAGTGCTTTTATCCAAAGTGCTTTACAATAGTTAGCTAATGGTATAAACAACATTTGGAAAGATCATTAAGTGGTCCACTGAGACCCTTAGCAATTTTCAAGTGGTGCATGGAAAAAAAAAAGTTTGATAACCACTGCTCTAGAGCCCGTTAGGGACTGAATTGCAGTTGCCAAAACATATTTGAATCAGACCAGAGAATTAGGAATGAAAGGATACACTTTTGTCAGTTTCTGACAATGTTTAAAAACAACCCATTTCTTTTCTTTGTTATGCAAACAACTGAAGATGAATACATGAGAAATAAAGAGACTAATAGGTCCCAATTATATGTGGCGTTGCTAATCAGATATGCATTTCTGCATCAAAAAGAAAATGCTTTAGAGTGCTTTAGAGCACTTAAGCTAGCTGAAGTGTTTATCTGATGAGATGCCATTTGACTTGAGATATCATACACTAATTTTGAAATATAAGAGCACAATGGGGTATGCTATTTGCTATGCTGAAGTCAAATCATTGCCAAATATTTAGATATGCAAATGCCAGTTTCTCAGCTGCTGTCACCTTATGGCATATTTTCACATATAATCCTGCTTGGTAACTAAAACCTGTCTTTGAAAACACCTTATTGGTAATGAAACCTGATGGATTGTTAATCTAGGAGCTAAGGGCAGTAGGTCTCTGTGGTCTCCTCAGAGAGAGGTAAGGGTAGATATGTCAACAAGTTTCCCACAAAGTTTGTGATTCCCTCAGAACCTAAGCTCCTGTTTAAAAAAGAAGAAAAGTTGGCGTCCCTTCTTTGTGTGAAATTAGCCTTAACTATAGAAACCAGCACACTGCTATTTTGTTTAGTCTGTGACTGGAAAGAATGAAGAAAAAATATGAACATTAAGGTCTCACATTATCTCAGATACTATGGCAATGAGCATGTTTTAAGAACCTGTATGGAATGGAGTAGCACACAAAGCACTAGACTGAGCCACCTGGATACTGGATGGTAGAATTTTGCCAAAATTAAAATGTTCAGTCTGGAGTCTGTAAATGGGACTGAAATTGTTTAACCATGTGACAGAAACATGATACCGCCCTGAAAGTTCTACGGATTTACAGTTCAAATTCCACTTGGGGCAGATGGTTGTGTGAGTATTCCCAGTACACTCACAGCAACTCAGGACAGAATGTGCACCACTGTCCTATCAGGGACACTAAACTGATTCATTTGTCACTTATCTAGCAAAGTAAGAGGAAATACTGGGTATTAGGTGCATATGAGATAAGGGGTTAAAATGGAATAACTTTTTATTATTATATTTTCCTCTTTCTTTTCCAGGTATTTCAATACATCTTTATGCAACAAACAAGCAAAAACTGTGTCATTTGTCTGACTCCAAACATACAGAAATTCTAGGGTATTAGTCAGTTTTGTTTAGATGCTGATCTCCTTTCCGAGACAAAAAATGCCACCCATGTGCTTTGACATGTAGGGGAATTTGATGGTTCCAGCAGTGAAAGTGGGGAGTCCCAGCAGCGAGGGAGGCAGCTGCACACTGAGACACACTAGGTAACTCCTCCCCATCTTGGGTGTCTCTGGTACCCATTAGCCAGCTGGGACATAGGGGTGTTGATTGGCCAGCTCCCAGGGTTTAATCTGAAACATGGGCCATGTGGGGCATCTTTTGACTCTGTTCCAGCAGCCCCATCCTAGCCACCCCGAATTAGGAATGGGAATCTGGCTTGACAGATGCTGTGGGTCTAGCCCATCACCCATTTGGGTGTCAGGAAGGAATTTTTTCTCCCATGGGCCAATTGGCAGCAGACGAGGGAGATTTTCATCTTCCTCACAGCACTGTCAAGCCACAGGGGGTTAAGTAGGAAGGTATGTTGTATCTGACTGAGGCACTTGAAGGGAGTTGTTAATTCACCTAATTTGCAGTCAGTTTCCAGTGGGATAAAATGTACAGTTCCCAGAGGTTAAAAAAAACAGGGATTTGGTGATGAGCCAGGGGCTCATGGGATAGGGTGACACCTTGTGGCCTTCATGGGCTGAGGTTCCTATCTTTCTGCACCCTTGCCATGGGAAGGGTGCTAGGACTCAGAGCAAGCTGAGTCCTGGGGACCGAGGGGTGTCAAGGCTTAGGAGAGCAGGGCCAGCTTTAGGCTGATTCCCCCGATTCCCTGGAATGAGGCCCCTCCTGTATACAATACTATAAAATCCCTCCTGGCCAGAGGCATCAAAATCCTTTTACCTGTAAAGGGTTAAGAAGCTCAGGTAACCTGGCTGATACCTGACCCAAAGGACCAATAAGAGAACAAGATACTTTCAAATCTTGGGGTGGGGGTGGAAGGCTTTTGTTTGTGCTCTTTGTTTTTGTGGTGTTCGCTCTTGGGACTAAGAGGGACCGGACATCAATCCATGTTCTCCAAATCTTTCTGAACAAGTCTCTCATATTTCAAACTTGTAAGTGACAGCCAGGCAAGGCGTGTTAGTTTATCTTTGTTTTCTCAACTTGTGAATGTTACCTTTGCTAGCGGGTTTATCCCTGTTCTGTTGTAACTTTGAAACTAAGGCTAGAGGGAGTTCCTCTGGGCTCTTTGAATCTGATTACCCTGTAAAGTTATTTTCCATCCTGATTTTACAGATATGATTTTTACATTTTCTTTTTAATAAAATCCTTCTTTTAAGAACCTGACTGATTTTTCCATTGTCCAAAGACCGAGGGGTTTGGGTCTTTGATCACTTTGTAACCAATTGATTAGGATATTATTCTCAAGCCTCCCCAGGAAATGGGGTGTAAAGGCTTGGGAGGATATTTGGGGGGAAGAGGAACTCCAAGTGGTCCTATCCCTGTTTCTTGTTAAATCACTTGGTGGTGGCAGCATACCAGGTTTAACCTAAGCTGGTAGAAATAAGCTTAGGGAACTTTCATGCAGGTCCCCACATCTGTACCTTAGAGTTCAGAGTGGGGAAGGAACCCTGACATGGTGGCAGAGCGGTGGGATCATTTTTTAACCAAAAGCACAGCAGGATTTTAAAAGGACAAAATTTTCTTGTTAGAGTTTATTTTTTCCTCTGCCTGAAGGCAGAGGGGTCAAGTTACAGTAGCAAAGGAATTCACCAGCTGGGTTGTTTTTTTCTTTCTTTCTAACTCTCAGGTATAGCTAGGTTAAACACAGAAGCTAGGATGACAGACAGTGATGTCCAGAAAAAACTGGATTTAGCCAGACTGGAAGCACAAGAGAAAGAAAAGGAACATAAGAGACTGATCGAATTAAAACAACTCGAGAAAGAAGCTGCTGAAAGAGAAGAGAAAGCCAAAGAGGCTGCCCACAGGGGAGCTATGGAGGCAAAAGAAAAAGAAATGGAGGAGAGGGAAAAAGAGAGGAAGCATGCACTGGAGATAAAGATGGCAAGGGCTAAGCATAATATACCAAGCAACCCTGGAAATCCTCCTCCAGGTACCACTTCCCATACCAGAAAGTTCCCCACCTACAAGGCAGGCAATGATACCGAGGCCTTCTTAGAAAATTTCAAAAGGGCCTGCCCTGGGTACTAGGCATCTCTACAGACCAGTACATGGTAGAGCTAAGGCCGCAGCTCAGTGGACCCTTAGCAGAGGTGGTGGCTGAAATGCCTAAGGAACGCATGAACAGTTATGAACATTTTTAAAACAAGGCCAGAATCAGAATGGGGCTAACACCTGAGTATGCCTGTCAGTGGTCCAGAGCCCTAAGGTGGAAACCAGACGTGTAATTTACCCGACATGGCTACCACATTGTGAGAAATTGGGATGCCTGGATATCAGGAGCAAGTGTTAAATCTCCAGAAGAGTTGCCCTTCCTAATGCAAATGGAGCAGTTCTTAGAGGGTGTTCCTGAGGAAATAGAAAGGTACATCCTAGATGGGAAGCCCAAAACTGTAATTGAGGCAGGGGAGATTGGAACCAAATGGGTGGAGGTGGCAGAAAAGAAAAAAAACTAGTAGCAGTTGGAGCGAATATCAGAAAGGGCAACCCGAAACAAAACCCTATCACTGGGGGCAACCCAAGGCCCCACCTACATCCCAAGAAAAACCCCAGACACCTTATCGTCCCACCCCACACCAGTCTCCGGCAAGCAACCTCACCCCAGTGACCAGTCAGCTGGGTGATGTTTTAAATGTAATGAGCTGGGACATGTGAAGGCCAACTGCCCCAAGAACCCCAACAGACTGCAATTCATTACACCGGAGTCACACCCAAGGTCCTCAGGCCCAGATGCCTCCCAGGTACCCTCAGATCAAAGGGAAACTGAGAGTGTGGGCGGGAAGAAGGTTCCAGCATGGAGGGACACTGGAGCACAGGTGTCAGCTATCCACCAATCCTTAGTGGAACCCAAATTCGTCAACCCAGAGGCCCGAGTGATGATTCAACCATTCAGATCAAAATCTTTAAACTTGCCTACAGCTGAGTTGCCTGTCCAGTACAAGGGCTGGTCAGGAATGTCGACTTTTGTAGTCTATAATGATTATCCCATTCCCATGCTGCTGGGGGAAGATTTGGCCAACCATGTGAAGCTAGCCAAGAGGGTGAGAATGGTCACCCGCAGCCAGGCTAAGCAAGTTTTCACACCTATCCATGTTCCTGAGCCTTCCACGAGGGCCCCGACTGTGTTACCACAGACCCAGACACAGGTGGTGGAATCGAATTCCCTGCCAATGACAGCAACAGCCGAAGTGGATCCAGTCCCAGAACCGGAACTGGCGAAGCAACCAGCACCAGAACCATTGCCAGCACTCAGTCCAGAGCTTGCAAACCCACCTACAACTTCAACACCGGAGGGCACCACTGAGTATGCACTGGCAGCAGCAGCAGCAGATAACCCTACACAAGAGGCTCAGCCAGAGCCTGAAATACCACATAGTGCACCAGCGGAGAGCAGTTCACCATCAATGGAAACAGCCCCATTACCTGCATCGCTTCCAGAGGGACCAAGCCCAGGTCCACAGTCCAGGGAGGAACTGATGTCTCCAGCATCAAGGGAACAGTTACAGGCCGCACAGGAAGCAGATGAAAGCCTCCAGGGAGCTTGGACGGTGGCACGGAGCAACCCACCACCTCTCAGCTCTTCTAATCGATCTCGGTTTGTTGTAGAAAGAGGACTGTTATACAAGGAAACTCATTCTGGTGGGCACCAGGAAGACTGGCATCCTCAGAGACAGTTGGTAGTTCCAACTAAGTACCGGGTAAAGCTCTTGAGCTTAGCCCACAATTATCCTAGTAGCCATGCTGGGGTGAACAGGTCCAAAGACCATTTGGGGCGGTCATTCCGCTGGGAGGGAATGGGCAAGGATGTTTCTATTTATGTCTGGTCTTGTGAGGTGTGCCAAAGAGTGGGAAAATCCCAAGACCAGGTCAAAGCCCCTCTCCAGCCACTCCCCATAATTGAGGTCCCATTTCAGTGAGTAGCTGTGGACATTCTGGGTCCTTTCCCAAAGAAGCCACCCAGAGGAAAACAGTACATACTGACTTTCATGGCTTTTGCTACCCGATGGCCAGAAGCAGTAGCTCTAAGCAACACCAGGACTAAAAGTGTGTGACAGGCACTAACAGACATTTTTGCCAGGGTAGGTTGGTCCTTCAACATCCTTACCGATTCGGGAACTAATTTCCTGGCAGGGACCATGAAAAGCCTGTGGGAAGCTCATGGGGTGAACCTCCTGGTGGCCACTCCTTACCACCATCAAACAAGTGGCCTGGTGGAGAAGTTTAATGGAACTTGAGGGCCATGATATGTAAATTCGTAAATGAGGACTCCAATGATTGGGACCTAGTGTTGCAGCAGTTGCTCTTTGCCTACAGAGGTGTACCACGTCCCAATTTAGGGTTTTCACCATTTGAACTTGTGTATGGCCATGAGGTTAAGGGGCCATTACAGTTGGTGAAGCAGCAATGGGAGGGTTCTACTCCTTCTCCAGGAACTAACATTTTGGACTTTGTAAGCAACCTACAAAGCAGCCTCAGAGACTCTTTAGCCCTTGCTAGAGAAAACCTAAAAGAGGCTCAGGAAGAGCAAAAAGCCTGGTATGATAAACATGCCAGAGAGCGTTCCTTCAAAGTAGATGACCAGGTTATGGTCTTGAAGGTGCTCCAGGCCCATAAGATGGAAGCCTCATGGGAAGGGCCATTCACGGTCCAAGAGCACCTATCTCATAGCATCCCCCACCTCAAACCTAAAGCCTAAAGTGTACCATGTTAATTCTCTAAAGCCCTTTTATTCCAGAGAATTAAAGGTTTTTCAGTTTACAGCCCAGGGAGGAGATGATGCTGAATGGCCTGAAGGTGTCTACTATGAAGGAAAAATTGACGGTGTCATGGAAGCGGTGAACCTCTCCATGACCCTTGGACATATGCAGCGACAGCAGATCAAGGAGCTGTGCACTAGCTTCGCGCTGATGTTCTCAGCCACCCCAGGATGGACCAAACGGGCATATCACTCCATTGACACAGGTAATACTCACGCAGTTAGAGCCCAACCTTACCAGCTGTCTCCTCAAGCTAACACTGCTATAGAACAGGAGATCTGGGATATGCTACAGATGGGTGTAATCTGCCCTTCTGACAGTGCATGGGCAGCTCCAGTGGTTCTAGTTCCCAAACCAGATGGGTAGATACGTTTTCGCGTGGACTACTGTAAGCTAAATGCTGTAACTCACTCAGACAACTATCCAATGCTACGCACAGATGAACTACTGGAGAAACTGGGACATGTCCAGTTCATCTCTACCTTAGACTTAACCAAGAGGTACTGGCAGGTACTGCTAGATGAATCCACCAAGGAAAGGTCAGCCTTCATCACCCATGTTGGGCTATATGAATTTAATGTGTTCCCTTTCGGGCTGCAAAATGCACCCACCACCTTCCAAAAACTTGTAGATGCTCTCCTAGGTGGATTGGGAGAATCTGCCGTCGCCTACCTTGATGATGTGGCCATCATTTCTGATTCATGGGCAGAACACCTGGAGCATCTGCAAAAAGTCTTTGAGCACATAAGTGAGGCAGGACTAACTGTTAAGGCGAAAAAGTGTCAAATAGGCCTAAACAGAGTGACTTACCTTGGACACCAGGTGGGTCAAGGAACTATTAACCCCCTACAGGCCAAAGTGGATGCTATCCAAAAGTGGCCTGTCACAAAGTCAAAGAAACAGGTCCAATTCTTCTTAGGCTTGGCCAGATATTACAGGCGATTTGTACCACACTACAGCCAAATCGCTGCCCCACTGGCAGACCTAACCAAAAAGAAATAGCCAAATGCAGTTCAGTGGACTGATGACTATTAGGAGGCCTTTAAGTTAACCAGCTGAAAGTGACACTCATGTCTGACCCTGTGCTAAGGGCCCAGACTTTGACAAACCATTCCTAGTATCCAAGCGTGGTGTGGGAGCAGTTTTAATGCAGAAAGGACAGGATCAAGAATTCCATCCTGTTGTGTTTCTCAGCAAGAAACTGTCTGAGAGGGAAAGCCACTGGTCAATCAGCAAAAAGGAATGCTACGCCATTGTGTATGCACTGGAAAAGCTACGCCCATACGTTTGGGGATGGCATTTCCAACTACAGACCGACCATGTTGCGCTAAAGTGGCTTCATACCACCAAAGGAAATAATAAAAAACTTCTTCGGTGGAGTTTAGCTCTCCAAGATTTTGGTTTTGAAATACAGCACATTTCAGGAGCTTCTAACAAAGTGGCTGATGCACTCTCCCATGAAAGTTTCCCAGAATCAACTGGTTAAAAATTGTTCTTGGAATGTGGGACATATTGTTAGTTTTTATATAATCGGTAGTATGTCTAAAGGTGCATGTGTCTTATTAACTCTGTTTTCTCCTAGAGCTCCAGGAAAAAATCACAGCCAGTGTGGAACCAGCTGTCCAACACTATCTGTGATTTTGGGGGGGGGTGTCATAATCACGTCATATCCCCCTTGTCCCCCAGTGGTAGTTTTGCCTGAATAAAGAGCTCAGATCAGGCCCTTTCCTTGTACCTACTGTGCCTCTGTTAAAATTAATATTTAAATGTTAGTAAAACAATTTCAGGCTGAATAAAAATGGGGGGGGGACCTTGTGCCACATGCTAAATGCCCCCTGCTGCTAGACAAATACCAAAGTGAGCTGAAGCCTAATATTTATGACAACACACAGTTATATTTTTCTACCAAGCTTAGCAATTAAGAGTCAGATCCACAAACAGACTCAGGTGCCTAAACCCCAGCTTTAGGTACCTAAGTCCCAGTTTTAGGCTACATTGCAATCCAAAAATCCCCCCACTGGGCTGCTGCCTAACCCTGTTGATGCCTAAACTCACTCAGTGGATAAATTGTTTGCTCTAAAAATCTCCTAAATTTCTGCCTCTGGGTGCCTAGCTGACACCTAAGCCCCAGTGAGAGCCTCACACCAAGGGAAGATAGTCATGCCTCTGCCTCTTTCCTACGGGGCTGATCTGGTAGACGTGCTCTGAGTACACCTAGCTCCACACAAAATGGCTGTGGGTGGGGAACTGATGGAAGAGGTTGCCTCCCTCATAATTTTTAAGTCAGTGGTTAGGCACTCACGCAGCATGTAGGAGGCCCAGGTTCCATTATCCCCTCTGCCTGAGGAGAAGAAAGGATTTGGCAGGGATCTCCCACCCCTCAGGAGAGTGCCCTAATCATTGGGCTGTAGAGAAGTTCTCTTGTTCTATGGCCCAATTAATAGTGAAAGTGGAAAGGCTTCAACACAGAGCCCCACATTCGAACAGCCCATAGTTTAGTGTCAATTACTCTCATCAGAGAAGTAGGAAACCCCTCTTCAAAGCCATTACCCTTACCAGGCAGAAGGGGCAATAGACCCATGGTGTCCTAGGTCATAGGCACTAGGCTAAGGTATATAAGGAATCTGCCTCCTTCTCCCTCAAGCTTTGTGTGGTGGTAGCCAAGTATCTAAATCATGTCTTGCAAGAAATGGCTTAGGAGCCTGAAACATATAACTCCAGGCGAGGGGTTCCATGACTGTGGCTCGCTAACAAAGACAGGCACCTCCCTGCAGCCCAGACTTAGATGCTTCACTTTCTGAGAAGGGCATAGCTTAGCACACACATCTTCTATTGCCATCTTCCTCTGGCTAGCATAGGCAGCTCCCCACCTATGATGCAGTCTTTTGCGGATCACCATCTTAGGTGCCTGTTTTCCCCATGCATTGTATAGGGACTCAAGGTGCCTAACACAGGCTTTATGGATTCCAGTGATTTTCATGGTGCCTAATAGTTGGACTTTGCAACATTCAGCATTGTCACATCTAAGTCCCTTTGCAGCTCTGGGTTTGAGGTGCCAATCCTGCAATGAGTTCTGTATGGCTAGACCCCTGTGCCTGCACTGAAGTCAGTGAGGCTGTATGCAGGCAGAGCTCATTGCAGGAGTGAAGTCTACATCAGAACTTTGATATCACATATGTATAGAGTGAAAAACTTTCCCCCACCCCTCCCGGTACTTAATTACATGACAGCTGTGGTGTTTTTCTACTGTTACTTTTCAGGGGAGCGTATGGAATCTTAGAATCATAGAATATTAGGGTTAGAAGGAACCTCAGGAGGTCAGCTAGTCCAACCCCCTTCTCAAAGCAGGACCAATCCCCAATTAACTCATCCCAGCCAGGGCTTTGTCAAGCCTGACCTTAAAAACCTCTAAGGAAGGAGATTTCACCACCTCCCTAGGTAACCCATTCCAGTGCTTCACCACCCTCCTACTGAAAAAGTTTTTCCTAATATCCAACCTAAACCTCCCCCACTGCAACTTGAGACCATTACTCCTTGTACTGTCATGTGCTACCACTGAGAACAGTCTCGATCCATTCTCTTTGGAACTCCCTTTCAGGTAGTTGAAAGCAACTATCAAACCCCCCATTCTTCTCTTCTGCAGACTAATTAATCCCAGTTCCCTCAGTGTTTCCTCATAAGTCATGTGCTCCAGCCCCCTAATCATTTTTGTTGCCCTCTGCTGGAGTCTTTCCAATTTTCCCACCTCCTTCTTGTACTGTGTGGACACAGTACTCCAGATGAGGCCTCACCAGTGCTGAATAGAGGAGAATGATCACATCCCTTGATCTGCTAGCAATGCTCCTATTTATAAAGCCCAAAATGCTGTTAGCCTTCTTGGCAACAAGGGCACACTGTTGACTCATATTCATATCTCATCCACTGTAACCCCTAGGTCCTTTTCTGCAGAACTGCTGCCTAGCCATTCGGTCCCTAGTCTGTAGCTGTGCATGGGATTCTTCCATTCTAAGTGCAGGACTCTGCACTTGTCCTTGTTGAACCTCATTAGATTTCTTTTGGCCCAATCCTCTAATTTGTCTAGGTCCTTCTGTATGCTGTCTCTACCCTCCAGCGTATATACCACTAGACATTTGCTGTTGTTCACCTGTTGTTAGGGTGACCAGATGGGATGAAGAAAATATCGGGACACATGGGTGGAGGGGGGAAACCCGCCGGCACAGCAAAAAAAAAAAAAAAAAGCACGCGGAGTCCCGGAGTCCCGCTGGCAGAGAGAGAGAAAATAAAATAACGGAGTCCCGGAGTCCTGCCGGCAGAGGGAAGAAAGAAAAAAACCAGAGTCCCGCCGGCAGAGTGATAGAGAAAAAAAAAGCGGAGTCCCGCTGGCGGAACAAAACAAAACAAAACAGTAGTGCGAAATATCGGGGCAAATTGCGTCCCGACCAAACATCGATCAGGATGTCTGGTCACCCTACCTGTTGTCATACTTGTCAATACAGACAAATGGTAAAGAGGGACATAGTGAGAAAGTGAAGTGAAATGAATTAACATAGACTGACCTAGGAGAAATTTTATGAGGCACAAGGTAGGGAAAATGGTCATTAGGGACAGTAAGAATTTTGTATTGGAATCTACCGATGAAAAGTACAATATAAGAACCAGGTATTATTGTTGTATTGGCGGGCGGGGGGTAGGGAGGAGGTTGATTCAGCAGATGACTTATGTTGTGGCTCTTTGCTGAAACTACTTGATTCTGGGGGGGGCCTCATTTTCTACAGCCTTACAGGTAAATCACTTGCACCTGAGCACAAGGCAGTGTAAAATGCCACACCGGCAGTATTCACTCGCTTTAACAGGTGGTGGTGTTCCACACCCACTGTGCAGAGGTGTAAGTGCCTACATTGGGACAAGGCACTGGAGCATACAGCCCTTGATTTGTGGAAGCTGGGCATGTTATCTGCAGCAAGGAGTAGAAGAGAGTCTGCATAGCAATAAAGAGAGAAGAAAATGTTGCCAGCCCTGGAAGACTCTGGGGGGCTTTTAAAGTTATTTGCAGGTTTTTAAGGAAGCAATTGACTGCTATGTTGTAATTGAGGCCAATTTTCTGTGGCCCTTTGATCTACCTCTGTAAATAACCCCCCAAAAGAGAGAGAACAGCACAACTGGGATTATTTTGGAAGCTTTGGTAGTAGAACCTGGCAAGTGAGCATAACAATGGTAATGCAAAGGACATGCGCAAAGCTATAGAAAGCAGCATGATAGACTCATAAACTTTAAGGTCAGAAGGGACCATTATGAGCATCTAGTCTGACCTCCTGCACAATGCAGGCCACAGAATCTCACCCACCCACTCCTGTAACAGACCCCTAACCTATGTCTGAGTTATTGAAGTCCTCAAATTGTGGTTTGCTTATCTACCCTACATTTGCACTGATTGCGAGAACTGATGAAGTATCCAGTGCAAGGGGTAGGAAATCAGTGCTTAATTTATAATGAAAGAGGTGCTGGGGCTCAAGCAATTTTTTTACATTCATACCTGATGCAGCTTGTCCAGACGTGTTGGGACTATGAACTGTCAAGCCCAGGGGTGCCAGGGCTTAACCCTGGCAAAAATTAAGCACTGAAGGAAGTAGATGAATCAGACCGTGGCTGCAACAGGCAACAAGTTAGCTCCCCACCTCTTCCTTTCCAGGCCCAACACTCTGGGTAGTAAAATCCTTGTAACATTTTATTTTTAAAGACAATCCCTCCAAAACAGATTCACTTATGTTGAGGCCCAGGGGGACAGGTGTGTTCGTTAACCGCCTGAAGACTCAAGAAGCTTTCATAGTTTCATGAAACAGTGGAAATGGGCTGATCCCATCAAAAAACAAAAATCAAAACAAAAAACACCTTGAATCCAGAAGTGAAGGGGACAGATAATGTTCCCTATTTCAGCCACTTTACACTGTGCTGGCAGCATAAAGCATAGCGACTGCACTATGGGGTATTTCCTCAGGGGAGTGGTGTCACAGGGTCAGCATAAGCAGACCTATGCATGGTCCTTGCAGCAGTGACAGAGAGACGTCAGGCCAAATGCTCTGCCATTTTTTAACTGCTTAATTTTTTTCTCTAGTTCCACTTCTGAAATTTCTAACAGTGAAACATTTAATTTTTCACCTTCTCTGCATCCATCAAATGGAATTGCTGCCTTTAGCTGGCTGAGTACTTCATTCAAATGTTCTCATCATCATTCCTTTTGGTCCACTTCTGTTGTTAACAATCTTCCTCCTTTGTTTTTATGATACCACTGTTATGGCAATTGCTTACACACCTGAAACAGTTTCTTCGAGCCACCTCTCAAAGATGTTGCTTCAGCTTCTCTCGCCTTTTGATCAAGCCAGTCTCTCTTATCTTCCCGACATGACTTCTTTGTCTTTCACTACAGACTCCCATTGCAGCATGCCCTGATAATGACATGGGATGCAAGCTCTTCAGCTAGTCCAGCTTCTGCTTTCACCCAAGCCATTGTACAAAAGTACATAATGAATGAGATGAGATTAAAAAAAATAGATAGTGACCTGCCTCTTTAGTGCTGTGATAGTGGAGCTGATGCCTACAGTGGATGACACTGAAGTTCATGCCGTTAGGCTCTGCTGTGCAATGGTGCAAAAATAAGCTACAAACATTTTATAACATGGACCCATGACAATCCGATAAAATGATGTGAACCCCACCTCTCCCATTCACAAAACACCCCTGTGGCAATGACATAAGTTGTTTAGCTGGAGGAGTTATGGCAGGAGAATATTGATATATTTCAAGCTGTCTTTAATATAGTTTAGCATCTGGAAACAAGGAGAAGGAATAGCACTATGTGACCATAAGCACATCACTTGATTACCTCCTCCACCATGGGAAAGCCATATAAGGAAACAAATATAGAGAGCACCAGGCCCCAAAGAGTGAGTGTACACTCTGAACTGGAGGTGTAATAACTCATCGAGCTAGCACGCTAAGAATAGCACACGTGGTGGGAGGAAAGAGGGGCCCCTAGGATAAGCCTGTCTAGGCTAGTAGGTAGGTAGTTGGGGATGGCTAGCCCCTCTCGCGGCAGTGGCTACAGTGTGCTAGCTAGACCAGAGCTAGTGCAGGTAAGTCTACCTGAACTGGAAATCACACCTCCAGTTCAAAATATAGATGTACCCAAAGTGCTACTAGTCTTACAGTGAGGGCTATCTGGAAGCCTGCTCAGAAATTATTTTTGTGTTCCCTCATTGTGTCATAGCCACATAGCACTTACCTTCCAAGTGTCTTTACTGGGAGTATCCAGAGGTATGCATTTATATTCTGTGTCTGGTTTAGGATGGGAAATGGTTTGCATTTCATTTTTGATAACACAAAGTCTTTGGAGTAGGATGGCTCCTCTGAATTCCACATTCTGGAACCCTATAGAAGAAGCACCAGGGCCGGTGCAACCCATTAGGCAACTTAGGCGGTCACCTGGGGCACTAGCATTTGGGGGGGCGGCATTTCGGGTCCTTCAGCGGTGGCCACAGTGGACAGATCTTCAGCCGCCCTGGTCATCATCGGCATTTAGGTGGAGGGAGCTGAGGCAGGGGGGCGCGGGGAGGGCCACCTGCAGCAAGTAAGGGGGGGAAGCGGCACGCAGGGGAACTCCCCGCCTCAGCTCACCTCTGCTCTGCCTCCTCCCCTGAGCACGCCACCCACTCTGCTTCTCTCCCTCCCAGGCTTGAGGCGCCAAACAGCTGATTGGTGCCGCAAGCCTGGGAGGCAGGAGAAGTGGAGCGGCGACGGTGTGCTCGGGGAGGAGGTGGAGCAGAGGTGAGCTGGGGCAGGGAGCTGCCGCACAGCTCCCCGGGCCGGGGGGAGCTGCCATGGGAGGGAGGGGTGCCACAGGGCGGAGGGGGGGAGCTGCCGTAGGGGGGGTGCCTCAGGGTGGTGGGGGCGGAGAGCTGCCACAGGGCTCGGGAAGGGAAGGGCACAAGGTGGAAGTTTCGCCTAGGGCGCGAAACATCCTTGCACCCACCCTGAGAAGCAGCCTTTACAATTGAGCTTCCTATGGGATATAACTTCAATGCTTCTGAAGTTTCCAACTTCATCATTAATAAATTCAACCCCTGTGCAGTACAGAGGACTGGAATATGTCTTCTCAATGTTTTCAGCCCTGTTTGTTCCTTCCACTATTTGTATAGCTGCAGCGCACACATTGCAGGTGAAAAACCCTATTCCAGATGCCAGTGCTTATTCTCTTGCACTCAGCACAGCAATCATTGTGCAGCACCCAGTCAATAAGTACATTACCAAGGCAAACAATGGTAATGTCTTATAGCCTGGGCTCTGGGGACACAGAGTTCCAAAGGAAGACCCTCAGTAACTACCATCTCCATCTCTTTCAGGAGTGAGAAGTTATTTTTTAAAAAATTAAACATCCTGGCTTAATAAATTGTAGAGGCATAGTACAAGAAGGATTGCAGAAGGATTAGCTGTGAAACTATCAACAACCTGAAACGTAAGAGATGGGTTGTAGTGGTCCCAGGTTGAGTTATTGTAAAAAGTAAACTGTTCTTCATCAAATGTACAGTAATTACCATTGAACAATAAAGGAGTCTTTAAAGGAAGCCCAAGTGGTCTTGGGAACAAGTCCTTGGACAGGGAGTCAGAAGAGCTGGGTCTAGTTCTATCACCAACCCACTCTGTGACCCTGGGCAAGTCACTTCGTCTCTTTTCCCTCATACCCTTTGTCTGTCTCATCTCTTACTATGTCTTTTAATGGGACCCATTGTATGAGGCAACCTGTCTTTGTTAGGGCCCATAGGTTTTACTGTAATACAGATAATTTCCAAAGTGGAGAATCACTTTTGCTGAGACATTTAACAGTGAGTCTGAAGTAGAAACTCTGCAAACATTAACTTATAGCTGTTTCTAAATTCATCTAAACTGCAGTCCATTAAAGCAAAGTGGTTCTCTGGGGTGTGAACTGAGGTGTGACTCAAGGTAATTATGCTGATTGTGCTGAATGTGCTTTGGAGGAGCTGGGTGATTTGCTGAGGCTATTGCATACAAAGCCAGAGGACAAGAAATCAGCTGAGAGAGAGCTAGCAGGGGGTGACCCCAGACAAAGAGAGAGTTGGTTCTGAGTGGGTATTAATTGCTGTGTAATCTATCAGTGAACTGCAGTCTGGGCAGTCTGGGTGTTTCATGGACTAGTAAAGTGCACAGTATTAAGTGCCCAATTATACAAGAGAGAGACCCTGATGTAAGCAATAACTGCTATGAAGAATGGATTTTGAAGTTTCCCAGGCAGTCCACTATGAAATAAGCATGTAAATAGTATTCCTTTCTGTGCATGGAGATCATGAGGGCTAGACGTCTATGCTGTGTAAGGTAGTTTCTATTCAGGAGAGAAACCAGTGATAAAACCAAACCTGCGAGGAATCATCAAGGGAGACATGGCAGCTTGGGAGTCCATATGAAATAGTGGTTGGGAATGAAGATGGAGGGATGTGTTATCAGTGAAGAAAAATGCTGTAGGAAGAGTGGAATGGAAATATTTATAGAGCCATAAAATCATGATTGGTGTGGAAAAAGTAAATAAGGAAGTGTTATCAATCAATCAACCATGTAATCAAGACAGACATCAGGGATTTGGAAAGAAAACTGAATGCAGCAAATATAGGATATGGGAGACCTGGGTTCCAGTCTGTACTCTAAATCAGGCAGAGGGGGAATTCAAACGGGGTCCCTCATATCCCACGTGAATTCTCTAACCACTGGGGTACTGGGTAATCTGGTGGCATACACATGTCCACTGTCTTTTGGGCAGGGCCTGAGCCTATAGGCCTGCTCTGAGCATACCTACAGGCTGGAGTCCTGTTGGTGAGATAGTGGGAGAATGCCTAGTTTGAGAATTCCTTTTGGCTTGTTCTAGGACTCAGAGCTGCTCCTTAATGGCAAGGCAGCATCAGGACTTAGGCAGCTTTGCACATCCCCACCAGTGGAAAGTCAGGCACCATGGGGATTTGGGCACCTATAGGGTTAGGTGGCAGCTGAGCTGTAGCTTTGAGAATGTCATTGACACCTAAATGTTAGACTTAGGGTGCCTAAGCACCTTTGTGAGCCCAGTCCTTGCTATGATTTTCACCTTGGTTCAATTAATTCTCAGAATTTATGATATTATCAGGCACAGTAACATACGTCATGGCCTTTTCCCGAAAGCCAGATCCAGTTATATTATACACTGGGTTACCTTGACCCAGAGCAGGAGGCAGAGAAAAATATCTGTCTGCTCATCCTGCCCTATTCATTTTTTCCTGTTACTACACACACAGTGCAATTTCACACAAAACATTTCCTTGTCCCTTCTCAAAGATTATTTCTATTCATCCACAAAGCCCTCCCCAAAATGCATTACAGTTCCGAGGAGAGCTGCTCCGCACTCAAAATGATTTTTCATGTAATAAATACTTGACATTTAGAAAAATGGCTTCTAAATTTACACAGCACAGTCCTCACAGTTTGAAATTACCCTAAACACCCTGAAGTGCCAGGCTCATAAATAAATATCCCCCCCCAAACAGATTCACATGTATTAGCTTACTAAGTATATTTTCATTTCCTTGAGCAGGATGATTGCTACAGGAACTAAGAAACAGTGCTCTGGTTTAAATTAAATGCTGAGAAGACAGGCTGATCACAATTATAAAACCCTCTCCTTGCCCTTTGCTTTGTGTTTTCTTTGCTTGTGATTCAGACTGCTAAGTCTGAACTGTTGAGCTGTGTTCTATTTCAGAGTCCAACCAACTGTACATCAGGTTGATAAATATCACAGAAGCAGTGAAGAAACTGGAATTTGTATGGAGGGGGCAAAAATTCGGTGTAAGATACTTAAATGGTCCCTATTGCTGTAGCAACTCACTTAGGGCTGGTCTACATTGGGGGGTGGGTGGGGGTGTTCAATGTAAGATATGCAACTTCAGCGTAGCTGAAGTCGACGTATCTTATTTTGACTTACCTCCCGTCCTCACGGCGCGGGATCGTCTAGATGAGATGTGATAAATCGATCCCCGATAGATCGATTGCTACCTGCCGATCCGGCGGGTAGTGTGGACATACCCTTAGTCTTACAACACCCCTGTGTGTAGGGTGGGACATATGTCTCTAATCCTCATTTTAAAAATGGGAACTGAAGCACAGAGAAACTAAGTGGTAGGCCATGAAGGAGTCAAAGAACAGAAACCAAGGAACATGCCATCACTCAGGTTGATGTTCCTACTTCCAGAAGCGCAAAATCTGACCTTTCCCCCATCTCTGGAATAGTGTGTTTGCAGGTGGGGAAAGGAGAGCGAGGCAGGATTACTGAAACCAAAGAGAGGAGGTCTACCCCTTCACACCATGGAGAATAGCTGTGTGGAGGTTCACTGAGCCCAAACTGCCGTGGGGTTGGAGTATTGGAACAGTGTGGGCATGGACAGGGTGGAGTTAATCACTTAATGGCTGCATGGATCCACTGGCCATGCTCTCATGTGACCTGGATTTCTACATTTGTCTGGCTCAAATACTTCCTACACCTTGCAATTTAACTAGCCTGGCTTTTTACTTGCCCTTCCTGCCTCCTCTCTTGTCTGCTTCCTACATTTTTGATTTCAGGCTGTGTTTGACTAGCCTTTATTTTTAATTCCTCTTTCTGAAGGTTACAGTATCTTTCCTCCCTTATAGATGATGGACTTGTTTATATGGTGGTGACTACTAGTTACTGGCTCACCTATAATTACTTCATGACCAAATTCCTATGTTAAGATTAAATCAACAGTAGCAGCTCTTTGTTCGAAAACAAGCTGTTTTAAAAAGCTATTGAGAAAGAGATGAAGCCATTTTGCACGTTTAGATGCAGGTAGCTGAAGCCCGGCATCACTGGTTTTGTTAGGCTATGGGTTCAGCTACATTTGAGCTGGGAGGTGTGATGCCCAGTGTGCGTAGACGTACCCGCGCTAGCTCTGCTTGAGCTAGCATGCATAAAATAGCAGTGCATCTGGGGTAGCCTGGAAGGCAGCTCGGGTTAGTTGTCTGAGTACGTACCCAGGGAGTCTGGGTGAGTGTGTACATGGGCAGCTAACCCGAGCCACCACCCATGTTACACGGCTATGTTTAGCAGGCTAGCTTGAGTATGGCTAGTGCAGGTACATCTATGCAAGCTGGAAATCACACCTCCCAGCTCAACTGGAGCCGCGCACCCTCAGTTGCCTTCTCATTTTCCTTAGTACGGTGTCCTTGGTATGCGTTCCCTGAGCAGGAGGCTGGTAGTGTAACTCTGTCATTGTGCTAAACATTCCAAAGTGATTCCTTTTGGAACAATGCTAACTGAACTGTCAACAGTAAGGGCCAGATGTACAAAAAGTGCCACTTTAGGTGTCTGCATCCCAGAAGCAGACCCCACGGGATTCACAAACCCCCTGCTCCGCTGCCCCCAAAATCTGTCAGTGCCTAAAATCACTCAGCGCCTATGTTTTTGCAGTAAAAGTTCCCTAGGCACCGATGTTTCTGTTGCTGCCTCTGTCCTAATGCTATGCTGCTATGGCTCAGATCCCTGACACCAGTCGCCAACCCTCAAACATAAAGTCTCACCCGGGCTCTCACCAGCCTAGTCACTCCTTGCAGGGGGACCCCAACAGCCCTTCCGGTTCCAAGTTGCCCCAAATCTGTCTCCCCTGAGTTCTTAACTACCAGCTGCTCAGACTTTTTCCCTCTGGTTCATCACCCCCAAAAGTGTGAAAACAGCCCCCAGTTATCAGTTCACTTTGGCACACACACTCCACACACTCTGCACCCCGGAGGCCTGCTTGGGGCGAACCTCAACAAAAAGTTGAATAGGAAAACCACTGATTCCAAGCTGAACGAGTGAGGGGAAACAAACACCAACAGGGTATACAGAAAATAGAAATGAAGATGCAACCCCCAGCTTTGCACTTCTTTATCAGACACATTCCCTTTTCTAATATGAGTGACCTGGTACCTCAGAACAGTTTCCCAGCATGCCTCCTGTCAGAGCGGGGATCCAGCCTTTCATGGACAACTTCCTGCTTAGAGGCTGCCCCTCAGTTTCTGGATAGACACTTCCATTTCAAGCCTCCTTTTTAAGGGCTTTCACCACCACCACACCACTCCCATATTCACTTTACCCCTCTTTTCTCCTGACATGGTGACTCATGATTATTTAGCTTCAAAAGAAGAGACTGAGGGAGCCCCTCAGTAGAATATCCCAATGACCAGTGGTTAGGGCACTCACCTGAAAGGTGGCAGAGCCCAGTTAAAATTCTGTTTCCCCTCAGGTAGGGAACATAAGAACAGCCATACTGGGTCAGACCAAAAGTCCACCTAGCCCGTTATCCTGTCTTCCAACATTGGCCAATGCCAGATACCACTAGAGGGAACGAACAGAACAGGTAATCATCAAGTGATCCATCCCTGTCACCCATTCCCAGCTTCTGGCAAACAGAGGCTAGGGACATCATCCCTGCCCATCCTGGCTAATAGCCATCGATGGACTTATTCTCCATGAATTTATCTAGTTCTTTTTTGAACCCTGTTATAGTCTTGACCTTCACAACATCCTCTGGCAAGGAGTTCCACAGGTTGACTGTGCATTGTGTGAAAAAATACTTCCTTTTGTTTGTTTTTAACCTTCTGACTATTAGTTTCATTTGGTGACCCCTAGTTCTTGTGTTATGAGAAGGAGTAAATAACACTTCCTTATTTACTTTCTCCTCATGATTTTATAGCCCTCTATCATATCCCCCCTTAGTCATCTCTTTTCCAAGATGAAAAGTCCCAGTTTTATTAATCGCTCCTCATATGGAAGCTGTGGGGTGACCACATATGGAAACTGTAGGGGGACCACATCTGCATTCAATACTCAAGAGGGGGAGTTGAAGTGGGGGTCTTCCACAACCCAGGTGAGTACCCTAAAACCTGGGCTAAAAGATATGAGGGGGTGGCAGCTGCTTTTTCTTCTTCTTGCTAAGACAAGAGAGCACCTACCTCCAAGACAGCAGCTGAGACCCCAAGCAGAAGAAGGAGCCTATCTCCAAGAGAGGGGTAGAGTTTAGCATATCCTGCCCCCTTTGGCTTGGCATCTTCCATTGCCTAGTTTAGATGATAAACCGCTGACCCTGCTGGGTTTTGTGAATCCCATTTGCAGGTGCGTATCTCTCTTCATTCATTGTATGGGGAGCCTAGGCACTGAACTCAGGCTTTGTGAATCCCAGTGATTTTCTGGACATCTAAAAGTTAGGTGTGGCAACGCTCAGCATTACCACACCCACATACCTTTGTGAATGTAGCCATGCATGTATTTCAATTGGTACAGAATAACTGCCTATTTTCCAATGCAAAGAGGTGCTCACCAAGCTGTACTGTATGTACAGAAACAGTAACATCTAGTGGTGTACAAGCTTAATTACAGACTGAATTCTTCAGCTATTGGGATTTGAATCTGGGGAAGGAAGTGCTGCATTCTCAGAACTCCCATTGAAATCTACAAGAATTGCAGGTGCTCAGCATCTGACTGATCAGTAGAGCTCCGTGCGGATACAAAATTTGTATATGCATCCAATCCCAATCCACAAACATGGTCCGCAGATATCTGAACCTGCAGATATAAAGCAGATATCCGCATATTTGCAGGGCTCTACAGATCAGTCCTTTACAGAAATCTACATCACCCATTTGAGCCTTTTATATTTCCAGTACATAACAGTACATAATAGATCTTATTATTTTGGTTCTAATATGTGCCACAGGATCAACAAAGACTTAAATGTTGGGAGTTAAATTTAGAAGGTATCTGAGAAGCTTCTTGCTTTATAAAGCCCCAGACAAATATTGAGAAAAGAAAAAATTGTACAGTGGCACTCACTGGAACGCAAAGGTTGGGATTTTCGAAAGCTTTCTGCATTGATCACTCTGCTCCCATCACAATCAATGAGAAAAGCTCCCGGTGTGGCCAACACTTAAGAGCTTTGCAAAATTCCACCCTCAAATTTACACAATGCCACATTTTAAAAAATCTTAATCTTATTCCATTAATTGAAATGTGTTCAGCATTTTAAACAAAGTGTCAGGCAATGTAGTTTTAAAACATTTCATTATTTCCCTCTTTAAGTATGACAGGGCTGTGCTAGGGCTTCAGGACCATAACTACATTCGCTCTCTGTTTGGAGTCAAGCAGACTAGAGAGGCCACTGTTCACACTCAGCACAGTGAAAAAACAACAGCAAAGAAAAGCATCTGATGTTTCAAATGATTTAATCTTTAATAACCTAAGATTTTATATTTAGGAAGGAATTGTTATATGGAGAGCATCTTGAGAGGATCTTTTGATATTGTTTTATCCTCAGTGTAAAACAATTGACTATATTCCTATAGCAAAAGCTATTGGAAAGGATATTACATATAGATATCAGATACACCAAGATCATAATTTGCCAGGGAAATCTTATAACTCAGACTCCAGTCCATTATGCCTTATAATGATGCTTAATTTTAAGCATGTGCGTAGTCCTGTGTGTTTTGAGTTAAGCACAGGCATAAGTTGCTGCAGGAGCCAGGCCTACATGAGCTTTAGCAGAATGTGTGAGCAGGACTGGCCTCATGTGTTTTGCCACCCAGGGCAGGAAATGTTTTTGGTGGTCCCAAGCCAATTGGTCAATCACAGATGCTAATTTGCTCCTGCTGCTAAGACTGGTCCTCCATGTCAACTTCAGTAAGAGAGAAGAAGGATGATCTCATGATGAAGGTTCTGGATTGGGAGCAGGAGCTCTGGGTTCCTATCACTGACATAAGCTTTCTGTGCTAATCACTTAATTTCCCCTTGCCTCAGCTTGGAATGTATTGGAGACCATTTTTTTTTTTCAGAAGGTGGAGACAGCTACCAGGGGAGAGGCTGTTCTAGATTTAATTTTGACAAATAGGGAGGAACTGGTTGAGAATTTGAAAGTGGAAGGCAGCTTAGGTGAAAGTGATCATGAAATAATAGAATTCATGATTCTAAGCAATGGTAGGTGGGAGAACAACAAAATAGACAATGGATTTCTTATCAAAGAGACATTATTAAGGGCACAAGAGCAAACTATCCCACTGCATAGGAAAGATAGAAAGTATGGCAAGAGACCATCCTGGCTTAACCAGGAGCTCTTCAATTATCTAAAAATCAAAAAGAAGTCCTACAAAAAGTGGAAACTAGGTCAAATTACAAAGGATGAATATAAACAACTAACACAAGTATGTAGGGACAAAATTAGAAAGGCCAAAGCACAAAACGAGATCAAACTAGCTAGAGACATAAAGGGTAACAAGAAAACGTTCTGCAAATACATTAGAAACAAGAGGAAGACTAAGGACAGGGTAGGCCCATTGAGGGATGGGGAGGGAATAATAACAGAGAATTTGGACATGGTAGATATGCTTAATGACTTCTTTGTTCCGGTTTTTATCAAGAAGGTTGGTGGTGATTGGATGTCTAACATAGTGAAGGCCAGTGAAAATGAGGTAGGATCAGAAGAGGCAAAATAGGGAAAGATCCAAAATAGGGAAAGAACAAGTTCAAAATTACTTGGACAAATTAGATGTCTTCAAGTCACCAGGGCCGGATGAAATGCATCCTAAAATACTCAAGGAGCTGACTGAGGAGATCTCCGAGCCATTAGCGATTATCTTTGAGACGTCATGGAAGACAGAAGAGAGTCCAGAACACTGGAAAAGGGCACATATAGTGCCCATCTATAAAGATAATGGAGCAAATAATTAAGCAATCAATTTGCAAACATCTAGAAGATAATAAGGTGATAAGTAACAGTCAGCATGGATTTGTCAAAAACAAATTATGCCAAACCAACCTAATAGCTTTCTTTGACAGGGTAACAAGCCTTGTGGATAGGGGGGAAGCGGTAGATGTGGTATATTTTGATTTTAGTAAAGCTTTTGTTACTGTCCAACATGACCTTCTCATAAATAAATTAGGGAAATGCAACCTAGGTGGAGCTACTACAAGGTGGGTGCAAAACTGGTTGGAAAACCATTCCCAGAGAGTAGTTATCAGTGACTCACAGTCATGATGGAAGGGCATAATGAGTGGGGTCCAACAGGGATCAGTTGGGTTGGAGTCTGTTCAATATCTTCATCAATGATTTAGATAAAGGCAGAGTACACTTATACAGTTTGCGGATGATACCAAGCTGGGAGGGGTTGCAAGTGCTTTGGAGGATAGGATTAAAATGATCTAGACAAACTGGAAAAATGGTCTGAAGTAAATAGGATGAACTTCAATAAGGACAAATGCAAAGTACTTCACTTAGGAAGGAACAATCAGTTGCACACATACAAAATGGGAAATGACTGCCTAGGAAGGAGTACTTCGGAAAGGGATCTGGGGGGTCACAGTTAGTGGACCACAGGCTAAATATGAGTCAACAATGTAACGCGGTTGCAAAAAAAGCGAACATCATTCTGGGATGTATTAGAAGGAGTTTTGTAAGCAAGTCATGAGAAGTAATTCTTCCGCTCTACTCTGCGCTGATTAGGCCTCAACTGGAATATTGGGTCCAGTTCTGGGTGCCACATTTCAGGAAGGATGTGGATAAATTGGAGAGAGTTCAGAGAAGAGCGACAAAAATGATTAAAAGTCTAGAAAACATGACCTATGAGGGAAGATTGAAAAAAATTGGGTTTGTTTAGTCTGGAAAAAACAAGACTGAGAGGGGACATGATAACAGTTTTCAAGTATGTAAAAGTTTGTTACAAGACGGAGGAAGAAAAATTGTTTTTATTAACCGCTGAGGATAGAACAGGAAGCAATGGGCTTAAATTGCAGCAAGGGAGTTTTAGGTTAGACATTAGGAAAAACTTCCTGACTGTCAGGGTGGTTAAGCACTGGAATAAATTGCCTAGGAAGGTGGTGGAATCTCCATGATTGGAGATTTTTAAGAGCAGGTTAGACAAACACCTGTCAGGAATGGTCTAGGTCATTAGTCCTGCCACAAGTGCAGGGGACTGGAATAGATGACTTCTCGGGGTCCCTTCCAGTTCTATGATTCTATGATTCCCATTGACATAGCAGCAACAATAGTACTTCTTTAGCCTCCCAGGGTGTTAGAATAATCCCACGGATGTTTGTGGGATTGTGGTATGCTCACATACCATAGTAATAGGGGCCACATGCCTGCTAGCCAGGGTGGGGCTTTGGTGGGCCAGATGCAGTGGAGACATTCTCTGGGGAGTCAGGGGACATCTTGGCTGGTAGTAGCGGAGGCAGTGTTTCTTGTGCGTCCTCTTTCCCCACCAGCAGATGGAGGCTGCTGCTTCACTCCCCCACTTCCTTGTGCTATGTTTTGTAGGGATCAAGGGAACACCTGCTGCTTCAGGATCCACACTCTGGGGTGTTCGCCACCCATTACTACTGCCACTGGGCAATTGGAGTGGTGTGGGGCTGGACTACTGGCTCCCATCTGATGGAGGAAGGGCATGATACAGCTTTTCTTCCAGATGGGGTGGACATTGCAGGCTCCCTATTTCAGCCCCTCCCTTATACTATCCCTTTGGTGATGCTGGCTGTTGGACTGATCACCTGTGTTAGGGCCTGGAAGGGATTTTCTCTGTATGGTGAAACTGGCAAACCGCTGTGTGGGTTCTTTTGCTTTCAACTTGGCTGGTTGCAGGGAGGGGTAACTATGATTGTTGCAACAAGAGCAGGTACCAGTATCGTTGGTGGGTGAGGAATGTCCCAATGATGGTCCTAAAACCTAGCACGCTGCTTGGGCAATGGCACTGGGTACTGAGATGGGGGATGTCTCTGTCTGGTACAGCTTGCAGCTCATCTCATCTTTTCTTCTTCCTGTGAGGAGAGCTCAAGACCCTGGTATCCGGTACAGAGGGGAGCTGGCCCTTCACACTCACCCTCAGATTTATAATACATGCTCATGATCCACTCCAGACATCGGCCAAAATAAGCCCAAAGAAGGGAGCAAAAAGAGAATGTCAAGACAACCTCGGTGGCAGAAAGCCAAGCAGTTCAGGGTATATATGTGCTGATGTAGGTAGTACATACTCATTCTGTCTTGGAGTACATGCTGTCTACCGCATGGGGGCAGCTGATGTACATCTCTGGAACTAGTACAATAGACATTTGAGTGACGGATGCTTTTGTATATACTTTAAGTTCTTTGACAGTGATTCAGTGACTGTGGGCATTAGTATTTCCCAAAGGAAGGTGCCTGATTGCTGAGCTCCATGATTTAAGCCAGGGTTTCTCAAACAGGGGTCACCGCTTGTGTAGGGAAAACCCCTGATGGACCAGGCCGGTGTGTTTACCTGCCCGTCCAGAGGTCCGGCTGATCGCGGCTCCCACTGGCCGCGGATTGCTGTAGCCTCCATTGGCCCGGAGCAGCGATCCACGGCCAGTGGGAGCCGCGATCAGCCGGACCTCCGGACGGGGCAGGTAAACACACTGGCTTTCCCTACACAAGCGGCGACCCCTGTTTGAGAAACCCTGATTTAGGCCATTATTACTGCATTTATACAAGTAGGACCTTGTGTGTGATTGTGAGAGTATGGATAGGCTTTAAAACCACCTTGGGACCTTGTTGGGTTGAGGAGAAATTGCTGATATGAGTCAGGCATTTGGTGTAATCCTGTTTGTTTACAAAGAATGTACACAAAGTCCTCTTTCCCTGCAGACCCTGGGAACAAACAGACAACAGCAGGCAGTTTCCTTGCTCATAACGTCTAAGCCAGCCCTGTGCCTCAAGAAGCCCCGTCTCTATTCCCTCTCAGGGGCACCCTTACAATTGCTCTCTAGCTTTCCCTGCTCTCTGTTTGCTTTCTCTTTCTTACACACACAGCTCTACCAACCAATGTCCCAGCCCCTGCATTTTCAATCAGTCCTGAGGAAACCCCTCTAATCCTCCTGGTCAGGCTTTTAGAAAAGATGCAACACACACTGCAATGCCACCCCTGACATGACCCTGCCCCCCCTCAGGGCCTCCCTGCCCCATATAAAAGCCCCAGCGAAAATTCCAATCTTCATTGCCAATCTTCCTCCCTGGAAGGTCATGGCGGACCCCAGACTCTCCGAGCATGTCTCCAGCCAACTCCCTGCCAAACCTCTGACCCATAACCTATCACCTATGTATTATTTGTACCATTGTGTGCTTGTACTATTGACCATTGACGTTATCGTTATCCCTTATCTAATCCCATCTTCCCATCCCACCATCCTTATCTTAAACTCATCATCTTCCTCTGTCCTGTCCTTTCACTCCCCTGATGGTCCCATGGTTGCACTCTTTGATGGTTAGACTAATTTCAAGCCTTTTTTTTCTGAATTTCTCTGTTATGTCCTTTTCCTTCTGAGCACTCAGCTGAATCGCTGAGCCAATAGCCTAAATCTCCTCCTTCTAAAGAATTCTCTCTCTCCCTATTATAGTGTATATATATATTTAATATCCTTCTCCTCTCTTTCTTAAAGTCTCCTTTCCTCTCTCTCTCCCTCTTCCTCTCATCTCCCTTTCATCCTTCCTTCTTCCATTTCTTTCCTTCATTCATTCTAGTCTTCTCTCCTTGTTCTTAAACATGGGAGACCAAAACAAAAATTGCAACCAAAACCCAAAATGCACACCATACACCTGAATAATACTCACACCTCTTATACCTCCCCTAGAAGCATAATACTCCAAATTACTAAATACGCATGACCCAGCATGGCATTAGCTTTATTACATTTTTGCATTCACATCATCATACTCGATCACATCATCTCCCTCCTCCTCAACCTCCTCTCGTCCCCTCTCCTCCTCGCTTACTTCCAATAGACATCCCCAAATATATAACCTTACACTTCTAGAACCTTACAACATCATTACTATTGATACACCTGTTACTAATCATCCTGTTATTAATACATCATCGTATTACATCATCTAAATCTTCCGAATCTAAATCTCTCTGTTCCCCTTCCCCAACTTCACAACAAACTCTCACTCCCACTCCTACTTCTCCATCCTGGTATCAGGGTCAAATCCAATAATAAAAATAAAATGAAAAAAACCGATTGAATAGGAACTCCACTGGTAACCCCCTAAAACTCCAGTTCGTTCCCCCCCCTTCCCCCTCTCCTCTCTCTCCCCTTCAGCTCCTTCATATCCACCTCTGGATTTTCATTTGATCCATCTTTTCCAATTTATTCTGTAAATTTCTCAGCAAATTACCGTATCAAATCTACTGAAATCAGATATATTGATATTAGATCCAAATCAGATCTGTCTAAAATGTGAGATCACTCAAAAGAGGAGACAAAGTTGGTTTGATCATCCATGCCGTAATCCAATCCATGCTGTAATCCCCTCATGCCCCCTCCTCATGCTCTCACCACTCTCTCTTTTACTTTTTTTTTTTTACCATGCATACTACAGATGTTAGACTAACAGGCCTATAATTCCCGGGTTTTTTTTTTCCTTTCCTATAGGACTACTAACTTCTTGAATCTCCAGTCAGTCAATTATTACAATTTTTAGGATTTATTAAAGATATTAAGCTATATCCCTAACTAATTCCTAATAATACAATTCTTAATATTCTAGGATGATGATTATTATGAAATATCCGGGTTGTCGTTTAAGTCAAGCAGTTCAAGTTTGGCTCTTCTACTTCTGACCCCATATCTTCATTCCCCATTCCGGTCCTCTATCACCTCTATCCCCTTTCATTAGCCTCATTTAGCCCCGAGGCAAAAGTGAATTCAAAGTATTGTGCCATTCCCCAAGATATTCATAATCCTCCCTCCACTTTTTTTTTTTTAAAGTCTTCTCTTCTTCTTTTCTTCCTATTTCTTCCTATTTATATGGCTAAAAAAACGTTTATTATTTTTAATCCCATTCGCTAGTCCCATCTCCACGTCGCTTTGCCTTTTCCCTCTTTTTCCCCCTTCCCTCTCCTCCCTCATCAGGGAGGTTTCCTCCCATTTTCCCTTCCCTTCCTCCATTCTTTCTTTTTTTTGTTTTTTGACCCCTCTCCCTCTGCATCCTTCGCAGCCAGCTAAAAAAACTACCACACCTCGCCGTCCCCCCTTCTCGGGATACATGCCTCTGACAACTCCTGCAACTTCAACCTGAAGTAACCCCAGGTGTCATCTGCCCTTAGATCCCTAAATATGTTAGCCCAGTCCACTTCCCTAACTAGTCGCCTTAATTTAGTAAAATTAGCCCTTTTGAAATCATGCACCCCATCACCTTTGGAGGTGTCTTCTATTATTTCAGTTTAATTCTTCCAGTTAGCCCGGTGGTGAGCACAACGCTCAGCGTCAGTGAGGTCTGTGACTGCCCTCTGTGCAAAGACAAGAAGCCAGCAGCCAGCAGCACATCACTATTCTTATCCCAGACATATCCGGATTTGGGGGTTTTAAATAGCCGTCTGGGAGGACTTTGTAAAATTCTAAAAAGGTCCTGGATTTCCCTCCCAATGCAGAGCGCGGCGTGGCTGACAGAGCAGGAGGGGGCAGTCAGGGACAAGGAGAAGGGAGGCTTAGATAGGGGGTGGGGTCCTGGTGGGCGGTTAGGGACAGTGGTCCCGGAGGGGGCGATCAGGGGACAAAGAGCAGAGGGGGTTGGATGGGTTGGGGGTTCGGGGCGGGGCAGTCAGGGGGTGGGAAGTGGGAGGGAGTGGATGGGGGCAGGGCTACCACCCCCCCAATGTAGTATCCTCTTTTTGAAAGTTCAAATTTGGTAACCCTACTATTCTACTAACTCTCTTAGGCAAGGTGGTTCTCCTTAGCTTCCAGTCGTGAATAGTAAAAGTCTGAGCAGTCATTTCTGAAGGGAGAACTAGTGGCACAGACAAAAATGTTCTGCAGGCTGTTATGGAGCAAAAATCCCCAACGGCCAGAGACAGGACACTAACTGAGTTACTACAGAGAATTCTTTCCCAGGTACCTGCCTGCTGGGTCTTGCCCACATGCCCAGGGTCTCACTGATCACCATATTTGGGTCAGGAAGGAATTTTCTCCTGGATCAGCTTGACAGAGACCCTGGGGCTTTTTACCTTCATCTGCAGCATGGGGCATAGGTCCCTTGCAGATTTAAACTAGGGCTGTCAAACATCACACTGTTAAACAAGAATAGAATAGCCATTTACATTTATTATAAATATTTTGGCTTGTTTTCTACATTTTCAAATACATTGATTTCAATTACAACACAGAATACAAAGTGTACCATGCTCCCTTTTCACTTGTCTTGTTTCTTTTAGATGTGGCGATGTTCTGTAGCTTTAAACCCACTAATTCTGCCTTGTTGAGTGGAAATAGAGCAGCTTGCTGTGATAGAATGTTAGTTGCACTAACAAACATGCCAGGAATGAACTGATCTTGTGCAAACAGAGAAATAGAGTGCAGTAAAATTGTTTTGTGGACATGATGATTAGCAAGTTAGCAGCCTTTCCCCCTTCTTAGCTGATGTATGTATGGTAGGCCTTTACAAATAAGCTGAAATGAAATGTCACCTTCCCTAGCGAGGCATCTAGCTGACAGCAGTGGAAGGGTTAAGCTAACAGTGCAATTTTTTAGCAGTAATGGTTCTATAGAAACACACTAGAAAATGGCCTCCCAACTCTAGGTGGCTGGGGTTGATAGTCCGACTCCTCCCCGTGGTCAGGTGGTGATGGCTATTACTGATGCTCTGTAGAAAGGAATGTGAAAGGTAGATATTGCTTTGAAAGATGGGCCTTGCTCTTAACATGGTAACAGTACACACAGGTAGCTACCATTCCCTCACAATTTATTTCAGATGTGGCTTTTCCACCTCCAAACATGTTGATTGGTTTCCTTTGTCTTTGATTTCTTTGGCAACAAGATGAAAAGAAGTGGTGTCAGCCACTTAGGCCTGGTCTACACTACGCGTTTATACCGAATTTAGCAGAGTTAAACCGATTTAACCCTGCACCCGTCCACACAAGGAAGCCCTTTATATCGATATAAAGGCCTCTTAAAACCGATTTCTGTACTCCTCCCTGATGAGGGGAGTAGTGCTGAAATCGGTATTGCCATGTCGGATTAGGGTTAGTGTGGCCGCAATTCGACGGTATTGGCCTCCGGGCGGTATCCCACAGTGCACCATTGTGACCGCTCTGGAAAGCCATCTGAACTCGGATGCACTGGCCAGGTAGACTGGAAAAGCCCCGCGAACTTTTGAATTTCATTTCCTGTTTGGCCAGCGTGGAGAGCTCACCAGCACAGGTGACCATGCAGAGCTCATCAGCACAGGTAACAATGCAGTCTCCTGAGAATCGAAAAAGAGCTCCAGCATGGACCGCATGAGAGGTACTGGATCTGATCGCTGTATGGGGAGAGGATTCCGTGCTAACAGAACTCCGTTCCAAAAGATTAAATGAAAAAACATTTGAAAAAATTTCCAAGGCCATGATGCAGAAAGGCCACACCAGGGACTCAGTACAGTGCCGTGTGAAAGTTAAGGAGCTCAGACAAGCCTACCAGAAAACCAAAGAAGCAAACAGAAGGTCCGGAGCAGGGCCGCAGACATGCCGCTTCTACGCTGAGCTGCATGCAATTCTAGGGGGGTCCGCCACCACTACCCCACCCCTGTCCGTGGATTCTGAGGTGGGGGTGGTAATTTCAGCCATGGCTGAGGATTCTGCAGACGGGGAAGATGAGGAGGAAGAGGAGGATGAGCTTGTAGAGAGCACACAGCACTCCGTTCTCCCCAACAGCCAGGAGCTTTTTCTCACCCTGACGGAATTACCCTCCCAGCCCTCCCAAGCCACTATCCCAGACAATGAAGCCATGGAAGGGACCTCTGGTGAGTGTACCTTGTAAATATAAAACATGGTTTAAAAGCAAGCATTTTTTAATGATTAATTCTCCCTGAGGACTTGGGATGCATTCGCGGCCAGTACAGTTACTGGAAAAGTCTGTTAACATGTCTGGGGATGGAGCGGAAATCCTCCAGGGACATCTCCATGAAGCTGTCCTGGAGGTACTTCGAAAGCCTTTGCAGAAGGTTTCTGGGCAGGGCAGCCTTATTCCGTCCTCCATGGTAGGACACTTGACCACGCCGTGCATGTAGCAAGTAATCTGGTATCATTGCATGACAAAGCCTAGCTGCATATGGTCCCGGTGTTTGCTGGCACTGAAGCAACATCCGTTCTTTATCTCGCTGTGTTATCCTCAGGAGAGTGATATCGTTCAAGGTAACCTGGTTGAAATTCCGGAATTTAATTAAGGGGACAGAGATGGCCATTCCTACTGAGCTGTTTGCCTGTTGCTTAAAAGAAATCCTTCCTTGCAGGTAGCCAAGCAGGGGGAAGGGGGATGGGTGATTGGCGCTGAGCTTTTTCGCATTTGGCTAGCAGGGATCTTCCCTGCTACCAGCCACGCGGTGGGGGGGGGGAGGGAGGGGGGTGTTTAGCAGGGATCTTCCATGATACCAGCCACGCGATGGGAGGAGGGGTAAAGCGATCATCCCAGAGAATTGGATGGGGAGGGGGTGGTTTCTGCTGCTGCATGTTAACAGGAAAGAAGCAGCACTGAATGGGCTTTGCTTGCTATTTGGTAAAGGAGGGCCTGGATATATGAAGGCTGCAGAAGACAATGGCTTACCATGGCCACATACAAGCTGAATTCTGCTTCCCGGACCTGCGTCTGTGAGATCTCTAACACCAGAGCCACAGGCACTCAATATTAAGATGCAAAATGCGACCTTATAGTCAAATAACATGTGCTATGTAAGGTGAATAGTGTTGTTCACCGTGAAAGAGTATAAGCATTGTTCTGTAAAATGTATCTTTTTAAATACTTCTCTCCCTTTTTTCCCTCCCTCATGCAGCTGCAAATTTTTCAAGCCTCCCTACTGCATTCCGAAGGCTATCTCAGATAAGGCGGCGGAAAAAAAAGACGCAAGACGAAATGTTCTCGGAAATCATGGAAGTGACCCGCAATGAAAGAGCTCATCTGAATGAGTGGAAGGACGTGGTATCAAATTACAGGAAAGATGCCAGTGAACGTGAGGCCAGGAGGGACGCTCGAGATGAGAGGTGGTGGCAGGAAGATCAGCGGTGGCGGGATGCAACTCTGGGGCTGCTGCATGATCAAACTGACATGCTCCGGCGTCTGGAACAGCAGCAGGGTCACAGAGTGCCACTGCAGCCTCTGTATAACCACCCTCACCATATTCCACATCCTCCTCACCCAGACGTGTAAGAACGTGTGGGGGGAGGCTCCGTGCACCCGCCCACTCCACCCCTGTGGACAGCCCAACGAAAAGGCTGTCATTACTTTGAAATTTTTTTAGTGGCCTTTTCCTTCCCTCCTATCCTCCTCCCAAACCCCACCCGGGCTACCTTGTCAGTTCTCGCCCTCTTTTTATAATTAAGTAATAAAAAATACATGATTTTTAAATGATAGTGACTTTATTTCCTTAAGCAAGCTGTAATCGAAGGGGGAGGGTGGGTTGTTTACAGGGAATGAGTCAATCAAGGGGAGGGGGTTCATCAAGGGGAAACAAACACATCAGTCACACCGTACCCTGGCCCGTGATGAAACTCGTTTTCAAAGCTTCTCTGATGTGCACCGCTTCCTGGTGTGCTCTTCTAATCGCCCTGCTGTGCGTAATCAGCAGCCAGGTGATTTGCCTCAGCCTCCCACCCGGTCATAAAGGTCTCCCCCTTACTCTCACAGAGATTGTGGAGCACACAGCAAGCAGCAATAGCAAAGGGGACATTGGTTTGGCTGAGGTCTGAGCGAGTCAGTAATGTGCGCCAGCGTGCCTTTAAACGGCCAAATGCACATTCTACCACCATTCTGCACTTGCTCAGCCTGTAGTTGAACAACTCCTGACTACTGTCCAGACTGCCTGTGTATGGCTTCATGAGCCATGGCATCAAGGGGCATGCTGGGTCCCCCAGGATAACTACAGGCATTTCAACATCCCCAACTGTTATTTTCTGGTCTGGGAAGTAATTCCCTTGCTGCAGCCATTTAAACAGAGTAGTGTTCCTGAAGACGCGAGCGTCATGAACCCTCCCTGGCCATCCCACGTGGATGTTGGTGAAACGTCCCTTGTGATCCACCAGTGCTTGCAGCACCATCGAAAAGTACTCCTTGCGGTTTACGTACTGGGTGCCCTGGTGCTCCAGTGCCAAGATAGCGATATGGGTTCCATCTATCGCCCCACCACAGTTAGGGAATCCCATTGCAGCAAAGCCATCCACTATGACCTGCACATTTCCCAGAGTCACAACCTTTCGCAGCTTAATGATTGCTTTGGCTACTTGCATCACAGCAGCCCCCACAGTAGATTTTCCCACTCCAAATTGATTCCTGACTGACCAGTAGCTGTCTGGCGTTGCAAGCTTCCAGAGGGCTATTGCCACTCGCTTCTCAACTGTGAGGGCTGCTCTCATCTTGGTATTCTGGCATTTCAGGGCAGGGGAAAGCAAGTCACAAAGTTCTATGAAAGTGCCCTTACGCATGCGAAAGTTTCGCAGCCACTGGGAATCGTCCCAAACCTGCAAAACTATGCGATCCCACCAGTCTGTGCTTGTTTCCCGGGCCCAAAATCAGCGTTCAATGGCTAGAACCTGCCCCATTACCAACAGGATCTCCAAAGCGCAGGGGCCTGCAGTTTGAGAGAATTCTGTGTCCATGTCCTCGTCACTCTCGTCGCCGCGCTGCCGTAGCCGCTTCCTCCTTGCCTGGTTTTGCAGGTCCTGCTTCAGCATAGACTGCACGAGAATGCGCGAGGTGTTTACAACATCCATGATTGCTGTCTTGAGCTCAGCAGGGTCCATGTTTCCCGTGCTACGGCGTTTGCACAGTTCACCCAGGAAAAATGGCGCGAAACGGTTGACTGCTGCTTTCACGGAGGGAGGGGTGAGGCTGTACCCAGAACCACCCGCGACAATGTTTTTTGCCCCATCAGGCACTGGGATCTCAACCCAGAATTCCAAGGGCAGGGGAGACTGCAGGAACTATGGGATAGCTACCCACAGTGCAACGCTCCAGAAATCGACACCAGCCTCGGTACATGGATGCACACCGCCGAATTAACGTGCTTAGTGTGGCTGCGTGCACTCGACTTTATACAATCTGTTTTTAAAAAAACAGTTTCTGTAAAATCGGTATAATCCCCTAGTGTAGACATACCCTTAGGGTGAATCATATGATTTATCCCTACTCTTTTATGGTCAATGTTACTCGAAGCTTAAAGGAGGACAATAGGATAGCGCTTTCAATCCTGCTTTAAAAATAAAACAAAACCAGTTGCCCCGGGAAAGAGCAAGAATACTGCAAATTATTCCACAGCAAAAACTAGCTGAATAGTCTCACCATACAAAGAGAGTGGCCGATGGCTGGGTCACCTTCATGCTGTTTGATCTAGACAGATCAGGAGGATGTTAGTATATAACTGCAGTAAGCTACTTACCGCTGATCCAACAAACAGCCTCATAAGAAAACTATATTTCCCACTGTAATGACCTGAGTGGTGGAGATGCTACTGGAGATTGTGGCTTTGTTCTGCCTTCTGGGAAACTCTAATAGTACCCATGAAGTGGTCTCCATTGGCTGGGTAGTGCCACTGGAGGGTGCAATGTCAACTCTTGCCAAGTGGCTGCCACAACGGAAAGTCATCTCTTCACATGGTCCCTGTGTGGTGACTAGTGTTAAATGCTGGTTGTCTTTGCTAAGTAAAGCCCACTCAAAGACTGGGTCCTGATGAGGGGGCGATTACCATCACATTCTGGGTGGTTAATTAAGCAAAATTCTATATAGAATTTATTTCTGGATCATTGTTGACACATCATTTAATGATTTTTTGAATGGTGACTAACACCACAACTTGTGATCCATGCTCACAGTCAATAATATTAATGCTCAAAGTGAAGAAGCCTATGGTTTCCAGCCATTTGTGTACTTTGGGTCATTTCACCATAAGGCCTCTTTTTGTATAGTGTTGGGGGGAAAAAATGTAAAAATAGCTACCAGGGAACAGTGTGTCCCAACGCCCTAGGAATACATTGTTTGTACAAGATCGATACACTATTTGATTTACCCTAACTCTTGCTGCAGTGACCCAAATGTCTAAAGCAAATAAGTTTTAAATGTATTTGCAAATGTTCTGAGGCTTGTATTACTTATAGGGAAGAAATATTATCGTCTGTCTGAAGTGGAGGGGTGGGATGCAGCAAATCTGGATTCTATTCAAGCTGTGCTCCACGCCTGTTGCCTGACCTTGGCTAACTCACATAACTGCTTTCTGCCTCAGTTTCCCCAGCTGTAAAATTGGGATAGTCCATCCTTCATGGGAATTTTGTGAGGTTTAATATTTGTAAAACACGAAGATCCTTGGATAAAAGTTTCTATATATGTGGAAATTATGTAGGGCATAATACATGGGTCACCAAGGGATAACCTTACATCACCTCTAACCACCGCAAACTGTTTCAGCTATGTCCCTGCATTTTCTTGCCCTTGTGTGATGTAATTTGTTAGACAAAAGTAGCAAAATATGGAAGGCTTAAATACAATTCCTGGTTTACTGAGAGTGGCACCTGTTCTACCCTGATCAAAGGATGTCTCTTTTTTCCCTTTCATTGAACTCTTTCCCTGTTTTTAACCACTGTCCAGTGAGATCATCAGTGCACCAACTGCTGGAATACCGTGTTCAGCTTTAGTGTCCTCGCTTTTAAAAATGTGGTGAAGAGTTGGAAAGGCTTTAGGAATGCACTACAAGAATGATTTGATCTCTGGAAAGCATGCTACAAACTGAGCAATTTAAGGAGCTCAATACTTATGTTAATGAAGGAAAGGTCCAGAGGTGAATTGATCATAGGCTATAATTTCCAACACAGGGAGAAAACAATGGACACTACAAGGTTCTTTAATCTATTACATCAAAAAAAATCCTACATTAAAATAATGTTGAAGTTGCAGTCAAGAACTCAAATGTTAGGAAATGCCAGAATTAAGGTTTCCTCTTCAACCTTAATTCAGCCCCCTAATGTGCAGGTGTGACCCAGGGATGTCTTGGTACAAACTGGCAGAGGGCACAGGGGTGCATAAGGGTTATACAGATCCCCTGGGTCTGATATTTAAATATTAGTTCCCCAAAGAGTGCATGCGAAGTGATTTATGAGAGCCTGTGTCACACTGATCCTCATAATCATAGTGAAATGTATTGTATATATGCTGAAAGTTATGTTCTCAAGATCTGTGATTGAGGCTGGTCACCAAAGAGTGGGAAACAGGTTTCTTTCAGGCATGAGATGTTTAATCTATCTGTCTGGCTACATGTACATTGAGTATTGTGTGGTTCACACTGGACACTCATTTACAGTCTGACCGGAATGCTAATGAAGTGACTCTTGAGATCTTCCAGAGAGGAAATTTATAAACAGAAATAAGGCAGCAGGAGGGAGTTCTGCTTACAGGCGAAGACAGTGGATTTTTGGACAATCCAAGTTACATTCTACATAATTTAGCGAGGGGACAAGTGGCTTGTTGTATCAGCCTACCTGGCTAAAAAATGCTGGGGAGCACTACTACATTCTAGAATGTGTGATGGGGATCGCAGGGTGAAACCAAAACTGTCGCACTACCGAGCCCTTTGTCCCACCAAGCTGGGGTATCCCTCACACCCTGTGATGCTTTTGGCAATTTACAAACCTCTGGCAGGTGCTGCACTTACACAGACATCCACAGGCAGGGATACATCCAACTGGGTTACATGAATACTTCTCCTAGACACTCATAACCCAACATTGTAGAGGCTCCAGCCAATTCCCCCCAGACCCAGGGCCTCCAGTCAACCAACCAGAAAACAAGAACCACACTAGTCACCATCTCTGGAAAGTTTGACTTCAGTGACTTGCTTAGCATGACCCAGGCAGAGGTAGGGATAAAATCCACTTCTTCAGGCTAGCATTCAACTGCCTAAATCATGAGACCATCCTTTCTCTTTCTGCAATACCCTGTCTCTAACTATACACTTCCCAAATTCTGCAACAAATGAGGCAGGGACCCTACAGCCAACTTCACCCCCAGCAGACAATCTGCCTGTGCACTACATATCTGGAAGTAAATACTGTGTTAAGCTCACCTCTGTCTTCAGAAACACCCCATTAAGTATTATTGAGCTTGTTGTGATTGCTGGTATGTGGTTGTGTAACTGTGGGTCCACATGGGGAGTACACAGAATCTTATACAACTAAGCTACTCTTAGTTGTAGGGTAAGACATCGTTGTTGACAGGGATGATAAACAGTTTCAAATGTAACTACTGCCAGTCCATCAGTATAAGCTCCCAAGCACTTGTTCATTTAACCTGTACAAAATTTGAACCTTTGAGGTACAGATGCAAAATACTTGGAAAGTTGTGTTACTACTACTTTAGGTAAGGCAATAAAGACACAGCTAAGTCAGGTGACTTACTGAACATCTTAAATCTGGGGCAGAGTCACACACAAACTGTTTCATGCCACCTAAGCCTAGGCTCACCTGCCATTAAAAGCACAGAGCTTCACTTCTCCCCTCCCTCAGGAAGTGGTTTGATTGTGGGACATGGGCTATTTTTACCAATATCTGACCTATTTTAGTATTCTCATTTTCTACCATAGCTTAGTGATTTTATCTAGCATCAATAGGCAATGAGCCCACAATTGTTGGGTTAGGGCAGACAGCTGGCTTGTTCCCTACTTTTGAGAGTAGATTTGTTCCCTACTTCTAGGCTTATAGTGGATGGTGATTACCACTTGTAGGAGGGCATGAGAGTTTCAGTAGTTTTTATAGTTAAGGCCATTGCTCTAGGTGCCACTTTAAGTGTGAAAAAGCAGGAGCCTACATAAGAAATACTCCCAAATTGGGACCATCCCTATAAAATCAGGGCATCTGGTCACCCTACTTACAAGGAGTTATGTACATCTAAACACCCACGCAGAGGCACTGGTGCAACTTTTCACTTTTTAAAAACAGTGAATTTCTATAGAGAGAAGAGTCATCATTGGATATGATTCCACAGTCTGGTTTTGAATCCAAGCACCTGCAGCTCATGAATGTGGATGCTCACCTGTGAAAGCAAGGCTAACACTATGTTCACTAATACCTAGTTAGTAATTTGATATAAATATCAGTTCAACTTGCATCTAGTTTCTTAATCATGGAAGAAATGAATTGGACTCTTTTTTTGGAGTTGGATGCTGGGATTGGAGAAAATTTAAAAATACAGCCATTTTGGGTAGAAAGCTGGCATGTGCTCCACTGTGAGAACACTGGGCCAAATTCTCCCCTCATTTAGGTCCAGATTTTGCAAAACACTTAAGCAAATGTATATCTTGAAACACTTTAGTGGTTTGAGCATTAGCCTGCTAAACCCAGGGTTGTGAGTTCAGTCCTTGAGGGGGCCATTTGGGGATTGGTCCTGCTTTGAGTAGGGGGTTGGACTAGATCTCCTGAGGTCCCTTGCAACCCTCATAATCTATGATTCTACTCATCTGCCAGTTTGTATAGACCAGGGGTTCTCAAACTTGGGCTTGTGACCCCTCAGGGGGTCATGAGGTTATTACAGGGGGGTTGAGCTGTCAACCTCCACCCCAAACCCTACTTTGCCTCCAGCATTTTTAAAATATATATTTAACACCATAAGAGTTTAATGTGAAAGTACACCAGTACAAGAGTTTGAGAACCACTTGTGTAGTCCATTTAATTCAAGATGGAGTGGTCCAGTGCCCATGTATCATAATTTGAAGCCAGCCAAAGTTAAGGAAGTGAGTACAAATGTAAGTTTCTTCCAAGTGTTTTTGCTGATTCTAATGAAGTTCCATGCAACTGTCATTAATGGAGTTGTGCAGGCTGTTAGGTACTTTAAGCACAGAGTTGCTATTCCAGTGCTTTCTGGGGGAAGCAATCAATGTTTAACAAATTACAACACATTAAAAAGCCATTTTCCAAATATTTATTGAAGCAGTGAAATTGCTCATACTGTGCTGGAAAAAGCAGTTTTATTGAATTCAGAAACTTAAACAGTATTGCAGCACAAGATATTGCTATCTGTAAACTAGACTCCATTGTAAACTCTAAACCTTCAGGGGAGAGTCAGTTTGCAAGATCTAATACCTATTCTCTAGCATAATAATCTTGCGCTTTTGGAAAAACTGCAGAAAGGCACTTAAGCTGTTTCTTCCTTTAAGACAGGGACTTTTTAAATTTTGCTGGTAAGAATCTTTTCACTGCACAAGTGAGAAATGTGCAGTTTCTCTAGGGTTTTCACTCCAGATCATCATGATGCTGGGAAGTTTCATTGATAACCTGTTGAAGAATAAGACAGCTTACATTAATTCTGAGCAATTTCAATACTCAAAACATCTGATAGAAAATTAGTTTTACTAGAATAAATCTGTACACTATTAACCCAGCTAATAGAACTTCCACTATGGCATAAGTGGAAGTTGATGACAACCACTCACTTACAGAGTAGTTGCAATTGGTTGATTAAATTCCTAGTTGAAAGTGAGCAAAAAGGCATGGGGGAAATATCTTGTTTACAAGCACCTTATTTGCCTGCCATATTGTAGAACTAAGTCACTTTTAGGAATGTGATTTCAGAACCAGCTAACCCATCTCCTTAGGTCTAATATCTGAGAAAAACAGAAGTAGCAGCCTTGGACAGATGTCTTTACAGCATGGTTATGAATGTTGTGCCATCCCTGCATAGAGAGGTCCCTAGTTTGAAGGTTGAAGTTAGCACATTCTGATCTGTACAAAATATTCAGCCCAAATGCATGTTACTATACTGTGTTAGCACTACTGTAGCTTGGGTAAGGTACTTAAGCATGCACTGTTCGGTAAATGAAGTTAGAATGGTACTAGATAATAGCTTGTTGTGATGTACAGTGTTATATCTATATTTGTCATTTGTTTTACTTCCTCCTCCACTAAAAAGAAACTAAAATTGGCACCAACCTGTCCATCTCTGGTTTCAACAGTCTTAATTAAGAGTGTCCTCTTTGAGTGGGTGTCAACCATAGGGTGAGACTCAATGTTGGTTTCTGCAGATGTAAAATTATTGGTCTGTTATGATTCTTCAGTGATCTAGTTTAAGTTACTCATTTGCTATTGCACATACATGATAGAATAGACAGATTCTTTACAGGAAAGACTGATGCACTTCATAGCATGACAAGTGCCAGGCAACAACAATTAAGATCCTAAAATTGCTAGATGTTTTGTAATTTTAGCCATCACTTAATTCTGATCACCCATTGTTAAAGTAAGATTTCAAACACTGTTTAAGAGGTCTCTATCCAGATCACTTACAGAAATTACTCAATATAGAGGGCTCCAGTCTGACGTTATTTTAATGACAAGTAACTGGCTACAACCAACTCTAATTCCAGAACTCTTGCCTACATCTAAGCAAGATATCTGAAGTGGCTAATGATCCTGGTGTTGATTTTCAGGTGCTCCTTTTGACACCTCAAAAGGGCCTGATTTTCATGGAGCATTGAGTTCCTGCCTTCGGAAAAAACCTTTTAAATTGTCTTCAGTTGCATATCCAAGATCACCAGCCACAAAATACTGGCTGTAGAGTTTTGTTACAAAGTTACTACAAGGAATCTCTTCCTGAACTTAAGTGTCCCAGCCACTCAAAACAAGTAGTTAAAAATACCAACATTTGAATTAGTGGTCTCTGGTGTTAAAATGAACATCTGGGTTTGGCCATCAAAACCTGAATCAATTACACCAGGCTAAAAGGAAGCTGTCTTTAGAGTATTAGTTTACCACAGCAAAAGAATACACATTGTCAAAGAAGCTTCCCAACACTATTCATGAGGAATTACATACTACTTACCCCTCAGATTCAGGGAAGCAAAAGTTGGAATAGGCATGGTAATTCTGCAAAAGAGAATTCGAGTTTAGTGAAGCTAGTCTCTGGAATTTGGTAATTCTTATAGCAGCTACTCTTCAGAGTTGCTGGTCATATTTGCATTAGTTTTATCTACCTGCTCTCCTCTCCCTCCAACAGTTTTCTATATGTAGCAATCTCAATATCAAGAGCCATCTTGACATTCAGCAGTTCTTGGTACTCATGAAGATGGCGAGCCATTTCTTCCTTCATGTTTTGGATTTCCTCCTGCAGACGGGCAATAGTGTCTTGGTAGTTAGCAGCTTCAACAGCAAAGTTGTCCTCCATCTCACGCATCTGGCGCTCCAGGGATTCATTCTGCAAGAGAATTTTCAAGTCAAGTGTTGGCTGCAGTTTAGTAGCTGTCAGCCTTCATCTATTGGGTGTTTAACCCCACATACCCACCGAACATGTTCTATTCTATTAGAAAAGAATAATACACTCACCACTAATTAATGCACTAGTGGAAAGTGCTAAAAAAGGTGATGTGACTAGCATCTGCCATTTGTTAGCTCTTTCATCCTCTCATGGGGAAATTATGGGAGCAATGTAGTGTTTAACTACAAACCAATAGCAACATTTACATATCAGAAGAGGCAAGGTCAGCGCACTTTGCATTTGGAGTGGAAGTTGGTGGTATTGTCCCCAAGTTCTTTGTTTCACAATCCAAGAGCAGCCCCTGAGAAACCTCACCTGCAAGTTTCATCTAGTACAAATCAGATCAGTGGTTTATTTTTAGAGACCTAGATTTGTAGCACTGACAGTGTGCCTAGTTATTGAAGTTTCCACATTAAGTAGAATTTGACTATCTTAAAGATTTACTTAGTTATACAGGGAAAAAACTTGTGTCCATTCTTTAAATCTTGCTTTGTTTCATAGAGGTACTAATATACAAATATTAAAATTAGATATGAAGCCTTTTGTTTTTCAAAAGGGAAATATAATTAATAAGGAGTAAACATGGTGTGAAATGCAAGATTAGTTAACAGTGGATTCATCTTTCAGTTACTCAGCTTGTAAGCTTATATACACTGCTCAATATCTCAGCTTTAAAAACAAGGTGTCAAAGCTGAACAGTCACCTCTTTCATCCCAAGTTTCCAATCCATAATAGCCAGCCAGCACACAGCTGAAAGATGCAAGTTCATCAAAAAGGACCTTTAGCTTATATTTTAGAAGTCTATTTTAGACTGTCTTCTTGTTTGATAGGTCACTTCCATTTACATCCATCTTAGCATTTATTTATATTGTAATGTGACAAGATAACAGCACAAGTAGTAACAGCTTCAGTGGTATCTTTCACTTACAGTTCCTTTAAGTGCATCAACTTCGCAGGTGAGGGACTGTATTTGTCTGCGGTACTCATTAGCTTCCTGTTTGGCCTGACGTAGGGCATCATTGTTCCTAGTAGCAGCTTCAGATAGATCTGCAAACTGTTGAAAAAGCCAGATTTACAGTTAGTATAATACTTCAACAAAAATTTATCCTACTCCAGTGTCCCAGATAAGGGTAAGAGGATTGGTGAGTAAGACTGCACGCACATATTCTCAGAATGGAGAGGGGTAACTAGTGGTGTTCCCCAAGGGTCAGTCCTAGGACCAATCCTATTCAATTTATTCATAAATGATCTGGAGAAAGGGGTAAACAGTGAGGTGGCAAAGTTTGCGGATGATACTAAACTGCTCAAGATAGTTAAGACCAAAGCAGATTGTGAAGAACTTCAAAAAGATCTCACAAAACTAAGTGATTGGGCAACAAAATGGCAAATGAAATTTAATGTGGATAAATGTAAAGTAATGCACATTGGAAAAAATAACCCCAACTATACATACATGATGGGGGCTAATTTTGCTACAACGAGTCAGGAAAAAGATCTTGGAGTTATCGTGGATAGTTCTCTGAAGATGTCCACGCAGTGTGCAGAGGCGGTCAAAAAAGCAAACAGGATGTTAGGAATATTTAAAAAGGGAATAGAGAATAAGACTGAATATATTATTGCCCTTATATAAATCCATGGTACGCCCACATCTCGAATACTGTGTACAGATGTGGTCTCCTCACCTCAAAAGAGATATTCTAGCACTAGAAAAGGTTCAGAAAAGAGCAACTAAAATGATTAGGGGTTTAGAGAGGGTCCCATATGAGGAAAGATTAAAGAGGCTAGGACTCTTCAGTTTGGAAAAGAGAAGACTAAGGGGGGACATGATAGAGGTATATAAAATCATGAGTGATGTTGAGAAAGTGGATAAGGAAAAGTTATTTACTTATTCCCATAATACAAGAACTAGGGGTCACCAAATGAAACTAATAGGCAGCAGGTTTAAAACAAATAAAAGGAAGTTCTTCTTCACGCAGCGCACAGTCAACTTGTGGAACTCCTTACCTGAGGAGGTTGTGAAGGCTAGGACTATAACAATGTTTAAAAGGGGACTGGATAAATTCATGGTGGCTAAGTCCATAAATGGCTATTAGCCAGGATGGGTAAGAATGGTGTCCCTAGCCTCTGTTCGTCAGAGGATGGAGATGGATGGCAGGAGAGAGATCACTTGATCATTGCCTGTTAGGTTCACTCCCTCAGGGGCACCTGGCATTGGCCACTGTCGGCCGACAGATACTGGGCTAGATGGACCTTTGGTCTGACCCAGTACGGCCTTTCTTATGTTCTTATGTTATGTACATAGAAAGATCTTAATATTTGAAAGAATGGCTCCAAACTAGTGTCATGCTGTTACAGCTCTTCATTCTCCAATTTGATGGTTAAAAATGAAATCAACACATTTTCTGAAGTTAGCATTCATCATTCTTTATCTACAATGTATGTTGTGCTATATCTACACCCATCCATTCCTTCCTCTACCAGCTCATCAGTAGAGAAGCCACCCTTTAATACATGGGATGCTTCTAGCTATGCAAAGAATAGGAAAGATGACAAAAATGGACATTGAACTACTGTAGTATCTAGGTTCTTGCCAGTATTATGGATCAAGGCCTAGTGTAGATTTGTGACAGGCTGTACCTGTTTTGGGACAGTTAGATAAAGCCTTGCCTCCTGGATGTAAGTAGTTATGCATTATGGCAAAGCTATCATGGATATCTAAAAAGTAAAGTTAAGCCAAATATTCTTATTGCCACAAGAGCCATTCACTTACCTTGGACTTGTACCATTCTTCAGCTTCCTGAAGATTCTTAGCAGCAACACTTTCATACTGCTGACGGACATCACGCAGGGCAGCAGTGAGATCTGGTTTAGCAACATCCACATCAATTTGGATGTGTTGTTCCTGAATCTGGGCCTGCAGTTCCCGGATTTCCTTAAGAAAACAGTGGATATTCAAGTACTGTTCTATGGTAGAAGGTACAGTTTATTAATCTAATGAAGATGCATCTTACCTCATCATGAAGCTTCTTCAAGAAGACAATCTCTTCTTGCAAGGACTCAACTTTGCGCTCAAGATCAAGACGTGCCAGAGAGGCATTGTCAACATCCTAATTAAAGGGAAAGATCATTTAGCAAGGTCAATATACTAATAGTAAGAGGGAGGGAAAATGAATTAATGTAACAAGCAAGTTTACTGCTCATTTGATCCAAAGTCAAGCAGCACAGAGTGACCTACCTGAAAGTCTACAGCCAGAAATCTGAAATCTATTTGCAAATTGGGCACTTGCATGCCCAGAGTTGCATTGTCAATTGTATAGGTGTATGCATGCATTATATATTATACATAAACATTAAATCAATCAGCACATGTTTCAATCTAACTCAAAACCATTTGGATTTTTCTGAAGTATTTGTTATGCGTCCTTCATCAGAAGATAATAAATGAGAGTCAAGATAAAGTTAAGCAATTTCTTGCCAAATTCTCTGGCAACATTAATCTAACCTCCAGCAAAAATCCTATCCCTAGAAAAAAATTGGTATATTTTATTCATCAGAACACCTCCCTACTTTCTATTTGATGTTACTGCATACTGTCCTCCTTACACAATTAGATAGCACTACTAGTACTCGGCTTGGCACCATGCTTTATCTCAGAGGGGAATAATTCATTGGTGGGTTAATTGTGTACGATCTAAAGCGCTTTTAAAGGTCAAGGCATTCTGGGAGGAGGTTGTTACACAAATCTAATTACCTTGTGCACATTGTCAAAGATTCATAGAATTTAAGGGGATCATTTACATATTAAATCTTAAATTGATGGCACATCTGGCATACCAGAAGTAATGGTTAGTATTCCCCCCCACCCATTTTAACCAGTGGTTCCTGATAAGTCTTGAACTACAAGCATGCCCTAAACTTCAAATTGACCCAACCGGTATATTAGAATTGTAACAGCCTACAGTAGAGGGACTAACTTTATAAAAGTTAGTTGGAGATGTTCCAGCTTACCTACACATGCTTCCATTACATGAGCACAACGCAATATAGTTTAATGAACAGAATGAAGTTAATTTAAGCACAACTTCTAATCAAAATCTTTTCCCCAGTTTTGGAGGGCCATATTAGAGTGGTTAAGAAGCCCTGTAGTCCTTGCATCAGGGCTAAGTTTTCAAAGCAGTGTATTGGAGCCAGATATGCAATTAGATCATGTGCAGATTTGAATATTTACTTGGACTTATGTTTAAGCATATCTATAGTGATGGACAAAATTTTAGAGCACTGGATAAGCCTGTATTTTTCTAGATGCATCTCTGAATTTGAGCCAAGAAGTCAGTCTTGCCATGGGCTCTCAGATATATTCCTAGTAGCAGACTAGCTGGGTGTACATTGCAGTAACTCATTCTTTGTACTGATGCACTCACTACCTGGTTGTGCCTCAAAGCAAGCAACTCATTGAAGCTTTACCAAAGGATGATGGATAAACTCAGATGCATCAAATAGCTTTTCATTCTGAAGCAGTTACCTGTTGAACTATGTAATGCAAGTGAACTTATTTGCTTACTTTAGGAACAGCTCTTACCACATAAGTGTTATTTTGCTGTTCCGATGTGGAATTTTAAGTGCCACAAAAATAGTGTCCTACAGTTCTCTGAAACTATACTTAAAGGCTGAAACAGCATGAAGCTTCTGTGCTCTGGTAGGAAGACTAAGGCTGTTCCTTCTTGAGAAGGAAAGTCCAGAGCAATCTATATATTTAGTTTTGCATGTCAAACTTTTGCAATCCATTTACCAAGGGAAAGATATTGGTCATGCCAATGCTTGATTGTTTAGGCTTTTTTATTCCTCAGATGCATGCATCTTTAAAACTTCTTGCTGTTTTCCTACCTTAAAGTGTGTAAGTCATTTGTAGTCAGACCCAAGACAGTGGCACTCATACTGAATGCGAGTTAAATCTTAACAGGTCTTCAGTGAAATTTATGCTTAGTGCCTGTATTTCTGCTGACCAGTATTAAATACTGAATTCTATGCATCTAGTATTACTGACACCTTACATCTTAAAGGATCAGTACATGTATCCCATTCTCTAATATTAGTGGTGGTACTGGGCATCTAGGTACAGCAAGGATTAAGATCGCAGAGACAAAAAAAATCATTTCTGAGTAACCTGCTTATTAGAATACAAACATTTATGCTATTAGCATATATGGCAACTAAGTATAATCCAGTCTATGGAATATGCTAAAATGTTTAACACCAAGGAATATGACAGAGTGCATGCTGAGAGCACCCCCTTCTTCCCCCCAATTCTAGACAGTTGGATCAGTTTGAAAGAGAACTGTGTCCCTTTGAAGACACAGCTAAGTGCAAGACCCTTTGCACACCTTTAATAAATTACGCCAGACTTAAACCAGTTTAACTAGATTCCTTGCTGAGTTCAGCTCAGCAGAACTAGATCAAGGTTAAGTGCATTTAAGAATGCCTATGCAGGACTTTACACTAATTTAAGTCAATTACATTAGGTAAGCCAGTGCAACAAGTGTTAGACAAGCCTGATGTTGTGAAACATCAATATCAGTATTCTTTAAATACAGAAGAAATTGAAGTTCATTAAGGTGATGCCTGGTATCTTCCACATTTCAGGCAAGCAACTCCATTTTTCAACATGCCTTCATTCTTACATAAAGAGCTCATGCTATTTGTCTTGAGCAAGGCTTGGGACTACATTGGCACAATTCAGCTTGATTGGCAAAATTCTGGTTGTCATTTAGACAGACATCCACTAGGGACTCTAGAATACCAGACTCTATGCAACTTTGTGACCCAAGCCACATCTGAGCCCAGCTGGCTGGAAATAAAAGGAATTCTAGTAATGCCTTTCCACAGTGATAGTCTCTTTTGAAAAAAGTCTTGAGAGGCAAGATCTTTAAAATAATCAAGAAGTCCAAACTCAAGTTAGAAATCTTGGGTTTGTTTTTAACTAATAAAAAGAAAGGCTGAGGTTGCGATACCACCTATAGTTGCTTTTAATATAGTGCTTTTCATCAGTAGATCTCAAAACACTTTACAAAGGAGGTATTCCCTTCCTCCCCCACCTGTAAAATGGGGAAACTGAGGCACATGGGTGATGTGAGTGGTCCAACATTACCAGCAGGCTACTAGCAGAGCTGGTCTTCCAAGTCACAGTCCAACACTGTAAAATGCTCTGACAAGCTCAAAACCTATATACCAACTGAAGCCTAGTTTTTTACTAAAAGTAAGTTATCTAGACAGCTTACAATTCACATTAACATTTAAATGACTCAATGTTCAGTGTTTCTCCTTTAAGAATTTCTTTTAAAGAAATCCAGTACACAATCTTATGACGTGATTGCTGTTAATTTTTGATATCATGACCAGGGATCCTAGAAATCTGTTTGCAATGGGAAAAACACAAGCCTCCTCCTCCTTCTACCCCCCCCCCACCCCCACAAAAGCCCACCACAATTTCTGTTTTTACAGAGAATATTTAGTTTTTCTATTTTGTGAAAAAAAAATTAAGTCATACATTGGAGGACGGGGGAGGGATAGCTCAGTGGTTTGAGCATTGGCCTGCTAAACCCAGGGTTGTGAGTTCAATCCTTGAGGAGGCCACTTAGGGATCTGGGGCAAAAATTGGTCCTGCTAGTGAAGGCAGGGGGCTGGACTCAATGACCTTTCAAGGTCCCTTCCAGTTCTAGGAGATTGTTTATAGGTAATAAAGGTAATAATTGGAGATATGCCAGAGTTTCAATCTAATTGTGACTGAGGCCAGATCAGATAATCAAAAATTCAGATGATCTGGAGAACTGGCAAAGAGCTTTCTACTCCTTATTTTAAGATGGGGGAGCACAGGCAGTGAGCCACAGGTGGCTTGGTTAATACGGAGAGCCCAATAATGGAGGCTTGGATAAATGGGGTTCTACTGTATAAAGCAGACATAAGTGTTTGGTACATGTAAGAAATACAAATGGCAATTCTATTACAATTTTTAAGGAAGTTTGAAGCCTACCAGTGCCATCGATCATGATTAATAAAATTATCAGTAAAAACCTGTGTTCAACTGATACCTAAATGTATTGTGACTAGGGAATTAAAGTTCAGTATTTCATTTTAATCACAGAAAAACAAATTTAAAAAAATCAGAATTCTGATTTTTTTTTTTTTAAGTCACAGAAAACTAGGATCCCTGGTCATAACCCCCCCTAAAATCTGAAGGCGGCCAGAAAGAGAAGCTGTCTGACCTATCAGTAGATAGCCCCAACAGGAAAATCCTCATGTGTTAGAGCAGTTCTTATTTTGCAAGAATTTCAGAGCAGGAGTCCTGTACTAGGACTAAGACGGGCCATATCTAAAATAACTGATGTTATAAAACATTTCTCTAATACACACTTACATCATTACACATTCAGTAAGAATGCAGCCTGCAGCAAGCCGCTCTTCTATACAAAGAGTTCTATTATTTCAATCTGCTGCCACCACGCTTGCCATAATGCCTGTATCTGCATTCCATAGTGAATCCCATAGAAACCATTAATACCCTTCAGCCAAGCGAACAGATGGCTCCCTTTCACCCTTATTGGATCAGAAAGTGATTCCACATTAGAGCAAGTTCATAGAATAGCCTAGTCTTGGATAAAGCAAAACAATAGCTGTTCCCCTCCCCACTTAGACTATATCATCCTAAAGAAAACAAGTAGTTACTGCATGAGGACTGGTGGATTCTTGTTAAAAACAGTCCCCCACAAAAAAATCTAGAGTATTATTTCTACACTTGTCCATTCTCTGCTTTAAGAGTTCACCTCTGGTGTTGGCTTGCATGACTAGGTACAATGTCTAACATTTCTATTTCAATTTACTTATTGCAAATACATTGAGAAGTGTCAGAACTGCTGTTTTAGTAGACTCTCCAGATAATACTTTAAAAGTTAACTGTTTCCAGTTTTATCAGTGTCTAGACTAAAGGAATTGCTGTGCCCTTGATAAGAGTAGCTTCCTGGAGGTACTGAGAGAAGTCTTGCACCTTTACAAGTTGCTTTTTACCACTAGGTGGCTCTACATCCGACTTGCACATTATGCCAACTTTACACATTTGCTCCTTATTACATATTTTAATATGCAGAGATTATTACAAACCTGTCTGAATGATTGCAGGGTGCTCTCAGCTTCTTCTCGCTGAATCATCTCTTCTTGCAACCTGAAAATAGTAGCATATTGATTAAACAAATAAACTAAGGGGGGGGGGGGGAGGAAATCAGTACTAGTGTCTGTTCAAATCCAGCTGGTAGCCACACCCAGCCAACATCCCAGTCAGAGGGGGAAGATGGGGCCTCTGACAAAAGGCATCTCATTCCCACATTTTTCTGGTCTGTGCCCTCTTTATTAAGTTTGCATGACTGGGCTTTGAGGCTTTCTGCTGTTACAGCAGTCTGAAATCCACAGATAGCCTAACACAAGCAGTGCCAAAACCGTTACTGCTTATTCAGCTAATGAGCAACAAGAGGTTGACCTAGATTTGGGCTAGTTTTAAATAATCTTTTGCTACATTCAGATTCTGTTAGGCTGCAATATTTAAGTGGATTAATTTGCCAAACCAAAGTTTTCAAACCCACCAAAAACCTCAAGATCCATGGTACAACACAGTAAGTACTAAGAACCCAGATGAGAGAGTGGCAAAGTTAACTTTTGACTTGGTCTTTTCACTACACTGTCTGAACAGAATACTAGAGATCCAAGTTGGAGATTCCCCTAGAAGATGGTAGGCACCCATGATGGTTTTCCACAACAGCCTGCTTCTTCAACTTTAATCTGGACTAGAAACGCCTTGAATATACAACAGCCTTATTTTGGCTGCAGACCAACTAGTTTATGGATGCACACCAGTTAGTTATGCATGTGGGTTGGATCTGTGCACTCTCTCCACCTCCCTGATGCTGTGCTCAGCTTCAATGGCTATCTAGTTGGGGCTGACCCATCAGAACAACTTTAAGCGGTTTTTTAGGCACAGGAGGGGCGGGGGGGGCTTCTCGCACTTCGGGGCTGTAGATTGTTCCCTTCGCTCCCCACTTTGCCCTTGGGTGGAAGCCTGGGCGCCCCCTCCCCACCCATCCGGCCCCGGAGCACTCACTTCTCCCTGAGCCTCAGGATGTCATCGGCCAGGTTGTCCCTCTCCACCTCCACCCTGGCTTTGTCGTTGGTGAGCTGGTCCACCTGCCGGCGGAGCTCCCGCATCTCCTCCTCGTAGAGGTCCCCCAGGCGGGAGGTGCCCTTGCCCTTGAGCTGCTCCAGCTCGGCCAGCAGGATCTTGTTCTGCTGCTCCAGGAAGCGCACCTTGTCGATGTAGTTGGCGAAGCGGTCGTTCAGCTCCTGCAGCTCCACCTTCTCGTTGGTGCGGTTGGCCTTGAACTCCGTGTTGATGGCATCGGCCAGCGAGAAGTCCACGGTGTCGTGCATGAGCCGCGTGGGGGGCAGGCTGCTCCGCAGCCGCAGGGCCGAGGACTTGGTGGCATAGATGCCGCCGGGCGAGGAGGAGACCAGGCGGGCGCTGCCGGGGCGGATGGCGCTGCCCAGCGAGTAGCGGCTGGAGGAGGTGATGTAGCGGCTGCCCGAGGTGCTGGGGCGGCTGCCGCCACCGAACATCCTGCGGTACGAGCTCTTGCTGCTCATGGTGGTGCTCATGGCGGCGGCCGCGCTTTGTAATCCGGGGGCGCTAGGTCCGGCGACTGCTGCTGGAGCAAGAGAGGCGAAGGAGAGCGACGGCGGCTGCCCGCGGCGGTACTTATACCCCCGCCACGCCCTCGGCTCGGCCCGGCCGCGCGGCCCGCCCCGAGCCAGCCAACCAGGCCCGCCGGGCGGCCCCGCCTCTCGCCCTGAGCTGGGCGGGGCCGGGCCGGGCCGGGGTCTCTCCACTCCCAGCCCGGGCCCGCCCTGCCGTGCGCACAAAGGCTGCGGGCGGGGGGAGGATTCCCGGGCCCAGGGAGGGACGGAGCAGTTTGCGGGGGCTCAGGATGAGGGGACAGGGCGTGGGGATCCAGGGGAGGGGGGTCAGTAGGCGGCAGGGTGGGGAGAGCAGGAGGGGGTCAGTAGGCAGGGTGCAGGATCGTGGGGGTCATTAGGAGTCAGGATGGGGGAGCAGAAGAGGGTCAGTAGGAGGCAGTAGGAGGTGGGGGGAATCGGGGTCAGTAGGAGGCAGGATGGGGGTCGGGGGGTCAGTAGGAGGCAGGGTGGGGGAATCAAGATGGGGTCAGAAGGAGATGGGGAATCGGGGTCAGTAGGAGGCAGGGTGAGGGATCAAGAGGGGGCAGTAGGAGGTGGGGGGAATCAGGGTCAGTAGGAGGCAGGATGGAGGTCGGGGGGTCGGTAGGAGGCAGGGTAGGGGGAGCAGGAGAGGGTCAGGAAGCAGGGAGAATTGGGGTCAGTAGGAGGCAGGGTTGGGGACTGGGAGGGGACAGTAGGAAGTGGGGGAATCAGGGGATCAATAGGAGGCAGGGTGGGGAGAGCAGGAGGAGGGTAAGCAAGAAGCAGGGTGGGAGGATCAAGGAGAGGAGGGGATGAGGAGAGTGGAAGAAGGAGGAATCAGCCATGGAAGGGAGTGACTGAGGAGGGGGCTAGAGAAGGGAGGGGTGGGGTGGGGTGGGGTGGGGAGGGAAAGGGCCAGAGTGCTTTGCAAGCCTTTTCCCTGCCTTATTGGGTAGCAGCTGGGCACTCTACGTGGGTTCTCATGCCGTGGGAAAGGGTGTCCCTGTGCTTTACGGAGCTGGGGGTCAGGACTCTCCATGCTCCCCTGGTGCCCTGGCATGCAGGCTGGGTTCGGGGCGGGTGCAGGATGGGGTGATGGAGCAGGGCTCGGGGTTAAGCAGGGAGGCGGACAAACTCACTTTCTCTAGGAGTCACTGATGCCTGCTCTGCCATGCCAGCACTGTGTGCAGAGGGGGTTGAACTAAGCGCATGCTCAAGGCTGAGTGCTGATGTCTGATACATGCCCCATACCGGTCTCACTCATCCTTGGTACATTCCCAGGTAGCTTGTGGTGTACACAGGCCACTCTGCTCTCACCAAGTCTGTGCATAAGCTGGGCTGCTGCTCGTGGAGGGGCAATTTAGGGGGAGGCAGTGGCTAGTCTGAAGCTTGTTGTCTGGCATGGTGTGCTCAGAGGCTCTGGTGGCCGCCCCTAAGCAAGGAAGGGAATCCCTAAGCTGATTCCTGTGCACTGACTAAATCAAAATAACCCAAACTTCCCCCCACATCACCTTGTTCCCAAACCCGGCTTCTGCTCGGCATATTTTAAACCCTTTATAAAAAGGGCTGTAGCAGAAAAACACACATTGCAACCCTGACACAGCACGGAACAGGCATGTTAGTAACAACATCTGGGGCTAAATAAAAACAGTCACTGACTGTGTGAAACAACTCAAGGCTAGACACTATAGACATCTATTTTAAAGGGACAGTGACAATTCGAGTGTTTTGATATTGATAAGAAAAAAATCCAGGTTCTGATAACCATTAAATAGTATGTGCTGATTATTTTATAAAATAAAAATTGCATACGAGATTTTTCTTCTTCCCTATAGCTGTTCGGGGGAAACTGAATATCAGGAAAACAGTGAAATTAATTATATGCAAAGGGCTGTCAAACATATGAAATAAACACTGACAAATGGAGAAAACCTTTTTTGTTAACTTCTTTCAATTATTGTAATCTCAGGTATTACTTACTAGGTACAAAATTGTCAGGCGCAAACGAGATTTTTGGAATTCCCTTTGGCTGGGTGAGCTAATGGACTAGATTATTTGGGGTCAGTGAAGGTGCAGATTTCTTTCATTGTTCTGTTTTGTTGTTAACGTTTTAACAAGAGACACTTCCATTAGTTAAAATTTGAAAGTAGATAGACTAGAATGTTACCAGAATAGTCGAATGACACCGGATTAAGATCTTGCTTTTGCTTCTTGGCACAGCCCTCTATGATTTGGATGAGAGAGCAGACTCCAGTTTAATAACTGAACCATTTAAGTTAATGGGAGCATTGCCATTGACTTCAACGGGCATAGGATCAGGCCTGAAGAGAGCAATTGGCTAAACGACAACTATAGTGAGACATAATAACTGGCAGCAATTATCTGAAGGGTATAAATATCAAGGATCAGATGCTGCACGTTATACTGCGGCAAAACTCCCATTTGTAGTCAATGGGAATTTTGCCTTAGAAGGATGGGGCTCTCAGCAGGGAAGAGAAATTATGTAGGTGGTACAGGAGTTAAAACTAGGAGTTATGGAATGAAACTAAGAAAAGGAAAAAATAGTGGAACATCAGGGAAAAACTCTCTCTCTCTCTACTGGGGAAAAGACCTGTCACCGACAGGGCAACTAAATTACTTTCTAGGTCTTTTTTATCTTTAATTGCTATGAAAAACTATTTGATCTAGTGTAACTTTTTTGTTTTTATTTTTTAAATCTCTCACCATCTAGCTCACAACCCCCTCAAAACTAATATTTATATTGGATATGCAGATAGACATGAACATACAGATGGACGATGAAGAAGTTGCAAAGTAGAGGGTCTGATTCTCCTATCACGGCACAATCAAGTGAGTGGGAGTTACTCATACCCCATGGGGAAGAATCAGGCCCAGAATATTTTGTGAAGAAATGTTTTATAAAGGAATTTGTACTGTGTTTTTATTCTGGATAGGATCTGGAAGCAAAAGAATGTAGTTTGGATCTAAATGAAGGGATTTATTTTGGACCTCTCTGCCACCCTCCTTCAGGCCTTACTTTGTTGTTTTTATTGCAGCTTAGTCAAGCAAGTGAAGCTGACATGGTTGAGCTACAGAAGTGTTTGCAACACAAGTCCTGCACTATAGCTCACTTCATTCTCTCATTCAATAGGAGGCAGGGGTCACACACACACAGAGCATTCCTGGAGCTAACTCTACTGGCATCCTGGACTGTCCTGAGATGTGCCATCCCTGCTCTGTGAGAGCTCTTTATTTCAGCCGTCTAGTTTCAGCTATAAATATATGTGAGTCTTCTTAAAGTCCTGGCACAAGAATACACCCTCCCTCCATGAGAAAGCAAAAGTATGGCAGCACATAACAAGCAGCCTCATAGATTAAAAATGTTCTACTTGGTAAGTACTGATAGTTTAGCAGTACTTTTAAAAAAAAGATGCACCACACCCAGTCAGCACTGTACTATTACTAATAGAACACTAATTGTTTATGCTTCACATGTTGATAATGAGTGTCATGTTTTCAGCATTTATTTTCCCCAAAATTCAGGGGTTTTTGCTTTAGCAAATAAAATTGAAAACCCTAATATTTAAATATGATTTGCCATATGTTTGTTCCCCTCTGACCTGTGCATTTCTTGACCAGGAGCCTTACTGTTGCTTTTTGCTGTGAAATTTACTAGAAGTGTTAAGAAGTTGGTAGCCAGAATGTGATAATCAGAATGGCATTAAACCTTTAACATCATTTGTTGGGTGGCCCTTACACAGGTCATAAGTGGGAGAAGGTGCAATGAGTCTCTCCCCTATTGCAGAGTCCATAAGGTCTGCCACGCTCAGTCCATGCTGTCAAAGGAGTACATGGACTGACCTCTCCGTGCACCTCCTGGGATGCAAGAAAATCCAGTGGGAGTGGGAAAATATTGTATCCAGTTAAAACTTCACAGGAAATTTTAGGCAGGCCCAGACTTGGAATTTGGACATAATACCATGGGCTAACACCCTTACTTTTGGATAAGTGCTGTGGAGTCCTTAATGGCCATAACTGGTCAGGACCTTCATTTCCTGACTCATCAGAAAGATGGCATTTCTAGGACCACTGTGGCCACTAACTGTCATGAGTAAGGCCCTGCACTTGCACCTGTTCAGTACTCCTGACACCTTAACAAGTCAAGTATCAGGGGGTAGCCGGGTTAGTCTGTATCCACAAAAACAGCAAGGAGTCCGGTGTTTTTCTTGACGAGTCAGGTAGGCTGTCTGATGGTCCACCCTGTCTGATTGTCTGAGGAAACTAGCAGGCTGGTTCTTAAGCTAGAGTGACCAGATGTCCCGATTTTATAGGGACAGTCCCGATTTTTGGGTCTTTTTCTTATATAGGCTCCTATTAGCCCCTCATCCCCATCCTGATTTTTCACACTCGCTGTCTGGTCACTCTATCTTATGCCCAGCAGCAGTAGTAGCTTGCTGACTGCTCAATACACACGCCTATGAACTCTCTGCCTCCCTATGTTTGTCTCTCTCCAATCCCTACTCCTGCTTTGCTTTTCCATGGCTCCAGCCCAGATCCTGCTCTGCACCCAGCCTTGCTCCAGTCCTGTGTCCCAGCCTTGCTCCTGCCTCAGAACCAGCCCTGCTCCATCCTTCCCTGACTCCTGGTAATCCAGTCCTGGCCTTCAGCTCTGATTCCTGACCATTGGCTCTGGTGTTCAGACTGTGACTGCAGTTCTGACCTTTGGCCCTGGTTCCAACACTCTCTTGACCCTTGGCTCTGGCATTTGGACTCTGACCACTTGTATCATGGAACCACAGTTTTGGAGTTCTGGAACAGTCCCTAAGAGGGAGGACCACTTTAGTGTGCCAGAGCTACTTAGGGTCACATTCTTTTACTAGGGTAAGCCACTTGGCTTCACCGTTCCTTAGACTGAAGCTCGGAGCCTTCAGCACTCTTACTTCACACCGTGAGCTCCCTTCAGGGAGTTCACCTGAGTTGGAGACTTAAGAGAGACGTGTACGTGCAAAGTGACCAGTACACCCCCACCCTGAGCTTCTGCAGTGACTCTCAGCTAGCATTGTAAAAACAGTTGGGTGTATTAGGTGTCTGGAACACAGCGTAGAAAGTCCTTACTTAGTGTGGAGAACAGAAAGTTACAGCATAGTCCATCTTGGTCAGCCCAGAGCCTTCTGACCTCTCTTCTTTTCCATTTCACAAGAGGCTCCCCCTTCTAGCCGCCCACACTTAACAACAACCCAAATGGCCCCTCCTCAGTCCTTCGTTCTTGGGCGAACATAAGTCACCTGGCACTCCTCAGCCCTTTGTTCTTGAGCTGGTCAAACATGTCTGGCTTCCTGCAGAGAGGTGGCCCATCCATGATCATTAATTGCTAGGTACCAAATGTCCAGGCAATTGGAGTGGCCAGTGTCTTCTTGGACTCTCCATGGACATGAGGCCCAGACCCCAGGTAGCTAGTGTCAGTTAAACCTGTATCTCTGGTTCTCTGCGGAGAGTAAACAACCTTTTCTTGCCACCTAGTTAACAATGCAGCATATAGGAGAAACTAAGGCACACACACTATTCGTACAAAATATTACAGGAAAATTCCCACTTCGTCACAGTCTGACTGCCTACGACCTGGTCTGCTGACACTAACACCATACTAGGATATATTCAGTAATGCCCAGAAGCAAAATGCCATTAAAGAATTTCCAGCATTGTTTATTACAATCCCCTGGCTTCTCTTCCTAATACTGAGCTGGCCAAGCCTTCCTTAACACATTAGACTCATGGCTCTAGCTTGAGTTTGTACAGAGCAGAGCTAAATTAATGGCATGATTTTTTAAATTGCATTTTTAATGTGAGTCGTTAGCTATGAACTATTAATTACATATAAAATATCAGTGATTCCTGAATTTTCTCCAGGAGTTAGTTGTACATAAACTTATGGCCCCTTTTCTCCAGTGGTGCAGCAAAAAAAGCCCTGAATGGAATGAAGAATCATGCTCTGCAAGTGCAACAAAAAATCCACGTTCTGTTTCCCTTGATATTCTCTCAATTTACATATAATTTTTATTGATATTAGTCAATGTTGGGTGTGCTGTTTTTACCGATATTGTATATTCTATACTTGTATAAGGACTATTTGCACAAGAAAAAAATCGCAGGATCAGGCCCTGTATCTGTATGTCTAAAAACATCTGTATACATAATGAAACTCATGCTTCTTGATTTGCAACTTCATTTCAGTGAGGTAGCGACTAGAGTAGTTCAAGCCAAATATTAAACAAGCTTTCCATTGAGTATCTTAGTTTACTTGTGTATTTTTACTTGTGTATTTTTACTAGGCAGGTTAGCACGACTGGGGCATTTTCTGTTTTCAAATTCAGTACATATTCACTTACCAATATTAAATATCCAGAAAAAAATCCTAACTTATGACGCTGTGGAAATGCAAATGCCAATGTTATAAAAAAAATCAAAGCAATCCAGGACTTTATACTCTCGTTCTACCTTATTGAGATTTTTAATCGATTTTTCCCGTACTCATTTTGTCATGCGAAAATTATCCTCTTAAAGTCATATTCACTGTTATAATTACATGTCCATTGTAAGAACCAAGGCCAAATGGTCTGCTACAAGTAAATTGAGAGTTTTCTCATTGACTTCAAAAGGAATAAGTTTGGGCCCCAAAACCTGAAATTGCACAACTTCCATTGAAGCCAATGGTTCAAATCATGAAGTTCTTATCCAGCTTTTACTCAGCAATTTGGTGTTTAGCCTAAGGAAGGACCACAGAACTGAGCTTCACATTAATAATTTATTCCAACAGTTCTCAAACTGTGGGTTGAGACCACAAAGTGGGTTGTGACCCTGTTTTAATGGGGTCACCAGGGTTGGCTTAGACTTGCTGGGGCCTGGGGCCAAAGCCTAAGCCCCACCGCCTGAGGCCCAAGCCTGAAGGCTTCAGCCCTGGGTGAAGGGCGGGGCTCAGGCTTTGGCTTCAGCACTGGGTGACAGGGCTCAGGTTACAGGCCCTTTGCCTGGGGCTGAAACCCTCGGGCTTCGGCTCTGTGCCCCCTGCCTAGGGTGGTGGGGTTTGGGCTTTGGCCTCTCGACCTGGGGCAGTGATGCTCAGGCAGGCTCAGGCTTCAGTCCCCCCTTCTGGGGTCATGTAGTAATTTTTGTTGTCAGAAGGAGGTCGCAGTGCAATGAAGTTTGAGAACCCCTGGTTTATTCTATAACATGTATCAGAAATATATATATAAGTCTATGCTAGTTGCCATGTTACCAAACCAATATACACAGCTTGGATGAATAGCTAGTTATCTAGTCAAGGAAATGACTAGCAGTTTTTCAAAATCAACCCACTGTGTCTGTAACATTATATTTTACTGTAGTATGAAATATATAAAACTAAGGGTGTTTTATTGCTAAGGAAGTGCTCTGAACATGACTCATACCACCAGACCATATGACTTATATTTCCAAAATTAATGTAGTTGAGAATCTTACATTCTGTTGCTCTATAGTTTTGGCTTTACTAGTTGTCATAGAGTCATAGACTTTAAGAGTCATAGACTTTAAGGTCAGAAGGGACCAATATGATCATCTAGTCTGGCCTCCTGCACAGCGCAGGCCACAGAATATCACCCACCCACTTCTGCAACAAACCCCTGACCTTTCTCTGAGCCCCTGAAGTCCTCAAATCATGATTTAAAGACTTCAAGGTGCAGAGAATCCTCCAGCAAGTGACCTGTGCCCCATACTGCAGAGGAAGGTGAAAAACCCCTAGGGCCTCTGCCAATCTGCCCTGGAGGAAAATTCCTTCCCAGCCCCAAATATGGTGATCAGCTAAACCCTGAGCATGTGGGCAAGACTCACCAGCCGGACACCCAGGAAAGAATTCTCTGTAGTAACTTAGATCCCACCCTATCTAACATCCCATCACAGGCATAGACCCCACCATTTCTGGCTGATTTCCTCTCTCCCTGACCCCAGTTGAGTTAATCATTTTAAAAGCTAAGTGGGATATTGTGTAAGAGGTCTGAGATTGCCTCAAAGAATATGCAGCGGTTCCAGGGTTGGGAAAGAGGGAAGAAAAAGTTCCTCAGCCTGGACTGTAACTATAGTGTGAATAGTATTCAATCCCTTTATAAAAATATTGTATGCTCTTCTATGATTCACTTTATTTATTATTAACATATCACTAGACATTAAGTGCCAACAATATACTCAGTGCTGGACAAGACACAGCTAAAGACACAGACCAAAATTTTCCAGAGTGATTAATGGTTTGGGCGGGGGCTCTATTTTTCGTTGTTCAGCTTGAAGTATCGTAAGAGGGCTTATTTCCACAGAATGCCAAGCACCTATGTCTCAAATTGAGCATATATAGATTGAGGCATTTCAAATCTTGACTATGGACTCTGCTCCATGAAGCTTACATTCTACAAGCATGACAAAGTCAGTTAAAACTCTCATGTGGAAAGTCAGAGAACAGTGAAGATCTAGGACATTTTGAAATGGAGATGGAAGTGGTGATAGTGTTACATTTATGTGGCCTAGCATTTGTAGGGCTTGCGGGAGAAGCAGGAGAGATTTACATGGAAAGTGGGTGAGAGGCTGCACTTTTAGATAGGCAGATTATTCCCGGAAGAGAAGATGGCACAAGAGACAACCAGGAAAAGGGATGGAAAAGTTGGCATTGGTGGTAGACCATAGAGGAGTGAGGAGGAGATGAGCTGAGATGTAGGCCAGGGCAATGTTATGCTGAGTCTTGAGGATGAGAACAAGAACCATAAACTTGATTCAATAGAGGAGGGACAGCTAATGAAGGAATCTGAATAACAGAGTCATATGGTCTGAGTTGAGGATGAGGAGGAGGATTTTAGACCCTGAAATCTAGATGGGTTGGAATGCAATGATATGGGGGAAAGGGAGGACATAGAGGAAGAGCTTGCCAGAGTCTTAGCAGGAGATGACCAAGGCACAAACAAGGGTTTTATCTGTAGGGACATTGAGGAAGGGATGGGTTTTTGATATTCTGTAAAGAAATAAATAGTAGGATTTGATGATAGCTTGGACGCATGGGTAAAAGTTGAGAGCAGAGTCAAAAATGACCCAAGGTAATATAGGTGGCAGAAAAGAAGAAAAAACATTAAAGGTTTAGGGAGGAAAGATGAGCTTGGTTTTACCCATGTGTAACTTGAGGAAACAGCAAGATGTCCAGGAGAAAATATTGGGAAAACAGGAGATGATTGCTACTCTTATTTATTGATTCACCCTTGGAGATTGATGGAACAAGTGAAATTTCAGACCTCTCAGAAGGAAAGTATTGTTCAGCTGATGAACCACTCTATCAATGGCCATGCTCGAGAGAGGGCCCTCTACCCTCAGTTCCACTTCCTCCTTCCTTAGTTGTTTCAGTAGAACTTAAGTCTAATGGACATTTGAACGTGTTGCAAAGTCTGCCTCTTTACTCTGGCTTTTCCTGAGGGGGGAGTTAAGTAAGGAGTGGGAAGTGGGGAGAGAATTTTTTAGAACTGTTTACATTTAATCCATCATAATGATTCTTGAAACAAATTTTCAAACCTGTTTTTGTAAGTGTTCCTAAAGATTTATGATGGATAGGTGACATAATTGGTCTACCTGTTACTTGGTACCCCAATCTTCAGCATATCAGTAACAGCCTTCAGTTGCTATGCCTGTATTATGCTGCTAGGGCAGATAGAAGCCATTCAGTAGTTGGGTGCAAATGCATTTGTCATTTTACATAGCCAGGCTATAAGCCTCATTTCCTGAATTGTGATTGTTTCTCTCCATCTTCCTGATCTGGCCCTTTCCTGTTTTAAAATTTGAGGTTGGCAAGCCCTTACAAAGACAGGTTATGCTATTCATCCCTTATTTTCTGTGGGCAAAATTTTCTGAAAAAGCCAAATACAGTGAGTTTAGTAGGGTATGCACCACTGGTGAGCACTGACATCTGAACTCTTATTAGTTCACATTGGACAAGCTCCTGCAAAAGCAAACTATGTAAAGGGGTCATCTAACCAGCAAACAGATTTGGCGGAGGTGATTTAGACCCCGCCCAGTGCTCCACCAGTTCCATCACCTATGCTGATACACCAGGAAACGCTGATGTTGTGTCTGAGGGTGAGGCAGGACACACCTGTGGAATTAATAATTATCTGCAACAACTGCCTCTTCCTTTGAGATGCCCAGGACAGGCAGAGCAGCATTAACTGAGGGCCAGATGCCAAATCCTTGCTTCCAATGGGATGTGTAAATGAATATACTAGGATCCTGAGGTTTGTTGGCCTGGTGCACACAAGGAGAAGGATACCGACACATGCCCCAGAGCTGAGAAACCTGGAACCACCCAGAGGGTGGGCAGCTCATGTAGTTCAACTTCTTGCCTACCCTCCATATCTGACCAACTCTCCCTCATTGGTGGGACTGAAAGGAGACGATCTAGATGCAGAGTGGTAAATCCCATGCATCTGTAGTTGGGGAATGGGGACAGAGAGGTGTGTGTGGGGGGACTGGAAATGAGGACTAATCTTCCCCTCCTTTTTTTAATGACAAAAATGTCCATTCTCCAGATGGTGTATATCTGCTGGGGAAGTGAGACAGCAGATACATCTCAGCTCAGGAACAGAGAGAAATTCTTTGGCACATGGTCTGGCTCAGCTCAGTGGCAGTCTGTGTTCACCAGCTGGAAAGGAGTCCCTCGTCCATTCACCAGGACAAGCTCACTTGCTAGCTGGCATCTTCTTCAAAGATCAGATTCTTGTATACTGTAACTGAGTGGGAGAGAGTCAATGTCTATAGATAATAAAATTGAAGAGAGGCCAGAAAGGGCAAGGATTTGGTCATGACTGGGATATGGCACCTTTCGCTCAAATTCTGGCATTTCTGAGTGCGGTAGTGATAAAGTTAAGGCTGCAGTAGAGCTCCCCATATGGCAAACAGGGAACACTGTAGCTAGAGGTATTTTCCTGTTAATCCAGTTCTTTTCAGGATATGATGCTACTACCTATAATACCATATTGCACATAATGCCTGGGCTAGTGGCATATGCACTGGGAATGAGATTTATGTACATTTCAGGTTGAAATGAATCAGCTGGGTTTATTTTGCTTTGTTTCCTGAGTTTTGAATTCTTGTGTTTGTCAGTTCTGCCATTTGCCACTTGGAGATCAGTACCTCAATCATCACTGCAATGAAGTAACCCCCACTGACCTTAACAGCTGTCGCACAGGATCCTCAGTTGACAAATCCAGCATTTCACCTTTGTATTTCAGCTAGGGCTTATGCGCCTGGTATTAGAAAACACTTCTTTTGCAAAATATGTAATTCATTACTTGACATCTACAAGACTTCATTCAACCCAGCTCTTGTGCGGATGGGTGTTGGCACTGCCAACACATATTCACTCATTCTCTAATTCTGCAAGAAGATTTCTCCTCTTTAGGCAGAGGTATTTAGTGCACTCCTCTCTCCAATTAAATTATACTAATTGGGGCTGCATGTGAATTCTCTCCTTCCTGTCTATCTCAGAAAACTAGCATTAAAATTGATAGCCTTTAAAAAAAAAAAAACCTCTGGAAAATCCCAAGCTTTTTATTCTCATTGGATGCAAACTTAATATGGAAAAAAATAATGGCAGCAGAAGGGACAGCTTGGACTAATTTTATTTCACCTGGATCTTTCACAAACTATCTTGGAATACTGATATTTACTCCTATGCAATCTCGTCTCACAATTTCACCCGCTCCAGGCTTCTTTAGCAAGTGTTCCCCTAGGCCTTTCCTAGCCCCTGATTTTCTATTGGAAGCTCCATCCCCTGCTCCCCTCATGCCATGTGATGCCTGGTCACCTGATCTAACCAAAGTGGGCAGGGGAGGGGAGGCCCAAGCCCAAACCCATCACCTGGGACTAAATTACAAGGCAAAGGTTGGGGAAAGCCAAAATCCCTTAAAGGGCTAGTCCACACAGTGAAAGAAGTAGACAAATCACCTCTTTGAGCAACACAATGTAGGCATGTTAGCAAAAGACACAGTCAGTACTGAAATATAATTGCAAAGCCTTTCTCAGTCTGTTGCTTGTGTGCTTGTGAACCAAAAGCAACTGGGGCTTGATTGAAAGCCCACTGAAGTCAATGGGAGTCTTTTGATTGACTTGAGTGGGCTCTGGAGCAGGGCCCTAGAACTCAGAGTCCAGATTGTCCTGTGGAAGATTTGTATTTATTTATTTATTTTACTGTTCAGTAGGTTTTTTTTTTTAATCCCTTTCTTTTTGATCTGGAATGTGCAGCTACAACAAAAAAGTCAATAATGTAGTGTAAACACATGATCTGGATCTGGCCTGGGTTTCCACTGCAGGCCGAATGTAACCAATAGGCTGGAATTGCTTAAAGAGCAACAGAAGTTCAAAGACAATTAAAGAAGCAACATCATTTTGACATGAATTCTTATTGTCTAGAGAATACATTCATGGTCCATAATCAGAAGGTGAAATTTAGTACTGTACTGGGAAGTTAAAAACATTTTAAAAGTATGAAACAGGGAATCTCTAAAAAATTGTATTTGGCACTTTCTCCGAACACACTCTATTTTGTCTCATCAATTATTTGTAACTTCAGTCACAAAACTTCCCCTTTGCAGAGTTCTTAGAAAAGGAGTGGGTTAGACTAAAAAACGAAGTCTGATGCTGGTTTCATTTTTGACGTGACAGATTCAAGGTATAGTGTATGAACCACCTTGAGTGCAGTAGCTATAAAGCGGTGGCACGGTTGGTTTCCCAGAAATACCACATTAGTGGCTAGAAAGCTTAACTTACTTTATATTTTTTGTCAGAAGTCAAGTGTGAAACATTCTCTCCTGAAATATTAAACAAAGTTCAATTCTGATAAGCTGCAGAAGGTTTTCATTTTTAAAAATTAAAATATTTGGGCAAGGTTTGTGAAAACATTATTTTATGCTCAATTCTGTCCATAGTGGATGTTAGTATTTTTTTAACTCAAATGATTACATAGCAAGGATATGACATGTAGATACCTAAAATTCTTTCCTAGCTAGAGTGATTTCTGACCCAGAATATAGGATTAATTTCCAACCTGCTGAGCAGTCTGCATGCTTTTGCAGATCTACATTTTGGTATACCGCTACTTTAGAGCAGATCCTTCTTTTCAGTCTCCTATATTAACATTTACTTATCTCCAAGTTTCAGGTGGTCACTGAATCTATCTACCATTTTATACCATTCTACAAGTCTTATGGCCTGATATATAGTATCTGAATCTCTCATTTTCTCTGACTTTCTATATACCAGCCCCAGGCAAGTCATAGTTAAGAGTCTACTAGGGCTTCCATTATAAACCCTAATTTTCTGAGTTTGTGAATAATTCAGTTGTAGGCATTTACTCCAGAATAAAGCCTGGCAATGAAGCCTGAAGTTAGATCTGTCAGCACAGAAGTATGATTCCAGTAAACCTCTGTTACACATTGGAACTTATGTGACCTGGAGAATGTTAACATTCCATGCTCATAAATATGATGGGAATCAGAACAGGTGCAAACAGAGGGGTCTTCTGGCCCAGTGGAGATAGTCTGGATTCATGTGGTAGGAAATGCAGGGATCACATGGAGTGAGGCAAAGTTAATGTAACCCCAGGGGACATGAGGCCCCAGTAAAAATGTAATGTGTGTGTGGTGGTGGTTGTTATATATACATAATAGCTTGCAGTGAAAGGAGGTATTTGGTGCAGTCACAGTCTGTAATCCTTCCTTTCACAGTGAAATGCAGTGTCCTCCTGTCATCATTTTTGCTTATTGCTGTAGTGACAAAATTTTCCTGCCTTGGTATCTGTAACATTTAACAATTTTAAAGTATTCTAAAAAGTGGAAATGGTGTAGTGGTTTTGTTTGCATGTTTCCTTTCAGCACATACATCTGTTTCACTGGATGTGTGTGTTGGTTACCAGGGAAACATCTTTCAGATTCACGGTGTATTATCAGACTGATTATCGAAGTTGTGGGCAAACTTCTGAAACAGTAGCTGAAAGAGGAAATACCCTTACGTTGCTAGGAGGAAGGAGTTTTAAAAGGCTATTTGGATGGAAATGCTGGTCTAATGTGTTTATGCCAACAATTCTTTATTGTGCTATAAATATATATATGTAGAAGGGGATGCAGAAAAATAGCAGACAGTTCATGAATAAATCATAGTATTTTGGAGATGCACTGATTTAGAATACACTAACATTTTTAGAGCAACTCTATCAATTTATATTGAAAGCCTCACGTACTGTTAAGGCATAGCTGATTTACAACCCCTCACCCCAAATGTTACGTGTTCATTCTTGCAAGGTCCTGAGCACCCTCACCTCCTAGTGTCCCAATACTTCTTCCCTTTAAATCAATGGGAGCTCGATCAGCATCTTCACTGGCAGTAGCATAGAACACATCAGGTGCAGTTTGAGCCTAAAATTTACAGTTACACTTCTACCCCGATATAACGCGACCCGATATAACATGAATTTGGATATAACGCGGTAAAGCAGCGCTCCAGGGGGCGGGGCTGCACACTCTGGTGGATCAAAGCAAGTTCAATATAATGCGGTTTCACCTATAACGCAATAAGATTTTTTGGCTCCTGAGGACAGTGTTATATCGGGGTAGAGGTGTATTAGTCTAATCAGTGTTACCCTTTATACAAAACTTTAGTTGTGACTTTTGAAACCGCCAGTCTAGGGATAGAGCGGAGAATGAAAATCGATTGCTATAGATTCTGATAGGGTGGGAGAGTCTCCCTCCTTTGTCAAATGTTAAAGGTTACAGGTGGATGATCACTTTCCCTGAGGGCATTCCCTACGTGGAATGACATATTCTTCTTGGAAGGAGTGGAAGAAATTTGGAAGTGAAGGTAGAAATGACATTTCTTGACCATGGTTCTGGCCTGTTAAATAAACAGTCCACCAGAAATACTGCCACATAGGGCCTGATCTAAAGCCTGTTGAAATCAGAGCAAAGACTTTCATTGACACCAAGGCCATAAATGGCCCATCTGGAAAGACCCATAAAGAAGAATTGTTTCCAGATTCCTCACTTGCATTTGCTCCTTTTTTCTACTATAAGTAGCTAAAACCTCTAAGGCTAGTTCCAGTGCTGTGAACTACAGAACTGATTACTAAGAAGTTACTCAGACATGAGTGCTTGGGGAACTTTTGGTGTTTTCCATTCATTTCCACAGGAGACCAGTAATATCTCTCTTTGGCTCATGAGTTCCTGCTGCTTGTTTTTTATTGCTATAGCATATAAATATTATGGGCCAGATTCTCCAGTCCACTTAGTGTAGAGTGGCCTTGAAGTAGCAAGAAAAGAGCAGTGGAGATTTCTCAACAGGCATAATCTGGCAGTGGTAGAGCTGTCATCTCCTATGCCAGACTCTTACCCTGGTGTGAGGGAAAGGAGAGGATCTTCTGGGGTTAAGGATGATCAGATAGCAAGGATGAAAAATCGGGACGGGGTAGGGGGCAATAGGCACCTATATAAGACAAAGTCCCACGTATCGGGACTGTCCCTATAAAACCGGGACATCTGGTCACCCTATCTGGGGTCGGGGGTGGACAGAAAAGGAGGGGAGGGAGCAGAATGTATCTCTGCTATGTCCATGCAGCCTTAACCTGCTTGATGTCTGAGTGGTTTTGGATGAGTGAGCTCTTGACAGCCTGCACTGTGCGCTATGTCCAGCTCTGTGCAGTATTGCTAGAATATAAACATAAGGGGCTAACCTGAGCTCTAATATAATTTCACCAACGTCAACAGAAATACAACAAAGATGAATTTGCTCCAAGAACTCATGACTGAAATATGGAAATATTAGAGAGATTTGTTTGAAAATAGGATTTATGTATGTATGTATGTATGTATGTGTGTTCCCTGAAACTTTCTTGGGGCCCAGTCTTGCAAACATATATGCCCGTGAGTGACTATACTCACACAAGTTGAGTAGTCCTGTTGAACTATCGTGCATATGTGTTTGCAGGATCAAGAACTTTAGTGTATGCACAGTACAGTTTGAAAGTCTGTGCTGAAAACTTGTTCTTCTGAGTGGTAACTGAATATCTTTGAATCATCTCTTCATTTCGAGTGTTTGGCAAAGTAGTTTAATTGTACTAGAAAAAAATTAGAACAGTTTTATCAGTGACTTCCTTCCTTCCTGCTCTGCCAGTGGTCTATGATCAAAATTGACCTTTTTAGAAACATCACTTCCCAGTAAATTCACTTCTGCAAACATGAAATCCTAAGGATCAATAATGCCACAATGTCACTGGCCTGGATTGCCTCCGTCCCCTCGCCCTCCCAAGATGGACCAGCGTGTCACCTGCTTTGATGGCCCCATCTCTACCTCCCCTCTTCCTGGCTCCACAGAGGCTGTAGCATCTTTTCTCATGTACCTCCCATCAGGGTTTCACAAACCGCTGTGGGTAGGGAGTACTAATTGTACAAACATCACACTATTATATTAATGACCAGCATGTCACCAGTTTTTATGATATCTTACAAGACACTGTTTGGCTAAATATTCTGACAACAGTGTGTTGGGAGCACTCTTTGCCAGTTGGCATAAAGGGGCTCTTAGGGTCACAGGGGTTAAGGGAAAATGCGGGGAGTAAAGTGGAAAAAAGTAGAGAAACATGTGATATGGTTATGGTACATAGCTATGGGTCATTCCACTTTATAGAGAGGTGAGCACTTTATAGAGAGATACTGAGGGATATGCAGTTCTTTCCAGTGGATCTTGTACCAGCTACCTGGGTCCAAGGAAACTGATTTGTGCTTTTGGTCAACTGAGTTAATGGAAACCTTCTGGAAGGCATATGCAAGTATGCAAGGTAAGGGGTACTGGATATTAAGAAGGTTATCATCACGTTCCTCAGTAATCTAGTACCCAATGAGCTGATTGTGGATTGGCTAAGCAGATAGGCGGCTGTGTTGGCTAAGGTGAGAAAATCCTGAGTTGACTTGGGATTTGGATGTGGGAATGCATGCTCATGGTGCTCTTGTCAAGATCCTTGTACAACCATCAGATTTTGCAGTTGCTCAGCTGTTTCATGATAGCGGAAGTTAGTTATGTTGGACAGCCCTATACCTATCATGTGTGGGACTTCTGTGTCCTGCCTTCTGGTACAATGCTGCCCCTGTGGGCAATTTGGTCACTTAGCAGGCCTGTGTCTACAGGAGGCATATGCCAAGAGAGCACATGTAGGTAGGTAGGGTGCTGGTAGAGGGGTAATGGAGAGGTGGGGATGGCAAGATGTGGTATCTGAGAATGAGGGACAGGGGAACAGTGATAGCACAATCCCCTGTTGCTCTTAGAGGAATTGGGAAAGAACATGCGGAAGATGCTCCCTTTCCAGAGATGGGCAATAGTAGCACATGGAGAAAGGTGTTAGAGGTTAGGTGCAGGAAGATGCAGAGAACATCACAACTGCAGTATCCACAACAGCAGAGAGAGGAAGCTACCCTTAGGGCATAAGGGTGACTTTAGAATAGGAGTGGAGAGGTCTCAGGGGATACCACAGTTGGCAAAGGATAAGGGAGAAGGGAAAAAGGTTGGCAGCCTCTGAGGTGGCTGTTGCATTTGAGGGCAAGGTTCTTAAAGACTCATATCCTTTCATAGGAGAGGTGAGGAGCGAGGGGAGAGGAATAGCGCTCTCTCTATGTCTCATGCCTGCTGATAGTAGGCCAGTGTAGGTGAGATGGCTTCTGTCTCACAGGACTTTGACCTGGCTCAGATAGCCCTTCCTTCCCTTGTAGCCTCTGTCCTTCCTTATGCTCCCTCTTCTCATCTAACTTTGAGCAATAGGTTTCTCCATTCAGCTGGGCAAAGGAAATGGAGGCCCAGGAGGTAGCTAAAGTGACTATGGATAACGTAAGATGGTTTGGCCCTGTTCTAAATGACTTAATATGTGTGTTTTGCCTGATGCTGTGATGATGTAAAGAGTATGAAGATGTATGAAGAGTTTTAATAAAAGAACTCAGCATAGAGGCAGCTGATTAGTCACAGCAGGTGCTGGGCCCATCTCCCTTTGAAGGGGCCAGTCAGCCGGAGACAAGAACGTTCCATGTAGTGGACATGTGATAAAGTACACCTAAATGATTTATTAAAATAAATATATACACATTATGGCTGAAAGCACCCCTGTATACACACTATTGTAATAATCTTTGTAGAAAATATGCCTTGTGAGGTATCATCTGAAAACTAGTAAATTGCTGGTCAATAATATGGTGAAATGTACATAGCAGCATTATTTGTAAAGTTATGAAATCCCCTGTATGCAGTCGTTAGCATGTGTTCAAACCCACATAGCCCCTGCTTGAGCCAAATTTGTTTAACAGGCCTATTATAAACAAAGGAATGTGTATTTACCTCAATTTACATATAAATAGTAAACAGCATCCTTGAGACAACAAGAGAAGGAAATGGCAGGAGACAAGGCAAATATGCATTTCAGCATACATAGGGGAGAAGAAAGAGCATGGAGCCACCACCACCACTACGCTCCATGCCACCGTCTTTACTTTTTGCATAAACTTTGCTTTGAGGAGTAATCCTCAGAAGAATCCACTTCAGGGGGTGACTGGACTATAAAAGTGAGGGGCAAAAACACCCCAAAATATTTCTCTACCTCTCCCTTTCACCTAAGAAGACAAAGGAACTAGCCCTTTGACTGTGAGGGGAGATCCTGACCTGAGAATTTGGTCAGCAATGTTGGGAACTTGTGGTAAGGATTTTACCTTAACAAGTCTAGCTTGTTAAATTCTTGGTACTAGGAAGTGTTTTATCTTTACTTCTCTTGTAACTATTTCTGACTTTAATGGCTTCTACTTGTACTCATTTAAAATCTCTTTGTAGTTAAGCAAACTTCTTTTATTTTTTAATCAAAACTAATCCAGTGCTGTGTTTAAACTGAACTGTTTGGTAACTCCAGTTAAAGTAGCAAACTGTTGAATATTGACCCCTTACAGAGGCAACAGACCTCAAATATCTGAACTGTCCAGGAGAAGGCTGGACAGTGCAGAACACACGTTTTGGGGAAAATTTGGGACTGGGAGTGTGTTGGTGTCACCCTGCAAGTAGTAACCAAGGCTGATGGAAGCCAGAGTGTGACTGATGTGTTGCTGACAGGCTGCTGGACCAGGGCTGTAGCTAGACACAGACACTCAGGGTGTGACCTGCATGCTGGTAGGCTGTTTGTGAGTGGCCCAGGTTGGGAGCTACATCAGCAAAACATTGCAAGGCACCCAGGGTTACGAGACAGGCAGTGACCCAAACCCTCCCTGGTCTGAATTGCACACTGGAATGTGAGACACATGGTTTTAAATACTGTCATGCAGTAATAGAAATAGGTTTGTGAGACCAGCTCAAAGAAATAACTAAATATTTTAGGTTAAAAAAGCTTTAGTGATTTTGGCAGAACAAACAGTAAACTTGTCAGAATGAAACCAACATTGAAGTGAATCATATCGTAACTTTCTGGCGCATGACATGATTGTTTTTAATTCTTGGCTTTGTGAATAATTTATATCTATGATCATGAAAATTACAGTAGAAGTTTTGCCTTTGGAGGGATTTCATATAAGATAGTTCAATGCCCTTAGCGAATATTTGGGAAGTAAGTTCTATGCACAAGTGATTACATGAAAAAACATAGGCCAAAATAACAGTTGAGAAAGGCAATCTGCACTGGAGGACAAAGGAATCTTAAAAAAAGAGTAAACTTGTGGTACAAGAGGAAAAAATTAAAACTGTAGAAATAAAAATTATGAATTACAAAAATGAAGTGCTATTACTTCAAAACACTGAGTTGTGATTGCTTAAACTACTAGCCTCAATTAGTATTGTAAATGTTTGCTTGCTAGTAAAAACATAAATTAAATAGCACAATGACATGAATATGCACAATACTAACCAAGATAAATGACAGAGTGCTAAAAACTATGCAAGATAAAAATAACATTTAATAAAATAAAAATAAATAACTGAAAGGAAGGAAGCTACAGTTATAGCGGATCACAGAAACGGAAGTTCAGTTCAGGAAATCGGATGAGAAGACAATTTTGTGCAATGTTATAAAGCTGCATCCAGACAGGTTACAGCTGGGAACACTGGAAAGGGATTCTTTGAAAGGTTACAAACATGGATGAAACAGTCAAATACTAAAAACACGTGTGAACATTTTGCTTTGGGGGTGGGTGGGATGTGTAAGTCACACACACATTACACAGAATCCAGTCTCCTAGAGTCCAGAGCCTCAGAAGTTCGCGAGGATCTGGAGCCCAGGAAGTGGGCAGCACTGGGCCGTGGGGAGAGGGGGCTGGCCTGGACCAGCCAGCCGGGAACACATGCAGCCAGGCTGCCAGCCACCGCCCATATCGCTCCCCCCGAGCCAGCTTGCCCGCCTGGCAGCGCCTCTGCTCCTGTCTCCGCTCGCGCCCTGGCCCCGCTCCCACCCCTGTCACCCCGCGAGCGGAGTGACCCAGCTCCGACTCTGCCCCTCCCCCGCTTCCCGCAGGGAGCAGAGTCTGGGGGGGGGCAAGTGAGGGCAGAGGGAGAGAGGGGCCGGGCACTGGCTTCAGCTGATGTCACTGAGCATGCGCAGAGCAACCGCGCACGCTCAGTGAGAGCCAGGTGCTGCGCGTGGGGCGGGAGGATGGGGCCGGTGCGCGTGCTGGAGCTGTACAGTGGCATCGGGGGGATGCACCAGGCGCTGACAGGTACCAGCACCGCTCGCGGCCTCCCCCCGCCCGCCGGGATTCCGCCCCCCCTCTCGGCGCGGCCTGGCCTGTGCCGCCCCAGGCGGAGCGCTGGCGGGGCCCGCCGTGCGCTGGCGCAGGCACCTGGGCAGGTTGCGCGGTGCGCGGTGCGCAGGAGCCCAGCTCTGGTAGCGTGGGGGGCCGACAGCAGCTGTCAGGAGCATCTGAGCTGCTTGTCTGCAGAGCTGTGCTTGCGGAAAACAGCTCTGTGAACTTGGGGGAACAGGGTGGGGAAATTGCTCTGCAGACTGTCCGGCCGAAGCCCAGATCTGCTCGTCTGCCTGCTGCCACAGTGGGTGGTAGGTTCATTACTGTGAATATGGGGTAGATATTACTTGTCTGGTCAAAAAAAACCATCAGAGCAAAAATTCGTACTCCAGGGCTGCAGACAAGTAGAATTCTGCAAGGATGCCCTAAAACTAATCCCAAATTAAGAGTGTATTTAACATGCATGAGTGAGACCTGTTGGGTTTTTACCTGTGTGCATATTTGCTTTCACTTAATTGAAAAAAACCCACTGGGTTTTGGTTTTGGATGGCCTGTGTTGTGGTGTATAGTTATAAAAGAAGTATTTTTAGTAGAGCTGTCAAACAATTCAATAAATTAATTGTGTGATTTAAAAAAATTAATAGAATAATATTTATTTAAATATTTTTGGATGCTTTCTACATTTTCAAATATATTTATTTCAATTACAACACAGAATACAAAGTATATAGTGCTCACTTTATATTTTTTTATTACAAATGTTTGCACTGTAAAAAAATGAAAGAAGTAATATTTTTCAATTTACCTCATACAAGTAGTATAGTGCAATCTCTTTATCATGAAAATTGAACTTATCAATGTAAAATTATACAAAATTATACAAAAAATAAGTGCATTCAAAAATAAAACAATGTAAAAGTTTAGAGCCTGCAAGTCCACTCAGTCCTACTTCTTGTTCAGCCAGTCGCTCAGACAAACAAGTTTGTTTACATTTACAGGAGATAATGCTGCCTGCTTCTTGTTTACAATGTCACCTGAAAGTGAGAACAGGCGTTCTCATGGCGCTGGTGTTGCAAGTTATTTAGCGCCAGATGCGCTAAAGATTTATATGTCCCTTCATGCTTCAACCACCATTCCAGAGGACATGTGTCCATACTGATGATGGATTCTGCTTGATAACAGTCCAAAGCACTGTGGACCGACATGTGTTCATTTTCATTATCTGAGTCAGCTGCCACCAGCAGAAGGTTGATTTTCTTTTTTGATGGTTCGGGTTATGTAGTTCATGCACTGGAGCGATGCTCTTTTAAGATTTCTGAAAGCATGCTCCACACCTTGTCCCGCTCAGATCTTGGAAGGCACTTCAGACTCTTAAACCTTCGGTGGAGTGCTGTAACTGTCTCTAGAAATCTCACATTGGTACCTTCATTACGTTTTGTCAAATCTGCAGTGAAAGTGTTCTTAAAACGAACATGTTCTGAGTCATCATTTGAGACTGCTAGAATATGAAATACGTGGCAGAATGCGGTTAAAACAGAGCAAGGGACTCCCCAATGGAGTTCAGTCACAAATTCAGTTAACACATTCTTTTTTTAAGGAGCATCATCAACATGGAAACATGTCCTCTGGAATGGTGGCTGAAGCATGAAAGGGCATACGAATGTTTAGCATATCTGACACGTAGATACCTTGCAATGCTGGCTACATAAGTGCCATGAAAATGCCTGGTCTCACTTTCTGGTGACATTGTAAATAAGAAGAGGGCAGCATTATCTCCTGTTAATGTAAACCACCTTGTTTGTCTTAGCACAGGGGTTATCAAACTGGGGGTTGGGGCCCCTCAGTAGGTCACAAGGTTATTACATGGGGGGTCACGAGCTGTCAGCCTTCACCCCAAACCCTGCTTTGCCTCCAGCATTTATAATTGTGTTAATATGTAAAAATATATATATATAGTGTTTTTAATTTATAAGGAGGAGTCGCATGCAGAGGGTTGCTATGTGAAAGGGGTCACCAGTACAAAAGTTTGAGAACCACTGTCTTAGCAATTGGCTGAATAAGAAGTAGGACAGAGTGGACTTGCAGGCTCTAAAATCTTACATTGTTTTGTTTTTGAGTGCAGTTATGTAACAACAACAAAAATCTACATTTGTAAGTTGCACTTTCTTGATCAAGAGATTGCATTATGGTACTTGTATGAGGTGAAATGAAAAATACTGTTTCTTTTATCATTTTTACAGGGCAAATATCAAAAATAATATGTGCTTTGATTTCAATTACAACACAGAATACAATATATGAAAATGTAGAAAGACATCCAAAATATTTAATAAATTTCAGTTGGTCATCTATTTAACAGTGCAATTAAAACTGCGATTAATCACAATTAATTTTTTTGAGTTAATCGTGTGAGTTAACTGTGATCAATTGACAGCCTAATTTTTGGCCTTTATTAGGGCTGAAGTATTTGTAATGATTTTAGTTAATATTGGAACGATTCTTGCCAAATCATAAATTCAGTTGGATTATGCTGAAACCTGAATTTATGAACAAGAATTTCAGGGAGGACACTAGTTGGCTTGAAGGAAAGTATTGTAATTAAATACATTTCCTAGACGCCCCCCTTTTTCTCCCAACCAGCATTTTAATTACTAAAGGTCTAATAAGGGGGAACAACTTAAATACTCTGGCCAGGTATTACCAAGGTCTCTTCAAGTGGTTTATAAAAACATTTAAAACCTGTATTAGGCACACCCAACATAGGTGCTCTGCAGACTAATAAGGTGATATCCTACACTGCTGCTTAAGTCAATGTAATTTACATCGCTCAGGGTGTGAAAAAGACACCCTCCCCGAGCGATGCAATTTAATCAGCTTAAGTGCTGTTCACATTGTGCTATGTCAGTGAGAGACACTCTCCCGTCAACATAGCTTCTGCCTCTTGCAGAGGTGGAGTAATTATGCTGAAGGGAGAGTGCTTTCTGATTGGCATAGCACGTTTTCACCAGATGCACTAAGTGGCACAGCTGCACCGCTGTAGCGTGTTAGTGTAGACTGCCCTTAGACTTGCTGTCACTTCTCTCTCCTATGCCAAACTAAGAGATCTTCCTTTTGACTGAACCCCACCCTTATCTTCAGTTCCATTTTCTTTGGTTATTATGAATAACTGTGCTTATCTTGGGCATAAAGGGATTCATTTTTTTCTATGCCAGTAACATCTGCTTTCTTCATTTCTTTGTTAAGTTATTTGGAAAGTCAGGCAGCTTCATGTCATCTTTTGCCAGGTGCCTGCCTATTAAAGTTCCCAAAACAGTAGGAGGTGGAAAATGAAGGAACATAGTTTTAAACAAGAGCTTTTTGGACGTGGTTTGTGGTTTATAGATACAGTTAACTGTAGTGCAAATTGAAAGCTTTAAATAAGGATTTAGAACACAACTAGAGGAGCTTGCCAGCAGAATAAAATGCAAGAGAAACACAAAGTATTTAAAATATCTTGCCCAACACACACAAAAAGTAGGTTATTGTTTTATTTTAATATTTTTGTGTGTATAAGTGTTACAGTAACTATAAGGCAAGACAATAAAATATGTACACATGCAAAACAAGTAGGAATATTTAAAGAGACAACCAAGCCTTAACTGTCTTAGAGACCAAACACCTCTCTCATTCTTTAAAGGTGTCTTTGAAAGAGAGTATGGGCCACAGGTATTTTTGTTGAGAGTTCTAGAGATTCTGGAATCTTAACTGAAAGAAAAAGAGACAGATACTTTGTTTCTTGTATTCCTGTCTAACATAGTCTTAATTCTAAAAGAAAATCTGAATGTTTTATCTTGCTTTCCATAAGATTCCATGAAAAATAGACTGAATCCACACCATTATCCAGTTGTCACATATTGGTATCTATATGTATGGGAAAAATCATCCCCAGATGCTATCTGGTTCTGTTGTTAACATAATAATAGACACTCTGTGAACACCCAGTAACATCCTCCAGTGATTAACAAATACTGATACCAATGTCTTAAAAGTTGTTGGAGAATCTCAGGGGATCCTACAGATGCCAATGGTCCAATTGAAATGTAATACTACAGCATAAAACAACAAATTAGCTATGAGAGATGAGCCTTTCTGAGATGTAACCTCGGAGAAATATGAGAGTATTGCAAATAGGTGTGCAAAAAGTATGATGATTGTATAACACCATACTGCTTGTGCTTGAGAATGTTGGGAGTGTGACCAAATCATCACCATTGCATCTAGGACATGTGGTGGGTTTTTTTTTTTTAAATTTTATGTTTTTGTGAGTGAGGGAGGGAACTAAATCACTGCTGTTGGTCCCAGAAATGTTCTGTTTATTTCCAAAACTTTCAGTTACAGCTTAGAATTACAGATGGAGTTTCTGAACAATTGCAGCAGTATCATTGTCGATAGTAATTTACATTTCTGTTCTTTTGGGTTTACTTTCAAATGAAGAAATTACAATAAATACAAATAGTATGGCTAGGATTCTTTGTAGAGGTACCATCCAGAGCAGATGAAGCGATTCATGTCTTTAGTGGGAGGTTTGAATTCTTATTTGTTTGAATGACCCTGGATAGTGTTGAAGGGTTAAGTACCAATTGAAATTTGCATATCAAATGGATACAATACCATTTGCATCACAGTTGACATTACTTTTTTCAGATCCGACCATTTTTCTTTATGGGAAGTGTGTGATAAGTACAAACTGCCCCTTGGTGCTCTATTAATATGTCTCTTTAAAATCTGCAAATTTTACACTTTCAGACATGTCTTGTTTTGAGTCCAGTTATGACTAATAACTGCACAGCATGAATAAAAGGGGTTCCATTGCTTTATCCACATTTTTAATGTGTCTTCTAGCCATTTGGGTTTAGTTTATTCATGATGTTTATCCTTATAAAGGCACAAAGTAAAGGCAAAGTGGGACTCAAATGTTTGTTTTCATGTGGAGATTAGATGAAGAAAGTAAAAATTCCTTGCAATTACTTTTTCATGTATAATAGCAAGAATTCATGTGTGCTTCAAACTTGTGCATATGCAGCTATAAACAGAGTGGCACCATGGCATAAATTTCTGTAATGGAATTCTTCTGCAGTCATGTGACAGGAGACAATAGAATTCTCAGCACCATCTGGTAGTGGGGCAGTATGGGAGTTTCCTCTAAATGTTTGGGAAGAAAAGAGATCCTTCATTCATCAGTGCTGTGGTAGTCAGCAGGATTCATGAGAAATCAAGAGTAAGTTGCTCATTGGCATCTTTTAGTAATGATTCCAGTAAATGTGTATGTCCAAGAAAAATGAGAGGAAAAGAAGCTGTTGGTTGTTTTAAAAAGAACAGATTGTATATAAAACCTTAGTGACAGTCTGCCCCAAGAGAGACTAGTTCTGCAAAAGGATTTCTACAATGTTGCCAAGATGAGTATCAGTGTTGGTTCCCTACCCTGTAAAATGATTACTGCTTATAATTGGTGAATAGATATTTTCCATAATTAAGCTAAGGTTACCTTCCCTCACACTCCCTGGCATCTTTTTAGTCTCTGATCTGGCGAACATCTTACACATGTATTAAACTTCAGTATAATTACTCACTCATCTTGAAGTGCATGTGTAAGAGTTTGCAAGATAATGGCAACCACCATACCAAATAAAGCCCTAAAAAATCAACATTTAGCAACAGTGCTTCTATATAGTGGTTTCTGAGATAACCATAGTAGGAGACACATGGTATGGTGGTGAGTTATTTATACAGACTAGGCTTGTTCCTCAATATTTTCACGTCAGTAGTACACAGAGAGCATTAGTATATTGTTGTCAATGGAGACATGAGAGTTGGGTTCAATCCTTTATTACCAAATTTAGGCATCAGTCCTGAAGCTCATGGTGAAAAATCTGCAGCTTTTTGCTTATACTGTACATACAGATACTTCAGTATACACAGTGAAGTTTGTAGTATGTTGTTTTAGAGCTTTTAAAACTTTGTAAGGAGATTTTTAATATTTAGTAACATAAGAAATGCAAACAGCATAATTTTGATAAGTGCTTTAACTAAGGTCACAAAGGGAGTCAGTGACAGAGCAAGGATTAGAATGCAGGAGTCTCTGCTCTCAGACATGTCCAATTAGTCTGTTGAAGCCAATGAAGTAGTCCCTCATTTAGGCCCTGTTCTGCAGACCTTTATGTGTGTGAATAGTTCTGCTAAAGTTAAGGGGATTGCACACATGGTTGAGGCTTTCAGGATTGGGCCCTTACTTTGGGGTATCTGAAAGCAGAATTTAATCCTATTTATTCCCATTAGAAGGTAATGTGATTGCTGCTCCAGGCCACACTCTCCACTGTTAAGAAATAGGAGACTTTGACCGTTAGATGTCAGACACCAAAAACTGCCATATATATTTGTTTAACCACAGAATATCTGCAATGAAAATTATGTTTTGTTTTTAGAAAAGTCATCTTTCCTTCTAGTTCTCTTCCATAGCAACCCTTCTCCAAACAAACAAGCAAAAATCAAAAACCAACCAAACAAAAAACCCCAACAAAATAAAACAAACTTTTCATGGCTTATTAATTTAGGCAGCTTTCCCATATACAATTAACTCTAAGTCTGTTCCATGCAAACTTCTAGTTAGCTGGATCACCCATGTTTAAAATTTGTGTTTGCATGAAATATGAGAGAAGAACTTTAAAAGGTACCACTTCTGGGTTACAAGTTCAGTTGTATTTTTTCTTCCCAGTGATTAAGTTTCATAAAGGAAGGATTTAAATCTATGTGCACTCTGTCATTTCTGTTTTTTTTTATGGGTACCATTTTATCTGACTATCTCAATAATTGTAAAGGGTCTTGGCCAAAAACATTCTAGAAAGTAAACTTCAGCATCAAACATCTGATTGCTGTTCACTCCTGTAAAATATAAATGATCTGTGTTCTATCACTGAGAACAGTTACATTTAAATAAAAGAAAAATTGGCAGGCAGAAATATAGTCCAGTAAAACCCTAAATTAAAACCATATTGTCAATCTGGGCAGAGTCTTCCTCAATTTCTAAAATATTGCTTTTTTTCACAGAAGAATAGTGCTGGTTAAAAATTATAAAAATCAACATTCGGTGGTTCTATTGTGCAGGCATAGGTACTGAGTGTGTGGTGATGGGAAGGAAGAAACTGATTATCTTGCAGGAAGCAAGCATCATGTTGACTGATGGTCCAGGCTAATATCTATACCTAGAAGTCAATAATAGACCAAAAATGAAATCTTTAATGTTTATTCTAAAGGGAAACTGAACTGGCATAAAATGTGACCTTTCTTTGTTACATCTGTTTTCATAATCTTCTACAGTAAATAGTTTGGTTCTGAATTCCCTTTGTTTTCAGATCTGCCAGACTTTGCCCTTGGCAGTATGCTATATATTCCATGTGCTGTGCTGACATTGATGATTCTGGTGCAGGAGTGCAGCAATAAATATAAACAGATCTATGCTAATTTTAAGGTCTGTTAGAAACACATGGCAGGGGAATCGGTTTGTCAAGTGTAAAAGGACATATTTGGTAGCAGCTGAAATTTATTTTTAAGCTTTTACGGAGATCTATAAATGGTGGATTGCCTTTTCCAAATCTAAAACTTCCATCTGTTTGAATTTCTGCATGTTTAGGTCACTACCTCCCCCTCCCACCATAGCAGTAAGTGGACAAGAGTGCTCTATAATTTGGATTTTAAGGCCAGATTTAGGTTCTCTTCTGACCTCCTGCATAACTGGGAGCCAGTATCAAGCAGAATGTCCCAGGGATCGATCCTGGGGCCGGTTTTGTTCAACATCTACATTAATGATCTGGATGATGGGATGGATTGCACCCTCAGCAAGTTCGCCGATGACACTAAACTGGGGGGAGAGGTAAATATGCTGGAAGGTAGGGATAGGGTCCAGAGTGACCTAGACAAATTGGAGGATTGGACCAAATGAAATCTAATGAGGTTCAACAAGGACAAGTGCAGAGTCCTGCACTTAGGATGGAAGAATTCCATGCACTGCAACAGGCTGGGGACTGATTGGCTAAGTGGCAGTTCTGCAGAAAAGGACCTGGGGATTACAGTGGATGAGAAGCTGGATATGAGTCAATAGTGTGCCCTTGTTGCCAAGAATGCTAAAGGCATATTGGGCTGCATTAGTAAGAGCATTGCCAGCAGATTGAGGGAAGTGATTATTACCCTCTATTCGGCACTGGTGAGGCCACATTGGGAATATTGCGTCCAGTTTTGGGCCCCCCACTACAGAAAGGATGTGAACAAATTGGAGAGAGTCCAACGGAGGGCAACGAAAATGATTAGGAGGCTGGGGCATATGACTTACGAGGCGAGACTGAAGGAACTGGGCTTATTTAGTCTACAGAAAAGAAGAGTGAGGGGGGGATTTGATAGCAGCTTTCAACTACCTAAAAGGGCGTTCCCAGAGGATGGAGCTAGGCTGTTCTCAGTGGTGGCAGATGACAGACCAAGGAGCAATGGTCTCAAGTTGCAGTGGGGGAGGTCTAGATTGGATATTAGGAAAAACTTTTTCAGTAGGAGGGTGGTGAAGCACTGGAATGGGTTACCTAGGGAGGTGGTGGAATCTCCATCCTCAGAGGTTTTTAAGGCCCGCCTTGACAAAGCCCTGGCTGGGGTGATTTAGTTGGGGTTGGTCCTGCTTTGAGCAGGGGATTGGACTAGATGACCTCCTGAGGTCTCGTCAAACCCTAGTCTTCTATGATGTTATGATAACACAGACTATATGACCTCACACAGTAATTTCTGCATAAACCCATAACTGCAGTTTGAGGTATAGCATATCTTTTGGAAAGCTATCTAGTCTGAATCTGAAGACTTCAAATGATGGAAAATCCACCATGTTGTTCAGTGGTTAATTACCCTTACTGTTAAAAATGTATGCTTTATTCCTAGCCTTCCTAACATTAAGTTGTTTTCTACAAAGCTTCAGTTTAATTACTTTGCCAGCCCTTGAAAACTGTCTTTTAAGAGACATCTTGAGGGCAATGCTTATTTCTTTATTAGTGCTGTGCTGTGTTTTTTCTTGGGAGTTCAGTTAACTGGTTGTAACCTAGTCAGAAATGCTTAAATATTGCATAAACAGTTAGGAAATATTGCATGTTTCTAGACAGGTAAATAGATTTTGTGGTCATTGCTGGATAATTAAATAAAATGTATAATTAAAAATAAAGCGCAAGTCTGTTCTTTTGGTTTCAGAAAAAAGCCCTGAATGATGGAAAAAGACAGTTATACAGAAATGTGGTGGCCATTGAGTTATTCACATAAAAATTTAGCATCCAGATTAAATATTAAAATGATTTTAATAAAATCTCTCAAAAGGTGATTTTATTTTATTTTTTATTGTGAGATATTGAGTACACAGATTTTCCTTTGGTAGATACAGTGGTCCAGATTAATTTGTCCATTCCAGCTGATTTGTTCAGTTCTGGTGGTATAAAGCTACCCAAAAGCCTCCTTCTGACGAATCCACTTGTGTCAGAGGAATTCCCAAGGAACGCAGATCTGGCATAGTGGCTTTGTGCAACACTCTTCCCTGGTACCCCATTGTGGGACATTCTTGATAGAGAGGGATAGTGGCTGGGGTTATCCTGTGTCCTTGCAATTCTGAGCTGCTAGAACAGTTCCTTGGGGCCATGAACAGCTGGAAGTAAGTCAAAGCAGCCCAGAAGCTCCTCTGATTTACACCAGGGATTGAATGGGGCCCCAGGAAATGTGAATGTAAAGGTGACCCTGCCCTTCCTATTGTTCATGTGCTGACCTCAGTTTGATTGCACCATGAAGTTTCTTGCCCAGTATGTATTGATTAATTACTATTCCTATAACGCAGAGTCTGCAATTCATATAAAGCAGCAGGGCTCTTAGTCTGCCAAGAGGTTTTGTAAACTGAAACTCTTGTATATTCTTTTATTGTGTAACAGAGCCATAGAAGAAAAGCTATTGGTACTTGACGTTGTTCGTAAGGTGTTTAGAACTACGCTGAAGTATCTCTGTAGAAGAACCTAAGACTGATAAGAGATGCTTCCTGTTTCTCCAAACCCAGAGAAAAACCTGACCTTGGTAACAGTGTTTTTGTAAAGACAAAATTCTATACTTGGCTCTATAGATGTAGTGGGAAGTAGGCTAACGTAACTTACTATGCTAACAAATTTGATTCTGCTGGGCAATGGCACCACTCTGCCTATGCTACTCTCTCAGGAGAATTATTGTAGTCATACCGTGTGCATTGTTTTTCCCACTTCTCTTGAAAAAGATAATAGCCATGTTTTCCATTACTCACTTCCGAATGTTGGAATCTGAACACAGAAGAAAAGTCTTATTAGTAAATTTTGTTGAGTTTAATGCTATTTCAGCTCAATAGGAGGAAAGTGAAGTCTGTCCTTTGCACTGAAACGAGATCCTATAAGATCCCAGCATTGTGGAGTTGGAGAAATAGGTATTGGATGAGGAGAATTGGAACAAAGTTTCTATAACTCTCCCTCCAGAATTAGCCTTTATGGTTTGGGTTAAAAGTGTGTCACAAGTGCGTTCCTAAAAATCATTGGTTACTCTCTTCCAGTATGCGTGGTGACCACCATGGGCCAGCCTTTAGGGCCTACAAAGCCCTTGATTGAAGTCCTTGATTTAAAAAAAAAAAAAAATTATTAAGGGGATGGAAATAATGGTGGTGGACATCTGACCTAAGAATGGCTATCAGAGCCTCCAGCTTCTTCCACTTTTATTATTTGTTTGATGGGATAATGATTTGAGATGGTTAATTTTCATTCCTGTCAGGGCACCCACAGGGCAGGCACCTGTTAATTAGAGACAATATATCTTCAAAAGGAATCTACTTTGCTGTATTGGAAATCTCCATCCATTACCTAGGCATTACTGTTGTGCTGTAGGAAGCCATGGTATTGGATTTTTAAATACACTTCTAAATTTAGATAGTTGATCTGCTAAACTAACTTTTTTCACAGTAGATGTCAGTGTTAACATACCTGATCCATAGTCCCAGATGTAGTCATCACAGTGCTCTGCTATGAGCATACCTGTGCGTAATACATCTGTAACAATGTGAGTTCACAATGTCAAGAGCGACAATAAGAGATGCTATAAAATGGGCCTTTAATTGATGGCCACATAGTTCACCTATTCATCTTTTTCCCATGAGGCTTAGATTGTCTTTGTCATTGGTTAAATTAAGTGAGCAAACCAGAAAATGCTAGTGTTTCCTGAATGAAAATTCCTATATATTGTTTCATATTGTGACCTTTCAAATGTTTCTGAACAGTAGAGAAATTTGAGTAAGATGGCAGAGGCGTGAAAGCTCTAGCAATCAGGTATAGTAGATAAGGCTTTACTTTTCAGTGTTCTAGTTGTCACTATTGGAGTTCTGTACTTGGCTTTCCTGCTCCAAAATTGCTGGGCATGGAAAGTATTTTACTCTGTTTTGTAAAGTACCATGAACATTTACAGCACTCAGCAGATAATTAGCAATCGTTCATATGATATACTCAGGTCGACAATTAACATATCATTTTGAAAAGTGATGTTATTACAGGAGTCTATCTTGTCTCTTGTCTTACAAAAACATTAAAATTGTTAATGCTGAAGTTGGAATAACATGGCAAGCAGATCATGGAGTTGCTGCTGTTTGTTAGAATAGATCTAGTTTACAGTAGAAAGTGTTTGCATGGTATGTAAAATGGCTCAGTGTAGAGCAGGGGTTCTCAAACTGGGGGTCGGGACCCCTTAGGGGGGTCACGAGGCTATTACATGGGGGGATCGCAAGCTGTCAGCCTTTACTCCAAAACCCGCTTTGCCTCCAGTATTATAATGGCGTTAAATATATAAAAACATGTTTTTAATGTATAAGGGGGGGTTGCACTCAGAGGCTTGCTATATGAAAGGGGTCACCAGTACAAAAGTCTGAGAACCGCTGGTGTAGAGGATAAGCAATGTGCTATGATCAGTGGTAGATTGAACAGCATCTTTTGTGATGTGAGTTTCTGTCGAATTGGCTTATTCTGTTGCTCTATAAACTAATTGTTTATTCTGTGTCTGTTTTCTGCATTTTTCCTTTAGGATAATTATTATTAGATTTATACTGCAGTCTCCTGCTTTCTCATTAATATATTTAAAGAAGTCAGTCATATCTCTTTTCATCTAAGAAACGATTGTGTTACACTAAGAGCTGCCTAATGCCTTTCTCCTTCCAGCAGCTCCATGCCAGAGGACCCTAGCACTCATACAAAACATTTGCAGGGTCAGGGCCCAAGGTGAAATACAAGCAATAATGTGTTTCAGTGATCTTAAAAATCCTCCTTCTGGATGTTTCAGGGCAGGAACATAGATGACACAAGTTCAAGAACAACTTTACTGACCCGGTTTCCCAAACTGACAAACAATATGCTTCAAGAGTGGCAAGCCTGGTTTCCAGGGTGTAAGATCTGTCATTAGTAGCTAGAGTATTTCTGTGAATTGCTGCATGGTGCAGCATGTTGATCTGCAAATCCTTATGTCTCCTGTGTTTTTACCTAGAAGAAATGTAGCTACAATAATGACCAAGAAGAGAGTGGATGGAGTTTCTGTGTGTGTGTGTGTGTGTGTGACAGTTATTACAAATCACTTTTTGGAGTGCAGTGGGTGGAGAAAAGCAGCTTTGGCTATAAAATGAAGTGATTGCTGTACATTTTGTATAAAGTCTGAGGCAGCACAGTTGTTCTGAGCACATTACTTCTCTTTTCCTTTACCTTTAAAACTGTGTGTGCATTAGCTCTGGTAACATAATGAGAAAATGTCGTGTATTTTAAAGCACAGCTATGGTTTTGAAAATTCCTTTCTTAATTCCAGAAAGCTGTATATCAGCAGAAGTTGTTGCTGCTGTTGATGTGAACACTGTTGCTAATGAAGTGTACAAACACAACTTTCCCAGCACACCATTGTGGGCAAAGACAATTGAGGTGAGTAATGGACACGTGTCTCTTTGTGTTCTAGCCATCTCAGTTGAGTATTCACTGCCCACGTTTAGTAGGGAATGTGGAATCAAAACACTTGAAACTGGGAGGCAGTAATGTAAAAGGATTGCTTTGTTGGATTATGTGTCATGATGACTTTGGTCGATTCCTGGAGGTGTAACTGCTACTTGAGGGAGATGCACACATGCACAGTGTAGACTGATTTCAGATGCCTTCTAGGTTAGCTGAGAGGAATTTTGTTTTTCCTGAAAACCTGCTGTGTAAGGGTGCTTGATTACTGTGTCCATAAAGGCTATGTGGCCAAGCAGGGTGCATCAACCCCCAAAATAAAAAGAAATGTAAAATAATTTTATCAAATTAGTAAGAGACATTCATTTATTCTGCATTTAAAACTGGATTGGAAAAAGCAATTTAAAATACATTGTAGGGAACAATCCTGCATTGTTAGAGGGCTGGATCGACCAGGTGACCTAGTAAGTCTCTTCCCTCTCTAATTTCCTTGAAAAAGAGCTTTGTAAATTAACTTCAGTGTTTATAAAAAGGCTTGATTCTTTTGTTGATTTATGCCACAAATTTTAATTACACATTTTTGTTTCGGTATGTTTAATATGGCAGGAGACTTATAAATTAGCCACATGGATTTGTATAATTTTCTGTCCAGTTCAGAATGGTTCGAAATTAGTGAACACCTTGTAATCTGTCACAGTTTTTAGCTTGATGGCAGAAGTTTCTGAGCTTGTTTTAACGCACCAGTTTAAGTAAAACCAGAGTGGATGGCTATAGATTGCCTGCTTATTCAGCACTTGGTACTTGCTGACTAATGTCAGCTCAGAGTTTCTTAAATGGGGGAAAGAAAGAAGAGGAATTAAATTTTATGTCCTTGATGGATTTTAGGAGCAGATTCAAGTCAGTAGAATCTTCCTTAAGCTTTGTGAGAAAACAGTAAAATCTCTCTTGCGTTGCTGTTTTTATATGGTATTTTAGCAACTTTTCTTTTATAAAGCTAACCCCTGAAATACATAAAAAGCGCCAATTCTTTTTCATGACCATAATCACTCACTTTCTTGCTTCTGTTTCTCTAGGTGTGATGTTACAGCTTGGCTGATTATTAAGCTATTTTAACCCCCCCCACACACATACTATTAGCTAAACCTTCTGGGGGGAGGGATAGCTCAGTGGCTTGAGCATTGACCTGCTAAACCCAGGGTTGTGAGTTCAATCCTTGAGGGGGCCACTTAGTGATCTGGGGCAAAAATCAGTACTTGGTTCTGCGAGTGAAGGCAGGGGGCTGGACTCAATGACCTTTCAAGGTCCTTTCCAGTTCTAGGAGATAGGTACATCTCCAATTATTAATGAACTTGTAGCTCTGGTAGTAATTCTGCAACACAGATCTAATTTTTTCCTTTGAACAAAAATCTTTTTGTATTGTATGATCGGTAAGCCATAAAACTAGCTTTGTGGGATTGTACACAAAAAGGACCAGAATAAACCTTTCACAGTGTACCTGTAAAGAAAAAACATCTTCACCACTAATAAGAACTAAGTTAAAACCCTTCCTATTAGGGTTACCCAGGAGTTAAGCTATAACATATGCCATATTAAACAACAGCGCATGACATGGTATAAAATATTCTGTTTATAATGGTATTTCTGGATGAAATGTGAGTCATGGATTACAGCCTAACGCTTCTGGAACCTTAGGCCTGGTCTACACTAAGCGTTTAAACCGGTTTTAGGAGCGTAAAACCGATTTAACGCCACACCCATCCACACTGAGAGGCCCTTTATATCGATATAAAGGGCTCTTTAAACCGGTTTCTGTACTCCTCCCTAACGAGAGGAATAGCGCTAGTATCGGTATTACCATATCGGATTAGGGTTAGTGTGGCCGCAAATCGACAGTATTGGCCTCCGGGCGGTATCCCACAGTGCACCACTGACCGCTCTGGACAGCAATCTGAACTCGGATGCAGTGGCCAGGTAGACAGGAAAAGCCCCGCGAACTTTTGAATATTTCCTGTTTGCCCAGCGTGGAGCTCTGATCAGCACGGGTGGCGATGCAGTCCGAAATCAAAATAAAAAAGAGCTCCAGCATGGACCATGCGGATGTGATTGCAGTAAGGGCAGGCAAATCTGTTCTATCAGCGCTCCGTTACAGAAGACGAAATTCAAAATAATTTAAAAAAAAATCTCCAGACAGACGCCATAGCAGGGACTCAGCGCACTGCTGCGTGACAAGCGTAACGGAAAGCCAAAGAATCAAATGGACGCTCATGGACTGGAGGACTCAAGCTATCCCACAGTTCCTGCAGTATCCGAAAAGCATTTGCATTCTTGGCTGAGCTCCAGATGCTTCTAGGGTCAAAAACAGTGTCCGCGGTGGGTCAGGGCATAGCTCGGCAGTTTACGCACCCCCCGACCCACCCCCAGAAGTGAAAGGGAAAACAATCCTCTCTTGACTCTTTTACATGTCACCCTATCTTTACTGAATGCTGCAGATAGACGCGATGCTGCAGCACTCAACACCAACATCCTTGCTCCCCCCCCGCCATGGGTGGCTGATGGTGCAGTAAGACTGATACCCATTGTCATCATCAGCCTATTGGCACATGGGGCAGTGCAAAAGGACTGGTAACCATGCCGACTAGCATCCGTGAGGTCGATCAAGGGCGCCTGGCCCTAATTTTTCCTGGTAGATGGTGCAGTATGGCTGGTAACCATCCTCATCATAGCAACGGGGCTGAGCTCCATCAGCCCCCACCCTTCATGTGTAAAGAAAAGATTCAATTGCCCCTGGACTAGCAGCGGGATGCTGGGCTCCTCTCCTCCACACTGCTTAATGTCCTGTCTGGACTATCATAGCAGCTGGAGGCTGCCTTCCACTCATTTCTCACTAACAAGTCACTGTGTCTTATTCCTGCATTCTTTATTACTTCATCACACAAGTGGGGGGACAATGCTACGGTAGCCCAGGAAGGCTGGGGGAAGAATGGAATCAACAGGTGGGGTTGTTGCAGGAGCACCCCCTGTGAATAGCATACAGCTCATAATTTCTGCTGGATCTGACACAGAGCAGCTGTGCTCTCTGGTTCTATGATACAGTGGTTCTCTAGTACACTTGCCCATATTCTAGGCAGGACTGATTCTATTTTTAGATACCAAAAAGGAGGGATTGACTCAGGGAGTCATTCCCAATTTTGGCTTTTGCGCCCCTGGCTGATCTCAGCCAGGGGCACTTATGACAGCAGCAAATGGTGCAGTGCAAAAGGACTGGTAACCATGATCATCTTATTACCGATTTATGGTATGGTAGATGGTACAGTATGGCTGGTAACCATCTCTGCTGTCATGCAAAAGCAAAAGCATGCTGCTGTGTAGCGCTGCTGAATCGCCTCTGTGAGCGGCATCTAGTACACATACGGTGACAGTCACAAAAGGCAAAACAGGCTCCATGATTGCCATGCTATGGCATCTGCCAGGGCAATCCAGGGAAAAAAGGCGCGAAATGCTTGTCTGCCGTTGCTTTCCCAGAGGAAGGAGTGACTGATGACATTTACCCAGAACCACCCGCGACAATGATTTTTGCCCCATCAGGCACTGGGATCTCAACCCGGAAATTCCAAGGGGTGGGGGAGGCTGCGGGAACTATGGGATAGCTACGGAATAGCTACCCACAGTGCAACGCTCCAGAAATCAACGCTAGCCTCGGACCGTGGACGCACACCACCGATTTAATGTGTTTAGTGTGGCCGCGCGCACTCGATTTTATACAATCTGTTTTGCTAAACCGGTTTATGTAAATTCGGAATAATCCCGTAGTGTAGACGTACCCTTAGACATGCCAGTTAAATATACACCTTTCAGTCTATTAGTTTAAAAAAACTCTTTGTCCTAACTAAAGATAAACCTAAGACCCCCACACATTTAATTTGACAATATCAGTCCATGTAAGAATTTGTCCACATTATTTAGCACACTATGATGCAGCAAGTCCTGCCTGACATCCAAAGCTAAAAGTACTAGCAGGCCGGCCGGCCATGGAAAAACAGCACATGGCAACAGTGCACACTTTGCCTGCTGCAAAGCAGTCACCCTTGTCAGTATGGAGAGGAGATTTGATAGGGGGAGACAGGGTTGGGAGTTTCCCAGGAAAAACTAGTTTAGGATGGGGCATTGGTAAATACCGGTTTAAACTGGGAAAAATAATTTTATTATGAGAATAAACTAATGAATGTTACTGAAAAATATTTAGGAATTCGACAATAGTTTTTCAGTAATATGGTTTGTTTAATTTTAAACAAAGCTAATAACATTACACAAAATATAGCCTCAGTGTAGTGCTCTATGTTATTGCCTTGGCTATTTGAAACAGAAACTACTGAATCTGAGAGTTCCCCTTCTTTGTTTAGCAATGAAAATTAGATGTTTGTTTAGCAAAGAAGGGGAATCCCTAGATTCAGAAGTTTCAGTATTTGAGATAAACTTCTGAACTAACCATCCAGGCCAGTACTTCGCCTCTTGCTCTGGAGTGGCTGGCTGGAGAGCAACTGCTGTAGCTGAACTCTTGAGTACAGTGACTTAAGTAAAAATATTTCAAGATGCGCAAAGGTGGAAGACCACTTGACCCGATTCATGGTTATTTTGAGAAAGTTCATTAAGATGGCAAAGAGTCTTTTGAAGCAGAAATTGTGAAGCAGAAGGGAGTGGGAAGGCAGACCCTACGAGGAAACATTTTTCAAAATGCAGTGGAAAGAACAGAGAGACACTGGAATCACTGGCTTTGGCTAAACGTGTGAAGATTTGAATCAGATTCTGAGGTTGAAGGGACTGGTAAAACTGCATTGCCATAGCCAAATACACCTCAACAAAGCCCGATCCAGGTCGGCATTCCAAAGGGACACATTAACAATTGCTGTTGCATGCAAAGTATGGTTGGAGCTAATGATAAAAGAGACAATTACTCCAGTGCACATTTGGCCAACTGCCTTCATCCGAAATATGCAGGAAAGAAATTGTTAGCTGAATAAGAAGAAATTGCTGGGCACTGGATGCTCAGCAAAAATCTCAACTTATTTTCTTGCATTTAAAGTAGAAGAAGCTCTGTATCCAAAAATCAGCATTTTTCATCTGCTTTCAAGGAAAAACTTTCCCCTGAAACATGGTAGAAAAATCTGAAGAATGCTGATATTCCATCTGACTGAATGGAATTGGTGGTGCAATTGCAGTGTCCAGCAAGCACTGAATGAATCTTTTCAAACTTTGGATATGCACATTCAGAACTGAGGAATAGGCTCCGTCTCTCCACTACCTCAGAGTTGGTCTTCTGCTACAAAATGCTGCATGGCCAAATGGATGTGGACCAGTTGTCTGTGTGCTTCTGATTGCGTTGCTTAATGCTTCAAGTCTACAACTCTGCATTATTGTTGTTTTAACGCCATTGAATATTTTCAACTTTTACTTATGTAATATAGAAAACTGAAATAAGTCAACATGTATAACCTTCCCCGAGAAGGTACTTAACCAAAATGTATACAGACATTCTGATGTTCAGCATTAATTACCAATATCAGAATTACACCCACTGCAGTTTTACTTTTTATTTGCACAGCCCTATATTAATCACTGAATTTACTGCCTCATGTAACCACAGTTTGAATATGTAACTAAAACTAAGTGTAATGTGATATGCATTGATGAAACCATTTTTAAAATAGAAAATGCCTAGCTAGTTATTCCCAGGGAGGTAAAAACCAGGATTTTATCTGGTAAAACCCAGCTCTGGTAAGTACCATGCTATCCCCGTCGGGAGAGTACCAGGGCAGCACCTGCTGCTGTAGCCCATGCATTACAATTATTGCTGCAGAACATCTGCACTTTTTGTTCGGCGTTTGTACACCACCTAGCACTGGTGACCCTGGTCCATGATTAGGGCTCCTAAGTGCTATGGTAATACTACCTCTACTAATGCTTTGTGGCCTAGGTGGAAAAATCGATTTCCCCAAGTTTTCATGAACATTCTCTGCAAAGTCTCTGGGCATTTGATTCTGCATGAGGAATTTGCTATCTTTTCAGAAAGATGTAATGTTTTGAGAGGTTGTTATGGAAAAGTGACTGTTGTTTGAGAGATTGTTATGGACAGGTGACTACAGAGAGGAAAATGCTTTTTTAAAATCTAATTCTGTTCTCCTGTTGAGTTTTAATGCTTTTTAAAAATATTTTTTTCTGACCAACAAATGGTTAAATACTTGAATAAAGGTGCTTTGTCGGTTTGGGGGAGAAAAATATAGCTAACATTTTTGATGTGACTCACTGAAAGAAATGTGAGCTATCCCTGCCGCTCTAAAAGCGTGATTGACAAACGCAGGATCAAGCATATGTTCTGACCTCACCAGTTTTGCTAGTGCACTGTCGAAGTAAATACAAATCTGCACTTTACAGTGTTTGCCAAGCATTGGAGGAGGACGCAGTTATTAGGCCAAAGAGCCAGGTTAGAAAGTTTTTACTAGGGGACTGCTAACAGTGGAAGTAACCAGAATGTTTGGTAGCTATAAAGCAGTAATTGGCAGAAAAGAAAAAACTCACAATCCCAAAAGCATGTGTTTATGTTTCTTCCTTATTCAGGGCATAACACTGGCGGAGTTAAATAGATTATCTTTTGATATGATTTTGATGAGTCCTCCATGTCAGCCATTTACAAGGTATGTATAACAAATATTCCACTTCTGGAGAAAAATGTAGTGACTATGAATGTTTATTCAGTTAAAAAAAATTTCAAGATCCATACACTTCGTGGTTCATATCTGTCTATATTTTCCCATGTATCTTCTGCTATACCTATTTCTGTGTGGGTACTGGAGATGACAGCTCTTTACTGGTTAAGAAGTAGGCCTGCTAGGATGTAAGTTTGATTAATTCCAAATAACAGTCAGGTTTCAATAGATGAACCATAATTACTTCAACTCTGTAACAAATGACATTGCCAGGTTCTAATACTTTTACACCTATTGAGTAGTCCCTTACTGCTACAATAAAAGTGGTGATGGGCCAGTCATACTTTCATAGTTCAGTCAAAATCCCTGAAGCTTGATGTGCTACTTATTTTGCATCCTGTACATGACCTGTAAAGTGAAAGTTTGTGATTTTTTTTTTTTGCCTACGGTACCTCCCTTTGCTTGTTAATGGTTAGAATCTGATCTTTCTCAAGCCAGAGTAACTCCAGACAAACTACTGGAATTACTCCAGGGTTATACTGGAGTGGCCAAGAGTACAATCTTCCCTTGTATATGCATTGACTTTGCAGACATACTTTAAATGGTAATGGCTTATTCTGCAATAAATACTATGATTTAACAGGGAATAAGGGGATCAGAATCAGGGTCTAGATAGAGTTTATATAAAGTTACAAGATTTTTGAAACCTATTTCTGTGTGGGTGTTCGAGATGACAGATCTTTACTGGATAAGAAGTAGACCTGCTAGGACATATGTTTATTTGATTAATTCCAAGTAACAGTCAGGTTTCAATAGATGAACAATAATTGCTAGGGCTGTCGATTAATAGCAGTTAACTCATGTGATTAACTCAAAAAATTAATCGTGATTAATCACAGTTTTAATCGCATTGTTAATAAATTTCAATTGGTATTCTATTGTTTAACTATTTTTGGATGTTTTTCTACGTTTTCAAATATATTGATTTTAGTTACAACACAGAATACAAAGTATATAGTGCTCACTTTATATTATATTGCCCTGTAAAAAATTATAAACAAAAGAAATAGTATTTTTCAGTTCACCTCAAGTACCATAATGCTATCTCTTGAACTCTAGAGCCTAGAAGTCCACTCAGTCCTACTTTTTATTTAGTCAATTGCTAAGACAAACAAGTTTGTTTACATTTATAGGAGCTAATGCTACCCGCTTCCTATTTACAATGTCACCTGAAAGTGAGAACAGGCGTTCGCATGGCACTTTTATAGCCAGCATTGCAAGGTATTTACGTGCCAGATATGCTAAACATTTACATGTCCCTTAATGCTTTGGCCACCATTCCAGAGGACATGCTTCCATACTGATGATGCTCATTTAAAAAAAAAAAAGTGTTAATTGAATTTTGACTGAACTTCTTGGGGGAGAATAGTATGACTCCTGTTCTGATTTACCCACATTCTGCCATGTATTTCATGTTATAGCAGCCTCAGATGATGACCCAGTTCATGTTCGTTTTAAGAACACTTTCACTGCAGATTTGCAAAACGCAAAGAAGGTACCAATGTGAGATTTCTAAAGATAGCTACAGCACTCAACCGAAGGTTTAAGAGTCTGAAGTGCCTTCCAAAATCTGTGAGGGATGAGGTATGGAACGTGCTTTCAGACATCTTAAAAGACCAACACTCAGATGCAAAAGTTACAGAACACGAACCCCAAAAAAGAAAATCAACCTTCTGCTGGTGGCTGCTGACTCAGATGATAGAAGTGAACATGCATTGGTCTACACTGCTTTGGATCATTATTGAGCAAAACTCATCATCAGAATGGACTCATGTCCTCTGGAATGGTGGTTGAAGATGAACAGACATATGAATCTTTAGCGCATCTGGCATGTAAATATCTTGCAATGCCGGCTACGACAGTGCCATGCGAACGTCTGTTCTCACTTTTAGGTAACATTATAAACAATAAGCAGGCAGCATTATCTCCTGCAAATGTAAACAAACTCATTTGTTTGAGCGATTGGCTGAACAAGAAGTAGGACTGAGTGGACTTGTAGGCTCTAAAGTTTTACATTGTTTTATTTTTGAATGCAATTATTTTTTTTTGTACATAATTCTACATTTGTAAGTTTGACTTTCATAATAAAGTGATTGCACTACACTACTTGTATGAGGTGAATTGAAATATACTATTCAGAGCCGTCTCCAGGCACCAGCCCAGCAAGCAGCTGCTTGGGGTGGCCAACGGTGAGGGGTGGCACGTTGGGCTCTTCAGTGACAATTCGGCAGCAGATCCCTCACTCCCTCTCGGAGTGAAGGACCAGCCGCTGAATTGCTGCCAAAGACTGAAGTGGCAGCGGTAGAGATGCAGATTGCGATCGCGGCTTATTTTTTTTTTTTTTTTTTTGTTCTTTTTGCTGCTTGGGGTGGCAAAAACCCTGGAGCTGGCCCTGATACTATTTCTTGTTTTTTACAACATAAATATTGTAATAAAAATAACTATAATGTGAACACTGTATACTTTGTATTCTGCATTGTAATTGAAATCAATACATTTGCAAATGTAGAAAAACATCTCAAAATATTTAAATAACTGGTATTCTATTATTGTTTAACAGTGTGATTAATTGCAATTAATTTTTTTAATTGCAATTTTTTTTAATTGCTTGACCACCTTAATAATTACTTTAAGTCTGTAACAAATCACATGGCCAGGTTATAATAATCTTACTCTTGTTGATAGTCCCTTACTCCATGAACAGTCCCATTGATGTTGTTGGAACTACTCGTGAAGTAAGGTGCTACTCAACATGATTAAGGGTATCAGAATTTGGCCCTCTGCTCACACCAATAATTTCAATTTAAAAAAAGATGAGGCTCTTTAAGAATGTGTTTTTGATTCAAAACAATGCATGGAGAGGGTTGGTGGGTTGTTTTTTTTTCTTCAAATCTACTGTTTTGATTACATACTGATAAAACAGTGCTATGTAAAATTAATTTGGAAAAGAAAAATACCAAAATGCTTGCACCTACATGTTGTTGTTTTCCTTTTTAAATAAGTCAATAAAAATACATGCTCTGGGCCCAGAATCACTTAGCCAAGTGAGTAGTCCCATTTTAGTGTATGGATTTACTCACATAAGTAAAATTATGCACGTGGGGCTGGATTCTGGAAATTGCTGAGAATTCTGGGCCCATTCTAGCAGAGCACTTAAGCATGTGATTAACATTAAGCATGCGAGTAGTCCTATTGAGTTCAGCGGGTCTTCTCATGTGCTTAGAGTTAAGCACATTCAGGTGCTTTGATGGATTGAGCCAGAGAGCTTAGCATTTTACAGGATTCAGCCCAAGGTTAGATATTTACAGGATTGGGTCCTCTGTGATTCTTAATCCCTAACCTCTTTGTGATTGAGTCTGGGAGTCAATATTCAGTCCTTAGAGTGCTGAAAAAGGCCCTGATCCTGCAAGTGGATCCATGTGTGGAGACACTGGTGCCTGTGCAGAATCCCTTGTGTGAGCAGGACCTAAGTGAAGAGTTTTAAATGTTCTGTTTTAAAAACAAATATCTAAGATGACAAGCTGATAATTGTGTTCTATTTTTTTATCCTCCTTTAGAATTGGCCTGCAAGGTGATGTATCTGATCCAAGGACAAACAGTTTTCTTTACATCCTTGATATTCTCCCAAGGTATAAACTGATCTTCTAGCTCAGCCATTTAAACTTTTGAAGTTACTAGGTCGATATAATATTGTACCAAGGGAAGCCATCCATACTGATTTCAAAGTATGATAGTATAATGCCACTGTGTTCATCCACTTGTTTTCATATCGTCTTTTGTTGCTTGTAAATTCTAGTTTCTTGCTAACACTAATAACTGACAGCTTTATTGTTTTGATTTCCACGTTTGGTTTTCATGTCTTGCACAGGTCCGTTAAAACTCTAGATGCACCATAAAGAGTAGAAGCAGAATATTCTTTTGAATCCAGTGGCAAAATTGACTTGACTTAGAAGCAGGGTTGGGTCCTATAGTCCTTGTTGGTGGGTGTTGTATAAATATCAAGACCAGTACATCTGAAATGGCCAGGTGAAAAAAATTTCTGGTTCCACCTTTTGAACTGATTATGGTTTAAACACTATTTCTGATATTATTAGCACCACTGTTTGTATATCTTAGGGCAGAGATTGTGCCTTCTTCTCTGTTTGGGATTCAACCAGCTTATTGTGGTTTGTAACATTAATAAATCATCATAATACTATGGAGTTAGCTGAGCCCTGCTTCTTTGTTAGTGTTCCTCTACCATCTCTACACAGTACTTGGTTTAAAACCAATTAATGATAGCAACAATTACGACTACTATTCGTATGTGGCACATACTAACAAAAATGTTTGCTGCTCGCATAAATGCAGATCAATTCAAAATCTTGCTCAGAGTCTGTTTTGGGCAACTGTGACTATTTCTGCAAGAGCCTTCTCATGCAGTGGGAGAAGAGAGCTGGTCTAGGTGTTGCCACTGGAGAAATCCCTGCTCCTGGATTGGGCTCTGGTTGGCATCAATCTGAGCATTTGGGTTTGCTGCTGTGAGAAATTAGCTAATCATCAATCATTCCTTGGAGATTCTATTTACACTGGAGGTTGAGATCAGGCTGCCAGCTTCCTGCTCTTCAATTCTTTCCCTCAGGGGATCAGGCCACCTTTTGCTTTTCTTCCAATTTTTGCTATATGAACAGGGAACTTGGGCCATCAGCAGCCTTCCTCTAAAATACCTTGTTGTCTTTGGAAGATCTTTTCTTCATCTTTCTTCCTGAGCTATTGCTGGCAAGGGGAAGGAGGTGGTGCCAAGAATCCTGGCTCCAGCCAAGCTATCTCTTGTATCCAAGCTGTTATCGCTACGTGTTATCTGCACATGTGACTGGGTGCATAACAGCAGTAGTGTCAGTTTTATTTTTGTTTTTGCACATGATGACACTGTGTCACTTTGCCTAGGGCTGAGATTCACGTGTCCTGTCGTGTATATGCCATGGTGCATCGGCTTTGATGGAATCTAGCACAACGTGCTATCGTCAGTTTAAACCCCAAGCAAGGCTTATGTAAACTGATCTATCTAACTTCTATGGTCTCCAGAATTTTATTTTCTGAGCACCTCACAATCTTTAGTGTATTTCTCCTCACAACACCCTTGTTTGGCGGTGTAGTGCTATTGTCCCCATTTTACAGATGTGGAACGTAGGCTCAGAGACTATGTGACTTTCCCAGGGTCATACAGGAAGTCTGTGGTAGAGCAGGAAATAGAACCTAGGTTGCCCAAGGCCTAGGCTAGAAACTTAACCACTGGATCATCCTTCTTCTCTATAAGAAGGATGATAGAAGATGTATTATCATAATTCTGGGTAACAAGCAACAAGCCTGGACTCCCCACCCTTGCCTTTCAGTGAAGGCATAAATCTAGCATGAAACTCACATCCACTGAATAACTGAGCACTTTGATTCACTAGCTATTTGAATTATAGTGGGAAGAACAGCACCAAGATACTAAATGTTCTTGGAGCCCAATAGTGTAACGTTAATGTAATTCTCAAATAAATTGATGATCTTCTGAGTCTCGCCTTCACAAGTCTCGCATGCTACGTATGCTAAAAATAGATTTATTACCGTTGTACTACAGTAGAAATGAAAGGCCCCACATGAGTGGGGTAAGTACTGTAGAGACATAGTAAAAGAGTTCCTGCCCCAAAGAGCTTATGATCAAAATAGCTAACGCAGACAAATGACAAGTAAAAGGAAGTTTGATTATTTCACCCATTTTATGAATAAGGAACTGAAGAACTGGGAGATTAAGTGACTGGCCCAAAGTCACGAAGAAAACGAGTGGCTGAGCCAGGATCCTAACCCACATCTCTTGAAGCCCAGTCCTGCGCCTTAATTGCAGTTAATTGTATCCTTCCTCTGTGTTGAATTTGTTTTAAAAAACAGGTCTGTGAGTTAATAGTTTATTAGACTCCTTCTAAGCTCATCCCTAGATCGCAACACATTTCAGAAGGGAATGTCAGTACCATTATCCCTATTTTACAGATGGGGAACGAGACACAAGAAGTGGGGGCAGCTCTTCTTCAGAGACAGTTTTTTGCTTTCAAAGTGGAAATGGCGCATTCTGATTGCTGCATGGTTAGACGGAGAAGATAGAAACTTTCTTTTTCTCAGATACAAAACATAAGACTGTTGCACATGTGACCCTTATCATGACAGGGCAAAGAAGTTGGGCGTGGCTGGGAGAATTTATCTCTGTGTCCCAGTAGATGCTGCTAATCTCCCTTGGACGATTGTCAAAGTGAAACTGGAATTACTGCAGACAGATCATAAAAAGGCCGGGTAGCCGTTGCGGCAGAGTTCCCCAGCTCTGGGGGATTGTGTTTTGCTGAGATAGTGTGCATGTGTTTTTTGGAAATGACATCTTTGCCAGAGACCAGACATGAAAAATTCCAGCCCAAATGGGAAAATGTTCAGTAAAGTTTTTAGTGAGTATAGTGTAGGAGTTACTGTTCTGTATCCTCAATTGTAATATCCCGCCCAAATTTCATGCACAGTATTGTAAAGTAATTGCAACTTCCTTTCCCATTTTTACCTTTTTTCCAATTTTGTATAGAGGAATACAGGTGAAGTGGGGCTGGAAGGGACTCGGGGGGTGGCTAACACATGAAGGTATGGAAAGAGAGAACTGGGAGGCCCTGGAGTCTTCAGCTGGTGGATGTGGAGTCTGAACACAGAGGGCACGTCTACACTGCAGTGAAAGACCCATAACCAGTCAGCCTGGGTTAGCTGGCTCAGGCTGAGGGGCTATAAAATTGCAGTGTAGATATTCTGGCTCCTTTTGTATTCATCAAGGGTGGAGCACAGTTATGTTGGCTGGAGACGCTGGGAGATAGTATCTCACCTGAAGCAACTTTAGATGAGGGTTTTAGCCTGTTAAAGTTTAGGCTCTAAGAAAGGGGTTATACTTTTTGCTTTCTTGAGTATTTTTACTATAACTGTATCTCAGTGCCGGGGTTTTTATAAGACCTGATCCTAAGTTATACCAGTCAAGCTGGTGCATTCTGTTCCATTGGGGATCACAAACCTGATCATTTCTATGAGTGACCAGTGATGGGCTGGATACTACAGGGGGATACTTTCAGAGAGGCTTGTGGGCTGGGGCGCACCTTTTGTTAACCTGCAAGGCAAACTAAGAGCTGAGAGAAGATTCTTAGGTGGCTACCAGACTGATGGTTTCAGGGTGCTGACATCCAGTTAAGCACCGGTAAGTTGCTCTCTTGCTGAGGCAGGAGGGTAACAAGGTGACTTGAGTCCTGGGCACCTGAAGAAAATGTCACACCTCCTCTATCATTATTGCATTTGCCATCAGAGTTTAGGAGTATATTATGATACAGTTGTTTTGTGTGTTGGGGCTCCCTTTTTAACCTTCCTGATCATGTTTGGAACAATCCATATTACTGGCAGAAGCTCTGTGGAGCTCATGTGTGTGACTCACGAATCAGCCAAAGAAGAATGCTCCAGAATAAAATGAGGAGCTCCTTCCTCCAGAGACGAAGCCTGCTGCCTATGCAATGAGCTTGGTTCCAGAGTCTGAGCACCTGCATGGCATTGATGCCACTGGACTTCAGACTAGCCCCACTGACACCATATTTAAAGTCAATTTCCACAAAAGCTAATTAGACACAACAGAAAATGTCAGAAAGCGAAACCCTCTGAAAACATAGTGTCTACTAAAACGAAGCACTGGGTCTAATCCTGATTTCACTAAAATTAACAGGAGTTTTGACACTCACTTGATTGAAGCAGTACCAGGCCCATTTTGTTACAAGTTTTCCACACACTGGATGAGTGGTGGGTTTTTTTTGTTTGTTTGTTCTTCTCATCATATACCATACAGACCGCTAACTTATAACCTTATGAATGAGAATGATGCTTTGGCAAATGAATAAAGGTCAGCGTTTTCAATGGTAGGCACCTAAATCCTTAACTAGCACCTAAGCAAAAGTGGCCTGATTTTCAGAAGCACAGAGGCGCTGCAATTTTTATTAACTTGATTGAGAATTACGTGTGCTCAGCACCTCTGAAAGTCAGACCATTTTTGTTTAGCTGGCTAAAGTTAGCCACCTAAATTTGGCAACTTTCATCTAAATCTTTCTTATTGCTAAACAAGTCTGTGCTGTTCTCATAGACCCGAAGACTTTAAGGTCAGAAGGGACCATTATGATCATTTAGTCCAGGGGTAGGCAACCTTTGGCATGCCTGCCGATTTTCAGTGGCACTCACACTGCCTCCGTCCCGGCCACCGGTCCGGGGGCTCTGCATTTTAATTTAGTTTTAAAAGAAGCTTCTTAAACATTTTAAAAACCTTATTTACTTTGCATACAACAATAGTTTAGTTATATATTATAGACTTACAGAAAGAGACCTTCTAAAAATGTTAAAATGTATTACTGGCACCTTAAATAAGAGTGAATAAATGAAGACTCGGCACACCACTTCTGAAAGGTTGCCGACCCCTGATCTAGTCTGACCTCCTGCACAATGCAGGCCACAGAATCTCACCCACCCACTCCTGTAACAAACCCCTAACCTATGTCTGAGTTATTGAAGTCCTCAAATCTTGGTTTAATGTAACATGGTTTTGATGTAATATGGTTTACATCTTACTAAACTACATTGACTTTTCTTGTAGGCTCCAGAGGCTACCAAAATATATACTTTTAGAAAATGTGAAAGGATTTGAAACGTCTTCTGCCAGGTATGGTATGATCATTTTTAATTCGGAACAGTATTAGGTAAAGGGGAGGGGCACGTAATTTATTTTTTTTGGAAGTTAGATTAAAAGAGGAGTGGAGTAAAATGGTGCATTTATCAGTTTCAGGTTAAAAATAGTATTTTAATTTTACAATGAAATTTTTAGGGCTTGGGGGACTTTATTGAAAAGTTATTGATTTCTCCAAACCAACAAAATAATTTAAAATATGTTGCTAGCTGGTAGAAGTTGATGTGAATCTTCATCTATATTTTCAAAGAACAATATTCTCGTACAACACAGGGTGTGAGAGTAGGTCTAACAGCTTTTACTGGGGTTCCTTTCTAGTGGTTATAGTAGAGGGGCAAGGGCTAGCCGAAAGCCTTGTATTCATACCCTGCTTGACTGAGTGCTGGCACTGAGAATTTGGTGTGACCTCATCAGCAAACTGTGCAGGCAATTAGTAGGCTGCTAACCTGGAGAAGTTTTGGAAATCTTCATTCACCTTTCATTTCGAAGTTTAGGCTACGGCTACACTACAGCTTAAGTCAACGTAAGGTATGTCACTTGGGATGTGAATTAGCCACCCTCCTGAGCAACATAACTTAGCCAACTTAAGTGCCAGTGTGGATAGCACTATGTCAGCGGGAGAGGTTCTCCTGCCGACATAGCTACCACCACTCGTGGGGGCTTGAGTAATTAAGCCCATAGGAAAGCTCTCTCTTGTCAACATAGAGCAGTGATTCTCAAACTTTGTACTGGTGACCCCTTTCACACAGCAAGCCTCTGAGTGTGACCCTCCCCCCCTTATCAATTGAAAACACTTTAAAATATATTTAACACTATTATAAATGCTGGAGGTGAAGTGGGGTTTCAGGTGGAGGCTGACAGCTCACGACCCCCCCATGTAAGAACCTTGTGACCCCCTGAGGGGTCCTGACCCCCAGTTTAAGAACCTCTGGCATAGAGTGACTACACAGAGAGCTGACAGCAGCGCAGCTGCACCACTGTATGCTTTCTAGTGTAGCCATAGCCTTAGCAATTGGGAGGTAGAGACTGGGGTTTAACCCAAAAATGGAAAACTAAATCCTACCCACTGCTGTGCCAGGTAGGGGAGAGGCTGTAGGGATCCTCTTTTGCCTAATCCCTCCTCCCCCCATGCAAACAATAGGGCAGGATCTTTCCATAGATAAAAGCAGTAGGAGAGAGAGGAAGCCGCTTTATGTGCCAGCCTGCACATCACCAAACCCCTTTATGAACACTGTTTGCCAATTAGGGGGCATTTCCAGCTCCCTGTTGGCTACTAGATGCACTGCTTCTGCTTGCAAGAGCTGTGAACTGGGCCCATGCATGTCCCTGGCCTACCTTGTGGGATCCTGTCCTGTAAATGCAATGATCTATATGTCAGAAAACACACCAGACAACATTCCTCTTTTCCCTTGTGGCCCCTGCCAGGCCATGATTTAGATCATAGTCCTTACTTTCAGTGCGGATCCAGCCTGCTGTTAGGCTGCAGAATATAGTATACCCTATATCAGACACTATCCTTAGTAAGCAACCTTCCATTTTAATAGTCCCCTCAAAATATATGGAGTACACTTTATTAGAAATCCCCTGCGCTAAGCAACCAATTGTTGTGAATCCTCTACTTCAAACAGTCTTTCCTTTATTGTACTGGGGTAGTACTTAACTAAATAAGCTCAGTCATAAACATAGGCAGATACTGAGATATAAATTTAAGAATAGTTAAGTGGGAGTTTTAATATCCTCCTTCTAATCCAGTGCTTGTAAATAATTGTGTAATCCACATCTAATGAGAATGTGTCTCCTACTGACTGTACAACATGTTGGAAGTACTTTTGAAAGACCAGATACTTTCTTTGGAGGATATTTGCTCCAAAGTAGTTGTGGTGTTTCCGTGAAAGTCTCTTTTGTAATTGCCTCTTGCTCAGCTAGTGCAACGCTCTACTTTGTGTTCTCTCCTGAAACATAAATGTATGACCATAGTTGAATGTCTAAAAAGCTGTGTTTGAGTATTCTAGTGTGTCTGCTGACTGTCCTAGTGACTACAGTACTGCCTTTAATGGATCTTTATTTAAGAAAAGAAGAGGTGAACAGAGAGTATATTGCACTCTGTGTCTAATTGCATGGGAGAAGTTAATTGGCTCTATTTTTTTTCATTATTAGAGACAAACTTGTAGAAACACTAAAGAAGTGTGGATTTAAATACCAAGAATTTCTCTTGTCTCCAACATGTGTGAGTAGTAAGATTATTATAACTCATCCAACTGTACCGAAGAGTAAATGGGATATTTGGAAAGAATTTCACATATTGGAAGAAAGGGTGATGTCCAATTTTGTGGACATTCGTATGGATTGGTGGTGCCATCTTACTTAGCTTTGAGTTAGGTCAGGATATTTACATATTCGTTCTACTTATCACTGCTTGATCGGCCAATGGATACTGTTTAAATCAGTAAGTTTGGCTTGTCCAAGACGTACAGGATCAGGCCATTACTGTGTTACATGTAAATCTCTGTATCTTTGAAATACAGGGTCATCCTTCATTGTGACATGTCTTATCTAATTTCCTTGTTCATGTGATTGAACATCTTCTTTTGCTTCTTCATTGTGACAGATAATGGTCACGATGTTTGCCCTAAAAATTGTAGTTAAAGACATTTCAGTTCGTCTCTGACTTCCCACCTTACATAAAACCTTTGTTTAACTTTTCTATTGATTTGCAGACAACAGTCAGAAACCTGAGAAAAATGATGTATTTTTCTTTCTTGAGAAAAATTAGGTAGGGAAGGTGTGATCAGAGGCACAGTAAATCTGTGGGAAGTAAGGGCACTCACCATACTGCAAATAGATGGAAAGATCTGAGTTGTACAGTGCATGAAAATTGCCTGTACTGCAGATCCTTAACTACAAACTAATGATGTAGAGATTTCTTCATGGGCACATTTTAAAACACTATTTTATGCCCGTTGAAAATAGCCTTAGTCTAGGGTAAGGTTGGTTAATGTTAACCACTTTGAAGTGGTAAACATTTTAAGTGCTAAATATTGTATTAATACAAAAAGTGGTAACTTGATCTTTTTGTGACAGTGCAGATTGCTTTGATTCTCTGTACCATGTGGTCTGATTGTTTTATGGGGTTTTGTTTACAGCTTGGCATTCCCAATTCCAGGCTGCGATATTTTCTGATCGCAAAGCTTCAGTCAGAGTTATTTTCCTTTCAAGCTCTTGGTCAGGTGAGATTCATTGCTATTCCTTGACTGCTCTTTGTTTCAAGGAGACTGAGGGCTAGATCTTCATCTGTGCAAAGCTTATGCTCAGCTGCAGTGTGTGTGTGTAAGTAAAATGGCTGTAAGCCACCTTTCTTTTTTTCCTGATTCTGGTCTCATTGGGGACTGAAATGGCTCCCACTGGGTAAGATAGATTAAAGTAGTTCTTGGGAACAATTTTGCTGACTCAGAAGAGACCAACATGCTAGGCACTCTGGCGCTACCCTCCCTGCCCACCAGAACCTTTTCTTGGAAGGGTGGAGGGTGCAGCAATGCCCACGAGGACCCTTAGAGATAGAAAATGGGGGACCACTCAGTGCCTCTTGAAGATCTCCATAGAGGAGGAAGTGGCCAACAAAGCCCCAGACTTCCCGAAAAGAGTGAAGAAGATGGACTGCTAGCCAGTGCCCAGAAGACATTGGAAGGTAATGGTGAATTCCAAGTCTATTGAGATGGACATAGGCATGTGTGGGAGGAGGTGTGAAACTCCCCAGAGGTTCACAAACATTTCAGCAAATCTGGTCTGAGTCTCAGGTTACTAGCCAAGCCCCTAACCAAGCAACTTTCACCTGGTCCTAGCTTTCTTTATGACAGTTTCACACAACCCTTTCTTCCCCTGTTTATGGAAGTGAAATGGCAAGATCCATATTCCTTACATCTACGAAGCACGTACAAGTTAGCACTTCCTAATGCCAGAATCCTTTAAAAATCTTGATAGACGAAAAGGAAGAATCAAGTCTTATTTTATACTGGACAGCTCTGAATGGCTTCCCAAACATTGCTACATGGACTTCTCTTGGCAGTTGACTATTACAGTACTAAGTACAGTATTTCAATCATTTGCATATTTTGTTCCATGGTAGATATTGGAAAATTTCCCAGACCAGGAGCCAAAAGCTTCAGTGAAGCACAGAGTCGCTGCAGGCTTGGAAAAAGAGAGCTGCTTCATGCCACCCAAAGAGGAGTACATTGATCCAAACTCTGGTTCTGATGGTGGCAGTGGACAGTGTTCGCAGAAGGAAGCGTTTGTTTTTAAACTTGAAACAGCGAAAGAAATGGAAAAAAAGCAGAACCAGGACAGTGATCTCTCTATTCAAATGCTAAAAGACTTCCTTGAAGAGGATGGAGAAGAAATGAGTCAGTACTTCTTGCCGCCAAAGGCCTTACTGCGCTATGCTTTTCTGTTAGACATCGTGACACCCAGCTGCAGGAGATCCACATGCTTCACAAAAGGGTAAGTTTCCAGTCCACTGTGGGACCTTATCCAGACATGTTAAATGCAAACTTTGCAGTCATCTTAAAAACCAAAAGCAGCGTTCCATCAAAAAGCAAGACATTACTGCAACACATTTCTCTTTATTGCATGCTTCCTGATTCAACAGAATATGAGCATGAAAATCGCTCTGGCAGGACATCGTATGCCCTGCACACAAAAGCACTCACAAAGACGATGACATTTCTTTGGTGACCTTCAGAGAAGCTTAATTACCCCTGGCAGAAACATTCTTTCAGTAGACTGGTGGAAAACTAATGCACTAATTAATTTCTTTATATTACTTGCACATAATGCTTTGTAACTTCAGTAACAGCTCCTTTCCTCATTAAAACTGTCACTAATGTACATTTAATTGATGTTGTAAACCGTGGGGCAAAATCCTTAGCTGGTGCAAGTGGCTGCACTGAAGGCAATGGAGTTATGTCTATTCACACCACATAGGGATCTGGCCATACATTCCTTATTTACAACAATTAGTTACATTTTTAATGAAGAAATACACAAATGAAAGCTCATTCAGTTAAATATCTGTTATTCACTGGTCTAGTAGCTTCCTAATTTGTACTCTACATTTCTGAGGCACGATCTTGCAAAGTGCTGAGTGTTCTCAATTCCCATTGACATTAGAACTAGTTGGGAATTTTTTGATGAAAAGTTGTTGGGGTTTTTTGCTCAGAAAACACTGATTCATTGAAACTAAGACTTTTCACAGAAAAGGGGTCAGTTTTAAGTAATTTAGCAACTCAGATATTTTTAAGACTTTTTGAAATTGTCAAAAATATTTTGACTTCTAAAGTAAACATGCCTGGTTCTCTAGTTCAACACAATGTTTCATAAACTAACCATTTTTTATTTTCAAAATGTTTTTACTCTATAAATTAATCAAAATGAAATGTTTTGAAATTATCACAACAAAATGTTTCAGTTCACCCAAACCACTTTTTCCCCCTAGACTTTTAGTTTGTGAACATTTTTTAAGATTGACTCTTTTCCATTCAGGACAGGAAACTTTTTTGAAACCTTGAAATTTTTTACAGAATGGGAAGTTCATTTTTCTTCCAGCTCTGATTGACATCAGCACCAATACAAGTTGAGGGGAATACTGGAGACACTCAGCATCTCACCAGGCTGGGCCCATAACTAGCACACTTAGTTAAAAACCCTGGGCCAAACTGATTCCTGGTGTAACTCCAGATATTTCACTGCAGTAGCAACAAGGATAAATTTGGCTCATTATGTTTTGGTTTTAAAATATACTTTTACGTTACAGGAAGGCCCAAAATAGGAACCGTGTCTGGCTTGCTGAAGTTCTTTAATGTAGTTGTGGAACAGCTGGTTTTGGGAATAACCAGAGCACTCTAACACCCCTCGTTGTTGAACTGGATTGAGGATGGGGGAAGAACATGTTGACTGAGTGTGCAAGTCCACAGCATTTCACAGCAGTGTAGGCTGTGATGCAGGCAATGAGAGGGAGGTATGGGACATTTTGAATGACAGGGCAAGTTAAACCCACTCCTTATAAATCCATATAGTCTTGACAAGGATATGCTATTGCCAATGGAATCAGTGACCTGAAAACTCATGTAAAGCAAGTTACTGAAAGTCCTAAGTGTAGAGGAAACTGACTTTTTAGTAGAGTCACAAGGGAATACACTATACCCAGACAAAGAATAGGTTGCCTGAGTCAAACTAAGACATTTTAAGTAGCTTACGTACATAAAGAGAAGAACAACAAAATAATCAAACTTCAGTAAAGTAAAAAGTTAGAACATGTTTTTCTAATCCAGCGTCTGCTTTCCATATAAGTACTGAAAAGTAACCAACTGCCCAAGTGCTAATGTGCTTTTTTTTTTCCTATGCCAAAACTTCCTAAATTTCATTAGGTACTTAATCTAGGTTAGGGTTGTTGATTTATCTCTACTCAGCAACAATAAAAAGAAATATGAACAGCTAATAAAAAAAGATGTAATTCTGCCCAAATTTATTAAAACTATTATTCAGTTGTAAGAGCAGGTGATCTTTCAGAGTGTTCACTTAGAATTATATTACATTATCTCTCTACAGAAACCAAAATCATGTAATTTTTGGGCAGTTCCACCATACATAGTGTATATCATACTACCATATTGTCCACAATTCCTTCAGCATAAATCATTTAGAATAGTGTCTTTTTATGATAATATGGATGTATGAAAAAGATCACTTGCCAAAATAAGGATTTGAAGTACCAGTTTAGGAGCTACTTGCAATTATTTTAGTTGTTTTGCCTCAGAAGTTTTTTTTATTATTATTTATAAATGCAGGTACTTCATGTATATATAATACATTAGAATTCCTCTCATGTGGATTATCTTGTGAAAACAAATATTTGTCAAAAATGTATTTTAAAAAAATTAATCAAAGGCCATGTATTTAGAAGCTGGTTTAATTACTTATCATAATCCATAACTGGTTTTGGGGCCCGGATCCAGCACAGCATTTACATACAAGCTTAATTTTAATCACACGAGTAGTCCTGTTGGCTTCAGTAAAGCTACTCGTATGCAGAAGTGCTTTGCTGGATCAGTGCAGGAGTGCTCAGCTTCATGCAGGATTGAGCCCTAACAAGACTGTTGCCCCTGTGGGGGGTGGGGGAAGGACTTTTCCCACTGCTTTTTCCCTTTGTGGGGTATGTAAAGCCCAAAACAAAAGGCAGCCACCACAGTGTCTCAGTGCCTCTGGAAGGGGTGAGTTAAGCTCCCAGAAGCTGTGCAGAGGACTCCCCAACAGCAGTCTATCCAGTGGTGAGGAGCGAAGAGGGAGTAGCATAAGATGAGGGCATGGCTCGTGGTTGTGTGGAATAAGTGCATCCAGAGTCGTGATGCAGATGGGGGGCTGTTCCTTAGATGTTCACTGCGCAAAGCCCATTTATCTTGTTTTCTAAATCCCTGTCTGTTCAGGACTTTCTTGCACAGTAGTTATCATGCAAGCAGTGTATGGCTCTGACTGTCTGGCAACCCTATAATTACATTGAAATGATAGTCTGTGAGAGACTGTTGAGTAAACATGTATTTACAGTATAAACCACAAACGCTCCAAAAGAGCCAAAATATAGCTTAGAATCTCAACTCTTACTATTATATGCTGGATATTTTTTGACTGCTGTAAACAAAAAAGCAAGTAAAAATATGTTCAACTAATGCCAAAATCTGACTGAATTTCTCTGTTCTTCATGAGTGAAAATGAAAATTTTAGGCTCTCACTAATGGTCCTGTCCTCCTTTTTTGGTACAAAGAGCCAAATTTTCAAAAGTGGCCATCTTCATTTTGCATGCAAATGGATGCTAAATTGGAGAAGTGCTCGAGTTGTGTACCCAAAAGCCCATTTGCACTTACAAATGCATAATTTGTGCATGAAACTTAGGTGGCCGTTTCTGAAGACATTATGCCTGAAATCCTGGACTGGTTGCTCTATAGATTGTTACTATGGATAAATCTCCTGAGAATAATCCCCAAAGATTATTTTCGGAGGCTGGTTTTGTAGTCCCAGGGTTAGTTATGTTAATAAGAAGGCCTTTGTGTAACCTTTCCAAAAGACTATTTGTTAATGCCAGCAAATTAACCTCCATGCTTTTCTACACTCATCAATATTGTAAAGCCTAATAGAACTTTTCATATATAATTTTTTTTTGTTGTTTTTAAGGTATGGTCACTATGTAGAAGGAACAGGCTCAGTGCTGCAGACTGCAGAGGATGTGCAGGTACAGGATGCATTGTGAATCATATCAGAATGATTTATTGTTAATTTTTTGTCTTACTACTTTGGCTTAACTGTTCTGGATTTATTATAACCAAAAATGTCTTCAGGACTAAATCTTACAGCACAGACCAACTATCTCTCCAGACCAATCTCAGGTATTTCCAGTTAATTTACCATGAGTACCCAGATGGAGTATATTAAAGTCATGGTTATGTGGGAAGAATGTGGGTATGCTACTATTTTATCATTCCTATTGCTATGCAGAATATTCACAATGAAACCTGAAAACCTTGATATGGGCTGGGTCTGTGGATAGTTTACAGTACAACAGATTTTTGCCTCTACGGCCATTTATGGGCCAGTTTTTGCACACAGATGACCCTATTCTACAGTAAAAATGTCAAACAATTAAAACTCAATTTTTTTTTACATTTCAAAAGTATTATATTTTGCATTGAAACACACAACATTTTTGAAATAGTCCACTTTTAATGTGAAGTTCATCAAAAAGTGACATTGTAGGAAAATTTTAAAAATGAAATGGCAGGCTTTTTTGATGAAACATCACAGAAAAAAAATTAGGTTATCTGAAAACAGTTATCATACATATATGGAAAAACTTCACTTTTTAATCCTTGGCCAGGATTTAAATAGCGTTTTTGGGTGTACAAGGAATGCAGTGTTGGAACATAGAGGAATATCAAAGCTGTCATGTTTAACAAAGTATATATAGCATAATTTTAGTACAGGATGTTAGTTCCTGCTTATTGAGTCATCTCTGTTCTCCAGTATTTGACTGCAGGGTATTATCCTGTGGTTGCATATTTGAATATTTGTATCGCCTCTGACTTGAGAAAAAAATGATTACTCGTTCTTGACAGCATGATGGTTTTCCTTGTAAACTGTAATTGGTGACACATTTGAGTACAAAATATAGCACCGACTATACTTTCAAACAGAATGCACAGCCATACTATTGTCTTCAGCAATGCAATCACCTTAAATTATTTCATGAAGATACGTTTTGCTGTAATTTTATGTTGTCATTGTCCATCATCCATATCTGTTATTTTGTACTTTCCCCACAGCTACAATCAGTGTTTAAATCCATTGAGATGCTATCAGAAGAAGAGAAGCTTATGAAATTGTCAACACTAAAACTGCGATATTTTACTCCTAGAGAAATAGCAAATCTCCATGGATTCCCTCCAGAATTTGGTACGTGGCTCTGAATTTCCCCCGTCTCTTGTCTACTCTTCAGAACTACAACCAGAATTGCCAAGCTGGCATTCTGAAGAAGAATGCTTCACTTTTTGTGTGTGTTACTACAATATGACTTTTATGATGGATTATGATTATTTGGTGACCATTTCTCTAAACTTTTATCAGTTTTTCCCAGTTTATAAGAACAAACTTATGTGTTGTATAGCCAAGTAGGCTTGTTAATGTGAGCTGGGAAAAACAATGAGTTTGGAATGAAAAGTTGCTGTATTATTAAAAGGCAGTGAAGAGAGGCACTCGATTGACTTAGTTTTTGTTTCCTCTAATTTAGGGTTTGTTTGTTTTTTGTTTCCAACACGTGAGATGCAGAAAGCTGTCCATTATCATAATTCACATTCTCTTTTGACTTTAAAAATAGATTTCTTGGTGCTTTTAGCGTTCAACTGTTGGAAAAAGTAATTACAATATGGAACAATAAAAGACTAATTGTTTTGTTGCAGTCAATATTATAGGTCCCATAAGGTTAACACAGCAACATTATGAAAACTGCCCCCTTCTTTCTGGCACCTGTGACTTGCTTTCAGGAGGATGACATCATGCTCTTCTCTTTCCTGTTCTCTCCTGTGGTTGATATAGAATGATAGAGAGGTAGGAGAATGACCCAAAACAAGGCAATACTTGGGGCCTAATTCTCATATATGATGTTACAGCTCTGCCAGTGCAACGTAAAGGGGCCGTGGTGTAATGAGAATCGGGCCCTTAATGTTTCGTGGAAAAACAAACTGAAGGAAAGTAGAGTCTGCATTCTCTGCCAGCGTGTGTCACCAGCAGAGCAGCATCCTTAAAAAGCAAACGTGATCTAAATTATGTGAGACAAGGGCCAAAATTGTGCACCGAGCCCTGCAAACTGTATTAGGCACTAACTCACTCCCTCTGGTGATGTTCGCTGTACTTAGGCCAAGGAAGTACAAAGTCTGAGATAATTTCTCCAGGCAGGTGAGGGAGCAGGGTCTTAGAAAACGTGTCTAGTGTGGTCTGTCCAGTCCAAGATAAAGGAAGCCCAAGAGCCATTACTGGTCTAGCTGGCTTATAGGTATCTCTCTCTCTCTCTCTATATATATATATATATAGGGAATGCATATATAGATATATATTTTAAACCTGTGTAAATCCTGAGCCTAAGACAGTGGATTGCATGGGGAATGTGGCTGGGGATCCCGAGGGAGGAATTCAGGCACAAATGAGCCTTTGGAGGGGAGTGACTGCCCAAGTCTAGATGCCAGGGAGCTGGGCAGAACGGCTGGAGCTGGCAGGAGATGCTTTCACTACAATAGTTTGCATTCAGGGACTTAATAACTGGCAGAGAAAGCTGGAACAACTCCTCCTAGCCACCTCCTCCTGGGCATCCTCCCTTGGCTTAGCCTCTCCCCAGCAAGGAAACTTGGAAACTTTCTGAATCAGCACTTTCTGGCTGCTATGACCACACCCCCCTTCCAGCCAGAATTACCATCTCTGGGGGCTCTACTGCTAGACTGCTTCCCGCCCCCACCATCTGTGGCTATGCCAGTGAAGCTGAATTAGCATAGATTGCCGGGAAAGCTGTGCTGCATGGCCGTTTGTAAAATCTTAACAATGTCTGTGTTGCTCCCCGTAGGCTTGATCCAAAATCCATTGAGCTCAGTGGGAATTATTCCAGTGGGGTGTGGCTGAGATACAGTGTGGTGGACACTTGTGTGTATTGCAGCTCTCAGTAACTGCATCAGGAAATGTTTGTGCAAGTTCCAATAGATCAGAAGAGCAGGGACAGACCAGACTAACTTTGTCTTCGTATTGTATGTTGTCTTTGTTTTAGGCTTTCCTGACAAGATAACAATGAAGCAACGCTACCGCCTCCTGGGAAACAGTCTCAATGTACATGTAGTGGCTAAACTGATCTCACTTCTGACTGGATGATTTTGAACCCAAACTTGATGAGTACTGTCTGACATAGATCCTGCTAACTCAGAATATACTTTCCTTCTTTGAGAGACTTAGTAAAAGTTGTAGCAGCTTTACAAAAATCATCACTAACATTTTAAATGTCCATGCAAAGTATCTATCAGGTATAGATTTATTCTGCTGAACAACTGGTATATCTTGAGTACCTTTGTTTATGGAGGATCTGAACTGTTGTAGCAGTTACACTATTAAAATGGAAGTTGCCAATACTTGTCCTATTTAAATTTTATTTATATCTTGTAAAATACGAACTGCAGCACTTGCCAATGAAAACAGGTAAAACTGTCACTTTATCTTAAAACAAGTCTGTCTAGAAGCTGTCGTTTAGAATAAAATATATGTGACAGTTATTTTAATAAAGTTCAGATAATGTGTTCTACATGTAGGATATCTTTAGCTGTAAATATTAGCTTGTTCTATTCTTAAAAAAAAAGCTACTGTGAATATCTTCTGACAATTTATTGTAATTTTGATAAGTTTTTACAACAAATGTAACTTTTGTAAAACGGAGAAGTTCAGTATTTATATATAATATTTTTTAAATAGATATGATGCCAAATCTAACATAATTATCCATCTCATCTTTCTAGGTACTTATGACCCCAGCTCACAATCATGGCTGAGCCTGGTGTGAATTGTTTAATGGTAACCTAAGAAAATTTACAACCCTGACCTCACTGATCATGTGCTACCTTTTCATAGAACATAGAATATCAGGGTTGGAAGGGTTCTCAGGAAGTCATCTAGTCCAACCCCCTGTTCAAAGCAGTACCAATCCCCAACTAAATCATCCCAGCCAGGGCTTTGACAAGCCTGACCTTAAAAATGTCTAAGGAAGGAGATTCCACCACCTCCCTAGGTAACCCATTCCAGGGCTTCCCCACCCTGCTAGTGAAAAAGTTTTTCCTACTATCCAACCTAAACCTTCTCCACTGCAACTTGAGACAATTACTCCTTGTTCTGTCATCTGCTACCACTGAGAACAGTCTAGATCCATCCTCTTTGGAACCCCCTTTCAGGTAGTTGAAAGCAGCTATCAAATCCCCCCTCATTCTTCTCTTCTGCAGACTAAACAATCCCAGTTCCCTCAGCCTCTCCTCATAAGTCATGTGCTCCAGCCCCCTAATCATTTTTGTTGCCCTCTGCTGGACTTTTTCCAATTTTTCCACATCCTTCTTGTAGTGTGGGGCCCAAAACTGGACACAGTACTCCAGATGAAGCCTCACCAATGTTGAATAGAGGGGAATGATCACGTCCCTCGATCTGCTGGCAATGCCCCTACTTATACAGTATGCTGTTAGCCTTTTTGGCAACAAGGGCACACTGTCAACTCATATCCAGCTTCTTGTCCACTATAACCCCTAGCCAGGGCCGGTGCAAACACTAGGCAAACTAGGCAGCCGCCTAGCGCCCCAAGATTTGAGGGCGCCAAAAAGCAGTGCCCAAAATGTCTGGGATGCTCACCCAGCGCCAGCTAAATGTGTAACCCTCTTCCCGTCTCTGTGCGAGGGGGCGCTGCAGCTTTGATCAGTTCCAGCCGGCCGGGAAGTGATGTCATTCCTCCTCTGGCTCCCGGGGGTGCTGCGCTGCTCCGGCTCTGCCCCAGTGCCCCTGCCCCGACTCCCCTGAACTCTGCAGCAGAGCTGGGCCTGCACTCACCGGCGGTAGGGAGTAGAGAGACCCGGCCCCAGCCGCGTTGCTGGTGAGTGCTGGGGGGTATTCCCCCTGCCCCCCAAGCCAGCCCTGCCCCCCCACTCTCCCCCTCCAGAGGCCTGGGCACCACCACTCCTCTGCAGGAGGGCTGCGTAGGGCCCCAGAATATCTAGGGACGGCCCTGGTACCCGCCACCCTGCCCACAGCCAGACCCTGCTGCACTCCCTGCCCTGCCCGCAGCCAGCCCCATACCCACTTGTCTCCAGCCAGCCCCTGCCACACACCCCTGCCCAAAGCCAGCCAGCCCCACACCCCCTGTCTTTAGCCAACCCCTGCTGCACCCCCCTGCCCGAAGCCAGCCAGCCCCAAACCCTGTCAGGTTATTCATTTATTTTCATTAAATATGTAGACTAAATAATGAAATTAATAAATTTTCAAGCCGAATTGTGTATTAATTCTAATGAACAATGCCACATTATGCAGTATTCATTTTTGAAAGTTTATAAAGTGGGGGTGGGGGGTGCAAGGTGGAAGTTTCACCTAGGACACAAAATATCCTTGCACCAGCCCTGCCCCTAGGTCCTTTTCTGCAGAACTGCTGCCTAGCCATTTAATCCCTAGTCTGTAGCAGTGCATGGGATTCTTCCGTTCTAAGTGCAGGACTCTGCACTTGTCCTTGTTGAACCTCATCAGGGTTTTTTTGGCCCAATCCTCTAATTTATCTAGGCCCCTCTGTATCCTATCCCTACCCTCCAGCGTATCTACCACTCCTCCCAGTTCAGTGTCATCTGCAAACTTTCTCAGAGTGCAGTCCACGCCATCTTCCAGATCATTAATGAAGTTATTGAACAAAACCAGCCCGAGGACCGACCACTGGGGCACTTCGCTTGATACCCGCTGTCAACTAGACATGGAGCCATTGATCACTACCTGTTGAGCCCGACAATCTAGCCAGCTTTCTATCCACCTTATAGTCCATTCATCCAGCCCATACTACTTTAACTTGCTGGCAAGAATACTGTGGGAGACCATATCAAAAGCTTTGTTAAAGTCAAGGAATAACACGTCCACTGCTTTCCCCTGAGCTACAGAGCCAGTTATCTCATCATATTTCTCCCTCCTGCCTCTACCACACTGTGGCCTGAGTCTCCTGCAATGTATTCTCAGTGCAGAAACAGCTTGGAAAAATCCATGGCTATGGGGTCCATGAAGTCGGGCCCCATGAGCAGCTGGACAGGGCAGTTTAGCCGCATGCAGTCCTCTGTCTTGACCCTCTCCCTTGTGGATGCATCCTCCCTCACCCCCACCCCCCCGTGCCAACTGCATGGAAAAAGGGGAAAGAAGGGAAAGGGAGTGGGGGGCAGGGGACATGCCATTGCAGGTAGGGAGTTTGTCGTATGCTTGGTTTCGCTGTTTGCACTTGTTCATGCACTTTTTGTTTTGGAAAGGTTCTGTCGTAACTGGTGCTTTGGTGTGGTAATGGAAGCAGGCCTGCCTGGCAGTGAGTGAACGTTGTATTGTTTTAATACAAGCTATAAATAAAGCTTTTTATGTCATCAGGAAAGTTCATTGCTATCACTGCATCTCATCTTACAATCAGTATTTAAAATAATAAAGGTAAACACATGATGAAGACCAATTAGGCATTAGTAATCAAACTCTATTCCTCTATACAGGTCTGTCTCATCTTACGCGGGGGTTCCGTTCCGCGGTTAGCGCGTAAAGCGAAAATCCCGTATAGTCAAAATTACATTGAGTTGAATGGTGGGCAGAATTGCCCGCACTACAGAAACAGTATTTAAATTGTTCTTTTTCTCTTTTTTGTTTTGTTTTTGCCAACTGCGTAAAGCTGAAATCGCGCATGTTAAATGCGCATAAGATGCGACAGACCCGTACACTTAGGTACAGCAATCCACATTTCATCACTTCCTTGACGGACTCCATACAATCATCCCCCAATCCCCTATTGCATAAGTTGCCATGCAACATACTTGGTGAATATGACAGTCAAGCCCCCTTGTGATGGAGTGTTCATACCACACTTGCCCTGAAAGGGTTAATGCAGTCTGAGAAGGGGGCTAATTAACCTGGCAGATCACAGCTGAGGGGAATCAGTTGGCTAAGTAACCCACTGAGTGAGGGAGCCCAGCTGACAAGCAACAAGCTGGGCTGGTCTTACAAAAACAGGAACTTAGCAACAGAGGGGGCTGCTGGGAAGTAGGCTGTAGTCACTCCTACATATAGTCTGCAGTTGCTCCTGGGAGGAGGGAGTGGTGAGGCAGGCAAACCCAGAGGGGTTGGGGGGTGCCACATGGTAAGGAAAGGGCTAAGGGAAAGGCAGTGAAATCCAGGAGGGAACACCTTGACTGCTGACTACATGCTGCCTGAGCCGGAGCCTGGAAGAGAGGGCAGGCCTGGGCTCTCCTGCCAGCCCTGAGGGAGTGGCACTATGTGGTGGCAAATACCCAGGGTTGCCAAAGGAGGACTTTAGTACTCAGGGAGAGGAAAATGCAGATAGTGACCTGGTTGGAGAGTTGAGGCACAGAGACAGCAGCAGCTCGAGGAGCAAGAGAGGGACTGCAGACGGACAGAGAGGTGGAGGGACAGCGGGCAACCGTGGGAAGGGATGTCAACCTGGAAGCTAATCCCCAGAATGACCAGGAGGAGGCACCAGTCGAGCACCCATCTCATTCTCCCCAAACATTGAAGCTCCCCAATTGATTAGCCCCTTCCATCCCACCAGCACATTCATAGATGTACTATTCCCCGTCTTCCTTTGGGCCATGCAAGTCCACAGTGTGAGAACACAAAGCACCCCAGAGTTCTGTTGTCCAGGTGCATCCACCCGTGGTAGCTGCACTTGTTTGGCTGAAGGTACCAGTTCAGTGGCCTCTTGCTGTCATAGGTCTATTCAGAGGGAAATATCTCACCTGTGGTTTCACAAAGATTGTGACAAGCACAGCAACCTACAGTCAGGCTGACAGCATTGATGACACTGGCATCCAAATGGGTCTGTAAAGCTCTCTAACAGGATTTCAATCTGCCAAAAGCACATTCAACAACCATTCTCCACCTGAGTGTAATTAAACCTTTTGCCAAGGCCTCTGCCATCAGGGAATGGTTTCATAAGCCAAGACAAAAGGGAGTATGCAGGGTCCCCTGAATAGTTGTGTTGAAAGTAATTCCATTTGTGACATTGTCATTTGGTGGGAATAGTGTCCCAGCCTGTCAATTAATGTAGACTCCCAATCAGTGAAAATCTGTAGCATCGTGAACTCTCCCCGTGCAGCCCATGTCAACATTCATGAACCACCTCTGGTCTATGAGGGCCTGCATAATAATGGAATAGTACCCTTTGCAGTTTAGGTACTTATGTGCTCCTTGAGGAGGACAAACTGTGGCCACATAAGTCCCATCAATGGCCCCGGCCCAGTAAGGAAACTCCATTCTACAGTAGTTAACTCAGGAATATCTTTTATGTCTGCCACCTCGGGGTAAACACATGCCTCAGAAATATCTGCAACCACTTTACCCACAGTTGACTTTCCTACGGCAAACTGGTGGCAGTGGACCTGTAGAAGTCTAGGGTAGCCAACTTCCAGACGGCTCTAGCAACCCACTTCTGGACTGGCTAAGGTGGCCTCATGCGTGTGTCTTTATGCTGGAGGGTCAGGGCAAGCTGCTCATAAAGCTCCAGAGATGTACCTTTCTTCATGCTTAAGTTCTGGACATACTGCTAGTCATCCCTGGTCTGCATGGCCATGTGAGCCCACCAGTCTGTGCTTATGGCCCTGCACCAGAAGCACCAGTCTGTGTACTGGTGTAAAGATTTCATCAGCCAGCGTGAGTCTGCCATGCCTGGGTGTTGGTGGTGGTACTCCTCTTGCTCCATCCTATGCTCTGTCAGGTGCCTGTGGTAGTCCAGAAAAGGCTGCTGAAATTTCCAACACCCCATGGAAGTTCTGTCCATTTCCTGACCCAGGAGTGAAAGCGCAAGCAAGAGAAATCCTTGAAAAGGGGCCTTCACCATGTTGCTTGGCAGGCTGTGTGGGCCGGCTGTTCAAACTTCCTGTCGTGCAAAGTGGGCAGTAAAGTTTTCTCACAGTGCACCACAGTCAAAGGGCTACAACAGCCACATTTCAGGTGGGTGCTAGGGTGTCCGAGATGTGTTTGGTTTGACTCAGGTCTGCATGCTGTTGTGATGTGGATGACAGAGGTCCAGGTTTGAGTCTGGGTTAGAAAATTCTCGAGGCAGCTGACCCAGGTTCTCCAACATGGGTCAGCTGCCTCGAGTCTCACTAACCTTGGGCTTACATTGCAGTGTATCTGACGGCAGGGGCAGGACATTCTTGTGAAAAGCCATGGGCTGCTGAGCTCTCCTCTTAGGTGAGGATGAAACCTAGATCCATTTCTTTACTTGGTCTCTTGCACTAATAGAGTAGCATAGGAGTCACCAAACTTACTGGACCTCTGAGCCACATACAACAATCTTCAGAAGTTCAAGAGCCAGGGCACACCTGCCAGGAGCCGAAGGTCAGAGGGCTTCAGCCCTGCTTCTGCTGAAGCCCTGAGCCCTGGTAGGTGTGCCCTGCAGGGCTGCAGCCCCAAGATGCCTCTCCCCGCAGGGCAGAAGCCCCAAGACCCCCACTCCCCACTAGGCAGGAGTCTCTAGCACACCACCAAGGCAGAGATCCCTAGCTGCCCCCAGTCTGGTAGGTGGAGAATAAGGAGTGGGGTGGGGGGGGGGGGGCTCCGCGAGCCACACTTTAATGGTAAAAGAGCTGCATGTGGCTTGCGAGAGACAGTTTGGCCACCCCTGGAGTGGCAGAAGGACCCTACAACATTCTCCTGAATAATCTACTATAAACCAAGGATACGGCAAGGAGTTTAAGTCCTATTTTGAACAGAATTTGTTTTGACCCATAGTTTTATCATCAGCCCTACATACTGTGTTGATGGGGTGCGTTAGAAATGTATCTGACAACAGGATCAGTAACTGCCCTGTAATTGTACAGTGAAGACAAAGTTAATCAGCAATAGGTTTTTACTGCTAGTGGACTCAAAGTAAAGGGAATCTTTGTTCCTCTTTGGAGCGAGCTACACGAGTACAAGCAAATACAGATGTATTTATGATTTATTTTTTAAAATGGTGTAATTTAATAATGCAAAGTGAAATGGCTTATGGCAAGCTGCTAAAGTGACCATTCATGTTGCAAAGTTTAGGCTCTGTGAGACTGATATTTAGGAATAAATGGTGCTATCTTAGCTATGAGAGCTATAAGTGTGGATCAGCTGGAGAATGTAAAGCTCAAAAGCAACATGCAGTTAAAGTGAAATTTGAGTAAGCAGTTCAGAAAGAGAATTTCAGTTATTGCAGAGTTTTTAAAAAATGTGTTTTAATGTCTCAGATCAACTGTGCATACACAGCAGCTATTTATACACTTGTACACATAATGAAACTCTATTTTAAGTTATCTTAATGCCATGTTACATGGCCACACAATCTGTGCCTAGTAGAATTCATCTTTAAAATGCAGTTTTACTCTGAAAAGTGATTATGTAAAAATGGTGGCTCTTTACCCAACAGATCTGTTCTTTTACCACATATTACTTTGACTACACAGATTTCAGTGTCAAAAACATATTTTTACTGTTTTACTCCTGTTAGACATGCAGAATCAATGCAACTAGATTGAGTGAACTGGATTTCCTGTTCCATTTAGTACATTATTATTGAGCTCCATTGAGCTGCAGCTGTATAATCCCATGAATGGTAGTGCTAATTCCTTTATTTTTCCCCAGCATTCCCAGTAATAAACGGTGTATAGGCTAGATTAGGCTCACATCTTCTCCACTAATTTGCAGCCCTGTTATCTCCACATGACGTCCTCTGATACCTATACAATTCCATTGCCTCCCAAGGGATGGTATAAGGGTAAGTGATTAGAACTTGCAAGACAACTTTTATGGATGATGCACAAGAAGAATAGATTCCAGTTCTCACTGTCTCAGCATTTTTGCTATGCAGTGATAAAATGAGTAAAACACAGTCTGTGGTGCTGGAACAATTTTTATAATGGGGGTGCTGAGAGCCATTGAACCAACCCTGTATATAATGGAAACCACTTCAACCCAGGGGGTCCTGCAGAACCCCCCCCCTTCCCCCCAGTTCTAGCACCTATGAACACAGTTCACGTTACTTAAGTCAGAAGATATGACTGAATATGCACAGGGAGCAAATAAAGAGGAAGGTGGTGTAATCTTTACTGAGTCACTTTTCAGTGTAGAACCACACTTGAAAAACTTGCCAGTTGTCTTAATTAATATATTAGTTATCTAAACAATTTTATGTAATTTGTAGTAGTCAAGAAATTTTCTATACTGATTATAAAGAAAAGTAGGTAATACTGCAGATAAACTATTTATCTAGCACATATTTAAAAGTGACTAATGAATGTAACCAATGTCTTCTCTAAAGAGAATTTTGAATCCTGATGCGGACTTTTCCAAAACTTGGCGATATTTGGATCTGGGGTTGGTTCAGGATCATATCAAGTCCTGTAGTTTCAGTGACAACAACAAATGACTAAAACAAATAAACACATCATAAATTGTTACAATATCTCAGTAGTGAGCTATTCATCCCCTATTCATCCTCTGATTTCTCTATAGCTCACAATATTGTTAGATGTGCAAACTGCTGTTAACTATTTGGGTAAATTGGCCACCTTTATAAATATTAGATTCCCTTCCATTTCCTTTCTTAATTTGTTTAAAGTCAAAACCCATTACAAGTCTAATATAGCTTGCTTCATGTATACTTGAAACCACTTACGTGCTTTGTGGGTTTTGTGCACAGTTTTGAAAGAATATGCTTAAATCAATAGAGATTCCATTTTCTGCATTTGTGAAGGTGCATCCAGCACTACTGGGCAGTCTCAGACAAACCGTCTCTCAAGTAAAACCGCACAAGAAAGGAATCTAGGGGAAATAGTAGTGGATTACAAACGGGTAGGAATAAAGCTTAAAATGAGCTGCAGTTTCTGCACCAAATTCAGCCATCATTTCCACCCTTGCAAACATGGATTTAGCAGTGTTAACATTTTCACTTTAAAAAAAAAAAGGGGCGAGGGGATAAACTGTGTTTCCCTAGTTAATATCTAGTTTGAATAGGTAACTGATATATCCAGAGTACATGAGTAACTAAATAGCAAATTGTGAAACTTTAGCAGTCTAAAATACTTGAATTCTTTTGATAAATATTATATGTACCCCTGTTTATTTGATTGTCATGGGGAAGGGTCTGTCATGGTGTAATGGACTTATTTGCATGTCTCAGGAAAAGAAATACAGAGACTTCAGATAGCCAGCCATCTATCAACACTTACGAGACAATGCCTGGACTGTTCTCTTTGATAGTCTACCTCCGCCCCCGGCATGCCCACCAGATGAATTTGGCAAAGAGTGGGAGGAGGGGGCAGTATATGGACACCGAGAACCTGCCTGGTTTAAACAAGACTGTCCCTGAAGCTGAAGGGAGGCAGCCACATAGAGATTGGAGAGGTATTGATTGTCTCTCCACCCCACCCCAGACTGAGGACTGGGGTGTCTACTAAGTCTTGGGTAAGATGCATGTAGGTCTTCTGTTGTTTTAACCCTTTTCTCTGTTATGTCCCTGTGGATTAACAAATACTTTGTTGGAAGAAGCTGTTCTGATTCTTTGTATTACCTCGCAGTCATCGCTCCAAAGGGAATCCGGGAAGGTGACAGCAGAGCCTGCTGAGTGATGGCAGTTGAGGTGCTGTAGTAGCCTGGAGACTCAGTATAAAACAGGTGTCAGTGGCAGGGTTCCACTCTGAGAGAAGTGAAAGCACAAGGCCTCACTTGGAAGGGTGCCCACAGAGACTGAGTGAGGGGTCAAAGGGACAGCTAACCTTGAACCATAACAATTATCTTAATGAAATATGTAAATAACAGAAATAATAGGAATGAGCATACTATTCACTGCATCTCGAGCAATGACTCATCTTTCTCCAGTAATATATCAATAACTCCTTGTAATACACACAAAATGTGTAGAGGAAAGTGTGACGGGTTGGATCACAGAACCCCCCTTGGAAGCTGCTACCCGATGTGCCAAGACTACCTCTGCTCCTGCTTTCCCTGCCAGCTTGGGACCCCAGCACCCTGTCTTGCTGAGCCAGACACGCCCATCTGCTCCAACAAAGACCCAGGGTCTGACTTACTTGCCCCAAAGCTGCAGGCTTCACTGAAAGCAGCTCACAGAAGTGTTCCTGTCTTTAACACTCAGATGCCCAACTCCCAATGGGGTCTAAACCCAAATAAATCAATTTTACCCTGTATAAAGCTTAGACAGGGTAAACTCATAAATTGTTTGCCCTCTATAACACTGATAGAGAGATATGCACAGTTGTTTGCTCCCCCAGGTATTAATACATACTCTGAGTTAATAAGTAAAAAGTGATTTTATTAAATACAGAAAGTAGGATTTAAGTGGTTCCAAGTAGTAACAGACAGAACAAAGTAAGTCACCAAGCAAAATAAAATAAAACACGCAAATCTATCTCTAATCAAACTGAATACAGATAAGATCCTTACTAGTTCCAGAATGCTCCTTTTTACAGACTAATCTCCTTTTAGCCTGGGTCAAGCAATCACTCACACCCCTTGCACACTGTCCTTTGTTCCAGTTTTTTTCAAGTATCCTGGGGGTTGAGAGGCTGTCTGTTTAGCCAGCTGAAGATAAAATGGAGGGGTCTCCCAGGGATTTAAATAGACTTTCTCTTGTGGGTGGAGATCCCCTCCTCACTCCTATGCAAAGTCCAGCTTCAAGATGGAGTTTAGGAGTCACCTGGGCAAGTCACATGTCCATGCATGACTCACAGTTTTTACAGGTAGCAGCCATGGTTTACATGCTACCTTGAACTTCCTCAAGTAGACTTCTTATGTGGATTGGAGCATTCCAGGATCCATTGTTCTTTAAGTGTTTCTTGATTAGGTACTTAATTTCAACATTCCTTTCTCCAGGAACTGACCAAATGCTCTATTAAGGTTATTTAGAAATCAAGTCAGTACACAGCCTACATTCATAACTTTGAATACAAAAATGATACATGCACACAAATAGGATTAATACATCCCTAATGTTTTCCCACACTTAGGACTTGATCCATTTTTAAACAGAAAAATGCACCTTCTATCACATTCTTGAGTGAGAGCCTGTTCACCAAAAATGAAGTGAAAATATTTTCTTTGTTTCATATTTTGGTCTATGCATACCTGGCGACGCGACCTTCAGGTTGATAGCAAAAAAATGGGCTATACCTGGAACCAGCTAGAGCGAATGGCCCAGGATAGAAGACTCTGGAGATCTGTGGTTGGCGGCCCATACCCCGGTTGGGGTGACGGGCATGAATGAATGAATGATGATGGAATTGATGCAATTGCAAGATATTCTTAACCTAAGTATGGAGTTTGGAAGTAAAACACAAAAATGATTAGTGTGTAAGAATCTCAAAAAACTGAGTGTGCTCATTATATTTGAGTATTTCAAGTATTTGTACTGTATACATTTAAAAAATATATTAAGTCCTATTTAATTTATAATAAACTTCAGTAAATAAATATGAATATACCTATAGTAAAACATGTGGGGCATTTAAGCTATGTACTTATCATGCTTATACACTTCAGCATACACTACTATTTATTAGTTGTGATAGCACCTAGGAGTCCGAGACATGTGTTAGTCATTTTACAAACACATAATACAAAGATGGCCCCTGTCCCAAAGGTCTTACAGTCTACTGATCAGACTGAATCATTTCAATAAACAAGCTGGGAAATTAAGAAAGAGATGGGAGGATGGATCCATTAGGAACTTCAGGGGTGTTATCCCAGAAGATTGAATATGAAAAATGGAAGTTTGTAAGACCAACTGAGGCCCATGAGAAAATAATGCCAATGTGTTAGAAATAGGGATTAACTATAGCAGGGCAGGTGTGGGAAGGCCTGTGTGACTGTGACTAAAAAGAAGACAAATCATAAACCTGATTTGAAGAAAGGAATTAAAGAGGAAGTGGAAATAGGAATCAACCATAGAGGTTCATAAAGGGTAGTTAGAGGAGTGGAGCCAGCCAGCCACCCTGCAGGCCACAGGGGAATCCTTCCAAAGAGACATCTAAAGGTAAGGAAGGAGACGGTCATGGGTCTCTTCTGGGTGACAGATGGGCAGGGGAACAATTAGAAGGCAAAACTCACCTGTTCCACAAACAAAAAAAATCCATATTTTGCATAGGGTGCATTACAGGTTTGCTGGTAATTCTTGGGTTCCAGACTAACTTCTGAGTAGTGTGTTCTCAATCTTGGGGTCATGACCACCCTCCCTTTCTTTATGGCTATATCAGGAGAGGGGTCTGTAAACCTTTTTCTTTTGTAACATGAGGCCACAGTATGAAAAACCTGAGAGCAACAGGTCTAGGTATTTCAGGGGGTGTATAAACCACTGAAAGATGTGATTTGTATAATTCTATCATATTAATAGTAATACCGCTCCATATGACCTTGGTATGGCCATTTTTGAATATTGGAATATAGTTTCAGCACCATGTTATAAAAAGGAGATTGTTAGAGAGAATCCAGGGCAGAGAAGATAAAAGGATTAGAAGGCATGACCCTTGTTGAGAGGTTAAAGGAAATGAATATGTACTACTTGGAGAAAAGTCAACAGAGTGGAGCTGTAACTGTTTGCAAATATTTGGGAAGCAACATCAAGGAGAGTAAGGGATTTTCCCCCAGATGTTAAACTGCAAAACAACAAATAATGGCTTGAAAAAAGAAAAAATATAGGTGAAACACTAGGGGCATATATAACTTTTCATTAAAAATTAACTGAATGTAGTGTTGAGGAAAGGCCCCAGACTAACAGGTTTGTGAAGAGAAATCCTCCATTTACTCACTGAATGAGTACAGCAGTGCTACTCACTCACCTTCCATGCTTCCATTCTGACCTAGATGGGTTGTCTTTCAAGATGACTGGATAATTCAATCTTAATGTAGATTGAATCCTTGAATCTTTCTGAGTCCAAACAAGTGCTGGCTATGATGGCAGGTTTGTGCTGCGGACGTATCCATGAGTAGATGGAGCCCACCATTTCATTTCATGTAAGCCACTAGTAGAATCATAAGATGGTGGTAACTTTCAGAATTTCAACAGAATCCTAGAGACAAAATGCTCCATGTCCTATTGCCAAGTCCTGGAACAATCTTCTCTTTAGAAATATTTTCTCAACTATGATGTCAGTGAGGTAATTGAATGATCTGCCAATTTGTCTCTATTTATAATGAACTGTCCGTATTCTTTAGCCAGAGATTTACTGTTTTTCCACTCGGTCCCTCCAAAAAGTATCCCCTTGTCCAATGTAATTCAATAAAATTAAGAGGTGTGGGACCTATTTTTCCTTTCCCAAATGTCCCTATTTGTCATTTTCCAAATTTGGCAGGCAAGAGGCACATTCACTAGAGGTACTTGAGGAGTCTAGATAAAATCTTGAAGGTCTAATGAAGAGGAAAATCCTGCTCTATGAAGAGGTTTGGACTAGATGACCAGGAGGCCCTTTCCAGTCTGTAGTCACTATAGAGTCAAATTCACTCTTCCTTCTGTCCAGCCACCTTCTAAGTCATGGGACGTATGCATGAGAGGGTGAGAAAGAAAAGGGGGCTCACTTCTCCCTCTTTGGACAAGCAACACCTTCCCTCACCTTCTCTGCCACCCTCTGGATTTCAGTATGTTAGTGGGAGAGGGCTGGTTCAATGACTTGTATTCTTAAACCAGCAGCAATAGATGATGTGCATCCAGTATTCTAAAGGAATGAGCGGAGGACAGCTAGGATTTTGTGGAAGGTCTGGACTGTAAGTAGTGTGTCAGCATGTGACAGACCTGGTGAAGAAAAGCCCTTGCCGCACACATGCATTCAACCAGCCTGCTCTGAATTTCACTGGCTCAGATGACCAGTACCTCCCAGTCTACAGGGGCTAAAACACCTTCGTTAGTAGAAGTGAGACAGACACCAGGACAGGTATTCAGGGTGGGTGCAAGGATGTTTCGTGCCCTTGGTGAAACTTCCACCTTGCGACCCCCCCCCTCTGAGCCCTGTGGCAGCTCTCCGCCCCCCCTCCGCCCTAAGGTGGGCCCCCATGGCAGTTCCCCACTCCCCCACCCTGAGGGGCCCTACCTGCAGCAGCTCCCCCCCTCCACCCTGTGGCGCCCCCCCCCTCGCGGCAGCTTCCCCTGGCCCGGGGAGCCGTGCGGCAGCTCCCCGCCTCAGCTCAACTCTGCTCTGCCTCCTCCCCAAGCACGCCATCACTGCTCCACTTCTCCCGCCTCCCAGGCTTGCAGCGCCAATCAGCTGTTTGGGGCCGCAATCCTGGGAGGGAGAGAATCAGAGTGGGGCGGCGTGCTCAGGGGAGGAGGCGGAGCAGAGGTGAGCTGGGGCGGGGAGTTCCCCTGTGTGCCGCCCACCCCCAGACTTGCTGCAGGCGGCCCTCCCCACGCTCCCCTGCCCCAGCTCCCTCCGCCTAAATGCTGATGATGACTGGGGCAGCTGAAGATCCAGCCGCCGCGGTCGCCGCCGAAGGACCCGAAATGCCGCCCACCAAATGCTAGTGCCCCAGGTGACTGCCTAGGTTGCCTAATGGGTTGCACCAGCCCTGCAGGTACTCCCCTAGTTTCAGAGACACATGATAACTCCTCCTGCCCTGTTGTCTCCCAAAGAGCTGTGCAGGGCTAACTGAATGAAGAATTTGGCCTGCAGAATCTTTATTACTGGTGAATACTCAGAGGCAGCAGGAACCCATTTTCACTCTTCTATTCCAGGGTGTGGTTTCAGAGCCAAAAGGAAGCAAAAAAAATTTAAAAATATTAATGAGGGCAGATCTTCAGCTGATGTTAGCTATCATAACTCCTTTGAGGTGAATGACAATTGACACCAGCTGGGACACCACCCCTGGCATTTATACTTGTAAACCAGGTCCATTTGTTCTGCAAAAGACAATGACCATGGTGCCTCCTCATGCCATTTTTTACAGAGTCACTTCTGTGAGTAGAACCTCCCTTTGAATTCTGTAGTTGATTTTGATGCAGTATCATCCTTGGATAAAACTACAGACGTACTCCAACTGTTTTTAGATTTGTTGTAGTTTGTGCCCTATGGATTTTATACTATGGGTTTTTAAAAACTATTTTTTAATGTTTGTAGGTACATAAGCAAAATTAATAGTTACACATTCAACCACAAGAAAAGATGGGGGGAAAAACCATAGAATTTTTTTTTGAAAAGTGTTAGGCACTATATAAATTCATTCTAAGGATCTGTTTCTTTAATGTTGCATCATAAATGTTAGTTGGCTGAGCAAAGTGAAGTGCTACACCTAATGTAGCAGCATTTACCTAACTGTCTGTAATGCAATGACATTAGAACACCACATATGATCAGTTCCAAAATTTCAAGGAATGTTCCAGTCATCAGTGAGCAGAACCCTTTTGCTTTTGGTGAAAACTGGAAAACTAGAAGGGAGAAAATGGAGAGCAGAGGGAGCCCCTTGTATCTGATTCTGCAGACGGACAGAAAAGAAATAAGAATTGTGGGGGGAAGGGACTCACACAGAGACCCTGGCATGGGAGTGGGGGGAAATGGGAGTGCCTACAGAACCCCTGGCAGCTGGGAGAATGGGCTTATAGGAGGAATAGAGGGCAATGAGGGGCATATATGACCCCTTGATGGAGGGAAAATGGGGGGAAATAATATGGGGAAAGGGGCAAGGGAACCCAAAGCTCTTGGTGTGTCAGAGAGAGGAGGGGAGGAACACACAGAGCTTCTGGCATCAGGGTGAGAATGTGGGATCCTGATCTGGGGGAAGAGGGAGGAATTGGGGACTCACATTCCCTGGCATGAAGGGGAGGGTTTCTGGGAATCTCTGAAGCAGAGGGGACCAGGAAGGTGGCCAGGTGGCTGGTGAGGGTAGGAAGGAGAGAGATTGGAAGAAAGCAAGGAGCCTCTGGTGTGTGCAAAAACAGCAAGTGCAACCTTCTAGTTAGTATCTGTTCATTCAGTCACATGTCAATTTAAAACAACCATATTTGGTTAAAAGACATATTTTGTTGTTGATGTTCAGTTTGATTCTGTGTATTGCTGTCAGGTCACTCCTGTCATTTGTCCAATTAATTATTTTAAGAAGAGCTGGAAACCTCTCCTTTTATGCAAATAGTCATTTGGTGACCAATATGACTTTTACATTCCATAAAGACAATCACCTGGGATTTTTATTGATGCCCAGAATCCTGAAACTTGCAGTGAAACATGCAGTAGTGCTGTGGTGTTTCTTTTGCCTCGTCAGCTACATATTTCATTAGACTTCAGTAGTGCTTCATTGTTGCAAAGGTCAAAGAGATAATGATTAAATCTAGGGAGATTGTTTTTATCACTTGAGTTTTTCTTTTTTTAAAAAAAAAGAAAAGGAAAATGTCAAAGTTTTTTAAAAGGGAAAAAGTCCATTTCATTTTTAGGTCATTTATATAATTTCAGTACTTAGGTATATTAATTCAGTTATGGCTCACCCACTCTGGGGCAAATAAGCAGAATGGGCACTACTACGAGTGTACTGAGGATCTTGCAAGAGCAAAGTGCACCTGTTAAGCTCTCAAAACTAACATTCAACACTGGAAGTTTCAGTCTAACTTGCCACACATCCCAGGAAGGTTGGCAGCAAGCAATGCTTTGGTCAGCTTCTGTCCCTTGGCTTCTGGCTGCCTTCTTAATACTTTCTGGATTAAGCTGTGAATCCAAATATTATGAAAAAAAGAGGCAGAAAAGGAGCATTTCTGATGAACAGTAAGTACCATCGTTGGTGTCACTTACAGATAGATCTGTTCACATGGTGGGGTTTTAAATACCAGGAATGGGAATAGAATGGCTCAAATAAATTTCTTTGCAAAATCTTTGGCAGATATGTAGCTAAATGCCATCTTCTCTTCTTTGATACAACAGGCCTCGCATGACCTCAGAAAGGGGGAATTTAGTATTTCATACAGGCTCCACCAAAAATATTGAGTTTAGAACCGGATCACAGGGAAAAATAAAAATTAATGAAGATGACCTCGCAGAGCTTTTTAGTCAGGTGGTATACTTACTTATTCTTATTAAATGTTCACCTTTTTGCTTGCACAATTATAGTTTAATTTAAATTTATATGCTCGCAAACTTTACCACAGGAACTGTTTCAGGTATGACAATGGTTTTATTACTATTATCATTGCTGTCATCATTATGAGATGATCATGAATTATTACAGACCCATAAAGAAATTATGTAGCTATATAAAAAAATTAAGAGTCAATTATGTATACTATGTAACTTTGTTATCTCACTGAACTTTATCATAAAATACTGTGACGATCAAACTTTCTTCAGCAATTGAGAAGACAACGATTGTTTCACATAGGTTTCTAATACATTAGAACTAACATTTTTTTAAAAATTTAGATCAGGAAAAATAAAGATGAGATTCTAGAAGTGAAAAGAAGCATTGGTGTCCTTCAGAATCTTTCAAACCAAATCACTCTGATTAATTCCAAGGTAAGTCTCACCTCATGTCACATTTTATTCCTGATTTTCAGTGCCTCGCGTCAGCATGATTTATCTGATTGTTACCAGTTATAGGCACCAATCCTTCACTGAGAATTGGATGTGTTTAGGAAAAAAATTAGAATAATTTGTATTGGCCTGATCCAGTACCCGTGAATCAAGAACTCCCACTGATTTCAGTGAGTTGTGAATAAAAACCTGACTCTATGGCTCTTCTTTTTGTCTCATCAGCATCTATGCGTACCTAATCCTGAAGGTCCTACTCAGGCAGAGACCCCAGTGAACTCAAAGACTGTAGGAATGGGCCATATATATCTAATACAGCAAGTGTTGCACAGAGACAGTGTTCCATATGTAGAATCATGTGACTAGCGAAACTAGAGATGGAAAAGGCCTCATAGGTCATTTTTCCCATTTCCTGCTAATGCAGATGTTTTCCCTACAGTGCATTCTGGAATCCTTTATTCAGTTCAGTTGTAAATCACTCCAGTTATGGAGTTTCCACAATTTACCTTGGGGAAAATATTCTGGAGTCTAAAAGACCTCATTTTAGGGAAATTATCCTGATATGTATCCTTCACTTGACTGTGTTCAGTTTCAGTCTGTTGCGTCTAGTCATATCCCCTTGGCTGATAGCCAACAATTCCTTTTCCTCCTTTGTGTTCATACACTTCAAATAGCTGTAGACAGTTGCATCCTCTCTGAGGCCCCTAATCCTGCAAAGATTTCTGAACAGCAAAATCCTATTGAACTACTCACATGCTTAAAGTTAAACACATGCATAAATCTTTGCAGGACTGCAAAGTTTAATCAAATTTATACATATTTAGGTTGTGATTTTCAAAAGAATATAAATAGTTTATATAATGAAATCCCATGAATGAGTGTTGGGTACCTTATGCCTCTCTGAAAATTCCCTTTCTGTTTTTCCATATATGAAAATCCCTCCATGTTTCCTTAGTCTACCAGTGTGTACTTGACTGAAAGATGCAACCAGTCAGTACCAGGACTCACACATATCAGCGCCACTTTAATCCCAGACACATTTGTCTTTGTATATCTGTTGCAGATTGTGAGTCTTGAGGGCAGACTTCAAAACGTTGAGCAGGTGAGTAATTATGGAACAAACCTAGCAGGTTTTATTAAAAGCAGAAAATGAAGGATGACTGCAAGAATAAAAATAACTAGATGGATTCTGTCCTCCCATGCATCACTCAGGGCTGCTTTTTTCATTAAGAGCACACAGACATGAAGTCACGATTTATAGATGAGATGAAATACCTTCTTTTCAAAATAAACTCTGTCAGATTCCCCATTCTTTAACAAAAATATCTTTGAAGAGTTAGAAAAATGGCAACTAGATACTAGGGGGGGGGAAATCTCCTCCTTTTATGATCTGCCAAGACTAAGCCATGATATGGGGACTCAATCTGGATGCTTGGTTGTATTAAAAAAAATCAATTTTAGTTATTAATTGCAGCACAAGTAATGCAGTTGCCATATAAACCATACACGAGGCATCAAGAATGAAAGTGAGGCCTTTAGTTCCTGAAACGTGGATCCTCTGCTAGTAGGATTAATAAAGACTCTCTATTAACTGTCACTTGTTGTCGAGCTGTTACCCTCTCAGTGAGCAGCAGCCAGCTTCTACAGGGAAACAATCACAGACATGCAATTCCATTATTAGTTGTTATATTTTTGTAGTGCCAATTGTGTGCTAAGCCTTTCACAGACAAGTCTGACAAAAAATCAGACTCTTTTTAAAGACCATGCTAGCAAGTAAACTGATTTTTCATTCATTGTTTCAGACTGTCCTGAGGAAAGCTTGTAGTAGCAACCCCTGTCAGAATTCTGGAACCTGCCTAAGCCTGCTGGATGCCTTCTTTTGTCTCTGTCCCAGTAACTGGCAGGTGAGTCTATTTGAACACATCCAATACAAATGATTGTCATTATTGTCATCATATGTTAGGGTCGAATTATGCCTCTTTCACTCTCACTGAGTAGCACCCATGAAAATAACGTGACTATTCATGGAGATAAGGTAACTCTTTATGCAGAAGGATGGGAGAATCTGGATCTTACATAACTCTGCTGTAACTCCACAGGCACTCTAAGGTCCCTCTACCAACCTAGCTACTGTATATTCCTGTGTCAATGTTAGTCTGTAGTAAAGCACATCTTTTTAAGACAGAGGGTGATATATCAGTTGCCCAAAGCAATGCAGCTCCTTTAATAGCCAACTCATCATTTGGTATGTTTATATAAGGCTCTCACACATCTGCCTCTCACACAACAATGCCAATAAAAAAAACACAGGACAAATTCTTTGCTAGTATAAATTGGTGTAAAGGGAGCTGTGGAAATTTGCACTCGAGAGAAGGAGGGTCCACCCTGGACCTGAGAAACCATCCTGTCGATATTTTTGTCAAAACTGATCCTTTATTTCGCAAGATGTTTCAGAAAACAGTATTTTTTCAATGAAAAAATATGTTGTTGAAAAGTTTCCAACCAGCTCCATTAGTAACCTAAAGGACGATGATGAACTCCAGTTTATGTTATCCATATGCTTTCTATACATTTCTAAAAAGGTTTTATACCCTGGTGTCGCTGGTAAGTAGGGTAATGGAAACAAGACAGAACAATAGCAGTTTGTTACAGTGTTTTATAAGGGAAGTTGTGGTGATAGCAACCTATGCTTTGTATATCCTCTGAAACACTTCTATTAAATATTGGCTGCATGAACCACTTTGATTCTCTGTTATTTGGAAAATAACATGGATTTCTATGTCATCTCAGGGCCCGTTCTGTTCAGTTGATGTTAATGAATGCCAGATTTATGCTGGAACAGCATTCGGCTGCCAGAATGGAGCAACATGTGTGAACACACCTGGAAGTTACAGGTAACTTTTCATGCTCTTACACAGAAGTTCACTATTAGGATCCTCTAACATTTTTATGTCACTGATTGCCACTACTTATTACCACTCCTGGAAATAACAGTGCAGCACTTTTCACTCAGAGCATAAAACACTTCATAAATTATGTATCCAATCCTAATGCATGCAAAACTCACTGGAGTCACTGGGACCTTTGCCTGTTTTGAGTCAAGAGGATAAGGCCTATATAAAGATTGTGTGAGACTGTCTTTCATACTGGTCCCGGCTACCTAGTCCAGGTGAGGAGGCATAACTTGGTGGTGCATGCTACAATAATGGGTGGAGGCTGGGCTCCACTCACCAGACTTCCCTGTCCTAGGCCTGGTCTACAGTACATAGTTAAGTCAAGGTAAGGCAGCTTATGTCAACCTAATTATGTCAGTGTACACATATACATTGCAGCCTTGCTTCTGCCAATGTCCTAGGGCACTTACACCAACAAAATAATTCCACCTCCACAAGAGGCATAGGGCTTATGTTGGTGTAGTTAGGGTGACACAGTTTCTGTATAGACACTATGTTTTACTTACATCGGCTGTTGGCTATCTTGTCAATGTCACGGTTTCATGCTGGAGCTGGCTTTCAGTTCCCCCACACTGCCCCTCTTCAGTCGGTGGAAGTGCTCCCAGTGAGGACATGTACCACCGACAGGAGGGTAGTGTGGACATCAACCACCACAGTAATTACTGAGGTGGCTGTAAGTTGACCTAACATAGATCATCTTAAGTCTGTAGTGTAGCCATGCTCCTAGTGTGCCAGCTGAACCAGCATGGGTTCAGCTAGATAGAAAACATGCACAGTACAGACTACCCACACCAAATTCAATTATTTGGAAGCTCCTGAATTATTAAATAACATTTCTCCATTCCCCAGATTTATCTTCCCCATTAGGCCCATATCGCAGATGGAAGCAAGTTTTTCAATTAAACTAAGTGGGGAAAAATTCAATGACCCCTTCCCTGCCATTACGCATACTGAAATATCTTTGCACTAAAATGAAAATTAAACACTTATCCCAAAGCTAATAAAGTTGTAGAACTTCTCAAATATTTTAGATATCCATTTAAAGTAAGCTATTGACATTCTGCTTGTTCAGTGGCAATCATTGTTATGTAGATTAATGAAAAATACTATGTAATACGAGGGGACTTTTTTTGCTTTACACACTTGTTATAATTACACAATTGCAGAATCTTTACAGGAATGGCTGGGATGCATTTGATTTGGCTCGGTGGTGCTCACTGATGAACTATTAACAGCCCTGGATAAATGTCACATGTTCAATTGGCAAGTTTGCTCGAAAAGCTCATTGCAGGTTACTGAACACTGTCTTTAATGAACTGACACTGATTAACTTAGGGTTGACAGGATGAAATAATTTAATGCTTGACTATGTTTCATCAGTTAAGGATCTTCAGATATACCAACAACGTGTTCCATCTTCCACCCATCCACCCCTAACTAAATATGGGCACATCAAATGACAGATAAAAAGATTCACAAGACTCTAATCAGCTAATGAGGTGCATTTCAGAACTTCAGGTCCTGCCCCAAAGGACTGATCAAAATCAAGGCAGTCAGCTATGCAGAGGACATTCCAAAGAGGAAGAGATCACCACTCAATTCCTGCTATTTTAGTAAGAGATTAAAGTTATTACCCATTTGAAGCTGCTCTGAGCAGGACTTCATAAAGCTAGTGGCCATGCTCTGGCAGCTTCTGCTGAGTAATAAAACATGGTTGTGTTTTACTGCCTTTAAAAACTGCGCTGATCTTTCCCCTTCCTTGAAGGTACTTCTCACTGAATTCCTGCTTGTTTTGAATATGAAACAAGACTCTGATAGGCATATGGACTCCTTCACCATTTCACCAAAATCATCAGTATGCAGCTTCGAGCATTAAGGCCCTGATTCGGGAAAGCATTCCTATTATCTTTCAGCCCATGCTTTCCTGAACTGGTGCTTAAAAAAGACACGTAAGTCAAGCATTTGAACAGGAAAAGTACTGTATAAACTTCCAGTGTAGTCAGCTCTTTGAGGGCGGGGCTGTGTGCCTCATTCACTCTTGTCCCACACAGTGTGTAGTCAGTGACATCTGCAAAATACCATCATTCTGATTTACAGACACGTCACTGGTGTGTGTAAAAGTGGCCTTACTGTGAGTAGGGGAGAGGACTGGCAACCTTGTTGGGGAAGGGAGCAAGAATGGATAGAAAGCCTCAAGGCACGGAGTGGAAGAGCTTTGTTTGACAAGAACATTGAGATACAAGTCTTCTCATCAGGTGGGAAACAGGCACATTTCATTATGTCCAGTACTGACTTAACACATGTAAGAGGACAGAGAAGCAATGAAGTGCTCTCCTGGAAGCTGACTGCCAGGAAATACCTACTTTAAAACAGCCACTGTAAGTGAGAGATGGGAAGCAGAGTTCTCTCTTTCAGATGGGTAGTAGTGGACATCTTAATTTTGTAGTGCACCAACATGCTGTGCTGCTGAGCACAGGAGGAAGGTAGCAACTATAAGCCACTTTGTGCATAGCCTATTTTACAGACTGCCTGACGTGGCAGAGAGACCTGCAGGAATGAAATTTGTCATTAAAATCAAATTAATGCTGCTGAGGAATAGCATGCCCAGAGAAAAGTACCATCAGACCATATTATAACCACTTCACATAGATATTCCTTCTAAAATCTTCTTGCAAGCAATGGCAAAGTATTACAAAGCTTTTGGCATACCAAGTAAATATTTGAGGGGGCTAAGATTTTTATGCTGATGCTGAGAACAAACTGCTTTGCAGGGAGCTCTAGCATGCCATTCAGCCTGCTTGTTCCCTTCTAACAGGGACAGCTTTGTATTGTGTCTGGAAGTTGTGTATTTAGCAGCTTCTTTTACCGTTACCGAAAATAAAAAACAGAACCTTCAGACAGGTAGCCCCCTGTAAACATGGTGTTCTCGAAGGAATCAAACAAGTGCTGTCTGAATGCCAGTTAAAAAAAGAGGGTAGCTGACAAACCCAAGCGTGTGACGCAATCTGCTACAAAATGGGAGAGTCACTGAACTTTAGTGCCCATACATTGGCACCACAGGCATCCCCAATATGCTGTCATTTTGAGACAGTATTTCTCTTCACTTCCTGTCTTGTATTGTTTGTTCTGTCACGTTCCACCTCAGCAGGGGCTGCATTTCAGCGGCCTAGATTGTACCTTTAGGCATAGTGCTGAGCAAGGGCTAGTGCATAAATTGTACCACCTCCAGGATAGCCCTGAGACTCACTGTGACTCAGAGAATCTCCTTTCAGGCAAATTCTTCCTATCCCTACCCCCTTGTCTCCTCTTACTTCAGGAAGTAATAACTTGCTGCAATAGATATAATAACCACATTCAGTTCATCATTCCAGCTTGAGAGGACTGGAAGGCAGGATTCCTGGGTTCTGTTACCACCTCTTCCACTAAAACTTGCTGTTTGAACATGCATAAACTGCTTAATTTATCCATGCCTCAGTTTCCTCATCTCCAAAATGAGTGCAGGGCTGTGTAAGTTGTTGAAGTGAGTCAGCTGGTCCAGCAACAACAAAAGAGCCAGCCAGCCAGCCAGCATTATTATTTCTCTTCAAGGCTTTATTCCTGCCAGCTAAAAAATGCCCTACATACCAAACTAAACAAACTGGCTTTTACATAACTGGGAAAGCAAATAGACGGGCTACAATTTAAGCTTATGCCTTTCCTCTGACTACCAGGAAGCTCCAGCAACACATCCTCTGTTTCAGCAAAGCACTTGAGCAGGTGTTTAAAGTTAAGCACACGCTCAAGTCACTCCCTAGTTGGCAAAGCGGTAAATGTAGGTGTTTTGCTGAATTTGGGCCTCAATGACTGGCCCTGAGGGCCAGATTCTTAATAGTATTTAGGTGCCTAAATATGGAGCTAGTTATCAAGTGTGATTTTCAGATATGCCTGAGGTTTGGTACCTAAATCAGTGGGAGTTAAGCACCTAACTGTGAAAAATCACACTAGCTGACTAAATACTTTTAAAAATCTGGCCCTCAGTCCCCAGTCTAACTGTATTGCTCTATTCAGTACACCTGTGGGCTCTAAGGTAGATGTTAATGCTCCACCATCTGTCACAGTATAATTACTACCTGTCTCACAGGAGGGTTTTGAAGGCTTAGTTTAATGTATGTTTGTAAAGTGCTTGGAGAGCCTTGGCTGGAAGGCACCATTTAAAGTGCAAAGTACCATTACTGTAATAAAATAGTCACATATGACTTTTGTTGAAAAACAGAATAAGGCCATTGCCATTTCATCTTCTGTCACCATCACGTTTGCTGAGAGCTGTATATCTCTGGGTAGAGAAAGTTTTCACCTATTGAAAAGGAAATCCTTTCTGAAAGGCTAGTGGGGACTTTCAGGCCAGAAAACTGCTATATTAATACAGTTAGTTGCAACCTTCACAAGGTGGTAAACAACTACATTGAAGGGAGAGTCCCAACATCTACACTAGGGAGGAAGGATTTTCCAGTGGTTAGTACCCTGACATAGGTGTTGGGAGATCTGTGGCAGAGCAGGGCTTGAACCCAGACTTCATGTGTGACCTTGGGCAGGTAACTTACTGTCTCTGTGCTCCAGTTCCCCCATCTGTAATATGGGGGTATCCTGCTCTATCTCACAGGGGGGTTGTATGGCTAAATACATTCAAGACTGTGAGGTGTTCAGATACTGTGGTAATAAAACAGACAACATTATGGCATTTCTCTGTGTTTTCATCATTAGCTGTACCTGTACTCCAGAAACCTATGGGCCCCATTGTACCTCGACATTTGATGATTGCCAAGGAGGCTCTCAGGCTCTCTGTGAGCACGGCGTCTGCATAGATTCAGACAGGGAGCAGCCCAATGAGGTAAGAAATGATGTATAACTCTCTTTAGGCAACTCAGTTTCAGTCAGTGTTTAAAAACTCTGAAGTAACAGTACTTCATTGTACCAAAAAGTACCAATTGTACCAATAAGCACCAACCAACTGTGCTCTAGAGGTGAGATAACAGCACTAATCCTGTACACAATGACCAAATGTTGGCTGCTGCATAGTGCTGAGCATCCCAGTGACCACAGAGGGAACTGAGGGTAATTAGCAACTCCCAAGAGGCACCTGTATCGGGTCCATTGTTATCCTCCTTTAAGCAGCTGGAGAAGAAACATTTTTGAATATTTAAAAACATTACTTGAATCTCCTGTTCTCCAGTTTTAGTGTTGGGTATTATTTCAATCCTAACATTATTTGAAACATCCTATTTTTCAAATAGTTGAGAATAACAAACATTGTCATCACTGCAAGACTCCCATGGAAGGGAAAGCAAGGACTTGGCAATATTATCCCTAGTGGTTTCTGGGGTTGGCAATGCCACATGCACTGTTTATCTGCTGTCTTTCATGTAAATTATCCAGTTTAGTAACTGCATAATTATTGCCTGTCTTTCATGTAAATAATCCAGTTTAGTAACTGTAGGTCTGCACTGAAGATTTGGTTAAGGTTCACCATTCAGTTGCTTCTAGGCTATTTTCCCTTTATTTTGTAGATTATTGGTGGGATTTTCAAAAGTTTCAGGGTTGGTTTGACTCTTCTCCCATTAAAGTCAATGATAAAACTCCCCTTGGCTTCAGCGAGATCACGGTTAATGCTGAGCACTTGTGAAAATACCACCCTCATGTTATTTACTGTTAACTTCAATCTCTTCATACTCCAATTCTCTCACATCGCTGGGACCAAATAAAGATTGTTCTTAAACATAAATAAATAAATAAAAATCACACTTTAACAAGAGGTCCTGGAACATAACTTCAATCCAAATAAATCACGCTGATTCCACTGAACATTGCAATTCGTTACAGCTGTTAAAATCTGAGTGTTAGTAAAGTTTACAGTTAATATAATCATTGCCCTTAAAGAAAGTATGGATTTGTGAATTAATTAGTTATTTACACTGTGCACATCACACAGATTATTGCACAGTTTGCCGAGCTGATTTCAGGTTGTTATATTTATATTGGTCTCTTTACCCTAAATGCAAAGCAAGCTGAGTTGATTGCTTTTAATTATGTTTAGGTACAGTTCATGATTGCTGTTCATTCTCTCTCGGGTAGTTTCATTAAAAAGCAGGTTCCTTTTACTTAGTGAAATAATGATGCATCCTGTTATTGGCATGTGCTAAATGTTCAACTTCAGAGGAAGAAAGATTGGAAAATCTACCCAAGACCACGCAAAAGCAAATCATGTGATGATTTGAAACCTCTCTTGTAATTGCCTATAGTTTAAAAGATTTTTTTAAAGTTGTTCCTTGTATCTGCTTCTCAGTAGTTTTCACAATTGCCCTAATTCATAACATGCTGTTTAATGTGGCAGCCAAAGTACAGCTGCATCTGTGATGCTGGTTGGATGTCCCCGCCTAGCAGCCCCGCCTGCAGTGCTGACATAGATGAGTGCAGCCTCTCTAGTCCGCCGTGTTCTCAGAATCCTCCCGTACGGTGCTACAACACCCCAGGCTCTTACTACTGCGGTCCTTGTCCCACAGGTACTTCATAGCTCTGTATTCTCATTCAGCAACGAGAGGCAGTGATGTGTGCTGACTGCTAATACTTCACAAGCACAGAACTGGGGTCACTACAGGAGTAACTGGATGAAATTCTTTGGACTGTTTTATATGGGAGATCCAATTAGCTAATCTAATGGTCCCTTCTGGCCTGAAAATCGATGAATTCTCTTTTTGGGGTGCACTTATTTGAGTTATTTAGGCATTTTGTAGAGAACATGATTACAGGGATTCTAAATAATAAAGATCAGGATTAGAACAAGCCTTTGTAGCAAAAAATTTTATGCTAAGGTCTGACTGGCCTAATCCTTATATAAAAGTGTGATCCATTACTGAAAATGCACAGAACATAGAATCATAGAATGTCAGGGTTGGAAGGGACCTCAGGAGGTCATCTAGTCCAACCCCCTGCTCAAAGCAGGACCAATTCCCAACTAAATCATCCCAGCCAGGGCTTTGTCAAGCCTGACCTTAAAAACCTCCAAGGAAGGAGATTCCACCACCTCCCTAGGTAACCCATTCCAGGGCTTCCCCACCCTCTTAGTGAAAAAGTTTTTCCTAATATCCAACCTAAACCTCCCCCACTGCAACTTTAGACCATTACTCCTTGTTCTGTCATCAGGTACCACTGAGAACAGTCTAGATCCATCCTCTTTGGAACCCCCTTTCATAATCAAATAAAAGGTTGCCACTCACATTTAGCAGACTACATTATTTTAAATTCTACAGCAGCAAAGAGTCCTTGCTGCTTTTACAGATCCAGACTAACACGGCTACCCCTCTGATACTTAAATTCTACAGTACATTTCAGTTTAGTTCTAATATATCAAAGGAAGAAGATTTCCCATTCAATGGCATGCAAAAGGAATATTTTCCTGTGCTTGGGATAGGCAGGAAAGTTCTGGTAAAAGGAAGAAAAGTAAAAGGTCATTGTAAGGATTTGCCAGGTTTTGCCTTTCTGCTGTGTCTCTTCATAGGCTGGCAAGGAAATGGCTACAGTTGCCAAGATATTAATGAATGTGAGAGGCACAATGGAGGCTGTTCAATAGCACCAATGGTTCAGTGCATCAACACTATGGGATCCTTCCACTGTGGTCTTTGTCCGCCAGGTAAAACAATGAATTGACTTTATGTTGATATAATGACAAGCAGGATATACTCTTAAAACATGAAGATACTACACCTTCTACCACGGTTAGTTTGGTTTAAACAAACAGGTGTTATACTAACCAATGTGATTTTAATGTGGTTTAATATAGTGTCTGGAGCCAAAGCACATTCAAACTCCCTTAGGAAGACTTAGGGTATGTCTACAGTATGGGCTTATTCCGATTTTACAGAAACTGGTATTTGGAAACAGATTGTATAAAGTCGAGTGCACGTGGCCACACTAAGCACATTAATTTAGCAGTGTGTGTCCATGTACCAAGGCTAGCGTAGATTTCTGGAGCGTTGCACTGTGGGTAGCTATCCATAGCTATCCCATAGTTCCCACAGTTTCTCCCGCCCATTGGAATTCTGGGTTGAGATCGCAATGCATGATGGGGCAAAAACAGTGTCGCAGTTGATTCTGGGTAAATGTCGTCATTCAATCCTCCCTCCGTGAAAGCAACGGCAGACAATCATTTCGCGCCCTTTTCTCTGGATTGCCCTGGCAGACGCCATAGCATGGCATCCATGGAACCCATTTAGCCTTTTGTCACTGTCACCGTGTGTGTACTGGATGCTGCTGACAGACGCGGTACTGCAGTGCTACACAGCAGTATCTCCTTGCCTTTGCAAGTTAGCAGAGACGGTTACCAGTCATATTGTACCATCTTCTGCTGTCATGGGTGCTCCTGGCTGGCCTCAGTGAGGTCGGCCAGGGGCACATGGACAAAAATGGGAATGACTCCCCAGGTCATTCTCTTCTTTAAGTTTTGTCTAAAGGTAGAGTCAGTCCTGCTTAGAATATCAGGCAAGTCAACTAAAGTACCAGAGAGGCAAACAGCGGTTAGAGCCCCAGACATCCCACAGAAATGATGAGCTGCATGCCATTCTAGGGGGTGCCCCTGCAACAACCCCACCCATTGCTTTCCTCCTCCCCCACCCCTCCTGGGCTACCGTGGCAGTTATCCCCCCATTTGTGTGATGAAGTAATACAGAATGCATGAACAAGAAACAACAATGACTTTATTGCGTCTGCAGTCAGAGATAAAACAGGGGGGAGGCAGCCTCCAGTTGCTATGATATTCCAGGCAGGACTGAATCTCCATTAGACATTAAAGGGTGCGGGGGAGGGGAGCACAGCATCCAGCTACTATGATATTCCAGGCAGGACTAAATCTCCAGGAGACAAAGCTTAAAGAAGGGAATGACAGGGAGTCATTCCAATTTTTGCCCAGGCGCCCCCGGCCGACCTCACCGAGGCCAGCCAGGAGCACTCATGGGATGATGATGATGGATACCAGTCATATTGTACCATCTGCCATCAGGAAGGGAAGGCAATGGGATGCTGCTGTGTAGTGCTGCAGCACCATGTCTACCAGCAGCATCCAGTAGACATACGGTCATATTGAAAAAAGGTGAGAAACAATTTTTTTCCCTTTTCTTTCACGGTGGGGTGGGGGCTGATGACATATAACCTGAACCACCCGCAACAATGTTTTTGACCCTTCAGGCACTGGGAGATTAGGCAGGAATGCAAATGGTTTTTGGAGAGTGAGGGAACTGTGGGATAGCTAGAGTCCTCAGTCCCCCCTCCCTCCCTCCATGAGCATCCATTTGATTCTTTGGCTTTCCGTTACGCTTGTCTCAGCTCCTTAAGTTTCACGCAGCACTGTGTTGAGTCCCTGTTGTGGCCTCTGTCTATCATAGCCTTGGAGATTTTTTCAAATGCTTTGGCATTTCATCTTTTGGAATGGATTCATCTCCCCATACAGAGATCAGATTCAGTATCTCCCGTACAGTCCATGCTGGAGCTCTTTTTTGATTCTGGGACTGCATGGTCACCTGTGCTGATCAGCACTCCACGCTGGACAAACAGGAAATGAAATTAAAAAGTTCGCGGGGCTTTTCCTGTCTACTTGGCCAGTGCATCCGAGTTCAGATTGCTGTCCAGAGTGGTCACAATGGTGCACTGTGGGATAGCGCCCGGAGGCCAATACTGTCGAATTGCGGCCACACTATCCCTAATCCGAAATGGCAATACCGATTTCAGTGCTACTCTCCTTGTCGGGGAGGAGTACAGATATCGGTAGTAAGAGCCCTTTATATTGATATAAAGGGCTTCGTTGTGTGGACGGGTGCAGGGTTAATGCGATTTAATGCTGCTAAATTCGATATAAACTCATAGTGTAGACCAGGCCTTAGTGATGAGCAGTTCATAGTGTACATATCTAATTACGTCAGCTCTAAATTGATTCCTGTCATACTAACAAGACATTTTAAATGACTTATTAGTGTGCTTCCTTTGGCAGACAATATTTGAATAACTAAGATAGCTATTATGTTGTCCACATTAATTAAAATATATGCTATATGTCAAAAACCACCTGAATTGTCCTTCTTAAAAGATTTACTAATTACTCATTGCTTTAAAAGTGCTTCCAAAATCTATGTTTCCACAATGTTTCCAGCCACAAAATAAACAGAGCAGTAGGAGTGGTGATAAAAGTCAATGTTTTGTGGTTTAAAGTCCTTTATGAGAAGTACAGCATCATTAACAGAAATACTAACTAACAGAAAAAATGTTTTTAACTGCCTGGAATAAATGTAATGGAAACAAATTCCTGTTAGGGACTGTTCAGCACCACTGTTTGCAACACATATGTTACTATATACTGGGAAGGCATTTTCAGTACATGTTTGATCTAATTCACTGGATCATAAGTAATTCATAGGCTTTGATGAATGATACTCCAGGCAGCCCTTTCTTCTTATCTTAATGAACCTCATAGCAGCACCAGCAGCGATTTCCCACTCTCTATTCAGTTGTTTGTGTTCTAAACCTCAGTGCATCATGGGCCTATTCCAAACTTCAGTCTCGCAATCATGAGACTAAAGTTATAGAAACCCATGCACCACTGTGGTTTCCTGTGTGCAGAAATGAATGGAAGGCAGAATGCAATGACTACTACAGCCCAGGTCTTAAGGTTGTGATCACACACATACTAGGTTTATGTGGATGTAACCCTGTTTTCTCCATTGAATTTACTTATGATTAACAACAGAATCAGTAAGATCAGAATCAGGGCCCTGAAGTGTGGTAACCTGAGGTAGTCAACTAAGTTTGAAAACCTCTGGTCCAATATCAACTTTGGCTTTTTCTGTTTAAGTGCTGGAAAAGTATCTTACTTTGGTCCCCATTCAAGTCTTTCACCTGGGTGGCAGTACGAGCAAGCACAGTTCCCATTTGATTCTCACAGATTTTCACCAGCCCGGTTTGTTTGTTTAATAACAATGATCTTATTCTGACCAGGATATGAGGGGGATGGAAGAGTATGCACCCAAGTTGATATCTGCTCAATAAATAATGGAGGTTGCCATCCATTGGCCTCATGTGTACCCTCTCCAGGTAATATGCCATTTTAGATACTGTTAGATAGTTCAATATCAGTCTTCAAAATAGTGGGCAGTTTTGTGACAACACATTAAAATGAAGTCCTCTGACCTTAGAACGTTAGGCTTCAGGCCACAAGCTAACAGATATGTACACCTTAGTGAACTGGCCTGTCTCTAGCACTGGGAGACCTAGGATGCACAATGGTGCAAAAGGCAGTGACCTGGCATTTGCAGAGAATGTAGGTAAAGCCTACTGGCTGCGCCACAGTATCATCAGAATGGATCCAGATTCCACCACCAGACAATTGCAGGTTTCATTGTGTGGATGTGGCCAGTACTCTGCCTCATTCCAGCTATAGATCCCATTCTGCACCTCTCTGCAAAGACATGTGGGCCTCCACAGCTCTCTTGGGACTTTCCAATAACCAGTAGTCTTAATGACTGCAGTGGACACAGAGCAGGGAAGAAAAGCATTTTACAAAGCCCTGTTTCAAATTGAGACTCTGTTTCACGTACTGTTAATGACAAGGCTGATATTGTTACTGTAATCAGGACCAGGGTAGTTACTATGTATGTTTTGTCTCGTCTTCCACAGGTCCTACACCTACCTGTGTCTGCCCAGCTGAGTACACTGGAAGTGGTTATGGGCCAAATGGGTGTGCCCCAGTCAGTGATACCTGTCAGCATCAAAACCCTTGTAGAAATGGACAGTGCTTAGTAAGTACATGACTTCTCATAGTTAAAGAGACAATTTTGTTTAGATGTGACTATTCAGACACAGTATACCAGTGAGCATAAAAATCAGCATGGGTTTACCCCTGTGCAACCCCATTGGTGGTGATTTCTACATGTGTTTCTTAAGTGTTCCTCACCATACCTTACCTACTGTCCTAGAGTATAGTAGGTTTGCGCAGGAGGAGGTGTAAGTCAACGCAGGATTTGACCCTAGTTTGATATACCCAGACATGACAATAATGATAAAATGAAATCACAGTGTTCATTTTTACATGGCATTTTTCCTTAAATGCACAAAGCCACCATGGCTGTGGCGATATGAATCCTATATCAATTTTTGCTGCTTGTGAATGGATTCATAGGCCAGAAGGGACCACTGTGATCACCTGCTGTGACCCCCTGTATAACACGGGCCATAGAGCTTCCCCAAAATAATTCCTAGAGCAGATCTTTTAGGAAAACATCCAATCTTGATTTAAAAATTGACAATGATGGAGAATTCACCATGACCCTCGGTAAACTGTTCCCAGGGTTAATTACTCTCACCGTTAAAATTTTATGTTTCATTTCCAGTCTGAATTTATCTAGATTCAACTTCCAGCCAGTGGATTGTGTTATACCTTTCTTTGCTACACCGAAGAGCCCATTATTAAATATTTGTTCTCCTTGTAGATACTTAAACACGATAATCACCCCTTAACCTTCACTTTAAGCTAAAAGGCTCAGAATAAGAGATAGTAGGCCTATTTAAAACATAGTTGAACGGAGAGTAAAACATAGTACACAGCAGATACCATCAATAGAAAACATTTGGGGGTGTTTCATTCAGGGCAACACCCAGAATTCACTGATGGGCCAGAAATTGGCTAACAGACAGAAAACAAAGACTACAAACAAATGGTCAATTTTCAATATGGAAATAGTTAATAGGGAAATTTCCCCATGAATCTGTATTAAGATCCTTGTTTAATATGTTTATTAATGATCTAGTAAAGAAGTGAAGAATGAGGTGGAAATGTTTGCAGCTAATAAACTGTAGGTTAGTCAAGACTATAGAAGACTGGTTCAGGGCACTAGGCATCAGCGATCCAGGTTCAACCCCCTGCTCTGTCACAGACTTCCTTTGTGACCCACTTAGCCTCTCTGTGCTTCAGTTCCTGATCTGTAAAATGGTCTGATAGTACTTCCCTACCTCCCACAGGTGTTGTGGAGATAAATAGATTAAAAACTGTGAGGTGCTCAGATAATGTATTAATGGGAGACATGTAAAACCTAAGACTGATAGATAGATGAACTTCAGAGGAATCCAAGAGAGCTATCACTGGGCGGCATAAAGGCAGATGAAATTCATTGTTAATAAGCATGAGGTAATACATTCCAGAAGGAGTAATTGCAACTACTAATGAACATTACTAAGCCCTCAATTAAAAGTAAACACTCAGTGAAAAGACTTTAGCATCACTGTGAACACCTCAATAAAAGCCTCTGCTCAATGTGTGCTGCTGGACCAAAAAAAAAAAATATGAAAGTTACACTGTGCAGAGAAAGGGATAGAAAATATTAGTGAAAATATTATAGAGCCATTATATAAACTGATGGTGAGATTGCCCCCACCTGGAATATTGTATTATTCAAGAAAGTCATAGAAGAAGTATGAGGGGCTCAAATGATAGGCAACAGAAACAATGAGAGATATGGAAAGACTCTCATGGGAGGAGAAATAGGAAAGATTAGGACTGTTTAGAGAGGAGATGAAAAGAAGGGGCAAAAGAGAGAAACACAAAATAAAGAATGGTACAGAGAAAGTAAGTGCTTCTATTATCCTTTATTACCCTTCTTCATAGTAAAAGAATAAGGGACATCCCCTGAAACTGAAATCCAGCAAATTTAAAACAAGTCAAATGAAATAGTATCCTGCACAGTGCATCATTAATTTTCAGAATTCATTTGCTGATAAATAGCATTGAAGTAAGAGCCTAGAAGGTGTAAAAAAATTGACATTTATACAGGTGAAGGGTGAAGTTAACACATGGAGTGGCAGTCCAGCTCAAGACCCTCTATGACACTTAAACCCCACAAAGGTGCCACAGGATTCTTTGCTGCTTTTACAAACCCCACAAAGGGGCTGGATAGGCATCCCACTAATGGGCTGGCTGCATAATGGTGCCTGTGCACACATTTATTAGTGCAGAAGACCACAATGGGAGCAGACCAGAGATGGGGCAGCAGATCTATATTTATCCCAAACTACTGACCCCTGTACTCCATGCAACTGGTACAGAGTCTGTGGGTGCTATTCTAATGAGACACCACAGGCCTCAGCAGGGAGGTGAGTTTCCCCAGCACTCTGCATTCTACCCACATAAACCCCAAATACTTGGACTTTGTGTGTGAAGTGAATTTTGCACTCTGAGAAAATGCAGTTACTTTGGATAGGATTAAGAGTTTGTAACTGTATATACTCCCATGTTCCATGGCATAACCATTGACTGGAGTTAGGAAGAAATTTCCCCTATGGTCAGGTAGGTTATTCCATAATTTTCCATTACAGGTTTCTTACACCTTTCTCTGAAGCAGTTGATACAGTCTGCTACCTGATTTAGCGCACCGACTTGGATGTGTCAGGATCCTGGCAAAGGCAGTCAGGAATAAGGGTCAAAGCAGGGTCAAACCTGAGGCTGAGAATAGCAGAGGAGTTCATAGTCAAGTTCCAAGCTGTGGTCAATACCAAAGGTCAGGGTCCAGGTCAGGAGGCTGCAGGTCAAGCTGAGGTTGAAGCCAGGAGTTCAAGACCAGGGATCAGGAATGGTCATGGTAGCTACAGGAGAGCCACACTGTTGCCTGGACATTTCCCAGAACACCCCTTGGGTTTATATAGGGCAGGGAGCCAATCAGGAGGCATGGGGCTGCTGCCTGTCAGACCTCTTGAGGCAGGACTTCCTGTGGTCTGGGTCCACAACGGGTCATGGATAATGGAGCACGAGCTGATTATAGCTTCTGTTGGGTGGCAGCATGGAGATGTTTTCCACCTGCAGCTTTTCAGGGCCTTTCATTACCCCTCCCAAGGGGCACCTCCACTGGCCTGAGTTTGTCTGGACGGGCCTCATGGAAGGCTGTCACAAGGTCATGGATTTGGGATTCTAGCTCCCAGGATCATTCTCCTGAACCAGCTCTCCCAGAGGGAACCATATTTGATTTTTGAAGTCCAGTATCTCATGGACCTTGTATTTGTCATGTCTCAGGATCTGCACTAGAAGGGGTTGTGGTTGAGCCTGGTAAGTGAAGGGGTTGCTGATATTTTTAGCATGGATACAGGGAACACTGGGTGTGTATGGTCACTGGGTTGATTACCTGGCTGATGAAATATGGCCCAAGGTATTGGTAATACATTTTACAACATGGCCAGTCGGAGTGGAGGTTTTGGGTGAAGGGTCACACTTTTTACCCAACAACTGTGAATTCTGGGTGTTCCCGGCACTGGTGGTCAACATACTGCTCATAATCTTCCTTGGCCTTGTCCAGATGTGCCTTGAGTTTTTCTTGGACATCACGGATCTGGCATACTTAGTTGGCAGCTCTGGGATTGGTGGAGTTGCAAGGAGAAGGGGGGTGGAAGTCACAGATTGCATAGAATGGACTCTGCCCAGTGAAGACAAGATCAGCGTTGTTGCAGGCAAACTCTGCTTTGGGTAGGAGGCTCAACCAGTTGTCCTGATGGAAATTTGTGAAGCAGCAAAAATATTGTTCTAACACCTGAGCTGTTCGTTCAGACTGACCATCAGTTTGTGGGTGATAGGCAGTGGATGTTTAAGCGCAGACCCTGAGCAACCAAGGTTTCATGCCAAATCCACAACAGAAACTGGAGACCACAATCAGTTGGTACTCATTCCCGGAATCCTTGGAGATGGATGACTTGAGCCTTCAGGAGCTGGGCTATTTCTTCTGCAGCCAGCATATGTGCAATGGGGACAAAGTGGGACATTTTTGTCAGTGGTTGACTGCAGTGTGACTGTTAGACACAGGTAGTTTGACCAAGAAGTCCAGGGTGATGGCTACCTGGGATCTGAATGGGGTCTTGGAAGGCATTAGGGTGCCAAGGGGTTTTGAGTGCAGCGTCTTGGTGCAGGTACATGTCTCACAGGAATTGACATATGAGTGGATTGTCATGCACATTCAGGGCCATCAGAAGGAGCAGCTGGCCAAATGGAAGGTCTTGGGGAATCAATGCATTCAGGAAGTTCTGGGGCTTATGACTCAGCATAGAAGGCTCTTGGCTGGTGAGATCTTCTCCTTTCAGGACAAGGCATCAGCAGTCTTGTTCTGGGCCCCTGGGTGGTACATGATGGTGAAATTGAAGTGTGTGAAGAGCAGGGCCCAGCAAAGCTGCCTCTGTTTCATGCTTTGGCTCAGCAGAGCTACTAAGTTTCTGTGGTCCAAGTATACCTGTACTGAGTACTGAGCACCCTCCAGATAGTGGTGCCACTGTTAGAAGGCCGCTTTGGAATCTAGAATCTCCTTATCTAGAATTTAATAACTCTTTTCAGCTGGAGTGAGCTTCTGTGAATAGTAGATGCAAGGGTGGAGGTGCTACTGGGGACCATGTCTTTGAGAAAATATGGCCCCCAATTATCACACTGAAGACATTGGTCTTGATGACAAATGGTCATGGCATGTTGGGATGGGCCAGCACTGGGACGCTGGTAAAGGCCATCTTGAGCCATCTTGTTGGGCCTCTGGAGACCAGGTGAAGTTGGTGTTTTTCTGGAGAAGCACTGTCAGTGGGGCAATTTGGCCTGAAAACCTGGAAATGAAGTGCCTACAAAAGTTAGTGAATCCCAGGGAGGGTTGTAGCTCCTTGATGTTTTGGGGGAGGTGTCCAGGTCCATATCACCTCCACCTTCTTGGAATCCATCTGGGGGCTGTGGGGGGATGCAGTGTAGTCCAGGAGCTCTATGGAGTGGTGGTCATAGCTGCACTTTTCCAGCTTCACACACAGGCTCCATTGACATAGCCATTCCAGGACAGACCAGACATGCTGGGTGTTTTGCTTGGGAGTCTCAGAAAAGATGATGAGATCATCTAGATAGACGATGATGTACTGGTCTAAGATGTCATGGAAGACCCCATTCACGAAGTGATGGAATGTTTCAGGGGCTTTTGTGAGGCGAAACAGCATTACCAGGTATTTGTATTGGCCATACTGGGTTTGAAAAGCTGTCTTCCACTCATCTCTGGCTCAGATTCGAAACAGGTTGTAGGCCTCCCGCAGGTCAAGTTTTGTGACTACTTGGGCCAGTCATACGTTGTCCGGTAGTTCTGGGATAAGTGGAAGAGGGTATCAATTCCTGATGGTAACCTGACTGGGGGCCCAATAATCCATGCATAGGCTCCGGATTCCATCTTTGTTTTTAATTAAAAGATTGGGGGCCTAGATGGGAGAGGTAAATGGCTGTCTGAAACTGTTGGCCAGAGTCTCCTGGAGAGAAGAATGCAGGGCAGCCAGCTCAAGTTCTGGCATCACAGAGACATGGCCACACTGAACCTTGACCCCTGGCTGCAAGTCAGTCAGGCAGCCATACTCTCAGTGTGGTGTTAGGATGTCAGCATTCTTCTTGAAGATGTCACTGTAGTTGCTATACTTGGGGTGTAGTTCCTAAGTCAACTCTCATGGTGGTCCCTCTCACTCATGACCAAGACTCGGGATGGGGAGATGCCCTGGTTCTGGGGGTCAGCAGGCTGTGTGCATAGGCAGACTTCCTGGCAGAACTTGGAGCAGAAGCTACCCTGGTGCTCATGCCAAAGGATGTGGAATCATGAGCTGCCACGCCAGCCATGAAATGCAGAGGATTATGGGGAAATGTGATGAGCAGATTGTTCCAAATGGAAGCATTTCCAGATGGTCACAAATGGCAACTTCCAGAGGCACCATCTCCTGTGTCATTGGCGCTGACACGAGGAGTGAGCCATCTAAAGTTTCCAGTAGGTTGGGGACAGTCTTTGGTTGTGCCTGAATACCCAAGGCTTGGGCAGTACTGGCATATGGGAAGTTTTCCGCTGCCCCAGAATCCACCAGTGCCCAGTGTGGGGGAATTTGGTAAGGCTCTCCTGGAACACAGAGGCAGACCCAGACTTTAAGGTCCAGGGAGCACTCACTGTGCCTGGGGCATGCCTCGGTGAGGAGGAGGGGGCATTATCTTGGGGCTCACCTGGGCCAATTCCTTCTCCTGGGCCTGCATGTGGTTGTTTCCCAAATTGATCATGCTAAAGCTAGGGATGAGTAATTGGTGAGAATGTGGCTGGATCCTGCATTTTAGAAACACAGCCCATGACAGCAGCAGTGCTCTTTTTCCTCAGATGTCACATGGCAGCAGGCGTTATCCAGCTGCATGAGTTTGGGGTCTGGATTGGAGAGGGGTACCAGGAGGTAACAGTCAAGTGGTGACCAGGATCCCTTCCTTTCCTTATGTTGTTTGTGGCGCCTATTGTTGATGTCTATGATGAGATTGATCAATGTATCTAGGTTGGTTGGGGCCTCCACACAAGTTAGATCATCCTTACTTTCCTGTCATAGTACCCATAAGATCTGGTAGAGCTGGGCTGCTTTGTTCCACTCAGTGTCAGAGACTAGTTGCCGAAAGTGGGCAGTGTATGAAAAGTCTGGTCCCTACCCCTGCTGGAGTTTGCACAGGGCCACCTCCACTGAGTGGGCATGGTGGGGATCATCAAATATAGTAGAAAACACCTGTAGGAAGGCATCCCAGTCAGATAGCGTCGGTCTCACTCATTCAGGTGGGAGTGAGGCCCAGTCCAATGCATCTCCCAACAGGCGGCTAATAATGAGTCGTACTTTTGCTAGGTTCATGGGGCAGGACAGGGTTGGAGCAGAAACAGCAGGCAACATTAGTTAATAAACCACCTGAATTATGGGGGTCCCCATTAAAATGTTCTGGGTGGGGCACTGGGTCTGGTATGCAGCTGGAATGCATGACTGTACTGCAACATTTTCATCCTGTAGCCAAGCTGTCTGTTTTCATAGAAGTTGGTTATGTGCACTGTTCTGTGCCAGTTGGGCCCTCAGTATCACATTATCACATGGAGCAGGGTGGGTTGCCTGTGTAGAGCTTGGTTCTGTGTTGCAAGCTGGGATAATTGGGCTTGAAGCTTGGGGAGTTCATCCTGGGAGGGTCAACCCATTGAAGCATCTCCACTACCCTGTAGGGCGTGCTAGACAGGGAGGGGCCCTCTGCCTCCACAGTCCTCCAGGGTAGGCCTTGACCAAAGTGAGAGTGGTGCAGGCAAACTGTCAGGATTCTGGCCAGGGCAGTTGGGACCAAAGTTCAGAGCAGGGTCAAACCTGAGACTAAGAGTAGCAGAGGAATTTGTGGTTGAGTTCCAGGCTGGGGTTAATATCAAGAATCAGGGTCTGGGTCAGGAGGTGAGGTCCAAATCAAGCTGAGATCAAAGTCAGAAGTTCAAAAACAGGGATCAGGAATGGTCATGGCAGCTACAGGAGATCTATACCATTGCCTGGACTCTTCCCAGAACATCTCTTGGGTTTATATAAGGTGGGGAGCCATTCAGGAGCCATGTGGCTGCTATCTGTCAGACCCCTTGAGGCAGGACTTCCCATGGTCTGTGTCCACAGTAGGTCATGGGTAGTGGAGCATGAACTGGTAATAGCTTCTGGGTTTGAGACCCCCTGAGTCTTACAAGATGGACCACTGGCCTGATCCTGTGGTTCTTTGGTTTAGCTCCATTCTTCATTAACTCTGTCTGGAGTAGTTAAATCCCACTCATGGCCCCTTTAGAATATTCAGACTTCAGAGACCAGGCCTGAGACAAATGATTTATAAACAGCTGTTATCCTGGCTTGTCTTACAGGTCTGAGGTAATTTGATTTACTTGTTTCTAGGGTAATAATTTCAGTGCCAAGCAAACAGTTTTCTGGATGGCTAAAGTAAGACAGATTTAACTTTTTCAGGTTATTTGAAAGGCCTCTGCAAAGCAATAATAGACAAAACAAGGAGCTAATCCGATTAGGCCTTGGCCTTTTTTTAGTATCCGACAGTTAATGTCAAGACAGTTGACTTCTGAGTGCTTCCTCTGTTTCTGTGCACCAGCACTGCCAACTAAAAACAATAATAAATATCAATGATTTTATTAACTATATTAATGACTTCCGTTGACTCACATTTGCCGCATCTTTTTATTTGGTTTTTTCCTGTAGGCTACGCTCTCTGGATACTTCTGTGTGTGTGATCCGGGCTGGACAGGCATCAATTGTACAGAAAACATCAATGAGTGTTCTAGCAACCCTTGTCAGAATGGTGGAAGCTGTACTGATGGAATTAATGGCTACTCCTGTGAATGTACAAATACCTGGACTGGACCTCAGTGTCAGACTCCCCAGCAAGGTAACATGAAAAGCATAGTGACTGAGAACTGAAGCACCACCCTATCAATCTAATTTCCATAAAATGCATTTGGATTAGAGGTGAGATTTATAAGGGAAAAGTCTTACCCCTTTGGGTTTAAAATATGAGAGGCAGTGGAAAATAGATCCTGATCCAAAGTCCATGTGAGTCTTTCCCACTCCTTCGGTGAACTCTTGTATTAAGCCCATAATGCTTAAAGTCTCTAACTCCACGTGTTTACCAACGTAGCATAACAGACAGGTTGAATTTTAAGCCTACTAGCCTTGACTAGTCCCTTTAAATCCTAAAATTAGATTTCTGTAGTTAAATAGAGATCTCTGGAATCCTGACCATGTGTGTACTAATCCAGATGGGAAGGAGGATTAGCGGTAGGGATAATAGAATCACAATTTAACAGAATAAAGTTTGCTTTTGATTTATACAGTATAATGTATTTCAAACTCGGTTTGCCTCAAAGGGCTTTACAAAAAAGAGTTAGATTCTGTTAATGCAATGACTATCTGATTCAAGCAAATGCAGCAACATTAGGCCTTCTACAGTAGTCGCTACGTAGTCTGGGACATTAGAACTTATGTGACAAAGAGAATGTTGTCCATGAAATCAGGATGATCACTATTTCTTTTCAAGCAGTGTCACAGAATCTTTAATTTTTACCCAGTACAGCAGCCGGTGACAAGAAATAGTCTTCAGTGTAAATATTTTATCTGAAATACAGTATCTCTATGTCATGGTATACCTTAGGGGGAAGGGATAGCTCAGTGGTTTGAGCATTGGCCTGCTAAACCAAGGGTGATGAGCTCAATCTTTGAGGGAACCGCTTAGGGATCTGGGGCAAAAATCAGTACTTAGTCCTACTAGTGAAGGCAGGGGGCTGGACTCAATGACCTTTCAAGGTCCCTTCCAGTATAGGTATATCTCCAGTTATTATTTATTATCACCCTCAGTGTGAATACTACATTGCAGAACCAACATAGAATAGGAGCCTACGCCGGGACTTAACTTTATGGCTTTCTGACAGTGAACCAGCCTGAATCTACAATCAAGGAATGGAGAAAGATAGTCAGACCATGTGGATCCCAGTGGCTTAGAAACTGGGGTAGAGGGGGAAGTGCTGAAAACTTTGAAAAAGTTCATTTTGAAAGAGCAGCTGACCAAATGTGTCCTCAGCCAAAAACATAGCATCATTCCAGTTCATGGAGATTAGAGAGGGACTGAGAGGAGAGCTAAACGAGGCCCTGAAGTTTTTGGTTAACAATAAAAACATGAAGGAAGTCCACACACTGAAAAAATTATTTAAAGGAAATATAACCCACAGAGCCAGGGGACTTTACATTTGTAGAGAAATTACATGGCCCTGTCTTTGACATTGTTTTTCAGTGGCACGTTTTACAAATAAATTAATTTTCATAAAGTAATATCAAGGTGCCGTTCCACTGACAGACAGACAGACACACACACACAGCATCAGTCTGTCACAGTGTGGCTCTACAACTTCATATGTATTGTAGACAGTTGTGTGGGCTGGTAGCATTACCTAACATTACAGTTGGCTGACACTTCCCATTATAAGACCCTGTTTTTAGTTGCTTAGAACTTTGCCAGACTTTAACTGTTCAGACTGAAATTTTCCATGCTGGGTGTCTGCCTCAAGCATTAATTTTATTTAAATAAATAAAATAAACCCTTAGTTGAAATTTTTGCCAAAATGGTTCTGCCGTTTCTAAGAAAAAGGCTAGGGAAAAATACATTGTTTTGCTTTGAAAAAGCTTTGAAAAAGCTCTAGCACGCCCATGCTTTGGAGCAGGGACTTGACATTTGTCAGACAGATGGACTTTGTGTCAGAGATGTGCCTTGCTATGAAAATCTACCTACATTTGGCCAAGTTTATAAGCTTCTAAAAAATTGCAATTCACACATGCTTAGTAGAGACTTGGTAGATCTTAACAGCTAAAATCTCTGAAGATTCCACCCTTGCTGAGCATGCTCAAGCCTCTCATGACTCCTAATACTAAGGGCTAGTCTACACTTACCAGCCGGGTCGACGCGGTGAGTTCGACTTCTCGGAGTTCGAACTATCACGTCTAATGTGAACGCGATAGTTCGAACTCCGGAAGCGCCGCGGTCGACTCCGGTACTCCACCACTGCAAACGGCGGTGGCGGAGTCGACCTTGGAGCCGCGTACTTTGATTCTGCGGCGTCTGGACGGGTGAGTAGTTCGAACTAGGGTACTTCGAATTCAGCTACGCTATTCACGTAGCTGAATTTGCGTACCCTAGTTCGACCCCGCTTCTTAGTGTGGACCAGCCCTAAGAAAACTGCATGTGCACCATCCCCTCAGAGTAGCTGAGCATGCTCCTGTCCAAAGCTTGAAGCGGTACTTTCTCTCTAATGGTTGGTCCCAGCTGCTGCAGGCTATGGTAGGACCAGCCACTGGTATTGAGAGCAGAGAGCTGGTGAGTCCCCTGCTCTCAGTGACCCCCGTGATGGCATTCAGGCAGCATGGAGGAGGAAGCTATCTGATTCAAATGTAGAGAGGACATAAACTGGACCTGGAGCTTTTCAGGGGAGAAAAATGGAGGAGTATATTTGAACAAGAAACCTGGGTGAGGGGCAGAGCCTGGAAGTGGTTGGGGCAAGGTCTGGGAATGAGGGAAGGATGTGAGAGGTAGCCAGTGAGTGGGAGGAAACTGATATTGTATGAGGAGCTGGGGGAGAGATGGGCTGGCAGGGCAAGAAGAGTGGGACTAAGAACTAGTGGGAGGTGAGGACAGGAGACAGATCTGACAAGAAGCCAGAGTGCAGGGGCAAAATTGGGATTGGCTAGGTAAAGAAACTGGGATAAGAAGCCAGTGGAGGCGAGGACACAACTTGGCTGAGAAGGAGGGATTGAGCTAATGGGAAGCAGTGGAGATGGGAAACATGAGGGGAAAGGGTAGTTTGAGGCCAGAGAGAGAGAGAGAGAGAGAGAGAGAGAGAGAGAGAGAGGTTGCAGAGGAAACTGGGACTGGCTGGGCAAGGAGAATGGGGACAATGACTGGAAATAGCTGGGCAAATATCTATGAAATCTGCTGGCAAATTATCTCATCCCCCTCTAGTGTTGGTCCACATAAAGGATAACATCAGACTGTTACTATTAGTTACTGTATTAGCTTAAGTGGCAGAGGTCTGTGTGGTGGATCTAAAGATTCCAAAAGCTTGTTGATGAACCATGAGGGTATCAATATGGTAACACATAATGCAATTTCTGTATGACCAGTTTGTTTTTAAAACCTGAAATTACACATAAAAGACTGTGTAATAAAGGTAATAACTGGAGATATGCCAATCTCCTAGAACTGGAAGGGACCTTGAAAGGTTATTGAGTCCAGCCCCCTGCCTTTACTAGGCAGGACCAATTTTTGCCCCAGATCCCTAAGTAGCCTCCTCAAGGATTGAACTCACAACTTTGGATTTAGCAGGCCAATGCTCAAACCACTGAGCTATCCCTCCCCACATAAAAGAACATTCTTAAGGTCCCAAAATCAAGCACTGAAATGTTAGGAAATGCCAGGTCTATGAAATTTTAATTTGCCCCCTTTGTGCATGTGCATCAAGATACAGTATTTAATTACATGATCACTCACTATTTTTTCCACAGGACCCCTGCCTTATTCAGTGTATAGGATAGGCCTGTTCCGGGGATGATCAGGGCTATGTAATGAAAGAGGCTGTTGTCTGTAGGACCCTTGCCTCATTTGTTGCAGAAGTTGAAAGGTGTACAGTAAATGTGCAGGGGTTTGCAGGAAGAGGAAGGATGATCTCATGGTTAAGGCAGTTGACTTCTGGCCTGGAGAACTGTATTCTATAGCTGCCAGTGCTGCAGCGCTCCTATTTGATGCTAGGCAAGACACTTAAACCACACTTTTCACATGATGGAGGTCACTAATTGTGTGTTGAACATATTCATTGCTACATTCTGCTAAGTACTCCGAAAACTCAGGTTTTAGGTGTCTCAAATTAGGCACCCAAAACTGGTGGATACTTTTGATTTTAATCTCTCTGTGCCTCAGTTTGCCATCTGTAACATGATGATAATACTCATCTCACAGGCTGTTGTGAAAATAAATTAATTAATGTTTGCAATGCATTTAGCTACTATAGTGATGAACACCATAAGTAAATTAGTAATTCTTCCTTCATAACAATTTTTTAATACTGTGAAGTTAATAAGGCATGGTGCCTAACAATGAGAAGAAAACAAAATATTGACTGCTAATTAACTGAGCACTGTTCATTCAGTGCACTGAATGAGTCAGGGCTCCTGTGGAAAAAATAGTATGTTATCATGTAATTAAGGGCTGTATCCTAATGCATGAGCACCAGCAACCTTAATTCTGCTGTTTCCTAACTTTTGAGTGCCTCACTTTGCAAGCTTAATTTTTTTAAAATGTAGTTTTTATTTATTTTTAGCTTTGTTTCTTTTGTTTTGTTTTCTTTTGTGCATGTAATTATGACTTTGGAAGGCATATGGAATGTAACTCTTTTAAATAGCCATTGTGAGAACTGTTTATATTTGGAGATATTTCTGGCTATATCCTATTTTCTCCTATTTTTTTCTTCTCTTGATTCTTTTCATTACTAAGCGCACTTGTATGAAAATTAGATTTTTGTTCCTGAATTATTCAAAGGAGAGGCAGTTAAAAATTGGAATATCTGTCCCACAGGAAATTCTGATCTTTCAACATTTGTTTTAGTCCTGAATCTGGACAAAATGTCAAAATAGCAGCTTCTTTTGTGGAATGAAAAGTTTTTTGAAATATTTTGGTTAGAAAACGATGAAATATTTTATTTGAACATTTCCAATCAAAACAAAACATTTTGACATTCCCCGAATAAAAATGTTTCATTTCAGTTTGTTGAACTGAATTGGAATATTCCATTTGGATTCAGTGGGACATTAAACTGCATCTGCCTAGGTTTTATGGGGCTTCCCGGGAGTTGTAGTTCAGACGCCACCTGACTCCATTCTCTCTAGTGGGACAGGTTCTTTTGCCAGACTACATCTCCCATGATGCACCACACAGCTTGGTTAGAGAGGTGACCACTGTGCATCATGGGAGGTGTAATCTGGCCAGAGAGTAAGGCCCACAGAAGAGAATGAGGACATAAAGCACCTGTATTACAACTCCTAAGAGGCATATGCAGTATAATGTTGAACAAAGCTGAAAGAAAATGTTTTATTTCAAGTTGAACCAGCAGAAACAAAATATTTCATTTTTCCTCACAGAAAATCAAAAACATTTTCAAAATCTGAATTTTCCCGTGGAAAAATTTTGTTTTTGCAGAGATAGCATTTTCTATCAAAAAGTCATATTGATGGACCCAGCTATCGGTAATTCTTAGGCTTCTTTTCTTATTACTCACCTTAGGTCACTCTGCTCTCAGTAAATCCCAGCCATTCCTCTTATACAAATGTTTCTCACCCTTTTTTTCCCTAAATGTTTACCAAATCAAAAGTTATGGTAAAGGATTTCATTCTATTTACTTCAATGCAGAAATAGCTGTAATTGATCTAATTTGTTTTGTTTTGTTTTCCTGCAGTTTGTGGAGGGTTTCTTTCAGGCTCCAATGGGTCATTCAGCTACCCTAACAATCCAGGCAGTGAGCAGTATGATCACCGGGTCAGCTGTGCTTGGGTTATCCGAACTAACAACAACAAGGTAAACTATAGTGCACCTAAAAATAAATCACCCTACTGGAATGAGTAACTGTCAGTTGTTCAGCACAACCATAACTATGACCCAGGAAGTGTTACTGGAGTCAGGAAAAATGACTTCAGGGGATGAATTTCAGTCTGAGGGAAGGACTGTTAATTCAAACTGTCAAACAGGTAATAAATGCTAAAAGTATTCAAAGGTGAGCTGAAATACTTTTTATGTATCAAGTTCCATATTCAAGTTTCTTTCTTTCTCTTCCAGCTATCAATTACACAGCATTTCTAACCCCAAACAGTAAAAAATCATAAGCCTGGCCACCAAAAATCATGAGATCTTTCTAAAAGAATTAATTTTAGTTTCTTTTTATCAGACTTCAGGTTTCTGAACCTTGATGGTGCACTTGAATCACATTTTTATGTTTTTCTTCATGACCGCAAGGTTTAGAAAATTACTTAAAAAAAAAACCAGCTGAGATTCTCATATAATCACTCGCCTTCAGAAGCAGGGGCTTTAAGAACAAACAGCAAATATTGCACGACTTGCAAGATGATAGACTTGCAAGAGTTGGCAACACCAAACAACACATACTAACCCTAAATAGTACAGAAACCATATTTCTTACACTGCTTTAGGTTTGGGGATGTAATTCATTTACAGCTGCATTAGAAATATTAATGAATATCCAATAGGGATCAGTCCTGCTCTTCAATGAGCTAGATGGTAGGTTGGTAGTCTAGATGACCTCACAGCAGCATCCATGTCTAATCTCTATGAGTCTGTGAAATGTAGAATCCTGAATTCACATCTTCAATGGCTGAGCATAAGAAAAACTGATCTACAAATTGTGACACTTTCTCAGTGTGCCCAGATTGTGAGTGACTTTGTTATCCCACTCCCTCCAACAACAGGAAGATTTGCTTGTGCTTAACTGGACGTCAGCTCCCTGACACCACCTGTCTGGTTACAACCCACAGAATATCTTGGGGCTCTGCCAGCCCTTACTTTGCCTTGCAGATTAACAATAGGTGCAGACCAGTCTCCGAGCCTCCTTGAAGTGTTTCCCTAGAGTGTCTAGCCCTTAACCACTGGACACTCTGGAAGTTTGTACAAACACTATGTGCCTGATCCTCAGCTTTAAATCCATATAGCGCCATTGACATCTGTAAAGCTACACTGAAGTACACAAGCTGATGATCTGGATCTAACTAAACTGCTGTATGCCATTATTTAGCTACAGTAGGTTCATTAAAGGAAGAATTTATATCCACAAAAGAGCCTTTAGTTTTGTAGCTGAAAGGAAAATTCTTAAAACAATATAAAGAATGGGAATATGCTTGTTAATTAATTATATACCATGAAGAAAATAATATGGTGAAACTCTAATCAAATATTGCTAGGTTATCCTGTATTTCAAACTCTTAACATTATACCATCATCAAATTTAGCTCTGAGGATCCTAAAATGAGTATCCTGAATAACTATTAATTTATAGGAATAGTAATATTAGGAATTAAGTCCTCCTAGACAACTTTTGTGTCTGTCTGGATCTTTCTTTATCTCCTTTCCTTTCTTTTGACCTTTATGATTACTTAATACCTTCCTCTGTCTTGGGTTTTTTGTTTGTTTTGTTTTCTTCAGAAATTTCATTATTACTCTGAAGCTTGTCACTGATGTGCACAATTGTGTGGACAGGTGTATCTGCTCCGTACAGGGTTACTATGTAAACAATATATAATCACTCTTACAGCTGAAACTTTAGATCACAGATGGACAAATACAATGATCTAATTTCTGCTATTTCCTGTTAGATTCTGCGTATTACTTTCCCATTCTTCCAACTGCAAGCACACAGCAGCTGTAAATCTGACTTCCTTCAAATTCATGATGGGGACTCGGCATCAGCATACATGCTGGGAAAATACTGTGGGTCATCTCACCCTCCTGAGCTTTTCAGTACCCATAATTCCTTGTATTTCTGGTTCCGTTCTGACCACACAATTAATGCAGGAGGATTTACAGTTAAATGGGAGTCTCGGGAACCAGGTAAGTTTTAAGAGATGTCAGGTAATGTACCAAAAAAGGGGGAAAAGGTCATTATGTCCTACTTGGTTCGTAAAGGTCAAGAGCTGAAGGACAAAGTTTGCTTAAGAGTAAGATAGAAAAGATGGCCAATAAGCTAACTGTAGATGCTCTGAATTAAATTCTAACAACTACTGCCTGGACAATATTTGCTAGGATTTTGCTTTAGTTTTTATGGTTGTTTTGCTCTTCCTATCAGAGATTCTCCAAAGTTTATTAGGATCCTAGGTTATACGTTCCTGGGGACTTTAAACATGACAGTTTTGTATCAAAATTTCAAACAACTTGACTTTCTCTGTGTAGTTATCTCTTATGTCTGAATTCCTGAAAACAGCATTTGCATGATCTTGCGGTGGACTGGGCAGTTCCTTTCTTGAAGTAGATCATTAACTTGGGCCTCTTTCAGGACAGCTAGGGAAGGGCAAATTCATGTTACCTAATGTCAACCCCCCAAACACTCTGGGTTTGAAAGCTTGACTAGAACTTTAAAATTATTGTGTTCAAGTACTGCCTAGGAGCGGTCACAAGGAGAAAAAGGGATAGAGGAGAGGGAGGGAAAAAATCCAGTGAGTAAAATGCATCAGAGAAAGGGCATCAATACAGAGAATGAAAAAAGAACCAGAGGGAGAGCAAAAATGTTTATTGAAAAAACTAGATATAGTATGTGTACAACATACAAATCACTCACTTGTGCTACCCAGCCTTTGCTGTGGGAAGGATTATTCTTCTACCCTGAGTACATAACACTTTAATTGGAAAAACTTTAAAAATAAATTGTATCACCCTTGGAGCAGCGTAAAAAGTGGGGGATTAGGTTTAAAAAAAAGCTCATACATTCAGCCTAGTTCTGTGAACCCCAAAAGAGGCCTGTGTGTTTGCTTGTTCCATCTCTAAAGATATTTTCACTAAGTTACTGAGTTACCCATTTTTTAAAAAAATTAGAGCTATGCATCTACAGGCTAGTCTACACTGGTGACATACGTCAGCATAGCTATATCACTTAGAGGTGTGAAAAATCCACACACCCCAGACATGTTGCATGCCAACCTAAACCCTGGTGTAGACAGTGCTAGGTTGATGAAGAATTATTCCATTGACCAAGCTACTGCTTCTCAGGGAGGTGAATTACCTATACCAATGGGAGAACCCCTCCCCTTGGCCAGGGGCGGCTCTACGAATTCCGCTGCCCCAAGCAGGGCGGCGTGCTGCGCTGCTCGCGCTGCTGGGCGCCAGTCCCGCGCCTCTGCGGGACCTCCCGCAGACGTGCCGCTGGTCCCACGCCTACGGTGGAGCTTCCGCAGGCATGCCTGCGGGAGGTCCACATGAGCCGCGGGACCAGCGCACCCGCCGCAGTCATGCCTGTGGCAGGTCCGATAGTCCCGCGGCTCCGGTGGACCTCCCGCAGGCATGACTGCGGAAGGTCCGCCGGACCCGCCTGCCGCCCTCCAGTTAAAATGCCGCCCCACGCACGCGCTTGGCGCGCTGGGGTCTGGAGCCGGCCCTGCCCTTGGCATAAGTAGCGTCTACAATGAAGTGCTACAGCAGCAGAACTACAGCTGCACCACTGTAATGTTTTCAGTGTAGACACATACCTATTTGGGGTTATATTTTTATTGTTTATGGATTTCCTTAAATGTAAATCTTGAGAAGGAAAAAAATGGTTTGATCTGATATATCTGATAGCCTAAAACAGTCCATAAACTCCATCATTAAGGGATGAGTTAGCCTTGGCGGATACATATATTCTATCTAAAATGGATGAAAGAGTAAAGTAATTCTGTGGGTTTTTTCCCCCTGTTTAGAATGTGGTGGTGAACTAACAAATACTTATGGCTCAATAAACTCGCCGGGATACCCTGGTAACTATCCTCCGGACAGAGATTGTTACTGGGCCATCTCAACCAAGCCAGGCCTTCTCATCACATTTGCCTTTGGCACACTGCGTCTAGGGCATCATGATAATTGCAGCTATGACTATCTGGAGGTAAAATTTCATCATTCTGGCAATGTGATTGCAAAACAAAATATTACAACCTTTTTGTTTCAGACAGAAAAGTAATGCTGGCAGAATAAATCACAAGCTGAAATAGTCACTCACTACTCATCAACTACACAGACACGTACACAACAAGTGTGAAATCCTGCCCCATTGAAATCAGTAGAGGAAACCAGTAAAAGTTTTGTTACTGACTTCAATGGAGCCAGGATTTTGCCATGAATCGCTGGTGAGAAACTTATTTAGCCTCAAAAAACCTCAGTCTCTAGAATTCTGGTCAGACATACACCCTCAGGGAATTAATTGTATAAACAAAAAGTGTGAGAGAAATAAATATTTGTACCACAGTAAACGACTTGACATGTGAGATTTAGGCCACATCTCAGATGCAAAGTTTTTTACTATATCATAATTACAGAAACATGAAAAGTGAAGGGTTTCAAGGAGCATTTACCACTAGAGTTGGGCAAATAATTGATTTTTCAGTTCAGTGGCCAAACTGAAAAATCAAAAAATTTTTGTTTTGTGTTGACCCAGAATGACCATTTTGGGCATTTTTTTTCCTTGCTGAAACTAAAACCAAAACAAATTGTTTAGAGTAGAATGAAATTTTTTGTTTAATTTTCAGGATTTTTTTATCCTTTTGTGTTTTTTATACTTAAATCTAGCTAAAATCCTAAATGGAATGTTGTTTTCAAAGGAAAAGTTGACACATTAGTTTTGAAAATGTCAAAAAAATCAATTTTTTTCAGAATTTTTTCCAAACTTTTTTCAGCTGAAACTATTCACTGAATTCAATCTGAATTGGCAAACAGTTTAGGTTGATTGGAAACTGCATTTTTCAGCAAATAAACTATTTATCATTTTTTTTTCACCCAGCTCTATTTACCATTAGAAAAAAATGCTGAGTCATTTCTGAAATATTGGGACACATCTTTAAAGGACAGTAACTATGGCTTTTTGAAACCTTCAAGTCGTATAAGCATCTAAATCACTACACCAAGAAGGATTCCTTCCAGTTGTGTCTAGAAACCTTCCCTTCTGTGAAAATAACTGTAGTGTATGCAAACTGTTGTATGTTACTGGAATCAATTATAATCACAAATGGAATCAGTCATTCAGTGAAGGAATAAAGAAAGAGATTTAACTGCCCCTATTACAGTGTTTAATTGAGGCTATCTAGAAAATGTGTGATGGTATAAAAGCTCTATTTTACATTAGTAAAAGAGGGTATTTTTCCAGATTAAGTCTCCAATAGAAGTAGTTCTTCTGAATGATAACATAGACCTTAAAATCCTTAATTCTGATTGATCAAACCAGTCATATGATCATGATTACTTACCAACACTGCACTGTTTGGAACCTACTTCTAGATGTGTATCTTCTCCATAATGATAATAATCAAACACATTTTTCTTATTCTGATTGTCTTCTTTAGTTATATTTAGATGTATTCACAACAATAACCAAAGGGCTGGGCTATCATCTTACAGTACAGGCTGAGTGAGAGGCACCATGTCCCTTCATGGCCCCAGCTGCAGGACAGGAAGTAATGCAGCTAAGATCTGTATTACCTGCTGCTGGATCCTCTCTGCTACTGAGTGACTGCAGGGAGATCTAGCACAGCCTCTCTTGGAGCTGGGTATCCAGAAAAGGTGGAGGAGGAATGGAAGCCTGTAAGCAGCTGCAAATTCCTGTCTCCTCATGAAAGGAGGTTCACTTCCTTGTGTATCCTTAAGATCTGTAGAGTTGGGAAAGAGTGTGGCCTCCATAATTTTTATGACTCCCCAAACCACTGCCACCAGAAAGGATGATTCTAGGAAAACTTTGCAAGGTGGATCTCATAAACTTTCCCTCCCCTTCCATCCATTCAATGAATGATCCCTGTGTCATTCATGTCAACACTGGAGTTATTTAATAGAGGCTGGGTCCCACAGTCCTTCAACATCCAGTGGAAATGCAGGATTGGTGACTTAAATGGGAGTTTTGAATGTGTGAAAACAGCAAGGCCATGCTGGGATTTACCAGCTTATCCTCCATCTGGTAACCTTCAATCACTAATGAGACTACCTATGAGGTCCTATGCTAAAATAACTTTAGGAATATTGAAATTGCCCACAGTTGGCTTATATCTGATAACCCTGTGATGAGGATTAATATTTCTGTTTAGATTCGAGACGGCCTCCTTCCACAAGACTCCATCCTCAGTAAATATTGTAGCACCAGTTCTCCTCCCCCACTTCAAACCTCTGGCCCATATGCATGGATTCACTTCCATTCTGATGGTTCAGTCACCGACAGAGGCTTCCACATTGTCTACACTACATCGCCTTGTAAGTACAACTGTGCACTTAACTTATGAATATGTCATTTCCCAAATTACTGTATCTAGAAATAGCCTGGAAATAGAGACAGGCAGGATCATGGTGGACTCTAGCCCAATAATCTGCTGTTTGACTTGCAGCCAGCATTCAGATATATGACCCATTTGAGGTCTCAAATGATCAATTTATTTGTATTTAACACAGCGGATCCCAATTGTGGAGGAAACTACACAAACAGTGGGGGCATTATCCTGTCCCCTTACTGGCCTAACCCATACATTAACAACAGGCAGTGTATCTACATTATCCGACAGCCACTGAATGAAAAAATCTACCTCAACTTCACTCACATGGAGCTGGAAAGCCACAGCGGCTGTTCTTGGAATTATATTGAGGTGACTTTTATTATTTTGTGGTTTTGAAATGTGGATTATCTGTGTGCATAAAACTGTAAAGCAAAATTTCTTCCTCAGATACAAGAGAGTAGATATCTCTTTTTATTAGGGTTCAAAAGCCACAAAGGCTAAGACGGGGGGGCTATGCAATCAGCATGAGCCAAAGGTGAGTGAGTATGAGAATCCAGCTAGGATTAGACTGACCCTCAGTCACTCCACCTAATCAGGATGGGGTTTGAGCCTTGAGTTAATGTGTACCAAATACAAGATAAGCATAAATAATACCAAGGCCAAGACGGCACTGCTTAGAATTCAGTGGGCTCATCTCTTGCTTGATATACTTTTGAGCAAACGGGGAACAGGTTCCAGTGAGCTCAGTATAGTGGATCTATTTCTACAGTGTTAGCCATAAAAGATTGCTTATTAACGTTGTTCCCTTTCTTCTGCTTTAATTCAGAGGCTTTGGTTGGAATGAAGTATAATTAATTTCTAAAATTAGAGGGAAATCTGCGTAATGAAAACAGACAGCTTTTGTTTGTCTGGCCTGCTACTTCTCTTGTCTAATTGCTGGCAGAACAGCAGCTAAACTCACAGAAGACAGAGAAACAAAACAATTTTTGTTGGGCACAATCAGATTGTGTTGATTTATCAAGGCATTTACCTTGTTGTTTGCTGATCAATCTCAGGCAGTTTAGCTTTATCATACTTTTTCTATCCTTTTCACCCCATCTCCTCCCACGCCCCCACTCAGATCCATTCAATCCAGATCAGAGTAACAGGGATGGAGTTTTATGACCCTGGAATAACCAGTGTGATCAAAGCTGTGTGGTTTTGTCAAGTTCTGCCCCCCCTCAAACCCATCCCCCAAAATAGTTTTGTGGGCTCTAAAATATTCTCTCATAGGCATCTGTAGTAAAGGTTAAACTAGGGAGCTGGCTTTGGACTTTTAAATTATTACTTTAAAATCAGTTTTTTGACAACTGTTTTCTCGCTTTGAAAAGACCCAGAGGCTCATGTGCTCTGATGATAACAGGAAATCTGTGCAATTGCTATAGACACAGACACAGCTCATCCTTTCTGCTAGGGGGGATGTTTAGTCTCTGATTAAGGAAGCAGGAGCCTGAATCCCTGGAACTTCAGTATTTTAGAGAGAAACTAGACACAATATGTTTCTCAGTTAAGGAAGAATGTGTTGTAGCACAGCAAAGTCAGAGATAACTTGTTAGAAATGCCAGCTCCTTGTGAGATCAAATCAATTGGCTATGGTGCCCTGTTATCTTTGTTGCTGCTTGACTGAATTCTCATCTGTCTTTAAATACCAATCAGTGCTTTCAGCACTGTTGGGAAAAACCAGTAATGGAGAAGTATCAATTTACCTGAATTATGGTTCTGAAAATGTTCTCAACTCACCTTCTAAACATTCTGGCCTAAATTCTAATCTGAGTGTCACCAGTGTAAATCCAGAATAACTCCACTGGCTTACACTGAACTCTCTGGAAGGTCACAATGACTGCCAAGGAGCAGAAAGCCACACAGACAGCTGGAGATCACCAAAGCTCAGCAGCAGTGCAGCCATCTGCTTTCACCTTGCCATATGTAGAGCCAGCATAGGGCTCTGTGCCATCCGCCATTCTCCTCCCATCCCAGGCCATGGTGTATGGACGTGAAGGGGGGAAACTGAGGATGGTTGGAGTACTGCTGTGTCCTGGTATCATGACCTGTTCAACACTATTGTCTCTACAGCCCTTTTACCCCTCCAATCTTCCTCCCAGGACACTTGCCTGTAAATACTGGGTGATCTTGGCTGCTTTTCTTAACTATTAGAGGGCTCTGTAGAGCTCTTCAAACCCACCAACTGACTATGCCTACAACTTCTGGGTTTGAAAATCCACTACACTTTTATTTAGCCAGATTAAACATGACATAAACCAAACAATTGCTTTCAGTAACCCGTCTACTTCTTACTCCACTAGGGACAGCCTCATCTTATAACAGCCCAACAGCACTTCCCTTCCTGATCACAGTCTAGCTCTCCAACTCCCTCTGTGATCCTGCTCCCTCTTTCCTCAGTAGACAATGGACAACCCTTCAAATTTTCCCAAAATTCCAAACGAGCAGTCTGGGTTGAGCTTCCATCCAGGAGTCCAATCTCTGTGCACCAAGCAGCATATATTATTTTTGGTCTTGATCCCACACATTCCTCCTCGTACAATTTCACTTAACATTTTTCCATATCAAACAATTTAAAGGAACATAATCCCTTCTCCAGACCTTCTCACCCCCAGTGGTTGCTTCTTAGCTGTTGCAACTAAGTGCAACTTAGAGCAGCCCTAGCTGCTCCAGGTACAGAACTGGTGCTGCTGAGAAAATGGTCTTTTGTTTTCACCAGAATCTTTGTCTTCAAATCTGCTGCCAATTCATGAGGCAATCAGTGGAGTAAATATCTCCCTTGATTAGTGAGTTGATTAATGAGATTCAAGCCTAGTGGCAATGCAAGGGTTAAAAGCAGACAGTGATTCCCTGGTGCACCCTGGTGTACCATCTCTTTAATTCTAACACCTGGAACTTTTCAGATAAAATAATGAGATGGCACCAGTGTAACCGTTATTACTGACACTGGAACGTAGGACTGCACCCCTCATTAGTTATGCGTCTGCCTGGGTGGTCTTATGGCAATCCTTGTGGAAAACTCCCACTGAAGTCAGTAGAAACTCCATGTACAGAGCAGGGAATGTATTTGTAATTTTAAATAGGGGAGACAATTAGAAGAAAATTAAAAAATGTAAAAAAACCCCTCTATTTTTAGGCAGGAATTTCATGCCATGTAAATATTTAATAACCATTAACAGTCAGGACATTGCTTTTACCTCTCCAGAGATGGCTTTTTGGGCAGCATACAGCTTAGCCTCAGGTTGAGGCTTTGGTTCACAGACAAGCCTCCCATCTATTGGATCAACAGTATTTTCGTTTGCCTTGGAAGTCTCCTAAGCAAATACTGACCTGGCACTCCTTATATTGGGAGACCTTACATGATCATATGGCTGTGAGAGCTTCCCTTTTGTTTACATTATTGTAACAACACTTGGCAGCACTTTTTTATTACTGAAGCTTAATGACAAAACAAATGACGTGCTATTTAGGGGTTTAAAATTGATGCTGGTTTTATGGATGCATAAAAGTATTGAGTTACAGTTTTATTAGTTATTTTATTTTATTTTTGCTGATTAGGTTCGAGATGGTGACTCCGAAATGTCTTCTATCATCAACAAATTCTGCAATAGCACATTTCATTCTCCAATCACTTCCTCTAGCAACAGCCTGTGGATCAAATTTAAGTCAGATGTTTCTGTGCAAAGGGCTAGCTTCAGAGCAATTTATGAAGTTGGTAAGAGAAACTGGTGGCTTGAAAACTGACCTGACCTCTAGATTGGGGACCTTATAGCATTTGTATATGACTTAATTTCCATCTTAACTCCCCACATTGTACTTAGGTTTTGCTGCACATTTTTTACATATGGTATCATACTATTCTGAGATCTCGACCCCCCTGTTCTTCACTTGATCTGCATCTTTTACACAAAAACACTATGCCATATATCAGTTAAGATTGATCTGCCCATAATATTCCTAAGACAAAACTTTAAAAGCAAGGAAATGAAAAGTTGAGACATCTATCAATACATTTATTGATTTATTGATAGAAATGCTTAAAAGTGGGCACCCTTAACATAACTTAAAATACATGCTGTATAGCCTCAATTTTTCTCTGCAACAGTAGACCACTCATCACTAGCACAAGCACCAAATACGGCAGATAATGAATAACTAACTTCTGCCCTGTAAATTTGTCCACTTTCAACACTCCTTTTTCCAGACTCACCGCCAACGGATGAGACATGGACCACTCCTCTCCTGTTGTGTGCCATCCCCTTCCCTCATCCCTTCTGCACAAGTCTGTGAAACCAAATACAGTCAAATCTGGGGAAGGAGACAAATGTGTATTTTCACTTGGCGTTTTCATGGGCATGATTTCACTGCTGTTCCACATCCAGTTATGCAGGTTTAGGTTTAGTCACATAATAGCGACTTTTTAAACAAACAGCCCCCTCTTAAACCTATCTGAAATATCCACAGTAGATGGAAATGTGTGTTTTCAATGGTTATTTTCTTCCTCCCCCCAAAATGACATTTAATCTACAGCCCAATGTACATTCCTTGTAAACCTTCGTTCCAGCTGCTAACACTTAATTTTTCATTGCAGCCTGTGGGGGTGTATTGTCTGGAGAGGGTGTTATTCGTTCCCCATACTATCCCAGGGCTTTCCCTCATCAGAAGACCTGTGAGTGGATCATCTTCCAGCCAGAAGACAATGCAGTGATTCTTAATTTTATCGATTTTGGCATTCGAAATATCACTACCTGTGACTCAGATTATGTGGAGGTAAAGCATATTCGTACATACTTATTGTGAATTACAAACAAATATCATATGCACGCCTCCGTCATGTACCTATGTCTGTCAATAAGCAAACATGTGGGTGAATAGGTAGTTAGGTACATAAACACCAATTTCATTGGACAAATGAAATATTTTCCTGACTCACTAGGTGAGCCAACCTTCTTCTTTTGAATGTTCCTTTGATAACATGACCTTTCTCCATCTATATTTTCTATAATAAGTGCTATCATTGATGCATAACTATATCTGGATAGATAAGGCCTGATTCTCCACTCTTTGTATCCCATGTGCTACCTAGTGGTGAAGAGCTCCAGGCAGCTGGAATGCCAGCTTTACTCCATCTGATTCCTTTATGCCAGAAGAATTTTCAGCTGCACCTTCACAGCAGCTTTAAGGCCACTGTGCTGGTGACACAAATGTATATTAATGTTGGATCGGATCTGACCTGCTGAATAGTTTAATGAGGTGGATGAGCCACTGCCTTCTCCATGGTGGCTTTTAATCTTTTAGCTCTTCCTACTTGTTTCCAAGACTATTTTGTACTGTTTGTGTGCGTTGAGTCAATTCATCTACATTTTATAACTACTTAGCAGTAATAAAAACAAGTTTTCATGGAATGTTTTGAATACATTGTCTTTCAGGTCAGAGATGGCAGCAGCACAGATTCTCCTCTTTTGGCGAAATACTGTGGCACAGATATACCTTCAGCAGTGCAGTCCACACGGAATTATCTCTATGTCAAATTCAGAGTCTCTTCTGCTACAAATCTTGGGTTCATGGCTGAATACCGGCCATTAGATAGAGGTAAGAGTTGAGGTCTTTCACCCTGTGGCTATTGGTCCTCTATGTCCTTGTATATATCAATTCAAATTGATGAGCAAAGGAAAACCATGTATTGTAATCAGTGGGATGTCAAGTTGTATGACAACAAAGCAGGAGACCTCATTTTTGAAAGAAACAATGTAGAATCCTTTCAAAAATTCTGAAAGAGATGATGAAAGAAAAAGAATCATGTTTTTAATTTTCAGAAACGATTAACTGATTTTGTAAGTGTCATCTTCTGAAAACATTATTTTAGTTAACACATTGTTGTTTTAAATCTTTCTAGCATGTGGGGAGTCTCTCACTGGGCCAGAAGGAACCATTACAAGTCCTGGTCATCCAATCATCTACCCACATGGTGTTAAATGTGCATGGACTATCTCAGTGCAGCCTGGGCACCTTATCCGCCTGACGTTCACATCATTTAACTTGGAGTTTGATTACAATTGCACCAAAGACTATCTTGAAGTATATGACAATGGTACTATGACAAGGCTTGGAAGGTGAATATGCCTATCTGATCTATTTAATCTACCTACCTACACAGCTGCTGTCACTGTCTTCTTTGTGCTCCTCAGTGGATCTGTTCCTTTGGTATCAAGGTGTTCAACATAGGTTCATTTTACTGAAAGCAGCTAAAGATTTGTATTATTCAGGCCAACAGCAACAATCATTCCATTTAACATAGTAAAGGCAAGGTTTAGGAGGGGTAGTGTTTTTCCTAAGTCTTTTATTGAGCCAAGGGATGTGAACTATTGAGTGAGAAATTAACTTTTCTGTAAGGGATGGCAATCTCATGTGCAGATTTTCACATCTGCCATTGCCTAGCAATAGAATTTCATGTATGTTTTTTAAGGTCATGGCAACAGGTTTAAATCCACTCTTAATATTATTTCTTCCTTTGGGATGCAGGGAAGGAAATAATTTTTTATACCAAGTAGCAGAAGCAGAATAGGTGAAAATTGGGTACCCGAATAAACAAAAAGTTAGGCTATAACATGGGCTAAATCTTAGACTTTATAGTTTTATATTATTTATTGATCAATTTACAATGCCTCCTCGTGTGTGTTTATATCAGTGAATAAAATGATTGCACTGCAGATTTTTATTTTCTTACAAAAGGTAACATATTTTTATACTCCCATAACTCAAGAACAACTAAACTGGTTTGGGTCAAAATTTCAAATACAAATTTGGGCTGAGGCCAAAAGATGAAAAATGTCGTCCTTCCAGTAGTTGGAAAATAAGGAGCAAGTGAATATGGGATTATAATGGAGATTATTTAATCATATTAGCTAGTCTTTTTGGAAGATTAATCAGATGGGGACCAATCTATCTCCCTCTAAAGTCAACAGAAAATGACCCAGCTACAGGCTTCTGGGGAACATTGAATACTTTTCTATTAATCTAGATACAATAGAATATTGATATAGGTACTCAATACATGGTATCTCTTTTGACTTTTTATAGGTATTGTGGAAGATCAATTCCACCATCACTCACCAGCAGTGGCAACATAATGATGCTGTACTTTGTGACAAATCACAACGTTGCCTCTGAGGGGTTCTCAGCTAATTATAGCTCAATGAATGCTTCCACAGGTAATACAGGAGTGTGTGCATTATGCAGATTATTCCTGTCAAGCCTTAATTGTAAACTCACATTACAAAAACAAGACACATTTCGTTTTTTTAATTACCAGAATCCCTGCTGCCTCCTCCACCCATCTTTATTTACAGCTTGGTTCACTGGCCTTTATTCTAGCTGGGGAGGATGAGCCAGGCAGAAAGCAATGTCTCTAGGCAACACCAATGGTTTCTGTAATCACTGACATGGCAGGACTGCATAGGGTAGTTAGGAATATTATTTTCTGAAGTGACATAGGAGCAGAAGTCTCATTGACATTCAACTGACTGTGCGGGGTTTTTTTTTTGTCCCAAGCAAACCTAAGAGGAAAAGGAGTGCTTATCACAGGTATAAAGGTACCAGGTGCTGGAGTGACATCCTGGAGAATGAAGTAGGACAGATGCAGCATGGCAGTGAAAGTTCAAGCCTCCTCTCATTGCTCTGCCAGAGAAGTCTGTTCCAGAGTAGTCACCTTCTAGGGAGCAAAGTCAATCTCCAAGCCCTTCATTCCTCGACGGCTCCCAACCTTTGTGCAATACCAAAAGCCCTGGTTAGTGTGCAGGGTTTCTGTGATGTGTACGTCTGCCTGACCCTTTGGACAGTGCTAAAACCACCATGCCCATATCAGAGGTCACCTACAAGTATTCAGAAGGTAGCAACTTTGTTATCACTGATCTGAGCTGTATTTGAACCAGCAATCTCAAGGTGAAATGCTATATGCTAACGCTACACTTGTTATTAATCCTATCACCGCTAATCCCTGCCCCATGGAAATGCAGTTCTGTTTTAGATATTAAATATCCTTGCTGACTCAGTGTGCACTGGTGATACACCGCCTAGCCTGTCTATTACTAAGTGTGGGAGTGTAGGATCCTGAAATCAGTCATTCAATGTTCTTTAAATGTTCCTCCACATTTAGGTGGGGATCTTGCTTGCTAACCAACCTTCTTACTGCTGGCACTGAAGCAAGACCCTGGCAAAAAGCACTGCTTTTGGCTGGGTTGGTTTGGAGCGGCTGGCACAAGAGTAGCGGGAAGTAGTGAGATTCAGCTGCTTCGAGATCTCCAAACGGGCAGGGGCAGTTACAGCCAGTGGAGAAGCAGATCCCAGACAATGTGTGAGATACAGACTGTACTGTGCGACCACATGTGGTCCCCTTATGCAAGGAAGGAAATGGTCTGACTGTGTCTATAGCTGTCCCCCCGTGTGCAAAGTTTTAGTTTGAGTGAAATATTTTAATCAAAGAGCATTAAAAAAGGAAAAGTGCAATAACTCTTCTTGCCAAGGTTTAGTTCCGTGTTTGTTTTCAGTAATTAGTTTGGTATAAGCAGAAGCCTCATTAAAGACCCGATTCTGACACCTTTACTCACTTTCAGTAGAGCAGATTCATGTGCATAATCCCATTATTTCTGTTACAGCTGAGTTTGGAGGCCCCAGTCAGGGTTGGGGGCTCCATTGTGCTAAGTTCTATGCAACACAGAGTAGGGCCCTGTAGAGCTCACGGGCAACAGAAAAGACCCAAGAGTGCATGTAGCGAACAGTGGGAAGAGGCAAGGGTGGAAGAATGAGGGGAATAGTAATTAGAACATGTATCCGCATGGGTCATCTGTGTGCACAGCTAGATGGTTTTCAGTTGGGGTTTGTTGTATGTGTGCTGTATTTTTAATGAGATAAATATCAAAAGTCTGTAGCAGTCATCCCTGTAGCTATATGTGCTGCTGTATTTGACATAAATGTAGATCCCATAGTAGAAGAATGCCTGTAACTGCTCGTTTACTGTTCCTCAGCAGAACAGCTGTTAGCGTGTTTAAGAACTGTGTCTTGATTTTAAATAAATAAATAAATAAATAGCTGCCCATTCTCCTTTGTTTTAGATTCTGAGCAAAATATCCACTCTCCCAGCCACAGCTCAGGCATTCTGACTGTTACTTCATCTCTTGGGAATGTGTGTGGGGGTCTGGTAGAGATTTTGCTTCCTGCCATTGCTTTTGCTTTACCACCAGTTAGCGTCTACTTCCAAATGATCAGTTTTCTCAGCTGCCTTCATTCATACATTAGTTATCTGGCATGGAGAGAGGAAAAATCATTAGCAATTAAGATTTAATGGGAAACATCCCAGCTAGGAACCTACTATCAGTCTGAAACTAATGTAGGAACAGATTTATACAGCTTTTCTCTCTCTAAGAAAAACCTTAGAGTATGAAAACTTTCTGGGTTTTTACTAACCCAGAAATCATGAAACCTTTCCTCTTATTTTGAAACAATACGTTGTTATTGTAAACTCTCCCTCCATTTTGTTAGGCTGCTGCTACAGCTGCTGGACTATCAGCATGAGCATGTTAAAATAAAACAGTCTATTGGCATATGTTTGCAGGGTCCAACCTTGCTTTTGTGTAAGTGACTCTATTGGAGGTTAATATGACACTTTCTCCTCCACTCCGTATCACAGACTGTTGCATTTAACTGATGGCCTTTTACAATAACATGAACATTTTCTGAACAGGACAGCTACTTATCATGACTCTGTACTCTCGTAGTTTTTCTCATCCCTTTCCGACTGCTCTTTCAGCAGCTGCTCCTGCTCAGACAGTTTCTGTTCTCAGCTCTATTCACATCTTCTATGTTCTATCCCTGGGCAAACTTACTGGTGAGCTCATGGCTTCTGTATCATCTCCTAATTACCTTGGCCCTTCGGTCCAGTTTCACATCTACAACTATCTGCTTGCCATCTTCACCTCCATGTCCCTCCACCATCTTAAATTCAACAAGAAGGAAACTGGATTTCTTCTCTTTCAGCCCAAACTCTGCCATATGTGTCACTATTAACAACAGTAACACGATCACCCAGAGTCACAGCCACAGTCTCATATTCGACTCCTCTATCTTTTTCCCCATCACAAAGCCTACCAAACTTGTCACTTCTTCCCTTTAACATCTATAAAACCCACACTTGCTTTGGGATTGGACTCTCATCTGGTGCTTTGTCTGAACTGACTTTTCATGTCTGATTTAGATTATAAACCCATGGGGGCAGGGACCATCTCATCTTTTACGTTTAAACAGTGCCAAGCAAACTGACAATGCTTAATGAAATCAACATTTTCAGAAGTGTTCATAAACATTTGGTATGTCTTGGTTTGGAGTTCTCAACTAGAGATTCTTAGGTCCTGATTTTCAGACTGAGGAACTGCCATCTCTGATTGTGGGTCCACAGCACCTCTGAAAATTAAACCCTAGGTGTCTCATAGTGGGTGCCCCAAAATCGAGAGACAATTATTTGTCCTCTTACGAAAATTTGGCTACATATAAATCAGAATAATCTAATGCAGCAGTTCTCAAACTGTGATCATGACCCCAAAGTGGGCCATGACCCCATTTTAATGGGGTCGCCAGGGCTGGCTTGAACTTGCTGGGGCCCAGGGCTGATGCTGAAGGCTGAGCCCCACCACCCAAGGCCGAAGCCTGAGGATTTCAGCCCTGCGTATTGGGACTCAGGTTACAGGCCCCCCCGCCTGGGGCTGAAGCCGTTGGGCTTCAGCTTTGCACCCCACCTGGGTCAGTGGGGCTTGGGTGAGCTCAGGCTTCGGTCCCCCCTCCTGGAGTCGTGTAATAATTTTTATTGTAAGAAGAGGGTCGCAGTGCAATGAAGTTTGAGAAGTTCTCATCTAATGAAAACTTAAACCGAAGTTGATAGAGGAGAATAGGAATGGACTCTTACAGTTTGAACTACCAGATGATAAATGATAGCCCCCTACAAGTTTCAAAAAAGCTTTTACAAACAAAAAGGCAGATTTAAAATGTCCTTTTGCAAAGGGCAGGAATTCTTCCTTCCCCAGAGGGCATCCAGGATTCAGTGAGTGCTGCAGCATGCGGCAAATTCCTATCATTTGAGTCTGCACCAATATTCATCTGCTGGTGCTGTAGTAGCAAGGGCTTAGTTTGACCAACAAAAGCGAGCTAATTCAGAGGGAGATGGGCAGTTCTAAGGGAAGTTGCAGCATTCTAGGGAGCCCTTTTCTATTTAATATTTATAACGACTAGAGATAGGTGACCACGGTTGGATGAAATAAGAACTAACTAAAATCGTCACCAAAAATTGAAACCATACCTGAACCACTTTGGAGGTCTGAACATGTATCGCTACTTCTTCTCCCCCATGTCCCCCACAGTTTATATTACACTATGTACATGTCTTGGCTTAAGCTGGGGCTTCATGCAGAACTATCACAAAAGAGCTAATGCTCCCTGTTTAATCTGACCTAAACTTGGAAATATAATTTCCAGAACAATTTGTTTTTTCAGCTCAACTACTACAGTTTGGATAAGTATGGACAAGCATCAGATCACTATCAAAACTTTTGGCTGTTTATCTGAACCAAACCAATTCTCTAAACCTCCTAACATTGGCTGTCTGTTAATAATAACCCCTTAGAAAACTGAAACTAAAATCTGTTTCCTTATAAAGATACTTTTTTGTTCTTTGCACACACAAAATATTACTGTAAATTTGCTCATGAATGCTGAGCTGCTGATGTTCATTTTTAATCTTAGAACAAAGAACTCTGAAGCTGCCTTGGTGTAAAAGAAACACACACATACACATGCTGAATTAGGGGGACTTAGCTAACAGATGCAATTACCCACTCCCATCAAATTATATCAAATGTTAAGTCTTCTATCTTTAAGATTGATATTCATTTCATACCTATCCAATTATGCATGGGCAGTATGTACTTATATCTGAGAAAAGAAGAGGATATATACTAGTGCTGTGGATTTTTTGAAGTCTAACACATTTTTTTCCTGCTAAGAAAATGTGGTTCTAATCATGTTTCTTGTGCAACAAATATCTCCCATACTTTTTCAGCTACAATTTTTGAGCCAGCTGCATTGTAATCATTATCAGAACAGGCCAAAGTAGTTCTGGTTTATATTAGATGTTTCAATGGGAAGACTAGAAGAGTAGTGGCCTTAAATTATTCTAGAGAGACTGAGCTATTGAAAAGATTAACAATGTTATCATATAAAAGGGAACAAATATGAGAGAAAAGGCACTTTCATGTAAAATAAAACTTCCTTTTTGCATCTTTATAGCGTAGGGAAGAGTGTTTTTGTTGGCATGTATTATTTGTGATATATTTATTATTAGTTCTGATAACACGGCCCTAGAATAACAGCAGGCGGAACCTTGATACCATCAGTATAAGTTATAGTTCTGGTCAAAAAAGCAATCAGAAGACTGAAATATGTAGCCTGGGGCATGGGACGCTATCTGGAAAGTTTGTGAGCTAGTGGGAAAAGCATACCAGATAGTAGGAACATGAGTGCTATTTGGCGAGCCAAATACCACTTGAGTAATAGTCAGCTGTTGAACATGTGCCTTGTTCATTGGAACTGTCTTGCCCTAGCAATAGATCCTGGGCTTTCCCTCTACTATATTACTCGAGTCATCTATTTGACTGTCAGAGAAATGGTCTCATAGGAAACAAGCTGATATTTGGATAGAAGTTTAGAGTCTAGGGCCCAAATGAAAAGGACCTCTGAATGTGGTGAAGGCTATATAAATATCAGCATAGATAGACAGACAGATAGAATCTGAATATCAGCCTCTTTTTCCATCTCTGCTGGCTAAACCACATTTAGACAACATGCAGTGAGCCTGGTCTTGATCCCAAATGAAATCATGGCCAAACTCAAAAGGGTTCACTCCTTACTGGGGACAGAGGGCTTGGCACCTTGGGATCCAGCCGTAGCCATTACTGGGAACAGGATTGGGCCCTGTATATGTATTTAATTATCCTTTGTTTATTCACAAATACTTGTTCTGTTTTTAGTCAAAGAAGGTTACATTTCAGTCTCTCTTAGGTGGAGCTTTAGCTAGTCGCTCTTAGCAAGAGCTTTTATCATGTTTTTGTGCCAGTTGCTTTCTGGATGGAAATTTTGTTCCAAATTCCATATTTGACATACATATTCCACATTCCTCCCATCTGGGGAATGATGGGAGGGACTCTGAGTCACTCAAAATCGTTTGAGATTTCTCAGTTTCTGTAGGACTAAGAGAAGAAGGCACTGAGTGATTAGAGAGGCCAGAGTTAAAGGAGGTGGTAGCTGGACAGTATAATATTGGTAGCTGGACAGTCTAACTTTGGTTGAACTGTGGTGCTGGTACACGTGTTTTATGAAAACCATTCGCTTACTGACAATCCAGCCTGAGGCTAGCAAGGGCGGGGCATTACTTTTCGTCAGATTAATTTGTATCTGCCGACCTTGTTATCTGCCATCAAATGTGAGCTATTCAAACCGAAATGAATCTGTATGAAAAGAAAATATGGCTTCAGACTCCTGTCAGCACCCTCATCTCTAGCATTAACATTTCCTTCCTTAGTTTCATTGTATTGCTTCTTTTCCTACTATTATCTGAGATTGGGAATAATTCCTTTCCTTAAATTTTCCCTTTTACCTGGAAGGTATTTATAGAGTATGATCATGAACAATCTCAGCACCACTTCTTTTCTTTTCTATACTTTTTGGGTCAAATATTGCTTTCAGCTAGACTCGTGAAACCCCATGGGCTTCAGAAAGGCTGCACAAGTATAACCAAAGAGAAAATGTAGACCTGTAGGTCTAACTTTCTAGTTGATAGCATAGTGTAAATTCAACTCTAAGATAACATTTCAATGGACTTTATCAGTAATTCCAATTGGGGGATGAGAGGGATAGACCTTTTCCCCTGCTGAGCGGGCAAAGATGGGAATTGAATGTTGTATATGACAGATATACATGGAGAAGTCAAGGAGAGATGGAGATTCAGTTTAAATTGCTGTGGCTAGTGTTTCTGAATAACGGGGTTGAAACACTCTACAAAGGACCTTTGTTCTCCTTCTCATCCCTCAGCTGTGGTTGGTAAAAATTAAGTCAGTTAATGCCTGCCAGCAGCAGGCTCTTGGGCGCAGATGTGCTTTATCTACTGCCTGTGGAGAGGAATACACTTCATGTAGAGAGGTGGCTTATTTTTCTTCTTTGTAAATATGCCTAACGTGACACAAGGAGCTAAGTGTTAGGGAATCTGTGTTCTTTTTTTGGCAGCGTAAGATCAAACTAAAAGAAAAATCACAATTTTACCAATGATTTAATACTCTGAGTTTTGCTTTGGATTAATAAGCATAATGGCAACCAATGAATATCCCTTTATTGGAACAGACAGTAACATAATTTTCTGAGCTGTGCATGGCTGCATGAGAAAGAAACATGAAACCTAACTTTTTTATTAGTATTCATATTGCCAATGTTGTACTAGGTTGCAGTGGTTTACAGCCTTTTCTAGCAGAGAAAACGTTAACGTTGTACTGAAATCAGAACCAGATTCAATGGGTTTCGAAAACCTCTCACACTCGCAAAGAAAGATGTGTGATCGTTCTGGACAAATACCCTTTTCTTCTTTCTTTAGTGAACTTGAGTAGTATATTTAAAATGAACGGGAATACATATTTTCCCAGTCTTTTATTAATTTCATCATGACATCAGGCATTCCGAAACTTGGCAAAGAGTCCAGAGTTCCTCTTTCTTGCTTGCTTACCTAATACTTTTTCATTAGTATTGCAAACGGAAGCTAGCACATTTCAAAAAAATCTGACTTTTTGATGTGTTATGAGGTGATTGCAAAAGATGAGTACCCATTCTTCAGCTGAAACCAGAATAATGTGAACAATAGTAGTTGTGTTGGCTGATGCTCATGTAAGTAAGTGAGGCCATTTGGCACATTTGCTCTTTTTATTATCTTTATAGCAGTGTATCCTAAATGTGTTCTTGGCTCTATGTAGTTGTAGCTGGAGGACTGACATAGGTGAGACAGTTACTGTAAGATTTGTCATGTTTCTCCTTCAATCTTTGAGTTCTGGTGAAAAATGTGGACCAAAAAATAACTTCCAGTGTGGATCACCACCCAGGTTTGAAAATGGATTCCTTTCAGGGAAGCAAACATTAGTGATGCAGGGAAACAGGAACATCTCCCTGGAAGGACTGCAGTGGTTGCTCTTAAAAGGGCTGGTTAATATTCACACTACAAATTACATCATAACATAACCATTTTAATACTCTCCAGACTAGAACCTGGCATTCATGGTCTCAGCCCTTGAATGAAGGTACAATTGCAATGTTGCCAGTCCCAAGCACTCAGAAATCATGAGCCAGGCCCAAATAATCATGACACTGGCCTAAACATTTTGAGGTTTGGGTTTTTTTTTGCCTTTTGGGTTTTGAGCCTTTAGGATGCACTTGATTCACATTTTTGAGCTTCTGTCTACAACCATGAGGGCTAGAAACGTACTTTATAAAATCAGCTGACTTTAAGATCAGAGGCTTGAAGAAAAATGCCAAATATCATGAGATTCATGATAAAATAATGAAAGTTGGTAACACTTGTGAGGGTATTGCACATTGGACTGATCTAGTACCAGAGATTTCATTGAAGGTGACCAAACTTGACCTTAAAATTACATGCATGCATTTCAGCATGTTTATGGAAGTGACAGTTTTTCTAAATGACACATAAGTGAAATGAAAGAAATGGCATGTGTACAGTAATGCCATCAAGGCAGCATTGGCCATCTCACCTATTGAGTAGAACAAAGTGTTCATAGTACTTCTCTTAAAGTAGCCATTTGTACTGAATGTGAGCCATGTAAAAAGATGTGCATGTCATATTTCTGATCACATAAGTTAGCCTTTCATTTGATGAGAGGTTGGCAGAGTAAATCATAGCAGCAAGAAGAGTAAAGAGGGCTAGCACAGTATTGGATTGAAGCAAGAGTTCAGTATTGTACTGTCGTTTAGAAAGTATTAGTTAGATCACATTTGGCATAGTTAATCTTTCTAGATAATTAACACACAGAGGGAATTTTTCACTTTTTATCCCTCAGATTGGTCATAGGTTTTTTGCTCTCTTTTGACATAAGTAATATTTCAGAAAGTTAAATATGCACATTTCAAAAGGTTTTAAGAAGTTAAATGTTATAATTATTAAATTCATAAGAGCAGAATGGTGGTCCTGCTATTCCAGATATGAAGGGCCTGTGGCTTGCATCAGTTCTTACACTACTATGTAAAGTATAGGGCATTAAACTGTAGCAGTAGTTTGTTACAAACTAGGTTTCAGAGGTCTGTTAAGGCCTGGTGAAATGGTTAAAGTTAGTCATTGCATTCTACTCTCTGCTTAGGCTGTACGTTGTACATGTAACCATGATGACTACATATGAAACATTCCATGAAATCTATCATGCATGCCATTACTCTTATATTCTGTCCTACAGCAAGAGTTTGAACTTTTGTAGAGCCTTTGCTCTCTCTTTTTGCAGAGGTTCTCTCAAATCCCCTCATTTCTCCATCCCATTTTCCACCTCATGCCAAGGCTCAGTGTCATGGTTGCCCTCTTTTTGGTCCAGGAGGGATGGATGTAACTCATTCTAGAACTGTACCTTGGAGAGAACAGCTGGGTCCTGGCAATCATGGATTTTATGCTTTCCTGCAGTTAGAATGTGACCAGTCAGGTGCCCCTTCATGACTTAGGTAAACAGAAAAAGTATGTTAGAAAGGAAAATCAACATTGCTCCTAATTTAGTCCAATGGAGGCCACCTGAGAGCAATGTGAGATGTTCTCTTCACTCAGGGAGTGAATGCACAGTAGCTTTCTAAGCCTCTGTTGCTCAGACATTCAGGACTCAAAGGCAGCACATTGTGCTGACTGTAGATCATCAAGGTAGCCATTACAGTGTCCTTTTTTACTGTCTACCAGTGTTAGATCAAAGCCCGTTTAGCAACTAGAAATACTTAACCCTCCACCACAACACACATACCACCACCACCTCTGCCTTTGTATGCACATTGATTAAAGAAAGTTTTACTTAAACAATCAACGTGTCAAATCAAGTACAATAAATCCCTTACACATCCTGGATTCTGTTTTTGGTTTGATGGGTTACTTTAAATTGGGAGCTCCATCAATAAGATTTTTCCAAGATAAGTTACAATATAGAGTAGATCAGGATGTTTGGTCTCCTGTCTGTCAGAAATAGATATTTATTTTTAATTAAATATGTGCTTTAAACTGTTTCATAACCAACAGACATCTTTGGAATGGAGTTTTGTGGTTGATGTATCTTCAAGTCACTGTGTGCTCTGCTTCTTTCTTTTAAAAGTATGCTCCCATCAATACACTGATGCCACTGGTGTGCTGACATCTCCAAACTACCCCAGAAACTACCCTGTCAAGACAGAGTGCATATTCAGGATCAGAGTGGAAACCAACAAACAGATTGTGCTGCACTTCACCAACTTCACCTTGGAAGGGAATAAGTTTTGTTCAACGGATTATGTGGAAATCAGGCAAGCCCATTTAGTTCTATTATCCTCATTACTGATCGCAACCAAGGGAAGGAAGTAGAATCAATTTAGGCTGAACAAGAAACTGTAGCCTGAAATGTACCTGGAACTGGCAAGAAAGGGTTTGATAATGAACTAGAAATAAAACCTTGTTGCTCCCTCCTTCCTATTCCATTCTTATGTTTCCTACCTGTGATGGTCCTGGATAAATTCCAGCTGTCAGGGTAAGTGAATGGATTCTTGTGGGGCTTGTCAATTCCTCAGCAGAAGGACCATCTCTTTTTGTACAGGTTGGGGAGAGGCACTATAAGTGAAAGAAAGCATAGCGTCAGATAAAGTAAAAATCTTAAATGAATCAAAGTGAATCATTGAATCTCTATGGATAGAAATTCCATGCTTGAACAATAAGATATAGCAGTAGGAATCTACTACTGACCACCTGACCAGAACGGTGATAGTGACTGTAAAATGCACAGGGAGGTTAGAGTGGCTTCATTTCAACTATCCTCATATTGGGTATATGTCACCTCAGGACAGGATGCAGAGGTAAAATTTCTTCACACCACAAATGACTGCTTTATGGTGCAACTAGTCCTGGAACCCACAAAGAGAGAGGCTGTTCTTGATTTTGTCCTACGTGGAGCATAGGATCTGGTCCAGGAGCTGGATATAGCTGAACTGCTTGGTAATAGTGACCATGATGTAATTATATTTAACATCTGTGTAGGGGGAAAATGCTAAAGAAACCCACCACAGTAGCATTTAACTTCAAAAAGAGGGACTACAGAAAAATGAGGAAGCTAAACAGAAATTAAAAGGGACAGTCACAAAGGTTAAATACCTGCAAACTATTTTTAAAACACTGTAATAGAGGCACAAACTAACATATACCCACAAATAATAATAATAAAAAAAACAGTAAGAGGACCAAAAAAATGCCGGCTATGCTAAACAGCAGAATAAAAGAGGTGGAGAGTGTCAAAAAGGCGTCTTTTAAAAATTGGAAGTGAAATCCTAATGAGGAAAATAGAAAGCAGCTTAAACTCTGGCAAGTCAAGTGTAAAAGTATAATAAGGTAGGCCAAGAAAGAATTAGAAGAAGAACTAGCTAAGGACACAAAAACTAACAGTAATTTTTTAAGTAGATCAGAAGCAGCAAGCCTACCAAACAATCTGTGGGGCTACTGGATGACGAGGTGCTAAAGGGGCACACAAGGAAAACGAGGCTATTGCAGAGAAGCTAAATGATGTCTTTGCATCAGTCTTCACTACAGAGGATGTGGGGGAGATCCCTACACCCAAGCCATTCCTTTTAGGTGACAGATCTGAAGAACTGTCCCAGATTGAGATGTCGATAGAGGAGGTTTTGGAACAAATTGATAAATTAAAGAGTAATAAGTCACCAGGAACTCAGACAGGAAATGGCAGAACTACTAACTGTGGTATGTAACCTATATTTAAATCAGACTCTGTACCAGATGACTGGAAAGTAGCTAATGTAACACCTATTTTTTAAAAAAGACTCCAGAGGCAATTCTGGCAATTACAGCCCGGTAAGCCTAACTTTAGTACCAGACAAATTGGTTGAAACTATAGTAAACAACAGAATTATCACACACAGATGAACACGATATGTTGAGGAAGAGTCAACATGGCTTTTATAAAGGGAAATCATGCCTCACAAATCTATTAGAATTCTTTGAGGAAATCAACAACCATGTAGACTAGAGTGATTCAGCTGATATAATGTACTTTGACTTTCAGAAAGCCTTTGACAAGGTCCCACACCAAAGGCTTTTAAGCAAAGAAAGCTGTCATGGGATAAGAGGGAAGGTCCTCTCATGAATCAGTAATTGGTTAAAATATAGGAAGCAAAGGGTCCATTTTCACAATGGAGAAAGGTAAATACCAGGGTCCAACAAGGATCTGTACTGAGACCTGTGCTGTTCAACATATTCATAAATGATCTGGAAGATTGGGGGCGGGGGGTGAACAATAAGGTGGCACAATTGTAGACATACAAAATTACACAAGCTGGTTAATTTCAAAGTTGACTGTGAAGAGTTACAAAGGGATCTCACTAAACTGGGTGACAAAACGGCAGATTAAATTCAGTGTTGATAAATGCAAAGGGATGCATGCTAATCCCATGTATGCATGTTAATGATGGGCTCTAATTCAGCTGTTACCACTCAAGAACGAGATCTTGGTGTCATCATGGATAGTTCTCTGAAAACATTTGCTCAATATGCAGTGGCTGTCCAAAAAGCATTAGGAAAGGAATAGATAATAAAATAGAAAATGTCATAATGACACTGTATAAATCCATGGTACACCCACACCTTGAATACTGTGTGCAGTTCTGGTCACCCCATCTCAAAAAAGTTACATTAGAATTGTTAAAGGTGTAAAGAAAGGCAATGAAAATGATTACAGATATGGTACAGCTTCCATATGAGGAGAGATTAAAAAGACAGGAACTGTTCCGTTTAGAAAAGAGTTGACTCAGGACAGATGATAGAGGTCTATAAAACCATGAATGGTGTGGAGAAAGTGAATAGGGAAGCATTATTTACCCCTTTACATAACACAAGGACAAGGAGTCACCCAATGGAATTAATAGGCAGCAGGTTTAAAACAAACAAAAGGAAGTGTTTCTTCACACGACACACAGTCAAAATGTGGAAGTCAGTGCCATGGAATGTTGTGAAGGCCAAAAGTTTAAATGGATTCAATAAAGAATTAGATAAATTCATGGAGAATAGGTCCATCAATGGCTATTAGCCAAGATGGTCAGAGACGCAACCCCATGCTCTGGTGTCCCTAAACCTCCAACTGCCAGAAGCATCTGGCACTGGCCTCTGTCAGAGACAGGATACTGGACTAGTAAGACAATTGGTCTCACCCCTTATGGCCGTTCTTATGTAGCACAGTTGCATGTTTTGTAAAGCATTGTGTGCACTTACATATTTAAGCACTATAAATAGTTACTGCTCCGAAGAGTAGAGCTGAGTGCACTGTTACCCTTGATTCTGCTGAGCATTGTAATCCACTGCACATCAATTGTACTGTTCTCCCTCAGTGACAGTACACTGATGGCATCATGAAGACATTGAAAACATTGATAATGAAGTTTTTGAGTGGTCCAGATCCTTAGCTGGTGTAAATCTGCATAGCTCCATTGACTTGAATGGAGTTATGCAGAGTGTTATTGCAAGTATTTTGACTTCAGTGGACCTATATAATTTTATTCCATCTGAGGATCTGGCCCAGTTTCTGGGCTGATGTAATCTTTAATACTACAGTAAATTGGTAGTTAGGAGGAAATATTAAAATTGAGCCAACAGGGATGTGGGTCAGAGGAGGCATTTTCACAGTTCAGAAACCACAACAACCTGAGACATCAGATAGTTGTTTAAGTCTTCCTCAGTGGGGTAAGAGGGGAGAACAGACCTTCTATCATAACAAGGCTAAACCAAATGTTTTAACAAAAACAAGTAGAAACAGGATTTCTCTCTTTAAAATATGGCTCTACTTTGGCGGCAACATATTAAAATGGCACCTCAGGGTTTTTTTTAAATCCTCTGTGTGTGTGTGTGTGTGCGCGCGCGTGCGCACGCAGAAATATAACTATCCTGAAGACCAACATGTTCAGGAGGTCCAACAAAGCATTACACGTTCACCATGATTGCAAAATTAGGGGGTGCCAGCACCAGCTAAGCACAGGGTCAGAAACGTTAGCTGTGGAATAATCTCTGGAGGCCAGAGCAAATCATCTAAAACTAAGATTCAACCCATCTGTTCAGAGATATAGGCAGGCTAATTTAGGCTTTTGTTGCTTTATAGAGGACAGACATGATGACCCTGATGCTTTACCCTCATTGCTTCCCCATGCAGCTTGGAAGATCCCAGAGATGCTTCTTTGGCTCTGTTAGGATGTTGAGATGTTTTGAATCTGTACTGGAATGAAACTGTTGAGATTTATGCCCTACTTTTGAAGGTATTTAGGCATTGCTGCTCTCAGTGTTGCACCACTTAATTTAACTTAAGATTTTGGGCCCTAAATCTCATTTCCAAAAGGGATTTAGGAACCTAAATCTCATCAGCTCTCAATGGAATTTTGGCTTTTGAAATGAGAGAGAGGTTCCTAAACCATTTAGGCCTTGCGATGCTGAGTGCAGCAACATCTAAATACCTTCAAAAGCTGGGCCAAAGTGCTTGCAAGTGGTTTGTGAGTAGTTGATTAAGACGTCTTGCACCCTTCAGCTCAAGACAAAGCTGAAGGAATCCCAGGAGACATTTCATTTGCTCTTCTCACTCTTTACTTGTTTGGCCCAAGACTTTTCTTCTGTTTCATTCTAGAGATGGAGGCTATGAAACATCACCAGTCCTTGGAAAGTACTGTGGTTCAACTCTGCCTCCTGTAATCATCTCCCATAGTAACAGGCTATGGATAAAATTTGTAAGTGATGTATATGGCACAAGAACTGGATTTTCAGCTTACTGGGATGGTACCACAACAGGTAAAATGAGAATGCCAAGGGTGGAACTATTTGACCAGTTTCCTTGCTAGATATTTTATCCTTTTTCTCTGTGCAGTTTTCCATCTCCCCTGCACCTAACTGCATCCTGAATCCCTTTTAAATACTTTCCCCCAAACTTAACTGATTAGTGGCAACACAAGTGCAAGCAGTTTCGAACAGGGATCTATATTTCCTGTTCTTGGGTAAATAAGGGCTTTTCTCCAAGTGATTTATGATAGCACCATATTCTAGTTTATATTTTAACTTCCCCTGTATCCTTTGTTTCTGTGCTTGTTAGGAAATTAATGGTGCTAAGAGAAGAGGAGCCGAGATACAGCGTGGGAAGGCAGCGGAGCAGGATTTAGTATTAGAACAGCAGAGTAGGAGATAAGATTCCTGGGTTCTGTTGCTGTCTCTGTCCCTGACTTACTATGAGGCATTTGGTGAATCATTTACCCTTTCATGTCTTCAGGTCACTATTTGTATAGTAATGGCTATCTCAAAGGAATGCTGCTAGGATTAATTAGCTAATAGTCATAAAATGCTTTAAGATCCCCAGAGAAACATGCTATCGAAGTGCAGTTAATATTGTGTATTTGCTATTTTCTGTCACATAATTATGGCAAGAAAGAAGGGAAAGTATGAGGATAAACCTAAAGTCCCTTTAAAAAGAGCTATAAACTCATTGCCATGGCATCAGTAACCATGGAAAGTCTCATGCTAATGGATGTAATACATTCATTAGCAGATGATTTGTACTTTTGCTGAAGTGTAATTCCAGCAGGACATGTCTCTTGCCTGAGGTTAGAATTTTCCCAAGGGGCTCTAAAGTCTGTATAATCCGGTGAGGTAGCCCCCTGCTGTGAAGCATTTCATTGGGTAAAGGAGAGTTACAGTAGCAGAGAAGAGAACTAAGCATAAAATCTCTTTATGGGAGAGAGACTGGTGAGGTTTAATGCAGTTAATTATGGTTCTCTTTGTTCTTTTCAGGCTGTGGTGGGACCCTCACAACTTCATCTGGCATGTTCATGTCTCCCAACTATCCCATGCCTTACTACCACAATTCAGAATGCTACTGGTTGTTGAAGTCAAGCCGAGGCAGCCCATTTGAAATCCAGTTTAAACAGTTCCACTTGGAGTTTCATCCAAAATGCAGCTCTGATTACCTTGCTGTATGTACAATCTCTCTCTCTTCCTCAGATTAGGGTGACCAGACAGCAAGTGTGAAAAATCGGGACAGGATGTGGGGGGTAATAGGAGCCTATATAAGAAAAAGACCCAAAAATCAGGACTGTCCCTATAAAATCGGGACATCTGATCACCCTACCTCAGATAGGGGTATAGGTGCTGGAACTAGGGGTGCTGGGCATGCTGCAGCGCCTCCTGACTTGAAGTGGTTTCCATTATATCCAGGGTTTACAGTTGGTTCAGTGGCTCTCAGCACCTGCACTGGGGGAGGGAGCACAGTCTGAGTGCCTATGTACAGAGACAGAGAGATTCATACCAAGTGACCAGTTCTAAAGTAGGAAAATTCTATCCTGAATGCCACCTCTAAAGTTATGGAGAGGATTTATCTTGGGACAGAGGAGGATACAGGATGTGTGTGTGTATGTGTGTGTGTGTGTATGTGTATGTGTGAGAGAGAGAGATTTAAGAGCAAATTGAAATGTCACTTCAGAAAGTTTGTCCCTTTATACTGTTTTTCCATATATAGCTTTCCGCATAAAATGTGATAGCTTCGTTATCCTTTACTTTACATATGAGAGATCAGTTACATGTGTTAAGTTTAATAATTTTCACTACTATCATCATCCCTCAAGATTTTTATCTCTCTCTTTATTCAAAGGTATATGATGGCAACAGTAGCAGTGCTAAGATGCTGGGTAAATTTTGTGGGAATCAGATACCAGAGTCAGTTCACTCCACCAGGGATACTTTATATGTGAAACTAAGGACAGATGGTCATCTTGAAGGTAGAGGTTTCCTTGCTGAGTACAAGCAGAGTAAGTATGAACAAGAAGAGTGAGAGCGGCAAGTCGCTAGAATGCCAGTATTGGTTCTACAAACTTCTTATTTTATCCTCTGATCTCATTTGTGAGCAGAATTCTCTTCCAGGAAAGATTGTGCATGTATTGTATTATTTGGCTAGATTTTCTGGTCTGCTAGGGCCACAGCACATAGTGCACTTAAAATGGACAGAGATAGCTAGTTACGAATCCCAACATAAGAGAATGTCTCCTGATGGAAAGCAAGTAGAGTTGGCTCTGCTGCCACCTACGTCTGCTGCCCCTTCTACTCTTTCATTAAGGACTGAATGTGTGTGAGGGTCTGTGTCAGGGCCATTCCAGGGCTGGTGCGTGGATGAGAGGGACACGGTGGAACAGTGTGTTGCTATTCCTGATCTTCCATTGGTGTAGGGTTCAGACATTTTGCCAACGGTGGAAGATAAATTAGCCCCTTTGCTGCTGTAATTTCTGCTGGGGCTAGGTGGATGAAGATCAAGGAGCCACAACCAGGTCCTTTTGGCCCCCTTCAAATGTAACGGGGAAGCTGGTCCATAGGTTTTAGTAAAGCCCATCTGGAACATTTCTGAGAGCTTCTTTTTTCAAAGCATTTGTTGCAAAAGACACATTTTTTAATTTATTTGCAAAAGAATTCTTCTCCTGGAAGTACCTGAAAGTGTTGAAGTTCTGCAGAGAGCAGAATACCAACATTGGAGATGTCATTTCCACAAATCAATGTGCTCGGCTTGTTACAATATACGCACAACAAAAAGAAATCAGTTCCTTTTATACTTATTTTTATTGGCATTAAAGAATGAACCAATGTATTTTTAAACAAAGTCGTCACTAAATCTTGGGAAGGGGGGAAGGAGAGGTTAGTAGTCTGAAAGAGAATATGAACGGTATCTAGGTTTTTGGATTTAAAATATTTTTCTATTTTGTGCCATACTCTATATAATACTTTCATAGCTGGTACTTATCTTTTAAATTGTAAATCATGCAGAATTCTGGATTTTCTCCATAATCTTGAATATTGTCCCAATATTTAATTTTCTTCTTGCACAATACATTATGTGCCATATGGATTAGGTAAACTTTTGATATGTCACTAAGTATAAACAGCATTACAGTTAATCTCTGAATATCCTGAAGATGACATGTCATCTTGAGAGGACTTGTAGGTTTAAATAGAGGGCTGTAGCTGGGAATTCCTCTGGGTTTGAATTACAGTAAATGATTATACCCCACTGTTTCTAATCAGAACGTTTGAAAAGCCAAGGATATTCAAGTTCAGTTTGTATTTGTGTGGTGCATTTTTTTTAACTTTGACTGGCTCAGTCATCCCTTAAAGGAATCCCACAGTCTTGCAGCATATTCTTTACATGCCACAAAGTAAGACTCTTGATTAGAAAAAGCCTTGTAGCTACGTCCTTTTAAAGAGGACAGTCATGGGATTCTCTAATCACTGCTGGGGAGTCCGCTTGTGACTGCATCTGTGGAAGAATTCTGCGTGGTCTGATGCCCACTTCAGTCACTCATTTATTCTGTGGCCCTTCTCATACTCCAGTAGTAACAGTGCTTCCCCTTCATGACTCAGGGTTCTCCCTCTTTGTGGCTTTTTCTCCTTCCAGGATATCAAAGTCTCTCTGGGCCGGTTGACTGGGTATTGTCCCTGGCTATCTTCCAATTCAAGGCTATGCCACTTTCCCAGTGACTGGAAGGGGAGTCTGGTCCCACCTTCTACTCCGGGTTCCAACTCAGGGACCCTTGAATCAGTGGCCAAGGTCTGCACCATCTCAAATCTTGCTGCCATTTCCCTGAACCTTTTTCTACTCCACTTCTATCAGGCTTCCACTCCACCACCCTTCTGGGTAAACCAGGGATTCCCAAACTGGGGGTCAGGGGTCACGAGGTTATTACATGGGGGGTCGCAAGCTGTCAGCCTCTACCCCAAACCTCACTTTCCCTCCAGCATTTATAATGGCGTTAAATATATTAAAAAGTGTTTTTCATTTATAAAGGGGGGTCGCACTCAGAGGCTTGCTATGTGAAAGGGGTCACCAGTACAAAAGTTTGAGAACCACTGGGGTAAACTCTTCCTTCAGGGCCTGGAGCCCAGGGCTTCTATTGTCTCCCTGGGTTTCCTCCTTTCCCTCTCTAAGCCCAGAGAGAGACTACAGGTTTCCACACTGCAGCATCCTTCTGCCCTCACTTCATGGCTTTATACCAGTCCTGCCTGCTTCTGTCCAGCTGGGCTCCACCCTCAATCAGTGCTTGCCTATCAAGCCAACTTTCTTTCAGGTGCAGCCTATCAGATTATTTCTGAGCCACATTAACTCTTTCTATGGGGTGATCCCCTCATCACAAGGACCAACAGAGTGTTTACAAATATAGGGTATCTGAGATATCAGCTAAAGGCATGTGTGTTTTGCCATTTGCATTAATAGTTTATTACTAACGATGCACAATAAATTCAATAAACAAAGCTTTTGGTGGATTGCTCAACTCTGAAAATGTACAGCAGGTATCAGTTTAAAATAAGGTAGTTAATTACCAAATGCATTCACGTCTTCTAGTTTGAACAATAGTGTTCGGTGAAACATGACACATTCTAAAAGAAAATGTGTTTGTTGGTGTAAGACTAAAATGCAGAGGCACTTACATGCCAGATGTATTTCTGATACAAAAATGGGACCAGAAGGCAGCTGGTTAGTCCAACTCATATTTTTCAAAATCCATTTTGGAGTTTTCATGTAGTCTTTCCCAATGGATATCCAATGGATATCCTCTGCTCTCTACACTTGCTTCCCATAGAATTTTGAATCAAGTTCTAGGTCTCACTACTTATTTTCAAAGCATCCCATGGCCTGGGCCAAGGGTATCTGAAAAATCATCTAAAGATCCAGGACAAACATGGTGGCTGACAGTTATGCTTCTCTGGCACAATGGAACTCTCGACAATCCAAGTAAAAGCTTGGCTGTGCGGGAAACAAAACTTCCTCTGGGGGCAGTCCGAGACTGTGGAATGAACTTCCCCAGGAGCTACGGACTGTCACAAATCTCACCACTTTTTGCTCTAAGGGCAAGGTACATTTCTTTGGCCTGGCCTTTTCTCCCATATATGCATGGCAACAAGTATGTTTGTATTAAAAAAACCACACACCTCAACCAAACAAGACACCACACTGCACATGCAGCTCCCTCTGGGGAGAGGATGAGAGAACAAACTACACAGATGAGTATCATGTTCTTAAAGCACTACTGGAAGGCCCTCAGATACTACCGTGATGAACACAGTATAAAAACCTTTATGGAATAGAATTGCTTTGCTTACCGTGTTCTTCAAACTCTCTGTATATTTCCTGTTCCAGACAGAAGAACGTCCTACTTTTCTGTTTCCCCCTGTAGCAGGGCGTGATCCGCTCCTGCCATCTTGCACCACAGAAACCTGCTCAGACTGCACTAGATGGATATCCACACTGGGCTGTTTATTTCAGATCTCTCCACCAATGCCTTTACAGTTTTAAACGTCAATACTATGTACAATGTCCCTTGTATCTTCAGCCTGTTTCCTAGGGCCCAAGAAGAGCGAATGTCTCCTTGAACTGAGAGCTCTGTGAGACTGGACTCAGCCAGCCCTGTTCCCCTTGCACATCCTTCCTGTGCCTTTTTGTCAGTCCTCAGCTGATGGGTTAATTAATCCTTTAGCTCACCCAGCCTGCTGTCCTGAGTAGCTAATCACATTTCATTCCCCAGTCAGTCCTCTTGGGGAGCTACTTAGTGTCAGAGTGATCAGACTAGAGACTCCCCTGTTAACTCCCTGCCACCCCCTTCATCTTATTCTGCTCCCATGTACACATTTATATGGGATACAGTATGCTCTGCAGCACAGCATTTACTCATATTGATAGTCTTTGAGTTCAGTGGAATCCAGATTCAGGAAAATGAGAATCACTGATCCAACAGCATGGCTGTTCTGTGCCTTTTCTATACTTTCCTTTCACCCTCCCCCTTCCCCCAAGAGGGAAAAACTCTTTATCCCAGTCAAAATCCCCAAATCCTCTTCTAGATCTCTGCTTGATGACTAACCAGGGAAAGTATTATTAAGAACTTCACGCTGACTTCCAGCATGTTAAACCAATTAGGATGTCCAACACAAGCCAACTATTTTCATTCGTCTTTCTAGCCATGTGTGATCTTTTTTTTTTCTAATTCACTGAAATGGTATGTGAGTTTGCAGTATTGTGTCTAAATACAGCTCCAGCCACTGTAAATTGGTTCAAAGTGACTTATTTAGCTAGATGGTACATTGCATTTTTAGTTTGAGTTTTTTAAAATAATATAAATAGATGTTTTAGAGAATAATTTTGCATTTGAGAAAAAGAAAAATAGGCAAAAAAGAGTATGTAGGATAATGGGGGAAATCAGCTCATGATTCTAGTATACTTGGGAGGAAGGATATGCTTGTAATGAATGACTCGTAGTTGGGATATCTGGATTTTGTTCCTGGTGCCTATGTGTCCTTGGGAAAATCACTTACCTCTCTGTTTCTCAATTTCCTTCTCTGTAAAACAGGCATAATAATACCTACCTCATGGCAGTATTATTAGGCTTTATTCAGTAGTATTTGTAGATAATTTGAGATCCTGGGATGAAAGCAGTATACAAAGTATAATTTATTACTTTTTTTTTCCAGTTTGCCAAGGAATAGTGATTGCCAACCGTAGCCAGGGCATCTTGGAAAGTTTAAATTATCCAAACAATTACCCTCTAAATGAACACTGCAGCTGGACCATCCAAACTACAACTGGCAATACACTTAACTACAGCTTTACATCCTTTGATGTAGAAGAAGGATCAAACTGTGATCTGGACTATTTGAAGGTATGAATCCAAATTCCAGACCACATGTAAATCAGTTCTTTTCATGGAGAATAGGCACTGAAAATACAGTATGCCCTCATTTTTTTCAAATTAGAAATATTTTGTTAGAAGAACAAGTAAAGAAACTCTAATTGTTACTGGTTACATTGTATATCTTACATGTATGTCTATCCGTTTTAGTCATTTAGTACTTTGAACTCTAGTGAACAGCCAAAATCAGAAGATGGAATCAGAACCTGTTAGTGAACCTGGCTGTTCATCAGTTTCCAAAGGGAACATATCTGAGCATGTCATGATACTGTATCAGCTAAAGACATACTCACTGCAAAGAATAGTTTGTACATCTTAACATTATTTTACCATGGGTAATATAACGTATGCTACCAATTCAACAAAGCACTTATGGACGTGTTTGTGTATCCCTATTCAGCAAAGGCTGTAAGCATATGCTTAAGTATCATTGACTTGAAATTAAACACACGTTAAAGTGTTTTGCGGAGTAGGGGTAGCTTTAAACTCAAATTCAGCATGTGCGTAAGGGTTTTTGCTGAATTAACACAGCCTCTCTAAGGGCTTGTCTACACTACAGGACTATTTCGAATCTACTTAAGTCGAATTTGTGGATTCGACCTTAATAAGTCGAATTTGTGTATCCATACTAAATACACAAATTCGAACTTCTTAGTCCACATTCACAGGGCCAGCTTCGACTTTGGAAGCGGTGCACTGTGGGAACCTATCCCACAGTTCCCGCACTCCCCGCTGCCCATTTGAATTGTGGGATTTCCCCCCAATGCATGCTGGGGGGAAAAATGTGTCGTCATTGAACCGTCAATCCCGCCCTCCCTGTCTTCCTTGAAAGCGCCGGCGGGAAATCTGTTCGCGCCCTTCTCTGCTCGGTTACAGCGTGGACGCCACAGCACTGCGAGCATGGAGCCCGCTGCGATCATCGCTGCACTTATGGCCATTGTCAACTCCTCGCACATTATCGTCCACCTCTTCCACAGTCAGATGCTGAGAAACCGGGCGAGGAGGCTCGGCAGCACGGTGAGGAGAGTGGCGCAGACCTCTCACAAAGCAGGGTACGCCGGGCAGTGGAGATCATGGTGGCAATGGGTCAAGTTCATGGTGTGGAGCAGCGATTCTGGGCCGGAAACAAGCACAGACTGGTGGGACCGCATAGTGCTGCAGGTCTGGGATGACACAGAGTGGCTGCGAAACTTCAGGATGCGTGGGCACTTTCCTTGAACTGTGTGACTTGCTGTCCCCTGCCCTGAAGCGCCAGGACACAAGGATGCGAGCAGCCCTGACTGTGCAGAAGCGAGTGGCCATAGCCCTCTGGAAACTTGCCACGCCAGACAGCTACCGGTCAGTAGCGAACCACTTTGGCGTGGGCAAATCTACCGTGGGGATTGCTGTCATTCAAGTAGCCCACGCAATCGTTGAGCAACTGCTCTCAAAGGTAGTGACTGTCGGAAATGTCCAGGCCATCATAGATGGCTTCGCCGCGATGGGATTCCCAAACTGCGGTGGGGCTATAGATGGGACTCACATCCCTATCCTGGCACCAGCCCACCAGGCCAGCGAGTACATTAACCGAAAGGGCTACTTTTCAATGGTGCTGCAAGCTGTGGTGGACCATAGGGGCGTTTACCAACATCAACGTCGGGTGGGCGGGCAAGGTTCATGACGTGTGTTCAGGAACTCTGGTCTGTTTAGACGCCTCCAGGCAGGCACTTTCTTCCCGGACCACAAAATAACGGTTGGGGATGTGCAGATGCCTACAGTGATCCTCGGGGACCCGGCCTACCCGCTAATGCCCTGGCTCATGAAGCCCTATACAGGCGCCTTGGACACTGAAAAGGAACTCTTCAACTACCGGCTGAGCAAGTGCAGAATGGTGGTGGAGTGTGCTTTCGGACGTCTCAAGGGAGATGGCGGACCTTACTGACTCGCTCGGACATCAGCGAAAGAATATCCCGTAGTTATTGCTGCTTGCTGTGTGCTCCACAATCTCTGTGAGAGCAAGGCGAGACCTTTTGGCCGCTTGGGAGGTTGAGGCAAATCGCCTGGCTGCTGTTTACGATCAGCCAGACACCCGTGCTGAGAGAATATCCCAGCGGGAAGCGATATGCATCAGGAGGCTTTGAAAGCGAGTTTCCTCGCAGAGCAGGGTAACCTGTGACTGTCCACTTGATTTTAAGAGAGCCTGATCATAAACCAAGTTTTCCCCACTTCCCAAGGACGTTTTAAAACTAAGGACATGTTTTAGTAATTAATAATAAATCTTTCGTTGACTTTGCATTTCTGTTTATTCGTTGAAACATGGAAGCATTCTGTGCTGGTTAAGGTGTGCACTGATGGGTGGGTTTGCAGGAAGGCGAGGGTGCCGTCCTTGGATAGGGGTTACCATGACGGCTGTGGGTTTGGGCGTTGGAAGGGTGAGGGTGTGGGGAAGGGTGAGTATCTGCCCCTGGATGAGGTCTATTTTTGGGGCTCGGGGCACCGGGAGGATCGTGACTACGGTCCAAATGCATGTGAAGGAAGCCTGCCTTTACATTCGGGGATGTCAGGCACCAGGACCCTGCACAAGCATACACCTCAAGGAAAGACCGGGGCAGCATACACCACACAGACTGTCCCTGGTGCCTAGTGACTGCAGTCTGTGTGTGCCCTGCAGTTGACCCTGCAGCCAAGTCTGTAGCATGGCACTGTGGGCTATGCCGTGACATTACAATCCCCACAGAACAACAGAAAGTCTTCTGACACCAGAAGCGTGTGAAACAGTCAGTAACACCAAACCGCTTTTAATAATGTAATACACAGTGGGGGGTTTGAACTTGGAGTTGGGACTGGTTGATGCTGTAAAGAAAGAGCTTGTACAAATTTACAGCGCGACAGTTGTCTCTAACATTATCGGTGTGCTGCGGTGCAGGGACAGTTCTCACGGCCCCTACCGCCCCTCCGTCTTGTCACTTTGGGTGAGGGGGGGACAGGACTTCTTGGCGTTGGAGGGCGGTTGCAGATGCACTGCAGGGGCTCTCTCCTCCTGACTGCGGTCTTGAAGAACATCTACAAGGCGCCGGAGCGTCTCCGTTTGCTCCCTCATTAGACCAAGCAGCGTTTGAGTCGCCTGCTGGTCTTCCTGCCGCCACCTATCCTCCTGTTCCAGGTGTGTGCGATGCTGCTGACACAGGCTCTCCCTCGACTGTCTCTGCTCTGCCGCCTCCGCTCTGGAGCTGGCCATCAGTTCCTGGAACATGTCGTCCCTTGTCTTTTTCTTTCGGCGTCTAATCCGAGCCAGCCTCTGCGTGGGATGGCGGGCAGTCGGGAAGGAGCCGAAGCTGTGTGATGTGAAAAAGTAGGTGATTTCCTTGAACACATACATGTTTGCCAACAGTAAACACAGTCTAGTCAGTTTCAGTGAACAAGACCAAAGAGGGAACCAAGTCTCAGGAGATCTCAGAACTAGTCCGAGATTTCGGAATACGCTCTCATTGGCGGCGCCATTGCACTGGAGAGCGCACAAGCGAGGAAAGATAGCTGCATCCCTCTTGCACAAAGTCCTGGTAAGCCTTACAGTACAGAGTGCTTATCAGTTAGTGCTTAGCTGTGCTCTCCTGCTGGAGGCAATGTGCAAAGCAGAAAAGATGAGCGTTATGCGGCATCTCCCGCCAGTGAGCAGGAAAGACCCTGTATGCTTTTCCTCTGAGGCCTGCCACAAGTGGCTGTTAGCGAGGTCATTCTTATGCAAAGTAAAACTCTGTTAAGCGAGGTCATTCTTATGCAAAGTAAAACTCTGTTAAGCGAGGTCATTCTTATGCAAAGTAAAACTCTGTTAAGCGAGGGTCATTCTTATGCAAAGTAAAAGTCTACCATGCACAATAGTAACAGTACACTAATTCCACTAATTAGATGCAGCACTTCCACAATGACATCACCCTGAGGCGTGTCAGGCGCACACAGAGAGCGGATGTTAATAGAAGCCCTGCACAGACCAGGACCCTACGCTGCCATGCTCGTAGAGGCGATGGTCCCCCTCTACCTGAGGATGGCATGGCGCGGAAGAGTGTGCTTCAACGGAGCACCCAATAAAGCACCTCTCCCAAGAAACCTCTTGCTGAGGCTTTTCCAGCTGCTCTCTGAGAGCTTTTGAACTATCCCCAGAGGACTATTGCTCCATTCCTATATGTGTAGACCTGCTGTTTGTATAGTTTCATATTTAAAAATTTTTATATAGTATTTCCATTTTTTATATATATCCCTGTTTCTTAAAAAAATAAATGTTTCCCTGTTTGTAGCACTTACCGCCTGATCCTTCCCTGATTCCGAGTCCTGGTTAACGGGCGGGGACGGTTGGTAGGGGATCTCTGTGAGGGTGATGAAGAGATCCTGGCTGTCAGGGAAAGCGGGAGTGGGTTCGATGTCGCCTGCGCCGTCCTCAAAAGACCCTTCCTCATCTTCCCCATCGCGAACAGGAGGAGGAACTGTCCCGTACACGATTCCGTCCTCGGAGTCCACCGTCACTGCTGGGGCACTGGTGGCAGACCCACCTAGAATGGCATGCAGTGCCTCGTAGAAGCGGCATGTCTGGGGCTGGGCTCCGGAGCGTCCGTTTGCCGCTCTGACTTTTTGATACCCTTGTCTTAGGTCCTTCACTTTCACGCGGCACTGCATCGCATCCCGGCTGTATCCTTTCTCTTTCATGGCTTTAGAGACCTTCTCGAAGGTCTGGCGTTCCGCTTGTTGGAGCGCAGCTCCGAAAGCACAGACTCCTCGCCCCACACAGCGATCAGATCCTGGACTTCCCGGTCAGTCCATGCTGGGGACCTCTTTCTATTCTGGGATTGCCCGGACTCCTCTGCTGGAGAGCTCTGCATCGTTGCAGGTGCTGCGGAGCTCGCCCCGATGTGCAACCAGAACGTCAGATTCAAACCGCCCAGACAGGAAAATGAATTCAAATTTTCGCGGGTCATTTCCTGTGTGGCTGGCCAGAGAATCCAAGCTCGGACTGCTGTCCAGAGCGTCAACAGAGTGGTGCACTGTGGGATAGCTCCCGGAGCTGCTAAGTTCGATTAGCATCCACACCAAGCCTAATTCGAGCTAGCAAGTGCGAATTTAGCGTTACTCCACCTGCCGGGGTGGAGTACCAAATTCGAACTAAAGAGCCCTCTAGTTCGAATTAAATGGCTTCCTGGTGTGGACGCTTGAGCGGTTAGTTCGAATTAACGCTGATAAATTCGAATTAAAGTCCTAGTGTAGACCAGGCCTAAGACTGAAATTCACCCCTGTACAGGGGGCTAACACAAAGCACTTATTCACCACTTAAGCTTTGCATAGGGAAGAATTTCACCCCAAGGGACTATATCCCAAAGTTTGGAATAGTATTATAGCTATTTGGAGCCAGGAAGCTGACAATGGAGTAAAGGTTCATAGTATTCTTTTAGGCATACCTAGCGATTTGGGGGCTGGTCTTGCTGAAAGTCAGGTGACAGCTCTGCTAGGCCTGTTGGTCCATTCCATCTTAATATCCTACATCCTTGTCTATTTGGTGTGCCAGTTTCCATAGTTGAAAAACTGGTAATAAACTGGTGAAAACTGATCAGTGAAGGGCAGAGGCCATGAGCACAGTAGAAAGCCCTCAAGGAGAAAGGTGGCTGCTAGAAGATAGTATTCCAGGAGCCATGGCTGGATAGTGCCAGACTCGAGAGGGCTTGATGGGCATTTTAAGAAACAGAAATAGAACACGTTGGTGGGAGGAGGAGGAGGTGGTGTGGATGTGGGGGACTTTGTCCTTTGTTTTAATAATTCCTAGTTTGATTGATGAAAGAAAAATGGAATGAATTTACTAAAAAGGGTAAAACACAGGAGAAAATAGTCATAGAACTGTGTTAAGGAGTCTTTAATTTACAAAAGAGGTGGCTAAATTGCAGCGGCAAAAACCAGAAACATAAAAATTAAAAGTTCAGTTAGACACTTTAGAGGAAAGGATCATTTTGAGAGAAATCAAAATAATTATTTTTTGTCATAATACAAATATGTCTGTCTTTAAATGTCATTTAAAATTACGATTCCCGGATATGGAAAAGATGTCTTCATTCTGCTGCGTGGCATATAAATATGTGCCAATATATAAAAAGAGAACAAGGGTGAATGAGTTAGGAAATCAAGTAATGTTTGTGTCACTCTTTGAATTGTGAAAAGGGGAATATTTTGGCATTAGTACAGAGATCTATGAGATACAGGGGAAAGGATAGAATGCTTTGTAATGTGTGTGTCACTGATTTTCTAAGCAAACTGCATATATATGGTATTCCTGTGCTGAAACCCATGCTGAACCTGACTTCTGTTTGTCAGGAGAGAATGAGTAAAATCAGAATAAAGTCTCATAATTATTAGGGTGAAACAGATGTTGCAATTTTGCAAAATGCTAACCTTATTATTACATTTAAAAAGGAAAGCTCCAGAGGGACCAACCAGGAATAGCACTGGTCAAAAAAGCAGGTGTATATTCCAGATGTTTGAAGAAGCAGAGATATTTCATTATTATTGTTATTTGAAATAGGCTTTGTGTTGACATGTATAGGTGTATTCTAGCAGAAACCTGACTCAGCTGTATAGAGAATGCACTCCAGAAACCATGTAACAGCAGAAGGAAATAAAAGAGTAGAGTCGCTCTAAAGAGTCAGTATAAGGAAAGAGTGACTTACAATACGTGTTTTAGATTAGGAATTTATCCATAATATGTATAAATGGGCCCAAACCAGACCTGTGAATTTGAAACCCTTTAGAATTCTGGGGAGGAAGAGTTTACGTGTGTGAGGGGATGTGGGAGGTATTAGGGAGGCGGGGGATGTGTATAGATACAGATCTCTGGATCAGACCTTGTACTTTGTACTTTTGGACCCAGGTCAGATCCCAAACTATAAAAGAGCCTGTTTTTCAATTCCGTATTGGAATGTGGCTAAAATATCTGAATCATGCCCCGATTCAAAGAGTTGGGATGGGAACTGTGTTTTGTTTGGTAACTTGATATAAAAAGCACTTTCAGCTTCACTAGCTGCTCCTTGGCCTGCTAAGAAAAAGAAAGAAAGAAAGACTCTTGCACTGCTTTCTAGTGGCTGTGGTTCCTTAGAATACTGTCATCAACTAGATGAAAAAACCCAAATCTCTAGTGTATAGCTGAGAATGCACTAACACAGTGCCCAGGTGATCAGGGATCAACCAGTGCAAATTAAATGCTTGACTGAGCCAAACTGAAATGAAATCACATGGAGATAAAGAGAAATCATTAGTGTGTTGCTTTTCCCTTTTCTTTTTCTTCTTTGATCACTGGATGCTAATGTTTTTTGAGTCAGGTTGTGCCTTGAAGGCACTGGCCAGCGTTGGGGTCAAGCCGACCCACCTCATCCCCAACAGAGCTCTGTGAGGGAGCACGACTCAGAGTTTGGATTGCATGGGGTCTGATTCTCCACAGCTTTGCACCTTTCATAGGCATTCACATCTGTACTAAGTGGGGGTAAAATGCCACCTTTCTGATTTGGTGGCATCTGAGACCTACTCTGAGCTTAATTTGTAATGAAAGAGGTGCTGAGGCTCAAGCAATTATGTACTGGGGCTCTCACAATTTTTTTACTTTCATAACTGACGCAGCAAGCCCAAAGGTGCTGGGCCTATGAACTGCCAAGCCTAGAGGTGCTGGGGCTCAGCCCTGGCAAGCCCTGGCACAAATTAAGCCCTGGACCTATTCTGCACAGTGTAAGTGCATACACAGGGCCAAAGCAGGAGAGAATCGGACTGATGGACTTTATCCAGGCATTTTCTAACATTAATGGAGGGTGAGCACTTCCTGAACAAATGAGCAGCATGTTCTGTTTCGTGGTCTGGCAGTGAAAGTTGGCTCTCTCCTAGTAACACTTGGAGGTTGCCTGACATTTTCAGAGGGTTTACAGCTTAGTTGTTGAGAATATCAGAGCAGCTACATGTACCGAAGCAGTGACAGTATGGAGACAGCACATACAGGGGTGCTGGAACAATTTGTATAGTGGGAGTGCTGAGAGCCATTGAACCAAACTATAAAACTTAAATATGTTGGAAACCACTTCAAGCCAGGGGGTGCGGCAGCATCCCCAGCACCTCTAGTTCCAGCACCTATAAGCATGTACCTTATAGCAGACCTGCTTTTTTTTTTCTGATGTGCCACTAATACTAGTTGAATTGGATTGTAATTATATTGCCTGCTGTGACTTGGATTTAAAACCTAGCATTCATCTTTTCAAGGGGAAAAATAGCCAGAAGGCTGTACCAGTGAGGTTAGGGACAGTAACCGAGGAAAGAAATGCTGCATCTTTCTCTACTGTCATGATGCTGCTAGCTGAATAATAATAGTTTACTCTTCTATCTTTACTTACTGATTTACATTTTATTTAGTGTGACAGATCATAGGCTCAAAAGTGGCAAAGCTCTTTTATAAATAAAGAGAATTTAATGTTACTGCAATAGAGATTTGAGTCTAGCAATAGGAATGAAATTCACTTCCTTCTTATCCAAGAAAAATATGATTTGAAAACCCCTTGTCTTCCTGTCCTTCAGCGGCTAACTCCCTCTGTTTTCTTGTACTCGCAGCACTTACCCCTCACTTTGAAGTCCAACATGTTTGGCATATGCTTGTAATGATCCTGGGGGAAAAGCCTGCCCACCTCTTCCCAATGGCACAAAAAATGCTTGATGAGCCCCAGAACCAGTGTAGTTTTGCTGTGCAGGGGACAGGATGCAGGCCATTCATAGATGAGGGCAAGTCTCTGTGCACTGTAGAGCACTAGTTGATGACCACAATAGCATGGTGGGAGAGGATAGTAGATCTATATCTGTGCATATCCATTGGGTAACCTGCATGTGTAGGGGTGATGCGTATGTTCCATGGAGCATGGGCGGCAGGTATCATAGGCTGGGAGAGGCTGTGCATTCCCAAACAGCCAGGCATGGCCCCACTCGCACTCCACCCCCAGACCCTTCCTGGTCTGCTGTGCTGTGGCCCCAGCTTGGGCTGGGGCCAAGCTGGCCACCCTCCCAGTCCTCCAGTGTTGGTGGCACTAGCGTGGGGGGCCGCGGTGGGTGGGGCTCTGGATCTGGTGGGGGGGCACGGAAGGGGCAGGGCCTTGGGTGGAAGGGGTGGGGCTGGATGCTAGCCCCCCTCCAGCTCACAGATTACTGCCCCCCCCATGCCATGGAGGCTACTGAAGACATGAGTCTGCAGTAGCAAGCACAGAGTGGTCCTCCTGCTGCTCCAGAACCGGTGCGGGGGGCAGGGGCAGAATTCCTCCCCACATCAACAAGCCCTGTAGAGCTGTCTTGCTCACAACTAGTTATTACACCTGAATATGTAGGCTCCAGCAAATGAGTGCATTCATTCACAGGACAGCTGTTCTTGAGTACTCTTTCATTTCCTTTTTCGGTAACAGGATATGTTTTTACCACAGCAACATTCCAGGAATACACCATAATATCCTCTCTCTCCATGTGGTAATAATGCATTAAATAATGATTGCCTGAACTAAACCGGCAATCTTCTTTTTTTAATGAAGTTACACATGGAAGAAAAGAGGTAACACTTTTTCCCCTGACCCTAGTTTTACTTGCTTCCCTAATTTGAAACAGTAAATAAGCTAACACCATATAGGAGCTGGGGGGAGTTGCCCAAGACATCTGAGCTATCATGTGATATATATGTCTTTTTAAAAGTCCAGCAGGAATTCTCCAAACCCAGAGGATGGCTCAGTTTGCGGTCACACATCGATTGCAAAGTATCACCAGCAGCACATCACCCTGTGGAAGCAGATGATAGATGGAATATAGTCAGGCATCAAATTACAGCCTTCTGGCTGGACTGCAGCGGCATCTGGAAACCCATTAGCATGCAAGCTGATAATAATCAAACCTATCTACAGATATAAAATATCTACAGGGATTTACAATTCACCAGTAGAAGTTCCTCCATATAGCATTCTAAGGATAAAGGCAAATTCTCCTCTCAGCTCTCCATGGCAGTTCTTACCAGTGGTATTCTGCTTTCACTGCATGAACAAGTTTTCAGTGGGAGAGCTGAACAATTAGAGAGAGCAGGATATCAGTTAAGATCTGCTTTGACGATCCAAGAGGAGATTTGTGCTCAAAAAGTTTTTCCAAATAGCCTGAATCTTCAGCTCCTCAGATGGTTAGGTATATTTAGAACCATGGTCAGAAAGCAGAACTGAAACCACACTAGTGAGGAGAAAACTTGGTACTGTAACTGTGGTAAATTTGTTAATGGTTAAGGGGCTACATGATCTCTAATTGAAACAAACCTCAGATGGCGAGTGACACCAAGTGATTCAGGATGCGACCAAATGGCGGTTTACTTGAAGACGTGCAAAGCCCAGCATGAATGAGTAATACTTTATTTTTAGTTGCACATTTTCTTCAGCTGCTGCACCCTGCCAGCTCAGAGTAATGTGATTTTTCCTCTGCCTCCAGGAAAGTAACTAAATACAATGGGGAAACTGTGAAGTGTCAGCATGTCTAATGCATGCTAATGTGTAAGCCCCCGGCAGTGAGAGGAAATTCAGCACTGATCCATCTTTGCTTGTAATTCTTCTATCCTCTAATGTCCCGCCTCTGTCCTCCCAAATTCACTTGGGAAATGGCACTGTAGAGCCTGGCCTGTTTGATACACAAGTGAGACCTTCCAAGCAATGATGGAGCTTGTCTCTTTCACTTTATGGTTTTACCACCATTGAATGGAGGGACTCAGTGGCATTAGAAAGCCCAGATGATGCTCTTAAAGCTTCAAGTGGGTCCACTAAGATTCCCTTGTCAGAGGAAGGAATCCAAAATGGCAAAATCCCTCCTCATAGCCCACTTCTGTAAGTTCTGTCATTCCTTTGAGTAAGATCCATAGAGCAACCTCCCTCTCAGATGGCTTTAGGATTCTGTTCCCATTGCTGGAGGATTTTGTCTTACCGGAGACTTCAGTAAGTTAACTTGTTCCTGAGGCAAAATTTTCCATCTACCTTCATCAAAACTGATTTGGCGCTCCCTCTTTCGGGATATCCTAAAGTGATCCATCCTGCCAGAAATATTTTGATACCACAGGGTTCTTTTCAGTTCAGAGTCCAACCTCTCTCAGAGAGTATTAGGAATTAACTCAGTTTGTAGTTAAGTTAATCTGTGGTCTGTCATTGTCTGTACTAGGACAACTGGCTCCAAACTCTACACAGTTATTTTGTGCTTTTTCAGTCTGTACCTTCCTCTTTCATTAATTTGGTTTCATCATCCACAAGAGGATTCCCACTTCTTCATAGGGGTTTCACAGGGTCAGCCCTGGATTCTTCCAGAGTGTGATTTTCCTGCCAGAGGATAATTTAAGGGATATAATTCTCACAGATCCAGAAGGGATCCTTCCTTGTCCATCAGTGCTTTACTACTTTTAAGTGCGATAGAACTCCTTTGTCTTTCTGATTCCCAAGGTACTGCAAAAGACAAAGAAATTCTGCCTCTAGTAGCCCCAGCCTTAGGCTCATAAATGTTGTTCTCTTCACAAGAGCAATGTAACAGGGCCTTGGAGGGCTGGGTGGCCTAGTGGTTGGAGTGCTTGATTTTCGGCCTCCTTGCTTGGTCAACATGCCTCAGTCTTTAAGGCTGAGGGAGAGAGGTAGAGAGACCCGGGCCCTTCCACTCCACCAGGTCCCAACCTAGGACCTGTCAAGGCTGATTCCCCACTCTGGCACTTCGAGTGCAGAAGGTGGGGGCCTGCAAGGATTCTAAAAATTAATACTGACCACTCCAGGCTGGTATTAAACTCCCAAGGTTACAGTTTCTCTCTGACCTTGGATGGGTAGATGCTGCCACTACCCAAATGCAAAAACCCCTTTGAAACCAGAATTCTTTCCTGTGGGGTACCCTCAAGCCCTTTCACACCCTCAACCATCCCTGGGAAGAGCTGAGAAAGAAAATAAAGGAAATCAGCTGTTGCCACCAGCTAATTTAACAACATGTGAACAAACCTCTTAGGACACCAAAAATCCAATCCTGTTCTTAAAAAAGTTAAATTTTATTAAAAATAAAAAGAAAGAAAATACATCTGGAACTTATGCTTTTGCTAGATTTAAAAAACCCACTTACAAAATTTAAACATTGAGAATAACCTTCTTGAGTCCAGTTTAAAGGTTACAAGCAAAATAAAAGGCATTTGGTGTTAACACAGAGGAGTCCACAAGCCAATAAGAAATAAACAGAAATAAACCTAATCACACCTTTTTAGACATTTCCTAATTTATTTACATATCTGGGGTTTCAGATAAGCAATCTCTAGGTATGATCTGATGGTTTTTCATATCTGGCTTAAACTTCTCACAACATAACTGCTCCCTGTTCCCCTCTTTCCCAGAGAACCACAACACACAGACAAAGGGGATTTTTTTCTCAATTTCAAAAATTTCTAGCCCTTCCATTGGCTCTTTTGGTCAGGTGCCCACTCCTTTCCTTTTACCTTGGGCTTGTTAACCCTTTACAAGTAAAGCAAGTAGAGAATAACCACCAAGAGGGATTCCATAGCCAACTGGCTGGCAGGGTGTCTACAAAAGGGAGCTATCCCCCCTCTCATTTATCACAGACCCTGAATAGGGGAGCCCCAGCAGGGAGCCTACATCCACTGCCCTGGGCTACTTCCTACCACTGTCCCTTCAGTTTGGGGCATGGCCCCTATAGTCCAAGTTGTAGTGGTGGTTTGTCTCTAGTAGAGTCCCCTCGTGGATTCTGGGTAGTGTCCAGCTGCAGCTCTAGGTTTCTCCAGGCAGGGCAGCCATACGTTTGGTGGGGCCAGAACCCCACAAGGTCTCCATGCTTTGGTCACCCAGTTCTGTCTTAGGCCGGGTGCTCCTAGGCCTTGTTCTCAGTCTCCTCTAGCCAGTGGGATGGTGCTTGTTCCCTGGTACCTGCCTTGGCTGGCAGGCTAGTGATCCTTCCCCTTAGATAGGGAGGCAGTTAGCTCCTGCCTCTTCACCAGTCAGTCCCAAACTGAGCCAGGTTCTTTCCTTTTCTCTCCCCTCCAGTCCTGGCGTTGGCTGCAGGTATAATGGAGCAGATGCTGGCTGGGCCCAAAGGCTCTCTTTAACCCCTTCCATGCTGGTGGGCAGTTTTCCTGCTTCATCATAAGCACTCTGTTTCTTTTCCTCTTCAAGCAGACTTTTCAAGCAGAAAGAGAGGGAGGCTTCTTCACCTAAGCCCATCTTCTCAGGAATTTGCTGTGTGACTGTAAGAGCCCTAATAGCCTAAAGTGCTCTTCACTTTACCAGAGAGGGGAAGCAAGTCACTCTGAAATCCCTAGTTCCTTGTACCAGGAAAACAGATGCTCTAACAATGCAAACTTTTCCCTATCTAGCTTGGAACTGCAGGCTCGGCATACTCTTGTGTAGGTATGCTCTCTTCATACACAGTGCTTTGTTAAACAGCTTCTCCATTGGTTCATTCATAGATACAGCTTACATTTCTTTATACTTTTTTAATGCACTGTAAAGAATACAGCCTTGCAAAGGGAACCAGTTAGTTTCTTGCATCAAGTGTAAAGCTGGGGAAATACTGGAGAAATATGGTTTTACCGAACTCTTGTGTAGCCAGTTTTTCACCTTCATTTGCTTTGAAATGGTGATAATGCTGGCAGGATAAGAAATGAAAATTCCTCCTCCTTCTCTTTCTTCTTTTCCTCGTCTTCCTCCTTTTCATTTTTCTTCTTTTTTAAAAAATTCTTACTACAGTAAAAAATGAAATTTAACCAAACTTGATACTTTTAACAAGGTTAAGTATTGCAGGCTCAGATAACGAGGCAAAACATAGACTCCCTTTATCAGATACCACTTCTGTTATTAAAAACTAGACAGTTGCACATTCCATAGGTTATGTAAATCCCAAAGAGATTATCTTTTTACATGTCTTGTGTTGCATGAGTTCACATTGTTCTGTACTACAGAAAAACATGGCTAACTAATGAAACAGATGCAATGAAGGTGCAGAGACACAGAGGAAGGTTGCCCACAGTTGTGACATGCAAAGCACACAGAAAGAATGATGAGCCATTTACCCAAATCCTGTCCCCATTTTGGACCATATTTTCTGGCCTGCTCTGCTCTGTTTGTGGTGCTCAAGTGGCACAAAGTGAATGGTGAGTGCCAGTCACTCCCCAGCTGGTAATACCTCTGTGTGGAAGAATCCATGCACACATACTAAAAGGGGGTGGGTTTATAAGTCCCATAAGAAAAGAGCTTTGAGGAGAAGTTTGAAGGAGCAGAGTGTGGAGGTGCAGGTAGGAGAATTTAGCATGGAAGAAAGGATGGAGATGGAGATGAAGTGAGGAGGGAGACTAACTTAACATCCTGGATGGAGGGAAGAGGAAGTGGAGGAGACTAGGAGGAGATGGCTGCAAAGAGGTAAGTGGGAGATGCTAAGTAATGTAGGTACATTTGATATTTGGGCTTAAGCTACTACATTTTAAACCAGATTTCAAATATCTCAAACTCTGGTGGTGTTCAGAGCAGGGGGTTTGTTCAGTTGCCAAATTCAGCTTCTGAAATCCCTCCTCCTCATCTGGAATAGCTGGTGGTATCATTCATTAATGCTCATGAGGTGCTGTGAAGATGTAAAGTGTAAAAAGTGAAAAGCTAATATTGGTGGCCATAGCATTAGAGGTTCACACAGGAAGCAGGCTGAACCAGCACTCCAGTCAGAGTCTGCATTGGGTGCTAATAACCTTCCAGGTGGAATTCAAGTTGTTGCTTTTGACTGGTAAAGCCTTAAATGGTTTTTGATCTTGGTCCCTGAGAGATTGCCTCTGCTCTGCACAGTTACAGGCAGTTGTGGTAACTTCACAGGGAGCCCTCCTGATACAGAAGATGCATGTTCCATGGAACCATAGCCTTGGGTACTGGCAAAAAAGAAAAACAAGGAAAATAAAGAGAAACAAAATAAGTCTCCTGCCCTTTTAAGGCACGGGCCTCTCCAGATGGAGCATTTCTCTGTTGTGGCCAATCTATGTAGAATCGGGACTGAGACCTTCCTCAGCCTGATCAAACAAGAGAACAAGTGTCAAACCAAGGAAGGCTTGCTTCAGCCATGGTTCTTTAAACCCGGAGAAGAAGGAAAAGAGGAAAAAAACATAGTTTTTAATGTAAAGCTTCTGGGGAATCATCTTGCTCTTCTGCATAAGCAAGGCAGTCAGTTTACCAGCTTCTCCTTGCTTATTATTAATAGTAGTAGCAGCAAGTTGTAGCAGCACCTACAGGCTCCGAACAAGTTCAAGGCTCCATTGTACTAGGTATTGTACAGATATGTAGGATGAGCTAGTTCCTTCCCCAAAGAGCTTACAGTCTAAATAGACAAGGAGCAAGGCGAGAAACAGGCACAAAGACTTGCCCAAGATCACCTTGCAGGTCAGAGGCAGAGCTGGGAATAAAGCTCCTGTGTCCTCATTCAGTGCTGCATCCACTGGACCACGCTGTCACATCTTCCTGGAATGGATTTGGTCAAGTTGTACCCTGAGCCAGTGTCTTCTCCAGGCTATGAGGAGAGAAAGAGCACTTTGGCCTTCTCTCAGGAGTCTGTCTCCAGCATATCACACCTTCTCCTTTATATCCATTCCACACTGAGTCTCTCTTTCCAGCAGGCGGGTTTAGTAACTTCTTCAGGGCAGCACAGGCCCACTGCCTGATTCCTTTCTTAGAGAGTTAACAGTGGGGCATGTGCATCCACTTTTAGGGATGCTAAAAAGGAACTTTCCGTGAGGGGCCTTGGTTTTGGAACTCATTCCCTGGTCAATTCTCTAGAGCTTAGATCTATTAACTGTCGGGGCACTCTGCAAACCTCACCATCTTTAGGGTGGGAGACATAGTGATGAGCTGGAACATGGAGGATCTTTTAGTAAATTATTGTTATTAGGGAACTGGCTTTTTGGTTATTAGTACTCAGTGTCTTTAGATGGTTCAATTTTTTGCATGTTGTATTATCTGCCTTAATTGTTGTGAAGCATCCAGAACTTGGGATGAGCACTAAAAAATTCTTAGCAAATAAAATAGAAAACAAATATCTTCTCAGAAAGGGAGTATGCATGTTCCCGTGTGAATACTTTGGAAGGAGTTCAGTTATCAATTCCTAGTGCCATTATGGTGGTGGAGTCTCTAACAAGTTATCCCATACTTCAGTTGTCCTGTCCAGACAATGGAAATACCCTGCCTGATATGGCTTAGGCAAGAATTGTCTCTCTTCTTTCAACAGTTCAGAGAGTAGTTCAGATGATAAAACAGAGGCTCTGTAACAAAAAAAAGCAGAGTTAAGACACAAAGAGACAAATCGTGGCCCAGGATATTTGCACTCAACTTTAGTGGCAATTGCTTGTGCATATCAAAGGGCAAAGTTTGCTCTTAGATGTTCAAAATGCTTCTTGAAAAATACACAGCTGTTCCCTTCATTATACGGGTAAGAGAGCCTAAAAAAAAAGGTCTGTAATTCTAGCTGTAGTATGTCTGCCTCACTCTCAATGAGTTACAGCTGGCTGGTCATTTGAATTTCCTGTGAATAATATTCTGCTCTGAAAACAGGATCAAGAGGCAGCACTGATTAAGTGGTTTCCATAGTAACTGTTATTTGTATACAGAAAAACTAACTGTTTGTTTTCAGGGGAATTACATAGGTATGTGATGTTAGCTGTCTGTTTGGGTAAAACTAACGCCCACTTGATGAAATCAAATTTAGAAAAGATCCATGAGACTTGTTTTTCATTTCAGTTTGAGTGTTACTACCGAATGGTTCAGTCAGTAACTTTTATAGGCTTTTATTTTTTAACATTGTACCTAGAGTTTAATCATTTAATATGCATTTTTAGTGCATTGTTGCTTTCCATTTAAAAGTACAGAATACTTAAGTTTCTGCACTGATCCACATTTCCCTATTCAGATTTTTCTGTTCAGAGTTTTCAGACACAGGAACTTGGGTGGGGTGGGGTGGGAAGATGCCTATTTTAAATGGCTATTCTAGGAAGTAATGTTTTTAAAAGAACCAACCATTCTAATTCATATGGGAAATCTAATTGGATATAACTTCATTTAACTTTGATGAACTAGAGACAAAGAATGTCCCAGTTGTGATTTGGTGCCCAGTGCATCTCATCTTCATTTTATCTACATGTAGGTCAGTTACACAGTAGTTGCAAAAAATATTGACAGATGTTAAACGTGGCAACTTATCCGAGGAGGATGATATTAACCAAACTTCTGTGCCCTGGCACCAAACACAAATAAACAACGTTTTTTTGCAAGAACTACAAGAGGTTTTTCTGTTTGGAAGTAAGAAGTTCTCAGGCTTGCCTGTCTTCACTTTGGAAGTTTCGGAGAAAAGGATAATCAGGACTGTTAGGCCTCCTGTTGTAATTTACTTGTAATGTTTTGGGGATTCATAGGTTCATGGACTTTAAGGCCAGAAGTGATCACTGTGATCATCTAGTGTGATGTCTTGCGTCATACAGGCCATAGACTTACACGCAGTAGTTCTTGCAACAGGCCCAGAGCTTCTGGTTGAACTACAGCAAATCTTTTAGAGAAGACAGCTGCTCTTGATTTGTCCCTTAAGGGTTTGAGAGCGTATCTGAGTGGACTTCTTGCCCCTCAAGCCCGTAAATGTGTTAAATCACTACAGGGTTTTCTGAAAATCCTAGTCCTTGCACAGCATGAGCAGAGCACTTAATTGAAATATTTGATCATATGTGACTCTGCAAAAGCTTACAACCAGCATGGTTCATTAGCGCCTTTCATTTTACCGTGGGAGTGTACAGTGTAGCACAGCTCCACCCAATGGACTTTCGGGTGTTCAGAGAAGAGCTTCTGAAATTAGAACAAAGATCAGCTTTGGCTGGCTCCCTAGAGATCATCCCTTTGGCTCTTTGCTGCCTGCGGAGGAGAATATTACAGTAGTCAGCTCAAAACAGAGAGAGGTTTCTGCTGAAATTCTAAAAAGGAACATGCCAGAGACTCAGTGATGAGGATGTCCAAATAAGGTTTCTATGCCAACTATTTACTGGACTGTCTTGAAAAGATATGTCGTATGAGTCAGAAAATCAGATGATTACTAAACCAGGGCAAAGTGATAAAGTACAAGGTTGTTGCTCCAAACTTTGAGAGTGATTGTAATAACTGTAGGCCTGAGAAACAAACAAACAACATGACAGTAATTGGCAATCTATGTCTGTTGTTACAAACTGAACAGAATTTGGCTAAGATGAAAAGATCTGTCCCCCCTTTTTTTTTCAGGTTTGCTATAGATAAGACACCTTATCCCTGATGGGCAATATTAGCATTTGGCCATTTGATCAAGAATGGCAGTGCATATTCAGAGCAGTGGCTCTTAACCTATTTACCATTGTGGGCCGCATATGCGGCTCTCTATGTGTTATGCGGGCTGCATCCACACAATATATATATTGCCTGGATGGCCCTGAGGATGTCACTTGGGCTGCAGCTGTGTGCTGATTGGGGTGCAGGTTGAAAACCACTGGTTCAGAGCATTTTTAGGCCAAACATTTTCAAAACTAGGTGGCTAAGGTCAGACCCCATACTGGGGGATCTAAATAAATGGCTGAGTTTTCAAAAGTGCTGAGCACCCAGCAGCTGTCAATAAAGTTACTTATTCAGGTACTTGTTTAAATATGGATTTAGGAGCCTAATTTTAGGCTCCTAATTTTAAAAATCTCAACCTAGGAATATTTCTTTTTTTGAGGGGGGGGAAGGGGTTTGGAGAGGGAATGATTTAAAAACATGTGTTGGTGCATTTCCTCTTTGTGTTGTGTGCGGGGGAGGGATTGTTGGAGGTGAAGAATATAAAAAGCCATTCCCCCAACACACATTGAAAAAGAAAAAGGCTGGTGATATTCCTACGGTACAAGACAACCATTTGAGTTTAGCAGCGCTAAATACGGGTTAGCATTTCATCCAACTCTAGCTGTGCTCCTCCTAGCACATTTTGATAGCATAGAGTAGCATGTACACTGTGTCTCATTGTTCTTTCTTTAGAAATCTATCATAATTCCTCGGAATCAGGAAGCTGCTTTTACTACACTGGGATTCTTCTTGTTTCATTTCAGCTCTATGATGGACCCAATGCCCAATCCAACCTGATAAGCACTTTCTGTGGAAATACTATTCCCATTGCCGGGAATACCACAGGCACCAGCCTTCATGTTGTGTTTTACTCTGATGGACTAGCCTCTAAACAGGGGTTCCAGATGCTGTGGCATGTAAATGGTAAGATACCCAGAATTTCTCAGTCACTTTATAATGGATAATTCCTTCTTCTCTACAGTATAATATGCTCCAAGCTTACTTCAGCTAATTGCACATTACTAGAAATAAACCAGATATAGGTATGAAATCATCACTTTTCCCTCCAATTTTATAATGGATTTAATACTTAATGTTTGCATGCACACACATATGAAAGGATCTGCCTTATTGGCAAACTAATTATAGGGCCCATGGATTGAGTGTACAAGGTAAGTGAACTGGCCTCTCTCAGATAGAGGTAGTTCCTTTGGAACAAAGGTGAGCTGCATTTGCAGGGCAATGTGGGAAAGTTTGTGTGACTTTCCCTATGCCAGGGGTTCTCAAATGGGGGTCGGGACCCCTCAGGGGGTGATGAGGTTATTACATGGGGGATCGCGAGCTGTCACCCTCCACCCAAAACTCTGCTTTGCCTCCAGCATTTATAATGTGCTAAATATATAAAAAAAGTGTTTTTAATGCATGAGGGGGGGTCGCAATCAGAGGCTTGCTGTGTGAAAGGGGTCACTAGTACAAAAGTCTGGGAAACCCTGCCCTATGCTGAAGATCTTCTGTGAAGAGAGGTCTTAATGTTTCATTAGAGATGAGCCCAGCACTACAACTTTCAGGCCTGGATAAGGCCTGGATTTCAAACCCCGAAGTTCAGGGTGTATGCACTTGGGAGTTCAATTCCAGCAGCTCTCTAGTTTCCTTTGCTGACATTCAGTTCCTTCCATGAGCAGTAAATTCAATTCAATCCTCCCCCAACTGCTTTCTCTGTATGAAATGGCATTGGCTGTGCTGTGCTCAGGATGCTTTTGCCCTGCACCCACATGCGGCAGATGCTGCCACACGCTTCATTAACTCGCCAAGCATGCATACCCGTTAATAAACCAATCTGCTAATCACTATGTTCATGCAAGCTATGGTTGCATTTTCTTAGGAAGTGAAGCTAAAACTGCAACTTTTATCACTGTGCCCATTTAACAGCAATAGTCACTATAACAAGATTGAATCTTATGCCTTTGTACATCCCATCAAAGAGGATTTGACCTTGGAAATAATTAAATAGCCATAGTTGCCCTGTCTGCCTAATCAGTTCACACTATTCAGCTTTGGCAGCATTGTAAAGCAGCTAAAATCTGCTGCAGAGGCCCCAGCTCCGCCACAGACTGCTGTCATTTGTTGGCTCCCAGAGGGCTCTCTTTGACTAGACAGTCGAGTTAAGAATTCAAAGGAGGTCAAGGAGTGTTTTTGGGAAAAGGGTGACATATGCGAAAGGAGTGAGACCTTCGGCTGGACGCAGCAGGGGAAGTGCTACAACACAAGGGTATGTTCTTATGATTGGGAGGTGATGTCATCCTGGAGCTACACAAAGGAAGAAAAAATGGAGCCTTTTGTGTGCAGAGAGAGATGACATCAGCCCCTATACAGTAGCCATGGTTTTTGTTTAACTTTGCTAAAACTCTGAAAAACCTGCCTGGTGCATAGTTCCCTCTTTCTCCCTCCTCGCAGCCCTGAACTCTCCAGACTCAGACCTAGCTCTCCCCCGCCCCCTCCACATTCCTCCCTTATTGTCCATTACTTTCTGTGTCAGCAAGCTCTCATTTTAACTCGTATGCACAGACCTGGGCCTGAAGCCCCACAGACTTTGGGAAGGTTTGGATCTGAACTTCCTGGCCCGAGTGCAGCTCTGTAAGAGAGAGCTGAACCAGAACGCTGAATCTGAATGTCCTCCAACCCTGGGGAGTTTCACATCTGGAGCTGGACTTCACAATGTGGTGTTTGTGCCAGCTAGCTGATACTGGAGCAAATGCCTCTTGCACTGATTTTCAACCCCCTTTCTCCTGTCTTTTGTAACCCCTGGCCCCATCATATATACACAATAAAGGTTCCCCATTTAGCCATGGTTCCATCATATATTGTAATATAAATGTATTAGCAGTGGGTAGTAACATGTGCATGTGCCGCTGCCCTCTGCTGTATAGAATCAAACCTGCTTGAGTGTCTGAGATTATGGGCTAGCTTCTCGCCCTGTTCCAGCCCCTTTGGGTGTGGCAAAGGGACCAGGGAGCTCTCAGCCAACAGGTAGCCAATATAGATGGCTCCTGTGTCAACTACTTCCTTACCCTCCACCCAGGGTAAGGGTATGACAGGGATGGGAAGGAGCATGGCCTAATCTATTCCAGGGGTGGAACTGGAGTAGATGTGGATTTTTAGTCAGGTATCAGTAACCTAGGCCCCTACTAAGATGAGCAGATCAGTGTAGGAGAGAGATTGGGCTTATGTGTCTCTTTTTGTGGTAGAGGCCAGTGTTTTGGAGTGGAAAGTCCTGTATTCTGTTTGCCAGACATCTTAACTGGTGGCTACAGTGTGTGCATGCTATATATCTCTCAGACTCATGTGCCATGTTGCTGAGAGGGATGTATTTAGATTTGCAGCCATGTGTTTGTATAACTTCACACTGACACTCCTCTCAACCCTCCCTTCCCAGCATCTTTGTTTGAAGCTATGCAATGACCGCAAATAACCAGACACTTTCCCTGTTGCTGACTGACTCAATGAGCCCATTTCTATCACCAAGGGGCACAAAACATTTAAACTAATCTTTTGGGTCTTCCCTCTTCAGAGCCGAATATAAATTGCCAAATGGAAACTGATCAGTTTTAATGCCTCCTCTGTACCAGAAATTTGTACCGATTTAACTACATTGTTTTAGAAACTGATCTGGTTAAATCAGTGCAGCTCCCTTGCGTGGGGATTATTATTCCGTCTTAAAAGTGCCTTATAACAATTTATCTTAAGCAGTAAACTTTAGTACAAAGGATTCAATTGCAGCAGAATTGATATACCATTCTTAAACTGAAATACATGTCCATACAAGGGATTTAATTGATGTAATGTAAATTTAGTTACATTGGTTCAGTTTACTCCTGTAAACAAGCACTTAGAATCTTAGAGGGGCTTATTCCCAATGAGAAAGTTTGATGCTGCAAACTGTTCATTCCAATTCTGCTGTTTTCTAGGAAGCTCGACACATGCAAAGTTCATTTTTGCTCCTACAGTGTGCTCTTGAAGAAAGAGTCAACACTTGGTAACACTGTGGGTGTTGTGGGGATGGTACGCTGATTGAATTACTTCTCTACAAAGAAAAAAGAGTTGGGAGGCCAAAGGTCTGTCAGTGCTAAATTACACCAAGGGCAACTGTCTCTGTGAGAAGACACACGTTCCCTATGCACTCCAGCTAAGTTATTAAGCAATGTTCGTAAGACAGTCAGCTGCTTTGCAATGTGCATTACTGCATTTTCTTAAAAGAATTAGTAATTCGACGGCAGGGTTTTGAATGAACTTGACAAGTGAAATTGATTTGGCCCCTACAGCGTAGTCAGACTTCGTCTGTTCTGCCTTTCAGTTCTGCCTGACATACGTGATCCTTTCTCCTTTAAATATAGGCACCACATACTGTTGAGAACAGAGTAATAGAGTTAGAAAGGGTTGTGCCTCGCTAGCCTCTTCCCTCTCCTGGATTTCACGGGGGAGCCCTGATGCCTGGCTGGGGCATAGAGAGGCATATTTGAGTCATGGCTTTTAGGTAAAGAAAATGACATTATTTTGTTTCTATATTTTTACCTAGCAGAAGACAACTGTTTAAAAAACCTAAATAATTACTACATATTTTAAGTGTTTATGTTAGAAGAAAGTGAAAAGACTGTTAGCCTTGCGGTGAGGCATAGCAGAAATAGTCACTGCACGAGGTTGCAGTAGCTAGTCCCTGTAACTGTTTGCAGACTGACAGGTTGCTTGAGAGAGTTCTGTCTAGCCGCTCAGGCATGGTGCCGAGAACCAGGAATTTCTGAGTTCTAGTCCTAACTCTCACATTGACTTGCTGTGTAGCCTGAGACAAGTGACTGAGGGCTGACATTTTAAAAGTGCCCATTAACTTTGGTGCCTTCTTTATATGGGGCCAAACTTGAGACACTTTGGGCCTGATTTTCAGAGGTCAATTGGATCTATAAGTGCTGCTCAGCAAGTCTTCAAATCAGGCCCTATGTGTCTTGATTTGGCCTCCAAAAAGGGGCCCCCCAAAATTAGAGGCCATTGATGAAAAAGTAGGTTTGCTGCCTTTGTAAAGAGTATGCAATACTTACATGCTCATCCCATGCGGGCTATGAATATTAAGGCATTAATGTTTGTACAGCACTTTATGCTGTATTTTCAAAGTGATATATGTGAATGAAGGCCAACATTTTCTAAATAAGTACTTAACATTAGCTAATTAAAATCTCATTTGGTACCTAAATAAAAGTGGCCTGATTTTTTGAAGTGCTTAACACTCACAGCTTCCAGTGGGAATAGTGGGTGGTCAATATCACTGAACATCAGACATTTATTTACATGTCTAAATGTTGGATGAATAATGAAAATCTTGGTCTTGATAATTTTTAGTGATTCAATATTCAGCCTGGAGCATATGTAGGAAAATAACCAGAACTGAGGAGATCAGTAAAATAATGTTTATAAAGATGTGAAAGTGAGTAGAATATCAGAAATGGCTCTCATAAGTAGCCCCTACTCACATAAGTTGCCCAGTTTTCTTCAGTGGAACTTGTGTGATTAAAATATGCTTGTGTGCATAAAAGTTTCAGGATCAAATCCAAATTATCCTTAGTGTAATAGTGTTTTTGGATCTGTATCTCACAGCAAATTTCATGTACAATGTTCCTTATAATTAGAATCAGTTAAAACTAACTGAAACAAACAACAAAAACTCTGATACTATTCATGTCCTTAACTCAGATTTTACATGCACGCTGCTAATTCACTCTAATTCCCTTAAGTGTGGTGGTGTAAGTTTTTAAGTGTCTGGCTAAAATTTACCAGTGAATACATCTGAAAAATCTTGCAAATAGATTTTTGTAGATTACTAATTCCCAAATTCAAGTGTGATTATGAAAGTACAAACGCTTCTCCTGTTAATGAATACCATCTTCTAACCAGTCATGTGCAGTAATATGCAAAGACCTTTATAAATCATCCCTTGTACAATCTTCAGTGATTACTAAGATTTCAGCCAAAAGAAAAAAAGGCCACCAAATATATGTTTTTTGAATTTTCTGTTTGTTTGGTTTCCTAGCAACTAGTTCCAGGGTAGGTAGCCGTTGTATATATTTTCCAAGGGAACCCCGAGACCTCTATGCTATTAAAGAAATCACACTTTTTTTTCCATGGTTTTAAAGTATATAGGAGAAGTTTCCAAAAATGACTCTGGGGCGCTTTGCCCAAACTGAGTACATAGTGTACGCAATTCAGCCTCTGGACATTTTTCCATTGTGCAGCTGCCTGTTTGTGCAGCTGCCCAAATACTGCATGCCCAAATAGTTCTGTGCTGTAGAAAAGGTTTTAAGCATTTTTGCTAGGTACTGAATCCTCTCAAATTCACTTCAGCTTCAGGAGGAGTTCAGGGTGCTCCAGGGTTTAATTTGTTATGAAAGAGGTGCTGGGGCTTAAACAATTTTTTTTCACTTTCATATCTGACAAGCCCTGGCACAAATTAAGCACTGGGGTGTTCAACACATTGCAGGGTCTGTCCCTTAATTTTTATTTGCCCTCTAAAGACTGGATCCTCCTTCTAATGCAGTAAATGGCAAAATTCCCATTTAGTTCAATTAAAGCAGAATCGACCCTATGTTTGTAGACGGATGTAAGCACTGTTGAATGTTTTGTGCTGATTTAATGGGAAAGTTTGGTGCCAGCCAGAGACTGGAAAATATTTGATTAGCAGGGATAGATGCAGCATCACTTAAAGCTTATTCTCTTCCATTGTCTCAATAAAACAGGGAATACGCCTTCTGTTTAGGAGAGAAATTACATTCTGGGTTAAATAAAAATAAGTTTCTAATTCTGCAGGGAGGAAGAGGCTAGGATATTCCATTATTTGTAGCCGGCTTTCTTAATTTCTGACTGAAGTTATTACTAGATTCCAAAAGATGGGTCGTGGAATTCTTCCAAAATTTTTCATAATTACAGTTAATTTCAATTTTCCAGTGATTCTGGTCTGTAGATCATTTGAATTCCAAATGTAATGCATGTTATGTCTCTGGTAACAAGCCTAATTAGCTGACACTGAATGAATTTCAAATCCTTTAGTTGATTGAAGGCTCCTTGGGACAGGGACTGTGTCTTTATATGTATTACTACAGCATTTAGTACAATGGGGGCCTAGTACAGTGGGATTTACAATACAAATAAATACAAATAATATTTGTAGTTTATAATCAGGGCACAGAACAATGCTATGTGATTTATGTAGCTAATCAATACAGTGTAAATTGTGAACTGATCAAACATAGAATTTTGAATTGTTTCAGTAAATAGTCAAGATAAAAATTAATTAAAAGATTAGTACGGATAAATGCTCTAATGTTCCAGTAAGTGAAATAGGAAAGTGTTTCAAACATGGCTGAATCAAAATTTGCTTTTGAATTTTTTTTCTCCTCTCAGCTGTAGAGCTTATTGCTGGGCAAATACTGCAAATAAACATTCCCAAATATGTGTCCACATTTTATTATGAAATTTGCTACAACTATACTGAGCCCCTTTTGTGGTTACTTTCCATAAATATTCTAACAAATACATTTACTGGCAGGAATGTTTGCCAAAACAGCTGACTTCAAGCAACATATTTACAGGAAGAGAATTTGTAATTTATAATATCAATTATTCACCCCAGAAACTATTTCTAAACTCCTAAGCGCTGGCTTAGTAGCTGCCTTCATTTAGTAGCCAACCCTTTATCAGCCAAGATGCTGAGGAATATCAGTCGAATAAATTATGTATTACAAATTATTCAGCCAGGTCTAATATTGACCAGCTTTTTGACATAGCATGTATAAAGAATAGATTCTTCAAATGCTGCTTTGGGAGCAGCGTGCTGTGGAAGAAAATTAATGGCACATAAGAGTTTGATGTTCGGTGTGTGGTTTGGATAACTCATCCAAGGATTAGTGATTGAAGTCACAGAAAATATCACCCATTCTTGAAAGAATTTTAGTGAGTAATCTGTATGTGAATTTGAATGTTAGACGTAGGAGTTGCAGAAAGGGAAAGGTCTGCTGCTCAGTGTAAGTTTTCCATTTGTCTGACCCATTTTGGGTTTAAATAAAGACATGTCTTTGTGACTGTCAGGAAACCAAGCTTAGTCATAGTTGCCTGTTTAATTTGAAATGTTCCCAGTTTCTCTACGCTCAGATAGGTAGCAAGTTGCATCTGTACTCTGTTGCATGGCCAGAGTCCTAGGGGACCCTGGCCATGCAAGTAGGTTGGTTGAGAAATCTTTATCAGTTTCCAAAGTCAATTGAACTGTTTTTTCCATAATGAATTTTTTCTCTAAAGTGCCCATGTCCTTTCTCCACATCTCTCTCTCTCTCTCTCACACACACACACACCACACACACACCACACACCCACACACACACCCTTAATGCTGAGTGATTTGACAGTCTGTTTATTTTCTCCAAATGGGCTAGTTTCTTTTTTAAGTAGCTTTGACCAGATTATGCCTTGCTTTTCCAGAAGTGCAAAAACAGGAAAGGAGGAGAGGACACAAGGAGCCTTTCTCTCCTCTTGTGCCTCTGGTTAGAGGTTTTTGATTTCTGAACGTTATTGTAAATTGGCAGGGATCCACTCCTGCTGTGGTAATGTGTCAATAAATGCAACACCCTTATACTGCATAACTCTTTCGAAATTGAGCTGACTGTGGAGGAGCTGACCATATATTTTAATTTACAATTTGCCTGCCCTCTATTAGCAAACACACTTATACTTTGATTGTGTAGATTGCAAGTAACACTGACTGGCTTAGTAGCTGCCTTCATTAGTAGCCAACCCTTTATCAGCCAAGATGCTGAGGAAAATAGTTGCATTTAATAATAATCTTTCTCAAACCATTGATTTAAAGACACATGAGGAAGGAATTAAATTTAACAGAAAGTACGGCATCTAGGCAAAGATAGTGGGTTCGGGGTATGTGGTGTGCGTAGCTTTAATATGTATTAGAACATCTAATTTTTCTATGGCAGTTAAGTAAGAGGGATTTTGTTATTATTCTACAAAGACATTTCCTTGAACTAAGGATTCAGCTTAAGATAAAGTAGCACTTTGGCCCTGGAATTTTACTGTTCTGGATTGGATTGGAGGCTTTGTTTAATTTTTTTTCCAAATGTGACAAAACACCTTTTTTTTTTTAGTAGGATGCAGTTTATAAAAGCTTCTGCAATTATTTTTATGAGAAGGGCAAGGTTAATAAACAGCCATTATCTCTGTAAGCATGTTCAGTGGATCAGTGTGTTTCCTGTTGATGAAGGAATGACTTCCGTTTCCCTGATCAGTCTTTCCCAAACTTGGGATGCTGCTTGTTCAGGAAAAGCCACTGGCAGGCCAGGCCAGTTTGTGTACCTGCCACATTCACAGGTTTGGCTGATCGCGGCTCCCAGTGGCCGCAGTTTGCCGCTCCAGGCCAATGGGAGCTGCTGGAAGCGGCGGCCAGTACGTCCCTTGGCCCGTGCCGCTTCCAGCAGCCTCCATTGGCCTGGAACAGCGAACCACGGCCACTGGGAGTCGCGATCGGCTGAACCTGCGGACACAGCAGGTACACAAACCGTCCCATCCCGCCAGGCGCTTTCCCTGCACAAGAGGCATCCCAAGTTTGGGAAACACTGTTCCTGATGAATAGGAATTGAGAGGAAAATCAAACCTGAAACTCTCCTACTGTTTGCAAACACTTCAGTGTGAAATGGAATGACACAGGGACATTGACTGTAGCTAGCGATGCATTCCATGATTGCAAATTCTGGGTCAGCATTCAGACAGACCCTGTATGCATGACATGAAGCAGACTTAATGCTGGGCTGATCTGAGCAAACGGTATTGGTCAGAGTGTCTATAGCAAAGAGAATGTAACGTATTGGAAAAAAAGAGGGGCTGCAAAAGCTACAGCCGAAGAAGAACAGGTTGAATTCTTGCCTCATGACTGCAGTCAGTCAGCGTTGCTCGCCTGTGGTGTGGAGCAAACATCAAGATATTTTGCAATCCTGTTAGAAGGGACAGATGACCTTGGATGAACTGAGATAATGCAAGAAGAGTGACAGCTCTCATGCCTCTCAAGTTTCCTTGAGGCAATTGTCACTTGTGTCCCTTGCTAACCTGTGAGGTAGATCCTGCATCAGTGTGTGTCCTTCAGGTGTCAAAGCCAAAAAAGACAGAATAAGGTTTGGACCTTATTTTTAATGATGACTCAAATGACCCCACAAAAGCTGTGTTGGTAGAAGATTAATAGAGGCTGAATTAAAAACTTGCGAACTCCTAAGTTAACACTTGCAGAACCAATATGCTGCTGCATACAGGTGACATCAGCAGAGAAATAAAGGCTTGGGGATCAAGCAAGCTCCTGGTCTCCTCACCCGCTGCCAGTTGTGGGTAGAGGAGAGGCTACATCCTCCTAGTTGAATCTGTCACTGGCTTCTCCAGCCTTTCCCCATCTGTAGGCAGTTTCATAGCTTTTACAGTGAATCACCGTAGGGCTCTTCTTCCTTGGAGTGTGGCTCAAAACCAAAGTTTAAGTACTACATTTTGCAAAGCTGAGAGAATGGTAGTAGTAGAACAGTGCACAGCTTTCAGACCTTGACTTCCAAAATGCCCCAGCAGAGATAAACGCAGAAGAATAATAGTGTAATAAAGGAAATTATTTGTTCTTTGGGGGCTTAAAGAGGAGTTAGTCACAGCAGCAATAGTAGTGAGCAATATCTGTAAATGATCTCTGTCCTCATAATGACTCCATGTAAATGTGTGGGGGAAGAGGGGGCGAACCAAATGACATTGCAGGGAGGGCTTAATTCTGGAAATTCTCAAATTTGGGGCCACTAATGATTTTTGCCTGCACTGTTAATATCTGCCTTTCTGGGTGTGAACTAGACATTTTAATACAGGGATTTCATGTCACAAGACACAAGGCTAGATTCTCCTGTCCGGCCAAACTGCAGCAATGGAGGTGGAGAGGCCCGGGGCTTTAAGCTACTTTTGTGGGCCCCAGATCCTAGGTGTGACCAGTAACTGGTTTGGCCCCTGACATATATAAGAGCAATCCTGGGGCTCCTCTAACTTACACCCTTTGTGCAAAGGCCTTTCTGGTAGTCAGTGATTGCTGGGATATCGGATATAGGCAGGCAGGGCTGGCTCCAGGCACCAGTGAAGGAAGCAAGTGCCTGAGGCAGCCAATAGAAAGGGGCAGCACTCCGTCTGTTGTTGGGGCGACATGTCCGGGTCTGCGGCGGCAATTCGGCAGCGGGTCCTTCACTGCCTCCCTTCCTCTTTGGCAGCATTTCGGTGGCAGCTCAATCGCTTCGCTCAATCGGGCTTTTCTTTTCTTTTTTTTTTTTCCCTTCGCCACTTCGGGTGGCAAAAAAGCTGGAGCCGGCCCTGTAGGCAGGACATCAAGAGAAATTTGGAGCCTTGGTATAATGTGATTGATGGGGCCCCACCACCTTCTATTTCACTTTATTTACACATTTAGACACCTAGAGGTCCTGGTGCAATTGTCCCACTTTTCCCCCTGTCTTGTCGGGTCTGGATATAGGGATGCCCTGGCTATGCCTCTCTCATTTCTCCCAAGTGTGCTCCCTCAGCAGGAGGCCAGGAACGGGAGTGGTTTAGCAGCTGCTACAACAGCCGTAAACCACAGCCATAAACCACTTAAGATTTACCCAAACAGAGGGAAATCTAAGGGGCATATCTACTGGCTTTTCAGTTGCTTTGTGCCACCAGATCAGGGGGCCTTCATCTGGTCCACAGAGTTGTTGGGGTTTTTTATTTTCACAATAACTGGTCAATTTAATAACCATGGGGGAGGGGCAATTTCTTATATGAAGGGGAAATGCATTGTATGTTTCTAACATGGAGTGTTTATTCAGTTGCAAGTGTGCAATTGTAAAAGAAAGATTAATATTAATGCCAAGAAGTTAATTCATCTGTTGTGGCTTGGCAGCTTGCAGTCATGCTTATTAAGCTGATGGGAATTGCATTGTCTTGTATTTTATGGTTTCTAAATTAATGGGAAATAATATGATTACAACAGAAGGAAGGCCCATAACGAAAACATGTGTGAGCCAGTTAAAGTCATTGAGAGCAGTGAGAGCATTACACCCCTGAAAATCAGACTGTAGGTTTCTAGAATTAGTCAAACAAAATTCGAGGTGAAAATTTTGACCTTTTCTTTTAGCCTCAGTTTCTTCACCTGTAAAAATGGAAAAACTGAGGTGCAGCGAGAAAAAAGTCAAAATTAAAGCTAGTGATGCTCACACACCTTTGTAAACTGGTTTGAGCTCCTCAGATGAAAATTTCTGTATAATTGCTAAGCATTATTTTTGTTATTATAACAGATACTACAGAGTGTGACCAATTCCACTTTGTATGGCAGGTAAAGTTAGCAAAAGCAGAGACTGAAATGGAAAAGAAAATAGTGCTACTGTGGCTAAAATGGTAATGCTTTTATGACATAGTTCATTGAATCATAGAAGTGTAGGCCTGGAAGAAACCTCAATAAGTCATGTAGTCAGGTCCCCTGCACTCAAGGCAGGACTAAGTATAACTAGACCATCCCTGACAGGTGTTTGTCTAACCTGCTCTTAAAAATTTCCAATGATGGAGGTTCCACAACCTCCCTAGACAATTTATTCCAGTGCTTAACCACCCTGACAGTTAGGAAGTTTTTCATAATATCCAACCTAAACCACCCTGGCTGCAATTTAAGCTCATTGAATCTTGTCCTAGCCTCAGAGGTTAAGGAGAACAATTTTTCACCCTCTTCCTTTTAACAATCTTTTATGTACTTGAAAACTGTTATCATGTCCCCTCTCAGTCTTCTCTTCTCCAGACACACAATCTTCCCTGTGGCAAAGTACCTGCTTCTCCTCAGCTGGCTCAGTCCCTTTTTGCCTTGGAGACACAGGCTTGGGCAAAGCAAAGTCCTTCCCGGTCACACAGGGTCTGGCTGATCCTTTTCTCAGTCCCTTGCTGTTTTTCTCCCCTTCTGGGGACAGAGTGCAGTCTTCCTTGCTGGAAGAGGTCAGATTCTTGCTACACCTACTCACTGGCAGCTTCTCTCACTCCCCCACTGTTTCCCTGCCAGGGAGGGTTTAAAAAGGTCTCCAGCAATTGGGGCCAGCTGAACCTAATTAGTTCCCTGGTAACCCCTGTTCCAGCTGAACCTAATTTCTCCATGGCTATCTCTCCTCAATGGAAAGGGAGAGGCCTTTTAACCCCCCCTGGGACTAATTCCTACCCCTCCCTTTGTAGCCATTTGTCCTGGGTTTGCCCAGGGCCGCCCAGAGGGGGGGGCGGCAAGTGGGGCAATTTGCCTCAGGCCCAGCAGGGGCCCACACGAGAGTTTTTCGGGGCCCCTGGAGCGGGGTCCTTCACTCGCTCCGGGGGCCCCAGAAAACTCTCGCGGACCCCGGGCCCCCGGAGCTTCTTCACTCCCGGTCTTCGCTGACCGGGCGGTCCTTCCTCTCCGGGACAGAAGGACCCCCCGCCGCCGAATTACAGCCGAAGTGGGACCCGCCGCCGGAGTGCAGCCGGAACTTCTGCGGTAATTGGGCGGCGGGGGGGTCCTTCCGTTCCAGGACCCGCCGCCGAAGTGCACCGAAGACCCGCGGCAGGGGCTGCACTTCGGCGGCAGGTCCCGCTTTGGCGGTAATTCGGTGGCAGGGGGGTCCCTGCCGTGGGTCTTTGGGGCACTTTGGCGGCAGGTCCCGGAACGGAAGGACCCACCGCCACTGACTTACCACCGAAGCAGGGCCCCCCCGCTGCCCAAGACCCCGGGCCCCCGGAATCCTCTGGGCAGCCCTGGGTTTGCCACATCCCTTATAGGTCATATTTTCTAGACCTTTAATCATTTTTGTTGCTCTTCTCTGGACTTTCTCCAATTTGTCCACATCTTTCCTGAAATGTGGCACCCAGAACTGGACACAACACTCCAGTTGAGGTCTAATCAGTGCGGAGAGGAGTGTAAGAATTACTTCTCGTGTCTTGCTTACAACACTCCTGCTGATACATCCCAGAACAATGTTTGCTTTTTTTGCAACAGTGTTACACTGTTGACTTCTATTTAGCTCATGATCCACAATGATCCCCAGATCCCTTTCCGCAATACTCCTTCCTAGGCAGTAATTTCCCATTTTGTATGTGTGCAACTGATTGTTCCTTCCTAAGTGGAGTACTTTGCATTTGTTCTTATTGACGTTCATGCTGTTTACTTCAGACCATTTCTCCAGTTTGCCTAGATCATTCTGAATTTTCATCCTGTCTTCCAAAGCACTTGGAAGCCCTCCCAGCTTGTTATGGTCTACAAACTTTATAAGTGCCATCTGTATGCCATTATCTAAATCATTGATGAAAATATTGAACAGGACCAATCCTTGCAAGACCTTACTCAATATGCCCTTCTAGACTGGCTGAACCATTGATAACTATTGTCTGGGAATGCTTTTCCACCCAGTTATGCACCCACCTTGTAGCAGCTTCATCTAGACTATATTTCCCTAGTTTGTTTATGAGAAGGTCTTGCAAGACAGTATCAAAAGCCTTACTAAAGTCAATATATACCACATCTACTGCTTCCCCCCATCTACAAGGCTTGTTACTCTGTCAAGGAAAGCTATTAGGTTGCTTTGATATGATGTGTTTTTGACAAATCCATGTTGATGGATACTTATCACCTTATTATCTTCTAGGTGTTTGAAAATTGATTGCTTGATTATTTGCTCTATCATCTTTCTGGGATAATGTTTAGATATAGTGTTTAAAAATCTGGCCCTTATTTCTCCTAGCTTTAGGATTTTCTAGTATCAAAGAAACCTGTATTCTTTCTTAATATATGCAGGGAGTGGAGGGAGGCTGCATCTTTAATAATGTGGGAATGTGTGAAATTATAAAGAGCTAGACTGAAGTACTGAAGGTGTGATTGTCAGGGGTGGCTCTAGGCACCAGCAAAACAAGCTGGTGCCTCGGGCGGCAAAATCTAGGGGGCGGCAAAAGGCTGGGGCCCCAGCTCATCCTGCCGCTGCGAGCCGAGGAGCGGCCCGTCCCCTGCAGCCGGGGGGGGGGGCGGCAGGCTGGGCTGGCGGACCTGCCGCAGTCATGCCTGCGGGAGGTCCACCGGAGCCCCAGGACGACTGGACCTGCCGCAGGCATGACTGCGGAGGGGGCGCTCGTCCCGCGGCTCGGCTGGACCTCCCGCAGGCATGACTGCGGCAGCTCAAGCGCAGCCGCCGGACCCACGAACCCTCCGCAGCCGCGGGAGGTCCAGCCGAGCCACGCGGGACCAGCGGTCCCTCTGCAGTCATGCCCGCGGGAGGTCTGCTGCTCCCGCGGCTCCGGGGCGCCTCCCGCGCATGACTGCTTGGGGCGGCCAAAAAGGTAGAGCCGCCCCTGGTGATTGTCAGCCTGGCCTGACTTGGGAATCTATTTTTACACCTACAGATTTGTGAGCACAAATCATTGCAGGCACTGTACAGCTATTTAAATGTCTGCCTCTGCTTGTACCCACAAATAAGGTATTTTAGAAATCTGAATCACCTAATTTGTTCCTACATATAGTTGCAGGTGCAAAATTACACCTGGGAAAACAGAAGCCACTGTTTAAAAATCTGGTCTTTATTTAAAAAAAAAACCCTACTTCTTCCCCCATCCCCAGCATGAATCCAGTGGGGAAGGCTTCTGTAGCAGAAGTAGTTTAGGATCGGGGAGTTGGCACCTTCCCCACTTCCTGCCACTCACCTCCTCCTATCCCCGCTGATGTCTTCTGTACCTCTTCCCCTCTACTCCATGCTTCACTGCCTCCCTGCAGCGCTGCCTGACATGTGAGCCGCTCATGCTTGAGGATGGGTGGAAATGACTCACTTAAAACTGGGGCCCAAATCACATCAGCTAGAAACCTGGGAAGAAATCAGCCTTGTGAAAAGGAAAAGTACTATAGTGTGATCAGTTTACTTGCATTAAAGAGAACATTATTTTAAACTAGAGAAGTTCTGTTGCTGAGATACATTATGTGGTTGACACTAGCTGTGAGGAGGAGATTTCCCATTCATTTAGTGATAACTTGAGGGGCCAGAACCTCAGGACCAGATGAGGTGTACTGTGTGAAGATGCCTTTACATTTTCCTAACCAAAGAGCTGCTCTAAGCTGCACTAGCTGGAACAGCCTCCATGAGGCCATTTTGCTGACCCAGGATCATTGGAGTATAGCAGGATTTGCCCATGTCCTTCCCTGTCCTGTCTTGAAATGCTGCCTATACCAGAGTGTCCAAGAGTGAGTGGCATAGAACTAGCTTTATTCTACTTGGCAATTCCCCTACCCACCTGTAATCCCCAGCTTTCTATTTAGGATTGCTCTCTGGCTGAGGTACTCCCTGAACAGCACCAAGCAGCTAGACAGGGGCTGGCGACTGGTCCCAGATTTTGAAGTATCCCATATTCAACATACTCTGTCAATTGTTTCAGCACATCGCTAAAGAAAAAAAAATATTGTGATAAAATTGGGCCTGACCACAACCATACTAAGGCTCCCACTGATTCTGGTGGGAATCTTTTCCCCGAGTTTCCCCAGCACAGCTAAGGTAATTGTGAGAATGCCCTCATTTCCACTGACTGGCAACCGTGTAGCTGCTACTTTGATTCTCTTCAACTTCTCTGTAAATGCGTATCTGGTTAAATAACGCTAAACCTACCTATTTTTCAAATGTGCGTGTAAGTAAGAAGGGGGATTGCTGTGTGCGGGTAGCATGTTAGTCGGACACCAGCATGGTGGTCTATTACAGCACACACATTTTCTCAGATAAGAGAGACAAAGCCAAGACAAAAGCAGCAGTGACTACATAACCAAATGGTGTCCTTGCCAATGGATTTTCATTTTAATCATTACAAGTCAGTGATTTCTCCCCAAACTTTTGCCATTAGGAGATCACAGCCCAAATGATTGTACAGTATTTGCATGTTAAAAGTGTGCTGAGATCTTTGTCAGAGGATGGAGATGGATGGCAGGAGAGAGATCACTTATCTATCTTTGAGTCCAATCATAGTTGTCAGATGGTTTTGTTTCTATAGCACTTAATTGACCGGCGTACTTTGCTACTTCAACAGGTTGTGGTGGAGAACTCTCTGGTGCATCAGGATCTTTCAATAGCCCCGGCTACCCAAACAGGTCCCCAAGCAATAAGGAATGCATCTGGTACATTGACACAGCACCTGGTAGCAGCATTCAACTCACTGTTCAGGAACTCGACATTGGATATCACTCAGACTGCAACTATAATGTTTTGGAGGTAAGAGCTTTGGTTGCAGCACTCTATAGTATGCTGGTTACGCATGTTTCTATCTGGAGCACAGAAACTAGACCTGCACTACCAGAACAAGCCATATCCTCCAATATGCTGTCTTTGATTATGGCCAATGTCAGAGTTTTCAGAGGAGGGCAAAACCCCCCTATAGAAGGTGTTTATTTCTTTGGCTGTCAATCCAGAGGCCCCAGTCAAGAACAAGGTCCTATTGTGCGAGGCACTGTACATGCACATAGTAAAAGCAGCACTGCCCTGAGGACTTCTTAGTTTTTAGATAAAGCATGTCACTGGGCAGTACTATATCATAGGTACACAGTTTCCTCATGCCAGAGGTTAATCCACATAATGGAGTAATAGGAAGGAAGCAGCCGATTAAGGTGAAAGACCCTTGTAGAGCCCTACAGTAAGGAGATTACTGTCATAGATCATCCAATCAGCAGTGAAGGGGAACCCCTGTTCTGGAACAAATGAGTGGGTTAATCTCTAATAAGAAACATCTCTTGGTTACATACAGCCAAATGCCCTGGTCGTTTAACATTCATACACACAGAGATGTAATACAACTGAACTCAGGATTCTTGATTCTAAAACAGTTCATCCCAGCTTGGAGAGAAAACTAAGGTCCCGATCCTGCAAAGATTTGTGCACATGTTTAACTTTCTGCACTGTGGGTTTTAGTCCCATTGACTTCAGTGTCTTTGCAGGACTGGGGCTTGAGGGAGTAGCTCCATTAACTCAGCTTCAGTAGCAGAGACAAATGCTATTCTGTCTCATAGCTGATATGTCATATTCCAACACTGATGCCTGGTACACGTACACAGGTGCACACACCAGTTCATCACAATGCCTAGAAAAGTCACACTCATGGTTATTTGATGTACTTAGCATAGCTTTCTGTGTCTGTCAAGTTATTGGGAGGGGGGAAGGATTTATGCCCTCGTGATTGTTGTGCACCCAAAGATCAGTTTTAGCACCACACAGCTTCATCACTTAAATTGTGTACAGTGGCTGGAGCTTTGTGTATTACACAAAGGATATGTTTCCTCTACAAACCTCAGTAGACCTATATTAGGTTGACTTACAGCTACCACAGTAATGACTGCGGTGGTGCATGTCCACACTACCCTCCTTGAGTTGGTGGTGCATGTCCTCACCAGTAGCGCTTCCATCCACCTAAGAGGGCCAGCATGGGAAGCTGAGAGCCTGGTCTCTCAGGACTGCAGGCAGCTCCCTGCCAGGAGCCTGGCTGCCCCATGGGCTCATAGTGGGCTGCCTTTTCCCCTGCAGAGGAAAGCTTCTTGCCCCCAGGGAGTGGGGTCCAGCTGCCCCAGCTTCTCCACCCTCCCTCCCCCCACAGGGAACAGGCAGAGGGCTGCTATGGCTTCTCACCCTGGCTTCTAGCTGAGAGCAGAGGGAAGCCCCCCTGGGCTTCTCATACCAGATCCTGGCTGGGAGCGGGGTCCACTGTGAAATTGACAAGACAGTATATGTAAGGAACACAGTGTCTATATCAGGAGTCGGCAACCTTCGACACGCAGCCCATCAGGGTAATCTGCTGGTGGGCCGCGAGACATTTTGTTTACATTGACTGTCCACAGGCACGGCCCCTTGCAGTTCCCAGTGGCCACAGCTCACCGTTCCCAGCCAATGGGAGCTCTGGGAAACAATGGCCAGCACCGCTTCCCACAGCTACCATTGGCCGGGAACGGCGAACTGCGTTCACTGAGAGCTGTGGGGGGCCATGCCTTTGGACGTCAATGTAAACAAAACATCTTGCGGCCCACGAGTAGATTACCCTGAAGGGCCGCATGCCAAAGGTTGCTGACCCCTGGTCTACATAGACACTGTGGCACCCTAACTAGAACAACATAAGCCCTATGCCCAGGGGCGGTGAGTATCAAAGTCCGTGGGAGGCTGAGACTCCCCAAACAGCCTTGCAGGGCCCTGCCTGTGCTCCATCCCGAGGCTTCCTCCTGCTTCCTGGCACTCTGCAGCTCTTCACTCATGGCCGGCGCCCCAGGTGGGTGCTGGGCTTAATGGGAGCAGGCCTGCGGCCAGGATCTCTGGGCGGCAGGAGCTGGTGCTCGTGCCGCTCACCCACCCGGCACACCAGGGCTGGGGGGCCGCACCGCCCGCCTGGCGCTCTTGGCTCCTGTGGGGGAAGGGGACAGAAGGGGCAGAGACTAGCCTCCCTGAGCCCGTGGTTCGTCCGCTGCCCAGGCTTATGCCTCTCATAGAGGTGGAGTTATTATGTTGTGTAGTAGGGCACTTCCTTTGGGGAGGAAGGCTGTAGTGTAGACACTGACATAATTAGGTTGACGTAAGCTGCCTTACATCAACCTAACTGTGTAGTGTAGACCGGCCCTAAATTTGTTACTTTCTAGCTCTTCAGATTAGAAAACGCATGTTCGAACCAAATTATTACCCTGGTTCAGTGGAAATAGAAGATAATGGTTAACTATGATCAAGGGCTGTTGTTTTTTCTGCTGCGGTCTGGTACAATGGTCCTACTGTATCTGAGCAGCACACTACAAGTTCTGCAAAACCCTACCAGAAACTTGAAATCCCAGCTGTTGTCACTGGTGGTGCATTCAGACCAGCACTATGTATGGCGAAAGCACACTTCAGCATTGTTTCTTTTTTAAAAACAAAGGCAAAAATGTGGACACTTAGGAGCCTAAAGTCAGGCACCTGAATTCATATTTAGCTACCTAACTGAAAATTGGTGGTGGAAATAGAATAAAATGTCAAGCTAGTGCAAATATAAATAGCAACATAGCTATGGTAGTATAGGTATTGGCAGTGGAGCAATGCCAAGTACAAACCCATCTGAAACCAGTGGGTATGTACTCAGCATGGCTCAACCATGCCTCCTCTGCTGCTACCCGTGTGACTGTGCTTACATTGCTATTTCTTCTCCTTGGGCTGCCACCTTGACGTGGCAGAGAAGCTGGTGTATACTTAAGACCCTAAGAGCGATGCTATCAGGAGTCCTGTACTCCATGGTGGTAAGGCCGAAGGTGAGGTACCAGACAAAGTGCAGCCCAATACAACACAGCACAACCCAGTATAAGACCTCAATGGCAGAGCAGGCAGATGAAGCAGGTTTACCACTCAACAGCTCCCCCACATTAAACTACTCATGTGCAGGCTTCTCTCACAGGAGGAACTTTCCCCTCACCTCCACCCATAAAAGTTCTGCAGTGATGGGTGAATGGTGATGGGGATAGGTGAAGTGATCACCATATGCCCCTGGACTGGAATAGGGGGGCATTTTGGGCAGCTGTGGTTACGACTGAGCAGGCCTTTTTAGGAACCCCTCTGCTCACCCCATATGGGGAAGGAGCTAGAAAAGGTGCCCCAAACATAAGCTATCCCACCATTCTGGATAACCGTGTTCAGATAACCGCTTTCGGAGGGATCACTCCCAATGCGGTCGAAAACCAAAAACATTTCTTGCAACTTGAAATGTCCATATCCTACTAGATGACTCAAAAAGTGAAAGATCCAAATGCAGAACAGCAATCGTTGCCCAAGAACTCTTGAGGTACAACATCGACATCATTGCTTTCAGCAAGACAACATGTGAAGATGAAGGCCACTTGAGGGAAGAGGGTGGCAGTTATGCTTTCTTCTGGAAAGGAAAACCAGCAAGCCACAGGCAAATACATGGTGTTGGTTTTGCAATCAAGAACCTTCTATTCAGTTGCCTGACTGATCTCTCTGTTGGCATCAATGAGCATCTTATGACCCTCCACATCCAATTGGACAATAAGTCATTTGCCACCATTATCAGTGCATATGCACCAACACTTGACGCTGATGAAGAACAGAAAGAATCCTTCTACACTGACCTTGATAAAATTCTGTCATCCATTCCAAAAACGGATACGAAAATACAGACAACTGTCATGTAGCAATCGTGGCCCAACTCTGACTTCCAACACCACCTGCAATGCCAATGAGCCTAGTCACAAAAGGACCCATAAAAATAAACATTTATGAAAGAGATCATCCTCAACCTGGCGGGATCGCCGACGAATTTGCTATTTATATTTGCACTAACTCAATGAGACCTAGCACAAGTGTGTGTACATGAGCAGGGGAATCACACCCCTAGTTCATAATGTAGACAGCCTAAATGTAGTTCACCCAAGTTTCAAAATATTGGCCAAAGCTTATAAAGCTCCAAGCCTCATCCACGGAGTACAGCTCCCCTCTGCCATGTAAAAGCCACTTCTTCGGGGTGCAAGAAACTGTAGGTGACATTGTGTTTGCTGTTAGAAATACCCTTTGAAATCAGGCATTTCCAACATATGCATTCTAGAAAAAATAAACTGCAGTTTCCAGTGCTTCAGAAATGGCACCACATCATGTCAACACTGGTCACTGTGATCGTTCTTCAGACTTCTCATGATCTGAGGGCTTCTGTCAGAGAAACAGAATCCAGTTGCCTTTTAAAATGCTGCATGTACCACATCTTGAAAGGAAGTAGTTTCCTTGGCATGTGCTGCAGTAAAACAAAAATGACACTTGGCCAGGGCATTTTCTTGGCTTTCGGTGAGGTCCTTTTACATTTTAATATAATCGAAGAAATCCCTGTTGGGCAATAATGGAAGAGTTTAAAATTAACCTTGAAAACACAGTTTCTATTGAAAATATATACACAGAAAAATCATGTTTCCATTGTTAGTTATTTAATGTCCTATTTATCACCCATTAGCATTTTGTAAACTTCAGAGGGGAATTTTGTGCTGCCATAACAAAATGGGACCGTGGATTGGAAGTGAAAGGATTTTGCCTATGTATCTTTTCCTTTTACTTAAATATAAAGAGCCAGGTTGATTAGATCTTAATGCCACAAGTAACTTTGTCTCTCCATCAAAGCCTATTCCCCTCTTACCAAGCAGTCGGTCTAAACAGGGACCAGTTTTATTCTCAGAAATCTGTGTCATGATGATAGCCGGCCACATGAAAACAGCCTTTCTGTTGCTCATAACTCTGGAATGCTGACTTGATTGTAACAATAAATGGAGCTAACAGGGCAGAAGCAAAAGATAAAAACAGACTAAAACCACCAGCTTTATTGAGATGTCCAGCACCCCAATAAAAAAAATCATATTATCTCTAAATGAAGTGCTCTATTCAGATTACTTTATTTTTTATTTATGTTTTTGCAGCTCAGACATACTGTAGTTCTGCATGAACCACACCCTAGAATTCTTTCCATCCTTTCTCCCTACTTTTGTTTTAGACATTCATGTGGTAACTATTGGTTTTCTCCTCTGTAGCCAAAAGTAACATTTTATTGCTTTTTGTCATGGAAACACTGTGGCTTGTTTTTGCTGAAACCCTTTTGAAAGTATCTGATTAGTTGAACTGGCACAAAGGAGAAAAGAAAATCCACTCCTAACTGTAATAAAGCAACAATTGCTTGGCTTTGACTAGCCCTTTTGATTTTGAAACTGTACAGAAGGCAAATGTGAAACAGGCCAATAACGTAAAAGAAACCAACAGAAATTCATTTTCCACTAACTTTTTCTTCCCTCTGCCTTTTTGGTTTGATGTTCTCAACAATAAGTATAACTGTTCAGGATGGGCCAAATTCATTTTACCCGGGGTGTAACACCACAGAAATCAGGGGATTTTATGTCAAGGTTGAATTTGGTCCTCGGCATGAAGGTATCCTCAGGAACATGGGAACACACCGAGGGCAAGTCTACATTACAGCCATACATCTGTGCAGCTGCGCCACTGTAGCATGTCTGGTGAAGACATGCTATGCCAACGGGAGAGCGCTCTCCCATACACATAATTGGTGGGAGAGCATCTCTTGCTGACATAGCGCCGGTGTGTACAGCACGAAATTTGTGTTGCTCTATGGGGAGAGGGCTTTTTCACACCTCTGAGCAATGCAAGTTAGATCGACTTAGGCTGTAGTGTAGACCTCCCTGCGAATATCTTAGAGACATATGCATTATTTTCTTTAGATCTGAATGACTTAGGGGATGTTTTTTATTGCCCAATAGTGTTACCAGACAGGTTTAGATGATTTAGAACAAGGGTTCTCAACCTTTCTCTTTCTGAGGCCTCCCAGCAGGCTATAAAACATCCACGATCCACCTGTGCCACAACAACTGATTTTCTGCATATAAAAGCCAGCGTCGGCACTAGGGGGTAGCAAACAAGGCAATTGCTTGGGGCCCCATGCCACTGGGAGGCCCATGAAGCTAAGCTGCTCAAGCTTCCGCTTCAGCCCCAGGTGTTGGAGCTCAGGGCCTCGGGTTTCAGCCCCATGCAGTGGGGCTTTGGCTTTCTGCCTGGGGCCCCAGTGAGTCTGATGCTGGCTTTGCTTGACGGACCCCCTGAAATCTGCTTGTGGCCCCCCACAGGGGTCCCCAGACCACTAGTTGACAACCACTGATTTAGAATAGGTTTGTGGCTAGACACTGTGCTAGGACTCTGAGTCAGGGAGCGAGACCACAAGCAAGAGAAAAACAGATCACATTGTGAACAGACTTTGTTCTCATAGTTGCAAGAGTTATTAGCCCACTCAGACATCCACGTAGTGAGGTTTTAGTGCTGAAAGTGAGCTTCGAGCACAGACACATGCTTCTTCCAGGGCTGTTGCTGCTTCATTATGAAGCCCGCATTTGAACAGCAATTTCATTCATTCTGATTTCTCAAGAATGTCTTTAGATAATTGGTGACAGAGGAGCCATTATAGATTCCAGTCATGCTGCTTCTCTCCGGAAGCCAAAAATGTGCTCCCATAAGCAAACATTCAGGCAATTAGGCTTGTGAAATCAGCCACTAAAAACAAAGACAGAAACCTCTTGATGTTCTGTAGAGTCTGTAATATTTAAAAACCTATGTATTTGTTATTCCCTAGAGGGACTGAAGGTGCAGAGTAGAAGGTGCTGCTTTGTCCTTTCTACTGAATGTTTTCACTGGCAAAAGGCCAAGTTGTTCCCCCCCCCCCCGCCCCATGTCCCTAAGGGCAGGGCTGGGTGGGGCATCCCATTGTGATAGTGCCCAATGGAGCAAAATATGTAGAGCAGCCTTGCATTTAGCCTTGGAGTTTAGGGGGTGGGGGCATAGTACAGGATTCTTAAAGACTTGACTTGAACTTTGGCCTAGAGCTAGGATGACCAGACAGCAAATGTGAAAAATCGGGACAGGGAGTGGGGGGTAATAGGAGCCCATATAAGAAAAAGACCCAAAAATCGGGACTGTCCCTATAAAATCGGGACATCTGGTCACCCTACCTAGAGCTTAGACAGCACATAAACCATTTCCAAGGCTCAAAATATCAGAGGGAGTTTGTTAAAAGATCATATTTGCTCCCATCTGCAACTAGTTTCAGAAGAGACCAGAAGTGGGAATGATACTGGAAAGTTGGTTCTTGTGGTGGTGAATTCACAGGGCTTTTCTGAACCTTTTGAAATTCACCAGATTATTAAAATACTGGGACAGCTTCAGCCTGGGTTTCTACTTGTGTCTGCCAGCAGAATTCTAAGCACGGAGCCCTGGTGGTAGAAAGCCTGATGGGGTTTGTTGCCACAATTTCTTCTCACCCTCTCATGCAGCGTTAGGGGCCACAGCAGCTACAGATTTGGATGGCACTGGCTGAGAATGGGCACAGAAATTTGTTGAACAACTAGGGAATATTGTTGTAAGCTGCGGGGGTGTGGGCACTTAGTAGGTGGAGCAGGACCTTGTCTGGTGATTGGGGTTTGGATTGCCATCTGTCCAGTTTTCACCTGCAGTCTGGGTTTCAGCCTGTGGGTCCAGGTGCCATCTGACAAGGCCCAATGTCCATTTTTTTTTCTGATCTGTGGAAACCGCTTGCTGCCAATTTGAATTTAACCCACTGAGAGATGCTTACTAGCAAACGATCACCACCCTTGTGAGAACGGGGACAAAGCCCAGCCAATCACAGCCTGATGCCCTGACCGCTCAACCAGTCACAGCCTGCAGCCCTCCCTTCCCCATCCACTCCCAACCACCCAACTGGGGAAAGTTCCGAAAGTTTCTCAGACTGAAGTTTGGTGGTGCATGGGAACTGGGCAGGTGAGGAACAAATGGGTGCATGTGCTCCCCTCCTCTTCTCTCTTGGGTGGGTGTGCTGCAAACAGAGGAGCATCTGTTTCACTTCCTTACACATGCCTACTATGTGCGCAAATGGGTGGAACCTTCTTCTCAGGTAAATAAGGGGAGTCCCTCCCGCAATCTGGGCATCCATGTAAATGTAGGGAGGAATCCTCCTTTTTATCTCAGACATACATGCAAAAGTGGGAGTGCCCTTCCTCTGCTCCCCAGAATGGGTGTGCTGATGAAGCAAACCTCTCACTGTGTGTGTGTGTGTGTGTGTGTGTGTGTGTGTGTGTAAAAATAGAGAAGTTCAAATGAGTATCTGTAAATGAAGATCACCCATGTGTGTGCAAATTGTGCTTATTTCCTCTAGGATGTGTGGGCAGATGTACCTCAGAGGTGGCACCTTATGGCAGTAGGAGGGAGAGGAGCGAACGAAGGGGCAGAGCCTTTCATGGGGGAAGAGGTGGAGCAGGGGCAGAGCCTCAAGGGGAAGAGGCAAAGCAGGAGCGGGTCCCCGGAAGTCAGGGTTACCAGCCACTAGTTGGGGTGGCAGTTTGGATTAGTGGCAAATGTAGATTCAGGAGTTTACCTGGCAGGGGGTAAAGCTGAAGTCAGGGTTGAGAAGCCAAGCCAAAGGTCAGAACCAGAGTCAGGATCAGGAGTAGGGCAGGGAGTCAAAGACTAGATTAGAAGTCAAGGCTGGACTGGATCAAGACTGGAGCAAGGACTTGAGCCAGGCCAGAGAGGGACTGGAACAAGGGCTGGAAATAGGAGCAGGAAAAGTGCAGCTGTGGTCATGATATGCATTGAACAGCTGCTGCAGTGCTTCTGCAAGACTCAGGTAGCCGGCCATAGGATCCTCTGCCCAGTCAGACAGCACCCATTTGGAGAAGGGTCATAGTGCTCAGTTGGGCCTGCTGGATTGCCTAGCAACCAGAATGAGAGCCTGCCGTGCTCCTGACAACAGTAATCTGGTGTATCCTCTCAGCAGCCTCCATCCTTGGGCCCCTATTGAGTGCTGGTGGATTTTTAAGCTGTCCTCCTCTGGTACAGCTCCTGATGGAGGGCAGAGGGCCAAAACAGAGGGTACATTTTTCAAAAGCATCTACATCCAACTTACTTTCAGTAGGGCTTAAGTACTTAGAAAATTTTACCCAGCATCTGCCCTTCCTGCAGCTTCAAGAAGCCATGCTAATGAAGGGAGGGTGAGTCTGGCCCACCAATTACAAATAAGCCCAAACCAAACCAAACTTTGTAATTCTGATTCTTGATTTCAAATTCTCCATAGTTTCACTCTGTTCCAACTACACAATTCAAGAATCACTTGTGAAAGTGTGGAACAGTGGTAGGGGTAATAGTGGTGGGCTTGATGGCCTTTTTGTACGATACTATCTGAGAATCATGACAGATGGATTTTGGTGAGATTAACTCTGCTAAATAAGAAGCAATAGCACCCAAATGCCTGTTTTTTGCATTCTCTGGAGATGAGAATTTTTAATAGTGCCAGGAATACCTTTGTCTCTAGAGAGTTTTAGAAAGACTTCATCTTACTTCCTTGATCAAGGCCCAGTAGCTTTCATTCAGCCAATTAAATCAATGGAATTACAGAGTAAGGCACCGTCACCCTGAGCAAAGATGGCTGAATCTGGCCTAAAACTAAGAAGTCAGTCCAAACTCCCCTAATGAGGACAACTAATCAGCATACGCTTCAGGGAAGAGATACAGGCTGTATCCACGAGAGCGAGAAAAGCACGTGTTTATGTCCTTGCAAAAACAATGTTCTGATTGTATATAGATATAGTTTGGAGGGAATGGTGTGGAGGGGAAAGAGGGCTTAGGTTCCAGAAGAAGACTCTTTCACATGGTCCATGCATGAAGTAAGTTCATCTAAAATCTTGAACTCGCTCACAGACAGTGGCTCAAGGTTTTAGTGCCTCTGACAGACATCAGATGAACTTTCTGAGGATGTTACATTGACCAGGCAGGAGAAGAGAACCCCACTGTGTGGTCAATGTGTGAAGAACCCTGTTGGTTTTGGCTACCACTTCTTAATACCCTTTGAACAACTTCTGTTCACATTATAAACACACTGAATATGGGTAGTTCTGAAACCTTTTCTTTTTCATGATCGGTTTGAGCATACTGCAGCAGTGAGTGCGTTTTTTAAAATTTGGAGTCGCGGTCAATAATTTTAGGGCCTTGGGTTTTTTGAGTTAATTTTGAATGTTCATAATATAATATTTCCCAAATACTACAAATATTAAGCAAAGCCATCTGCACAGGCGATTGTGATTTACTCAGTTATGGTGAACTGTCTCTTTAAAAGGCTTTTACCTCCAATTTTTCTTCTATTTCCAGATCTATGGTGGGCCTGATTTTCTGTCTCCAAGGTTGGCCCAACAGTGTGTTTCAAGACCAGCACAGAACCCCCTACGAGTCTCTAGCACTGGCAATGCCATGGCAATCCGATTCAAGACAAATAGATATAGGAATGGGAGGGGGTTCAATGCCACTTGGCAAGAAACACCAGGAGGTGAGTTTGTGGGGCCACTGCTGATGAAAATTGATTAAGTCCAGGAAGAAGTGGGGATGAGTGAACTTATTTGGCATACATTTTTAACCATTTCATATATTGCAGGTCTGAAAGTTTGACTTGAACCAAAATGTTACTGGAACACTTTTCACTTTTGTGAAAAGTAGTTAGGGGAAGAAAGACAAATTTTAATGGGAAAATAAATGCAGTAAATAAGCTGTATATAGAATAAGCACTTGCTGCAGCTTGTCTTGTGGGGGATTCTTCTGTCCATAACTAATCTCAAAGGCTCCTGTGTAGCTAGAAAAAAAATGGTTGTTTGTTTTTTAAACTCAATGGCCCTTTTGGTTTTAAATTACAAAGTGAAGAAAGATCTGAGAACTCAAAGTAGTTTTGAGAACCTTGCGAACTCCAAAAATATTTGGAGTGATTAGTAAAACCTTAATTCTGTAGGGTTCTCCCATCCCTCATGCAATTATTTGTTCAAAGCCTCACCAGTAATCAGTGAAACAAGAAGTTTTCAAATGACAGCAGGCAAATTCCATAGGGAACACTGAAATAGATGGCAATGCTTTTCCAAACAGTACAGAAAATCTTTTAAAAAGGCACTACATTCAGAATGCTGAAAAGCATGTTTGATGATTATTTACAGGCCTATATTTAGATGCTGGTTGCCAGCACCAATTTTCCAAAAAAATTGTTGGACTCTCTGATTTACCAGAAAGTATTTGGGAACACTGAATTGCAGGAAATGAAAAAATTAACGACAATTTCAAAATGTCTTTGTTGTTGAACTTAAATCCTATATTTTGCAAAAGTCACTGGCAGCTCTGCTTGTCCCTCTCCATTTGTTTTTCCTCTGTGTATTGTGCCCTTTAGACTGCAACATACAAATGAAGGAAACTGGAAAGGGACCAGAGCCCTAAAAATAGAATCCAAACCATAAAAAAAGAAATCTCTCCTTTTTGCGTATTTCCTTTCACAAAGTACATGATTTCTGTATATGGCTTTGCTGCAACTGACAGTTACTTTCAGAAAGGAGGTTCTGGAAGTGACTGGCAATCCAATAAGTCATGGGGATATTGTGCACTGAAACACTCGACTATTCAATAATAAACTGATGACTGTTGGCCTGCTATGCCAACCTCCGCATCCCATTGTATGGGCTCCAGAGCACCCTTCCCCTCACACTGTCATGACAAGCTTAGCTACATTCTGTTCCCTTTGAAATGAAAACTGCCTGGTTAATGTGCTCGGCCTTGGTAATAAAAGTGAAGACCAAAGTTTTCAAACTTGGATACCTAAAATTAGGTACCTAAATCCAGAGATGCTTCATTAATAGTGTGAAGTCCATGTGAGTGTACAGGGCCTCTGAAAGTCAGCTCACTTGCAGTATTTAGATGCTGAAATGGATATTTAAGTCCCTAACTTTAGACACCCAAGTTTTAGGTTTCAGTTCCTATATCTCCCATGTGTCCATCATAGAATGGGCCCTGTAGTTGTTATTTGGATATATCTGCATTCTTTTGTGAAATATACATTTCCCTTCCCTAGCCTCCTACATAGATTCACATTGTTAGACTTGGCATACCTCTGGTTCTGTGTGGCGTCCTGCTCTGTGTGAATTATTGGAAGAGGGAGAAATCAAAATGCATTCATAAACACGCACATAACTGCAAGGAGGATACTGCTTCAAGGACGTGTATGGCACCCTCCAGTTCTTTTCTGTGAGCTGGGACCCAGGAGCTGAGCTGACTTGATTCTATCAGATTGTTTTCCTTCTGAGATTTAGAGAACTATTTTTACAAATGTATTAGTTCTTCGGATTGTGTAAACATAATTTACGCAAACAAACTTCAACAGATGGATCACCTGGCAAATACTAACTGCAAGTACTCTGTATTCACAATTCACAGTTCAAGCTCTGTGACTGCCCACAAAGTTACATGGGATTGTTTCTGTTCCCTGATTGGATAACCAAACTGGGATGAACTACAGTACTGCTGCCTCCACCCAAAACAAATTTCCTTAAATTAATCTTGACTTGGGAGATAAGGGTCTGAGATTTGCTTTCCATGAACACTGACATGAAGAAAACTGCATCCAAGGCTGCCCATGAGGGCACAAACACCATCAAAGTAAAAGTTTATTTAGAAGTCATCAAAATGTTTGAGCGAAATTTGAGTCTATACAGAGAGTCAGTGCAAGGCCTGTGTCCCACTTCATCCTGTCTAAGGCCATGTCTGCAGTACAGCGGCTGCAGCTGTGCCACTGTAGTGCCATAGTGTAGACCAGTGGTTCTCAAACTTTTTTTTTTTTTGCGGACCACTTGAAAATTGCTGAGGGTCTCAATGGACTACTTAATGATCTTTCCAAATGTTGTTTGTACTGTTAGCTAACCATTGAAAGCGCTTTGGATAAAAGCACTATATTAAAAAAAAAAGTTTTTTTGTTCTACAAATAAAAGCACAGAATTCGTATTTTAATATCAGTACTCTTACCTTTCTAATGCGATGGATGTGCCCTCTATCCCCCGCCGCAGCAGTCCCCGAGCTGGGCCTGGGAAGGAGGGTCATCTCTCCCTGGCAGCTGCAGCTCTGGAGCTGGGGAAAGTCGCCTCTTTCTCTGGCTGCCGCAGCCCTGCACATCCCAAATTCCCCCCACCCCGTCTACTCACCTCACCCTCTCACCCTCCCACCTACCCACCTCCCAAGGCCACCACCTCACCTTACATGTCCTAAATATCGGGACTGTCCCTATACAATTGGGACATCTGGTCACCCTATCTATGGAGGAGAGATGAGACTCAAGGTTGTTCTTATGTTTTCAGAAATGCTTTTCCCACCCCCCTACTTACATTACTCCTAATCTTTGATGCCATATCCAAACATTCTGATACTGGTGTGAAAAATTATTTACAATTGCATTTACAATAGCTAGAATAAATGGCGTAAGGAACATCAACCCTCAGCTTCAGCACATAAGCCAACCACTAGCTGCCTGGGGTAGGAAGAAATTTCCCTCATAGGTACAGGTGTTGTATAGTTGTCCATTATGAAAGTTTTACACTTTCCACTTAGCCATCTGGCACTGGTCTGGTCAGAGACAGGATACTGGGCCAGATGCAGTAGTGATCTGATGCAATTTAGTGATTCCTGAATCCTTAACAGAAAAATAAGAAACTCAAGATATTTAGATGTTTAGGTGAAAAGTCTGCTAAATTCTTGCTAAGGATAAATGAGCTTTTTTTTGATAGATGTTGATTACACCCTTTCCAGGTTGTGGAGGAGTTTTCCAAGCTTCCAGTGGTGAAATCCATTCTCCAAACTACCCTCAACCTTACAATGACAACACTGATTGTGCTTGGGTTATCCAAGTTGACCACAGCCATCGTGTTTTACTGAACTTCACAGATTTTGATGTTGGACTTCACCAATCATGTGACTACAACAATGTTGCTGTAAGTAACAAGGGATGTTTCGAAAGTTTCCTTAACAAGTCTTGGGGAAACATTTGCAAAGGAGGAAATTTACTATACAATCCAGGCTGCAGTTGGTTTCAGGATATTTGCCATGCAATTATGTTCTGCATTTATTCATTTAAGAGCTAAACCTCAAATTTAAGACTATATTAAATCTGTGGCACAGCTCTCTTTGCTCCACCAGTGATGGCATTCTCCCATAAGCTGCCAATTACATATGGAACATGCTTCCCTGGTAGCCCCTGTATGATGGTGCTGCATCCTTCCCCACATTCTTAGAGGTTGTGTGTGCCCCACAAGTGCATGGAATGAGCATTCCCTGCACAGACAGGAATCTGACTATGATTTGCCCTTTCATGGGGTAGGCTATGACATAAGTTCATTGCATACTCTGAGACACCTTGGTCACCCATATAATGGCATGCCCAGATAGAATTTGTTACAGAGTTGTAGAGGGATGTCTCCATGGGCAAAAATAATTCTGTCTTGATTATTATTTTAATGTGTCCATGTCATGGGATTCACTCACCACTAGTGGCACCTCCTCCTGGCCACTCTAGGGATTAGCTCTGGCCAGGCATTGAACCCTCCTCCGGCAGCATCTCTCCGTTGTCCTCTCACGCTCTCTGCAACTCAGCATGTTCCCTCTTCATGAGTTGGCCCTCCAGCCAGGTCACGATACATGTTTCCCTCTTCCAGGGTATCGAAGTCCCATTGTACAAAATGGCAGTCTTCCCTTCACTGCTGTGACAGTACCACTCTTCCAGCAGCTAGGAGGGGAATCCAAGCCTGATCTCTACTCCAGGTTCCAATCCAGGGACCCTATCTCTAGCAACAGTGGCCTGCTCACTCCCAGACCATGTTGCTCTTCCCCTGGACTACTTCTGACTCCTGGCTCCCCACATCTCTCTGGGTTTTCCAGCCCAAGCTCCCTCTTCACAGGGAGTAACTGCAGGCTACTCCTCTACAACCCCCTTCTGTTGCCAGCTACCTGGCTTTATACTTGCCCTCCCTGTTCCTTCTCAGCTGGGAGCTGTCAGCATTTAGGTCTCAGTATTCCCTGGCTTTCCTCCCAGTGCAACATACAGGTTAATTGGGCTTAATTTACCTTCTCATGGTACACCCCATTACAGTCCACCACATTCAAGTGATCCTTGGCTGGCTGTTTAACTGCTTAATTAGAGAGCCTGCCCTCTTAAACCTTCACATTGCTACTGGTTTTTGAGCTCTTATTAATCTCCCAGAAATTCAGGCTGCAGCTCAGTCAGTGTGTGAAAATGAAGAGCGAGGCAAGTCTGGCACTATAGGTCTCATGAGAATAGAGACATGGAATCCTGACCTGTGATGTCAGATTCCACTTCACTCAGTAGAAAGGAATGTGTGATCTGTGTGACCACCTAAACCAAAATCCAGCCTCGATCTCCTAGATAAACCTTCATTCACAGTGAATTCAAGCAGGCAGGAACAGAGAGTCTTTTGAAAATGGGGCATCACTATTAACAGAATTACTCACTAAGGCTTTTTGTGCCAAATCAGTTAAAAGAAAAGTCTGATCTCTGTTGATCTCTGTTGAATAGATGTCTTTTTAACAAAGCATCTTTATCCAATGGATGTTCACTTTTCACAGCTCTATGGCATAGGCTAGGACAAGGCTATATGAAATGTGGTTATAGTTTTTAGTTAAGATATTTCAATGTAATTGTGATACTCTTGGTGGGGAAAATGTATTAGAGAAGTATCTGGCTTTTTTGTGACATTGCCCAGGTGTGGAAGGTGAGATAACATGGAAGCCCATGGGACATCACAAATGGTAATGTTGTCAGAAAATACACAGCCAAAATGTGTGGATTAAACAAAATAATTCCAAATTTAGGGCCAAATCCTGCAAATCATATAAGCACATGTTTAGATTTACACATGTGAGTAATTCCATTGATGTCAGCAGCGACTTGTGCTTAAATGCTCTGCTGGATCAGGGCCTGAATGCTCAATGTTGCCCTCTGATATGCAAGCATGACTCCCATCGCCACTCTGGGTCTAAGGGCAAAACTGGGTCTTTAATTCTTTATGTGGACATAATCAAGACTCCAATTCGGCAGCTCTTATTTATGTGAGTGGTTGCACTAACTTCGGTAGAACTCCTCACATGAATAAGGGTAACAGGACCTTGCCCTGCAGAGGAAACTATTTTATTTTATTTTATTACCATAAAAGCATCCACCATTTTGTTTTTGTATTTTTGCTGTCCATACAAATATGCCTTCTGTACAGTAATGTGAAAAATCCACCTTTCTTTGTGCAGGAAGAATTATTTAAATCCTGAAGCATTAGTGAACTGTAGCTTCCTGTTGTGAGTTAAACTGAAAGTTATTTTAGAATGGAGGGGGGAGATGTTATTTTGAAACCAAAAGAAAAATCAGAGTTTTGACTGAGACAAGTTTGGGGATGGCTTTTCAGTGCTAATTTGGTGAGGTAGGCAAGACAAGAAATGAAGGGATGGGATTTCTTTTCCTGTCTGCCATGCCAGTAAGCTGTAAGTCATTTGACTATAACAACCGGAAATGATTAGCACGCACCTCCTCCCATGGAGTTACATGCATTGTTTGGTAATGGAAGCCAAAGGGGAGGGAGTAGAAGCTGCTTGTGAGATCTATAAGTGGATATGTGACTGTGAATTTCATTTAGTAATTACATTTCAAAGCAGCCTAGATGGAAAATGTATGCAGCTAAGGAAACTGGTGGGTTGGGGTTTTCTTGGTTTTTTTTTCCTTTCCTTTCCATAGGAAAGAATGCTGTGTATGAGTAATTCACTGATTTCCACCCTTTTTTAGATATTATCTTTATGGGTTTAATTTGCTTTGTGCATTCCTCTGGGGACTCTCCTCCACCCTTCACTGTACTAACATCTTTCCTTCATCCCCACCCTTCCCGACTCACCGGAACTCCCTGCCACATGCTCTGAGCCAGCATGTGCTGCCGAAGCACCATTTGTAACAGCAAGGCCATGAAGAACAATTCTCTTTTTTTGGGGGGGAAGGGGGGAGATTCTTCCTAACGCTTTTAGATTTCTAGAGACATGTTTGAATGGAAAACACATCACAGCGCATCTTTCCATCCAAGATTTGCAGTTGCGCAGTTGTTTTGTGAGGGAAGAGGGATGCCTGGTTGTTAAGGCCTCACTGTGACTCAGGAGAGCCACATACCATTTTCTGCTCCCTCACAAACTTGATGTGTGTACTTGGCCCAGTTGCTTACCCTGCTTGTGCTTCAGTTCCCCATCTGCAAAATGAGGATAATAGTATTTCCTTTCTCCACCCTTTCGTCTTCCTTCTTTAACTTAGACAGTAAGATCCTGGGGCAGGAGACTGAATTTTACTATGGATATGTACAGCTCCTAGCACAATGGTTAAGAGCTTTTAGGTGCTACTGTAATGCAAATAATTAGTAAGCAATTCAGTTCTCTTCACATTGCACCAGTGCTTATATCTGGGGACTCTGTTTTGTAATTAACTCAGTTATTTGTTGCTTTGAAAGGAAAACATAGAAATAAAACAACAAAGGATGTGATAATTCCTGCATATTACAACCTCGTGTTTAACAGGCATCAAATGTGAAGCTACAGTATGATTGTAAGCCAAAAATTGTTGCAAGTATTTGAAGAGAATAGTAAGGCATAGCTTAGAAAACTATGCTTGAAGTGAGAGGAACATTAACGGGTGGGGAGAAACAGTTTCTTCGCTGCAGAGATTTGTATTAAATACATTAGATTTTTCCCCTGTTCCAGTGTAAAAAGCAGTAAACAGTAATAAAGAAATGTAATTTTCAGAGACATGCAATGGTGATGCATATTCAAACAATTCCAGGTGGTGGAAAAGTAGACTTTCATAGGGAAAGTAGCCAGAAGTGAGATTTTAAAAATGTGGCTAAAAAGACTGAAGATGCTCGCTCTCTTTCTATCATGTGCTTTTACAAATGTCATGGTCACTCTCATTGCAACAAGAAGGCAATGAGTCATTTAGTCATGCTTATTATGTATAGAGGAAAAGAGAAGCACAGCACTACTGTGCTCAATGTGAAAGGAGATTTGGATTTGATTAAAAGTCCCTTGAACAGATGAATAATCTTCCTTTACTACTGCAGCTAGCAAGATGTGTTAGGGAATCTCAGTTCTTGTATATTTACCGGTTAACTTTCATAAGTGATGGAGGAACTCAAGCATTACATGACATAGTGTCTTAAAACTGTGGTTTACATTCCATTCCATCCTCAGTATCAAAATGTGCCTTACAAAACAGTTCAAGGTAATAAATAACAGTGTGGTCAGAAAATATAGTTTTGCTGCTGCTGCTGCTGAATATTTAGTTGCTGTAACTTCATAGAGATATATATCTCAGTGTTATTTATGTTGGGTTAATACTTGGATCAGAATTTTAACAAGATGCGAGGAACAGAATTCATTGCTAGGTTTCTGAAGAAGGGGACCGTACTATCTTCAAGAAAGCCCTCTGCAAGCAGCAAATATAATTGATTTAGGAAGCACATGTACGACTCTCTACTCCTCTCATGGCATTATCAGCAGAGAGTCCTCGTTATTCTAATGAGCCACTGGTACAAAATATTAGTTTCCTACTTTACTCATCTATAAAAATCTACCCTTGCAGCAGCCTAGTAATAGTCTACATTTTAGGGGCCAGATTCTTAGCTGTTATAAATCAGCATAACCCCAATGAAGCCAAAAACTATGCTGATTTAAGCTAACTGACATTTTGGCCCTCTCTCTTCAGTCTGGGAATGTAATAGCTGGCCTCAGCTCTAGTGGTCGATAAAATCTAATTGCTACTGTATAGAGATGGGAGGTGACTTAATTGCTCAGGGTCACTTGGTTAGTCACTGTTTCTATTAACATTACAGTTTTTAACTCCATGCAGCTTGATTTAAGTTGAGAAATGTACAGAACACAGGTGCAGAGAAAGAATCATTCAACATTTCATATTGTATATTAAGGATAACCTGTCTGGAAGCTAGAAAATAAGAAAAGGTGGAATGGAAGGTTATCATGGCCCTCTTTTCCAGCTACTTATTTGTCTAAACGTTACAGTACATTTAATACTCACTCCCAAGGCCCCACAGAGCCGGCCAACAAGATGAGCCAGGATCTCAGGAGGCAAATGTTTTATTCATGAAAACAGTATCAGCTAAGTAGTGTGTGTGGATGGATTAAACAGGGAGCTTGTCCTCTGCTGCTCATCTCAGTATGTTGCCCTTTTGAAAATTCGTTATTATTTTAAGAAGGTACCTTCTGTCATTGGAGGATGGAAAATTAAATTGTGTGCTATAGTATCAGGAGAAAGGTTTTATTTTTCAATTGTAGCACAGTGTTGCTAAGCATTTCTAAAGAACCTCGTAGATTGCACAGCATATATTTGAAATGGGGAAATCTCTTTTAACTATGTAGTGTCATCTGATTCTTTCTACGTACTTACTTATCTGGCCTTTGTCATCATAATAGCTGAACTTCTCACAAACATTAATGGATTTCATCCTCACAACATCCTGTGAGCGAGGGAAATATTTTCTCCATTTTACAGATGGGAAGCTGAGGCAAAATTAAATGACTTGACCAGGGTCACATAGAAAGTTTGTAATTGAGCCAGGACTCGAACCCAACTCCCCGGGTCCCAGGCCAGTATCCTACCCACTAGATCATCCTTCCTCCCCAAGTCATGGGATTATGCTGATAAATTCAAATATCAGCACCATTCCCAGCATACACACAGGGTTCTAAATGATGTAGCCAATGCCAGCCACAGTGGGACTGCCTCTCTTAATCATGCTTGCTTAATCTCCAAGAGCTGTTGTGGGTGGGACACACAGTGAGAGTAGCCAATATTTTCCTTTGTGGCTTCTCTTTTTTAATTTTTTTTTTAATTCTGATTCAGTGTCAACTAGAAACCAATTGGTCTAGAGTTAAAGTCAAGCCTATGTTGTCTCTTGCCTCCTGATTTGGCAGACCACAAACAGGAAGCAAAAAAAATCTCTCTCCAACTCGCATTAAAAAAGGAGAAAAGCACTTGTGGTGAAATTAAAAGTGATGTCTTGCAAAACCATCTTTCTTCCTGCTTGCTTGCTTCCTTTTTATTGGATGATTTATGCATGCTGTGTTGCATGCATGAGCACCAAGGGCAGAGTTATACTTTTGCAAATGGTTTTGAAATAGTCCACCTGGTTGATTCAGCTAAATCTATTGTATATTAAACGTGTGTTATTGCACCTCCCTCACAATTGGTGCTGAGGTCTTGAACATTCCCTGTCCCTCTCTTCTCTCTCCTTCTCTAAGTACATTTCCAAACTGGAGTGTCTAAGCTAGGCACCAAAATCCACAGTAAAGCATGAAAATATGGATTTAGTTATCTAACTTTAGGGACTTATGTTTGAAAACTCTGGCTGAGATTTCTTATCCTTATGTACATGCTCATAGCTCTCACTGATGCTAGTGGAAGTTACGTACATTTAAGACCAAATCCTGAGGTCCTTATTGAGGCAAAACTTGGGTTTTGATTGAGTAAATATTGCTCTGGATTTCAGCCATAAGGAGGAAAGAATAACGGGAGGGTATTAAACATATATACAGTAAAATATGGGTTATTTGCCACTGTTTTGTAGACCTAGGGTTCTGCCTATGTCTGGAATGGTTGCATTACTTAGAAGTGTGTTCACAGTGGGTTTGCATCGCTCCTGGGTTGCTTCCATAACAATGAGTTTTGTATAGAGATCAAAATATATGGAACACGTGATAGCTAGTGTGATGTGATATGAATGTTTTATCAACACTCCTTGGGGAAGGCCACCAGACTTGTAAGCGTGATATATTCTGCAGATAATTCATATGGTACAGAAAAATAACTATTTTATAAAAATGTTAGACAACATTTTAGAAACTATTGGAACTATTTCTTGTATTCTGCTGCCTGTAAAACCAGGTGCCTTAGCTCTGATGAGTACAGTTTTGCTTTGGGGATAATAGATTTGGACAGTTTTGCCATAAGGCTGGTGAATTTCTTCAGTTGCATAATAAATCTTGAATGACAGAACTCAGTGATTTTTAGGACAGCTATTGCCAATTCCCACTTTTAGCAGCTTAATGTTTTTCCTGGCTGAGCCTATTAAGAGGTAAATGTGCTAGAGGATTCTCTTCATGAGCATAGAGCCTACTGTACTGTAGCTGATAGACAGAAGGGTTTTAAAACTAAGATCAATTTCCAAAAGACCAAAACTGTATGTGCATAAACAAACATTTGCCAAAAAGCCTAATGTAGTGAACACTTGGTGGGAAATGGACACATGTATTGATCTGAAGTTCTAATTATTCCTTCTACACACTGCTATTTATACAGGTGTTTGATGGCCCAGACAGTGAAGCCCCACTTCTTGAAAAACTGTGTGGTGCCCAACATCCCAGTCCCATCACATCCACCCAGAATGCTATGTTCATCCGATTACGTTCCAACAGCAGCAACCAGCACAGGGGTTTCAGCGCTCACTTTACAGAAGGCAAGTTCCTCAATGACATAAATATCCTTTCTGCTGATTACAAATTACTCTTTTACTAGGTGCAGTCTCTTAGGACAACTTATATCCAGTGTCGATGTCTCTACATATGCCATGTGGCTTTAAGGGGGCATTGATGAGATACTTTTCATTTCAGAATGGTTCAAACCAAAATATTTTGATTTCAGGTGAGATCCGCACACCTGCTCTGCCACGTTTACACCAGGTACAAGGGCCGGAGCAGCATAAAGGGACCCTAAAAGTCCTGGTTGTGGATGGCGGGAGGATTCCCCTTGCATAGGCATTGGAGAGACATCTGCAAGTTTGGTTTCTAAAGACCCCATTGCAAGCTCTGGTGTAGAGGGTGTGTCAAGGGTAGGGCTGCAGCTCATAGGGCAGTGCAAGGAGGCTGTCATAATTTAGACAGGCCCCCAGGGCTGCATGAATTATATAGAGGGGGCCTCTCCAGCCCCCAGAACAACACATGCAAAGGTGATTTAGAGTCCCCTGAGCTGCAAGTTCTCTGCTATGCCTCTTAGAGTAGCACAGAATCTCACCCTGTATTTGTTCAGCATATTGATAACATTTCTCTCTTTTATCATTAAGGAAAACCTTTATAAAATTTTGCAATCTATACTTCTCCCTTAGAAATTAGAGATGCAAAAGACCTATTTAGTCATTCAGTCATATAAAATTATTTAGAAAAGATTTATTATACAGTTCATTCTACTAATAACGTACCGCTTGTAACTGATGTTACTTTTTTTTGCAGAACATAACGATTTATTAGTACATTAAATTGTTCATCATTTGATAACCACACCAGCTCTTCAATATCATCCAAATTTTGTCCCTTATTCCCAGGCCTCTGTACTGTTAAAAATATTACTGAGAAAGTATTTGGCAAATAACATTGCATTTCCCACTCTTGTGTGAACATGTAATAAAATGCCATATTGTGATGCATACACTTTTTGTTTTTAAAAAGGACAGAACATTTTTGGTGGTAGGATGCGGACTAGTCATACAAACACAAACATGCCCAATGACTGATAATTTAGTAAACTTCTGAGGAATATTTGAGATTAGGATTTGAAACACTCCAGGGGAAACCTGGCTGCACTGCAGTCAATGGAAATTTTGCTACTGCCTTCAATGGGAGGTTTTCACCCTCAGAACAAATAGTGCTCCTGGACTAGACAGAGCGCTGAAAGCGAGCCAAACTCAGCAGTGTTTCTCAGCGCTCCTAGGAACTCCCCTGAAAAGATACATTCTGGCATGGTGCTGCTCATAGACATCACCATAGGGAGCGAGGGATGGAATTTATCAGGCCCAGTCCTGGCTCTGTCCCAAACCCACAGATGGGTGATTCTGCAGGCTCTCAGCAGCAAGGTCTGGAAGGGCATTTTAGGGCAGGGCACAGCATAAAGAACTCAGTCCATATGTTTATGCACAAGCACAAGATTCACTCCTACAGCACAGGTCCAGTTGATCCAGCCACCCAAGAGGATCCAGACGAGAGGGGCCTGCAAGTGCCAGGTGATCTTTGTGCAGCATGGAGCTATTACAGTAGCTCCTATACCATCCTTCCTTCCAGCTGCCAACCTAGCCATATGAACAGGGAAATGGGGGTATGACTGGGGCTTCCCCTAAACCCTGACCATGGATGGCTCCCAGAATGGCCCTTAGGGGTTGTTAGCAGCTGGCTTAGATAAGAGCAGCCCTCTAACTTGCTCTGACTTACATTTGAGGGTCATCCTGACACTGAGTGACCCCCACACAAGGGTGGCTGGTGCTGCTGAGGATCCAGTCCATTGGCCCATTTCTCACAAGTTATTTGTTAAATGCTTCAGAGTTTTTAATTTTCAGTCCCTGAAAGAGTCGACAAGAGCATGCTAAGTTCTGATGCATCCATTTTATCACTCCCTAGGTCACTAGAGTTGTCAAAGGTGTATATAATATATGTGCTGTGTGTGTGTGTGTTTTATTTTAAAGCATGCGGAAGCCTCATAGAGACAGATTCAGTTGGTACAGCAATTTCCTCTCCTCTGTATCCTGCCAAGTATCCAAACAATCAGAACTGCAGCTGGATTATTCGGGCCCAGGAGCCATGTAAGTAAAAACATCTCTGTGGGAAACTTGCTGGATGACTAATGTTCTCATCTCTGCTGTGGTAACAATGCAAAATTCCTCCTTTTCTTCTCTAGGAAATCCTGCCTCCTGGTAGGTTGGAGAAAATGAGGATCTCTTAATCTGCCAGAAACTAAATTTTGCTGTAAAAAGATTTAGGGTTTAATGAAAAACAGAACAAAAAACAATTTACAACTTCGTTATCTTGGCAGATTTATGAGACCCGAGGGCTGAATTGTAGGCTGTGTAGCTGACTATGATATGCAGCCAGAACTGTTATGAGACAACCTATGGACTCATATGAGAAGCGCTGGTATCTGGTCACTGTCTTTTTGGCATGGAGAGGGAGCTATTTTAATAAGTTTAAACTAAAGCAGAAATAGGAGAACATAAATTGTATATGCATAGGTGTGTCTTCAGATTTTCCTAATTGTAGACATAGGTTTACAATGGTTGTGATTAACAAGACAAAATTTTCCAACAATCACCCAATATTATCTGTTAGAATGGGCCATTTCCCAATATAGAGACTAGGGAAATAGTATGGTATCCCAGATAACACTGTGCAGTAATCATAGGTAAATATTTAATTTTCATGGTGGCCAATATACCTCTGATGCTCAACTGATATTATCACAAACCATGGAACATTTCAGCCCAAACAGAAAGTCATCTGGACAGAGGGGTTATAAAATGAAAATCTATCTGCCAACACACACATTAGTAAATTAGACAGAGAAAAATAAAAGGAGATAGGGTATAAAAACATAGACTCTGATGGAAATCCAAGAAAAAAGAAGTCATTCAAAACTGTCTCTGATCTACAAAGTGCAAAATCTTCAAAGGCATCTTTCTCTAGGATGCTATTTGTCCAGTGTGGGAGACTATAGGCCCAATTCTTCTCCCACATACATTGGTGCATATCAGGAGTAACTCTTCTGAGCCAATAAATTACACTGATATATAACTAGTATAAATGAGAATCAGAGCATTCCTCCATGTATCAAGGAGATTCCTCCATATATTGCAGGTATATCTGGTTTCATTATGCTGTTCACATAGTATTAGAATCATGTCGACAGTACGTGGACATAAAAAATGGATTTAGCCATTGGCAGGAAACAGCAGGGTCCTCTTGTTCTATTTGTACTGAGAGGGTCAACAAGTCACCTACTTTCACCACGCACTGTGATTTACTTTTAATGTTATACCCTGAGGACCAGCATTGATAGCTGTAATTGATTGAATCTACTGGTACACAAAAAGGGAGAACAGAACAGCAGAGACTATACCACTGAGTGCCAGTCAGTTGTACCCTGCTAAATGCAACCCTTCTGTCTGTGATTTCACTTCCTTATAGCTCACTATTTCTAGCCTGGTTAGAAAAAAAAATGTGTGTGCCAAATTCAGTATATGTGGGTGGAACCATTGTAATTAATGGAGTTGCCCCACTTGTACTAGGACTCCAAATGTGGTTCATAGTGCTCCCACATATATCTTCCCATTATTAAAATCACAGGCCTCTCTCTCTGACCTGTTCAAGACACTCCTAGATTAGGAACAATTATTATCAGGTACTAGTTGTGAGGCAAGCTGCTATTCTCATCTTCCTCGGCAATTATGGAAGAAAGTGGCTATAATGAACAAACAAAAAGCAGTATAACAGTCAAAAATCCTGAGGGCCCAGTCCTCCTTTTCATCGTGTAGCCTAAAGCATCACAGTATGGAAAATCCAATTTCACATGAACATAGCGGAAGGTGCTAATGAATGGCCCTTTGACCAGTCAGATTGATACATATGGAATGTTTTGAAAAGTGATGAAAGATCCAGCTAATTGTGAGCCTGGAGCAGGGCAAAGCCTGTTTGAATTTCATAGCGTTCTGTACTATAGATTACAGAGACAGGACTTCATGGGCTTATCAGAGCAGAAATGAGATATTTTAAAATAGCTGCAGAATTATCTATTGGGTATCATTCAACATATAATTACAAAGATGTTAGGTTTTTTAAAAAAATCTGTTTGTAAGTATTAAATCTTTAGTAATTAAATCTGAAGCAGATTGCACTAGAGAGTACTGTCCAATATAGTGTCATGAAATCCTGAAAGATTTAACAGTATTATTACAATAAGTATAAGTACCTTCATCATACTCACTCTATGTAACAATAAACAAGCTACCTCTGATTTTATACTTTACGATCAATAAACAGACACCAGTTTAGTTCACTGATTGACGTAGGGAGAGAAAACTGACACTTAAGCTTTTGCTATCCATTGTCTCCAATGAAAATAGAACATAAAAATCCACTCTGTACACCTAGGTAATTATTTATATGTGAAATGCAAAACCTTCCCTTAAGTTTTTATTCTTTGCTGTTAACAGTCAACCACATTACGCTGTCATTCACTGACTTTGATATTGAAGGCAACATACTTAACTGTACCATGGACTTTGTCGAGATTTTGGAAGGGGATAACTATGAGGCTCCTCTTCAAGGTACTGTAGCCTTTTTTCTTGTCTCTCTAGATTGTTTTAAAACAACTATTTATGTTCAAAGTCAAAGCTGTGATGAGCTGAGTGAGATTCAAGATTGAATAATATTTATATAGTTAGATAATTTCACTATTAATTATTAATGTTTATTATCATAGAATCATAGAAGACTGGGGTTGAGAAATGGGGCCCTGTAGCGAGGTGAGCACCTGCTCCGACCCTGGAGGGGTTGGAAAAGCCCTGCAGAGGGCTGGGGCTGGGCAAGAGAAAACCCTGGCTGACTGGGGGAAGTGGCTGCAGCTGGGGCCACGCCTCAAACTAAGTAACTGGGCCTTATAAGGAGGCCAGGGAAGCCAGAAGCACCAGTCTCTCTCTGACTGGAGAGGGAGACAGGCCTGGCTGCTGGGGAACTCACCCAGGGGACTTAGAGTAAGGCAGAGCTGGGGAAAGGCCTTAGGAGCTGGGAATCCCTAGGCCAGCAACTCCCCAGGCTGCAGGGCCTAGTTCTAGGTCCACCTAGGTATTGGGCTTGCAGAGGGGCAGCGTGGGGGTGGGTAAAGGCAGCCAGTCCAGACCCCTTTGCCTATGATGAGTGGCTGATACTGCAGTCTGCCCCAGTGAACGGGGCTAGATGGAGACTGGTCAGTAGCCAAAACTGAGGCGAAGTGGGGATAGTGGGTTGGAGACCCAGATCAGTGGGGTACTGCCAGGGGGCAGCACCCCAGTTAAAGGGGCACTGAGGTCCAGGGAGGGGCACTGAGGTCCAGAGGACAGGCGGATCACCAGCCTGCAGAAGGTGCTCCGGAGCTGGAATGAGCTAATTCCCTGAGAAACCAGCAGGAGGCGCTGCAGGGGTGAGTCCACATGTCTAGAGGCCCCATTGGGCTAGGTGCTGTCTAAACACAGAGTAGACACCCCTGCACTGAAGAGCTTAGAGTTTTTCTCCACCAAAGCACTGAGGGTGCCATACAGGAATTTATACAATACAAACAATAGAATGATCTTCTCCATGGTTCGATCTTCCCTGTAAGGGGGTCCCTGTGGCAGAGGTGGTCTCTGACAGTCAGAGGCGCGCGCCCTCTACCTCCGGGAGGGGGGAGAAGAAGGGGGGCCCCTAAAAAAAAAAAAAAAAAAATGTTTTTCTGTAAGGGGCCCCAGACATATGTTCGGAGGGGGCCAAGTTCTTTGTTGCTACGGCCCTGCTGACAGTGTCGCTCTCTTGAAACTGCTGGATGCTAACTCCTCAGTGTGGACAGAATGTCTTCCAGGCTCACCAGTGAGTCTCAGTCTTTGGAGGAGTGTCCTGGGGCCTATTTCACTGAGAGGGAGCGGGGGCAAACATTTCCCCCTCCCCCAGTGGAAAAATGTGGGGGGATAGCCGTGATGTAAAACCAAGAAGAGATTCCCCTTCCCTCCAGTAAGGCGAGGTGAAAGTAACTTATGGGACTTACCGGTACTGCCGGAGTCCTTAGGGGGCGTGGCCTCAACTGGAAGAGGTATGGCCTCAACCAGAAGAGGCGTGGCCTCTCAAGATTTAAAGGCCCTGGTGCTGTGGCTGGGAGCCTCAGGGCCTTTAAATCAACCCGGGGCTCTCAGCTGCAGAGGTGGCTGGGAGACCCTGGGGCTCAGGGGCAAATTAAAGGGCCCGGGACTCCAGCCACCAGAGCTCTAAGCCCTTTAAATCTGTCCCCAGCCCAGCCGCCGGAGCTGCGGGCGAGATTTAAAGGGCTCTGGGCTGCCTGCAGCCGCGGGAGCTCTGAGCCCTTTAAATCTTGGTCCCAGCCTGGCCACCGGAGCCACAGGTGGGATTCAAAGGGCTCTGGGCTGCCCGCTATGGCAGGAAGCCCAGAGCCCTTTAAATCCCCACCGCGGAAGCCAGTGCGGTCCAGCACGGTGTACTGGCTCTTGCCAGTACACCGGACCATACCGGCTTACTTTCATCTCTGCAGTAAGGTTTTATTGTGCAAGGCCACAATCTAGCTCTTTGCTCTGATTTACATTGGTGTAAATCTGTAGTAACTCCATTGGCAGCCATGAAGTTGCTTTAGATTTACATTAGAGTAACTGAGAACAGATTTGTCCCTTTGGGCTTGATTCTCCTCCCACGTACACTAGTATTATCTTGATGCAACTTCCTTGACTGCAGTGGGATTACTCCTGATTTACAGAGACATTATTCAGAGCAGAATTTGATCCTATGTCTCTTATCCCCTGACCTTCACATAGCTCCTTCCCTCAGACCAGGCCACCATGGACACTGTCAGCCTCTGGCTGTCTGAGGCCTTCCGGTCTGAACACTATTCATGTGCCCATCCCACACTGAAGCCCTGTAACATCACATTCACCATATATATTCTCTTGGAGTAAGTGAGTGTTTAGGTTGCTGGTATCTCCAAATATTTTCCTATTTTACACCATTACTAGGTTGACATAATGTTACATAATCGGGGAGCTTTCAGCATACACCAAGGATTGTAAACCACAAACAAAAGACTGTTTTAATAATAGCTGATATAAGTGTTAGCATCTGAGTGTTAGTTTTGCACTAGATAACTAGACCAGTGTTTATACTCCCTGCATAACATTTCACTTCCCTTGTGTTGCTGTTGATTTTTCAGGCCGTTACTGTGGCACTGGTATGCCACAACCTGTCACTTCTTTCAGCAATGGCTTTGTTGTAAATTTTGTATCCAATAATGCCAGAACTGCCAGAGGCTTCCATGCTACCTGTACTGCATCATTGTCATGTAAGTTGATTTTTGCAAGCCCCCATATCGAAGCTGGTAGAAAAGCAATTGGTAACCTAAACAATAGATTTTTTTTTTGAGGAAGCCCTCCTAGATTCCCCTTTCTATTCTTTAGTGCCCTAACAACACCACACGCAAAATCCCATATTGCCTTGACCCTCTTTTCTGGCCAAAGAGAGTGGTACATAGCTATCTACAGAACCTGTCCAGTGTGAGCCACAAAGTGCCTTTCCCACCTATGGATGGAGAAAGCTGCTGCCTCAATGTGCTTCCAGCTCCTGCCCTCCCAAGGAGAGACAGCTCAAACCTTGGACAAAACTCAAATTTCCCAGCACTTTCACTCCCTCTGCTAGCTGGGCCCTTTCTTTTTATCTGTAAGTCATCAGTAGCCATCTCTGTGCCTTGCTGGATTTGGCATGTTTAAAGATTTGATTCCTGAAGCTGGGATTTCCTCCTGGGGATCTTAAACCAGTGCTCTGTCCACTGAAGCCAAGAAGTTAACAAATGGGGAGAAAGGGATATTCATTGTTGTTTCAACGTTTTTTCCCTCTGAGTTAGCGAGTTAGCCCAAGGTATTTTTTCCATGTAGTCTTCAGTCTCTGTTCTGTCTTTCTCATTTCAGCCTGTGGCGGTACCTTCCACATGGACAGAGGAGCCTTCAACAGCCCTAACTATCCTGACTCTTATCCTTTGAACACTGAATGTATCTGGAAGATTGTCAGCTCCCCTGGCAACCGGCTTCAGCTGTCTTTCATGTAAATCCGTTCCAAGGGTTATTGTTCAGCCTTTTAATGGAGCTGCAGGAAGGAAGCACTGTGTTTAGTAGGAAATGTAATTACCAGCATGTAAAACTGTAGCAGTGTGTCCAAAATAACTTAGAAAGAGAACACAGCAGTGGCCATAGGGAGCTTACAGTCAGTTTCTCCCTTATTGGTCATCATTTATATTAGGGGCATTATACAATATTATATAACTAGATGGTGCATTGTCAGAGAGTATCATGGGGTGCTAAAGGGTTCCTCATGAACAAGAGGAAATTCAGCATCACTGCATCTTTTGTTTTTATAGACCCTTTTGCAAATGAAAACCTTTTCAATTCCTTTTTGGTTATTGGCAGGTATCTCATACTATTGTATATCTGAATTGTATAAAGTGTCCATATTCTTAATAGGTTGCAATAATTGGTTTCATGTTGAATTAAAGGCCTCAGATTTATTTCTGCAACTATGTCAAATCACAAAGATGGAGATAAAGCAAGAACAAAGTGAGTCTTGCTAGGAGTACACCTTCCTTCCTGTCTAAGTACTTTCCTTAGAAGATATGAGACCAGAAATTTATGTATGATCCAGAAAACAATCCAGATTACTTTAACAAGATGCAGTTATGCCACTCTTTGCCCATGATGTTAATTTCTAAGCTTGTCTATTTCATGGCATTAAACATTGTTTGGTGCCAAGAAACAGAATACTGACCCTTGACAGAGCAGGTCAGTTGGAAAAGAAAAGCAACACTAGAATTTATATTTGCAGTTAATTAGTGCACAAGTAACACGTGCCCAGAAATATACTTATTGTATATGATGTAGTTATCATGGAAACATTGCTTTGCTAGCACACAGAAATGGACACACTGTTATAAATTCTTCCTCTGAGAAATTGGGTGAAAGCACTGCAATCCGAGAAACATTTTTCAAGTTAATTGCTAAAAACAATAACAAATAGCAACTTTCTTAACCAAAACAAGTGTATAGTGTGAACCAGATACACTTAGTGCAATACACATACAATTATAACGTGTGATCCTCAGAGGATGTAATCCCTGTTCATTAGTTTCATGTAACCAAAAGGCCAAATCAAGAAATGCTAGGAGATTTTTGGGCAGTCTATAGCAAGGAGATATTTATTTTAGTTAGTTGAATACTGGGATTTTATAAAGTTTCTTTGCCATGAGGTATTCATCTTCTTTATATTGGTCTTACAAAATTGCCTGTCTTGCAAGTTGAGGGTTTGCTCTAAATTAATCCAAAGTGTATCCATATGGGTAGTTGGAACGGTTTCATAGTGGGTCTGTACACTGGAGACATATGAATATATTCAGGCCTGAAGGAAGGGGAGGATGGGTGACCAGAATTTGAAATCAGAGATATTTGTGCATTAGCTGTAGAAGGCACTTTCTGGGATCCTTATTGTTATATTCATGACTGGCTTTTGAAAAGGATATTGGGTGATTCAACATAACTCAATAAGAAATGCAGTGATATTTTAGCTTCTATCTAGCATTCCGATCAGTTGGTGCAGTAATTAGGGATCTAGGAACAAAGTAATTTAAAAAACAGACTGAACCTGCTCATCCTTTTTGCACTAATGTAAAATCTCTTTCAAAGGATTTGGTTCAGTTTTAATGGGAGTTACTAACAATCACATACATTTGGTTGAACCTCCTTGTCTTTTTTTTTTTTTCTGTGCAGCACAACCCTTGACTTTATTTGAGGTCGAGATTCACACAAACCTGAGGACACAAGTTGAAACTCAAAGCAAAATTATACAAGCCCAGTAGGCTTAGTCAGGAATCCACCCAGATTCCCACATCCCTTGCCATAGGCCCCATTCCCACAGCAGCCCAGGCTCCCATTAGGAGAGCTAGCTGTGCTTTCTTGGGAGGTATGTTCACCTAGTCTCATTCCAGTTTTGCCTGGTATGGGGCAAACACATTCCACATTCTAGTTCTAAAAAGCAACTCCTCACAACTTCCACCAAGATCCTCTGGCCCATGCAGCCTCTACTTGACTTCCCCTGATCTCCCGGCCACTTCCCATAGGCTGCTGTCACATTCCAAGGTGCAATCCAGACTAGTGAGAATTGAGTCACTGCCTGCTGCATAACCTTAGGTACCTCACAGTGCTTTACTATTGTAGATCCCAAGCTGGGCTGTTCACAACCAGCTTACCAGCATGCGGGGCACACCCTGAGTGTCTGTGTACTAGACAGCCTGGTTCAGCAGCTCTGATCCCAGCAGCCTGTCTACAACCCCACAGCTCCACTTTGCCTTCCACCAGCCTTGGTTACTACTTTCAGGGTGACCCCCACCCCAGATTTTCCAAAACATTTGTTTTCTGCACTGCCCAACCCTCTCCTGGACTGCTCAGATATTGAGGTTTGTTGCCCCTGTAATGGGTAAATATTTAACAGTTTGTTACTTTAACTAGAGTTACCAGTTTAAACACTGCACTGGATTGGTTTAGATTAAAAATAGAACAAGTTTATTAATGGAAGCAGAGAGGATTTGAGGTGAATTCAGGTATAAGAGATAAAGTTAGAAATGGTTACCAGCAAATAAAAGTAAAAACATGCATCTAAAAATCTAAAAATTAATCCAGCAAGTTTTGGTTCAAGGCTTTGTTCAAGATGGCCTTTCTCACCCACAGTCTTCCGGCAAGATGGTGACAGATCCTTTCCTTGGTCAGGATCTCTCCCATAGGCCCAGTGATGCTGGTGCCTTTCACTTCTTAGGTGACAGAGAGAGAACTTGGGGGGTTGTGCCCCTTTCTTTTGTAGTCCAGTGAAACTTTGAAGTGAGGAAGGCAACGTGGAGTCTGGTAATGAAGGAAGTTCCATGCTCTTCCTTCCCCCACTTGTGTTTGCTAAAATGCAAATTGTTCTGTTTCCTGCCATCTGCTGCCCCTGCTGTTTTGCTGGCCCTGTTTACTATTTATATGTAAACTGAGGTAAACACACATTCCCATTTTTAGGACAGGCCTATTTAACTTTTGCCTAGGCAGGACTGTCTGGTTTTGAACATGTTCTACTAACATCACACAGGGGGAATTTATAACTTTACTTACAATATTGCTACATCCATTTCACCATGATATTGACCAGCGAGGAGTTAGTTTTCAAATGATACCTCACAAGGCACATTTTGTATGAAGATTATTACAGTAGTGGTAGGGTGGGAATACAGGGGTGCTTTTGGTCACAGCCTCTCACGCCCTTGCAGTCTGCAATGGATCTTCTGCTTATGAGTCCTCCTCTACATACAGAGCTCAGCAAATACTTGGTCACTCGAGTCTCAATCGTACACCCTCCAGACCAGTAGGTTTCAACCTTTTTTCCTTTGAGGCCCCCTCAACAATTTCAAATGGAGGTGCAGACCCCATTGGAAATCTTAGATGTGGTCTGTGGACACCTACGGGTCCACAGACCACAGGTTGCAAACCACTGCTCCAGATAATCCCTATTATTGACGTACACTGCACACTGATGATGGGAAAGCCTCAGAGTTCAACTGACCTCATGCTCAGCAGACAAAAGACAGTAAGTGATAAAAGTATTCAAAGTGAAGTGGATTGCAGAAAATGGAGGGAGTAGGGAGGGGCTTTGGCATATCTGAAGCCCTAAAGGTAAAAAAAAAAGTGGAGAAGGTACGGAGAAGAGGAGATAAGATTTCATAATGTTAGATAAACTTCAAGTAAGTATTTGGCCTTTTGAAATTGCTTCATCCTCAGAGAGTGCACTGGAAATCTGCAGGTAAATGAAGGTGGGCACACATTGATACACAGTGATGTAAGTATAGTTTTGAGTCTCGTACGTTTCACTATTCTATACATCCAATATGACTTTAAATGTAACCTCAACACTATACAAAAAATCTACTATATGTAACATGAGCATGTCAAATACCTTGTACTTCTTTTGAGAACCAAAAAACTCTTTAAGAGATGAAACCTTAGCTATGCAAACTAAAGATATATGGGATGAGGAAGGAATTTTTCCACTGTATGCAGCAAATGTATTATGGTTTATGGAAGGGTTTTGTTGTTTGGTTGGTTTGTGGTGGGGGGAAGGAGGGGTTGCTTCTTTTTTAGTGTTAGTATTGTCCATTGCTAGAGGGAAGGACATCACATTATAGTTGGATGAATGGTCTGATCTAGTATAGCAGATTCTGCAGTGTGTTTATATAATACATGTACAGTAATCTTAATGGTTCTGCTTTCTGCAACTCAAACAGAACATTCCAGCTGGAAAATAGTGAAGGCTGCACCAAGGATTATCTGGAGATTCGCAAAGGGAATGACACAGGCGAGATGGTGGGACGATACTGTGGGGACTCCTTACATTTGAATTACACATCCATCATTGGGCACATCTTGTGGGTCAAATTTGTCTCTGATGGCTCAGGCAGTGATGCTGGCTTTAGGGCCACTTTTGCTCACTGTAAGTAAATATTATTTCACTGAAAAATAAATTACCATTTTTCAGAGCACTTCCAAGAATAAGGGGGAAATGGTATATTTAAAAATAAAGGATGATATCCTGGCAAAATTCTGACTGACTTTAATGGGACCAGGATTTCACCCAAAATATTTTTTAAATGTACACAAAATGTTATTGAATACCTGCCCTATCTGTAACATGACTGAATGAGGCTCTTGTATGCCTGACTACATTTTATACAAGTATATTTTGGATGTCAGAATTAGAAATAAAATTACAGAGAGGCAGTGTTGCCTAGTAGATAGAGCACAGGAGTGGAACTAAGGATACCGGGGCTCTCTTCCTGGCTCTGCCACTGGCCTGCTGGCTGACCCTGGACAAGTCATTTTCCTTCCATGGGCCTTCCTTGACCCAATTGCCAAGTTTACTCTTTAAAATTAAGTTGTTATGAGAAACATTATCATTAGTAGGCTCCCTCTTGTTTTTCAGTATATGGGAATGATATCTTGGGAAATAGTGGGCAAATTGCTTCTCCATTGTGGCCCAGAAACTACCCTCACAACTCCAATTACCAGTGGAAGATAAGTGTCAATGCTTCTCATGTTATCCACGGTCGGATCCTGCAGATGGACATTGAAGATCATAACAGTTGCTTTTACGACAAGTTAAAGGTGAGGTCACTTTGGTAGATTCTTTTTATAAATTGTCTTAGAAATAATGAATAAAGCAGGTGAAGTGAGGCTTGGGAAGTGTTTTCAGAGGTCCAGTTTAGGCCATTTGCTTTCCCTCATTGCTTTTGAATAATTACTGGCGCTAGATAGTGTTACATGCACGTTTCCTCACTAGTAGGCAATATCAGATATTGCCCAGCTGGGCATTTAAAACATTTTATAGGCTGACAAAAATAAGTTACTAAAGGCACAACCTACCATTTTCAAATTCAGAAGCTTCAGAAATGCGGTGTGCTTACAGTTCCAACTGAAAAGAGTAGGAGTTGTATTTATCTACTTGACACTTCCGGAAATCTAGCCACCTTTATGTAAATGCCTAAATGTGGATTTAAATACGTAACTTTAGGAATGTAAGGCCCTGATCCTGGAAACATGGACACGTATTTATTTTTACACATGTGGGTAAGTGTTTATAGTAGCCTGGCCTCAGTTTGAAAAATTTTTTGGCCACAGTCAATGGGAAGGATCATATCATAGGGCTAGATTGTGCCTTTAGGCACAGCCTTGAACAAGCTCCTGCTGCTTCTTTGCTCTGGAGGATTAATAATTTGTTGCTGGCCTATACCTGTAGCAAGTTACATCACCTGCTATCTGCTCAGCTGAATTGGCCGGTTAGTACTCCCCCTTTCTCCTCTGCATGGTTTTGTGGTCCAAGTCACAATCTGGACTTTAGCCTTTTTTCAGACTATCAGGGCCAAATGCGGCCATGGTGTGATTCCAATGAGGTATGAATTTAGCTTTCATATTTAAAAACAGTATGAAACACAGTGCAAACTAAAGCCTAGTAACAACAGTAACATACTGCATGCATCCTGTTTCTCATTTCTCTGCTTTGATTCTCTCTCTCAACTTACATTAGTATGACTCTTTTTTTCAGAATTTGTTTTCCTCTCTATGATTGTTGATCCTATGATTGGCCTTTGATTTAATCCCCTTTTTATAACCAGACATTTACAAGTAGTTCACTAACACACACATATTACTTCTCTTCCTTCCATCTTGTCTCATATTTTAACAACCTGGATTTTTTTCTTTCTTTCCATTGAGCCTAACAAGTTCCTGATGCTCAAATCACTGAGCTAGATATTCAGCAGGTATAAATCAGCGTAACTACATTGGCTTCAAGCTATGATGATTTACACCGGCTGAGGAGCTGATCCTGACTTTAATATTTTGAATCTTTTTTCCAGTCTTCTCTGTCTTGCGTTCACTTTGGGGCTATGTAGTTGGTTCTGACTGCTAGTAACACAAAAGCATCTTGAACACATTGAGATTTTTGGCTTGCAAAGTGCTACTTAAAATATTTACAGGGATCTAAAGAAATTTCCTGAAGAATGATTTTATTATTTCTTCCTCAGCAAAGAACAGTACACCAGTGGTGTTTTTCAGATGAAAAGCCAGTTAATGTGCTGGAAGAACAGTCTGTAATGGGCAATGAGTTGAGTTTGATGGCTTCAGTACTGATCCTTCTGGTGGGGAAGCACCATATGTAGCGGGTGAAACAGAAGGGCTGTTACCAATATCTTTTATTATCTACAATGGAATTAAGGTGCTGAAGCTTCAGTTCTATCTCATTTATTTGAAGATGGGAATATCCTCCTCAGGAGTCCAGTTTACAATGGTGCCAGCACCAAGAACTTTGCAGTGACGTTGGCTACACGTCACTGGTTTTATTTTCACTACTCTCAGCCTTAACTGGCCCCAAACATTCAAAATGAAAACCATAGTAACAGTGATTTGCCATTACTTTGCTGGATATGGTAGGAACAGAAAAATACCATTGTTGCTCCACTCTCTCTTTCTTCTTGTAGATCTACGATGGGCCCAGCACCCATTTCCGTCTTCTCGCCACATACTGTGGTATTGTCCCTTCATCATTCATCTCCTCCGGCAGTTCTATCACAGCCCAGTTCCAGTCTGATTCTTCTGTGAATGGAAAGGGTTTCCTTTTGGACTGGTATGCAATGGAAGCTTCTCCAGCCACTACCTACACCATTGCTAGAGGTTTGTCTCTGAAAATGGCACTATTGATTAGTTTGTTAAGAGTGATACCATTGGCGAGGCACTAAATCCTGTTCCCATAAAGGGTGCCTGGTGTAATGCAGGGGAGACCTGTGTTACCATTGTTACTGATCATTATTATTTTTGTTGAGTTGTATTGTTGTACCTCTCTCAAATTCAGTTTTTTTACATTGTTTTAAAAGTGAAGCTCAGGCTTCGTTGGAGGGGTTAAGGATTCTCATGCCCTTTCTGGCATTTTAGGAGGGACAAATATTTTGCATGCCTACATGGGAAAGTATCCTCCTTGAAATAATATTCTTGGAGGATTTGTCACTTGCATAAGGAAGATGACTAAAAAGCTCATGTGATGCATTTAGAAACCCTGAGATTCAACTCTGCACAGACCTTCAGGGACATACAGGACATGCTTGATCCAAAATATCCTATAAGCAAAGGAAAAGAAGTTCAATATGAATATATAGCTCTTGTGTGAGATATATACCTATTGTAAAAAATGAGAACATGAATCTATTTATTGTATCTGAGCAAGTTAAACTGGACAAAGTTAAGGCTGACTTGTGCACCGGCTATGGTTCCTATTTTCAAACCAACACCTGAGAGTGCTTGCAGAAGTACTTTAACATTGTATTGACATATAGCGCCATTGTAGTTTTCATACTGTGTTCAGTGAGGGACTGTCAAATTAGACAATAAAGAAGAAACACTTCTAATTTTATAAAAGATTTTTAATGTTTGTTTCTTTTTGCATGGCAGGTGTATGTGGTGGTGTTGCTATGACTGGAGAAACCCCTTCATTCCTCTTCTCACCAGGCTGGCCCAGCAACTACAGAAATTTTGTTGACTGTACCTGGCTTATCAGAGCTCCAGAATCCACTGTGGAGTTCAATATCCTGGCCCTAGATATAGAATCTCATAGTTCATGCAATTACGACAAACTTGTCATCAGAGATGGTAAGAAATCTTGGTACTGTCTGACAGTGTGAAATACACAGAGAGCCCCAGTTTATAGAAATCGTTGTCTACTGTGTGTGTGTACTTAAAATAAATAAATATATCTGAAAGATCAAATTTTGCTTCAGTTTATCAGTCACAGGAACCTATTCCAAAATTAATATTCTTCTGTGCTGAAGCTATGTGCAGGCGAATATCAAGCAACAAGCAACACAAGATGGTGATGGTCCAGAAAAATCTGGGAACAACTTTGACTGAAATACTGTTAAAAAATTAAGACTTCTGGTATTTTTAATACTGATATTTCCTCTTTTAACCTTAGGAGACAATAGCCTTGCCCCGGTGCTGGCCACCATATGTGGTCGAGATGCACCTGGGCCAATAAGATCTACTGGAGAGGCCTTGTTCATTCAGTTCACTACAGATGCAAGTGTCACTGGTGCTGGGTTTAATGCTTCTTATCACAAAAGTAAGTTGAGGGTTTTTTTTCTTCAAATTTATCTTTAATCTGCCTTGGTGCTGAAAGCTGAATAAGGAAGGAAGTAGTTATAGCCTACATTTTTAGCATAGCTACCTGCCACAACTGTCAGCAATCTATCCAAGTAATTGCACAAAGCATCTGTTCATATATTCCAAAAACACATGTTCTTAAGGTAAACTTTGTCCCTTGTCCAGAGTTCTACTGTTATGAAACTCTCCTCAGATCTGAAAATCACCTTTGTCCTGAAAAACAAATATTGTAGCCTGGAAAATGTACAAGTGCATAAAGAAATATTACAACAGTTAAGAATTGTGGTTAAGAATTGCAAAATATAGTCAGAAAATGTGAAGGCTGGTGCTAGCTAAAAAACAAACTGCAATTGTTGAGAGATGGGGAAGTGGAGAATGAAAGGGAAGGGAACCTCTGACTTGGAGATGCAAATAAATGAATCCAAGCACACACACAAAATAGATACAGGGCCAGGTCCTTGGACCCTTTTAAGGCCCCACAAGGACAAAGATGCCTCATGGCAACAGTTGAAGATTCTCCTTTCATATGGAAATCCTCTGCTGCAGCCAGATGCTTGTGAGCAGTTCTGACCGCCCCACTCCGCAAACACACAGACTGCTGTAGAGTGCATTCCAAGGGGGGCAGGAGCAGGGAGGGGCATGTCAGTGTCTTGAGTGGACAGCCTTGAGGTTGCTCCAACTTACAACCTGTGCTGGGGGCCAGTTTAGGGTACAGCAGCCCCCCGGATTGGTGCTGAGAGGAACGCATGAGGAAAGGTGGCATAAAGACCCCTATGCCTACCCTCCCCACATGCATCAAGCACAGTGCAGTACTCATTTGTCTGCCATACTAAAAAGCCAGGTTTGTTTGTTGTGTGTCAGCATACAACCTGGACTTGCATGTGGCCTGGAAGTGGGCAGATTATTCAGGATGTCCACTAATGCACATCCCACCCAGCTGTTCAGCATTTGGCTTATCACAGTGATTTTGAAGACATTTTTGTAATAATTTAAGATGATTTTTTCTTCCTTATCTCATTTCCCTTCATTCAGGTTGTGGTGGCTATTTGCATGCCGACAGGGGAGTGATCACATCCCCCAACTATCCTCAGGCCTATGCTCCCAATCTCAATTGTTCCTGGCATGTATTGGTTACCAGTGGGTTTGTTATCGTTGTCCATTTTGAACAACCCTTCGAAGTTCAGAGTGAGGATGCTTCTTGCAGCCACGGGGACTACGTGGAGGTGAGCTGATCAGCTGTGGGTGTTGTCACTTGGTTTCCAGAAGCAGGATATACTGGCCCATGACTAGGGCTCCGATATGTTGTGGTATTATTAACAACAGGAAAGTGACAAAATATCATTTAGAATGGTCTTGCTATCTTTCAAAGCTTTATTTAGAGATGACGATTTACTGGTACAGTAAATTAAAGGGAGAAATGCTTTTTTCAAGATTGTTGTTTGGGTTTGTTCTTATATCTGCTAGAGCATTCCTTAAGGTTTACAGCGTATGCTTGAACAACCTTAACAATTTCCTTCTAGCTTAAAAATGGACTGGATGACTCTGCCCCGCCTTTGGGGACCATTGGAAGGAACGGGCGGTTTTGTGGTAGCAGCTCTTTTTCTACCATGTACTCTACAGACAATCAGCTGTTTGTCCACTTCATTTCTGACAGCAGTCATGCAGGCCAAGGGTTCAAACTGAAGTATGAGGCTAAGAGTCTGGGTGAGTGTCAAAATCCAGTGTGTCTGTTCAGTCCATGATTTTTAGTATCTAACCAAGTAATGAATTTAAGCTCCTTATGTTAAACAATCTGTTCCACATTGCATTTTGCTGTGACATTGGGAGCACCTTTCCCAGACCTGAAAAAGAGCTCTGTATGGCTTGAAAGCTTGTCTCTCTCACTAACAGAAGTTGGTTCAATAAAATATATTACCTCACCCACCTCGTCTCTCTAATATCCTGGGACCAAAACAGCTACAACTGCACTTAGCATGGAGAGACTGTAATCTGATTAAAAAACAAATATTGGCAAAAATGCCTTCTGTGTAAATTATTTGAAATGCTCACTGCATAAGTGTTCCACATATTTGTAAGGGACCAGGGTGTAGGTTGTCTACATGTCAAGGACAGTAATCAGTGAGCAGGGGTTGGAGGAATCGCTAGAACCGGGTTCAATAAGCAAGAGTCAGGGTCAAAGTCAGGCTGGGGTTGGAGACCGAAGATCAGAAGTAGCATCAGGCTAGAATCAAGAGGCAAGAGTCAGGGTCAGAGTCAGGCTGGGATCAGAGTCCTGAGATCAAGAGACAAGGTGAGGTCTGGAGTCACAACAGGCCCAAAGTCTTTGTTGTTGCCCAAACAACCTCCTGGGGTACCTTCCAGGGTTAAAAAGGGTGATGGCCAATCAGAGGGCCACAGTTAGGGTTATCACCTAGCCAGTATTTGATTGACCTGGCCAGTTTTTTTATATATTTGCCAGTTGCCAGAAAAATAATTTAATCTGCCAGTTTTTTTACATGGGTCTAAAGATTTGCATTGTTATCGCAATGCACTGGGATATCTAATGTTAAAAGTTTCTGTGTCCAGCTAAAGATGCTGCAGTGTTACCACTTTTGCAGTTTAAGTAAGAAAAATGATGTTATCAATGTTATCCATATGTGTTATCTGTCTAGATAAGTGGCTGTTGAAGTGGGGGGAGAGTTGCCTTGTGGCTGGGGGTTGAGGTTGCAGCAGGCTTGCCTTGTGGGACGGTGGGTGCTGGGTTTTTTTTTGCATTTCAGAGGTGGTAACCCCAGCTGCAGGGTACTGTCACTCTGGCTCCTTTGGGTAGTACTGCCTGTAGCGCCTATTCTCCATAGTGCTCCTTGGCTTGCTGCACTGTGGGAACATCAGCTGTCCCAGGCTCAGCAGACCTGGGTTCTAATCCCGACATTATGTTAATAAAACACTTTTCATTAGTAGTATCTCTAGTTTCTCTGGTGGTTGGGTTGAAGCTATCTCTCACCTGCATCTGGGAAATGGGGGAAGTTGGGCATAGGTTAGCAGGAGACTTCAACAGTTAACATGGGGAAGGAAGGCAAGTTAGAATCTTGCCTCTTCCTGCTACATACTACAAATAGTGAGTTACAGCAGAAATGAGTGTGACCCAGTGCATTGGCAGAAATGATAACATTCCATAAAAGTTTCCTCCTCAGCTGAGAAAATAACATCCCCTGCAGGAACTGGCATTTTTGAAAGAATGAAGAGGTGGCAGGCCACATCCTCAGCTGGTATAAATCAGAGGCCTGGCATCTTCAGCTGTTCCCAAAGTATTTCAGGCAAACACATGTCTTAGGACATTTGGAGCTCTCATTTAAATGATGTTGATTAAAGAGAACTAAGGTAACCTACTAGCATGCTCACTCACTCTCAAGTTTGTAACTCCTCTTTTTCTTTCTACTCCTTCCATTGGAAATTCTACGCATAGTAGGAGCTAAGCATATACATATATACTTCTAACACTTCACTTTAGAGACCTGGATTGAATTACTGTATTCATTAGCATTACTAAAATGTATTTTAATCATAAAGTTGTTAGCTGCTTGTAGCAAGGCGATTACTCACTGGCGCGGTGCCTCCTACAGGTCATCTGGGAATTAGCTCTTTTCCAGCCTACGGCACACCCTCTGCAGGCTGGTGTCTCGCCTGCCACCTGTCCCGTGTCCCTCCCAGACCCCAGTGCCCTTTACCTCAGGGTTCTGTCCCAGCAGTACCCCCACTCTCTGGGTCTCCCCTCCCAGGGGAACCCCCACCCTCTACACCCACCTTGCCTCAATGGCTACTGCCAATCGTCATCTAGCCCCCTCTCACTGGGGCAAACTGCAGTCTGTAATGGCCACTCATCATTGGCCAGGGGGTTGGACCAGCTGCCCCTGCCTAACCCTGGGCTGCAGCCTCTGCAACCTCAGTGCCTCTTTTGGCCTTTTATAAAGGCCCGCAGCCTAGGGATTTGCCAGCCTGGAGCTCCCCAGCTCCTCTGGCCTTTCCCCAGCCCTGCCCTGTTCTGTTCTGTTCTCTGTACCCTGAGGTCTCAGGCAGCTAGGTCCTTCCCTCTCTACCACTAGAAAGAGACTGCTCCAGCTTCTGGCCCACAGCCCTCTTATCAGGGCCAGCTGGGCCCTAACTGAGCTGGCCACAGCTGTGGCTGCTACTCCAATCAGCCTAGCTTGGCTGTTCTCCAGGACTAGGGCAGCCGCCCCACTACACTGCTAAATAAAAGTATCTTAGTAGGGCAAAGAAACTGAACAAATTCTTGAGTTTGCTTTGAATGTCATTTCTCACTGGATTTCATATTGTCTCGAGTTTTACATTTCAATTGTTTTGGAAAGTGAAAGTGAGGATGCTTCACAAAAAGCATCGAATGATCCAATCCTTAACTTCAGTTTTCCAGATGTTAGGAATTCTTCAGAAATAAAGCAAATAAGGTTTTCCTCTTCATGCTTATCTGAGTCTAGGATCACTGTGGGAGTAGAGTATCAGTCAGTGCAGTCATCAGGGGACCATTATATTAATTTTCATGGAATAAATGGGTTGTTGGTTAACAAGAAGGCCAGAAAATCTAGGTTTAACTGTGCTATAGTATCATTCAACAGCAAAAATGAGAGTATATTTGTTTGAGTGATGAATATAATCCATTGAAAAGAACCTGGGACTAAGTATATGGATGACTTACTTATTTTGTATACAGTGTTGTTGTAGCCATGTTGGTCCCAGGATATTAGAGAGACAAGGTGGGTGAGGTGATACCTTTTATCGGACCGACTTCTGTTGGTGAGAGAGACACAAATATTTGAGCTAGCCAGAGCTCTTCTTCTTCTTCAGCGCAGACCTGAAGAAGAGCTCTGTGCAGCTCGAAAGCTTGTCTCTCTCACCAGCAGAAGTTGGTCCTCGTTTGTTTTGAACATCTCACACATTTTCTTTAACCTGTTGTTCTTAAACTTCTCTTTCCTAGCCTGTGGAGGGACTATCTATATCAGTGATTCCAGTCCCAGTGGATATGCATCTTCCCCCAACTATCCTAACAACTATCCACAGCATGCTGACTGTGTCTGGACCATAACAGCTCCGAATGGAGGGGCAGTGGAGCTGCAGTTTGAAGACCAGTTTTACATTGAACCTTCACCCAAGTATATAGCTACATTTATTTTTCATACATTTTCTGAGGCACTCCATTTTCATTTTTCTTTCCCTATTACTATATCAGTATGTTCCCTAATTCCCCAATAGAATTTACTCCAAAATTTACAATTAGGATGTTTTGGAGACTTTTGAGAGAGGTGCCTGCACCTTGACATTGCCAGTGCACATCTCTGGCCTTTTTAATATTTGACAGAAATTAAAAATAAGATATACAGCAAAACAATAACAGGGATGGAGGAAGCTCAAATGGCAGGAGGATCTCTTCTGTAAATTCTGTGCCCTGTGACCACTCAGATTGGTGGCCAGTGGGCACAGACTGATTGGCCCTGGCCCTGGCCCACAGCACACTTGGGGGGTTGTACCACTATATCCACTCATTTGGTCTGTGCTCTCTGCATGCCATGCAGGCAGAAGACATATCGGGCCAGATCCTCATTTGCTAATCAGTTGAAGTCCACTGACTTCAGTGGAGTTATACCAGTTGACACAATAACAGTTCCAGGCAACCTAACCTGTATTTTCCCTCCAGCAAGGTTCATTCTCAAACTTCTGACTCCCCAGCCATCACCTCTCTTGGGTGGAGACACACGTCTCCCTCCCTCCTCAGTGAGAATTTTGCAGCCTGGAAATACCCATGCCTACACCATAAATTCCCCAGCAAGACAGACTGCCTTAGCGGGCTTGCTTTGCTTTCCTTCCTCAGAGGCTATAAACGGCATAATTGTCCACAGTTATCATACAGCTCTTTCTAAGCAAGCAAATTTATTCTTAAGGTAAAAGCATCACAGAGAAAAACAATAAAAGAACTTACGCTGATGCTAATTAGCTAATCAGAGATCAAGCCTGACTCCAACAAAGGCTCTGGTAGGCGAACAGTCCTTCAAACCCCACCAAGGGGTTTTCCTGCGGTTACAGATTCAGAGCCACTTAGGCTCAGAACCAGCACACCATGAATATGTGATCATCTCCTTTATACAGTTTGTGTTTTGATTCTTAGAGACTGTGAATAGGCAGTGAGACAGTGGGTTTCTCCTCAAGGAATAGCTTCAAAAGTTTGGGTCCAGAGATGGGGAATTTACATTCCCTTCCCCTGGGTATTTCCTAGGAAAGTTACTTAACTTCAAAAGTTCATCTTGTTTCAAATAGTATTTTGAAGCTCATTGCACTTCCCAGCCAGGGTTTCTCTCAGTCGGGTCTCCTCCCTAGACATGTGACATACAATCCCACAAAAAATGCATTTTAATACAATGAACTCCTAAAATACTTAAACTGAATTCAGTCAGACTTAACTTAATTCAGTAGGGTTTGTCCAGGATATTGCAGGAATCTGCCCTATCTGTCACATACACCAGCAAAGAATCCACCCCATAATAGTGCCAGGTTCAGAAAAGCTGGTGCAGGTATGTGGACTCCACAAATGCCTGCACCCGCCTATGCCCACCTTCCAGGATAGCTGGGTGAGGCTGGTAGGTGATTATACAGCACCCCATAAGTGAAGCTGTCTTGTATTTTGAAGAAGTTGTTGGCTCCTACATACCCACATAATGGGGTGCACACTTATTTGGTTTGATGAACCCCTATAGATCGCTTTGATCAGTCCCACTGCCCTTATTTATTTCAGTAGTCACTGAAGATGTTGAATAAAAAATGTGTTTTTAAATAATCATTTCAAGGTTAAATATTTAAAAAAAATGCTGCACATTAAACAGTAACATTATTTAAAGCCTTTTTATTACTGTTAATAGCCATGTCACAGGATTCACATCAGTGACTATCAGAGTTTGGTGTGGTATTTAGTATTTCTGGCACTATAATTGATTCAAGCCCTATCATTATCTGTGAATTTGTCTGGCTCTATCACTGTGCCTTTTTCCTAGTCACACCGCATCTAAAATTTCATTGCTCGAAGGTTTCAGGTACTTGCTGAAATGTCATAAATGGATTGTTGCTGCAAATTAAATAGAAAAGTTCCTCCTATTTTAGTTGTGCCTTCAGTTACCTTGAATTACGTGATGGAGCTGACTCCAGTGCACCAGTGCTTGCCAAGCTGTGTGGAAGTTCTCTGCCAGGCATTCAAAGGTCTTCAGGAGCTGTCATGTATATGAGGTTTAGGTCTGACAACAGTGCCACACATATTGGATTCAATGCCAAGTACTCAAGAGGTAATGCTAGCAGTTATTCCATTTATTGCATTTTCACTGATCTGTGGCTATAAAAGGAACAGAAAAGATTTAGGACCCAAGTCCTGTAGTTTTAATTCAATAAGGATTAGGCCCTAAATTATTCAAAATAGATTGATTGACAGAAGCTTTTGTCTCTTTCCATTATTCTATACCATAGATTCATGTAATCAGAATCATCACATCAATTAATGCTAATATATTATTTCCCTGGTGATAGGTAGGAATCACAGCAAAATATGAAAGTCCTTGTAGAATTGCTGCAGTGGTAACAGGGATTGGGCAGTTTGATAAGCCTAATAGTCAACTGCAGCAATCTAAGTGACAACACCAAAAGGGCCAGGAGTAAGTGGCTGTAGCACCCGGGGCCCAGAGGCCCGTGATATAAACAGTGATGTATGATAAATTACAAAGCAGGTGCACCTTGGTCAGAAAATGGTTGCAAATGACGTTAGATGTGTAAAGTCAAGTAATCTGATTTGGTATTCAGTGTTCAAATAGAGTGTAATTTGTATGACAAGGGGATTGAAGAGGTACGTATTGCAAGAAGAGCAACTAACAGCAGGTAGTTGTGAGGTAAAGGAGGGGTGCCCTGATGCCAGTGTCATAACTGATTATATTAACAGTGCCGGGAGGCAAACAAAGACGGAGCAAAAGCAACAGAGCGCTGATAATCTCAGCATGGGGTTGAGTAATGGAATGAGGATGGGATGAGATGGGGAGTCAATATTTGCCAGCCAGAAAATGAAATAATTCATTAAGAAACCATTTTTTATTTTCTAGCTGCTAAGGCAGGGTTAGTAATGCGCAACAAAGAGTTACCAGTAAAATAAATCTCTTGGGTCAGATTCAACGGCAATGTAAAATGTCAGTTTTCACTAACCTTCAGAGAAAGTGTTTGCTTATTATATTGGTCTCTTCTGGGAGCATTCAAAACCAGGACTGGGGGGCTGTTTCTTCTTCATATTTCTTGGTAGCAAAGAACTGGAATGTATTGTTTTAAGCAAGATTTTATTGATTATGTATTGATCTCAAATATAAAAGACAATATATATATGTATGTATATAGGGGAGTGCAGATTGGGCCCACTGTATGAAAATATTGACAGCATATATTAAGAGAGAAATTGTATCTGGTCAAAAAGAATCCCAGTGGAACATATTGGTTTTTTCAGTGCATCCTGTATGTCTGCCAATTAGATAACAGACTTTTCGAGGCAGTTGCTATATTTCTCTTTATGTCCTGTGCAGTGGTAATAATGGTGATGGGGTGGGGGGAGCAATAGCTCAGTGATTTGAGCATTGACTTGCTAAACCCTGGGTCATTAGTTCAATTCTTGAGAGGGCCATTTAGGGATGTGGGGCAAAAATCTGTTTGGGGATTGGTCTTGCTTTGAGCAGGGGGTTGGACTAGATGACCTCTAGAGGTCCTTTCCAACCCTGAGATTCTATGATTCTATTGATGGCTCATAAATGACTTATTCCAACATGATTAACAGGTAGTTATTAATCATGTTGAAATAAGTCATTTGTTAAGAGCCATCAATATTATCACCATTGCACAGGACATAAAAAGAAATATAGCAACTGCATCTAAAAGTCTGTTATTTAATTGGCAGACATACAGGATGCACTGGAAAAGCCAATATATTCCACTGGGAGTAATTTATTTGTTCTTTACATTATTATTATGAACTCACATTTTGTGGTTATCACAAAAGAAGTGAAATTTCAAGAGACACGAGCAAAAAGAGGGTGGTGGCTTTGTGAAATGGGAAGCCAGGCCATGCATAGCAGCAGCAGCACAGGGAAAGGCCTGGAAATGAGAATCAAAAGCAGTAGGAAACAAACACCAAGCGTGTAATTCTGCTTTTATGCTGCCACGCAGAAGACAAAACCAACAAATAGACTATGAATATTACTACCTAGTTAAATCTAGAGAGGAATCTGACCCATGGCTCCCAATCCAAACCATCACCCAAACCTTAAAAATCTGGATCCAAATTTACCAAATGACATTTAGCTTTATAATGGTCCTACACAAATCCATGATCAAAACACTGCCAGACTTTGAGATGTTTGAAATCTGGATCCAAAGGACCTGATTCTCATTTACACTGCCAGAGTGGAAAGAGACTTCAATGTAAATGAGAATCAAGCCCCAAGTCTGTAACTTGAGTTTACGTCTGGCTGAGATTAGATCAGTGAGAGGTAAAACAAAGAGAAAACAAACAACATCCACAGTAGGTGTAAATATTTGTGGAAGGAAAACAAACCAGGACTAGTGGAATTAAAAGGAGAGATTAAGAGATTTAGAATCTGGAGGACAATCCCCACTATGGTTGTGCGGAACTACTTGGCAATGTGCTGTTAAAGTCTTGTGGGAGAGGCGGCTCAATTCCATGAGGTGCTGTTCTGGGGTGAATGGATCACTAGAAATGTGGTTCTCTTTGTAGCTACATGTGGTGGAACGGTGACAGGACAAAATGGTGTCATCGAAAGCATAGGATTTCCGGAGCTGCACTATCAAGACAATTTGTTGTGCGAATGGTTTCTCTGGGGACCTACTGGCCATTATCTCACCATTAGCCTAGAAGGACTAGATGTTCAGGACTCCCCTGAGTGTGCAAATGACTTTGTGGAGATCCGCGAGTACAATGCTTCAGGTCAGTAGACTGTTTCAGTGATTCTCCTCCCTGCCCTCATCCCAGCAGCAAGTCTCAAAGGAGACTACTAAAAACACTTGCTGCTGAAAGAACGACATGCAGTACAGGTGCCTTCCTGATTGCCAGTGTAGTTACATTAGTTATTGAAGTAAAGCAAAGGAAACAAAAACCCTTCCAATTGTTTCCCAAGATTGCTTTATTTCTTTAAACCTACCTAATGGTTTAAACTCAGTGGTGCTACTTGAATAGAAATCTGAATAAAACTCATCCTAATAATAAACCTCATCTGTCTGTCTCTGACTTGCCTAGGGAATTTATTGGGCAGATACTGTGGTACTACTATCCCTGATGCAATGGATACTTCTGACAGTTTTGCTTATGTCAAGTTCTTCACTGATGGATCTATCAACGCCCCAGGATTCAGACTGCGCTTTGATGCTAGTATTGAAGGTTAGATTTTTTAAAGTGACAATTTACCATAAGCAAGGCAGCATACACAGCTAACCACATTTTCCATCTTCATCAGAGTGCAATTGTTTTGTTTTGTTTTCAAATCATTTGTTCTTACAGCAGTGTATATTTGTCCTTTAAATCTGACTTATGTGTGGTTGTAGCTTTCTGATCCTTGGCTACCCTGCCCGGGTGAAAGTTAGAGCAACAGACGACCTGTGCTATCTTCCACCAGCACAGGAGGGAAAGCAAATTTCCCACCCAAGTCCTTTGTAAGGCTCTTTCCTCAGGGCCCAATTTATTGTTTATAAAAAAGGATGTAAAGGCCACAAAATAAAACAACTCAATTGCTGCTCACAATCCCCAGAGGCTTTTCTCTGCCTCAAGCAGCCAGCGGACAGGAGAACACACCCTTCCCTTGTGTGACCTGCCTGGACCCAGCTTCCTGTTCTGCACGCACCCGGCCTGGCCATGTGATCCCTTCCCAGACTGCTGCTTTAGCCTGTCACAGTGAGCTACTCAGATCTCTTGGTGGTGGTTCAGGAAGGCAGTCATCTGGCATGAGCATTTAAGGGAAGCAAATGTTAACTCTTGATTCACATTAGTTACTATGGTCAATTATCAGTCATATTTTAACAAATATTTAATGGCTCATTTGAGTGGAACTACCAGAAATATTAAACTTCTCTAACCAGTGTGACCCACACATGGAAGGATATAGCATAGCAAATCAAAATTTCAAGCAGTCAAGAGCTTTTTTTCTTATATCAGTTCCATGGGTTTGCTTTAATCTTTTACCTCCAGAAAGTATTTAGTATCCATTGATTTTCTGTGCGAGCTTTCCTAACATTTGTTCTGTTCCAGAGTGTGGTGGAGATCTTAATGCACCTGTTGGGACATTTACTTCCCCCAACTATCCCAACATGTACCCACACAGTCGAGTGTGCGAATGGAGGATCACAGTCCCAGAAGGACGACGCATCACCCTAACTGTTAATGATATGGAAACCGAAGCCTACCAGAGGTGCAGCTTAGATTATGTGGCTGTAAGTGTGAATGAATACAGGGAAAGCACATTCATGTGCTTTAATTTACTTATACAGTATTACCAGAGTGGTACTGTTGATATGGCGTGTATATTTGTATATCTGTTTCTAAGACAAATTATAACCCACCCCGAAAGAATGGGAGTGGCAACAGAGGAAGAAAGAAATTAATTCTCTAAGGTACAGGAAGGTACTTAAGGTCATGTGTAACTTTAAGCATGTGACTAGTCCCACTGAAGCCAATGGAACTACTCATGTGTGCAGTTACTTGTGTACTTAAGTGTTTGCAGGATTATACTAAATTAAACAAAATGTGATGAGACTCTGAGTAAATTCAGAAAGCACACTAAAGTATTGAAGTCTGAAACAGAATCCAATTATCATTTATTATTTTTACAGCACCCACAAATACACTTGTACTTTACAATACAGAGAGCCATGATTCCTGCAGAAAAGTTCCCTACAGCTGGTGAAGCATCTACTGTCCTGTGTGCTGAGTAGGGACAGAGCCAAGACTCTGTCCACCTGCTCCCTGCCCACCTGTGTGATGAGGCCAGTTGCTACTGGCCTCCATCCATCACGTGGCTATCCTCCATGCCCTTACTCCCTTGCTTTAGACAAGTCACAGGCATTGTCCCTTTATCAGCTAATGAAGTAATGAACTCTGAAAGGAACAGCCTTCAGGAAGGGCCTTCCTGCATCCCTGTGTGTCAATAACTCTCCACCTCATTCTAAATCTCAACTGAAAACATATTTTCTTCCTCTCCTGTACCTCTGAAATTACAGGAGAGAGAGATTAACTCCGCAGTTGTATTATTTCACTCCCAGTGTCTTGGGATGCACTCTGCATGGAAGAAGCCATAACCAAAAACAGCTGTATCATCAAAAACTAAATGTTAGAGCTGATCAAAAGTTTTCCATAAAATTTCTTTGTGGCTTTTTGACAAAATTGATATTTTTCGCAAAAAAGTCCCTTTTCATTGAAAATTTCCAGTTTTGTTTTAAAAAAATCTTTTTTTTGTTTTGTTTTTGGTTTGTTTGTTTTTTTGACAAAATATCAAAAACGTTCACAGAAATTTTTAGGAGAAAACAAAAAATTCCATCACCCTCATATTAACATTTTAATTCAGGACCTGACCCACTAGAGTCAATGCGAGTTTGTTTCATAGACTTCACTAGGTTTTAGAACAGCCCTTTATGGAGGGATTTCAGTGAGTCTTGTGCAAAACATGTGAAGCACATTTAAACTCTGAAGAAAATGTTTGGTTTGAGCTTCTAAGAATGCATTTTTAACCAACAGGTTTACAATGGCCTCAGACAGAATTCTCCCAGACTAGCCAAACTGTGTGGTGATGTAAATCCAGGCACTCAAGTGAAATCCTCAGGAAACACAATGAAAGTCATTTTGGTCACTGATATCTCTGTTTCAGCGAGAGGCTTCAGTGTTTCCTATTCTTCTAGTGAAGATGCAGGTAATGCAGATTTTTTAATTAGCCTCATATGAAGTATCTTTGGCAAGCCATTTTGTAGCTTTGCAAAGCATTGCAAAAATATGACACCTGTAACAAATCCATGTTCTTTTTCTGTGTCCCATATCTTTAAAATGGCTGGGCTGAAAAACCTCAAATTTGGCAATCACCCATTTTACATTAGTAGAAAATTTAGATTTTTGGGGTTGTGGGTATGTGCGCACACATGTAAATCAAGCCTAAAATGGAAAGGACAGCTTTCACTCCGGAGCACACAGTGTTTTGCGACGAGAACTGCATACACATCTCTTGCTTCTGAGGATGGGCTAGATTGTGATTTTTGCACTTAGCCTGGGATAAGGAGAGTGCAGCTGCTCCTCCCCAGGAGGCTTTGTGACACAGAGTCAGAATGCCTTCTGTGCTCCCCCGTTGCTCAGGAGGCCTGGTAATTTAGTGCAATTCTTGTAAGCCAGCTTCATTGGCTAATGTATGGAGGTGGGGATGGAGTTGACGTTCCACCCACTATTGCACACTAGAGATGGGGCAGCTGGCAGAGCATTGCCTGTTAGGGCTCAGGCTTTTGGAACATGGTTTCCCCCCTACGTCCAAAACAGGAGGAATGAGCTGATCTTCAGAGCATGCTGCAAGGCCCATCTTCTCCTCCTTGCCCATAAGGAGTTGGGCGATAGGTAAGGCTGGGTAGCGGTGGAGTAGAGCTGTGGTAGGGATGTTGTCAGGAGGTTAATTAATTCTTGTTATATGTATTTTGTTGCTGGGATATTTGTTTTGCTCTTGGGATAACTTTTGGGTCTGTTTCTTTACATGTGTGTTTTTAAATGGTTGTCAAGAGCACCCAGGAGGTTGGGCAGGCACTCTCTTGTTGCAGAGTAGTAGCATCTACATAAAGAAGGAAATGAATCTGGACCTAACAGCTGTTCTCAGGAACACCACTGTTGATATCAATGTGCAGGAGTAAATGAAAGCAAGATTTGTCTTGGTGCACCAAAATTATTATTATTTTCAAATAAGCAGTGTCTTGGTTCTGCAGTTTGTGGTGGGACCCGCATGGAAGCTGAAGGAGGGAATTTCACTTCACCGGGTTATGACAGTATCAGAAATTACACAAACAACTTGAACTGTGAGTGGACCATCAAGAATCCATACCACTACAATTCATCCACTTACATCTCCTTTAAGGATTTCCACTTGGAACACCACCAAGACTGTCAGTTTGACTACCTAGAATTACGAGTAGGTATGTAAGGTCAATTGGAACAGAAGAGTGAATTAAGCATATTAATACATCAGTTGTTTTAGTGGCAATTGTGTCATGTTAAGTGCACTGTATGGCAATTCTCCAAAATTTAAAAGGTGTTTAATATGGCACTCAATGATAAAATATAGTCTGAACAACATAAAGGCAGAGGTGTTTACTGGATTAATGCACTATATCTATGTATATTTGAACATATTTTAGAACTAGAACATATGCCTTCCTTTGGAAACAAGGGACCCAATGCACCACTGCCCTACCTCAGTTATGCTCTTGTAACTCTACCAAAATCAGTGGAGTTAAACCGGTGTAAAACTGGAGGAATACAGCTTGATGTGCATTTCTTTAATATATTAACACGTTGTGTATTGAGAAGTTCCTCTCTTTGTGCATTCTCTGGTATCTTGCATTGTAAGGCACTGGGAAAGCACCATGCCTCTTTCTTTTAATATTAAAACAGGGCTGCCCGGGGGGGGGGGCAAGAGGGGCAATTTGCCCCAGGCCCTGGGCCCCACAGGGGCCCCCACGAGAGTTTTTCGGGGCCCCTGGAGCGGGGTCCTTCACTCTTGCGGGGCTGGGCCCAGGAGCTTCTTCCGCTCCCTGTCTTCGCCAGCGGGGGGTCCTTCCACTCCAGGGCGGAAGGACCCCCCACTGGCGAATTACCGCCGAAGCAGGACCCGCCGCCGAAGTTCAGCTCGGTCTTCGGCGGTAATTTGGCGGCGGGGGGCCCTTCCGTTCCGGGACCTGCCACCGAAGTGCCCTGAAGACCCGCGGTGGGGGCCCCCCGCCGCCGAATTACTGCCGAAGACCGGGCTGCACTTCGGCGGCGGGTCCCACTTCAGCGGTAATTCGGCGGCGGGTCCCGGAACGGAAGGGCCCCCCGCTGCCGAAGACCCCAGGCCCCTGGAATCCTCTGGGTGGCCCTGTATTAAAAATAGCTCAACTAATGTTGACTGTAGTATGCAAGCACCAGAGAATGTCTTCTGCCTTCACAGGTCATATCAGTGACCCCCAGAGAAAAGGACTCTGATTTACAAGAAAATTGTTTTTGAGAGGGGGTATCTTTGAGGGTAGATATCTGTTACATCTTAATTGTTTTAAATAATAGCACTTGGATGTGTAGGTGTAAACTTGTCTTCTCTCCTTAATCCTAAAAAAAAAATAATTCTGGTCTGAGATGTAGACTATAAAGCAGAAAGTAAAGAAAGAGAAATACTAAAGTAAATCTCTATTCTCCCACCTCTTCTCACTCCTCATGCCTTCAGGCTCTGATACCAAAGTGCTTAAGTAGAGAAAGTCTACTTCCCCTGGAAAGAAAACGAAGCAAACATAGCCTTGTGTTATTCAATATTGTTCACTTTGGCCAGACTAATGGATTTTCAGTTTACACAAGGCTGGCCTCATGACAAAGACAGGCTGTTGTAATTCAGCTGCATATGCTGACAGTTAGCATTTAGTGAGCAGTGAAATTCCAATGGTGCAAAAAGTCACTAAATTCTAGTGGATTTTCCTTGAACAGTGACACAAGACCAGGCGTGAATTTGGGGAAAGATCCTGTTTGGTAGCAGAGAGATGGGAGACACTGACTCAAGAGGAGAATGTGGGATTATTTTCCTGGAATTGTCTATAGTACATTTTTATGGGGTTTTTTTTGGTTCGTTTTTTAAGATAGAAAATTAAGCATCTGTTACTTGATACTCACAGGAAAATGTGTTTACTCCAAATAAGCCAAACAAATATTTCATTTCAAGCTTCCTGGGTGAAGTTTAATATTGTTTTAAATGATCAGCTACATGAGAATATTTCACTAGCCTAATTTCACATCCAATTTTTTGAATGAGCATTCTTTGTTTTTCTGTGGCAAATCCTGGACTTTATTATTCAATCTACACCTTTTTTCAGTTTGAGTCAAGTTCAGTCAAATAGATGGCTAGTGTCTCATTCTGTGTCAAGAAAGCTATGAAGATTCATATATATATATATATAGTATAATACTGGAAAAGACAGGTTGCACAGATTTTCTGTATAATTTACATTAAATGTCAGTTTATTATACATCACTTTTCATCCACAGATCTCAAGGCACTTTACAAAGTTGGCTAAGTGTCATTATCCCTGTATTACATAGGGAGATTGAGTGACTTGGTCCAAATCACACCAGGTACCAATGGTAGGGCCTGGAATAGAACCCAGATATTTCACCTCCTACTCTTGTGCCATCAGTGCTGGATGATGCTGCCTCTCCTTTTGCAGTCCATGAGTTGCTTATGAATAAAGACATAAATCTGTAGGCTGATATTGTTAGAGAAGCAGATTTAGGAAGATAGTGCTTGGACATTTTGACAAACACTATTATAAATTGGCTTACTCTTGTCCCTCTCTCTCATTAAGAGCATTTATCTGTATAACACTAAAAATAAAATACAACTCAAACCAGTAAAGATGGAATAAAAGTTTGTAGAAACATATGCAGATGATTAAAAGTTACAAGAAATACATCTACCAATGTCATTCTTTGTTCTATAGAGAAGTCTTCAGCTAATAGAGCACATGTTGCATAATTTTACATAGTGTTTTGAAGAGGAGTGCTGCAGATGTCTGTGGGGGTACCTTGTGCTGATCTCGGAGTGACTGTTTATGAATGAGGGACACCCACACGTTTCTGAAACTAGACAGATCTTATCGTCTAAACTGAAAATACCCATTGAATTTAACAGGCATTCCATGAAAAGAAGAACCAAGGGACATAACTATAAATAGGTTAGCTAGTCCACCCTTTCTCATCCTTCTAGCCATAGGACTTTGCAATGCTATGGACCAGTCTGTGAGTGAGCATTCTCAGGTTCCATTGGTCAGACTAGACATAGGCCTCAAAAGGGCAGAGGAAAAGACTAAAATGACTAACACAGAGCAAGCCATAGAATCTGCTCATTCAATTCAATTCAAAAGAATAAATACTACAGCTTCTAGAATTGTTCCCTGGCTCGAGTGGTCCAAATGCCACTATAAAACTCCAAAGCTCTGCAAAAATGTAAACATAGAGAATAATAAGTCTTCCTTTAATGTGTACTATATCCTCGTGTGTGTTAAAATACAGAAAAAAACCCTTTATGCTGTTTCTCCCCACCCTTCTCTCCCATTTGTTTCACACAAATTAATTTAACTTACTACAGATATTTTAGGATTGATTGAGTTAGCTGTAAAATTGGCAAATTGGCATGTGTGTTTTATTCAGGGGATGCTGATGGAGAGCTGATATCCAGACTCTGTGGCCAGGCACCACCTTCAGTGCCACTAGTCATAGCAGCTCCTCAGATCTGGGTGCACTTTAGAAGTGATGAGCTTGTGGAAGATAGAGGATTCAATGCCAGTTACACATTTGAAGGTAAGTTCTATGAAAAGCTATTTTCCCTGACTGTGGCAAGTCCAGTAAATGCTGCTAGTCATGCTGATCACATTGGAATGAGGTCTGCCCTTGAACAGGCCGACAGCAGAGTGCTGGTTGAGTTTCTATTCAAGCCCGAGGTGTTATCAGCTGAGCTTTCACACACACTGTCCTCTGCCTTATCTCTGTTCCTTGAGCTGTGATTGAGTATTTTGCAGTGAGGGGCAGGACAAGGCTCAGAACACATGGAGACTCTTGCAAATAGAGTTTTAACTGATAACACCACAAAGTTGGAGATTCATCACACAGACCAAGCCTAGTAGGCATGTTGTTGTTTATACCTTTGTATTCTTTTTGCAAACCCACTTAATGCCAAATTAGCGCAAGCTACACTTCTTTACCACTTACACCCGTTTACTGACCAATGTGTGCTACTCTTCCTGTCAATGCTGAATTTGACCGTGGATATTCATCTGGACCCATCAGCAGCACTACATTAACAGTGCTGTTAAAATGGAAGTTGTGGTTTTAAGTATCAATTTCCAAAGCTTTTATAGGGCTTTATTAAGTATAAAAATAAACGTGAAGTTTCATGTTCATTGAAGCTTCTTATGTACTACACTGCCAAAATGTTTTTAAAGCTTGAATTTTCTAAACCAGGTTGATTATCATCACCCATCTGAATTCAATTTAAATAGTTTTTCAGCTAGAAATATTACTGATACTGTAGTTGTTTGTTCAGAGCATGCAGTTTCTCAAATATCCAAAAACTGTATTTTTATTGCAGCTTGTGGTGGTATACAGACTGCTGAAAGTGGGGTTATCTCAAGTCCTAACTACCCAGATCCTTACAACAATTTAAATCACTGTTCTTGGTTGTTGGAGGCCCCGCGAGGTCAAACTATTACTGTGAGTAACACTAAACACATGCTATAGAAAAGAGTGAATGCACTTAATGTACTTCATGAGTCTGTAGGAAAAGAGATTTTTAATGGTTTAAAAGTCTGAAAACTGTGAAATATTAAAGAATGAAAATGTCACCATCAACAATATCCAAGGAAGGGGCAAAATATGCAATAGAGATAAAACAACCTGCTTCTGTAGATCATAGACTATTTTTTTAAAAAGTTGAAGTTAATCTTCTAATGGTTCTTGTCCTCAGATAGACATCACACGTCACTCACTCTTCCTCCCATAAAATAAATCCTCTGCTGTGTACACATAAGCAACTAGAGTAGCTGCTTTAAACAGATGCACAGTGATAAGCCTCTGCCTTCAGGAGGACAAGTCTGAGGCTGAAAGTCCATGCTGCACCTCCAGGAGGCACAGAACAGAAGAGTCGGACATTTGAGTCCCTAAGATTGTGGCCAGCTCTGAGAGCCAGAGTGGTCCCTGACATAAACTACAACAGCCAGGTTCTGCCCTAATTTCCAGCAGCTTCCCTCCAAGGGCTACCAATGGGCTGCTTTGGAACAGCCGAGAATTCCTGTAGCACGCTACATTATGGCCCTCACCCTCATGCCCCGGCACCAAGGCTTGTGGGGGGACCAGTTTAGGGTCCCTTAGACTGCAACCCTATGCTGTGCTTGCACTGTAGCATTCGCCTGACCCCTGGGGTAACAGGTCCAGCCAGTGACATGTAGGGTTCAGTCAGGGGGCCGAGTCCCTCCCTGAGTCTTAAAGTGCTGCTCTGAAACAGCTTTGTGAAACAACGTTCTGCACTTATTGTCACTCAGTGATTCCCAGATCCAGCTTTCACAGTTTATGTGTAAAAAGACATGTCTTCTAACTGCAGGCTCAGCAGACTCACCCTTTGCTCTATCCATCTAAGCTGCACTCTATCTGTCACTGTACAGGTATTTACAGTGTTTTAGAGGATATGAGGGCATCTGAGGTCAACAAATCTGTATTTAATCAATGCAAATTAAATTAGTACTATTCCGAATCAGCTGAAAATAAGGTTTTATTATAAGTGGAGCTGGTAGTGACCCTTGTCAAGAAGGTTTCCCAGCACTATCCACTATAAACCACCATTTTCAATTCTTATACTTTCCAAATACTAATTAAAAGCAGCAAAGAGTCCTGTGGCACCTTATAGACTAACAAGACGTTTTGGAGCATGAGCTTTCATGGCTGAATACCCACTTCGTCACATGCATCCGATGAAGTGGGTATTCACCCACAAAAGCTCATGCTCCAAAACGTCTGTTAGTCTATAAGGTGCCACAGGATTCTTTGCTGCTTTTACAGATCCAGACTAACACGGCTACCCCTCTGATACCAAATACTAATTGTTTGGACTGGAATTTTCCGTGTTTGCTCTTTGCCTCAGGCTGAATTTTTGGGGAAATTAGATCAGAGGGATAATTACGTAGCCTTTTGCTAAACTTTTCCATACAGCTCTCTGGCACTAATACCACATTGGAAGAGGGCCAGGTACTCATTAGTGCAGATCAATAATGAAGAACAGTGCTAATAAATCTGCGAGCCTGTGTAATCTGCTGTTTGAAATCTTTGAGCTGAAAATCCCACCTATGTGCATATTACCCCATGCACCCCACACTGAGGTCAGCAGTTCACTGCCCACATTCTTCCTGGCTGACACATCCAGTTTTGTAGGTGTTTGCTCTCATTTGATAGTCTTGCAGCAGCTTCTCTCAGGTTTAAGGTTAAAATAGTCATTTTCACTGATTGTTTATTATTGTGACCAAAAAGAAAAAGATGAGGAGCATGGACTTTTTTCCTAAATAGCTGGCTAATATTTTATCACAGCTGACTCTAAACTAAGATTTCATTGTCTCAGTCCCCGATTCAGGAAAGCAATTCAGCAAGTGCTTAAGTCCGTCCCTTTTCTGGAAAGCACTTAAGCATGTTTTAAGCACATTCTTAAGTCCCATTGACTTAAATTCTAGATCTGTCCCTTTTCTCCTCTCTCTTTAATTACAATCATTATGATTAAGATATAGAAACTCCAGCTCAATACCAACAACAAAGTACCGGAGTCAAGTTGTCAAACAGTTTAGCATGTTGTCAGTCTGTCAAATCATTGTGCTGGAACTGTTAGAGAACCTGGATAGATCTGTTTTGATGCATCCTGCAAGTACAGCTTGTTTCAGGTCCTGAATGTTTATTTTCTGGTCATTCCCTCTGAAGCATCTGGCACCAGCCACTGTCAGAAGACAGGATACTGGGCTAGATGGATCATTGGTCTGTCCCAGTATGGCCATTCTTATGTCATTCTTGTTTGTCTATAGCTTACTTTTACAGCCTTTGATGTTGAAATGCACTCAAAATGTCGCTGGGACTCAGTCACTATTCTGAATGGTGGTTCTCCTGGTTCTCCTATAATTGGACAATATTGTGGAACTACATCTCCTGGGACCATTCAGTCAGGTTCCAACAAGATAGTGGTGATCTTTAACTCAGACCATTCAGTGCAAGGAGGCGGGTTTTATGCAACATGGACCGCAGAATCTTTAGGTAAGAGGAAAATAATCACTGTCTCATGTATACACATAATAATACTCAGCGCTTGCATAGCACTCTTCATCCATAGATACAAAGCATTTACTATCTCAACCTCTTTAAATAAAATTGTGCTGGAGAACACAACAAATAGTATATAAAATGTTGCCACCTAACTGAGATGAGTCTGCACTGAGATGGCTAAATGTTAAAACATTAAGTCTGACCCAGGGCCACCCAGAGGATTCAGGGGGTCTGGGGTCTTCGGCGGCGGGGGGCTCCTGCTTCGGCGGTAATTCGGCGGTGGGGCGTCCTTCCGCTCTGGGACCCGCCACCGAAGTGCCCCGAAGACCTGCAGCGGGGGCCCCCCACCTCCGAATTACAACCGAAGCGGAACCTGCCGCCGAAGAGCTGGGTCTTTGGTGGTAATTCTGCGGCAGGGGGTTCTTCTGCCCCGGAGAAGAAGGACCTCCCGCTGCCGAAGACCCAGAGTGGAAGAAGCTCCGGGGGCCCAGGCCCAGTGAGAGTTTTCCAGGGCTCCCGGAGCGAGTGAAGGACCCTGCTCCAGGGCCCCCAAAAAACTCTCGTGGGGGCCCCTGCGGGGCCCTGGGCCTGGGGCAAATTGCCCCGCTTGCCCCCCCACTCTGGGTGGCCCTGCTCTGACCTTACAGACTGATATCAAATTTCAATTCATAGCCTACTTTCTGACAGCAATCACTGACGGCTGATATCCTGTATGAAAGGGGATCTTGTTCATTTTACTCACTGTAGTAGCATCTAATGTCAGAGATTGCAAGACATTTCCTTTCTGTGACAATATTCATTTCACAATATTTTGGTTTATATATTAAACACTAAAGTTACAGTCATGGAACGAGAATAAAATCAGGATCAAACTAGAGATATGGGGTACAATTTTTAAAAGCTCCTAACTGACGTACAAGCATAAATCTCACTGACTTTCAATGAGAATTAGGGCTTGTCTACATGAACATTAAAGTCACAGCAAGTTTGGGTGTGAATCTACCCTGCACTAGCCTGCTACTATCGCTGTCTGTGAGGACACTGTTGATGCACACTAACAGTTTGTTAGTGCACTTCTGTCTACTCAAGGAGACAAAAGTAGAATGTTATAAAGTTTTAGATTGCTCTCTCTTCTCTTTACTACAGAGTTTCTGAAATTATTTTGAACCATAGCTTTAATAAATTATTACTGGAAGCAAAAATATGTTTTAAATTATGTCAACCACATATCAGAATGTGAGCTTCCCTAGAACCATGACTATTCTTCTTTATAAATGAATCACTTAGCATTTATTTTTAAACATGCTGGGCAAAATTCTATGCTGATTTAACTCCTCCTGCAATCCCACTAAAGTCAGTGGGACTGCCTGGGCTGCAAGGGAAATCAGAATTTTGCTGCAGGTGAACAGATGCAGTTTGAGTAGGATTCACATGTACAGCTGTGCTGTTTAAGATTTGTAAAGTAAAACACTGAGGGATCTGGTAATGGGATGAGGTTTCACCTCTAGGACTGGTTTGAATGGCTGTAAAAGGATGATGGACTAGAGGAGGCTTGCAGAGGCCTTGTTACAGTACAGATTAGATCTTCTTCGAGTGCTTGCTCATATTGATTCCAATTAGGTGTGCGTGCGTTGCCTGCACGATCGTCAGAAGATTTTTACCCTAGCTAGGTCGGCTGAGGTGCCCGCTGGAGTGGCCCCTTTACAGTGCCAGATATATACCCCAGTCGACCCAGCACCCCCTCAGTTCCTTCTTACCACCCATGACGGTCGTTGGAACTGCAGAGCGCGGCTTAGCTGATCTCCACTTCCCTAGTGTCTAGCTCGTTTATAGTTGTAGATAGCTTTTATAGAGTAGTTGTTATTAGTTTCTTGTTGTACAGACAATCCAGGACCTGCCCTTTCATGGCTATGGTCTGTTTTCTGACAAGACTGACTCCAGACTCCAGAGTGTGAAGGATAACTGAGCCATCATGCGTTCATTGGGCATGCATACCCTGGTGACGCAACGTAGACCCTTCCGACCCTAACCATAGCGCACCTACTGTAATCCCCAGCTGAGACAAGACTTCCCTAGAAGACATGGCCAGGGTGGTAGGAAAAGACAGTCTGGTCCTCAGACGGCCAGAACCAGGGCCCCCCAAACTTTTGGCGGGGACCAAGCAAAACTTTGGAAGGTGCACCTGAGGGCAGAGCACCAGGCTCCTTCCAGGACCCTTTCCCACCTTTCACCAACCACCTCTCCTATTTCCTCCCTGCGTGGTCCCGCATAACGTCAGACCGATGGGTCCTACATACGGTGGAAAGTAGATACCGCCTTCAATTTGTTTTGTCCCCCACTCCCACCCTCCCTCCCCATCCCTCTTCAGGGACCCTTCTCATGAGCAATTCCTTCTACAGGAGGTGCAAACGCTCCTAACTATTGGAGCTCTAGAGGAGATTCCAAAGGAACTGAGGGGCAGGGGTTTTTACTCCCGTTACTTCCTAATCCCCAAGGCAAGGATGGGGCTATGGCCCATCCTGGACCTGTGCGGACTCAACAAATTCATGGTAAGGTTGAAGTTCCGCATGGTTTCCCGGGGGACCATTATCCCTTCCCTGGATCCTGGAGACTGGTACGCCGCCCTCGACATGAAGGACGCTTACTTCCACATAGTGATTTACCAGCCGCACAGGCATTTCCTTCACTTTGTGGTCAACCAACAGCACTTCCAATTTACGGTCCTTCCCTTCAGCCTATCCACAGCACCAAGGATCTTTACCGTCGTAGCTGCCTCACTCCATTGACACTGGATCCAAGTGTTTCTGTACCTCGACGACTGGCTCATTCGGGGTCGCTCCAAGGACCAGGTGCAATCTCATGTCCAGCTCACCATGAGCTTGTTCAGACAGCTAGGCCTGCTGCTCAATGTCAAAAAGTCCACTTTGGAGCTGACTGAAAGAATAGACTTCATCGGAGCAGTCCTGGATTCAAAACTCGCCCGTGCGTGCCTACCGCACACCCGCTTCCAGTTCATGGCGAGCATTATCCACGGCCTCCAAAGCTTCCTGACCTCGACAGCACGCACGTGCCTTGGTCTGCTGGGACACATGGCGTCTTGCACCTTCGTGACCAGACATGCCAGACTGCGCCTCCATCCACTTCAGGCCTGGCTCTCAACCGTAAACCGCCCAGGCCGGGACAATATGGACCCAGTGGTCACCAATGGAAGTCTTAACCTCCCTGGTCTGGTGGCTGAACCTCAGCATGCAAAGGGGTGCCATTCCATGCCCCGCAGCCCTCCCTGGTACTGACCATGGACGCATCAGCTTTGGGTTGGGGTGCTCACCTCGTGGACCTTCGCACACAGGGCCTTTGGTCCACACAAGAGATTTCCCTGCACATCAACGTACAGGAACTGAGAGCAGTGTGCCCGGTGTGTCAGGTGTTCTGCAAGCACCTTCAGGGCCGTTGTGTTGCAGTTTTCACAGACAACACAATGGCCATGTTTTATATCAACAAACAAGGGGGAGCGCGATCGTCCCCCCTCTGTCAGGAAGCCACTCTCCTGTGGGAATTTTGCATAGCCCACTCGATAGACCTGGTGGCGTCATTTCTCTCAGGAGTCCAAAACACCTTGGCAGATCACCTCAGCAGATCCTTTCTGGCTCACGAGTGGTCGATTCACCCGGACGTTATCCATTCTGTTTTCTGGAAGTGGCGGTTTCCCCAGATAGACCTTTTCGCCTCTCGCGAGAATCGGAAGTGCCAGGCGTTCTGCTCTCTCCAGGGGCACTCCCCGGGTTCCCTATTGGACGCCTTCCTGATACCATGGAAAGACCGCCTGTATTATGCCTTTCCTCCATTCCCGTTAGTCCACAAGGTCCTTCTCAAGTTGCACAGAGACAGGGCCCACTTAATCTTGATCCCCCCGGCATGGCCCAGGCAGCATTGGTATACCACTCTCCTCGATCTGTCAGTGACCACTCCAATTCCACTTCCATTGTGGCCAGACCTGATCACTCAGGAATACGTCCATCTCTGTCATCTGGACCTGCAATCTCTCCATCTCACAGCATGTATGTTGCATGGCTAACTCAATCTGAGCTACGTTGCTTCTGCTCGGTGCAGCAAGTACTTTTGGGTAGCAGAAAGCCCTCTACTAGGTCCACGTATTTGGCCAAGTGGAAGCATTTCTCCTGCTGGGGTGTTCTGAGCAATGCTGCCCCTCTGGAGGCGCTAGTACCTACCATCTTAGACTATTTCTTGTCCTTGAAACAGCAGGGCCTAGCAGTTTCATCCACCAGGGCAAAAATGGGCGTTCAGTCTTCTCCAATCCCATGGTCAGCAGGTTCCTCAAGGGATTGGAACGTCTCTACCCGCAAATTCAGCATCCGGCCCCTACATGGGACCTCAACCTGGTCCTGTCCAGACTCATGGGTGCCCCATTCGAGCCAATGGCCACTTGCTTGCTCCTGTACCTTTCCTGGAAAACTGTTGTTCTTTGAGATGTGTTGCTCATATCCATTCAAACCTGCCCTCCTTCCCCTCTGTCAGAGTAGCTAGCAAGAAGGAACTGAGGGGGCGCTGGGTCGACTGGGGTATATATCCAGCACCGTAAGGGCGCCATTCCAGGGGGCACCTCAGCTGACCCATCGAGTGTTGCTAGGGTAAAAATCTTCTGACAATTGTGTACGCAGTGCGTGCACACCTAATTGGAATGGCTATGAGTAACACAACTCGAAGAACAACAGTTACAAAGGTGAGTAACTCTTTTCTCACTTCTGTGTTCCATGTATGAGCAGTGGTCAGTTTTACTTCCCAGATACTTGCAGGTGGAACAGAGCTGAATTAGATGAATAGGGAAGCAAAGGACATGAGGGGAGGAGAAAGGAACAATGTGGTGAAAGAAGAGCTGTTTCCTGAGCATATCCACCCCCAATAGCAGGTAGTACTTTTTCTCTGGTAGCAAGAATAGCAATGGCGGTGAATGAATAATGGGTCTTTCATGCTTCTGCAGCCATAGGCACAAGAAGCACCTGTGGAGGCAGCCACTCACCATCTTCAGGCCCAGCTGAATGCTGTGGGAGCAACAACACCTGAAACATTTTGACCAGCTCTCTTATCTATTTCTCTTTTTCTAGGATGTGGTGGAATCATTCATTCAGATAATGGTACAATCAAATCTCCCCACTGGCCTCAAAATTTCCCCATGAACATCAGATGCACATGGACAATCATTACTCACGAGAGCAACCACTTGGAAATGAGCTTTGATAACAACTTCCAGATCCCCAATAGTAATGGAGAGTGCCAGAGCAGTTATGTGAAGGTAAGAGAGCACTGGGAGGAGATCTGTGGTTTGATAGTTTTCAGTGTTTAGTATTAATTACTAACAACTACGTTCGTACAATGGTATGACTGAAATTTTAAACGCACAAAACCCTGGAAATTCAAAGTTATGGTTCCCACAACAACATACTAGTAGAGAATCACAATTGATACTTTATTTATAAATATACTTCTGTGTAAGATGTCAAGGTTGTCTTAATCCTCAGTTATATTTTTTTCAATGGCAGCTTAGAGCAACGTGTTTTGAAGGCATTAGGGCAGAGTGGGACATGCTTTGAATTCTTTGTAGTTTAGTTTTTTCTCAGGCATTTGGCAGATGTTGCGTGTTTTGGTACTCATTCTCTCCAGAGCCACGATACTCCCACTTGTAATAAAGGGCAAGCATAATTTGACATCATGTAGGATGCTTTGAGCAGCTCTACAGCCAATGGCTTAGAAGACCAAAATTACATTAATTTTTTAAAGCCATAAAAAAATGGCAATTTTGTGTTCTGCCCCATTGAACCACAGCAGTAAATATGTCACTAATAAAGTTTTGTTTCATAAACAGCAAGTCTTACTGCTGCCCAATGGAGGAGTCTGTTGATTGAAAATGGCCAAGCTGATCTGGATGACTATCCTGAGTATTGTATGCAGAGCTTGCATGGCATGGAAAACTAACTATTTGAATGGCCAAGTTAGCCCCTGAGAACAAATGAACAAAGATTTCGGGTGCCCAGCCCATCAATGGACCTGGTTATCAGAAAGTGCTGAGCACCCATCCTCTGACAATCAATGTATCCCAAATTGGGCAACCAAAAACCAAAGCACTCCCAATTATAATCACTTTGAAAACCTTGGCCCGGATGTGCACGGTTTATACTAATCATGTAGGCATGGACGATTCGTGCCTCCCCATACTGGGAGGGTGGAGGGACAATCTAAAGGGGAGGACACATGACTGCCCCATGTGTCTCCTCTGCCCAGTGACCCCTGCACCCAGCCCGGGGTCGCCATGCTCTCCTTGTCCCATGTTACCTGCGGGGGGAGGGGAACTCTGTCCTTCTGCCACTGTACCTTCCCCCCGGCACATTTGGCCACTCTCCCTGGCAGCTGGGCCCAGGCAGGGAGCTGCTTCTCACATGGCTGAAGCTGGCTGCTCCGGGTCGCTGCTCTGTGCAGCACAGCAGCTGCCTGCGAGAGCCAGGCTGGGGAGGTGGTGGGCTGCCCCCTGCCCGGGCCCAACTGTTGGGGACAGGGGCCAAGCAACCTGGAAACATGCCAGGGGGGGAGAAAGGACTCCAGCTTGCTCAGCCTTTGTCCCTGGCAGCTGGATCTGGGGTGGGTGGAGGGGTGGCCCGCTGTCGCCCTCTCAGCCAGGCTCTCTCTCAGGCAACCGCTGCACTGCACAGAGCAGCAACCCTGAGCGGCCGGTGTGAGAAGTGTCTGGTCCTGTCCCTTCTGCTTCCCGCCTGGGCCCAGCTGCCCAGGACAGGGGCCGAGCGTGCCAGGGGGCAGGCACAGCGGGAGAAGGACAGAGCCCCCCTCACTCCCCTCAGCAGGCCGGTCTGGGGAGACACTTGACCCCACATGTCCCGCTACGTGTCGTTTATGCATTCAAGGGCTCAATGTTGCAAACACCTAGGCACATAAATACCATTATTCACATGCCTAAGTATTTGTGTGAGATCAAACAGTACATGGTTAGTCCTTTGCTAAGATGGCTGTTTACAAAGCCATCACAGTTGTATGTGGCTGATCTCTTCTAGTTCTCTCTTGACTTCTTTCTAACATATGAAAGTCTTAATCAAATATTCTTTATTTTCCTTATTTTTTTACTAGACGAGTGGTAAGGAAAAATCCTGTAATCACATTGATTGGAGAAAAATCAGGCATGTTATTGAAATAGAAACTTTAGGAGATTTCAACACATTGCATTTGAAATAGGAAGCTAATATTTTCTCATGTAAGCAAACAACATTTGGTTAATATCCTTGGGAAGGTACTGAAGTAAATAGGGTGAAATTCAATAAGGACAACTGCAAAGTACTCCACTTAGCAAGGAACAATCAATTGCACATATACAAAATGGGAAATGACTGCTTAGGAAGGAAAGAGTGAAAAGGATATAGGGGTTATAGCGGATCACAAGCTTAATACATTGTGAATTGTACATTCTGGGATGTATTAGCAAGAGTGTTGTAAGCAAGACACGAGAAGTAATTCTTCCGCTCTATTCCGCTCTGATTAGGCCTCAACTGGAGTACTGTGTCCAGTTCTAGGTGACACATTTCAGGAAAGATGTGAACAAACTGAAGAAAGTCCAAAAAAAGCAACAAAAAATGATTAAAGGTCTAGAAAACATGACCTATGAGGAAAGATTGAAAACATTGGATTTGTTTAGTCTGGAGAAGAGAAGATTAAGGGGGGACATGATAAAATTTTTCAAATATACAAAAGGTTGTTATATGGAGGAGTGTGAAAAATTGCTCTCCTTAACCTCTGAGGATAGGACAAGAAACAATGGGCTTAAATTGCAGCAAGGGAGGTTTAGGTTGGATATTAGGAAAAACTTCCTAACAGTCAGACTAGTTAAGCACTGGAACAAATTGCCTAGGGATGTTGTGGAATTTCTGTCACTGGAGATTTTTAAGAACAGGTTAGACAAGCACCTGTCAGGGATGGTCTAGTTTTTACTTAGTCCTGCCTTGAGTGCAGGGGACTGGACTAGATGACCTATTGAAGTCCCTTCCAATCTTATACGTCTATGATTCAGCAAAGAACTAAAGCACCTGCTTAACTTCAAGTTTTAAGCATGTGTCTGGTTTTACAAACATGCTTAAATCACATTCACTGAAATGGGATTTAAACATGTGCTTAAAGTTAAGTAATTGCTTAAGTGCTTACCTGACATGGGTTGGATTTACCTGCTTAAAGTTAAGCATGCATGTGATTTTCCTGAATCGATGCCCTAACTAGCCTTAAAATTACTGCTCACAGTGTTAAGTATCAGAGGGGTAGCCGTGTTAGTCTGGATCTGTAAAAATCAACAATGAGTCCTGTGGCACCTCAAAGACTAACAGATGTATTGGAGCATAAGCTTTCATGGGTGAATACCCACTTCATCTTACATGTGTCTGACAAAGTGGGTATTCACCCATGAAAGCTTATGCTCCAATATATCTGTTAGTCTTTAAGGTGCCACAGGACTCTTTGTTACTCATAGTGTTGTTTGCAGTGTTATTGTAGCCATGTTGGGCCCATGATATTGGAGAGACAAGATGGATTAGATAATACACCTCTACCCCAATATAATGCGATATAACACGAATTCAGATATAACGCGGTAAAGCACTGCTCCAGAGGGGTGGGGCTGTGCACTCCGGTGGATCAAAACAAGTTCAATATAACACAGTCTCACCTATAACACGGTAAGATTTTTTTTGCTCCTGAGGTCAGCATTATATCGAGGTAGAGGTGTATCTTTTATTGAACCAACTTCTCTTGGTGAAAGATAAGCTTTCGAGCTTACTCAGAGCTCTTCTTCAGGTGTGGGAAAGGTACGTCTAGTGTCACAGGTAAACACAAGGCGGAACAGATTGTTAAGTGTAAGGAGTTAACACACTTGGCAAAGAGATCATTCAGGGTGAATTGGACAGTTAACACCTCTGCGCCTTAGGACAAAGGAAGGTTAGTGGGTTATAGATTGTTATAGTGAGCCATAAATCTGGTGTCTTTATTGAGTTCATGATTTTTAGTGTCTAGCAAAGTTATGAATTTAAGCTCCCAGTGTCATCCTTTGAAAGTGTTGTGCAGTTTCCTTTGAGGACAAAGACTAAGAAGTCAGATATAGAGTGATCATTTTGTGAACAGTGTTTGCCCATAAGTGATATGGTGTCTTTGTCTTATCATTTTTCTGTGTGAGTTCATTCAAGAGTATAGTGATTGTCTCACTTCACCCACATTGTTATCAAGGCAGTTAGTGCACTGGATGAGGTACACCACGTTATGATAGGCATGTGTAGGACCCATGGATTTTGAAAGCTGTGATGGTGGAGGGTATTGATCATCGTAGCAATGGAGCTATGTCTGCAGATTTTATATCTCTTGTTCTGGCAGGGCCTGGTGCCACTTTGAGTTGGTGTGTCTTGGTCTGTGGGGAGCTTGCTTCTGATGATGAACTTGGTGAGGTTGGGGGTTGTGTGAAGGCCAGAAGAGGGAGTATGAGAAGGATTTCTTTCAGGAGTGGTCCCCATCAAGTATGACTTATAATTGTTTACTGGTATGTTTGGTATTTTATAGAAAATACTATACTAATCCTTAATATGCCTTTTCTTTACATTGTATTCATTTGTTTAATGACATGTTCAAGTTATACAGGAAGTTAAAGTAATGGAATACATTATTCCATTACTTTAACTTCCTGTATAACTTGAACATGTCATTAAACAAATGAATACAATGTAATAGGAGAACAAACTTATTTTTGGATCGGAGAGTCAGAATATTAATTATCTGAAACTTCTAGATTGGAGCCTATATATTACTATAGCATCTTAATCTAAATTCTTGTCTACTCTTATTGGCGGAGGGAGTACATTCAGTAATTTATTGTAAACATGGGTGTTAATAGTGTACACATTTATACTTCAATTGGCAAAGATAAAATAAAGGTAAGAATTATTGCACGTGAAATGTTTAATATCCAGGGTCTTCACTAAATTGGCTCACTTCCTAAGTTCCCTCTAAGCTGCATGGCCACATAGCAGGCTATCAAGGGCCATGCAGGTGGGGAGAGGAGCTCCTACCCCAGCCCAGCCCAGTCCCGCCCCACCAGAGCTGCCACAACCGGGGCAAAATGCTCCTCCCCCCGGGCCGGCTTTAGGCCGATTCCCCTGAATCGGGCCCCGCACCTAAGAGGGCCCCGTGCCCATGCCTAATGGGGCCCCGCACCCTAAAGAAGAGCACCTAACTTAGGCGCCTTTTTAATTTTTACTCAACCGGCGGTGCGGCGGCACTTCGGCGGCGGGTACTTCACTTGCTCCGGGTCCTCGGCGGCACTTCAGCGGCGGGTCCTTCGCTCGCTCTGGGTCTTCAGCAGAATTTTGGCAGCAGGTCCTTCGGTGCCACCAAAGACCCAGAGCAAGTGAAGGACTTGCTGCCGAACTGCCGCCAAAGACCCAAAGCGCCACCGGCTGAGTCATCCCTGCTGGGGCCCCGTCGAAACTATTTGAATCGGGCCCCACACTTCCTAAAGCCGGCTCTGTGCTCCCCCGGCCCAGCCTAGTCCCACCGGAGCTGCCACAGACAGGAATAGGTGCCTCTCACCTGGACCCAAGCTGCTGCGGCGAGAGAGGGCTGGGAGGAGTCTTCTTTCCCCTCTGAAGCCCTGGGGAAGCCTGCATCCCAAACCCCTCATCCCCAGCCCCACCCCAGAGCCTTCACTCCCAGCCAGAGCCCTCACCCCCCCACACCCCATCCCTCTGCCCCAGCCCTGAGTTCCCTCCCACACTCCAAACCCCTCAGCTCCACCCCTGCCATATATCACCTCCATATTGGTGCACATAACAAAATTCATTCCACACATAGACGTAAAAAATTAGAGGGAACACTGTCACATCCTAATGCTTTTTAGGTAATGTGGAAGATACTTGTATATTTGTAACTTCCTTGAGGGACAGATAAAATGTAATTCACAGTAATATGTTCACACTGACTGCAGGGAGTTTGAAAATACTAACTCATTCCCATCCTGGATCTGCCAGGTGCTGAGAGGAAATAATGATGAAGAAGCAGTAGCTTTGCTGGCCACAGGATGTGGAAGTACAGCTCCTGGGTCTGTCGTTGCTCCCAGCAATGTGATAACTACAGTGTTCCAGTCTCAGGATACCCCTGGGCATGGCTTCTCTGCATCTTTCATAAGCAGTAAGTGACATATAAAGCCAGGAGGCCCCTATAAGTCAGTCCACTTTGGATTAGCTGCAAACATTGTTTCCTACCACTATTTCAAGGCCTTAGTTCAGCAAAGCTCTGAAGCATGCTCCTAAGCATGTCATTAATCCTATTGGAGTCATATGCTTGAAGCTAGGCAGATGTTTAAGAACATCGCTGAATGAGGGCCTAAGTGAGATGGTCAATATAGCTTTAAACAAGCTATTTGGAAGATAGGGTTCTAGAATCCTTGGGGAAGGAACCCCTTTGTATTTATTTTCTTCCCAATATTTTTGACTCCTTTGTCTAAGACTAGAACTGCTTGTGTTGCTACCCTAAGTAGTTTATTCCATGCTCTGCATATGAACTACTCTCAAGAGGGAACTTCTTTCAGTATCTGCTCCTTCCTTGATTTTATTGTTGCATTTCCCTCTGGCTTAAATGGCATTAATTTATCTATCCTCTCCTTTGCCTTTAGAAAAGCATAGTCTTCAGTAGGGTAAAACCAACTGGAAGTGTAGGAGGTATTGTCTTGATAAAAAGAGATTAATTTTTCTGGTGAGCTGCCAAAGCAACCCCTCTATGAACAAGTTTCCCTTCACTTGGGTCAGATTAAATTCAGCAGGAAAATGTGTGTTAAAGTGATTATAACACTGAGCCAAAATGTAAAAGAATCCACAATCGTAATAGATTTTTTTGTGCTTATAACATCAGAACTGATCTGCATCAGGTACATTTTATGGGGTCAGTTATTGCCATATAGTTGACTTAGGGCCAGATCCTGCTCCCATTAGAGTCAGTGGCAAAACTCTGAGAGAAGGCAATGGCCCATATTTTCCCATCTTGTAAATGGGTGTTCATAATTTGGTACCAGCATATCACACCTTCATCACACACATATTCATTTGCAGTGATCGTAGGCTGAAAACAGCCCTTCAATTTTAAGTCTGTTAATTTTCACATGCCTACAGCCAGAAAAGATTCACCAGGTTAGGAAGGCTTTTGGAGTTGGAAGAAATTTCTGGTACTCACTCCATTAGCACAGGACTGGGACCCAAGGGAGCTGGGCTCTATTGCTAGCGCTGCCTGTAGCCTGCTGGGTGACGCTGGGCAATCCCTTTGTTGCTCTGTGCCTCTGTTTCCCCATCTATAAAATAGAGCTAATGATACTGACCTTCTTGGTAAAGCTTTGGGATCTACTGATGAAAATCATTATGTAAGAGCTAGGCTGCTCCCAGGCACTCAGGGTGGTACATCATGTTCCACTCTCCAGGCCTCATCAGCTTTGCTGTTCAATGCAGGTTGAGGGGGACGGGGTGGGCAATGATCCTGTCTCACTCCTGTCCCCCTTCAGCTATCCCAGGGGCACTAGGCAGGAATGGTTACTGTGCTTCCCATTGGGACTATTATTACTCCTGTACAGGGACTATTGTAGCACCTGGCCATCTCCCCAGCACTCGAAAGGGGGAAAAGATCTTTACGGCTGCTCCTCGCCCAACTCATACTGGGGCAAGGCACAGTCTTACCCTGTGCTCATTGATTCTGTCATTGTTAAAATAAAAACTAACCATTATGTTGCTACATAGACTCACTATGTGGTTATTCTTATTTGCAGGATGTGGAGTAAATTTCACTGGCCCTGCAGGTCGCATTGTCTCCCCTAACTACCCCAGCCAGTATGACAACAACTTAAACTGCAATTATATCATAGATGGGGGACCTCAGTCATTTGTCATCCTACGGTTTGAGACTTTCCAGTTGGAATGTAAGTGCTTGATTTTTAAATATCTCCAGTATGTTATACAGACTGTCAAGCTATTCGGAGAAGGGTATAATGAGTCTCCCATAGGAAGATAATTATTTAAATTCAGGAGCCCATTTTGCAAACTATTTACTGACAAACTTGATTTGTTTGGAGGTTTGGTGCAGTTCAGAAAAAATGTCCAAAATAGTAGAAGCTTATCTGAAGCTGGAAATCTGGTAAGAATTAGTGGTTAGAATATGAAAATGACAATCAGGAATTTGGGGTTTTGTTCCTAGTTTTGCCACTGACTGTGACACCTTGGCCAAGTCACGACACTTAATTGTTCTGTGCCTCAATTTCCCACATCTGCAAAATGGATACAATTATACTTATTGTGCAAGGCTACAGTCACAGCTAATTCGTGTTTGTAAAATGTTTTGTGATCTTCAGGTGAAAGGCGCTATGAAAGTTGAAAGTGGTGCTATTATTTATTAATTAGCAATATTGTCTCTTCAGAATTTAGCCAGGTGAGAAATACTTGGCCCTATTGAATTCAATGGCAAAACTCCCATTGACTCCCAGGATTTCAGCCCAGAAGTCTTGTCACAGTACAGTAGAATCCTGATTGAGCCACGCCATTTGCGCAGACATCATACTTTGAGATGACCTGCAATTTCGATCATTGGGAGTCATTTGAACAAGGAGATATGCAAGCAAGCTGTTATATAGGGTGGTTTGGATAATCTGCTTTCTACTGTACTTCTGCTTTTGGCTGAAACCATGAAGTTAGGAGGTGAACAATTTTTGCTTTTTAAAAATGTTTTGGAATTATTTTGGACCTCAAAAACAATTGTGCTCTTTTTAAAATTTGAATTTGGGGCAAAGATTTGGTTCAGCTGTGGTCTTTGTCTAAAATAGTTTGCTCATGTCCAGTTCAAATATAACTTAATACTTTGTGAATTAGGGGAAGAGCTCATCAAAATAGAAGCAAACAAACATTTAAATGATTACCTGTAGTAAAAACAAATCTTGGTCCTTCTGAAAAAAATGGAAACATTAAAACCAAATGCTGCCCATTTCCACATCTTTGATTATATTCGTTTTTTTCCCCTCCAGTGAAATATTCAGCTTCAGCATTTGCTTAAATTATAATTTGTCTTTAAGGGTGTTGGAACATTTAGATCAAATTAAAATATATATTCAATTTGAGAGGTTTTTTCTATAAAAAGGCATTCAGAAAATATACTTGCAATCAATATTGATTAAAAACGAGCTAAAGAGATAAGTAATATAGACTTTGTGATACACTATATATGTCATAAATATTTATTTGGGTCACTTTACTGCAGGTCTGATTTGCTTTGTTGTAATCTTTATCAGTGTACACAAATACAAAATCCTTAGTCATTTGAAGGCAAGAAATTAGGATATGAGCAAGAGAACATCTGGTGGTAAAAGAGGAAGTTTGTCAACCACCAGAAGCTGCCTATAAATTTGTTTTCACAGTGATCTTAACAATAAAATGCAACTTTGATCACCTTCTAATAGCAGAGTGAAATTGCCGGTGTTTAAATTTAAAATGAAAGAAGAATTGTAGCCCCTGATTTTGCAGTCTCTTCAGCACATGCTTACATTTATGCACAAGTGGTCCTACTGAACAATGGGACTGCTCACATGTAAAATTAATCATGTGCCTAAGGGTTTGCAGGATCAGATCCTTAGTTCTCTATTACAGATGCAGGTTAAATTCAGTTCTGGCATAAGCATTCCCAATTATATTGGAGTCAATGGAGTATAGCTGAATTTGGCCCATGAAACCCATTTTACACACACAGTTCAGATGTTCCTGATTGGATACTTAAAGTTTAGATAGATTTTAATCATTGTAACTTACTAGCTATTTCACCATTGGAAACAAAACTTGTTTTAACATAGTGAAATATTTTATTGGAGAACTGAATCTAAGGAGACAGTTTTCAAACTAGTGCCTGTAAAGCACGCATTTTATTTACTTTAACCTATCGAAATCTCTCTTTTTGGATAACTATAGAGTAGGAGGCAATAGGGTAGAGTGGAATAACACACACATGTCCTGCCAGCAAATAAGATCTTTCCATTAGATAAAATCATAGATTTCTGTGGCAGAAGTAGTGTGTTTTTGGATATTGCATGGGAGATGAAGCAATAATACTGACTACAAGGGATCCCTTGGTAGAAGAATTTCCAAATGACCAACTCAGGCCATAGCAATGAAACAATTTTCAGTGTTCAGACTTGGAGTCTGAATAAGTTTCCTGTAAAGAATGTTTGCCATGTTCCTTCAGCCTGTCATCGTAAGCAATAAAGCAATCAAAGAAAGGGGAAGGACACCCAAATGGGATTGCATTGGATGGAAATGTGTGTCAATTTCACGATCAAAGTGTGATAGCACTAACCAGTATTTCGTCTTGGTAGCTAGGAATCTGTCCTATTCTCCACTCACTCTCTTCATCCTAAAGTACATCTGTGTGATACAGTAAATCTGGTTGCAGAGCCTCATTTTTACTCTAGTCTGATTAGTGAAATTGCATTGTCTACTGTTAGCTTCTTTTATTCGTGTTTCCCTTTGCTATTTTATTTAATGTCAAGCACAAAGTTTTTGTGCATTTGTCTGCTTGGTGCCAGTGGCACACAGATACAATATTCTATAGAAGATGCATATTCTCTCTACTCTTTTCCTGCATCTGGGCTTGTAGGTCTGGGCTACTTTAAATGATCAAAAATAGGGAAGAATCCTTCTCCATAAACAATGGAATTATTTCAAAGTAGTTACTCAGATCCAACCTTTTTTTTGCAATCCTTATACAAATAGAACCTCCTTTTAAGAATATCCTTAATGGTAGCATTTGATAGCATAGTATTAGAGTGCTGAAACATGTTAATTCTCTCCAGGTATCAGGCAGTCTTCCAGGGAATTCTGAGTACCATGAATACTTTGTTGAAATCATATAAAATAAGTGGGAGAAAGTTCCTACAACATTTAATCTAATTTTGTTAGCCTATGTGGATCTCTTTCTAGACAAAGTAACCACACTGTCTCATCATGTCATCCCAAACAATTATTTATTGGCTTGTTTCTTGTTGTTTTTTTTAATCTTAAATGCTGAAGTTATAATTCTGCAATATGTAAAATGGTTGCTGGTCCATTTTGGAATCTTCCACATCTGCTTTCTCAATTATTACAAGGCACTTCAGAAAATAAATACATTTTGCAATATCTTATTTTGAAAGAAGAGATCTTTAAAAGACTGTTGTAATTATTCACTTTTGAAATAGCCCCTCTGCTATTTGGTTTGAGTTGGCTGGTTTATAAGTAATGAAGGAGTAGAATTCTGTATTATAATAATAGCAACAACAATGCATAGGAGCCCTAATTATGGATCAGAACTCCATTGTGCTAGGTGCTGTACAAACACAGAACACAAAGATGGTCCCTGCCTCAGAGAACTTACAGTCTAAGTATAAGACAAGAGACATATATAGACAGACCAGTGGGGAGTGCCAGGAAACAATACTGGTCAGCACGATAGGCTGGGGTCTCAGCAGAGGAGAGTTTTTTAAAGAGGATATGATTTAGTTTTGTACATATTTATGAGAAGCTCCTTCCAAGCATGAAGAGCATCATGGGGGAGAGCCTACAGGTGCTTGTTTGAACAATTAATAATTGGACAATGGAGGCTGGCATCATGGCTCAGTCAGAGGCAGGAGCCAATGAGTGATGATAGGCAGGGTGGGAATAGGCAGTGAAAAAGACAAGTAGCTTATGTTTGATGTAATGGAGAAGAGGGAGTTGGTGGACAGATGCAAAGAGTGGGGGGGGTGACATCCTCAAAGCAACGGGTTTAGCCGCCAGGGCCAGCTTTAAAACTTGCTGGGGCCCAGGGCTGAAGCTGAAACCCAGGGGCTTCAGCCCAGCCTGGTGGGGCTTGGAATCTGGCCCCACCCCTCCACCTGGGGTGGCAGGCTCAGGCCCCAGCCCTATTCCTGCCTGTGTCATGTAGTAATTTTTGTTGTCAGAAGGGGGTTGTGGTGCAATGAAGTTTGAGAACTGCTGGTAGGAAGATGATCTTTATGGCAGCATTCTGAATGGATAGGAGGGGGCAAGAGTGTATTTTTCCAGGCCAGAGATAAGGATGTTGCAGGAAATGAGACACGAGATGATGAGAGGCTGGATACATTTTAGGTGTGTGGATGGATAGGAAAAGCTGTATCTTAAAGACCGTATGCAGAAAGAATCAGCAGGATTTATATGTAGTGTAGATATGAGCACCTAGGGAGAGGTTTGAGTCAAGGATGATGTCTGGGTCACAGGGCTGAGTGACAGGTAGGATGGTGGTGTTGTGTTGTCCACCATGATCAAGAAAGAAGAGGAGGGGGAAGAGGTTGGTGGGAGGAGAGATTAAGAGTGCCATTTTAGCCATGTTGAGCTTGACCTGGTGGCTAGACGTCCACTAGGAGATGTCAGAGAAAAAGGCTAAGATTTTCCTTTGGACAGGAGACAGGTCTGGAACAGAGGCTGATTTGTAAATCATCCACATACCGGTAGTTGAATTTGTGCTTGTGGATGAGATTAGGCAGAGGTAAGATACAGAGGGAGAAGAGAAGTAGACCTAAGACAGAGCCCTGTCAACCCCCCATGGACATCTGGAGGGTCATGAGGAGGATCCTCTGAAGGACACACTGAAGAAGCGATTAGAGAAGTAGGAGGAGAATCAGAAGAAGGAAGAGTCACAGAAACCAAGGGAGGACAATATTTCAAGAAGAGGAGCATGGTCAACTGTGTCAAAGGTGTCCAGCAGGTCAAGGAGGATGAGGATGGAGTACTGGATTTGAGCTTTGGCTAGGAAGAGGTCTCAGAGACTTTGGCAAAAAGTTTCAGTGAAGGATACTGGATAGAACCCAGATAGAGTAGGGGCTAGGCTGGAACTGGAGGATGTGAACTCCAGGCAGCATGTCTGTAATAGGGTTGCTCCCTCCATGGTGCCCCTCATAGTTAGAGGTGGTTCTACAGGAGCCCTGCCTCAGTTTCCCTCTTCTCAAACCTCCGTAGTCCAAAGACCTCCAGGGTTGGTGGGAAGATTCGGGTAGGCTTCCTTGCTCTGGTTGCCACTGTCTGCGAACCAGAGGACCTCCTCCTGGGGCTGGGTCACAAATAATTCCCTCTAAGGGGGTCAGGAGTCCACTGCCCTCCTCTCAGATCTGGGGTAGAGCAGAAGGAGTTTCTCCTTCCTGAGATCAAGAGTTGACTGGCCCACCTTCTAGGGCTAGGTTGCAATTCCTGCCAGCTGCAAGCCTTAGCCTGTTTCTCTCTAGCTGGCCCCTGTTTCCCACTCAGCCCTTTTAACCTGGAGAGATCAGCAGGCAGACTTCCTCCTCCTGCTAGCACCTCCCTGTTATGAGAGACAGAAGGCAGCATTTATACTGCCCTCCTTCACAGGGTTCATCATGGTTGGCTGGGAGAGAGAGGAGTCCTGCCTCATCTTGCACTACAGGGTTGCTGGTTTCAGCCCCTTAAAGAGACAGTGGTCTGGGTTTCCCCCTAGCCACTATTTCCTGGGACTGTTTCCTCTCTTCCCACACTGGCTTCAGCCATTTCTCAGGCCTTTTGTTCCAGCATTACTGGAATGGCATCTTCTGACCCCCTTGGTTAAAGGGCCAGCATTCAGTGAGCTTGAAGACAAAAGGGAGACAGGAGATGGGGCAGTAGTTGGAGAGGCAAGTGGGGTCACAGTGGGTTTTTTAAAATGGAAGAGACTAAAGCATGTTTATATTGGGAGGGGGAAAAGCCAGAGGAGAGTGAGAGGTTAAGGAGGAGAGTAAGGAAGAGGATGAGTACCCATGAGGGCGATCAAGAGATAACTAGTGCTGCTAACAATGCTCAGTAATAAAGTGCCTTCTGATGCTGGCTCTAGCTAGTGTACATTCGAGACTAGATCCCTGAGCCTTGTACCTGTGCTCATAGGCCACCAAACTTACTCTTTCCACCATTGCATCTGAAATTGGCACACAGTCCATCATAATTATGTTGCAACAGGTCTTATTGCATGAAACTCATTTTCCCTGGAATCTTTTTCATTTCAGCCTTCCCTTTTAAAAAATCACCTTAGAACTATTCTTTTCCTCAAAGTGTTTCTTGATTGACCATTGAATTGCCTTCTCACTGTCTTCCCTTTTTTAAAAACATTGCCCCTTATCCTCATTTGTTTTTAAGAGCATGTTATTGCATTTATATGCAGTTTGTTTTATCCTATTTTACAGCATCCCAGCTGTCTGGGTGGAGTGTAGGAGGGTCGGTTTGTTTGTTTTTAATTAGTTAACACAAGTACAAGCGGCCTGCTTCTTCTACATTTGTTTTTAATGTCTATAAAGTAGAACAGCTCAAACACAGGAGAGTGATTCATAATAGATATAGGAGACCAGTGCTCACTTCTGAATCCAGTGGAGCAAGGTCTTGAACTGTGGTCCCCCTGACCACCCAGGTGAATAGCCTAGCCACAAGGCCATCAGCAACTTTGGGATGTGGGTCTCATTTTCTCCTGTTCCGTTATATAAAGAATTTAATAGTCAATGGGTCAGAGAGACTGATTCTATTGTCTAGTGGTGATTGAGCTTGTAAATTTACTCTAATTGTGAACTCAGTTGTAAAAAATACATAAACATTTATAAGGTGATACAATAACCTATAAAAACAAATTTTGATGGAAAAATAGGTCAAGCTGTTTTCAATAATGAATGTTATAAAGAGGTGCAAGAAAACCAAACAGACTAAATTAGTCCAAACAAAAAGGCCAAATTGATACAATTCAACAATTATGTTGAAATCATGCTTGGTAAAAACAAAAAAAGTAAAACCAGAAATTAATGCAGCAGATGTTAGGAAATAAACTATTCCATCCATCACTCCCTTTCTGGGTCCATAAAGAAAAAATTTGGGGGAGAATATGGAAGAACTCACAGGCTACTGGCCTGAGCTTCACCACCATGGCTGCCTTCCAGACTTTCTTCATCCTAATCCTAAGGGATGTCTTCCAGACCAGGCCAGAGAGAGGGACCCAACTGCCATCACCGCCCCTACCGGTTCCAGTTGAATCCCAAATATCACCTGAGATGAAACAGGATTGGACTTGAACAATAGCAGCAACAACGGCTCCAGCCCATCTCAACTAACTTCTCTTTTTCTCCAAAGGGACAGTTATTCCCATCTTTGATGCTATCTAAGAGACTGACAGATAAGGGGGTTTTCCTTCTAAAATCTCTCAATAGCTAAAGAGAGAGGGACACAGAAAATATCACCTCTACTGGCTTCCACTAAATTACAAACTCCACCTGGCATAAAATGGGATCGGACTTTAACAACAAAAGTAAAATCTTAAGTACTTTCTCTTTTACCCAAAAGGCCAGTTATTACCATCTTTAATACCATTCAAGAGACTATCAACAAGGGTTCCCTCCATCCCATCTAAAACTCTTTCCAGCTAAAGGGAAAGGGGAAAAAAGACATTAAAATTAACGCCTTAACACTTTACATTTCAGATGCTTTAACTGTTGTCCCTTCTTTTCTGTATCTTTAATAAAAAAGTTTAAAGGATTTTTAATAGTGTGCTTGCCATAGTACTAAGCAGGCTGAGGTCTCTGTATACCAAGCCTCGAACCTTATTTAACGCTGTTTAATAGCAGCTAGTGACTGGGTTACTGACCCATTTCCCCCCCATCTGACTTAATACCACCCCATTCACTTGGGATATGGGACGCTCAGATTTGAGTCTCTGCTCTAATAAATATTTTATTATTTATACCATGTGAAACAGCTCCAACAGGAGAAGTTGTGAGAGACTCACTCTAGAACAGGCTGGTGGTTAGGGCTAGGGTTGCCAACTTTCTAATCATACAAAACTGAACACTCTTGCCCTGCTCCCTGCCCTGCCCCTTCTCTGAGGCCCCGCACCCACTCACTCCATCCCCCCCTCCCTCCGTTACTTGCTCTCTCCCTCCCTCCCTCCCTCACTTTCACTAGGCTGAGGCAGGGGCTTGGGGTGCGGGAGGGGGTGATGGCTCGGGCTGGAGGTACAGGCGCTGGGGTGGGGCCAGGGATGAGAGGTTCGGAGTGTGGGAGGGGGCTCAGGGCTGGGGTGGGGAGTTGAGGTGCAGGAGGGGGTGTGGGCTCCAGGAGGGAGTTTGGGAGGGGGTTCTGACCTGGGGTGAGGGGTTGGTGTGTGGCAGGGAGGTCGGGGTGCAGGCTCCAGCTGGGCAGCGCTTACCTCAGGCAGCTCCTGGAAGCTGACAGCATGTCTGGCTCCTAGGTGGAGGGGCCAGAGGGCTCTGCATGCTGCCCATGTCTGCAGGTGCACCCATTGGCCATGGTTCCCTGCGCCTAGGAGTCAGCTATGCTGACCACTTCCCAGAGCCACACAGAGCCAGGGCAGGCAGGGATCCTGCCTTAGCTCCACTGCGTTGTCTAGGGGATTTTTGCTCTGGGGGAGGAGGGTTTCTAGCCCGTTCTTCAGGGAATCGCCCCTTTCCTCTGTCTTGGACTTTCTCCCTCTGCCAACTTTCCCTCCTGGGAAGGGGCCCTGGTCTGTACCCACTACCATGGGATAAGGCAGGCCCTTTACTACCCCAACTTGTTGCCACTTAAACCTGCCCTGAACCTCAAGGGCACTTGGGCAATAGAGTATTGCCTCCGATCCCTGTGGGCACATTCTGTATCCATCTTCGTACTGGGAATCCACCAGTGCACCAGCTTCTTTTGTACCAGAGAGCAGGCTGAGGCTGAGTCCACCAGGCCTCACTGGGGTTTCCTCCCCATCATCACTGGAATGGTGGACAGCTTCTGCTCCTTCCCCTGCCCTCCAGCATTTGTCCACCCACAATCCATGTGTGGGCAGTCCTGCTTCTCGTGTCCTGGTCATCCACATTGTCAGCAGACCACTGGTCGGGACCATGGGGGAACCCCTCGGTTGTCCTCCCATTTGTTTTCCAGGCCCTTCCCAGGAGGGGTTTCTCTGGGCCTTCTCCCAGTCTCCACATCCCTGCTCGGCCATCCCTCCTTCCTGGGGAAATCCGCCTCCGTGTACTCCTCTGTACGTTTTTACAGCTGCCTCGACCATATTCAGTTGGTGCCTCCTCACCCAAACCTTTACGTTCTCAGGGAGGCCCTGTAAGAATTGTTCTAGGATGAGCGCATCCCTGATCTCCTGCACTGTTTGGGCATCTGGCCTCAGCCACCAGGTGGCCTAGTCCATTAACTTTCAGGCAAATGCCCACGGCCACAACACCCCATCCACCTCGCTGCCCAGAACCACTGGCTGCCAAACATGGGCTGCCAAACACGTGCTGCTGGCACAGGAGATCCTGAACAAGCTCCCATGTGTAGCAGAATGAGGTAGGGCCCCTTTGGCTTCTGCCAGGTTCACAAAGTCACACCAAGACCCTGGGTTTAGTAACCACTTGTCCACTTTATTCTCAGGCTTGTTCCCATCACCGTTTCACCATGTATCAGTAACCCTTCACCATCAGGAGGAAGGGGAGCACTACAACCCTGCTTCCATTCCCTGCCTTTTCCCTTTCCTCCTTCTCTCTTCTGGCTTCCTTTCCCTCAGGCTTTTATGCCACCCCAGACTAATTAGGTGGCAGCTGTCTCCACCTCCCCAGTTAGGGCCAGGTTAGCTCCAGCCTGCTCTAATTTGTTCCCCCTAACGAGGAGCAGGCGTGACAGAGGGCTGAATCGGCAATCCTTTGCCCAGCACCCTGTCACAAGAAGTTAATCCCATTGTGTACACTCTGGAAACTTGGGATGTTTAAATTTACTGCAACTGATTTGTGCCTCCTTGAGAAGTTGCTTATCCTCTTCGTGCCTCAATTTCCTCATATGTTAAAAATTATCCTTATTTCACAGGGAGTTAAGGAGTTATATGGAGTAAGCCACCATGTGAAGTGCTTTGAGATCCTTGGGCGGAAAGTGTACATTTATTATTATTATAGTACTCCGTGAAGTGTATGTATATGTAATACTGAATAAGTTCCATTGAATGTATGCTGCTAACACTTCTGCATTTCACATCCTTTGCAGCCCAGGCACTCTCCACTGGAACTTGTACTTATGATGGAGTGAAAATTTTCAGAGGTACCAGGATAACTCCCTACCCAGTCACCACAATGTGTGGTACTGAAATCCCGAGGCCTGTCAGTTCCTTTGGGCCTATGCTCCTCAACTTCTACACTGACTCTCATATAGTAGGCCTTGGATTCCTGGCAACATACAGAATAATCCGTGAGTAGCCACAGCAATCCGCTTTGGTGGGTAAAAGTAGTCAGATTTGAGTGAGTGAATGTCAGCAGAGTTCACACTCCCCATATTCTCTGCAAAGAAGTTTTTTAGGAGTAGGGTCTGGGAGTGAGCAGCATGTTTTATCATGTACTGTGACCTGACCATCCCATCTGTCAGGCACTCTGCTCTCCCCCTTTGCAGGAATTATCTACATAAGGGGCTCTGAATGGGGCCAACTCAGAATCTGAGACCACATGAGTGTTCTAAAGCCATCTGCTCCACAAAAACAATAGCGGCTCAGTTGCACTGTGAAGTTTTATTTAAAATGATACTCCAAAGATGTGTCACTAGTTAATTTACCTGAAGAAAAATTGTTACTACATGGGGGAGGATGGCAAAAAATAACACTCTTAGCCTGATTCTGAAATTATACCAAGACCCTTTTACACCACACTAGCAGTGTAATGGAGTCTTAATGTGGGCTCAGTTATATTTATACCTACTTCTAGAGACAGCCTAAAGGGGCCGTAGTGTCAGTGAGAATCAGGCTCTAAACACGTTTTTCCTTTCAGTGTACATACTCCACAAATATATATCATAATTCACATCAGATCTCAATCTCTTTTAAAGAGGAAGTGGGTATTAGGAAAGAGAAATGAATATAGGAAGTTCTCCCTACTGCACCAATATAGTAAATCCTAACTGATTCTATTTTCAAGATAAATCAAACTATCGTCTGGTTTTTGAAAAACGATTTCATTTGCACCAGCAAAGCACATGTAAGAGCATGCTGTTAACAGCTGTGAAATTTCCCTCATTACCTTCCCCCTCTGAACAAGAGCCACAACAAAATGTATAAAGTCAAGTAGTTTTGTTTAAAATGAATCGCCCCAGTAGCCACAGGCTAGACAGAATGGCACTGAAGGATGACAGTGTGCATTTGCTCATGAAAAGACCTTCATAACTCACTCAAGTTGGCTGCGGCTATGTAACTTGTGACTTCTGACCTTTGAGAAGTATAACTATGGCCTTATTAGCTTGTTGCTCTGTACAACGCAGATTCCAGCAATTAACATTCCTCTTCCTTCTAGTTGTATTGTTTGCTGAAAGAGAAATGAAAAGGCTTTCCTCTGCTTGCCTAGCATGAATGCTGCTTTTTAATCCATTTAGTTCTTGTCTCTTATTTGTCAAAGTTCCAGTGTACAGTGTTCAGCAGCCCCCCTACCTGAGCTGTGAATGTGGAACGAGGAGCTGTGCATTCAACAGCCTTCATGGGCTTGGCTTTGTGAAGGCGGTGGCTGCCTGGGGCAATGGCTAGTCCTTTAGACCTTGAGAAACTGTGTGTGGGTTTGGGCTATTTGTCGGCAGGGCACAGGGAAGCCAGGGCCATGTTAAGATTATAAAATAAAGAGCTTGAGTAGGCAGTGAGGGTTTCAGCTGGTTTTGCACAGGATTTGTTCCCTCAAGCACTGACGTTGGGAACAAATATCAGGCCACATCCTGACCGTAGCAGCATCTGTGATGTGAAATTCACAGGAGCACCTTCATCCCACTGTTGCAGATGATTAAATTAACCCTCTTCTGAAGCAGCTTGGTTGCATGTACAGAACCACCCAGTCATAGCCCCTCCCCAACAGCACAGTCTGTGACTCCACCCACTGCCAGATAGGGAGCCGATGTCAGAGGTAGTACAGAATTAATGCAATGCCTTCCAGATGCCTCAGCAGAAGGGAGAGGGCAGATTCCTCCCAACTGACTGATAGCTGGGGAGACACTGGATAAAATGTGTAGCTTAGGGATTTCCTTCCTACCCCCAACCAGCTGAAGAATCCCAAGGGGAGAGGAGGTAAAGGAAACAGCCCCACAGTGACTGGTATGATTCCTCCCCTCCCCACCCTTCTAGAGCTGAGTGGGATTCACTACTCCAGAACAATCCCTCAGCTCCAGCAGGAAGGAGATAGTGAAGGTATGAATAGGGGCCAGGGCTATCTAAGAGGAGATGGAATGAAATCCTGACCCCTTTTAAGTTAATGGTAAAACTCTCACGGAGTTCAAAGGAACAAAGAATATACCCATTTCCCAAATTCTCTAGCCACCAAGTAGCAACACAAAAGCTACTGCAAAGCAGGTACAGACCCATTGCTGAAGATGCACCTGGTTCACAGAAGTGTATATAGGTTCATGGTGCTTATCCCTTCCTTCCTTCATTTCTTGTAAGACAGGGTCAGGATTTTGCCTGTGTGTTATTGCACAAGCATGGTATCAGTGGGGGGAAATGTAGCAGATAAATATAACTGTCACTAGGATATTGCCAAAATCATAAGAGTGCATTTTACATTTCAGGGTGGTTTAAACTTCCACAATCAACACTGTTTAGCATGGCGAGGATCTTGTCTTGCCTGTATCTGGATAGTAACACTATCCTACTTACTTCACGATACTCTCACATTTGGCATCTGGTTTATGTTCAGATATTAACTGATCTCTGCTTACTCTTTTTGCTTTCATTGCAGCTTGTGGTGGCCTTTTCAATGGTTCTTCTGGCACAGTCAGCAGCCCTGCCCATTCGTTTACCGATTATCACAACAATATGAACTGCTCATACCACATTACAGTTGGAAACAACAAAGTCGTGGCACTCAAGTATGTAATCCAAGTTCAGCATCTGATTAAGAGGGACAGAAAGGTCTCTGGTTCTGATTTTAAAAAAAGTATTCTGGTAAAGAGAGTCATTATATAGTCTCTTTTCCAACGGAGAACTTGAAGTGGAACTAAGAAATGTCCATGTAAAGCACTGAAGCAGACCTTATTATCCCCATAAAAGCCAAACTTGTTGAAAACTGTTTGTTTTAGAAACTGTTAATTAGTTATTATTAGCAAGATAGCACTGTAATTTTAGCTTCCCACTGTGGCTTGCAAAGGGACTAAATCATCGTATAAAATGTTATTCACTCACTGAGCTAAACTTCACCAATTGGCTGTTTTGGAGTAGTTACAAGCTTATGAATAATGTAAATTAAAATCCTCTTTTGGAAACTAGTGACCTTATTTCCTTAAACCCCAGATAATATTCTCTTCCCAGAAATGGCATAATTTAAAAAAGATGTAACAGCCGCAAAATACTGCTGTTTAAAACTTCTGAAACAAAATAATTCTTGTGTTTTAATGATATTAAAACTTAGTTTATAGCATTGGGAGAGGAAGGAATTATGAAAAGGCTGAGTATGAATAGAATACATTTGCCCTGCTAAGTAGCATGCTGGCTTGGGGGCTGATTCTGCATTACTGTACATGTACATCCAAAGTGCCTACAGAAGCTGATGGCTGGTTTGGCTGTTTGGATAAATGAGTGAGGATACTGATTCTCAAAGAATATGCAAGATCTGCATAGTTCCTGGAAATAAAGATACCCATGTTGATGCATGCTGTGTTATCAATTTTCACTTGAAGCTTATCTTGTGAGCACAACTGGCCTGGACAGAAATGGGGTCACTAATATCTAATTATTATTTTTTAAACTCTCTTCCCTGAAGGGCACCTGCCCATGTTTATTCCTGGGTGAAGAACTGATTTTTCAGTTTGATAGCAGTTCTGGAAGAAAATCAGTTTGGGTTCAAATCATGTCTGAATTTTTTTGGAATCTTTGATGAATCGAAAAAGTCCATCGGGGTCAAAGGAAATGCTTAGTTTAGCCCAAAATGTTTTGTTTCCAAACATTTGTACAGAGCTAGATTAACAAACCAGGAGGAGGTGTGTCCCCTGCCCCATATTCTATAACCTCGAAAACCAATTAGTGTTAAATTCACTCTACCCACCTTATGCTTGGCTCTGGCCATTACTATTAATACCTCATTTCCACAAGCACCAAAAACCACCCAACATCTAAATAAAAACAAAACTGCGATAATGTAACCCCCTACATTGTATCTTACAGATTCAATGCCTTCCACCTTGAAGCTTCCTCCTCTTGTTACAAAGATTATGTGGCTGTATATGATGGCTCAGACATTTACTCTCCACTCCTTGGCAAATTCTGCGGCTCAGAACCTCCTCCAACTCTTATGAGTTCCAGCAATGACTTGCTCCTGGTATTTAAGACTGATTTCTTTGAAGTAGCTGGAGGCTGGAAAGCATCTTTCAGAGAGACAATAGGTAAGAATACTATCCCATCAAATACTCCCTATTATCTGATGTCAAGTCATGTCCTATGGTGAGCAGCTGTTGTAGCCTCTGGCAACAAGATAGGGCTCTCAGTAGTACTAGTGTTGTTGTAGCCATGTTGGTCCCAGGATATGAGAGGGACAGTGTGGGTGAGGTGACCTGAAGAAGAGCTTTGTGGAGTTCAAAAGCTTGTCTCTCTCTCCAACAGAAGTTGATCCCATAAAAGATATTTCCTCGCCCACCTTCTCTCTCTAGTAGTCTAAGTAGACAAGGGTGGACATAGCCTGCCTTTCACTGTAGCACGTAGCCACGCATGCCGCCACAAGGATAGACATAGCCTTAACTTCATGCTTACCTATCTCATAAAATGCACAGTTGTCCCTTGAGTGGCAGACAGGGCTTTGGAGTGGAGCCCGGAGCTGGCGCGCAGAGCAGCTCTGGAGCAGTGGAGCTGCAGGTTTTTGCCTGGAGCTGGAGTGAAGCCAGAGCACAGATCCAAAGCCCTGGTGGCAGAAGGCATAGCAGCACCCACATCCCCCTCTTTTGGAGGACTTTATGGATGGACACTGGCACAGCAGCTGAGCTCTGATTCTGCAGCAGGAGGCTAGTGATAGCCTGAAGTTAGACACCCTTTCTTCCTCTCCTCCCCTTGCAGCACTGCCTCCCTCCCCAATGCCCCCCCCCGCTTCATACCTTTTTAAAATAAAATAAGTCAGTGAAGCTTGAGGTGCCCCAACAAATCATTTCACTGACCACCCCCAATCCTTCAGCCAGCCCAGCACATAGTTCTGTCATCATAATGGAACACGTTGGTTATGTGAGCAAAGTACTGTTCTTATGGGCACCCTAGACAGTGCTAAGGGCAGTTCTTGATTCTTGCCTTGACCAGATACTTAAATTTTAAAATTTAAATTTTAAAGTCCGTCTCACTGCTAGTCTGAAAGGTGATCTTTCTGTAACATCTGAATCGTTGGTAGTGATAAGCTATACATGATTATCATCTTTAAACAGCCTTAATATAATATCCAGTATTTTGTTGCCTAATTAATTCATTCTCTGGATGAAAAAAAGGCATAATGGCCATGTTTATAAAGCATGCACTCAGACACTCCAGAATGAAAGGCCTTGTGGTAGGATAAACATAGCCTTTAGCTGAGCCATTGAGCCCCCACAGCAAATAGCTGTTTTTCATTTGTTACAGTCTAAGTATTTAGGGATAACGAATATAAGTGGCACCATATCCTTGCCAAATATAGTATTCCCAGAGAACCTCATGGCCATTACTCTTATTAACTCCTCTTAGCTTTAATCGCTACAGAAAACTTTAAAATCTGCCTTGTGGACTGTTCTCTCATGTATTCCATCAAATGTGCTTCTGCTAATGTTGTTTCGCATAGTGCTCTGTAGTGCTTAAGTACCAGGCATGATTGGTCTCTACTCTTGTGGGTCTGTGCTTCAAAGATGAGCTCAGCAGGGACTCCCAAAGCTGTCAGCCTTTGAGGGCTGTCTCAGTCCTCAGACTAGCAGGTAGTCAGAAGTTTCTTAAGGCATTGACTGTAGATCAGTGGATTTAACCCCTTTTTCATTTGCAGACCCCCCAAAATGTTCCAATAGAAGTGGAGACCCCTTTAGAAATCTTAGACACCACAGTTTTGTGGACATTTAGACATAGTCTGCAGACTCCCAGCAGTCTGCAGACCATAATTTGGAAACCACTGCTCTAGCTTTACTTGTATGAGATTCTGCTCAAAGATACAGTGAAAGATGGCCAAACTTTCAGTGGTTCTACAGAAACCTTGATTGTTTCCCCAAGGATGAGCCTTATATCACCTTAAAAAAGAATCTTTGAGGCTATTTCTGGAGGGAGACCTACCCAGCTCCAGGAACTAAAGAATGGAGTTATATAGGAGTGAAATAGATCTTCATGTAATGTATGTGGGGAGGGGGGTGTGTGCATGCAGAAATATATATAATGGGGGTGTGCGCACACGTATATGTGCATGTATTGTGGCAAGGCACCTCCTTCGCATCGTTGGCCTCAGAGTTTCTCCCTCAGGCAGTAGAGGCCTGGAGTAAATCAGGGTTTTTATTCTTCACTCCGTTTTATTTTTCAGTATATTTACACGTTGGGCTTCAGGGTAGAGCCAAGTAGTTCTCAGAAGCAAAACGACTATATAAAAATGCACAACACAAAAAGGAATACCTTTCCTTGCCCCTTCTTCAGGGTGTTGCCTTATTATGCTGGCTTACTAAACAGCTGTTAACTTGGTGGTTTTTCCTACAAGGAGGAGAAACAGCCTCCCACCCAGGAGAAGCCTTTTTTTTTTTTTCGCTGTAACTGGCTTTTCAGTCCTCCTTCTGTTCTCTCTCAGGAAGATGGGTTTTTAAAGGTCATTGGCAGTCCTTAACTGGACTCAGGTGTCTCTAATTAATCTGAGGTAACCTTTTAGTTTATAGAAAAAAAGGCCTTCAACATTCTGGGGCTTTTATATCTGCCTTCCACAACTCTTTTATATCTGTCAGGTGTGACTATCATAATATGTAATGTGTATGTTGAGAGTGGCTCTTGGTTTTATATCTCTTTCTTGTTTTCCCCCTACCTGTGGGAAGCAAGCTACAAGGAGTGAGTCCTAGGGTATTTACACAGGATTCTGATGATCTCGTACGGGTGGAAAGGGGCCAAGAAATAGAAAATCATATATATAAAAATTTTAAAGAGTCACAATCCTTTAAACCATTACAGCTTGGCTGGGCTGATGCATAGCTCTAGGAAACTTTGCAACACATCTTTGTAATCTGAGCATAAAGAATTATGCTTAAAAATTGAGACAGTAAAGCCACAAACACCAGAGAGCTTTTTATTTTAAAAAAGTCTTTAAAGTAACCTCGTCATGTCTGAAAAAAACCATATGGTTTTGTAGGAATACAAAAACAGTATCTCTACAACAGCAAATGCAATCAGAGGGCAATTTATGATTGCAAATTACTGAGTGGTATCTGTAGAGCACCTTCAGACATAAATCTCTATTACTCTACAATGCGTACATTATTTTGTGGCTATATTAGAGATGCACAACTGGATAATGTAATTATTGTGCTCTGTTTAATGTTGTTGGTGACCCTGATTATGTCTTGGAAGGAGGTGAGTAGAAACCATAAACTCAGTTGCAGAAAACTAAACTTAGCTTATTTCCTTTCTTCATAAGCTCTTCAAAATTTCATTGCTGATTAGGCTTCTCTTAGGGATGGTGCCAAAAACTAGGGTTATCTGTAGTTCATCCTTTGTGAATTTTATAGAAATTTGCTCACTGAGGGGGGAGGGCAATGAAGGGAGGATCAGTAAGTAAGTGTGTAGCTCACAAAAACATTGCAGGACATACGAAAACTAGGCATCATTGGCGCTAAAGCCTGAAAATTGAGAAAAACGGCCCTGTTTTAATTAAAGCAATTAATTCACATCATTGATGCTGCACCCTCTGCAAGGACTGAATTCTTTCCACCAGGCACAATCTACCGTGAAAAACAAATCACCAAAAATCATTCATTAGTATTAATTTGGCAGGACAACAATGCTTAATCTATTCTTTAAAATGTATTTCTTTAGAAATACGCTACTGTATATTTGATGCTACATTGTCAAACAGCCACATCACAAACTACAATCTTTGCAAAAATATTGTTGTGATCTAACATTTGGATAAGGAGAATACAAAGCACTCATTACAAACCTGTGTGCTCATGACTAATTTGGTGTGCATTCCACCATTATGTTTGCCGTGGTGGTTATGTTACTCATCTAACTAGAAATGGTCCCAAACCAAACCCCCTAGATCCAAACATAGCTGGTATTGGTGATGGGGGGATGGCTTCAGACTCTTAACTTTGATGTAGATCTGAATTTCACAGATTGGTCCTTTCACTATGATGGACCAAATTAAAACCCCAGAATCAAAAGCCTCTTAACTCTGGGGATGGTTCATAATTTGGATTCCGATCTTGATGTTGTGGTTCACGCTCATCTGTACTGTGATGGGCTGGACATGCTGTCGTGTTAAAAGCATGAATTGAGCTGAGTGGAAGAGCCCAGCCTGTAAGGATTGTCAACATGTCAGAACTATAGGAAGGAATGGGCAGCTTGGCTCCTTCTGTTGCCTTAGTTAAGTTCTTTTACCTTTCTGTCTTAGTTTCTGGCCCTTAAAACAAGGATAGCGACATTTCCTTATGTCACAGAATGAGTTCATAGACTTTAAGGTCAGAAGGGACTATTATGATCATCTAGTCTGACCTCCTGCATAATGCAGGCCACAGAATCTCACCCACCCACTCCTGTATCAAATCCTGAGCCTCAAATCGTGGTTTAAAGGCTTCAGGGTGCAGAAAACCTTCCAGCAAGAGACTCGTGCCCCACGCTGCAGAGGAAGGTGAAAACCCCCCAAGGCTTCTGCCCAATCTGCCCCGGAGGAAAATTCCTTCCCGACCCCAAATATTGCTTCAGCTAAACCCTGAGCATGTGGGCAAGACTCACCAGCCAGACATCCAGGGAAGAATTCTCTGTAGTAACTCAGATCCCACCCCATCTAACATCCCATCACAAGCCATTGGGCACATTTACTGCTAGTAGTCAAAGACGAATTAATTCCCAAAATTAGGCTATCCCATTACATCATCCCCTCCATAAACTTATCAAGCTTAGTCTTGAAGCCAGATATGTCTTTTGCCCCCACTATTCCCCTTGGAAGGCTGTTCCAGAACTTCACTCCTCTGATGGTTAGAAACCTTCATCTAATTTCAAGTCTAAACTTCAAGTGCTTGTCTCTTCAGTGGCTGAGGGAGATAAACCAATCAGAGGCTAAGGGTTTTGGTCAGATGAGATGCTGCTGGAGGAAGAGTTTGGGTTTCTCCCACATTGAGAAGTGAGGACTGTGTGCACTGGAGCTGTGATTGGACCAATGGTCCCTTATGTATCCACCCCCTGCAAAAGGGGAAGACTTGACCTGTTCAGGTGAACTCTGCTGTAAAGGGGACTTTCCACATTTACTATGTAGCATACTGGGGCAGTGGGGACTATTTGTGTTTAATTTCCTTTTCTAAGTGATAATTGTAGCTTTTGCGTAGCAAGGAATGAACCCCTGAAAACCATTTCTTGCTCTGGTGAGAAAGGAGGTTGTTTATTTAAGACACCATTGCAGCAGTTCTTGATTTTTTCCATACTGGGGCTCCCCTTTCCATTTCAGGATACTGCTCTCCCCGGCACCTCCTTTCCATCTAGCAGGGACACAACCCTCCCTCCCCCACACCTTCCATTTAGCAATATGGGAAGAGTGGGGTGAATATGATCTCCCTGGCACCTATTTGTGATCCCCCTGGGGGTCACGAGAACTCATGCCCTACTGTATTATTTTCCTTTTTAAATAATTGACCCCTATGCGATGGGGTGTAAAAGCAACCCTATTTAATCGCTTATGATTTCTGCCCAGCAGCTTATCTGTCTTGTTCTCTGTCCTCCTCTACACATCCTGACTGCCTTAGTTATGACAGTAAATACAGTGTTCTAAATGATCAAAGGGAGAATTTTAGCAGCTTCCTGAAGGTGTGCCATTCTCTTCAGAGCTGGGCTTTGCAGCAGCATTAACATTCTTAAGGCACAGTGCTGCCCAGGGTTGTGTGAATATGCTGGGAAATGCATGTGACAGTGTAGGGAGCTTCTCCTTCCCCTGCAACTTAAGCTTTGGCTACACTTACCGCGCTTTGAAGCGCTAAATGTAGTCAAAGCGCCAGCGCTGGGAGAAAGCTCTCCCAGCGCTGTCCGTACTCCACCTCCCTGTGGGGAATAACGTACAGCACTGGGAGCCGCGCTCCCAGCGCTGGGGCTTTGACCACACTGGCGCTTTGCAGCGCCGCAATTTGCAGCGCTGGAGAGGGTGTGTTTTCACACCCTGCTGCAGCGCTGCAAATTTGTAAGTGTAGCCAAGCCCTTAGTGCTGTTTTGGATGGGGAAGGGAGGAAGAGAAGGGGCAGCAAAAATTCCTGTTCATTCTCTATATCCCCAAGAGGTTATAGTCTTACTTGGCTTGGGGACATGGCTAAGCCTCTGTCTTCCCATTGTTTATGGAATCATCAGTAGCAGCTGGTAGAAGTACAGACGGCCTCCTTGTAAAGGACCAGTATGATGTACAACAGAATGCATTTTCCTCCTCACCACCTTTAGCACCCAGCCCAAGTGCCCAGAGACAACTTTACTCTCTGCCAGCAAGGTCTGTCAGGAGTCCATTATATTCACTGCTGCCTCCATCCTGCCCAACTTTTTTCCTTGAAGACCACACAGCTCTTTTTATCTTAATAAATATTTTTAGGAATGGATAATCATTTAAAAACAAAGTAATGGGGAGTAAGACTTTAGAAGGAACAGAGTTAGAATAAGAAATCTTCTCCTTTGATCTAAATGCATCCTAGTAATTTAGTAAACAACCTAATAATCTATATAACCTTTCCTTCCTGCCAAAATAATCTGTGGCCCCCCTTTCATAACATAACTCAGTATTACCCCTTGGTGTCTTTTTTCATTTGTTTCCCATATGTTAACTCTGTTAAGTATGTATTAAATTACTTTTTCTTATTTGAAAAAAATATATACCAGCAAGGTATTTGCTAAAAGGCTTAGGGTTATGGAGGTATTTCCCTTAATTGAATGCACATTTATTTTAACAATATAGTGAAAATCGGCCCAGTAGAATTTGTGCCAGCCTTTTTACTCCCTTATTTTTTATTGTCAACACAAAACCTTGGTACATAAAGTTTTAAACCCAAACTCTGCCCTTTGAATTGGGTTGCCAATCCTTCAGGATTGCCCCGGAGTCTCCAGGAATATGTCCAACCTAAATTGGGAATCCTACCTTTGAGATGTGTATATGTTTCTTAGGTTCCCACTGGCTTCAATTTGTAAGTACCATGGCTCTGATTCTCAGAGGTGCTGAGCACCTTCAGCTCCTGTTGACATCACTTGGAGTTTTGATTGCTCAGCACCTCTGAAGATTGGGCCCCATATGTGCACTTTAAGACAAAATATAGCTACTGGACTGTGCAATTAGGTGTCGTTTATACTCTGTATAAATCATTTCGTATCTCTGATGCTAATAACATAATTTATTGCACTGACTTATATAAAATTATTTTAGTAACATCTTGCCATTGGCACTGCTGATCTGCAGTGACAGTTAAATCCTGTCAGTCACAGATTAGCAAAGATAAATCTCAGATTTATAGTGAAAAATGTTAAAGGGGAAATATTTTCTCTCTTGAACAAATAAATCTCATAAGCATATGTCTTTGACCATAGCAAATTAACTTTCTTGCTGAATTTGGCCTACCTTTTCATATCTCCAATAAAATTGCAGTGCTTGGCACAGATTTCACAATCCATTTGGTTCAGTTAGACTTTTATCACAAGATATCAAGGTGGACTTACAGTGTGATTCTGTAGGGAGAGACTCAGAAAGAGAGAAAGCGAGTAGAGATCTGAGCTGAGAAGCTGAACCATCATGTACACAGCAGTTTTGCTTCACAGAGGTTCTTACAAAACATTTTCTTGAGGGATGGGGCTTGATCCACAAGCATTTGCACCAAATATCACTTTGTGTGTTGAATTTGAACAAACCCCAAATCCCAACCTGAAGCTCTGATGAAACCACTGAGTTTCACCAGGTTCTGTATTGAGACCATGTCAAACATTTCAATACAATGTTATAGTTTTGTTCAGGCAGGCTCAAATGGGTCACAGAACTTCCAAGGCATATGTAACAAAACCTGAAATCATGCAAATTATGTGTGTTTGGGGTTTAATTGTGTGAACACGTCACATATCTCTACTTAGAAGCATTTAGAAACCCTGTGGTGGCTTTGGGTCTGATGTTGTTCCTATTGAATTCAATGGCAAAACTCTCACTGATTTCAAAGATAGCAAGATCCAGTCTTCTATCTTGTGTAAGGATGAGCTTGGTCTCTAATATATTGTCCTTGTTAAGTCCCCTCTCAGTACCAAGTATATTTTCCAAAATGAAAAAGGTAGTTTTACGCACACATGCACAAGAATCCAAGTAATGTGGAGTAATCCCAATACCCACCTATTTGCTAAATTTCCCACCATGGCTGACGTTACTAAATTAAAAAAAAAAAAAAAAAGCTTCATAGAGCTGAATTCATTCTGAAGTCCACTACTGCTACCACTAGTGCACCTATTCATCACTGAGGCCACAATCCTACCATTGATTCCTTGTGCATGTACCTGGGGTCAAGATACAGTCCCATCTACTTCATTGACACTCCGCACATGGGCCTGTCTGTACAGATCCAATTGCAGGATCAGAGCCATTAGATATTACAGTGATAAGTGCAATAGAAAAACCAAAACCAGATCATCTGGACTCCCCTGGTTTTTACAGTTCTGTTAATTTACTTTTAATACTAACTGATTTTGCAAATAGGCATTGCTTTTGTGTTTGTTTGTTCAATGTTACTGCTGGTCTAGATATTATCCCAATTACAGTTTTGAAAAACACCTTCCTATAGATACAGAAATACACCATGCCATGTTCAATATGGTTCATTGCAATATCAGTCATACTTTATATTAAGTGTGACAAAGTTCCTCCTCTACCTTGGTGGGTCCTGCGCTTATTGGCAGATTTGCTCACCTCAGTGATCTTCCCCACAGTCTGGATCAACTCCTTCTGTGTCTGATCAGGAGTTGGGAGGTTTGGGGGGGAACCCGGCCCACCCTCTACTCCGGGTTCCAGCCCAGAGCCCTGTGGCTTGCAGCTGTCTATAGTGCCTCTTGCTACAACTCCCTGGGCTACTTCCCCATGGCCTCCTCCAAACACCTTCTTTATCCTCACCACAGGACCTTCCTCTTGGTGTCTGATAACGCTTGTACTCCTTAGTCCTCCAGCAACTCTCACTCTCAGCTTCTTGTGCCTCTTGCTCCCAGCTCCTCACATGCACTTCCTCTCCTCTGGCTCCTCCTTGCCTGACTGGAATGAGCTCCTTTTTAAACCCAGGTGCCCTGATTAGCCTGCCTTGATTGGCTGCAGGTGTTCTAATCAGCCTGTCTGCCTTAATTGGTGCTAGCAGGTTCCTGATTACTCTAGTGCAGCCCCTGCTCTGGTCACTCAGGGAACAGAAAGTTCTTTCTTCAGTGGCCAGAAGACCTCCCTTTGACTTCTCTGCTGTAGAGGGTAGGAGGGAGAGGGCTGCTGCTGCTGTTGCTGTTCCTGCTGGGCCCTCATTGCTGCTGCTGCTGCTACTGCTACTGCTGCTCTGGCTGCTCCCTTGGCTGGGCTAGATACCACCACCCACCCCCTTTCTCTGCTACCTGCTTGTTGGCTGGCTAGCAGATTTCCCCACCACTGCCCAGTTGCTGCTGTTACTCCACCTACAGCCCCTTGGGGGGGGCTGCTGGCCTGCTCCCCGGAGGAGGGGAGTGAGGGACCCCAGCTCCAGCCCTTGTTGCTGAGGGCTCCACCACCGCCATCTTCTGAGCGGGATCCCTCCTGCCTGGCCACCAGACCACCGCCTGAGCTGCTGTGTTTGCTCCTGGGGAGCTGCTGGAGCCCCGAGGAGGCGGAGGAGGAGAAGGAGAGGACCACCTGCTGCTGGAGGACCTCATAGAGGCTCTGAAGACCACTGTGGAGGGGGCACTAAAGGACTGAATATTTTTTGGACTGTGCTCTTGTGGTGGGGTTTGGACTGTGTCTGTTGGGACACCGGGGGTGTGGCGTGGAGCCTGCCCCCGGTCCATCCGTGTCCCCCTTCGCCCCCACCACCATCGTTGCCCCCTCCACCACCCCCGCTGGCTGTTTTCCTTCTGCTTCGGCCTCCTGCCTCTGGGACTGAGCTGCTCACCTGCCTTGCTACGCCCACTTCCACCATTTGGGCCTGCAACAGCAGCAGCCACCACTGACTTTTTGCACAAGTGCCCGTGGGCGCACTCCCCACCCCCACCCCCTTGGCCTGGCCCCCTCTCCTTTGCCACATTTGTCTGCCCCACCCATTTCCCTCTGCGGCCCTGATTGTCCTGCCCCAGCCCTGCAGCTACCCTGTGGTCCCTCTGCCCCGTTCCTAGCTCAACTTCCCCCCCCCCACCGCGATTCCCCGGCCCTGATTAGCCCCTCTCCTCGTGTGCCCATGCCCCCTCCCATGCGCTTGTGCCCTTCTCCCATTTGAGTTTGCCCTTTGTTCACTGCACACCCCCCATGCTGTTAGCCCCCCTGATTCCCCTAGTGCAACTAGAGGAGCCGGAATTCCCCTCTGGGTCGGTGACCTGACACCCTCCCGCCCCTGGGTCCTCGATTGCTCCCCATGCCCCTTTAGCTTTCCCTTTCTGGCACCCTCCTCCCCTGCCTGCAGCCTAGCGGGGAGGGGTGGTCGCCTCCTTTCCCTCCCCTCGCCTCGCTGTTTGTCCCCCTCCCCGCTCTCGTTATGGCGGGGGACGCGGCGGGGGAGACCCCTCGTGATGCTCCCACCACCCCTCCTCCGGAAACCCCCATGTCCGTTCCCTGAGCCTCTACCTCGACCGCCGCTGCCGGTCTACCTGCCACTGCCCCCGCTGGGGCACCAGGAACGGCGAGTACCGGGGAGGCGTCCGCTGCTGCCACGTCCTTCGCCCCTTCTGATTTGGGGGGAGCCCCCCCCAGCCCGTGGGAAAGGGCGGGGTGGGAAGAAGGGTAAGGGCCCCGCTAAAAAGACCAAGCCTTCCATGGCAGGGACTACCCCCGCTGCTGCGGCCCCACTACCGGCCGCGGCATCCCTCCCCGCTGTTCCCTCAACCAGCTCTGCGGGTGTCCCTCCCCCGGCCCCCAGGGCATATGCCCAGGTGGCGGCAGCCCCCCCGCCTGCCGCTGCTCCTCTGACTGCCGCTTCCGCTACCGTCTATAGCGGCCGGGGCCCCTTCCCCACCTTGACCAGGAAGCACGGTGTCCGTTGCCTCCTGGTGCCCGCCTCGCCCCACGTGGAGACCTACGTGTGGGCGTTGGCGAGGGTGGTGGGGCCCACGGCCATCGTGGCGGCCTCCAAAATGTACGGGAGGGTGGTCTTCTTCCTGGCATCGGAGGCCGCCGCCCAGGAGGCGGTAGAGACGGGTCTGGCGGTGGGGGGCGTGTTCGTGCCCCTAGAGCCCTTGGAAGACCTGGGGGTCTGCTTGATCCTGACCTCCGTCCCTCCCTTCCTGCCCAATGCCGCCCTGCTGCCCGCCCTTTCTGCCCTGGGGCGCCCTATCTCCGTCATCAGCCCTCTCCCGTTGGGCTGCAAGGACCCCGCCCTCCGTCACGTCCTCTCGTTCCGCCGGCAAGTGCAGCTTCAACTGCCGCCGGCGGTGCGTGATGGAGAGGCGCTCGAGGGGTCCTTTGTGGTCCCCTACCAGGGAGCCCGCTACCAGGTACATTATTCAACGGGGGAGACCCGGTGCTACCTCTGCCGGGCGATGGGGCACGTCCGGAGGGACTGCCCCTTGGCCCGGCACGGAGGGGCGTCCGGGACCCCCGAGCCCCGGCAAAGCGCCGGCCCTGTCACTGCCAGTGCCACTGGCCGCCCGGCACCTGAATCTGCCCCTCCTCCTTCTCAGTTCACCGCTGTGGAAGAGGGTGCGGCGGAGATAACGCCGGGCGTGGGAGAGGGCCCGCCCCAGGGAGACTCCTCCCTTGTTCCTGTTGCCCCTCCATTGTTTCCCCGAGTCTCTGAGCCATCGCCCTTGCCCCCAGACCTGACCCCTGTTAGCCAGCCCCCAGATGATGCCATGGAGGGCTGGTCCTTAGTGCAGGGGAAGCGGGGCAAGTGGAAGGCTCAGGCCCCATTACATCTTTCGGATTCGGAGACCCTCCGGAAGAGCAGGAAGGGGGTCTCTGATGATGAGCCTTCCGCCTTGCCCCCTGACGACGCCCATTTTGTGGTGCCGGCTGGGCCGATGTGGCAGCACCGGACGGTGACGCTGCCTCTCCTCCGGGGTCCCTTCCTGAGGAAGCCCCCGAGGAAGCCCCTCTTGCCCGTTTGCCATCCGCAGCCCCCGCGAGCGCTGAGGTGGGCGTTGCTTCGGCTGTTGGCGGGGAGGGCCCCGGGGTGGCGCACAGCGATCTCCCCTCCATCTACGAAGAGATCGAGGCCCTGGGTCTGACCCCGGTTACGCAGGGGGAGGACGACCTTTTGCTAGCGGGCCTCGATCTGTGTGACCTCACCTCGGTCCCCCTGTCCCCGGTTTCCCTTCCCCTGACTGCCGCTTCTGCTCCCGCCTCTGAGGGTCCCCTGGGGTCTTCCGTCAGCCCGGCTGCGGGTGGCACCCCACTGACGGCCGCCGAGCCCATTGGGGCGACGGCCGGTGCCCCGCTGTCCGGACCCGACTCCCAGGGGGTGTCCCTCTTGGGTGTGGGGCAACCGACCCCCTTCCCGGACAGGGACCCCATTGCTGACCTTCCGTCTCCGGATGCCATGGCTGCTGCACCTGCCCTAGTGGCTGGGCCCGGCGTAGTTGTGGGTCCCCTACTCACCCCCCAGATCCCTGAGCCTGAACAAGAGGGGCCGCCTTCCTATGGCCCAACTATTGCGGCTCAGGATCCTGCCTCTGCCCCTCTCCCCGATTCTCATCCTGATCCCACCCCTACTCCTGACTCCTGCCCTATCCCTGATGCCGGCCCCACCCTTGTCCCCTCAGCCTCACGTGATGCCATTGCCGCCCCTAGGGATACCCCCCAAGGTGCAGCCTTAGTTATTTCTCCCTGCCCTGACCCATCAGGGGCTGCTGTTCGCCTTCCGCCGCCCCCTGTTGAACTGGGGAGCGGGGCGGACCGCGTGGCGTCGGCCCATCGGACGCCACGTCGAGGGTCTGCCCCCTGCCTGCCCGCCTCGGTGGGCCACGGGGCTGTGACAGGGGCCCCGCTGGGGGACGGTCATCGATCCGTTACCCCGCCCCCCCATGCGCTGAGGGAGGAGCTGCGGGAGTTCCTTGAGGACGTCCGTGGCTCACGTAACAAAGTCCAACTTGCGCTCCAGCGGTGGGGGGATTTCCATCTGATCCTCCGGGCCGCAAAGGCCCTCATGGGGGAGGGTAAGGGGACTGGGAAGCAGGCCGCCGCGGCCTACCGGCGGGTTTGCCTCTTCCGTGACTCTCTACTCACCTACGGGTTTGGTCACGGATTGCTGCGCGGCCCGACGGAGGCCGTGGGCGTGTCTGCCAGCGAGGATCCCCCCCAGCACTCCTCATGGCGCCGATCATCTTTGCCACTTTGAACACCCGGGGCTGTAGGATGGGTCTCCGCAGGAGCCAGGTGCTCTCCTTCCTTCGGGACGGGGGGTACTCTGTGGTTTTCCTGCAGGAGACCCATACGAATCCAGCCGCTGAAGCTAGCTGGCGGCTGGAGTGGGGGGACAGGGTCTACTTTAGCCACCTCTCAGTTCGCTCGGCAGGAGTGGCGACCCTGTTCTCCCCCGACCTACGGCCCGAGGTGCTGGGGGTCGCCGAGGCTGTGCCGGGCTGCCTGCTGCACCTCCGGGTCCGCATGGAGGGGCTTGTGGTTAATCTCGTCGACGTCTACACCCCGACATCGGGCCTGGAGAGGTTGCGTTTTTATCAGCAGGCGTCCGCCTTCCTCAGCTTCCTGGATCCTCGTGAGTGCCTGGTCCTGGGCGGGGACTTTAACACCACCCTTGAGGAACGGGACCGCTCGGGGACCAAGCAGTGCCCAGCCGCAGCGGACATCCTCCGGGAGATCGTCGAACGCCACTCCCTGGTGGACGTCTGGCGCGACCACCACCCGGACGACGTCTCGACGTTCACCTTCGTCCGGGTGGAGGCCCATCGGTCGCGCCACTCCCGGCTGGACCGCATTTACCTGTCACGTTTCCACCTTTCACGAGCCCACTCCTCCAGCATTCGGCCGGCCCCCTTTTCGGATCACCACCTTGCCATCGTGATGGCCTCTCTCTGCACGGAGAGGCCGGGGCCGGCCTATTGGCACTTTAATAATAGTTTGCTGGAGGACGTGGGCTTCGTGGCATCCTTCCGGGAGTTCTGGCTGGCCTGGCGAGGGCAGAGGTGCGCCTTTCCCTCGGCGCGGCGATGGTGGGACCTGGGGAAGGTGCGCGCCCGGCTCTTCTGCCGCGACTACACCCGGGGCGCCAGCCGACGGAGGGATGCGGCGATAGGGCAGTTGGAACGGGAGGTCTTGGAGCTGGAGAGGCGTCTGGCTGCCAGCCCCGAGGATCCATCCCTCTGCGAAGCGTGCCGGGAGAAGCGGGAGGAGCTCCAGGCCCTCAAGGATCATCGAGCCCGGGGTGCCTTTGTTCGATCCCGCATCCGCCTCCTTCGGGAGATGGATCGCGGCTCCCGCTTCTTCTACGCCCTGGAGAAAAGGAGGGGGGCCAAAAAGCACGTCACCTGCCTCCTGGCGGAGGACGGCACCCCCCTCACGGATCCGGTGGAGATATGCGGGAGGGCCAGGGCCTTTTACGCGGCTCTTTTCTCCCCGGATCCGACCTATCCTGACGCTTGCAAAATGCTTTGGGATGGACTCCCGACGGTCAGCACGGGCGACCAGGACCGGCTAGAGCTGCCTCTCACTCTGGCCGAGTTCTCGGAAGCCCTCCGTCGCATGCCCACCAATAAATCTCCGGGCATGGATGGGCTGACCGTGGAGTTCTACCGCGTGTTCTGGGACTTCCTCGGCCCAGACCTAGTCACCGTCTGGGCAGAGTCTTTGCAGGGCGGGGTCCTCCCTCTCTCGTGAAGGCGAGCCGTGCTCACCTTATTGCCGAAGAGGGGGGACCGCCGCGATTTACGGAATTGGCGTCCCATCTCGCTCCTCAGCACGGACTACAAAATCGTTGTGAAGGCCATCTCGATGCGGCTAGGGTCCGTGCTGACGGACGTGGTCCACCCAGATCAGACCTACACCGTCCCGGGCCGCACGATCTTTGATAACTTGTATCTGGTCCGGGACCTTCTGGAATTAGGGTGTAGGGATGGTCTGTCGTTCGCCCTCTTGTCCCTGGATCAGGAGAAGGCGTTCGACAGGGTGGACCACGGGTATCTCCTGGGCACTCTGCAAGCGTTGGGCTTCGGACTGCAGTTTGTGGGTTTCTCCAGGTGCTGTACACTTCCGCGGAGTGTCTGGTTAGGCTCAACTGGACCCTGACCGAGCCGGTCAGCTTCGGGCGAGGAGTACGGCAGGGGTGTCCCCTCTCGGGTCAGCTGTACACTCTGGCGATCGAGCCCTTCCTTTGTCTCCTCCGTCGGAGGCTGACGGGGTTGGTGCTCCGGGAGCCGGAGCTGCGGCTGGTCCTGGTGGCATACGCCGATGATGTGCTTCTCGTGGTCCAGGAACCGGGTGACTTGGCGCAGGTGGAGGCTTGCCAGGCCATTTATTCGGTGGCCTCCTCCGTCCGGGTCAACTGGGTCAAGAGCTCTGGCCTGGTGGTTGGGGACGGGTGGCAGGCGAGCTCCCTCCCACCTGCACTTCAGGCCATCCGGTGGAGCGCGGGTCCGCTGCTCTATCTCGGCGTTTACCTTTCTGCCACGCATCCGTCTCCGCCGGAGAACTGGCATGGTTTAGAGGGTGGGGTGAGGGCGCGGCTCCGGAAATGGACAGGACTACTCCGGTGCCTCTCTCTCCGAGGGAGGGCGCTTGTGCTGAATCAATTAGTCCTGTCCATGCTCTGGTACCGGCTCAACACCCTGGTCCCGGCCCCGGATTTCCTGGCCAACCTCCGGACGGCGGTTCTGGAGTTCTTCTGGCCAGGAACGCACTGGGTCTCTGCAGGGGTCCTCCACCTGCCCCTGGAGGAGGGGGGGCAGGGCCTGAAGTGCCTGCGCACTCAGGTCCACGTCTTCCGCCTCCAGGCCCTGCAGAGGCTCCTGTATGGTGCGGGTAGTCCGGCGTGGAGCGTATTGGCGCACGCCTTCCTCCGCCGCTTCCGAAGGCTCCGATACGACTGGCAGCTCTTTTATCTCCATCCGAGAGGTCTTCCGCAAGACCTCTCTGGGCTGCTGGTCTTCTACCAAGACCTCCTCCGGACCTGGAAGCTCTTTTCGACGACCAGGTCCGTGGCAGCCACCGTGGGAGTTGATCTCCTCGTGGAGCCCCTGCTACACAACCCCCAGCTCCGTGTGCAGGTGGCAGAGTCCCGCGCGGTGCGCCAGAGACTGGTCTTGGCAGGAGTCACCAGGGTCGGAGACCTCCTGGACTACGACCGGAGAGACTGGCTGGATCCCCTGACGCTCGCTCAGCGCATGGGGCTCTCCAGCCCTCGTACTCCCCGGCGCGTACTTCAGGAGGTGAAGGCCGCTTTCCTGCCCGCTGCTCGGGCCTACCTCGACCAGGTCCTGCGAGAGGGCACGCCCCACCCACCTTCCACCCTGGGCCCCGTGGACCTTTTTATCGGGCCCCTGCCCCGTGGACCCAATCAACCCCTTTGCCCTTTCACTGCGAGCCGGCTGCCCGATCTGCAGCCGGTTCTGTTCCAGACCGCACCAAGAAAACATCTGTACACGCTCGTGCGCCACACGCTTCACTACCTCACCTTCGCATCCCACCCCGATACGAAATGGCGGGACCTCCTGCCACCTCTCGAGGGTGAGGAGCCCCAGTGGGCCAGCCTGTATTCTGCCCTACTCCCGAGGCCCGCCGGGGATGTCAGTTGGCGGCTCCTTCACGGGGCCGTGAGCACGGGCGTGTACTTGGCGCGGTTTACCCCTGTCCCCAACACCTGCCCCTTTTGCGGTGTGAAGGAGACCCTGGCGCACGTCTATTTAGAGTGCGCCAGGTTGCAGCCCCTGTTCTGGCTCCTTTTGGCTCTCCTCTTGCGTTTTTGGTTGCACTTTTCCCCTCACCTGTTTATCTATGCACTCCCCATCCGTGGCCCCACAAAGTCACGGGATCTCCTTGTCAACCTCCTCTTGGCCCTGGCCAAACTTGCCATCTATAAAACCAGGGAGAGGAGGTTGGCTGACGGGATTTCCTGCGACTGTGGAGCCTATTTCCGCTCCTCCGTCCGTTCATGCGTCCGGGCAGAGTTCCTCTGTGCGGCGTCCACTGGCTCCCTTGACGCCTTCGAGGAGCAGTGGGCGTTGTCTGGGGTTCTCTGCTCGGTGTCCCCATCAGGTTCCCTTCGTTTAGCCCTATGACCTCACTCCCGATCCTGTTTTTTTCATTGGTTGTCCCACGTACTTAGTTAGTATCCCAGACCTGTGGATCCTCCCCTTAGGCTGGGGGGAGGTCCTTTAGCAGTGGGTGGGCTTCGCCCGCCCACTTCCTGGATACTAATAGGACCAGACTCCTGTACCCCACTGGCCTGGGTCTGTTACATAAGGGTATGCTTACAAATCATTTATAGTTAACATCATTAATATAAGTTTTACTAATTAGTCAATTGTTATAGATTGTTGCAATGTCCAGCATGTCAATATCTTGCTTATAAGAGGGGTATGTGTGCCCCTAGAGGTACACAGAGGTCTTCTAGGGGGTACATCAACTCATCTATTTATTTGTCTAGTTTTACAACAGGCTACATAAAAAGCACTAGCGAAATCAGTACAAACTAAAATTTCATACAGGCAATGACTTGTTTATACTGCTCTATATTCTATACACTGAAATGTTAGTACAATATTTATATTCCAATTGATTTCTTTTATAATTCTATGGTAAAAATGAGAAAGTAAGCAATTTTTCACTAATAGTGTGCAGTGACACTTTTGTATTTTTATGTCTGATTTTTATAAGCAAGTAGTTTTAAAGTGAGGTGAAACTAGGGATACGCAAGACAGGTCAGCCTCCTGAAAGGAGTACAGTAGCCCGGAAAGGTTGAGAACCACTGATTTATAACATCTCCTGATGTGCTTATAACACAAACAAATAATGTCTGTAACATGCTTATAATATCTATTCACAGTGTATTAACTCTTTCTACTCTGTTTATAAATATACCCTAGTTACTGCAATATGTGTGAGGAAATAACTATTCATAAGCATGCATTGGTGAGACAGCTGAATAAGTTTAGCAGTCTGTTGCACAGTTAGAATACATCCTTTAAATGTGTTTGAAGCACACGTAGTTGTCCTTTAGTGCAATAGAACATACACCTCTCAGAAATGCCAGCTATTTAAGATCTATACCATTTCGTCTCCCAAAGCAAAACAGACCCAAAAATGTTCAGCATGCACAAATGGCTCCATGCTGGGCAGATGAGAAAAGGAGAAGCGGACAGTTAAAGAACAAATTACTGGCTGCTCAAAAAGAATGGGCAGCTGAAAAATCCCTCATGGACATATGTGATTGGTCATCAATAGCAACTTTGTAACGATGAGGAGGGAGGCCCAAAAGAGAGACAAATCAGACACCTAGGGCAGATCCTCAGCAGATATAAAACCTGTCACTGCTCCATTGAACTGAAGAAAACCCTACCACAGATAAATAGCTTTTCAACAGGTAGTGCTCTGCGTTTTGGTTGATGCAGGCTACTTGACATCTTGGCTGGTTTCCACTTTAGGTATCCATGTAAGTTGTGATAATATTCTGTAAAATTCCGTGCTAGCAAATCTGACAACTCTGAGCGCTGTGTGAGTCAGTCTATCTTCTGTTGCATCCGATGAAGTGGGTGTTCACCAACAAAAGCTCATGCTCCAATACGTCTGTTAGTCTATAAGGTGCCACAGGACTCTTTGCTGCTTTTACAGATCCAGACTAACACTGCTACCCCTCCGATACTAGTCTATCTTCTGTGATCACTCGGGACTCAATCCCATTGGCTTTCGTGGGACTACCTACTTGCTTAAAATTGAGTATGTCCTTAAGTGCTTTGGTAGATCAGGGCCAAAGTACTTAGCCTCTTGCAGGATCAAGCCCTAATAAACTTTATTTCAAAAGAGTGTATTTATCCTGAAAAAGTACTAACAGTCAGAAGGAAGTAGCAAAGCAGCACCCCACCCCACAAGCACTCTCCCCTCTGATGATTTAGTTTTCCTAAGTATCTTTTTGGACTCCGAATTAATTGGTCCCATTTCCCCTCTCTTTGTTCTAACGTTCTGCATTAGAAATACAGTTACTTTAGGACTCGTCCAAATGTGTGATTCTTTACTACACAAAACTGGATTAGATCCAACTAATCCTTGTCTTTTTCATTCTGTTCCCATTATAAGTGTTCCCTATTCATTACTAGTGATAAAGAAGTCTCCAGTGCCTCAGTGGGATAGGATTTTTTTTTTTAAATCAACTTCTGTTTGCATGGAGTTTTCCCAGCTTCAGTTGGAACAGCAGGATGACTTTTATCCTTAGTCACACTGGTTTAATTATTGCAGTCTTGCAGAACTCTTGCCTCTAGCACACGGATACTGATGCAATACTGATGACTGGAGGCTGATTTTACTCCAGAACTATCCTTTTGTAACACTAGCTCAGGCGGTGCCTAGATTTATATGCTTGGAAATGTATCAGTGTGTCAAGGTTAAGACATCTGCTGTCAGAAAGAAAGTCTTATTTTATACATGCAAATGAGATTCTGGATCTAAGTACATTTGTTGCTTAGCCACAAAAAGTAAATTATTTTGCTTATCTTCCTGTTGTAAAAGCATTCATTGTGGGAGATGATAGACTGTTACTGCCCATCTTGCAAAATTTTCAGGCATTCTTGATGAGACTCTAGCAAAAGCATTAGCAATGTCTACTATATTCCAGTGTGTGAGTTAGATAATCAAACAAGAATCCCCAAAGAGATCAGAGAAAGATGCGTGATTTTAACAAGCTGGTTGATTTTAACTAGTGCCTTTTGAACTGGTTCAGCACCAGGAAACTAGAATATACAATAGATGCAAGCAAATGTCCCTGCAAATATTCTGTACTTTTTACTTGGGTGGGGAATGGATTAGAGGTTAATAAAGGTGTGCCCAATCTACTGGATAATCATCTCTGTCTAAAAGCCACTTGACTTATCACGTTTTAATAAATTACGGGGAGGAAATTTCAAATCTGGGTAACTAAAGTTAAGGACATAGATATAAATATCTAATTAAAAGTGGCCTGATTTTTCAAAGGTGCTGTGCAGCTGCAAGTCCTCCTGAAATTCAGCACTTCTGAAAATCAGGCGGTGTCTAATCCTGTGCCTGCGTATAGATCTCATAATTCACATTAGGCACCCAGATCTGAAAATCTGGGCAAGAATGTACTAACTCCACATACATGGGGGAAGGGTAGCATTAGCTAGATTTTCAACGTCAAAGTGCCCCCTACTGTCCAAGAATTCTTTCTAGAGGATGCATAAAAAGTCCATTTGAAAGAACTACAGCTCTTCCCACACTTTACGTAAGAAACTGAGCAGCTGGTAAGAATTATACTGAACTGTCTTTTAGCCACTGTGCTTCTATTGTTTTTCTGTCCTCTACCTCCCTACTTCCTTTTCAAAAAGCTTTTTAAAGGACAAGGTTTTCAAAAGTGATTAGTAATGGATGCTCACTGAGAAGCACCTTACTGGGGCCTGATCATCAGGAAGTGCTGAGCACCCACCCTCTGAAAATCAAGTTCCTTTAAGGTATCTCTAACTAAGAACTCAAAACCTGAGGCACCAGGAATAACTAGTCTCTTTTGAAAACCATGGTTTCCATTCTGCTTCTTATTTCTTTAGCAGCTTCTTTGGAGACTGGGAAGATCAGACTGTCTTATCAAGCAGTCAGATAACGTCCCCTCAGGCTAAGCAGATGTTTTAAATATGTCTTTATTTACTATATTCTTATTGGGTAACATGTACAGAAGCACCTAAATGACTTAGGAGCTCTTGACAATTTGACCCATGACATCATTATTCTATACCTTCCCTAGATTTTATTCATTCTTAGGAATTTTAATAGATACTCCTTTATTACTAAAGCATAGCAGAGAAATATGTATGGAATAAACCAGATGTACTGTATGTGTCAATCGCTTGCCAGTCTGCCATACCTGATCGTGATTCACATTCAGATAGCGCTGTTTGTGTTCAAAGCAAGCACTTTAATCATTCAAATAGTCCACACAATAGCCTTGTTTGGTAGGCAATTAAATATTATTGTGTCTGACAGAAAAATGTGGGATGTGAAATTAAAATAAGGTTTCAACTGTAAGTAACTATCAGGCCTTATTGAATTATTTCTGCTTGTTTCACAGGGCCTCAGCATGGCTGCGGTGGTTATTTGACAAATTCAAGTTACAGCTTTGGCTCTCCAGACTCTGACATGGATGGCACGTATGACAAAAACTTGGAATGTGTTTGGATCATAGCTGCATCTGTAAACAAGCTGATCAACCTCACCTTCACCTCATTTGTTCTTGAAGCACGATCGTCTCAGATATGCAGATATGATTATGTCAATGTAAGAGAATCCGTGTTCTAATCTAATCATGACATATATAAATGACTTTGTTCAATATGTTGGATCAGAGAATTTAAATTTAATCAGTAGAGGGAGATCTTCACAAAGAAATTAAATTGCTTGTTTTGAAAATGAAAGTTCTTCAGTATGATAAATTATTGAAGGACTCAAGGTGAAATCCGGGCCCCTGGGAAGTCAAGGGGAATTTTGCCATTGACGTCAATGGGGATAGGTTTCACTTTCAGGATTTAACTGAATTGTAAGTATAAATGTGTAGCCTACTTAATACACCTCTACCCCGATATAACGCTGTCCTCGGGAGCCAAAAGATCTTACTGCTGTGTTATATCGAACCGTGTTATATCGAACTTGCTTTGATCCGCCGGAGTGCGCAGCCCCACCTCCCTGGAGCACTGCTTTACCACATTATATTTGAATTCATATTATATTGGGTCGCGTTATATTGGGGTAGAGGTGTATATAAAATGCCACAAACAAAATAGAACTTACACTGCAGACAAAGTCAAATACTTTAAAAGAACACTTGAAGAATTACTTTATCCTACCAAACTGTTTGAAAGCACTTCTTAATTTAAAACGTATGAAAAGGCAAATCCAGATAATGGATCCTCATGTCTTGACTCCATTCTGTTGTATATGCGTACATAGTAGGCAGGACACATAGCAGGACGTTCTGAAATGCTGGTGCCCAGCATCAAGTTGGGTATACTGTAGATCTTGAAAAGAATTTTCCACCAAAATATTTTTGACGGAAAATTGCTATTCAATTAAATGGACACTTTTGTAAAATCATTTTCATTGAAAATGTTTGTGTCTTCATCAAAAAATGAACTCCCCCACCCCAACCAAAAAGTTTGAATTTTTGGCTGCTTTCTTGAATTAGGGATCTAAAATAATTAGATCACACTTTCTAAGATAATTAGCTTATCTGAAGATGTGAAGTATGATAATCAGCAATTTTTAGTGAAAGCCCAAGAGTATCTTCCTTTCTTGTAATGGAAGGAAAGGGTCTTAAAACTGTAAAGTCAAATAAGGGTTCAGAGAACTAGACTTTTGTTAATCTATTTATGAATATGTTTATATTTAATAGCACAAGTGCCAAAAATATTAGTGAGATATCCAGTGTTTTCTCCCCTTTTAGCTGTATGATGGAGATAATGAAAATGCCAATTTAGCTGGCACATTTTGTGGGTCCATCGTGCCAGCTCCATTTCTTTCTACCAATAACTTCTTGATGGTGAAGTTTGTCACAGATAGTTCTGTGCAAAGGGCAGGTTTCAATGCTACCTACGCCATTGTGGATCGTAAGTATTTTATTTATTTATTTATTTACCCCAAAGAGAAATGTGTAGGTAGTGGGTAGGTGCACTTTGCATAACTCTGCAAAACGTCTATGACCAAATTAAAAGCAGTATCACTGGACTCCAGCTGCAGTTCCGTCTCTTTTGATTGCAGGATGGTTGTCAGCCTCAAGAGCAGGGGTTCTCAAACTGGGGGTTGGGACCCCTTAGAGGGTCACGAGGTTTTACATGGAGGGGTCACGAGCTGTTAGCCTTCATTCCAAACCCCACTTTGCCTCCAGCATTTATAATGGTGTTAAATATAGAAACAAGTGTTTTTAATTTATAAGAGAGGTCACACTCAGAGGCTTGCTATGTGAAAGGGGTCACCAGTACAATAGTTTGAAAACCACTGCTCAGGGGCAAAATGAGAAAAATTCACCATAGAGGGTTAATATGTATCATGAGAATATGGAAAACAAACATTTCTCTACATGTAGAACATATGCAGGCACAGAGATTGATAGATGTAGCTTGACACCGTGATCAGAGTGTTTTCTATTTATACTTTGCATCTAAAAAATCATCAAAAGATCAATGTGAAATCATAACGAATTCCAATAAACAATTAAGCAGTTTTGCTGAGGTGGACAGCTTTTTCACACGCCTTGTGGTATCGAGATACAATTAATTAAGTTGTTATTGCTTCCAATAGGATTGTGTGGCGGAACATATAATGCAACTTCTACCCCACAGACCGCAATGTCACCTAATTTTCCAAATGCCTATCCACCATTTACTGTCTGCACATGGATCATTGACGCCCCGCCACAGCAGCATGTCAAACTGGTGGTAGAGGCATTCCACCTCCATGCCAACCAGGACTGCTCTCAGAATTATCTAGAGTTCCAGGACCCAACAATGGTAAGACATGCACAATTCATGTCACTGGGCAAACAAAGTTAGTAGCAACCATCTAGCTCTCACCTTGTTTGGAGCAGAGAGAAGAGAAGGATCACTGTTTGGGGGTACTGCGAGTCATTGTGTTAATGATACTGTATTAAATTCATTCTTACACAGGGGGCCCATACAAGTCATTATGCACTATCACTTAAATCTCATAAGTGGCCTTATGCAAATCCTGTGCACATGGAACATTTCACTCACTGTGTACTATGTTACTTCTCATAATTACACCAAGCCATGCTCAACAGCAGGCTTTCATAAACAGACTTTATATCGTATTATTCAAGAATCATGATAAAAACAAATATTCTTGCAAATAGTGGTGTTTATGGAAAAGGCACAGAAAGAAACAGTTTGTTTCCATTGTATTAAATTTGACTAAACCTTCTTTGTTTCAATTTGGGCATGAAAACAACTGTTAATTTTTTGTTGCCCTCTAGTGGTGGTTGCAGGTCAATTTTTAACATATTTAGATATTACATTACTTTTATGGAAATGTTAGAGTGTGATCTGTAAAAAAAAGTATACATAAAAATGTCAGGAATACAGCAGTAAGCCTTTAACCCGGATCCCAAGCTCCGTTGGTTTACCTATTACCATCACTAATCAAAATGCAGTTAAAATTCAAATTTTTACACTGTGAAAATATTGTAGCAAAATGATACATTACATTTAATAGTAAAAAAGGATGTTTTTCTTGAATGTTTATACATGTTACCCAAGAACATATAGAACATGGACTATTGCAACTAGCTACTGATGACAAAGATAATGCCTTTATAAAAACAAGGAGGAGTCTGGGGGCACCTTAAAGACTAACAGATGTATTTGTGCCTAAGCTTTCGTGGGTAAAAAAGCCCACTTCTTCAAATGCATGGAGTGAAAATTACAGATACTGGCATAAATATATGCTGGCACATGAAGAGAAGTGAGTAACCTTACAAGTGGAGAACCAATGTTGAAGGCCAATTCAGTCAGGGTGGATGTGGTCCACTCCCAATAATTGACGAGGAGGTGTCAATACCAAGAGAGGGAAAATTGCTTTTGTAGTGAGCCAGCCACTCCCAGTCCCTATTCCAGCCCAAATTGATGGTGTTAAGTTTGCAAATGAATTGTAGTTCTGCAGTTTCTCTTTGACGTCTGTTTTTGAAGGTTTTTTGTTGAAGATTGGCTACTTTTAAATCTGTTATTGAGTAGTCACCTTCTACAGGACAGGACCAACAAGGAAAATAACAGAACACCACTGGCCATCACGTACAGCCCCTCTCCAGCGCATCATCAACGGTCTAGAACCTATCCTGGAAAATGATCCCCCACTTTCACAGGCCTTGGGAGGCAGGCCAGTCCTTGCTTACAGACAGCCCCCCGACCTGAAGCAAATACTCACCAGCAACTACACACCACATCACAGAAACACTAACCCAGGAACCAATCCCTGTAACAAACCCTGTTGCCTTCTCTGTCCCCATATCTACTCTAGCGACACCATCATAGGCCCCAATCACACCAGGTACACCATCAGAGGCTCATTCACCTGCACATCTACTACATTGGCCAAACTGGACAGTCTCTATGTAAAAGAATAAATGGACACAAATCAGACATCAGGAATGGTAACATACAAAAGCCAGTAGGAGAACACTTCAATCTCCCTGGACACTCAATAACAGATTTAAAACTAGCCATACTTCAGCAAAAAAACGTCAAAAACAGACTTCACAGAGAAACTGCAGAGCTACAATTCATTTGCAAACTTAACACCATCAATTTGGGCTTGAATAGGGACTGGGAGCGGCTGGCTCACTACAAAAGCAATTTTCCCTCTCTTGGTTTTGACACCTCCTCATCAATTATTGGGAGTGGACCACATCCACCCTGACTGAATTGGCCTTCAATATTGGTTCTCCACTTGTAAGGTTACTCCCTTCTCTTCATGTGCCAATATATATTTATTCCTGTATCTGTAATTTTCACTCCATGCATCTGAAGAAGTGGGTTTTTTACCCATGAAAGCTTAGGCCCAAATAAATCTATTAATCTTTAAGGTGCCACCAGACTCCTCATTGTTTTTGTAGATACAGACTAACAGGACTACCCCTCTGATACATAATGCCTTTATAAAATGCTGCTCTGGCAAGACAGAAGCAAAACACTCTATAATGTAAACTTGGATTTAAACACCCGTTTAGTTGAGTTTTCCCCTTTTTTTTAATGTGAAATATACAAAAAAAGTGTGTGGTGAGAGTATAAACTGTCCATCCAGAGAGTTGATGATGCTGAGTTTACTTTGCATAAGAGTGGATTTGAAAGACAAGATTTTTAATCAGATTTTAATATGGCAACATATCAGATTGCAGTAAGATCACCCAACAGTAGGTAGTTAAAGGGAATTACCATTTAACTGCAATTTGTAAGTTACTTATATTTATTTAATTCCAGGGTAACCATGGACAGGTCAATAGATTCTGTGGCACTGAAACTTTTGTAGTCCCTGAGTTTTATTCTTATGGTCGGACTGCTATTGTGACTTTCAAATCAGAGGAATACATGATTGATAACAGAGTCAGGTTTACCTATCAGACTGCAGGTAAGCCTTGAAGAAGTTTTTAAGGCATATGCCTACAGATTCTTTGTTCACTATGGAGAGTAAACAAGCAAGACACAGAAATTTGTAAGGCTTACAAATGTTTTGTTTTTCCTCCTCCCCTTGCCCACCTCTTCCCCCCCGCCCGCCCCACACAGGTTGCAGCAGAGAATATAATCAGTCATTTGGTTATCTGAAGAGCCCTGGCTGGCCTGGTCTCCATCCCAATAACTTGGATTGTACCATCATTCTACAAGCTCCTCCAAATCACACCATTTCTCTTTTTTTCCATGCTTTCAATTTGGAGGGCAGCAGCCGGTGTTCTTTGGATTTCTTAGAGGTACTGAGAAATTATCTATTATGCACCTGATTCACGACCCATGGAAATCAGGAGTCTTTCGTTTTACTTCAATAGGTTTGGCTCAAGCCCTACCTAAATGGACATTAGAGACTTCACCTTCAGTGTAAAATTGATAGCAATAGTGCTCAAATACTACAGTGATGGATGGCAGTATAAAATTCTAAAATAGATGTCTAGATAATTTCATCATCAGCTCGCTGCTCCTCATTCAGGTGTCACTGTCTGCTAGGCATTGAGCAAACTTCAAGATGGTGTAATTTACATTTGATGTTAACATCTGTGGAAAAACAGATCTATGGACTCAGACTGATCAGCCAGCACATAAGTGCTAAAATCTCTTAAAAAATGTACTAAAATAGTAGATGCGTGATCTGTAGTGGAAGATGTAGGGTAGCTGAAAAGGTGTTTTCTGGATTGAGGAGAAAGATTCCTATCAGCCACATAAAGCCATTTTCTCATTCTTTTTGAGAGTGGTGACAGTTTTACCATATATATCCTTAAGTTTCTAATGGAAATTGTTCAGATGCCAGAAATCAGAAGTTTATTTTGTGGAAGGATCTAGTTTTCATTTCTCCTCTGTTACACTCCTTACTTCACCCTCCTCTAGAGATGGGTTTGAACTCTGTAGTATGACCCCATCTCTGCTTTCAGTCTAGCAGGATGAAGAGGCAGTCTTCACATATCTGAGATATTAAGATTTTTCAACAGGAGCAAAACATATAGGGGTATATTTTAAATATATTAAGCTTAGGCCTTACGCAACCAACTCTCATTAAAAGGAAAATGTACTATACCATAAAGATTAGCTTAAAATTTTTGTTCTGTGCAGTCATTTAGAAAGCCTAGAGAGACTGGTTAACTGCCTTCTCTCCCTTCTGAGCAGCAACTTGCAGTAAGATAGAAAAATACATTTGTGATTTTTATGTATGGCACAACTGAAGTTTCTGTTGTGCCATACATAAAAATCACAAATCCTTTGCTCCCTGCTTGTGGCTTGTTTCCTTGTACACCATGAAAATGAATGAAATGTTAACAATGGGTTTTATTCCTTTAAAGGTCAGAAATGGTAGTGATGCGGGTTCCCCACTACTTGGCAGGTATTGCGGAAATACTGTGCCCAATCCAATCTTCCCTAAAAATCATGTGGTATACCTGCGTTTCAAGAGTGATATTTTAGTTGCTCGCGATGGATTTGAGATCACTTGGACTTCATCACCAACTGGTAAGGCAGTGATAACTTGGTAATCACATCTAGCACTTGAACAGAATAATAGGTCTGAAGGTTGAAAGGCACAGCATTTTTAATTCAGTGAACAAGAGGTTAAACTAAACGTTATCCAGACTAGCCTTAGATTATGTCAGTTATTTTAGGGAGCTGGGAAAATTGAATACCATCTTTTTCATTTTAGGTTATTCTGTGTCAAATCAGCCAAATAAATAGATCATTGAATGCCATCAGTTTTAGGTAAAACTCCCCATTGAACCCCATTATGGCCCATAGACAACTTGTGCCTCCCAATACTAGGGGGTACAATCTAAAGGGGAGAACACGTGACCGCCCCATGCGTCTCCTCTGCCCAGTGACCTCCCTGCTCTGTGCCCAGCCTTGGGCTGCTGCACTCGCCCCGCTCCACCAGAGTTACCTGTGGGAGTGGGGGGTAGGGTTTTTTTTTGTTTTGTTTTGGTTTTTTTGCATGTTTGGCTACCCTCCCTGGCAGCAGGAGGGAGCCGCTTCTCACGCAACTGAAGCTGGCTGCTCCCAGTTGCTGCCTCTGTGCAGGGTGACGGCTACCTGAGAGAGAGCCTGGCTGGGGAGGCAGCAGCCCGCCCCACCCCTTTTGCTCCCTGCCCAGGACCAGCTGCCAGGGACAGGGGCCGAGCGGTCAGAGCCTCCCTTCCCTCAGCAAGTTTCCAGCTCGCTTGGCCCCTGTCCCCAGCAGACAGGCCCGGGCAGGGAGCGGAGAAGGCAGGGTGGGCTGCTACGCTGCACAGAGCAGCTACCCAGAGCGGCCGGCGTGAGAAGTAGCTGGTCCGTCCCTTCCACTCCACCCTTTTATCATTTTCCTGTGTGAGTTCATTCCAGTGTGTAGTGATTGTCTGGTTTCACCCACATTGTTGCTATTGGGGCATTTAGTGCACTGGATGAGGAACACCACTTGTTGTGATAGGCATGTGTAGGACCCAGGGATCTTGAAAGGCGTGGGAGGGTGCTGATCATTGTAGCAGTGGAGATATGTCTGCTGGTTTTGCATCTCTTATTCCGACAGGGTCTGGTGCTGCTTTGGTGTGTCCTGGTTTGTGGGGAGCTTGCTTCTGATGATGATCTTGGAGAGGTTGGTGGGTTGTTTGAAGGCCAGAGGAGGCGGTTCAGAAAAGATTTCTTTCGGGATAGGGCCCCCATCAAGTATGGGTTGTAGTTGTTTGATGATACCCTGTATGGCAGTGCTGGGCAACCTGCGGCCCATGGGCCACACGTGGCCCATCAGGGTAATCCACTGGTGGGCCGTGAGACAGTTTGTTTACATTGACCATCCACAGCTCCCAATGGCTGTGGTTTACTGTTCCCGGCCAACGGGAGCTGCGGGAAGCGGCGCAAGCTGGTCGCGGGACGCAGGTTGCCCACCACTGCTGTATGGTTACAATGGGGGTGAAACCAGACAATCACTATGCTCTCGAATGAACTCACACAGGGAAATGATAAAAAGATAAAAACACTACATGATCTGTGTGTGAACACTTTTCCCAAAGTGATCACTCTATATCTGATCTATCAGTCCTCATCCTCAAAGGAAACCTGCACAACTCTTTCAAAAGACAAGCCTGGGATCTTAAATTTATAACTCTGATAGACACTGAAAATCATGGACTGAATAGAGACACTCGATTTATGACTTATTATAACAATCTATAACCCACTAACAACCCTACCACCGCTGCTTCCCCACACTTTCTTCCCTGTGATTCGAGAGGTATTAATAGGCCATTTCACCTTGAATGGTCCCTTGAAATATGTTAACTACTTATGCTGAACAATCTCTTCCACCTTGTTTAGCTGTGACAGTCTGAGTACATTTCCCAAACCGGAAGAAGAGCTCTGCGTAAGCTTGAAAGCTTTTCTCCATCACCAAAAGAAGTTGCTCCAATAAAAGATATTACCTCACACATCTTGTCTCTCTCCATTCTTCCAGACCATTCTATCTCCCACATCCCTGAGTGCTAACACCATGGAAAAGAACCTATAAAAATATTGGTATAAAGCAACTGCTTTGTACAGTATTTTGTAGAAATAAACATTTAGAACTAATGAATACCCTCTGTTTCCAGGATGTGGAGGAACCTTATATGGAAACACTGGTTCATTTGCCAGCCCTGACTATCCTGCAACTTACCAGAACAATACTGATTGTGAATGGATCATTATTGCTCCCAAGGGACGAATTGTTACAGTTAACTTTGTTTTCATCAGCATTGATGACCCAGGTGACTGTACTAGGAACTACCTGATACTTTACAATGGGCCAGATGCGAGCTATCCACCGACTGGACCATACTGTGGGATGGTATGTATTCTTTATTTTGGTGTAGTAGTTCTTTCAAAGTAATTGTCGCTCATTTGATATTTAAAATTGCTTACCTAACTCTGAAAGCAATTATACATGAACAATAAATAAAGCTGAATAAACTGGGCTTCTGTTGCATTCTATTAGGAAGCCCTCTAGTCTTTTCAAATGGAGACATTATAGTGACATCTACTGGGCTGCATCTAGACTTTTTTTTCTCAGAACTCATCTGCTTTGTGTGTGTTCCAAATGATGCTGGTAACAGCCTGTGGGCAAAATCCACCTGCTATGCTGCAGTGCCAAGTGCAGCAATGAATGAACTAAAAATTGGGACCACAGTTTTTAAACCACATGTGGCTTTTTAATGGATAAATGGGGAGCCTGCATATCAGACTGGCTCTGCTTATACCGAATTATATTGTCATAGGGTAATGTTTAAAGATGTGAATTGGCTTTTTAATATTCTTTTTCTCTTTAGGATACAAACATTGCTTCATTTATTGCTACATCACATCAAGTCTTCATAAAATTCCATGCTGACTATGCAACTTTACCATCAGGCTTCCAGTTAACTTGGATCAGCTAGAACCATTATTCCAAGGAAGTACAGTCCCTCAGTACTTAGCTATGTTGCAGACACATTAGGGCATAAAGTGACTTTTTGAGATATGACTGTGATCACTATAATAAAAGTAAATTACTGTAAATATAGTTGTGCATTTAGAATTATTTCAAACAAATGTGACCTCCTTTTATACTTAAAAGAATATCTGCTTCTTTACACACAACTGTGAAAATGTGCTGGATGTTAGTATTTGAAATATAATATGATTTTTTTAAAATATGCTACAAGATTTGAAATACATGTTCTATAAGCAAGTAATTTTCTAAAAATATGTACAAAAATGTGTTTTGTATCTTACCATCATAAAAAAATTGTTACACAGAAAAGATGAACACAAAATATACAGCATCTGAGGTGCTAGGAAAATCTCAAATAAAAAAAAATACTTTCAAATCTGATTAGGGGATTTAGACATATAAACTAATTAATTAATCAGCTTTGAAAACCTCAACCATCATTTCAAGTATGTTTGGATAAAGCTAATCTTTTTCAGAAACAGTCCCCATCTTGTAAATATTTACATGAGTAACTTTACTTATGTTAGTAGTTCTATTGAATTCACAGGACTGAGTACTTTCAAAAACTATCCATTTTATTTAAGACCTTGATCCAGCAAAGCACTTGAGCATATGCTTAATTGTATGCACTTGAGTAGTCCCATTAAAGTCCATGGGATGACTCACATGATTAAATTTACCATGTGTCTAAGTGGCTGCAGGATTGAGGCTTTAGACTTCACACACACTTATAATTTTCATTGAGATATTAACCTCTTGAAGCTTCTCAAATCTATTTTAAAATTTAAACTGCTTATTTATAAGCAAAATACAGAAACTAAATGGTGTATGTAGCAGTAACTCTGATTTCTCAGACAACTTGTTCAATAAATGTAACTTCAGAATAGGACATACAGAGGAATAGTCTTTCAATTTTGACTTCAATTGTGTTGGTCTCTGTGACCAGAAGGGCAGGCAAACAGCTCCCTACTTCTCCAAGTTCAAAGTTCTCTCCGAGTCCAATTGCCTGCTTTAGTCGCAAGTGAAAAATCGTCTCAGCATAATATCTAGTGGCTGCTGGTTCACATCATATAACTCCCACACACTTTGTCACAATCCAATATTCATTAAGAATCTCTGGAATGGACTGGCAAGTGAGGCCAATGTGCAGATCTATAAGGGGAAATTTAAGTCATCTACCCTTGTTGTTTATGGGTCTTGCCAACATCAGAAAATTCTCACTTCATAACTACACAGTCACACACAAAATAAAGAGGAGAAAAGCTGTTAAGCTGATCAGTTCCTTAAAATACATTTTTGGAAGTTTTCCATGTGATGAGGGAGATGGGCTGTCTGACCTGGTGTAAAAATGGGAATCTCAGGCCAGAAGATGGCCCTAAATTTTCTAGCCTCGGCCTTTGGCCCCCCACCCCCTACAGTTACCACAACCGCAAACACATGCCTAAACATGAAAGTCCTTGTATACAATTAGGACAAAATCATGTTTAACATTGTACTAATTAACAGTTTCTGACATTATGCATTTTTCTGATCTAGAGAAGGACTTTGATAGTGCTCTGCATTTGTTCACTTGAAATAAACTATACAAATCAGTGAACTTTGGTGAAAGAAAGAAGATGGGATGAAAAGAATTATATGGGATGAAAAGAAACTTATAAAATAAACTAGTCATGGCTGACTTTTCCAGTCAGATTTGAAGTTTGTTCCACTTTAAAAATACCACAATAGTTTTGTAATTTTGCCTGATTTTATTTATAATTAAATAAAATGCACAATTTCCTTTGAAGAAATAAAAGTTCCAGAAAAACGCGCAAGGACTGTTGAATATAGTTTTTGGTACAAGGTTAATTTGATCTAAAGCAACTGTCGCTGACAAAAATAATCAGGATCTAAAATCAGAATAAATTATCAGTCCTGGTGGAAAAACAACAACAGTGCTCTCCCCTAACACTAGAAACCACAACAAAAATACCCCTGCAAATTAAGGAAGAGGACTTTAAAGAAAAAAGCTGTTACTGAGCAATGTTTCCGTCTCTGAAGATACAGAGCAATGTAAAATGCTTATTGAAAATTACTGTGCAGCACAACACAAAGAAAACCAAACCTGATCATGTAATTTTTTTCCCAATAAATTACACAGTGGTTATTAATATAGTATTATATAATTTGAAGACATAAAAAAATTGCTTAATAAGATTATCTGCTTTCACATTGCTGCCAGGAATAGTTTGTTGTCACATCTGTATACACTGCTCTCTAGTTTACAAAGACCATGAGAGCAGGTACGCAATACATTATTTCTGTATTACGGTAACTGCACTACTGCAAACCTCCACACAAATCATTGGTGATTGCAGTTGGCAGAGCACAAATAATGTGCATGTATTTCTGTCACTGATACATAGGATCGGTGTTATAGCCCCAGCTTTGGAACAGTCTCTAGGGCAGAGGTGGGCAAACTACGGCCCGTGGGCCACATCCGGCCTGCGGGACTGTCCTGCCCATTGCCTGAGCTCCTGGCTGGGGAGGTTACCCCCGGCCCCACCCCTGCTGTTCCCCAGCACGTACACTGCTGTGCGGGCAGCGCTCTGGGCAGCGGGGCTCGCGGGCTCCTGCTGAGCAGAGCGGCAGAGTGTGTAGCTCCGGCTGGGCGGCGTGGCTGCCTGACATGCCGCTCTGAGCGGTATGGTAAAGGGGCTGGGGACAGGGGGTTGGATAAGGGGCAGGGGGTCCTGGGGGGCAGTCAGGGGACAGGGAGCGGTTGGATGGGGCAGAGGTTCTGGAACGGGCGGTCAGGGGATGGGGAATGGGTGGGGGTTGGATAAGCGTAGGAGTCCCGGGGGGCCTGTCAGGGGGCAGGGGTGTGGATAGGGGTCAAGGGATGAGCAATGGGGGGGATTGGATAGGTGTGGGAGTCCTGGGGGGGTCTGTCAGGGGGGGTGATAGGGTTCAGGGCAGTCAGGGGACAGGGAGCAGGGGGGTTGGATGGGGTGCGGCCTCGGGGGCAGTTAGGGGCAGGGAATCCCAGGATGGGGTGGTTAGGGGACAAGGAGTGGGGGGGGTTGGATGGGTCGGAGGTTCTGAGGGGGGCAGTCAGGCGGTGGGAAGTGGGAGGGGTCGGATAGGGGGTGGGAGCCAGGCTGTTTGGGGAGGCACAGCCTTCCCTACCCGGCCCTCCATACAGTTTTGCCCGAGGGCCTGATGAGGCCCTCGCGCCAAAAAGTTTGCCCACTCCTGCTCTAGGAAGAAGCCTTTCCGTGTGCCTGACTTTCTCCAGGGTATGCCATGTGGCTTCTCTGCCTCCTTAGACTAGACCTCTGTGCCTGCACCACTCCTGCTTCACACTGTGAGCGCCATTCAGTGAGTCCAACTGAGACAGACCCCTAACTGAACATTTGTACTCTCTTCAGGGACTAGTGCATTTCACCAGGATTTGCAGTGACATTCATACAGCGCTGTAAAACAGCAGGGTTTATTAGTCATCTGGAACACATCTTAGGAAGTCCTTGGGTTAGCATAGAGCAGTTGTTCTCAGCCAGGGGTACGTGTACGCCTGCGGGTACACAGAGATCTTCCAGGGGGTTCATCAACTCATCTAGATATTTGCCTAGTTTTACAACAAGCTACATAAAAAGCACTAGGGAAGTCAGTACAAACTAAAATTTCATATAGACAATGACTTGTTTATGCTGCTTTATAGACTATACACTGAAATGTAAGTATAATAGTTATATTCCAATTGGTTTATTTTATAATTCTATGGTAAAAATTAGGAAGTAAGCAATTTTTCAGTAATAGCGTGCAGTGACACTTTTGTATTTTTATGTCTGATTTTGTATGCAAATAGTTTTTAAGTGAGGTGAAACTTGGGGGTACGCAAGACTAATCAACCTCCTGAAAGGGGTACAGTAGTCTGAAAAGGTTAGAGCCACTGGCATAGAGGAATGAAGGTTAAAGCACAGTCCATTCTGGGTAGTGCAGTCCCAGCCAAGCTGTAGTGAACTCCATTGTTCAAGCTCTGTCTGACCATCTCACCTCCCTGGTCAGAATCAGTCAGAGCCCTGACTGCCTCCAAAAGCCAAGGCTTATCCTCACCCACCCCCCTAGTCCTTTGATCTGGAGCTGGGGGATTGTTGCTTAGCTTTTCTAAGGAAAGGCAGGAAAGTCAATATCCCTCTGGGTCCTTGGTGGCTAGGTGTCAGTCAAGCACTTGGATTTACCACTGTCTTCTCAGAGGCTCTTCATATGGGGACCAAGATCCAGACAGCTGCGCAACACTCATATCTATGTCTCTTTGCCCTTTTCCACTCCCTAAGTAACACAGCAACACACAGTGGAAACTGAGGCACACACAGGCTTCATAAAAATTTTACAAAAAATTCCCACTTTGTCACAGTTTCACCTTACATTACAGTACGTTTAGCTTGCTTTAAATATACACCTCTGTTTATTATTGTTACCTTACAAAGGTCTGATATCAGAGACAGCTATATGATGAACATTTCTAAGGGCTAAGATTTGAAGAATGAAAAGTCATTGATAGAACTGCTAAATGAGCTTTCCTATGTTACTATGACTATATCCTATTGACATTAAATGAGAGGTAATAGAAATGTGATTCATAAGGGGACATAGTAATATGATAAATGCAATCATAAACAGTTAAATTGACTTGTTTGAAGTGTGTTTTGCTACTCAATATTAAATATACACAAAATTCTGGAAGCTTGCTCTTATAAACCAGAGATCAGCACAGTAACTTTACTGCAATAATTATTATTTGTTTGGCAATAGTATCTAGACGGGTTCTCACAACAAATTTTTTGGTGACCTCAAAGCATGGCCAGACAAACCACTTGCTTTGTCCCTGCCTCCCAGGCCCCTTCAGTGAGAGACCACTGGGAAGGTGGGCTGGGAACTCACAGGCTTCCTGTGAAGTCCCAGCAGGGCCATCTTTAGCTATTCTGGGGCCCTGTGCAGCCCACCTCTATGCGTGTTACTCTCAGTACAGGATTGGGGCTTTAGCATGTTGATATGACAACAGATTAACAACAGGCTTCAGCTCCAAAAAAGCATTGCTAATTTCATACTATGTACTTCAGTTTTATTCCATCTTCCCACTAGATGCAGATATATCCTAAGAATAACTAATACATAAGATCAAAATTGCTCGGTTGCATTATGTTGCATGTCTATGTGGCAAAGAACATTTCAAAATTATTTACATGAAGAGCAAATCCTTTAAAATTATTCTCTCCCCAAAAGCAAATGGACACTTCAGAATGGTTCTTCAATCTGTTTGATCAAAAGCTAGAAAGTATTTGTGAGGCAAACTGGTGCTGGCCCGTCCCTAAACACATCTTCCCTCACTTGTTTCATCCTTCTCTTATTTTAAATCCAGACGTAAATAAACCAAATACTCCGAACTCATGGGAAAGTTTCTTGCCACGTGGCTCTGGAACAGCTGTTTAGAAGTTTACTCAAACCTGTGGCTGCGCGAGCGAGCACCAAGCGACACGGGAGGCGCAGCTTGCCACAGGGCTCCAGCCCTGCCCCTCTCGTTGCCCCCGACGCCCCATTGCTGCGCTGGGGGCGGATGCCGAGAGGTCACCGGGCAAGTGAGCAGGGCGGAGCCTGGCAGCAGCTGCCCACTCCGCTCCCCCTCCCTCCCAGCACCGAGCGCGCGCCGAACAGGTTGGGAAACTCCCTTCCCGCGGCCACACAGCACACCGCATTCCGCTCGTACCCCGGGCCCGGCCATTGGCTGGCTGGCGGGATACCCGGCCCTGATTGGCCAGCCGGGAGCTGCGCATTCCAAGTGGGGGTGGAGCGGGCCCCGGAGCGATTCACCTTATTTGGGGCTGAGAGCTTTCCGCTGCCCCGGCCAGCCGGGGGCTAGTGCGCCTGCGTGCGCTGGGGGGCGGGGGAGTGGGCGGTGTGTTAGCAGGGCGTGTCCCGGGCAGCCAGTGTCCCCGCCAGCCCCGCGTTCTCCCGCTCGGCCCCGCCCGCCCGCAGCACCCGCCGGTGAGTGGTCTCGGGGGTCCCGGAGCGGCTCCGCCTTCCGGCCGGGCGCCCCTGGGGAGTGCGTCCCTCAGGGCACGGGGGTCCCGCTCCGCTGCCGCGCCGGGCCGCCCTGGGTAGGGTCTAGCCGCTGCCCCGGGCGCTGGCATTTGGGGGGGGCGGGCACCCCCCGCCCTTGCCCCCCACACGCTGCCTTGGCTGAGGTCAGATCTGCAGCCAGGAGCCTCCCGCGGCCGGGGCGCCCTGGGCGTCGCATCTCGGCGGGTCTCTGCGCCCCCCGCCCCCCTTGACCTCAGCTCGGTGGGTGAGTGGGCGCAGTCCCGTCACGAGCGGCTGTTTGTGTTTTGACCCAGGCCATGTCCAAGTCCCTGAAGAAGATCGTGGAGGAGAGTAGGGAGAAGAACCAGCCCGAGGTGGACATGTGTGACCGGGGCATCTCTAACATGCTGGACGTCTCTGGCTTGTGTAGGTATCTCGAGGGTTTCCGCCAGGACCCCCCGTCGCTGATCTGATGTGTTGCCTCCCTCCCAGCCACCACCAGTCTCTGAAATCTGTGATAGAGGCAGGAGGCTGGCTTTCAAAGAGGCCCTTTCCGTAGGAAGACCATATAAACAACTTCCTTATCTGTCTCTGTTAGGATGAACTTGGCCTTTTGCTGTTCAGACTGTTACATTTCAGCTTGGACACTGAAAATAAGTTGTCAGTTTCATTGTAGCTCTCAGTCCATTTCATTTCCTCAGCTGCACTAGTTGGGTTTCAAACACTGTTTATAAATATATCTGGCTATTTTTATTATGGTAACACCAAGGTACATCAGTTGACTGGGGCTTAATTGTGATCATTATAGACTGAGCTTCTGGTGAAGATGCTCTAAGCCAAATGGGAGAGCTCTCTCCCATCTGCTTAATAACGCCTGCCTCCATAGAGATGATGGCTGTGGCAGCAGGAGATCTCCCACTAATATAGTGCTGCCATAAGAATGGCCATACTGGGTCAGACCAAAGGCCCATCTAGCCCAGTATCCTGTCTTCTGACAGTGGCCAAACCCAGGTGCCCCAGAGGGAATGAACAGGTAATCATCAAGTGATCTATTTCCTGTCGCTTATTCCCAGCTTCTGGCAAACAGAGGCTAGGGACACCATCCATGCCCATCCTGCCTAATAGCCATTGATGGACCTATACTCCATGAATTCATTTGGTTCTTTTTTGAACCCTATTATAGTCTTGGCCTTCACAACATCCTCTGGCAAAGAGTTCCACAGGTTGACTGGTGGTTGACATACTGGTGCTTAAGTCAATATAACTTGCATTGCTCAGGGATGTGGATTATTCACACCCCTGAGCAATGTAGGTAGTAATTTGTAGTGTACACATAGCCTGAGGCTTGGTCTAAACTACATACTTACGTTGGTATAACTAGGTCGCTCAGGGGTGTGGAAAATCCACATCCTTGAATGATGCAGTTAGGCTGACCAAAACCCTGCTGTAGACAGAGCTTCTCTTGTCAGCATAGGTATTCTCTTCACTAAGTGTTACAGGGTGTCTCTGTAAAGCGTGATCTACACTGGGGGGATGGTGGGGGGCGATGTAAGATATGCAACTTCAGCTATGCTATTCCCATAGCTGAAGTTGCGTATCTTATTTTGACTTACCTCCCATCCTCACGGCACGGGATTGATGGCCGTGGCTCCCCCGTTGACTCCGCTTCCGCCGCTCACCCTGGTGGAGTTCCGGAGTCGATGGGAGCGCGTTCGGGGATCGATGTATCGTGTCTAGACGAGACGCGGTATATTGATCCCTGATAGATTGATCACTACCTGCCAGGTAGTCTGGACATACCCCAAGTGTGGACAAGCCCGTAATAGGCAAGATGGATGGAGGAGGGCAAATAGAGGAGGAGAGGTGATAAGACTTGCGCAAGGCCACACAGCAGGCCCTGGGCAGAGCCAGGAGTCCTAGTTCAGTGTCCTACCCACAGGACCATACTGGCGCAGTTCTAACTTAATGTAAAGATTCCTGTTGTTTTTAGGCAGAGATGAGCAAGGAAATTTCAGAAAATTTCATGGAAATTTAGTTTACTTTTTTTTTATCCATTTTCCTGCTGACCAAACTCTACCTGACAGTTTCAGGTAAAAGAGAATTTGAAATATATCCAAACTTTTTTTTTTAATGGGCACACTAATATGGGGTATACACCCAGATGAACAATGTTTTCAGACTAGAAAATGCTTCTCTGAATTTGAAACTACTAAATATAGTCCAGACCTGACTTTTGGGCTGCTTGACGCTTACAGATCTTGTAAAAGACTGTTTTTACAAAAGCCACATCTTGAGCCCAACTTGAGTTCTTCCTGCTCCCTTTATTAAGTCAATAACTTATTTTTAATTTCTGAAGTACACTCAGCAGCTTTGAATCTGCAAAATGCTAAGCATCTACACTTTTGACTCCCATCAACTTTGATAGAAGCTGTCGGTGCTCTGAACCTGTTGACATCAGGGTAGTAGTTTAGTTTCTTATATTTTTCTCTCTCCTTTAGAGCATCACTGTCTAAACACATGATTAAAAATAAAGCTCCAATTTAGTCGGGTTCATAAATGTGTATGTGTAGTGCCGCTGATTTCAGTTTGGAGAGTTTCCAATGGAACTGTTGATTTCAGTGAGAACGACTAATGTGTTCTGTTAGTCACTGAATCAGGGTCAAAGTGGCTTTGTAAACCCTTATTTACCCGAGCCAGTCTCTGCTCATGTGAGTCTATTGATTTCAAGGGGCTAGTTGACTTAGGGCCTGATTGTACATCTCATAACTTTATGAACTCATCAGTAGGCTAAACTGCAATGTAAAAATGATCATGATTTTCTGTTACTTAAAATTACTGCTAATATAAAAAGTGAATTGGTCATGGTTTCTCACTGTTATGTTCTGTAAAGTCACTTTTCTGTATATGAATTTTTCTGTTGCATTGGTCTAATTAAAAGGGTATTGCTGAGTTTTGTACTATGAACCGCCATATTAATGAAAAATCTGTAACACCCACAGTGTTAACCAAATATCAATTGTAGCAAATAGAGCTGTGATTCTGCAAATGGATTTGCATGGATGAATCCCAGTTGACTGCAGGGGGGTGGGGGCCGCCATGGAGTGGTTTGCCCACCTGTCTTTGGTTGTAGGACTACTGATAGGAAATAATGAAACACTTCTAGTTAACATTGTAATATTAATCTTAAAAATCAATGAGTTATAGTTTCTTAGCCCCCTGGGTAAATGCTCCTATGAATGGTTTCATGGCTCTTCTGTGATTGCTGGTGATCAGGACCTTGGCTTTATATTTAATCTGAAATGCATATTAAATTCTAGCATGAGAGTTTGTTGAATTGATCTTTTTTATGCCAGGGCTGAGTTTGGCCTGGCATCTCCGACATACTACTCCCTACTTCTGTGGTCTGTTAAGCACTCAGTAGTTTACTGAATTGTCAGCAGTGCTTCCTGTAACACCTACTAGAGGTAATGGTAGCAAAACCCCTGTTTAAAGCAATAGTAAGGTTGAGAATTAAGACTCCTGGAAGTAAGAAATTCAGTGGTTGCTAAAGTATTAATTAACTCTGCCACCCTGTCAATGGGAGTTTTATCATTGAAATCAATGGGAGCAGAGTAAAGTCAATATTAAGCGTATGTGTGCACTAGAAACACTGCAGCTGCACTACTGTATTGTAGATGCTTATTACAGTGGTGGAAGGTAACTGGTATATCTCCAATTATTACCTATCTCCTAGAACTGGAAGGTACCTCGAAAGGTCATCGAGTCCAGCCCCCTGCTTTCACTAGCAGGACCAATTTTTGCCCGAGATCCCTAAGTGGCCTCCTCAAGGATTGAACTCACAACCCTGGGTTTAGCAGGCCAATGCTTAAACCGCTGAGCTATCCCTCCCCCCATCTTGAAGAGATGCATTTACTACAGCAACGGTTCTTCCGTTGCTGTAGTAAATGCATCTCTTCAAGATGCAGTAGCTAGGTTGATGGAAGAATTCTTCCATCGATTTAGCAGTGGCTACCCTGAGGCTTAGGTTGGCTTAACTTTGTCTCACGGGGTGAAGTTTTTCATAGCCCTGAGCTATGTTAAGCTGACTTAAGTTTGTGGTGTAGTCTAGCCTTACATGCTTTTAAAATCCTCAAATACTTGAATCATGCTGGAGGCTGTGTGAACAATAACGTGTGATTACTTGGTCTATACACGTGTGTATGAAATCATACAGAAAATAAGATGAAACAAAAGAGGGTCAAGCTATTACACTAGAAGAGGAAAAAGGACAGAGGTTCTGTTCCAAATAATACATAATTCTCTAGAATTGAGAGGCACTGTCTGGCCTAGATCTGTGTAAATAAATTATAAAATAGTTTCTCTTTTATATGCTGACATATGCCAGCTAAAGAGCTGGAAACTTTGATTTTTCATATCTGACAGACAAAATAAATTTAATATTTCAGTACTAATGCAATCTGATTACCCATTGGGATAAGATATTCCCCTTAACTTCAGTTCTTCAAAAAAATTAAACCAATATGGAACTGTGTTAAACTTAAATTCTTAAATCACTTAACACACAACTGTGGTATCCATAGACTTTGTCTCCTAAGCTGCTACACTATTTGTGTGACTTACTGCAGTTTTATGCATCTCATACTCATATATACAGGAGACCAGTTACATTCTTTCTCTTACATGTGTTGTAGCTCACACTCATGTTTGGACAAAATAAGAAGAAAAAATTCCATCTAGGAGACCAATCTTGATCCCATGGACTGCAGACAAACGTGAAATCTGTGTAATTCCGTGTGGTAGCTATCCATGGCAGCATGTTGTGCCAATGGGCAGGCATATGGAGCTTTAATCAAATTATACTGTAGATAACTTTATACATTAACTGTATACTCTTGATAAGGTTTTTTTTTTGCTTTCTTGGGCTCGGAAATCTAAGTGCATTTATTAATCTAGTATAAAATCTTTCTTTACAAATTTACACTGAAAATGCATAATACCTTACAAGTATCATGGATGAGACCAAAACAGGCCTAAAATGCAATTGTTAGCATTTATTAAATTAGACCTTTAATAAAGGTTCCAGTTGTGCTTGGGAACAGGAACGCTTATCTGCCCCAAGAAATGAATACCAGGAATTTGATTTTTCTCATGGAAACATGAGATAAAATCTAAGGATTAGAGAAGTGAAAAAAGATTGTGATCCACTCAGACCTTTTCTTAATTTTCTCTTACAATGTTTTATCAAAATCAAAGATAAATTTAGTAATAGTTCCAGTTTGAAGCAAAGGAACCTGAAGTAACTAAAGTTCTGTTGAGGATTCAAGATCTGTACTCTGAGACAAACTCTAAACTTGAGTGTTAATTATCTCATACAATATAGCAGTGGTGCCCAACCTTTTCCAGGTGGTGGGCACCGGACGACGAGCCACCGAGGACCGTGGCTGGCGGACAAGCATCCACCGAAATTCTGCCGAGAAGCGGCAACGTCAAGAGGTGTCGCTGCCAAAAATCAGCGGCATTTCGGCGGTGACGCCTCTTGGTGGTGATGCCGCTTTTCAGCAGCATTTCAGCAGATGCTTGTCCGCCGGCCAGTACGTGGGCGCACATAGATGCCCTGGCAGGTGCCATTGCGCCCGCAGGCACCGCGTTGGGACCACTGCAGTAGAGCCTCAGAGTTAACATCTTTGGAATGGAGATTGTTTGTTTGTAACTCTAACTCTGAACAAAATATTATGGTTGTACTTTCAAATGTTTACAACTGAACATTAATACAACTTACTATGCAGAAGAAAAATGCTGGGTTTTTTTGTAGTTTACTTTTAACACAGTTCTGTATTCGATTAGCATGTGGTGTGTTTTTTGTTTTGTTTTTTGGTCTCTGCTGCTGCCTGATTGTGTACTTCCTGTTCCAGATGAGGTCTGTGGTTGACTGGTCAGTTTGTAATTCTGGTGTTCGTAACTCTGAGGTTATAGTGTAATTAATTACACTATGATGGAACAGGAACTCTTTTTCACAATGTGATATTATGCAGAGAGTGCTCTTTTCTGAGTTCTCTGTAGATAATGTAATGGTTCATGCAATCAAAAACCATCATAACTTAAATTTCCTTGACATTAAGTAATTTAAAGAATACTTGCTTTTGGCAAAAATAGTTTAACATATTAAAACTCAGGATTTTTAATTAATACATGGTAATTATTTTCTTACCACAAAATTTGTTTTCTTGGGTGCTGACACAACAGTAAGGATAGACTTCAAAGTTAGTTTTTTCAGGTGACCTGTGTACTAGCAAATACTACCATCAAGATGACAGAATGGGTGCTGAAGCATGATAGCGGAGTAGTAATCTGCCTAAGTATTGGCTGGGAACTGCAGCCAATGGGAGATGAGGGGGTGGTGCCTGTGGGCAGAGGCAGTGTGCAGAGCTGCATGTCGCATCCCTGCCTAGGAGCAGCTGGGATAGACCACTGCGTGTGGGGAGCCACTCGAAGTGAGCACCCCCCAAATCTGGCATCCTGCACCCCAGCCCCCTGCCGGCCCCATGCCAACCAGACTATAAACTGGAATTGCAATGAAGATCAGAAATGCTGGTTTATAGTGCTTTCTGGTTGGTGAAGTGCCAGATAAAACAGTTTTTACTGTAACTTGTTTTACTCTTAAATGTTAATTTCTGCCAGTTACAATGCTGCTGCATGCTATTAAGGTTCTCTTATTTTGTTCATGTTATATCTTCTCACAGGGAGTTCACATAGTTGCTTTGGCATAGTTGTCCTGTCTAGTGTAGTATAGTGACAGATTAAAATTGAATGGCATTGTCATGTTATAACGATAAGGTATCTTTCAAGGGTCACTGAGAATCTTTGGCACTGTAGTGGCATTCTTATAATGCCAACGATGTCTTCCTTAGTTACTTCCTTCATGTTGGTGGTATTCAGACCAGCAATATTTTATCTTGGCTCCACACAGCTCTGTGTGGAGTTTGCCTGTTAATTTCCCATTTTTTTTTTTTTAAAGGAAAGGAACTTTTTCTTCAGAGTTAGCTGTTAACTGTTATCTAAAATAACCTGCTGTGTGAAACTAAGAATGAAGGGGAAAAGAAGTCTAGAGGGGTGGAATAAAAAATTGACTTTTCAGGATATCTGGAACTGAGGCATAATGGGCATAGCTTCAGTATGCCTTTCCTGCCCCTTATGTCAAGAATACCTCATCTGTTGATTGGGTGGGATTTCTTCCATACGGCCTTCAGCAATGACTCTGCTTTTGATTTTAAGTTCCTACCTTATGAACTTTTCACTTCTTCTTGTGGCCTTAGGATCCTAGCACAATATAAATGTTAATATTTTCCAGAGCTCCATAGCAGAGCGTTCTCTCTCCTTTGCATTAGCCCCCTCTCTCTTGTACGGCTGTAACTTAAAAAAGAGGTTTCATTGTGTTTAGATGCTGAACCGTAGCTCTTCCCCTTGGATGTTTGCAATTACAGTAGGCTCTTCAGTGGCAGAAATAACTGCAGTTTTATGAATCACTAGAGGTGCACATCTGAGATAACAGCAAAGCTTAGTTTAAAGAGATTTTAAATGTACAAAATTCAGTCTTCAGTGTATATCTGGCCTATGACATCTGAACATTTAAGTAATAAGTAACAGGGTAACCATCAGAGCCCCCCGCAAAAAATCCCTTCTGCTGTAGGTATCAAACTTCAACAAGTAAAGGAAGAACCATGACTTTCTCATCAGCAATCTAGTGAAATAAAACCTAGATAGTGTTTTAAGTTCCTGTGGTTGAGTGGATGGGGAGTTACTGAGGGAAAATAAAATTGAAAGAGTGTATTTTGTAGTTAGTTCTGAATGCTGTGAGGTCCATGGCTGCTTGAAGTGAGTCCAGTGATGCAGCTCAGCTACTGTGACAAATTTGTCTCTCAAACTTGTCTGTTGATTGATGGTTTGATAGTTCCAGTGGAACATAGCTGTCAACCAGACGTTGTAGTCAAGGAAGAAGCAGTGATCTCTCAGGTGGATTGGGACAATCACAAGAGCTTAGAATCATAGAGGTGTAGGACTGGAAGGGACTTCGAGAGGTCTTCTACTGCAGTTCCCTGCACTCAAGGCAGGACTAAGTGTTCTGTAGAGCATACTTGACAGGTGTTTGTCTAACTTGCTTTTAAACTTCCAGTGATGGAGATTTTACAGCCTCCTTAGGCAATTTATTCCAATGCTTTCACTACCTTGACAGGAAGTTTTTCCTAATGTCCAACCTAAACGTCCCTTTCTGCAATTTAACCCCATTGCTTCTTGTCCTATCCTCAGAGGTTAACACAAACAATTTTTCACCCTCCTCCACAATAAACAGAGAAATGGCTGCTCATCATATAGTCTCTTGGAAACAGGATAGGAGAACTTGGTGATAATGGTATCAAGAGGGCCAGGAGAGTGAGCATGGGTGTAGTTCTTGTGTCTATGGACCGGAGCAGACCATCCACCAGAGCAATAAACGATGCCTCTGCACCTTGTCCTGGCCTTTGAAAGCTGACTAAGGTCTAGAGTAGTGTAAGCTGAAAGGTAGCATTGGGGTTATTTGCTAGCTTGCTTTGAAAAGAGAGGAGTGATAATTGGTCACTTAGGCTTACAAGAAGAGCAATTTGGAAAAATAGCTCCTTTCCGATGTCATAATATTTCCTGAATGCTGTTATGCTGTCTAGAGTTGTGTCTGCATATCAAAAGACCCTAGCTAGAGAAGTGAACACGCACAATTTGATAGGGTTGTCGTGTTAGAACTCTTCATTCTCAATTTCTTGACTCTTATGTAATTAAAATCTCAATCTTAGTATGGAAATAACAGCTTTTTGGTATTTATTTTCCTTGGCCTAAAAGGAAAAGCAAATGTTCCTCAAAGAAAAGGCACTGGTTTAATGCCGTGCTTGAACCTTAGGCAGTAAGTAGAAAGATTTCTCTTCACCTCTGGGATGAAAACAAGGAGAAATGTCAGCCCAAAAGATACTTTAAGAATCCAGTAAGCAAGACAACTAAGGGTGTAGAAAACTAATTGAGACTTCAACCAGTGGTAGTCCTACTTTGGTGCTATAATTGTTTACTACTACTGGAGGCTGCTAGAGACTGCAGTCAGCATTGGGAACCCATAGCACCAGCATTGTGCTAGGTGCTATATGAACACATAGGAAGATACTCTTCTCGGAGAGGTTGTGATTTTAAGATGAAACACAAGTGTGTGACACATGCTAAGATGGAGGAGGAAGAAGAGGATAATAGTAATAATTTTATGTGGTTAGAGGCCAACTATATGCTTGATTGTTCCGAACCATCCTGTTGGCCTTGAACAAGTCACATAGGGTATGTCTATACTGCAGTGAGGGGGTGTGTGATTGCAGTATGCTGGCACATACCTAAGCTAGCTTTAACCTGGGAGGGGTGGGTACCATAGCAGAATATCTGCAGCAGTACAGTCTTCATCAGGGGCTGTACAAGCCCACCTGACACCTTGGGCAGCTATCCCATACTGAAATCCATGCTGCCATAGCGTAACTGCGATTGGTACATGAGCTAGCTAGACCCAAATGGATAAACAAGCACCTCAAACTGCTTACTGAGAAAGCAGAAAGCCTACAAGGAGTAGAGGAAGGGATGGATCAGCAAGGAGAGCTACCTCAAGAAAGCGTAGGGGAAGAGTGAGAACTGCCAAAAGCCAAGCAGAGTTAGACCTTGCAAAGAAAATTGCAACCAATAGTAAAAGGCTCTTTAGATGTATATCTAAAAAGAAAACAAGGAAAGAAGTGGTAATGCTGAGCACTGAAGATGGGGTGGAGATGAAAGATAATCTAGTTGTGATCCAACAGCTAAATGAATGCTTTGCCTTAGTTTTTAAGAAGGGTAATGAAGAATTGTGGGCAATGGCAGGGTGGCTAATGGGAACAAGGATACGGAAGGAGAAATTACCACATCTGAGGTAGAAGTCAAACTCAGACAGCGTAATTAAATCGGCGGGCCTGCATAATCTCCCTCAAGAATATTAAAGGAATTGGTATATGAAATTGCAAGCCCAATAGCCTTTTTAATGAATCTGTAAACTCAGAGTTTGTACCGTATGACTGGAGAATTGCAAATATAATACCTCTATTTTAAAAAGGGGATGGGGGGGGAGTGATCTGGGAAACAGGCCCATTAGTTTGACCTCTTTTTTTATTTTATTTATTTATTTATTTATTTTATGCAAGGTTCTAGAACAAATTTTGAGTGGTTAATGAGAGAGAGTAGAATACCAGAGTTACGAACTGACCAGTCAACCACACACGTCATTTGGAACCAGAAGTATGCAATCAGGCCACAGCAGGATTAATACAAGAATTGAAAGGTAAGGAACTCATTAAAGGAGACTACAAATGGATCATGCTGAAAGGTGACCTGTCAGGCTGGATGAAGTTACTAGTGGAGTTCCTCTAAAGGAGGGGATGATAGGATGAGATGGCCTACAATGACACATGGCCCATCTGCAACTGCTATATCTCCAGGGGCCAGAGATGGGACACTAATGGAGGAGGGCTTTGGGTTACTACAGAGAATTTTTTCCCAGGTGGTGAGTCTTGCCCATGTGCTCAGGGTCTAACTGACCACCATGTGTGGGGTCAGGAAGGAATTTTCCTTGAGGTCAGATTGACAGAGACCCTGTGTTGTTGGTTTTTTTCCCCCCTCCCCCCCTATTCCTCTGCACTGTGGGCACGGATCACTTGCTGGTTTGAGCTAGAGTAAATAGTGGATTTCTCTGTAACTTGAAATCTAACTCCAGATTTGAGAGCTTCAGTAACTCAGCCAGAGGTTATGGGCCTATTACAGGAGTGCGTGGGTAAGGTTCTGTGGTTTGTGCTGTACAAGTCAGACTAGATGATCATGATGGTCCCTTTGGACTTTAAAGTCTGAGACCGAGATTAAAGCTAGTTTAGGTGTGTCTTTGTGTGCTGCAGTCGCACCTCTGGCTGCAGTGTGGACATGCCACCAGTTCAGCAGTTTCCAAACTGTGGGTTGCAAGTGTGTGAAGGATGCCATTTTGCTCCACACAGCGTGACCTTGGATGTACAGGGCATGCAAGGTCACGCTGCATGGCAGATGCCATTTTGCTCTTCAAAATGGCATCCTCCACATAGCATGACCTTGCACGCACCATACATATGAGGTTGCGTTGTGCAGAGGATGCCATTTCGCTCTTTCAAATGGCATCCTCAATGCTGTCTGGGAGGAATTAAAATGGGGCAGTACCAGCAAAAAGTTTGAGAACCCCTGCCTTTGTCCCTTATCCTCTACATTTACTTTCCAAATGTGTACTTATCATGCTTCATTTATCACAGCAAGTAAGATTAAGCATATGCATATGGATGCAGGATTGGGGCCTTAATTCTTTGTGCCTCCGTTTCCATTTGTGAAATGGAGGAAATACCAAATGTCTGATTATACAGTCCTCGGGGCAGAGATCATCTCTCACAATGTTTGTGCATTAACTAGTACAATGGGTCCTCTAGGTGCCACTGGCATACAAATAATTGTTAAAATATTTTTTAGTTGCTGATTTCTTGTAGACCTCACAAGAAGCATTTGGGTATCATACTAGTTCTTTTCTGTGTATTAAATGACCACCTTGAGTAATCCAAAATATATCAGAACATTATTTCATTCTGTTTTTGTCACTTTAAAACATTTCTACTTTTAAATCAGTGCCTATAATTATTCCAGCATCTGGACAAAAAAGTTCTGCCTCCATTACCACCTCTTATGCTGGCGTTTAAGTTAATAACCGTCATAGGCGCCGACTCCGTGGGTGGTCCAGGGCTGGAGCACCCACGGGGGAAAAAATGGTGAGTGCTCAGCCCACCAATTCCTTCTGCCCGCCGGCAGGCCCCGCAGATCAGTGCCTCCCGCTTCTTCCCTGCGCCTCCCGCCCGCCACAATCCACTGAGGAGGAGGACGCGGAGGAGCGAGAACGCGGTGCGCTGGCAGGTGGGGACAGAACTGGGTGGGAAGAGGCGGAGTGGGGGTGGAAAGGGGGGATGGGGCCTTGGAGGAAGGGGCAGAGCCCGTGTTCGAGCACCCCCTGGCACTTTGAAAAAAGCCAACGCCTGTGATAATAGTGGTCCTGTGTCCAGCATTAGTAGTAATAAAATTGTTTATACACTCTCAACTTTTGTGATTAATAGTCAAAAGATAGCATTGCAAAAGACCTGTTGAGTCATCTGGTCCCTCCCCCTTCCAGTATAGGATTGTTCTCTAGGATGTACTTTTCGAGTGTTTTTTGTGTAGACTGCTTTTCAGATGACTCATGATGAGGCATGTGTTTTTTTTCCCCATACATCAACAGCCATTAGTACTTTAATACAATGTGACTTGACATTCATTCAAAACAGACAGCAGTTGAGTAAACTGCTTGTTGTCTATATTGGTTATGAACCTCTGGTGTAAAGCTACCAGAACTGTATGCAAAAGTAGCTAGGCACAATGGAAGGAGAGGCCAGGCATAACCTAATTAGGCAGCATTAACTTCAGCCCTCCATCTGCATTTTAATTTACCCATTTTGATGGATTTAATATAAAGAAAAATAAGAATAGTACAAGATCCCTGTTACAGTGAAGTTTTTAAAACACCACAACCGAGAGCTTAATTTTATCTTCTGGTAAGTGCACTTGTAAGATGCATGTTCTGTAACTTTGCTAGAAGCAGATGTAGAGAACCTCACTCTCTATTAACACATGAACAAAAAATACTGCCATTAATGGGGTATTTGCAATTCCACTCTGAATTGAGAGCAGCGGTAACAGCTCCATAGTTAAGATGGCCACTAACTTACTATTGTAAATCCAACTTTTTATCCTTCCCCCAACTCTCATTTTCCCCCAAAGAAACCAGTTTCCCTGAAATTTCCTGAACCACATTTCATCCCTAGGTAGAATTTTCTGAGGGTTGACCATCCTCTTTCTCTCTCCCTGCCCCTGCCCCATGTCTCCAGAATGACTTGAATTCCAATTATATTGTGTCTCTTGCTAGGGCATGTCAGGTGTGTTTTGGGGTTTAACTGTGTGCACGTGTGTGCTAAATAGATGTATATACAGTATATTATATACACATCTTTTTTAAAAATAACTTTACACTAAGATTAGCAGGAAAGTTCTATCTAGAGACTTATTAGAGAGGGACTGTAAAGAGTAGGCTTTGGAATGCTGGGGGAAGGGACCTGGAGTGAAAGAGTAAGTGGGTTTTTGTTTGTTTTTAATATTTTTTTATTATAACTTATTTTTCCAAATACAAATATACCAAATTGATCATAATACACAAAGTAAATTGGCTTTGGATAAAGGGAGGGAAGGGGAAGTGACACATCTATCTTCAGGGTCTACGTTAATCATAGACCTCTTAAAAAGTCAGCCCAAATTGCTTTGAATGGTTTGGGCATTCCATTTTTGTGGAATGTCAGCTGTTCATTAGCTGCAAGGTCAGTCATCACTGAGTCAGGCATCAATATTTGGTGGGGATCGACTTTTCCATTTTAGCAGGATTAATTCTTTTAGTGACCAAAGCTCTACGTTGGAACCATGCTGCCTTGTTACCAGGTAATCTTCAGGTATCAGGAATAGATCCAAGACCTACCTCATACCAGCAATTTTTGATACAGGGGCTCTCCCAAAACATATGAGCTAAAGTGGCACCAAGGGATTTAGATTTCCAACAGCGGGCAGCATTTGAGGCCCGTCACCATTAGCCTATGTGGGAAATAACAAGCATGCTAGGTCTTATCCAGCCCAGTAGCAGGGTTAGGAAGTTCACAGGACTAGACCAGAAAGCAAAGGGTTATTGGAAAGAGTAGCCCTCATAGTTGCAGAGAAAAGCTTGAAAATGTGACTCCTAGAGATTCTAAAACCAGAAGGCAAACTTAAAAAAAAAAAAAGAGATTTGGCTTAAAAGTCTGTGAAATCTTCAGATTCATGCATGAGGGTGCATGAAAGGCAATTATGGCTGGGCCTGGGGAGGTCTGAAAAGTGAAGGCGGAGTTTTTTATCCACACCAAAAACTTAAATGCATCACACTTTCTAAGTATTAAATGTTAAGGTCAAGATTGTGAAAACCAGGAAACTAAGACTTGCTAAAGCCAAATTTAGACTTCTAAATAAGAGGCCTGATTTTTTCAAAGATGCTAGGTTGGTGTATAGGCTCCTCACATGCAGTCCTCTGGTCTGATGGTCTTAAGGCCTACTGAAGCAGGGCTCTCCTCCCACAGGTAGAGGGGTGTGTGTGTGTGTGTGTGGGCGGGGGGGGGGGGGGGGGCGTGTTGGGCTAGATAGTGTCTCACTTCTAGGTTAGTGGTTTAAATCCAGACTAAGATTAACAGAACCGAAAGCTGCCATCTTTTGACCTCTGGTCACTGTTCTATATGTAGGGCCCTACCAAATTTATGGTCCATTTTGATCAATTTCATGGTCAGAGGATTTTAAATTTCATGATTTCAGCTATTTAAATCTAAAATTTCATGGTGGTGTAATTGTAGGGGGTCCTGACGCAAAAAGGATTTTTGGGTGGTTGCAAGGTTATGGGGGCGAGGGGAGGGCTGCAGTACTGTTACCCTTACTTCTGCGCTGCTGCTGGAGAGTGGCGGCTGCTGGCTGGGATCCCAACTCTGAAGGCAGCACAGAAGTAAGGGTGGCATGTATTGCAGTCCTTACTTTTGCGCTGCCTTCAGAGTTGGGATCCTGGCCAGCAGCAGCGCAGCAGTAAGCCCAGCTCTGAAGGCAACACACAAGTAATGGTGGCAATACTGTGACACCCTCTCACCCCCAAATAACTGTGACCCTCTTGCAACTCCTTTTTGGATCAGGGCCCTCCAATTTGAGAAGCGCTGATGTCCCCAATGAAATCTGTATAGCAGAGGATAAAAGCACACAAGACCAGATTTCACGGGAGGAGACCAGATTCCACAGTCCGTGACGGGTTTTTCATGGCTGTGAATTTTGTAGGGCCATATCTATATGGAATGACTTTCTAGTGGACAAGTATACACACTGCAGAACTGCAGTCACTGCAGTATAGAGCCTTACTGGTAGACTGAGCCTGGAAAGGACTGCTCCCGCTGATAGAGCTGATTGCCAAATGATCAGGGTTGAGTCATTGGTGGGGGAGTGTTTGTGGAGAAGCTGATGGCAAGAGTATACCTGCTTTGTGAATATAGGACTTCAGTCTCCCTTTGTGGCTGGTAATCAGGCACCTTTCAAGTAGTGAGCTGACTATACATCAAACATGAAGACTTTTTCCTTTTCAGCACACCTGATACCTTGGAATAGAATGATAAAAGTTAAGAAATTAGGCATGAGAAGTATGCACAAGTGACCACCTTCAATGAAATCTATAAACGGGTATTGGTGGTTTCATTCTGGGATGTCTCAACCTAGGAATGTGTTCACTAGATTTTAGTGAAATAGCAATTTCAGTTTTAAAATAAAAAGAAGCAAAAGTTGAAATACACCTCTACCTTGATATAATGCGACCCGATATAAGGCAGTAAAGCAGTGCTCCGGGGGCAGGGCTGCACACTCCGGTGGATCAAAGCAAGTTCGATATAATGCAGTTTCACCTATAACACGGTAAGATTTTTTTTGGCTCTCGAGGACAGTGATATATCGGGGTAGAGGTGTATTGTGATTTTTATTTTTATATGAAATGCTTTCCATTCTAAAATTTGAATATTATCACATTCAGAACAAAATGGGGGGGGTTTGTTTTAAAAAAAAAAAAAAAATTAAAAAAAAATTCTTCCTTTCCGTGGAAAAAAAAGTACTTAAACCAAGACTTTTTGAAAAACGAATAAAGTGCTAAATTTTTAGTGTTCTGGGTTTCTGTACTTAGTTTTCATTGTATTGTACAGCTACTTTGAAAATACAGTTTAAGTGATGTCAATGTGTTGTCTGGCTTTAGAATACTTTAAAAACGAAGCTAGAATGCCATCTTGTGGCTCTGGTAGCTTGATGTTCCTAGAATATTTACAAAGGCATGGACTGCTTCAGAAGGTACATGAAGGACACAGCAGAGGGAGTTTTTGTGGCAGTATGAAGTTTTCTCTGACCTTTTATTTTCAGATGTCTTAATATATTTTCAGCCTGATGCAATATTTTCTGAATTGGTCAGGGCCTTGATCTTTCGTTTATTAAAGATAATTTCAGGCAGAGGTTGAATAGATGCATGAAGTATGTGGTTAGCTTTCTTCATATTAGTAGAGTGGGTGAATGAAATGGCATCAGCTGCCCCTACTCTCTGTCAGAACCCATTTCAGGGACTGTTGCACCAGATGTTTCTGCCACTGTGTTGCAAAGCCTTAGAACTAGCTTGTCCCAGTTTTTAAAGGAGCGTGCTCTGGAATGATCCTCTTCCTCATGTGATAGGAAAAACTGCATCTTATTGTAATTCATTAAATGTTAGTTTTAAAAGGCTTGTCATAATATTAAGTTGTTAAATATTAGCCATTCTGTACAGTGAGGCTGTGTATGATGGCTAATGCTCTTGTTTGCCCTTCCCCCACACCAGTTATCTGATCCTAATAGGTTATGCAAAAGCAATTGCTATGAATTTCTTTGCCCTCCTGTTCTTAGTGAATTGCTGAAGAGAGATTTGTTTTAAGGATGTACTGGTCTCTTTGGAATAATTTGGGGTGAGTGTCCTGTGTTTTCTTCTCCTTTTCTTCCTGCCTCTCTTCAACTTAACCATTTCATGGGCTTGGGAGGAACTATTGCATGTCCAGGCCTTAGAAATGAAATTTTCATGGTGCTGTTTTTAAACTCCCCGTTCCTTTCTCTGGTTGGTTCCAGGGTTTGAAAATTCAACTTGGCAGAAATAAGCTTTCACGGTTTGGGGCCATCATCTTATACAAAATCAGGTTCATATTAGTGGTGACCCTCCACACTTTTAGCCTTTATACTTAAGATAATTTTCCAGACATGAACACATGTAAACCTATGCAGTACTGTGCTTCTAAAGATATACCTCCAGTTCTAGTGTACATATAAATTCCAGCTTGAGGAGACATAGCCACACTAGCTCTGAGGCCAAGTCTATATTACATCACTACATCAGCACAGCTGCACCAATGCAGCTGCAGCGCTGTAGCTCATCAGGTGAAGACAAGTTATGCCAACGGAAGAGCATCTCCCACCGACAAAGCGCCGATGTGGACAGTGCTTAGGTTGCTGTAACTTGCGTCGCTTGCGCGTGGCAGGGGTCTCTTTCACACCCCTGAGGGTATGTCTACACTCCAAAATTAGGTCAAATTTATAGAAGTCGTTCTTTAGAAATACTCTAAGTGCATTAAGTCGGTGGACTGTGTCCACAGTACAGAGGCTAGCATCAACTTCTGGAGCATTGCACTATAGGTAGCTATCCCACAGTTCTCGCCGCCCATTGGAATTCTGGGTTGAGATCCCAATGCCTGATGGGGCAAAAACAGTGTCGTGGGTGGTTCTGGGTACACGGAGTCAAAGCACAGGGTTGGGGTACTGGTGAGCTGCATGCCATTCTAGGCGGTACAGCCATCATAGAAGCAGCATGTTTGGGGCTGTGACCCGGAGCAGCCGTTTGCCTCTCTGGTTTTTTGGTAGGCTTGCCTGAGCTCTTTAATTTTTCACATGGCACTGCCACGAGTCCCTGTTTATAGCCTCTGTCCTTCATGCCCTTGGAGACTTTTTCAAATGTTTTGGCATTTCATTTACTGGAATGGAGTTCAGCTAGCACGGATTTGTCTCTCCATACAGCGATCAGATCCCGTACCTCCCATTCGGTCCATGCTAGAGCTCTTTTGCAATTCTGGAACTCCGTGGTCACCTGTGTTGATGAGCTCACCACGCTGGCCAAACAGGAAATGAAATTCAAAAGTTCGTGGGACTTTTCCTGCCTACCTGGCCAGTGCATCTGAGTTCAGAGCGCTGTCCAGAGCGGTCACAATGGAACACTCTGGGATAGCTCCCGGAGGCCAATACTGTCGAATTGCATCCACACTCTACCCCAAATTCAACCTGGCAAGGCCGATTTCAGCGCTAATTTGTTGGAGGTGGAGTAAAGAAATCAATTTAAAGAGTCCTTTAAGTTGGGGGGGAAAAAAGGGCTTCGTCGTGTGGACGGGTCCAAGGTTAAATCGAGGTAACGCTGCTAAATTTGACCTAAAATGATAGGGCTTGGCTACACTCAAAACTTCAAAGCGCTACCATGGGAGCGCTTTGAAGTGCGAGTGCAGTTGCGGCGCCAGCGCTGGGAGAAAGCTCTCCCAGCAGTGCACGTACTCCACCTCCCTGTGGGGATTAGCGTACAGCACTGGGAGCGTGGCTCCCAGCGCTGGGGCACTGTTTACACTGGTGCTTTACAGCGCTGTAACTTGCTGCGCTCAGGGGGGTGTTTTGTCACACCCCCGAGCGAGAAAGTTGCAGAGCTGTAAAGCGCCAGTGTAGCCAAGCCCATAGTATAGACCAGGCCTGAGTGATGTAAGTGACATCGACTTAAATGGTATTGTAGACCAACTCTGAGTGAGCTAGCGCACTAAGATACCAGTGTAGCTCTGGTGATGGGAGGAGCTAGCTTTCCTATGATCCACTTTGACCAGTGGTTTTCAACCAGGGGTATGTGTACTCTTGGGGTACGCAGAGGTCTTCTAGGTGGTATGTCAATTTATTTAGATACAGTATTTGCATAGTTTTACAACAGGCTACAGAAATAGAATCAACGTGGAGAAAAATGTAATTGTTGCTCTTGCTTCACTGCCTCCCAGAATGATATGCCTCACAAGTGAAAAAGAGGCTCAACAATCACACTGAAATGCAAGTACAATATTTATATTCCAATTGATTTATTTTATAACTAAATGGTAACAAGGAGAAAGTAAACAATTTTTCAGTAATAGAGCTGTGACACATTTGTATTTTTGTTTGATTTTTGTAAACAAGTAGTTTTTAAGTGAAGTGAAAGTTGGTGTGTGCAGGACAAATCAGATTCCTGAAAGGGGTACTGTAGTCCGCAAAGGTTGAGAACCACTGACTTACACCATAAGCATGTACTCAGGTTGACTAGCCCTTCCTGCCACTCATGCTCGTACAGATACACCCAGGCTAGCTCTCATCATGTGTATCTCCATGAGCAGGAATTTATTTCCCTTTGTATTGTAAACATACCCTAATCTGTAGACAACTCCAGTGCTGCTGCTCATGGCTTTCCTAAGCTGCAGCATTCTGAAAACTGACTAGTACTGTACGTTTTCATTGCTGCTCCTCATAACGCTCTAGGTGAGGTTTTGAGGCAATAGAAGAACAGACAGGAATCAGGCTAATTTCATAGCTTTCTCAAGTAACGGCACTATGAGCAGCATCAGGCACTGGAGCTATCCACTCTGCAGATTTCATGACTGTATGAATGTACAGCAGACAGTTGTTCTGCAGTGACATGGTTAAGGGAGGGACAGAATATTGGAGATTCAACCTCATAGTTACGAGGAGGCTCTGGGATGGGAAGAGGGATTGGTCCTTTTTTCCCAGCAGCCAGAATAGCAATGGGTGGAATGAGCACTGTTCAAATTTACTAGAAACCTGTTAGCCAGAGCCTGATACAAAAGACTGGAGCAAAGTCCAGGAACAGTGCTTAAGATTTTAGCACCCTTTCTTTTCTCCTCAGCTAAGGAGAAGGGATGTGTCAGTAGCCTTTTTCAAGCTGCACTTTGGTGAGGAGGATAATTCTTAAACAGTTGGGTTTCTGGTAAATTTCTTTCAAATCTTGCAAGTGTGTTGGTGTGACGAATGTGTATAAAGAGGTGGGAATGGGGTTAAGAATAGGGGTTGGAGGAAAAGATTTCTAAGGATAAACTAGAAAAGAGAAGTACAGTATGGGGAAAGATGGGGCAAGGAAAGACAAAGTATGAGGAAGTTGGTAGACAATAAAACGTAGATAAAGAAATAGAGAATAGAAAGGGGCAAAGAAGAAAAGACTGAAAATAAATGAAGTCTGGTCTACACTACAAAGTGAGGTCAACGTAAGTTGTGTTGTGTCAACTTATTTGTGCTTGTGTCTGCACTCAAATGTCTTCTAGTGCTGTAAAAGTCCCATTATGGTGACACAGTAATTCTGCTTTCTCAAATGGCGTTGACCCATGTGGCTGATGCAGTGCAAATGTAGACACTGTTACCTATGTTGACCTTAGCAGTCCTCCAGCAGCTGTCCCACAGTGCCCAACAGCGGCTGCTCTTGTCACAGTTATGAACTCCGCTACCCAAGGGTCACAGAAGCCAGCCATCCTGCCCAATGCCCCTGCATATTTTTGAAATGCCTTTTCCTGATTGCCCAGTTTGGTGGGCACACCCAACAGTTCTCCCTTGTGTGGAACTGCCCAACTGACCATGCCAACTAGACACGTACCTGGAGTAGACTGGAGATACTGGATCTCTTGGGCCTGTGAGGAGAAGAGGTTGTTCAGCTGCAGCTATGGGCTAGTCATAGAAATAGGGACATCTGTGAAAAGATTACACAGAGGATGCAGGTGAGGAGTAGAACAGGAATTTGCAACAGTGCTATGTGAAGGCAAAGCAGGAGAAATACCACAAGGTCAGGGAGGACAACAGTTGATCTGGTGTCAAGACCATTCTTACAATTAGCTGCATGCCATACTTGGCAGAGACCATACCAGCACCTCACTGTGAATGCCTCAGTGGAACCAAGCACAGACCTCTGCTGTGAACAGTGAGGAGGAGGAACACCTGTGGAGATGGCTAGCTATGCCACAAGCCAGGATCTGTTTGAGAGTCCGTCACAGTCTAGCCAGTCCTGCCAACCGAGCATGGATGAGCCTGATGAAAGGAAAGGAATCTCAGGTAAGTGTGTGCATGCATTCTTCCTTAAATGGGGTAAACGTGAAGATGGCACACAACTCAACTCCAACTCAACATCCAGTTAGCAGGAAATGGATGTCCACACTGTTGTTACTCCCATGAGAAAGGGGTAGAGGTACATCAGAGGTAGCTGTCTGCTTTTCATTCCCCTTTGGGGTTAGGTGAGGGGAGAGCATGTGGAACAGTTTATGTACATAGGGATGTCCTTTACGTCCTCTGGAGAGATCTTGATGAAACTTCCATGGAGGTACTCTGCAATTCTCTCCTGAAGGTTTCTAGGGATGGCTAATCTTATTTTTTTCCTCCGCAGTAGGACACTTTGCCATCCATTCTGTGATAACTTTGGCAGTCACCATTGCAGGAAACAGGCTGGTGGCATATGGGATTGATGGCTTTAGGATGCTAGCAGCAGCTGTGCTTTTTGTACCTTTGTGACCCTTGAGTGAGACACCAGCTAAAATCACAACTGCCTATGGAAAAACGTCAGCACTTGGTGCTATGGCTTTATACTTGTAACCATGGAAACAGGGCCAAAATTTTATTATTTTACATGACCAAACAATTCCCTCCTCATTTTGTCACCTTGCTCCCTGGTGAGCCATACTCACCAGGGCTGCAGTTGGAGAACTGTGCTGTGCAGAGGCACTCCAAAGCTGAAGTGTCAGTAAGCGTGTCTTATTTAAACTCCTATGGGAATAAGGGAAGAGAGTTCTGAAACTGATCTTTGGGCTTCCTTTGTGACTGTAAATGCAACGATACATTTGTCTGTTTTATCTGTTGCTTCTGCAATTGCAGCCTTGATAAGAAAGACGCTAACTAGAGGGGGCATAGTCAAGATCCTGCAAGCCAGGGATGCATCAGACTATGAAGAGAGGGCCGGGGGAGGGGTAGAGAGTGGGTGAATATAGGAGGCAGCCTGGAAAAAAGTCCCAGCAAGAAAAGGAGAGGGACATACACCAGGAGATAGTGGGGCTTCTGAGGCAGCAAACACAAGTGCTGCAGATCTGTGTTGATCAAGCATTTGACTACTGGACCTCTTGCCTTTGCAGTCAATGGAGATCTCCATTGCAGCATCTCTACACCCTCCAACATTCCACAGAGCCTCTTGGGCTGCATCCCTACCACTCCTCACTGAGGGGACAGTAAGGAAACCTTCAGCATCACATATACTGACCGGAGAGCCACGACTGGTGTATGTTTGGCAGAAATGGACATGAATGTTTTCTGATGTTCTAATTCTAAAATCCTGTTCTGTTAATTTATTGTTTGCAATGGCTGTTTTTTAATTACACACTGTTTTTACACTATTTTTGGTATGTAACTTATTTTTTTGGCAATAGTCCATCTTTTGACTTAACACATGCTACCATTCCCTAGCGTTACTCAAAGCACATATTATTTGTAGTGGAACATGACAACAGAACTCATTGATTTCGTTAGAAACAGTGTTAGAATTATAAATGTACAATAAGCACTGCATAATTGACAGAATCATTAAGTCAGTGTGATTTTCATAAATGTACACCAAATGTTACACAATTCCTAGCAGCCCCCAATACTTCAGGACTGCATTAATCACCATCCAGTGCAGCACCCTACAGTAGTTGACTGTTTTAAAGTGCTCTTTCAAGGCCTCTCCCAGCTGCATAGCTCTGTGTTGAGCTATTCTGATAGCCCTTGTTTCTGGCTGTTCAGTCAGCAGACAGCTGCTCCACCTCTGCTGTCCCACCCTGCAGCAACTCTTTCCCCCTTTGCCACAGAGTTAGGATGCAGAACACAGAAGGGAGCTATAACCACTGGGATATTTTTCTCACTGAGATCCAGTCTTGTGACTAAACACCGCCAGCACCCCTTCAATCTGTTGGAAGCACATTTAGCTGTCATTCAGCACTTGAAGAGTCAACTACCAGCTCAGTCAAGGTGGCCAGGATATGGCTTGCTTAATTTTTTTAGCATGTGCAGTCGTCTAGCCAAGCGATGACATCTTCAGTGGCATGATGCAATTCTTCTAGGCCACCGCCGAACCTAGTCAGCAGGCATTCATTGACGGTGTGCGTCATAGTCTGTGTTGTGCCACAGTTGCACAAAGGGCTGTCATGAAGGCCCCAGCGATACTGGTTGGCTGCACAGAGACCTTGCCCGGTCTGGAACTTGTTCAACAGGGACCATTGGCAACAGAGCAGGTCAAAACGAGGTGGCAAATTGTGAGGTCGGCAACAAGGGATTGGTTGGAGATTATAACAGGTATCCATTCCTCTCACCAGAGTGTTTCTGCCCTAACATCCTGGCATGGCGGATGAGACCATAATGGGCGACGTGATGGCAAACGTGCAGCTGTTGGCTTAAAAAAGTAATTGTGCAGCGGCAGGCTTGAGTTGGCGTGTGCTTTCTCCAGTAACTGCCAGTGGCAACCTCTCATCTGATAGGAAGAGGAGCAATATTGCTCAGAACTGGAAGCCATCGGAATGGAGTCGGACTCAGGGTGCTGGAGATGATACGCGTGGCAGCCTGTAACTGCGTATCCATCAGTTTGGTGTGTGACGATCGACTCCAAACTGCTGGGCAGTACTCACCACTGAATGCAAGGTGGCAAGAGCTGACATTCGTAAAGTTGGAGCATGAGCACCCCAGGACAAACCTGCCAGTTTGCTAAGAAGATTGTTGCTTGTCTTAACTTTAGCTGCTGTCTTCTTCAGGTGGACATGGTAGTTCTGTGTGCGGTTTAAGGTCACACCTGGGTAGACCTGTTCTACTTCATGCTTCACCTTCTGGCCATTAAGATATGGCTTAATGTGCCAGATGGGTAGGCTGAGTCCCGCAGGCTCGCTATTGACATTTCAGCATTGCAAGTGGTAATTTTGCTAGTTGGAGGGAAAAAATGCAACTTCCTGTACAGTCCTGTGTTCTTAAAGATGCGAGTGTCACGCTCTCTCTGACCAGCTGACGATGTTGGTGAAGCATCCCCTGTGATCCACCAATCCTTGCATAACCATAGAAAAGTAGGTCCTTTCTGTTGATGTACTCAGCGTAGTATAATATGGCTGCCGTCAATTCCCTCACCACACGTTAGGATCTCCATAGCTGCAAATCAATTCAGTGTCCTGCACATTGCCTTGAGTCACAGTCCTGCACAGCAGGATACAATTAATGTCCCTGTACGCTTCTATGACAGCAGCCCTCACTGTTGATATTTCAACTCCAAAATAATTTCCCACTGACTGGTAGCAATCTGTTGCTGCAAGCTTCTACAATGTGATCACCACTTGCTTCTCAGCTGTCAATGTAGCTGTCATTCTGATGTCTGCTCTGCAGGGCTGGCATGAGCTCAGCACACAGATCCAGGAATTGTGACCTTTTTGCATCTGAAAGTTCTGCAGCCACTGCTCATCCCAAACCTGCATTATGATGCAGTCTCACCAGTCTGTTCGTTTCTTGGGCCCAGAATCAGTGCTGTACCACTGGCAGCTTCTTTGTGCAAGCTACCAACAACCTTGAACTGCTTTTTGCTGTGTCCCTTAACAGTCTGTCCTTAAAGAAATTGTCATGTTCCCCCATTGTTGCAGTACTTCCTGCACTCTGCAAATATCGAATGATTGTTTGCGGTGTTCATGACAATAGCACAGAGCTGTGTGGGCTCCATGCTCCTGTAAGAAATGGCAGACAGTGACAAGTGCCATGTGGTTTTGTGGGATTTTAAAAACAGGCATGAAAATTATGTGGATGATATTATGTGATGGAGAGAGTTGCATAATGGGAACTTGACTCCTTGCTCCAGCTTTCCTTCATAACTTGTATGTGCCCCATAACAGATTGCCTTTTGGGAATTTTCACATTGCACTGGAGGGTTGGGCGTGGTCCTCTGAGAAACGTACCCATAGTTAAGGCTACAATTTTGGCACAGGTATTTTTTTAAGTCATGAACAGGACATAAACAATAAATCATGAATTTGCTGAAGTCCAAGCCCTGCTGCCTGGAGCTGAATTACTGGAATTTTCAAAAAGTCAGATCTTGTAAAATCACAGAATCTATGACCTCCATGACAGATTAGTAGCCTTACTCGTAGTACACCGCACCTTGCGTCGACACAAGCACTCCTGGTGAGTATGTGCAGCACCGAAGTGAGCACCAAGTACGTGCATATGCATGGGTAACATACTAACCGTGTCATACTTACGTTGACCAAAGTTGATAGTATAGATGTAGCCTCAGTAAAATATACACATGATCTCTTATAGGAAAAAGAGGAAAGAAATCCAAAAGGAAAAAAGTATAATAAAAATGAGCTGCAGAAAGTTCAGTAAAAAGATATTTTCAAAAACTGACAATAAGTTGCATTCTGCTATCCAGCAAGCAATAACTGTTTTAGTCCCTTGGAATTGTAAAGGTATAAATGCCTCTCGGATTTTCTCATGAGGGATTTAAAGTGCACTGGGTTGGGATTATGTAGAACAACGTGGGATTCCTGTGTAAAGGGTACTACACTGACTGTCGCCATTCTCCTCTGCCAGTTGCCTCTACTGGGTAAAGAATAATCTTGTTGAAGAACAAAGTTCCGCTCGCCTTTGGTATGTAGCACAATACTAATAACTGACTACAAGAAATTCATCTGCTGTCTTTTTTTGTTCAGACTCCTTGGTATACAAAGTTTACTATGGGACTAGGTTCTACCTTATTGTCCTCCTGACACAAAGTAAAAGAAGAATTTGCTATATTAATGTAATCTTCTTGTAAAAAAACGTTGAAAATTTCAGTTAGCTCTTTAGAGATGTTGCAGAGAGAGAACCCACTTTTTTAAAAAAAATAGTATTGTCTTGTCTGAGCTTTTAATTTCAAGTTATAAAATGGTGGTGTTGCATAATTCTACTGGCGGTCCTGTGAAGTGTGCTATATTTGGAAATGTCACTTATTTACCTGTTTGTACTTTTCATTGTTTCTTTCTGAAAATCTGTGTGTAAAAAAAAAAAAATCTCAAAACATTGAGAACAAAGCAGGCCACATTCTTTCTTCAGATTATCTTTTTAGTGAAATGGTGCTCATGTGAAGGCAGATCCATACTGTAATGTGTGGGTGGGGAGGGCTGCAGGAGGAGGAAGAGAGATGTTCTGGCGTCTTAATACTGTAATTGTAATTGGGTTAGTATGGGAATCATACAGGTTCAGACCTATGAAAGCACGGAGGAATTGGCGTGTGTTGCTCAGTTTAACCTCTGCCAGTGTATGTAAATGTCCATCTCCTAGATGAGGAAAGTTTCTCTTTTTTTTTTTTTTTTGGTTTGGCTGGCAGAAACTGAACTTGCATTTGCGTTACTTTAGTTCATTCACTTATGGTCTGTCTTCTGCTCTCTTACAGTCACTTTGTCCCACATCACACAGCTGGTTCTCAGTCACAACAAGCTCACAAGTAAGTACATTTCTTGGTGGCTAACACTATTTTCTAGTTGATAGAAGCCTCATTGCTACCAATTGAACAACATTCAAAAGTTGCCATTGGTTGTTCCATTATATTATTTATTTAGCCTCAATTAGGCTATGCTGCTTAGAGATGGTGGCAAGGCTCTTGTCCTAAATAGATCATCTAAATAGTTGCAGTACAGGAAATGGATGAAGAATGTAATTTAGCAGTGATGTTCAGCAGGTCTCCTTTGTTTTTTGTATTTTTGTTTTTCATTCTCCATTTCTGAGGATAAAATCTTTAACTGTGATCTTATTTCCAATCCATTCATTTAAAATTTCTTCTTCTTCTGCCCTGTCTGTACGCTTCCTACATCTCCAGAAGTCCTTTTTTTGTAAAGTATATTTGCTTTGTTTGATTAAATGTGAAATACTACAGTGACCATGCATGTGCAGTGTTAAATATCTTTGTTAACTTCTGTTGATTTTGTGTGGGTTTTAAAACAAGGAATGAATTAAAGTCTAAGTTTGTCAATGTATAAAGACCTGCAGTGTTGCAAACTTTTGAGGGAAGGTACTGCATCTTTGTGTCTGTACAGAAACCTAGCACAATCAGGGTCTCGATCCTTTGGATGTTTCAGTCAAATAAGTAGTAAATCAGTACTGCAGTAGCAGGGGCAGCTCTAGACATTTTGCCACCCCAAGCAGGGCAGCATGCCGTGGGAGGCGCTCTGCTGGTCGCTGGTCCCGCGGCTCCGGTGGACCTCCCGCAGGCGTGCCTGCGGAGGGTTCGCTGTTCCCACGGCTCCGGCGGGACCAGCGGACCCTCCGCAGGCACGCCTGCGGAAGGTCCACCGGAGCCGCCTGCCGCCCTCCTGGCGACCGGCAGAGCGCACCCTGCGGCATGCCGCCCCAAGCATGTGCTTGGCATGCTGGGGTCTAGAGCCGCCCCTGTGCAGTAGGGTTCAAGTGACAGAAAAATCATGATAGTAACTTAGCCGTCTTAAACATGCATTTTCCTGTCATGGGTGGGAATGTCAGACTATTTCAGGGGTCATTGTAGGTAGAGGAGAGCGTTGTGTGTAGAAGGAAAGCCGCAGGACCCCAGACTCACCCCGCACTCACACCCCACAAGTGTTCTGCCTTATCTACAGTTAAAATTAGGTGGCTGCTCGGAAGTCACTCTACTTCCATGCTGTTGTGACCCCCGATGTGACTTGCTCTGGGAGCAGCTCACGTGTACAAGAGTGCAGGTTCAGATGGCATTTTGCCAGTCCAATCTAGTTTTCTTTACTCCTTTGGTACTCAGCTGGGCCTTCTGAAGGCACTATTGTGCATCCCTCCCGCTCCCAGGTATGTGCACTCTATGGAGTGTGGGGATGGGGAATTCAAAGCTGCTGTGTGGTGGAGGAAGGTGGAGTCCACGGAAATAGAGTGGATGGAAAAACACAACTGCCAGGGAAGGAGGACAAGAGAGAGAAACTGGATGGGAGGGGGGAAAAAAGGGGAGATGGTTACTGTGTTCACACTTGAATGGGGGATGAAGTGCTGTGTCAGTCTGTTGCAAGGGGGTGCTTTAGCATAGTGGTTCTCAACCAGGGGTATGCCAAAGTCTTCCAGGGGGAACATCAACTCATCTAGATATTTGCCTAGTTTTACAGCAGGCTACATAAAAAGCACTAGCAAAGTCAGTACAAACTAAAATTTTGTACAGACAAAATAAGAAACTAAGCAATTTTTTAGTAATAGTGCACTGTGACACTTATCTTATTTTTGTCTGATTTTGTAAGCAAGTAGTTTTTAAGTGAAGTGAAACTTGGGGTACAGAAGATTAATCAGACTCCTGAAAGGGGTACAATAGTCTGGAAAGGTTGAGAGCCACTGCTCTAGCAAAAAGAGGCTGAAATCACTGTCACAAACCCTTTAAATTGTCTAGCTCGTTGAATTTCAGGAAAGTCTAAATTCTTCAAAAATCTCTTAAGGGTTATGTTTTTAATACCTAGGATTTGCCTAAAGGAAAGTGTGGTGTGTGGGGTTTTTTTATAGATGAAAAGGGGATTATGAGTTAAGGGCTGTGAGGATGATGTAATCAGTTGTGTGTTTATTGTAGCATGTAAAGGATAAACATATTTTGAATGAGTACAGTTACATTGTATTTTTAAGATGTGGCATTAAGTGGTGTAAAGGAATAGCTGTGAACATGGGTGCCAATAGGCAAGTGTATAATTGCTCTAAATTTTTAGTGGGACATTTTGCTCATAGCTAGTATATTAGGAGAATCACAGAAACTTGAGTCTTGGTCATATCTTGTCCTCCATATCTTCCTGCTTCTTTTATCCCTCTTCTTGTGTTTCCCACCTGGAGCCCAAGGAGATCTCAATATTCTTATATATCCCTTGACCAGAGATTTCATGCCCACTGACATGTGAAGACAACAAAGGATCTTTCCTCAGACCCCTGTTTCAAGAAAGGCACCATGCCTCACAGTGGAATTTTCCCTTTATGCCATAGATAGCCGATGAGTAAGGGTGTGAGTTTGTCACGGGGGTCATGGAAGTCACGGATTCCATGACTTCTGCAGTAGCCAGTGCACCTGGCTCAGGGGCAGCTCAGGCAGTCCTTGCACCAGCCGCTGCTGGGGCAGTCTCGAGCCCCCGTCGCGCCCCCCCCCCATCCAGCAGTAGAGTTTGGGTATCAGAGGGGCACTGGATGGGGGCCTCCCCGGAAGCGGCAACATCCCCCTCGCTCAGCTACTAGGCGGAGGCGTGGCTAGACAGGTCTGCGGGCTGCCTCCGCCCAGAGCGCTGGCTTCGCAGCTCCCATTGACCTAAAGATATCAATAAAATGGGGTAAAAGGAGTAGATTGTCTTCTACCAACTCCGACTTTTAAATCAAAGGGTTGTATGAATATTAAGGGATGAGTGTCCATTCTTCCATTTAAGGGATGCTGTTGACCTGTTAGACCCTAAAATGTTTCTTATAGGAAAGTAAAGGCCAAGAATCTTCCCCAGCGGGGTACAACTAATATTCTCCGATGTTGGAAGTTACCACTCTTTTTTAAAAAGAAAAATAAATGTTGAGTTGAAATAGTGTCTCCCTTTAAAAAAGGCCAAATTTCAAATTCGTTTTTTTTGTATCTGACACCCTTGACCTAATCCTTTAAGCAATATAATTAATTGTCTTAGTAGATTGTTCTTAAAATGACTTGGGAAAACAGTGGCAATGACACTTGATGTGTTCCACTAAGGTCATATTAGCATCTTTTACTAGTTTTCTGTCATATAAATGAATGTACTTGCTTCTGTTTTTCTACTGTCTGTAGTAAATATGTCCATTTGATAGCGTAAATATGTATAAAAGGTAAGAGGATGTGCATATCCTTATGCAACCAGTATCTTATTTTGCCAGTCAACACTACTAAAATTAAGCAAAGCTTCATTAAGGTCTGATAATGCCATTAAATCCCATTACACTGATTACACTGCTCTGAATATTTTTACTCTCAGCAAGTTTCCCTCTTGCACTGTTAACTTCTTAGTGTGCCATTCACATTGCTAGTAAGTTTGTATTTATCTTCCTATAAATCTTTCTTTATCAGAGGTATGCAAATCTACATCTTATTGATTGAATAGCATTGGTTGCTTGGTTGAATCATTTAGGGCTTGTCTGCATGGCCAATTAAAGTGTAATAAGCCGGGGGGTGAATGCACAGCGCACTAGCGTGCTGTGCACTAACTGGCTGGACCCTGCTACTGCACGCTAGAAGTTCTAATAACCAGTAGAGGTCTATGCAGCCCTTAAGTGCATGGCAGGCTAGTGTGCTGTTCATTCACACCCTGGCTTGCCGCGCACTAACTGGCTGTGTAGACATTCCTCAGTAAATGTACACTGATTTGGAACAATTGCCATTCCAGTTTCAACTTGCCTTGCCACAATCTTTAGTAGAAGGGGAGAAAAAGGAGGTATCTGGCCCTCCTCTGGCTATAGGTCTGTTGGGCCAAATGCCTTTCAGGTGTAACTCATGCCTTCATTGGTGTTACACTAGTGATTCATTTAGCTAACTTTGTTATAACATGTGAAAACACTGATGTAAAACAGACCTTGTTTCTACTGTATTGTCCTTTTTGTTTCTAGCCATAAACCTTGTCCCTTACTGTACAATATTCACTTTAATTAGGTGTCTAGTCCACTAACCCTGTACAATTTGACTTATCCAGACTTCTGCTTGAAACTGTTCTAAGGCTGTCTGTAAATGTTCACTAATAAGTGAAACTGAGAAGCAGGTTTAAAACCTGGGCATGACTCTAGATATAGTTTCAAGGGAAATAACCTGAGCTAGTTGGTTAATGTTTCTTCTATCTGGTAATCCTGTAAATGAGGAGAGTCAAAACTCTGGTAACCCTGTAAAGATCACAAGTGTTGTCGTCATAGTATCTCTAAAAGCTACTTGGAAGAGACCAGTGCCAGCAGCAGTTCAGTCAGTGCTCTCCCACGTAAATTGATCATGCAGTGCAGATGTACCACATGGGTACTCCATGCTTGTGATGCATTCTGCTCCATTAAGTGCCCAGCAGCCTAGAACAACATGAAGCTTCTGCAGGGCAGTGGAGTTCTGTTCCAAAGGAAAGCTTGAATATTTGCGTCTAGGAGTTTCTGATCAAAGCAGGATTATAGTTGAAGAGATTGGAAATTAACCTAAATTCACACCTCCATAGCAGCTCTGAGACGGCATGGTCATGATTTGGGGAAGAGTGAATTAAATTTTGGATATCCAGGAGGTAAATTGGGTGGAGAGAAGAAATATTGTGAGCTGCTGTGGGCTGGTAGGACTTCTAAATGCTAGGCTTCAGCAGGAAATGGAGAAAGAAGGGGGCATAATCAAAGAGGAGGTTTACAGGGAGGGCGGGGGATTAGGTCTAATAAATTTATTTCATTTGGGTTACTAGCTACCTTGTTTCTGAGGGAAGAGCTTCAAAAGGCGGGCCTAAAACAGCTGCGTCACGGTAGACTGGAGAAAGGAGTACCTTTTCTGGGCCTCAACTATAGTCGGTGGATCAGATACAAAGATGTATTGTGGACCCTTTATGCCATTTGGACATCATAAAGAGGCTGCTAATCTAGGTGGAACTAGCACCTGGGGAATACTTCTGACATAAAGATGTGCCACTTGCCATCTCCTTTTATAGCCCTGTGTTGGCTGTATGTCAGAAAGGTGAGGGTATGGTTAGTGCCTGGTGCTCTGTTTTACAGTGGAGAATAACCAGATTCTGGGGATTGTTACCACCATGTGTAAGGGAGTGGAGCCCTGGAGCTCTTTGGAGGGAGAGGGTCAATCAGAATCTGGTAATTGATAAAGGAGAACTGTGGACTATACCAGTGGTTTTCAAACTGCTGGTCGTGACCCAGTACTGGGTTGCGGAATATAAGTCACTGGGTCGCTGCGGATTTGGTCAGCACTGCCGACTGGGCCGTTAAAAGTCCCGTCGGTAGTCCTTACCAGTTCTGACACCGCGCTGCGCCTGGAAGTGGCCAGCAGCAGGTCAGGCTCCTGGGGCGGGAGGGACATGGAGCTGCCCGGAGCACCAGCTCCACTCCCAGCCAATGGGAACTGCGGGGGGCGGTGCCTGTGGGCAAGAGCTGCGCGGAGCCACTTGCACACGTCCGCCTAGGAGCTGGACCTGCTGCTGGCTGCTTCTGCGGTGCAGCGTGGTCCGCAATGCTAAGGAAGCCTGCCTTAACACCCGCACTGCACTGCTGACGGGGAACCACCTGAGGTAATCCCGTGCCTCAATCCCCTGCCCCAGCCTTGAGCCTCACCCCTCCCTGCACACCAAACCCCTCAACCTGGGCCCCACCCCAGAGCCTGCACCCCCAGCCCAGAGCCCTGACTCCCTCCTGCACCCAACCCCTGGCCCCACTCGAGAGCCTGCACCCAGCCCAGAGCCCCCTCCCACTCTCAACCCCTCATTTCTGGCCCCACCCCGCAGCCCTCATGCCCACATCCCAACCCTCTGCCTCAGCCCTGAGCCCCTCCCACAGCCCAAATCTCTCATCCCCCAGCTCTGTTGGGTCGCAGGCATCAACAATTTTCTTCAACTGGGTCTCCAGAAAAAGTTTGAAAACTGCTGGACTATACAGAAATCTTTAACAACATCCTAATATAGACATTCGTTGTTAACATTCGTGTTTCTTAAGGCATAAGTGATTTTAATGAATCAAAAACACTTCACCAAAGCAATTGGAGGGAAAGTATGGTGAAAGGTTTCCAGAGCCTTGTAATCATTAATTAGCCCCAAACCTCAAAGTTCCATAATTGGGAAAAGTCCGCCTTTAAAACAGGTTTGAGTCTTAAGTGTCTTCTCAGTTAGTAATGAAGTTAAAAAACAGATGAAGTTGACAGTATCTCTTCAATACATGTAAGCTATCTATAATGATATTAAACATATGTGTTTCACATGAGGAAGATATATTTTAGGGACATGGGGTGGATCACAGTTAACTAATACGTTTGTTAGCGTGCAGGTAACTTATCACCTTATTGTAAGTAGACATTTTATATCAAATTTAGGTCAAATTTTGGACCCAATCTGCTTAAAGAAGTTGCTGCCTTAGAGACACAGGCTCTTCTCGAGCCTGTTTAAGGTAAATCCAGTTGGTACCTCAATAATACTGCAACTGTTTTGGTTTGCTTTTCTATTTTGTGCTATTTCTGTTTTCTTTTGGAATCTCTGAATCTTCCTGCCGTTTAAATAGAAGTGCTGCTTTTAATAGATGTCTGATTTGCCCATTAGAGGTCACTGTTGAGATAGCTATTTCTTCAGTTTTCTCTTGAAAGAGAAGCAAACTGTTGTGTGAACAGTAGGAATTTGTTACAGAATATTTGCCTGTAGACCCTCAGACAAATGGAGGTGCTGATCCCTTGGAAATCTTAGACATAGTCTTGCATGGTGTCAAGCATCAGGTAACTCCCTTCTCTTCATGTGTCAATATAATAATGCCTGTATCTGTAATTTTCACTCTGTGCATCTGAAGAAGTGTTTTTTTTACCCATGAAAGTTTTTATGCTCAAATAAATCTGTTGGTCTTTTAGGGTGCCACCCGACTCCTTGTTGTTGTTTTTTAGATATAGTCTGTAGACCACAGCTTGAAAACCACTGCTGTAGATGAGTGACAGCCTCACCTCATCCCCTGGTGACCTCACCTAGGTTTCCCAAATAAACTCCATGAAGAGTTTTTCTAGTCCAATCACAACAGCAGTCCTTGGGATCTGTCTTATTCACTTTAAGTTCAAAACTAAACAGACACATGTTCCCTCCAGTCTTCAGTGGGATACAGCCCAAACCCCCCTCCTCTGGACAGAGTCCTTCCTGCCTTAGGCTGCTCCCAGTCCTTCCTAGTTGGAACAATTCCCCTGGTCTCATGGTCTTCCTTGCAGGAGCCTCTCTGCAGCCCTGCAGTTTCACTACACCCTCCTAAGCTTCCTCCCCACTCCATTGCAGCCACCTTCTGATCTTTATAGGAAACTTCTTGTTTTCCCTAGTGTGGGGCTCATGATGTAATCAGGATTGGCTTGGCCCTGCACTCTCCAGCCCCGAGGGCAAGCCACCCTGTTGCAATTAACCTGTTGCATGCTGACCTGCTCCTACACTTTAGTCATCTGAAACTTCTCTGCTTTCTTTCCTTTTATCTGCTCCCTCCACTGAGTCCCTCCACTGTGGTCTTTCTGCATTTCTTGTTTTATAATCCCCTCCTCTTCCCTTGTCATCGCTGAAAAGTCTTCTGTTTTGTATGCTGTCTGTAATCCCTCCACCTCTCTCCTTGATTCCACCCCCTCCTGAATACTAAAGTCCCTTAATCACTTTCACCTTCTTCCTAGTCCTTCTCACTCTCTTGCCTCTGGTTCCTTTCTTTCATAATACAAGCAAGCTCTCTGGTCTCGATACTAGGAAAGCCATCCCTTGACCCCACTTGCCTTTCCTGCTACTGCTCACTTCTGAACTAATGAAATGTGCCATTCACAACTACTTTCTTGAGATGCACTCAAATTTAATCTTGGCTCCCTTCTGCCTGCGCCACTCCTTTCGAGATGGCTCTTGTCAAGGTCTCTTTCATTGCTGTTGTCTTTGATGCTATCATTCCTGCCTTCTCAGTATTTTGTTATCTTAGTCTTTCATGACTTTCTTCTCCCTGAGCTTTACCTCTGTGGACATTTCTTTGGCATCTTTCAGTGGATCTTTCCATGAAGCTTCACTGGTGATGATTTGTTGTCCTTGCCTATTGGTACTAGGGGTTGGCTCCAGGGTTGCTACACTGATGGCAGAAATTGAGGCCAATTCTAAAAGTAGGAAAGAACTTTGCCAGCATGTACCTAGCATTGTGGGATATCTGTCCAGTTTGGGCCTCTGGGGTGGCACCACAATATAATTTATAAACATTGGAGAATGCAGTTGTATTTGTGACACAAGGCTCCATCAAAAGGAACTGCGTTTTTATGAATGCAGTATGCAGTGGTATGCTTTGTGGGGGTAGCAACTAAATTCATATGCTAAACTTTAAGTGTGTGATGTCTCAGTTTTGCTGAAAATTGCAGGTTAAATACCATATTAGCTTTTTGTGTTCATTGCACTAAAAGAAAAAACTTGACCCTGTGATGTGGTACAGATGGTAGAACTTTCACTTTTATGTATTTATTTTGACATGAAGCAGGAGCTTGTAGAAAGAAACAGATGAATGGCACACGTGAAAGAGTATTGGGTTCCAAGGATATAAAACTACCCTAATTTTATACATGTAAAAATTAGATGCAAAATACGTCAGTAGTAAATTTTCATGCACATGGTATGGAACCTAAGCTGATTCTACGTCACTGGGAAAGAGGTGTATGATGATATTTCCTATGTATTTACTATTATCATACTTTCTGACCTTTTCAGAAAACTTTAGTTTGATATTCTCGTTGCAGGTGCTCTTTCTAAAAATCAAAACTTCAGACACATTAGTTCAGTCCTACCTTTTTTGTAAGTCAGTATAAAATCTAAATATTTTCCTGATTCTGTATTCAAGTACACCTGAAGACGAATTTAAGTAGTTTCACAGGCAGCTATTTAGAATCGGTGTGTAGTATGATAAATATGTTTATAGTAAACACAGAACTTTCTCTCCATCTCCATGTGTATGTACAGGTTATAGAAAAAGTAAACCACTGAAAATCCTAATATTGTCATTACAGAATATTTTGAGTTTCCCACTTCAAAATTAGTGGGAGTTCTCTATGAGTAAAGTGTTTCAGGATTGAGCCTTTTAAAATTAATTTCATGTAAATAATTGTACAGGTACATGAAAATCCAACCCTCAACCTGTTTTAAAAAAAATATATATTAACTATGGGCTGGAGCATTGCCCCCCCCCCCCTTTTTTTTCCTTTTTCCTCCTGCAAAAGGAGGAGCTGAATTGCAGAGATGGAGTGTGTGGAGAAATGTACTGCCTTGTGCTATTTTTCTCCCTCCACTCTTCATTTCCTATGGTTACCCCTTTGAGAGCACACTGCAACAGCTAGGTTCTGTGAAATAGGAATCTGGTATGGCATTTCCTTTCTCAGTACTGGAAGTTCAGGATACCCGTAACCTGTGTCTTCCTAATCACAGGTAGTGAGTGAGTGGTTGTGGTAGGACCACTCTCCATAGCATTGTTTCCCACGGCCATATAGAATATCTGCCTTATGTAGTGAAAAGCCTTCTCAGCCCCCCCTAAACAGGGGTGGTGTCAGCAGGATGCAGGGAGCCATTGATAGTATGTCTTATGAAAAGCTGTACTGCTGTGGAGGTCAGGAGAAGTAGTTTGAGACACAGGCCATATTTGGAGAGCCTGTGATATGTGGGTTTGGAAGCTGAATTCCCTTTCAGGCCCACAGGAGGGTCGGGAGAAGGACTCAAGACATAGGGATTCAGCAGCCCTGGTGTAATCATTGTTTTCACTGAGGTTTCTCTCTTCTGTGTGGTGCTGAGGACATTCTGGCTCTATGTTCTGTAACCGTGGCAAACTGTGCTAAATAGAAAAGGTGTGAGCTGTTCCTTTACCGTATACAGGTAAACCAAACTATAGTACAATAGCGAGTCCAACAGTGAGATTCTTCACACAGGTTCTAACCCTGATCATAGGTCACAGAAAATTACCAGAAATGAATGCAGAAAAGCAAACTAAACATTATGTACCACGTATTCTGGTGTCTCATAGTTTTGCTTTCTTCATATTCCAAGGTTCAAAATTCTACAGTAACCAAATGCTGTCTGAAGGCATAATGAATATGTAGCTGCCTTTTTAGATGTGGATGTAGTAGCTGAAATGCAAACAACCTTGACATGTAAGGAATGACCTTCACCATTTACTCAGGCCCTGTTACTTCTGAGTTTCTAGTTATTCCCTCTTCTATTGACTATTTGTCATGCCTTGTGCTAAAGGTTTTGTATATGGCATATAGAAAATTAAAATATGGGCGAAATATGCTAAATAAGTAGTGGCATGAAACATTGGAATTCAGTGTAAATGTATTTATAACAAGTAGGGTTGATTTATAGCTTCTTTTCAAGACCATTTGTCAGTTTACTGTGCAGTCACATGAAACATTGTCTCTTAAAAGGTCACGTTTAAACTATTTTTGAGATCTGACAGGTATCAGTTGAACAATATGTAGTCTGGTAGTACTAGTGGTTAGTGATGTGATGCTAAATTAGTTTCCACCAGAGGCGTCTTAATGTTAAATTGGGATTTATTATTAGGATTCCATGATTCCTTAAATAACAACATGACTCCTGGTGGGTCCTTCCCCACACACTCTCTAGTTCAGGGGTGGGTAAACTTTTTGGCCCAAGGGCCACATTGCGGTTGCAAAACTGTATGGTGGGCTGGGTAGGGAAGGCTGTGCTTCCTCAAACAGCTGGCCCCCGCCGCCTATCAACCCCCTCCCACTTAGAACCCCCAACCCACCCCCTCCCGGGACCCCTCACCCCCTATCCAACCCCCCTGACTGCTCTGACCCCTATCCACACCTCCACCCCCTGACAGGCCCCCCTGGGACTCCCACGCTTATCCAACCCCCCTGTCCCCTGACTCCCCCCCCCGAACCGCTGCCCCCTGTTCCCTGTCCCTTGACTGCCCTCCAGAACCCTCTGCCCCTTGTCTAACCCCTTGGCCCCCTTACCATGCCACTCAGAACAGCATGTCTGGAGCCAGACACGCTGCTGCTCTGCTCGGCAGGAGTGCGCAACCCCGCTGCCCAGGGTGTTGCCCATGCAGCAGCGTGGCTGCTGGAGAGGGGGGACAGCGGGGGAGGGGCTGGGGGCTAACCTCCCTGGCTGGGAGCTCAAGGGGAACAGGATGGTCCTGTGGGCCAGATTTGGCCGCAGGCCTTAGTTTGCCCACCTGTGCTCTAGTTCCATTCCATGCTACTGAAATGTAAAGGCACAGTGCTGATTGGAATGAGACTTTGTGTGGGATACATTTGGAATGTAGGTTTCCTTGTTGTGTATATGTAAGCTTCAGTTAAAATGAGCAATTTTTCACAAAACATTTTAATGTATTTTCTAGCGCAAAGGTAGAAATATTTCTACCCTAAACTATAGAAGCATTTGGGGGAATAGAGCAGAAACACCTTTATTTCTCCAATAACTTAAATGTTTTCAGAATAACATTAAAATAGAATAGAAACAGCAATTACTCTTTCCCCCCCCCCAAAAAAAATTGTATAATCTTGTCAATAGAAACATACAACTGCCACAACCACTTGCTGTTAGACAATGTACTTTCCACACTAATTTCTTTTGGCAGTGTCCCTAGTACACAGCTGTTCTCTTCAAACTCTAACAACTTTTTAAGCATTCTTCTCAGAGCCCAGTTTGTTTTTGTCCTTTCTTCTGCCCTTCACTAGATGGCACGTTATCCCCAGGCTCTTGCATGCCGTTCCTATGTTCTCAGCACTTCCCAGACCCCAGCTTCTAAATTAAAACTGCTTATTGATGTATTGCTTTGTTAGCACAGAAGCAAATCATTGAACTATAGTATAATTTATAAAATACGTTCCTAAAAGCATTCTGGAAACTGCAGTGTTTCTATGGAAAATTGCAGAAACAGTTCAGCTGGTTTCTGTAAAGAGCTGAAGATTAGCGAATTAGGAAGTATCTTGGTTTTAATTTGTTCAATAAGATTCATCCTTTTTGGGGGTATAAATTACATAGTGGAATCTGCATTTGTATTGTATGTTAGATGACAGGGACTCTTTCTTCCTCTCTTCTGTAATGCACCAAGCATGTTGTCAGTGCTCAATGAATATTTTTAAGAATAAAACTGCATTCGCCCTTTGCTAATTCCCCTCACCTCTCATTTCTGGGAAGTAGATTGTTTCTGTCTCAGTAACTGAAGTAATCTTGTTCAGTGAATCAAAACAAGATTCCAGCTCTTTAAATGCTGTGTTATGGGGTGCACAGAATTCATTATCTATTGTTTAGAACTTGAAATCTCAAGTTCTAAAGTGGGGTAAGGTGATATTAAGGAGCTGGGAGAGGGAACTCTTCGGGTCTGATGCTGTGAATCTTTACTTGGCTTCAGTGGAAGTACTCATATAAGGGACCGGCAATGGTTTTGTAGGATCAAGCCCCTTAATCATGTGACCTATGAGTTTAATTACTGTAGAAGAGATGGGAGTAATAAGTGGTTTCAAAAGTCTTATATTGAGCTATCTTTTAAATTGTTTTTAGCAATGTCTAAGTAAAGCAATTTAATGAGAAACTGAGGTATAACCTTATAAATCTTAGTGCTATTTGTTGTCAGAAAGAATAATCGTAATAGCTCTTATGGAAAAATATTCTCTTGAAATCTTTAAAGGTTTGGAGTACTACTGAACTTCAAGTTCTTAAGTACCACATAATTAGTTAGTTAACTAATTATGCATGTTCTCAAATAAAACTAATGAATCACTGTGAAAAAAGTAATGACCCATATTTGCACATAAAGAGGCTAAAAACTCTGAATGTGGCCATGAAAAGACTAATCTTATTTTATATACTTAAAATTCTTAATTCACTTATGGCCTGATTCAAAGTCCTTTGAAGCCAATGGGAAGAACTTGAATCAATTCCATATGTACCGACATCTAAATAATCAGTTTAGTCATGCACTGTTTTATGAATAGACAAATGTTATATAGTACTTTTCATGCAGCAAAAGGGCAATATTTGTACATTAACCTGGAATAAATAAATTTTTATCTGGAGTGTTTGTTCTTAGTTTACATAACAAGAGAAGGGTTTTTCTTGTTGAGAGGCATATCTATTTACTAAATCCCTTCAACTATACAGACTGCCTTAAAGATGGGTATTGATTTTAGTCTAAGCTGCCTCTGAAAAAAATCTGTATTTTTAGTTTAACAAATGTAAGATATTTTGATGTGGTAAGAACAGCTTTTATCCTTAGTGAGTATAAAAAAAGATTTGTTTGAAACTTCTGTAACTTGTATAAACATTAAAATATTTTATATATGTAGAAGAATGAGACTTGCCAATGTGAGAACCTAATTAAAGCCCCAATCTTAGACCCCGAGTGTTTACATCTTAATTTTAAACATGTGAGGAAGTCCTCTGTACTTCGGTAGGATTCCTCAAAAGCTTAAGTGAAGCACTTGAGTAAATGTCAGCAGGAGTGGGTACATGATCTACAAAGATCATAGGGACTTTTTCACTCCTGTAAGTCATCAAGTTCTGCAGTACTGCCATGATCACCATATAAAACAATAGATATCCATTGAAACGAGCCCGCTGTCAGAGTGGGATTATTGAAAACAAAAGCAATCTGAGAATATTGTTCACCTCAATCTCTGCACATGCTAGCCAGACACGTGTTCTCTTGTTCTCTGTTCTTCTGCATCTCCATCTCTCCTGGGCAGTCCTTGCCTGCTTGGGGCTCTGATCTCAGTGGCAGCTCCTGATCCCTCTCCTGTTAGTGGCTCTTGTCTCACTGTAGGCTAAGATGGTGGCTGCATCTTAAGTTGTAGTGATGCTGGCTCTTGATCTCTAAGACAGAGGTTTCATTTATTTCCCTTCAGTAGTAGTTTCCTAATAGAGGCACTTATACTGGTTCCTTCTGTGGTCTCTTCCTCATTGTATATTGGAGGTTGAACACCTCCAGAAGCACCTGGAAATGAGGAGCAGCTAGTCCCATGTGACAGGTGATTTCTGTGCAGGCCACAGCTTGAGAGCCAGTATGCATTATCTCTTCTAATGAAATGATATAGCCATGTCTATGTGGAGAAGCCATATCAGAACCCTAGAAAAATCACTCTTTCCCAAATAAACTTGTAAGTTTAACAATAGCGTCTGCCAACCCCAAAAATATATCTTAACTTTTGGAAGACTGACTCTTTCTTCTATGATACTGAAATACGCTGTGCTTGAAAACATGCCAAATCATTCTCCTATAAAGTTGTCATTGACTTCAGTGGGAACAGGAGCAAGCCCATTGGGTCTTAACTTCTTTCAGTGGCCTTTGTTGAACTTCAGAGCCAACATTATTAGCTGGACAAAGTGTCTTAAGTCTTGGCTAGAAGGAGGGATTTAGCTCATGTTACAAAGAACCTCTTATGGCTTGTCTACAATTCCTTGTCCCAACATTTTTTTTCAAGAGGATAATTTATTTTGTAGTGCCCACAGGTGTGTGGCCTTCACAGAAACATAGAAGACAGATTCCTCCTATTCCAGAATGATGGACTAGTCAGTACAATCTGACCAGCCAGCTCTATTCAGGCTACTGTTGATCCATGGACCATAGCTTGTAAATCCCTGTTCTAGGCCGCTTCTGCTCTCATGGAGTGAGGCCAGTTCTGGTATGGACAAGTTAAAACCATGTGACTACTTCACATTTCAGCCAAAGAAGATATGCCTTCATATTTCTTGGGAGTCTTTGGGAGCACTCGAAGCTGCATAATGCTTGTCATTGTGGGAGAGTTTTCTTTCTCCAAAATTAGGCTGGGCATGGGCTTAACCCCCAAAGTCTATTGAGCTGTTGTGCCAGCTGCCATAGAAATAGCATGTCAGCAACACCAGTTGGTAGGATATATTTCCTTTGTTCCCCATGTACTTATCCATACAAGCTTTCAGAATGGCATGTGAGGGAAGTAAAATGTTGGACAATAAAAATTTATATCTCAATGTGAAATCAGTAGGCTGTAGATAGACTATCTCAGAAGCTCAGCTTATGTCTACACTGCATTTAAAAAAAAAAAAAAATCCCGCGGCTGATCTGTGCCAGCCGAGTTGGATGGGGACTGTAAAATTGCAGGGTAGATATTTGACTTGTAGGCCTAGGCTCTGTGACCCTTCCCCCTTGTAGGGTCCTAGAGCCCAGGCTCGAGCCTGAATATCTACACTGCAGTTTTATAACCCCCCAGCCTGAGCCCCACAAGCCTGAGACAAGGCCAGCTGCTAGTTTGTGCTTTATTTTGTTTCTACTCTTTGGAATAAAGATTTTAACTGTATTAAATTGCAAAATTTTTCAGCTGGTGCTCTTAAATGGTCTCAATAAAATTGTTGCTTCTAGATTTTAAGTCACTTGGTCTCTTCCTTGCAAAACTCTTGCCCCATTTGCACCTTCAGCAATGGTACATACTTGCATCTGAACTGGTGGCTTAAGCAAACTGCATGTCATCTTGCTCAAGGATTAAATCCTAATGCTCTTTCCCAGAAGGACATCAGCACCTTATTTCCTTGTGTTCTTGCTCCTTGGAGTCTCAGGCCTCTGTGAGTGTCTATACCATTCTTCAATGGGATGTGTAGCACTGCATAGGGGCTGGAAAGAGAGCTTTTCTTTAGAAGCCTCTGTTCCTCTGAGGCACGCTCTGACCCTGCTGAGAGGTCTGGCTGGAGAGGCTGAGAGTGAGTTGGGAAGATGGTGCTCCCTAGTGCCACTCCATAATGATAGACTGGCTTATATAGTGAGTCATTAAATACATTTAATGTGATTGTGCTGGGAGCTATGTGGATGGGCATTGTCTGTTATGCCATTTACAGGAGACGTTTTAAGAAATACTCTGCACACAATAATACAAATGGTCAGCAACAAACTTACTGACTCAGGAGGCCAAGATATACGCACAGTTAATTGTTCTTTGAGTGATTGGACATTTTCATTCCACAATAGGGGTGTGTGTGTGTGTGTGCCATGTGCAGTTCTTGGAGATTTTTCCCTCAGCAGCACTTGTCAGGGCAGTTTGAGCCTTGTGCCACTGCATGCAGGTATAAAGGGCTGTGCTGTTCCCAATTCCTCTTCCCAGTTTTTCTACTGCCTGTGACTATTGTTGGAGCTCTGCTCTTTGTATCTGCAAGTCTTCCCTCTTGTAGCGTATATAGTACCTGTAGAGTGTTGTGGTCTGGCGTAGTAGTCAGGGCAGGAATCTGGTCTTGTGGGTGGAGCAGGCATCCAGGTTTGGGAACAAAGCCCAGGGTCAGCACCGCAGTCAACTGCCAGTTACCAGAGCCACGGGTCAAGCCAGAGTCAGAACCAGGAATCAAAGCTGAGCGTCAGAGCTGAGGACAGATGCCAGAGCCAAGGGTCAAATCTGAGTCGGGGTCAGAAGTCGGAGGCCAAGATTGGAGCCAGGCTTGGAGGTGAGGCAAGGATCAAGCACTGAGCAGGAGGATGGTGGGAACAGAAGTGAAGGCAGAGGTGAGGCAGGAACTGAGCAGGAATCAGAAACAGGGTTCAGGAAGCAGGCAGAAGCAAGGTGCAATGCAGCCACAACAGGAAACCACCTTGTAACTCGGCCAAACGTCCTCTGCTGCCTCCTGGCTTAAACAGCATCGTTGGGCTAATTAGTGGAGTCGGGCAATCCTCCCGTCAGAGCTCCTGTGGGTGGTGCCTTGGCTGGGGCTATAGTCCTAATAACTTCTCAGCCCAATGGGTTTCAGTAGATGCTGGGTGAAGGCCAGGATGCGTCTGCTGTCTAGGGGATCCCAGGCCTTGGTTCAAGACCCAGGACATCACATCAAGTTAGAGTTTAGTCTAGCGTAGTGTGTCTGTACATATTTAGATATAGGAATAAATTTACGATAATTTTGTAGAGTGGGGTCCCAGGGGTAACAGGCATGGTACTGGACTAAAGCCTTATTCTCCTGGCTTCAAGGCTACTTGCTCATATAACAAAACTATGCCAGAGAGTGACTCTGACTGCATCTCACTGTATCCAGGAGAGGCACATATGAGTGGTAAATGTCACATTTGTAGAGTTCAAACCCAGACTGAAAAAGGACAGGGTGGCCAGACTCAAGTACCTGCTCATGGAGTCTGCGCTTTGCCTGTCTTCAGAACATTCCCACTCAGAATGGATATTGGCACGTCTGAGTTGGTTTGGAGTGTTCCCACTGTTCTGACAGAATCCAGAGGCAGATTCTCATCACGGTACCTAAGGAGAGACAACTTAAGTCTCCCCAAGACACAGTACTGTGGCCTTTGAAGATTAACGTGAAGGTACCGTGCAGAGACAAGAACACAGAGGTGCACTCAAAAAGAGGCAGACACAGTCCAGAAACCAGGAAGGATTGCTGATTCCAGATCCCTGGAAGGGTCTGTTGACACAATCCCTGGAAGGGTCTGTTGACACAATCCCTGAATGACTGGTGCACTTTTTGGTACCACAGACTCAGGAGCCCTTTCCAGGGCTGTCTACGCCCAAAGTTTTCGAGGCAGCCAGAGTGTTGCTTAACCTGTTGTTGCCAGCTTCCTCTAGTGTTCAGGAATCTCGCCTGGTACTGGGATTGGAAGCGCATGCTTCTATGGTTCCTGCTCCAGCCCCAGAGCAGTGTTTGCTACCCGTGGCTTCTAAATTTGCTGCTCCTCTATCTACGGAGAACCCAGTAGTGATCTTGGTGGTACCCTATCTCCAGACTCTGAGCCAGACCTCCCATTGCCGACAGGGTCAGTTCCACCATGGTATGAGGAAGTGGACTCCTCAGTAGACTCCAAGGTTGGAACATGTGTCTTGACCCGAGCATGCCCCAATGGGGTGCCAGCCTTCCTGGTACCAGCCACAGCCTCTGCTGACCAATGGCCTGCATGTATCTGGGTCCTGCTTCCATGTCGGTGGCCATTTTGGATGCCTTGGGGCTTCCCTCTACATTTTAGAGCCTCTCCTCTTTTCCTGCCCTTCTACATTGGCTAAGTGCTGGGAGCATCTGCAGCAAGGCCAGTCTTCCCTCCGGTGGGACCAGTACCATGCAGGGGAACCGCGTGCATGGTACTCTCCTGTGGAGGATTTGGAGGTGGGGACTTTGCAAGACCCTCTAGGGTAGTTCTCCCTATTAATGAGGCTCTCCTGGAACCCATCAAGTTTTTAGGGCAAACCCCATCTTCCCTGCTCTCCACTCTTTTAGCAGTGGGAGGAAAATATGTCCCTTCACAGGGATTTGAGCACTTCTGTAACAACCCTCCTCCAGGCTCACTGGTAGTCTTTGCTGCTGATGGAAAAAGAGAAAGGGACATCAGGCCTCTAGACTGAAAAGAAAAGAAGCAAAAAAGCTAAACCTTTCCATAGAAAGCTTTATTCCACAGGAGGTTTATCTCTTAGGAAGCAGCAGTGTCTACTGGGCTGATACAATTTCAGCCTGTGGGATAATATCCTGAAGTTCAAAGACAAGCTCCCTAATGAGAAAAAGCGGGAGTTCACATCTATGGTGGAGGAGGGCAAATTAGTTGCCAAAATAGCATCGCAAACAAGCATGGATGCAGCAGACTCTCCAGCTTGAATTTATGGCTTCCACCATCATTATGCAGCATTTATCTTGGCTGCAGGTGTCAGGTCTCCCCTGTGGTGCAACAAACCATTCAAGACCACCTAGTTGAAGAACCCTTGTTCTTTGCTATTAAAACAGATGAGGCTTCTTAGTCTGAAAGATTCAAGGGTGACCCTTAAGGGGATTTATACACTGGTGGAAAAAGAGAACCATTCTGCCTACAGTCATCCCAGTGGCTTCAGCCCTTCTTGCTGCGTATCCAGGACCTGTCCAAAAAAAGAAGCAGAAGTTACAAGAGGCATCCTTCTCCCTCTTCTGCTGCTCCCAGTTCCTCCAGTCAAACTGGGTTCTCTGAACAGTCATTTTGATCTTCTGGTCTAGAGCTGTCAACCAGAGTGCCATCTATCCCCACCCCAGTTTTTGCCAACTGCCCATCCCACTTCCTAACTGCATGGACCCGCATCACCACGGATCTGTTGGTTTTAAGCACAGTGGAACTGGGTTATCCCCTTCAATTTATTTCTCTCCCTCTTTCCTGTCCCTCTTCAGGGAGCGTTGTCACGAGAGTTTGCTACTTCAAGAGGCCTAGTCTCTCCTCCTTGTAGGGACCATACAAGAAGTTTCCTTGCCATTCAAAGAAAAGAGATTTTATTCCTGTTTCCTGATCTCAAAGGCAAAGGGGGGGAGAGGACTCAGGCCTATTTTACATCTAAGGCAGATAAACAAGTTCCTAAAGAAAGCAAAATTCCAGGCAGTCACTGTAGCATCTGTTATCCCTTCCTTAGATCCCAGGGACTGGTATGCTGCTCTCAACTTAAAGGGCACTTATTTTCATGTAGCAATTCATCAGAATCACAGAAAGTTTCTCAGATTATTGATCAATGGCTCCCACTACCAGTTCGCAGTACTGCCTTTTGGCCTGTCAGCAGCTTCTCTCATATTCGCAAAATGTGTGGTTGCAGTAGCAGCATCCTTGTAAAGGTTGGAAGTCCATGTGTTCCCCCACCTGGACAACTGGCTAGTGAGAGGCCAGTCCAGGTCTGAAATGCTATCCAGCATACCAGCTATTCACTTTCGATGCATTGGAGTTCCTTATCAATACAGAGAAATCTTTTTATAGGCATCAGCATAGAATAAATTCATTGATGCAGCTCTGGACTTGACAAAGGCCAAACAATGCAGGACATTCCTCTAAATCTAACAGCAAACCCTGTCACTATGGTTCAGAATTGGCTCACACTTCTAGGACACATGGTGGCATGCACCTACATGGTCAGCGTGCCAGGCTACACCTCAGAACTCCCAGGGTTGGTTGTAATTACCGCCCCATCATCTCATGGACATAGTGATTCAAGTAACTGTTCTGGTGTTGTCCTCCCTGCACTGGTGAGTAAAACTGTAAATGTTTGCAAGGGAGTTCTTTCCCCCTCCACAGCTCCAGTGAGATGCATGAGATCTATGTTGGGGAGCTCACTAAAGTCCCCTTCGGACTCGAGACCTTTTGTCTCCTTAGAACCGAAGTCTCCATATTGTAGCTCTTAGGGCTAGCGTAGCCATTTTATTTTACTCAGCAGTAACAAGAAACTTGCAGGCCCGTATCCTGTAAGACATTAGCTTAAGCAAGTTACCATAAATATGGTAGTCCTATGACTTAGCATAGATAAAATGGCCCAACAGTTACCTCAAATGTGGGGGAATTGGGAATAGCTTGCTCAATAAAGGGAGTTGAACATAATGGTACCAGGCAACTGCAGGAACACTGAACTGATATTTTAGGATAGAATTGCTGGCAGATGTCTAACCACAAACTTGCTTGAGCAGTAGGTGATGTATCTGATAATGAGTTAAATGGCATTAATATTTTAACCTATAGGATAAGTGCTCCCAATATTATGAGGGTGAAGAAGTTAGATTTGGACACTGAAGGCTGGGCAGCAGAAGGCATATTCATGATAGTGCCAGGCCCTATAATAGGCTAAGCCACCATGTAGTTAGGGCTAGCTTTCCATCGTTGACCTTTCAGCTCTCCATTGTGATCTACCACCAATCTTTGGACATTGGGGAACCTGGACAATTCAACTCATTTGGTATGCCCGAGACTTGTCTCTCAGCACCAGGTCCCCAAGGAAGGATGTGAGTGTATAAGGATATGAACATATGCAGGGAATGACACTGAAGATATCCCTAATGTTGTTATACTGCTATCTGGTTATGATGTTTGGAGCTTTCCTGATGTTACTGATAGCTTTAATAAAAACAGCCAAGGCTTTGCTTTGCCCTCAGCTTTGCCTTGCCGTACACCCCATGGTTCCCTACAAGATATTGAACTTGTCAGATTTAATTCTGTGGAGCCTGATTCTGGGATGAGACCCCTATTATCCCCAGCTCAGTAATTAATCAGTACAATTATTATTAAGCATTAAAAGGATCAGGCTACAATATAAATATCAGGGAGCTTTGGGCCATCCATTTAGCTTGTGTGGCATTCCTTTCACATATCAAGTGGCGGAATTTGTTGGGGACATCTCTCATCGATTTAGAGACCTTGCTAGATTTAGGTGGGTGGTCTTACAATTTGTTGGTACTCACAGACAATGCAGCAGCAGTGTTTTTTGTAAATAAACAAAGGAGGAGCATTTGGCAAGGTGTTGACACGAGGTAATGCTCCTTTGGAATTTCTGCATGACCAGTCATCAACCTGAGAGCTGCTTACCATCTGGGAGTTCAAAACACTCTCGCAGACCACCTGCAGAGGTTGTTTGCAGGTCTCTTTGCCTTGATGTGTCCAGGTCCATCTTTCCGCAGTGATATAACATTCCAAGTGGACCTGTTTGCAATAAGCACCAACAAAAAATGTCATCTTTTTTGTTCCCAAGTGGGTCACAGCCCAGGTTGACTGACGGATGCTTTCTTCCTACCCTGGTCCAAAGGCCAGCTGAGAGCTGCTTCCTTCCAGTTCCACTCCAGCTCAGTCTTGTCCAAAGTCAAGCAAGATTCTGCTCACCTTATTCTAATAACCTCAGTGTGCCTCCCTTCAGCATTAGGTTTTGACTCTACTAGCCGTATCAGTCAGACCTCTACTGCCACTCTTGAGAAATGTGGATGTGATCTCACAGACTATAGCAGCCTGCTTCATCACAACCTTCAGACCTTCCAGCTGACAGTATGGATGCTTCATGGCTGACCACTTTGGAAGGAGTTTGCTCTATGGGGGTACAGGAAGTTCTGCTAAATAGTAGGAAGCCTTCAGCTAAGTCTACATAGACATAGAGATTCTCTGTTTGGTCAGTACAAAGAGAGATGCCCCCAGCTCAAGCTCTGAATTACCATATCTTGGACTATCTTTTGTTTCTGAAACAACAAGTTTAGCTAATGTTCCATCCGGCAGTTATCTTATCTTTCCACCTTCCTGTGGATAATCAATCAGTTTTTTCAAACCCTATGCCCATCAGATTTCTAAAGGGTTTGCTCAAATTATAACAAGATCACAGCTTGGTTCCACATTGGAGTTTAAATTTTAGTTCTAGCAAAGTTGATGGGTCTCCTGCCCTCCATTGCCACCCCCTCTTTTTGAGATGCTAGTGATTTGTTCTCTGTTGCACCTGTGTGAAGGTGGTTTTCTTGGTTGTTACGTCACTCAGGAAAGTTGGAACTGCGAGCTTTATCAGAGCCTCCCTATACAATTCTTTAGGGACAGGATTTTCTTTCACTCACCCAAAATCCTGTCTAAAGTGGTTTCTGATTCTCATATTAATCAAGTAATATATTTACTGACTCCTTTTCAGAAACCTCATGTTAGGGGAGCTTTGGCTCTTTGCCTGGATTGGACTAGGCCTTTCAGGTCTTCATCTCAGCTCCTTATTGTGGTTTCAGACAGAGTAAAGGGCCACCCAGTATCTACCCAGAGGATTTCTTCCTGGATTTCCAGCTGTATTTGTTTATGCTACTGACTTGACTGATACTGCCCCTCCAAAGCAAGTTGTCAGATCACAGCCAACTTCTGCTGCCTTTCTAGCTCATCTACCTGTACTGAATGGTTGTTAGACAGCAACCTGGTCATTGGTCCATACGTTTGCCTCTCACTATGTCATTTTTCATCAATCTAGAGACAATGCCAGATTTGGGCAGGTGGTCCTACAATCCCCGTTCAAGTAGACTCTGAGCCCACTTCCAGCTCACACTGCTCGTGAGTCACCTGCTGTGGATGGACATGTGCAATCACTCAAAGAAAAGACAGTTATAGAAAATTTGGTAAACTATTGGTTTTGGACATGTGTTGCACATGTCCAAAACCATTTCACAACCCATCTTCCTTCCCTTCTGTATTGGAGCCTTTCCAGTGTGAAGGAACTGAAGGCGGGTGGGAGCAGTGTGTACCTGCGTGCAGTGGTGTAAGGAGTCAGAGTTGCTCATGCTGTCCCGATGGTACGGCTGAGGGGAAAATCTCCAACTATGCACAAGGAGCATGCGCACCTTTTGTGGAATGGATGTGTGCAACACCTCTCCAAGAACAACAGTTACAGAAAGTTACAGTTACAGTAACTGGTATTTAAAAAAAAAATTAACACGCTTTAGGGAATTTTTACAGTGAGCTGGAAAATAGATTCTTTAGGAGCATTGGGTGGTTACATCAGTGATAACTTTTCAGATCTGTTGTTCACTTTGAATAGTTTGTAGTATAGAATTGATGTAATATAGCTCCACTGGCTGTAAGAGGCTTAATATCCTGTGTGGCGTTACTATTTCTGTGTCCACATAACCTAGCCCTATATCACATTTAGCATAATTTGTGGTGTTAAATTGGACTGATTTATCTAGGAGAGTGAAATAATCTCTCATCCTTTTTCAAAAAGGTCAGTACTTTCAGACTAAGATTTAATTGCATCAGCAGTGCAGGGGGTTGCATTCTGTCTGCATTATTCTTGGCTTGTGGCTAAATTGGGAAGCAGAAGTAGTAGAAAATAATTGTTTCAATCTGTAAGCATTAATACTGCTGATTACAAAAAGCAACACGCTTGCCAGCCTATCATAACTTACTACATGTAATAGTAAGAAATCTGATAGCAAGAGATATTAACTGTGATAATGCCTCTGGCGCAATATTCTGAAGCTTAAAACACCTATATTATAAAAATCTAAATTTAAGTAATCTCTTTTGTGGAAAATTGTCATACGCTTTCAACGTATAGACAGGCAAATACCTATTGTACCTAAACACATGCATAATTCCCGTTGATGTTAACAGCTGGGTAAGGGGTCTGTGTGTACGTGTGTGCGTGCACACTACTCCTGAGGACATTCTGTGCCAAAACATTAAAAATTCTGCCCATATTTTAAAATTCTGCAAATTTTATTTGTCAGGTAAGTATGAGGGCTCCACCATGGCATTGGGGAGCACAGGCCAGTGGCTGCACAGAGGTGGAAGATCACCTTGCAGCTCTTCCTCCCCCACGTCCCTGGACACACTCAGTGGTGAGGCTGAACCCAACCCTGACACAGAAACACCCCAGGATCCTGCCCCTCCATGCCAGGTGCACCAGGTGTGCGCAGGCAGGCTCAACAAGGCAGGATCCAAGTGTGGAGGGGTTTACTGTGGGGGGGATCCAGGTGTGGGTTGAGATGGGTCTGTCAGGGGCAATCTAGGTGCAGGCAGCTCAGTGCAGGATCTGGGTGCGGGGGGAGATCTGGATGCACAGGGGCTTGTTGGGGGGTTCTGGGTGCAACAGTAATGGGACTCTGAATGGGGGGGATCCAGGTGGTTGGAACTCGGGTGGGGAGGAGGAATCCTGGGTGTGGTGGGGGATAGAGCTTGAGCTTGGCAGTGGGGTCTTGGGGTTGGGGATCCAGGTGCAGCTGGTTGTGGCTCAGTTGGGTGGGGATCCAGGTGCTGGTGGCTCATCAGGGTGTTCCAGGTGAAGGGGGAATGGGGCTCATTGGGAGGAGATTCTGGGGTGGGGGTGAAGCTTGGTGAGAGGGTCTGGGTATGGGGGGGCGGGGTCTGGAGGCTGGGCGGATGGGGGGAGCATCTCCCTGCACAGGGATCCCTTCCCCTGCAGCTGAGGAGTGATGGGTACAGGAAGCAGGGAGAGGGGGTGAAGGGAGAAGTTTGCAGAGCTTCCTGCAGCTGGGGGAGAAATCTGGGGATGGGTCTGACCCAACCCCAGATGCTTTGCAGGGGAAGAGGAAGTCCTGTCCTCCCCAGCCCAGCCAGAACTGCCTCTGAGCCCAACGCAAAGGTAGGAGCCACAAGCCGGGTCTTCCCCAGTCCTGTCCCCTGCCCCACAGTAATTTACCTCTCTGCCGGCTGCCCTGGGCACCCGAAACATACTTCCGGGGAGGTCGCATGACCGCTCTTCTGGCTTCCTTTTCTGACAGGGAAGCAAAGTCACTTTTCTGTGGGGAAGCAAAGAAATCTGCAGGGGACATAAATTCTGCGCATGCACAGTGGTGCAGAATTCCCCCAGGAGATGTGTGCACACAGCTATGGTAAATCATATGACAACGTGAGATTTTTTTTTTAAATATTCAGATTTGTCTTAATTTCTTCTATTCAGTTTGCTAAATGTGTCCTCCCATGAACACAACCATCAGCAGTGAGTAATATCCTAATTGCTCTGCATAAATATTTGTTAGTACATTGTTCACAACCATCTCTATTTAAAGTCTAGTAAATGACATACTGTAATGTTCTACTGTGTAAATATTGTGGGCTCGTTTTTAAGGCGGGGCAAATTGCCTCATTCCATCAAATTAATGAGGCCATGATTTTTTTAAGCTCATAATTACTTAAACCCGCCCTCTACTTTTCCTGCTGTTGTCAAAGTTAACATTATGCACCAAGGTGAATAGTGTGGGTACAGTTGCAAGCTTCAGTGCAAATGATTTGTTATTTTCCCAGCTCTAATGTAAACTTTAGCTGCATGCTTAAGTTTCTCTTTGTGGGAACAGAGATTTAAATCCGTACAGCTTTTAAACCTTTTATCTGCGAAGGTGTATTCATATCGTGCTGCCGGGTTGGTTTTTCATATTTCTAGATAATAACCATGCATTGATCTGTTGCTAATCTGATGTAACCTTTTTTGTATGTATTGATCACAGCACTTTACTCATGGGAGGCGAATTAAACACTGGCTTGGCTGAACAGTTCATCATTTAAGGCTGAACTTAAATGGCTGTGATTTTTAGTTGAATGTTAAATAGACACCTACTCGGATATTAGATTATTTAAACAGCAGGCTGAAATGGACCATCACTCAGAATGGATTTTTGTTTCAGTTTTTACTAGAGAAGACCTTAAATAAAACTGTCATTTAGGTCTGGATGGCTGAACTATTTATTTTTCTGATGTATATTAATGTAACCATCCAACAGTTTAGGTTATGTTTCTGAGCCTTGTCTGTGTGCTTGTTGCTGTGCAAACCTAATGGAAGGCATGGTTCCTTATCATTCTGCCTACAGAACAGTAAGTATTTTGTCATGGTGTTTTTGCCCCCACCTCAATAATGGTGGTGTTTCAGTATTTTTAAAATGCTAATGGCATTTTTTTAAGCCAGGAATGGCTTTGAAAATGGACACCAGATAGAGTCCTACTGGCCATCAACAGTTCTTGTGGGTAAAAATTGGGTCATTTGCATTGTGGTAGCACCTAGGATCCCCCAGTCCTGGTCTAGGACCACTTTGTGCTGGGTGCAGACAAACAGAACAAAAAGATGGTTTACAATCCAAGTAAGCTGTTGGTCTGAGAATCTTTCATTTTGCAATGCACTTTTTTCCTTACAGCTGTGCCACCAAACATCGCAGATCTGAAGAATTTAGAAGTGCTTAACTTTTTCAACAACCAGATTGAGGAGCTGCCTACGCAGATTAGCAGCCTTCAGAAGCTCAAACACCTGAACCTTGGGTGCGTAGCAGTAAAGCAAAAAAAAAAAAAACAACCATGCAAAAACTGTTAGTGGTTAACAGTAATTGAATCTTGTACTTAAAGCTGTCATGTTTTGTAAAGATCATCAATTTTTATGGCACTTGGGATAGCTCTGAAGTTATGGTTTCATTGTAGTTGAGAAGGTAACAGATTTTTGGACAAAGGAAATGCAGTGGATCTAATTTTACCTCTGTTTCAGTAAGGCATTTGATATGGTTCCACATGGGGAATTATTAGCTAAATTGGAAAAGATGGGGATCAATATGAAAATTGAAAGGTGGATAAGGAACTGGTTAAAGAGGAGACTGCAACGGGTCGTACTGAAAGGTGAATTGTCAGACTGGAGGGAGGTTACTAGTGGAGTTCCTCAGGTATCAGTTTTAGGACCAATCTTATTTAATCTTTTTATTACTGACCTTGGCACAAAAAGTGGGAATGCACTAGTAAAGTTTGCAGATGACACAAAGCTGGGAGGTATTGCCAATACAGAGAAGGACCAGGATATCATACAGGAAGATCTGGATGACCTTGTAAACTGGAGTAATAGTAATAGGATGAAATTTAATAGTGAAAAGTGCAAGGTTATGCATTTAGGGATTAATAACCAGAACTATTGGTATAAGCTGGGGAGGCATCAGTTGAAAGTAACAGAAGAGGACGATGACCTTGGAGTATTGGTTGATCACAGGATGATTATGAGCCGCCAGTGTGATATGGCCGTGAAAAAAAGCTAATGCGGTCTTGGGATGCATCAGGCGAGGTATTTCCAGTAGAGATAAGGAGGTGTTAGTATCGTTATACAAGGCACTGGTGAGACCTCATCTGGAATACTGTGCGCAGTTCTCATCTCCCATGTTCAAGAAGGATGAATTCAAACTGGAACAGGTTCAGAGAAGAACTACTAGGATGATCCGAGGAATGGAAAACCTGTCATATGAAAGGAGACTCAAAGAGCTTGGCTTGTTTAGCCTAACCAAAAGAAGGCTGAGGGGAGATATGATTGCTCTCTATAAATATATCAGAGGAATAAATACCAGGGAGGGAGAGGAATTATTTAAGCGCAGTACCAATGTAGACACAAGAACAAATGGATATAAAGTGGCTATCAGGAAGTTTTAGACTTGAAATTAGACAAAGGTTTCTAACCATCAGAGGAGTGAAGTTCTGGAACAGCCTTCCAAGGGGAGTAGTGGGGGCAAAAGACATATCTGGCTTCAAGACTAAGCTTGATAAGTTTATGGAGGGAATGGTATAATGGGGTAGCTTAATTTTGGCAATTAATTCGCCTTTGACTACTAGCGGTAAATATGTCTGGCTGGTGAGTCTTGCCCACATGCTCAGGGTTTAGCTGATCACCATATTTGGGGTCGCGAAGGAATTTTCCCCCAGGGCATATTGGCAGAAGCCCTGGGGGGTTTTCGCCTTCCTCTGCAGAATGGGGCACGGGTCACTTGCTGGAAGATTCTCTGCACCTTGAAGTCTTTAAACCATGATTTGAAGACTTTAATGGCTAGACACAGGTTTGTTACAGGAGTGGGTGGGTGAGATTCTGTGGCCTGCATTGTGCAGGAGGTCAGACTAGATGATCATAATGGTCCCTTCTGACCTTAAAGTCTATGAACCAAAAATTAAGTGTCTTAGAAAAACACCAGTTGTGAATGTATTTAATTTGAAACAGTTTGAGGAAGAGACACTTGTGTATGATCTCTCTTTCACATTACATTGATGTCTAGTTTGTGTCAGGAGTAATCCATTATGATCCACTTATTAAATTCAGGTTTAAATCTGTTGCATACTATTTCGTGCATGTGCAAAATTGTTCCCTTAACTGCTATCTTTATTAAATCTGAATTCTGTGGTCGCTGTATGATGATGGAGTTTCTGCAAGAAATAGGCTTATAAAACTAAACCTACAGTAGGAGGATGGACCTTTTTTACTGAAACCATGTTGTAGTTGTATTTGGTATATTTCCTACTTTGTGGGTGCAATTTTATAATTTACAGCTTTCTCCCTGTATAAATGAATGTTTTTATATTACAAACTCAAACCTATAAACAACTTAAGTCAGAGGGAAAGGACGTGTATGTGCTGTTACTTAAACCCAAATAGATTTTAGTTAACTAGGGTCCATATTCTCTAATGAGTTAACTCTAAGGGTATGTCTACACTACAAGACTATTTCGAATCAACTTAAGTCGAATTGGTGGAATCGACCTTATGAAGTCGAATTTGTGTATCCACACTAAATACACTAATTCGACTGTGTGAGTCCACAGTAACGGGGCCAGCGTCGACTTTGGAAGCGGTGCACTGTGGGAAGCTATCCCATAGTTCCCGCACTCCCCGCTGCCCATTGGAATTCTGGGATTTCCCCCCAAGGCATGCTGGGGGAAAAAATGTGTCGAGGGTGGTTTTGGGTAACTGTCATCATTGAACCGTCAATCACACCCTACCTCCCTCCCCGAAAGCGCCTGTGGGCAATCTGTTCGTGCACTTTTCTGCTCAGTGACAGCGCGGGCGCCACAGCACTGCGAGCACGGATCCCGCTGCAGTTATGGCCGTTGTCAACTCCTCGCACCTTATCGTCCAACTCTTCCACAGTCAGCTGCTGAGAAATCGGGCTACTTTTCAATGGTGCTGCGAGCACTGGTGGACCATGGGGGACGTTTTACCAACATCAACGTCGGGTGGCCGGACAAGGTTCATGACGCGCTTGTTTTCAGGAACTCTGGTCTGTTTAGACGCCTGCAGGAAGGTAGTTTCTTCCCGGACCACAAAATAACTCTTGGGGATGTTCAGATGCCTATAGTGATCCTCGGGGACCCAGCCTACCCGCTAATGCCCTGGCTCGTGAAGCTCTGTGCAGGCGCCTTGCACAGCGACAAGGAACTCTTCAAGTACCAGCGAGCAGCGTGACCTGTGACTGTTCAGTTTCTTTACAGAGAAGCTGAACCTGCCCCTGTTTCTTTACCAAGTTACTGTTGACTAGCATCTGCAGTTACATACCCCGTCCACCCCGCTTCCCCCACTTCCAACACACGTTTAAAAATAAAACACATGTTCCACTGTGACTTTACAGAGGTTTCTTTATTGATGACTTTGCGTTAAAGGGTTGAGACTGGGACGCAGACTGTGCTGGGTAGGGTGTGCGGTGATGTAAAGTCCGCCTCTAAACTCGAGGAATGACAGGCTCCTGCTCCCAGAGCGGTCCGCAGTGCCGGACTGGTTGTTTCAACAGAGCCTGCCATCCCTCCTTTTTGGGACTCTGTGGGGGCTATGTGGCCTTGCGGCGGGGGAGGACGGATACAGATTCCTCTGCTGCGTGGCTCTGTGGTCCAGGACAGGGACCGTTGCATGAGATCTGTAACCCCCCTCCCCTGCTACAAAGTCACGTACCCCTCCCACCCACACAGAACCTGGAAACCACCTCCCATACCGACCAGGGTGCCTACTGACTGCACTGTGTGTGTGACCTGCTGCTGATCCTGCCCCCGTCTCTGTACCCTGCTAAAGGTGACTGTCCTATGCAATACCCTACCCCCTTCCCCTCCAACCCACCCACCCCTTCAAACACAGCGTTGTGTAAAAAAGCATGACGGAAACAGTAATTAACAGCAAAGTATTTTTAATAATTAACCAGACAGTCAGGGGATGAAACTGGGATTGGGGCCTGGGTGAGTCAGGAAGGGAAGGAATTCTCAAAAATTAGGGTATGAGAGCTTTTGGGTACTTGAGCACTCTGCTGGGGTGCAGTGACAGTTTTCACGGCCCCTGGCGCCACTCCTTCTGGTTACTTTGGGTGACGGGAGGTATGGGACTTTGTGGCGGGGGAGGGCAGTTGCAGATACACTGCGGGGGGGCTCTGTCCTCCTGGCTGCGGTCCTGCAGAACATCCACAAGGTACCGGAGCATGTCCGTTTGCTCCCTCATTAGTCCAAGCAGCGTTTGAGTCGCCTGCTTGTCTTCCTCACGCCACCTCTCCTCCCGTTCGCTGTGTGAGCGCTGGTACAGAGAGAGGGTCTCCCTCCACTGGCTCTGCTGGCTGATGTGGCTGATCAGAACATCCAAGCTCGGACTGCTGTCCAGAGCGTCAACAGAGTGGTACAGTGTGGGATAGCTCCCGGAGCTACTAAGGTCGATTTCCGTCCACACCTAGCCTAATTCGACATGGCCATGTTGAATTTAGCGCTACTCCCCTCGTCGGGGAGGAGTACAGAATTCGAACTAAAGAGCCCTCTGTCGAATTAAATGGCTTCCTGGTGTGGACGGGTGCACGGTTAATTCGAATTAACACTGCTAAATTTGAATTAAAGTCCTAGTGTAGACCAGGCCTAAGACATTGATAACTGAACTGCATTGTTGGCTGCAGTGATATAAATATTTTCTTGGTATTGGCTCCTCAATAAAGACACTATTGGTTCTTATTTTTCTCTCTCTGGTTCTCTAGCACAGTGGAATAGGCTTTGATTCTTGGCAGCCTCTATTGGCTTGGATTTAACAATGAGACTGGATAATTAACGTTTGCCTGGGAAAGTAACACTCCAACATTGCAAACACACACATTTTGACTGGGGAATACACCTCAAGGTGTAATGCTGCATCATTAGTGGGGGAAATAGTTGAATGCTTTCTATCTATGATGAAACAAGTGACAAGTTGATTGTGCTTAGTTGTAACCAGAATACTACTTCCCTGCATTTCTTCTGTTAATCCTGTTTTTAGGGGTAGGAGTGAACGAGTGCTGTGAATTGGCATTCTTGCTGAGGAGTATCGTTAGTCTTGCAAATGGTAAACCAAAGGCTGCCTTCTATGTTAATTTTGTAGTGTAACATTCTACTTCTAGTATACGTCTTAAGGGAGCACCACTGCGATGGCATCTGGGAGCCTCACATATTTTAAATATTACAACATAACTATCGTTCCCTTAAAAACTGGTAAATTCTCTCAAGTTTCATTTCCCATTAAAGCCCCTTGTAGCAATGTGAGGACTCACCCGCGCGGTGCCTCCTGCTGGTCACCCAGGAAATTAGTTTTTCCAGTGTTGAGTGCCCTCTGCCAGCTGGTATCCTGTGTGCCTTAGGCTCCCCGGGTCCCTCCCAGTGCCCCTTTACCTTGGGTGCTGCCCCCTGGCAATACCCCCACTCTCTGGGTCTCCCCACCCAGGGGAACCCCCAACCCTCTATCCCCACAGTGGCTATTGCCAGTCACCATCTAACCCGCGCTCACTGGGGCAGACTGCAGTCTATCAACCACTCATCGACAAGTGGGGTTTGGACCTGCTGCCTTTGCCTATACTGGGCTACACCTCTGCAACCCCAGTACCATTCCCGGCCTTTAGCAAGACCTGCAGCCTGGTGGCTTTCCAGGCCGGAGCTCCCCAGTTCCTCTGGCCTTTCCCCAGCCCTGCTCTGCTCCAGTCTAGGTACCCTGTTGAGTTTCCAAGCAGCCAGGCCCGTCTCTCTCCACAGCTAGAGAGACTGCTTGAGCTGCTGCCTCGCAGCCCTTTTATAGGGCCAGCTGTGACCTCATTGGGGCATGGCCCCAGCTGTGGCTGCTTCCCCAGCCAGCCTAGCCTTTGTCAGGAGCGGGGCAAATGCCCTGTTCCACCCCGGAAAGGTTTTGATCTCAGGAGTTGGATCAGGCCCTTAGTGGCTGCTGCTGAGAGATTTTTTTTTTTTTTAAAACCAATGCACACATCAAAAGAAGACCCTACCTTGGGAATGTGATCTATTCCTTTGTAGTTAAAGCTTTTTGTAGCAGCCCACAGGGCAGCTGAACAATTCATAGGCTACACCTCTCCAGCAAATACTCGGATCACTTTGGGTAAAGTACTCCAGCTTCCCAGGTCAACTTTCATTCTTCTGAGGTCTTCTGTATATTTTCCTACCTGCTTTTCTTCTCCGAGTGGTTTAATAAATAAATAAATAAATCTCAATCCAATGCCACAACATCCTGGTGGTCCTTGTGTTGCTATTTTCTCACTTTTTTTTCTTAGGGATTGTTTTTTTGTGATCTTCAGAGCCTGGCCATGTCAGGTTAACTGTCACTCGTGGGGCACACGCACAACCATAAACGTTCACTCACACATAGGAATAAAATTGGCAAGTTAACTTTGTATACCCACTGCCTCTGCTTGCTGTTTATTTACAAATATTTGGCTGCACAGGGCTATATTCATTGCATGAAAAACGTCAGCCAGTGGCCACTTTTCAACATCTAAGTGGAACGGCAGTGGAGGCAGAGAATATACATAAGAATGGCCCTACAGGGACAGACCAAAGGTCCATCTAGCCCAGTATCCTGTCATCTGACAGTAGCCAGTGCCAGCTGCCCCAGAGGGAATGAACAGAACAGGTAATCATCAGGTGATCCATCCCCTGTCGCTCATTTCCCAGCTTCTGGCAAACAGAGGCTAGCAACACCATCCCAGCCCATCCTGGCTAATAGCCGTTGATGGACCTATCCTCCATGAATTTATCTAGTGCTTTTTTGAACCCTATTATAGTCTTGGCCTGTAGAACACCCTCTGGCAAGAAGTTCCACAGGTTGACTGTGCATTGTGTGAAAAATACTTTCTTTTTGTTTTAAACCTGCTGCCTATTAATTTCATTTGGTGGCTCTTAGTTCTTGTGTTACGAGAAGTAGTAAACACTTCCTTATCTACTTTCTTTACACTAGTCATGATTTTATAGACCTCAATCATATTTCTCCTTCCAAGCTGAAAAGTCCCAGTCTTAATCTCTTCTACAGAACCTGTTCCATTCCCTAATAATTTTTGTTGCCCTTTTCTGAACCTTTTCCAATTCCAATATATTTTTTTGAGATGGGGCGACCACATCTGCACACAATATTCAAGATGTGAGCATATAGTATTCCTCTTACGCCCACATCTTGACATCTTGAGCAGGAAGAAACTATTTTTTGGGGAGGGGAGGGGGCAAGAGGGGTAAGAATGAGTAACTGTTGGGCTAGAGTGGTAAGTTTACCCCTTTCCCCCCTCCCCCAAATACAGCTTGGAGCAATAGGGCCCAGGCATGTACCTAGCATCCAGCCTGGTACCTGGATTTGTGCTGGTTAAAAGGGTGTCTAAGAAGATAATCACCACCTGAGATCACCAGCTAGAAGCATGTGTTCCAGTGTGCCTGGATGGGCCCCCTCCTGCAGGACAGAGCGCACCTGAAACCCACAGTCTTGTGTTGCCAGGGTCTGGAAAGAGGCAGGGAGTAACAGTACTTGTTTGTGCGAGAGGCTGCCATCAATGGTGCTAGTGAGGTGGGAAGGGCACAGCAGCAGGCAGTAGTGGTTGTGAAGGAGCTGTAATGCTCCCTCAGAACTGGGCAGATGTTCTGACGGGCTAGTGATTTCTATAAATTTTTAGATCACGAACAGAAATAGCAGTGCTCATGGTACTACAGAGGCTCCATTATCCAAATAAGCCAGGAGTATTAAGCCTGTATTACAGCAGCCTCCCACAGCTACAGCGAAGGATACTCTTTCCTGCTCCTAACTAGAAGAATTACAGTAGCATCTAGAGGGCCTTCTCTTAGCTCAGTGACCCACTGTACAACGTGGTGTCACTACTTATAGTTAAGACTACGATTTAATCATGGGTATTTTTAGTAAGTCATGGACAGGTCACAAGCAAGAAACACACAATCACAGCCTGTGACTTGTCCATGACTTATATCATAAATACCCCTGATTGAATCTTAAGATGGATGGGAAGCCCCAGGGCCAGCCGCTGCTTTCACTGCCCCCGGGACTGCTGCTCGGGCACTCCCAAGAGCCAGCTGCATTGGCTACTGCTTGGGCAGTCCTCAGGGCCAGCTGTCCAGGGCCACCAGAGCAGCGGCCGTCCCCAGGGCTGGCTGCTTGGGTAGCCCTGGCGACAGCCACAGTGGCCACTGGAAAAGTCAGATCACAGGAAGTCACAGAAGCCGTGACTTCTGCAACCTCCATGACAGATGCGGAGCCCTACATATAGTACACCACTGTCCCTGTTGCAAAGAACTTAGTTGAAGTAAACAAGATACAGGATGGGAGAGAGGATATATTATTCTCATTTCATAGATGGGGAAGTGAGGCACAGTGAGATCAAGGCCTTGATTCTGCAGAGAGTTCTACCGGAGCGTAACTTGAAGCACGTGTGTAGTGCCAGCAGGTCAGTCTGTTCTTGTGTTTAAAATTAAGCATGTAAATCTTTGTAGAATTGGGACATAAGTGATTTGCCCGTGGTCACACAGTGCTGCTGTAGCACCAGAATTCCTATCTCACACATAATGTGAGTGAACTATAATACTGAAATAAAGAAAACTGTAAACTAGCTAGCCAGCTAATCATGTGTACTGGATTCATTGCTGCCTGTGTCCTTGAATAGCGTTCCAAATGGGGCCTACTCTGCTAAGCTCACAAACATGCTGTATCCTCCCCTGCCCCGCTTTATTCAAGGGAATAAAACACAACTCTGATCAGTTCGTACATGCATCAGAACACATGTGTGAGTAACTTCGGCATAGAGCTGCTTCTTTATCCATGTGTGCATTAATACAGCTGTGCAATTGGATGCCAACAGAAGAGAAAAGACTTCTCAAAGAGAGGGGGAAATACAAACAGCTCTGGTATGTTGACTGGTGTACCTGCTAGGTTGCATGCTATGTGTTTCCAAGTACCAATTCCAAGGCTGATATGCCTACTCTTGTTCTCTGTGGCCCTTGATCATGAACTGAAATAATCTTCAGAAAATAAGCGCTCAAACAATTGCTGGCAGCTTTTCAGCTATCTATAAAATGAGATGACAGTGCTTACCTACCTAACAGGAGTGCTCTAAGAAAAAAAATCACTGATGTTTGAAGAACTTGATTGCTGCTGATGCGAAGGGAGAGGGTCTTGAAGTAAGTCTAGCTGTGACTCTTTCCAGGGATCTTGACAGGGTTACTCAGTCTTAGTATAGCGTGCCATTGTACACTTTACAGATGTATCGGGTGTCACTTATGTGGAGGGGAACTCATTTTGCACGCACTGCAAGGCAGCTTTTGATGGGTCTGCTGCTCATCAGAAGATTCACCACATTCTTCAATGGAAAATCTAAAACTTTGTCCTAATTCTTAAAAATGTCTCATACAAATAACTTTAGCTTGAGCTACATTGTTTAATAGTTTTTTGTATAGTTGAGTCAAATAGGCCTACAAATATGCCATTTTACGAAAACTCACTCTGACCCTGAGGATTTGAGTAGCCCAAATTTGATACCACATGGCATGATCCGATCTCCACTCTGCTCCAAGTTGCTTTGTTTCATTTAGATGCGAGAACAGCTTTATCCTCTTCTATAATGAATACTCGCAAACCCTAACCTCATACTTGGAGTTTTCTCCTTGAACTGTTACATTAAACAGTTTCACCTTTTTTTATTCCATACTCTCCTGCCCTTGGTTCTTTTGGTTAGCTGTCCAGCACTGATACTTTTTTTTGTTTTGTTTTGTTTTTTAAAGCAGGGCAGTTAGCACTGTCTATTCTTGAGGTTGGCTAACACTTCCTATTATTAGACCCTGTTTTCAGTTGCTTATCTTTGCCATAATTTAACTATGACATTTTCAGGGTGAGTGTTGGCCAAAACAGTCTAGCCACTTCTGAGAATGAGGTTAGGGGAAAAATACATTTTCGGCCAATGTTAAAATCTGGCAATCCTTTCTTTTGGAAAGCTCTAGTGACCCGATGCTGGAAGTTGAAATTAGGCAGGGAATAGCCTTTGTGTCAAATGTGCTTTTGTCTTTTTCCTGTGAAAATCCACCCACATTAAAAATGTTCTGAAAAATCTGACTTTTTACATATTCCATAGTTACTTCATAGAGCTTAGCAGCTACAATCTCTTAAGGTTCCATGCACATTGGGTATGCTGCAGCCCTACAGCTCCTGGATGTGACCAGACTGCAGACAAGCCGTCTCTACACATCCTGCAGAATGGAGAGCCAGGAAGCCTGTCTCTCCTCTGCTCTCAGTGACACTCTGCTAATGCCCAGGCAGCATGGAGGAGGAAGCAGACTGACTCAGAGGCAAAGGGGCAAGAGTTGGACCAGGGAGAAAGAGAAGGAAATAGATTGGGATTGAGAATGGGAGAAAATAATGCTGGTACTGTTAGATCAAGTGCCCGAGGTCTGTGTGGTAGATCTAAAGATTCTAACCCAGCTAATGACCCATGTGAATGTCAGTGTAATGGCACATACTGGAATTTTTTTCAGTTTGCTTTTTGTATGTTCTATTTCCTATGTTAAAAGAACATTATTAAGGTTGCAAAGTCAAGCATTAAAAAATTAGGAAATGCAAGATTTAAGGTTGCCTATGCAACCTTAATTCATCACCCTCATGTGTATGCATTAGGATAGTCTTTAATTTTATGATCACATACTGTTTTTTCCACAGGACCTCCCCTGATTTAGTGCACAGGGTGGATCTCCTTTGGGGATGAATCGGGGTTCTCTAGTGAAGGAGGTTGTTGTAGAAGTCATAAGGTGTATAGTGAATGAGGTAGGGTGTTGCAGGAAGAGAAAGGATGATCTGATGGTTAAGGAAGTTGAATACTATTCTCTCCCTTTCTCTGCCACAGCGTTCCTATGTGATGCTTAGCAAATCACTTCATCAAACTTTTTTCTCAGCATCTGTTCCTCATTTTTGAGTGTCAAACTTTAAGACCTTGGGGTCAGATTACAGCTGAGAGTGCTCAGTATTTCAGACGATTAAACTCCATGAGAGCTGTGCTTTGAACATATTAAGTGCTATATAATGCTAAGTACTTTGAAAACTAAATTTGAGAAAACTAGAATCTGGCATCCAAATTAACGGACACCTTTTATCTTATTCTCTCTGTGCCTCAGTTCCCTTTCTGTAGAATGGGATAATACCCACTCATCTCCCAGTGGTGTTATGAAAATAAATCATTAATGTTTGTGAAGCACTCAGGTATTATAATGAGCTTTGTAGAAAAGGAAATGAATAATTTTGTCTCCAGAGCATTGTTGGAATAGCATGCAGTAAATAAGGCCTGGGGCCACACATTGACCAATGAGGAGAAAACAAAATATTGAATAGCTGATTATTAACTGGGCACTGTCTATTGTGGGCACTGAATGAGGAATGGGTGGAAAAAATAGTATGTGATCATGTGGGGGGAAAAAAAAGTAGTATGTAATTAACTGTTCTTCTTCGAGTGATTGTTCATGTCCATTCCAAGCAGGTGCGTGTGTGCCACATGCATGCTAGCCGGAAGATTTTTCCCCTAGCAGCGCCATAGGGTCGGCCTGTATGCCCCCTGGAGTGGCGCCTCCATGGTGCCCTATATAGGGGCCCACCGACCCTCCACCCCCTCAGTTCCTTCTTACCGCCGGTGACGGCTAGCTGGAACTTTGATCGCTCTCGCAGCAAGCCTAGCAGTGTCTCTATTAAGTGTATATAGTTCATTTTTTCTCATAGTTTAGCGTTAGTGTTAGTTGTAAGATAGTTAATAGCTGTTGGGGGGGCTACCTTAATTGTCGCCCCTTCCTAGGGCATGCCCGGGTCCCCAGGGTTTAAACTCTGCACGGACTGCGGGAAAATTATTCCGAAGAGTGACCCACACTCTCTTCCTGCTTGAGGTGCCTCGGGGAGAGCCACCAAAGAGACCAGTGCAGTATCTGCAAAGGGTTTCATCCCAGGACAGAGAGCAGAGACTTAGAGTGCTCCTGATGGAGGCGGCCTTATGGTCACACTCGGACCCCGAGCCTGCTGACCCACTGCCCAGCACCTCATCCTCGGTGCGCAGCGCTCTGGCACCATTAGCAAGAGAGGAGGCCCGGTCTAAGAACTCTTAAGTCCCGGCACCAGAGAGAATCGGGACATAGAAAATCGGCCTCCATGTGGCACCAATCACCAACGCCGGTGCCCGCAAAAAAGAGGAGGCTGGTGAGGGGCTGATCACGCCACCAGGACCTTAAAAGGCCGGTGGCATCCACAAGTGTGGTGGGACAAGCTGTGCCACAGCCGCATTCTCCCAAGATCCTGTTGACTCCTGCTCCTGTGAGGGTGCAGTTGAGTCTGGACCGGTTTAGGTCCCCGGATCTCAGCGAGGATGTGCGCCTCCCATCGACGTTGGAAGGCGTTCGAGGCGGCCTCAGACTTATTAAGCCTCCTGGTGCCGGCCTCCCTGCGTCAGAGGGAAGAGCCGCCAGGGATGGCTAGACTCCCGATGCAATCAAGGGGCAAGCCGGCCATGATGATGCCACAGTCCCTGCCCCGCCCTACTCCAGCGGTAACGGTGCAAAGAGAGCGTTCCCTGGCCTCGTGGCACCGCTCGCTTGTGACAGTGGGTACTACCCCTCCTCTGTCTTCATATTCGGAAACCTCGGAGGCAGAATCCTACCGCTCCAGTAGATCAAGGAGCAGGAGGTCGGCTTCACAGGCTTACACAGGATCGAGGCCGCCTCCGGCACCTGAACCTGGAGTTGCTCCACCTCACAGCCTGGATGCTCCATGACTCAACCCGGTAGAAATTCAATGCTCACAGCAGGTTAGACAAGTTCTCCTTGGTAGCAGGAAACCCTCCACCAGGGCCACATACATGGCCAAGTGGAAACAGTTTTTCATCTGGGCAGAACAGCAGTGATAGGCCCCATTGCTTGCCCCAATCCCACTCATCCTTGACTACCTACTTCATCTGAAACAGCAGGGTCTTTCCCTCTCTTCAATTCGGGTCCACTTGGCGGCCATCTCCGCGTTCCGCTCAGGAGCTGACAGTGGTTCAGTCTTTGCAAACCTACTGGTTGGTTGCTTCCTTGAGGGCCTGAATAGGCTTTTCCCGCATACTTGACAACCTGTCCTGGCCTGGGACCTTAATTTGGTCCTTTCTGCCCTCATGGGGGCCCCCCTTTGAGTCCCTGGCTACATGCTCATTACTGTATCTCTCCTATAAGGTCGTATTCCTTGTGGCTATCACCTTGGCCAGGAGGGTATTGGAGCTCAGAGCCTTGACGTCCGAGCTTCCATACATTGTTTTTTCACAGAGACAAAGTCCAACTCAAGCCACACCCAGAGTTCCTTTCTAAGGTGATCTCCCAATTCCACATGGGTCAGGACACTTTTCTCCCTGTGTTCTATCCTAAGCCACACTCCTCCAGCACGGAGTGTAGGCTGCGTTCCCTAGACATTTGCAGGGCCCTGGCTTTCTATATTGAAAGAACCAAACTGTTCAGGAAATCAATCCAACTCTTTGTTGCTGTGGCTGACAGGATGAAGGGGCTCCCTGCCTCATCACAGCGTATCTACTCATGGATCAAGGCCTGCATCCGCAAATGTTACGATCAGGCTAAGGTGCCTGCCCCACCGATCACAGCCCACTCCACAAGAGCACAGGCCACTTCCGCGGTGTTCCTGGCTCAGGTCCTGACACAGGAAATATGCAGAGCTGCTACATGGTCTTCAGTCCATACATTCACGTCAGGCTATGCCATCACGCACCAGGTCAGAGACGATGCAGCCTTCGGCCATGCAGTGCACCAATCCGCAGTGCACTTCGACCCCACCGCCTAAACACAGGCTTGTGAGTTACCTACTTGGAATGGACATGAACAATCACTGAAGAAAAAATGGTTGCTCACCTTTTTGTAACTGTTCTTCAAGATGTGGTGTTCATGTCCATTCCAATACCCACCCTCCTGCCCCTCTGTCGGAGTGCCGGCAAGAAGGAACTGAGGGGGTGGAGGGTCTGCAGGCACCTATATAAAGTGCCATGGAGGGCGCACAGGCCGACCCTATGGTGCTGCTAGGGGAAAATTTTCTGGCTGGCGTGCACGTGGCGCGCGCACACCTGTTTGGAATGGACATGAACAACACATTTTGAAGAACAACAGTTACAAAAAGGTGAGTAACCGTTTTATCATGTAATTAAAGACTGTTGCACAGACGACTTTAATTCTGGCATTTCCTAGCTTTTGAGTGCTTGAATTTTCAACCTTAATGATGTTCTTATAATGTATTTTATGTGTGAGAAAATGAGACAATGACATTAAATACATTGTCATTTTCCACTACTGTAATGAGAGCTGGTTGGAAGATCTTGGTGACTGAAAATTCAGTGTCTTTCTCCCCCACCTCCTTTTATGACTTCCCTGCCACGCAACCCATTTTCCCCACTGTATAACCAGTTCTGTTTGAAATTCTCATCCACATGTAACCCTTTTCAACACCCTGTTCATGGTCATTCCTTGCTGCATTGTGTTGAATGTATCCACCCCTTCTCCTACCCTCTAACCAGTCTTCAGTAATAGAGATGCTTTGGAAAGTCTGCTTGTTCCGCCTTCCTCAGTGGCTCTATGGCCATCTTAGATCAATAGGTCCTGGATCTGCTGTGCCCCTTGGATTAATTGTAGGTGTCTGTCTGTAGTTTATTGCTCTAGCTGGACTGTACAGCTTAAGGTACCTTGCCTTGACCTGGTAATTAGGTGATTCAATGAATATGCAACCCTTATGACCCGAATAATTATACTTCAATGCAATCAAAGATGAATTGGTTGTGAGAAGAAACTATATTAGGGAAAATGATGGGATGAAATTAAGGAAGGAGTGTAGGGTAAGATATAGGAACAAAAAAGTCATAGGAATTTGGGGAATAATGGTCTGTGGGCCTCAATCCTATGAGGTGCTGAGCACCCTCAGCTCCCATCCCATTAACCAGTGGGAGTTGGGGGCTTTGGCACGATGCCCTAAAAGAGTTGACCCAGGAATTAGCGTGGCCTCTTTTTTGGAAAGCTCTTAATGCTTTAATCCTTTTTGCTTATGATTAACTAGCGAAATGAATATAAACATATGTTCTGTGTGTCTTGTTTTTCCACCACCAACAGCATGAACAGGTTAAATACCTTGCCTAGAGGATTTGGATCTTTACCAGCTCTGGAGGTTCTTGACTTGACTTATAACAACTTAAATGAAAATTCCCTGTCTGGAAACTTCTTCTATCTGAGTAAGAAACTTTTTTTAAAAAATCTATAAATCTTCCTGAAATGATGCTTTGCTTTCTGCCAGTGAAATTTATTTGATAGAGACCAAACTCCAATAGAATTTTTTAGATATATGTTTTTCTTCCTTGGGTCCTCTTGAATATTTCTACATAGCTCAGCAATACGTACCATTGATATACAGTTACCTGACACTATTGGGCATGCAAGGACTTAGTTAGTAATGGCATATTAGCTTTTTTGAGGGTAATATTTTCTTGAGCCACATACTTAGCTAAAATTTAATAGACGCTAACAAGCCTCATGGGACAATAAAGAATGTCACCTTGAGACGTGTTGACGATCTGAAAGTAACCACAACCAAGTTTCCAGAATTGCGTGTGTCTAGTTTTTATATATAAAAATATATAGTTAAAACCATGTTAAGGTTACAAAGTCAAACACTCAGAAGTCATGAAATCTCAGAATTCTGATTGCTTTTGCAGCTTTAATTGAGACTTTTTGTCCGTATCTATTATGATAGTCTTTAATTATATTACCACACATTGTTTTTTCCATATGATCCTAGCCTTTTAAGGGAATTCAGTATTACTTTTTATTCTCATTCAGTGTGTGGCCCCCAGCCTTATTTACTGCACACCATCCAAACTGCATTGAATACAGTACTGTTGATTTTCTCCAGGGCGTTTCTATGGCGCGCTGCTCATACTGTGAGTGTTTAATCAAACATTAATGAATTTAGCTTAAGAACACTCTCTTCTGAGGTAGGGACATGGTATTCTTCCCCATTTTATAGCTGTGGAGCTGAGGCACAGAGAAACTAAGGCAAAAACAGTCCAAAGTGTCCACTGATTTTGGGTTCCTGACTTGAGACATCTAAGGCCTGATTTTTCAGAGTCTCTAGTGTTTTTACAGCACTGTATATGTTCAAAGCACAGTGCCTCCTCCTCCCCTCTCCCCCCGACTTCAGTTACAGTTGTGAACACTTGGCCTTTCTGCAGATCTGGCCCTAAGTATCTGTAGTAGGGCACCCAGAAAATGAGCAACACTGAATTAGTGGCCAACTGTGAACATTTTGGTTTGCTTTTGCCCAGCAACAGATAGGAACTCTATGGCGGAGGCAGGGATAGAATCTAGTTCCCCAGGAAAGCATTCAACTTCCTTAAAAATATTTTTTCCCTCCTTTTGCAATCCCTTACCTCATTCACTAGACATCTTCTAACTTCTGCAACAAGTGAGGCAAGGGTCCTACAGACAGCAGCTTCTTTCACTACACAACCCTGATTTGTTCCCAGAGCTCCATCCTTCATGTGCACTGAATGAGGCAAGGTAGAAGAAATAGTATGTGATGTAGTTAAAGACTGTATCATTAATGCAGGCACACACAGAGGCTCAATTATGGTTACACAGGTAATCTTTATTCTGGTGTTTCCTAACTTTTGAGTGTTTGACTTTTGCAACCTTAATATTCTTTCCAACAATGTTTTTATTGGAAGTGCAATCAGAGCCTTAAGCAGAAAAAGTGGCAAAGAGGTTAGAAGAGGCCATGCTGCTTGCTGAGAAGGACCTACTGATTATGATCCAATAGAAGGAAAATTTTAAATTGTCAAAAAGTTAAAAATGATGACCACAATGTAACTAACAAGAAACCTGCAAAACAGACGTGCAACCTGCTCTCGGAAGGGGTGGGAGGTCATAATCGTCCTCCCAGTGTTCACTGTTTTCTTTTGGTTTAATTTTCCTGAAAAGTACCATGCACAGCCACAGTTCTGTATAAATAGTAATAAGCTAAATGGATATATTGGGTTTTTCTTTTTTGAATTTTATCGTTCTGTCTTCTACTGCAGAGAGAGAGACTACCTATGAAAATATAAATGATTTGATTTGAACTCAGTTGTGTTTGTGTTCTACTATGCTGTTTTAAGATCTTTCCACAGCGCTGCATGTAGTTAAATATAGGTGTAAATTCATTCCAAAATACAGCTTTTTTAATGCAAATTGGGTAATAACTAGGAATCAGATGTAATAAAGAGTAATTGCTCCTTCTGACAGCTGAGTATTGAAACTATGTGCCAGAACCTGCCAGAGTCTATTGTAGAAATTGTTAATTGTGTCAGTCCTTTTGGATATAGATGTTTTCCTGAACACACCAACAATACAAGGCAGTAAATCTAAGTTTGACCTGCTTGTTATTATTGTGAGCCCTGAGTATGTCAAAGGCTTTTCACCAAGTCAGGGTTATTAATCAAAGCTGACTCTCTTATTGATCAGACCTCAAATGGTTGGGCTATATGCCACCCTGTTTATATATTGCTGTTTAATTTGCAGCCACCCTGCGTGCACTCTATCTAAGTGACAACGATTTTGAAATCCTGCCGCCAGATATTGGGAAGCTCACAAAGTTGCAGATAGTAAGTAATTTATCTAAATTCTTGGAAAATCAATTCACTTTCACAGCCCTTGTAGCAGTAGAATCTAGTCAATTTGAGAAGTAGTAGAGTTTGTCTTTCAGGAATAACCACTACACCTGGTACTGTTTCTTGTTTATCTTGTAAATAAATTGGAAGAATTGAGTGTTGGGGGGCAACGGGTGGGCAGAGAGTAAGTGTTCTCTTTTAGGCTGCTTTATTTTAACTGAAAATTGTTTTGACAACTTTATATTTTCTTTTAGCTGAGCCTTAGGGACAATGACCTGATATCACTACCTAAAGAAATTGGTGAACTCACTCAGCTTAAGGAACTTCATATCCAGGGAAACCGTCTTACTGTGCTGCCCCCAGAACTAGGTAAGACTGTAGATGGTCCTTTGTTGTTTTGAGTAATGATTGACACAATGCACTTCCTGTTGATAACCTACACCATCCGTTGATCTCCAAGAAATAGTCTTTGCTGAGGTTATCATTGCTGCTATTATCTGTTTATTCCCCCAGATACACACTCACTTTCTCTTGTTGGGTTTGTGTGTATTTGGGAGAGGAAGGACTTGTGTTTGTCATGTTGCACATCTGGCTGCATTACTTGTTCCCATATTATATGTGACCTGTGTATTAGTCAGTCAGATTGCAAAATTTGCATACCGCATTCTGCTTTGTACATCATTTCTTTTAAAAACCTATTTTAATTGTCTGGAGCTAGTTGTGTTGAAATCATTGCTACAGTCAGCAAAAAAGAAATGTTGAATTCTCAATGCTTGGATAGAAGTGGCTTTCTTGAGCCTGTTTCTGTAGAAATGGAAGTTTGGTCAACAAAAGTAAGATTAGGCTAAGTTAGGTTTTTTTTGTTTGTTTTTGGTTAAAGTCTATATTTTGATAGCAAAAAATATTACGATCTGACAACTTTCCCTCAAAACAGTTGAACCAGCCGATGAACTATGGATTTGTGATTTCTGCCATTATCACTAGTAACTTAATTTTCTTTAACCAAAAAGTAATGGTCTTCATTAGAAACTAAACCTCTGAGTGTGTAGCACATTTGCATTGCACTAGTGCATTTTGCGTTATGTGCATTGACTTCAGTGGAGTTGTGCTCATTTTCTCAAAATCTCCATTTGGGTTAGTGTGTTTTGATACCCTTCAAAAATGTCTTTTGGTGTAAATATGCAGCAGGATCAGTTATCGGTTGCTCTGCCTTCTGAATTGTGTCCTTGTCTCTACCAACTCCTATCAACTAATTGCTGCACGCACTCACTCTTGTACACCTCTACCCCGATATAACGCTGTCCTCAGGAGTCAAAAAATCTTACCGTGTTCTAGGTGAAACCATGTTATATTGAACTTGCTTTGATCGGTCGGAGTGCGCAGCCCTCCCTCTCCCCCAACCCCGCCCCCTGGAGCACTGCTTTACGGTGTTGTATCCGAATTCTGATACATCGGGTCACGTTATATCGGGGTAGAGGTGTATGTGTACACACTCTCTCTTGCTCTGTGTGTGTGTGTGTGTGTATCAAATAAAAAAAGATATTCTTTTCTAAATCAACAATTCTTTGTTTACACGTGTCGCTAAGTTTTGTCCTAAAGCCATAGGAAGAGTGTCTGGTCGTCTTCGAGTGCTTGCTCATGTTGATTCCATTCTAGACGTGTGTGCACACCCACATGCATAGTTGTCAGACTTTTGCCTTAGCGGTATCCATAGGATTGGCTATGGCACCCCCATGAGTGCCACGCTCATGCGTTGTTATATCAGGCGCCACCAGCCCTGCGCTCTCAGTTTCTTCCTCCTGTGGTGGTTGGTCAGAGTGCCTCTCTCCCTTGCTTCCCGGGTGGTGAGCATTTTCTTTACTCTTGGACCTTTGTGTTCCAGCTGTAAATAGTTAGTTATTACAGTACTGTTAAGTACTGTAGTTAGTCAGTTAGGGTCCCAGCGGGGACTTTGCCCCACACAGGGCATGCCCTGGTTGCTGGGTTTTAAACCCTGTGCTGACTGTAATAGGCTTATGCCTGTTAGTGACCCGCATGGTAGCTATCTGAAGTGCCTGGGGAATTCTGTAAGAATTTTGTCTGTAAGAACTTTGGTCCCAGGACACAGAAAGAACGTGACATTAATTTGCGGGCCCTCCTCCTGGAGGCTGCTCTTTGCCCAGCCTCAGAGCCAGCCCAGTCGGACACAACGCTCAGCACTTCAGCCTCTATGAATAGCGCACCCTCGGCACTGGGCTCTACCCAGCACCAATCATCTTTGTCGGTGCTCAAGAGTAGGGACCTGGCACTGAGCAAGTTGGACCAAGGGGCATAGGATAAAGGACCCTGCTCAAGTTGCCTGCCCATGCTGGGAGCCACAAGGGGGGGCACGTCCACGAGGGGACCTCTTAGCCCCCCCCACCCCTCCCCCCAGGGATCCTCCACTGATTCCAGGGAGCAGTAGGGGATCCAGACTGATGGCACAGTCAATGCCTTCTCAGCTCCCGGTTCCAGAGAGCAAAGGACTCTCCCACTGTAGCCGGCACTGCGTGCGGTGATGGACCTGTCAAAGGCTCCTTATGAGGGCAATCTACCTGTGAAGGCCTTCCAGAAGGCGAGTGAGCATCGCCAGTCTACGGAGCTGAGGCAGAGCCCTTTGTCGCTGCGCCCTGGTCTCTGAATCGGTCCAGGTCACCGGTTTGCCGCCACAGATCACCGGTACTGCACTCGCAGTTTCAGCATTCATGCAGTCTCTCACCCAGAGGGGAGTGCAGGTTGCCATACAGTTGGCACTGTTCATCTTTGCACTGATGAGCACCATCACAGAGACCTCGGGGACACTCTCCAACATGGCTTTGTTCCCCCTACTCCTAGGACCAGTCTGTCTATTCGAGGTACCAGTCACCCACGGCAACTGTTAGCCACAGGACTCGGGTGTCGACGGTCCCACCCTGGTCACCGGAGGAGGATTTCTCCAGCATGGAGAGGGAAACAGCACTGTTGCGACTGGGATCCTGAGGTTGCATCCACCTCAGCGATGCTGACCAGGCAGCAGGTCCAGTGGCCAGTGCAATGGCCTTACTGGAAAGCCGGGGGTGTGCTGGTTATACTGATGCCCCTGTCTCACCAATCATTGGTTGCCATGTCGGGCAAGTTCCAGGGGGCACTGAGAGCACCAGGCTCGGTGCATGAAGTGTTGGCGGGTGCTGAGATGGAAGAACAGGTGTCCACCCCAAAACTCTCTTCCTCTGCAGAGGATGATGCCCTGGGTCATTCTCCTCCACTCCAGACAAGCTGGTGGCAGAACCCTCCCATGCTATCCCACCGGATGATTTTAAGGAGCACCAAGCCCTGCTCTGAAGGGTGGCCACTAACTTAGGCCAAAAGTCAGAAGAGATGGCGGACCAATCAGACACTTGGTTCAATGTGCGCTCCGCGTCCACTCCCGCACGGATCGCACTCCTGATGCGCAAAGGGATCCTGAACATTGCCAAAGCCCTCTGGCAAACCCCGACCTCCATCCTGCCCATTTCCAAGATGGCCAAGAAAAAGTATTTTGTCCCAACCACAGGGTTGAATACTTATACACCCACCCACCTCCTGGGGTCGTTGGTTGTGTTGTCGGCAGCCAACGAAAAGAACAAGCAAAGGCATGCTAGTTCCACCCTCAAAAACAAGGAGGAAAATTTATTTCATAGCCAGTCTCCCAATTCTGAACCACCAGGCTCTTTGGGGCAATATAACTTTAACTGTGGGACTCCCTCCACAAGTTTAAGGACTCTATGCCCTAGGAGGTGGCCAAAGAGTTCAGGACCCTTGTTGAGGGAGGGTACTGCAGCAGCTCTGTGCTCCCTCCAGATGACATGGGATGAGGTTAATTCTGTGACCAAGATGGTCATGAGGCGCAGTTCCTGGCTTCAGACCTCAGGCCTATCCTAAGAGATTCAGTCCTCAATACAAGATCTCCTGTTGGATGGAGTTGGGCTGTTTTTGGAACAGACAGACATGAGGCTGCATGGTCTGAGGGACACTCGGACCACCCTCTTTTCCCTGAGGATGCATATGTCTCAGTCAGCAAGGAAGCAATTCCAGCTGCCCTCACCGCCAAGGCCTTGGCAGCCTCGGCAGGGCTTTGTGAGGAGAAAGGACACTGGTTTTAGTCGCCGCCACCCTTCCTCTTGTTCGTCTTGTTCCTCTTGTTCACCTGTACAACCTGGCCCAGCGAAACACCACTGGGCCAGAAGCAGGTGTTTTGGGTGCGCACTCCAGACCCACGCCCCTTCACCTCCTCAGATCTGCCCCATCTTTTTTTCCTCAGTTGTCTCCATCCCTACCCTTTGGCCTGGTTGAGAGTCACCTCGGACCACTGGGAGCTAGAGATTGTCACCGGGCTACACCCTTCTGTTTTTGCTTCCACCCTCCCTCGCCGCCTCTCTTCCCTGTCCCTCTTCAGGGACCCTTCTCATGAGCAACTTCTCATTCAGGAGGAGACAGCCTCCTACAACTGTGGGTGGTGGAGGAGGTCCCTCAAGAAATGAGGGGGAAAGGTTTCTACTTCCGCTATTTCCTGATTCTAAAAGCAAAAGGGGGCCTAAGACCCATTCTGGATCTGAAGGACCCGACAAGTACCTCAAGAAGTGAAAATTTCGCATGGTTTCACTGGCATCCATCATCCCCTCCGTGGATCTGGAAAACTAGTAAGCTGCTCTCGACTTGAAAGATGCTTATTTCCATATCTCTATTTTCCAAGGACACAGATAGTTCCTCCATTTTATGGTGGGCCAGCGCCATTTCCAGTTCACGGTGCTTCCCTTTGGCCTCTCCTCAGCCCCGCGGGTATATACAAAATGTATGGCCCCCAGTAGCCACTTACCTGAGGCATTGGAGGGGTCCAGGTCTATCCTTATCGTGACGATTGGCTCATCAAAGACAGATCGTGGGATCAAGTGCAGAGCAGCCTCGATCTGGTGCGTTCTACATGCCAAGACCTGAGCCTGTTAATAAACGAAAAGAAATCAACCCTCATACCAGTGCAATGGAAGAGTTCATCGGGACATGCCTTGATTACTCGTGGGTGAGGGCATTCCTTCCGGAGGCTTGTTTCTGAGCCACATCGGATAAAATCTCCCGTTTAAGGAGCCACCGCCTACACTTGCCTAAAGTTGTTAGGCCACATAGTTGCCTGTATTTACGTGATCCATCACCTCCAGCCACTACAGGCATAGTTGGTGTCAGTCTACATCCCCAACAAGCATGACCTGGACCTGGTAGTCAGGGTGCTGGACCACATCTGGTCATCACTGGCGTGGTGATTAGACCTCACATGGGTGTTGCAGGGAGTCCCCTTTGCAGCCCCGTCCCAGTTGCTAACTCTGGTGTCGGATGCCTCGGGCCTGGGCTGGGGACCCCACCTGAGCCAGGGCTGACCAGAGGATTCAAGGGGCCTGGGGTCTTCGGCGGCGCTGCCAAAGACCCGGCACTGCAGCGGGGGGGTCCTTCTGCCTCAGGACCCGCCACCGTGGGTCTTTGGGGCACTTCGGCGGTGGGTCCTGGAGCAGAAGGACCCCCCACCGCGGAAGATGCTCTGGGGGCCCCGCAAGAGTTTTCCAGGGCCCCCAGAGTGAGTGAAAGACCCGGCTCCAGGGGCCCCAAAAAACTCTCGTGGGGGCCCCAGGCCTGATGCAAATTGCCCCACTTGCCCCCTTCCCACCCCCCGGGCGGCCCTGACCTGGGCAAGCTCAGTATGCAAGGGTGCTGGTTGGGGGTCGACTGCTCCCTCCACGTAAATGTCAGGAGCTCAGGGCGGTTCGCTGGCCTGTCAAGTTTTTTGGTCCCATTTACAAGGCAAAGTGGTTCAAGTCCTGATGAACATCACCACCACAATGTTTGTTTTATATCAAGACTTCTCAACTTTTTTCTTTCTGAGCACCCTCCTCCCCCCGCCTCCTAACATGCTATTAAAAACTCCATAGCTCTCCTGTGCCACAACTGTTTTTTGCATATAAAAGCCAGGGCCAGCATTAGGTGGTAGTAAGCAGGGCAATTGCCCAGGGCCCTGCGCCCCGTGAAACTAAGTTAAGTACCACCCTGAAAATGCTGGGGCTGTATGTCCCAGGCCTGGCACATAAGCGGTTCAAATCTCAGCAGCCTCAGGGACAAGGGAGTCAGCCTCAGCAGGACCCCTCACAAGAAGGCCAAGGGCTACAAGTGCCGCCCGAATCACTCTCCTCCACCCCCTGCTCAGTCAGGCTCTACCCGGAATAAGCAAGGGCCAAGTGACCATTTTGAGGGTGCGCCAGAGGGCGACCTACCAGACTATTCCCTGGATCCATCTTCCTGTTTTTTTTCCAGCTGCCTTTCCCTTTTTCCTCCCTGCATGACCCACAATAACCTCAGCCCGCTGGGTCCTGAGCACAGGGGCGCAGGGCTATATTCTCCAGTTTCTTTCTACCCCTTCCTCACCCCTCTTCAGGGACCCTTTTCACAAGAGTCTCCTCATGCAGGAGGTTCAAGGATTGCTGCAGCTGGGGTGATGAAGGAAGTTCCTCTAGAGTACAGGAACAGGGGCTTTTATTTCCATTACTTTTTAATCCCAAAGGCAGTCTACATCCCATTCTGGGACCTGTAAGACCTCAACAAGTACCTAAAGAAGCTGAAGTTGTGCATGGTCTCCCTGGCCTCGATCATCCCCTCTCTGGATCTGGGAGACTGGTATGCCACCCTCGACCTAAAGGATGCATACTTCCATGTAGCAATCTTCCAAGGGCACGGACATTTTCTCCAATTCATGGTGGGACCTGGCCACTGTCAATTTACGATCCTCCCGTTTGGTCTGGCGACAGCACTGAGTGTATTTACCAAGTGCCTGTTGGTGGTGGCGGCTTACCTCAGGTGCCGGTGTATCCAGGTCTATCCGTACCTCAACAACTGGTCAAGGGCAGCTCCAGGTCTCGGGTCCAAAAGGATGTCATGGTACTGCAAGCCACATGCCGCTCCCTCGGCCTACTGGTGAACGACATAAAATCTGTTACTTTCAGTGAAAGGATAAAATTAATTGGAGCAGTGCTCAACTTGACCTGCACAAGAGCATTCCTGCCACTAGAAAGGTTTTGGACATTGACAGACCTTATCGCAGATGTGTCCGTGTTCCCCTTGACTACAGCCAGGGTCTGCCTGTGTCTGCTGGGCCACATGACAGCTTGCACATACGTTGTCCACCATGCCAGGCTCCAGATGTGGCCCCTGAAACAATGGCTGACAATGGTCTATTTCCAGTCCAGAGATCACCTGGAAAAGATCGTTACCATCTCTTCCCCCGCCCCCAACCACCCCAGCAATACTCACCTCACTGCAATGGTGGACTGATCATGAGAGCGTCCTAAAGGGAGTTCCATTCGACAGCTCCCCTCACTCCATTGAGTTGGTGTCAGATACCTCGGTTGGGATCCACACCTCTGAGATCTCCAGACCCCAGGTATGTGGCTCTCGGAGGAGATGGCGCTCCACAGAAATGTCAAAGAACTCAGAGCAGTCCGATTGACCATGAAGCGTCTTTCTACACCACCTGTCGGGCAAGGTGATGAGAGTCCTGATGGACAACACAGCCATGATGTTCTACATCAACAGGCAAGGGGGACCATGCTCATCAGCTCTCTGCCAAGAGGCACTCCATCTCTGGAGCTTCTGCATAGACTACAAGATCCACCTAGAAGCTTGTCATCTCCCTGGTGTCAAAAACACGCTAGCGGATCACCTCTGCAGGGCCTCTCCTCTTACCACAAGTGGTCGCTCCACCAGGAGGTAACCTACATGGTGGGGAACTCCCCAAGTGGACCTGTTTATCACCAGGCAGAACAGAAAATGTCATTGGTTTTGTTCTCAGCAAGGTCTGTGAAAGGACTCCCTCTCCAATGCCTTCCTCCTGTCATGGTTGAGGAGGCTGATGTACACGTTCCCTCCAATCCCACTCATTGCCAAGGTCCTGTCAAAGATCGAGACACAGGGCTCAGGTTATCATGATTGCCCCGGCATGGCCTTGCCAGCACTAATTTGGCACACTCATGAACCTGTTAGTGGCTCTTCCCTGGCCCCTGCCCAACCAATCAGACATGCTGTCACAGGACCCCGGTCAGCTCTTACTCCCCAACCTCACGTCCCTCCACCTCTCGGCGTGGATGCTGCATGGCTGAACCCAGAGGAGCAAACCTGTTTGGCGGTTCAACAGGTCCTCCTGGAAAGTAGGAAGCCCTCAACTAGACTTATCTGGGCAAGTGGACAAGGTTTTCCCACTGAGTATCCGAGCATAGTATATCTCCCTTGTGCTCTTCCATACAGGCGGTCCTGGACTACCTGCTCTATTTGAGGAACCAGGGCCTGGCACACTCTTCCATTAGAGTACATCTTGTGGCCATCTCCGCTTTTCACCCGCCGATCCTAGGAGATGTAGTGGTTTTTCACGACATGACTGTCAGATTCTTGAGAGGGCTCGAGACACTCTTCCCGCAGGTACGGGCTCCTGTCCCACAGTGGGATCTTAACTTGGTCCTCTCTCGGCTCGTAGGCCTGCTCTTTGAGCCACTGGGCTCCTGCTCCCTTTCCAGTCTGTCATGGAAGGTTGCATTCCTGGTTGCGGTGACATTGGCGAGACGAGTCTCCTGAGATTAGAGCCTTGACCTCAGAACCACCGTACATGGTCTACAAAAATAAGGTTCAACTGCGGCCCTACCCGATCTTCCTGCTGAAGGTGCTGTCTACCTTCCATATGAACCAGGACATTTTCCTCCCGGTGTTCTGTCCCACACCGCACAAGACCAGCAAAAAGAGGCATCTTTAAGCGCTGGACGTCCGAAGGGCCTTGGCTTTTTATTTACAATGTACCAAGCCTTTCTGTAAACCAACTCAGCTCCTCATTGCTACAGTGAATAGGATGAAGGGCCTTCCATTGTCCTCGCAGAGGATTTCCAATTGAATCACCTCATTCATAAAAACCTGTTCTGACCTGGTAGAGGTTCTGCCACCGCCGATTGTCAGAGCCCACTCGACTAGAGCTCAGTAGTCTTCGGTGGCCTTCCTGGCGCACATCCCTATCCAGGACATTTGTAGAGCCACAACGTAGTCCTCCATCCACACGTTCACGGCTCATTATGCCATCACTCAGCAGGCCAGGGATGACGCAGGCTTTGTCAGAGCTGTGTTGCAATCTACACGTCTGTGAACTCCTACCCATCTCCAGGGGTGCTGCTTTGGAGTCACCTAATATGGAATGGACGTGAGCAAGCACTCGAAGAAAAGACAGTTACCTTTTCCATAACTGGTGTTCTTCGAGATGTGTTGCTCATGTCCATTCTCTGGCCCACCTTCCTTCCCCACTGTTGGAGTTTCCAGCAAGAAGGAACTGAGGGTGGGGGGAGCCGGCGGAGTCCCTTATACCGCACCATGTGGGCACCACTCCAGAGGGCGCCAGAGCTGGTCCCGTACAGGTACTGCTGAGCGGAAAACTTCCGGCATCGGTGCATGTGGCGAGCACACACACCTAATATGGAATGGACACGAATAACGTCTCAAAGAACAACAGTTATGAAAGGTAGGTAGCCATTTTACTTTTGGTGTGGAGGGAATGGGTTTGTTTTGATTTTGTTTAGTCACCATGTCTGTCTTTATCAGTGTAGCAACTGTAGATGCTGACAGCTCTTTTTGTTTCACCATTGATAGATGAAAGCTGTTCTTCTGCTTCCTTAATTTTAGGTGTTTGTTTTAAAATATCATGACACTGGCATACTTTTTCTTTAGCCTTCTTTCAAAGCCATGTTTAATCGCATTCATTTAAAACAATATTTTGGAAACATACAGTATTTATATAAATGTAATTTTCTATAGATTTCTTATTTTAGAGTCCTGGAATTCTCCAGGAAGTGGAAGATGTGCCCTGTAATGAGTCTATCCAATTTCTGTGGCTAACTAAGGTTTCTAAACATACTGTTGCCACAGAAGTGTAATAGCAAATTAATAAGTAATTTTACTATATATATATATATATATATATATAGTAAAAAACTTGTACAAAGTTCTTCTTGGAATTTATCCAGGGATGAGCTGCTAAATAAACAAATGTTTCAATCAGATATTGTGTAAAACCTGTTCCTGTTTGTCTTTATCACAAAATATGGACATAGGTTGGTGTAAAAGAGGTGTTGCTGCTGATCAAGTCAGAACTACTGCTTACTAGACAACCTTTTCCTTTAATAGATGCATTACAAGGTATAACTTATGAATCTTCCAGTATTTCATGTTCTTATACTGGATTCTCACTTATGATATAGTGAAATAGCCTATTTCTGTGCCATGCATAATGTCAGAAATATATTAAATATTTAAAGAATGTCAGACTTTTAGGTTAATTTCTGAAAAGTCACATCTCAGAATCTAGATTTGTAATTTAGGCTTTATGTAAGCACATTTATTATGAGAAAAGGATTATGCTTTCTGTATATATTCACTGGTTAAAATTAATGAAGCATGGTGGTAGCCCTGTAATGTATTGTCATCTCTTGTCCTCCTTTTTCCTGTTTTTCCTTCCACACTGCCTCTTTACTTTCACTGATTGCATAATGTCTAAAATTAGATTGTAAACTTCTCATAGCAGAGGCTAGTCTTATTTGTTCTGGTCAGTACTTTTGGTGCTGTGTACAGTCTAGTGGATAGAGCAGTAGATGGAGACTCAGGAAATCTGGGCTCTGTTCCTGGCTCTGCCACTGGCTTGCTGGGTAGCCTGGGGCAAGTCACTTCACCTCCCTGTGCCTCATTTTGCCTTCTGTAAAGTCGGAATGATGATACTCACCTCCTTGGTAAGGTGTTATATAAGAAGTAGGTATTATGCAATACCTCACCATTTGTTGTAATAACTTGGCTGGCATCTTTCAGCCAACTCCTGGCTTCTTAATCTCATAAACAAAATGATACAGTAAAGAGAACTGTTCAAACTGCTTTGTGCTGTACATATTAGACAAATCGATTTTTAACCAGCAGATGTTACTTGCATGAAATCGCAGTAGTGCTGTTTACTTTTTTTTTTTTTAAATCAATCTTCACACACTCTCACTTTCTTTCTCTCTGAATTTCAGGTGGAAAAGGCATTTGACTTATGAGGGTTCATGGTCTGGGGCCTTGCAGAAAAGAGAGTCTTTAGGTACTCAAGATATCAATGGATGGGCACAGTACAAATACTAGAAGAGGACAGAATTTATTTGAATGATGAGAGGGAGAGGGGGCCTGGTGAATTGGGATAAGGTCATTCATAGAGTGGGAAGTATGGAAGAAGGCATGAACAAATGAGTGGGAGAAGGAAAGGACGGGCAACAGGACAAGAATCACTGGTAAAGTGAAAGGAGTAAAATGTTGACTTGGAAGAGAGACAATTGTTAACAAATTCCACTTTTCAGAATATTGGCAAGGGAGGGATAGCTCAGTGGTTTGAGCATTGGCCTGCTAAACCCACGGTTGTAAATTCAATCCTTGAGGGGGCCATTTAGGGATCTGGGGCAAAAATCTGTCTGGGGATTGGTCCTATTTTGAGCAGGGGGTTGGACTAGATGACCTCCTGTGGTCCCTTCCAACCCTGACGTTCTATGCTTCCATCCAGTATTGTTGAGTATGGCATTATTCAGTGTGTGAGTCAGCAAAGAGTAGAACCAGCCTGTGTGTTTTTATTTAGCAGGGACTACCTGTCATTAATGTAGGAAAGAAACAAGGAAAGAACAAATATATTCTTGCCCAAGAGGGAACAAGAACACACCTCATACAGTGCATTCTCTTGATTAGGAGGCTTGTCTGTAAATACAGTATGTGTGACTGATGAATGGAGGAAATGGCTGGGGGTGGATGTGTGGAATTCACAGCTTGTTTTTTATCATTTGTCTCTCCAAACCCTGTTCATGAGGAATGGTGGTGGGCAGTCATATATAAACTTTAAAGAGGTGTTGGCATTTTTTCCTAGCATTTAAAAGGTTATGTGCGGCAGTGTGAGACAAATAAATCATGATTCACTGCAACAACAGAGTTGCAGTCAGTTTATATAAATTGCCAAGGAAGCACTAAATCTGTCACTTTGTGTATTCTGACCATTTAACAATTGGAATGATGCTTGGAAAGAAAGCTGAATAGAAACAAGGAACCAAAGCAAAGTGGCGAATGCAATTAGTAAGATCAATGGTTGGTGTTTCGAAGTTCATTGTCTGATCATCTCAGTGGACCACAGTGTGATGCTATCTAAAAAATTACAGTAATGGGGGAGAAGGGTACCAAGCAAAAGTCTATAGTGTAGCACAGAATCATTGATAAAGCTGCAGTCATTTGTGACTGAAGAATGGGAATAAATGGTTTGACCAGCCCCACAACATTCACTGAGAATGTAACCTGTCGTTTTAGTTTCACTTGTTTCAGACCTAGCAAATATCATAATTAAAAAAAAAAATCTTACCCTGATGATATCCTCTTGTTAGTCTGAAGCCTCCACAGTTGGCTTGCTTACAAGCATGGGAGAAACAATGAATTTTCTACATGAGCACTTTTAATTAAGTTATCAACTTTTTCCAATCTGGGTATCAAAAGCAGTTAGCTTTTCGAAATGGCATTGAGTGTTGTATTAACCTATCAAATAGTTTCCCCATACTAAGGAAAATACTAAGCTTGTGACTATGAAATTCGATTAATATTTGCAAATCTGGGCATTTCTTTTCCAATTAGTCTTTTCAAAAGCTCTGTTTGTGAAGCTGGCCTTTTTTTACCTTGATTGGGATGTAGTGTTTATGTAGCTAAATATGCTATCCTGTAATATGTATCTTTTTCCCTTACAGTGCAGGAAAACTGAAAAATCCTCAGAGTAATTCTCCCATCACTTCTAAATTTTAAATAGCTAAATTATTTTCTTTGAGTAAAGGATCAAAGTTCAGGGATTTAGCGCAAGGAATCTTATTGGAAATCATCTATTCCTGTGTGTATCTGCCATATGAAAGAACTTTAAAGAGTCCCTGGTCTGAAATCTGTAACTTTAAAATTGTGTGCAAAATAGTGTAGTTACTACAGTTCTTTATTTGCATGTGAAAAGCCCTATGTGCATAGAGATTCATCAAGCAAATGCACATGCAGATAAGTGCTCAGTGTTTCAGACACACCTTTGGCTTCATTCCTTTCAAAATTTACCCCTAAAGTCAATAATTTAGACCATTCCTAGAACTAATCTTTCTCACATACATTGCTACAGTCTTGCTACACATACATTTTGTGATTGCTCAGTGGTTAAGTTAGAATATATCCACAGTTGAGCATAAAGCATATGTGCTCAGTGCTCTATATGTACTTGTGTTCAGTTCTCACACATAATGTCAGGTAGTGAATTTCCTTTAGATTTCATAAAATAAGCAGAGTTAGCCTTGGTTCATACTTGGGTAGGAGGTCTCCATGGGAAACCAGTGTGCTCCAGTAGTGATTCAGAAGACAATATTTATCCCTGTGAATATACACTCTGCTAATGCCTCAGCATGGTGTTGAATTTTTTTTATCCAAGCAAAATGAAGGCAAAAATTGTATGTTTTGATAGATCTCTAAATGGGGACAGGAGTGGTATAGAGTTAAACAGCAGAATGTCAGGAGCTATTCCATATTGGTCATGTGGCCTCCAGCACACTCTCTTGTTTATCCACAAGAGTGTCGTCAGTGGATGAGTGGGAGTTGGGAGGAAAGAAAAGTGGGCATTCTGCCGAGCTTGAAGCCCAGAGAAGGGATTGTAGCAGAAATGTTTCAGTCCTTACTTTAGACATCTTGGTAGAGCTGGCCAAAAGGACAGGTGAGAAATGTTATGATTTAAAATAAACAAAAAACAAAAAAAATTCCTTTAAATTTTGAAATTTAAAAAACTTTGGTCAGCTCTATGCAATAGTTTAAATACTGCTATTTTTTCTCTTCAGAAAAGCAAACTAAACAAAATGAGTTTCCCTTTTAAAAAAAAAAAAAGTTTGTGTGAAACAGAACTCCAACTCCTCATCTATCTGTATAAAGCATCACTGCATCCTCACCAGCATCACAGCACTGTTCTGCTCAGGAGTACTATGCTTGTGCCAACAGTCATTTAGTACTAGTGAGAAGCCTGGGTATCTTGGGAAAATTGGGATACCAGTTTCTAAGTGATTACTTTGGAGTGGCCGTTTGGTAACCTACCATTTAAAAAGTCATCCTAGAGATGTGCTCTGGATTTGGAGTTAAGGTGTAGATGAGAGAACAGCATGAAAAGCTTCACTGAACTTCATAATGATGTCCCTGGCTTATGGATAAATGACAGAATTTATCTTCCGAGGCCATCAACCTGATACTTATTAAAATATAAGAATAGAAAAATGGATTTAATGGTTTGGACCAGAATGAGTGTTTATTTTGAGAAAACATTTTTAGACATGTTTGAATAATACAGTTGTGTTGCTTAATAAGAAATGTTGGCTTGTTTTTCATTTAGAGGCAAGTGTAGTAGCTGAGACACCTTTGAACTCCTAGTTTGAAATTGCTATCAGCTTGGAAGTTAATCATTCTCCCATTGAAGGGACACTGTGCAGGAATCTCGAGTAACTGGGAATATCCTGTAGGGTGGTTTTAGATGTTGATAAAATATGTAAGCCATTTCAAGGTAAATTGGGTTGCTGATCCTTTAAGTCCATAATATTGGATGTTTTGTTAAAACTTCTTGATATTAAACTCCTTTGACATCACATTCATTCATTTTTCTTCCAAGAAAAGATGCTCACCACAATGGGCCTGTGACACAACATTCTTCTTTGATTCTTGCTGTTATGGATGCATTTTGCAAGGGCCATCAGTTTACTAGATGGGATCCCAGTAAGCCACTAAACTCGTGAAAATTTGCAATCTGTACTGAATAAGATATTGAAATGCACAACAAAATATGACTAAGACAGTGAAAATCTTCCAGCATCGTATTTGACCATTCAGAGAGATCACTGAAACTATTTTGTACATCTGCATTGAATAAAAAATTTGTTTCACTTACACTATGAATGGCAGATAACAGAATTTACCAAGACTTCAGTTTTCTTTAGATAGCTTTAAAAAGAAGAAAAAATTCAGATGAATCTCTTGGATTCTTGTCACAATGCTGTTTCTTCTCCAATTCCCCGTATCTACCCACGCAGTGGCATCAGCATGGTTGCCTTGGTACCTGCTCCTGAAGGATGTGTGCGGTGGAGTTTGGCTGTTTAAATAGCATGATTTGTCATCTAAAAGTACAAGTAATTAGCACGATGTTTGTCTAGTGGTACCTTGTGTACTGCATTGAAGTTCTAATTTCATGGCTTTTATCTATGTATGCTAATATGTTTTCTGATTCTCTAATCATTCCTCTAAGGTCGGATTTGTTGGAAATATCTGGTAGTAGAAATTGATTAGAGTTCTCCCCTTCTTCTTGGAGACATAACTAATAGAATTCGAGTCACCAGTCTTCCAGTGACTTGAAGTACAGAACCCTGAGTTTTTCTGATTGGCTCAGTTACATTTTTCTCCTGTGCTTATTACCTGCAATTTTGTATACTGGAGAAGTTCAGCTCATTTTATGCATTCTGTTTTTTCCAAGGCTCATATTCAGTCTTGACACATTTTTCAGCCAAGTTCCCTAATGCCTGACTTTCCATTATGCTTTGGTATCATGATTTCAGCTGACCTTTATTATGAGGTTTGAATTTCATGTAAATATCTGAAAAGTCTTAAAAACAAAGTGCATTTAATCCTATGAAAAGTTCAGGTGGAACGGTACTGGAGACTCACGTTTTCTATCCACAGAACTGAAACAACGCTAGCAATTGTGCCAGTTTGCTGCACGTCACTTTATCTTGACTTGCAGGATACAAGAGTTGAAATTGCAGTCTATTGACATGCATGTTCCTTCCTTGGCCTTTTTGGCTGAGTTTTTCCACAAATAAAATAGGTGTTATAAGTGCAGGTAAAAGAGTTAAATAGGCTAGATTTAAGTAGAATAAATTTAGAGCTGAGTCTGTTTAGCTTACCAAAAGAAGATTGAGAGGTGACTTGATCACAGTATATAAGTTCTTTCCTGGGGAGAAGATACCAGGTAGTAAAGGCTCTTTAATTTAATGGAGAAAGGCATAACAAAAAACATTTGGTTGGAAGCTAAAACCAGACACATTCAAATTAGTAATTAGGCGCACGTTTTTAACAGGGAGGGAAGTGGTGGATGTCTTCAGATCCAGACTGGATTATTTTCTGTTAGATATGCTTCATCCAAACACAAGTTATTGGGCTCAATACAGAGGTAACTGGGTGAAATTGAATGGCTTGTGATATACAGGATGACAAACTAGATGATCTTCTGGGATTAATCTATGAATCTATTAATTAGTTCAGGGGTTCTCAAATTGGGTCAGGACCCCAAAGTGGGTTGTGACCCCATTTTAATGGAGTTGCCAAGACTGGTGTTGGCCCTGGGCCCCAGCAAGTCTCAAGCTTCAGCTTTGCCCCCCCTCCCAACCCCGCTTGGGGCAGTAGGCCTAAGGCAAGCTCAGTCTTCAGTCCTCCATCCTGGGGTCGTGTAGTAGTTTTTGTTGTCAGAAGGGGGTCACGATGCAATGAAGTTTGAGAACCGCTGAATTAGTTCATTGAAACCATTCTCTCATTTAAGTCTGGAAAGTTGTCAAAATGCCTGTACAGTTTCGTAAACTTTTCGCTTGTGTTGCTCTAGTTGGTGGTAACTGGAAAATGCAGTTTAGTTTCAGCCTTTAGAATATCAGATTGATCATTTAGACTTCTCTTTCCAAAGTATGTCTTCCAGTCTTGCTCAAAACCTGTTGCCCATAATCAACTTCTCTTCTAAATGTCCTGCCTTTTTGCAGGAGAAGAGGTAGATAGGTATGCTTTCTTTCCCCTTTTCCCACAGCCAGGAGTGTGAAGTGTTTGGTTGGTTTGTCAGGGATGTGATTTCTGTTTGTTTTTGAAATTTGAACCATTTTCCATGAACATATTTATTTTCCTTATTTCAGGTCAGTTTAAGGAAATTTCAGGCTAAACAGAAATTATGCCCACTCCTATTCCAAAACGTTGGTGAATCCAAATGACAGTTACTTCTGCAATAAAAGATTTTTGGAGCAAAATAACAAAAGCATAACAATATAATCTTGTTATAATATGTAATCTTGCCATATCTCGTCTTTTGGAGGTGCTTCAATCTAACTTCATTTTTAGTAGGTGGTATTTTCTTTTAATGATTAGAAGCTCATTAGCGAGCAATGTATATTTTAGACATATGTCATGGAGTTATAGGTTTGTTTATCATATTGAATATTTTGATTGTCTAATGCCAGAAAAGACTGAGTCACACACAGTTTATGTAGAAGGAATCTTTCCATGGAGCTGTCTTATTACTACTTTATAATAACCCTTCTCCATCTCTTCTGTTACTAAACCTTCAAAAGGGGAGCGCTTCAAATCAGAGTTGCTCTTACCCTTCATAGAGTATCATGTAAATATAAATTATTAATCCACAACCTGCAAATATTCAGGCTTTCTTAAAAATTAGTCTTGCTTGATAAAACTTCCTGAAATACAAACTAGTTATGGTTTTTTTTTTAAATGGAACTTAATATTCATATTATCCACGATTAATTGTCTCAGTACCTATTTTATGACATAGTATTCAGGATGCTTCTTCCACCCCTCACTTACGCCAATTCCTCTCTTGCTATTGAAAGAAAAGAACAAGGCACTGAAGTAATAAAAATTATAAAGCCTAGAGTGTAAAGCAAAGCTAAAACAAACCAAGATAGACACATTTTTACATATAACTGAAGTTTAGGTTTTGTGTAGTAGGTTGATCCCTTACTTAGCCTTTAATAAAATTGGGTTCAGGGGTATTTATATCTAAATAAAAAAATAAAATTCATTTCTTTTCTCACATTTGTGTGTGATAGAGAGTGTCCTCTGAGTTGTAATGGAAAGAACATTTAAATTTCAGTCTTAATGCCACCTATAAGAAAAATTTATGTTTTAACACATAAAGATTTATTTTGAGGACAATAGAGTAGCATATTGCAGGAAAGGGAGGAAGGAGTGGTGAGGGGAGGGAGCAAACAGAAAAAAGTTACGGAGATTGTGGTATAGAGCCAAAAATTACCCCTGGTATAACTCTGTGGTTCTTAATGGTGCTTCACTAGGGATAATTTAAACCCATTAAGCAGAATTGTTGAGTCGGCATTTCAGTCAGGATACATTTCTAGGCTGAATACTAACTTTCACTTCTAAAATGTCACAATTGTTTAATTACTTTAATACAGCTATTATTTTTAAAGTAGTATAAATGCTCCTTGGAGTTCGTGGAGTAGGAAGTGTGTGCTGCTTTTGGTCTTCCAGGCACACTCAATACAAACAAGTTGACGTCCCAATCATGACTTGGGACTCCACTGTGCTAGGTGCTGTACAAACACAGAACAGAAGGAGAGTCCTTGCCCTGAGGCAGTGTTTTCAAACTTGGGATGCCACTTGTGTAGGGAAAGCCCCTGGTGGGCTGGGCCTGTTTGTTTACCTGCCACGTCTGCAGGTCTGGCCGTTCACGGCTCCCACTGGCTGCAGTTCGCTGTTCCAGGCCAATGGGAGCTGCTGGAAGTGGCGCAGGCCGAGGGATGTACTGGCCGCTGCTTCCATCAGCTCCCATTGGCCTGGACCAGTGAACTGCGGCCAGTGGGAGCCGCGATCGGCCGGACCTGTGGACGCTGCAGATAAACAAACTGGCCTGGCCCACCAGGGGCTTTCCCTACATAAGCGGCGCCCCAAGTTTGAGAAACACTGCTCTAAGGTAACAGACAACTGCTGGATACAGCCAACAGAAGATGCACAAGAAAGCAATGAGACAATACTGATCAGCATGATAGTTGGCAATCACATTTGTCTTCCACTTTATTTTCTGAAATCAAGATTTGCTTGTGTAGTAATCCATTCTCTGTTTTGGTGAGCTTTTGCAGATACTTGAGCAGTCTGTGAATGTTCACACAATGTCAATTTATGCCATCAGAATTAAGGGGGAAAAAAAATTACCTAATACTTTTAAGGGCGGTTAACGCTATGAATGTAAATGGTGACAAATGACCAGTTGAGTCATTGCAGTGAAATGAACCAGCACAGATCAAAGTGTGAGAATAAATTGTTTTGTTTTGTAGAAAAATAAACTTTGAATATTTAAACAAGTCCATTTACTATAGCTTCAGGTGGCAATTAGTAAGCCAGAGGATTGTATAGCTCCACGGGGGATGTTCAGGATAGCAGAGTATGCTAGGCATAGCAGTAAGCTATTTTGGAGGTTTGCTAACGGTAAAAGCTCAAGCCAAACTTTGTGTCTCCAGTTCATCTTTAGGTACCATAAATGCCCTCAACCCTAGCGAGGGCTCAAGGCGTGACCTGGTCAATTTAGGCACCTCCACCCTTTCCCTTCCAAGGGCTTGGGTCATAAGGCATGTACCCTTACCCTCAGGGCTGTACGGGTCTGCGGAGCCTTTTCCCAATGAAAGAGACGTACCCAGCTGTGTTCTACACATCTATTTATTAGCATGCACACACTGAATACATATGTCAAGCAAATCTATTATGTTCACCACTCCCAGTATACAGGCAGACGTCACCCAGTGGCCAGTCAAAATCCACTCATCTGGGGTTTCCTGGCAATGCCTCTGCATGTCATAGTAATGCAAAGGGATGAGAGTTATAACAGCTTGATATTGAACTGCAGTCTGGAGATGGTTCCCAAGGAGCATTGTTTTTCATTTACATTATATAAGTAAAACTAGCCACCACCTTTAACTCTACTAAACCTATCACATTGTCCAATACCTCCTAAGTAACAAAATTTAACCGATCATGTGCTGGCCCCCATGTTTTCTCCTCCCTGCTCAAGTCTTTTTTTACATTTTATCTCTCATGCCCAAATTGTAACTTATTTATGACCACCTTTGTTCATGCAGATGGTCAGCATGAATTCCCTGATCAGAGCTTATCTTATCTATATTACCATTTGTTGGGTCTTTCTGTATCTTCCCTAAAACTTTCTAGCCCCTGGGGGGTCTCTACTTTACAACCCTTGGGTTTGTAACTCTTTTTTAGGAGCATTCCTGAGGTGGAGGTGCCTTAGCAGCAGAGCATTTTTCTTAATTTCAGTAGTGAAATCCCTGAGTTTCACCAAAGGCTGGTCAAGACACTAGTTTGGTATGGGGATGAGTTAAGTCCCAGACTTACACAAAGGCCACTTATTGTAAGGAATGCTACAAAGTGTATTCCTCTTAGCAAGGAAGGTTCCTCTTACTGATCCTGCATGCGGTCTAATAAAGCAGCTGCCTATTTCACCTTCAGCTCCACTCTTTTCCCTCCCTGACTTTGCTGAGCCTGGATTTTCACCCTCCTCCTGTCATCCTCATGGATTTGAGCCACATAGCGTCCTTGTGGATTTGAAACACTGACTTTGAGGTCCCCAGCCCTAAAAGATGGAGGAGGAGCAGAAGCAGAGAAAGGGGACCCTTCTCCTTCCCACAGAGTTCAGGCAGGGCATCTGGAGCTCTGCCTGTTGGCACTCTCATGCTGCTTAGATTTGTGCCACTGCTGCTCAGATATCAAGCCAGCAATCGTTGATCCTTCAATTATTTTAAAGTTACTTTTGATTTACACCATTGTAAATAAGATCAGAGTGAGGGGCCTGATTCTCCTCAGATCTTGTCTTTTACACCTGTGTAAAGGGACGTCAAATGTTACCGTCCTTATTTGATAGCATTTTACATCCACTTTGCACTCGTTTTAACAAGCTGTAAATGGCAAATGGAGAACCAGGCCTCAGGCATTTTGCTGCCAATCAGGAAGTGAATTGGGCTGTAAAATGGGGTACGTAGGTATAGTTTAGGGAAATCTTTTTTTTTTTTAAGTGTTCAGATTTCATAATTTGAAAAGCATTTGAGGGGCAGGTCCAGCAGTGGCATTATTGTATTTTAGAAACAGGTTTGACCTCATTGTCCTCTCAGACTATATGTATGTGAGCGCATGTCTATACTTAAAACACTACAGCTGTGCCACTGTGTCACGTCAGTGTAGACAGTACCTACGCCAAAGGGAGGGCTTCTCCCATCAGTGTATGTAATCCACCTCCCCAAGAGACGGTAGCTAGGTCGACGGAAGAATTCTTCCGTCGACCTAGTGCTGGTCTACGCTGGGGGTTAGGTTGGTATAGCTACTTCTCAGGAGTATGGATTTTTCACTCACCTCAGAGACATAGCTATACTGAAGTAAATTCCTAGTGTAGACCAGGCCCCAGTGTAACATCATTGACTCCAGTTACTTCTGATTTACACTCATAGCTGAGAAGAGAATCACAGGCCTGTTGTATTACACCATAATAGCAGTATATTAGGAATACTAAATTTTCTTTGATAAAGTATAGATATTTTTTAATGGATTGATGTAGTCGGAAAGAACAAAACAAAAACAAGAGCAATTTCCAACACTTACTTTTTGTGATTCATTCTGCAGCACTGGATTTTTACCAGATGCAATTTTGTGTTTAACGTGCTAAAAATATCTGAGGGATTTGATGTAATCTTCTTAGTACAGCAGTATCAAAACTTCCTGAAGTCTTTGGGATACTACGTACACTACGGTTTGAAAATGCACATAGGAGAACAACTGCCATGACCCTTTTCCCCTGCTTATGCCCCCTGTGCTGGGGTGGTGGCATAAGAGCTGCTGAGTCAACACTAACAGTTGAGGAATCCTCCGTTAGGTAGGGGGAATGTTCAGGGGACCAAATTTGCCAGTTTTCTAACTGCTTTGCACTGCTAGAATAGGGCCCAGAGTCAGGGCCATTCTTTCTAGTCGTTTTCAGTGTCACTTTTGAATCCTACTTGGTACATACCCTTGCCCTGGGAAGTAAGATCTCACAAATACTGTAGCTGTGAACATAACCTGTATAAACACATTTATGGCTGCAACATTGTCCATGCACGTATTTTTAGGCTTGGCAGAATTTGATATTTGTTTTTATACTTTTGACAATTATTGATCCTTTTTAAGCATATATTTCTATCTATTTTAAATTTTTACTGTTGTGGGAAATTGTGTGTGTGGGGGGGGTGTCAGACATTTATTTAAGAACAATAGACATTGAGATTCAAAAAGTAAAGCTTTATAAATCATTAAAACACAAATTGTCAGTATCCCATGTCAAAATATACAAAGTAAATATCCTTAAATTGACAAATAGTACATGTTTTTACTATTCATTCGCTAGTCCATTTGTAACCAACCTAATTCAGAAGTCTAAATCACTGGAATGCCTTACTTTGCCTATCTAGACATTTCAATTGTTATCTTTGGAAATACTGTTTTGGTCAGTTTGTGCGTGTGGTGAAATTGACGTTTTCCAAATTTACTGATTAAAAAAATCTAATCATTCCAAGCCTGCCTATATATGTTTGTGAGTGACTTTTGTAGTGTACCAGAAGTCCAATTTTGCATCAGTAAAACTGCTTCTTCCTTGCTAGCTTGTATGCCCTTTTTGGTGAAAGCGTTCTGTGCATTGCCCTCATTCCTTCCATCTCCATTTCAGAACGGGAGGAGGGCATGGAATGGATCTAGTCAACCCCCTGTGTCTGCTTGTTGTGCTTCATGTGCTAGCTGTGGCTCCCCTCTCTGTCTGGTGGATGAATTGTTTTGGGGTAGGGATTTTAAGGTTCAGTGCCCCATCCTTTCTCCTCCTCCTCCTCCTCAGACAGACCTCCTTGATACACTCACTGTCTTTTGGAACACCTGGTCTCTTGCTGCTCAATGCCCTGAGCATGGGAGGGTTACTAGTTCCCATTCTACAGCAGCATAGTTGGTTCCTGGATCCTTTAGTAGAAAATCTGTGACATTTGAACTCCCATTCCCCCTGCCCAGCAGTAGCTGCCCTGTTTCTGCCAGGAGCGAACCCAAGGGAAACTCCTCCTCAGCTCTCATAGTAAGGGTGGAATTTATTCCTGGTTTGAAGCTATAGACTCATGAGCTTACTGAATCTCCCGAATAAGTTTGTGCCCCACCCCCAACCTCCATAACATGAAATAACTAAATGTGGTCTCTTTTTTTTTTTTCTTTGTTTGGTTTTTATTGTTTTGTTTCTTTTCAAAGTGAGAGGAAGAAGGAAATTGAGTGATGCCCTTTTTAATGCAGGGGCGGCTCCAGGACGCAGCACACCAAGCGCATGCTTGGGGCGGCAAGCCGCGGGGGGCACTCTGCCGGCGCCGCGAGGGCGGCAGGCAGGCTGCCCTCCGCGGTTTGCCTGCGGACTGTCCGCTGGTCCCGCGGCTTCGGCAGACCTCCTGCACACGCCTGCGGGAGGTCTGGTGAAGCCGCGGGACCAGCGGACCGTCCGCAGGCAAGCCGCGGAGGGCAGCCTGCCTGCCCTGCTTGGGGCAGCAAAATTCCTAGAGCCGCCCCTGTTTTAACTAATGCATCAAAAAATAATTTTGTTTAGGAAACCTCCTTTTTCTGTAAGACCTCTTCTGTTTCAGCAGAATGTCATTCCTTTTAAATTGGTTCAATGTAAATGATCTGTATTGTATTAAGAATCTACAGCAGGAACACAACGGTGAGGAGGTGAGAGTTTCAGGCAGCATTCCCTTGGTTATTTAATATGGACAGTAATTTACTGAACCAACTCGGTATTGGAATGCTCAGCTAAGGACCTTTCTGGTGAGATTTTTGGAAATGTATAGTCCACTTCCATAAGCAAAATTGCATTTGCCCTATAATGGGGCCAAATTTATCTTCCTGAATTTAACTGTTTTATATAAGTTGTACACAGATTGATTGATTGTTTTATCTTAATGTACTGCTTACAGAATTATAATTGTAAGTGAGCACTCATTGTGTTGATGGCTTTGGAGAGAAATGTATGTGGTTCTTTTGCAGGTAATAAAATGGGAAAATCCAATTTGCAATTGCAGAATAAGCCTCTGAGTGATGTATGATCTTCATAGTAGCATTGGTCAGAGGGTTACTGGTAATCACAGTGCTGACTTGCTTCCCTAGTGGCCTGCGCCTTAAAACTGAATAGTGAACAGTGTGAATCTGTGTCTTTGAGCCAGCCAGCATAGATTCTATCTTATTAGGTCCTCTTTGTCACAGTGCTTAATCCTGCTGCCTGATCCTTGTTAGAACACACATGCTGCTGAGTCCTCTAATAAAGGAGGTAGGTGTGAGGCTCCTCACTAGAAGCACTGAAGCGTAAGGCAGTTAGGGCAATTGCTGCCTGACTGACAGAGGGGCGAAATGCTTCCTACATGTTATTACTTAAAAACAGAACAGATCTCAGACAGCTGACAGATGAGCTTTGCTGAGGTAATGGTAACTTGTTGATAGGCCAATATGAGACAAGTGTCATCTTTTCACACAGTATAATGGCCTAGCTTTACTCTAATTATGATAACCCTTTTTCACAGAGAGAGCGCATTAAGGATTAAACATAATGCAGAGCGTGGTGAGGTTTTAACCGAGCCAGCCAAGAGACAGCTTGTAGATGCTGTTACATCCATACGTACACATTCACTCTAGATATACAAATGGTATTAATTTGAAAAATAAGCACATATTTACTCGATATAGAGGTAACAGCTTGGTTAGGCTGGCCTTCCAGGCTTGATGCTTTAATTCTTAGGGCTACAGTAGCTTAAAATTAATCTGCTTGTTTGTATAAATATATCTTTTCTTATAAATTTGAATATTTGATGTAATCGGCTTATAGATTTATATTAAAAATAAGTTTGGCTATAAGGCAAGAGACCTGCAGGCCAAAACATTACTAACACACCCCAAATCAGGCTACACTGCATGGTTAGGTTAGATGAAAAATGCTATTTTTTTTTTTATTTTCCCACTTCATCTACAACAGTTTTTTACCTTCTCACAGCTGTTTTTATATTTCCTGATCATGACATCCATAATGTTACATTTAAAATTGCAACAACATTTTGTATGTGTGAACAGTTAATTTAGGGAATGCAGATAATGATTTGTATAGCTAGGAGAATGACTCAGTATGAAACTGGAATATAGCATAATGTTTCCTTATGCGGAATCTCAGTTGGGGGTGTACTTCTCTACCTTTCTGGAGGGAGAACTTTAGGAAAAAAAAAATCAATGACACTTCTAATAAATCTCAAGTCTTGTTATCAAAATAGCCATATTGGCAGGTTTATAGGTATGAATTTCTGTCTTCTGGACTGATGGCTATAACCAACATAAGCTGTAGGGTGTTGCACAAGCTAAAGTATTGGAAAAACACCAGCTGGAGATTTTTCATTAGACTTGGGCTTGTGGTAGTGATATCGGAAATAACCTGCACCATTGGGCCCTACTTATGGAAAAGTGTTGCCATTGTTCATTCCTGCTAAGCAGTGTGACCAGGAATGCTGCTGTGGAGTCCTCCTTCAAGGTCAAGATTATTTTTAATGGTATAAATTAGCAGGTCCTTTTATGCCCCCAAATTCTAATCTCTCACCTGTTGTAGTAGTAGGGCTAAATAAGTGAAATTTCTCTCCTGTGCAGAAGGCCAGCTCAGGGCCTATGCATTATTAAGTCCTGTTTTTAAGATTTATTTTGATGAATAAATGTGAAATGTGTTGAAATATAGTAGGCTTAAATTTAAAATTCATTGGGCCAAATTCATCCTGATTGTGAGTACTCCAACACCAATGAAGTAAATAGGGTGGAATTTGGCTCTACATCCGTATTATATAGTATGGCAGAAGCTAATATGCCCGCCTCTTCGTCATATTAAGCCTGAAAAAATTGGCATTTGTTTTAACTGGGTAGTCAGACTCAGAGAATGAAAATAATTTTATACAGTGAGTAATTTGTCTAGGATAAGAGATCTCCTTTTCACATGCCCTTTTGTTTAATCCCTTTCAGGTAATTTGGATTTGACTGGTCAAAAACAAGTCTTCAAAGCAGAGAATAATCCCTGGGTTACCCCTATAGCAGATCAGTTCCAGCTGGGAGTGTCTCATGTTTTTGAATATATTCGTTCAGAAACATATAAGTAGTAAGTATTGATCTTTATTGTATTATGTTATAGCTTTTACTATGGAGCATTTGGCAAAGTCCTTGCAGCTTGATTGTGCACCAAGCATGGAAACCAAGAAAATAGAACATTTTTGCAATGTTACTTACTAAATAATTTCCTGTTAAGGTAAGTACATGGAATAAAAATGTATATAATAAGTCATTGCTCCATAATTTTCAAAACAAGTCCAGCAATGTTTTTTTGCAGTTTCACAACCTACACAATAGCTTGATTTTAATTAAAAATATGCAGCTCTATACACATTTCACTATAAATTGCTAAATGTTTACTTTCTTATGGGTCAATTTTCTGAATAAAAAAGTATGGCTTATCCATATTAGGAAAATACATTATCCATATGTATAATGGGCAGCAGGTTTAAAACAAATAAAAGGAAGTTCTTCACACAGCGCACAGTCAACCTGTGGAACTCCTTGCCTGAGGAGGTTGTGAAGGCTAGGACTATAACAGGGTTTAAAAGAGAACTAGATAAATTCATGGAGGTTAAGTCCATTAATGGCTATTAGCCAGAATGAGTAAGGAATGGTGTCCCTAGCCTCTGTTTGTCAGAGGGTGGAGATGGATAACAGGAGAGAGATCACTTGATCGTTACATGTTAGGTTAACATCCCTGCTGGATGGACCCTTGATCTGACTCAATATGGCCCTTCTTATGTTGTTCTTATGACACTGTCCCTGCTTTTGGTGGTCAATTTATAAACTTCATTGAGGAAAGATGGTAGGCTTACAAGAGCAGGGCTTGGCAAGTCATGTTAGGAGTAATACTTTTAGGGATTTGCCACAGCGGTTTACAAATTGAAACAGGTATTTGTTGAAAATAGTTTCACCTGGTGGTGGTGATCATACATTGAGATTAGCTGTGAAGGGAATGGATTTGAATGATAAATGTTTTTGTTTAGGAAAGTTTCTCTGAGTCAGTGGGTTGAAAGATGTTCTTGTTGAAGACTTTTACATGTTGCCAGTCCACAATTAGTTTAGAACAATAAGCAGGAGAGTTACATCAGGCTTTAAAGCTCTGACAACTGATTTTAGAAATATTAAATAATGCAGCAAAAAACTGAAATCATGCATTAAAATTGATTTTGTTCCAAAAATCAAAACTGAGGGAAACTCTATAACTTGTGGTGTGTTTTTTCCATAAAAATATGTAAATGCTTCTCTGACAACTTTTATCAGCAACCAGTGAAAACAAATCCACAAAAAAGCAAAGTGTTACAGGTGGTGATAAAGGGGATATAGAGTATAGGACTGACAAGTACAGCTTCTGCATGGAATTTTATAAATGATCCAGCAGTGACTTCTATAGACTCATGCTGAAGTGTCATGTAGAGAATTTTAGCTGAATAGGATCACAGGTGGGAGTGTGTTTTTTATAAAATCCTGTGTGCCAGCAGAGTGGTCTCTATGCTGTAATATATTTGTTAATGTGTTTCTGCAATCTCTGGTGGTAATTTTATATTTCTGTTCAGTGAGTAACATAGGTAAGGAATTCTTAATGCAGTACTAACAAAAACATTCATGGATGTTTGGAGAACTATTGTGGAGTTCCAAGGACCTAATTAAAGCTTTAATATGTTTACTCTACCATGAGAAGTTAAACAGAGGCGAGTTCCTTTCAGAATTATGTGCAGATTTTTGTCAGTTACTATTGTGGTGTTGCAATAAAGGGAGAATTCAGAGAAACAATGATATTAGAATTGTGTAGACATTAAACTGCTCCTGCACTGGTATGAAACCGTTCTTAATGTAACCAAAATACTTAACCGCAAAATATACGCACATGCAAATAAACAGAAAAAATGTTTCTTTAAACTTGCAGTGTATAAATGAATCATTTTTGGACCATATGTTGAAAATATTGGCTATACTTTTGTTAGAGAACCTGCAATAATGAGACTGCCCAGACTCGTGGGGCGGGTGGAGGGAAGAGAGAGAGATTCTGTTCCCCCCCCTCTCCCAACCTGTTTCCTTTAGATATGACCTGCTGCAGACATATTTTTTTGACTTGCATTTGATTTCGTGTGGTGTACTTTGTAAGAGGTGGCACAGTCAGGTTAACAGGTCAAGTGACATTTTATATCCTAGAGCAAACTAACTATGAACATAAAAGATGTGTGAACTAATTTCTGCCTGATGAGATTTGTCTCTTCTGTCTAATCGTAGGCTTTTTGCTTCTCCTCCTCCTCCAACCTTTTTTTCCTTTCACAGGAATATTCAAGGTACTGTACCTTTTTTCTCATTAAGCAAATCATCAGACTGAGAAGTAGGTGTAGTAATTTCCTCCATAAGATGTCTGTAACCGTATGCAAAATTGAACTCTTTGATTCCACTGGATCATTCAACCAAGAGAAAACTTTAAAAATTACCTTACAGTATTTGATAGACACAGACAGCTTAACTTGTACACTGATAGAAAGCATCATTGTTAAATGGGTGATTTGCTACAAAAGAAGTTATTCTGTTTAGATAATGTCTCTCATAATTTTGAGGAAGGAGAAGAAATTGTGTATTAGCAGCCTGAAATCTGTATGGAGCTGGGGATCTGGCATTTTCTGGCCTTGGTTCTGCCTGAATCGTCACTGGACACATCAAGGCAAGATGGCTGGTTCCCCCACAATATAGGTAAAGCTTAAAGCCCAGGGTTGGTGCTTCTCCGAGTTGGAGAGGTGCAGGTGAACCTCGTTGGCCTGCATGAGCTCTGATGCCAAGGAAGACCCATGTGCCTGGGGTGTCAGAGGCTTGGGGGATGGCAGCTTCTGGAAAATTGAGGTATGCTCAGGATGCCACTCTGCACGGTGAACCTGGATTTTGATGCACAGTTCAATCAGGCTGTCCAAACTGGATGGAAGCGCCACCTGGGAAAGCTCCTCCTTCACCTCCTCGTTTAACCCCAGGTGGAAATGGTGGTGCTGTGCCATGTCATTCCACCTAGTGTCAGAAACCAAACAATGAAATTCAGCAGTAAATAAAAAAAATAAATAATAATTGGAGATATACCAATCTCCTAGAATTGGAAGGGACCTTGAAAGGTCATTGAGTCCAATCCCCCTGCCTTCACTAGCAGGACCAAGTACTGATTTTTGCCCTAGATCCCTAAGTGGCCCCCTCAAGGACTGAACTCAAAACCCTGGGTTTAGCAGGCCAATGCTCAAACCACTGAGCTATTCCCCCCGTGTATGTGGCTACAGGCTGGCCTCTTGCCATAAGGCCTAAAGGGTTGTCTTGTTGGTCTGCACCAATTTGGGATCACCAAAGATGATGGACATAGCTTGAATGAATTCCTCTAATTGTTGCAAGAGGGGGTTGGACTGCTCCAGGAGTGGGGAAGACCAGGCCAAGGCTCCCCCAGTCAACAAATTTAAGATGAGCCCCACACAGGTCTGGTCTGTGGGGAATGGTCGGGGGCATAGGAGAAACAGGAGCTGACGTTAGTGCAGGAATCCCCAAAACTTGTCCCAGTCTCCATCGGATTTGTTGGGCAGTAGAATCCTCAGCTCAGGGAGGGGTGGAGCAGGAGAAGCCAGCAGAGCAATCTGTGCCTAAAGGGCCACAGTCTGCGATTACAGGGTGGTTACTTGCGACTGCAGGTTCTTGATGGCATCTGCCAGTTCCGCTGGGGCCTTGGTAGCACTGAGAGCCGCTGGCCCCAATTCGAGGGCTTCTCCATGTGTCAGCTGACCAGAATGAGAGCAGTCTAGCCTAGTGGCTGGAGCGGACAGAAGGCCTAGTGGTCAAAGTCATAGTCAGTCATTGGGCGCCAAAGTGAAGGGTCAAATCAGAAGGCAGAAACTGGGTACCAGAACCAGCTTTTGAGCCAGCATCTGTAATCAGGAGTTCAGGGCCAAGGGTCAAACCAAAGGTCAGAAACTGGAGCAAGCAGGGTAGCGGGCCATGAGGGGTTCAAGGCAGGGGCAGGACAGAGGTAAGGCTGGATCAGCAGGATCAAGGTAATGCAGGAGCAGAAACAGTGGCTTTTATGAGCTTTGATAAGGCAGTGAGCTGCTGCTGGCTTGAGTTGTCCTCTGCAGCCATTCAGGTTGCGTGGCTAATCTGGCAGCCTGCTGCAGGCCAGTTGTGTTGACGAGTCTTCCTAGAGACTAGTCTGCTGCAGGCCCTGATTCCTCATAGCTACCAGCCATTTTAAAGCAAACTTTTTTTAGTGTTAATTCCATCTTTCATCCTTTCCGTAGTTACTTGCCCTAGTTACTACCTGACGTGTAAGGCTAATGCATCTGAAGAATGTATATGCCTATGGTTAAAATGTCTATCCACATGCCTACCTATATGCACATTTTTAATACTTCAAGATGGTATGTAGGCACCAAATACAAAATTAGGAATCATATTATTTTTGTACAAATAGGACCCTGTTAGCCACCACGACTCAACTCAGCTGCTCTTTTTAGTAGGGTTTTTCATCTCCTTTTAATTTTCTTACACTTCATGAGAAATGATAGTAGGTAATGCTTCAGCCCTCATTATTGAGGGAAGAGTTGTGGTAACAGGTGGGTAATATGTCATGCTCTGGTCAATGTCTAGCAAATGCAGTGAGCCCGTTGAGCAGAGCTATCTTTGTGGGTCACAGATGGAAATATGGCCACTAAGCCAAGCCCGCAGCCTAGTAAGGGCTGTAAAGAATAAGGACCAGGAAAATGATAGTTTTTGAAAGTACAGGTAATGGCTGAATTTGGGCACTGATTCTGTTTATCCTGTGCTTGCAATTAAACTACCATGTGTGGTCTTATGTCAGTACCTGAGAAGTAGCTGAAAAACCTTTTTCTAAGCTGTAATGGGTAATGGCAGCCTCATTGCTTTGAAGGATTTAACTAAATGTTTTATTTTTTTATTCATGTCTCTAGTCAACTTTCAAAGTGACCTTTGTGTTGTAAGCACATTCTCACAGGATTTTATGTCTAGAATAGTGACAAAGAGATGATGGAGTGTATGATTTAGTGGTTATAATATACTCGGGCAAGTACAGACAGGCATAAATGTTTGAAACAAAACAGTGAATGAAACTCTTATGAAGAATTAAAAGCCTCTGATGCAAGTCAGTAGTAGATTAAGATAATTAGTGACTTGATAAAGAAGTGGTAAAGTCCAGATAAGCAGAAGATAGAGGATTGGGGATGGGTTTAGTTGCTAGCGTTCTTCATGTAGTTTCTTCTGGAGGCTGTTCTTTGAGTACATTTTGGGCATTAATCTTGATCGCTTGATCATTTCATATATGGAAATTGCTCTTTGTCCATTTATACTTGCTTCAGAAAGGGGAATGATTTTCCCATTGTCATTGTGGTGTCTATTAAACTCATTGCCTGATGGCATAATCTCAGTTAAAGCTAAATAATTTCCTAGAGCTGACTGTTTAGAGTAGCATTCAGAGTTCCAGCATTTTTCAAGCTCTTGTAGAGCCAAACGGTTACCTTTTTAACACTTGCTGTAATGGTGGTTGTTGCCTTGTTTGACCTCTTTAGAGAAGCAGAATTATGATAGAACTGACACCTTTTGTTAAGTTTCTCGAAGGTAGTCTTTTTTCCCCCCCCCATAGGCCAGTCAACTTAGAGTCAAGAACTTTGACAAGACACTTTGTGAAGGCAAGTAAGTCACACTTCTTTGAGTGATTGTTCACATCCATTCCAATTAGGTGTGCACGTGCGTTGCGTACATGGACGTCGGAACCTTTTTCTCTTAGCAGCTCCCATCGGGATGGCAGGGGAGCCCCCTAGAGTGGTGCCCTTATGGCAATGTGTATATAGTACCTACTGACCTGACCCTCCTTCAGTTTCCTCTTACCGTCCGTGGCGGCGTTGGAACATTCTCTCACTTGCGAGTGATCCCTTAGCCTTTCAGTCTTCTAGTTAGAGTTGTTCTCAGATATCAGATAGTTAAATACCATTGTATTCATGTGTCTAGAAGCTAATTCCAGCACCAACTTTGGGCTGCGGGGCATGCCGCAAGCCCAGGGTTTCAAAGCTTGTGCCACGCACCACAAGTCTCTGCCTAACAGCGACCCCCACGACTCCTGTCTCAGGTGTCTGGGAGAGGCTCATCAGGCAGAGTGCTGCAATATCTGCAGAGCCTTCAAACCATACACTAAGAAAGAAAGAAAGACTTTTTACTTAAGCAGTTGCTCATGGAAGCTGTGTTACAACCACCAGCCCCAGACCGACTGGCACCAGACCCGGCTTCCTTGGTGCGAAGTGCCCTGGCATCAGTGTGCAATCCAGCACCGCCCAGGCCCTGAAAATTGCCGGCACCGCAGCAGGACAACCAACCTCAGCACCGGTTGATCTCTTTGGGGAGAGTGCCCTCTTTCCCCTTTCTTGTGACGCTTAGTCAGTGCCGAAGAGCTACCAAGACACTCAGAGAGGCTCCCGGCACACAAAGACAGGTTGTGGGCCTGAGCCAAGAACCAGCACCATCGACTCTTGTGCCACAGGCCCCATTGAGTTCGGCACCCAGCGAGTTCAGTCCTGATGAATGTCTGGAGGAGGTCCTGGAACACCCCTCCATGCCAGACACTTTGAGGCAGCGAAAGACCTCATTGAGCTGTCGGCGCCAAATCCTTTCCCGTGTAGGGAGAAGCCTCTAGCGCTGCTCAAGAGGGTGCCATCCAGAGGGAAACCAGCAATAGTGTGCTGCTCGAGGTCACCGTCTCAGCACTGCTCACGACACTGTTCCCGTTCGAGTTTGGTGTCCCGCTACTCCCCGGCACCCACGACCCAGTGAGAGGTTATGGCACCGGCAGCCAATGTACCCGTGGTACCTGCATCGATGTCTAGACACCATTCCAAGACGCCATCAGTCACCCGGCACTAGACTGCGGCTCCAGCAACCTCACCGGCTCCAAGTGAGAGGGCCAGGTCCCAAGACTTATGTTACCGTTCGTGATCCCGGTCAACCAGGCACTGCTCCCAGGCCCGCACTTCACAGCATCCTACAGCTGCTTAAGGTTCGGCACCACCCTGGTCCTCTCCGTCAGCATCCTCCAGCTCTGAGGCTGACTCCAGTCACTCCAGCTATAGCAGGCATCGGACCGTAGCCAGCAGAGAGTCCCATTCAGCTTGGCAGCCACAGTGGCCTCCTCTGGGACAGTGGCCCTTCTGGATCCCATGGACCTACCATCAGGATAAGGGCACCATCTCCAGAGCGTCCAGGTCCGGGTATTCCATGTGACACCATTCCAGGTTACCACACAGGCACACATCAATGGCAAGAGAGGCCTCTCTCTCCAGGCCGCCATCAGATCCCCAAGAGCAACTGGCGACAGCAGGCCCAGTGCCAGTGGCAGTACCAAGCAATACGATACTTCAGCAGGTGTCTGCCCCATTGGGCACTGATGTAACCCAGGCCTATGGAGACCCACAAGAGGGTCTGGACGAGAGCAACCAGCAGCAACTCACGTCCTCCTCTTCCCCAGACGAGGCGGTGGTGGGTATATCAGTCTCAGGACCGCCACCAATTGACCACAGGGCTCACCAGGAGTTTCTCCGCAGGATCGTCCTCAATATGGGCCTCAAGGCGGAAGATACAGTCAAACAGGAGGATCTGATGGTGGACATCCTGGCTCCCAAGGGTCCCTCCAGGGTAGTGCTTCCTCTTGTAAAGACCATACAGACAAATTACAACACTATATGGCAAACCCCAGCCTCCCTCACACCGACTGCCAGGGGGGTAGAAAGGAAATACTTCACCTCATCCAAGGGCATCCTGTTCTGCCATCCAACTCCCTGCCCCCTGGTTGTTTCAGCAGTCAACAAAAAGGAACGCCAAGGCCAACAAGCCTCTGCCCCAGAGGCCAAGGAGACCAAGCATCTTGACCTCTTTGGTAGAAAGGTCTACTCATCCGGGGGCCTCCAACTATGTATAGCCAACCAACAGGCAATCCTTAATAGACATAACTTCAATTCTTGGACAGATGTGTCCAAGTTTAAGGATCACCCGCCCCAGAACTTGTACTCAGAGTTTGCTGCATTCATTGAGGAAGGAAAGGCAGTAGCCAAGACTTTGCTGCAAGCCTCTCTCGATTCAGCCGACTCTGCGGCTAAAGCCATTGCCTCAGGGATAGTCATGCGATGCTCAGCGTGACTTCAGGCGTCGGGCCTCCCTTCAAGACCTCCTCTTTGAGGGCTTGGGCCTTTTCTTGGAGCAAACAGACATCAGGCTGTACGGCCTTAGGGACTCTAGGGCCACCCTGAAGTCGCTAGGGATGCATACACAGATAGCCCTGCCCCTCTACCCAGATCTGATCACGCAGGACCACAGGTGCCTTCTCCACCCAAACCTACAGTCTCTACATCTCATGGCTTGGAAACTCCGTGGCTAAATCCCATGGAGAGCCAGTGTTCTCAATCAGTGAGGCAGATTCTCCTCGGTAGTAGGAAACCTTCCACTAGGGTTACCTACCTGGCAAAGTGGAAAAGCTTTTCCTGCTGGTGTGAACCCAAGCATCTTCAACCACTCAGGTTTCTATCCTGGTTATTTTGGACTACCTCCCACACCTTAAGCAACAAAGTCTGTCTCTTTCGTCCATCAGGGTGCACCTGGGGGCCATTTCAGCTTTCCATCCAGGGGAATCTGGACGCTCGGGGTTCTCAAATCCGCATGGTGGGGCGATTCCTTAAAGGGCTGGAGAGCGTGTTCTCGTATTCTCGCCTGCCAGTCCCAACCTGAACCTGGTCCTCTCCAAACTCATGAGCCCACCACTTGAGCCCCTGACCACTTGTTCCCTCCTCTACCTTTCTTGGAAGGTAGCGTTCCTGGTGGCCATTACATCAGCACACAGGGTATCCAAAGTGAGAGCTCTCACTTCTGAACCCCCTTGCAGTGTTTCATAAGGGCAAGGTGCAGCTTAGACCGCACCCCAAATTCCTCCCCAAGGTGGTCTCCCAGTTCCACATAGGACAGGACATTTGCTTGACTGTGTTCTTTCCAAAACCCCACACGTGCCCGAGACGCTGCAGCCTGCACATGCTGGATGTTCGAAGAGCCTTAGCATTCTACACAGAGCACACCAAACCTTTCCTCAAATCAACTCAATTGTTTGTTGCCATAGCTGATAGAATGAAGGACCTTCCAGTCTCTGCACAACACGTATCATCCTGGATCACAGACTGCATTCGCACATGCTATGAGCTGGCCAAGGTTCCAGCTCCAGTGATTATGGCCCATTCGACCAGAGCACAAGCATCTTCAACTGCCGTTCTGGTGCAGACCCCCATCTAGGAGATCTGCAAGGCAGCCACCTGGTCTTCAGTGCACACGTTTACAGCTCAGTATGCTGTCAACCAATAGGCCAGAGATAATGCATCAGTCGGCAGAGCTGTCCGTCAACCAGTCGTTCCGTGACTCCTACCCTCCTCCAGTGGTAAGCGTGGAAGTCACCTAATTGGAATGGACGTGAACAATCACTCGAAGAAGAAAAGACGGTTACTTACCTCTCATAACTGTTCAAGATGTGTTGTTCACGTCCATTACAATACCCACCCCCCTCCCCTCTATCAGAGTCTATGGCAAGAAGGAACCAAAGGTGGGTCGGGCTGGCAGGGTACTATATACACAGCCATAAGGGTGCCACTCTAGGGGGCTCCTCTGCTGTCCTGATGGGAGCTGCTAAGGGAAAAAATTTCTGACGTCCGTGCATGCTACTTGCGCACACCTAATTGGAATGGACGTGAACAACAGTTACGAGAGGTAAGTAACCGTCTTTTCTTGCATTCCCATTAAGGAGGATGGTTGGAGAGCAAGCCATTTTAAAAATGGATCCATTAACTCTTAACAGAGAAAGAGGCTTGACAAATGTCATGCTGAGACTATATCACTTAATGGCATTTGGAACACAGGCATCCCTGTGCAGACTGCTTCTTGCTCAGTCTTATGTTCTGAAACCTAATTTCTAATAGCAATAACATTCAAAATGATCTACATTAAAGCAGTTTAGCACCTAAAGAAAAGCACCTTTCTAGATGCTTTTAGAATGAAGCACTCCTCCAATCGCCCAGCTGTTTTGTGACTGAAGCAAATCCCAGCTGCCTTGGGTTCAATGGACATAGTTCATTAAATATGATTTTTATGGCTTGTACTAGACAAGAATATTTCACTAATTTATTTTCAGCAACTAGAAAGGAAGCTGGCAAGATGTTCAAAGTAATGCACTAAATAAAAGCATCACTCTGAAATATCCTTTATCTGATTCCGTTGTTGCTCCGTTGTTGTAAATTTGTTTAATGCTAACCATGTGCGTGGCATGGTGCAAGACACAAAAGACAGTTTCTGCCTCAAAGAGTTTACAGTCTAAAACTCTTGTATGCTTGGAAATCCAGATGAGGATAAGAATGTAACAGTATTAATAGAGTTTATTAGGAATTACACTTGTGAAATTAGAAGAGAAGAAACTCCATAGTAAGTTAAAGAAAGTAAAAACTCAATTTACATACTCTATGTAACAGATTTTGTACAATAGTTAACTACTATGGCCTTTCATGAGAAATTTGGCTTAGATACAAATGGTTGAGGTTGTATGTTTCTCAGGAAACAGTAGTTCTTATTTAATGTAATCGGTCTCTAAATTATTCTTCACAATATTTCTTAAATCCATTTATGTTAAAAATGTGCAAAGAATGAATGCTACTACCACAAAGTCAGAAATATTTGGTTGGTGGTCTTGCCTGCAAAAATTAAGTATCTTTGTCAGTTGAATGTCTGATTTAGCAATAACACAGCAAAATCCATTTTTACACCAGTATAATATGAGAAATAGTTGCTGATGGTGAGGTCATATCCTAGCAGCTAATAACCATCTGGAGGAGTTGAGAACCCAATTGCTGCTGTATTGCTAGAAAAAGCCCAGCATAATGGGCTGATTTTTTTTTTTGTTTGTTTCTGAAGTAACTAGAGCTCTATTTTAGGGCTGTTGAGCGCTTAAAGTTAATTGCAATTCATCACATGCTTGAACAATAATAGAATACCATTTAATTAAATAATTTTGGATGTTTGCTACATTTTCAAATATATTGATTTCAATTACAATACAGAATACAAAGTGTCCAGTGCTCACTGTATATTTATTTCTGATTACAAATATTTGCACTGTAAAAAAAATGAAATAGTATTTTTCAATTCACCTCATACAAGTACTGTAGTGCAATCTCTTTACTGTGAAAGTTAAACTTACAAATGCCATTTTTGTGTTACATAACTGCACTCAAAAGCAAAACAATGCAAAACTTCAGAGCCTACAAGTCCACTCAGTCCTACTTCTTGTTCAGCCAAATGTTAGTTTGTTTACATTTCTGGGAGATAATGCTGCCAACTTCTTATTTACAATGTCACCAGAAAGTGAGAAGAGGCATTCACATGGGACTTCTGTAGCCAGCATTGCAAGGTATTTACGTGCCAGATATGTTCAACGTTTGTATGCCCCTTCATGCTTCGGCCACGGTTCCAGAGGACATGCTTCCATGCTGACGACACTCATTTAAAAAATGTGTTAATTACATTTGTGACTGAACTCCTTGGAGGAGAATTGTGTGTCTCCAGGTCTGTTTTACCCACATTCTGCCATATATTTCATGTTATAGTAGTCTTGGATGGTGACTCAGCGTATGTTGTTCATTTTTAAGAACACTTTCACTGCAGATTTGACACAACGCAAAGAAGGTACTGATGTGAAATTTCTAAAGATAGCTACAGCACTCGACCCAAGGTTTAAGAATCTGGAGTGCCTTCCAAAATTTGAGAGGAACGAGGTGTGGAGCGTGCTTTCAGAAGTCTTAAAAGAGCAACACTCTGATGCAGAAACTACAGAACCCGAACCACTAAAAAAGAAAATCAACCTTCTGCTGGTGGCAACTGACTCAGAGGATGAAAATGAATATGCATTGGTCCGCATTTCTTTGGATTGTCATCGAGCAGAACCAGTCATCAGCATGGACGCCTGTCCTCTGGAGTGGTGGTTGAAGCATGAATGGGCATATGAATCTTTAGCGTATCTGGCATGTAAATACCTTGCAACGCCAGCTACAACAGTGCCATGTGAATGCCTGTTCTCACTTTACGGTGACACTGTGCACAAGAAGCAGGCAGCATTATCTCATGCAAATGTAAACACACTTGTTTGTCTGAGCAACTGGCTGAACAAGAAGTAGGACAGTGGACTTGCAGACTCTAGAGTTTTACATTATTTTATTTTGAAATGCAGGTTTTTTTGTACATAATTCTACATTTGTAAGTTCAACTTTCACAGTAAAGAGATTGCACTACAGTACTTGTATGAGGTGAATTGAAAAATACTTTCTTTTGTTTTTATAGTGATTACAGATATTTGCAGAAATACATATAAAGTGAGCACTGTACACTTTGTATTCTGTGTTGTAATAGAAATCAATATATTTGAAAATGTAGAAAAAATCTAAAATTTAATAAATTTCAACTGGTATTCTATTTAACAGTGCGATTTAAAACTGCAATTAATCACGATTAATTTTTTAAATTGTGATTAATTTTGTGAGTTAATTGCAGTAAATCAATAGCCCTACTCTATTTGCTAACACTGACTTTTTTTTTGGTAGATTAAGAAGAAGGGTTCAGGTAACATATAGGCACATACTTAACTTTAGGAATGCAATTAGTCTCATTGTCTTTAGTGGATCTGTTCACATGAATAAAATTAAGCATGTGTCAAAAACAATTGCAAAACTTTACTAACTTCAGTTGTTCATGTTGGACCCTTAATAGTGACTTATGTAATGCCAGATTATCTGAAGTGCTGCAATTCCTGCAAGCTGAAATCAATGCAGGTTAAAGTTACTCAACATGTGCAGGGTCAAGCCCGTGGCACTTTATACAAGTAAACAGGACTTTATTCTTAAGGAGTTTGTTTCGTACATTTTAGTCCTACCAATAAAGATCTTAAAGTAAGCAACAAACTCTTCTTTTTTAAGCGTATGCAGTAAGCAGTTTGAGGTGGGGGGGAATCACTTTCATTCTCTAAAAATGTTATTCTCTTATATTTTGCTGTATCAAAAGCACAGTACTGTATATTTTATTTTAATACATTGCATCATATTCTGATTCAGTGTTTTTATTCATTGGCTATATTTTAAAATGTTATAAATATATTAGTCATTATTTCCAACAGAGACAATAGATGATTCAAACTCCTGACATCTTTAGACAACATTTACATGCTAATGTGTAACTCTCCCCTGACATAGCTTGGAACCCATTCTAAAAGATAAACAGGAAGTATGTGTGTGTATATTTGGATTTATAAACAGAGCTCAATTTTATTTGATATAGATGACAGATATAAATACCCATGTATAAATATTGGTCATATTACTGATGCTGCCATTATCTCTTATGAAATACAAATTCATTTTGAAACTTAGAATATTATGCAATACTACAGATAGACTGGGTAGTCATCATAGCTAAATTAGGACAACCCAGAGACCTAGACATGGTACATGTGTGTTCCCCTACCTGCAAAGTAGACTCTGTAGTCCCCTATTTAGTAGTCCCGTCTATTTTCCAGTCTACAATCAAGGGTCTCCAAGGTCAATTTAGACAGACAAAATATGAATGAAAATTGGGAGTTCTTAAGGAGACTTTATTAGACAGTCTGAAAGCCACAGTTCCACAATCAAGAAAGAAGAGAACTTTGCCACTAAACCAGAATAGTCTTTTAACCAAAATGAAGACAATGATTAGAAATAAAAAGGTAATATGACAAATGAGGGAATGGGAAATAGATAGCAATCAATATAATTTACACATTATGAAGTGTAGAAAATTGATCAGGGAGGCTAACGCTATCAGGGAATAGTCCATGTCAGTCAGGGCAAAGAAAAATGAGTATTTTATGTGTATAAAGAACAAAACAAATCCTAGCAATGGTATAGGCCCATTATTAGATGGAGTTAAAATCTATATCATAAGGTTCCAGGATTGTCACTCAAGTCTAGAATGTGTGTTGAGTCAGTGTGAAGCAATGGAATCAGCTACAAACATGGCTGAGAACCATTTATTTATAGTATTACCAGGTTCAGTCATCAGTGGGATTTGTGGTCTATAATTGTCCAGTTTTTTAATTTCTCAGCCATTTGCCTTTACGAAATATACCTGTGCAGTGTACAGGTACGGTAAGACATGTATCTTGTATGCCATGCCAAGAGATTGTGATATCGGAAGTAACTCAACCAATCACTACCTTTACTCTACAGCTAATTTGCATGCAACAATTGCAGTAGTTGTATGAGGTAGGCTGCACAGATGGATTATTTGGCCCAATTGTCTCACCCATGCAACAGCATGGGTTTTCAGCTACTAGTTAATAATGCTGCAGAAAAGGTAGACGTGTTCAATAATAAATATTTGTTCTGTATTTGGAAAGTAGTAGGATGGCGTATTCAGATCTTATGAAGGTGATTTATAGATTCCAAGGCCAGAAGGAACAATTGTGATCATCTAGACTGACCTCTTGTATAACACAGCCCATAGAACCTCCCCCCATCCCCCCCCCCCAAATTCCTAGAGTATATCTTTTAGAAAAACATCGAAGTGGTTGGTGAATCCACCATGACCCTTGGTTAATTGTTCCAATGGTTAATTACCCTCACTGCTTAAAAAAAAAAAAATAGGCCTTATTTCCACTCTGAATTTGTCTAGCTTCAGCTTTCGGCCTTTGGATTGTTATACCTCTTTCTGCTAGATTGAAGACCCCATTATTAAATATTTGTTCTCCAAATAGATACAGGCTGTAATCAAGTTGCCCCTTAACCTTCTCTTTGTTAAGCTAAATAGATTAAGCTCTTTGAGTCTATTGCTGTATGACATTTTCTAATTCTTTAATCATTCTTGTGGCTCTTCTTTGAACCCTTTCCAGCATTCTTTTTGAACTGTGGGCACCAGAACTGGGTACAATATTTCAGCAGTGGTCGCAGCAATGCCAAATATAGAGGTAAAATAACTTCACTGCTCCTGCTTGAGATTCCCCTATTAATGCATTCCAGAATTGAATTAGCTCTTTTGGTCACCGTGTCACACTGGGAGTTTATGTTCAACTGATTATCCATTTCCCTTCACCCCCCAATCCCTTTTTCTGAGCAACTGCTTCCCAGGATAGAGTTACCATCATGTAAGTATGACCTACATTCTTTGTTCCTAGAAGTATACTTTTATATTTAGCTGTATTAAAATGCATATTGGCTGCTTGCACCCAGTTTACCAAATGAGCCAGATCACTCAGAATGAGTGACCTATACTCTTCATTATTTACCACTCCCCCAATTTTTGTGTTTATAAAATCATCACTGATAAAGTTTGTAGATGTTTTCCTCTAGGTAATTGATTAAAAAAAGTTAAATAGCAAAGGGCCAAAAACAGATCCCAGTGAGACCCCCTAGGAACACACCTGGTTGATGACAATTCCCTGTTTGCAGTTGTATTTTTAGGCCTTATCACCCAATTTTTAATGGATGTAATATGTACCATGTTGATTTTAAATCATTCTAGTTTTTAAATCAAAATATTGTATGGTACCAACTCGAATGCCTCACAAAAGTCTAAGTATATAACATCAACACTATTACCTTTATCAACCAAACTTAGTCTCATACAAAAAAAAAGATTCAAGTTAGTTTGGCAGGATCTATTTTCTATAAATCTTTGTTGATTTACATTATCATCCTTTAATTCATTACTGTGTCCCATATCAGCTGCTCCATTATCTTGCCCGACATTGATGTCAGGCAATATTCTCCAGCCCATTAGTACTCAGTGAAGATGCTGAACAGTGTCTGCGAGGGATAAACATTTCTAAATGAGCTGGCCTGGATAATTTGTACCCAAGAGTCCTGAAAGAGTTGGGTGAGGAGATGTCTGGCCTACTTATGCTCTGTAGCTCTAATGTACTTAGACTTTTGCAAGGCATTTGACTTACGTACTGCATGACATTCTGATTTCTAAAATTAGCAGTATACAGTATCAGTAAAGTACATGTTAAATGGATTCATACTAGCTGACAGGTCTCTAAAATTAACTATTGATGGGGAATCATAGTCAAATATCGCTGTTTCTAGTGGGGTTCTGCAGGGATCCGTACTGGGCCTGACGTTCAACATTTCCATCAATGATCCTAAAGTAAATATAAAATCACTGCTGATCAAATTGAGGACAGAACAGTCATACAGAGTGATCTAGATAGCTTGGTAACATGGGCCCATTCAAACAAAATGTGTTTTAATGCTGCCAAATGCAAAGTTGCAAGCAGAGAGGCGGAAGCTAATGTGGAAAACATTATTTGTTAGAGACAAAGGAGCATGCCACAGAAGAAATTAACACGGATAACACTAGATACTGGTAAAATTAACTCCTTGTAATCTTCAAAATCCAGTTGGCTTGCTTTCTTGGTTTCCTTTTTGTATAGTTTCTTTATAACTAAGCAAGAAGAGTTACTGTACACATTTGCTGTTTTTTATTTGAGAGATAAATTAAAAAGTGGCGCTTTTATAATCAAACAGAACTGTCTGCAATTTCTATTCTCTACGCAGTAATATCTTGTTTTATTACATGCTGGCTTTTTATTGAGCTCCAGTTTCTTATTTCAGTCTGGCATTGTTTGAGGTTTTTGTGTGATCCTTAGCAGGTTTTTTTTTACTGTTGAGGGCTATCAGGTAGCTGGCGGTGTCTCTAATTTTATGGAAGGTTTTATCAACTTTTTATCCAGTGAGAAGCTTAGGTGGAAATGATCTCAGTGTCATTTGTCAGTCTCAGTTCCAGTTCAGCCTTTGATTCCACTTTTATAAAAAATCCTAGTTTTTTTATTTTAGCCAGTATCACTGCAGTCAGTTTTATGTCTTATCAAAGGCACAATGCTGAAAATGGCTGTGACCAGAAACTTTGTACTAAAATTTAATTTTATAGTGTATATATTTGATAATCTTATAAAAGATTCAATTTTCCACAAAAAAATTCCTTAACTTCACAAGATGCTACCATCTAAGACGCATTTCCTTCCCCGCCATCCACTCCCATTCTTACTGCTTTCCTCCAGCTAAACAATAAACATCTTACTGTTCAGAACTGGTATCATTCCTGGTCAGTCAAATCCTTTTGACTCTAGCCATGAAATATCATTTTTCCCCCTTGATACTCTGTCAGTATTTTAACCCTGCAGATCTAATGTACTGAAAGCCAATTAATTTCAAACAACCATGGAAGAAAATATCCAGTAGTTTCTTGTCTTTATTACATTTGGTTGATTCATTGATGAGGGAAATTTATAGTCTGAGGTGAGTGTACGGGGCATAAACCAGAAGTAGAATTATTTAGAGCACTGACCATTTCAGTTGCTCCAAATATACCAAAGCAATAATACACGGAAGAATATTAGTCCTCTTCATATTTTTGCCAGCAGTTTTAAGAAGTCTAACTTCAGTGTTAGATATGAACAGCAACATGATGATGTGAATCCTTTTATTGTCTATAAACTCAGTACATGAATGGATAGGTAGATGCACGTTTCTAGGGTTGAAAATCTATCTCTGGACAAAACTCTGTAACACAGTATGCTGTAAGGAAGGCACATGAAAATAAGCATTGATAAACACATGCAAAAGTAATGGGAGCAAATACTAACTACACCTCATGGCACTACTGGTGCAATTTCACTTTGTAGACGGAGAATTTCCAGAGCCCATTCCCTTACACCCAAATCTATATTCCTTGCATGCCATTAAGCATAGTTCTGCAGGGCTTTCTACACCCAAACACAGATATGTTTGGGAGTTGTCCTGGGGAGAGGGTAAGGCAAATGAATCTGTACCTGCATGGTTCCCCAATCAGTCCCCCCCTCCTGCCCCGCCGTGTCTTTGGTGACAGGTTACATGCAAGGGCTAACAGATGCAAATTGTCTCGGTGAATTCAGAGGGGGGGGGGGGTTGGATGTGGCATAGGATTAGGATTGTAGTACACAAGATTGGTTTTAAATATGAAAACTTAAATGCTGCAAAGGCAATTTTCTGATCTCCTGAAGTGAACTTGATTTCCAAACTAAATCCTGAATGTGAGCTTTGATTATTGCATTTAATATTTTTTCTTCTCTTTATTCCTGAGTGTCCCAAATTAAAATTTACTCTACTCTAATGTTGATTTTAAAAAGGAAAGGTATGCAAAGGGTTGACAGTGATGATTCTGAATATAAATTATAGCAAGCAAATTGATGCAAGATTAAATTACCAGATCAACCTTTTATATTCTGTATTTTATGGAATATCTAATATATGTTTGGCAGTAATTTACTCTTGCACATGAATTCCTGACAGTTTCGATTCTTCAGACTTATTAATCAATGCATGTCAGCACCAGAGCCATTTTATGAAACTTACTAGTCATCAAAAATTTATTATCGGATAAATCAAAGAAACAACTAGCATCTTAATAGCATGAACAAAGTGGCATGTAAAGGATTATTCAAGACTGCATGCTTTTGTCTTGTAGTTAATGCTACTATCAGGGGCTTTGTAACCCCTTTAAAATAGTCGTCATATTGACAAAACTATTTCCTTTGTACAGGGTCTTGTTTTTAATCTTCTCTTTTCGGGGAACTGGGTATAGTCGTGTGTGTGTGTATTTATTTATTTCATGTCAGCTTCATTCTGTAAAATCTAATACAGAACGTTAACAATGTAATCTGTGACTTTCAGAGTTAGCTGCAATAGATATTCTGCACTTCAGTAATGTGACAGGGTGGGAGGTGTATTGTGACAAAAATCATCATGCTGTTAATATGTTTCATTCTGTGCCCTGGCGACCTGAGAAATAGGGATGTCCATCGCTACACAGCTTGGAGTATCTTATTACAGTAACAGTAAGTGTTCTTTACTAAAAAACTACATTCTGTGCGAGATTTTCAAAAGTGCTCAGCCTGGGCCCAACTCCGCTCCCATTGAAGTTAATTATAGACTTCAGTGCAAGCAGAGTTAAACTTAAAATTGAGTGCTGTGGTTAGATGTTTGGCTGCGTGTGGTGTGTTTGTTTGTTTTCCTCCTGCGTGCTGCCCCAGCTCTGTGCAGACAGCCGGCACAGCAGACCTCAGGTGAACCACCCAATGACTACAAGATTCATTAAGGCACAAAGGCACCAGGCCAAGTTTATTGTCAACAAAGCATGGTAATAGCACCTGGCAGACTCTATTAGGATACTAAGATATGTACACCCGTGACAGTGGGCACAGCTCAGTGAATGGCGGGACTTTCCATTCCACCTCTCGGCTGGACAAAGATGCTCCCTCTGAGATGCATCTTTATTCCCTGATACAAACAAGTTAGTACTGCCTCTGACATAGTTAGCTACTGCCCCCTGACGTGGCTAGTTATTACCCATCCCCTTGTATATGTTGGTTTGATTAAAACATCTTTATTGCGTACTGTTATCCTAACCTTATCTTTTGAGGAGAGGGGTCAGTATGTTCCTGTTATCCTTGGGAAATGTTTTTGTACCATCCTTGATATCGGGATGTTCTGGTACCACTTGATATCAAAATATGTTTAAGTACTTTGTGCTTAGCACTTCTTAAAAATGTGTATTTTTGCAATATCAGCCATGTTTTTGCCAAATTCTGTGAGCAGGTCCTGCCTCATACCAGGCCTCGTATGCAAAGGGTTATGTCTCAGGCTCTCTCTCTACTACAAGTGCTTTTGAAAATCCCATCCTTTGACTTTTTATTAACGCAATGTAAATTAACTATTCTTACTAGTTTTAGTACACTGCTACCTTGATATAACACCACCCAGTATAACACGAATTTGGATATAATGCGGTAAAGCAGTGCTCCGGGGGCCCAGGGCTGCGCACTCAGGTGGATCAAAGCAAGTTCAGTATAACACAGTTTCACCTATAACGCGGTAAGATTTTTTGGCTCCCAAGGACAGTGTTACATCGAGGTAGAGGTGTACAAGAATATTTTGATATGTATTGGTTGGGTCTTGCTCACTCTCTGCTTATATGCAGTGCTTTACATCTACAGCACAGTATTATTTCACAGACTTAATAGTTGGGAATTTCTTTGAGAATGTCTCAAACTTTCCTAATCCCCCAGTTCCTGGATTTGTGATTCCAGGCATTTCATTCTTCACTCTTGTAAGTTGTCTCCTAATCCTTGGAATTCATTCTGTTTAGTTATTTCTTGATTCCTTTGGCTGTTATGTGTATTATACAGCATTGTTCTTGTGGATAATTATCTTTAGCTTTGGTAACCTGCATAATTTAGACAGTGGTTTCAGCTTTGTTTTTAAATGTCCTACTAATTTGTTGTATGATTTGTCTCAACAATTGATATACTGCCTAGATGTTAATTGACTGATGCAGAGGGAATGAGGGAAGTGCAATGTATGCATGTATGTACACGTGTATTTATATAAAATGCTTTACACTTACTTTGAAAAGAAGAAAGTTTCAGAATAAAAAGAGGAAATTGTACAGCTCAGGTATGCATACAACCAGACTTTAAGATAGTGTTATGGTTGTACATAAGTATCAGTAGGTGGGCTTTTTTAATGGAACATTGTATTTATAAACAAACCAACTATGAAAAACTTACAGGAAGTCATAGCTTAGGTTCCACCAACAATGTCTGCTCCATCTATCCATCGCAGAGGTGGAGTTAAGTCGGGGCAGTGGGCAAGTTATATTGGTGCGGGCTACATTTGAGCGTAGACACTAACCGAGTTAGGTCGGTGTAAGTTGGCTTATGTCGACCTAACTCTATAGCATAGACCAGGGTTGAGCTAGAGTATACTTAAAATGCTACAGCGGCACAGCTGCAGTACTTCAGTGTAGACACTATCTACACTAACAGGAGGGGTTCTTCCATTTGTGAACATAATCTACCTCTCCAAGAGGTGGTAGCTAGGCTGATGGAAGAATTAGGTTGGTTAACTTGTGGTTAGGTCGGCCTTGCTACATCTCTCAAGGTGTGGGTTTTTCACACCCCAAGACACGTAGTTATGCTCATGTGACTTTTCTGATGTAGACCACCTTTAGGCACTCAGGTTTCCTATCCAGTGAATGGAGGCAGATTGGTGTCTCAAATGGGATTCACAAAAGCCACTCTGTTAGGCATCTCCTCACCTAAGCTAGCCAATGGGATTTGCCAAGGCAAGCGGTGTGTCCTAAGCCATGCCCCTCTCAGGGAATTCAGCACCTAAGACCCTGGTGCTGGGAGGTGCCTCCTTCTGCTTGAGATTCTCAGATGTGAACCCTCTCTTGGCGTTAGGTGCCTACACCGTTTTTACAAGAAGCAGCAGGTGGGAGGGAGTGACAGCGCTGCAAGGGATAGGAAAAGGAGAAGGACCTCCCTCAGACTTTTTTTTTTTTTTAAATCCCAGTAAGTAGGTAAGTCACTTGGGATGTGGAAGACATTCCTTTCCCTGCCCTCAGTTCAAATTCCCCCTATCCCCCACCCCCACAGGGGAGAAGGGATTTGTTTGTGTAGCCTTTTTTGAAAAACTTAAATCTTATTGTAGATTTTCCTGGCTATTGACCCTTTTTATAATTAATACCACACATTCTAATAAATAATTAGCTTCTTAAGTAATTGCTGTTTATTTACAGCCTTAACTTTCTCCTAAGGAAAATTTGTATGAGTAGACTTTCACTAACACAGTTCTTAATTCCACGCTTCTGGAATTTAGAACTACGGTCTTTAAATGATCATTATTTGTTTACCCAGCTTTTAAATATATGTAGACTTGGCAGAATTCAATTTTTATTTTTATTTGAATTTCAGTGGAAATAGGTTTTAATTCAATTTCAGTTTCTGCTGGGTGTCAGTGGCCTGTTTGAGCCCCTCAGGCAGGGCCACCCCACTGCTGAATGGCTCCTGACAGGGGCTTCTACTCCTCCTCCTTGAAGTCCTGGCTGAGGGTCTCTGCTCTGTCACTCCAGAATGGAAGTCCCCGTGCACCGCGCCCCCCCCGCCCCCCCCACACACACACCTTGCGCCTGTAGGGATTGGGTGTCATTGGCCCCACAGTTATGCAGGGAACCCTCTGCAACTCTGTCATCATGGAAGTGAATGAGCAGGTCCTTGTGGGTCAGAGCCGACTCCCCCAGCAGGAAAGTGAGAGAGTGGGGCTGTAGAATACTCCTGGACAGCCGCAGGAGCCATTCATCAGTGGGGTGGCCTTCCCTGCTGTTAGGGTGTCCTCCTTGCAGTCCTGGCCAGGGGTCTTTAGTCTGACTCACCAAGACCGCAGCTTTTCCCCGCTCCTTACACCTGCAGGGATTGTGTGTCAGCAGCCTCATGACGGTGCAGGTAGCCCTCCAGCTAGAACTGCAAGGAGAAGTAGGATGACAAGCCCCCAGCCAGGGAGAAGGCCACCTGGCAGTGCAGGGAGCCCTCTGCTGCCCTGCTGTCACAGATCAATTCTCTCACTCACCAGCTGGGAGTACTGGGGGTCTTTGCTTTGCCTGCTCTCTCTCCCTCACATGACACCAGAGCTGCAGAGAGCTCCCTGCACAGCTGTAGGATCACCAACACAGGATCCCTGCAGTTGCAAGTGGGGAGGAGGAGGCTGCAGTCTTGACAGGGAAAAGACCCCTGGCTAGGACTGTGAGGAGGAGGAGCCGCCTCCATAGGGGAGGCCACCCTGCTGTTGAATGGTTCCTGCCTGGTGCTCATACTCCTCCTCCTTACAATCTTGGCTGGGGGCTCGGCTCTGCCCTACCAGGACTGCAGTCTCCCCCATTGCTCCTGCAGAGATCATGTGTTAGCAGCATGCCAGCCCTGTACGGAGTGAGTGGGTCCGGGCAGAGCAGAGAGCAGTACAGGGAGCCCTTGGATTTCCAGCTGGTGAGTGAGAGAACAGGTCTGCCATAGTGGGGCTGCAGAGGGCAACCCACACTGCTGCAGGGCTGGTGACACCTGATCCTTGTGGGCACAAGGTGTTACATGCTTTAACTGTTTTCCTTCTCTTTCTGTGTCTTTAATAAAAGGTTTAAAAGGATTTTTAATGTTGTTTGCCATAACTAAGCAGACTGAAGTCTCTGTATACCACAGCCCAAACCTTGTTTAAACTGTTTAATATCAGACAGTTTCAGTGTCAAGTTAACACCTTTGACTCATTGGGCCCCTTATTCAATCTAAATTAATACAGCAGTTCCCAATATTTATATAAACTGCAATTAATAGCTTTGTTAATCTCCCACCACAGTGTCCTAAATCTGCTCTGGTCAAAGGCACTAGTCTTTTTATTAAAGGCAACAGTAAAATAAATTAGGACTTTCTATTCCAAGTGCACAAATACCACAGTGATGAGAGCCATTTAAGGAACTTATACAGACTGATAGCCATTGTGACATGTGACTACTTTAAAGAATTCCATTACACTTTCGAATCTTCAAGTCTCATTAGATTTGCCTCAAAGTTTCCAGATTTCAGAGTGTGGTAGCTGTGTTAGTCTGTATCAGCAAAAACAACAAGTGGCAGTTTAGAAACTAACAAATTTATTTGGGCATAAGCTTTTGTGGGCTAAAACCCATTTCATCAGAGGCATGGAGTGAAAAATACAGTAAGCAGTATATATATTATAGCACGTGAAAAGATGGGAGTTGCCTTAGCAAGTGGGGAGTCAGTGCTAACAAGGCCAATTCAATTAAGGTGGAAGTGGCCTATTCTCAACAGTTGACAAGAAGGGGTGGATACTGAGAGGGAACATTACTTTTGTAGTGCTAAGGAGGCCAGTGCAAGCAAGGTGGATGTCGCCTATTTCCAACAGTTGACAAGAAGGTGTGAGTATCAGCAGAGGGAAAATTACTTTTTGTAGTGACCCATCCACTCCCAATCTTTATTCAGGCCTAATTTGATGGTGTCCAGTTTGCAAATTAATTCTAGTTCCGTGGTTTCTTTGGAGTCTGATTTTGAAGTTTTTTGTTGAAGAATTGCCACTTTTAAGTCTGTTGTTGAGTGTCCAGGGAGATTCAAGTGTTCTCCTACTGGTTTTTTAATGTTGTAATTGCTGATATCGGATTGTGTCCATTTATTCTTTTGCGTAGAGACTGTCCAGTTTGGCCAATGTACATTGCAGAGGGGCATTGCTGCTGGCACATGATGGTATATATCACGTTGGTGGATGTGCAGGTGAACGAGCCCCTGATGGTGTGGCTGATGTTGTTAGGTCCTATAATGGTGTCCCTTGAATAGATATGCAGACAGAGTTGTCACCGGGATTTGTTGCAGGGTTTGGTTCCTGGGTTAGTGTTTTTTGTTGTGTGGTTTGTGGTTGCTGGTGAGTATTTGCATCAGGTTGGGGGGCTGTCTCTCAAGGTCTGAGAGAGTGAGCAATTGTCCTTCAGGATAGGTTGTAGATCTGTAGTTGCCAGAAAAATTCTGCCCCTGAAATAAGATCCATCCTGCATATGAAATTTCAGGCAGGTTGCTTTAGTTTGGCAAAGTTAATGTGCCAAGTCAAAATGGATATATAATTTTATCTTTGAACTTCAATTTGCCACTCCTTACTCTGAGAGAATAAATCAAGTCACTTGGACACCTTATTTTTCACTATGCTAAAAATGTCTAAACATTCCCAGTCTCACAAATAAATATAAAATATATCAAGCATACGTAGTATTCACACCAGCAGGATATAAGGCCTCATCTGAAGTCAAGGGCAGTCTTTTTAAATGGGCTCCTAAGGACTTTGGCTCAGGCCCATAGATATTTGAGATTAGAACTGGGTCATCTGTGTCCATATCAGTGTAAAGATCCCAACTGTACTGTACATTCTCATTGTAATGCATGGTGAGTAACTGACACACATCCCTGGCAATCAAGATGAGAGCACACCCGTTAGTTTGTCCAGCATCAGAAACATTTCTATCCACCTTACATTGTTCCAAATGAAAATTAGAAGGTGGGAGTTACTTTTTACATTACTTCAGTATTATTTTGTTTGGGTTTGGGTGGGCAGGAGGATTTTTTCATAGTGTTTTTTTTATATAGTAATTTATGAAAGATTACACTTCAAACCTACATCTAGTAATCTGAATTATCTGCTATTGGCACATTTTGGATGTGATGATTCTCAAAAAAAAAAAAAAAAAAAAGTGGTGCGGCCAAATGATGGTTTGTAAGAGCAGATTCAACTAGATAGATGTATAAAACTGAGAGAGAGATCGCGCGCAAAGTATACTGATCCAAAATGAATGAAGGCTTAAAGTGAAAGCAAAATTATTGAATTTTGAAAGGATGACCATCTGGTAAAACCTGCAGTCTTACAAACTCAAGCATAGATGAGAATATGACTCATGTATTTTAATAAAGGTTGTACCAAAGTTTGTGGAATATTTTTCTTTGTACAAATCCAGAAAAACTCCTTAATCCAGACATAAAAGATGATACACTGATTGTACTGGAGCCCAACAAATGATATTGGTTCTGTTGCTTATAGCATTTTCTACAAAGAATTCTAAATTGCTAGTATGTCCTATACCTTTATTATTGACATTTATTATAAAATTAAAAATAGAAAGCAAATATTTAGTTTTTAATTTTTTCTACAATTTATGGAGTCTAGCTTATGAAGACAGCCTTATTTATTGACCTGATACTTAACATTTTGTTTTTATCCACAGAACATAAAAGCACAGGTGGTGGTAATGCAAACTCCTACACTGTACCTCAGTGAGACCCTGTAGGCATCACTGCCAAGGGATAATTCAGTCTAGGTTAATTCAGTCTTCACTGCCATTCAAAGCTTGGTCCTCTGTTGAGGATGCCAGCAAGGATGATAATTAAGCCCTATATATTTCCGGCTGCTCCTTGAGGCACACCCCTCTAACGATGCAGAGTAAGTTGCAGGATTAGGGTCTATGATCATGTTTTTGTGAAGGAAACTAAAAAATTAGTAACTGTCTCAAAAAGGTTCTCATATCCAGGTCAAAGCTAAATGTACTGTTAAAACAGCAACCCATAATTTCAGGCTCTGTCAGCCCCACCACTGTACGTGTCTTCTCTCATGCTTCATTTTTGCCAAAGTGCTACAATTTTCTGATACCAGTAATAACTTGATGAGAGAGACAGCAGAGACCTGATCCACATGGCAGTCATAAAATCTATTGCCTGCAATGTGTGAGCCCAAACTTGTAAAGAACCGAGCACCATCTACAAAGTGCGGAGTGCACTCCCGTTGACTTCAACGGAAATGGAAGGCTCTCAGCTCAACTGTTAGGGTTGGGTGTTTGGGAAGAGAATCTGCCCATAGCAGTGAGATGTGACTCTGCTTTTTGAATGCACTCACTGCCCAAACCCAGTCTTGGTCTCAGAACTATAGGCACTGTGGGATAACAGTAACGGTTGCAAGAGTTTTTCATATCGCAGCAAATGACAACATGGTTTGACATACTTTTCTAGAACTTATTTGTGTTTGCTTCCCAAAATCCCTGAGACTGGGGGACGGTTGTGCTAGGTACCATACAGACACATCACGAGAGAGTCTCCCTGCTCTGAACACCATGCAATCTAAATAGAAAAGGATGGGAGGGGAAAAGCTGAAGTGATTTCCCCAAGGTCACCCAGTAGTGGATCACAAGCTAAATATGAGTCAACAGTGTAACGCTGTTGCAAAAAAAGCAAACCTCATTCTGGGATGTATTAGCAGGAGTATTGTAAACACAACACGAGAAGTAATTCTTCTGCTCTACTCTGCGCTGATTAGGCCTCAACTGGAGTATTGTGTCTGGGCGCAGATGCAGACTGGTGAAAACATGTAATTGTTTTAGCTACCAGAACTCAGCTAATAAGATAGCTTATACCTTTATCAATGCTTAACTGACTGATATGAAATAGACTATATCAGTTTTTTTAATATTCCCAACAGAACAGCTTCTGACACTTTCTATTAGTTTGTAAATGCTGATTATAAAGCCAATGCTTATTTGTAAGTTATTCAATAAATATAAAATATTCCCATAAAATGCCACTAACAGAGGCTGGATTCATTAATAGATGCTTGTTTAAATACATTCAGAGCTCATCTTCTACCTCTAAGTTAATAGTTTCTGCTATTCTGATCAAGTGACATCTTCAAGTAAAGGAAGTACAGAATTACTTTCCACAGGGTAATACATCTCCTGTATTAATGTTTAAAACCCATTTCCCCCACCTTTCCATCAATACCACCTTTTAAATTAATTAGTGCAGCAAAATTCAACATACTGAAGATGTAAAAGATACAGCAATAGCATACAGTTTGATTTAGGAAATACCTTTCAGAAAAACTGATTTATAATAGTTAACTAACAAACACAAATTCAGAATTTCACAGCCAGTTAAAAAAGGTGGGAATTACATATTTTAACTTGAAAGTTATAGGAACGCTGCACTAAATAGCATTACAAAGACAACAGCCAGTAAATCTGACAGGTTTAGTTAGTTTTTGGTTTTCTATTCATTTTTGCATCTAGAGACTTTTCGCTGCTGGGGCAGACCATCTGGCCTCACTTGCTGGTTTATACTAAATGATCTTTCATCATGCCAAAGCAGAGACTGGATCAGCAGGTCATTATGGGATTAACAGCTATGCTTCCTCTACTCATTCTGTCCCACTCCTGCCCCTCCTCCACACTCCTTTTTAGATCTAAATAATTTTCAAGAACTGTCAGGTGACATTCAAATTGTGATTCTGCTACCCACTCCCCACAGTTTAAAGCATATCCATGGTACATCCAAGCCCCCTTTCATGCCAGCATCTTGAAGTCAGCCCTGTACTTACATTAATGGCAGAATGAACTCACTTCCATTTCAAAGAAAGATAGGTTTAAGTACCTACAGAGCAAGGCCCAATTTGAATTAAGGAGAATGCAGGATGAGTGGTGGGAGAGGAAAGCTGCAGAAATCCAGCATTACGCAGATACAAACAACACAAGGATGTTCTTTGACTCTCTCAAAGCAGTTTAAGGACCATGTAAATCTGGAACAGTCCCCATGAAGTCAGCAGATGGCACAGCCCTCATCAAAGACAAGAAGGGAATCATACAGAGATGAGCTGAACACTTCAGTAGTTGACTCAATAGACCATCCACAGTTGATTGGCATGTCCTTGACCATTTACCTGAGAAATCCATCAAAGAGGATCTCTCTGTCCCTCTGTCAGTGGAGGAAGTTCTAAAAGCCATCAAACAACTGAACTCTGGCAAAGCATTGGAAAGGATGGTATCCCAGCAGAAATGTATAAAGGAGCAGGCCCAAAGGTTATTGAGGTGTTTCATGACATCCCGAGTAGCATTTGGGAGGAAGAAGAAATGCCACAAGACTTCAAAGATGCTATTATTGTATCACTGTTCAAAAACAAAGGCAGCAAAGCTGACTGCAGAAACTACAGAGGCATTGCTCTCCTCTGTACAGCAGGCAAAATACTAGCTTGCATTATACTGAACAGACTCACTGCAAACGTATCTGAGGAGAATCTGCCAGAAGCGCAGTGTGGTTTTAGACCAGGTCGTAGCACTATGGACATGATCTTTGTTGTAAGGCAGGTCCAGGAAAAATGTTCAGAAAGCAACATGGACCTGTATGCAGTTTTCATCGCTCTGACCAAAGCTTTTGATGTGGTCAACTGAGAGGGTCTATGGGCTATTCTGCATAAACTGGGCTGCCCAAGAAAGTTCATACAAATCATCTGTCTGTTTCATGACCACATGACAGTGCAAGTACTTGCCAGTGGTGACTTTTCCGATGCATTTGAAATCTCTAATGGAGTGAAGCAAGGCTGTGTACTTGCTCCAGTGTTGTTCAGCTTGTTACATGGTTGAAACACAAGCAAAGAGCAAGGGATTTGGATCAGGGAATATACATCCCACTACCGACTCGATGGCTCCCGTTTTGATCTTCGAAGACTCAATGCTAAGACCAAGTCACTGGAAAGGCTTCTCGTCGAGGCACCTTTTGCAGGTGATTGCACTTTGACTCCCAGACAAGACGACCTTCAGGTCATTGTTGATGGCTTTTCTGAAGCATCCCAGCTCTTTGGCCTCACCATCAGTCTTGGGAAGACAGTGGCCTTGTTCCAACCAGTACCTCATTCCAATACCCTAGTGCCAGCCATCTTCAGCCCAGGCACATACTTGAACTGTTCCCTTGATGAGGAAATTTTCTCCAGAATTAGTAAAGCTAGCCAGGCCCTTGGCCGACTTCTCATAGACTTTAAGGTCAGAAGGGACCATTATGATCATCTAGTCTGACCTCCTGCACAATGCAGGCCACAGAATCCCACCCATCCACTTCTATAACAAACCCCTAGCCTATGTCTGAGTTATCGAAGTCCCCAAATTGCGGTTTGAAGACCTCAAGCTGCAGAGAATCCTCCAGAAAGTGACCCGTGCCCCATGCTGCAGAGGAAGGCGAAAAACCTCCAGGGCCTCTGCCAATCTGCCCCGGAGGAAAATTCCTTCCCGACCCCAAATATGGTGATCAGTTAAACCCTGAGCATGTGGGCAAGACTCACCAGCCAGCACCCAGGAAAGAATTCTCTGTAGTAACTCAGATCCCAACCCATCTAACATCCCATCACAGACCACTGGGCATACTTACCTGCTGATAATCAAAGATCAATTGCCAAATTAATTGCCAAAATTAGGCTATCCCATCATGCCATCCCCTCCATAAATTTATCAAGCTTAGTCTTAAAGCCAGATATGTCTTTTGCCGCCACTACTCCCCTTGGAAGGCTGTTCCAGAACTTCACTCCTCTAATGGTTAGAAACCTTCGTCTAATTTCAAGTCTAAACTTCCTAGTGTCCAGACTTCTAACAAAAGTTCTTAACCAACACAACATCCGTCTCTCCACCAAATAGAACCACGGCACTGTAGATCTTCAAACATCTCTCCTGTATGGATCTGAGATGTGGACTCTTTTTATAGGTGTCACATTAAACAACAAAGAATCCTGTGGCACCTTATAGACTAACAGACGTTTTGCAGCATGAGCTTTCGTGGGTGAATACCCACTTCTTCGGATGCAAGTGGTGGAAATTTCCAGGGGCAGGTTTATATATGCAAGCAAGAAGCAAGCTAGAGATAACGAGGTTAGTTCAATCAGGGAGGATGAGGCTTACAAGTAAACAGAGCCATTTACAGCCAGTTGTCCTTCTAAAAACATGAAAACCTGACTTAATACTTTACATTTTAAGAAGGAAAAAGCCTCTTGTTTGACAGTCTCTTAGATGGTGTTAAAGATGGCCATTACTGTCCTTACTGGGAAAATGAGAAAACATAGGTTTCAATGGGCTGGAGGTGCTGCTGCTGTTAAAGTCCTATCCTGTTCCCTAGAAAACAAGACAAACACAGAAAAGGGGAAAGAAGAGAAAAGCAAAGATAGAAAATGCAGCTTCTCTTGTTGGTGTTGACTTTCACTTGCAACCTCATTGCTGAAAAAAACAGACATAGCACATGGTACTATCAGCCACTCCAAAACCTGGCAAATTTGTACCAGCGTCAGGCTTGTTAGGGCATTGCTTTTAGCTGCCTCTCCGATCACAGGTGCTCAATGGTGTTGTAAAATATACTTGGCTGGCTATGCCAGACTCATATTAGACTAAAAGCAAAAGAAGAGGGATGGGAAAGAGCAGAAATAAGGTGGGGAAGGAAAAGAATACACCAGGGAGAGGTGTATGTGAGACCGTCATACATCCCAGGTGGTGATCAAGGTTTAGCCAGAGGTGGCAGAGTCATTTGGGACCCTCCCTCTGGCCTGTTGTGGTCAGGACATTTCTCAGGGTCTCATGAGACGATGGGGGTGGCAGCCATGGTGGTGAAGCTCACTCTTTCCCTTGTTTCAGTCAGCCAGCACCATGCTTCCCTTTGTCTTTCCAGGATTTCTTTTTGAGGACTCCAAGAAGGAGTGATCAGCAGAACAGTCCATCCTCTCATTATTTTGTTCACCAATTAGGCCTAATTTCAAACACACAATTTTTGGTTCATTGATTTCTGGTTCCCTACTTGTTTACCAGGCATGATTTTAACACGGTCCTTGAATTATTTTTGTTTAGACTAATTCACTATTTCTGTTTTTTAGCATCTTTTCCCATCAACATTTGTTACAGGTTGTTGTGACATTTTATAAACTTGCACTCACTTTTCACGGTTGGCCTCACAATTAGGGTAAATTTGTAGGCCTAATTATTACAAGATAATCAAAGGCACATAGTTTTGATGTTGCCTCAGGATGCTTACATAAGTTATATCTAGTTCAGGAAGCTCACTAGCTACTGATGATTTTAAAAGCATACATTGAGTCAGCAATGAGTTTAGAGTTTGAGACTCATGTTATGATACAAACCAGTATGGGTAGGAAGACTGGGAGCTATGAGCTAGAGTTCTAATCCCGATCTACTGATTTAGTGTATGGCTTTAATAATTTGCACTTTTACATAGTCCCTTATATACAAGAAATTCAGAGCTCTGAATAACTATAATTTAAGCTTCACAACAGCCTTGTGATGTGGGTATACGGTCTTATCCCCATTTTGCAGATGGGGATGTTGTGGTTCATGGATGCCAAGTAGCATGCCCAAGATCATGCAGCAAGTTGTTTTCCAATCTGTGTTAGTTCACAAGTCTTTTGCCTTCCAATTTGTCTAAACCATGAGAATACACAGACTCCCAGACCAGTCACTCCATCCCTACCTGGGAAAGAATTATAACTCCGAGCACAGATGCTTTCCAAACCAGATGAGTTTCTGCAGAGTCAAACTGCCATTAATAGCATTTCATAAATTATAGATTACTTTTTAGCTTTTTGCTCCTTTTTTGAGAGCATATTGCAGATAAGTATGAAAGGTTAGATTTTAATCTCCCATGTCACCATGTGCCACCATGTCCCGCAAATAAATCCACTACTGTGCATGTGGCTGCAAACACAGGACTAGATGTTCCTAGAAATATGGAGATGAGATTCTGCAAGTAGAAACGGGCTCTTAATGATGTATCTGTTACAAGTTATTTATCATGTGGATGCTCAACCTGGGGTTTGCTAACAGGTATCCAGGAGGTCCTGATCACCTGGTATTTCCCATATTATTAAATGGGAAGGCGATTGTGGGAGAGTGGTTCCCAGTATGGACCTAGTTGAGAACCACGATTCTCTTTTATGAGGTCTGGTGAGATTAACTGTGACACTTTATAGTTTCCAAAAGTGAATCTCTTCCTTTGCATGTGTTCTGTGAATAGGCACATGTTGGGTTTCAGTTTGGTTTTAGCAGAGTTGACGTTTAACCCTCAAATTGTGGTTTTATTCTGAGGATTTCATATGGTGTCTTTATGTAGTACACCTCTAACCCGATATAACGCGACCTGATATAACGCAGGTTCACATACAACGCGGTAAAGCTCTGACACGCTGCTCTGAGCAGTGTGTTAAGGGTGCCGGGCTGGGCCAGGCCGGGGCCGAGGGGTTCGATAAGGGGCAGAGGGTCTCGGGGGTGGACAGGGCTCTCCCCCCCTAAGGGGCAGAAGCTGTGGGAGTGCACTTTTGGGGGCCCCGCAGTCCCAGAGTGGCCCGGGGGATTAGCAGGGGGCAGGGAGCAGCCCGTTCTGCTTCCCTTGCCCCGGCCCCAGCTGGGTCACTCAAGGGAGGGGACTTGGGGGGAGGGATCCCCCCACACTCACCAGCAGCGGCGGAAGTGGAACAGCCTGGCCCCAGCCCACTCCGCTCCGCCAGCTCCCAGCCGCAGTGCTCCGCTTCCCGCCACAGGTGAGTATGGGGGGCGTCCTTTCCCCAACCTCCCTGCACTCACCGGTGGCAGGAAGCGGAGCATCCCAGCCCCAGCCAGCTCCACTCCGCCAGCTCCCAGCCGCGGCGCTCCACTTCCCGCTGCAGGTGAATGCAGGACCTTTTCCCAGCCGCCCCCCAGCGACACGGTTGGGGCCGGGGCAAGGAAAGTGGAGCGGGCTGGGGCCGCGTTGCTCTGCTTCCCGTCACAGGTGAGTGCGGGGGGGCATCCTTTCCCAACCTCCCTGCATTCACTGACGGCAGGAAGCGGAGCGCTGAGGCTGGGAGCTGGTGGAGTGGAGTGGATTGGGGCAGGGCTGCTCCACTTCCCACCGCTGCCGGTGAGTGCCTGTCAGGGGGCGGATAGGGGTTGGGGCAGTCTGGGGACAGGGGGGTTGGGTAGGTGGTGGGGTCCTGGGAGTGATTAGGGACTGGGGTCTCTGGTCAGGGAATGAGGAATGTGGGGGGCAAAGCAAGTTTGATGTAACGCGGTCTCACCTATAACGTGGTGAGGTTTTTTTGTCTCCCGAGGACCACGTTCTATCAGGGTAGAGGTGTATATTGTTTTATTGCAATGAAGTTTGTGAGTGTCCTTTTAACTCCGATTCTGTTAACATGTGATTTACAGATAGGGTTCTTAATACAGTGTAGTACTGAGTGGTGGTTATAATGGTTTGTCTGCTTTTTTTTAGCTGGTGCTTCCAATTTAATGTAATCTACATAGCTATGCTTAACCAGTGATGAGGTATTTAATTGTAGTCCTCCAAAATCATATCCTCTCCAGAGTTACCTTCACTCATCTCCCCATGACAACTAGGGATGAGTCCCTTTCATTAACTTACTTATCTGAAGAGGGTATAACCTTTACTGTGTAGGAGAACAAGGACCAGGAACAAAACTCACAGGTTAGTCATTACTCTGTCTGTGTAAAGGATTCGTGTGTCGTCTTAGAATAACAATAGGAATTTGTTCATAAGATGTATTCTTTTTTTTTTTAAACAAAGCTCATTTTCACTTCATAGACAACATGGTGTGTTATGAGAGAGGGCACTTTCACTCACTCATTAGTACACAGACTATATGGGAATATATAATTAATAAAAATATTGGAAAGATAAACATTTCTGGGATAATGTAGCCTAATACCTACTATGTGTGTTTCTCTCACAAAGAGATAGATGGCCTTTTAACAGGTGGTAGGTTTATACTTCAATATGTCGTGTGTCTGTGCACACACATCTATTCATAAACATTCTCCCATACATACACACACAGATATACATTTGTTTTGATTGTTGCTTAGATAATGTGTTTATTGTTCAGTTCCATTTTGTTCTCTCTTGGGAGTAAGGACAAATTTAGAAAACAATAGGAAATATGTTCTAGCATTATAGAATTCTGTTGCTATGAAATAAAGATGCAAATGGTGTTACAAAATAAATTTGTAAAAAACCAAAATAACAAAAGTCATGGATAAAATATTGAGATGATCAAAATTAATCATAGGAAGAACTGATGCAAAATGCAGATACAGCAGATTCAAAATTGTTATATTCATAAGGATGGTAATTATTTAATTCTAGGGATAGACATATAGCGAAAAATGTATTGCAGGTTTACAACTGACTAGCCATTTTATGTGGCAGAATATCATCTTTGCATATTTATTAAAATTATTCATAAATGGTTGCTGCCTCGATGAACTGCTCAGTTCTTGTGTTTTGAGACAATATATGTTGTCTTGACCATTTTATCGTGGCATTGTAATGGAAATTTTAGAATGATCCATGGAATGTCTTCCAAAAGCAGCTTCTCTTAAAAATAGATATTCCTACTATTTTCATTTTAAAATATTATTTCAAAGAGTTTAGTAGTAATACATGTGCTGTACGTATATTAATCAGATCTGAGTTTTTAAGAAAAGATTTATTAATGATGAGGAGAGAGATACTTGGATATTAAAAAGATATAGAATGTATATTTAAATGCTTCTGCCATTTTCTGTTCTCAAACTTACTGACTGTAAATTTGTATCTGTTAAGTAAGTGAAATCAAAGGACAGTGTGATATGTACCATAACTCATTTTATCAGACTTGCACACTGGACTCCCAGCAAGATTATAAAAGGCTATTATGTAATAGTGGTGGGAAAATATCTGACACAACTAGGTGTCTTGGTTCTCCTGAAGTTGTCAAGGGAGCACAGCTCCTTCACTGGATATTGGAAGGCTTTCTGCAAGCTTGATGTGTGGTTACAGTGACTAGGGCATAGTCACGATTGTGTGGGCATCTGTATTTGGATGTGGTGGCTACTTGGAGGTCCATTGCCTAATCTGGGTTCACAGTAGACACATGTCTATGTATTTAATAGAGTTTAAATAAATATGTCTGTCTGAGCAGGCATGCAGAGACTACCAGACAGAGTGAATTATGTAGACTTTTTGTTTTTTCCATACAAGTAATATTCAGTCCAAAGGAAAAAAGTTCTTAACTTTCTCTTTTTTTTAAACCAAAAAAAATCTAATACTTTTATTTAACTTGGCACCTTTGAGTATGTCAGGATGCCTTTCCAAATATTATTTAGCGGTATTTATATGGCCATTTTACATATGAATAAATGGAGGCACAGAATTGACATTATTTGTTCAGGATCACTCAGTGAGTAATTCACCATCACTCACACACGAATTATTCTATCTAAAAGGAAAAGGCATCATTTTAACTTAAGAAATTTACAGCATTACAAGATTAATGGGACTTGCTGTATAAATCTTAGGGAATCTAATATTGTGGACTGTATGTTGTGCTTTATGACAAATAGCCTAGAAATGGGCTGCTGTGGTATTATTTGCATGGTAATGCAGCATTATTTCAAAAAGTTGTCAAAAACAATTAGAGGCTAATGAAATTTTATGCAAACCACCAGATGGTCACTATCTTTTTGATTAAATACATTTTGTGGGGTATAAAGGGACAAACACCTTTTATTTATTGCAAATTGGAATTCAGGTGAACACTGACTGGAGAAGAAATGATAAGATAACAGAAAACAATCTGAGAGAAAAACACTTATATCCAAGATTAGCCCCAATTGGTCTACAGGAGGAAACACATTGTATTGTTGCTACTGCTGCTGTTATGATTATGATTTGTTTAGACAGTGGCGAAGTTGTTCTTAGTGCTTTACGGACAAAAGATGCAGCCTCAGCCATGCAAACCTCCCCAAAGAAAGACCTTACTCGCATGCCAAGGAATCCCACTGAAGCTGATGGGACTCTGGGTGGGAGGTCTGCACAAGGGGATTCCAATGCAAGATCAGGAACTGTAATTAGGCATAACACAACAAGTAAAATAATAAATGGAAGGGGACGGCAAGGGAGAAAGAAGCTTAAAAAATAAGAATGGGTGGGTGTCTTTAATTAGCTTGAGATACTTCTTAAAGTAGTAGTTGGAGTTACAGGAGGGAGAGGAAGGGGAATTCAGGCTGAAAGGGCAGTTGATCAGGTCATGATGATCATGGGAGAAAACTGAAGCATCCGCTCTTATTTTAAGTAAGCTACTTATGTGCTCTCTGATTCAGTTTGCTCATCAGTATCCTGAGATTAACCACATCTCTCCAGGGTGCAGTCCAGACCAGCGAGGGGCTGTGTCACTCCTGCAACTTTGGGTTGCCTCACAATGTTTTGCTGCTGTAGCTCCTTCCAGTGCTGCTCCCAAATAGCCTTCCAACTCTGCAAGTGATACCCTGAGTGTTTGTACTGCTGCAACCTGCCAGCCACACCTTGGTCACAGACCAATTTCCACTTGCAGGGTAATCTCAACACGTGTGTGAATTTTCCCTAAAAGCATGTATGCTACATTGTCCAGCCCTCTCCTGCGCAGTTCAGATATTTTAGATTCGTTGCCCTTGTTAGGGGGTCAGTATCCAACAGTTTGCTATCTTAAATGGAGTTACCCAAACAATTCACAACACTGGATTAGTTTTAATTAAAGAATAAAGCAAGTTTATTTAGCTACAAAGAGAGATTTTAAGCAGGGTGGATTTGATTTAAATCAAATTGATTTAAATGACTAGTCAGGGAGACTCGATATAATCATGGATTTCTACATAAAAGTGCATTCTTGTTGGTTGTTATAACCTTAATACATATTCTTCACAACTCAGAGATAGATGTAGGTTTCATTTTTAGAAGGAACACACTATACGTTTTTAAACAGTGATTTATTTTGAAAACTTTTCAGATTCGTTTTACAGCTATATCAGAAAATGAATGATTGTTTGGTTATTTCATTTACCAAAGGTAATTAAAGCAGATATTTATGAAGTTATTGAGAGGTGAACTATCTCCAATTCAGCAGGTTAATCATTAATATTTGGAGGATTTTCTTGCCATGGTGTATTAGGAGGAGAACATCAGACAGACATTTAAATTGTTTTATTTAAATAAAACAATGCTATGTATTCTGGATTATTTTCTTCAACAGCAAACGTATAATATTTTAACAAAACAAGCATATGAATTTTTGAATTTAGTTAAACATTCAAGTTTTTTAAAATCAGGTTTTTGTTAAAATTGTTTCAACTAAAATAGTTAAATGAAATATTTTTTAAAAAATTAATTCGACTATGTCAGCCAGGTCAATGTGAGAAACTTAAAATATTGGCTTCTGCAGCTAATTCAGTTGTCTTCACCTTCATTTTCCTGTTTGTTCATAATCTGGAAAAGAAAAGCAAGCTTTGCTGCTTTTTTCAGGTCCCAAATGATTTCTCAATTTGGAATGAATTAGTCCAAAGGAAGAAAATATTCTTTCTATACTGGCAGAAGAAGCTACTGCTCTTAAAAGTGAGATTATCACTTCAACAGTCTCTGAATCCAAGTGCTTAAGTGACTTCCACCAGTTCACTGGTGTGACTTTGTTTAAAACATCATCAGCAAACATGTATTTCTTGAATGGTTCTTATTCCCAAACTGGGTCTCTCTTACGGCCTGCTGCCATTATAGGTTTTCCCTTCTAGTGAGAGAATGGTATGGTAGATCTCAAATCAGTGAAGGCTTCACTCAGACCTCAAGACTTCTGGAATATGCTGCTCAAACAATTTCAGTTTTGTTTCTACTGCCTGTCCCTCCCTTCTCACATTTATCTCCAGACTTCTTCTCCTTGTCCAGATCTATTCCACCCCCAACAATCTTCTATTCATTGAACTTTTTGAAACTTGCACTTTTAGAGAGAAGTAAGGGATTGACTGTGTGTACACAAATTTGCAGAGGGCCAATAGGGTTGAGATCTGTTATTTCTCACCTCTATATATAATTTATTTAAAAACCGTTAACAGCATGTTATTTCTGGAGACACACATCAACAGTTTGAGAACTGCAAAACTAAGCACCTCTGATGGTACCACCTGCTCCCGGCAAAAGGGCTGACCAAATTTCAGGTCAGGATTTTGCTCAAAATCAAATGGCCATAGGCGCCCACTCCTTGGGTGCTCTGGGGCTGGAGCACCCATGGGGAAAAATTAGCAGTCAAACTCCCCCCTCCTCGCCTCTTTCCCCCCCACCCATGAGTGCACCGCGTCCCACTCCTCCACCTCCCTCCCAGCACTTCCGCCCCCTGCTGTCTAACAGCTGTTTGTCAGTACTTAGGACTTCCCGCTCCTGCTCCTCCCTCTTGGAGATGCAACGCGCTCCGGTGAGGAAGCGGAGAAGAGGCAGGGTAGGGGCGGGGACTTGGGGGGAATGGAAAAAGGAGGTGGAATGGGGGAGGGAAGGGGGCAGGGGTGGGATGGGAAAAGTCGGGGTGGGATGGCGACTTTGGGGAAGGTGGAATGGGAGTGGGGCGAGGGCAGAGCAGGGGCAGGAAGAGGCGGGGCCAGGGGCTGGGGGGGGTCGAGCACCCATCGGGCAGAGGGGAAGTCGGCGCCTATGCAAATGTCTCCTTTTGTCGTCTTAGGTGGAAAAGAAAGAGAGAGAGGCAGGGAGAGATCTTGTCCCTCGCTTTATAGTCCAGTGCCCCTTTTAAAATGCATTTTCCTGCAGGTTGTCCCTAGATAAAGTTCATTCTGGCTGTGAGGTTGGAGTCAGACTCTCTTGGTGAAGGAAGTTTCATGCTCTTGTTTGGTAAGTGCAGATCTGTTTGTTCCTACCCTCCCCTGCTTCCTCCAAGAATAGCCACTTGGTTGGTGATTGCCCATTAACTTTCAGATCTAGCTAGAAGTGTCAGCTTGCCCTTTGTCTTTGAGAAACAGGTTTATCCCTGCCCCAGACTTGTCTGGTAAACACACTTCAGTCTTGATTTCAGTTAGTTCCTAACTTTACATGTAATGTTGCTAGACATATTTTATTGTGACAAGATTGACTAGTGAGTTACTAGTTTTCAAATGATACCTTACAAGGCATATTTTGTACAAAGATTATTACAGTATTGGTACTGTGTGAATACAGGGGTGCTTTCCGTCACATGCTATTAGCTCAATTAATTGTTGTTTTCAGTGCTTTAGTCTCTTACATTGATGGACCTCCAAGTGTGTTTTAACTATACAGAGAACAGAAATGGTTGCATGTAATTCAATGTGAAAACATACATTGTGAGCAAGAGTAAAATGCGTTTCTGTAAATATTATTTATTTTTTTTATTTTGAAAATCCCTTAAAGACCGGAGAAATCTGAAAGTAGCCGTACTTCACCGTACACATATCCCACCGCCTCCCTGCCCAGAAAGGAAAGGAGTGGAAGAGATTTCAAGGATGTTGGGAATGATTTCTCTTCATTGGTATTGCAAAGCATGTTACATACACCTCGAACAAGCAAGATAATAAATAAGAATAAATAAATAAGCTATTTCACTTCATTATTTCTTATTCTTGATGAATGGGATAGCTCAGTGGTTTGAAGCTTGGTCTGCTAAATCCAGGGTTGTGAGTTCAATTCTTAAGGGGCCCACTTAGGGTTCTGGGGCAAAATCAGTACTTGGTCCTGCTAGTGAAGGCAGGGAGCTGGACTTGATGACCTTTCAGAGTCCCTTCCAGTTCTATGAGATAGGTATATCTCCATATATTAATACTGTGTTCTTGAATTACAGGAGTGGGTATTTTTCTTTACTATCTACTGGATAGTAATGTGGTGTTTAAGTCCATGGATGCTCTTAAAATTGGGTGAGAATAGGAATCATTTCCCAGATAACAATTATGGTATATTTTTATTATAGCTAAGATTCCTGTCATAAATAAAAAGTAGGGCTGTTGATAATTGCAGTTAACTCACTCGATTAACGCAAAAAAATTAATCGCCGTTTTAATCGCATTGTTAAACAATAGAATACCAACTGAAATGTATTAAGTATTTTTGGATGTTTTTCTACATTTTCAAATATATAGATTTCAATTACAACACAGAATACCAAGTGTAAAGTGCTCACTTTATATTATTATTTTTATTACAAATATTTGCACTGTAGAAATAATAAAAGAAATAGTATTTTTCGATTCACCTCGTACAAGTACTGTAGTGCAATCTCTTTATCGTGAGAGTGCAGCTTACAAATGTAGATTGTTTTGTTTTTGAGTGTATTTACGTAACAAAAAAATCTAAAATTTTAGAGCCTACAAGTCCACTCAGTCCTACTTCTTGTTCAGCCAATCACTCAGACAAACAAGTTTGTTTACATTTACTGGAGATAATGCTACCCACTTCTTATTTACAATGTCACCTGGAAGTGAGAATAGGTGTTCACATGGCATTTTTGTAGTCGGCATTGCAAAGTATTTACGAGCCATATATGCTGAACGTATGTATGCCCCTTCACGCTTCGGCCACCATTCCAGAGGACATGCTTACATGCTGCTGATGCTCATTAAAAAAAATTGTTTGTTAAAATGCGACTGAACTCCTTGTGGGAGAATTGTATATCTCCTGCTCTGTTTTACCTGCATTCTTCCATATATTTCATATTATAGCCGTCTCGGATGATGACCAGCATATATTGTTTGTTTTAAGAACACGTTCATTGCAGATTTGACAAAACGCAAAGGTACCGATGTGAGATTTCTAAAGATAGCTACAGCACTCGACCCATCTGAAGTGCCTTCCAAAATCTGAGCAGGACGAGGTACGGAGCATGCATTCAGAAATCTTGGAAGAGCAGTTCCTCTTGTACCTGATTTTTTTTTCCTTTTTGCCTAATATGGCCAGCAAAAATTACCTGGCATTTTTCTTTTAATTAAAGTGAGCCTTTGTGAATTAGTGAGTGAAAACCACTGTATGCTCCACTAATTGCTGTTTAGGCAACTGCTCCGCTAAGCTCTATCAGCAAGGCTTTTAAACAACCATTTGGTTATTTGGGATTTTTAAAAAATCTTATTTTGATGTAAATGAATGGTTCTCGAGCTTTCGTGGTCAAGTACATCAGTTTACCAGGTTAAAACCCTCACCATCACCCATTCATTTGTGGTTGGTCATGGCTGCAGTTGGGCAGCTCCAAGCCCCAGTTTTCCAGGAGCCCTGGTGGGACTGGGATTTGAAGCAGCACAGAATGCAATGAGGGCTAGTGTATGCAAAGCTGAGGTGGGTGTCAGACCACACAGGCTCATTGGTCAAAGGATACTGTCAACTTCAAAAATCACACTTCTATGTGAAAACATTCTGTCTTCTGTTCTTACCAAGGTGGATGAAAATCAATTTTTTTTTAAATTAAAAATTTGGATATTTTATTTAAATATATTTTTTCTAAAATTATGACAATTTATGTTAAACCTTAAATTTACTATAATCTGATAAAATAATTTCAATTACATTTTCAAATAATTAGGCAGTATATGTTTGCTGCCAACATTTGAAAGAAAGTTAAGCCACTGAACTAGTGGGAGTCACTGGCTACGCACCAGAGTTTGTTGAAAGTGTTTAACCAGCTTTTGTCAGCAGCAGCCTTTTCTGCAGGTATAGTGAAAATATTTTTCCAGTTTATCTTTCTAGTTCAGTTCAATTATTAATTTGCTCATTGTTGAGAAACTAGTTAAAAAAGCCAGGAAGCTTGTTTTCCTCTTCCAATCTATGAATGAAAATGTGGTGTGAGAAGTCTTCTAGTTCTGAAATGTTGAAGGAAATGGTGATTTAGATGCAAGCAGTTAAACTCACCAACTACAGATAATAATTATTAAATAAATCCGTTTTAAATGCAAAACATGTTTTGATAAACTTTTTTCTTGTGTATCCAGCACACACAAGGGAGTTTTAATAAAAACAATGCTGTCCCTGTGCATTTTTAATTAAATTCTAATTTCTATCCAAGTGCAGCTTGACACTAATCACAAGCAAAAAAATTAATCTAATAAATAAGAAATACATCATTCACCATTTTCTAACAAAGTAAAAATTAAGAATCTGAATAAATGTATGTTACAGCTACATGATTATTTAAATAGATATAGTGTATCCTCCTGCTTAGCAAAAATATGTACCAGATTTAGTTGCAAATCTACATGGTTTAACTGTTACCAACCAATGAGAATCAGTCTTTCATCGGGCACATAGCTCAAAAGTACAAAAGCAAAACAAGATTAACATTGATTATTTAAATCAAGGTTTCCCGCTTCTCAATTTAAATCATGATTAAAACCACTTTGGTTTAAATCATGATTAAAACCACTTTGGTTTAAATCACTCCACCCAGATTGCTACCAGTAACTGGAATAGAATAGAGGTGATTATTGGTGTGTTTTCTTTATTAATTTGGCAGCACTTCGTGTAGAGTCGGTCAGAAAGCTTCTCCTGCTCTTTGTGTTGGTCTAACAGGAGAGAGGAAAAACCACAAAATCTGGCAGAAAGACATGGTCAGCCATAGTACTTAAAACTATTTTTAATTAAATTTATTATTGAAATTGTCTAACTTCAGTTTGATGGTGTTCCTGTATCATTAAGAAGGATAGCAAAAGTGAACAGAGAAATCTGAATTACAAATACTGGTGCGTAAAAGCCAGAATTTGTTGCTTAAGCAAGACTGACAAATAGTGGTTTTTAAGTTCATTTAAAAACAATGAAATCTGAGCCAACGTATTGTTGTGGGCATCATTTCTAAGTCCTTGGTCTTCAGTTATGTGTATTGTTCACAAACCAAGTGTTTGTCAGAAGACTTATAGAAAGTAGCACAGAATTTTAATAAAGTTAGTTGTTTAAGTGAAAGTCTAGGTGTGCTAATAAGCAAAAGGAAAATACTCAAGGTTGCCATTTTGGAAGAAAACACTCCAGCATAGATTTTGAACACTGATTATCAATCTACTTGCAGTAGACTAGGTAAAAATCAATATTTCTGCCTGGAACACTCGCATCCTCTTTGAGAGAAAAGATTAATATGGTTACTGTTGTATTCTGTGTTCTCAATCAGCTAAGTCTGTGCACTTGTCATTCATATTTTGTTTTTAGCTTGTTATACTGACACAAAAATCTCCAAGGAATGAAAAGAGAGCCAGTTTGGAGAGTACAGCTATGTAACATTTACATATTTTCACACTGCGAGGGAAGTAGGCTTTTAGACTTTGAATATTATTTATTCATTTGCTGCTGCTATTTGTTACGGACCTCTGAAATGTGTTACTGACAGAAACTAAACCACCCGTCTCAATTTTTGGTTTCTACTGATTGCTAATTTTGTTGACTAAGTAGTGCAAGAAATTCAGAAGGTGTTATTACTAAAAAGACAGTTTTATTTGTTTTTAAAAAAAAATCCAAAAACCAACCTTCTCTTTCAGTGCATTGAAAGATACTTACTTTTGATGTTGGCATATTAGTTTAAAAAGCCATGATGTAGGCCTTAAAAATCAGACTATAACATGTCATGCAGATCATTTTAGTTTGTGCTTTTGTGTTCTAAGATCATGCAAATGAGCCCTGTCACATGGTTCTTTACTCAGTCAGTGGGAATATAACCATAATTTTAAAAAGGGGTGAACCAACGAACTCTAAAAGCAATTACTGGCTACATTGATTTTTCCATTAATTGGCTGAACCTTTTGGAATGTGAAATCTTTAAAGACAACAATGCCTGAAATACATTGTTGTTTTTATTGCTGTTTTGATTATTTATTATTTAGATTGTGGTAGTATCTGTAATTTGCTAGGCAGTCTCCAAATCTAAAATAAAGTTCCGTTCCTAAGAAGTCAGTCTGAATGACAAAAATTGCAAAGAGAGAAACTCTTCCCAACTGTCTTTCTACCTACCGTATTTTCCGGCGTATAAGACGACCCCCTAATTTTCAAGTTAAAACATAGGTTTTGGCCTATACTCACCATATAAGACTACCCCCCCTCCGAGGCAACACCCCCCACCCACGTCCTGCCCCCCCTCAGAAACCACAACACATAACCCCCCCTGCCCTGCTCCTTGTCCCCCCCCAAGTCCAATCAAATACAGAAATTCTAGTATAGCTTTTATAATAGAAAAACTCTCTTCTTCTGCCAAAGCCTTTAACCATGTCATGGTCTCCTCTGAAGCCACACATATCTCACACCTGAAAGTGTCACACCCACAAGCCCTTCCAGGAGACCACTGACTTCTGATCTCTTTCTGCATCCAATTCAGACTCTTCACCCTCATCTAGCCCTGCACAACTCTGCATGTGCCTCTTGGATTGCTCCTAGTCACCCGTTCGCTCAGCCCATTCAGCATGACTTGCTGATTCCACTGCTTTCCCTCTCTACAAGTGACTCCATGCCATCTCTCATGTCACCCCTTATGCCTCAGACATCACCCCAGACCCTGTGCACCAGCCAGCCCCTCTTTCCTCCTTAAAACTCACTTTAGTCAGTTAACCTTCCACCACCCACTCCCACGCGGTGCCTACCCAACCCCTCCTTCCCCATCCCCTGTCTTCCCCCCCCCCCCCAGAACCTCTGCCCGATCCAACCCCTCCCCAGCCCTAGCCCTGGCCTCTTACCCCTGCTGGGGGCCAGGGTCGGAGCCACAGCCGCGGGGCCCGGCTCCCCGGGCCGACACCGGGACCGGCGCCGCAGCCGCAGGACCCGGCTCCCCGGGCCGGCGCCGCAGGTAAGCCGTCCCGCCCCCTCCCCCTCCCCCACACGCCCGGCTTACCTGCCTGCTCCTTTTTTCAGGCTTCCCGTGAAATGTTCGCGGGAAGCCGGGAAAGGGGAGGAGAAGGAGGGCGGAGCGGTGTCATCTATTAACCCTGCTCGGATTGGCTGAGTCAGAGAGGCAGGCTATTACAACCTTTGCCAATCCGAGCAGGCTTTGTATGCATTAATGGCATACACCAGAGAGACGCCTCCCAGGATTGGCTCAGCCGAAGCCTGTTTATACCCAGCGTATAAGACGACCCCCGATTTTGGGGGGGGGTTTTTTAGTTTAAAAAGTCGTCTTATACGCCGGAAAATACGGTGGTAATTATCTGGTTAGCTTCATATAAACCTTACAGAATAAGTGGATTTTGAAGAAGGATTTAAATGATCAGAAGGTAATAGCCTAGCATACTAGCTGAGGAAAGGGCCATCTATGCACTGGCCAGTGTGGAAATAAATACAGAGACTGTTCTATAGGCAGCAGGTAAATAGGACAATAGAGCTGGTGCCACTGATGG